>NC_141693.1:907566149-910268649 GCF_964263255.1 Lissotriton vulgaris | reverse complement strand
CAAGGGTTTCTGCCAGTTCGCGAGGATTTTGTACCAGTTCGCGATTGCGAACTTACTTGTCAGCACGCAACGGTCGTGACTATGTTGTTTCTACGTCTGGTTCATCATCACAGGTTCACAGCACCCTCTGTTTCAACACTGCCACCCTCTGTTTCACCCATGCCACCCTCTGGTACATCAATGCCACCCTCTGGTTCATCATCATCACTGTAGATTATGGGGGGAAAAAGCAAGCACACCTGCCCTGCTTCAACTGACATGAATTAATTTGGGGTTGATTTATTAATGTGTCACTGTTTTAAAATTCCAGTCTGGCACCTGCTTCCTTATCTGTAATTTGCTTTCTGTTGCAGTGCAATTTTTTTTCCAGGACCTTTGTGGCCTACTTGTAGCTATTCTATGATCCGGCTGTGAGGGTCAGAGCAGGGTCATACAATTGTTGCAACTAGCAACTGAACTCTGGAGGGGCCCCAGTCAGGAAGCACTACAGGGAATGGTTACTAATGATGAATTTGAACTTTTGCACCTGCTGCTGAGTGCTTTCAGTTTAGCAAAACTCGTTTTTCTGCAGAACAGCAAATGTAATGCCCCAAAAGAAACTTACTTGTGAAAGTTTATTTCTAATCCAAAAGTGATCCCAAGAAAGTCAAAAGGCCTCAAATGCAAAAAAGGGCAGGCAAATGTCAACCTGAGGAGTTATTCTGATAAAAATCATCATTTTCAGAAGGTCTATGCTGCTTGCTAGTGGATTTCTTGTGCAGAATTGCACAATTTGTAATTTCGCGAGTGCGAGATTGTTGCTGCCCGCCGCACCTACATGTTCGCAAATGAGAACTTACACCGCACGCCGCAAAATTGTATCACCAAGAAAAAAAAATCTGCTGCGTGCGAATTTAAGGATTTTCGGTAAATTCGCGAGCGTTCGCGGATCGCGAATTTACCGAAAATCCGCAAAATCCACGAGCGTAACGGATTTTCCGCCCACCCTTAAAGTTGACTGCGATGGCATTATGCCGGCTTCCACAAGTTTACATATAAATTTCGCTAAACAAGAGAGAAGAAGAAGACTGGTGTACTGTCTGAGTCTAATGTAGTGAGTCCATATAGTGCTAGTAGAATTCTTGAAACTCCCACTAATGTTAGAGCAGAGGCCGACGAAGTGGGAGGTTAGATAGATACATGGCACAAATGTTATGTACTGTACTTGCAAATTGCTAGTTCTACTGTGACACAACTTTCTGTTTAATTAATTTTTGTTAATCTTAAAGAGTATTGGGTACAATATTTTTCTCTTTCTTCATATAGATACTCCTTCTAAACTATCTAGGAAGGGGTTGGCTATCCGGGCCAGGCGCTGGAAGCTGGAGGCAATTGTCGCCGAATATCGGCGGCTGGTGGCCCAGGAGGAAGAGGATGACTCACAGTCTAACTCTACATCCACAACAGCTGCATCCTCCTCCGCTGCCCCTGGGTTGTATAGTTAGCACAATCTTTCAGCGGTACGGCGCCGTGGTCCGGCAGCCACCCGCCGCCGTCGAGCAGCAAAAACAACAGCTGCCCCCCACAGTACCTGCAAGTGCAAGGCTTGTGTGCACTGATTGACCCTGCGAGTGTCCAACCTTGAGCAGGAGGTGGCGAGGCTGAATGCCCTGCTCAAGGACCTCTGGAGAGAGCAGCATGACCACCAGGCCTAAGGACACCGCCGGCGGAAGTAGAGAGACTGTCCCTTGCCCCTTTTTTAAAGACTTTTGGGAGGTTAGGAATTGGGCGTTGGGGTTTTTGGACTTTTGGGGACATTGATTTCATGGACATTGGTTGGGGTAAGGAAGGGGGGGGTAAGTCTGGTCTTTTTGTGAGATAGTATATTTTTGTTAGGGCTCAAATAATTATTTATTTCAACTTAAACATAGCATAGGCGTTTTTTTACTGTTTTGTGGGGGAGGCAGGGGGGGTTACCTGTACGTTTGTTTTCCTGTAACTTAACTGGCTGGTTGATTCAAATTGTCTAATCGCCCAAATTTGTACAAAAGTGCCACTGACAGAGTTAGTGAATTTAATTGTCCTACTACTTTACTGGTACTACCGTCAGCCTCTCCTCTCCTCCTACTCCATTATTCTTCCTCCCCCATAATGCTTATCTCACCTGTGATTCGTGTTTGAGAATAGGGCTAAGCACAGGGCTGGCTGCATGGCAAATGTCGATTAAGGTCAGCTTTGGAATCCTGGATGGATGAAATGTCATTGTTGTGGTGGTAGTAGTAGTGGTACACACTGGCAGTAGCAGCATATATAAAAAAAGGAAATGAAACATTGAGTGGCCTGAACAGAGCATTAGAAAAGTACGATAGATAGTACAGTACACAAGAACAGTAGCATAAATTGTAGCCTAAGCAATGCTAAAGTATTCAAAATATAACTACTAGTTGAGTGGAGTATGGCTACTACAAGAAATAGTACTGAAGGTGAAGGACACAGCAGCGTAAGCATTCGTCACTTGTAGGAGGAGCATGTTGTTGATGAGGAAAACACTTGATGGCACACATGAAATTCTGATTTGATTTGCAAATACTCATGCATGTGTGTCAAGCAGAAAAAGAATAAGAATATATCATCGGATTCCTTCACCAGCTGTGAAATTAATTTTCTGTTGCTTTGACCTTATCCTCCGCATCAAGTATGTGGAATTATTGTTGTCATTTAGTCTGTCACACCTCAATGAAACACACACACCCCGGGGGAAGAGGGTTAGGGTTTGAAAATTGGATAGGAATGGGGTTTTTTGGTAAAGTTTTGTGGAGAAAAAAAACACAGCATGGACAAACAACAAATGAAGAAAAACAAATCTTTGGATACGAAGATATCCATAAATCTTTTAAGGGACATAAAGGAAGTGCACTGCATGCATGAAGTTGCTTGCTAAATGGATGGTTAGGTTACTGAAAAGTAATAGTTACTACAACTTACTAACCATGAATAAACAATTTCACATTACAGGGCTGCAGTAATTACGCAATTTCACTTGCCTATCTGCCCTCAGAGAGAATAAACACGTATTAGTACATTAAATTAGTTTTAAATATAGCAAAGATACTTATCAAATAGCTGTAGGGATGAATTTGAAGCAGCGAGCAAACGCACAGAGTCGCACTCATAGAAGTTCACAACAATAACATTATTTAAAAGATAAGGAGAAGTGAAGAGGATACTGTAACTGTATGTGGTAGTTGTCCTGTGCATGCATCCAGCCATTCCTCTTGTACACGGTACTTCTCCATTCCATATGACGCTCCGTCGATCAATCTTGGTGACCTGACCACACACACTGTCCACTGCTTGCCTGGTGGATGCGGGATTGCGGATTGCTGTGGTAAGCCTGAGTTAATGTTTTTCTCATCACACAGGGTAAAAGCCGGGCTGTAATTGTCGATGGAAAAACAGGAAAATATATTAAAACACCAAGGAGAAAAAATATAAGGTACGGTGTGTAGTGCAAAAATAACACTTTCACTTTCAGAGGTGACAGTATTACATACAAGCATCATTTCTAAAGTGCGTACTCTAAGCCTCCTTTTCAAGGATAGTAATTAGCACACAGCAGGCCAAGGCCATGCAGAAGGTCGAGGCAGACACCACTGAGTGAACCAACCTCCATGTAGCATATCTCTTTGACACAGACAGACAAAGCAGATTGAATTTTATGCAGCAAGCCACATAGCCACAATTTTCCATGAACTGCTGTCTGGACTCTGGCATAACAACACTACACTGGCTCGAGCACTCCATACCGCGACTAGACAGACATGTAGTTCTGCTGTGGTTGTTGTTGACTTGTTTACCTGTTTGCCACTCACGAAATGGCCATAGTTCTTCCGTAAACCGACGATGATGATCCATCCATCCCAGTGAGTGACTGTAAAGATATTAACTTTGATCATCAAGACTCATCATCATCATGGTATTGGCAAACTCAATATGGTTCATGCAGTCACAGTCTGCACACAGTGAGTCCAAGGATATTTTCCATATTAAAAAATGCAACGTAGTGGCCCCTGCAGTAGAAGTACAATTTGAATTAAACAAGGTAAAAACAGAGTAGACTTGAGTTACATTTAGTGTGTAAAAAGATTAAATAATAACAGAACACATATGATTTATTTCATTCACAACAAACAAACAGCAATTGCTTTAATCAGAGCCAGACAGCCAGTGTTGTCCACTGCATGCCATCTCATTATTCATTACCTGTTCCACTTTTTGTCCGCATCTTATTCTTAAAGTGAAGGCCCACAGGGCAGCCTCTCGTGTCAATTTTAGAAGTAACAGTCAGCATATAGTCAGTAATTCCAGTCCCACTTCTTTTGAGGGGACTCGTTGTCCACAAAGCGACAGTTTATTGATTCTGCGTAATCCAGCCAGATTTAATGTGAAGTAGTGAAGAAGTGCCACTTTTAGAAGTTGTACAAAAGGGGGTGCTGATGGACGGAGCATCTGAACCAATCAAACACTCACACCCAGTCAACAGATCTGGGTTTAATTCATCACCGTTCTTTAGCCCACTCTGCCACCCAAGTTCAGACATGGCCATATGCAAATCAGTCTGACCCTGTGCCTCATGGGAACAGTCCAGCCCCAACTGCCAAGCCATGCCTTCCCTGGACCAGAAACAAGCTTCCGAGGACCGGTTTCTGGCATTACAGCCGTCTTCAGCCCGGCTTGCTTGAATCCAGTGGCAAAGTGATCAAGGGACTCACGTCTGAGCATACCCTGCCAACTTATGGCGAATAAAGCGGTACAAAAGGGGGTGGTGATGGACAGAGCATCTGAACCAATCAAACAAAATAACGATGGATCAAACCAAGATCTATGACTGGGGGGTGAATGTTTTGCAATTGTGCAACATTCTGTCCATCAATTGTTGTTTTTTGCATTTGTCACCCCGAGTGGGATGCGTATGCTCAGACGTGAGTCCCATGCTCTCCACACCACTGGAGTCAAGCTATCCTGGCTGAAACGGCTGATAGCCAGAAACCGGTCCTAGGATGCTTGATTCCGGTCCAGTAAAGACAAGGCTCAGCAGTTTGGGCTGGACTGTTCGCATGAGGCACAGGGTCAAGGCTGATTTGCATGTGGCCATGTCTGAACTGGGGTGGTGTCGAGTGCAAAAAAACGATGGATTTACGCCCAGATCTCTGTACTGGTGTGAATGTATGACATTGTTTTGCATTCTGTCCATCAACTGTTGTTTTTGCACTTTTAGAAGTTGGCATGTCTGTGCAGTGAATGTGAATTGACTGTCTGGCTTGTGATTAGCTGGAGCTGGCTGGTGTGCCTGGCTCCAGGAGTCAGGATGGGTCTGTCCGGTGGTGAATGGGGAGATCTGCATGTTGATGGGAGGGAGGAGTTGCACCTAGGACCTGAATAGGGCTGTGCCTTCCCTCCACAATGCTGGCTCCACCCCTGTAGTGCATCTGATGTCCCTAGCCTGTGAATAGGGAGAGGGGCTGAGCACAACAAAGTTCTCCAGATCCAGTTGCAGCTGGTTTTCCCCTTGCCCTGCAGCCTGAGACAAAGGAAATCTGGGTATACGAACGGGCTGTGACCCCATGAGTTCGCACATACCAAACTCGCCCTTGCACTCCTCTCACATCAGGAACTACCAGGGACACACATATCCCCATGCATTCCTATGGGAGGGCAGGCCAATCTCACATCATGCACTCAGAGTGTGCACGCACTTTACACTGGGAACACAGTGTTTAAAGTGCGCAGAAGCCATAAACAACTAACATCAGGTCACTTTTAAAAGCAAAAAGTTTAGGGGTGAGCCTGCCAAAAGGGCCAAGTCCAACACAGGTGCTTTCAGCACCGTCCGCCGCAATGTTACAAATGCGCCATGTGCCTGCCAATGTGGCGGGTGCATCCTAATTGGGAGTGCAGGACTGCCGCACCCTCAGCAGCGGTCCCGTTTCCCAGGGGTATGGGGGCAGACAAAGTCTGCCTGCCATACTAATGACCCCCTTAGTGTTAAAGGATTTAAAAGAAAGTGGGATGGTGTGTACTCCCTTCACACATTGTCCCTATGAGTGAACCGTACACCTGATACCTGAGTGACATGCATGTATTAAACAAAAAGGAAGATGTATGTATGGCAAGCAGTTGGTCAGTGGTTCAGGTCGCAAATGTGGTCCACAAGCCGGTGTGTGTGAAAGCTACTGAGCAAAGCGGAACGCCGACAGGATACTCATTTAAATGAATTATGACACATTCCATGCCTGAAAGTGGGTGGATCTCAACAGAAAGCAGCGCAGCAGTCAAGAAGAAAAGAGCATGTGCCTGAAATCTTGGAAAACATACGGTTCTAAGTGCCATGTGAACGGCAAGCGGGATTAAACCAATGCATAGGTATCCATGTCAATGGTCTATAATGGTGCAATACTGAAATGTCGCAGGCAACGAATCTGGGGGTCAGCCCAATTATCATCAGTAAAAAATGTTTGGTCATTCTTAGTTAAAATGACTAAAGTGCTGAAAAATCTGGACAACGTGTGCTAAAATATACGAAAAAATTGTAGAGCGCAAGACAAAATGTATATTATTATTATTAATATTAAATTAAATTTGTAATGCCCGCAGATACCCAAAAAGGGTTTCCCGGCACCTAGCACACAAGTTGCTAGAAAGCGAGTGGTTAAAAGCACATTTACTGCTAAAAAAGCCAAGTTTTAAGATGTCTTCGAAAGCTCAGATAAGATGAGTCATTTTTCAAAGACACAGGAAGAGAATTCCAGATTTTGGGGCCGAGACAAGAGAAGAAGCAACCTCCCATTCTTGTTAATTTGAATCTGGGGATAACAAAGTCCCCATGAGCTGTAGAGCGCAGGGGACAAGAAGGAATGTAGGGATGGACGAGCTCATGCAGATACGGTGGTGCAATCCCTTGTTTGATTTTAAAGATGTAACACAAAGTTTTAAATGTAATTCTTTGATCGATTCGAAACCAGTGGAGGTCACAAAGATAAGGCGAGATGGAAGCCTGTCTGGGAACTTGGCAGAGAAGGCGTGCTGCAGAGTTCTGCACTACCTGTGACTTTCTCAGTACCATTTGACAACTACCAAGGTAAAGAACGTTACCGTAATTGAGGCGAGAGGTGATAAGTGCCTGAACTACCGTGCTTTGGGTAGAGACAGGGAGCATTCAGATGATCTTATGGAGCCATCTCAAGATCGTAAAGCAGATGGCAGCCACATTAGCCGCCTGTTGTCTCATGGAAAGATTTTCATCAATGATGAAGCCCAGATTGCGGACATGAGTGACAGGAATGGGGAAAGGGACCCATTTCGTGAGGCCAGTGGTGAGGGTCCCATAGGTCCTTATGCTTACCTAGGATAACAGCTTCCATCTTGGCCCCATTCAACTTCAATTAATTAAGGCGCATCCACTCTGTCACTTGCCGTAGGCCGCACTGAAGTGCAGATGTTATAGCGTCTTTGGTGGTGGACAATGAAAAAACAATCTGCTTATCATCAGCATATGAATAGAGGGATAATCCTGCCTCCTCCGCATTTTTAGCCAGGGGTCTAACGTAGATGTTAAAAATCAAGGGGCTTAAAAGGGACCTCTGTGTGCTGATGCGCAGATCTTAGATGATGACTTGGCAGAAAAGACCTGAAAGGTGCAACCATTGAGAAATGAGGCAAACCAGGACAAGGCGATGCTATCGAGCCCATGTGACCTGAGTGCATTAAGCAAGATGTTATGTGACTCGGTATTGAATGCAGCACTCAGGTCTAATAGAATGAGTGCCGCTGTTTCCCCTCAGTCAAGATGTTGGAGCAGCTTCACAGTGACCCCAAGCAGAGCAGTTTCGGTAGAGAAATTGGCTCTGAACCTGGATTGAGAGAAAAAGGAGATAACCCACTTTTACTATGTGTTCAGTCAGTTGCGTATAAATATGTTTTTGTCCAAAATTTTGGAAAATAAAGGGAGCAGAGAAATAGGCCTGAAATTCGATAGTACAGAGGAATCTGTTCCGGCCTTTTTCAGTAAAGGGACGACCATGGCCCGCTTCCACTCGGGGGGGACTGAAGCCTCCTGCATAGAGGCATTGAGGAGTTCTATAACAACGCCTTTAGATGTTAAAGAGAGCTGGCGTAGGATATTAATGGGCAAAGGGTCGAGTGGAGAGCCAGACTTGACACTATTTAAGCAGTTTTGAAAGGACGTAGCATCAAAAGGATCCGAGGAGTAAAGTTTAGCTGTCAAATTGGAAGTACTGCAATTCATCAGGTCAGATGGAGAAGTCATACTGTACAAGGAGGGAGAAGCAAAAAGTGACCCGTGAATGAGTTCAACCTTCTGGATAAAGAAGTCAGCGATATTATTGCATTTACTTTCGTCAAGAACAGGGGGAGGGGGGTAGTATCGGAACCAGCTAGCTTCTTTACTGCAGAACATAAGGCCTGGGACGGTTTGATGCCTGAGTGATTATACTTGCAACATAAGAGGTGCGTGTCGTTTTGCAGTCTAAGTGATAATTTTTGAGAGCTGCTTTATAAGCATCTTTGCGAGTAGGAGAGTACGATCTTCTCCATCTTCTCTCTAGAGCTTTACACCTAGACTTGGTGATTGTGAGGTCGTTTGTAAACCATGGGGCAGGAGGATGATGTGTGAAACTACGTTTTGGCACAAGGGACAAACAAGTATCAATGGCCGTGGTTAGCCAGTCCAAAACAGAAGCATTTAATGAGCGCACGGATAAAGTAGTATCAGGTATGCTAGTGACCAGGAGATTGTTAAGAGACTCCATGTTCAGCTTATCCCAGAGTCTGAAATTACCTGAGTTTGTCACAAAAGCTACTACTACCCTAGATGTAGGACACTGCAAATTAAATTAGATTAAAAAATGGTTGGATCAGTCTAACCGAGATACAGGAATATTGCAATCATAACTGAGATTAGACAAAATTGGATCAAGAAGATGTCCTGCCCTGTGAGAAGGGCCCAGGTTGCATAGCCGTAAACTTAAAACCTCTAATTCAGAGAAAAAGGTACGGCAGATGTTATTCTGATCGTCCTCTAAGTGGAGGTTCAAATCACCAAGAATTGTAAAGTTTGCTGCCTTCAAAATGAAGGGTGCGATGAACTCAGAAAAAGTGGAAACCCAGGGACCTGGGTTCTCCGAAGGGCGATAGATTAAAATACCAGACAGGGTCAGCTGAGGAGATACAGAAAGTTTGAACAAGGCAGCTTCACAATCTATGATTGAAAGGACTTCAAATTTACAGAAAAAAATAGATGTATAAATTATAGTAATCCCCCCTCCTTTGCCTGTGTCTCAGTCTTTCCTAACGATGACATATCCAGTTGGAAGGGCTGTGGCGATATCTGGGCCTGAGCTTGCATTGAGCCAGGTTTCGGTTAGGAATAATGCATCTGGAAGTTCCGTGCTAAGAAGATCTATAATATGATATTTGTTTTTGGCCAAAGAGCGATAATTGATGCTTTGAAAATGAAAATTCTGGCTACAGGCCGTCTTGGCAGGTACAGGACTGCGACAGACCTGAAGACCAGTTCTGGTGATAGTTTTTATAGAACGCATGGGACCCAGTGTAAAGTTACATTGGGAGCAAATATAGCCAAGGTATGGAGGAAAACATACAGTGCATTCAGAAAAGGTGGATTTACTGTATTTATGAAGTTGCGCAGCTGTGTATGTAATTCTCTTCTTTAATTTATTTGTGTTTTGGCCATAGTTACTTGCCGCTGGACGCGTCAGGACACGGACAGGCGCAGACGGGCTTGCCTCTGGCGCACCTCCGCAAGTAGTCTAAGCGAAAATGTATTTATAGAACAAAGTTCTATATGAGTTAAAATGTTAGTGTGCAAGTAAGCGTAAATGCAGTTTTAAAAAAACAAAAATTGCAGTGTGCAAAATAGACAGAGATACAGTTTAAAAACAAGGAACAGCAATTAAAAATCAGCAGTTAAGAGCAAATGTACGTAACACTCACAGGCTGCGCACTTGCATCTGGCCACTGAAATAGAGCCAGGGACCAGAGAGAGTGGCTAGAGTGTCGCTCTGGGTGACGCCTACCTACCAACGAGAGGCGTTAGTGCAGCTATAGTGGCTGGGAGTTAGGAACGGCCATACCACAAAGTGCAAAATCGAAGGAAACCAGGCAAAAGACCAACACAGGTACAGTTTAGACCAAAGTAGGCACCGCAAGTAGTTTAACCGAAAATATATTTATAGAACAAAGTTCTATATGAGTTAAAATTCTAGTGTGCAAGTAAGCGGAAATGCAGTTTTTAAAAAAACGAAAATTGTTATGTGCAAAATAGACAGAGATACAGTTTAAAAACAAGGAACAGCAGTTAAAAATCAGCAGTTAAGAGTAAATGTACGTAACACTCACAAGCAGCGCGCTTGCATCTGGCCACTGAAATAGAGCCAGGGACCAGAGAGAGCGGCTAGAGTGTCACTCTAGGTGATGCCTACCTACCAACGAGAGGCGTTAGTGCAGCTAGAGTGGCTGGGAGTTAGGAACGGCCATACCACAAAGTGCAAAATTGAAGGAAACCAGGCAAAAGACCAACACAGGTACAGTTTAGACCAAAGTAAGCACCACAAGTAGTTTAAGCGAAAATGTATTTATAGAACAAAGTTCTATATGAGTTAAAATTTTAGTGAGCAAGTAAGCGGAAATGCAGTTTTATAAAAACGAAAATTGTAGTGTGCAAAATAGACAGAGATACAGTTTAAAAACAAGGAACAGCAAATAAAATCAGCAGTTAAGAGCAAATGTATGTAACTCTCACAGGCTGTGCGCTTGCATCTGGCCACAGAAATAGAGCCAGGCACCAGAGAGAGCGGCTAGAGTGTCGCTCTGGGTGACCCCTACCTACAAACGAGAGGCGTTAGTGCGGCTAGAGTGGCTGCGAGTTAGGAACGGCCATACCACAAAGTGCAAAATCGAAGGAAACCAGGCAAAAGACCCACACAGGTACAGTTTAGACCAAAGTAAGCACCACAAGTAGTTTAAGCGAAAATCTATTTATAGAACAAAGTTCTATATGAGTTAAAATGTTAGTGTGCAAGTACGCGTAAATGCAGTTTTCTAAAAAAGCAAAAATTGTAATGTGCAAAATAGACAGAGATACAGTTTAAAAACAAGGACCAGCAGTTAAAAATAATCAGTTAAGAGCAAATGTACGTAACACTCACAGGCTTCGCGCTTGCATCTGGCCACTGAAATAGAGCCAGGGACAAGGGAGAGCGGCTATAATGTCGCTCTGGGTGACTCAACAAAGTGTGTTGGTCATCTACATTGTATATTTCATCACATCAAAAGAACCGATTAAATCAAAATTCTCTGATTGTACATCAATGTCAGAACAAGTTTGTGCACATAATGGAAGAACAATATAGCCTTTGTGAGGTAGATATATAACCATAAAGAAAAAAGAACACAATTTTGTTCAACATTTTGGTTGAGATACACTGAGAAATCAGATTACAAAAGATCCCATTGACATACAATTCCATAAGCCCAAGTCTGAAAACAGAAGTGAAAAAACTATTTAACAAAACTTTAGTGAAGTTATACGTAAACAATGTGTCCATGAAAAACACATGGAAGGCCCCATAGTAACCATCTAAGAGCTCATAATTCTTCCTGTTCATTGAGGTCTCGTGTGTAGGTGGGATATTTACCAATTAGTCTGGCCTTGGTATGGAGAGATAGGGCTTCCATAGAACCACCCCATTTGTTCAGGAAGGCTACAAAGAGTACTGACAATTTGAGGTGGTACTCAGAATTTTGCTGTGCGGAACAATGATCCACTACAGGGGCCCCTGGAGTTTTACATCGGATCCTAGATTTGAATTTGAATTTAAAAATACTTTTAGAGCGCACGTATACCAGCGGTTTCTTGGCGCTATAGCTAACGGGTTCTGAGGTTTAAAGGCAGGGAAGGCAGAGGGAGCGTTTATTGGAAGGACTTCGTGAATAGGTGGATCTTGAGATGTTTACGGAATAGTGGGTAGAGGGGAATGGTACGAAGTTCAAGGGGAAGGGAGTTCCAGAGGGTAGGGGCAAGGGTGGCAAATTTAGAGCCTCCCCACTTCTTTCTCCGGAAGCGTGGGATGGTGAGGAGGGACTGGGAAGACGAGCGAAGATCCCTGATGGGAACATATGGGATGATCTCGGAGGAGATGAACGCTGGTGCCAGGCCAAGTTGGGCTAGGAAAGTAATGGATGCGAGCTTGAATTGGATTCTGGCTCGCACGGGGAGCCAGTGTAGAGATTTCAGAAGTGGGGTAGAGTGGTGAAATTTTGGAAGATTGAAGGCCAGGCGGGCCGCCTGGTTTTGTATCTGTTGTAGGCGACGCAAACTGTATGCAGGAATACCGGCATACAGGGCGTTCCCATAGTCCAGGCGGGACACCACCATGGGAAAGATGATAAGTTTGAGGGCAGAGAAAGTGAAGAAACGTGACACCCTGCGTATAGTGCGCAGTGAAAGGAAAGAGGAAGATACCACAGAGCTAACCTGGGAGTGGAGGGTGAGTTGAGAGTTAAGTTTTATGCCTAGAGTTTTGACTGAGGAGGAGGGAGCAGGAGAAGGACCAAGAGAGGGGGGGCAAAAGAGAGGGGACCAGGGGCTGGATGAACCACCCGTCAACACCAACTCGGTTTTATCAGGGTTGAGTTTGAGGTGGTTGTGGTTCATCCAGTCCCTGATATGGAGCATAGAGGGAGAAGAAAGATTGAAGACAAGCTGGAGGTCATCCGCATAGTTAAATACGGCGACCTCCATCTGTTGAAGAGAGAAAATCAGGGGGGCAATATACAGATTAAACAAAAGGGGGGAGAGAGAAGAACCTTGGGGAACCCCGCACTGAACTTTCCGGACGTCCGCCGTGAAGTCACCCAAGCGAACAGCCTGGGTGCGGTCACTCAGGAAGGAGGATAACCAGACCAGGGCAGTCCCCCCGATCCCCGCCGCCCTGATACGGGAAAGTAAAATGGTATAATCCACCGTATCAAAGCGGCTGAGAGATCGAGGAGCACAAGGACCTGGTGCTGATTGGTGTCCATACCCTCCCTGAGGGTGTCTAGGACCGACATAACAACGGACTCAGTAGAGTGTGCGGGGCGGAAGCCAGCTTGGCGGGGGGCAAGGGCTCCATGCTTCTCCACAAAGGAGCTCAGAGCACAGGTGACGTGGCGCTCGAGCACCTTGGCCAAAAATGGCAGGAGGGAGATGGGACGGAAATTGGCAGGGACAGAAGGATCTGCCCCGGGTTTTTTCAAGATAGGCACAATTACCGCGGACTTCAGAGGGTTGGGAACTATGCCTTGGGCAAGAGAGCTGTTGAGGAGGTGAAGGGGAGGGTCTGGGCAAGAGACAAAGATATGGCGGAGAATGTGAGCGGGACAGGGGTCAAGCGGGGAGCCAGATTTGACCAGGGGCACCAAGGAGGTCAAACTTTCCCGAGTGATTGGGGGAAGGGTGGTGAGAACGCCCTTGGGAGGGGGACATTGGGGATCAACAAAAGAGGGGGAAGGGGAAGGGATGTTAGCCTTGATGGTGGCAATTTTGTGGATAAAATAATTATTGAGAGAGATGCAGAGTTCTTCGGACGGGCCGGTTTGAGAGTAGTTCTGTCCGAGAACGCCAGGTTGTGGACGATGGTAAATATCTCCTTGGACTCGTTTTCCGCGGCTAGGATTTTGGAGGAGAAATATGAGGTTTTGGCCTCCAAGATATCTTTTTTATACTGGATAAGGATGTTGGTATATTCCAGTTTCAGAGTGGGGCAATAGTTTCTCCTCCATGCCCGCTCTGCGCGGCGTACTGTTAGTTTGGTGGCCTTAAGCTCTTCATTGAACCACCGATTGGCGTCCTTGTCGCGTTTAGAAGTGATACGTTTGAGCGGGGCAACGGAGTCGCGGCCATAGGAGAGCCACTGATCTATGGCATCAACCTGGGAGACGGTGGTAAGGCCCTGAAGAGAGGGGAGAGAGGAGGTAAGAAGGGAGGAGAGATTCTCAAGGTTGACACGGCCCCATGACCGGACCCAGGTGTTTTTGGGCCGGGGGGGCTTGGCTGGGGGGTGAATGGGAAGGAGAAATGAAATCAGGTGGTGATCAGACCAAGAACAAGGAGAGATAGAAAGTGATTCCACAGGGCAGTTCTGGGACCAGATCTGGTCAAGTAAATGACCTTTAATGTGGGTGGGGGAGTGAACATGGGGTATGAAGTTGAGGGAGTGAAGGGTTTCAGAAAATTCCTTTGAGGACGGACATTCGGCGGGGTCGGAGGGCCAGAAATTAAAGTCGCCAAGGAGCAGAATGGAGGAATTGTTGACTGTAATGGTGGCCAGGGCCTCCAAGAAGTCGGGGAGAAACTGAAGAGGGGACTGAGGAGGACGGTAGGTGAGGAAGCAGGTCAGGGGGGAAGAGGTGGAAATTGTGCGAATCACCAGAAATTCGGTGGTCCAAATGTCAGGCAGGGATAGAATTTGAAAGGGGAGATCGGTACGTGCGATGACCGCCACGCCACCCCCGGCTCTGCCTGAAGGGCGGTCCGCCCTGAGGGCATAGTAGGTGGCCGGTAAGGTGGATAGAAAGGCAGGGAGGGAGTCATTGCAGAACCAGGTCTCAGTTAAAAAGAGAAGATCAGGGGCATGAAGATCCAGCAGGACCGAAAGTTCATGCGCGTGGGCAACAGCGGACCGGGTATTAAGGTAGAAGGCCGTAAAGGTTTTAGAGGTTGATATAGGAACAATGTTGCAAGGCGTGAGAGAGGTATCAGCTGTAGAGAAAGGGCGGAGAGGGGGAGTGGGGGAAGTGAGACCAAGAGAGGAGATGCGAGAGCAGATAGAGGCCGCAACGGGCCAAGGGCCCTGGTAGCTACGAAGTAGGTCAGGGGTATAGGTGATCAGGGGGGCAGAGTGGCGTGCCCCTAGTCCCGGCCAGCCGCGGACGGGCACAGACGGGCTTGCCTTAGGCGCGCCTTCGGCGCGCAATCGTCGCGCCCGCTGCGCTCGTCCGCTGCGCTTCCTACCAAGACACATGATTTATGGCGATGGGTCAGGATGTTGGAGGGGGTGTGGCCAACAGAGGGGGCGTGCCTCGTAGCGCGCCTCGCCCTCGGGAATGGCGGCCAAAAGAAGGGGGTCATTGCAGCGTGTAGCGCTGTTTGAGGAGATGCCAAAGAGTACAGGTAGGTGGGGAAAATATTTAAAACACACAATATCACAGCAAAGTTTTAAAATTAAAGTTTTCCTCGCTCCCGGCTTTTCGCCTCAGGAGTCCAAATCGTTAGTGCGGCGCCTAGCGTCGGCGCGCACTATTTATGCATCTAGTGAGGGGGCGTGGCCAACAGAGGGGGCGTGCCTCGTAGCGCGCCTCGCCCTCGGGAATGGCGGCCAAAAGAAGGGGGTCGTTGCAGCGTGTAGCGCTGTTTGAGGAGATGCCAAAGAGTACAGGTAGGTGGGGAAAATAATTAAAACACACAATATCACAGCAAAGTTTTAAAATTAAAGTTTTCCTCGCTCCCGGCTTTTCGCCTCATGAGTCCAAATCGTTAGTGCGGCGCCTAGCATCGGCGCGCACTATTTATGCATCTAGTGAGGGGGCGTGGCCAACAGAGGGGTGTGCCTCGTAGCGCGCCTCGCCCTCGGGAATGGCGGCCAAAAGAAGGGGGTCGTTGCAGCGTGTAGCGCTGTTTGAGGAGGTGCCAAAGAGTACAGGTAGGTGGGGAAAATAATTAAAACACACAATATCACAGCAAAGTTTTAAAATTAAAGTTTTCCTCGCTCCCGGCTTTTCGCCTCAGGAGTCCAAATCGTTAGTGCGGCGCCTAGCGTCGGCGCGCACTATTTATGCATCTAGTGAGGGGGCGTGGCCAACAGAGGGGGCGTGCCTCATAGCGCGCCTCGCCCTCGGGAATGGCGGCCAAAAGAAGGGGGTCGTTGCAGCGTGTAGCGCTGTTTGAGGAGATGCCAAAGAGTACAGGTAGGTGGGGAAAATAATTAAAACACACAATATCACAGCAAAGTTTTAAAATTAAAGTTTTCCTCGCTCCCGGCTTTTCGCCTCAGGAGTCCAAATCGTTAGTGCGGCGCCTAGCGTCGGCGCGCACTATTTATGCATCTAGTGAGGGGGCGTGGCCAACAGAGGGGGCGTGCCTCGTAGCGCGCCTCGCCCTCGGGAATGGCAGCCAAAAGAAGGGGGTCGTTGCAGCGTGTAGCGCTGTTTGAGGAGATGCCAAAGAGTACAGGTACGTGGGGAAAATAATTAAAACACACAATATCACAGCAAAGTTTTAAAATTAAAGTTTTTCTCGCTCCCGGCTTTTCGCCTCAGGAGTCCAAATCGTTAGTGCGGCGCCTAGCGTCGGCGCGCACTATTTATGCATCTAGTGAGGGGGCGTGGCCAACAGAGGGGAGTGCCTCGTAGCGCGCCTCGCCCTCGGGAATGGCGGCCAAAAGAAGGGGGTCGTTGCAGCGTGTAGCGCTGTTTGAGGAGATGCCAAAGAGTACAGGTAGGTGGGGAAAATAATTAAAACACACAATATCACAGCAAAGTTTTAAAATTAAAGTTTTCCTCGCTCCCGGCTTTTCGCCTCTGGAGTCCAAATCGTTAGTGCGGCGCCTAGCGTCGGCGCGCACTATTTATGCATCTAGTGAGGGGGCGTGGCCAACAGAGGGGGCGTGCCTCGTAGCGCGCCTCGCCCTCGGGAATGGCGGCCAAAAGAAGGGGGTCGTTGCAGCGTGTAGCGCTGTTTGAGGAGATGCCAAAGAGTACAGGTAGGTGGGGAAAATAATTAAAACACACAATATCACAGCAAAGTTTTAAAATTAAAGTTTTCCTCGCTCCCGGCTTTTCGCCTCAGGAGTCCAAATCGTTAGTGCGGCGCCTAGCGTCGGCGCGCACTATTTATGCATCTAGTGAGGGGGCGTGGCCAACAGAGTGGGCGTGCCTCGTAGCGCGCCTCGCCCTCGGGAATGGCGGCCAAAAGAAGGGGGTCGTTGCAGCGTGTAGCGCTGTTTGAGGAGATGCCAAAGAGTACAGGTAGGTGGGGAAAATAATTAAAACACACAATATCACAGCAAAGTTTTAAAATTTAAGTTTTCCTCGCTCCCGGCTTTTCGCCTCAGGAGTCCAAATCGTTAGATCAGTGGTGTCAGATGCAGTTTTTTATATGCTGAGTTATTTGGCATTGATAATATTTGTTACATGAGCATCAAATGCAATACACCAAATGTTTGGGGTTGCAATTTGAGAAATGTTGTTCATTTATTGTTTCATGCACTCTAACTTCATTGGAATTTGTGGAGAAATTGCAGGCCAAACATTGGCTGCATGTATAATAACCTGTCACTTTAGGCAAGTTTAAAAGGTCAGTTTAGGATCTAGGTTCTGATTTACGTACAGCCTGGACCAGATGTTGTTGCAAATTCTTGAATTGACAGAAATTGCAGCCATAAGGAAGACTATTTCAACAAGGCACTATCCTTGGCAACAAACCGATTGAATGAGATTACCCCAGGAAACTTTTAAAATACTCTTTAAAAAGGGCTTGGTATGCTCCAAGGGAGTCTCTCCTGGCACCTAAAGTTAAAGACCCTAGCAATCCTTCAACCTGTGTCCTCACTTTCGCCAATATTACTCACAAGATTAAAAAGATAATTTCAAACAACATGAATATCTTAACTACCTTCCAGATCCCAAGACCATTATTCTCCTTCAAAAGGGGCAAGAATTAGCAACAGCATCTGGCCCGGGCTGCTGGAATAATTTCAAGGAGAGTAGAATGTACTTAGTCAACATGCCGTCAAAAAACAATTATATATTCTAGTTACTGACCCAACTGGCCTAAAAATAACAAAAAGATGAGATTATGTGTGGTCCTCTTAAATGTTAGCAGATGTAGCAGACCAATGTGAAGCCCATTTTTGCAGTGTCACGTCATTACAACAGGGTAAAACTTAGGGCCATATTATCAAGAAAGGACGATACATTATTGCCGCTTTTATCGGCAAGAAACTGCCGCTAAAGCGGCGATAATGGACTTGATAATAGGCCCTTGTGAATTCCCATTGAAGCCCAGATTAACACCAGAACCTGGGCTTCTATGGGGATTCACAAGGGCCTATTATCAAGCCCATTATCGCCACTTTAGCTGCGGTTTCCTGCCGATAAAAGCGGCAATAATGTATCGCCCATTCTTTATAATATGGCCCTGAATTCCTTGTGTATTTCGATGTGGTGGTTAAAACGCATTTCTATAAAGTGATTATCAGAAGAATATTTGGCTCAACATTAACCACTCCTGGTGCTAACTTGAAGAAATGAATATGAAGATTAGCTGTAGTTTAAACAGAACTTTTTTTCAGAAGAAACATTTTGCATCATGTTAAACATGTTTTGGTTTAATCATTTAACCCTGTTGGTGCCTACCTCCCTGGTGCGGCCCACGTCCATTGGCCATCACCAGGGAGGCCCATTTTAAACCTCCGGGTGCAAAGCACTGGAGACTGTTTTTAAAAAAAAACTCCCCTGGGGGAGACACAGAAGGCTTTCTGCGTCTCTCCCCGGCCCCTCCTCCCGCCCATTTGTGACGTCAGTGCGCCGTGAGGGGCTCGGACGCCACTGATTTTCTCACCGGAACTGAGGACAGCCGCAGGTAAGGCAGTGCTCGACTTCAATGGGGAAATCAGGCGGAAAGAGGCCTCCCCAGCTTTCAGGGAGGCCTTGTTTGAAACGGGAGATTCTCCCCTGTCAAAAGTGGCCTTCCTGGAAGTGTTTCCTGGACGTGGATCATGGCAGCACTGCGATCCACGGCCAAGAAACCCCGCTAGACACCAGGAATGTCTTTGGGGGGGGGGTCGGCCCTAGTGGTCATGGGTCAGCCCCACCCCCAGGGCATATTTTATTATAAAAGACTGTTGGCTTAACTTGGGGGGCGCAATTGCCCCCCGAAAATGTTAAATAAAATAAAAGATACAAATTGTCAGCGATATTGGCAGGGGGTTGGTCCTCCTGCCCAGTAGCGTTGCCAATAAACTCTAGCAACTAACCTCGCGAGTGCTGTTTTTCTTTTTGGGAAACAAGGAAACAGAGCTTGCTGTATTTCACGGATTATAAAGATGGAACGTGTCACTTTGCATGTTTTGCACTAAAACCCCTGTAGTTAAACTACAGTATACAGTGGGCTTTTTTAGCATTAAGTTATACCGTGACATCCAAGTATTTATTAAGACATCAGTACAGATTAGTAATATTTATACGTTTTAAAACATTTTTACTATTTATGCTTTATCGTGTTTATTCTGTTTTATCAATATTGTCTGTAACTCTCCATTGTGCGACACTTTTTACTCTGATTTTAGCGTAATAAGGTGTTATTAATGTATTATACAGTTACAAATACTTTAAACAAACTTGTCTTGCCATTTGCACATTACGCTATATGCATTTATGCAATTATTTTCGTAGTATTTTTACTATGTCTATCACACAACAGGCACTCTTGCACTTTAAAAATGGGTGGCCAGCCCCCATGACTGTATCATGTGATCAAGGCTTTTGGTAGCCGAGCCGCGTCATGGCTGACTGGTGATGGGCAATAAAATAACTTCACCAAAGAATTGTGTCTCGCTTCATCCTTCTGCTCGGCTGAGTGGCTGTGTTTGGACGACTACGTACCACAAATATCTCTGGGACTGCTTCCCTGGACACAGCGAGACCCCTCCACACTTGAAGCAACGGTCCCAGCCTCTGGGACACACCCTTTCGAGACTCCGAGGAGGAGACGCCGTCAACGCCCCAGGAGCAGCGGAGGTTCTGATTATAACGCTGGGAAGTACGGGAGTGGTTCCGGGTCAGAGGTTGGCGTTCGCTGATCGAGAGCTGGAGTTGCACCGATAGTACCTGTGACGATATCGGAGCCCCGCAATAAATCCTGTGTGGAGTATACAAGGATACAAGGAACAGACTCCCCAGCATTGTCGGGTAGGAGTACCGATTTTCCTTGCATAAATTTGTGCCCATATCTTACACCATGTCAGCGGACACTGTACGGGGGCGTGTGGAGGAATCCAAGGGCATGTTCTTGTACTCCCCGGCCGGGGAGTCCCTACCGAATACAGCTTCGAGTTCGGTACCTGAACCGAGCAATACCACCAAAGATCTTTTTAAGGCCTTGAAGAAGTGTTGTAAGAAAGAACAGTTCAAATGGTGGGAGCATAGCTCCCTGTCTGGATACCTAGAGGTGGGCAGGGTGCCTCGTGGCCTTCGAATAATGCTTGCTCCCTCTTACGAAGATCATGACCCCAAAATGCTCTCGGACTGGGCACAGTGCAATTTAGACTCTTCGAAACGCTTAATAGAAATCCTAGTCCAATATGCAGAAAGTGACAGGACAAAATTACTGGCGGAAATAGAACGGATTGAAGCCGAAATAGACAAAATTCCAAGTTCCCCTGTAATTATTAAACATCGTGAGGAAATGAATGCACGATTGAAGCGTGAAGAGGAAGTAAAAAAAAAGACGCAAAGCCTATAAATTCCAACGGGATCGTTTAGATTATGAACATGGGCAGATATTCGCCTTCTCTAAAAAATACGATAGTATCAAAAAGAACCAACAGAAACAAGATACTGCAAATGCTACCTCGTCAGGGCCAACCTCTAGCAATAACCGCCCAGAAACCCCATCGATCTCAGGGGATAGTTCGCAGGTGGACAGCGAGTCTGATACAGAAGCCAAACGTAACCAAAGGTCGGGGTTTCGCAAATTTAACTCGACCCAAGAGATGGCAGTGGTTCAGCAGGACCGAAAATTAACTCTTCGTTCTGGCACGCAGGGAGCCGCCGCCAACAACAGAACAGAAAGCACTCAGAAAGGAGGAAGCGCAACAAGAGGCGGAAATGCAAGAGGGAGGCAAAGGAAGCAGAAAGCAAAGTGGCAACAGAATCAAATTCCAAAACAGTAGATACTAAGACGGTGGTTAACCTAACGGACACAGTGCTCACTCCTGGCAAAACAGCAATCTTGTCGCTGGGTCTCTCCTTCAGTGCACGAGGAGACTTTGACTATGCAGGCACAAGAATAGACCTATTCAAATATGTCCGAAAATTAAAATTAAAAAAACATCACAGTGTGCATAAAACAACAGTAACCACCCCAGCTCTTGAATACAACTCAACATCGAGCAGTCCCCCAATTATGGGACTAGCCTTAACTCAAGAACTTTTGGAATTGCAGGAAGCGGACACAGCAACTACACAACCGGGCCTAGGCAGGGAACCAGCGCTAGCCCTTTGCAAAACTCCCTTCAAACCAAAATCTAAATTTTGCCCATTGATGCTTAAGGACAATTTGGATATATTTCATGATCGAGTGGCATCGGAACTCAAGGAATTGCAAGTAAAAAATGCTAATGCTAAAAAACGACGCAACTATAGAGACATGCAGTATCACAATCTGATGAAAAAATTGAGAAACAACAAACAACTGATGATCAGACAATCAGACAAAAGCGGCAACGTCGTATTATGGCCACGGAAAATGAACTTGGATGAGGCTCTAAAAAAGTTAAATGATAGACTGTTATAGAAGAACTAACACCCTGGAGGTACAACAAGCCAAAAATGAGATTGACTCCAAACTAATGGCCTGGAGAAGTAAAGGCTGGCTGACAATAGAAGAATTTAAATATTTGAAAAATGATTTCCCGGTAACTCCAGTGATTTACTTCATCCCTAAAATTCATAAAGACTGCCAACAGCCGCCTGGCCGGCTGATTATTTCGGCCCGAAATAGCCTCTTGGAAAATGTCAGCAGATATATTGACTTCTTCTTGCAGGAGCATGTCAGAAATCTGCCGTCCTTTATCCTGGATACAGGAGACCTATTGAAAAAACTTTCTGGCTTTGAGTGGAAACCAGGTTTTCTCCGAGTATCTTTGGATGTAACCGCCCTTTACACAAGCATCCATCACAGGGCCACACAACACTTCTTGAACAAAAGACCAGTAAAATACAGTGAACATTCCAAGATGATTATTGCCATGATCTCAATGGGTTTGGAAAATAATGTGTTCTTATTCTCAAACCAGCTGTTCATGCAGACTAGAGGTGTGGCTATGGGGGCCTGCTTCTCCCCTAGTTATGCCTGTTTACATATGGGCTACTGGGAGGAGCAGGTCCTTATGCCCAGCCACAACGCTATCATGAACTCACAGGTTAAATGTTGGCTCAGGTATATTGATGACCTGTTTTTCATATGGGATGGATCTACAAGTCATGTGACCATGTTTATTGAACAACTGAATATTAATGACTTAAATCTTCAATTCACCAGTACTATCAGTGCGCAGTCCGTGGTGTTTTTAGATGTGGAAATAGTAGTTGAAAATAACAAACTACAGACAAGGCTCTATAGAAAGCCTACGGCTGGCAATACGGTGTTGCACGCCACCAGCCACCACCCAGCCCATCTAATAAAGAGCATCCCCTATGGGGAAATGCTCCGCATCAGGAGAATCTGCAGCAATGAAACAGGATGTCTTCAGGCCCAGAATGAGAGTAAGATCAGATTCCTAGCCAGAGGTTACAACAGGGCTACTATTGATGAGGCCATCACTAGAGCCAACAGGCAGGAAAGAATGAAGCTCCTGTGCCCAGCGGATGATGGTGTTAGAATTTCCAAATCTAAATCTGCCAAGGAAATACGTTTAATCATTGGTTATAGTAATCAACACAAATCAATCCGCAGGATAGTTAAAGAAAATTGGTCATTAATAACCAGCAACCCAATAGTAGGTAACATGAGTGATGTCACTGACCATGTCATGAGTGATGTAATATGTGACGTCATCTGCAGTGCATTGCAGGCGCGCAAGTTATAGTGAGTCCAACTAACTATAACGTGGGAATTTCAATGGTTTTATGTCAGTAAAATTTCCAGCTAACTATAACTGGTGTCAAACCTATGGTTTTTTCAGTGAATTTAATAGGTTTTTTAAATGCTAATTCCTAACTATAACTGGTGTGAAACCTGTTTTTTTCAGTGAATTTCAAAGTTTTTTTATGCTAATTCCTAACTATATAAGACCTGAAAGCCCACCAGGAATCTCCAGTATGCGCCAGGGGACTGCATTGCAGAGAGGTGTAATGAAGCCACGCCCCTTTTTACACCTCTTTGCAACGCAGCCCCCGTGCATGTTTGAAGAGGGGGAACTAATTCCCCTTGCATACTGGGGGCCCCTGGGGGCCAACTAGCCCACCTGGAACCTCCAGTATGCGCCAGGGGGCTGCATTGCAGAGGTGTAATGAGGCTATGCCCCTTGTTACACCTCTCTGCAACGCAGCCCCCTGCCGCGTTTGCAGAGGGGGAACTAATTCCCCTAGCATACTGGGGGTCCCTGGGGGCCAACTAGCCCACCAGGAGCCTCCAGTATGCGCCAGGGGGCTGCATTGCAGAGAGGTTAATGAGGCCACACCCTTTTTTACACCTCTCTGCAACGCAGCCCCCCTGCATGTTTGAAGAGGGGGAACTAATTCCCCTTGCATACTAGGGGTCCCTGGGGGCCAACTAGCCCACCTGGAACCTCCAGTATGCGCCAGGGGGCTGCATTGCACAGAGGTGTAATGAGGCTATGCCCCTTTTTACACCTCTCTGCAACGAAGGCCACTGGCACCTTTGCAGAGGGGGGACTAATTCCCCTTGCATACTGGGGGTCCCTGGGTCATATCTGCCCAAACACCGATATTCCGAACGATTGAAAATGACTTTTCTTGAGAAACATTTGGATTTGGATTATCATGTCCTATACTTTGGAATTTTTGAAAGACTGACTTTGAGGATGCTATAAATTACTCAAGTCTGCCCAAATTGTGTGAGTAAAATTGATCCCTAGTCACTTTGAATAAGAATGTACTTACGTCTCGTCTAACATTTGGAAGAAATATCTAGTTATATGACAACAGGATACCGGCATAACTTGAAGGAAACAAGAACGCCCTGAAGAAGTTCTGTTGTACAGAACGAAATGTTTCGGCTGGCTGTGGTACATAAACTTAAGGAAAATAAAAGCATTTGAATATACACCAAGATTCAGCGCTTCAATAAGGACTCTAAGTGATATGATTTGATTGGACTTATTGTGCAAGTGGTGCTGTGCCAAACTTTGGAATATTCTCCACTACTCTCTACTACTTACTCTCTCCTACTCCACTACTCTCAAATACTCACTCTCTACTACTCATTCTCTACTACTCTACTACTCTCTAATACTCTCTCTCTACTACTCACTCCCTACTACTCACTATCTACTACTCTCTACTACTCACTCTCTACTACTCTCTCTCTACTACTCACTCTCTACTACTCACTCTCTACTTCTCACTCTCTACTACTCTCTACTACTCACTCTCTACTACTCTCTCTCTACTACCCACTCTCTACTACTCACTCTACTACTCAGTCTCTACTACTCTCAACTACTCACTCTCTACTACTCTCTCTCTACTAGTCTCTACTACTCACTCTACTACTCATTCTCTAATACTCTCTACTATTCTCTCTCTCTGCTACTCACTCTCTACTACTCTCTACTACTCACTCTTTACTACTCTCTACTACTCACTCTCTACTGCTCTCTACTACTCACTCTACTACTTACTCTCTACTACTCTCTACTACTCACTCTCTACTACTCAATCTCTACTACTCTCTACTACTCACTCTACTATTCACTCTACTACTCTCTACTACTCACTCTCTGCTACTCTCTCTACTGCTCTCTACTACTCTCTACTACTCACTCTCTACTCTCTATTACTCACTCTCTACTCTCTACCTCTCTACCTCTCTCTACTTCTCTCTCTACTAGTCTCTACCTCTCTACCGCTACCTCTCTACCTCTACCTCTACACCTCTACCTCTCTACCTCTCTCTACACGCACACATATACACATATAGATATGCATATATATGCATATGCATTTATGCATATGTATGTGTATGTATATATATATATATATATATATACACATACATATATAAACATATATAATCTGTATATCTATATAAATACAAATATAAATGCATGCATACATATATATATATGCATACAGATGCATGTTATTTACATGAAAGTTTAAAAAACACTAATAAAAGCAAAGCTAAAAAGCCACCTCATTACAAACAGAATGGCTTTAACTTAAACGAGGGCGAGATCTATTGCATTTTCATTGCTTGTTTACTTTGGTTCCATCAAGAAGGCATTCAAATGTGTCACACATTTGCCATAAATTCTGAATGTTAGCACTCTAGTTGCTCATTAGATCACTGTAGTAAAGCTACTGCTCACCGGGGAAGTCTGCTGCTGGTATTCAAAGTGCATGTTTCAGTCTGCATGTCAGAATTTTTTTAATGAAATACAAGAGGATTTGAGAAGTCACTCAAAATGAACCCTACATTTTTCTTTCTGAAGCACTAATCATACTTTCTATGGCAAAATGAACCCCCTCATTTTGTTCCTTTTTAAATTAAATGTTTTCAGACTTACCACTTCATTCCAATCAAGATGGCTTCTGGTGTGCCATACTTTTGTCATAAGTAAGACTGTTAGCTCTCTAGTTGTTCTTTAGAACACTCTGGGGCATTCTGTCATTGGGCTATACTTGGGCTACATCTGGGTGATATTTGGGCTACATTTAGGCTCTTTTGTCTCTGGTGGCCATCTTGGGAGACTGAATGTCAGAATTGTTTAATGAAATTGAAGAGGATTTGAGAAGTCACTCAAAATGTGCCCTACTTTTTCTTTCTGCAGCACTAATCATACTTTCTATGGCAAAATATACCCCCTCATTTTGTTCCTTTTTAAATTAAATGTTTTAAGAGTTACCACTTTATTCCAATCAAGATGGCTTCAGGTGTGCCATACCTTTGTAATAAGTAGTACTGTTAGCGCTCTAGTTGTTCTTTAGAACACTCTGGGACATTCTGTCATTGGGCTATACTTGGGCTACATCTGGGGGATATTTGGGTTACATTTGGGCTCTTTTGTCTCTGGTGGCCATCTTGGGAGACTGCATGTCAGAATTTTTTAATGAAATAGAAGAGGATTTGAGAAGTCACTCAAAATGTGCCCTAATATTTCTTTCTGCAGCACTAATAATACTTTCTATGGCATAATATACCCCCTCATTTTGTTCCTTTTTAAATTAAATGTTTTAAGAGTTACCACTTTATTCTCATCATGATGGCTTCAGGTGTGCTATACCTTTTTAATAAGTAGGACTGTTAGCGCTCTAGTTGTTCTTTAGAACACTCTAGGAGGCTGCAGTAGAACACAAAGGAATTAACTGACAGTCTCTGTCCTTGTTGGATGTACATGTTTTACTGAGAGTGTCAGACTTCATTCTCACATGACTGAGAAAGATATTGTGAATTTACAGAAAATATGCTTTCAGTTTAGCATATAGATCCTCTTCCAAACCACTGTGGGAAAATCATGTGATATTAGTTTTCTTTCAAACATGATTCATGATATCACAGCAGAAGGCTTTTTCACATGGTAAAATCACCTTAGAACACACCACAATTCCTAAAATGAGAATGGTACCATCAACAAATGATTTATAATGTAACTAAAGTCCTAAAACCCTCTATTAACTACAATGCTTTTTAATGAGGTGCTATCATGTATATTGGTCCCAAGATGGCTGCCAACACTTCTTGGATGAAGTGCTGACATCCAATCAGATCAGATGTGTGGTTAGGCTCCGCCCAGATATATATATTTTTTTGAACCTAAATTACTCAAAATCCACTGGAGCACATATCTTGAGACATAGCAAAGGCACATTGGGCTACCAGTCCGTACAATTTTGCCAAGTTTTGTGGAAATCCATTCAGCCGTTCGGGCTAAAAGTGAGTCCAACCGCCCTATGGAAATTAACATGGGGAAAACACGTTTTGGGACCCCCTTTTATCTTGCCCCCCGCTTGACGAATCTCCCCCTAACTTTCAGGGAAGGAGCGGAGCGCAGCGAGGCAAATTTAAGAAAAATTACAGGCATATTCCTCAACCGGCACCAAAGTTATTCCCAATAGAATGTTGCAGATTTCCTATAGAAAACAATCCTAACTATAACTACCTACTGGTGACCGCCAGTAGGTAATATATATATATATATATAGTGGCGGTGCAGGGCACAAAATAAAACGTATTGCACCAGAACTTGGGTCCGCATTTGTATATTCCTGTTTGAAAGGAGTTTGAGAGGCGAAGCAGGATATATATATATATATTTATATCTTTAATACTGTTAGACTTGGCCCTTTTGGCAGATTCACCCCAAAACTTTTTGCGTTTTCCTAGGCTGTTTCTGTAACCTGGTGTTTGGTGATTTTAGGCCTCTGCGCACTTTAGACCTCAGGTCCAGTGTAAAGTGCGTGCTCGCTCTGTGTATGTGTGGTGAGACTGACCTGCCCTCCCATAGGAATTCATGGGAGATATGTGTGTCCCTGGTAGTTCCTGGTATGAGAGGAGTACAGCGGCGAGTTTGGTATGTATGAACTCGTGAGGATAAATGCTGTGCAATGGTGTGCGCAGATTTATGGTGACTGGTGGAGAAATGCCACTTTTAGAATTGGCATTTCTGTGTACTGTGAGTCTGCCTGCCTGATGTGAATTGCATGTCTGGCTTGTGATGGATGTGGGTGGCTCCAGTGAAGGACTGGGCTATTCTAAGGCCCAGCGGTGCCAGGGGACAACACCTGAAACCTTCGTGGGTTACCTGTTCCGGCGTACAAATCACAGAGACACGGGACACTTCCTTTGGCGTCAAAGATCGAGGTTTATTTACTGCAGGGAACACAGAAGTCACAAGAAGTACAACATGTGTAGGTTCTAGGAGACTGCTTCAAATTGCAACAGTGGATCGCTCCTTTTATACAGATTTTAGTCATAGCACAACATGACGAACAAAAGGTTACAATTCAGTTCCCACAGTAAACTTCAAAAGGGTTGCTTTCATGTATTCAGGGTCCCGGAACATAATTACAGTAGCATCGCCAGTTCCCAACTGTAAAAGTACGTTATCCCATCATTAAGTACATTCCATTCCGGCTGTAAACGAGTTTAAGGAAGGGACAGAAACAGGTGCAAGGAAGACAGAGATAGACAACAGATTGAAAAGAGTGTAGGGGGCGATATCGGAAACACGATTGCAGGATCAAAGGATTCGTGCCTTATGCATGCACGGCTGAAACAATAGACCGGCACGGCAATATGAGCCTTGAGCGGGGCCATCTGCCTTTGCAGTGTCACCCCCCCTCATCATAAAGACACCCTCAAAGGAACACGTGTCTTCCGCAAGAGCTTGGGAATCCCAGGGTCACGAAGTGGACAGTGTCCGTTCGCTGGCTACTTGAGGGCAAGAGACAAAATGGATGCCGTATCTAAAATGGAACCCGTGGGTTCAGATGGAGAAACCCACGAATAAGACGAACGGTTCAGGCCAGTGTAGCGAAAATGCGTACACCCACTAAACTCGTCATTTGCGGTTCATAGATACCAAACTCGTCCATATTCGAACGAGTCGAAAACACCACTATAATTGTCACGGAACCTCAGACGCTCCTTTTGCCCTCATGTAGGCAAGCACTAGTCGATATCAGAATCGATCCCGATATTCATCAGATCGTTCAGATGTTGCTGCAACATCATTCTGTCCATCAATGCTTCCTTGGTAACAGATGGCCGTCTTATACACGTTGTAGCACAGAGGCCACATAAGGCAGGACCACACTGCACGCAAAGACAACACGTGAACAGAAATGCTACAACAACCCCAATGATCATCAGAATCTTCCAACCCCACGTCGACATCAGGCCCCAAAACCATCCTAGTAGCGTCCAATCACCTACGTCCACGTGTATGGACTCGGAGATCTTATGCAACTTCGAGATGGCTCGATAGACAGTGGAGCGTTATCAGGGATGAAAATGCAGCAACTCGAATGGATCACCTTACATACACCACCTCTATCTGCAAGAACAACTTCTAAAACCATACGGTTTTGCAACGTCATAAGCCTATCCGCCTGAAGCTCTGCTGTCAGATTACCAAGAGCACTTGCAGTTATATTAGCAGTCGATTCGACCACACAAGTCAACTGTCTCAGGTTCCTACTATTGATCATAGGTCTCCAAAACGGCAAGAAACCCTTAAAGAAGTCTCCTGCTTCTTGACCAGCAGTGTCCTCTTCGCTAATAATGCCTCTCACAACTCTAGTCTTGTGATAGTCCGAGGCAACTGTGAAGGTCGGTGGCAACAGATTCGCAATATAACAAGTGCCCGAAAAGTCATGGGGCAACCATGTATATGCGCGGTCGTAACATACAAAGTATGTACCCTTGGCAGTCAACAGAACAGGGGAAGAGAGCGTTGGTAAAACATACGTTTCAGTACAAGCACTCCTCCCAAGCTGAGCCCGCGGGCTTCGGCCAAGGCCTTTCAAGCAGAAATTTCCAAGATGGGGTACGATCCAGATTGGAGACGAGCTTTTAAGCTGTCTATCACCCACTGACATGCTATACTCAGCCTCACTCAGATCCTTGTATGCTCACACCTCTTCCTCTGGAATAAGCGATGCTTCAAAAATATCTCTATCTAAGTCAGCAATCGCTCTTGCCAAAGGCTTGTGGTACGGGCCGGGACCATGATCTGCAGTGCGTGGCTCTCGATGGGGGTAGGAATCTAGTGCGCTACGAAACATCGTTTGGAATGCTCGAGCTGACCCCTGGGAACTGTAAGGAAGAACCAAATACGGAATACCCCTATCCATGGTATGTGGCATTAACCCACACACCCAACAATTTGTAGTATTCATCACCAACTGATGTTGATGAAGAAGCTGGACAAAGGAGTTATTCATGAATTCCGCACGTCTAACCTGTTCGTGTTGGGGTAGAGGATGAAAGGAATGTTGAGAAACAGTGGGAGTAGATTTCGGCTCAGAAGAAGAAGTAGGTAAAGCAGAGGGTAAGAACAACTGTAGTCCAAAATACACTCCACCCACCACTAACATGGAAACAGTCAGAAACAGCAGGAATACCTGAAACAGAAAGCATTTCGTTCGTACAACCCTATGCAATGTCGATCTGTGAGCTAGCATCCTCTCCACTTCCGACAACTTAGAGAATTTCATCCTCTCAAAACCGTCCGCAACGTTCTTGGCGCACTTCGTTCTGAGTAGCGATTATCAATTCCCAGGAGTTCCCAGGAATCGACAAAAGTACCGACCTAGTGTCAGGAACCTGCTAAACAGAAGGAAGTAGCCGCACGGCCCTAATGTCAACCCGGATGTAAGGTTTTCTTTAATCAAACATTCAATTTTAATGTAAATCTCCTAGCTGTGGAAAAACATACGTGGAAAAGAAATCAATAATAAATAGAGGATGCAATTGTTCATAATGTTCAAAGCAACAGTAAGGGGGTAATATGAATTCAAAAAGGGGAAAAAAACAAAAAGGGGTTTTTGTTTATTAATCTTTGTTATAAGAACGAAGAAAATATCTGCTTCTTCCAGGACGGGTCTGTTCTTCAAATAATTGTTCAGATTGTGAAACAGCGTCCTGTCGATCAGATGACAATTCAAGCCTCGAGTTCTCCAATGCTGAAGGCTCAGCAAATGTATCTGACTGCAATGAAGTATCTCCTACAGGTTGAACATCACTGAACGGCACAAATTTTTTTGGGGTCTCCGTTTCCGTTGCGGCAATACCAGTCCTCACCCAAGAATCTGCTGGCAAAGGGATAGGCACTTTTTTGGTGTGGGTGGCATGCACCCAAATCTTCCTGCCCTCCAAACGAACTGCAGTCCTTGTGGCTAGGAGGACTTGGAACGAGCCCACAAATCTCGGCTCCAAATTGCGCTTTCTGCCGAAGTTGCGGGTGACTACCCAGTCACCCGGTTGGAGCCGATGTCCAGGACCCTCAGTCTGTGCCGGTAGAGCTTCAAAGACCTGTTAATGAATTAACCTCAGTTTAGCAGTCAGATCATGAAGATAATCAATTAACATTGGGTACTCAAGACTATCAAAGGCCTTAGGCCTCGGGACTCCCCAAATGTTCGCAGGACGGCCGAACACAATCTCATATGGGCTAAGCCCTACTCGAGAGTGTACAGTCGCCCTGGTCGACAAGAGAGCCAGAGGCAAGGCATCAGGCCATGACAGACCAGTTGTAGCTTGAATCTTAGCAAGTTTCAGTTTCAGAGTACATTGTACCCTTCAACTAAACCCGCTGACTGGGGATGATTGGCACTATGGAATTTTTGTCGAATTCCAAGGCCCTTACACACACTCTGCATCACACTCCCCACAAACTCACTTCCGTTATCCGACCATACAATCCGTGGCATTCCATACTGAGGAAAGTATTCCTTCAGTAGGACTTTCGCTGTGGACAGGGCAGTATTATCTTTAAGAGGATAGGCCTCGATCCATCTGGAGAACGCGCAAACCACAACTAAAACGTACTTCAGGTTATTACATCTCTCCATATGGATGAAGTCCAGTTGGATAACCTCAAAGGGACATGTAGGAGGAGCAAAATGGCCAGGTGGAGTGGGGGTGCCCTTGCTGGGATTGTACATCATACATACTATACAATTCTTAACCACTCTCTCAGCACACTTAGCGATACCATCATTCTTCCATACAGGGGACAGTAACTTGCATATACCTTTCGCGCTAATATGTGACAAGCCGTGAGCAATAGTCACAACGGCTAGCACATATGCATCCGGTAACATCCACCTCTGACATTCTGACAAATCAATCCAACATCCATGCACATCTAACTTTCCCGTACTTTCTTTCCACTTAGTCTTTTCAGTTTCGGTGGCCTCATTCTGGATCGCTTTCACGCTCTCAACAGTGTCCTCACACATACCAGTCTCTGCCGGCCACCTTACTGAACTCGCAACGTACATTCGGGTTGCAAGGTTCTTAGCTGTCTCTTTAGCAATCTTATCCGCAAACGCGTTACCACGACCAACATCATCCGTAACCTTTCGGTGCGCGCTGCAGTTAATAATTGCCACCTGCTTAGGCAACGTAAGTGCGCCTAAAAGATCGTTCACGAGCTGTCTGTGTTGGATCTTCGTGCCGTGCGATGTCATAAATCCTCTTTCTCTCCACAGACGACCAAAGCTATGTGCAACGCCAAATGCATACTGGCTATCCGTAAACACATTCACTCGCTTTCCCTTAGACAAAACACACGCTCTCGTCAACGCAATCAACTCTGCCGCCTGCGCGGAATTCTGGCTCAATCTCGCAGTTTCCACAACCGTACTCAACGTCACTACAGCATACGCAGTCGTCACATCACCATTCGGCAACTTGAAACACGAACCATCAACATACAAGGTACCATCGGGATCTGCCAATGGAGTGTTTTTTAGGTCAACACGACCCTTTGTTTCTTCCTCAGTTCGCAAATAGCAATCATGTGGTGGTACATCATCTGATTCCATATTAGTCGGCAACAACGTCACTGGGTTCAGTACATTACAGCGCTTTATTTGTATATGACTTGCCAAAAGCGTCAACTCATAACCGGACAACCTTGCGCTCGTCAAGTGTTGTGTTTTTGTACGATTTAAGAGAGTGTCAACTGCATGCGGAACCATCACCGTAAGCATATTATCCATGACCAGTCCTGCAGATTGCCAGATGGACACCGCAGCTGCCGCTGTCGCTCTTAGACAACTCGGCAATGCTCTAGCTACTGGGTCCAAGGTCGAGGAAAAATATGCACATGGACGCTGCTTACCACCAAATTGTTCCGTCAAGACACTCAACGCACAACCCTCTCTCTCGTGAACGTATAGTGTAAACGGCTTGCTGTAGTCAGGAGTACCTAAGACAGGGGCCGAACACAACGCATCACGCAATTCAGAAAAACTTTTCTGACACTCTTCAGTCCATGGTAAAGGAGTTGGGACATCCTTGCACGTGAGGGCTACCAATGGCTTCACTAGTAATGAAAAATTTGGAATCCATTGCCTGCAGTATGACGTGATACCTAGAAAGGCACGCACATCTCTCTGAGTTGTTGGCACAGTCATTCGAGCGATCGCTGCAATTCTCTCTGGGGTCAACCTTCTTCCCTCCTTTGACAATAAGTGACCTAGATAGGTTACTTCTTGACAACAATATTGCAGCTTAGAAGGTGACACCTTGTGATGTAAGTCACAGAGATGCTGTAACAGCAATACTGTAGCACTTTTGCAGATGTCTTTAGTGTCAGCAGGCACTAACAAATCATCAACGTACTGAATCAAGGCCGCACCAGCCGGTAACACAAACGCATCAAGTTGACTCTTCAGGGCTTGGCTGTAGATCGATGGACTCTCACAGTAGCCCTGAGGAGCGCGTTTAAACCGAAAGCTGCGACCACCTAATGAGAAGCCGAATAGATCTCTGCTTTCCTCAGCAATCGGAATGCTTAAGAAAGCATTCTTCAGATCGATCACTGAGAACCAAGATGCAGAGGCTAGAATCAGAGTCAGTAAAGCCGTGATGTCAGGCACCACAGGAAATTGTGGAATCACAATTTTATTCACCTCCCATAAATCAAGAACAAAACGGTACACAGGAGGCTTAGATGGATCAGTCCGTTTCAGAATAGGTAACACAGGACTATTACACACGTTTCCCAGAGTTTCCTCGATAACATCCTTCTTGATCAAGTCATAGATGATCGCTAACAGCGCTCGTTCACCATCGAGAGAGATACGATACTGGGGAATACGTGGCAATCACACATTCGATTTCAATTGAACAACGTAAGGTGATATGTCCAGCAGGCCTATGTCATTGGGACCTGTTGCCCACAGAGACTCAGGAAGAGAACTCAATTCCGGTGGGAGCTTATCAGTTGACAAATACATAGGAGAGATCACTCTCTGACCCAATGTAAGCTCCACTCCCGCAGGAGAACAGTATAACCGTTTCAGTAAATCCAGGCCCAAAAGATTCTCACCACAACCAGTAGTCAAAATCAAAGGAGCTTCCAGCTCACGAGGCCCAATTGTTAGGGGCAAAGGGCTAGATACCGGATTGCTAACGGGGGCGCCAGAGAATCCAACGGAAACATTCGTTAAGCCAGACAAAGGTGCGCCAGGGAGTTTCGAATGCATGATGGAACTTTTCGCTGCACCAGTGTCCAACAGAAAAGGCTCAAATACGCCCGATGTGGCAACTGCGACGTGAGGCCCTCTCTGATCAACCGGAACTGATACTACTCCCTCTCTTTGTCCATGGCTGTCCTAGTAATTATCGTCATCAATATCATGCTCGACGTAACAGTCGTCCACATGGTACTGTGCAGATCTACCTGACGATGAACCATGCTGATCAAAGCAATTGTTGGAATCTGATGAAGAGGTAGAACGCTCATTCCGATTTTGAGGAACACCACGACCTCTACCACGTGAAGCCTGTTGAGGCCCACTACGACCTCCTCGAGCCGAAACACCATTATTTCGGTCACGCAAAACCGGACAATTGAACTTCAAATGGCCCTCACCTCTACAGTATGCACATTGATTATATCCGAGCATAGATCTCGGTGTGGAAGAGTCGTTACGCGACTGCGACCTAGATTGCGATCTATTTTGCTGCTGCGAGTCATTCTGATTCGAGCGCGGAGGATACGCTTGCTGTAACAGAACTTTAGTTTTAAGATCCTTTGTTTTCTTATCTGCACAATCATTTTCCTCCTTCTCTCTATTTTCGTAATATTGAGCCGTGGCTAATATCTGAGCAGAGGTAGAAACAGCCCACGAACCTTCGGAATTTTTCAATTTATTGCTGAGTTCAGGCAACAAATTTGCTACAAATTTACCCACAAATAATCGCTGACCTCCCTCAGTGCTCATATCCTGACCACTGTGATCGATGAATGCCTCCTCAAATCTCGTAAAGAAATCGGAGACACTCTCATCCTTCTTTTGCTTGCATGCAGACAGTTTATCCCAATTAACTCTCATTGCTGGCATAAGTGTCTTCATAAGTGTAATGATTCTTTGGGGCAGATCCGTAATGAGCTGTACAGGCTTAGCCCCACTTATTTGTCGTCCGTCGGCCGCCGCAAGAGCAGCCCAATCACCGCCCAACTCGGCTATGTGATTTTCTTGACGGATTTTTGCCCAAATTGGTTGAGGTACTACGTTACCGAACAACATGTCGATATCGGCAAGGTTCATAACAGTAGCATCCACTAATTGGGATAACTCCTTATAATAACCAGCCGGATTTTTACGGGGGTCTGGCAAAGTTTGCTTCACCTGCAAAACTTCCGACCGCTTCCATGGGAGGTGTATCCAAACTCTCTGGAAGTGTGGTAAAATTGGAGGGTTAGCACCAGGATTACCAGGCATCCACACTGGAGGAACTTCTCGCATGGGATACTGACCAGGTGTTGCCATCCACTCCTCAGTTTCGTCCTTAAACAATGCTCGAGGTAGTACTGTAGATCGAAAAGATAGTAGACGCTCTACAGCACGTCGAATATTACTACCCACAATCATACCGTTCGAAAACTGATTCTGAAGTTCAGTCATTTCGGCAGGCACATTATCTACCTCATCATTATCCCATACTTCTCGTAATGATTTACACATTTCCTCGAACATGAATCTCTGCGTGGGCTCATTAAATTGAGAGAACGTCTCAAAAACCATGCGCGGGGTGTTTTTAATGGGATACCTAATCCAATTACGCGCCATTTTTATTAACCTATCACTCTCTCTACCACCAGGAATTTGACTCCGTCGTTGAGGGATGTCAGAAACATCGGACCCAAGGATCGGTCCAAATGGAGAGTAAAGATTAGCCACAGCATTAGGTATATGACTACGGACAGACGGAGAAGAGGAAAAAAGTACAGGGGCAACGACATGAGGGCTGAACGTAGGAGCAGTAGGAGTAGTCAAAAGAGCAGAAGTAGCGGGAACAGCAGACTGAGAAGGTATAGGCAGTGGAGCAGTAGGAAGAGAGGCAGGTAAAGGAATAGGGACACCTTGAGGAACAAGAGGATTCGGAAGGACAGGACCAGCGACAGGCTGACCAGCAGCTGCCGGAACGACAGGTTGAGCAACAGGAGGAACCACAGGGGCTGTAGTATCCTGTGCGTATGGAGGTGGAGATTTCAGTAGATAGGACAACAAAGGGTCCTCTACCGCTTCATCTCCCTTCTTATCAGTACTCGACGGTAAAACGGGATAACACTTATCCACCGCCATATGTTGCAGTCTAGCAAAAACTTCCTTTTCCTTCTCTTCTTTGTCTCGCTGGAACTGCTCTGCATTTCTCATCACCGTAACAATACCTTCCCTCTTATTTTTCTTAAACTGTTTAATTTCTTTCTGCCTGGCCTCTTTTCGCCATAGCCGAAAGGAATAAAACATGGCCGGCCTAGATTTCCTTTTGAACAATTTTGCTTCGAGATTATCCAGAATTGCTGTCTCGAAACTACCATGAGGTGGCCAACTAAGGACACCATCGTCTTTAGTATAGCGGATCCAATAATCATTATACACGATAGGACCCACTCCGTGGCGACTATAGAGCTCATAGATTGGAGTTCCAACTGGAGGTATCGGACATGAGTCCTCCAATCGGGAATCCGCACCGCAACATTTGAAGCAACCAAACAAAGTACTACGGCCAGGCATCGTGCACACTAACCGAGTTTACAAACTTCAAGGGTTATCGAATTACGATGTCCTCGCAAAAATGCAAGACCCTCGGTTTTGGCAATTGCAATCGCCAAATAAAACCCAACAACTAAGAACCAACAACTAAGGACCACAAATGCAATGGAACCATGCAAACAACCAGTTTCAACAACAACCAAGGACTCTGGGAGCGACCCACAAATACTTAACTGAAAGAGCAATGGCGTCACCAGGAAGGCCCGTCAATCGTCTCGCTGTACAAAGGACTACGCCAGGCGCCAAAACAGGTCGACAGTCAGGGCATCAGTCCGTCGCAGCCGTCAGGAGGCGGGGATCTTCGCGGGAAAAGTCTTCGGGCCACTTATTTCGACAACAGGATCGATGAAGCGGGGTGCACCTTCCCTCGGAGATTTCACACGAAGTTCCTCACGATCGTCGGGCTTTGGACCGGTACCGCTGATGTCACCCCACATTGGGCGCCAACTGAAGGACTGGGCTATTCTAAGGCCCAGCGGTGCCAGGGGACAACACCTGAAACCTTCGTGGGTTACCTGTTCCGGCGTAATAATCACAGAGACACGGGACACTTCCTTCGGCGTCAAAGATCGAGGTTTATTTACTGCAGGGAACACAGAAGTCACAAGAAGTACAACATGTGTAGGTTCTAGGAGACTGCTTCAAATTGCAACAGTGGATCTCTCCTTTTATACAGATTTAAGTCATAGCACAACATGACGAACAAAAGGTTACAATTCAGTTCCCACAGTAAACTTCAAAAGGGTTGCTTTCATGTATTCAGGGTCCCGGAACATAATTACAGTAGCATCGCCAGTTCCCAACTGTAAAAGTACGTTATCCCATCATTAAGTACATTCCATTCCGGCTGTAAACGAGTTTAAAGAAGGGACAGAAACAGGTGCAAGGAAGACAGAGATAGACAACAGATTGAAAAGAGTGTAGGGGGCGATATTGGAAACATGATTGCAGGATCAAAGGATTCGTGCCTTATGCATGCACGGCTGAAACAATAGACCGGCACGGCAAGATGAGCCTTGAGCGGGGCCATCTGCCTTTGCAGTGTCACCCCCCCTCGTCATAAAGACACCCTCAAAGGAACACGTGTCTTCTGCAAGAGCTTGGGAATCCCAGGGTCACGAAGCGGACAGTGTCCGTTCGCTGGCTACTTGAGGGCAAGAGACAAAATGGATGCCGTATCTAAAATGGAACCCGTGGGTTCAGATGGAGAAACCCACGAATAAGACGAACGGTTCAGGCCAGTGTAGCGAAAATGCGTACACCCACTAAACTCGTCATTTGCGGTTCATAGATACCAAACTCGTCCATATTCGAACGAGTCAAAAACACTACTATAATTGTCACGGAACCTCACCAGGAGCCGGGATGAATCTGCCCAGTGGTGAATAGGGAGATCTGCATATAGATGGGAGAGAGGAGTTGCAACTGGGACCTGAATAGGACTGTGCCTTCCCTCCACAATGCCCGCTCCGCCCCCTGTGGTGCATCTAATCACTGAGCCCCCACCTGACAAAGGAGAGAGGAGCCGAGCAAAACAAAGTGTTCCAAAGCTCCCCTATACCAGTTCTGACTGGTATCCCCCCGCCCTAGGGTGTGACACAAAGGGTTTTTACTAATATAAATATAGGGTCTGTGTCCCCATAAAGTTGTTCAGTTCCTGTGCTGTTCCTGACGGAGAGGGGCTTGCTGCTGGTGGGGCCCAGGAGGGACCGTCAGGGGGGCTGCCTCCCTGCTGGAGGGCCCTGTGTGCTGCCCCCTGGACCCTGCATTGCCCCTTCCTTTCTAAAGACCTCTTTGCTGGGAGTTTTTTGCTCCATTTCTTTATGCCTCAAGGACTTTACAAAGACTTTCAGCCTTTTAGCCTTTCTGCTCACTAGGAACGCTTTAATTTACTTTCCCCCCAAAGGAGGAGAACCTGGGGGCTGTGCAACACTACGCTGCAGCTCTGGGCGAGGGAATCCCCATCATAGGGATTCCCCCCATGATGCCTTAATTGTGGCTGCCACCCTGCTTATCTTGATTTAATTGAGCAGGTGCCCACACTGTGTCTTCGTTTGCATTTTTAATAATGAGCGGGTGCCCACCCCGCGACTTGACTTTTGTTACAGAGTAACGGGTGCCCACCCCGCTTTATATATTTTTTTTCCTGAAGAGGGAGCCTACACCTCATTATGCCCGGAGTAAAGGAATATACCTCTGTGGCCTGCGGCAAAACCGGAAGTCATGCAGCCCGATGCCTGGAGCTGGGCGGGACTTCCGCTTGAGGAAAGGAAGTCCCGCTCGGCGCCCGAGATCCGCCCGGAGCCTTGCAGGTCCCGAGGAGGGGGACCAGGTGAAGCATGGCACATAGGTGAAGCAGGGCTCCTGTAAGGAGGGAGAGCCCTGCAGGCACTGGCAGTGAAGTGTAGAGCCCTGCGGTGTGGAGGTTGCGCGCTGGGGCCCGAGGCACATTGTGGGTGCCGGCCCCCGCCACATAGAAGAGACTACACACAAAGAGTCAGGTAACAGAGGGTTCAGGGTTGTAACTGTTTGTTTTACTTCCCGAGTGGCCCCACTTGACAGCAGGCCGCTCCAATAAGGCACATTTATCCCTACAGGGGGGCAGAGTGGTTTTACAGAGCCCTGTGTGGCTCCAAATTTTGGCCCCATTATTTTCAGAGCCCGTGTGGCTCCCACGATGGACATAATTGTTTTAGGAAGGCCCAGAGGGGCCCATGCTGTTAATATTTGGGCACATGTTTCTTCCGGGCCCAGTGGTGCCAGGGCCTTTTCCCTACTCCCAGCTGCACCGCACCAGCGTGGGCAGCTGCAACGTTGGCACATTGTATTAAAGTGCACAGTGGTGCCAGGCCTCATTATAATCACGTCACCGCTGCCCAGCAAGTAGTCGTTGGCTGCAGCGTTTAGGCCCTCAGGTGATATCCCTTGCTGCCCAGCAAGTAGTGTTCAGCTGCAACATTTAGGCCTGCGCAAAAGTGCTCACCCTTGACTTTCGCTGCCTAGTGCCTAGGCAGCGCGCCCTGACTCTTGGGACATAGGGCATTTGAGCCCCCTTTTTTTGAGATGGCCAGTTGGCCAGGGGGACAGTTAGAATTATAGGGCACCAGGCCCTAGTGTGATGGTGGTGCCAGGAAAGGTAATGTGTGTAGTATGTTTTATGCACCCTGTTTGATACCTATAAATGTGTTTTATGATTATGAGGCTGTTTTGCATATTATGGTTTTTGCTGGTGAGATTATATTTCACTGTGTGATTTATGCCCCTAATGTGAGTTATGCTTAGGAGGTTAGGGTCTAATGCGTTGAGACTGGTGAGATGATTGCATAATGTGTTTATGCTGGTGAGGTTGGAGCAGAAGGTAATTCGTGCCTGATGTGATGCTGTGCATAATGTAGTTTATGTTACAGGCTGATGCTAAGTACAGTGATTACCGGTGTTTACTGGTTATACGTTTATGATCTGTTTTACTTTCACTAAGTTCGCTTTGTGATGGTTCTGACAGTGGTCCAGTTGGCCCTGTCAGGTGTTTATAATCCCTGTAGATAAGACCCAGTGACAGGTGGTGCCATGTATATTATGTGTTTACTATTCTAATGTGTTATGAGAATACAAAGGCTATTCTTGATATAACCTTGTGGGAAATTCCTTTTGTAGTGTGCCTGGGATGTTGTTGCTGGGTGCGTGCGAAAATGCTTTACACATGGCCACCGGGATAAGCCTGACTGCTCATGCCAAGCTACCAAAGCGGTGAGCAGGGGTTATCTTTGTCGTGTAACCTCCTTGCCCTGACTAGAGTGGAGGTTACTGCCTGGCTTTGGAGCAAGCCTTACCCAACTAGAAATCCCATGTCTAACAATTACCTACTGGCGGTCGCCAGTAGGTAGTTATAGTTACAACCTGGTTTCCATAGGAAAAGCATTTTTTGCTTTGTTTAACAAATCTTTATGAAATTTTCCAAGTTGCACTTTTTAGGTCAGCTCCTATCTTTGAAGTTTGGGGGTGATTCGTCAAGCGGGGGCTTAGAATAAAGGGGGGTCCAAAAACACGTTTTCCCCATGTTAATTTCCATAGGAAATTTTGCGACGAGCTACAGCCTGAACTGCTGAACGGAATTACCCCAAATTTGGCAGAAAGGTAGAGCTGTTTTCAAAAAGCGACCTTTATAGTAAATGGTGTAAATCCGTTGAGTAGTTTTTGAGAAATTCAAAAAATAAGAGTAAAAAAATCAATTTTCCATAGGAAACTTTGTGCAAGGCTACAGCTGAAACTACGGAACAGAATTACCCTAAATGTGGCACAAATGTAGTGCGTGGGTCAGAAAGCGACCTTTTTTAAAATCATATAAATCCATTCGGTAGTTGCTGAGAAATTAGAAAAATAAAATATCTGGGGGAGCCGAAGTCCCGTGCACGAGCTTCACTGTGATTGGCTGCCAACACTCCAAACCAGGAAGTGTTGGCAGCCATCTTGTGACTCGGTAGCAGCAAGTTGCTATAAAACAGAGGAACAAAGGTATAAAACAAGAGAAGGACAACCCTGACCCCCAAGGTCTGCTCAGGGGGCCCCAGAAGGACCCTCAGGGCAAAACAAAACATAAAAAAAGAAATCGGCGTAATTCCCGCTGGGGTCGAGGGTTCCCGTGTTTTATTTTAATGAGACCCCGGGGCTGGGCTAGGTCCCGGGGGCATTTCTTAAAAAATAATAGCAGGGCCTCGCTGGGGCTGTGGGATACCGCTGGGGTCCCCGCAGTCTCAGGGCTTCACTCATGTTGGGAGGGGGGTTGCGCGGCCCCCCTCCTTGAGCCCTTCACTGCTTATAACTTTGATGTCGTTTGATGATTCTTTACGAAATTTTCCAAAAAGTTTCTCTTTTGTGATCAGTTGCTATCTTGAAAGTTTAGGGGTGATTGGTCAAGGGGGGGCTTAGAAAAAGGGGGGGTGTCAAAACGTGTTTTCTCAACTTTAGAGAAGACTACAGGTCAAACTGCTAAACAGAATTACGCCAAATTCAGTAAGAAGAAAGGTCTTGGTCCAGAAAGTGCGGTTTCACAGAAATGTATAAATCCATTCAGTAGTTTTTTAGATATTAAAGGGAAAAAACTATATATATCTGGTAGGTGCCTAACTCCCGAGCACAAGCTTGCCTCTGATTGGCTGCTAACTCTTCAAAGCAGGAAGTGTCCTCTGATTGGCTGCTGACACTTCAAACCAGGAAGTGTTAGCAGCCATCTTGTGCCTCGCATTGAGTGAAAATATAAAAGAAAGGTTCCGGGGGCAATTTAATATAGCGGAGCTCTGTGTAATGAGGATTTGGACACAGTGAAAGTTTAAGATTTATTAACAATAAAGGAGAAACAGGTGAGCACCAAGCAGCACGACTTCCACTCCAGGACATCAGTAGGAATATAACCTTTTCACACTCCCGGTGCCCAACATCACCACTTCGTAGGCATGCCTTTGGAAGGCAGTCCGTTGGCTCGCAGCTTTCTACCTTTGCAAGTTAGTATGCTGCTGCGCCTCTACATCTGCGAGCTACTACGCTGCTGTTCCTTTGGGAGCAGACGCAGGGGCGTAGCACAAGCCCCCCAGCCCCCGTGGTGCGGGGGGCCCCTGAGTTGCAGGGGCCCCTCAGCATAATACTTAGGCTTGAGAGCTCTGGATTAAATCCGGAGCAAGCGGGCCTCCTCAACTGCTCATAAAGAAGCATTGCACTCACTGTTCATTCATGGCCGTAGTCACGGGGGGCCAACAGGGGCCAAGCCCCTCTTAATGTGATTGTGGCCCCCTTAAACAGGTTAGGTTTTCCGTTATTTGAACAACAGGACTTGGGCTGGCTGACTTGAAAATCAGTCTTTTCCCTGGTATTCCAAAGACATGCAGGCTGGTTTCAGCTCCGCTGACATACCCCCCCCCCCCCCACATAAGTTATCTAAACACGCAATTAAATTTGTTGAAGCGGGCTTTCTGTTTTGCTTTTCCGGATTCCATGAGCTGGTTCGACTATGCATGTCTAACGTGTGCGCTCTCGCTGGGAAAGTGAAATCATTGTGCACACCCCTCTTGAGTGCTTTGGCAAATGTGGAGATCTGGCATACCGGCATGTGGGGAGGACGTAGTGTTCTGCTGTTTATCTTGTGCTTGCATTACAAGCACAGGATGGACCAGTGAATGATGATTATTAGAACAAACGCTCGAAATGCAGAGCACTGCCTCTGCAACCAAGTTTTGGACAAAGAACGAGACAGTGAGTTAGTTTCTTGTCATTGTTAAAAAGGTGAAACAGAGCTCTCTGTGGAATGGGATAAGGGGCCTGCAAGTAAGGGAAGATGTCCTCTGCTCAGTGGGCCAGCAGGTCCTTTCTTCTGCAGACATGTTTGTTTAAAGTAGTTTGTAATCACGTTGCCATTTTTCAGAACTTTTGATTTTTCCTGTTTCATTATAGAAATTGTGTTTTCCATTGTTTGGGCGATATATTGTTGGTAATTCTTAGTTTTTAGTGTGTATCGTTGGCTTGGGATGGTGGCACTTTCTTTTTGTGGCAAGAGTACATGTGGATGCTGGATGAAAACTGCAAACTGGTAGTAGAGCACCAGCCATGCACTTACTAAAATTAAAAGCTTGTCTATCAGGTCAAAATTATTTTGCTTGAAGAAAGGGATCAGCTTACCTTTTGGAGAATTCTGATTATTGCTTTAAAATTATAAACATGTATTAGCAAAATTCCTGATTTTTTAGGAATTGTAAACCTGATGTTTTGTCACAAAATGAATACGTGTCTTTGTGTACACAAAAATACACAGAAACACACATATTTGTGGAACAATCAGTAGGGCTATCTGCAGCTCTGCTTTCTTTTGCTTGACATTGACAAATTTGTGTATTTTGTAATTTCCTTACTATGCATTTTCAAATGAGAATTCCAGTTATAACATGTGACTTGGAATCTATCTACAAGGGGCAGGAAGGTAACGTGTCAGGAAGTAAAAATGCAGAAGGGAAGAATGTTGCCATGTGAAAATCCTTTTACTGAACTGTCTGTATTCAGTATGGCATTTTAAATCTTAAAGTAATTGTGCTGAAAAAAGCACCACTTTAGCAACAATTCCTCAAAATATTTTGAAGTGAGTGAAGCCGGAATATTACTTGGGTGGGTCAGCCTTCTATGTCACACTAGGAAAGTAGTGGACTATTTCAGGAGTCCACTATCAGAACCCGTTTTGTTTTTCCATGTATTTAAGAATAGTGTGGTAAAAATTCCATTCGGCCTAATGTTTTCTAACCTTTCTGAGGGGGAGAACATCTTCATGTACTCCAGTGGAAGTCAGGCTTGCTTGCTACTTGCTCGCCCAGTCAGTCCAATTCAGGGTTGATATTTACTCCAAACACCAGCCAACACTGATTAGAAGTGATCCCCCAAATACTCTGGACAGCGTTGGATTCACTTGCTCTGTGCAGTGTACGGCTGGTATAAGACATTTTACCGGGGATGGTTTTAGATCCTAGTCCGGCCCTGCCTTCAGCTGCTAGAGGCTGCCGAGTGGCCAGGTCATGGTACAATGGTATGCTTGTCAAGTCAGCTAGGGGTGCTGGTAGGCAGGAAGCTCCCTTTAGGCAGGAAAGAAAACTGACCAGAGTGAGAGATGAAACCTGAGTGCAAAGCAAGTGCCTGCCTGGACATGCACCAACTCACCTCTACAGGCAGAGTTATCATCTATCATCAGTAGAGAGGCTGACCATGCTCCATGCCCAGCCCAAGATGGAGCTGTTCACATAAATTCCCTGTTTGGGCGTTCTCAGCTTACTTTCTTCTCCTGCAATGTGTTGCGCAGTGCAGGATAGTGATGCTGCAGCGAATGCAGTAAGCTTTCAGTGCAACTGATGCACCATGCACTACCACCTACCAGTGTCTTCTGACTCAATCTTGAAGCTTGTTTAAGCCAGTGTAATCCGCCTGCAGAGATGCAAGTTCTACCCACATGTGGGTTTAGGTGCTGACAGCTACCATCATCCCTGACCAGAGTGTCTGTGCTCTGCACCATTATTATACCATGTGCAGCCGACAGTGACAGACACAGGTTTACCTTCTCTGCATCTCACCATGCAGGTCAATAGCATAGCAGGAGATACCCAAGGGCCTATAGTCAAACAACTCACAGAGCCTGACCACCACCGCCTAACAAAGGGGCCGCTGTAACCCAACGTTGCACTTCCTGCATGCAGTTGAGTTTATACATCTGAGACATGAGTTGGAATGACTGTTACTTTCTAATAAATACAAGGAGGACTGGAGATCACCATGTAGTATGTGATGTGACCCAGTAGCTGCTGCCCACAGCCAGACCAGTTAAAGCTGCGAATAAATACCCGTGAAGTAATTCCTCACTATTTTCCTACTACATTTGGCCTTTTTTGGTTCTCATATCCCAGCTATGGTCTGTTTTATTTCCTATCCCCTTCCCAATGCTACATTGGATTTAACCTACGGATACGTTTTTCAAGCTAGTCAATTAACATGATTCTGCTGTTTGTGTGTTTTGCGAAGAACTGCATTCTTGAAATGATAGACACTTTAAAGACATCCACTGTTAGGCAGTGCCTAATTTATGCAGTGACATACAGCACTCATTTTTGGGCAGTGAGGCTTATGTTTCATTACCAGAATTTAACCAGTAAGAAATAAGAAGGTCGAAAAAGAGCATAGAGCAGCATGAAGAAGATTGTGAATACTGTCAAAGGGGCAGACCAGGAATTAACTAGGACCTCTAAGAAAGGGACGGAGAAATGAAGGATGATGTGCGGCAATGGCGGTTCCCATTGGCTGCAATGGCATTGGCATAGGCGGTGTCACGCCGTGGGGGCCAGTTGGTCTCTTCCGCAATCCTGCACCTTTCAATTGTATCAAATGATCGGGACCACGGTAGCGGAGCACTCCTACCACGAGTTTCAAAAATATATTACACTACTGCGATGGCGGTTTCCTTTGGCTATAATGGCAATGGCATAGGCGGTGTCACAAAGCGGGGGCAAGGTGGTCTCTACTACAATCCTGCATCTTTCAATTGTATCCAATGACTGGAACTGAGGCAGTGTAGCATGTGCTCAGTTGGAGCCCTGTCTGAGGCCTCACAGAACCTATCCAACAGCTATGATGTTAACAGTTATGGCGATAGCCGCACTGCATTTATTTGCCACTGGTTCGTTTCAGTACACAGTGGCCCTCATCGGTTAGATGTCTCAAGCTATGTTCAGCATGGTGCTGCATGATGTCCTGACCACAATATTGATCTACAAGGACGGCTACATCCACTTTCCAAGGAGACATGAATTGGCAGATGTGAAGGGTGGTTTTTATGACCTTGGACACATATCTAATGTTGTTAGAGCCATTGACTGCATACACGTTGGCCTAGTTCCACCACAGGTACGTGAGCACATCTACTGGAACAGGAAGCATTACCATTGCAAGTGGTATGCCAAGTGGATATGATTATCTCCTGTGTCTGTGCCAAATTTCCAGGTTCAGCACATGACTCCTATATACTGCGTAACAGCATCATCCCACAATTGATGGAAAATCTGCATCCGGAGCGTGCCTAGTAAGCATGGGCGGAAAATCCGTTTCGCTCGCGGATTTTGCGGATTTTCGGTAAATTCGCAATCCGCGAGATCCGCGAATCTCCCGCAAAATCCGCAAATCCGCGAGCAGCGGATTTTATGGCTTGCTCGCACTGTTCGCGTGAGTTCGCGGCTTGCCAGTACAACTTCGCACCCCGCGAGTAAGTGCTAAATTGCAGAAATACGATCTTAGCAAAACTGAAACTACTAACCAGGTTCAAAAGTTCAGGCTCATCATTAGTAGCCATTTCCTGTAGTGCTTCCTGAGGGGCCCCTCCAGAGTTCAGTTGCCAGTTGCAACTATTATGTGACCCTGCTCTGAACCTCAGAATAGTTACACATATGCCACAAAGGTCCTGAATTACAGCTAAGGGAGACAAGCAGGAGCCAGGCTGGAAGTTAAAATCCATTAATCAGCCCCTAATTCATTATTGTCAGTTGGGGCAGGGCAGGTGTTGTAACTAATTTTGCAACAATGAAAGCACTTAGCAAGTGCAAAAGATCACTAATCAGGAAGCACTAAGGAAGCAGGTGCCAGCTAAAAAAATATTCTGTGACACATTAATCAGCCCCAAATTAATTCAGGTCACTTGAGGCAGGGAAGGTGTGCTTTGCTTTGCCGAAAATAATGTACACTGGACAACCAGAGGGTGTGGTGATGAAACAGAGGGTGGCATGGGTGGGCCAGAGGGTGGCATGAGTAGTCAGAGAGTGGCAGTGGTGACAGAGAGTGGCAGTGATGAAGAAGAGTGTCCCAAACAGGCTGGACACGTAGAAACAACAAGTTCGCAAAACTTGCGACCCGACAGGTAAGTTCGCAAATTGCGAAATTGTAAAAACCCTCGCGAACTGGCAGAAACACGCGCGAACACAAAAAAAAATCCGCAAATTCGCGGGAATTCGCGGATTTTGCGGATTGCGAGTTCGCAAATCCGCAAAATTCGCGAACGCGAGATTCGCAAAATTCGCCCATGCTTAGTGCCTAGCTTGTTGGTGAGCACGCTGAGTCACGTAGTGTGCTGTATGTGTGACATGCTGTTCTCATCAACTGTTTGTATTACAAGATTGGCCTGTGTATTTCACACCTAGGTGACTCTGCGTATCCCAGCCGGCCTTGGTTTCTGAGCCCATGGAGGAATCCAAGGACCCCAGGGGAAGTCTACTACAATGATGCAAATGGGAGGACAAGTTGTGTCGTGGAGCGTGCTGTTGGGCTTCTGAAGTCTAGATTTCAGAGTCTGAACAAGAGTGGTGGTGCACTACTCTACTCTCCCCAAAAGGTATGTCAGATCATAGTTGCATGCTTCATGCTCCACAACCTGGCCTTGCGGAAAGAGATCCCCCTGCTCCTGGAGGATGATGAGCAGCAGAGACCTCCCGTTGTAAATCTACACATGGCTAGTGATGATGATAGTGGAGAAGAGGAATTTGTTGACCTGCTTCAACAGCTCATCGACAACTACTTCCCTTGAATGTAAGTAACATGGTACAACAGTGACTGAGTAGTCATTGTCTTGCAGCTCACCCCTCTCTGTGGCCGCAGCTGAGGTTGTTGGAGTATCAGCAGGATGGCCACTGGAGAGGGGGTGGGCTGTCATTTGAGCTGCATGTCTGTCCCTCAGAACACCCACAAGCTGGCACATGAGATCCACAAGTTGGCCCATACTTGTGTCCTTGGACTTCAACAGCAGGCAGAACTCACGCACTTCTTCGATAATCTGGCCCATCGGTCCTTGGTTCTGTTGGTTTGCACCAAGGACTCTTGCAACGGTGGCCAGGGCTTCAGTATCAGTGTCCTCCTGTGGTTGTCCCCAGTTGACCTCCCACCTGCCCTACTGACACAGACCTGTGGCGTTGGGACTCGACCTACCTGCACACTCTCTCTGGCATCTTTGGATTGTGGGGTGTTGTTGTTAACCACTGAGGCAGGGAGAGTGGTGCAGGCAGCAGTGGTAATGGTGGAGGTAGCTGCCGCACAGGTCGTTGTATCAGGGGTCAGCACTGTGGTTGTCATTGTGGGGGTGGTGGGGACAATGAGGCCCTGAGATGGAGTACACCCTGGCAGTCCTGAGGGGCCAGGTTGTTGCTCCTCATCTGAGAAACGTAGAATCTGCATCAGAGAGTTAATGTTCCAGTGGGGTAGACAGGCTCTGCTGGTTGATGGTGTTTTCAGAAGAGTTGCTTGTGGATCTCCGGTTGAAAATAGGTTAGATAGTAAGTTAAGTGCACTCCACAAGCTTGGTGTCAGACTTTTGGGTGTTAAAATTGATACACCAAACATTTTACATTGCAATTACTTAGTATGGCTGAACGATGATGTGCATCATGACATACTGTTGAGGTACATACATCACTTGTCATTAGTGTGACATGTAAATTGCAACCATGTGCCTGGTACAGATGGTGTGTTTACAATGACATATCATATACAAACTTGGGGCACATCAACTTTTGATAATGCATAATTTTTGTTTACTCTTCATTGAATCAGTTTCAGCTATGCAAAAACTAGCCATTTTGATTGCTCTTTCATATCATGTCCTTTGATTTGTTTGACAGATTGACCGTGCATGTTTTCCGTTCATATGGGCCTTCATGCTCTGACACCATTGCACTTACACATTGCATTCTGTACTATGCATGATTGGAACTTGAATTTACTTCACATGTGACTTGGTGAGTCAAAGTGTAATTTCGGTGACAGTTACCTGCACTTAGCTGGCTTCACACTGGATGTAACTTTTGAATCTATGACGAGTTGGCTGACATGTAGGGGATGGTGTGGTCATATGGCTCCATGCATTTTGAGAAAGATGACAGGGTGCATGCCTTTTAGGTTACACAGTGGAGGGAAATGGCCGCCACATGGTTCTACTGTGGGGAGTGCTCTATCTTGCTCAGCTGTGGGACAAGGGGACCTGGTGGGAGTTGTTGTGCTGGCTGTCTATCCACAAACTCCCTCTCTGTTAAGATGGTGACCTACCTGTACGTTTGAAGAGAGCAATGACATGGCTGCCACATGGTTGTGGGTGTGGGGAGTGCTCCATCTTCCTCAGCTGTGGGAAAAGGGGGCCTGGTGGGAGTTGTAGTGCTGGCTGCCTATCCAGAAACCCCACTCCCTATTGAGAATGCTGGCTCCCTGTGAAGTGAAGAAGAGGAATGGAATAGGTTACACATGGCTCTTGGGTGGGGGGAGTGTTCCATCCAGCTCAGTGGTGAGACAAGAGAGCATGAGAAGGCTACTAACCTGTAGGGTTGCGGAAAGCAATGAAACGGCTGCCACATGGTTCTGGGTATGAGGAGTACTCCATCTTGCTCAGCTGTAAGACAAGGGGGCCTGGTGGGATTTGTAGTGCTGGCTGCCTATCCACAACCCCCTCCCTGTTAAGATGGCTACCTACCTGTAGGGTTGAGAGCAATGAAATGGCTGCCACATGGTTGTACGTGTGGGGAGTGCTCCATCTTGCTCAGCTGTGGGACAAGGGATCTGGTTGGAGTTGTAGTGCTGGCTGCCTATCCACACACCACACTCCCTGTTGAGAAGGCTAACTCCCTGTGAAGTGGAACAGAGGAAAGGAATAGGTTACACATGGCTCTTGGGTGGGGGAGTGTTCCATCCAGCTCAGGGGTGAAACAAGAGAGCATGAGAAGGCTACCTATCTGTAAGTTTGAGGAGAGCAATGACATGGCTGCCACATGGTTGTGGGTGTGGGTAGTGCTCCATCTTGGTCAGCTGTGGTACAAGGGGGCCTGGTGGGAGTTGGAGTGCTGGCATCCTACCCACATACCCCCTCCCTGTTAAGATGGCTACCTACCTGGAAGTTTGATAAGAACAATGAGATGGCTGCCGCATGGTTGTGGGTGTTGGGGAGTGCTCCATCTTTCTCAGCTGTGAGTCAAGGGGTCCTGGTGGGAGTTGTAGTGCTGGCTGCCTGTACACATGCTTCCATTGACATATTGCTAGCTACCTTTGGGGTTATTCAGAGGAAGGAAATGTTAGATCTATGAGACATGTGCTGGGAAGAGTGTCCTGTACATAAGTGCATGTAGGTCTAGGAAGTGTGGATTTCTAGTTTTGCAAGACAGTACATAGAAGTGTGATGGGAGGCATTTGTTTGTTCTTACCGGCCTCTGCTCCCCCAGGTATTCATGTGAGACTGTCTGGGTGCAGTATGGCAAGCAACTTCTCCTCCCATTCAGTGAATGTTAGTGGTGGAATGGGAGAGCCACCACCAGTCCTCTGAGCCAGCGCATTGTTCTTGTTGGCACGCTCTTTCACCTTGTTCTTGAAGTCATGCCACCTCCTCCTGATATAATGCAGGGTGGTCATTACTGCATTGACTTTGTTGACTATCCTTTCCCACATCAGCTTTTTTCTTACTACTGGTGTCTGTTGGACAATGCTTCCAAACAAATGTGGTTCTACTTTGATTAGCTCATCTATAATGAATGACAAAACATTATATGTGAATTTTTGCATTTTCTTCTGTGCCATGGTGTGTGATGTACAAATGGTTGAACAAGTGCAGGTGGGAAGGTGATGGTGGAGATGTGTGAAGTATGTGTTGGTGTGGGTGGTTGTGATGGTGTGATGTGTGATGATTTGCCTCTCCTTTGTGCTGTGGTGTTTGGCCCTTCACTTTTGGAGTTGTGCAAAGGATGCTGGGCAAGGAAGGGGTTTGCTTTTATACTCACCTATGTGGGTGTGTCCAAATGGATTATTCATGTCAGGTGTTTTTTCTGGTTTGACCTGGGATTTGTAATTTATTTTGGCCAGGGGGATTTGGCATCGGGGTGTTTGAATTTCTTTTGGAGCCAGCGCAAAACAATCAGCCACACTTGGTAGCCTTGTGTGGTTGCTTTCGACCGCCATTCCTCTTTCCGTGTGACCGCGTCGCTCTGAATACAATGATCCTTCCACCAGCTCTGCCATTCATCTTTTCGCGTAACGGCGGCGGTCGGAAACAATTGATCGCTCCCCTGGCTCTGCCATCTTATCCTAATTTCACTTGCAGTCATTCCGCTGGTGGATCGGCCTTTTTGGTTTGTTCCACAGCAATACGATTTACTGATTTTCCGGACGTTCCTGGCGGAGTTTTGTGGAATTCAACTGCCACGGTCGGATTTTTCAAGCAGTGCATCCTAATTTGACCGCCGCATTTTCTACGGTACGTGCAGACTTTTTTTTCCGCAACCACGGCGGTCGGAGTGCTTTTCCGTCTGCCATCGTAATCGACCCCTATGTATTTTCAAGAGCCTCCTTAATGTAGAGTGCACTCTTGTTTCTGGAAATGGTTGGTACTTATTAGTAAATTATGTCAGAGTGCTCAATTTATGCCAGGTATTGCAGATAGTGGCACCTATATTTTCAATATCAGACGTTGACCCAGATCGAAAGAGAAAAAGGCAAAAGAGGCAGAAATATAGAGGAAGAGAAAAATAGGAAAACATCAATGAAAGGAGGAAGCAGGGACCGAAAAAAGCAACAAAAAGAGGCAGCAGGGATGGAAAAGAACCTGCATGAGTTTGATAAATAAAAAGAAAACGGAAAGTGGTTAAAGAAATATGCATGCGGCCGAATCAAGACTAGACATCATTGGTATTTCGCCACCCTGGCAATGAGCTACTAAGAAAAAGTTGGATCCCTGCCTTTGTTTATTTTTGTATTTATTTACTTTTTTATATTAAGCACTCTGAATGAACAGCTGCCTACCCTTTTTGCAAATCTGCGGTCAAAATGCTGCTATGCAAATTTACCAAGAGATTAGCAAGCTACTTATGAATTTTAAAATGTGTTCTATTCTCTCAATACACATACCTACCTATCCTGATGACTGCAGTTTAACTGACATAGGGCCATATTGGCAAGAAACTGCGAAAAATTTTGCAGATCGCGCCTAGCGCGAACATTTTCAACACCAGCTATCGCTGGAATATATCGCCACGCTAACCCTATATTAGCAAATATGTGTGCTATGGTGATATATATTCCAGTGATAGCGGGAGGGAAGGGCCAACATTGCTACAAAACCAGCAATGTTGCATGGGGAAGGGGGAAAACCTTGCTGATATGACCCTGTGGTGGTATCAGCATAATCCACCCCCCCATGTCAGGTATCGCTAAGTCATGAAATTAGCAGGTGTTAAAAAACTGGCGATGACCCCGGTTAGCGTGACTTTTTACGTCGCTAACCGGGGCCTCCTTACTAATAAGAGATAAGCCTGTTAGCGGCTGTTTATCAGGTCTGTTGGTCGGAAATGCTTACTTTGCATGTCATTAGCTATAAATATCGCTGACATATGCAAAGCGACACCCAAACCGATCGCTTTCGTCAGAAAGCTGTCACTAACTGCAGTTAGTGACAGCTTGCTGATAGGGCGATAAAAAATCGCTGCTTTAGCGGCAAAAAGTGCTGCTAAAGCGGTGATAAGGCCCTTGGTAATATGTCCCCTAGTGTTGTAAATCAGGTCTAAAAAAAAGTATACTTTTAGTCGAAGACAACAATATCAACCATTCTTTTTTAAAAGTCCTCATTTACAGAGTTTCTATTTATTTTTTCAGAACATTTTGTAGTTCTGCTTTGCAAGTTCTTTTAAAGTGGTTCTAAACAATATTCCTATTAAACACTTAAAGTAAAAAGAATGCATGTATTATTTTAATGAAATATTGTGCTGCCCTGTATCTGTCATTGAGAACAAACAACTCTTCAAGTCACTGGAAAAATAAATGCACAGTTTCTATGCTAGAAACTGCAGGCTAGAAATCTGATCTCTTTTGATTAACAGGCACAGCCGTCATGCTTTCTGAAATAAATGCAATGAATGTCCAGCCATTAAAGTTCAAATGAATAGAAGTCTGAATGCGATTGAGTGTCATGCTGAGCCTCCATCTTCAGACCCACGTGGAATTCGAGCTGAAATCCTGGGAACTAACCTACCTTTTCTCAGGCTAATGAAATGATATTATTAAAACTGCAACCTGAGATGATGTCTTCAGCAGACCTTTCTTATCTTATTATTTCGTTTATTTGTTGTATTTGGTGCATGATGTGAGAAACATTTAAACTAAAGTCTTTTATAATTAACCCAACTCTTAACCCAACTTTTTTTTCTCTAAAGACAAAAGCATAGTTTATATCTTATTTTGGGGCGCTATGTACATTGCCTGAACAAGATGGGGGACTACTTTTAAATATATTCTGAGTTGCGAAAATATCGCACTCGAGCTCCCATTCTTTTCACTGTCACTCTCTCTCTCTCTACCTCTTTTTTATTCTCAGCCTATCTTTCTAAGGCCTGACTTACCAGCCTACTGTCTGCTAGATCTCATGTCAACACAATATACAATGCATAACATACAGTTTTGAGAGCGTTGTAGGGCAATCCACTTTGACAATTATGTTCCTTTGGTGAGCCCACATCGGGCATTACCTTTATGTGGTATCTATCAGTCAGTGGCATTTCAGTAATCTTTCTATATTCACTGTAAACAATACCCTTTTTTCATAATATGTCAGATGGTAGCTCTCTCCTTAATTTCAACCATGGCTCGCTTAAAAAGACACACTGAGACTTTTAGGGCTCGATTCACAAAGAGCTTCCACACTTGTGACAGAGGCCCCACAGTCGTAGTGGGGAGGGGCTCGCACTCATGATTGGACCTCTGAGCTGGAGGTCCTGCCACAGGTGAGGACTCCCTGCAATGAATGTGGTCCCCTGCAAGTACTGTGGGTCCTCCACCACTATTGCAGAGGCAGTTTGTGAATAGGGTCTTTATTGTTTATAAGAATCTTAACTGCAGCATCCAAGAATTAAGGTGTGAGGTGCTGACAGAAGCAGCATGGACCCATTGTGAAAAACCTGGCAAAAAATACAGCAATCTCTTTGTTGTTGGTCCATTGCACAAATGAGCCTCTATTATGGAATGGTCTCACTATACCTGTTTGCACCATGGTGCACCTTTAAACAGGTGCACACGTTCAAATAGGGATAGTACATCCTATTGCAATTAATGCATTGCCTTAAGGGCAGCTGAGAACCTCCAATGCCCTGGTGACATCACATTTAGTGACAGGGGACTGACTGACTGAAGTAGACAGTCCATCTTTCTCTGTTCAGGTGACACCCACCTGCACTCCAAATGAGGGACAGAGATCTCCCTGCAAGTGGGTGCAGTGAATGACTGCATCTGCCTGCAGGGGGATTTCTGAGTGCTCAATGAGACCCCTTTTCTCTCCTTGCTGGGGTCGCCTTCCAGGGGTGCACCAACTGTATGCCACCTCTTTGTGGCACATGGTCAGTGGTCTACTTAAGGCCTTTTTGAATCTGCCCCTTGATCCATAGCAGGGGGTGGGTGCAGAGTAAAAATCTTTCCCTCATTTGGGGAGCGTGGCCGAAGCAGCTTCCAAAAAAGTTGCAACCTTGTGAGGCTCCGACAGCGGCTAGCCTAAAGGCGGCGGCAGCACCTGAAATATCATGCGGGCAGGAGTGGAGAAGATCCCTGACGTGAAGTAAGTGACCGGAGACCCCTCAACCACAGACTGGTGGCTGGGCGGGATCGGCACGGCAGTCCTGGAAGTGGGCTGATACCGAGTGAGGCCGGGCTACCTCGGAGGCCCCGTAGTGTCAGGGGTCACAGGTGAGCTTGAGGCTTAGCCCACCCGTGCCGGCTGGGGACGCCTCGGTGTTGGCACAGCATGGTGATACGGGCAAGGATCCTGATGCGATACCATCGGGCAGATCGAAGGCCTGAGCCAACATGCGTGGAGCCTGCGAGTGAGAGTGTGGCACTACTTGGCCCGGGGGCTGACGGTGGAGAAGGTGGTTGTGGCTGCAATGCTCTGGCTACTGCGATCGAGTCACAAGACTGTGCCCTTGCCTCATGAGAGACACAGCACAGATCCTGGCATGCCGTACGGTGAGTCTCTGCAGCAAATTTCTAAAATAACTGACAGCTATGTGAGGGTAGCACTCATCGAGTACAGAGAAATATACTGCGAGGCAGGAGGCCTCCATCCCACATCAGGTCATCGCGCTGGGAGTCCTGAGCAGTTGTGCTGCATGTACGGGCCAGAACTTGGTTCCCCACCCCTTTGCTGGCCTGAGCTTCAATCCTGTCCTGAAAACAACTTGGCACAAACACCAACACTGTGACGGTGCGTGTGCCAGGTGGCACTAGTGATAGCTTGGCAGGCCAAAAAATGGGGCACACCGATCCCAAATAACGCAAGCTCCATTTCGATCAAACAGAGACATCAAAAATCAGTGAGACAAGCTCAGACCCCGATGATATCGCAGTCACAAAGGCAGAAATTACTCCTACTACTGACACTGCAGCCATCATGCTGGAGCTCAGAGCTGGTTTCCACTCCATGGATGCCAGATTTGACGTCATAGTGAACCAAATGGACAGGCCGGGGGAACATCTGTATCATCAGGGAACACACCTGGATGAGGCAGAGGGGAAGATTTCAACGCTAGAAGACACCTCGACTGTGGTCCAGCGGTGCCTAGAAAAAGTGGAGTGAGTGCTTAAGTAGGTGACTATCAAGAACAAAGATTTGGAGGCCAGGTCTAGGCGCAACAATATTTGCATTTCTGGTGTTGCGGAGTCCACAATATGGGCAGGCCGGATTCCTTTATAGATCAACTACTGGTGGCTATATTCAGCTGGGAAAGTTTCTCTACTGCCTTCTCGGTGGAGCTTGCACATCATATGCTAGTTCCCAGGCCTCGGACCAGGGCCCCACCTCGACTTCTTGTTGCTCGGCTCCTGAATTATAAAGACAGGGACACTACGCTACGCCTGGCCCGTGAACATGGTGAACTGCAGTAACAGGGAACGTCCATATACCCGACTTTATGCCAACAGTCCAAGAAGCCAGGTGGAAGTTTGCAGAGGTGAAGGCCTCCCTTCACAAATTGAACACCAAGTATGCCATGCTGTACTCTGCCCACCTGAAGATTGAACACAACGGGAGACCCAAGATATTCGATACTCCTGTGGAGGCAGGCAAATTCTGTAAAACGCTGTCCGGTGGCTTGCCACCTCCCTCCTAGAAATTCCCAGTTCCATATGAATGACAGAAAGACCTCAAAACGCGATGAGGACTTTGTGCCCCCGGATAATGTGAAACTGTGCATGCTTTGGTTCATGCCACTTTAGTGCCTCCGTCAGGTTCTTTCTTTTTTCTCTTCCCTTCCTTCCCTACTCACCTTCTTCTTCTGTACTCTAAGAAGTTGACCTACCTACTGTTTAGCTTGTATTGTATTTAAAGATGGGCCACTGACTATCGGGCCGCCCCCACACGCCCCTATGGTGTACATTTTATCCCACAATTGGGGCCCTTTTGTTGTTTGGTTCCATGTGTTGGGTTCCACTGTATTTTTTGGAGTCCAGTGTAGGACATCAACGTTTTTTTTAATGGATGTCGTTTGATTGTTTATCCCCTAACCCTTTTCATATCCAACTATTGCCAATGTTCTGTACCTGCAATAATTGTATCCACCCAGGCACGCCCTGAGACCTATCACCCTTGATCATTATATTATGGGCTCCCCCATAATATATTTTGTGTATAAGTATGGAGACCCCTGGGGAGCATGTGCTGTAGGACGAGACGTAGCGGTGCGAGCCCCGAGACTTGGCAAATGTTGGGGCAGTGCCAGGGGATAAGTGCGTTTCCTGCAGGAAGACTATCATAACGCCTTGCCTATTCAGATAGGCTTTACCCTAGCGCAGAATATTTATACCCTATATACACCATGAGATGCATTTCATCCTAAGGGAGCCAGCCAGATGGATGCAGACCAGATAATCATGGGGGGTGACTTTAATTTGATCCAATGTCCACAACTTGCCTCCACCAGTGTAAGCCCTAGTGACATACCAAGAATCAGGGCTCTGCCACACCAGATCATGGATGTGTACACCCTGCGAGACGCCTGGACATTTCTATATCCCAGGGACCTGGGTTTCACCATCTACTCCTCACCCCACATCATTTAGACAAAAATAGATTACTGGTTAGCATCAGCTAATATATTGCACTGGGTAGCAGAGTCCTGTACACTCCCCCAAACATTATCAGACCATAGCCCGGTAGTATTGTGTCTTACTATTCCTTGTGGATATGAGACTGAGAGAAGATGGCTGTCCCCTGGAGATGAATGTAGGTGGTTACTGCACTCTGTTTTCCTGAATTTATATGTTTGTTCGATACGCGTGCAGCGTTAGATTAGTGCCTGCTCACTGTAATAAATCATGTATATAGAAATAGTTCTTAAATAGAACCAATCACGAAGTGGCTTAACTTCTGTTTAGATCTTCACTTCTTACTAATGGCGGCTTTGTAACAATTTCGTATAGGTCCTTTGTCCATTACTATGTGCGAAGCACAAACGGGTCAACATTAAAATAGGACCAATAACGAAGTGGCTTGGCTCCGTTCGGTACACCCAGCTGAAAACGCCGTACACAGCAGGAAGGCTTGCGCTATCGGTAAGATCCAGAACAAACATTTAAGAGTGTTTCACCGTTTTAAAACCCTGAATAGCTTTTCTGAACGCGCTCTTGATATTCTTTTACCTACAGCTGAATTGTCCTAATAACGTAGCGAGACCATTTGAACAATCGTGAAGGCTCGCAGGTAAAAATCTTCCTTTAACTCAACTGCAACAGAGTCTCAAATGAACGCCACGAAGCTCATTAGAATATATGTTTTTCTTGTAGGGCCTTATTATTTTCAGTTATAAAAAAGATTCAGAGGTGAGCACATGTTATTTTAAATCACGTTGATGATATAAATAAACACTGGCATTCCCCGAAATTACCATGAATGTAATATTGTTCTTGTAGACACATAGTACACAAGCAAGACCCAGGTAAACCATTTCGAAAATTAAATAGATAACAAACCTTTTTCTGTTTTCACAGTATCAAAATAAGATACCTATATAATTCTTCTCTTTTAGATTGACCTTAACTAAGGAAATAAACTCTTCGACATAAAGAGTGTCGAGCTATCTTATACCCGTGGTAAGAATTGTTTAACTTAAAACTTTCAAGAAAAACCTCCACGACATTATTAGTAACTAAGTTTCCTTCATTCATTTATTTTCTTTTCTTCAACAGACCCCCGACGAAGGGGCCACAGCCCCGAAATGCATTGGGTTTTTTAAATACATTTTGATTATGTTTTGAATAATGTTTAGAATAAGCATTGATGTGATGAAAATGCTCATTTACCTTCTGATCTATTTCCAATGTAGATGCTTGTAAAGTGGAAACTTTAAATATATTGTTTTGAATCTATACTACGAATATAAAGAGAGAACAGTGTCCTTTGAGCCAGGTAAACTCGAAAAGTACACCACCAATCCAAACACCCAAGACATCTTTGAAAACCTCAGGGCAAGCAGAAGGACATAGGCTATATAAAAAAAAAATATATACATTCTTTAAAAAATTTAGGAATAAAAAAAAGTAGTCCCTTGCAAGTAGCGCCGACCGCGACGTGCGTGATGACATCGGGAGCGCGAGGAGGAGCTGCGTTCAGGAGCAAGAGGAAGAGCGGCGGACATGAATGCGGGGAGGAGCTGCGGACAGGCGGGGAGGAGTGGCGAGTGGCGGACAAGCGGTGAGGAGCGGCGAGAAGCAGAGGAGCAGTGGAGCGGTAAACTCAGCAGCGCGGGGAGGAGCGTCGGCTGAAGTAAGTGAAGTAGCCGCGGGTGCGCACTAAGGGATGGGGGGAGGGACGGGCGGGGGCCATGAGTGCTCGCAAGCCTTTTACTCAAAGTTGGGACGTCGGGGGAAACAGCGGACAAGAGGCGCGGGTGGGCACCGAGGGACGGACGGGGGCCATAAGTGCTCGGAAGCCTTTTCCTCAAAGTCGGGACGTCGGGGGAAACAGCGGACACGAGCGCGGGCAGAAGCGGCCAGGAGCAACAAAACCGGACCTAGGAAACACTGTAAGTACGCTCTGCTGCTCCCGGCCGCTCTGCTGCGCCTCCCCTGCTGCGATGCTGCCCCCAGCCCCCTTCTGCCCCGGGCAACGCCGGGGCGGGCTGCTAGTTTTTGATAAAATTGTTGAAACGTACGATTGGAGTATTTGTATTTATAGCAGTGCGCGCTAGAGTCCTGGTGATCTTCAGGGACCAGGCTATATACATGTCCCCTGGAGATGCCATGCGGGACCAGGTGTTCAGGGGTGAGATGACGAGGGAGGCGGAGGAATAATTCTCACTGAACACTGTTACAACACAAGCTACTCTATGGGGTGCACAGGCAGAATATTGAGTTTTAAATGTCGACATATACAAATATTGAGTTGGAAAGATTGTGATGCCAAAATATGGACAGCAAGATTATCGTGGTCAAGAATATCGACGTGGAGGTAAGAAATATTGTTTTGGAAAATATCGAAGTCATTAATATCGTTTGCAAAAATATAGTTGTATAAAATATCGATGTTTTAATTATTGTATTGTATTTTAGTATTATTTTAGAAGTATATGAACTATTTTTTTATATAAGTATTGCTCTTGCTTTTTTAATATATATGTTACATTGTTAGTAGATATTAATTTTATTTTAATTACATTTTGTGTTTTTTAGTTCTGTAGCGGGTTTTTGGTTTATAAGGGAATAGGGTGGGTAGTAATTTAATTATAAATAATTAATTAGTATGTATTAGTATTTATTTAATCTTGATTTATAGTGCTAATTGTAGGAATTAATGTATTAATAATTAATTATTAATTGCTTGTTAATTATTATTAATTAATTCATTGGTAATTATGTTAATTCTGTTTTTTTTAGTCGGGAGTTGTGGGTTTATAGTGGAATAGGGTGGTAAAAATGTAATTATAATAAATGTGTTAATTTCTATTTATTTATTGATATTTATTTAATTTACATTTTATAGTGTTAATTGTGGGAATTAATTTATTATTAATTATTTATTAATTGGTTTTTAATTATTATTAATTAATTAATTGGTAAATATGTTAATTGTGTCTTTTTTAGGAGTGGGTGGTGGGGTTTATAGTGGAAAAGGGTGGGAAGTTATTTATAATGAATTAATAATTATTTGTTAATAATGCAAATTAATGAATTAAAATGAAATATGGCAACTGTGTAATTATTTCAGTTGTGAGTTGTGGGGTTTATAGTGATAAAGGGCGGGGAAATAATATGTTTTAAATTAATTAATAAATTGTTGTTAATTGATATTAATTTATTAATGTTTAGTTAGTTATGCAAATTGTGTAATGATTTTTAGGTGTTGGTGGTGATATTTATAGGGGTAGAGGGTGGAAAGTTATTTATGTTTAATTAATTATTAATTAGTTGCTCATTAATATTAATTAATCAATTCATAAGTATTTCTGGTGAGTGTTTATTTTTATTTTGTCATGGGTTTTGGTTTTATGGTGTAACATTTGGCGAGTAAATTAATTTGTATCTGGTTTAATATGTATTTTAATTAATTATATGTTTTTAATTAATAATCAATTATGCTAAATATTGTGGTACATTGCTTTTTAAATTAAGATTTGAGTTGTGACTTGTGTGGTGTTATAGGGTAGGAAATAAAAAAGATTACATTTATGTAATAATTCATGTTTTTGGTTATAATTAATTTCTATTAAAATAGTTATTAGATTGTAAATTATTTTAACATATTTAAGAAAACCTTTATAGGTATTTGTTAGATTATTTTAACATTATATTATGTTTTTATATTTTGTACATTTTTAATATATTTTTATATGTTTTCTTTTTCTGTTTTTTAAAATGTTTTGTTTTGGTTGATATTTTGTTTGTTTTTTATTTTAAACTGACTCCAATGGTAATATAAATTTTCACCCCTCTGCTATCCACCACTTTCCCTACTGTTGCACGCACTGGAGTGGGAATAGTAATTTTGACCCCTCCGCTATCCAATATTTTCACTACTGTTGCACTCATTGGAGTGGGAATAGTTATGTTTACTCCTCTGCTATCCAACACTTTCCCTACGGTTGCACTCACTTGAGTAGGAATAGTAATTTATGCCCCTCCGCTATCCAACACTTTCTGTTTTGTTGCACTCACTAGAGTAGGAATAGTAATTGTACCCCTCCGCCACACTACACTTCCTCTACTGTTGCACTCACTGGAGTGGGAATAGTATTTTTTTCCCTCCGCTATCCAGCACTTTCCCTACTGTTCCACTCACTGGAGTGGGAATAGTAATTTTTACCCCTTCGCCATCCAACATTTCCCCTACAGTCGCACTCACTGAAGTGAGAATAGGTATTTTTACCCCTCTGCTATCCAACACTATCCCTCCTGTTGCACTTACTGGAGTGGGAATAGTAATTTTTACCCCTCCGCTATCCAACACTTTCCCTACTGTTGCACTCAATGGAGTGCAAAATGTAAGTTTAAAGACTATTAAATATTTTAATGTTTTAATTTGTAATAAAATGTTATTTTATTAGATTTTATGTTATATGTGTAGGTATATATTTGTATATATTTTTTGTAAAGTTTTTATTTATTAATAAAATTGAAAATAAATAGTTAATAATCGTTTTAAAGTAAATACATATGTATATATATTAAATTTTATATATGTATGTTAAACGATTTTTTTAATTAAATTTATTTCTTATATTTATGAAAATATATATTAAATTCAAATAATATTTTGAAGTTCATTTAATCATTTAATATTTTTAACATTATTTTTTACATATATAAAAAAATAGATATTTTTTTCGTCCATATTTTTTTTCTCGATATCTGTATACTTACCATTATAAATATAGGATGCTGATATTTTTGACATCAATATTTATGACTCGATATTTATGTACAGGGACATTTTGAGCATTGATATTCTATCAGTGAACCACTCTATGGGAGGCCTTTAAAGCCTATGTCTGGGGAATCAGCATATCAAAGCAATCTAATATCCTACATGATATATGCCGCCAGATCCATCGTGTCAAATCAGATCTACAAGCGCTGGATATGGCTGGGGCTGCAGATGCTAACCCACGACTGTACAACACGTCCCTTTCCCTACTGTTGCACTCACTGGTATATGAATAGTAATTTTTACACCTCCGCTATCCAATACTTTCCCTACTGTTGCACTCACTGGAGTCATAATAGTAATTTTTACCCTCCCCACTGTTGCACTCACTGGAGTGGGAATAATAATTTTTACCCTTCCGCTATCCAATACTTTCCCTACTTTTGCCCTCACTGGAGTGAGAATGGTAATTTGTACCCTTCCGCTATCCAACACTTTCCCTATTGTTGCACTCACTGGTGTGGGAATAGTTGATCTAACTCCCCCCGCTATCCAACACTTTCCCTACTTTTGCACTCACTGGAGTGGGAATAGTCATTTTTACCCCTCCACTATCCAAAACTTTCTCTACTTTTGCCCTCACTGGAGTGGGAATAGTAATTTTCAGCCCTTCCCTATCCAACTCCCTACTGTGGCACTGACTGGTGGTGGGGATGGTCATTTTTACCCCTCCGCTATCCAACACTCTCCCTACTGTTGCACTCACTGCAGTGGGAATAGTAAGTTTTACCCCTCCACTATTAAACACTTTCCCTACTGTTGCACTCACTGGAGTGTGAATAGTAATTTTTAACCCTCTGCTATCCACATTTTCCCTACTATTGGACTCACTGGAGTGGGAATAGTATTTTTTACCCCTTCACCATCCAACATTTTCCCTACGTTTGCACTCACTAGGGTGGGAATTGTTATTTTTACCCCACCGCTATTTAACACTTTCCCTACTGTTGCACTCAATGGAGTGCAAAATGTAAGTTTTAAGACTATTAAATATTTTAATGTTTTAATTTATATTATAATTTTTTTTATTATTAGATTTTATGTTATAGGTGTGTATATCTATACTACTATTATAAAGAGAGAACAGTGTCCTTTGAGCCAGGTAAACTCGAAAAGTACACCACCAATCCAAACACCCAAGACATCTTTGAAAACCTCAGGGCATGCAAAAGGACATAGGCTATATAAAAATAAAAAATATACATTCTTTAAAAAATTTAGGAATAAAAAAAAAGTAGTCCCTTGCAAGTAGCGCCGGCCGCGACGTGCGTGATGACATCAGGAGCGTGAGGAGGAGCTGCGTTCAGGAGCAAGAGGAAGAGCGGCAGACATGAATGCGGGGAGGAGCTGCGGACAGGCGGGGAGGAGTGGCGAGTGGCGGACAAGCGGTGAGGAGCGGCGAGAAGCAGAGGAGCAGTGGAGCGGTAAACTAAGCAGCGCGGGGAGGAGCGTCGGCTGAAGTAAGTGAAGTAGCCGCGGGTGCGCACCGAGGGATGGGGGGAGGGACGGGCGGGGGCCATGAGTGCTCGCAAGCCTTTTACTCAAAGTCGGGACGTCGGGGGAAACAGCGGACAAGAGGCGCGGGTGGGCACCGAGGGACGGGCGGGGGCCATAAGTGCTCGGAAGCCTTTTCCTCAAAGTCGGGACGTCGGGGGAAACAGCGGACACGAGCGTGGGCAGAAGCGGCCAGAAGCAACAAAACCGGACCTAGGAAACACTGTAAGTACGCTCTGCTGCTCCCGGCCGCTCTGCTGCGCCTCCCCTGCTGCGATGCTGCCCCCAGCCTCCTTCTGCCCCGGGCAACGCCGGGGCGGGCTGCTAGTATATTTATATTTTGCTCCAAAGTTTGCCCAAAGCAAACCAACCTCAATATCTAAAGGGGGCCACGAGGTGAGATACTCCCTGAAATACTCCCGCACCCACCATGACCAAGACGAGCAACAGCAGCAGCCACCTGAAGTGCATCCTGCTCAACACCCGCTCCGTCCACAGACACGCCGTCGAGCTCTGGAACCTGCTCGACACTACTTCACCAGACGTCGCCTTCCTCACGGAAACCTGGATGAACGCCTCTTCTGCGCCCGACATCGCCATCTCCATCCCAGACGGCTACAAGATCATCCGAAGGGACCGCATCAACCAGACCGGAGGAGGCATCGCCATCATCCACAGGAACACCATCCGCATCACGACCAACACCGACGACACCCTCGCTACCGCCGAACACCTTCACTTCCAGGTCCACATCAACCCCAAGACCACCCTCAGAGGCACCCTCATCTACAGACCCCCGGGACCACGCACACAATTCAGCGAAGACATCGCCGACTTCATCAGCCCGCACGCCCTCCTCTCCGCTGACTACATCCTCCTCGGGGACCTCAACTTCCACCTGGAGAACAACAACGACCGCAACACCACCACCCTGCTGGACAACCTCGCTAACCTCGGACTCAAGCAGCTGGTGACCACGCCCACCCACTACGCCGGACACACACTCGACCCCGTCTTCTCATCCAACAAGGACATCACCTTCAGCCACGCCACCGGACTCCACTGGACGGACCACAGCTGCGTCCACTTCAGCTTAAGAAGGACCACGATCCACCACCACCAACAACAGGTTGCACGCAGAAGCTGGAACAAGATCACAGCCGACCAGCTCGCGACTTCCCTGAGAAAGAGCCCACCCACCAACGCAACGAACCCCAGCCAAGCGGCCATCAACCTCACGAAGTGGATCAGCGACTGCGCAGACAACCTCGCCCCCCTGAGGACCCCGCCTAGCAGACCCGGCAGCAAGAAAGCCCCATGGTTCACCAACGAACTCAAGAGATCCAAGAAGAACTGCCGAGCCCTCGAGAGAACCTGGCGCAGAGACCCAAAACCGGACAACATGACTGCCCTCAAGCTCGCCACCCGAAAACACCACCAACTCATCCACGCAACCAAGAAAACTGCATTCAAGGAAAGACTGAACAACAACGCACACAACAGCAAGGAACTCTTCAACATCGTTAAAGAGGTCTCCAACCCCAACGCCGGAAACAACGACATCACCCCTTCGCAAGACCTCTGCAACTGCCTCGCCTCCTACTTCCGCGACAAGATCGTGGACATACACAACAGCTTCAGCACTCAACCGACGCACGCCACGACCGAACCACCGCCCCCCACCACCACCCTCCGCGCCTGGACCCCAATCAGCACCGAAGACACCGTCTGCACAATGAACTCCATCCACTCCGGATCTCCGTCCGACCCCTGCCCTCACCACGTCTTCAACAAGGCCGACGCTGTCATCGCACCACACCTGCGGGACATCATCAACACCTCCTTCGACACCGCAGAGCTGGAAGCACGCCGAACTCAGCGCTCTACTAAAGAAGCCATCAGCCGACCCCACCGACCTCAAGAACTACCGCCCCATCTTGCTGCTCCCGTTCCCTGCAAAAGTCATCGAGAAGACCGTCAACAAGCAGCTGGCCACCTTCCTCGAGACGAACGGATCCCTTGACCTCTCGCAGTCTGGCTTCCGAGCCAACCACAGCACCGAGACCGCCCTGATCGCAGCCACCGATGACATCCGAGCACTGCTTGACAACGGAGAAACAGCAGCCCTCATCCTCCTAGACCTCTCCGCGGCCTTCGACACTGTCTGCCACCGTACACTAGTGCAGCGACTCAGCAACGTCGGAATCCAGGAGAAGGCACTGGAGTGGATTATCTTCTTCCTCGCCGGAAGGACACAGAGAGTTCGCCTCCCCCCGTTCAGATCTGAAGCCACCGAAGTCATCTGCGGCGTTCCTCAAGGCTCCTCGCTCAGTCCAACCCTCTTCAACGTCTACATGAGCCCCCCCACAGACATCGCACGCCAGCACAACCTCAACATCATCTCCTATGCCGATGACACCCAGCTGATCCTCTCCCTCACCAACGACCCCGCCACCGCCAGAGCCAACCTTCACGAAGGGATGAAAGAGGTAGCCGAATGGATGAAGAACAGTCGCCTGAAACTAAACTCGGACAAGACGGAAGTCCTCATCCTGGGATCCTCACCCTCCACCTGGGACGACTCCTGGTGGCCCCCCGCCCTAGGCAACGCACCCAAACCAACAGACCACGCAGGCAACCTAGGCTTCATCCTGGACTCCTCCTTCTCCATGACCAGACAAGTCAACGCCGTCTCCTCGTCGTGCTTCAACATCCTGCGCATGCTATGTAAGATCTTCCAGTGGATCCCCACCGAGACCAGGAAGAGGGTCACCCAGGCCCTCGTCACCAGTCGTCTGGACTACGGCAACTCCCTCTACGCAGGAACCACCACCAAACTCCAGAAGAGACTCCAGCGGATCCAGAACGCCTCAGCCCGACTCATCCTGGACATCCCCCGTCGCAGCCACATCTCCGAACACCTGAGAAACCTGCACTGGCTCCCGGTCAACAAGAGAATCACCTTCCGTCTCCTCACCCACGCTCACAAAGCATGAGCATGTGCCGACTATTTGATTATATCGCAGTCCATTCTTTGCGATAGAGGTCCCTAGACTTACACCTGGTATATCAAGAGCTAGCGGTGATTAGAGTCTTTCCTTGGGGATATTATACCACATGCCGGAACTATTCCCGAACCGTAAATCACCCATGCAACTTGATGCGAGTAAGCATAACTTTGCATATCTTGTTTTTAAACTTGTAGAAGGGATCTTGGTTACAGCGCTTTCTGTGCACTTCAGAAAATAAGGTTTTCCTTTTTTCTTTATATTTTGTAGAGTGGTGCTTCACTCTAAACCCTGAGCCACTGCCAGGTGGGGTGAGGCCTTCACTACTTACAAGCTATGGTAAGATGTGATCCTATCTGTTGTGGCATATAAACTATATATCCTAATAAGATATACCTATCACACTACTGTTTTGAGTGTTATAAGTCAGCGTTTTTAGCTGTACTTAGTCTAAGGTCTACACTTACTAGACTTGGCTCCTTTGTGAGTTTTTTTGTATGAAGTCAGCATATGTTACATGTAACCCTTGTATGTCTTGACCTTTCAGTGAACGAAATAAGCTGTGAGTCATTGACGAGACGTGTCACTTGGATACCGCAGGTGATCTCTGTACTTGTCTGTTGCACCTATTTTAGTTGTCACTTATTATTTAGTTTTATGTATGCAGTAGCACTTAATTGTTAGTAAGGTCCTGATGAAAGCAAGGACAATTGTGTCCCCTGTTTGCTGAAACATGTCAACCCAGTTCCACCTCTAGACAGTATATTTTCTCTAACTGTCTTTAACAATTTTTTAACATTGGCGGAGTGAGCACCATCTGAATGAAGCCTGTTCTGTGCTCCCTCATCCAATTTTAGTTACACACACTATTATCAGTTCTTTTTCACATTTTATTAGCACTGCACTTCCCCAGTCACAACACTTTTTGACCATTCACTAGCCCAGAGGAGTGGCCGACCATACCATCGTCTGCTCAGTTAAGAGTCCTTACTACATCTAGGTCTCTTTGTTACTGAGTAATACATACCTACATGGATGGTGTTGAAAATATCCCAAATGATGAAGGGCGGTACAGAGTGGTGACTGATGGGTGATTCTGACTATCTATCTAGGTTGTCATTATACACCATTATTCACAGGTCAGCTCTAGGCGTTCCTTGTTCCTTGTTTGTACTTTATACACTGTAAGTCCTCATTTCTTTGATAGACCCTCTGGCACCTCTTTGTTGTTTCGCATTCGTGGGGGACGTGTCCGGAGCTAGGTCTCTAAATATTCCCCTGGGTCCTACCTCACCGTAGTGTTTTTTGTTGTATATTACATTTTATACATATTGTCTTAATTGTTTTTAAATGACATTTACTTCTTATATTTGTTAAAATGTATATTAAATCCAAATAATTTTTTCAAAATTATTTTTTTATTTAATATATTCAACATTATTTTTTACATATATAACAAAACCAATATTTTGTACATCGATATTTTTTACATCAATATTTTTCCTCTATATTTTTATAGCACTATACATATATGACGTCGATATATTTGACATCGATATTTATGAGTCAATATTTGTGTATGGGGATATTTCGGACGTTAATATTCTACTAGTGAACCACTCTATGGGAGGCCTTTAAGGCGTATATCCGGAGAATCAGCATATCAACGCAATCTGATATCCTATGTGATATATGCCACCAGATCCAACTTGTCGAATGAGACCTGCAAGCGCTGGATACAGCTGATGCTGGAGATGCTAACCCGCGACTGCACAACTGGTCCCTTTTATTGACGGAATTCAATGCACTAGCTGACAGGGAAATAGCGTATTTGGGGAAATATGCTAAGGCGCACAGGTATGGGGAGAGTGAGAGACCGGGTCGCACCCTAGCCAGGATGCTGTGTCCCAGTCGAGTGGAGGAGTACATTGACGAGGTGTTGAACAATGACAGCACATGTGCTATTGGCACAGAGGAGGTAAAAGTAACAGTTCTGAACTAGTACAAGACGCTGTATACATCCCGGGTTCCTGCAGCTTTACCAGAGCTACTTACGAACTTGGACAGTATAGCATTGTATGGCTACCTGACCATCAACAGCAGTTCCTTAGTGAGCCCCTAACTCTTGATGAAATCAATGAAACTATAGTGGCACTGGACGGATCCAAACCCCCTGGGCTAGATGGACTGACAGGCGCCTTCTACAAGGCTTTCAAGGACCAGTTGGCCGCACATCTTTTAGTAATGTATAATAAGGCCCTAACCTCTGGTGCGTTGCCTCCTACTCTGCGGGAGGCTGGTCTCACTTTATTATTGAAACCAGGCAAAGACCCTGCCCTCTGTGCCTCATATCGCCCCCTCTCTACGCTAAGCCTGGACAATAAAATATTGGCCAAAGCCATGGGGGCCCGACTAGACCTGCTTATGGAACAAATGATATCCCTAATGCAATCCAGGTTTGTCCCACGCAGGTCAACCTCATTTAATCTTCGGACAATCTTTGCGGGCCTCCATAGGATATCCCTGATGGTTCCTGCTGCAGTGGCCCATCTACACACCAAAAATGCATTTAATTTCACTGAATGGCCTTTTCTGGTGGGGGTCCTGAAGAAACACGGGATACCCCCTCCCTTCATAACTCTAATTGAATAATTATATTCTGCACCATGGGGCTGCCTACGGATTAATGGGTCGCTCTCCAAAGTGGGCGAAAGAACGGTGATGGATTAAGCCCAGATCTTTTGACTGGGTGTGAGTGTTTGATTGATTCAGATGCTCCGTCCATCACCACCACCTTTTGTACCGCTTTTGGCTGCCATAAGTGTGGCAGGGTATGCTCAGACGTGAGTCCCTTGCTCACTTTGCCACTGGATTCAAGCAAGCCGGGCTGAAGACGGCTGGAAGGCCAGAAACCGGTCCTCGGAAGCTTGTTTCCGGTCCAAGGAAGACATGGCTTGGCAATTCGGGCTGGACTGTTCCCATGAGGCACAGGGTCAGACTGATTTGCATATAGCCATGTCTGTACTGGGGTGGCAGAGTGGGCTAAAGAATGGTGATGGATTAAACCCAGATCTTTTGACTGGGTGTGAGTGTTTGATTGATTCAGATGCTCCGTCCATCACCACCCCCTTTTATACCACTTTTGGCCGCCATAAGTGTGGCAGGGTATGCTCGGACGTGAGTCCCTTGCTCACTTTGCCACTGGATTCAAGCAAGCCGGGCTGAAGACGGCTGGAATGCCAGAAACCGGTCCTCGGAAGCTTGTTTCCGGTCCAGGGAAGACATGGCTTGGCAGTTCGGGCTGGACTGTTCCCATGAGGCACAGGGTCAGACTGATTTGCATATAGCCATGTCTGAACTGGGGTGGCAGAGTGGGCTAAAGAACGGTGATGGATTAAACCCAGATCTTTTGACTGGGTGTGAGTGTTTGATTGATTCAGATGCTCCGTCTATCTCCACCCCCTTTTGTACCGATATACCCAAGTCATCACATAGGCTCACCTCAATATCTCTTTTATTAGCAAAGTGCACAATTTCCCTACACTGGGGGGGATACAAAGCACCCATCAATCGCTGCATGGCACTACTAAATGGGTAACTTTGACAAATTGAGCACAGTTTTTGGCCCTTGTATCTATTAAAAATTCTACAGGTGTACCCTCAACTTTGCACTTTACATATGGTACAGTGGGATCTATAGGGACTATCATCTGCTGTATTAACTCTCTTGGGCCTCCCCATTGTTCATAATAATTCCATTCCCTTGGGGGCTCTTCCTGATATATTCCATCATAATGATGGTGCACCTGCATTTCTGGCATTTCTGCATTATCAAAGATTTCTGTCTGGGGGGAATGTTGTGTTGGGCCAGGAAGTGAGTCATGTCCTTGTTGTTGATATCCAGCTGTTCCCATACTCCTTCCCAGGCCTCTTGATCTCCCTATTCCACCCCCTCTTGTGACTGTTCGGTGGGATGTGGGTATTGGGCTCTCTACTGATCTTGTTCCTCACAAATAAAACATCCCTGTGTGTGTGTCTGCTAATGTGGGGTGTGATATTGCTTTTAAGATAGGCAAGCCAAAAATGATCTTTGTGGGCCTCCGCTGCCTCTTCCTCTCCCCTGGCCCTCTGCCCACTGGCACTACACTGGTGCGCTTGCTGCATTAAAACCTTTGTTTTAGGTCCTTTATTTTGTTATTTTTAAATTCCAAATATTTTTTCCCTAACATCTTGTAGTACTGTGCTAATTGCAATATTTATTTCAGTGGCTTGCATGACCATGTTGAGTAGTATTCTAGAATCCCTTTCTTTATTGCAAACTTTAAGTTATCAGAAAGCAGGAGACAAATGCACTTTCTGTTGCATCATTTTTACTGTCAAGTCCACTTGAAGTATGTGAAGACCTTCTGCATTCTAGCGAAAAAGGCAGACACTTTTTCTTCAGTGTCCTGGATGCATCCATTTAAATTAGACCAGTCTATTTGTTTCCTTTGAACCAGTATTTTCACTTTGGCCATTAGTTTAGCAGGCATTGTTTTTATTTCATCCGGAATGTCCTCCCCTACTGTCCTTATCACTTTTTTAATGTGTTCCCAGTCTATTTCTAAATTTCATCATTTTCTTTTCTTACTTCCCCCCAAATGTCTTGTGGCAATATTATAGAAAACATTTGTTCTATGTCTTCCAGGGTAAGAGTGCCAACTCCTAATATTATTTCTGTCTGATAAATACCATTCCTCTCTATCTTGTCTAATGTCAGTAAACTGATGGTCAAATCTGTGCAACTCAACATTAGTTCATGGTGTGTGAACTTTAATAGTGGGTTTCCCGTGCTGACTTCCTGCTACTTCTCTCAAGGACATGTTGAAATTAGATGAAAGAACACAAGAACTTGATGACTGTTCTCGTGCACTCCCTTGTTTATCTTTTTTCAGAAGTTTATATTTTCTTTCTACTAATATTAGTGTGTCTATCCATTCAGCTAATATCTGGAGTGCATTTAGTCTTTCTCTGTCTCATGCCCCTACATCGTCTTATATTTTTAGTAATGTATTGCTGTGGTCGCAGGATGATTGTCTGCTTGTGGGTACCTGTCTTTAGTAGGCCAATATTTCCCCCAATTTTTAAACCAGAAAAAAAGCTTTTTTGTCTAAACTTGCCAAAGCACTACGTTGGAGTGTGAGTTTGAAGACTTTTGGGAATCAGCATTTTGCATTTGGCCATAAAGAGGTCCCATTTTTTATAACATCTCCTACCCACTCTTGTACCTCATTCTGGTCTTTCTGTGACAGTTTTGATTGCAGATCCCCTTTGTTTATTCAAGACCCTGATGTAGAGGATGTATCTTCATGTTCTTGTGACATGTTTAGTAATGTTTGAGCTTGTGGTGTTTGCGGTCAGTATGGTGGTGGGGTAGTTAATAATGCTTCTATAACAGGATCCTCTGTATCCTCCTGAGCTAGAGGAGCATTGGGTAGCATGGGGTAAATATCTGTTATAGGTTTGTGAAATGTGAAACATTTTCTATGTCCATTTCTTTGTCCCTGCAATTGGACATACATCTTTCTTGTGCATTATTTATATAATATCTTATGGCTTTTCCCCTTAATATCCTAGGTTCCCCTGACCATCTTCCTGCTGCATATGACCGCCATGCATGACATGCATCCCATTGCAATAAACATACTTTATTCCCTTTCTTTTCTCTTTCCCTCAAACAATCTTCTAAATAAAGCATTTTATCTCTATCAAAGGACCCATACTCTGGCCATTGTAAAATAGGATTATTTCTGGTTTAGTGAGTCCACTGATCTAGATGAACAGCAGCAGCATATCCCTTTTTACGTACTACTTACCAGGCTGGTATACCGCAGGGAGGTGTACTTTGAGTGGTATCTAAGGCTGCTCTATGTAATTTGACTGTACTCAGAAATAGTTTACTAATCATTTTCTTTTTTTTATGTATGTGTGTATATTTGATAAAGTACGGTAATCTCTAGAGGGTATCTAATGCCCTACACATTTAACAGTCCTACTTGAAAATTTAATACAATTCTTTGAGAAGCAAAAAGAAAATATTTCCAAAAATACACTAGATATACACTGTTGTACAACTTAAATTAGCATATGCATTTACTCAGATGTTGCTGAGAGCTGAACACATAGTCATGCTCTTTCTTGAGCCAACCACCCACGGCTCCTCCTGAGCCAACCACCCATGGCTCGTCTTCTGTCCTTTGGGTCCTATTGATCTTTCACAGACTGGACAGCCCTCCTTAGGCACCTATCTTAAAAACACCTTCAGACCTCCCCTAAGAACCCCTAATGGACCCCAGTGTGTACTTTTTAGGTATCAGGAAAACAATATACAATTATTGAATTGGACTCAGTGCATTATGTACTGCCTACCTGATCATCTGACCAGTAATGCCGTTGTGCGTGCTCTTCTGCGGTAGAACAACCTGAAAGCTCAAAAGGTAGCTGTCGGTGTCTGATGTCACAGGCTTCTCAACGGGAGCCCTGTCACCTGGGTTCTACAGGACACGAAGTTCAATCAGCACATGTGCTTAACGAGACTTGAAGGCCCCAAAGTGTCTTGGGACCGCAGTACAGAAAACCCCTGCAGAAATCGACAGACCCCAGTGAGTCATGGCACCATACTGTAAAAGCAGAAATTTCAAGAGTAATCAAACAATGAACACACACAAGTGCTTGAAGAGTTGCAGCTTTTATTACTGCAGAACTGCAGTTGAGACATCTTGCAGAAAGACTGTAGCGAAATCTGATTACACAAAGACAAATCAGCCTTTATGTACAGTTGTGGAACCTTCAGACATGTTAATAATTAACATCAGCACTCTGGGATGAGCATTTCACAAATAAGTCTACGTATACATTTTGCTTTATGTGTGATCGTAGTGAGGTGTATGATTGTGCTAATATTAGCCAATTTTCTGCGCAACTACCTCCTGACCTACAGTTTGAGTCTGTTATCTTGTATTTGTCATACAGCATGGTTTGATCTAGTCAGCAGATGCCCATTCTCTCTGCTTTCTACGCACAATTTCCTCACATAATATTTGCCATGAACAAACACTTTGACATGTTTCAGAATACAGAGCTATTTCTAAGAATCAATTTGCTGAACTGGCTTTTGTACACAAGTGAAGGGGGGAACATGGTGGCCTGCTAACATGCCAGCCGCGAGTTAAATGGAATCACCAGCAGCCTCTCACCCACCGCCCGATGCTGCATTACCCTCCCTCCTCGTGGCCACAGTCTCTTTACCTGAGACCCCCCTGCAGCACTCCGGGAGAAGAACGAGCACCAGACACAGGCTTACCGTGCCTCCTTGCTGCCTCTGAGCTCCGACACGACTGACGCGCAGTCGCTCGGATTAGCTTCCAGGACATTGGGGGAAAAGTCAGGACCTGTCTCCCAGCAGTGAATGCCCTTCTAGGAGTCCAGAAGAGAGAAGTAGCAAACTGCAGGCCATTTGTTCCATCTATGACCCTCAAAAAAGTACTGAATTTTTGCACCAGCAGGAAAACAAAGTCTCCTGCTTTCAAAAAAGTACCTGAGCAGGTATTTAATTTATTTAAAAAAGGGGTGACGATGGCTGAATCGGTGCGGGTGTCTGCAAGACACCGTCATCCATATTACAATGCAGACGGGGATGTGCCTTTCCAAGGCATGCGGTTCCTGACCATGGTGACCTGTTGCGGGCCTCAGGGTGTTGGGGGGTTGGGGGTACACATGGGGGATACCATCATTTACATGCACATCGTGGCAGGCATTGCACAAAGTGCTTTCACAGCATTGTGGCGGGCGGAGCTGTGAGCAACGCCAACCACAATGTTGTGGCTGGGGGATGCCACCGCCACCGTGGTGGTGGCATCCTAATTGCCGATGTGGGACCGCCACACCACTGGCAGCCGGTCCCAGGGCCGCAGACAAAAGTCCACCCGCCATCCTAATAGACCCCCAAGTGTGAGGAAAAGTATGCAATTGGGGAAGCTTTTGTGAGCTTCAGGAGTTATATACTGATGATGTAGATGGGACACAATCAGAAATCAGAGACTGGTTAAAACAGGACAAACTCCCCCGCCTAGACATGACTCAGCAGACAGCGCTTAACCAAGAAATTTCCAAAGCAGAAACAGATAGTATTACTAAGAGAATCTAAAGAATGGTAATGCTTTGGAACCTGATAGCCTACCCAATGAGGTATACAAAACCCTGAAAAAGGATATCACACCCTTCTTGGTAGAGATGCCTAATACTATATATACACAGCAAGCACCCCTCCCGGCCACATGGAGTGAAGCAGAGATTACCTTAATACTCAATCCAGACAAGAACCCAAACAAATTGGAATCTTACAGGCCTATCTCTCTGCTAAACGCAGATTACAAAATCTATTCACAGGTTCTGGCTAAACGATTTGACAGGTCCTAGGAGACATATTAGGCACAAATCAGAAGGGTTTCATGAAGGAGAGATAGCTCTCAGACCTGACACAAGACCTGGTGTGTGCGATAGACGTAGCCTCTTTTATGGAGATCCCCTTAACTGTCATTATGGTTGACGCCGCTAAGTTCTTCGACAGAGTGAGTTGGCCCTATCTGTATGAAGTGATAGAATAAAACTTTCACGTTATTCAAGGTATATATGTTACCCCTACAGCGAAGATATTGATCAACAGTTCTCTACCACTAGCCTCCACATAAATAGGGGAACCCAACAAGGCTGCTCGCTTTTGCTTCTACTGTTTAATCTGTATTTGGAACTTCTGGCAAGGAGAATAAGAGTAGAGCAAAGAATCCTTTCATTTTGGTACGGGAGTGGTATAGAAAAGAAGTTCTATACGCAGATGACCTGGTAGTCCATGGAGCTAACTTGGAGACATCTTTGCCAGTAGTCATGGAATTAGTTGGCAATTTTGGGAGAATTTCGGGCTACCTAGTCAATGAAGCCAAGACCGAAACTTTGTCATGGAACAACCCCATTCCCACCCACCTTAAACACTTGGATAAGACAGAGTTCAGATACCTAGGAGTACAAGTGACAAAATATCTGGATAAAATGGCATTGGTCAACTTCCCTCGACTTATGCAAGAGACTAAAAACCTTTGCAAAGCTGGGCTTCTCTTCCGCTTTCCATTCTAGGAAGAGCTAATTTAGTAAAAATTACAATCCTCCCTAAATTTACGTTTATTTTTAACACTCTCCCCTTGTTCCTTTACCAAGCCTGGTTTAAAAAACTTCATGTGCAACTCAGTAGTTTTAATTGGAGGAGCAAGAGTGTGAGAATCTCCTAGAAAAAACTCAGGATGAAAAAGCTGGAGGGGGGAATAGGGCTCCCAGATTTCCAATTGTATTATTGCTGATAGCCCCCGTAACATGCCAATGAGATACAAAGCTTTAATAAGTAACTTACGAGAAGAAAGTAAAGGGTTTTTATTTTGAAGTGGCCATGCTAAATGTTTCAAAAAGATCAAATTTAAGACGCTAATTGCAGCATGCAGAATCTGGATTCAGGTAAAAAAAACTTCCATACTATAGCTGCATGGCGCCAATCTGGACCTCCACAGGAACCCCGCTATGTATGAAGGACAGCCTAGCCTCTCCATTGGTAAACACAGCTTTACTAAGATAGGGCCAACTTGCTGAGGAAGGTACAATACTAACATGGACAGACCTAAGCCAAAGCATGGATTTCAGCGTATCCAGATTTAAATATTACCAGTTGGTTAGTTGGTCGCCGATCCAAGTCAAACCTTGGGACGGAGTCAGATGTCGAGTAGGTTTTATTAAAAACGCAAATCTACAGGAAGAAAGTCTCAAAGTGGTACTGGACACTGGTACAAGGAGATGATGGCTGAGTGACTCTGGCCGAAGAAATCTGGAAGCTGGACATGGCAGGCTGCGATATCCACAATTTATGGTACTTATCTGCTGCTACACAATGATGTCCAATGATTTCAGCACCACTTAGGAGGAATCATTTGTTTACCATATACAGGGCCTACTGGTCTCCTAAGAAGCTCGCTAAGATGGGAGGAAGTAAAAGAAGATGCTGCCCAAAATGCCAACTGGAAAACGCAAATGATATACATCTCTTTTGGCAGTGTCCAGCTATCCGGTATGTAACACTTACAACGCAACTTTTACGTCGTAATGCTGTTACAACGCAGCTATTACAACGCAGGATCCATTACATCGGATGCCATTACAACGCATGGCATTACATAGCAGATGCTATTACAACGCATACCATTACATCGTAAGTATTGGTAAGTATATAATTTTTTTATTTTATTTAATATCATATAATTGATTTAATTATTAATAATTATAAATAAAAATATTTATTTATGTTTTTAAATATTATAAATTAAATATATTAATTTAAGTAATTTTGGGGTACATGGGTGTTTTTAGGTTTTAGGCCAGGGTTTGGGTTTTGGGGTACAGGGGTGTTTTTAGGTTTTAGGGCAGGGTTTGGGTTTTGGGGTACAGGGGTGTTTTTAGGTTTTAGGGCAGGGTTTGGGTTTTGGGGTACAGGGGTGTTTTTAGGTTTTAGGGCAGGGTTTGGGTTTTGGGGTACAGGGGTGTTTTTAGGTTTTAGGGCAGGGTTTGGGTTTTGGGGTACAGGGGTGTTTTTAGGTTTTAGGGCAGGGTTTGGGGTTTGGGGTACAGGTGTGTTTTTAGGTTTTAGGGTAGGGTTTGGGTTTTGGGGTACAGGGGTGTTTTTAGGTTTTAGGGCAGGGTTTTGGGTTTTGGGGTACAGGGGTGTTTTTAGGTTTTAGGGCAGGGTTTGGGGTTTTGGGGTACAGGGGTGTTTTTAGGTTTTAGGGCAGGGTTTGGGTTTTGGGGTACAGGGGTGTTTTTAGGTTTTAGGGCAGGGTTTTGGGTTTTGGGGTACAGGGGGGTTTTTAGGTTTTAGGGCAGGGTTTGTGTTTTGGGGTACAGGGGTGTTTTTAGGTTTTAGGGCAGGCTTTGGGTTTTGGGGTACAGGGGTGTTTTTAGGTTTTAGGGCAGGGTTTGGGTTTTGGGGCACAGGGGTGTTTTTAGGTTTTAGGGCAGGGTTTGGGTTTTGGGGTACAGGGGTATTGTAGGGTTCAGGGGTAGGTTTGTGTTTTGGGATAATTAAATTATATTTACCAGTTTTAAATTAATTAAAATATATTTAATAAATTAAATTAATTTTATTACATTAATTACATTTTTAAATTAAAATAATTAAATTAAATAAATTATTTCAATTAATTTAATTTATTTTCAATTATAAAAATATGTACATTAAATTAATTTCATTATTTTAATTAAATTACATTATTTCCATTTTTTATTAAAATTACATTTATTAAATAGATATTATTTTATTAAATTAAATTAATGGCTATTTTAAAATGTATTTTAATTAAATTAATTAAATTAAATTAATTAAATTAACTTAATAACATTTTTTTTAAAAAGGTATACTTACCTATACTTACGATGTAATGCCATGCGTTGTAATAGCATCTGCTATGTAATGCCATGCGTTGTAATGGCATCCGATGTAATGGATCCTGCGTTGTAAAAATTCCGTTGTAACGGAATGCGTTGTAAAAATCCGCGTTGTACTGACACCAATCCAGCTATCCAGCTCTTTTGGCGAGATGTGGGTAAAGTATTAAAAAAAATCCTGGGGTGCGACTTTGAGGTAAGCTTTCCTTTGGTTATATTTGGAGTATGGGAGGTAGATAAAACAGTCCTGGGGAAAAACATCACATCCCTGTTATTTACTCTAATGACTACTGTGATCAGGGAAATTTGTGTAAAATGGGTCCCGGAGCTCTCAACTACTTGTGCGAGCTGGCTAAACTTTTCAAGGCATATAGCTAGGTTAGAATGTCAGAAGGGTTCGTCCAAGAAAGAAAAATTGTGGGCCCGCTTTACCTCACTCCGCCTCGATATCTGTACTCACAATATATTTTCTAGAGGGATCTCAAGCTACAATTTCGCTGGGTCATTTTTGTCTTCTTTTTTCCGGCCTAGTCCAAGGATTAAGACAAACTCAATGTGTTGACGAGATTAGTGGTGGCTACCATTAGACCTCTCATCAACTGCTATTTGGAAAAGGCTTGCTCCCAGTGGCACAGATCTTGGAAGGTGTGTGGCGCCCAGATCCTTCAGGCCTTCAGATAGATCTCACTCTCTGCCTTTATCAAATACTAGCAGCCCGCCCCAGAGTTGCCTGGGGCAGAAGGGGGCTGGGGGCAGCATTTCCGGATTGCGGCAGCGTTCCCCATGGCAGAAGGGGGCTGGGGGCAACATTTCAGGCTTGGGTGCACTCCCGCCCCAGCCCCCTCCCGCCACGACATTGCCCAGACCGCCTCCCGCCAGCCTCCCGCCTGCCTCCCGCCTCCCACCTCGCCTTGCCTTTGCCTTACCCCGCCCGACCCGACATTGCCCAGACCGCCGACCTCCTCCCGCCTCCCACCTCCCACCTCCCGCCTCGCCTTTGCCTTTGCCTTACCTGAGCCGCCGCTCTTCCCCGCGCTCTGGACTACACCGCCACTCCTCGCTGCTCATCACCGCTCCTCCCCACCTGTCAACATCTACGCACATTGCGGATATCACTAGGTCACGGCCAGCGCTACGTCGCAGCCGGCGCTACTTTTAGGGGACTACTTTGTTTTTACAGTTTAATTTTTTAATTTACGTTTTATTTTTATTTTATGCAGCCTATGTCCATCTACGCACCCTGAGGATTACAACAATGTATTCGGTGTGTGGATTGGCGCTGTGGTTCCCGAGTTTACCTTGCCAAAAGGTTTCTGTTCTCTCTTTATAATAGTAGTATAGATGAGGACTAAACAAAAACAACAACAAAAGTGAAGTTTAGTGAGCAATTTCTCAAAATTAAACACGGACGTGCAGCTGACATGCACACAGTGCATTTCCAATCCATTCGTTTCTTGCTGAATTGCAGACAGTTATTTTAATCATGTGTATAACATGGAGCTGTACCTAATAAGTGAGCACATATTATTTCTAAGCAGGTTATACATAGAGCGAAATTAATGCAAACTATGGTTCACTCTAATGTATCCATTCACCAAAGGAGCTAATTAATTTTTCATCTTTCACACTGGGTACTGAGGTTGACATTTTTGCATTGATAGGCCAGGTCTTGAGTTTATTTCTGACTTATGCCAGGGAGGGTGCTGTTCGGAGGTGTAAGCAACCAGTAAATAAAACAAAAGATAGGATATAGACCGAAATAGGTTACTATATACATCCAATGTCCAGCCGGACAAGGAGTTTTATTCATAGAATGTTGGAAATAAAGTCAAAAATATTTGAAACAAACCTTTATAGTGGGGCACAAGCCTGTACCCTGCAACTACGGGGAGGTGCGGGGGAATGGAACAACAATACAGACAATTTAAACACAACAAAAAATACAGGCAAAGACTTTGAGCTGTGGCAACTTGCATTTGGAGATACTTTGCAGCAAGTTTAGCCAAAATAGAGGCCACAATAGTTAGACACAATGGACATTTGTGGCACTATTTAGAAATGTCGACGTTTCGATCCCATGCTCATTACTTATCGGGATCATCATCAGGACTAGATCATAACATTTACCTGATTAGAACAGTAGATGCCAGTAGGAATATTCCGTTCGGAATGTTCAGCAATCCTTAGTTGGGCACAATTGCCCGGGGTTTAGTGGGATAATAGCGAGTAAGCCGCTCTTAATTGCAGCGAGCAAAGATGTATTGGGAATGGAGCTCCTAACCAAGTTGTGGGGGCAATTGTTGGCAGGAAAAGGCGGCGCCGTTCTCTTCAGAAAGATTGTGGGCCCACAAGTCGGGCCGCAGGGTCGCCTAACGTGGGCGGTTGGTCGACCGGCTGATGGTAATGTGGTATGGTAGCAGCGATGTGCTGTCCGATCTGATGCGCGGTGGCAGGATCCTGCCCAACTAAGGATTGCTGGCCTCTATTTTGGCTAAACTTGCTGCTAAGTATCTCCAAATGCGAGCTGCCTCAGCTCAAAGCTTTTACCTGTTTTGCCTCCTAGAGTGCAGTAGAGTTTTTTAGAGTGGCATACAGTGGAGTAGAGTGCCATAGAGTGGCATTGAGTATAGTAGAGTACTTTAGACGTTGGTAGAGTAGAGTGGAGTGATAGAAAGTAAAGTGTCTTGCAGTAGCATGGTGTACAGTGGAGTGGCGTATATTGGAGATGCATACAGTTAAATAGCATATAGTCGAGTTGAGGTTCCGTGACAATTGTAAGTGGTGTTTTCGACTCACACGAATATGGTCGAGTCTAGTATCTATGAACCGCAAATGACGAGTTTAGCAAGTGTGCGCAGTTTCGCTGTGCTAACTTAAACCGTTCGTTTGTTATGTGGGTTTGTCATCTGTACCCACGGGTTCCATCTTAGATACGGCATCCATTTTGTCTCTTGCCCTCAAGTAGCCAGCGAACGGACGCTGTCCGCTTCGCGACCCTGGGACTCCCAAGATATTTGCGGAAGACACATGTTCTTCGAAAGTGTCTTTATGACGAGGGGGATGCTACTGTAAGGCAGATGGCGCCGCTCGAGGCTCATCTTGCCGCACGGGCTTATTGTCTCAGTTGTGCATCTCATTAGGCACGTCCCTTTGATGCCTGTATCTCGTGCTTCTCGACACTCCCCTTTTACACCCTTTCCGATCTCCCCACTGTCTCCGTCTTCCTCTGCACCTGTCTTCGTTCCTATTTCGATCTACTTTACTGCTGATTGGAATTTGCTAATGGTGGGAAGATGGGTTTTTACAGTTGGGAACCGCCAAATGTTTCCGCACTTATGTTCCGGATCTTGTGTGTTTCAAAGTGATCTAAGCGACCCCTCTGAGAGCGACTTGTGGGAACCAGGTTGTAAACTATTGTGTATCATGTTATCCTATGGGTAGAAACTGTATAAAAGGAGCGATCCACAAATACAATTTGAAGCAGTCTCCCCGAACTACACTCGATGTACTTCTTGTGACTTCTGTGTTCCCTGCAGTAAATAAACCTTGACTCTTTGACGCCGAAGGAAGTGTCCCGTGTCTCTGTGATTTGTACGCCGGAGCAGGTTACCCACGAAGGTTTCAGGTGTTGTGCCCTGGCACCGCTGGGTCCAAAGAACCCAGTCCTTCAGTTGGCGCCCAACGTGGGGCTGCATCAGTGGTACCGGTCCAAGCCTGACGATCGTGAGGAACTTCGTGTGAAATCTCCGAGGGAAGGTGCACCCCGCTTCATCGATCCTGTTGTCGAAATAAGTGGCCCGAAGACTTTTCCCGCGAAGATTCCCGCCTCCTAACGGCTGCGACGGACTGCTGCCCTGACTGTAGACCTGTTTTGGCGCCTGGCGTAGACCTTGGTATAGCGAGACGATTGACGGGCCTTCCTGAGGACGCCATTGATCTTTGAGTTAAGTATTTGTGGGTCGCTCCCAGAGTTCTTGGTTGTAGACACTTTAGCGAGTGTCTTTGTTGTAAACACTTTAGCGAGTGTTTTTGTTGTAGACACTTTAGCGGGTGTCTTTGTTGTACACGCTGTGTGAGTGTTTTTGTCGGTGACACTTTGCTAGCGTACTTTGTTGTTGTTGTATTTGTTTGACGACTGCAGCCGCCAAAGACCGAGGGTTTAGTTCTTTGCTGGGACTTGGTAAATCCCGAAATCCCGTAACCCTTGAAGTTTGTGAAACTCGGCTAGTGTGCAAGATGCCTGGTCGCAGTACTTTGTTCAGTTGCTTTAGACCTTGTGGTGCGGATTCCCTGCTGGAGGACTCGTGTCCGATACCTCCGGTTGGAACTCCTACATATGACTTATATAGCAAACATGGGCTAGGCCCGATTGCTTTTAACGATTATTGGATCAAATATACAAAGAAAGACGGCGATCTTCGTTGGCCACCTCACGGTAGCTTCGAAGCGTCGATCTTAGATAATTTGGAAATAAAGTTGTTCGAACGTAAATCAAGGCCGGCCATGTTTGATGCCTTTCGGTTCTGGCGCAAAGAAGCCCGACAGAAAGAGATCAGACAAAATAAACGTAGTCAGCGAGATACTGTTGCTACTATAGTGAAGAAAGCTGAGCAGTTTCAGCGTGATAAGGAGGATAAGGATAAGGAAGTGTTTGAGAGATTACAGCGTATGTCCATAGACAAATGCTATCCTGTTTTGTCTACGGAGTCGGATAAGAAGGAAGAGGCAGTTGAGGATTCTTTAATGTCCTATCTTATGAAGTCGCCACCTCCGTACGTACAGGGTACCGCAGCTCCTGTGGTCCCTGCCGTACCTGTTCCACCAGTTCCTCAACCTGCACTTGCTCTTCCGACTGTTCCTGCTCCTTTGCCTCTTTCTATTCCTACTGCTCCTCCGCTTCCACATACTCCTGTTCCCGCTACTGCTCACGCTACTGCTCCTGTGTTGTTAACCCCTGTTGCTGCTAACGTCTCTACTCCTTCTCTTGTTAGTCCTGTGTCTTACTCTTCTCCCTCTACTCGTAATCGTGATTCTCCCCTTGCGACAAACTTCTTTCAGTCGCTCGGACCTGTTTTTGGGTCTGCAGGTTCTGATGGTCCACAGAGACGTAGCCAGCTTCCTGGTAATAGAGAACGTGTTGCGCTATACAATATGGCGATGGGTTGGATGATAAACCCTGTTAGAAATCCACCTCGTGTTGTCCTCGAAACGTTTGATCAATTCAACATACCTACTCAGAGATATGTGTTTGATGAAATGTGCAAGTTCTTACATGATCAGATAGCGGCCAATGCGCCTGACGAGGTGCTGACCGCCCTGTCTGAACTCCGGCTTCAGTTCGCAACTGGACTGATAGTCGACACTAATGTCCGACGTGCTATTGAACGGTTGCTATCTCTTCGTCCCGCTCCTATTCCTCATGCATTGTTCGTTGAGGACATTGAACAACGAGATGGGTCTGGCCAATATCCTATGCGAGAAGTTCCGCCAGTTTGGGTACCCGCTGATAATACTAATGCTAATGCTCCAATACCAGCACATTTCCAGAGAGTGTGGATACACCTCCCTTGGAAACGATCGGAAGTGCTTCAGGTGAAACAAACTTTGCCTGATCCTCGCAAAAATCCTGCGGGGTATTACAAAGAATTATCGCAGCTCGTAGACGCTACGATAATGAATCTGGCCGATATCGACATGTTGTTTGGCAATGTCGTACCGCAACCGGTATGGGCCAAGATTCGTCACCAGGATCACGCGAATGAATTAGGTGGTGATTGGGCTGCCATTACAGCGGCAGACGCTGGACAAGTGGCTGCTACTAAACCCGATCAGTTGATTGAACTTCTTCCCCAGCGAATCATTACATTAATGAAAACGCTTATGCCAGCTATGAGGGTAAATTGGGACAAGTTGTCAGCCTGCAAGCAGAAGAAAGATGAGAGTGTTTCAGACTTCTTTACGAGGTTCGAGGAAACATTCGTCGATCATAGTGGGCAGGATATGGGTACTGAGGGTGGACAGAGGTTGTTTGTGGATAAATTCGTATCGAACTTATTGCCCGACTTGAGCCATAAATTGAAAAATTCAGAAAGTTCATGGGCCGTTTCTACCTCAGCTCAGATATTGGCTACGGCACAATATTACGAAAATAGAGAAAAAGAGGAAAATGACCGTGCCGATAAAAAGACGAAAGAGCTGAAAACTAAAGTGTTGTTACAACAAGCATATCCGCCGCGTTCTAATCAGAATGCGCCTCAGCAGAATAGATCGCAGTCGCAATCGAATCGATCGCAGCCGCGTAATGATTCATCTTTTCAGAGATCTTCGTTGGGGTACAATCAATGTGCTTATTGTAGACAGGAGGGACACATTAAATTCAATTGTCCTGCTTTAAATGACCGTAGTGGTGGTAATTCGTCTAGAGGAGGTCGTGGTGGTGCACAGCACGCATCACGTGGTAGAGGTCGTGGTGCTCAGAACGACTGTTCTGATAACTCGTCAAATTCTAATAATTGTTTCGACCAACGTGGATCATCGCAAGGACGATCTGCGCAGTACAATGTAGACGATTATTACGTCGATCAGGGAACTGACGATAGTAATTACTAGGACAGCCAAAGACAAGGAGAGGGAGTGGTATCAGTTCCGGTTGATCAGAGAGGGCCTTACGTCGCAGTTGCTACATCGGGCGTCGTTGAGCCTTTTCTGTTGGACACTGGTGCAGCGAAAAGTTCTATCATGCATTCGAAACTCCCTGGCGCACCTTTGTCTGGCTTAACAAATGTATCCGTTGGATTCTCTGGCGCCCCCGTTAGCAATCCAGTTTCGCGCCCTTTGCCCCTTCAAATTGGGCCACGTGAGCTCGAAGCTCCATTGATTTTGTCTACTGGTTGTGGCGAAAATCTTTTGGGTCTGGATTTGCTTAAACGCTTGTATGCGACTTTGTATTGTTCTCCTGCGGGTATAAAGCTTACGTTAGGAGAGGGGGTAGTCTCTCCCATGTACTTGTCCCTCGATAAGCTTCCACCGGAATTGAGTTCTCTTCCTGCATCTTTGTGGGCGACGGGTCCAAATGACGTGGGCCTACTTGATATCTCCCCTTATGTTGTTCAGTTGAAATCGAATGTGCGATTGCCACGTATTCCCCAATATCGTATCTCCCTTGATGGTGAACGAGCTTTGTTAGCGATCATCTATGATTTGATCGAGAAAGATGTCATTGAAGAAACTCGGGGAAACGTGTGCAATAGTCCTGTACTGCCCATTCTTAAACGTACTGATCCTACCAAACCGCCTGTTTATCGTTTTGTTATTGATTTACGGGAGGTGAATAAAATTGTGGTTCCTCAATTCCCTGTTGTGCCTGACATTACGGCGCTGCTGACTCTGATTCCAGCTACAGCTTCATGGTTTTCGGTGATTGATTTGAAAAATGCGTTTTTCAGCATCCCGATTGCCGAAGAGAGCAGGGACCTTTTCGGTTTCTCTCTTGGTGGACGTAGTTTCCGGTTCAAACGCGCTCCTCAGGGCTACTGTGAAAGTCCATCGATTTACAGTCAAGCTTTGAAGGGTCAACTAGATGCGTTTAGGTTGCCGGTTGGTGCGGCTTTAATCCAATACGTCGACGACCTATTGGTGGCTGCTGATACTCAGGACATTTGCAAAATTGCTACAGTGTCGTTGCTGCAACATCTCTGTGAGTTAAATCACAAGGTGTCACCTTCTAAACTCCAATATTGTTGTCAAGAAGTAACCTATCTAGGTCACTTATTGTCAAAGGAGGGAAGGAGATTGACCCCAGAGAGAATTGCAGCGATTGCGCGCATGGCTGTGCCACAAACCCAAAGAGATGTGCGTGCCTTTCTAGGTATCACATCGTACTGCAGGCAGTGGATTCCTAATTTTTCATTGCTAGCGAAACCATTGGTGGCTCTTACGTGCAAGGATGTTTCGACTCCTTTACCATGGACGGAAGAATGTCAGAAAAGTTTTTTCTGAATTACGTGATTCATTGTGTTCGGCCCCTGTGTTAGGTACCCCTGATTACAGTAAACCGTTCACGTTATATGTTCACGAGAGGGAAGGTTGTGCTTTAAGCGTCTTAACGCAACCTTTTGGTGGTAAGCAACGTCCATGTGCATATTTTTCCTCGACCTTAGACCCAGTAGCTAGAGCATTGCCGAGTTGTTTGAGAGCAACTGCGGCAGCTGCGGTCTCCATCCGACAATCAGCAGGATTGGTCATGGATAATATGCTTACGGTGATGGTTCCGCATGCAGTCGATACTCTTTTGAACCGTACGAAAACTCAGCACTTGACGAGTGCGAGGTTATCTGGGTACGAATTGACGCTCTTGGCAAGCCACATTCAGATAAAACGTTGTAATGTCCTAAATCCGGCAACTTTGTTACCAATTAGTGCAGAGTCAGATGCAGTAACAGAACATGACTGTTACTTGCGGACAGAGGAGGAAACAAAAGGTCGTGTGGACCTTAAAAACACCCCATTGGAAGACCCGGATGGCATCCTGTATGTGGATGGGTCATGTTTTAAATTGCCGAATGGTGATGTGACTACTGCTTATGCTGTGGTGACATTGAATACTGTTGTTGAGACTGCGAGATTGAATCAGAATTCTGCCCAAGCTGCAGAGCTGATCGCTCTTACTAGAGCATGTGTATTAGCAAAAGGTAAACGTGTGAATGTGTACACCGATAGTCAGTATGCTTTCGGTGTAGCGCATAGTTTCGGACGATTGTGGCGAGAACGTGGTTTCTTGACGTCACATGGCACGAAAATACAGCATGGCCAGCTTGTGAACGATCTTTTGGATGCATTGACTTTGCCTGCTCAAGTTGCAATTGTTAAATGTAGTGCGCATCGTAAAGTGACGGATGATGTTGGTCGTGGTAATGCGTTTGCAGATGAGATTGCTAAGGAGACTGCCCGGAACCTTAGCACTCGAATGTATGTGACGAATTCGGTTAGGTGGCCTACAGAATCAAGTATGTGTGAGAATACTATAGAGAGTGTGAAAGCAATTCAGAATGAGGCCACCGACACTGAAAAGATGAAGTGGAAAGAAAGTACGGGAAGGTTGGATGTGAATGGTTGCTGGATTGATTTGTCAGATCAGAAAAGATGGATGTTGCCTGATGCGTATGTACTGGCCGTTGTGCAAATGGCACATGGGTTAGCACATATTAGCGCGAAAGGTATTTGCAAGTTGTTGGCTGATGTGTGGAAGAATGATGGAATTACTAAGTGTGCTGAACGTTTGGTGAAGAATTGTATGGTGTGTATAATGTACAATCCTGGCAAAGGAACCCCAACTCCCCCTGGCAGTTTTGCTCCTCCTTCGTATCCCTTTGAGGTGATCCAATTGGACTTCATCCATATGGAGCGATGCAATAACCTGAAATACGTTTTGGTTGTGGTTTGCGCATTCTCCCGATGGATCGAGGCCTATCCCCTCAAAGATAATACTGCTTTGTCTACTGCGAAAATCCTACTGAAGGAATACTTTCCTCGGTATGGAATGCCTAGAGTCGTGTGGTCAGATAACGGAAGTGAGTTTGTTGGAAGTGTGATGAAGAGTGTGTGTAAGGGCCTTGGAATTAATCAGAAATTCCATAGCGCCAATCATCCCCAGTCAGCTGGATTGGTTGAAGGGTACAATGGCACCCTTAAACTAAAATTAGCGAAGATCCAGGCTACGACTGGACTTTCGTGGCCTGACGCTTTGCCTCTAGCATTACTGTCAACTAGGGCGACTGTACACTCCCGAATAGGGCTTAGTCCCTATGAAATAGTGTTCGGCCGTCCTGCGAATGTGTGGGGGGTTCCTAGGCCAGGTATATTCGTTGATCTTGAGTACCCGATGTTGATTGACTACTTACATGACTTGACTGCTAAACTGAGGTTAATTCATCAACAGGTTTACGACGCCTTGCCGACGCAGACGGAGGGTCCAGGCCACCAGCTCCAGCCTGGTGATTGGGTTGTCACCCGAAATTTTTCGCGCAAGAAGAATCTGGACCCCCGCTTTGTTGGACCTCACCAGGTGCTTTTGGCCACGAGGACTGCCGTTCGTCTTGAGGGACGGAAGAACTGGGTACATGCTACCCATTGTAAGCGAGTCCCTATTCCTTTGCCGGCAGACCCGTGGGTGAGGAAAGGCATTGCGTCAACAGAAGCAGCGACATTGCCGGCGTTTGTACCTTTCAGTGACGCACAACTTGTTGGTGAACACTCAGTGCAGCAGAAAGCCATTGTTGGAACATTGTCAGCAAGAGACTCAAGACCAGACCAACGAACTGATCAGCAGGACGCTGTCTCTTCGACAGATCCTTTGTTCGACGTGCAGACACGTCCCGGGAAACATCGATATTCTTTGCGATCTCACACTAAGGACAAATAAAAATTTTGCTTGCTTTGCTGAAATTGATAACTGCAATATCTTCGTTTCCCATGATCAACTTTGAACATTCGTATCATTGAAAATTGTTTTGTATATATATATATATCAAGCTTCTTCCTTGTATCTTTTTCCTTCCACAGCTGAATTATTGTGCTAAATAAATACATATTGTGTATTGAGGGCCGTAGGGCCGCGCGCGTACCTCCTTCTGGACAGTAGGTCTTGACGCTAGGTTAAAGGCCGTCGGTTCCTAGGAACTCCTGGGAATTGACTATTGCTGCACAGAACGAAGTGCGTCAAGAAACGTTGCGGACGGTCGTAGGGAAATGGCATTTTTGAAGCTGAATGATTTGGAAGGAGCTCAGGCATATAGAGTCAAGCTGCAGAAACTTAGTCGTACGAAATGTTTTGTATCCCAATTGTTTGTATTGTTTTTAACTGCTTCCGCATTTTTGGCGGGTGGGGTGTATTACACTATGTCTTACTTCTTACTTCCTACCCCTACTCCTACTCCTTACCCTAACATTACTTCTACTGCTTCTCCTCATTCCTTTCATATGTTACCAGAACACGAACAGGCTAGACGTGTAGAATTCCGCAACAATTCCTTTATCCAGCTCCTCCATCAGCATCAGTTAGTGGTTAACACTACTAATTGTTGGGTGTGTGGGTTGATGCCACATACTACGGGTAAGGGAATTCCATATCTGGTGTTACCGTATAGTTCCCAAGGGTCAGCTCGAGCATACCAAACAATGCTTCGAAGCGCACTAGGTTTCCACCCCTCTGCAGAACGTTCCCCCAAACCGGGTCCTACCTCATGGCAGTGGGTGGTATCGATGATAATACAGGATTTGGAAGATGAGATCTATGATGCTTATCTCATCCCTAAGGCAGAGGTACAAGCCTATAGGGCACCGAATAGAGGGGAATATAGTACGTTCACTAATGAAAAGCAGCTTAAAAGCTCGTCTCCAATATGGGTCGTACCCCACACTGGTAATCTTTGTCTTGTGGGTCGTGGCTCGCAAGCCTCACTTGGAGTAAGTGCTTGCACTGAAAGTTACGTTCTGTCAATGTCCCCGATCCCTGTGCTTCTGGCTGCCAAGGGTACGTACTTCATCTGTCATGATCGTGCATACACATGGTTGCCCGCAGACTTCATGGGCTCATGTTTTGTTGCAAATCTGTTGCCTCCGACGTTTACTGTAGATGCCGATTATCATAAGACTAGAGTTGTACGAGGCGTAATTAGTGAAGAGGATACTGCCGGTCAAGAGGCAGGAGACTTTTTCAAGGGTTTCCTCCCGTTTTGGGGACCTATGGTTAATAGTAGGAACCTGAGACATTTGACTCGAGTGGTAGAATCGACAGCTAACATTACTGCCAGTGCCCTTGGTAATATCACCACAGAACTTCAGGCGGAGAGACTTATGACATTACAAAACCGTATGGTTTTAGATGTTGTCTTAGCAGATCGCGGTGGGGTATGTAAAGTGATCCATTCGAGCTGTTGCATTTTCATTCCAGATAATGCTCCTACTGTCTATCAAGCCATCTCGAAGTTGCACAAGATCTCCGAATCCATACACGTGGATGTAGGGGATTGGACGCTACTTGGTTGGTTTTGGGGCCTGGTGTCGACTTGGGGTTGGAAGATTCTGACAATCATCGGGGTTGTGGTAGTGTTCCTGTTCACGTGTTGCCTTTGTGTGCAGTGTGGTCCTGCCTTATGTGGCCTCTGTGCTACAACGTGTATGAGACAACCATCTGTTACCAAGGGGACTCGGTTGGACAGAGCTATGCTACAACGACATCTTGATGGTCTGATGAATATCGAGTATGATTCCGACTAGTGCTTGCCTACATGAGGGCAAAAGGAGCGTCTGAGGTTCCGTGACAATTGTAAGTGGTGTTTTCGACTCACACGAATATGGTCGAGTCTAGTATCTATGAACCGCAAATGACGAGTTTAGCAAGTGTGCGCAGTTTCGCTGTGCTAACTTAAACCGTTCGTTTGTTATGTGGGTTTGTCATCTGTACCCACGGGTTCCATCTTAGATACGGCATCCATTTTGTCTCTTGCCCTCAAGTAGCCAGCGAACGGACGCTGTCCGCTTCGCGACCCTGGGACTCCCAAGATATTTGCGGAAGACACATGTTCTTCGAAAGTGTCTTTATGACGAGGGGGATGCTACTGTAAGGCAGATGGCGCCGCTCGAGGCTCATCTTGCCGCACGGGCTTATTGTCTCAGTTGTGCATCTCATTAGGCACGTCCCTTTGATGCCTGTATCTCGTGCTTCTCGACACTCCCCTTTTACACCCTTTCCGATCTCCCCACTGTCTCCGTCTTCCTCTGCACCTGTCTTCGTTCCTATTTCGATCTACTTTACTGCTGATTGGAATTTGCTAATGGTGGGAAGATGGGTTTTTACAGTTGGGAACCGCCAAATGTTTCCGCACTTATGTTCCGGATCTTGTGTGTTTCAAAGTGATCTAAGCGACCCCTCTGAGAGCGACTTGTGGGAACCAGGTTGTAAACTATTGTGTATCATGTTATCCTATGGGTAGAAACTGTATAAAAGGAGCGATCCACAAATACAATTTGAAGCAGTCTCCCCGAACTACACTCGATGTACTTCTTGTGACTTCTGTGTTCCCTGCAGTAAATAAACCTTGACTCTTTGACGCCGAAGGAAGTGTCCCGTGTCTCTGTGATTTGTACGCCGGAGCAGGTTACCCACGAAGGTTTCAGGTGTTGTGCCCTGGCACCGCTGGGTCCAAAGAACCCAGTCCTTCAGAGTGTCCTAGACTGGAGGGAGTGGAATACAGTGGACTTCCATATTGACGTGTGGCATAGAGTGAAATGGCATAAAGTGGAATACCAAATAGTGTAGTGGTGTACACTTGAGTGGCATACAGTGGAGTGATTTAAGTAGAATAAGGTATGGTGGATTGTCGAAGACATTAGTGGCTTACAATGAAGTTCCATCTGCATCCGTTTGCTCACTTTTATACTAGGTCAGTTTGAATTTCCACCCTCCACTCTTGGCCACGCCACTCTATACCACTCCAATCTATGCCTCTCCACTGTATGCTATTTTACCCTATGCCACTCCAATCTACATCACTCCACTATATGCCATTTCACTCTACAATCAACTATATGCCACTATACTCTACACCTACCCAATCTTCTCTATGCCACTCCACTCCACACCACTCCATTGTACTTTATTACACTCTATTTCACTCTAGCCTACACCAATCCACTGTATGCCCCTCCACTCTACGCAACTAACTCTGTTATTCTACTGTACGCAACTCCACTCTATGCCATTCTGCTCTGTGCAATTCCACTCCAAGCTACTTCACTCTATGCCACTCCACTCTACACTACGCCACTGTACACCACTGCACTGTACCTCAGCCCACTCTATGCAACTCCACTCTATGCCACTATACCACATGATATTCCACTCTCCACCATTTCACTCAATGCCAATCAACTCTACCCAACTTCACTGTATGCTATTTCACTGTGTGCCACTCCACTGTATTAGACTTTACTCCATACCACAACTGCACTCTACTCCACTACACTCTATGCCATTCCACTCTATAGAATTACACTCTACACCAGTCCAGTCTCTGCCACACCACTGTACACCACTTCACTCTGCACAATCCATTATACACCACTCCACCCTACTCTAACCCACTATACACCACCCTACTCTACCCCACTCCCCTCTATGCCACTTCATTCTACACCACTCCACTGTATGCTATTACACTTTACACCACTCCAATCTATGTCCGTCCAGTCTATTCTCCACTATTCCACTGTACACCACACCACTCTATGCTACTCCACTCTATGCCATTCCACTCTACGCCATTCCACGCTACACCACTCCAGTCTATACTACATTACTGTATCCTACTCCACTCAACACCAATCCACTATATGCCACTCCATTGTACATCACTCTACTCTATCCCACTCCATTCTATAATACTCCAGTCTACACCACTCCACTGTATGCCCCTCCATTCTGCACCACTCTTCTTTATGATCTTCAACTGTATGCAAATCCACTCTATACCACTCCACTGTATGCTATTCCACTTTATGCAGCTCTATTATACAACACTCCAGTCTATGCCACTCCACTGTACTACCCTACACTCTACACCCTTACACTTTATGCTATTCCACTATACTTCACTCCACTCCACTCTATGCCAATCTACTGTATAGTATTCCACTGTACACCCCTTCACTCAATGCCAATCCCATCCACTCCACTCTACACTATTCCAGTGTACACCACTCTACTCTCCCACATTTCACTCTATGCCAATCTCTACACCACTCCACTGTACACTATTCCACTATTCACTACTTCACTCTATGCCACTCCAGTCTAAGCAACACACTGTATGCCACGCCACTCTGTATGCCACTCTATTGTGCGCTATTCCACTCTATGCTACTTCACTCTACACAACTCCACTGTACACCATTATTTTGTACCTCACTCCACTCTATACCACTCCATTCTATGTCACTCCACTCTACGATACAAGACACTCTGCTGTATGCTATTCCACTCTTAGCCACCCCAATCTACACCACCCCGCTCTACACCACTCCACTGTCTGCCACTAGACTCCACTCTACACTCCACCCTACACCACTCCACTGAATGCTATTCCATCTATGCTAACCCACTGTGCACCACGCCACTCTTCTTTCCACTATTCAACTGTATGCAACGCCACTCCACACTACTCCACTCTAAGCCATTCCATGCTATGCCGCAACCCGTATTGTCATATAATATTACTTTACATTAAAAATGCCATAGAAATAAACTGAAAAAATCAGTAACAATGTAATGTTTTAAACTCAAAGGAACACTAAAATTCTCCAGTTATAGTTATCTCTAATAACAATAACTTTTTCTCTAAGGTACCTATCACTCAGTCAGTCAAATATACTTTTATTTGATTTCATTAAAAAAACATAAAAGGGTGGGAAAACCACCATGAGTAAAACTTACAAAGATATACATTGTTATTATTTTTGTGAAAAATATAAAAAGGTGTTCCTAAAAAAAAAATTACCATGTAAGCTAGGCTGTCCGGTAATTTCGGAGCCAGATATTCTAACACTGCATGAGTTGGTTATTGGGTTCTGCAATGGCCAGTTCTCTTGCCGCGTTTTTTAGAAAGTTTATGGCTCTGCAGGACAGTGGGATGGATGAGCCTATGAGACAGTGAATCACTGCTGCTCTACAAATTCTTATTTGTTCCTTCCTGAAGACCTCACGAAGGCCCTTTTTGCGCGTTTCTGTTAAAGCAAGGCAGATGCATAGTAGGTGCAGTAAGGACTCATCCCAAGCTCCGCACAGGTGGCATTCTTTTGATTGCCATACATATTTCCATTTTGGGGTTAGGTCCTTTGATGGGTATGACCCAAGCCTTAGTAGTGTGAAAAAGTGTTTTTTCTGATGCGCAAAGTGATCTAGCAAGTAGGATTGGGGTTGCAACCTCTAGTATGACTGTATCACGGCCCAGGCATGTTTGTTTTTTGCAAGGTCAGTTTTGTCTAATAATAAAGAATGCCGTTTTGTGGCTTTGTTGACCACTGATTTAAAGCCGGAGTAGGTAGGAGCTGTAAGCCAAGCCTCCTCTAACTTCAGTGCTAAGAGCGAGGCCTTCAGAGCTTCGGAGATTGAATTTTTGAGGCTGGCTTGCTTTTCAATTTCTACCCAACAATAGTGTGCAAGTGTGTTTTACTCTGCGTCGCGCATCCTTCAATAGTACTTGACTAGTGTACCTTGTCTGCGGGGATCTGGTTTCTTGGATCATACTCAAGTTGGATTTGGGCTTGCGGAATATGGCGGGGGATTGCAAACAGGTTCTTGAAAAGAATTGATTGTTCCAGGTTCAAGCCTGTAGCGTCCTTCCCATTCAAGATTTCTGTGCCATATGAGACAGAGGGCAGGAATTTTGCTGCTATAACCTTTAGTAGGTGGCCAATGGAGCTGCCTGCAAGCTTGTTTTTTAAGATTTTGAAGGCAAACTGCAGCTGTTCGGATTTCGTGCGACCTTGGGACAGATGAATCTTGAAGGTAAGTTTGCAATCAATTTGGAAGCCTAGGTATTTGTGTGAATCCACCTTGGTCAAAGGTCGCTTGTCCAAAGTCCAAGTGAATTTACGATCGGCTTAATGATGTTTGTTAAAGCACATCACCTTCGCTATTTAGTGATTGATGGTTTGTTGGACCGAGGGGGTATAAGCTCCAAGTTTAGTGATTAGTCGTTGCAAACCAATTGGCGTTTGCGCCAGTAAGACGATGTCATCCGCATATTGAAGGCTGGGTGTGGGTGTTGTGCCAAGTTTCGGAGGGTCAGATTGGATTGACCGAAGGTGCTCATCCAGATCAGCGGTGTAAATATTGAAGAGGCACGGTGCCAACACGCACCCTTGTTTTAGCCTGTTGAATGTGTGGATCTTCTTAGTAATGCTGAGCCCATCTCCTTTCCTGATCTGGAACCATGTCTGGGAGTACAGATTGATTATGGCCTTCAGCAACTTAACTGGGACCCCCCAGCTGTGCATTTTGCCCATAGCTCTTGAAACCTTGTCAAAGGCCTCTTTAAGGGCGATGAAACATGCGTAGAGTGGCCTTGATTTTCTGAGGGCTTGATTGGCCAGGAGGGTTACAGCGGAAATGTTCGTCAGGGTGCCCCTTTCGGCCCTAAATCCGGTTTGCATAGGAAGAGTAAGGTTTGTTTGCACCCCCCAGTCCTCTAAATCTACCAGCAGGTTTGATGTGTAGATTTAAGCCTCCACATCGTTTAACGCGATCAATTTGTATTTTGAAGTACCAGAACGAGAACCCGATTTGAATCTTGGGCTTAGAATGCTTCCCCTCTAAGAGTCAGGGATCGTGTCAGAGGTTAGAACATCCCCAAAAAAAGAAGACAAGTGATCTACCCAGAATGGTGGGTTGTGCCAAAACAATGCGTTTGGGAGGCCGTTGTGCCCAGGGGCACCCTCGGATCCTAATGTTTTTGTTGTTTTTAAGACTTGTTCTTTAAGGATCTGAGGAAGAGAGTCTGAATCGGAGGGGGAGTCGTTTTTTACTAGGTCTCTAGCAGTAGCTCCGTTACTTGGTTGGAACCCGCAATCAACGATGTCTGAGGGAAGATTTCATTATATAGTGATTCAATGTGGGCTCTCCATGTTTCCTCCATAATGTACGAGTTATGGTGTCCGTTCCCGCCGTTTGTTAACTGGTTGATGATTTCCTAGAAGAGCTCGGAGTCTCTTTGTTTGCAAAAGTAATGGAGGTTCGCCCAGAGGTGTTCCTGGAATACTTTCTTGGCCACCATGATGTCTCTTTTAAGGTCTTTTCTGGCTTTGTAAATTGGAAGCAATTGGTCTTGGGTGGAAGATGAGCCCTGAGTTCTTAGTTTTCGTAGGTGTTTGTTCAGTTTTTTTTTTTAGTTCTGAGGCTTTTGGTGAACCATGCTACCCCCAATAGTTTTCCTGCTTTTCTGCCAGTAGCTTGTCCATTTTTGATTTAGTTAGAAGGTGAATGACTCCCAGGCCCGGATGCTAGTTGGTTCAGTTTTGAATTTCTCCAAGATGCTGATACATGTTTCCATAAAGTCACTTATATTGTCCTTTTCCGAAATGAGGCGTTTGAGGTTATGGCAATGAAGTTGTTGCGGCATTGCGTTAGTGAGAATTGGATTTGTGTTGTTTCTTTAGAGAGTTAAGGATTGTGGTTGATGGTCGCTCTCTGCTCTGTCCAAGATTTGAAAGTTTGTGATCTGGGGAACGAGGTTATGGTCCATGAAGGAATAGTTGATAATTGAGGCTGATTTTTGAGTGACCCGTGTGTATGCTGCTGGGGTGTCTGTTTGGCTGTGACCATTAAGCATTTGCATTGAGAGATAGTACAGGTGAAATGAGCATTGCTTGCAGAGAGTTTCGCATTGAGTTTTGGCCTGAGTGTGCCACCTGGTGCCATTTGTTTCTTGCAGTACAGTCATATTGAAGTCCCCTGACAGAATGATGTTGGCGTCCTGGTAGGCAAGTTTTAGAGTGGCATGTGAGGCTAATAAGTGGTCAATACTTGCCAGTTTTTGTTTGGGAGCAGGGTGAATGTAAATGTTTATGATCAGTAGGCTGGTGAAATGCGGAATGTTAAGTTTGGCCCTTATCAGCCAGGGGGAATCAAGGTCTATGGCAACGGTGAGTCCAGAAGTATAGGTTGAAATAAAGGTGAACAGGCCCCTTTTATCTCTCCCTTGGTTAGTCCCCTTTATAGCCAGATTCTGGAATTCATTGTAACGTACTAGGGGAGTAGATTTTCATAGCCAGGTTTCCTGAAAGAGGAGTATTTTGTACTGTGTAATGAACTCCATGAAGTCTGGGTCTTCTAGTTTCATGCCAAGACCAAACACGTTCCAGGAGCTGATTTTGTAGCCTTTGGGTGAATTTGTGGCAACTTGTGGATTATTTCATGCCACGGCTTGGGAGATTCCAGGCATGTTTAAGTGTCGGGGTCCAGTGGGCTTACTGGCTTCAAGGTGAGCAAAGGTGATTGTGATTGTCCTGGCCTTGGAGTCTATGCCTGGGAGAGGACTTTGGTTATCCGGGCCTTTGGCACCTTTTAACAGACCCGCTGGATGTTTAGGCATGTGTAATGGGCTGGGTTAACAAGGGGGGGTCGACCGTTTTTAACTCAATGCCCCATTTTTCAAAGTTGCTCTCTGCTGCCAGATTTACTCAGTGAGGAAGGTGTCGGTAAACCTGGCGGTGGTTGATTCTTGGAAATCCCCAGAATGCTGATTCTGGTAGAACCCTATGCTTTCAATGACCCTGGAGGTAATGTGGCTAAAAAAAGAGACTGCTTTGAATAGTTTCAACAGAACGCTTCTGTTAAGGAAGTCGTGGTTGCCCCTTGAGACATAGTGGGGGATAAAGTCCAATTTTTTATTATTTGGGAAGATCTCAAGCTGCGGTGCATAATCAGAGCCATGTTTCATTGTAGTTGCTCCCCCTGTGGGCCCTGAGGGCATCAAGGGAAAGTGCAGGGAGATGTTAGAATTGTTTTGTGTGGGAGTTTTATTGACCTTTATGTTGGTGGGGACGTTGTATCCCAGACTTGGCATGTCGATTTTGTCAAGGTTGCAGCAGTCTTTCCAGGCATTGTCCTTTAGCGTGTTGTCCTCTCTGGGGCACATTGTCATTGGATCTTTCAGTTAAATCCTGGATGCTTAAACGAGGTGTTAAGGTTTTGCTTCTCTTTCCTGGTTGGCGGTTTGAGTAGACTGTATAGATTATCTGGCAGTGTTTGTTTAATTTTGTTGTAATTTGGGCTGCTAAATGTAGTGAGGGAGTCGAGTAGGGCGATTAGGGATTCCTTGTTGCTTATTGCTTCCAAAGTATTTGGGACCTCGTCTTTAATGCTTTGTTTCCTTCCTTGTTCAAGTCGGACGGTTGTTACATTAATTGACTGACTTGGTTGTTTGCTTTTTCTCGCTTTTCTAAGGCGTTTTTTCTCCCGCTTAGTTAATGGCTTAGTTACTTTGGTCCGCCTTCCTGGAGACTGATCATAGTTGTCGAGAATTTGGGAGGCCGAAGTATTAGAAATATCATGGGCATTTACGTACATGGGTGCAGATGTATTTTCTAAGATTCAAGTTGAGGAGGTGCCCATGCTGCCGATAATTTGTCCTTCCGTGGGTCTGGAACCTGCCATATCCTTTTCCCGTAGGGCCTCGTGAGCTTTCCCTGCCTTGAGAGAATTGTTTGAAAGGGCTTTGCTGGTGGTGCCCAGGAGGTCTGTCAGTAAGATTGGACCCGCAGCAAGTTTATCAATGATTTGAGTGGAATGGCAGTGGCACGATTTGTATGTAGTTTCTTGGTCTCACTGTACCTTCGCAATAATCTCGTTGAAGCTATATATTTCTTGTTCGATCCCCTGGACTTGAGTAGCTAGAATGTTTAAAAGATTGACTTCGGTGTCAAGCTTGTCAGAGTAGAGTGTCATAGCTTTGCAGATTGTGTCTAAATTGTTAGGCAGGAGTGGCCAGCCAAAAGATGTTGGGGAAAAGCTAGATTCCAGTGGGAGCCTGAGCATGATGTTCCATATTGCTAGTGAGGGCTGGGAGCTGATCGCTTTGACTCTGATGTCTAGGGGGCGTGCCAGGTAAGTCCCTTATTCTTGTGTCCTTGATTTGAAAGTGTGGCAGTGCAGGGGTGGATCTGTACGTGTCGAACTGAAAGAACAACTTCTCCAGTGGTTCAGATTGGCTAAGGTATTGGCTTTTATGTTGTGTAGCTTCCAGCTGATGCGAACATTGTACGAGCCTGTCTCTGCTGTTTGTGTTAAGATTGGTAGACTTTTTCGCCTAGAGGTGGCAGCCGCCTGGTAGCGTGAGAATAAGGATGAGAGTGGTGGCTGCAAGCAGGGAGGGGGGTGCTGGGAGAGACTGAAAAGGCTGGAAGTGATGATGAATTTGTACCTCAATTACAACAGATTTTGGCCTTTGGTGCAGGTCCGAGGAGTGAATTGCATTGGACGATAGAGTTTGGAGGCTTGGGATAACTGTGGTTTTTTGGGATGTGGCTACCCAGCCTCTCCTGTCGTCCTCACTTCTTATGGTGGTTCCGTCCCATGAGGGGTCAGTGGGGACCTCACTTGTGGAGGCTTTGGTAGATTGAGTTGATTTATTTGCATGCGGAGTCTTGTGGTTGTTGTGGTGTCGATTTTCCGAGGTAGTTTTGATAGCGATTTAAAAGTCAGTAATAACCTTGCACTGTTAATTACTGCCTATATTACATCACCCATGACATGTTCAATGACGTCATTAATAACATTACTACAACATGTGTAGGGACATCTTTGATGACAAGACTGTGCATGGCGAGGGCGCCAGGTATAGTTACTCTAGCAAACAACTTATAGGGCCCGGTGTAAGTAATAGCGAAATACCGAATTCTAAATTCTGAATTTTACTGATTCGGTATTTAGAAATTGGTATTTCAGATGTAGGTAAGAATTCGGAAAAAAATACTGAATCCTCAATATTCGTTATTACCGAATTGGTAATTGAGATTTGGTAATAACGAATACCTACCCATTCATTCCTATGGGCTTGGAGGCCCATAGGAATGAATGTGAAGACATTCAGTAATACCGATTCAGTATTCCCGAATTGGTAATACCGGGAGGTATTTCAAGGGTGCCAGCGTGTCCAAAGGACACCCTGTTGCACCCCTGAAATGTGCATGTGTGCACATATGGCACACATGCATGCCCTAAGGGCATGGATGTGTGCCACATGGCACTTCAAAAAAAGCAAGAAAGTGCTTTTTTAAAGGAATTCGGTAATTACCACCAACTTGAAGTTGGTGGTAATTACTGATTCCTTAAGGCCCAAAAGCACTCTTTTATGTGCTTTCTACATTGCATTTAAGGAATCTGTATTACCGATTCCTTAAATGCAAGGCCAATAAGGAATCAGTATTAAAGAATCGGTATTTACCGATTCCTTCCCTACATCACGAATGCCTAAATACCGGTCGGTAACAGTGAAATTTACCGAATTTCACCGTTACCGATCGGTATTTGGGCCTCCTACATCGGGCCCATAGTTACTAGAGATAACTATTAGTGGCAAATTTTAGTGTTTTTTCAACTTTAAAACATTGTGTTGGCACTGAAAGTTTCACCTATCTGTAATATCACTTTAACCAATGCTTTTTTCAGTGAACAAATATAATGATTGAAAGTTATTTCTTACCTAATTTTCAAAAATGAGTAGTGGTGAAATCAGATTTTTGACTACTGAAAAACTAACTATAAAAATACACTTTGTGCTGCCTGAGCCACAAATTGACCTGAAACCAGTTTTGCCACTCAGGTCTTCCAGACCTGGAATACAGATCCTTGGCTAGGAGAGTTAATGACTCCGGCTCAGAAGAAAATAGCCTAAGTGTTAACTGCTGACCACTTAGCAGGGATTAACTATAAAGGAGTGGACACAAACAGTTGACAGAACCAATGGCTGCTTTATTATTTCTGCTTTTGACTTGGAGATTCCAGGAGGGATGTATCCTATTCATTCCAGGATCCTCAAGTCACAGTAGTGGAAATAGGCAGTTTGTTGAAAGGATCATGTCTTGCAGCTCTGAGACCTTGTTCTCATTTCAATTTGAAGACGTGGTATAGAACATCTACCAAGTTGCTAGCTCATCAAATGCACATATCTGGCATGTGCTTTAAATTCTGAAAACCTACAATGAATATCTCTGATAAGCAAAATCAATCAAAACCACATTCAATGATGATTTAGCTTAAAAATGAGTCCAGCACTGTCATACATAATATGACTGTTTTACTCCATAATGTAATGCTAATATTTTAATCACTTGCTTTTAGTTTTAGATTGTGAAACACATACATGACAGGTTCCAATTTAGGTATAGTTTCCATTTTAGTTAGCCTTTCCAGCTTGTTTACCTTTGGCCCCAAATCCATCCTAGGTAATGGAGGCTGCCATCTTTCACTATGGAAACAGCCATTTTTCCTCACATTTTGCAGAATCATCAACAGGTCGGCATTTGACGCAGATGTCGTCTGTGGCAATATTTCCAAGAACTGTGAGAGTGTCAAGTCATTCAGCTATAGACATCAACAAAACCCCGAGTGTATTATCAGTCTGGGACAGGTGCCTTTTTCAAAGTCAGATAACATCCATAGTCAAAATATTGCAGTCTCAATTGATGTTCTTTCACCTTTTATGTCTGTACGAATACGTCTAGGAAGCAAACACCAGACTTGAGGATTTCAGACATTCCTCAATTTATGTAAGAAAGTCCATTCTCTGATAAGATTCAGTATATAATTACTGTCACATGACCACTTAGTTAGGTGAGAAACTTCACCAAGTTGGCAGACGCAGATCCAGATGAGCAAGGCACCAGATTCTACTTCGACCAAAGGAGTCACCACCAAAACATTCTAATGCTCTGTGAAGCATTCTGTTCTACCTTCACAAACTGGTGACAGGACTGTGTTCTCTTGAAGACACAATCTCTTAGCTCTTGGCCTTGTACTTGAAATAGATAACAAGCTATTTCAAACAGCCAACAAACCCTATTGGGCAGGTGTGTGCATTGTCTCTGAATCACAGGCTCATTATTTATTTATCTTCTAGAAGCAACATAGCACTTAGAGATAGCACAGGGAGGGTTTAAGGCTATACATTGTGATGTTACAATTTTTCCCTGTTCTCATTATTATTTAAAAGCTTAGCTGATTTTTATTATCTTCTGTGATGTCACCAATATCATGTGCACTAGATCCTGACATTTTAATATACATGTTTTAAAATAAATATGTTGAAATACATATTCCATTTCTAGTGGTCTTGAACTTGTAAATTATTAATGAACAATTGTTTGGACTGCCACTGCTCCCTCTTAGTAACTCAAAAGTATTGACTCCACCTCCTGTATGTCCCAGGTGGGCTTCTGTGGGACTACAATAACCTGTGTTTTACATTTGGTGCAGGTGCATTGAACTATGTTTACTCATGTCACATGTGGGAGAGAAAACAAACCCTTCACAGCTAAGCCAAAATGTCAGTTTACATAACTGACTCTCTCAGACGGGAGTATAATTCCTACACTTTAGAACAAAGCAAAGTGGTAGGTCTGTAAAAGAGGTGGGGAAACTACAAGAAAATAGTTTGGATTGCTTTGCAGAATTTCTCCAATCACTAGCTAGTGAGCAGGATAGATCCGACACCTTACCCACAACCTTCTCAGAACACTCCTGGACCGGGGAAGACTGCATCTGAAGAAGAAGGTGCCATCTCAAGAAGAATACTGCCTCCTGCAAGAAAAAGGGCACTCACATAAGGATTCAAGTACTCCTGAATCCTATTGGCACCCATGGATTGAAACTGCTCTACAAGCATCCAGTGTTTGGCTTCGTGTTTACCGGCTTCAAGCAGCACAAAAAATGCTGAAGGACAGTTGACTCCTGGAGGGCCCTGCTAATCATAGAGGATTGGTTGGAGATAGACCCACTACCTAGAAACCTGCCCTGCAGGACTAGAAGCTGCAGGCTTGACCTGTAGGAACTTTCTAAGTGTTTGGAGTAAAGAGGGAGTTAGTAATTGTATTCACCTCTGGAGGACTGGGCAAGCTGCGGAGTCTTGCACAGGAAGGCTGCACCCACAAGGAAAGCAAGAAAACTAGGTTTGCCCTGCTCAGAGCTTTTTGGCATGCTGAAAACTTGTTCAGGAGACTTTTCAATTAAGATATCTAGGCTAATGGAGTCCTGTCCAACTGCACCTTCCAGAAATGCTCCTCTACAAATGCTTCACTTAAAAAAAGTGACTAAGCCCAAGGGCACAAACTTGACCCTATGAAGCAACCTTGGTGGCTATGAAATTTAGGTTGGACTTGCTTGAATCATTTGGCTCAAAGCTTTTGGCTTCAGCAGGAAGTTCACAACTCAATATCTTACTTCAAGAGATCCTTGCTGGCTATAGTATTGAACCTTGCGGTGCTGGAAGATTTTGACTTCCATTTCAGAGACTGAGTTGAAGGTAAACATTTTCAGGCTTATACACAAAGGTAACTTACACTAGTGAGTAAGTTACACATGTAATTTTACTCTTACACTTTTGAGTACATTTACTACTTTTATCGATTCACCACTTGCAAGTGTAAAGCTACTCAAAAATGGAGACGTACATGTCTCCAGGGGGTGGAGCAAAATTTAAGTGTACGTGTTGCTATTGCCAAAGAAGCAGTATCTCAGTACTGCTGAGCTTTGTAGTTTTTCCCATGCCTACTCTTCCAATGCCTTCAATCCTGCTAGCCTTGCAGATTTATATTCCTTACGGAGTGATCTCACCAAGGTAATGTCACGTGGAATAAGTCGCAAGGCTGCATGAAGTGATTTCAGGGCTTTGGATCAGGCGTCATCAACCCATTATTTTGCCCTATGTTTGTTATGCAATTTGGAGCAGAGTAGGTTCTCTTTAATATCTGAAAGAATATAGTTATAAGCTAGAGAAGTGGATATACCAGTTGGGTCTAGCTCTAAACACTTCTCAATTTCCTGCCACCTTCTAAGCACTACCCCCCGGTACATTTTTTTGAAATAATTTTTCCCCATTTCAAGGTAATCCCACTTTTCCTTCCAATAATACGGTTAGGTAAAGGATTTCGTGGAGGTCTAAGCTTCTGACCACAGTACATGAGGGTGGTAAGTGCTGCGTGGTCGCTAAAGGCATAGAATGTTATTTTTATCTTTCAGAAGTGCACCTTAATTGATTAAAAAGCCAATATGTAATCCAGCTCTGAAGAATACGGGCCAGTGCAGAATGTAGGAAGTAACTGCCCTGTGGTAATGTTGCAAGGATTGATGATCATAATCGCTGTGTCTGAAATGTGGGGGACAATACCCTTTACCATCCTTCACATCACATACCGAAGCAACCATCCTTCTACAGTTGTGAGAATTAAAATCACCCACCCAAATTATATCCAGGTTTTTTTGTGGGAAATGATGGGGTGATTGATGTCACTATCTAGTTGATCTAGGAATGACACCATTTTGGGGCCAAACTTGTTGTTATAATAATTGGTGATTACCCAGTCTCGCCCTTTATGCCATTTATAAGCTTCACATAGTAGGCTATGGTAGTGGGGAGAATTGGTTTGAATTTTTTTCATCTTGAGCCCTGCTGAGATTGATATTAAAGTTAGAAGTGTCCCATTATTACGGGCAGCAGTAGATCGTAAGGCCAGTGTTTGGTAGGTAGAATACCCATTTATGTAGACATCATCAACTTCTCATGTTTCTTAGAAACATAAAATATCATACTGTGCCACCAGGGCTAACCAGTTGGAGTTTGCGCTTTTCTGGTTATAACCTGCTATGTTCCAAGACCTGATTCTTAAAGAATCTGTGTCTACTTTTGTGAGGGTGAGATTCTCGATTGGGGTGGTGTAAACTTATTTGTGAGTGGTAGAGTGGGGTTCATTTGTTCAGGGCAGTAGTTTAATAGATCACTAGTATTGGACAAAGGGCATGGGCGAAATAAAAGCCTTAATTTGGCTTGTGCTGGCATTATAGCGGGGAGGTGATTATAAAAAAGCCTAATGGCAGTCCAAAAATCTCAGTATCAAGGGATGGAGAGTTGGACAAAGACCTCAATAATTTACCCACCAAATACTGCCCATTAAAAATTGTAACAATGCAATCACCTCCTATTGTTTTCTTTGAAGCCCCCACCCAATGTACTCTTCTTGACATAATGAGGTGCCAATAAATGTAAATCCCTCTCATATTGAATTTAAACAATCCGGTGTGCTACTTATGCATCAGTTGGTCTGTTGTTTCTCATTGATTAGAGTTCAGGCTTGGTACTCCAGCTAGAATGATAAAAAAAGGAAATGCAGCGGGAGGGAGCTCAAGAATCCCTCCATGTTCATGCAGAATGTTTAGATGGTGTTTCCCATACTCATCGCTAAGGTAGGACCCCCAGCGCTTTGGTCCATAGGATCGCCAGTCCTTATGGGGGCTGGACCTCTCCCCATCCACTCTGGACTGTTGCCCTGTCTTATTTCTCCCATCCCGGGCATGCAAAGGCCTAGTGGATTGCACAGTAGGTGATCTTCAGGCTGTGTCCCCACTCTCACAGGGTCAGCTAGTTGCACCTCCAGGCAACCGATGGAGTCAGTTCCTGCTATATCCAATTAGGGAGAGCAATGGTACATCCACCCTTGACTAGGCGTTGAGCACACTCAGATATTGGGCCTACACTTCCCTAGTGCCCACACAGTACATGTATAATTTAATGCACCCCACTTATGCTGGGTGAGTTTAGCTACTAGATTTAGGTCCTGAAGAAGGTGATCAGTAAAGCTGTAAGCTGTATAGCCACGGAAAGTACATTGGCCAATGCTGTGTGGAGACCCTCGACCAAGAAACAGTGAAGGAAGGCTAAAAGAAGAGGTCTCCTTGGTTGGGCTACTTAGGATTATTCTGGGGCCATGAGTCTTGCATGAGGTTAATGTGTGCTAGCGTGGTGCGTGGGTATGAATGAGAAACACTAAATTACAAGTGGAGGATAGAGTGATATTGCGTGAAACAAATTGTCTTGTATTTTTGCTATTCTAGTGCAATTTTCAGTGAGGCACAGAAGTGCAATATTGATAGCTTTCATATACAAAATTCATGAAAAATGTGATGTAAATTATGTAAAGTTTTGAAATGTTTATGAATCAAAATAAGTCTAAGAAGAATGCAAGAAATTATTAAAAGAAAATTTGAGGTCAACAATCATGTTGGATTAATTTCTGTAATTCATCTAAAGAGGTCTAGCAGAAATATTTATTTAGGATTATTGTGTTATTTTTCCCCCTCTTTCTGTACCTAAATTGAAGAGTTGGGGGTACCCTTTTCTTAAAGTTGCAATGATGCATCCTGGGGTCAACAGCACACATGTCACTGTTCTTTGGTGTTCCAATGATGCTTTTAATCATGTGGTTGTAGGATCTTTGTACAGTCAGTACATTTTAGTGATCAGATCACGAGCTTCATATAAAGTTGTAGCTATCAGGAGTCCATAAGTTGCAGGGGCACAAAGGCACATGGTTCTGAAGGGCACACAACACAGCAGTTCTAGTTGTTTTCCACTACCAAACTAAAGGAGGGAGTGGCCATTTTCCTTTCCTGCATTATAATACTAACCAACTGAACTGGGGTCCAATCAAAAAACAAGCCGTCAAGTGCTATAGATATCCAACAACAGAGTTTTGAAAAGTAAAGTGAAAAAATAGAAACAATTATAGACAATGGCACCACAAAAGCAGTGTTCTGATCAATGTACACTTTGCATCTTTTTAATGTAAGATATACTTTAAGCTAAATATTGCATGTTTCTGAACATTGCAAGTGTGAATTTTTTTAATGAGTGCATAATGGAGAGGTGCAGAGATACATTGGGTTTTTTAAAAAGGGAACCCCTTTAGTCTATCCAACTATAGGCCAATTAACTTCAATGATAATTTGCAATAAATATTTGCTAGCAACTGCTCGATAAATTGCAAGAACGGATGGACACTATTTAATCCAGTCACCCTTCCAAGCAGGATTCCACGCCAAAACTAGCATGTCAGACCAAGATTTTATGTTCACATTACTGTATTGGAAGTATGTTCTGATTTGTAATCAAAAACTCTATGTGGCTTTCCTGCCTGCAGCCGTTTGGCTTAGTTCCTCAAAGTCTCCTGTGGAAAGTGTTAATTGAAATGGGGGCCCCGGCCAACCTGATTAATTTAGTTGCAAGGCTGCACCAAAATAGCAGAGCAGATTCCAATTCATCATGGGGTAGGCCAAGGTTGCGTTTTGGCTCCCACTCTATATACATCATATATAAATGATGTTGTTAAGGAACTGCAGCACTGTAACAACGACTCTCCTGTATTGAATGGTAACAGGATTCCTATGCTACTTTTTGCTGAGGATTCCTTTGACTCATATCGAAAACCTGTACCGGCCTTCACAATTTTATTAACATGTTTTTGAACTTCTATTTGTCTAGGGGCATGGAAACAAATGCACCAAAAATAAAAATACATGATTTTTGGGCAAAGTCCCATTAGAAATAGTACTGTGAGAGTGGCTGACGAACCTCTTGAGAGAGTTTATTGCTTCGATTAGCTGGGTGGCAAACTGACCGACAAGCTTAGTTGGGAACGCAGCTTAGAAAAAGCACCTTACTTCTGACACAAAGATCCAAAGCAATACTCAGGTTGCATAAAAAGACCCGGCCCTGAGCCATATCCCCAGCTTTGGAGGTATATCGAGCCAAAGCACTGGGTGCTGCCCTTTTTGTTGCTAAAATCTGAAGGTATGCGGATACTCAGAAGGTAACAGTGGACGAGAATACATTTATCAGATCACTTATCTGTGTTCCTTTAAGTACTCCCCATATTCTACTTTTCTTGGACTTTGGTTTCAAACATATTGTAGATATGGCACACCTAAGGCCTTTGATATTTTGGGTTCATATTCAGTCTACCCCAGAATTAATAGAGTATAGGGTCGAATTGAGGGATTTAATGAAGATCAATGGCGCCCTCGAGACCCCTTGGTTACAATATATTTCAACATGGTGTAGGAGAATGGCGCCAAGAAGAAAGACTCTGGGATAGTCCTGAGAAAAATCGGAAAGTCTGAGGTGGTCGTACTCAAAACCAGGTATTGGACCTTCCTGAATGGCCAACAACTATCAATGGCTTCTTTATATTGTCTAACTGATCAGTTCCTTGAATTTAAGAATATCCCAAAGTTTGAAGTTTTTCTTGATAACATTTTCCCTCCCCTGGCCAAAAGTCTGTTTGTGAGATTTCGGTTGGGTAGCCTGCCACTAAAAACCTTCATGTGTAAGTGGGCAAGGGAGCGAAATTTGGAAAAATGCCTTGCCTTTGGGGTAGTTCTGAGACGGAGAAAAATGTTTTGTTTTTCGGCTTAGAATACTGTGCCCCCCCCAGGAAATGGATACACCCTGTCTATTTAAACCTGAAGCTTATTTTTTATAAAATTGCATATAGAATTTTAAAAACTGACACCACTGAAACAATAGTTTTTTCTGTAAGTCAGTTTTTAGCCAATATTTTTCTGAAACGCTGTCAGACTGTACTCTAGCAAGAGGAAGCGTACATTACTCCCTTCTTAGAATTGAATTCTGATAGCTGGGGTTTGTACAACTCTCTTCAATTAGATTATAATACTGAACACCCACTAAACTAAGTAAGGATACATTAGTCTTCTGCTAGATTTACACAAATATTATATTAGGAGAATGCCACTGTACCTTTGGTATTATAACAGATTTTTTCTTTCAATAGACCTCTTAAACCTGTGAGAAAATTGTAATGCCCTCTTCTACCCACTTCCCTTAATACAACACAAATTGTATTTTAGACTTTTAACCATACATATATTCTTGTATTTGTATAGTTTGATGGTTCTTTGCAAACCGAATGAGGCTTTTTGATGAGTGGATAATTCCTACAGTGGAAAGATACATAAACATACATAACCGATATGCCAGTTCGAGCAGTGAAAGTCTTGTGTTCTAAACCATCAAGAATGATTGTTGAAAAATAGAAGCACAACCGACAAAGCAGGATTAACCATTTTAAATAATTTCATCATTGAATCTGATTCTGGAAAGTAGGTCACCGTTCAGCTTCTGAATACACCGTTTGCACTGCATCAGGCGCAGGGCTGCTGGTGGGCCTATTATCAATTATTTATAGTTCAATATTTGTATTTTCGTATTAATATTGCAAATTATACGTAGAAGACAATTCACTATTATATCACTTCGTGCTTATGAAAGCATTTCTATTGAGTTATAACCCAAATAGTGAATATTTAATTAATGGTTAGAAAAAGAGAAGAAATGAAGAGGGAATGCGGCAGAGCCCATAAGTAATTGAGATTGGCAGGCCCTGGGGTGATGGCACAACTCCAGCAAATGTGCACATTCAGCTGAAACAATGGTCAGCGGGAAGCAACCTTCATTCAGGGGATGAGGGAAGCAGCCAGGCCATCCACAGCTGAAGACTGATGCAGCTACACGCCTACCACTGACACAACTGCCATTGGGTGCTGGAGAGAGGGGGGGGGGCACAGCGTGAAAGAAGACTACACGTTGCTATGGTTCCATTTTATGAAAGCATCCCATAAACATAAAAACAAAATGCGACAGCAGAAATATGGAAAGGTTTGCACTCAGCAGATTTATGTCACCATGTGCTGCTGAATACAGTGTGAAGTCGTTGAGCATATCAGCCACTTCACTGCTATTGTTATTAACTGCTAAATGCTCAAACTGCAAAGGGAGTGAGGAAATATTTGAGAAAAGGTGCAATAGTTGAGCATTGCATATTACTTTCTGTGCGCGTTGTGGCAAGTCGAAAACTGTCTTCGAATGACGTGACATTTTTAGAGTGAAATAATTTTAAGAAACACCAGCTTTATTGCAAATGTTAAACTCGTGCATTTATGTAGTAAACTGTGGGGCATATTATCAAGGGGGTTTATCTCCGCTTTTTTGGCTTTAAAAGCAAAGAAAGCGGAGATAAAATTATCTCCCTATTACCTAGCTGTCGCTAACACCAGTTAGTGACAGCTAGTAGGATATAGCGACCATCTTGGGCCCCACTTTTCATGTCAGTGATATTTATCACTAATGACATGCAAAGTGGGCGTGCCAAGATGTTAGCGACTGGAAACAGTCGCTAACATCGCTATCTCCTATTACCAACTTATGGAGATATTCGCGCTAAGCGCGAATATCTCCAAAAGCTAACACCTGCCCTGAGCAGTTCTTAGCCATGTTATCCAATGGGAGGAGGATAACATGGCTAAGAGCATTAGCTCGGTAATGCATGAATATCGCTGACTTTTCAGCGATATTCATGCATTGCGGCCGATTTTTATCGCATTTGCGATAAACCTTGGCAATACCAAGGTTAATCTGCGATAAAAATCGCCGCAGGTCAGCGGTACATTTTTGTCTCTAACCAAGCAATAGCGATAATTATCGCTATTGCTTGGTAATATGCCCCTGTGTTTTGAGTCTGCTTAGAACGGGGATAATTTGGGCCGAGGGTAAAAAACGTAAATAGTTTCCGCACTTTTATGACTGGCCAAAATGACTGCTTCTGGGGTTTCATTACGAGTTTTTCCGCATTAACCTCGCATGTCTTTGGCTACCTCTAGGTGACTCTTATTATGAATATGCAAATAAGGTGATTTGACTGTTGTGTCCTTTCACGACGCCTGCTTTTGTGCGCCTGAAGATTTTTAAACTTGGATAAATACTTAACTACAAATTCTAATTTGCACACCTGCATCGCTTGCTTTTTCTGCGTTTGCAAGTTTGCCTTAGTGTGTGCATGTGCAAAATTCCATCGAATTTAGTCTTCATGTCCAACCTTGACAAAATTATGGTTTTGTGAGTTAGGCTTATTTTCTTTAAAAATCCCTTTAGTCGAATATATTGACCACTTAGATAACTCTCTGTGGGTGAGCATGTGGGCATGCATGTATTAGAGCATCAGAGAAGGGAACCATTTTACGTGTACTTTGTGCTTTGAAACACATGTTTTGTGGGCAGAGGTGTCAGGAGTTAGTGTGGGAGGAGGGTGTTTCTGTGCATTCAAAACTGAAAAAAGCGCTAAAAAGACATATGGAAATATTGACACTTCTAGACTACTTCTTTAATGTCGATATTGTAGGCCGGAGATTCTTGCTAATGTTTTGCAAATACTGCACTCGATACATGTGTGATGTTTCTTGGCAGGTTGCAACTCAAATTACTCACTCGGGAGTGATGTGTGACTGTTTCCCACATGAACGAAGATGGTGTACAATTCTTCGTCCAACTTTGAAACAGATGAACTGCAGAAGTGTTCGGGAGTCACAGCTAGGCATGGTAGAAGTCATTATGTGGGCCTGCTCGTGATCAGCAAACTCACTCCATCTGGCACCCTTTACTGGTATTAGTCACGTTAAATGTATCTTCATTAGTAGAGCAGGCTTGCTTTAAATTGTGTAAACATATGAGGTTGCAGCACGAGTGGGCAGCCCTGAAAGCAGGGGATCTGAAGAATAAGGACCTGCCTTTTAACTGTCCTGGTCACAGTTTGACAAAATACACACTAACAATGTGGGTGGTGTTGTATGAAATGACACTCTCTTGAGTGCTGGCTGCATTGTGTGCATGCTGGCTGCATTGTGTGCATAAATGCATCAAGCAATATACTCTGCATGGTGCCATATAATGAATGAATCAATCAGTACTTGTTGAGCACGGCCACTCACCAGTGAGGGTCTCAAGGCGCTGGGGGGGGGGGGGGGGCGTGCAGGTCCGACAGGTGCTTAGCGGATCCGCCTCTTAATAGTTGGCTTGTCTGTCACCCTATGGGTGCCCTTATTAACGGAGGAGTCGTTACAATTTCAACCACACCTCCATTTTCCTACCCACTAGCTGACGGTTATGATCTGCAGAAGCTGGTTGTACTTTCGTTTTTTTAGACTAGTTGTTCTCTTCTCTATTGAACTAATGGGCATCAGACTTGTGTGTAGCTATGGGGATAGCTCTCTTGATAGTCAGTCCATTTGGTCCCCTTGGTTCTCTGGGTCAAGCCGCACAGTGAACTGTCAGCATTGCATCGGTACCGCACTTAGACCAGCACAGAGTGGGCACTGGAAATGGATGAATGAAGTATCAGACATATTTCCTAGGGTCGTTGGACAGGGCTGGTGAGTGAAAGTCAATGTTTCTGGCCTATGGACACTCAAAAGGCTAGGAAGGCAGATGGCACACACAGTGGCCCCATATGGGCACCACCGCAGGCAGCTGGCACTGGTGGAAAAAGTCAGGGTGCTTCTACAGGGGGTTGCATAGATGTTAAAGAGACACTAGCAATAGCCAGGACAGGTTGCAGCAGCCCTCGAGGCCATGGGAGGCAGTTGTTGTCACGTCAGTCACCTTCAATCTCCCTCCTGCTTCATTCCTCCTCACCCCACAAATTCTATACTCCTACCTTCAAAATCCCTCATGTTCTTCCTCTCTCCACGATTTTCTTTTCTTCCCTTATTTTTCTTCCCATTCATACTTTTTTGCTGTCCTTTCCTCATCTCTTCAATCCCCATATCTTGTGTTCTCTCATCTTTCATCCTCTTCTCCTATTTCCAACCAAATGGAGCACTGGCGCCTAGACACCTTTTAGCAGTAGTGCGCTATATACATTAACATTTAATTTCATTTATTTTCTTATCATATTTTACCTATACAGTTGTCCAAGTTTCTAGTTTATTACAGTCAACCCCCTTTTACCGCTTTCTCCTCTCATTTAAATCGCATCCGTTTGGTCTCCTCCTCAAATTAAACTCCTGTCTCTGTCTCGCCTTGTATCTGCATTTTCTCTGTACCTGCTCCTCCTTCCCAATCTGGTAATTAATGGTCTCTATCACACCTTCCTCACGTCTTTGCTTTCTCTTCATCTCTCCCACCTTTTCCTTCTCTAATATTCCTGTCCTAATTTCATTTCTCAGATTGGAATCCCCCTTTTTTCCCCACTTCTATCAGTTTGCCAATTTTTAGGTCGAGCATCATCGATGACCTGTTGTATCTCTCTGTGTGGCTTTGGCAAATCCACCCATTGCTATTGGCTGTTAGCTGCAGCATTCAGAAATGTTGGTTTCTCATTGGTGCATTTCTGTTAAAGTCCATCCTTTGTGTGCTTAGCTCTCTTTTTGGTGAATTCACTTAGAGAGCATTTTGGTAAGCCACCACACAGTACAGTATGTGATGGCCTCTCTTCCCTCCCCCTATCTGTTTTTGGAAGGTGGCCTTGTAGTGAAACACATTTGTGTTTTGTTTGGACTCTCTCATCACGGACGTTGGGCTCCTTGTTTACTTAAGGCGGCCACCCAGTACCTGCTTCTGCTCTCTGTGAAACTAGCCACTTCGAGAGGCCAAGCCCTTTTCTATTTAGTTCCACCCTCTCCCACCCATCACTTTCCAACCTCGTTTTATTATTCACGTCCTACAATGAATCTACCAGAACCGACAATTACATAAATATAGCACAAGGGTCCCATTTCTCACGCTCTTGGCATACGCTGGGAGGAGCCATCTGTACTTGCACGGGGTGTTTCAGTTTCATTTCGCATCCCAACAAAAAGAAAAAGAAACAGGGAAGAGAAGTCAGAGCAGACCATACACGCTTCTAAAAATGGAAGACGCAAGAGTTTTGCAGTAACACCTGTGTGTCCATGGCTCCGGACGACCTCTACTGCTTCCTCCTATTGAGAGCACTGATTATGTCCACAGCATTATGGGGCAGCAGGTAATTCACTTTTTTCCGCTTGTTTTTCTTGTTTCACAGCGAGATCATTGGCTACTCTGTCCATCTCAGCTGCCAGTATTTTACTAGTTTTTGTGCCGTTTTCTTCCTTTCTGCCATCCTTCCACACTCAGTTGTCTTTAAACCCACCCACCCCATCTCTATTCTCAATGGGACTCTTACACATTGTGCTCGCTGCAATACTTGTTTTTTAATTTAAATTTAAGGTAGTAGGGACAAAGCTGGACACAGATACAGCACCTGGGCCCGACACCCACCTTGCTGGATTTTGTGCTGTCCCCACACGGTTGGTGAGGGAAGTGGCTAAACTCCGGAAGTCCGAGCTGATTGCAGAGTGTATAATATTGTTTCAGGTGCTCTTCGCTGTCTAGAAATAAAAAATAAAAATACTTTAACAAAAAAAGCCACAAGCTGCTGCTCTAATCTGACATACTAACTGTGCCCCTTCACCATATTGCCTCTTCTGCTATTACAGGTTGCTGTGGTGCCTTCTGTGCTCATTGCCTAAGTAGGACCAGCCGCCCTTCTTAAGCCTACGCACATTCCACCTACCGCCTGCTGCTTATTACCTGCGGTTCATATGTCCTAAATCTTCTGTTACTGATGGCAAACTCATATGCTGCATTAAGGGTCCATGACAGTTCCATGTGAAAGCCTGACACTCCTCTGATGCTGCTACTAGGACCTTGTTTCCCACACACATGTTGCTGGTGTCCCCTCCTCTAACAGCCAACAACAAAAAGTCTGTTCCTGACACATGTGTGAGTCAGAGGGCACTACTTGGTCCTCGTTGTACTGATCTTGTCTTTATACAGCTGACAAAGCTTCCTCTCATTACCAGGTGACCCAATCTCTTCTGGAAAGTTGCACCCCACATCTCCACCACATTTGCTTATGCAGCCCAACACAATACATAATACAATTATCCACCCACGTTCGGCGGAGCAACGACTTCCAGGGCATTAAGGAGATATATATTCGGTGTAGTAGCCCAAGTGGGTTTCCTTGATGATTGGAGTGTCAACTATTTTGGGGCGGATTATTATCTTTTAACCTATCGCAGGGTTTATGGAAAATTCAGTCACTGAAAGCTCTCATACTGCTCCAAAACCTATCAATTCAGATTGAAACTTTTCCATTGCTTACACTGTTGGAAGCAAACTAGAAACAGTAACTATCTCATGACAGGCATGACTGAGTGTGTAGTACTGATATAGCTCTTTAATCCCTAACGGCACAGCACCCAGGATAATGTGCTGCATGGCTAAATACTTAAAAGGTCCAAAAGGCGAGATCTATTGGCTATGCCAATGCTTGTTATTCAATGCACCTATCTTTACCTCCTTTGTAGAAAGAGAGCTTGCTGCAAAGAAGGGATGTTGTTGATAAGTGAATGGAAGGTTTTCCAGCAATGAAATGAGGTGAGAGGTGGAAATACGCTGAATGATAGATGGGTAATCTAGTAATGTTTGAGGTTGTAAGCCAACTGTAGGCTGAGTGAGAAGAATTCAAGCATGCAAGCACATTCCTTCCTTCTGCAGTGTAATACCTGGCTGGAAATAGGCAATGCACGAGAATGGTAACTGGTGTCAAACTTGACCCCAAGCACCTCTTGCTCTCCAGTGCGCCCGTACCAGCAATGAAAGCCACTGGACGAGAACACTTGCACACCTGCAAAGTTTCACCATGTGCACTTCTGAATCTCCAGAAACTCCATCACCCTGAATTGGAGGTTGGCAGACTCCTCCCAAACTCCACTCCTCTAACCAATAATGAACTAGCAGTTGGTGGGGGGAGGAGCTTGCACTTTGTCACTGCCAATCAGTCCACACACTCTTATATTTTCCCCACTGGCCAGCCCTGCCTCAGGACATTTAAATGCATGACCCTCTGACAGTCTGCTGACCCCGCTCAGGGCCATAGCTATTAGGCCCCTGAGAAAAAAATATACACTGGCACTCAGATCAACTGTGCTCACTCATCTGACGTCACTCCACTGCCTAGTGCTTCCAGGGTGAGGATTTCATCAACCGGCGCATGTGCAGCACCAACCTGCACCTTAAAAAATAAAACACTGTCCCAAACAATTTCATGACTAACCAGCCAGCTCTTTACTTATGCAAAAGAAACGATTGATGGACAGAATGCTGGAAAATGCAAATATTCACCCCCAGTCACAAGGATCTGGGTTAACTCCATCATTCTTTTGCCAACCACACCACCCCAGTTTGGACCCAGCTATATGTAAATCAGTCTTGACCCTGTTCCTTGTGGGAACAGTCCAGCCTGTGCTGCCAAGCCAGGTCCTCCCTGGACCCGAAACAAGCATCCTGGGACCGGTTTCGGGGCACCACCCTTCATCAGAAAGGCTAGCTTGAATCCACTGGTGTAGTGAGCACGGGACCCACGTCTGGGCATACCCTTCCCACTTAAGACGACATATGCAAAAGGAATAATTGATGGATGGAATGCTGGACAATGTAAACATTCATCCCCAGTTACATGAGCTGGGTTAAATCCATTATTCTTTTGATCACCACACCACCCCAGTTTGGATCCAGCCACCTGCAAATCAGTCTTGACTCTGTTCCTTGTTTCTTTTGCATATGTTGCCCTAATTTTGATGGGTATGCCCAGGCATGGGTCCCGTTCTCACTACACAAATGGATTTAAGCTAGCCTGACTGATGAAAGGTGGTGTTCAGATACCCCCACCTCTGTCTCCGAGGAGACACGTGCCCTGATGAAGGTGAGACCTCCAGTAGGTCGCACACCAAAACTTACGTCGGCACCACGACAATAACTTGGCGAAGCCTATCTGAATTGCTTGTTTTTTATCGTCTCACGTGCCACATCACTTTGAGGAAGAAACCCCTCAGTGCTCATTTTTGTAACATAAGTTATGTGATGATATATAGTTTGTTTGATTTCTTTTGTATAGCTTGGACTGCTATCTATCAGTGAGACGAAATAATATTGTACCCAGTAGGATTTCTCAGTTCCTTGCCTTTCATCTGTTGTGACCGACTTTTTCGGCCCTTTCTTGAGGGAAGGTGATTGGAGGTGACTTTAGTCTGCTATCATTCTAATAGAAGGATTAGAACTGTAAATAGAGCCTATTCACAAGGCGTTTTGACACCATCCCGTACCCTTTTCCTTAGATCAGGGCTTATAAACCTATGTTAAGGGATAGATTCATTAGTATTAGTGATAATCCGTCCTTTTGTAAGAGTGTTAGTATACTTTCCATGGAGTTATGCTTATTTCGGGCCTTGTAGGCCTCAAACGGGAGAGACTCCATCTTTCTTTCTGCCCCGGCAGCTTGAGATGCTTCTAGGTCAAATGTAATGTTTTAGTTATGAGGTGTTGTTCGCTTGGAGAGAACCAGCTCAGGCTGGCCCTTATCGAAAGACTGTATTTTTCGCCGTGTCGAAGACATAACATCAGATCGGCCGACTGAGAACGTTTCCTTGGTACGGGGAGGTACAAGAATTTGGTGGGCGGCAGGTTACTGGCCGTAACTTTCCATGAAGGGACAAGCTTCCATATTAGCGAAAGCATGAGGCAGTGAATCAGTCAGTTGGTAGGCGGCAGCTAGTCGTTAGCATCAATGCAATTAATTAGTCCAAGGCAGACAGTCGCCATTTTGAAGTCCAAGGAAGACAGAGAAGCTGATACTCTCTTAGAAAGATTGAAGTTATTTTAATTGGAACAGCTGGCGAGCTTTGACATTAAGATCAGAGCATACAGAGTGAAGCAGTTAGTTGAGGGAACGAATACCATAGTGGTAGAAACTGAGTTGTAAGATCGAAGCTGAGAAGTGAAGACAGTCCGTGATTGAGAGGAGAGAGGAGTAATGCAGAACAGCTAGAGAGAAAGCAGCTGATGAGAGGAAGGTTCCAGTGACTTGGAGGGAAGCAGAGGAGACAGAGCATAGCGGTGCAGACGTGTATCCGTGACTGCAGAGGTGTGACCCTAAGACGAGCCAAGGCACAGACGGGAAGGGAACCCAGATGACTGCTGAGTCAAGATTTCATATTAATAAGGTGACCTCGACCCTTTCCTATTAGCGTGCACACATTCTAACCTTTCATTTTCCTTTTCAGGCTATATGTTATAGCATAGTATTATATTGTTATTGTTATTATAATAATAAAGATACCCCATTTCTTAGTGAACCAACGTGTATATATCTTGTTCTTATACAGTAAAGTTAACCTTTCTTCTAGTCAGGTGCTATTGCATGAACGGATGCTACCCCCGATCAGGTAAATGGTAACTGAATAATGAGGGAGAGAGGAGCCCTTGAACTAGAGAATAAGTTGCACACCGTGTAATTCGGCCATTCTTGTGTGATCCATAATATTGTAGTATTGTAGCTCTAGTGGATAGTGAGAGATTCCCCAACATGAAGAGCTAATGGTATTCATAGGAAAGTGATTGTCGTTGTAAGGCGGCGTTAATGAGAGCACCAGGGGGGATACTGGTGTGTATACCCACAGGATTGTGGCTTGTAGGAAGGTGAGAGCACCAGGGGGGATACTGGTGTGTATACCCACAGGATTGTGGCTTGCAAGAGCACTGGTTGCAGCCAGTGTGTAATGGTAAGTAATCAGAACTGCCCTAGGGTAGATTAGTCTGGGTCCGTGTGGCCGAGAGACTATATTGTATGAGTGAGGTATTGTAGAAGATTCAAGCATGTATATTGCTAATTCCCCATCCTTGGGTAGAAAACATAGATACCTGTTGTAAATAGGTCCTAAGGAGGGAGGTGGGTACGTTTCGGCTGGGTTAGTGGTGCTCTGGTGAGCTGATCCTATCTGGTCCGAAAATCCGGTCGTTACATTATCCCACTTAGACCAATAGGTCTTCACCTTTTTGTAATTTTGAGATTTTTACTCAGCTTGAATGGATGGATCCCTGTAGGATCAGGACGTATGTGACTGAATGAGTTAGAGTTGGAGTGATTGTGTGAATGTTTATTTTCCGTAGGGGTTTACTAATTCTTTTTCCATTGTGTCTGTTGTGTTATCACATGTATTGAAACTTATGAATTGTTTATTTGTGAATATTGATTACAACTTATTCATGTATGTACACCCCATGTTGGTTTGTTGACTTACTTTCTCCTGGGAGGGAGAAGTATATTTCCAGTGACTTTATAAGCACTGACTGATTAAGTACAGGTGGAGATTTTTGTTGCTTTATTATATGATGGAGGGTGGTGCCCTGAAACCGGTCCCAGGATGCTTGTTTCGGTCCAGGGAGGCACTGGCTTGGCAGTTCAGGCTGGACTGTTCCCATTGGGTGCAGGGTCAAGACTGATTTACATGTGGCTGGGTCCAAACTTGGATGGCATGGCGAGCAAAAAACCAATGGATTTAGGCCCATATCTCTGTACTGGGGTGAATGTAAGACATTGTTCTGCATTCTGTCCATCAATTGTTCTTTTTGCATTTGTCACCCTGAGTGGGACGGGTATGCCCTGACGTCGGTCCCGTGCTCTCCAATCCAAGTTATCCTGGATGATGAGGGGTGAGACCCCAAAACTGGTCCTAGGATGCTTGTTTCCAGTCCAGGGAGGACCTGGCCTGGCAGTTCATGCTGGACTGTTCCAATTGGGTTCAGGGTCAGGACTGATTTGCATATTGCTTGGCCCACAAAGGAATGGCATGGCGAGCAAAAAAACGATGGATTTAGACCCAGGTCTCTGTAAATGTAAATGTAAATGTCATAGTACTTATAGAGCGCACTGTCACCAGACGTCACCTTGCGGTGTCGCCTATATGGCTTCCTGGCGCTGATACTCATACCGCTGTGGAACCCCTCCTGGCTTTCCCTGTGAAGTGTCTACTCCTGGGCACCCCCAGGGTAAAGCCAGGCATCCTTAGCGCTGTTGGGGCCGGTGTGGAGGCTAAGCAAGCTATTGCCCAGAGTTGCAGCGTGGGGCCCGTGATTAGAATAGGCACCGAGGCGAGAATTAACAGGTCCGAGGAAAATTGAGCCCGAGACCCCGCCAAGGCGGGAATCGAACCCTGGTCTCTGGCCAGAACTCTGCATCAGGGTCTGCCACTCTAACCATTGAGCCACACTCCTCCACTACTCTGTACTGGGGTGAATGTAGGACATTGTTTTGCCTTCAGTCCATCAACTGCTCTTTTTGCAGCTCTTCACTTAGAGCTGTTCACACTGCTCAGAATATTCCTTCTCCTATGCTATGCCCTACACAGCTCCCTATTCGCCCTTGAACACCAGCTGCCCCTGGATGCATTAAAATTGGGCAACACAGTGGGGGTACTATGTGCCCAATTCATTGTGTATAAGCATTGGATATAGTGGAGAGCATGATAATAAATACTGTCATGCATGCAGCTTGAGATGAACAGCATCAGATGTAGGGCTGGTGGTTGATGTGCATCTGTTGGATATAATAGGGAATGTGGAGTTCATTAACTCGCATCAAATGGCCCAACCCAATTGTAACACTGTTAAATCGGAAAAAGGGAGCACCGCATGGAGTCCATCCAGTGCAATAGAGGCCCAGCTAATTGGAGATACTGTTGCACCACCAAGGAAGTGCTTTATGTTGAACACCCATACACCCATAGCAACAGAGGATAGGCTCAATGAAGATACTGTTACACCACCAAAAGAGTCACAGTGGACCAGCCCATTTGGATGAACTGGTAAGCCTCCAGCTGCATTATGTAAGGTCCACACAGAGGTGATAAAGGATCAAAGGATTGGAGGCATTGGCAAGCTACCAAAACTTCCAAACTATTGAAATGCATCGGCATGGCAGGTACAGCCAGGAGAGCAGTAAAATAAAGGGGCAGCTCATGCTTGCCATAAGAAGTGGACACAAGTTTACACTTGAGGACAGTGGATTATATTTGAAACAACACAATCCTCCACTACAGCAGCATGGGCTAATTGAAGAAAGAATTGCTCACACATAAAAAAGGACTATCAGTGGCATGATATATAGATTGGATGCTTATGAATGTTTTTTTTTTAAATTCCCTTATTGTAGTGATGTTTGGATTATTGTATGTCCATGAGTGCTTTCATTTGATTTTTAGTGCTGTGTCTATAAAATGTAATTTGATTTAACATACATAATCATATATCTTTTTGCACCATGATTATGGGTTTGTGTGAGAAATTGGGCTTCTGTTCGGGAGGGGGAGCCCTTTTCATGCAGCAGCCACAATCTTTGTCAGGGAGAACCACAAAAGTCACTAAATTAACCTGTGCCTAACTCTTTGGTAGCCCAGCATAAAAGCAGTCAGGCATTAGAGGCAAAGTGTAAAGTATTTATGCAGTACTCAACCAGTAATAAAGTACAACACAACTCAGAAAAATCTCACACCATTTTAGAAAAACAGAGTTAAATGTAATACATTATTTCATTAAATACATGAGAAAAAACAATCATTAGAACTGGTCATATGCAATTTCAAAGATTTAAGGTGAGCACCAAGCGCCACTAGCAATTATCTGGTTGTGTGAGAATGAGTAAAAGTCACAAGTTCAGTCCAACTGCGATGGCTCGTGGGAAAGATACAGGGACCAGGTTAGTGCTGCTGAACAAATGACTTCTAAAGTCCAGAGCAATGAGTCCAGTTTGCAGTGAAAGAGACTGCGAATAGCAGGGAGGGCATCAAGGCTGATCGTTGCTGTAGTGGGTAGATCGTGTTGGTCATCACAGATGGTCGTTGATGGAGCCTTGTTTGGTCGGTCACCACGGGCTGTCAATGTTGTAGCGCAAAATGCGTATCTAATGTTGTCAGATGTCATTATAGTGTAAAAAAGTTGGGTTCACTGGAGTTTCCCATTGGCCGTCACACAGACAGCAATATCTTGGCATGAATGGGACTGTTCATCATCATGAATAGCCCCCAAACATTAGGATTTGTCATTTTCTTCTAGGGTGAGCTCAACCGATTCCATGCAAAGGGTCCAGGACTTGGGGGGCACCTCTAGGGGATCAGGAAATCATTCCAGTGGAGGACAGCAGGGCTCAGGCAGATCCAGTTGCAGGTCCAGGCAGGTCCAGTACAGCAGCTTTGCCTCTGGAGCTTGTTGTGTCCTGTAAGTTCAAAACAAGAGGTCAGTCAGCTGGCCCTTGGCGTCACTTCAGTCTAAAATGAAGGGTGCAGGTCCAACCGTCCTTCTCCGACAGTAGTGTAGGTCTCAAACAGCAGGGCAGTCCTCTGGCAGCAGCATAGACCTTCTTCTGTAGCATTTACAAGTCCAGGAGTGCACTGAGGAGTGGTCTGAGTGTCCTATTTTTTTATACCTAGTGCTAGCTTTAAAAAATGAGAGGTTTCTGGGGCTTTCCCCCCTAGGGGCATTTGGATTTTCCTGCCTCCCAGTCCTGGTCCCGGTCTGTTTGCTGTCACAATACGCTAGTGTGAAGTTCTTTGTGAGTTAGCTGAGGCAGTGACTTTGAGGTAAAGGTAGAGCTGTGCACAGCTCTGCCCACCATTCCAGTCTTGGATGAACAATGCTTCCAACACTTAGTTGTCTTGGAGGATTACACAAAATCCAACTGCCAACTACACCTAGTGATGTGACCCAGGAAACAGGCTGCAGGCTGGTTAGGACAAGAAATTGCCAGCTCTCAGCGGCATTTTCGGATTTGTGACTAAGAATCTGACTTTGCCATTAAAGAAGGATTTAAATCATAATTCCTCAGACACCAAACATGATATTCCCACCTGCTCCCAAACAAAAGCTATCTCTTACTAAATATAATAAGATAACTCAATGTTATCCTGTATGAGAGCCAGGTCATCGAATGTGAAAAACAAATTGGAGAGATTTTTACTCCAGGAACTGTAAATGTACAACACGCCCTGCCTTTCGGGCTGTTCACCACTCATGCGGACAACCACTCAACCAACATGGAGCACCTCCACTTACAGACCAACCTGAATATCAATCTCTGCAGAACCCTCATCTAAGCGAACCACACCCTGGAACTCTCCCAATCCGGCTTCCAAAGCAACTACAGCACTGAGACCGCCCTCCTTGTCACCACAGACGATTTCTGCACCCTCCTTGACTAAGGCAAAACGGCGGCCCTGAGGGACGTGGCTAGGCTGTCCAACATGGTGGACATGCTCTAGCGAGGCACCCGTACCCTTACAAAAATCTGTCATTTATCCTTCCGTATAGGCTCCTACTTTTGCCCTCCTGGTCCTCTACTGTTGCAGGCTCGGTCCCGCTGCTGCCAGGGATACCTATCAAGTTAGTTGGGTGGAGTGATGGGAGCGGTCTGGAGCAAGGGTTGCACTGAGGCCTTGTGATCCCCGGCTCCTGAGGAGAGAGTGTGACAGAGTGGGCGGTGCACCGCTGAGTTGAGCCGCGGCGATTCCTAGAGGGTCCAGACTGCTACCAGAGGTGGCCGTATACGAATGAGCGCCCAGCGAAGGTAATGACTGGCCGTGTGGACTGGGGATACGAGCGGCTGGCATTTGGGCCGTTGTCCTGCTCCTGACTTCGGCGGTCACACCGGACCATGAGGCTGCTTACTCTTGCCAGTGTTTTTGGGAGGAGCCGAGATGGTGCTCCGATCTCCGTTCCCCAGACAGGGGCCTGTCTGCAGTGTGGCTCCTAGATGAGAAAAATCTTGGGCCTGTGATGAGCTGTGGGTGTGCGGCATGAGGCAGGATTGCCATCTGCACTGAGTGACACCCTATATTGCTCAGCGGCCATATCGGGCTGTAGTACACCTGCCGTCGGGCCTGTATTGCTGTGGACAGCCAGGGCTACTTCGGGTCGCGATCAACCAGGTGGGGGATCCTTCAGGTATAGCCCACTGCCGGCAGCATCTACGGACTGGCACAGGCAGATTGGCACAGCTGGGCCTTGAGGTATGGGATCTCAGCAATGGACCCCCCTCTTTTTCACCCCTTCTCCTATTCCACCTACCTGTCTGGAGCTGGGCTGGGCTGCCTATGGACCAGGCCCTGATTCTCATGGTTCAGGGACTGGCCGCTTTGAGGGGCAGTTGTGGAGTTGGATGTGTGCTGTCCCCCCTACCCCCAGCATGCTGCTGCAGAAATTCAGCCCTGGGAACAGTAATAAACCACTGAAGGGCAACAGACAGAACTTGCCCATCGCCACAATGGCAAGTTGAATAATAGTGCTGTGCGACACCTCACAGCCTGATTCAACGAGGCCACAACCCTAATCTTTTGGGCGCGTGGGTAGCCAGGTCAACACCGGAGAATGACGGGGATCACTCAACACGTAACCAATTAATTACATATGCAAAAGTTTGCTCTACGTGCTATGGATTTACAAGACCCAACTTACTGAAGTCGTCCACGAAGTGCCCCCTGACTAACAATGATTGGGGGTGTGGAGGCACCTGTTTTGGGGAGCTAGGTGTGCCTACTTGAGGTGGTGGACAGCAAGGAGCCATACTACAACAGGCTAAACGCTATAAAGCAGACATCCTACTCCTACAAGAAATGCACCAGCTGAGCAATAAGGCACTGTGCTTAGCACAATTTGGTTGCACCCAGTTCTTTCAATCTGGATTTGTTAGAGGATCTTGGGGTGTGACAATCTTAAGCCACCGCAGAATCCCCTACATACATAATGAGACGTGGACGGATCTCAAGGGCAGATACATTATAGCATTAGGTACACAGTATACGGTGAGCAACTCAGTCTGGGTTGTATATATGCCCCCCACTGTTAGCATGGAGCCTGCTGGAGTGGTTGACAACACTGTGGGTTGAGATTCCCCTGGGTTTTGCGATCGGTGGGGGTGACTGGAATGATGATCTATGCTCTCACATAGAGACAGATGGCGCAGCATAGGGAGGCCAACTTGCTCACAGAAATCAAGGTTGGGGCCGCTGACACGGGGAATGGGATGGGTGGAGACATGGAAGAGACTCCACCCAACTGACCAAGAAAAAAGTGAACTATTAAATGAGGCTAAACTGGCGTGGTTGGCGACCCATAATAGGATATATCAATGGAGGGACATATCCAGTGCCCTGCTCCACCACCTCTGTCAGCAGACACCCAGTCCCCTAACCATCCAGGCTATTATTGGTCCTACTGGCGTGATACTCACAGATCCAGAACAAATTGCAGCGAGTTTCGCAAACTATTTTGAAAACTTATATGCTCCGAGGAAGACTCTTCCAGCGGCTACTATATGCCAGTTCTTTGACAATCTGCCCCGTGGACCCTGACGGACTCGGTGAGGGAGGAACTAGACACTCCACTGACAATGGAGGGGCTTCAGAATGTCTGATCAGATATGCGCTCGGGCAAGGCACCGGGCCATAATGGCTTCCCGTGTGAATTTTATAAAAAGTTTCAATCTCTACTGACTGCCCCCTATTTTTTTTTTTTTTTTAAACTTTATTGTTAGGAAGGAATAGTGGTTAAACAATTGCATACATCCAATTGGTAATCTTGCATTTCGTACAATTTATCTGTGCAATAACTTACTGGCTACATTCTCGTAATTAAGACATAGTTTCTGCTGTATCATGGGTCTCTCCTAAGCTTTCAATATATGACATTTGGTCGTAGAGTGCGTTCCCTCGATAACCCCTCCCTCAACTTCAGTGATGGCTACATCTCCTTCCAATTAACCCTTAAGAACAAACTTCCCAACATACCCCCCCAACCATGTGTCATCGTATCCCTTGGACGTCTCCCACAGTTCGTAATATCCTGCGCTGCTATTCGTAGTGCATTAAATGGCCAGGTCATTGCCGCCCATTCAGCCGTGTCATATGTCCGAGGCCTTCTCCCCGCAACTGTTCAGTTACTCCTCCTCCCCTTCGGAGTCTGATTCCTCTCCCTCTGGCAAGGGCTCACAAAGTTCCCCTCTGTACATGTTCCATGCCGCCCATACTTTGTTCCATTTCCGGGGCACCGCTCGAAGCACATAAACCGCTCTCTCTGTCACCATTAGGATGTCCATGTTTTTAGCCCATCTACTGGCGGTGGGCACTTCCGGCGCCCCCCATTTCTGTGCTATATCCCGTTTAGCTACTGTTAATGCCAGTGACGCCCAAATCAGTTCATATCTACCCAGGTCATTTGGGTCCCAGATGTTTAGAAGGCATTTACGTGGTTCGGGTAGAATGGAAAGTTTGAGGGCCTGGGAGATGGATCGGAGCACCTGTCTCCAGAATTCGCGTATTTGCGGGCATTCCCATAGCGTGTGGAACAGTGTCCCTTCCTCCCCGCAGCCTCGCAAACAGAAGGGGTGTGGTGCTCTTTGTATTTTGTGCAGCAGTGTCCTGGTGTAATAGATACGGTGTAAGATTTTAAGCTGTACCAGTCTGAGCTTACTAGAGATTCCCACCTCTTTCGGGGAGGCCAGGGCCTCATTCCATTCAAATTCGTCTGTCTCACCTAGTTCCTCCTCCCATTTCCCTTTGAGCTTTAGTGTCGGGTCTTTGAGATTGTTGATCAGCTTTTTGTATGTAAGGGAGGTGGCTCTTTGGAGCATGAAATCGGTTAGTAATCTATCTTCCAAAGGAGAGGAGTCTGGTAATGTGGTGCCGGCAGGGATTGCCTGTAGTAATGCATGCCTAATCTGGACATACCTAAACGTTTCTGTGGGTCCGAGGTTGTATTGCTGTTGCAAGTGTGGAAATGGTAATACTGAGTCATTGTCCCAGAGGTCTCCTATCGTAGAGATGCCTATTGAGTCCCACCGCTCAAACCCCTTACAGTCTCTCAGGTTCCCCAACGCTTTCGTGTCCCACAAGGGCGTCATTTTAGTGAGTCGGCCTGCCCACCCCAGACGGGCCTGCGCCATGTGCCACAGCGCCGCCGTGTGCTTGGTCGGACCGATCAGGTCCTTTAGTTTGGACTTGTTGTACAGCACGGACAGCATACAGTCTGTCCCAAGTTGCGACCAGTCTGCCCGGTAGGCCGGGTCGTCCTTCGGGGCGTGGATCCAGTAGTTTATAATCTTGAGTTGGGCCGCCCAGTAATATAGCTGGATGTTGGGGGGCGCTATGCCACCTTCGTACCAGCTCTTTACCAGCTTGTCATATGCTATGCGCGCCGGGCCTGTGTCCCAGAGCAGGACCGTGACCAGTGCCACAATCTGTTGGAAGTAACGCTGTGGTACCAGGTGAGGAGTATTTTCCAGTACGTAAAGGAGTCTTGGGAGGGCCATCATCTTGTACAATGCCGCCCTGCCCAGTAGGGTCAGGGGGAGGGCCGCCCAGTGCCTAACATCCGCTCGCAGGCGATCCATGGGTGGTTTTAGGTTGTTCACGAAAAAGTCTGCTTCCCCGCTCGCGATAACAATACCTAGGTACTTGAAAGAGGCCGATGTCTTAAGCATTGGACAGTTCCACTGCAGTCTTGGCTCTGGGCCTTTTAAAGTGTATATGGTGGATTTCGACCAGTTGAGTGTGTAACCCGATGTGCGCCCATGCGTGTCACAAAGGTCTAGCAGGGCTGGGATGCCGGTCTCGGGCGCGGTCATGTATATGAGCATATCGTCCGCGTATAGCGAGACTTTGTCCTCCCACCCCTCCTCCCATTTGATGCCCGCGAATAGAGGTGTCGATCTGATTTGGATGGCCAAGGGTTCAAGTACGAGCGCGAAGAGCAGGGGGGACAGGGGGCAGCCTTGTCTGGTCCCCCTGCCCAGTGGGAATCTCGGCGACGTGTGGCCATTGGCCACCACTTGTGCCACGGGTTTTGTGTAAAGCAGCCGTATCCATCGTATGTATTTTGGCCCAAAACCCATGCGTTCCAGTACCATGAAGAGGTATTCCCATTCTACTAAGTCGAACGCCATTTTGGCGTCGAGGGAGAGGATTACCGCCTGTTCCGTGAGGAGGTGTGCACGGGCCAACACTCCGTGGACTCGTCTAAGATTCAACGCCGTGCTCCGGTGGGGCATGAAGCCCGACTGGTCAGGGTGGATTAGAGTACTGAGATGGGGCAGCAATCGGGTAGCCAGAAGTTTAGCTAGTATTTTGGCCTCGATGTTTAGTAATGATATCGGGCGGTATGAGGTGCATTCTGTCGGTGGTTTTCCGGGCTTGGGTATTGCTACAATCGTTGCTGTGCGTTGATCCAGTGGCAGCTCTAGTCTGTCCCTACTCTCCAAATACATGGCCAGCAATGGGGCACTGAGGTCTGCAGCCACGGACTTATACCACTCTACCGGTATCCCATTAGGGCCCAGTGCTTTACCTGACTGTAACGCCATGATCGCTAGCTGGATTTCTTCCCCCGTCGGGTCTAGTTCTAGGGCGTCACTATCTTCTTGTGTAATGCTGGGGATGGTAATGTCTGCGAGCGTTGCCGTTGCCATTTGTCGTGTGACCCTCCGTCCCGGTGTATAGATTTCCTGATAGTGTCGAGCTAGTTCGCCTACTATGTCTTCCGGGTGTACCAGTGTCCGCCCATCCTCCGTGTTGAGCCTATGGATACCCCTCACTCCATTCCCTCTCTTGTCCAGCCACGCTAGCATACGTCCCGCTTTGTCGCCCACATCATAGATCCTATGTCGAGTGTTCGCGATGTATCCCTTCTCTGTCGTTTTGAGGTGGGCTAGGTATTGTTGTTGCCGGAGCATGAGTGTGTGTGTCGCGGTCGGGGAGGGGTCTGTCATATGAGCGTTATTGGCCGTATCTAGTGCAAGTTCCAGGTCCGTGAGTTCCTTCCGTGAGTCCCGTTTGTGTCCCGTGATCGCCGCAATGGCCGCCCCCCTGAGGACAGTTTTGTACGCCTCCCATAGGATGGAGGGCGACTCTACTGTGCCCGTGTTCTCAGCAAAATACAGTGACGTCGCCAGTTTGAGTTTCTTTCGAATCTTGGGGATTTTCAGGAAATTGGGGTAGATTGGGTATAGTCGGGCATTCCGTTTCCCTCCGGTGGTCAGCGATAGGACGATTGGAGAGTGATCCGAGACCCCCCTGGGTAGTGTGTCCACCCTCTCCACCATATCCAGTCCCAAACCCAGTGTCATGAAGTAGTCTATACGAGATAAGCTGTTATGTACCGCTGAGTAGTAAGTGTAGTGGGTGGCCTCTGTGTGTAGTTCCCGCCCGAGGTCTACAAGGCCTAGGGCTTCCGCAAAGTCTGACAGTGGTGTAGTACCTCGCGGTCTGGTTCTGGTGGGGAAAGTGTCCTTAAGTGGATCCATGACTGCGTTAAAGTCCCCCCCAACAATCATGTCGCCATCAGGGAGACCAAGAAGGAATTTGCCTAGTGCTGGTAAGGCCACCGAGTGTAGGGCTGGGGGAATATATACTGAAATCACATTCAGGGCCCTGCCCTCCCACTGGCCGTGGATTGCGGCATAGCGACCCTGGTCGTCTGCCACGTGGCTGGATACCATAAGGGGGGAAGATCTTCTCACCAGTATGCCCGTACCCCTGGAGCCAGTAGTGAAGTCGGCGTGGACTACCATTGTGTACCCACGTCTGTCTAGGGCTTTGCAGGTGGATCCCGTGAGGTGGGTTTCCTGTAGGAGGACCACATCCGGGTTTTGCCGCTTTACGGCTTGAAGGACCAAGCCTCTCTTGATTTTGTCACCCAGGCCCCGGACATTCCATGTCAGTATGCGCAGTGGGGGAATCTTCCCGGCCGTGGAGGGGTCTTCGGCGGGCGTGTGATTAGGTGGCCTGGCCATTAGGCTGATGAAGGAGTCTTGCACACAACGTGTGCTGCGGCATAGCCCATGCGTCGACTAGTGTCGTGCTGTGTAGGAGACGTGCTAATGTCAGGGTGATACTGCTGTGTAGGTGGTGAACGATGACTACAAACAAGAGTAAACATTTCAACAAATAAACTTCTAACCCATCCCCCCTCCCTGCTACCCTGCTCCACGGACAAACTCCCGCCCGCTTCCCCAACTGTGCAGAGTGCTTCAGCCCTCCCCTATACATCTTACTTGCTCGTAGGGTTGGTGAGTCCCCTCCGGGCACTGCCTGTGCCCACCCTACTCAGCTACGTCCGAGCCACGGTCTCGCGGCCCACACAGTCTTGAAAAATAAAGCAGTTAAATGTCACACCGGAGCCACTTGTCCAGAGTCCAGTGGATCTCTCTCAAGGTCCGATTCTATTTCTGTTTCGCCTCCCTGGTGTGGTCGGTGGGAGGACTGACTGGGCGGTGTCTGGTCAGCACGGTGTCGCTGCTGGTCTTGCTGTGAGCGTTGTCGTCGCCCCGCTGGTCGCCAGCCCTCCAGCCATTCTTGAGCCACCTCTGGCGTGTCAAAAAACCAGGTCTTCCCCTCGGCCACTATCCGCAGTTTAGCTGGGAACATCATGGAATACGGCAGTTCTCTGTCGCGCAGTGCTTTCTTAACCTCCGTGAAGGACTTGCGTCGCCTGGCCACCTCTGCCGTGTAGTCCGGGAAGAACGCTAAGTTGGCATTTTGAATCCGCACTGGTGGTGAATTCCTCGCCGCCTGCAATATTGCGTCCCTGTCCCTGAAGTTGAAGAGCCGGGCTAGCACCGGTCTCGGAGCCGCCCCCGTCTTGGGTGGGCCCCCCGGGACTCTGTGCGCCCTCTCCACCGAAAAGAAGTGCGACAGGCCCTTGGGCTGGAGCTTGTTCTTGATGAGGTCTTCAACATAGAGGTCCATGGCCCCCTTCCCCTCCGTCTCTGGAAGCCCAAGGATACGTACGTTGTTGCGGCGTGAACGCCCTTCCTGGTCGTCCAGCTTGTCATGCAGGAGTTTGGTGACTTTTTGCATCTTTTCCATGGCCAATTGGAGCTCTGAGGTGTCTTCTACGAGCGATTTCGTGACCACTTCCACCTGCGACACCCTCTCCGCCATTTTGTGAAAGTCCGCTCGCAGCAGAGATACTTCTGAGGAGATGGCGCCCACTGTGGTTTTAACTTCTGAGAGCGTTTTCATGATGTCCTCTAGTGTAATTTTCGTCGACTTTTCTGCTTCCTGGGCATGGCCTGTGGAGGGTCGCCCTGTAGTTTGCTGTTGCCCTTGGTGTCCATATGCGAATTTATCCAGTTTGGCTTGCGTGGATCCGCTCCTAAGGCCTTTTCCCGCCATGGTGCTGGGCCCTGCGAGTGCCAGAGATATGCCCCAGGTGACCGCTGCCTGTGGGTCGATTGAAGTCTCTGATAGGCGGAATCAGCCAGGTAGCAGTGGGTCTCACTGGATGTTGGTGTGAGAGCCTAGGAGCCGCTGATGCGTATCGTGTTTTTGCTCTCGGTAGCCTCTCTCATGGATGGAGCGGGCACTGTGTTCCCCCCCTCGATGTTCTACACTGCACCGTGTCTCGTGCACTGGACCGGCCGTCGCGTGTTGGGGTACTTCTGTTGTGTCGACGCTGCTGGTAGCGGGCCTGGGGGTTTCCCCTGTGGTCCCGCGTATATGTCCGGTGTTGCGTCGTCCCCCCGGGGCACCGTCCACCTGGCTTCTGTTCTGGCTCACCGTGCGGGCCCACTGCTCCCTCGCTCCTATGCGGCGACCGCCTCTGCCCCCTGTAGTGTTGCTGCGCCAGCTATGTTCTCTTTGGGGGGGTCGTTGTAGGGTGTTGTCCCCGTGCCGCGCGGCCCAGGTCGGGGTTGCACTGACCTTCGTACTGTTCAGGTCCTGCTTGGTGTTCGTGGCAGCCCGATTGCCACCGGAGGACTCCGCCAGTAGCTGTAGGCTTGGTCTGATCTTTCCGAGATGCACCGGGGTGCGATCACTTTTCCGGCCGGCTCTGCCGCACTTCCGCCGGGGTCCGGATTTCACGCGAGGCCGGTGCTTCACCCCTGGTAGTAGGCCCCAACTCGCCACACGATGCAGCTCAGGCTCCGGTGCTCCGATTGTCTCGAAACTTGGACCGGTGACACCGCTTGTGTCCCGGACTCGAACGCAGCCGCTTCAGGCGCGCTAGGCGGCGGATAGATGTGACGGATTTGTTGAAAGGCTGCAGTGCCCTCGGGAGCTCTCACACTATGCGGCCGCCATGCTTGGCTGCTAGCCACGCCCCCGACTGCCCCCTATTTAGCTGCACTTAATGCCGCCGTGGGTAAAGGATACCTTCCTCAAGACTGGCGACATGCAGAGATAGTAGTCTTCCTAAAGCCGGGTCGACCCTCTGAAGTCCACACTTCCTATTGCCCAATATCGCTTCTTAATGTAGAGGCTAAGCTCCTTGACAAGGCCATTGCCAATTGCATCGAACCACATATTATTAACTTGGTCCAGCCCTATCAGGCTGGCTTTATACCGGGCTGTGCCACATGATACATTATAGGTTGTGCCCATAATTCTATCACACTGGTTGACCGCCTTGAAGGGCCGGCAGCACTTCCTGGCAGTCATTGACAAGGCGTTTGACTCGCTTAGCTGGACATATTTATTCGCACTTTTGAGTAGATTGAATATTGGCCCCTGTCTCCTTACTTATATCCCCCTCCTCTACACTGACATTACTGCTTCCGTCTGAGTAGCAGACTCGACCTTGCAGACCATTTCCATTTTGTGAGGAACCCGTCAGGGATGTCCTCTCTTGCCATATCTTTTTGCATTAGCTATGGAACCGCTTGCAGCTTGGGTGAGGATTGAAGCACAAGTCCATGGCTTTGAGTGGACGTGTGAAGTTTTGGATCGTATAGCATTGTATGCAGATGATGTCCTTTTTTTTTACATACCCTAACAGATCTGGTCTGAGACTGCTTAGGATAGTACAGATTTTTGGCGAGACCTTGGGGCTTTATATGAACGCTTGTAAGTATTTCATTTGGCCATTGTGGGGTGGAGACCAACTGGGTGAATGGACATGTGAGGTGACGGTGGTCCCAGATGGATTTGAGTACCTTGGAGTATTTGTATCGGCCTCCCAACATGCTTCATTGGAAAATAATGTAGCCACACTGTGAACTAAGGAGCCGGTGCACACTTGGATGCGCCTACCGCTTTCCCTGAGTGGTAGATCTGTCATCTCTAAGATGGTGTCCCTGCCCGCCTTCTGTATCAGCTCCAAAACCACCCTTATCCAATTTCGCTGGTCTGGTTTTGACAACTAAATACAACTCTTAGTCATTTCCTCTGGGGTTTGAGCTCAGCCCGGGTACCCCTGAGAACTTGTTTTCAATCTACATACTGTGGTGGTATAGCCACCCCTGATATCCAGACATATCATGCTGCCTCATACCTTCTTAAACTGAATGACTGGTGGTACAGGGACAGACGAGACGAGATCCCGCACATTCAGTAAAATCCTGGGTGGTGAAGACTATGCCCCTACACAGGATCTTATATTCAGGTCTGATGATCTAAATGTTGCTGCTAGCAAACAGGATGGTGTTTCTGTCTTGAAGGCAATCGCTGCGCCGAGTCAGGTGGTGGGTAGACTGACGAGGGAGGCTCCCCTTTGGCACAACGGCCTCATACCTCAGCTAATAATACTCCCTATCTTTGGGGATGGGAAGCCATCAGTATATCTACGGAGGGAGATGTTCTCCATGGTCAGACCCTAAAGTCCTTTCAAGAGCTACAAAAAGAATACAATATGCCCCATTTGCAGTTTTACAAATACTTCCAGTTTCAACATGCCTTCTCCCTATCCATCACGTACCTAGACAATATACCCGATACAGGCCAAGGTCTTTATGGGGGAACGAGGTGGTCATACGATCCACCCAGAATCAACTGAGGGCCATTCCACTTGAAGCACTGTTAAGCTACCAAGGAAATGCTTTGTTCAGTCCATCCAGATCAAAGGTCCACTCATAAGGTTTACCCAAAATCTTAATAGGCCCAATCAGGGAAGACACTTTTGGAAGATTTTGTTAAGTTTTCACACTGGAAAGATGAATAAACTTCCATTAAAATAAACAGTTCTTGAGGTCTACTGGAGGAAAGCTTTGCCAAACCAACAGACAAGGGAACTTAACCAAGATTGTGAATTTGGAAATGAATCTAAAAAACGTAAACTACCTCATATACAAACCTTTGAAAGAGCTGAAAAATACTCTTTACAGTTTCCATAGGAACACCCTAGTTTGCTTTAAACACCCTTTAATGATGCTGAACACAGCCTGTGTCATCCCTCTGGATTCTATGCCATCATGCTCCATCCTGCATGTAAGCACATCTCAGTGCAACTTTGTTTCTGTGAAAATGATACTCCTGCTCTCCTTCTCCTCGATGGCCTTCTTCAATATTTGGATCAACCTATCTTCTTTTTGGGCAATGGGACTACTCCCTCCACTCACACTCTAGACTAAGAGGGGAATAGTAGAAACATTTAATAATTTTTACAATTTCACAAAAAATATAGGGCCCGGTTCACAAAGGTGATAAGAGATGAAAGTCAAGTCTAACTTTATGACTTTCTGTACTCACAAAGGGATTTTGCAATTAGTAAATGGCCTTTGTAAATACCGAAAGTCATAAAGTTAGACTTTTGGTTCACTTTACCTTTGTGAAATGGGCCCATACACTTTTGCCACAGATTCTCTTGCACAGCCAATCGGTCAGAGCACAAATTTCCATGCCAATAGACATCTTACGGTATACTGAAATAAAAAGGTGATATTTCCCTCTAGTTATTGGCTTTACATCATAGGCTCTCGAAGTAGGGTTGCCAGGGGTGTTGCAGCACCCCAAAATACCCATACTGAAGTTCAGAAGGTGAATGAGCAATAAAGCTGCCGTTACATTTTGTTTTTGTTTTGTCAGAGAGGCTGTCCATTCAAAGACAGAGGTAAGATGTCAGGATATGTCTTCTGACGAACTGCTTCTTGCTCTTTAACATGGAGCTTAGTGTTTTCTGTCTTCGAATGCAAACTTAGAGGGTTTTGTAAAGTAAACTCTCTGACAATCTTGCTGGGGTACATGGAGTGTCAAACGAAAAGCTTTAGGTATATATCATGTCAGTTTTTTCTAACACACAACAACGTTTACATTTATTCAACTGAATAAACATTTCACAATATCAGCAGTTAGTAAATCAAAAACAAGCACCCTTTGATTTGTATTTCTATTTGATGATCACGAAGATTTTAATAGGACTGAAACAAATCAAGACGCTTTGCTTCGTTATGTGCAAAAGACGTAAATTTTATCTGTAACATGGGGGCATGTGCAAGACATCTAACCTGGGATTCTATAGGAATTCTATAACGCATATTAGCAAGCCCATTATCGCCATTTTATCGGCAGTTTCCTGCCGATAAAATGGCGATAGTTTTAACAAGGTTCCTTGCTAATATGCCCCATGATTTCTACATATTCTCGTTTATCAGCCATATACTGTTTTCAGTAAAAATGGACGTCAGGCGAACACATCCGGATTCATGTACACCGCAGCCACTGGAGTCAGACTCATCTCAAGGCCCACATAGGACCAGACCAAAGAGAAATAAATCCAGACGACGATACAGATCTGGTTCAGCCCGGCGCTCCTCAGACCCTGAAGAAGCATCCTAACTTGGCTAGATGGCACTATACCGCGCTGAACCTGGGTCATGTTCGCTGATAATCCATAAATCTGACTCTGCTCCGTATTGACTACAAATGATGGTGTGGATGCCCAGCCACACACTTCCTCCCACCCTGGACAAGTCCATTGTTCGTTAAGGTTATATGAGGGGATTGAGTACCATTGGAGGAGCCACTCTGGGTCCCTCTGTTGGGGGCCTAAGAGTATCCTTCTCCGCGACAGATACTCAGTGTTTTAGGCAGTAACGGTGGGGGGTTTTGGGGCCCTTTATGGTATTGTGTTAGCATAGTTTTTGTTCTTGTAAGAGCGCAGAAGCCAAGTTTCGATCCCACTGTCTCAGCTCTGATATACTCATTTCCAGGGGATAGATGACAGTACAGCTACGTATTCCCCCGCTTGACGATTTGACTATAGTATCGTGGAACGTCAGAGGCCCGTTCAATTAAGTTAAGAGGGGCGCCATTCTTTGGAAAGACAAACACTATGGGGCTGACATTCTTTTTTTATACGAGACACATTTACTGGGTACCAAGGCCCCCTGTCTCACCATGTTTGGGTACCACACCATACACGATGGTGGGTTTACATGGAGGTCTCGGGAGACGGCCATTCTCATACATTGCTGTATCCCCTTTGTACACCCAAAGACCTGGCTAGATCCTGGCCACCGTTATTTACTACTATCAGGCACACTCTATGGGGACCGTCTTAACCTTGGTAGCATCTATGCCCCCCCCCACCATTAAGCTCCACCTTTGTTGAAAAATTATCTCAATTGTGTGGAGAATTATCTGACAACTTGATACTTCTGGGTGGGGACTGGAATGGCACCATGATAGCAATGGACTGGGTGTGCATGCAAGGGCGGGGATCACCGACAGACAGATCCAAGCTTCACCTCTTAGTAGCTACACTGGGTGGGCCAGATATCTGGCATGATTTCCACCCTTCTGAACCTAGTTACACTTACAGGTCCGCAGTCCAAGGATCCCTGTCACACTTAGATTATATGTTTATTAACCGTAGCTACATCCACCGGGTCTCTCGAGTGTCGCATCTCCCCTTGGGTCTTTCGGATCTTGCTTGCTCTTTGTGCACTCTTACAAACCTCAATTTAGGTGGAGGATGTTCCCTTGGCACTTGCGTGACCCAGAGTATTTAGAGACTCGGTCCTAGGCGGTCTAGGAGAATCTTGAATTTAATGAGGCCTTGACCCCTTCCAAATGTATCTTATGGGAAGCCTTGAAGCCTGTGGTTCATGGGGCCAATACTAGTTCCGGGTGCCATGGTTAAACAAAAACGATTGGCACAGCTGCTAGATTTGGAGGAATGTCAGAGGACCTTGGAGGCACAGTGCCTCATAGACCCGAACCCAGCTCTTAAACGTGCCCTATTGCAGGCACAACAGTCTGCAGAGCGCTACCTCATGAGGGAAGCCTAAGAAATTTGGCTAGCATTGAAGCATCGAATTTCTCAATGGGGAGATAAATCCATCAAAATGCTTCGTAGGCTGTGCCAAGCGGCGAAGTCCCCGGCCAGTGTTCTGGTGTTTCGCAATGATGGTGGCGACCTGTGTTCGTCTCCCGAGGCGGTGGTTGCAGAGTTTGCACACTATTTTTCACTCCTGTGTACGAGCAAAGAGCAGCTATTGGAGGCCTTTATAGATTCATTTTTAAGAGATATTCCCACTCACAAGCTCAACGATACCGCACGCGACCAGCTTGACGCCCCCATAACTATTGACCAACTGGTAAACAGTCAAAATATCGAGTTTTTAATTTCGACCTACACTTATATCGAGTTGCTAATATCGATGGGACAGAATATAGATGTCCAGAATATCGATGGCCAGAATATCGACCCTAAGGTAAGTAATATCGAAATTACTAATATCGATAGCATATATATCGATGTAAGTAATTTCGATTTACTAATATGTGTTAGAAATATTAGTTAAGTATTTAAATTAATTGTTATAATATGTGTTTAATATGTTTTTATAATTTAAAAATATATAAAAGTAAATAATATGTTTTACTACCACAGCGGGTTGTTGGTTTATAGGGGAATAGGGTGGGAAGTAATTTATTTGTAATTAAATAATTATTTTTCAATGATTAATTTATTTTGCAATTAAATATTAATTGGCAATGATTTATTTTAATTGATTAATTGATTAATTAATTGATAATTTATGTATATTTTTAACTAAATTATATGTTTTACTACCACAGCGGGTTGTGGGTTTATAGGGGAATAGGGTGGGAAGTAATTTATTTGTAATTAAATAATTATTTTTCAATGATTAATTTATTTTGCAATTAAATATTAATTGGCAATGATTTATTTTAATTGATTAATTGATTAATTAATTGATAATTTATGTATATTTTTAACTAAATTATATGTTTTACTACTGGAGCGGATTGTGGGTTTATAGGGGAATAGGGTGGGAAGTAATTTATTTGTAATATTAATTAATTTTGGGTAAAGGGGTATTTTTAGGGTTCAGGGTCAGTTTTCAGTTTTTGGGTAAAGGGGTATTATTAGGGTTCAGGGTCAGTTTTCAGTTTTTGGGTAAAGGGGTATTTTTAGGGTTCAGGGTCAGTTTTCAGTTTTTGGGTAAAGGGGTATTTTTAGGGTTCAGGGTCAGTTTTCAGTTCTTTGGTAAAGGGGTATTTTTAGGGTTCAGGGTCAGTTTTCAGTTTTTGGGTAAAGGGGTATTTTTAGGGTTCAGGGTCAGTTTTCAGTTTTTGGGTAAAGGGGTATTTTTAGGGTTCAGGGTCAGTTTTCAGTTTTTGGGTAAAGGGGTATTTTTTGGGTTCAGGGTCAGTTTTCAGTTCTTTGGTAAAGGGGTATTTTTAGGGTTCAGGGTCAGTTTTCAGTTCTTTGGTAAAGGGGTATTTTTAGGGTTCAGGGTCAGTTTTCAGTTTATGGGTAAAGGGGTATTTTTAGGGTTCAGGGTCAGTTTTAGGTTTTTGGGTAAAGGGGTATTTTTAGTGTTCAGGGTCAGTTTTCCCTACTGTTGCACCCACTGGATTGGGAATAGTAATTATTGTTAAGTAATTATATATTATATATGATTTATCATTTTATTTTTTTATTAAATATGTATTATTATTTTTTTTTACAATTATTACATATATTTAAATATGTTTAAGTAATTAATAAGTATTATTTACAGTTTTTTAATGTTATTTTAAATTTTAAAAAAATCGATATATTTAACAACGATATTTTTAACATCGATATTAATTTTTCGATATTTTGGTACTTACCATGTTGTACATAGGGCGTCGATATTTTTGCTATCGATATAATTACGCGGATATTTGTGTAGGTCGAAATTCTGTCTGTCGAAATTCTGTCATAGATCCTGACCAACTCAGTACAACACCGATGGCCATACATCCGGGCCGCACCCCCGGACCCAACCTTTTCCCTATGAAATTCCTTAGACCGCACATAAACACACTGGGTACCCACTTGCTTGATGCCATACATGAAGCTATCAACCACTCTCAACTCCCTCTAGATTGGCGACACGTGGAGATTGTCCTCTTTTTGAAGGCAAGCCACCCGCCTGAAGATCCAGTGTCATACAGACCTATTTCTCTCATCAACTTCGAGCCTAAAACTTCTAGGCAAAGTTATCGCCGCCCGCCTCAGATCCTGCATACAAGACCTGATCCACCCAGACCAGTCAGGGTTCATGCCCCACCACTCTACATGCCATAACATCAGATGGGTGCACAATGCCATGGCAAGAGCCCCAGAACTCAGGTGTCCTGCAGCTATATTGCTCGCAAATATCGACAAGACGTTTGATTTCCTCAGCTGGTCATATCTTATTCGACTCCTGGACGCCATTAACTTTGGTCTACGCCTACTATATACAGGGCCAACAGCCTCAGTCAGAGGCGCAGGACATCGCTCGTCCCCATTCCCCATAAGCAGCGGTACAAGACAGGGCTGCCCCCTGTCACCATTATTGTTCTCCCTTGCCATAGAACCTCTGGCAGTATGGGTGCAAAGTGACCCAGTACTCAGAGGCTTTGAATGGGCCTAGTCTGAATCTGATCAAATAGCTCTGTACGCGGATGACGTCCTCTTTTTTATGACCGACCTGTGGTTTTTGGGGCCCGCATCCTCCAGATCTTTCATGCATTTGGCCAGACTACTGGGCTCTGCGCTAACCCCTCCACATCTGTACTATTCCCGGTGTGGGGGCATCAGGGCCGTGAGACATGGGCTGAACGATTGTCTCGTGCTAGCACGAGATTTAAGTATCTAGGCATTTTTATGTCACCCTGTCCAAAGACCTCGTGGGCTCACAATAATAATCCACTCCTCAAAAGCCTCAAAGATTAAACAGCAGTTTGGTCTCCTCTTCCGCTTTCATTATACTGGCACTCAGCGATTTTTAAAATGGTTTCACTGCCCAGAATACTCTATAGGTTGCAGATTTTCCTGTATGCCATACCACTGGTTTGGTTCGCACAGGTGAATGCCATACATAATAAATTCCTCTGGCATGATGGGCAATATGGGTGGCATTGAGTATGAGCACACAGTCAAAGTACTGCGGTGGCATTGCAGCAGCAGACGTATATGCTTATTATATGGCTTCCCATGTACTAATTGTCAATGAGTGGTGGTATAACTCATCCTCGGACCCAGCGTTCCCACTGGACCATATGGCAATGGGGAATGTTAGCCTTCTTCACCTCCAATATAGTTCACAGAACCTAGATGTCCTACCCCCTGCCAGTAGCACAGTGATTCGACTCTGGCGAGCTATGGTTAGGCTGATGAGACTCTGGCGACTCCGCTGTGGTATGGAACCCCCTTGTGGTCAGTGGCGGCACTAGTGAGTTTCCGCGAGTGGGACCTTGTGGGCATATCCACCCTGGGAGATGGGGAAAGGGGCACGGTATTAAAAACATCAACAGCTCCAAGCAGAGTTTCAACTCCATGAGGTTCAATTCTATAAATATCTCCAACTCAGGCATGCACTCACTCCCCTACTGCGGCCGGTTGAGACTCTGCCAGAAATTCACCCTTTGGAAGGGCATTTATTAATGGGCAACTTGGGCACCCACAAGACCCACCAGATCTACCAAACTCTGATGATGCACAACCACACAACACTACATAAGACCAGACAGGCATGGTTAGAAGACATACCAGACTTAACGGATGATGATTGGACGGAAGCCTTGGCTAGCTCCTGTGGTGCAGCACTTTCAACGCGCTTATACAGTTTAAATATATACATTGTATATATTACACTCAATTTAGACTATGGAAGAATGGCGCCATTCAGCCCCTATATATTTGAGATGTGGGGTGGAAGACAGGACCTTCATACATACTGTCTGGGGCTGTACAGCCCTGCAACCATTTTGGCAAAGGATTGTGGCATGCCTGAGCAAGGTGTTGTCGTGGGATCTCCCATTTGAGTCAAAATTACTGATACTGCATAGTATTGATGGGATCAGGGCCGTTTCTACCATTAGGCAAGACTAGGCGGCTGCCTAGGGTGGCAAAAGGGCTAGGGCGGCAAAAGGGGGATTTTTATTTTTAAATTTGAACCTACGAAAGTAAAGCTAAGTGGCCACCGTGACCTATTCTTGCCTAATGGTAAAAACGGCATTGGGAATAACGAAAAGCAAAACCCAGCGTGCGCGGTCAGGAAACAGAAATCACAAGGTTTGGCACGCAAAGCGACATAAGGCATTTGAAAATAACTGCATTGAGAGGCGGTTAAGAAAAATATCCGAAGAAAAGTAATCTGTCCGTCAGTTAAAGGTGCCCGTGGAGATAACAAGCACATTTAAGAGTGCATGAGGACACATACGTTTGCAAAAAATGCACACGATTTTGAATGACCTACAAAACACACAAGGACAAGTGTACTTAGCACAAATAACACTGCGAAAACAGGTTGTATGGTAAAGAAAACAGGGTTTACCGAAAACAAGACAGCGCAGGGATTCTCTGTACAAAACCGAACTTCTTACGGACTACCAAACACACACTCTGGCACAGGGAACTGCGTGCGTATAGACGGGCAGGGCAACTGTGTGTGTACCAGAGATACCAGATAATAGGAAGCACAAAAGACCCAACAAAACAGCATGTATTAAACACACATCGCAAATAAACAAACAAAACCGGGCAGAAGAAATCGTGTACGTAAGACAAATACACAGAACTAAAAAATAACAGAACACAGGCAACTGTGGGTACATCAAAGACAGAACAACTCACGGAAGCAGACAGGTACAGAGAAGTGTGTGTAAAACACAGACATCAGCAAAGATCAAAAAACCCGATCAGGAGGGACTATGTCCACTATCATGAACTAACACGGAACAACAGAACGTTGGTAATTGTGCTTGTAGCACAAACAGGACTTGTCATGCACACAGTCGAAGGTGTGTGTGTGTATAAAGATGCATCTCAACACTGTAGCTATACAAAAAGGATGACCTCTCTAGAGCCACAAAGGGAAAGAGAGGGGTTAAAGGTAGAGTACAACCTCCAGAGTTAAACTAATTATCACTATAAGTATCCCACTGCTTGTCTTGCAACAATCAACTGCAGAGTTTAATGAGGAGAGGAGGTGATTAGACTGGGGTGTGATAAGAGCTGAGCAAAACGTGCAGAAGGAGACGCGAGGGGTGAAGAGAAAGACCCGCAGGAGGAGAGGCGCACGAGGACTGGCACAATAGGGAGGGGTATTAAGGACTGGCAGAGAGAATTGGTCCTCAGCAAGGGTCTCTCAGGACTGATACAGACCAATTGAGCATTGAAGACTGTTGAGTGAGGGGTACAGAGGACAGGTACTGACAAAGTGACCCTGAAGTCTGTGTTCACTAAGGGGTACTGAAGAATGGTACCTACCAAGGGAGCATTGACGACTATGTTCACTGAGGGGTATTGAAGATAGGTACTGACAGAGTGACCATTGAAAACTGTTTTCACTGAGGACAGGTACTGACAGTGACTTTGAAAACTGTGTTCATCGAGGGTTACTGAGTACAGGTACTGGCCGAGTGAGCATGGAAGACTGTATTCATTGTGGGGTACTGAGGACAGGTACTGACCAAGTGAGCCCCGATGTCTGTGTTCACTGATGGGTACTGAGGACAGGTACTGGGTGAGTGAGCAATGCAAGTTACTATTTTTGTTGTTTCTGGTTTGGAAACCTTGGTGCACTTGAAGCCTCGGTGGTATTTAAACACAAGGCTCTATTGGGCATCCATGTACATAGTTCTGTGAGCGAATGGCTACCGTAACGGTCTGGCCTGGGCTTTTTGTTGAGGTCATTTGCAGGACTGACTGTTGTGATCGTGTTTTCTGATAGTAAATGAGAGTAACATAGAAGGGTTTGTCAGTAGAGGGTGTGCCTCTCCAGCCTGGATGACAGGGGGAGAGAGTGATGTATAAAAGGGAGGGGGCAGCATTTTTCAATTCTCGCCTAGGGTGGCAAAACACCTAGAAACGGCCCTGGATGGGATAGGTGGGAACCGATATATTCAGCACCTATTGATTTTAGCCATCACCATTGCAAAACGGGACATTGCCTAGCAGTGGAAAAGTGTGTGTCCGCCAACGATTGGCAGGTGGAAAAAGGTAGAAAAAGGCCGTTGATGCCAAGAAAACAACCAAAACCACCAGTGAACTAGTTGAGTAGTAAATACGCACCTCTTAAGCACTGCTGCACACCTCTATTCTAGCAACAAAGATTCAATGAGAAAGTTGGGATTTTCCTTTTAGTTCCATACATCTGCAGCTTAAAGCAAATACGTATGAATGCAGAGATTGCTGTGTTTCAAGCTCGGGGCTGCCCCCCAAAACATAGAAAAATATCGCTGCGTTGGGCAGATTACCGGGGCATAGAACTACCCCCCTTATTACTCCAGACTAACCCTGGGCGCAGTATGTGCAGTTGCGCTATGCGTAGCTACGCAAAGTGCAATTCAGACTACGCAAGCTACGCGTAGCTATGCAAATTGTCTAGTGTGGTAGGGAAAATGCTGTTCTCACCGATTGCACAGCGCTGGATGCTTGTCCGCACTGTGCAATTATTGCAAAAGGGTAAACAACCTTTACAATGAAACTTTTACAACGCACTACCATTACGACGCAACTTTTCCAACGCAAACCATTACAACGCATTGCGCTGGGGGCGCTCTAGGATAGGGAATAGGTTTAATGTACTATCCAACACCTTCCCTAATATCCACGGGGACCGGAGTTGGAATAGTAAATTAAACTATTCACTATCCAGCGCCCCAAAGCACTATGCGTTGTAAAGGCATGCATTGTAAAAACCGCGTTGTAAAGGCATGTGTTGTAAAAGTATGCGTTGTAACATCATACATCCTTGCAAAAGGCATCTTGCACAGTGCAAGCGATCATTTTCTGCCGTTCGAGTAGATTTGTACTTGAGCGGCAGTTCTCTCAACTCAAACTGGTAGTTTCTCATTGCTTGATGTTGCTGATCGCGAACGAGGAAAAAGTCTCGCTGGGATGCTATTTTGCTCGCTTGCGTCGCCAACTTGACGTTGAGGACCGCGAGCAATTAAAAAAATGCCTGCTACGCTATGCGTTTATGCACTGTGCTACGTGCAATTCGCGTAGCGCGCAGTTGCGCAAACTACGCAAGCATAGCGTAGTCCTACTCTCAGGGTTACTCCAGACCCCTAATAAGCTGTGTACCCCATTGTGTATGGTCATTGTACAACCAGAAACACCATTCAAAACCTCCAGATCATATATTCAATTGTTCAATTATAACTTGGTGGGATCTGAAATGAACTGCACAATGTTGTTTTTGTTGTATTTGCAAATTTTCTGGAAATTGCGATTAGAAGTATGCATTGTCACATTTATCCATCAAAATGTATCCTCCGGGCCAATGCCCTGTGTATATATCATGTAAACTCAATAAAATATATTGTTAAAAAAAATGTTTCAGTGTGAATTGTGTGTCCATTTAATGTAAAATTAGCTGTCTGTAATTGACAGTGTGCTACAATTTGCTACAGTGTGCCCAAAATTCACAACCAGCTACATACTACACCTTTACCACTCTCCTGATGAAAAGGCAAGACTCATTTGCCATACTTGTTCTTTGTGTGATATCCCCCCAAGACCTTCAAGTGGATCCCCCCTAAGTCAAGGAAGAAAGTCACCCACGCACTCATAACCAGCAGACTGGATTACGGAAACGCACTCTAAGCTGTAATCAACAAGTCCCTACTCCGCAAACTCCAAACAATACAGAATACCGCCACCAGACTCGTCCTCAGCATCCCCCAACACAAACACATCAATCAACACCTACGAAGTCTCCAATGGCTTCCCGTGGAGAAAAGAGTCACTTTGCAAATCCTTACTCACGCCTACAAATGCCTACACAACAACAAACCCAAACACCTCAATGACAGAATGAACTTCCACATACCCAAAAGAAACCTCCGATCTTCCAACCTCGCACTGACTGAAAGGCCTGCATCCACAGAGCCAGAGCAGGCAGAAGATCCTTCTCTCACATTGCAGCCAAGACCTGGAACGAGCTACCAGTAGACATCAGACGCTTCCCCTCTCTGAACACCTTCAGGAAGACCCTCAAGACCTGTCTCTTCGGCTAAACAGATCTGCGGACCCCCCCCCCCCCCCTTCAGCACCTTGAGACCCTCACAGGTGAGTAGCATGCTTACAATTCCCTGATTGACTGATTGATTGGATTTTTCGCAATCCTATGACTTAACTAATGTAATATTGATGGCAGTAACACCACTCTGTAAATTGTAACTTATTGTAATTTATATTTGACACCGAATGAGCAATATGCCATAACCTATAACTTCACCATAATTTATGTATGCCTCCAGGCAGTATGGCAGTGAAAATAGAGACCACGTCTCTAGGAAAATGTATCAGCATTTGATATTGCCAGATTTAAGATGCTGCATCAATATTTCTCTGTTTATAGCTCCAGGACATTATTGTCTTTCTGAGTAACACAGCATATTCTCAATTTTGTTTTTAAATAATATCTGTATGTATTCAGAGGGACAACACTGATGCCAAAATTGCACCAACATAAATAACCATGCACCTAGCTGTGAAGGTTGTGGATCGTAGAAGTACAGTAAAAAATAAGATTGCATTTGGTGGTTTGCAAAATAGAGGCAGAGGTTATTTAATTAATGAGTTCATTAGTAAACAAGCTGCAATTTGTTATGTTTTAAAATATAAGGAGCATGTTATAATGTTTAAAATTTCCCAGAACAGCTCAGCAAATTTACAGTAAGTTGTAACATCTCATAAAATCTCTTAGAAATGCACAAACTAGTTTATCACACAGATTTGAGCAGCCGAAAACTTAATGATAAATAGTTTCCACAGTTGAGCCTGGGAAACTTGTAATTGACCTCACTACATGTAACTATTTTTTTGTAAGCATAAGTGGGGAATTGATTTGGTGCTTACAAAGATTAGATGGATTAGATGATTTTGCTTAATTAATGCTCAAAGTGCCCGCTCAATGAAGGGTCATGGCCAGAGGATTCTACTTGAAGTTCAGCCACCTATTTTGCAAGTGCGCATTTCTAGCCATCCTCACAGAGGCTCTATTTCTGTACAGTAGAGCATGACTTCAGTTTTAGTATGAATTGATTGTGCCTGGATGATCTCTCATTTAATTGTTTTGTAGAGCAAATTAATCAACCCTTGGTAAAATATTTAAAATGAAAAATAAAACAAAAAAGAGCAGGGGAAGTACTGATATGGTAATAGAGTACCCTTCTAACACAAGTTAAAAAAAAAGATCGATATCAAATATCATTAATGAAAACTACTAAATCATCTAATTATTTAAACGGTCCATAGATACCAAAACGATAGACAGCACATGAATCCATCAATATGATTTGGTCAATTCAGAAGATGTGCACAAATAAAGATGTTTAATCATTTTCCAGCAGATCCGAAATACAGTTCACACAAAGAAATATGTTGTGTTTTTGCACGATACAAACACTTATGTGAAGAAATAAGGATGTAGAACTCCATCAGAAAGGAAGATGTTACTCAAAATCACCCAAAATAGTCCATGAATAAAAACAGGGTCTCAGTGGCATTGTCCTGGCCTTTATTTGAGATGTCATCAGGTAAGTGATGAGTGATTTTCACTGACCATGTCATGAGTGAAGTAATATGTCAGGTCATAAGCAGTGCATTGCAGGGCGTGAGTTATAGTTTGCTCAGCTAACAATAACTGCAGAATTTCTCTGGTTTTGTACTAGTGAAATGTCAGTCTAACTAAAATGTCCCTGTAATTTTTGTTTATTTCAGTGAATTTTAAAAGATTTTTTAATTCTATTTCTTAACTAACCATCTCTGTAACCTTTGTTTTTTTATTGTATTTCTATTATTTTTTAACTAGTAGTTGCGTTTGTAGAATGATAGAGAAAGGGGGCGTGACCTCTGACCAACTGTCATGAATCCCACTGTGTCATACTTACTAAAGGTAACAGGAGGGCTTCTAGGTCTCTTAGGATCTGCTGCTTCCAAGAGGACTTCATCCCCCAACCAGTAGTGTGTCAGGGGGTACATTTGGAGAGTGGTGGAGAAAGGGGGCGTGACCTCCAAAGACCTTTCAGCAATCCCGCTGTGTGAGATTTACTGGAGATAACAGGAGGGCTTGTTGGCCTCCACAGACCCTCAGTAGCCAAGGATACTTCATTCTCCAAACAGTAGTGCACCAGGCCGCACATTTGAATACTGATGAAGAAAGGCGGTGTGACCTCTGCTGACCGCTCAGCATTCCCGCTGTGTGAGATTTACTGGAGGCAATAGGGGCTAGTTGGCCATCAAGGACCCACAGCATTCAAGGGGACTTCATCCCCCAACTAGTAGTGCACTAGAAATTGCTTTTGCAGAGTGGTGGAAAAAAGGACGTGGCCTCCAACCATTTCTCATCAATTCTGCTGTGTGGGACTAACTGGGGGTAACAGGAGGTCTTGTTGACCCCAAGGATCCTCTTGAGATAAGGGGACTTTATCCCCCAACCAGCAGTGCACCAGAGGTGCATTTGCAGAGTGGTGAAGAAAGGGGTCATGGCTTCCAAGTCCTCTCAACAATCCCACTGAATGTCATTTACTAGAGGTAATAGAAAGGGTTCCTGGACCCTAAGGACACTCAGCATCCAAGGAGTCTTCATCCCCCAACCAATGTTATATTCCATAAAGGTATCCCATTATAGGCTCAAGTACAAATTGCAGCTTTCACCTACATTGCCCTCTTATTGCACTACATAACCGTTCTTAGGACTGACCTTTTACCTAGTTGAGGTAATGACTAGAGGACCTGGGGTTGTCTCCGAAAGGCCTAAGCCTAATTCATTATGCATGAGGATTCTTGGAATCACAGCTGGACAGCAGGCAGAACAGCTCCTGCATAAAAATGATGTACAAGGGTCATTCCTTCCGTCATCCTAGTTCAACATGACATAGCGACGTTTATCCACAGGGGGTAATACTTTTGGGTATATATACACCATCTCTTTCTAAGGTAGAGGGAGAGGAGAACAGGACTTCCATGCTGACACACTGAGGCGAGAGGCTGGGGCTACTGCATGCAGATACTCCAGCACGCAGTGGTCTTACATCCCTTGCAGCGTATCCACCTCGAGACCAGAACAAGGTCTCACAGTCCCTCATTTCAGGTAATGGGGTTGACTTTATCCTAGAGGGATTCTTGGCCTCCACACCTGCTAGGTACATCTAGTTAGGGTCACATTGTAGGAGTACCCTTTCATTACTGTCATGTATTCTTATACTTACCTGTATTTATCGTTTTAGCATTATGGTAGAAATCTACCCCCTTTTACTCTGTTTGTGCTGATAATCATCTATTTCTGTTACTGTCTAATTATTGTGTCAGCCTTTCTATTTCACACTAGAATGACGCTGGCTCAATAAATACTTATTGGAATACGTCCCCATCGTTTATTCTGTGTAATTCTCTCAGAGACAAACTGACCATGAATGTCTAAGCTACTACTAGACAGTTGGATAGGGTCCGCTGTACTCCACAAAGTTTAAGGTAATCTTAGTAGTAATCAAAAGCGTTCAATCAACTGTCCAAAATGTTAGAAGATCTTTCCACGGAAGTAGCTCATTTAAAAGAAGAATTGAACTCTAAACTTACCACAGAGGAGTTAGGCCAAACCCTTGATGATGTCAATGCACAACTTGAAAAATACACTAAAGAGATCAATGAACGCAAGCTGCGCAAATTCAAAATGGATACAGTTGATTATAAACTTGGGGAGGTGTACAATTGGGCCAAAATCTATGCGGCAAGAAGACAACATAGATCGCAATTCAATAAATCCACTGAAGGCGATACATCATCTTCTGATGACTCCACATGCACCAGACAACCCAGGCAAGATCCATGTCAACCTTCACGCTCGACACAGCCTCAACAAAGCAGCGTTCCAACCAGTCAGCCACCCCAAAGTGGTGCCTCTACGAGTCAACCTTCGACCCAAAGCACCGGACCAGTGCCTTTTTTAGGATTAGGCACAGACCCAACCGGTGATCCAGGCGGACGCGGTTCAACAGAGCTACAGCGCCCTATAGCACAATCAACGAGGAGTCACAGAATTTAATCATCAACATCTCTCAACCCCCATTTCAACAACACAAAAGAAGGTCCTTCAAAAGGGCATTTCTTTTGTTCCAACTTATACCACCAACGACCTAGAAACTCAAGTGAGTTTTTACAGGTTCATACGAACATTACGATTAAAACATTTCTTCTGAAATTTGTTTGTGCAGCGCCCACACCAATTGAAGAGAATACCAATATGGACCTACGTCCCAAAAGCTCTTTTCTGGCTCCAGTTAGCCATAAAACTCTAGATTTATTTGAAGCCCTCGTGCACAAAGATCTTGACATCATCAACCAGACCACAGTTCAACACAAACAGAACCTCACAAGAAATGAAAAAACTGCCTTAACCCAACTAGCCACCACCAGCAACATCAAGATCTGCCCCGCAGACAAGGGTGGGTCCTTGGTAATCATGGAAACTCAGTTCTATCTAGACAGTGTGAACAACCATCTTTCGGATGCAAATACCTACATGGAGATAAACTCTGATCCCACAAAGGAATATTCTGCTATCCTACAATCTCTTATTGACAAAGCAGTAGCTTTTGGAACCATTACCACCAAAGATCGTAGTTACCTCATCAAAACTCATCCTAACATCCCATACCTCTACAGGATTCCAAAAATTCATAAAGATCCAGTTAAACCTCCATTCAGACCCATCGTAAGTACATGCAACTCTATCCACGAACCCATCGGAACCTACATAGATCGACACCTTCAACTTTCGGTCACTCAAATGGAAAGTTACCTACAGGACACCACAGATTTCTTATCTAAACTCATCAACATCACCATTGACCCACAAGCACCTGTTCTACTTTGTACCATTGATGTGAATTCTCTTTACACATCCATCCCCCATAATCTTGGCATCCAGGCCATAGAAGCGGCTCTACTCAAAACCAAAAAATCACCTGATTTACAAGTTTTCCTCATGAAACTCATTCAATTCACCTTGCTACACAGTTACTTCAAATACCAGGACAAATTTTTCATTCAACTCTCAAGCGTAGCGATGGGGAATTGTGCAGCCCCATCGTACGCAAATCTTTTTATGCATGATTTCGAAACTAAACATATACTGTCCATCCCACATTGGCAAGATGTCATGATACTCTATTTTAGCCTCCTCTGGACATCTTCTACACCTGATTTGCCAATGGCTTTATTTTCTGTAGAAAACCCACCGCTTTCCCGTGCACCCGCACGTCCTGTGTGTGAGTATATGTTAGGTGTTAATGACGTGCTCTGTGATTGTTCGTGTTTATTTGGAAACATTCTTGTGCTCTAAAAATGATCGTTTTTATTTGAAAACATTCTTAATGGTCAGATGTCTTGAGCTACCTTTGAATATGCCTTTGCTTATTCATTGGATCTTCGCATACTGATTATTTCTCTCTGTTTGCCAAGTAAATCTATCTTCTATTGCTGCGAGACTCTGAGACTCTCTGTCTTTCATTCCGCCTATGCCGCGCTGTTCTGCTAGCTAGCGGCGGCAGAACGTCATTGAGCACACGTTTCTTAAAAGTGCGATATGGGTGCGGCCTGCTATTTAAACTGCTCCCAGCCTTCTGGAAGGCGCTTTGCCTTCCGCCTTTGTTCAGAGAAGGTCTGCATCTGGAGGCTCCTGCTTCGTCGCAGCTGCAAGGAGTCATCACGTCGTAGCTTCTGGGGATTCCGGTTCCTGAAACAAAAAGCAAGATTCAAGTTAAGTACTTTAGAGTTCTATATTTAAAGTGCCCCACGCAAGAAAGACTAGAACATTTTCTTTAATATTTACAAGGAAAAGACTAGAACGTTTTCTTTAATATTTACAAGGAAAAGACAAGAACATTTCCTTTACAATTTACAAGAAGAAAACAAAAAAATTTCATGAAAGATCAAAGGACTGGAACTAAAAAGCATTACAAGAAGTAATTGTGATGTTAGGAGGATTGTGTTAAATTTCAGCCTGAATTTTAATGTTTTTTCAAAGATGCTTTAGTACTATTTATGAGAAAAGCGCAGGTTGTGTTTCTCTCTTTTATTTTCATTTATGTAAAAAAGGGCAAAGGCTCAATACCTCGCAGAATCCCTCTATAGGTGTAAAAAGTAAAGGTTACAAGTAAGTTTAGGAGAAAATGTGTCACTTGAATGTAGAAAGAGTTAAGAAGGGATAGTGTTTTATTGTATTTGTTTGTATCTTTGTAGCAAACCCTCAGAAAATACTTCTAGAGCCAAAAACCAGACAACGATCTGAAGAAAAAGGAATCAAGACAAGACCAAGACATACTGGACGTTTGCCAAGACAGAACTGATCGCAGGTAGGCGTGAGACTTAGACTCTCTAACTAAACACAGTTTTAGGGAAAAGTTAATGCAGTGTTTGCAGTTTAGTAACAAGGAAAGTTGAGAGCCTAGTATTAAAACTCTGATACTTGTTGCCTCGCAGGTCGACAGCAAGATCCTCTACCAACCCACGTCCAGTACCGGCCTTCCTCCCAATTTCTAGTTCTATTTTTACTGTAGATTTAAAACCAGTAAGAATTTAGTTAGTTATTTGGGAAGTTGGTCCTTTGCGTCTCTGCGAAAACATCTACCTCATCCTAGAGGCTTCGCTCATAGGACAAGGTAAGGGACGACGTAGCCTGGTTTGACAGAAGGCAAAGCCCATGGATACTTATCGCCCAGACACAATGGACCAAGTTTCTTTACCGGATATTGCAGCTATCCTAAATGATTTAAGAGAGGAAAATGCTTCCTTGCGTAGGGATATGTCCTCTCTACAGGAGGCAACACAACACAAACCAGTTTTAAAACTGGCAACTTTCCATGGATCTTCCTCAGATTCAGCTCCCCAAACTCAGATCCAAGTGGTTACTCCTGTTCCCATTCCCTTAGCTCAGCCAGAGAGATTTTATGGGGATTGTAGTAAGTTCTCCTTATTTTTGCAGCAATGTCATTTACATTTCCTTGCAAAAGCAAACGCCTTTCCTGACGATTCTTCTAAGGTGGCTTTTATGTTATCCTATTTAGGTGGTGACGCTGCTCTTTGGTCTGTGCCAATAGTTGAGAAAGATGATCCTAATCTTTATAACTTTAGGAATTTTGAGCGTGCATTAAAAAAGATTTTTGCTAAACATGTCTTTGTCCAATCCGCTGACAATTAGCTTTTAGGTTTAAAACAAGGATCCTCTGATCTGCTTCATTACATCTCGCAGTTTAACCGATTGGTTCTATTAGCAGGTTGGCCTTACGATAAAAGAGTCTCAATATTTTACAAAGGTTTAAGAGATGATTTAAAAGACATGGTAACCCAAATCCTGGAACCCCCTGATGACATTAATGAATTCATAGATTTAGTAGTTAAGTTAAACCATAGACTACTGGAAAGGAAAGGTGAGAAAGGAAGATCTGATCACAAACTTGTATTCTTTAAGGACAAGACCTCATCATCTCGAGAGATAAACCCCAAGCAATATTCAGTAGAACCAATGCAGATAGGTTCCATTAGAGGACCTTTATCAAAAGATGAAAAAGAAAAGAGGCGAAAACTTAATCAATGTCTTTATTGTGGCAAAACAGGCCATTTTGTAAAAGAATGTCCTACACGACCTAATAAACCAAAAACTAGACCTTCAGAAATAGCCATTACTCAGGAACCGTCGGAAAACTAGAGAACTCGATGAAGGAAGAGGTCAGTTTATCGAGTGCAGTTTCTAGTTTGGCTTCTACTGTTCCTCCTTTAAGTTGTAAACATTTTTGTATTCTAGTAGATTTGAGAAGTTTACTTCCTTCTTCTCACTCAAGGAAGGTAGAGGCAATTATTGACTCAGGGGCGACAGGAAATTTTATTGATACACACTTTTTCCCTCAGCAAGGTTTCAGTTCAGTATCAAAAAGCCATCCAGAGACTGTTAGGGCTGTTGACGGTAAAGATTTAACTTCAGGCCCAATAGACAGGCAAACAGAACTACTTGAAATGGACTGTTCACCAATTCATAGAGAGAGAATTCAGTTTGACATCATAGATGCCCCTCAATTTCGATTAATCCTAGGAATACCCTGGTTAATTCTACACAATCCAAGAATTGACTGGGTCTCTAAAGAGGTAACATTTAATTCCTCTCATTGTTCAAATCAATGTTTCCTTTTAAAGAAAGAAAAAGATGTAATCCAAAGTTTTGACTTTACAACCGGATCTACCAGTGTTCTAGCTTTAGACGGAGTCCCATCTGTCTATTCTGATCTTGTGGATGTTTTTGACAAGAAAAAAGCTAACACTCTTCCTCCACACAGGGATTTCGACTGCAGAATTGATCTAGTACCTGGAGCCACCTTACCCTGCAGTAGGATTTACGCCATTACTGAAAATGAGAATGTACATCTTAGAGAATATCTTGATGAATACCTGGCTAATGGTTTTATTCGACACTCTAAATCTCCTGTGTCATCAGCTCTTTTTTTTAATTCCAAAAAAGGGAGAGGAGTTGCGCGTGTGTATCGATTATAGAGCCTTGAATAATGTAACCATAAAGAACAGATATCCTTTACCTCTTATTCCTACTCTATTAGACCAAATTAAGAAGGCCACCATTTATACAAAATTGGATTTGCGCGGAGCATACCATCTGGTTAGAGTCCGAAAAGGCGATGAGTGGAAAACTGCTTTTTGCACAAAGTTTGGCCTCTTTGAATACCAAGTGATTCCTTTCGGACTTTGTAACGCTCCTGCAGCTTTCCAATTTTTTATAAATGAAGTGTTGCACGAATTCATTGATATATGCTGTGTAGTTTATATTGATGATATCCTAATTTTTTCCAACTCTGAAAAGGAATATGTACAGCAGGTCCGTGCCATTCTTCAAAGTTGCTTTCTAATTCTTTATTTGTGAAATTGGAGAAAAGCCTATTTCATGTATCCAAAGTGGACTTCCTTGGTTAAGTAATTAGTCCCAAGGGAATTGAGATGGACCCAAAGAAGGTAGAAGCTGTAACCTCTTGGCCTAGTCCTACTTCTGTAAAACATGTTCAAAGCTTTTTAGGCTTTGCTAACTTCTATCGTCAGTTTATACAAGACTTTTCTCAGACAATAACCCCCATCACTAAATTGTTACGAAAAGGTGTAAAGTTTGTTTGGTCAGATTTGGCTGAAGAAGCTTTTCAGGAGCTTAAAAGAAGATTTACATCCGCCCCCATTTTAAGCCATCCTGATCCCAGTCAACCCTTTATCGTGGAAGCTGATGCCTCACAATTTGCCTTAGGTGGGATCTTGTCTCAAAGAGATATAGATTCTGGTCAGATGCATCCAATTGCTTATTATTCAAGAAAGTTCTCTCAAGCTGAGTTGAACTATGCAATTGCTGATAAAGAACTTTTGGCGATTAAAGCAGTCTTTGAAGAATGGCGTCACTACTTGCTAGGAGCTTGTCACCCTGTAACAATTTACACTGACCATTGAAATCTCCAAGCTTTACGATCAGTAAAAGCTCTGTCAGCAAGACAATTAAGATGGTCTCTGTTTTTTAATGATTACAATTTTGTCATTACATATCGTCCAGGTAAAGAAAACCTCAAAGCTGATGCTTTGTCCAGATTAGGCGAAAACAATAGCGAGCAAATTAACAATGTTCATCCTGTGATTCCCACATCATGTTTTCAAGCTAGTTTATCAGTTTGTGATATCATTGTTGATATAAAGAAAGAAGTACTAAATAAAGGAATGGATGAATGGAAAAGAGAGTATCCCTATCTTCAAGAAAAGGATAAATTAATTCTGGTACATGATCTCATTATGGTCCCAACCTGTTCGCTTCAAAAATCCATCATTCAATTACATCATGACACTACAGCTCATCCCAGCATAATGAAAACCTATGAACTAATTAAAAGAACTTTCTGGTGGCCATCGATGTTAAAGGATGTTCAACATTTTGTTGAAACTTGTAGTGTTTGCATTCAGAACAAAGTTTCTCATCAGGCTCCTAGTGGTTTGCTAACACCTCTTCCCATTCCACCTCATCCATGGCATACGATCTCTTTAGATTTCATAGTGCAACTTCCTGAAACTCAGAAAGGGTATAATACCATCCTGACTATTGTAGACCAGTTCTCACGTATGGCCCATTTCATTCCTCTAAAAGGTCTGCCCACAGCTATGGAGTTAGCTCATCTTGTAATGGAGAATATAATACGTTTACATGGCATTCCATCTGTAGTTATTTCAGACAGGGGGTCCCAATTTATATCTCGTGTTTGGCTAAATTTAGGTACCCTCTTGAATATGGATGTTCGATTATCATCAAGTTATCATCCTCAAACAGACGGATTAACAGAACGCACCAATCAAACCATAGAACAGTTTCTTCGTTGCATGTTAACAAATTCAACTGAAGATTGGTCAACTCTTTTAAGCCCTTTAGAATTCGCTTACAACAATGTAAACCATAGAGATGTCCCCGTTCTTTTGTAATTATGGTTTCCATCCCAAGTTTATTCCCAAGACTATAAAAGAATCCGAGGAAAACTCATGTATCTTGTAGATTGGAAGGGGTACGGCCCTGAGGAAAGATCTTGCCAATGGGTGTAGCTCCCCAGATAGAGGTTTGTACCACTTGGGGTACAGTTTTTACTGCATTATATACCAGAACTCATGGTATCCCTTCATTAGCAGTGTTACCTGGCGTAATAATACAAATACAAACTGGGTATGGAGCAGAACCTGCTCTGAACTTAGGGATGAAATTGTTAGGCAATTTTGCCCAGGTATCATCTATAATATTAGTAAACATAAAAGGGGAGGCAGCAGCAGTGGCAAAATGCCAATGTCTAAGGGATTTCACTAATTTACAACAGGAACACGAATTATCACAAGCACCTATGCTGAATTAGGTAGGGATAGTTTGAGAGATAAAGCATTAAAATCTCAACTCATGAGTGATCCTGAGAAGGATAACACAAAGCAAGCACCCAATTCTTCCAAGAAGAAATGGGATAGTAATAATAAAAATATATAAGAACAGATCTAAGTCCAGGAGTGGTTCTCCTCAAAAGGAGCCCTCCAAAAGGAAATACAACCTTAGGAATAGGGATAAAATTAAAAAACCTGACAGGTATCAGGATACTGATACACCTTCCTCTCGTTTCTGTTAAGGTTCATCTAGAAACTCTGAGAGAGAAGGACGGTCAGAACACAGACAAGAAGAGCATACAAAGTCAAGAGACACACCACGCGCTTCAAGTGACACTTCTAAAAAAGAAGACAAGCCACATCTAAACCTCAATTTGAAAAGATGAAAGTAGCAGGTCTCAAAGTTAGACATGCCCTGAATTCTGAGGACACAACTACTGAACAGGGAATGGGCTCTGACGATGATAGATAGCGCAGCAGAAGTAACAATAGCTCGCCAGAACCTGATGGAATTTCTGGTGACACCGGAGCTGAATGAGTACATCACAGTGGAAACACCTGATATGAGGATAAGTGTCCCACATAGGCTACATGAGATAACACTCCTAATGGAGAGGGACAGACCCAGAAATGTTAAAGGTCTCTTTTGACTATGACATATTATTAGCTGAACAAGATTGGGTGCCTGCAATCGTTATGGATTTCCCAAAGGGAGAAACGGTAATTTTACCATATTTTCCGACCATGTTCCAATTTATTCAAAACATACATATGCACGGGAGTGGGCTGTGGCCCTTGCTCCAGCACTTTATCGCAACCATGTTGGGTGGCAACTGAGTCACCTCACCATATAATCCCAGTTAAAACTAATCCAGTTCCACAGAGACAGTACCCAATAAAACAGGAAGTGAAAAAACAGGTCAGGGATATCTTAGATCAACTTGAAACCCGATAATTATGACTGTCTAGTTTTAGATTATAGACATCTTAACTAACGTACAAAGACATTTGCAGGACGGAATGCACATAGTGGCATATTAATGAATAACGTGCGTAAAAAAATCAAAACAACACTAGATAGCTCAACTGGATTCTTCTGCCTAAACACATCGCCTGAAAGCAGGTGTCTGACTGCATTCTTCGCGTTCGGTTCCAGCGTCAATTTTGTAGATTCCCCCAAGGGTATAAGAATAGTCCTGGGTTGTTCAGCCCTAGGGTAACAGAAGTACTTCAAAAATTGGAAGAAGAGGCATTTTCCTATGTAGATGATATTTATCTGATGGATGATGATTTATAGGATCACTTGACCAGGGTAAGCAGCATCATTTTGGGGTTCTTCTCTGTGGGCTATAAATGTAACTTTAAAATTCAAAAATAGCCCACCTTAATGTCCTATTTTTGGAATATGAGCTATCAAGTGTAGGTAAAAAGTTGACAGCTAACTCTTTGGAAAAGTGTGCACTGCTGCGACCTCCCAAATCTTTGAAAAATTTACAATCCATATTGGGATTTTAAAATTTTGGCACAACACACATCTTGGATTACGCAGAAAGAGTAAAACCTTTCTATGACTTAATAAGACCTGGTTACTCAGTTAGGCATTGGACACATGGACACAGAGATATCCTTTGTTCCCTACAAGCTACATGATAGCCTCAAAACACTTATAGACATGCGCAAACGTATGCAATCTGGTGATCTGCGTGGTAGCTGGTCAATTTGGGTACACTTACCTATTCTTCAATGAAGGCGAAACGGTACCTATTGCATAGAAATCACATTTGTACACAAATGCTGAAACGTATTTTACATCTACAGAAAAACATTCTGACAGCATTACAGGCCGCAGTAGTGAGAGAAAGCCATGGAAAGTTTTGGTGTAGCACTGTGGTATTCCTCTCCGTACCATCCTGAGGGAAGTTTGGTTGCGGAGAGGAAAAACTGTGACTTAAAGCAGTCCTCAACAGCTAGGGTATTATATTCGGGTGGTAGTTGGGTCAATCACCTATATGGGGTACAGCGTGCCCTGAACAATTTGCCAAGATTTTCTCTAGGAGGGGTCACTCCTTATTTGAGACAAGAGTGTGGGTACCTGATCTCGATTGTGAAGGCACAGTGGTGGATGTTAAACCATTTGACTTCAATAAACGTTTGGCTGTTTTACAGGATCTGAATGAATCCAGAGCACTACAAAGCAACATGCAGGTCAAGCGCACTGCCACTGGGGAAGTCAAATCAGTCACGACAAGACCTGTCTGGATCCCAAAAGATGGGGATCTGGTCAGAGAAAAGATTGAGGACAAGAAACAATTTGCGCCATCACACGGAAAAGGTATTGGATACAAGGACAGCTCCTGTCCCAGTCCCCACATGCTTTATTTTGGAACTCCTGAGAATTACAATGATGCAAAATTTCTTTATGTTTCAACAAGAATTTTTTCTGCAAACCAAGGGAGTAGCGATGGGGGCTACATTTGCCCCTAACCTGGCGATACTATACATGGACAACTATGAGAGCAACGTCATTTTCAGTGAGACAAATCCATTCGGGGCCCACATACTTATGTGGGTCCGATATATAGACGACGTGCTGTGCATTTGGGAGGGCACGAAAGTACAACTTATTTTGTTCCATGTCTGGTTGAACTCACAAAGCATGGATATCCAATTCACCCTAGAATCTAATAAAGAGAAGATTCCGTTTTTGGATATCACCATCTACGCTAATTCTTAGACCAAAATGTTGGAGACAACTTTATTCCGTAAACCAACGGAACGTAATTCACTTTTGGAATACAACAGCCACCATCCTAGGGGATTGCGCGACAATCTCCCTGTGGGTCAATTCTTCCGCGTCCGCCGGAACTGCTCAAGTAAAGAGAACTATATGGCAGAATCACAGGACCTCTCTGAGCGACTAACAGCACGAGGTTATCCCACACGTCTAGTCAAACGTGCTCGCAAAAGAGCTTGGTACAGTCCTCGAGAAAATCTCCTACAATGTGAAGTAAAAGAAGATCTTTCCAATGAACGTGTCATTTGTGTTACTACCTTCTCCACCCGCAGCAATGATATTAAGAAAATCATTAACCATGATTGGCGGCTAGTAGCAGATGACATTGGACAAAAAGTTCTCCCATTACATTCTTTCAAGAGAGCACGCAACATCAGGGATCAAGTGGTACAATCCTTTCTTCCATTACCTCGTGACCCAACGATCCAATCATTGTGGCGCCTCCCTCCCGTTGTTGGCCATACGAGATGTGGTACATGCACAGCATGTGCCACCACAATCCAGATCAAAGAGCTCACCCATCAGGGAAAAACCTACACACTCAAATCCCACACAAATTGTAACACCACCAACGTCATCTACCTAATCAAATGTCCATGTAATCTGGCATATGTGGGGCAAACCCAACAAAAGGTCAAAGCTCGCATTCTCCAACATGGAAGTAGAATTAGATGTAGAGTACAGGGGGCACCTTTGGTAGACCATTGCACACTGAAAGGCCACACCCCTGACAGCTTACAGTGGGTAGTACTAGAGAAAATCAACCTGGGACCCAGGGGCGGGGATATGGCACGTATCCTAACCCTTAGAGAGTCTAAATGGATGATGACTCTAGATACCATTGCCAATGGGTTAAATGAAGCTGAAAGCAGTCACGCACAATTGGCTAGTTTCGGTCGATGAACAGCGATCTTCACCCTCATGTGAGGGGTGGTTAAGCAAAAAGGAAGCAGACTTCCTGATCAAAAAGGATCCAAGGACCCCGTACTTTTACGTACTCCCTAAGATCCACAAAGGGGTCACACTGGTGCTGGTACATCCAATAGTCTCTGGGATAGATTTTGTCTTGGAACCTTTATCTCAATTTTGCGATCACTTTTTGCAACCACTAGTAAAAGAGATCCCCTCTTACATCCAGGACACAACAGACATTTTAAGCCTGCTGGATCAGTTCCTGGACACTGACCAGATTGACTTCCTCATCACCCTCGATGTGGAGGCCCTCTATACCAACATTCCACAGAGGGCAATGCTAGGGGCGATTGAGGAGGTATTAAACACCACCCAATGGGATTCATTGACCCTACCTGCATTTATCACTGAATGTGCCACTCCAGCTTTAACGGAAAATGTCTTCGAGTTTAAGGGGAGGTTCTACCATCAGATTCGGGGCACCTCGATGGGGAGCACCTTCACCCCAAGCGTGGCCTGCCTCTACATGGCAGAATTCGAGGACAAACACATCATTCATGCCACCAACCCCTACCAGGCTAACATTAGATTATGGAAACGTTTCATAGACGATATCCTAATCTTCTGGACAGGGGAAATGGTATCATACAACAAATTCTTCCAATGGATCAACAATTTGAATCCCTTTTTGAACTTCACAATCACTGCTTCCCCATCAAAGACAGCCTTTCTGGATCTAACTATCATGATTGACGGAGGCAACCTCTCCACCACAATGTACAACAAAAGTACTGATCGCAACAGCCTCCTGCATTTCGCTAGCCATCACCCTAAAGCCTTAAAAGAAAACTTGCCCTTTGGGTCATTTTTAAGGGTGAGGAAGAATTGTAGTACCACAAAGAGCTATAAATCAGAATCCAACACCCTTACAAACTATCTGACAGCCAGAGGCTACCCCCAGAGGACCGTCTCTCCAGCTAGGAAACTAGCACAAACCTGATGAGCCGAAGGAGAAACAGCCCATGTCCTGTGTGACTACTTTCACTCCAGCTTCAGATAAATTGAAGAAAATACTGACGCGACATTGGTACATCCTAAACACAAGATGCCTGAGTCTGGAACGACCGCATTTTATGTTCAAGCGGTTTGGAAATATGAAAGACATCCTCATCCACACCAGACCCAAAAAGAAGGGACAGAACCAGCAAACAACTCTGTGGCAATTGCCCACAATCAAGGGCCACTATCCCTGTGGGATGTGTAGCACGTGTGCATTCACAACCACCCACAAAGCAATTGCATTGAATGACTCATTCACCTGGGAATTGAGGCGTCACACTAAATATAATACCATTGCATCTACCTGTTGATATGCCCATGCGGACTCTACTATGTGGGCATGACCACATGCCCCATAAAAGTACGCATCTCGGAGCACCAAAACAGCTTCCGCTGCAAGAAAACGAATACAAAGATGTGTACACACTACCTGGAACAGAAACACTCAGCAGACTCATTACAGTGGCTAATATTAGAAACTAGCCCACACACGACCAAACAGAACCTCTTTATAAAAGAGCCAAGATGGATACACCGCTTATCCTCAGATAACACAGGCCTTAATGAGGAAATCCCATGGAGTACAATCTAGCACAGAACAAGCGTCTATTGAGCAAGGGAGTCTAGACCAGCTGGGTGGATTGCTACTACAACCCTGTCACACTAGGGGAGGGCATTCACATGGGCCAAGCGACAATAAAAACCATAATTTTCCCTAGAACCTAATGGGCACAACATACTCAACACTAACCACTTAACAAACACAGTGCACTAAACAGAAGTCAAGAACTGGAGAAATCAAGGCCATACTCTATAAACTACATATAAATATATGGAAATGATCTCCACGACCACAGCCCAATAACATAGGCGATATGTCCTTGGCCACCTATATGGCGAAAAATAGTGGTAAAAGAGCCACAAACAGACATTTTTGCCTAAAAGCATGAGTTCCTAGGGAATACCACTACATACCACCCTGGTACTATGTCAAAAGAAGGTACTACTGCAGCACAAGACACCACTTTGTCATGGCCGCTCGCTGATCAGCGTTTATCAGATGACATTCTAAGTGAGCGCCTACATGACGGGAATCATCAGAGAAGCAGCAAACAAAACATTTTATTTTAATATTTATCCACAGGGATATTATATTCATTTATCCACAAACATAAGGTCTAAGTGAAAAGCAACCCTAAAACCCGAAACCCCCCGTGGTGATAACGAAGGGAAGACACTAAAACAGCGATAGGCACCACTCCATCATGGCCGCCCACTGTTGATCACAATTCACATGACCTTCACAGAGAAACGACCCTAATCACGTGACCAGGGAGCATAGAGATAAGCAAGATGGTTACACTGGGAAAACACCTCCCGGACCTGGCGGCGTAGGGTAGGTCATATCAGCGAGCATATGAGGCGCAAATTGTAAGTAAAAGATACAAGCCTGTCTGTTACAAATGTGATTGTTAAGATTGTGGGAAAGGAGACCAGTGCAACTCGGCCTCCATATGGTTCACTACGTTAAAAGCAAACGCACCGAAGGGAGGTACTGAGACCCCGGATTGATAAAGTTTTAGCGATTCGATCGAATTATACCGCCATTGAGTTCCAACTGAGATTGATTGTGCACTGATTAAGGGAACAGAGCAAAACCTTATTTTATTGCTACACACATAACCAGGGGCGAGAAAACGCTTAAAAAAAAGGTACACGCTTCCAACTGTGGCCACCGTTATTAACAGTGGGAAGCGCACCAGCACCGCCTAGTTTTACTTTGTACACACTGTAAAACCATCCCTTGAAGGCCGCTGGTTTACAACTATAGAAGACAAATCTGTAGCAGGATAACCAAAATACCCGGCACAGATTGTTAAAAGGTACACGCAATCAACTATAGCCACTATCACAAACACTGACAAAGTTTTAGCGATATAATCATAATATACCGCCATTAAGTTCCAACCAAGATTGAAGGCACACTGAATATGGGAACAGAGCGAAACCTTATTCTATCACTTAACACATAACCAGAGTCGAGAATAAGCTCATACATAGTACACGCAACCAACTATGGCCACCGCTATCACTATTGAGAAGCGCACAAGCACCGCCTCGATTTACTTTGTACACGCTGTAAAAAAATTCCATTGAGGGCGGCTAGTTTAAACTATAGGAAACAAAGCTGGAGCAATACAACCAAAATAACCCCCACAGGATGTACAAAGGTACACACAACCAATTATAGCCGCTGTTACAAACACAGAGAAGCGCGCAAGCACCGCCGAATTTTACTTTGTACACACTGTGAAACTATCCCTTGAGGGCGGTTGATTTAAATTACAGAAGACAAAGCTGTAGCAATACAGCCAGAATGACCATTGCAAGGAGAAGTTAAATCTATAAAAGTCTCTACCAACACCCAGAGAACACTCGAGACACTCTAGGAATATCACGAGCAAATAGTCACAAAAGTTATAATTAGGAACCTGTACAGCCAGTTTGTTCGATGAGAAACCATACCAACTCAACTTTAATAAGAGGAACAAGATGACACTTCTACCGTTACTTGACAAATGAATTCCTTTACACACAGCCAAAACTTGATTGAAGCCTAAACCATTGTGCAGACCGCCGGGTACTGGCGATGCCTAGGTTTCTTGCAGAATAGGTGAGTCCAATACCTCCTTTATACCACTGATTGCAATGATTCTATATCCACAGGGCTATGCAGAACACAACTTGCTCACTGAGGATATCTAGCCAATATCTTTTAATCACATTTTAGCACTGTACACGCTAGTTGCACTTAATTAAGCTTGTTCTGGAGAAATGTATAAAAGTCACAATTACCATGGTCTGGAAACCTATACCTGTTTTTATATGCTTTTTTTCACCACTACAGGAAGATCCAGCCCATCACAGACTCATGAACAAAATTAGCACCTTTCTTCTTGTGATACCTAAACTAACCTATCGGACGACACTTACCAAGGTCCTCTAGTTTAGACATTTGCAAATTAACAGTTTTTAAGGTCCTGAAAAATCTCTAGTGAATTAACACAGATGTGAGAAACATGTTGACCACCATAAATAATAACCAGCACTGAAACAGGAACATCAAATTCTGTCAAGTGCTAGTTATCACACATTTTAATTAAGACAGGAGACCCCCAGAATAAAACTATTTTCTTATAGGTACCCCCAGTCTTACTTTAACTCACTTCCAAATCTACACACCCCTGGCCCCACACCCGCACTTCACCAAACGGCCGTTGGAAAAAGATCTCCGGTAAGCAGCCCCTCCTACAGGGGAGCCGTTGGGTATTGCACCGCCAACCCAATGAGGAGCAGCCCAGATGATGAAGCATGACACCTGCAAGGGTGTGTGAGGGCATTACATCCAACAAAATGGATGCCCAACTGTGATCTTATCAAGACCAGTGGCACCTACATAGTGTGACTCAAACCTTTCTCCTTCTGAGGAACGGCACAGCTCCTTTTTGTTCTGAAACTTGGTCTTGAAACCACATACATCATCTCATCATGAACAAAGAGACTTGCTTTCCGTGAACATTACAGCTGTTCCAAATCCTGATGGTATTGTTTGGGACAAAGGTAATTATGATATATTTGGCCGGACATAACCTTTGAAAATACCACATTTATTTAAAATATCTCTAAGTGATATTATTACCTCCAGTACATTCTCTGACGAATGGGATTTTGAAACTGTCAATAACAAGTTGTCTGATTTAGAAAAATCTGCTTCATTTTCAAGCAATGAAATATTAGAAGTCACATCTGATTTTGATAATATGTACTGTTATCATCAGTATGGTCGTCACTTTTAACACAAATCGAGTATCCCTAGAAATATTTACACATACCATCAACCGGAACATTATCCAACACCACCAAAAGGTAGGTTGAAAACTTTCACAAAGAAATTTTCAAATCTGTCAGGGTTCAACACTTCTGACCCAACGTCAGTGTTCTATTAGGTTGCACCTACACCTGCACAGAAAAATATGCTGACTAACACCAAACAGATGTATTCTGCATCCTTTATTGCCCAACTGTCTGAACAGGGTTTCAACTAATGGAAAGACACAATAGACACAAAATCGGTCTGGGGTTCTAAGTATTGGTAAGTTCAGGGTACATACAAAGGTTGGCGAAAGCTGAAGAGGAACATATTGTACAGATCTAACAGGGTCTAGACGACAAGCCTACTATGTACCAACTAGTAGTGTTAAAATCCGAACTCAACTCCAGACTTAGTCACAAAGCAGCCGAGACATATAGAGCATATAGGAAAGACTTATATGAGAGTGGTGAGTACGCTAGCAAGCAGTTGGCGTTACGTACTTGTCAGAAGAATGTTTTCAATAATATTTGCTCCATACAGGATAGAGGGGAGACCCATACACAAATCCCAGATATTATCTCCTCCTTTCAACGCTATTATCAGAAATTATATTCCAGATGTCCTAACTACGAATGAGAGCGATTCAGGTCTATATCTTAATAACCTCCTGGATAACCCTGATACTGCGAGAATTCTAGATGAGGCCTCCCGTGAGGACCTAGATAAAGAAATTACTCTGACTGAGGTGCAGGCAGCCCTGTCTTCACTCTCAACTGGTAAAGCCGCTGGCCCTGACAAAATACCGCTTGACCTATATAAAATACTGAGTGACCAACTTTATCCTCTGCTCTACGATCTGTTTTTGGGGATACAACATAACGGTGTCTCTCCTGAATCATGGAACGAAACTAATATAGTTGTCTTCCCTAAAAAAGGTAAATCCCCTGATCAACTTACATCCTATCGCCCCATTTCATTAATCAATTTGGACTCCAAATTATACGCTAAAGTGCTGGCTGCTCGGCTCATTCGGGTCGTCGAGCACCTGGTCTCCCTGTGGCAGCATGGGTTTGTCCCTGGAAAGGGTACTACGGATCATACACGTAGGGCTATTGCCCTATTTGATGCCATGTCTGTCACGGGGGGCCGGATGTCGATGATCCTACTGGATGCCGAGAAGGCTTTTGACCGTGTTTCATGGAACTTCTTATGGGCGGTCCTGGCACGGCATAATTTTGGCCCCAAATTTATGAAATCTATTAAATCTATGTATTTATCCCCTAAGGCAAAGTTACAGATTATGGGTTCAGAATCTGGCTACATTAATATTTCCAGGGGCACCAGGCAAGGGGCCCCTGCTCACCCCTATTAGTTGCACTATATATAAACCCCCTAATTCTAAAGTTTTTGGAGACTCAAGCAATTAAACCTATTGTTTGCGATCAATACGAGACAAAGGTATTGGCTTATGCCGATGATATCGCGATTATTACATCTGATCCGATTGAGGCCATCAAAGAAATAGAGGCTGTGACACTTGTGTATGGTAATTATTCAGGATACTCCTTGAAAAAGGAGAAGACAGTTATATTAGGTACGGATAATACCATCTTCCTAGACCAAAGGAGAGTCAATAAGGCCATGTATTTGGGTGTTATTATCAGCCCCATTGTTAAACTTATACCTAATCTGAATATTGATCCATTATTGGCTAATATTAAAAAGGATCTGGACAGGATCAACAGTCTTCACCTATCGATTATAGGTAGAGGCAACTTTCTAAAAATGAATGAGTTGCCCAGGTTTTTATACCTATTTCGAGCAATTCCTCTGGCTATCGATATTAAGATATTAAGAAAACTGAATCTTCTCGTGTCCAAATTTATTTGGCAACAAGGCAAGGTCAGGAGATCTCATAAGCTATTATCACTTCCTCGGAATAGAGGTGGTCTTGCCATCCCCAGTGCCATTTTATATTATTGGGCTACCTTTCTCCATCAAATGGCTCCTCTTGTGTGCCCCCAGCTAATGTAACTGATACTGGCATGAGTCCAATCCCTTCTATCTATGAGCTCATACTAGGGCAGATGTCCAAGAGTCTCTTTTTGAGACAAACAGATGCAATATATTACAGAAAGAATAATAAGTTTGCAATCATAACAAGTGCCTGGAAGGTTTGGTCTGATGTCTCCAAACATATGCTCATTGGGAAAATAAATGGGTATACACCCCTTTGGCACTCAATAGCAACATTGGGCTTAGAGTATGATGTTATTTCTAGGAAATGGGAAGCTGCTGAAATTAGGACAGTGAATGATCACTTGGTGAAGGGCTTTGCAACTACTTTTTCAGATGTAAAAACGAAATATCAAGTATCTAATGGAGATTATCTGAAATTTGTACAGGTATATGCTAAACTTAAAGCGAAAGAATCAACTATTTCTTTATCTAGAATAGAAATCATTGATGCAATGAATAGTTCGGCCATTAGGATTGGTGTTATATATAAGATTTTGCTGACTAGAACTCAGGATGATTTAGACACTAGCTGGGCGACTAAATTAGAGAACCCCAACGTCGCCATTGATCGATGTTTAGAATTGTCCCACAATCTTCTCATGTCAAGCAATCTTAAGGCACAGCTCTTCAAGACTATATTTAACCTTTACTATACTCCTGCCAAATTATATACCTGGGGTAAAAGGGAGAATGACCTCTGTCCCAGATGTCTACAGGGACCCGCTACATTAATACATATGTTCAGTAACTGCAGCGAGCTCGTCTCCGTTAAGAGTATGATAGCCAAATTTTGGGAAGAACTGTTTGGGCATAAAATTCCTGATTCTGAGACCCTCTCTGTACTTGGTTATGACTGTTCACTTAACCTTACCAAAAGAGAACAAAGACTGGTCTTCATTGGCACAGCTGTTTTTAGAATTATCTTGTCCGCTCGATGGAAGGATGTTGATCCACCTAGCTTTCAGATGTGGCTGGCTCGCTTTCTTGCGGTCTATAACTTTGAAACAGCCATTTATGCTACTAGGGGCCCAAAAGCTAGAAAAAAGGGTGAGGCGAATTGGCTTGCAGTCTCTAACTGGAAAGCTGGCATCAGGTCAATCCCTGTCAATAGTAACCCTAGATGGGATATTATTTGGTCTTTTACAGGTGACACTGTATTTAATTTGTTAAAATGATAATGCTATTTTTTCTCTGTTATTTAATTCTATTGCCCTATGTTTATTTTCCTTTCTTGATATACTTTTTTGCTTGTTCATCCTGTCGAGATTATCTTATGTGTATTGTTTATAATCACTCCTGTATGTCCTGGCTCAATAAAAAAAAAAAGAAAAAAAATGATTCTATATTCACAGGGGCATGCAGAACACAACTTGCTCACTGAGGATATCTAGCCAATCTCTTTCAATCACATTTTAGCACTATACACGCTAGTTGCACTTAAATAAGCATGTTCTGGAGAAATGTATAAAAGTCACAATTACCATGGTCTGGAAACCTATACCTGTTTTTATATGCTTTTTTCACCACTACAGGAAGATCCAGCCCACCACAGACTCATGAACACAATTAGCATCTTTCTTCTTGTGATACCTAAACTAACTTACCGGACACTTACCAAGGTCCTCTAGTGTAGACATTTGCACATTAATAGTTTTTAAGGTCCTGAAGAATCTCTAGTGAATTAACACAGATGCGAGAAACATGTTGACCACCATAAATGATAACCAGCACTGAAACAGGAACATCAAATTCCGTCAAGTGCTAGTTATCACACATTTTAATTAAGACAGGAGACCCCCAGAATAAAACTATTTTCTTATAGGTACCCCCAGTCTTACTTTAACTCACTTCCAAGTCTACACACTCCTGGCCCCACACCCGCACTTCACAAACAGCTGTTGGAAAAAGATCTCCGGTAAAGAGCCCCTCCTAGACGTGAGCCGTTGGGTATTGCACCGCCGACCCAACGAGGAGCAGCCCAGATGATGAAGCATGACACCTGCAAGGGTGTGTGAGGGCATTACATCCAACAAAATGGATGCCCAACTGTGTTCTTATCAAGACCAGTGGCACCTACATAGTGTGACTCAAACCTTTCTCCTTCTGAGGAACAGCACAGCTCCTTTTTGTTCTGAAACTTGGTCTTGAAACCACATACATCATCTCATCATGAACAAAGAGACTTGCTTTCCGTGAACATTACAGCTGTTCCAATTCCTGATGGTATTGTTTGGGACAAAGGTAATTATGATGTATTTGGCCGGACAGAACCTTTGAAAATACCACATTTATTTAAAATATCTCTAAATGATATTATTACCTCCAGTACATTCTCTGACGAATGGGATTTTGAAACTGTCAATAACAAGTTGTCTGATTTAGAAAAATCTGCTTCATTTTCAAGCAATGAAATATTAGAAGTCACATCTGATTTTGATAATATGTACTGTTATCATCAGTATGGTCGTCACTTTTAACACAAATCGAGTATCCCTAGAAATGTTTACACATACCATCAACCGGAACATTATCCAACACCACCAAAAGGTAGGTCGAAAACTTTCACACAGAAATTTTCAAATCTGTCAGGGTTCAACACTTCTGACCCAATGTCAGTGTTCTATGAGGTTGCACCTACACCTGCACAGAAAAATATGCTGACTAAGTTCTAAGTATTGGTAAGTTCAGGGTACAGAAGCACTATTTAGAGCATGCTTAATTCCGCAACAAATGATATTTATGAATGAAACTGAACACACCACGATTCCCCACACATTCACACATCAATTTTACATCACATGAAGGGGATACAGTAGATGATATCATGCAGTATAATACATTGGACGCCAATTAGAAGGGATGGTTAGTTTGGCCCCCGACACAAATAATTGTCAATTAAGATTCAGGGGTACAACTGAAGAATTCAGTATCTATAGGCCAGACCCACAATATGTACAGAGAGAGCATCCAAGGGTAGTGACATCATACAGTGTAGGGAAGTTGTGCCTTGATTAGCTAAAAACCTCAACACTGTCCCAGGTGAAACAGCACTTATCCTTACTCTCAGATGACGTGGATTTAAGGGACTTTTTTATTAGGACTCTGAAAGCCACGTCAGAATTGTTTATGTTATGCTGGTTATATTGAAATCTGGAAAATCTCTCAACAAGAAGCGGCCGAGAGACTTTGAGAAATAGATAGAATTAACCTAGAGAAAGCATTAGCTGTAGTTGACAATGGTATGACTACATTAACATGAATAACAAACAAGAACCTGAGAGGTCGATCAGCCAAATATATTGGCCAGGCTGACATCTATTGTACTATGTCAGTGGGTGCTGCAGTCACCATGAAACAAATTTCTAAGGAAAGAAGAAGGGCATGAGACACGTGTGTAAGAAATGCAAACTCAAATATCTAAAGCTAGCTCAAAAACTGGTCAACAACATCCAGAACAGCTGCTTATGGATAACCATCAAACAAACCAAGTGATCAGTCATATCATTTGGCCGTCCACACTGTGACCAGGCCGGTCCTTAGATCATCTAGACCCCATGCCACACAGTAAGTTGTTAATACTGGATCAGGTCCACAGAACGCTATGAACCACCAATTTTTGGCCAGTTAATGATGGTTGAAGAAAAGTAGTGAAAACATAGTGCAACCTAACAGAAAAGTGGTGAATTTAAAATAGGGTGATATGTCTAAACAAGTCTTTAATGGGAACAAGGCACACCCCCTAGTTAAAAGAACAGGAACAGTGCAAACAACAGTATGGAACAAATGACTGTCGCAATTAGGGCCAACATGTTTCTGCCTACCGGGCCAAACGTCCCTTGGCTTTTATCAGGGCCACTGCTCTTAAATGGTTGCTACTGTAACAGGTGTGTGAAACAAATACTACACCAACCTAATCAGTGAGAAAAGAAAAAATGGTAAGTGTAGGAACGATACAACCTGTACCTACACATCCTCCTTGTCAAATGGATACTCAACGTGATCTGAAGAAAATATACGTCTCTTACTCATATTGGTACATAACCTTGAATAATTCACAACCACACGTGCTCACATCATCTCTTATATATATTAAAACATTTATAATGTTTTGCTCACCCAGAATGACAGGGGACTGGACCTCACCTCACCTGGACCGTGCTCAGGTATACGAGGCCCCGCACTGTGGAACAAAAATTTTCAAACAGGGGGAGGCATCAAAACTCCTCTATTTATGTAGAATCTAACAATGCCTATCTACATTCTGAGGTTCCGTGACGATTTGAACCTGTGTTTTCAATATTGTCGGAAATACATAATATTGGTATCAGCGAACCGCAAATGATCCATTTAGCATATCCTGGTGTTTTCGCTACGCTACGAGCAAGAGCGCTCCTGTTATGAACACATTTCTGATCTACCCACGGCATCCATCTTAGATCATGGCAGCCATTTTGTGTTTCTTGCCCTCACATACGCAATAACCTCTGATCACTTTATTTCGATTAAGGACACGTAGCCTTAGCCGGAGATTCACCTCTTTCATGACACGTGCACCTTAAACCAGATCACGCTGTAGCTGCATGACTCGACAAAGGCTGCCTCCTCTGCCCGAGGCCAGCCCCACCAAACTGGTCTTCGTGTCCATTGTCCTGATCATGATTAGGCGGCCGAAGCCGGTAGCCTTGCCCATTTACAACCTACAAACATCTCTTATCCCGCTTTTCTATCTTCCACACCTGGCTCCGTTTCTTTCTTTCTGAATCTTTATTAGGGGGAGGTAACGAAATTTACGATGAGGCGGTCCGGCTCTTGAATGCAATATTGACAAGGGATTGTGATGAACTAGTGGGAACCCCTCTTCATAGATGTTTGGTATCAGATTTTATCGACGGTTCCTGTGTAACGCCAAATATTTATTGTTTAGGGCACAAGGGTTTTGGGAATGTACCAACATGTGAAGAATTCGCCTGAAGGCCAAAATTTAGTATATAAGGAGCAACCCTCTTTGTACAATTTGAACAGGCTCCTAGAATCTGCCCATGTGTGGTTTCTGTGACTTCTGTGTCCCTGCAGTAATAAACCTTTGGTCTTTGACGCCACCATCGAGAAGCCCGTGTTTCTGTTCATTTGCGCACCAAGGCAGGTGGAACTCCGGGGTCTTTGGGTGTTGTTCCCTGACACCTCTGGACGGAACCAAAAAGTCCAGAACTCCAATTGGCGCCCAACGTGGGGCGACGTCATTCGGTACCGGTCCAAAAGCCTGAAGAGTTTGAGAAGCTTCGTGAGAAGATTCCTGAGGAAGGCGCCCCACTTCATCGATCCCGGCATATCGCAAAAGTGGCCCGAAGTTCTCTTCCACGAGGGTTCCCGTTCAGGACGGCTGCAGTGGGCCGTTGCCTTGACCGTCGCCCTGTCTTGGACCCGAGGTGCAGTTCTTAGTACAGCGAAACGTGACGGGTTTCTCCTTGGTGACGTCTTCAGTGCCTCAGTTAAGTATTTAGTGATAGCTAGCTGGTTACTCACTTCGTAAGGGTTGTTAAATCGTTTTCGATTCTTGGTTTGGTTTGGTTTCGTAAGATTATCACTGGTTGTTCTGGTTACGATCATCTATTTGGTTTAAGTTTGGGTATCGATACATCAGTTCGTTTTGGTAGGCCTAAGTTCTTGGTTCAGGTGCACATATCTGTTTCTTGTTTTGTTTGTTCTGTGTTCCGGTCTGAAAAATGGTAAGTCGGAAGAATTGTATGTTGTCTTGTTTTGGTTGCAACCGTGACTCACGATTGGAGGACTCATGTCTGGTTCCTCCGATTGGGACTCCCCTATATGACTTGTATTGTAAACATGGTGTGGGTCCTATATCTTATAATGAGGTGTGGGTCCGATACACTGAGAAAGATGGTGTCCTTAGTTGGCCACTGCATGGTAGTTTTGAACCCGAAATCCTTGACAATTTAGAAGCAAAATTGTTTAGGAAGAAAGCCCGGCCGGCAATGTTTGATTCTTTCCGTTACTGGCGAAAAGAATCTAAACAGAGAGAAATGAAAAGGTTAAAGAAAGAACAGAAAGAGCAAGAAGAGTTGACTCTAGAACAAGCGGCTAAGCAGCTGCAAGTTAACGAGTCAGAGAAAGCCATAGAGGTGGCCATTAGAGAGCATAATTTAGCGATTGACAAGTGCTACCCTGCCTTGCCATCGAAAACAGCTAAGATACTAGAGGATTCTGAAAACGATCCTCTGCTGTCTTATCTGTTACGGTCACCTCCACCGTATGCACAAGGTGCTACGGCTCCACTTGTACCGAATGTTCTATTGCCGGTTGCTGGACAACTTGGTGTTCCTGCCCCTCAGAATCAAGTTCCTGTACCTCCTATGGTCAATGTGAATGTTCCTACGGCTCCTCCTCTTCCTGGGTTGCCGACTTCTATACCTGTATCTGTCTCGCTTACACCTACTGTTCCACAAACTATCTTTTTCGATACTTCTACTGTCCTGCTATCTGTTCCTACCTCTACTGTGTTCTCCGCGTCTGCGAGTGTGTTGACTCCACTTTCTGTTCGCCGAAGAATCACTGATTCTGTTTCTAACATTCTGTCTCCTTTATATAAAACTTTAATCAAGACTCCTACTTCTGACACTGTTCAGAGACGTAGTCAGCTTCCGAGTACTGAGGAACGGGGAATTTTAGATTCTACGGCTCTCAGGTGGATTTCGAAGAGTAGGAGATATAGTACGAGAGATGTGCTAGATACATTTATGCAGTGGAAAGAACCAACGCAACGGTATGTCTTTGACGAGATGTGCTCGCTGTTACGTGAGGAAATAGAAGAAGATGATGTTGAATCAAATCTAGAAGACTTAATTAAGGTTCAGAAAGAGTTTGCTGCAGGAATGATAGTAGGTGAAAATATAGAGGAAGCGATGGAACTGATTTTAAGTTATAGAAATGACCCATCACTTCGTTCACCAAGAGATTTAGAGAAAAGTAAAACGAAGCTAAGTCACCAATATCCAATGAGGGAGGTTCCTCCAATTTGGCGCGAAGCTGTGCAAGCTAATGCGGCCCAAGGTATTGCAGCCGCTCCGGCGCAATTCCAAAGGGTGTGGATACACATTCCGTGGAAGCGAGCCGAAGTGCTAGCAGTGAAGCAGGCCTTGCCAGATCCGCGTAAGAATCCTGCTGGATACTATAAGGAATTAACACAGACAGTTGAGGCTTGTATAATGAATTTAGCGGACATCGATATGTTATTTGGCAATGTAGTTCCGCAACCAATTTGGGCTAAAATTCGTAGAGAGGATCATCAAGTTGCCTTAGGTGGTGATTGGGCAGCCATCACTGCAGCGGATGGTCAGCAAACAGGTGGTGCAAAACCCGAACCCCTAATTGCTAATCTTCCAGGTAGAATAATCGACTTAATGAAGACTCTGATGCCCGCATTGCGTGTTAATTGGGACAAGTTATCAGCATGCAGGCAGAAGAAAGACGAAAGTGTCTCCGACTTTTTCACCAGGTTCGAAGAGACTTTTGTAGATCACAGTGGTCAGGATATGAGCACAGAAGGAGGACAGAGACTGTTTGTCGATAAATTTGTGCATAATTTGTTACCTGAGTTATGCAATAAATTAAAGGATTCAGAGAGTGCGTGGGCTGTTTCTACAACTGCGCAAATACTTGCAACTGCACAGTATTATGAAAACAGGGATAAAGAGGAAAAAGAGAAATCAGACAAGAAAACGAAAGATTTAAAAACTAAAGTTCTTTTGCAACAGGCATATCCGCCTCGCACGAATCAGACTAATACGCAACAGGGCTCGTATCAAAGGACAGATTATAGTTCATCGAGACCTCAATATCAGTGGAACCAGTGTGCGTACTGTAAGAAAGAGGGTCACTACAAGAATGAATGTCCGATCTTAGCGCAAAATAATGCAGCAGCAGCTCAGAGAGGTCGTGGTGGTTTTGTGCAGAATTCTAGAGGTCGAGGGCGAGGTGCTATGCCTCCACAAACGAATGATCGACCTTCCAATCACTTTGATCAACGAAATGGCCAGTCGACTCAGCAAAATAGATCTCAACAATATCTTGTTGAAGACTATTGTGAAGTGGATGAGGGATTTCAGCAAAATGTGTACTAGGACAGCCATGGACAGAGAGAGGGAGTAGTATCAGTTCCAGTGGATCAGAGTGGGCCTTATGTCGCAGTAGCAACATCAGGTGTAATCGAACCGTTTCTGTTGGATACTGGTGCAGCAAAAAGTTCTATCATTCATGCGAAACTCCCTGGCGCACCTTTGTCCGGCTCAACAAATGTTTCTGTAGGTTTTTCAGGCGCCCCTGTTTACAACCCGATATCTGGTCCTTTGTCTATTTCTGTTGGACCGTGTCACTTGAAAGCACCCCTGATTTTGACGACAGGTTGTAATGAAAATCTGCTTGGTTTAGATTTGTTAAAACGACTATATGCGACATTATACTGTTCTCCGGAAGGAGTACAGCTTACATTGGGTAAAAGAATCACCTCTCCGATGTATTTGTCAATGGATGCACTCCCGCCAGAGCTGCGTTCTCTCCCTGATTCTCTTTGGGCGACTGGTCCTAATGATGTAGGCCTCTTAGAAATACCACCATATGTAGTAACTTTGAAAGCAAATGTAAAATTTCCAAGAATTCCTCAATACAAAATATCTAGTGAAGGTGAGCGTGCACTTTTATTGATTGTTCAAGATTTGATTAAGAAAGGTGTGGTTGAAGAAACTAGAGGAAATGTCTGTAACAGTCCTGTATTACCGATCTTGAAACGAACTGATCCTACAAAGCCTCCAGTGTACAGGTTTGTCATCGACCTCAGAGAAGTTAATAAGATTGTAGTTCCGCAGTTTCCTGTAGTTCCAGACATTACTGCCTTGTTAACATTGATTCCTGCTACAGCTACTTGGTTTTCAGTCATCGACTTGAAGAATGCCTTTTTCAGCATTCCGATAGCAGAAGAAAGCAGAGATATTTTTGGCTTCTGTTTAGGAGGTCGAAGTTTCAGATTTAAACGCGCTCCACAAGGCTATTGTGAGAGCCCATCTATTTACAGTCAAGCATTAAAAAGCCAGTTAGATACCTTTGTCCTTCCTCCAAGTTCTGCTCTAGTACAGTATGTAGACGATCTTCTAGTGGCTGCCGATGACAAGGAAACTTGCAAAGCAGCTACAATTTCGTTATTGCATCATTTGTCTAATTTGAATCACAAGGTATCACCTTCGAAAATGCAATACTGCTGCCAAGAAGTGACCTACCTAGGTCATCTCTTGTCAAAGGAGGGAAGAAAGTTGACCCCAGAGAGAAGAAAAGCAATTATGCAGATGAGTGTTCCTCGCACGCAGAGAGAAGTACGTGCCTTTCTAGGTATTACCTCTTACTGTAGACAGTGGATCCCAAATTTTTCTCTTTTAGCAAAACCATTGGTAGCTTTGACTGGGAAAAGTGTTCCGAGTCCGGTGCCATGGTCTGATGAATGTCAGGAGAGTTTTTCTGAGTTACGAAATGCACTGTGTTCAGCTCCTGTATTAGGTACACCTGATTACAGTAAGCCATTCACGCTCTACGTTCACGAGAGAGAAGGTTGCGCGTTGAGTGTTCTGACACAGACATTTGGTGATAAACAACGCCCTTGTGCGTATTTTTCATCAACATTAGATCCGGTAGCTAGAGCGTTACCTAGTTGTTTGAGAGCTACAGCGGCAGCTGCGGCTTCCATTCGACAATCTGCTGGTTTGGTGATGAACAACATGCTAGTGGTCATGGTTCCTCATGCAGTGGATACACTCATGAACCGAACTAAGACACAACATCTTACCAGTGCGAGACTATCTGGTTACGAGCTGACATTATTAGCGAGTCATATTCAGATCAAAAGATGTAATGTATTGAATCCAGCAACACTGTTGCCGGCTAATCAAGAGTCGAGTGATTCCGAGCCACATGATTGCTGTTTTAGAACGGAGGAAGAGACAAAAGGACGCATTGACTTAAAGGACACTCCATTATCAGATCCAGATGGCACGCTGTATGTGGACGGGTCATGTTTTACACTAGAGAATGGTGATGTGACTGCTGCTTACGCAGTAACGACTTTGAAGACGATTGTGGAGACTGCAAGAGTGAGTCAGAATTCTGCCCAAGCTGCAGAATTAATAGCTCTAACAAGAGCGTGTATTTTAGCTAAGGGAAAGAGAGTGAATGTTTTTACAGATAGTCAGTACGCGTTCGGCGTGGCCCATAGTTTTGGCCGTTTGTGGAGAGAAAGAGGTTTCATTACGTCCCATGGGACTAAGATTCAACATGGTCAGCTAGTTAACGACTTGTTGGAATCTTTAACCTTGCCGACTGAAGGTGCGATTGTAAAGTGCAGTGCTCATAAAGCAATCACGGATGATGTTGGTCGTGGGAATGCTTTGCTGATGAAACCGCTAAACAAACAGCTAGAGACATGATGAGCAGAATGTATGTTGCTACGTCTGCAAGATGGATTGCTGAATCTGGAATGTGTGAGGATACAATGGAAAGTGTGAAAGAGATTCAGAAAGAGGCAACGGAGGAGGAAAAACGTGTATGGAGAGAAAGTACGGGCAAATTGGATTCGAATGGGTGTTGGATTGATTTGACAGAACAGCAGCGTTGGATGTTGCCTGATGCGTATGTGCTTGCAGTGGTGACGATGGCGCATGGAGTAGCGCATATAAGTTCTAAAGGAATCTGTAAGATGTTGGCTCCAGTCTGGAAGAATGATGGAATCAGTAAGTGTGCAGAGAGAGTGGTGAGAAATTGTATGGTGTGCCTGATGCATAATCCTGGCAAGGGAACTCCAACTCCTGCTGGTCACTTCGCCCCTCCTTCCTGCCCCCTTGAAGTGATTCAGTTAGACTTCATTCACATGGATCGCTGTAATAATTTGAAATACGTCCTGGTGGTAGTCTGTGCTTTCTCCAGGTGGATTGAAGCATACCCACTAAAGGACAATACTGCCCTATCAACTGCCAAAATTCTTCTCAAAGAATATTTCCCTAGATTCGGTATGCCACGGATTGTATGGTCAGATAACGGAAGTGAGTTTATAGGGAAAGTTATGCAGAGTGTGTGTGCCGGCCTAGGTCTGAAACAGAAGTTCCACAGTGCGAACCATCCCCAGTCTGCTGGTTTAGTGGAGGGTTACAATGGCACCCTCAAACTAAAACTAGCTAAAATACAAGCATCCACAGGTTTACCCTGGCCAGACGCACTTCCTTTGGCTTTGTTATCAACGAGAGCAACTGTACATTCTAGAGTGGGGCTTAGCCCCTACGAAATCGTTTTTGGCCGCCCGGCAAATATTTGGGGTGTGCCGCGGCCTAAGGAGTTTTGTTCTCTAGAATATCCTATGTTGATAGACTACCTTTACGACTTGACTGCTAAATTGAGTCTTATTCACCAACAGGTTTTCGATGCATTGCCAAAGCCTCCGGAGAGTCCAGGGCATCAGCTGAAACCAGGAGATCAAGTGGTAATCAGGAATTTCGCGAGGACGAAGAACCTTCAGCCCCGATACATCAGCCCCTTCCAGGTCCTGCTTGTGACGAGAACAGCAGTTCGTGTAGCTGGTCGCAAGCATTGGGTGCACGCCTCTCATGTTAAGCGTGTACCTTTGCCACTTCCTTACGACGACTGGGTGAAGAAGGGAATTGGTGCCTCCGAGTTTGAACGCACGCCAAAGTTCATCCCTTTCAGCGATGCCAAATTGATCACTGACACTGCAAACTCTGACTCTCCTCCTGAAAAGACTCCTTTGAACTCTGAACATTTGTCCCCTGCATCAGAGAAAACTCTGTCATCTGCGAACTTGAACACTGCAACAGTTGCCAGTGATACACTATCTTCTGATCAAACAGTTCCTGCAAAGCAAAGATACTATCTACGACCTCGTAATATGGACAAATAAAGCAGGCAACTGCCCATTGTGATATTTTGAAATTTTGAACTTTTGCCTTCAGCCAGGAAGTTTGCTATTGTTTTATTGTTTTTAAAATTGCCTTGCCGTCTGGGTAGCCGTAGGGTCGTGGCTGTGTGCCTAGTTGAATCTGCGGGGGTCTGACACAAGGTCGATCTTTCTGTTGGTTCTGGGAACTCTCAGGGCTGATAGAGGCCTTTTCATCTACGTACACATCATCAGTGGTCGCGAGCGGATTGTAGAAGATGGAGCTTCCTGCGCTGCAACGAGAAAATGTGATTTATGTTCGCAGAAACAGACTTTACAGAATCCTTCACAGCAAATGCTTTTTAATACAATGTGCCATTACATTCTTGATTGTTTTGATAACGTTGGTGGGTGGAATCGTTTTCGGTATAAGTTTGATTTTTGTGCCAGTTACTACAGTACCTCCCCTTGATCCTGTTACTTCTACTGTTTCCTCTATACACTCTTTTCATTCGTTTCCTGAACATGAGCAAGCTCGACGCTCAGAATTCATTAACAACACTTTTGTACAGCTCTTGCACCAACACCAATTGGTAGTTAACACTACAGACTGCTGGGTGTGTGGCTTGATACCCCACACTATGGATAAAGGTATTCCCTATCTGGTTTTGCCTTTCAGCTACAATGGATCATTTCAGGCCCTTCAAACCATCTTTGCTTATGCCCTTGAAACCTATCCTCCACGACCACCACGTTCCACTAAATATAACTCTGCCAACAAAGCTTTAGTCCAGGGAATTATTGACATGATCAAGGACGTCAATAATACTCCATCATACCCTAGAGACGAATTGCGAGTATATTTAAGTTGGAATTCTTCAGAGTATCGCCTTAGTTTGGGAGAAAGCAAGCGCAAAAGCTCAACTCCAATCTGGGTCGTACCTCACCGAGGTCAGGTCTGTTTGCAAGGTAATGGGAGGAATCCGAGAGCTCAGCTAGGGAGGAGTGAGTGCGTAGAGACTTACGTGTTTCCGGCTAACTCTTCCCCTGCTTTTCTTACTGCTAGGGGTACCTACTTCATCTGTCGAGACCGAGCTTATACATGGTTGCCTGCCGACTTTTCAGGATCATGCTATATTGCTCGATTGTTGCCCCCAACATACACTGCTTCATCTGATTACCACAGAACCAGAGTAGCGAGAGGTGTCTTCAGCAAGGAAGATACTGCTGGTCAGGAAGCAGGAGACTTCTTCAAAGGTTTCCTTCCATTCTGGGGGCCTATGGCCAATAGTAGAAACATACGTCAGCTAACACGGGTAGTTGAATCTACTATTACCGAAACTGCTGGTGCCCTTAGCAATTTGACAGCTGAGCTTCAGGCAGATAGACTCATGACGTTGCAGAACCGTATGGTTCTAGACGTTATCCTTGCAGATCGAGGTGGGGTATGCAGAATGATCCAATCAAGCTGCTGTGTCTTTATTCCTAATAATGCTCCAACAGTATACGAGGCGATCTCTAAGCTACACAAGATTTCCGACTCTATTCATGTAGACAAGGGAAACTGGTCCTTCATGGAGTGGTTTTGGACTCTGATCTCAGCGTGGGGGTGGAAGGTTCTAATGGTCATTGGTGTCATCTTAGTATTCCTCTTCTCATGCTGCCTGATTATCCAGTGTGGTCCTGCTTTGTGTAGTCTCTGTACTGCAACTTGTTTTAGGAAACCACCTGCATTTGGAGAAAAGGCACGAGAAAGGATGATGATACAACAGCATGTCACTGACCTGATGAGCATAGAATTAGATTCTGACATAGACTGAGTAATTGCCTATGTAAGGGCAAAAGGAGGGTCTGAGGTTCCGTGACGATTTGAACCCGTGTTTTCAATATTGTCGCAAATACATAATATTGGTATCAGCGAACCGCAAATGATCCATTTAGCATATCCTGGTGTTTTCGCTACGCTACGAGCAAGAGCGCTCCTGTTATGAACACATTTCTGATCTACCCACGGCATCCATCTTAGATCATGGCAGCCATTTTGTGTTTCTTGCCCTCACATACGCAATAACCTCTGATCACTTTATTTCGATTAAGGACACGTAGCCTTAGCCGGAGATTCACCTCTTTCATGACACGTGCACCTTAAACCAGATCACGCTGTAGCTGCATGACTCGACAAAGGCTACCTCCTCTGCCCGAGGCCAGCCCCACCAAACTGGTCTTCGTGTCCATTGTCCTGATCATGATTAGGCGGCCGAAGCCGGTAGCCTTGCCCATTTACAACCTACAAACATCTCTTATCCCGCTTTTCTATCTTCCACACCTGGCTCCGTTTCTTTCTTTCTGAATCTTTATTAGGGGGAGGTAACGAAATTTACGATGAGGCGGTCCGGCTCTTGAATGCAATATTGACAAGGGATTGTGATGAACTAGTGGGAACCCTTCTTCATAGATGTTTGGTATCAGATTTTATCGACGGTTCCTGTGTAACGCCAAATATTTATTGTTTAGGGCACAAGGGTTTTGGGAATGTACCAACATGTGAAGAATTCGCCTGAAGGCCAAAATTTAGTATATAAGGAGCAACCCTCTTTGTACAATTTGAACAGGCTCCTAGAATCTGCCCATGTGTGGTTTCTGTGACTTCTGTGTCCCTGCAGTAATAAACCTTTGGTCTTTGACGCCACCATCGAGAAGCCCGTGTTTCTGTTCATTTGCGCACCAAGGCAGGTGGAACTCCGGGGTCTTTGGGTGTTGTTCCCTGACACCTCTGGACGGAACCAAAAAGTCCAGAACTCCAATTCCCTGCTGGATTCATCCTATTTGTCCACAACTCAATACCAGAGCAAGAACCCCCATGTACTGGTCGCTACACCCTAGACTAGCATTACAGAAACACCTGCCTAGCTCTTCAAAAGCATGTACTACATTTTAGAACAACCATGTTGTCTCACTTCCAGGTAGTGAACTATGCTGTTATATTCACTCCTTCACTCTAAAGTTAGTTTATTCACTCCTGATACAACCTAGCAGCAAGATGTGTCAATTAACCACTAAGTATAACCGCTAAAAAGAGTAGCCAAGTAGCCTATTCTCTAACCTGTCCGTCGGTGCCACCAAACTTTCCTGAGGCTTGGGGGAGGCACCGGTACGGCGAAAGTGTGTGTATAAATCCTCTTGGATCAAAGGGGACTACTTTTCTTTCGTGCATCCCTGTCCCATGCTAACTTGTTTGTTCAGCTTATTTGATTCTTAGTTCTTGTACTCGATTCTACAATAGCCACAACAGTACAAGACCCCCGGTGACATTGTTAGTTAAACAGTTTCTTGTAGCAGCGCCGTGACACCTAAAGATACTCCAAAAACGGGCGTATAGATCCCTCTGCGGAACTACGCAATGATGACAACGCGGCCATATTTGTAGTCCTGAAGGCACGCGCGCTTAGAAAGACACCAGTGTTGATAAATTGGGACAAGGTAGTATCTATTGTCATATTCAGAAATTAACCATTGAGAGACGTAATTCACATTATTAGTTATAAACTGTAAACTCCGGCTCGAACATATAAGATAATTAAAATTGAGATTAGAATGAAATGTGGGACTAGAACTACAAGATGACCATAAGTCGGACATCTTAGTAGTTCCGATAAGCAATAGTGCTTGATAGGTATTGACTCTGTTGTTAGTATGTTATCAGACCCCCTAGTGTCTTGAACGTTGGCCCATGCATTGGTACTTAGTGGGTATTAAAATAGTATTGTCAATTACCCTCATGTATTAAGCCCTAGTCAAGACACAACTGACCTACTCCAGAGGTGTTCCAAATTGTCTCACATAGTTAAGGGTGAAGACAAATACTTCGATGCGATCTCACAGTCTTAGTGGGGGCGGGAAAAAGGGGAAAGGAAGGGAGGCCTGAGTGAAGGTAACTTATACATCTCAGGTAAATGTCTACTTAGCTCACAACCACCATGAGATGTCTTATAGGGGTGTGAACTCAGGAAGTAGTATCCTCAGGCCTATTCAAGTGCTGATTACAGTGATACCATGGGGGAACTAAAGAGCATTCCATGGTATCCGTTCATTAAGTCCAACTGTATCAGAGGAAAGCTTAAAAATCCATTTTTACTCCCCCAGAAAAAGATATCTGGACACATTGTTCACATGAGATGGTATGAAAGGCTTCTCCAAAACCGTCCATTCGAAATCTGATTCCCGATGTTGTTTCTCAAGGAAATGTCTGGTTAAGCGCGTCAAGGATTTCTTACAGCGAAACAAGCTCTTATGTTCAAGCATACGCACTGGTACCTTACGGGTAGTCATTCCTACATACTGGGAGGAGCACGGGCAGATCAACAGGTAAATGAGGTTATCACTGTTACAGTTAGTGAAGTGAGTTTGTAACCAAGGCCTGTCTGTGCCTATGTTTATCTCAGTAGAGTGTTTGGTTTGGTGGGCAAACTTAACAGTTACCACAAGGGTGGTGCCCAACTACTGGTGGTAAGTCCTGCAGGGTACCCAACATTCTCCTTTGTGTCTCCTTAGGGCGCGTGTGTACTAGGCGATCCCTGATACTATTAGATCTTTTAAAAGAAAATAGAGGTAATGCAATATTCTCGTTACCATGATTAAGGAAACGCCAGTGCTTCCTGATGATTTTCTGCAGACTATTACTTCTTGTGTTGAAGGTACTCACAAAAGCTAGTCTTTCAGTGGGAATTTTTGGTACAGGTGGTTCTAAGAGCTCCCGATTTTTGTTGTACGCTCGCTTGAGAGACCGCTTAATCAGTGGTCGCGGGTAATGTCACTCCACTAATTGAGCAGACAAGTTCCTCGTGTGAGTCCTGAAGTCTTCCACCCTGGAACAATTCCACCGAATTCGGAGGAACTGGCCGTATGGTAAATTGTCCCGTAGGGATTTAGGGTGATGACTCGCGTACAAAAGTAACTAATTTCTCGCCATTGGCTTCCTATACAGTTCGCTGTACAAGCCTGTTGGTGTCACAAAAATCGAGAGATCCAAAAAGGACAGCCTCTCCTTGTGGGCCTCAAAGGTGAATCTCAGGAATTGGTTCCTGCTGTTCAGCCAGAGATGGAAATCACTCACCGATTCCAGACTCCCTCTCCACACTACCAACACATCATCAATATAGCGTTTCCACCATTTAATCAATGATCGAAATGGGTTGGTAGGTGCGAGTACGTGCTATTGTTCGAATTGGTGCACGTATAAATTCGCTAGGCTCGGCGCGAAAACGCTGCCCATGCTCGTTCCAGAGGTCTGTAGATATATTTGGTCCTCAAAACGAAAATTGTTGTCTTTCATGGCCAGTGTCGCCAGAGCCATAATGAAGGCTGTCGGTGTAATAGTTTCTCAGATATTGTCCCCCAGGATGGATGTAACAACTTCAATAGTTTCATCGTGGGGGATAGAGGTATATAGTGACTCGACATCGAAGGAGACCAATAGGTCTCTCTCAGGGTCGAAATCAATTTCTGGAAGAACCCTCAACCCATCCTTAGTATCTTGGAGGTAGGTCGGCATCCTCTGCACAATTGGCCTTAAAAAGAAGTCCACAAAAGTGGAGAGGGGTTCCAAAGCTGAACCTAGCCCGGAAATGATAGGTCTCCCTGGGGGGGGTCTCTGTGGCTTGTGTACCTTCGAGAGAAGTTAAAAATAAGGCATGACAGGAAACTCTGTTATCAAAAAGACCCCTCATTAGGAGTAATCCATCCCTCCGCTAGGGCTTCTACCAAACCTTTGATACGTATCATTAAACCCTCAGTAGGGTCTTTTTGTAGTGGCAGATACGTACGCCTGTCATCCAGTTGTCTTAGGCATTCTGATTGATAATCAGAAGTGTTTAGAATGACAATCGAACCGCCTTTGTCGGCAGGCTTTATTGTTATTAGCTGGTCATCCGACAAACTTTTCAAAGCCTTCTGTTCTGGTACTGACAAATTCTTAAAGGACTTATCTTGTGTCTTCCATAGTCTTGAAACTTCACTATCTACGGCTTGCTCAAAAGCCAGGACCTGTGGAGGAACTGTGTGTGCGGGTGATAAGAATTTAGATTTCAACTTTAGCCCCGGGTTCACTTCATGAGCGCCCTCTAGATCATCAGATTTGTTCTTAAAAAAGTAGTGGAGTTTCAATTTCCTGTAAAATTGGTTCAATTCACATTGAAGCGTGAACGGGTCTCCCGTGTTAGTCAGTACAAAGCACAGCCCCTTATTAAGTACTAATTCTTCAAGTGGGGTTAAGACCTTAGTAGAAAGATTCACTACGAGGGTAGATTTGCCGATGTCTCTGCTTTCTGCAGATTTTTGGCTGTCTGGCTCCGGGTCCCTGAATGGGGGCCTGTTTGGTCTTCCCACTGGACCCCTGGTTGTTGTGAAGTCCGACGCCTGCCCCTGGACCTGCGTGTACCAAACCCTAAAAAAGGCTGTGTGTTAAATGCATGAGGGAAACCCTTGGAAATGTCCCAGTGGTGGTGGATATCCATGTTGTTGTTGTGGTGGGTAACCTCAAGGTGTGGGTGGCCACCATTGTTGGAAGTGACTTGGTGGCTGGTTCCCATATGAGAATCATCTATTGCCTCGCCCACAGCCCCTCTTTTGGAATTGTGGTGGGTTGGTGTTATCTGAGTCGCTACCATCTGAGCTGGAGCCTGAGTAATTTGACCCAAACCGTTTACCATTATTCCTAAATGTCGGGGGAGTATAACTGTCACTTGTGTAGGGATATACTCGCTCATGCTTGAACTTGGACAAATCCTTTTTAAACTTGTCAAGTTTAGTCTGTAGAATTATATCTTTAAATTCTGTCATGTTTTTATTGGATTCATCCTGTTGATGCTTCCGGGCATCGCCTATCTTGTCACTGTAAACTCCAGGGTTACTTGCTGTATGCAAGTATTGTTTCCACCGACCCTCACAATAAGGGAGGCGCCATTATGGCCTTCGTTGAATGTTTCCCTTATTTTTTCTGAGCCAAATGAAAGCAATGCTTTTACAGCAAACCGTGCCCTTAACCTCCACCCGAGAAACTTGTGGTTGTCAGGTTGCAAGATCTTCGGCCGAGATACAGGCACTGATACGAACAAATTGCCCTTTCCATTTCACAGAAATGGTCCAACGTATCAGGTACATGTCTGATACAACAGGTATTGTCCACCTATTTAAGACCACAGGTTTTGGACTGTTAAGCACCTTTCAGACAATCCTCAGAGTTGTTCCCAACTTTATACACTCCGTATTTGGGAGCATTTTTGGAGGGTTTCAGGGGATCCTGTTTCTAATAGCAGATATCCTGATTGTCCTTTTTCTGCTATGCAATGAACATCTCAGTCACCAAGGAGAAGGAACACATTCTCTTAGAGTGCCAATACCGTGATTGCATGGTAATCATCATCATTATTTGACTTTATTACAATCTCAAGGATTCAAAAAAGTACATCACAGCACAGGTACATAAAATCCTTAAAAAAAGTTAATTTCATAAAGAAATTTACACTACACCAGGTACAGCAATTAATTTTTCTATTTATACAAAGTCATACATAAAATAAAATCTATAAAAAGTTAACTGCATTAATTTTCCCCGCCTGATCAATAGAACATAGAAAAAACAAGAGATACCAAAGACCACTAGTCTACGGGTATCCATAGACAGTAGCCTCAAAATTCCAACAGCCCTGCATAGGGGTATTATCCATTTCTTTCTCAGTAGAGCATAATATGGACAGAAAAAGAGTAAATGAACAATAGATTCTGTGCAAGCTTTATATGCAGGACATAAATAAGCTACTGGGGAACAAATGCTCCACTTAGAGCAGAAAAGATTATTGGGTAGGGTCTTATGTCTAAACTGAAGAAAAAGCTTGCGGGCCAGAGGAGGGGTAATTTCCTCTATTGAGGTTTCAAACCGTGGCATACTTTTAAAAGATAGAAAATCTTTAGTTAGACGTGACAAATGTTCTACCAAATCCATTTAGAATATTTTCTCCCGGTACATTTCTTTTAACTTCTCCCTCGAAATGCTACTCATAGTTTCTGGGCTAAATCAGAAACTTTCCATCCCTAGTTTTCCTAATAGATCATGCAGGGAAGAAAGCCTCCTTATTGATTCTGACTGGTGGAGTCTTAGGGGATCCTTCAGGGCATCACGATAGGGATCGAACTCTTCTATCGTCCATAGCCTAAACCAAAATGATAACATTGTATAGTTTATTTTATGCTTTAGTTGTTTGTGAGCAATATCAAAATAGAAGGGAATCAAGGGGGAACAGGCAGGAAGGTCAACCAATGATCTAAGAAACCGATTTTCTACTGTGGTTAATGAAACTTGGGTACTCGAGCCCCAGAGCTTAGCACCATACAATACCCCGCCCAACACCTTTGTATTATAAATTTCAATGGCGGAAGCGATTTGCCTAGATACAGTCCTCCTATGTTTTTTACTAATGTGTGCACATTGTTGTATTAATTGTAGTTTCGATTTTTCCACCTGTGGGCACCAGTTAAAAGATGGAGTAAGTCGGATATCCAAGTAATCAAAAGATTCGACCTGCTCAAGTTGAGTACTACCGGCCCACATTGGCCTAGTCCGTGCTGCATTTCTACCCCTATTAAAAATCATGAATTTGGTTTTTGCTTCTTTTAAGCTAAGCCCTTTTTCATTACAACACTTTAAAAAATCATTTAAAAGCTGTTGCAACCCTTGTGGGGATTTTGAAATTAAAAGGGTATCGTCAGCAAACAATAATGCCAGAACTATTCTAAACCCTATTTTTGGAGCATCACAGCGATCTCTATCTAAAACTTGACAACCCTGTTAATAAAAAAAGTAAAAAGGGTTGGTGTCAACACGCATCCTTATCTTGTTTGACTGGAAAGGTTTCAGTATTTGGCTGTTGGCACCCCACCTAACCAGTGCTGAGTTTTCTGAGTGTAATCTAATTAAGATTTTCAAAATATTGATTGGGAGGCCCATCTCAAGTAGCACCCTCCAAAGTTTTTCACGTGGGATTAATGCCTTACGCAAGTTGACAAAATCCACATAGAATTTTCCACCCTTTGCAGCTACTCCCTTCCAATAAATACAGATCAACTGAAACACCTGGTCAAATGTAATCATTTTAAAACAAAAACCCTCCTGAAAGTCACTCAAAAATCTTTCTTTCTTTATCCATTTCTGAACCCTTCCTAAAACCTCCTTACAAAAGATTTTCTGAAGGGAATCAATGAGGCTAATGGGCCTGCTGTTCATAGGGGAAGATCTTTCCCCTTTTTGAAAATGGGCACTATTTCAGCTATCTGCCAGGAGGGTGGAATAGGGGCACCTGCCAAAATCAAATTGGTAATCAGATTTATGTATAAACCCCACAGCATTTTATCTTCTTTATACAAATCATTAGGAATCCTGTCTGGGCCAGGGGCGCGTGCCGATGCACAGGAAGATACTGCTGTTAGTGTTTTCTCTAGTGAGATAACCAAATGTTCATCTTCACACCCACTCCTCAAATCGGGAGACATCTTATGTTTACAGGAAACATGGATGACATCTCCAACACCCATTAAAGGCTATCAGGCAATCCACACCTTAGCAATCAAGACCAACTTATTCGGAAGACCTATTGGTCTCAATCTATGTAAACTTGAATTTGCAAGTTCAGATAGAGGAATGGCCCACAAATTCACCCGACATCCTGATTGTTAGTCTAAGGGGGGTAAGGATAGAGGGAATTCCAACCACAATTGCAGTGATTAATCTATATATCAACCCAAATAATATGACAAAAACTGCGAGCTCAAGGATGGTTAGAGGTCTAATTAGAGAATATCTCTACGAAAATTCAGGTCATGAATGCATCATTACCGGGGACTTCAACATGAGAGACCTGTGCAATTTGGCCGGCCACCGTGGTGATAATGCCCTGAATATCATGGAATCCTGTATCAACGAATTCGGCTTGGAACTTGCAAATCAAGCGGTGCCGCCAAATATGAAGTTACAACCAACCTTTAAGAATATCTCAACGCTGGACTACATCTTTTTGAGACAGAACCTTCACAGGCGGTGCAAAGAATATAAGGTGACTAACACCACCGTAAGTGACCACAATCCATTATCAATCTTGGTCAACATAAACACACTAATGCACTTTGAACTTCTAACGGCGGGCAAAATGATCAATACGTACACGGACACTGCACGGATAAGACGTATAAAATGGGGTCCTATTAGCCAAAAGAAATATAATGCCTGGAAAAAAGCAACATGCATAAATAATCCACATACGAACTGGCCGGAAATCATTTTGTCAATATCCAATGCTATGACTACAGGAAAACAATTAGCATGCAAAGGAAAACACTGTAGAAGTGGGCCTGTTATCCTTTCCGACCTTAAAGAATTCAAAGAGATCAAAAAACAGTGTCGCTTGCATGAGCAACAGTATCGGAGGAAAAAATGACCAAAGTCCGAATTAAGTTTGAAAGCAGCAAGGAGAGCGCACAAAAACATAGTCTGGGAATTGAAACAGAGAATCATTGAAGATAAATGGAAATGTATTTATGCATTACTTGCCCCCCGCAAGAGCAAGGGATTCTGGAATTACGTTAATAATCTCAATGGTAGAAGCAATACCCACAATGCAATATCTGCCAAGGAATGGGCAGCCTATGCTACTGAGTTGTATGTTGACCAGGAAAAAACTAGTCGAAAATCAGTGGCAGTTGCAAACCATTGTCTAGAGGGAAACGAGAATAAGGCCCTCGCTCTCAGCGAAAGGGAAACCCTGCTCACATTGAAAGGAATAAGGAAGGATGGGGCCCCAGGACCGAAACGGGTTACCGGGCAGTGTTTTTAATGAAGATCGTGCCTTTTGGACACCACATATGTTCCGTCTATTCAACCATTGCTTCACTACCTCAGGAGTACCAGACTCGTGGAAGGGCTCCATTTTGCAACCAATCTATAAGAAAGGTAACATCTTACAGCCTGAGAATTACAGACTAATCGCCCTACTTGACGTGGACGGGAAGGCATATGCTAAAGTCCTACTGAAAGCATTAGAGGAATGGATAATCGACAACCAAATAATACCATACTACCAGACTGGATTCCGGGCAAACTCATCAACAATGGATAATGCCATAGCACTATCATACCTGGTAACTAAGGCCACAGAGGGGATAAACCCACCCTTGTATGCCTGTTTTGTCGACTACAGTGCTGCCTTTGATGGCATCGACCGCAATATACTGTGGGAAAAGCTTGCAAAGTGGGGGATTCCAGGGAAACTTCTGGCAGCCATCATGTCCCTTCATACTGGCAAAGCTCACACAGTCACATGCAACTGCCAAGATTTATACGAATAAAGGGCTAAAACAGGGCTGTGTGATTGCGCCATCACTATTTAACCTATACACCGTGGACCTGGGAGTGGCACTCTCTAAAACCATTATCTTTCCACCTAAACTGGGCCGCCTTAGAATACCCATCATGCAATATGCGGACGATCTTGTCATCTTGGATCAAACCAGAGTAGGTATGAAAAGGGCATTGGCGACTCTTCATTTATATAACTCAGAAAACAAGCTCCAAACTAATGCAAATAAAACCAAGGAATTGGCCTTTGGACATAAACCAAAAAAATCTCTGTTGGGTTGGAACATCGGACCACTCAGAATTGCTACTGCAAATAAATAAAACTTTTTTGGGTGTACAATTCTTAGATACCGGCCGAACAACATCTCAGGCCAAATCATTGGAAACAAAATCCGCTAAGGTCATATACGCCCTAAGTAAAATTCACTAGAACCTTGTGAGTCACTCAACCAAGGGCATTTGAAGAGTAATACAAGCTAAGCTTTTTTCAACAATCAGCTATGGCCACCTGGCTTTCCTGGGCTTATTGTCCGATAACCTGGAGCATGCACTTATTATGGCTTTCAGGAAAATATTCAGGCTACCATTTTCGACAAGGCGTACACTAATCAGACTTGAGTTTAACTTGACATCAATGGACATAGAATGCAAAAAAGACATAGTGAAGTAATACCACTGTGTGTACAAGGCTAGCCCGGGCACCCTAAGAGAAGCACTTCAAACACTCTTCATAGATCAAACCAGTCGTTGGGCCAGGTACCTTGTTTCAGCTAATAAAACACTATGCCTGACAACTGATCAAATATTAAATTTGCCAACAGTTAGCCTAAAAAACCTGTTAAAAAAACAGGGAAAGACCATCTCAAGGCTCCGGGATATAGATACGATCAGAATAATTTGTGGCGCTGAGGGCCACGCAAAATCCCATGAAGCCACACAATGCCAACCATACCTGAATGCCGGCCTGGGGAGATTTGCCCTTCAAAATGTCTTAAAGACCAGGCTGCTAACCCTACCAATAAAGGACTATAGGGCTCACTGGTCAACCATACCAACTGGAAATAGAGGATGTTGACTGTGTCAATGCTACAGAGAATCGGCAGAGCATATCATCTGTTGTTGCCCAGCGTTGGCAAGTCAGAGGCGCAAATACTTAAGGGCAATATTCAATCTTAAGAAAGTAAGAACATGTAAGGAGGCCTTAACGCACATTTACACAACAACAGTGCCAATGGAGTTGGCACGTGCCTGGAAGTTCTTTGTCTCAGCTCGTCAGATCTTATGTCAAACGCAAAGTCCAGAAAAATAACAGCTTAACTACAATTGGCATATCAACGAGCGTCTATAGTATCAATAGTGATGCTTCACTAATTCCTATGGTCATGAGCATTGCCACCCTAATTGAACAGTCTAATAAACAAAGTATTACATGGCCATTGGTGACTCGGTACCAAGCTTGTTAAGCTAAGATGATCTGACATTAGGGCACTGATTGTCCAAGCGGATGTATATGTACAACATTTTTTTTTTCTTTTAAACTTTTTCTTTTTTTCTTTTCTTTTAAATCTTTTTGCACTTTAAATGTTATTTTTTATTAATCCAATGTCTTTTTTTGTTTTGCTTTTGCTATGGTCGTAATATGTCTCGCTTTTATAAATGATTTTATGTAGTCATACAATAAAGTATTCATTCACACCCCTTAAGGAACTCCATTTCCTCTAATGCATCCCTAGCTGCACAGGTGTCATCACCATAAAGGGGACCAAAATGCGCGACACACTCCTCTGGTTGTACAGTATTTTCAAGTTAAGGTCCTACCCCTTTTAGCCAATATGCAGCTTGTCTCAAAAACCCTCTGGGGTCACTATCTAATAGGGCAGTATGTAAGGAAGCCCAAAGTGAATCCTCTCACTCCTTCTTTGCTTTATCGATATCCTTTTTGTAATCAGCTCTACTGGAAGAAATTTTGACATGAACCGCTCGTTTAAGTGCACCAATAAGCACCCCCTTTGCCTTCCTACAGTCTTGATTAAACCAGGAGCTCTTATTATCGTACTTTAAGCCAATACATTGTCCTCCTTTTCTGCTTGGTTTTTTAGGTTGGCTCAATAAACCTCTTATCTCATTAAAGGAAAGATCATGTGTAGGCCCTAGAATCGCAATGGCATCTTTAGAACAAAGAAGGCGTAGATCTTTGAACAGCTTCCTTGCTCTAACCTTCACTGCTTCTAAGGCTTCTGGATGTTCCTCCACCCATGTCCACTTCAGAGCTTTCTGGTTGTTTGCAGTAGTGAGTATACCCACATCGGGATGTATACTGTGAGTTGGCTGGAGAGGGTCCTCTATTGACTGAATAAGAGCGAGAGTATAATGGTTGCCTTTCTAGTCACCACAGTCATATCAACTAGATGGGACCATAAGTTTGGGGTGATTAGATAGTGGTCAATTCTGCTAGTTTTACCTGATCTATTAAAAGTGTGTTCCCCTTTTGGGTCAGACTTTGTCCTACCATTGGTAGCTCTAAGCTCATGTTGGAGAGTAAGCGCAGGTACCTGTGCTCCTCTTTTCGACAACCTCACTGTTGGTGGATCTAGATCTAAAGGGGGAATAGACCATGAGCGATCCCAATCCTCAGTAAGGTCTATGGGTGTAGAAATAAGACGTTCAAAAGTACACTTAACTGGTTCCGTGCTCAGGACGGTTCCCGGCCGTCATGAGTCACAGTAGTCAAGTGCTCATGACAGCCGGGAGCCGTCCGAACGTTGCCGCTCAGCCCACGTGCGATTAATTCCCCACCTGTGCGGTCAAATTAATCAGTGGGAGGAGCTTGAACGACTCCCAGCCGTAATGAGCACATGGGTACCGTGACTCATGACGGCCGGGAGCCGTCCTGAGCACCGCGGCACTGCGCCCACACACCCCCCTGGCACCGTGGAAAAATTAACCCCACAGCCAAGGGGGTTAAGATCACCCGCAACTATAGTGGGGGTGTTGCTGGGATATTTTGTCAGGGCATCATCTAACTTGAACATAGTGCTAGTTTCCTCTACTGCACAAATTACTCTATTATAGACATTAAATATCCCAACCTTCCACCCACAAAACAGGGTCAGCTCAAGTGCCAGGATATCCTGTGTATCAACATTTAGAAGCTAGCTTTATATCCCAATGTTGTTTTTACCCAGATAGTAAGATCGCCATAAGGTCTACCCTGTTTTTTCCTTTTTGCATCAATAGCATATACTGAATAATCACTCCTGTAAGGAGTGGCCAAACTCCATGTTTCCTGGAAAAGGATAACATCAAAAGTGTCCATAAAACTACTTCAATCGGGGTCTCATTGTAATTTCTGGATACAAGCCACATTCCACAACAAAATCTGAAAATCAGAAGCAGAAACTATCCCACCTTCATACTCAGGACCATGAATCAGACTGCCTACTGTATTAGCTGATGGGCGACCTATAACCGGGAGAACCAGTGCCCATCTAGCTCTATTTCTAGTACTTTTTTTTGGGCTAATGCTATCTAATCCAACTAAGATTCTTAAATTATTTGCCTTTTCTCCCACCCTCTGGCTGATGACCAATGATTTAGAAGGTAGTAGATTTAGCGTATCCCTTGGATTAACCAAAAAAACATTCAGTTGATTGTAGTCACTTTGGATCTTTGTCACCTCTGCCCAAGCTTGAACGAGTATCTCCCATGTTGGTCCTCTCATGTGCTAGCTCTGGACCCAGGAGTCGCCTGTATTTTATTAAGATTGATGTATTTTTCATAGGAATAGTACAGAAGTCTATTGAAAGCAGACTAGTGCCCATGTTATTGTTATAAAAACCCAACTCAATCCTATCCCTTGCTGTCCCTGGTTGGTTGAATCTTTTTGCATACTTAATGTCATCTCTAATAATAGAGTAAAAGTGACGGGAAGATCTCAACCAGTGGATGACCTTATTTTTTACAGAATTTTGGTCTTCAAACCCCACCTGAGCAAGCTTAGGTATATTCATAAGGTAGATCACATTTCCATCACATTTGTCTCCCTGCTTCTTATAAATCCCATCCCTCACCAACCTCAATGCAAAATTGTTGTCTAATATTGCTTTGCTTCTATCGACTCCCCCTAAGTTACTCCTACCACAAGTACCTAACAAATTATTTTCCGAGTTCTCTACATCAGTAATCTTAAGAGGGTGATGCCCGAGAATAACTTTCTAATGTTGTGTAATGGGACTAGTGCTAGGAATTGAGGTTTCAACAGATTATTTCTCATCACTTCTTCTATCAAGGGGCCCTTCTTTCCTATTGGCCATTTGTGATTGCGATTGAGTCTGTAATTTGGGTACTCCTAACAAACCATGACCTTCCTCTTTCTTAGGAGGTGCTATCTTCGTTAGAGTTAGAGTGGTAACCTCCTTCCTGAGTGCAGCAACCTCATCTCTTAGGGCCTTGATAACTTGCTTTAGTGCTAATAGTACTGATAGAGGAGCATTTTGGAAGGGTTCAAAATTGGAATCGGCCACTCCCAAGGACCCCGGGTCTTGAGTTGTAAGAGGCTCAAATCTATTGTGGCATTCTACTGAGATTAATTGGGCTATGTCTGATGTTCCTCTTAACTGTCCCCTATGGGCCTGTAAGTCTTGATCCTTTTCTATAATCAGTGACCAATCCTCCCGAACTGTTCTACTCCTTTTCCTCCCCTGGCTGAACATATGTGGAATTCGTTTTGCATGGGACTCCCCTTGCAGAAGACCAAAATTACCAACTTTGAGCACTACATTATCTTGGGCTTTTTTGACTTGGGACAATACAAAATTACCATCATTATTCACATTATTCTCATTTGCTTGTGAAGTTGATGGATCCTGATCCACAATTTCCTGACACTCAGTTAGGATTGATTTAATTCGATCGATAGTATCATGGAAAACTGCCCCACTGGACTTCTTCTTTCTTTTAGAATTTTTCAAACCCTGGGCCTTATCATAACTCTTCCTTTTCCCCATCTTCACTAAACTTCAGGTGAACAAGTTATTGATAATTATAACAAAATGTACGATTTTCCAATATTTGTAGAGGATAAAAGAAAGCCCAGCACTGCACTTCTAGGATAATATTATGTACACCACCCAAGCGACCCTGTAATCCCCCTCTTCTTTCACCAGCCAACTAAATGCAGCATGGTTTAGACTGGACACAAGAACAAAGCATATGATTTTACAATTAGAAAACAACAAATACAATACCAATTACTAGTCAGTGTTCATAGGTCCATAGGTCCATTGGGCTCTTTTAGGATTTACAAAGCTTTGATGGAAAACCCAAGGGGATTGGCCCTGCCCTGCCTCTTCCTGTCGCTGACGGGTGTGGACGGGCCCTCCTTGGCCCGGGCTTCGCCCGCACGCGTCCCGCGCCGCGTTTGCCCTTCACCGGTTATATGAGCCTCTGGACGCCAAGAAGATGACAACAGTGCCTCCAGGCACTGGGGTTTTTGGGCAATATATTCCCAAGAAAGTGTGGCGTGCATGTCCCCCACCAGGGGCGGAGAGTGCCTTGAGCAGGAAACAGTTTACTGGCGTCCCACGCCACGTTTTCCCTTCGCCCCTTATATGCACCTCCGGGTGCTGAGAAGATGACAGCAGTGCCTCCAGGTGCTGGGGCTTTTGGGCAATAGAGTCCCAAGAAAGTGCAGCATGCGTGGCCCCCACAGGGGCGGAAAGTGCCTTGAGCAGCTAACAGTTTACTGGCGTCCTCATGGAAATCCATCTGGGCACACCTCGACTAAGCAAGTTTTGGTTCTTGTAATTTAGACTTGTCTGGATCGACTGCATTCTGCCTGTCTGACGATGCCTGTTCTGCGGACAAGAATGCATGTTGGACCTCTGTCTAACACTCCAACAATTGCGCCACCGGACGTTGAGGCTTTACTGGACCCGATAATGGCCCATGTTCTGCAGTGTTGTCAGCGTATTCCAATGTTGATGTCCGCATTCTTAGAGTCACCACGGGATGCTTCAGCTCCAGCTGTGAAGGATACCGGCTCCTCATCAAAAACTCAGGCTTTGGTTGACACTAATGCCTCCCCAGCAAAGGCTGCTGTGAATACGGAGGAACATCTGTGCTTGATTGACCTGATCTGCGAGGTGTTGCAAGGTTTGTCATCTGCAGATGTAGTCAACAGCGATTTTGCATCTCCCATCCAGGACACATAAACATTTGGCACATTGTGTGCTGCGAAAATTCGGAATTTTAAACAAGATATTTTAGTCTAAGCTGCATGGCTTTCTGTCACCCGATATTCAAACTATATCCGCAAACATATTCTAGATTTCTATCGCCTGCTACACATGTTTTGAACATTTCTAAGACTTTTTACATTTTATAAGGACTATTCTTTATAGACGTATTTACGTACTATATCCAGCCGTACGTTAGAATTTTTAGTATTTTAGTATGTCGTCCAGTCGGATGAGGAGTGGGTGTTATATTCCATAAAGGTATCCCATTATAGGCTCAGGTACTAATTGCACCTTTCACCTCCATCGCCCTCATATTGCACTACATAACGGTTCTTAGAACTGACCTTTTTCCTACTTGAGGCAATGACTAGGGGACCTGGGGTTTTCTCCAAAAAGTCTAAGTCTCATTCATTCTGCATGAGGATTCTTGGAGTCACAGCTGGACTGCAAAAGGAACATCTCCTGCTTAAAAACTATGTACAAGGGGCATTCCTTCTGTCACCCTAGTTCGACATGACTCAGCGAGGTATATCCCCAGGGGGTATTACTTTGGGTATACATACTCCATCTCTTGCTAAGTTAGAGAGAGGAGAAAAGGACTTCCATGTCGACACCCTGACGCAAGATGCTGAGGCTCCTGCATGCAGATACTCCAGCTCGCAGTGGTCTGACATCCCTTACGAGTTGTCCGCCTCGAGACCAGAACGGGGTCCCACAGTCTCTCACTTCAGGTAATGGGGTTGACTTTATCCTACAGGGATTCTTGCCCTCTACACCTGCATACATGCTAGGTACATTTAGGTACATCTAGTTAGGGTTGCATTGTAGGAGTACGCTTTTATTACTGTCATTTATTCTTATACTTGCCTGTATTTATCGTAGCACTATGGTAGAAATCTGCCATCCTTTTACTCTGTTAGTGCTTAGAATCATCTATTTCTGTTACTGTCTAATGATTTACACTAGAATGACGCTGGTTCAATAAATACTTATTGAAAAACATCCCCATCATTTATTTTGTGTATCTCTCTAAGAGACCAAGTGAGCACGAAGGACTGAGCGACTAGTAGCACTGTTTCCGGGATTCTGAGGGAACAGGGTTATTACGTTTGATAGTTGCTAAGAATTATTCTCTCCTTGGTAAGAGGGATTTCAAGTGGCACTGTGAGCTAGCTGGTATACAGGCTAACATACTTGGTGGGGGTGTCTGTCTGGACACCAAGCTCGCAGTGGATGTTTTCCAAATGCACAGATTCTGTATAGGTTTATAAGAACTACACGACACCAGCGCTGTGCCAGGAGGCACGTTTGCAGAGTAGTGACTTTTCAGTCCCGCATTTGGTTTCTTTTACAGGAGGAGGGCCGAATTGGTGCCCCAGGGACCCCATCTTATGGGGACAGGCCTCTTTGTAATAGAGGAGGGGGCCATGCAGCCCCCCTCCCTGAGCCAATTTCAGCCGCAGGACCCAATCGCTCAGGACCCAGCCTTTAAAACAATTTTTTTTAACTAAACTGGAAGGGGCTGTGGGGCCTCCTTTCAGGCTGATTTCCAGCCTCTTTTGAAAAACAAATTACCAAATAAATCATGCGAGAGGGGCCCCATGGCCCCCCTCCCAGGCCGATTTTGGCCCAGGAGCCCCAGGAGCCCCAGGGCCTGGCCTGCGCATTTTTTTTCATACTAAGGGTAGGGGGCGGCATGGCCCATCTCTTGGGCAAATTTCTGCCCGAGGGCCCCAACACCCAGGGCCCGGCCTGTAGTGTGGGTACCCTGGTCCCAACCCAGGCCACCACAGCCAATGTTGGGAACTGTGGGGGGAGCCTGAAGGCCCCTGTATTCACTGAATCTACCCGCCTCCTGCAGGAGACGGCATTGCTTTGACACAGAGGGACCTGCTAACATGCAGCTCCCTCTGTGCCAAATAATTGTGCCCCACTTTGAGCAAGCAAGAGGAAAGTTCTCTTGCTTGCTCAAAATGGAGCACAGATTGCTATGACTTGGCGGGAGAAGTTTTGCTCTCTCCAAGGTATAGCAAACAGCTATGTCCTGGGGAAGGGCACCTCAGGACATAGCAGGAACCAGCCCTAAGGGGGTGGAGGGCCCCAGGACCATCTTTGGCTTCAGGAGGGAGGCCGCACAGCCCCTTCCAATCTTCACTTTAGCCCCTGGGAGCTGTTGGTGCCCTGTGCAGGGGTCCGCAAAGGACTTCCTGTATTATATTTTCGAGTCCCGAGGAGGTTGCAGTCCCCAAGACAGTGGGGGGCTCCACAAATTTCTATTATTCATTGCATGGGGGAGGTGGTGGGTCCCGGAGCTGTGGTAAGCCACCAGACCCCCATTTCACTATTATTCATTGCCATGGGGAGGTGGCAGTCCCTGGAGCTGAGGGGATCAGTGCAGTCCACCATTAAGAAAAATTGAAGCCCCGGGGAGGTGGCGGGCCACAGAGCAGCGGGGGTCCATGCAACCCACCAGCATTTTTTATGTTTTACGCTCCTGGGACGTGGCTGCCCCTGGGGCTGTGAGGCTGACCCTGTGACCACCCTCACTTTCATTATACTTAGTCCCCAGGGCCCCCTGCATAGTATTACAATGCTCCTGGGATTTGATACACCTGGGGACTTATTTAAACACACGTGCTGGAGCCTGTGCTTGAGTTTTTTTTAATCTCAAATGTGTGAATTTTTCGCAACCTCGCAGTAATTATTTTTTAAAATATGCTTTTTTTGTGTGATGGTGTCCCAGAGGAACCCCAAAACCATGGCTTGGTGGTCAGTGTTAATCAATTAAATAATTAACATGTTAATCACACCGCCTACCGGTACTTTATAGACACAATTCACTCGGGGTGAAGCTATGAAACCGATTTTATTAATGCCATGGCTGAACACCCGGAATATACTTCCCCTGACGAAGGGCGATCTGCCCGAAATGTATAGGGAGATATGTATATATGGATGTACAGATTCAACAAGAATGAATTGATTGAATTTGAAAAGAATCAACGAGTTGACATGAATGAATAAAGAATTTTTTAAATATGAACCGTTAATCACTTCGTTCAAAAAGCTTTTAAGTGACTTTTACCCTGCTTTAATACAGGATTTTCAGCTGTGCCCTGAGGGATGTTTCTGAGTTAAGCGCTGCTACCAAACTGTATTCACTATTACACCCCTGTCAGCGGGTGATACCGCAAGAACACCTGACAACCATACAGCCCTAGTACAGCCATTGGAGTGCGTGTTCTAACCACATTGATTACCTGAGAGATGCCCATAATGTCACTGGAGACCCTTTGGAATGAACCTGAAGCAATAAATGGAGAGAAGTAAGGATCTTGAGCTAGGCAAAGATGGCATGGGAGCAATAGGTCACAGAGTAAGGTTCCTGCTCCCTCTCGCAAACCATCTCCAAGATGACATCTGGGTATCTGGCCCTGACATCTTGGCTTGACATCCCAAGTAGGTTAATACTTTGACTGAAAATCCTCTCTACTTACCTCCTCATCCTCCTCCTCCTCAAATCTTCTTCATAGCAAGGGGCAAAGCAAAAACACATTCAGCGACATGTTTGAAGTTTTGTATGTGTAGGCTCTGCTTTTATGTGTGCTGCAGGCCTGGGATTGGCTGTTGGGCTGCAGTGTTTCAGCTGGAGCAGGGGATGGTAAGCACTTACACAGGTGTTTAACATTGAAAACAATGACCATCCAGCCCAAGCCAGAGATTCTGGCCCGGGTGCGGCGATTCTATGTATGAATTCTATTCTATGAATTCTAAGAGTCGTAAAGTTTGACTTTTGGCTCAGATTACCTTTGTGAATCAGCCCCATATATTTTACAGAAGATGCTTTGAAAATGGATAGAACAATAACACCTCAAAATGATACTTGACAAAGACAATATTAATAAACAAACAAGTTATGCTATAAATAACTATAGTGTTTAAAGTACAGATTAAAAAATAAAAACAAGTGCCAACAGTTCATGGATATCACAGTTTTGTACTTTGGGGGAGGTCTCATTTACTTCTGCATTCAAAACGTAACCACATTGTTGTAAGTGTTATACGTTTGAATGTTGTTTGAGGGGGCCAGATTTACTATTTTCACTCCAAACATAACCATTTTAGGAAAAGTGTTGAACTTTGGAAAAGGTCAAAACGACTTTAAAATGTACTACTAACCTTCCAAACGTGTCCACATTGACAAAAGTGTTGCACTTTGGTGGGTTAAAATTCCCCATTCAAACTCAATACTGAACCACACTTGGGAAAGTGTTAGATTTGTGGGGCTGGATTTACTGTTCCCACTCAAAGATAACCACATTGGGAAACGTCTACAACATTGGAGGGGTTTAATGCTATTTTTCCCACTACAAACTTTACCAGATTGGGACAATGTTAGATATACTCTTCCCACTCCAAACGTAACCACATTGGGGATAGTGTTGGAACTTTAAGGTTTTTAATTAACAACTCCCAAATGCATTATATATTCAAAACTACACAAAAAATAATACTGTGCATGAAGCCGTTTAACTGTTCAAAAATCTGAATCCCAAGACATAAATAAGATAAATTGGGAGTAGTTCCAAAAAACTGAAATTAACCAATCTTTATTTTGACTTGATAATTTATAAGTATGATTATGATGAAATAGCAATACATATATCATTTAAAAAATGAAAATATGTATTACAATTCTAATAATTTAAATTAAATTTCATCAATTTTAAATTCCTGTCAAAAATAGAAATTACGACAACATTTTTATTAAAATACAGAAATATACTACAAATATGACGTTTTTTAACAATTATTTAAGAAAAATATATTTTAAATAAAGAGGAACGAAAAAATGTTTACAAAGTTAGATGCAGTTCAGAAATACTTTATTCTGCAAGTAAAAGCCATAAAAGTAAACAATAAAAACACATTAAAACGTTAAAATACAGTTGATACATTGAGAGGGTATACACTTGTCCAGCAGGGGGGCTATGAAGCACATAGTTACAAGTACTGCAATTAATTCAGGGGACATATTTTTAAAAAGACAAACAACAAACATTAGTAGCAATACTACACTCATGATTATACATATAATAAAAAGACATATAACAACTATTTATTATTTGGACAATGTTACATCACTACTGCAAGGGCGTCTTCTTCCTAAGTCTCATGGCCCCTAACAGAAAACTTGCAACCCCGAAGCACACCACAGGGGAGGGTAGCATTAGCAGAAAAATTAGTGCGGGTCTAACTTGAGTAAAAACAGTCTCTCTCAGTAGTGGCAATACACATTTTTTACAAAGGGGGCATAGAATTTGCAAACAAATATAAAATGCAAGGTATCCGAGAAACTGTCACAGGGAAACAGCTTTAATGTGCCTGCCATGAAATACCCATTGAGAAAGGCTAAAATTCAAGGAACCTGATTCAGCTGGAATCTTGTTAAGGTGAAGCAGTGTTGTGCGTTGGTAACTAATAACAGAGAGGACTGTAACTGTGTAGACAGACTTATAATAGCATACCGTCTCACTGAGGCTTTAGCTAATTCAAAGCCCTCCCTGATTACCTGCCGCCTAGCTAAGAATTTCTTTTTGACATTCCTGATAACTGTCGGTCCCAGCGGTCTTGGTTTACTACACAAGTCTGGACAACCAAACCCCTCATTTGCTCTATAATATATTGCAACCATGGGATACGAGTCGCTCCGTCGAAAGAATTACAATCTACGAGTACCGTCTGGTTCAGAGTAGTCGAGGAACTCGACGAAATCCTTAACCAACGTACCAGTGGTGCAACAGCGATGTGATCAGAGATGTACCCCAAACCAAGCTCTTCATGTAAGATGAAGGGAGGGGTACATGAGGGAACAGCAAGTAGGAAGGCAGCGCATACATTTAGTCTCAACCCCCCTGGATGTCCCTCACATCCTTGTAACCCAAAAATTGCGCATCCGTATGTCGCAATCAATATGCACTTTTCTTTATAAATCTTGAGTAGGGCAGGTATAGTTTTAGATCCCAACCTTTTGGCAAAATCCCACTTAGCTCCAACTGCTCTCGCAAAATGTATTCTTTTTCAGTTGCCTTTGTGCAGCCCATGTCCCATGATCATCAAACAACACCCGCAGGTAGGAAAAGACACTTTCAACAGTTGAGCCCCCTTACAGAAAACGTAGTCTTTGCGTCCACTTTACTACCTATTGTCATTGTATGGGATTAAGAAAAGTTGATCGCCAAGTCGAGTAACTCCATAAAATCAGTAAAAGCATTTAAAAGGTTTTGGAGGCCTATAGCAGTCTTTTTTTTAAACTCTTTTTATTCATGTTATTTCCATCATAGAACATTCACAGAACCATCATCACATTTTGCTTCAATACAAATAATTGGTACAGTGGTAAGTCCAATTCGTTTTCTTGGCACATGGAATTAGAGTCCTCTCCCATCCGCTCAATACAAGCACTGTATACATACTACAATAACCCTCCTCTGGGCCTCTTGCGGTATCTCACGGATTATTCATATACACATTGTGCTGTAACATCACCATTTCACCAGCTCAAGCGTCTGCCTATAGCAGTCTTTGCAAGCAATATTGCATCATCAGCATACAGTAGAGCAGTTACAAGTTTGGTCCCTGCTCTTGGGATGTCTTTGGTGCTCACTGTGAGGATGTCGCCAAGTTTATTTATATAGAGCGTAAACAATAAAGAGCCAAAATGCACCCCTGACGTACCCCTCACTTACCCTCCCAGAAGTCAGTCAGACTGCCATCTTCCTTAAACCTCACTGCAGCTGTAGTGTTATTATGAGCATAATGTAAAAAGGATACTAAACTCGGTTCCATACCCAGATCTGCCATAATTTTGACCAGTTTACTCAATCAAAGGCAGATGTTAGATCCATAAATCCCATGTGCAGTGTACCCTTCTTTGCAATGTTGTACTTCCCAATCACAGAGTACAAATGTATGCATTGATCAAGTGTTCCTCTCCCTTGCCTAAAACCATACTGAAGAACGCTAATAACATTAAAATTCTCAAGCTACAAGGAAAAACGATTCAAGATCACCTTACCCATAATTTTAGCAGCGGAATCCAGGAGCAAAAATCACAGGAAGGATCATCGCTTGCAGCCTTTTTTAAAAATTGGAATAATAATAGCCTTCACCCATGATAAAGGAAAGCCGCATGTGCTGGCCGCATTAAAGACCTGCGCTAATATTGTTGCCTAAAGCTGGGGTTCTGCCTTATAGAAGTCAGATGGTACACCAGCTGGGCCAGGAGCCTTTTGCCCAGCTGTAGCAAGCATAGCTGCATGAGCCTCAGTGACCTGAGAGTGAAGTAAACTAGGGCCAGCCTGTACTTCCATCCTCTCTAGCTCACCACCACTATACATGCCCCCAAAAAAACTCTATCCTCTGTTCTGGGGGTACAATGCAATCCGTGGTTGCATTTCCAGTCACAGAAAAAAGTGGACTGTTAACCACAGCCCCAAACGTATTGCTGTTTAGATTGACCAAGATCCTCCCATGCCTCTTCCCTGATAGCTTTCTTACACTCATGAATGACCTTTTTATAAGCCCTCCTGCATACCCTAATCTCGATCTCATTTCTTGGTGTTTGTTTGAGAACCAGCATTAGCTTTCTGTGGGCAGCCGAACAGGTGCCATCAAACCACCTCCTTACTTTTAGTGCATCTTCCCTACCCCGGACAGTTAGGTTGGAAGCTATCTGGCTAGTCAGGGATCCAAAAGCATCTAGTACCACTTTGTCTTGAATGTTATGCTCCATACATATTGAGACCTCAGCTGCACGCTCCAAGTATAGATTGTATAAAAACCTATCAGCTACAACCTTCGTCCACTTCAATCTGCATGACTGATCTTGGTGCTAAAAACAGAGTTGGAAATGCCCCTAGTCGCAATTTTATAGAAGGCTTATGAGTATAGTAGATCAAGTATAAGGGGATTAGGGTCACTAAAGTTACTCCATACAGTGACCATGCTACAGACTGCAGAGGCTGAGGATGCAGAAATCATAATAAAATCAATAGTACTAGAGCATCCCCTGCCAAGAAAAGTAGGAACGGGGGCATTAAGCTCCCTTTGTTGTAGCCAATAGAAATTAATTGCTGAGGGAAGCCCTTCTAAGAGTCTACCTGATTCTGATATTTAAAATGTGTGTTTAAATGTACGCAGTCCCCATAAATCATAGTTGTGGTTACAATTAAAATTACACAAATGTGTGTTAAAATCACCCAGCATTAAAATGTCAAAGTAGGTAGTTTTATTTTTCCTATAGATGTCAATGAAACCCTCCAGGTTGCCTAGATGTTCGATTGCTGAGGATCTGGTGAAGGAATTATAAAAGTTTACTACTAATAGTGGGTGGTGATTCTTAAAAACCAGCTCTTTAGCCAAGATATGTGGGGAGTCATGCTCTATTCAATTCGTTTTACAAAATAGATCTAGAGAAACCAATAAGAGGAGTCCTCCCCTGGCTCATCCCGATGTAGTAGGGATTGCATGCTTGGCAAAAGAGGTATACCCAGCCAAGTAGAAGCCTTCACTAGTATCCCATGTCTCTTGTACGGCAATCAGTTGACATTCCTGTAGAGTCCACCGCCAGAAGTCATCTCCCTTCTTCCCTATACCCTGAATATTCCATGAACGTACCTTCAGGCAAGTGGGGTCTGCCATGGAAGCTGTTATACTAGGGGGGAAAAGACTTCTGCATTCCCTGGCGAGAGAACCTTACAACTCCATTTGGGACAGGCCTCAAAGGTAGAACACTAGTTGTAGGTGAACAAATAGTCAGGCTAAGTTGAGGAGCAAAATCTGGACTTCCAGCTAAAGAATTGCTGTCAGTGAACAGATCCTGTGTTCTTGACTCTTGTTTTCCACCCTCAGCTGATAGTTGTCAATCTACTGCAGCGAGCCCCTGTAGCCTTCACAAGGGTTCATACCTGTTATATAAAGATAGAGCCAGGCCACTGTCAATGGATTTACTTGGCTTAAACATATTTGACGCCTGAAGCCAAGGGCTTTTAGAATAAGGAGGATTAACTGGGGAATAGAAATATTGAAGGGGTGCTATTCTAATCAAAGTTTTAGGACTGTCCCTAAGCTCACGATCTGTCAAAACGTTGACTTGAGTAGGATGTCTCATGTTTACTTTCACGCAGTCCCCCCTCAATATTTTTCGCCAACTTGTGGCCCACCCAGCCTACTCTTCTGGCCATATTAATTCCCGGTGTTATCCAATAGCCATTAACAATATTGATACCATACAAATGTGTGACCTTATGTATCAGGTCTAATGTTGATTCTTTACCCCCTGATTCTGATATTTAAAATGTGTGTTTAAATGTACTCAGTCCCCATAAAGCACAGTTGTGGTTACAATAAAATTACACAAATGTGTGTTAAAATCACCCACTATTAGAATGTCAAAGTAGGTAGTTTTATTTTTCCTATAGATGTCAACGAAACCCTCCAGGTTGCCTAGATGTTCAATTGCTGAGGATCTGGTGAAGGAATTATAAAAGTTTACTACTAATAGTGGGTGGTGATTCTTAAAAACCAGCTCTTTAGCCAAGATATGTGGGGAGTCATGCTCTATTCAATTCGTTTTACAAAATAGATCTAGAGAAACCAATAAGAGGAGTCCTCCCCTGGCTCATCCCGATGTAGTAGGGATTGCATGCTTGGCAAAAGAGGTATACCCAGCCAAGTAGAAGCCTTCACTAGTATCCCATGTCTCTTGTACGGCAATCAGTTGACATTCCTGTAGAGTCCACCGCCAGAAGTTATCTCCCTTCTTCCCTATACCCTGAATATTCCATGAACGTACCTTCAGGCAAGTGGGGTCTGCCATGGTAGCTGTTATACTAGGGAGGAAAAGACTTCTGCATTCCCTGGCGAGGGAACCTTACCAACTCCATTTGGGACAGACCTCAAAGGTAGAATACTAGTTGTAGCTGAACAAATAGCTGGGCTAAGTTGAGGAGCAAAATCTGGACTTCCAGCTAAAGAATTGCTGTCAGTGAACAGATCCTGTGTTCTTGCCATCTGTTGTCCACCCTCAGCTGATAGTTATCAATCTACTGCATCGAGCCCCTGTAGCCTTCACAAGGGTTCATACCTGTTATATAAAGATAGAGCCAGGCCACTGTCAATGGATTTACTTGGCTTAAACATATTTGACGCCTGAAGCCAGGGGCTTTTAGAATAAGGAGGATTAACTGGGGAATAGAAATATTGAAGGGGTGCTATTCTAATCAAAGTTTTAGGACTGTCCCTGAGCTCACGATCTGTCAAAACGTTGACTTGAGTAGGATGTCTCATGTTTATTATCATGCAGTCCCCCTCAATATTTTTCGCCAACTTGTGGCCCACCCAGCCTACTCTTCTGGCCATATTAATTCCCGGTGTTATCCAATGGCCATTAACAATATTGATACCATACAAATGTGTGACCTTATGTATCAGGTCTAATGTTGATTCTTTACCCCCTGCGCAATTGGAGGAACCCCACCAGGACTATGGCCAAAGATGCTCCACTGGAGGCAGGTCAATGGTCTCAGTACTGCTCAGTTGGGATTTTAAAGATGTATTTGTGTCAGCGCTCCCTCCTGTTACTAAAGACCCTTGAGGTAGAACTGCTTGTGCCTGTGCAATAGCCCCAGCTTGTATCACGTATGGCTGGTTACCAGTTGGGTTACAAGTCGCACTTACCAACCTAGCCTCTCTGGCAGTCCTTTGATTCTGATTCCCATTCTTTTGAGTATTACAGGGGTCTTGTGGATCAGAATGGATGTGAATGGGGCAGCTGGGATCAGAATGGACCTAAATAGGGCTCCAGGGTACTACTGATGGGCCCTCTATATCTTGTGGCCCTTTCTGTTGTCTGGGAATTGGAGGACCCAGCTTGATCAATATGCCCGCCTCCTATGAATTCCCTTACAGCCAGTTGTATAGATTTATTGGGAGAACAGCATCGAGCCTTGCATCCAAACCCTCCAGTTTTTTTCCGAATCGGGGCTAAGTAGCTATCAAATATACATTTCAATCTTGGCAACAGTAAGTCAATCAAATGTTCTACATCAAGGTTAGCTGATGTTAAAGACTCTTTGGTGGGGGATTGTGTGAGGGGGGCTTTGTTACAGCCTCATTTCTTCCTCTTAGTGGGAAGGCTCGGCAAATCGTCATCCACCAGTGTCACCAATGGCTTTGCTGGTTCATCATAAGAGTCTACTACAACTGTAGGTGATAAAACAGGTCAGGGTTAGCCCCTTCCATTCCTGACCTGTCCACACAAGGTTGAGGCGACGTGGATTTATCTATCTCCAGGGAAAGCCTTCTTTCCGTCAAGGCTATCTCCTTCGAGTTGACACTGGCTGCCCTAGTCAAAAAAGATTCAATAGTTGGATGTTACTATCCCCTCAACCCCAATTCCCACCTTCCATTTAACCAGTGTTGCAGGTTTTGAGATTAACTGCTCTGCTAGACAGTGAAGAGGACATGACGATCCTGTACCCGACAATTATTACTTGATCTTGAGTCAGTCCCATAAAGGGATCACTTTTGCCCAGGGATTAAGAACTAACAAGATAATAACTACACAGTAAAGGTTCCTATAAAACTGTGGCATTACCTTGGTTCTTGCGTCCAGAAACACAGGGCCAAGAGACCTGGCCCAGCCCGGCCTCCTCCGGTCTCGGACGGACGCAGATGGGTCCACCCTTGGTCTGGGCGTTGCCCGGGCATGCCCACCTGCGTCCTGCGCTGTGGCTGTCCTTGGCAGCCTTTATGCGCCTTCAGGCACAAGTCCGTCACATTGGCAGCCCCTGCCATGAAGACTGATAGGGGTTGGAGTCCCCAGGACGTGGCGCTAAAGTGCAGTGTGCAGTAAAGGGCTCCCGCACTCTGGGAGTCCTTGGCAGCCTTTATGCGCCTCTAGGTGCAAGTCCCTCGCACTGGCGGCCCCTGCTATGAAGACTGATGGACGTTGGAGTCCCCAGGATGCGGCGCTAAAGTGCAGAGTGCAGTAAAGAGCTCTCGCGCTAAGGGAGTCCTTGGCAGCGCTTATGCGCCTCCAGGCACAAGTCTGTTGCGTTGGCGGCCCCTGCAGTGAATACTGATGGGGGTTGGAGTCCCTGGGATGTGGCGGTAAAGTTCAGAGTGCAGTAAAGTTAGATGCATTAAAAGATACTTTGTAAATATGTTAAAATCTATAAATATATTGAAAATAACATAAAAAACATGATTTAAATAATGGGCAAAAAAATGAAAACTTTATGTATATTATTTGATAAAGTAAAATATTTTGAAAAATATTTTATATAAAATAAATCACGCAACGATTTCAAATATAACCAATTTATAAAAGAAAATGTTGAACCCACTTCTTACCCCGTTCTCCTACAAACATCATATGCCGCTCCTAAAATATTGCTAAAACACATTTTGACAACAAATACAAAATATTGAAGCAAACATGACATACACAAAAACACTTAAAAAGGATGAATATTACAAAGATATAAACACAATAGCTTAAACAATGATATTAACAAATTGTAAAAAAGAACAATATTCTTACCTGCAATGTTCTGACACCCGATATTTTTGACATCATGATGTTTAAGCCATCATATTTGTTTCTATCAATATTCTTGAAGCAATATTTTGGTGTAGCAGTGCTGTGCAATGTAAGAGACTTGCAAGGCAGCTCTGACTCCAAAGATTTTAGTTGATATTATGCTAAAAGCCGGATAGCCAGTGCGAGCCTCTTTGCCTACTTAGGAACATTTACCAAATTTTTAATGTGCTGTCCATGAGGGTGAGTTGAGCAGGCAGTGGCCTTATTGTGATGGGACTGTTGCTAAACTAAGAGAGAGAAGGGCATATTCTGAAGGAGGTAACGCTGAGTTAACGGCACATTATCGCAGCCAAAGTTGCGATAAAGCTATTACCCCATTCACAAGCTGGTGCGAACAGCCCATAGCACTAGTTTACCTGCGATAGCAGCCTCAAAAAACATTGCCACAAATGACCCGGCAAGTATGCTAAGGAGATGCAGAGTAAGCGTTCATGTGTAAAAAGCCGCGACAACAGCCAGATCGGCGATATGACCATAAAACATGCGATAAGGCTTGTTAGCAGCAGGAAATTAACACCTGCTCTGTGCTGGTGCACAGCCGGGCAGCAGTCTGCATCACAAAAGGGAGCCCACCCCACAGCCACACCTGAAGAACAACAGATGCCATGGAGCTACTGATCACGCTATTCAGACCCCCAACAGGCCCACAACACCCACTGCCACCACCCCAGGCCTGCCACCACCCCTGGACACCCCCGCGCCACCCCCAGACCACCACAGAGGCTGCGCAGACACAGACCACGGACCTTCAGAAAACACACCAGCCTCACAGACATGAAACCGGAGTATGTCATTGCCCACTACAGGCTCAAAAGGACAACCCTTTTCTGCATCCTGAACATCATTGCCCACAGGCTGATGGTCCCAAAACAGCGGAAAACCAACATCCCTCTGCAGACAAAGCTGCTGGCTGTGCTGCATCTGTTGGCCTCTGGTTTCTACCAACCAACAACAGCCAGAGTAGGATGAGTCTCACAGCCAGCCCTACCAAAGTTCCTCAAACCTGTCCTGGATGTCATCATCTGCTTGGTACCCCAGTACCTATACTTCCCACACACCGCTCAGGAACAGCTGGAGACCACGCAAGGCTTCTACACCATAGCTGGATTCCCGCATATTTTGGGGGCAATAGACTGCACAAATGTCCTACTTGTGCCCCCTGACGACACTGTACACAATTACCGAAATAGAAAGCACATGCATTCCATCAATGTGCAGGCAATAGTGGACCACCGGGGATGCTTCACCAATGTCGTCGCCAACTATCCAGGCAGTGTGCATGATTCCTTCATCTTTCAACAGTCCATCATCAACCAGTGCTTCCAGGATGGCACCTACGACAATGTACTGCTCGTTAATAAGTACCAAATGACCACACACCTCAACTCCACAATCATACAACTCACAACTCTGGGGATGGCCATGTTACAAACTCACATACAACATGCCAAACAACATGCCCACCCACCAGACACAACATCACAACTTACTGTGGGAACCTGGGCTAGCCATGTATATGAGCCATCAACCGCATGGCACCTCTGCCACACAATAGCAGATTTTGGGGTGAGGTGGGAACCAGGCATGTGCAAAGGGGGCAAGTGGCTGATGAATGAGAATGTAAACAATGTCAAGTGTGGTGTGGATGTGCTGGACAGTATGCAGACCACACACATATCCATGTCGACACACAACGCTGGTGTTTGGAGGATAGTGGACAGTGGGCGCAACCATGTCATCCCAGCTGTTAGACCTGGCACCTTGGCGTGAGTTTCCCTTCCACTTTTTGCTGATGTGCCTCCGATGTTTTGCTGGTTTTCCGATACTCAGGGCACTGCGCCACGGCTGACCCGTGCCGCAGTGCAAGTGCTCCCTACTGTAAATTGTACATGCGATTGATGTCCATGATTGGTTCATTGGATTTACTGTTAGTCCCTAGTAAAGTGCACTAGGAGTGCCAGGGCTTGTGAATGCCGATACTGCTAGTGGGCTTGCAGCGCTGGTTGCGCCACCCACAGAAGCAGCCTTAAGATATGTCTGGGGTCTGCCACCGCAGAACCCGCGTGCAGTCTCGTACTGTCATGCCGGCTGGGCAAGTGCAACCACTTGCCAGCCCCTGAACCTTCCCTTGGCTACATATTAGTCACCCCTATGGTAGGCCTACGGGCAGGGTGCATTGTAGGTGTAGGGCAGGACAAGCCTTGATGTGTGTGGCATGTCCTAGTAGTGAATTACACCTAAATTCGTATTTCACTATTGAAGGCTACCTGCTCCCGTTAGGCCAGACTGAGCTGCTGGAATTGTTACATCCTATAATCCCAGCAGGCTCAGGGAGCATGGTAGAGAGTCATGTTTAGTATGCCTGAACTCAGGATGATAAAATATTTCTTTTAGTAAAGTTTATTTTAGTATCCTGGGTTTGCAAATGCTACTTATAGAAAGTTAGCATTTGCTTGCCTAGCCATTTCAGCCCGCCTCTGCTGGTATGTGTATCTGACTGTCTGGGATGTGTGAGTGACAGGGCTGGGGGGATGACAGGTGGTGAATGCGCAGATTACACCTTAGTGGGAGGTAGGAGTGCCTCTTGACTCGAACTCTAGCTGTGCTCTGCCACCACAATGCTGGCTCCACCCTCCTGGGGAGCGACTGATGACTCAGCCGACACCTGGCCCAGGAAGGGCGAAGCCCCATCAACAAGGTACTCTGGCTGCCCCTGTCCGCACAATGCTGGCTCCACCTCCTGTGGGGCGTCTGATGCGCCTGCCCCTCCCACTGAAAGCAGAAGCCGGATTACACCCACCAGAGTACTCAAGGACTGAAAGTGGCGATGCAAAGGCCCCCCTGGCCTGCGAGAACAAAAGAAATACCGTATAAAAGAAGGAGCCTTGCTCCTTGAAAATTAGATCCTGTTTGGGCTACAGAAGGAACTCTGCCCGACGAGAAGGACCGTGAAGGACAAGGAAGAGTGCTGTCTCTTGCCTGTGTCGGGTGCCTTGCTGCCGAAGGAGAGGAGAAAGGAAAGACTGCGAGAAGACTTTTGCTTTACAAGACTTTGTGCCAAACTCTGCTGAAAAGATCTCCAAGGGCTTGCTGCTGAACTTGCCCCCTGACCAGCGCCCCAGGACCAGTGGGGGCTACACCCTGAAGAAAGCGACTGTGTGTGCTGCTGTCGCTGCAGTACCGACAGAGGAGTCTGGGAGCGCTGGGCATCCCTGCCACGCTCCCCGTAATCCAAGGCATCGATATCCTCCCGAACACCGTGACCGGGGCCCCAAAGCAACAGCGAGAGCAAAGTGAGGTCCAGCCGCCGCAGGCCTGAACACCGTGACCGCATCTGCACCGGGAACCCTAGAGCAAAGTAAAGGAGGACCCGTCCGGTCCAAGCTCCCGAATTGACTGTGCCTCGAGCCGTCAATCCTCCTGCAAAGAGGGACAGCCGCCCTGTGAGAACCCCCCTCTGGTCGGTATCCTGCCCGACAGCCCAGCTGTGAGCGCACAGCTGCAACCGGCCCTTGGCTGGGTACGTCCTGCACTTGGGGACCGTACTGCCACTAGCCGCCACCACAACAGCCGCCGCCTCCAGGGTTGGAGAGAACGCCGAAGGAAGGACCCTGCCGCCACAGAACACCGCTGCCCCGGATGACCCGTGAACTGCTCGGCTGAGAGCCGCAACGACCAGCGACCCCGGGAAGGCAACGCGACGTGGGACAGCTTCCCTGGAAGCCGCCTGCTCCACAAGAACTTTGCTGAACTGGGCAGAAGGCCCTAAAGAACGCTTATTGCCGGAAAGAACTGTGGCAACTTGAACTAAGTAACCTGGAACCGCTATTTGAAAGTTTGACGACTGTATTCACAAGCCTGCTTGAAATTTATATAAAGATATATATTTTTACAGAATACAGTTTGGTGTCATTGTGTGGTGGGTTGGTTGTGATGGTGTAATATTGCAAGTGTTTAACCCTATGTGCCCCAAAGATTAGCCTACGACTGCTTAAACCACACTACCTAGAGGGTAAGCAGAGGTTGTCTGGAAGGTAACCCTCAGCCCTGACGAGGAAGAGAGAGTCCCTGCTTATCGCTAGTGTTACACTGCGCCGACTAGAGCCTCCCCCTTCCTACACCAGCCAGTAGGGAAGATTGTGGAAATGTAGCTTGTTACTTTCCCCCCATAGGTGTGTGCGGAGTGTTCTGGCTTGGCGTATGCCAGGCCAGCTCAGGGTTGTGAATAGAAAGCATGTAGCTCTGGGTGTGGATCTCTTCCGGAATGCCCAAGGTGTTTGCCAGGGCAGCGCCTCCCAGCCCGCCATGAGGCCGAGGCCGTCACAAAACAGTCGTTCCCGCACCTGCAAACCCAGGACTCAATGCCCACCTGCCGACACCAGCGTATGCCGGAGCGGGCCCACCACATGCCCATGCAAGCTCCAGGCCCAAGGCCCACGATCTTGGCAGCCTCCTCCGACCATCACGGCCTCCGCGACACAGGTCCGCAGTACTGCATTCTCGTTGATTTACTCCACCGGCATACACAGCGTACAAGGGGGAAGCACATTTGGAACTGAGTCTTGATTACACCATGGCAGAGTACATTATTTAAGGCTGAGGTTATGTCGCTATACTCCCTACAATGTGGTGCCACCAAAGCTGTGCATAGGACTCCCACCAAACATGTCTGTGGGCACTTGCTGACTGCGGCCTTCGGCCTACACTGCTGTCCTGCAGGCCTCACACTAATCCAATGCAGTTCGTCACCAGCATGACATGGCATTGTCGATGGCTAAACGCACGCTCAGCTCCGGTGTAACTACCTTTGTCACCCACAAATCTGATACAAATGCCATTCCAACGTTGTGTGTTAGAGGTACAGGAGGAGATGGCTGGACAGAAGTTAACCCGCGCTGACCGCAGCCTCCATCCGACACTGCGGCCAAATAGGTCCCATTTTAGGAACTGAGTCTTGATATCTTCATGGCAGTGTTCATGTCACAGAACGCAAGGAGAGGAGTAAGAGGAAGATTCGCTTCAGTCCAGAGTAGACAAGGCTCACCTTTACGGAGGTGAAGGAACACTTCCAACAACTATACTGGTGCCACTGACTGTGCAGCACAGGCCTACCACTCGTGGCTGTGGGCCTCTGATGACCGCTGGCACCGGCACGCACTGTGGTGGGGTAGGTCACACATGTTGAACATGTTGAGTCTTGCCCTCTACATGGCAGAGTCAATGTCATCGTACAGGCCTCATCGCAGACTGCATCCCCTTCCAGCTCTGGTGCCCTGGGTGTGTGCCCTGAAAATCAAGGTTGATCTCTGTTTGCACGTTAGTGGCATCTGGGCCCATAGGCTGGAGGTTGTTGTCCTCTACATGTAGCTGATACTGACAAGGTGGAAAAGTGGAGTCTTTCAGCATTTAACTCCGCCATTTGCCTGTACCTGCTTGCTCCTGCCGTCTATATCATGGCCTGGAGGGACACCTTCCACTGTGCTCTGCAACCCTCTGCAATATTCCATTTGGACATTGACGAGTACATGCTCAGCTCCCATTGCCCTGCCTCAGGGCACCCCAAGTCACCGTCCCATGGCGGAGTGCCTATGCCGGCTGCTGTGCATCAAGGGCCACAAACTTTGTGCTGCTCAAGTCAGGGACACATGAGGACCGTACCTTGTACTGCTGATTGTCTGCTCACTGTTGTGGTAGTTGCCAGCACCACCCCTGAGTGGCAGCTTACACTACCCAACACCCATCCAACACAGGCGTCACTGGAGATGCGACCCTGTCAATAAAAGGGGACGGGCGCACAGGCCCGTAGCCAGTCCCACAAAGTCACTCAGTGTGTCCGTGTGGTCATAATGTATGCATGTGGGACCGGGGCCATTTCAAAATTACATTTTGCTGTGTACAGCATGTGCAACCATGTCACTGCAGGCAGTGGTGTAGACCTGGGACATGTAACTGTGTTGCATCTTCATGTGTGTGTAAGCAGGGTGGACAGGCATACAACAGTACAGCATAGGGGTGTGACTACTCCACATGTGGATCTGGGGGTGGTTCAGCATGGCCCTTCCCAAGGATGTGGCTGATGTGTGTGTCTCTGTTGTAGTGTCTGTGCCACACGTCCCGCAATGGACAATGTTGCTATGTGGCATGCCTCTGGTGTGCGTGGTCAGCTGAAGGGGCACATGGGGGAGGGCATGCCCACTCGTGGTCAGGGATCACACATGCCAACTTTTGTGTGTGTTGCTATTAGCGCAGAACGAGCCACAGTTGTACCCTCAACTGCATGTCAAGTTCAGCCAGGGTGCTCCACATCTGTGTCAGCCCTGTCCTTGCATTGGGCCGACACACACGTGGCCAGCCACATTCAGCGCAGCCTCATCACTGTGTCGTACTCAGGCTTGTAGACGTGCGCTGACAGGAATGTCAACGGTGTACCATGGGGGTGCATGTGATGTAATCGCGCCACACGCAGTGATGCAGCTCATGGGCAATCACTAGTTCACACATATCACACACCAATGAACCAGTGAGCCTGCCAACACATCATGCAGTATGTAGTCATGACTCATGTGTCTCTACACTGTCACAGGTGACCAAGGATATGCACTATGCGCTTGGATGATGACACCCCTCCTGGCCCAAACACACAGGTCCGGAGGCAGTACAATGTGGCCTCCAAACGTACCAGGGGCATCGTGGAGCGCACGTTTGGCATGTTAAAGTCACGTTTCAGGTGCCTGGATGTCACAGGTGGTAAGCTCCTGTACAGCCCAGAACTTGTGTGCAAGACGATTGTTGCGTGTTGTGTGTTGCACAATATATGTGTACACAGCAAGGCCCCATGGATACGAGTGTCAGATGTACCGGGCAATGATGATGAAGATGAGGCAGGTGGACCACACTCCACTGCAGCCACAGCAGGAATAGCCCGTAGGCACTACATCATTGACAATTTCTTCTCTGGTTGACGTCACATTGTGTTGGTCTTTAGCAGTCATGTTGCCTGACCACAAACACTGCATTGTATTGTATTTGCATTTATATAGCCCTTACTACCCCTGACGAGGCAATATGGGTAATGCACAGTGGTGAAGGGAGGGGGCAGGACTGATGTGACATGTGTGCACTTATCCAATTACTCTGCCAAAACCCAAGCACTTTTAAATTCACCATGCACTCTCCTTGCAGTACTCTAATCATCCAGTCAGCACCCATGCACTCATGCAATGACCCATGCACTAACTCATGCACTGCTACAATACCCTGAGACCTACCCATACACTCCAGCCATCGGCCTGTCAGTCCCCATGCACTCCTTCTATCACCCAGCCAGCACCATGTACTTATCCAATCACTCCACCAAAACCCAAGCACTTATAAATTCACCATGCACTCTCTTTGCAATAGTCTACTCCTCCAGCCAGTAGCCATGTACTCATGGAATGGCCCAGGCATTAACACATGCACTGCTATAATCCCCTGAGCACTTCCCATGAAGACCTCTAACCACATACACACTACTGATTTACTCCTCCATTTACCCAGGTACTACCCATGCACTCCAGAAATCCCTCTGTCACTACCCATGCACTCCTCCAATCACCCAGCCAGCACTATGTACTTATCCAATCACTCTGCCGAAACCCAAGCAGTTATAAAAACACCATGCACTGTCCTTACAGCACTCTAATCATCCAGTCACTACCCATGTACTCATGCAATGACCCAGTCACTAACACATGCACTGCTGCAATCCATTGAGGACTACCCATGCAGTCCTCTAACTAACTACACACTTCTCATTCGCTCCTTCAATTCCCCCGATAGTACCCATGCAGTCCAGCAATTCCCCTGTCACTTCCTGTGCAGTCCTCAAGTCACCCAGCCACTACCATGTACTAATCCAAACACTCCGCCAATACCCAAGCACTTATAAATTCACCACACACTCTCCTTGCAGTACTCTAATGATCCACTCAGTACCCATGTACTCATGCAATGACCCAGTAACTAACACATGCACTGCTGCAATACCTTGAGGACTACCTATGCAGTCCAGTAATCTCCCTGGTACTACCTATGCAATCCTCCAATCACCCCGCCAATCCTATGTGCTTATCCGATCACTGCGCCAAAACCCAAGCACTTATAAAATCACCATGCATTCTCCTTGTATCACTCAAATCATCTGGTCACTTCTCATGTACTCATCCAATGACCCAGGCATTATCTCATGGCAAATATAGAGACGGTCATGCTAATCACAGGGGTACCGCAACACAAAGTGTTCCCTAGTATATGTGGGTGTTTTCACTGTAGGCTAAGTGTCTTTTGGCATAGTGCTGGCTCTAGGCCTGGTTAGTCAGAGTCAGTTACCACCAGTACCGATCAGCAAAAAGTTGGGGGCACATGAGGATTTTCTGCTCCTCTGTTGGTTCTTTCTGCACATTTATTTAAACACTTGTTAAGCGCAGCAAAGGCCCGTGGGCATCTTGGCGCTCTTCTTCTTCCTGCACTTTTCTTTGTCTTTCTGGACTTCGGTTGCCTCTTCCTACATTTGTATGCTTCTTTCTGCGTTTCTCTTCCTCTTTCTTTACATGTCCTACCTTTGTAGGCATAGTTAAAATGAGCATTTAAAAAACCTTAGAAATTCACTGAAAAAACAATAGGTTTCAGGGAAGTTATAGTTAGAAATTTACATTTAAAAAACCTTTGAAACTCACTGAAAAAACCATAGGTTTCAGGGACGTTGTAGTTAGAAATTTTGATTTAAAAAACCTTTGAAACTCACTGAAAAAACCATAGGTTTCAGGGACGTTATAGTTAGAAATTTTGATTTAAAAAAACTTTGAAATTCACAGAAAAAAACATAAGTTTCAGGGCCGTTATCGTTAGAAATTTTGATTTAAAAAACCTCTGAAATTCACAGAAAAAACGATAGGTTTCAGGGACGTTATAGTTAGTTGGAGATTTCACTCATACAAATCCATAGAAATTCGTCCATTATAGTTAGTAGACCTGACTATAACTGGTGCCCCCGCAATGCTCTGCTGCTGACGTCCCATATTACATCACTCATGACATGCTCCGTGACATCACTGATGAGATCACTGATGACATCTCAAATGACATCACTTTATTCAATGATAAATGAATCCTAACGCAGTGGAAGGATTGCACAGTGCCTTCCAATCCACAGTAGGCAGAGCCCAACCTACACTCTATTCATTTATAGAAGCATTACAAAATGAGGAAAGCTACCAACAACTACCAATGGAGCAATCTGTTAGCTACATGCTACAATGTAAAGTCAAAATAGCCACAAGCATATTATAAAATTAGTAGTAATCTACAAGTTTCAAAAAACTGTCACAAAATCCAAACCCATGACATGTCATTTTTATATAAATAATAAACATGATAGTTGTTACATCAGTGTAAACATTAAATAAAACTTAAATTTTAAATAAGTCTGAGATAATAAAATAATATATGTATTATTTACATGACAAATATAAACCTCTCCATTCAAAAAGCATGAACTAAAAACTCAATTTGCCATGTGAAATAAATACAACACATAAACCATGGATTTCCAAATAACAATCACATAATATGTACACAAACAATAAAACGTAAAATTTTCAACCCAAATAAAATCAAATAAATATGACTCTGTAGCTGCATCTACATAGTAAAAAATAATATTCTACCAAAAACGGTAAAAAGTTTTTCAAAAAAGCGAACCCAAAAAATAAAAAAATAAGACAAATCCAATAGAGAGCCCTCAAAGCGAGTCAAAGTATCCAGGAAACATAAAAAAACCCTAACAAGTATTTAACACCTTGGAACTCCCCCAAAAAAGGAAATCAGAGTTGAAAAATATAGTTTATTATAAATCAAAAGTGATTTCCTTAAAAAAAGAACACTAACTTCCAGTGCCAAAGTACACATTCACAGATAAAAAAATATAAAGTAAACAAACCCTCTCACAAAACTCATTACATTCTCAAAAATACATACACATTACTCATAATCATCATAAAATGAGTAACATACGCAATATAAAATAACAATACTTTAGTAAAAAATTGTACTAAAAACCCTAAACTATACACTAGTGAAAAACACTAATATCAATACAACTAAGGGCTTAATTACAATGTCTGTGGGAAAGCCTTCAAATGCTGACATTTTTAGGTTTAAACTCCAACCGACAATGATGGCGGTAGGAGTGTAAACTGCCTAGGGAATATGTCTCGGTTCCGATGGACTAGCCCGGCAGCCAGTCTGAAAGTCATCATAACCCCTAAAGCATGGCAGTTCCACTATCGGGATTATGATGGCACTTTCTGACAGCAGTTCCATTTCTGCCTTTCTGACATGGAACTGCTGTTGTAAAGCATCTTTGGGCCCCCTCAGCATGGTCCTCTTCCCCCAGGCCTTCCGCATGAGGCCCTGTTCACATACTTCATGTGCATGGATGTGTAAATACTTCAATTTTTCAATTAGAGCTTGTGCTGTGGGTGCTTTCTGACGTCTATTATTCCCACTCCAATCTAGACCATTTTGGGGAAGGTGTTGGACGCTAAAAGGGTGACAATTACTATTCCCACTCCAATCTAAACAAATTAGTTGGCAGGTGTTGGACACTTAAAGGGGTGACATTTACTATTCCCACTCCAATCAATATGAATTTGGGGAAGGTATTAGACACTAAAGGGATGACATTTAGGATGCCGACTCCAATCTAAACCAATTGGGGGAAGGTGCTGGACAGTAAAGGAATGACATTTACTCTTCCTACTCCAATGAAGACCAATTTGGGGAAGGTGTTTGACACTAAAGGGGTTTCTTAAGTAACAAGGGAGACCCAACAGATAGCTAAGTACCATGGGTATAACAACGTTATAGTGAACAAAACGGTCCTTAGCTTAATTCAAGATCAACAAACCAATGCTGTATAGAAACACAATGGAAAACTATACGTGTTATAAAATTTCCAAACCCAGCCGGGAAAGGAGTTTATTTTATAAAGAAGCAATGTTCAATTCAGTAATACAATCATAATTACCAGACACAAGCCTGTGTCGTACATGAAAAGAAGGAAACAGAAAGATAGCATAAGGGTGAAAGGGGTGTCTATCAGGCAAAGAGCGAGAGCAAGGACAGGGTACTGTTTATAGGTAAAAAGTCAATCACAGTATCGCCTGGAGTGGAATATAAACAATCTTATTCATCAATGTTGTAAATATGAACCCACTCATGGGTGTCGACGTTTCGATCCCTAATTGCTCTGTAAGATACATGGGATCATCATCAGGACATTTGTAATGAACAAGACATGCCTGATTGTAAAAGAAGCCTGTTCAGGAGAAAATGAAGAGAAAGAAATATGTTTCAGACAATTTCAGAGTAGTTTGCAGACGCATGCTAACCATGTATCGAAAACGCAGTGTGTGACCAAGTGCATGGTGTATGTGACTTAATCAAACATCAAGCATCAACATTTTCATTTTCAAGTACCTCGGAATCGCAGTGGCGTGCGTGAGTGGTTGCGAGAATTCGCGTGAAATGACGTGATTGTGAGCCATTCAAATTATGGCCTGCTGGGTATAGGGATTGTAACTAGGGAATATCAAGGCTAGCACAGTGGCGTGGAGTGAGGGCAAGGGTGGCATTTAAATCGAGTGCGGTGCACCGTGTGAACACCTCGGGGCCAAACTGCTAGGGACAGGATCAAGGTGGAATACCCAAGTCTCAACAGTAGCACAACCCATGATTTCTTAAATAATGAGGTTACATGCGGACAACGTACCACGCAGAGGGATGACAAGGTGGTTTCTTCGGAGGTCCGGACGCACTAGATATAGTGGGATACTTAATCCGTATTGGTCGTTTCCAAACGCGGAAATGGCGCTGAAAACAGAGAGGTGCATTTAATAACGGGCTACGAGGGGGGCTATGTGACTCAGAGCAGCGGCGGTATAGCTTACCTTGAGGTGCTCAAATTGGCAAGCCCACCAGGGTTTCTTTTGAACAAAAGAAATTAAGATAAAAATAATATGTGTAGGTATCATGGACCATACACGTGGAATCCCAACAATGGGGATTTGGACGCTGTAAGGTAAAGAGTAAGGAGTGCATCAGTATCAGCCAGCGGGCGGGTCATAGCCAAACAATTTGGAAGCTCCACAATTACTTACTCAGTCCCGATGAGGACTCGTCTTCCCGTGGCTCCTCGGTCGATGCCGAAATGCAAGTCAGTGGACTGCGAGAGCACGCCGAGATAGTAGCACGCCGCGCAGGTCACATGACCTGCAATACGGGTGTCAAGCCTTAGAGGCGGGCTGTCTACTGCGGGAGCCATTTTGTAATGGCTAATTACAGGGGCAGGGGCGCCAGTGAGGACAAAGTGATAGTGCCAAGGTGACTTTTAGAGACGGTGAAAGTTTAGTAAAAACACATTACACAACCAGTCAGTAATTTCGCTTCCAGGAGATCATGATTATTTATATTTACAGTTTGTCCTGTTGTCATGGAGTATTCATTGTGCAGCATCAAACCGGAGGGTTAGGCCATTACTGTCTTATCTCATGAATTCATTGTTCACTGTTCAATCAGAGCAACGTAGTCCAGTCCTCACTTCGATTGAGCCCATTCCGAATAGTATTGAATTGAATGATGGATTTCAATTCCTCACGATTTAGCAGCTGCTGTAGGTTACCGCCCCTCTGTGGTAGTTTGACAGATTTCAGGACTGTCCAATGGAGGTCATCCGCTGTATGCTTCATGCTGGCATAGTGTTCAACAAGGGGTGCATTTGGAGTGCCACACCTAATGCGGCTTCGATGCTGGCTTATTCTGGTCCTTATTTTTTGAGTGGTTTGGCCCACATACATTCGCGGGCACGGACATAGAATCGCATAAATCAAATTGTGACTGTTACAGTTTGTGAAGTCTTTTAAATCAACTGTGATGTTATTGTGACTAAATGTGCACCCCTCTAGTGTCAAATTACAAACAATACAATGCCCACATTTCACGTGACCCCTAATTGGGGGCAGGCCCCAGCTAGACTCAATTGTACCTGTCGGGGGTTGCGCAGGTAAGGCTGCTCGTACCAAATGGTCTTTTATATTTCTGCTTTTCTTGAAAGCAAACAGGGGTTTATCAAAGGCCAGTTGCCCTGCATTCAAGGTTGGCCAGTGCCGTAGAATTGTTTTACGAATTTTATCAGAAATTGGGGAAAACGTTGTGACACAGGCAATCCTGCCTGCACTGGGCCTGGTTTTTGGCTGGAGGAGAACCTCTCTGGGGCAGTACCATGCACGTTTCGAGGCATTACGCACTAACCTGCTTGGATACCCTCTTGATTTGAGTTTTGAACAAAGGATCGCTGCCTCCTTAAAGTAATCAGCTTTAGCAGAGCAATTCCTTCTAATCCGAAGGAACTGTGAGTACGGAAGAGAATCTTTCAGGGCTTTAGGGTGATTACTATTGTACCTGAGTAATGTATTCCGCTCGGTCGGTTTCCTATAGAGTCGAGTGAGCAGCTCCCCTGCCTCATGATAAATCAAAAGATCCAAGAATGGTATCTCTGTTTTATGACTTGAGAGAGTAAACTGCAAACTGTCACAATTGTTATTCAACCAGTGCAAAAAAGAGTTAAGACCTTCTCCCTCTGAGTTCCAAATCAAAAAAATATCGTCTATATACCGGCGCCAAATACCAATGCTGGTTCTGAATGGATTTGTGTCGGCTAGGATTGTGCTTGTCTCAAGCGCATCCATGTAAAGAATGGCCAGATGGGGAGCAAAAATCGCTCCCATTGAGCATCCCTTTATCTGTTGGTAGAATATCCCGTCAAAAATAAAAAAGTTTCTGGTAAGACAGAGTTCTAGCAATTGCAAGACAAACAATGTCGGTACCCTGTGTGGTCTAGCTCTGGAATCAAGTATTCTTTCTATGACATGTAGAGCCGCTCCCTGAGGGATATTGGTGTAGAGCGACTCTACGTCTAGTGTGCAAAGTGTTTGGTTGTCGGGGTCATAGGGAAGGTGTTCCACAAGATTAATCATTTCCATGCTGTCACGGACATAACAGCACGTTTCAGGCACAAAGTCCTTGATAAAGAAGTCCACATAGGAACCTAATGGTTCCAAAATAGAGCCGCAGGCCGATACTATCGGTCGGCCTGGTGGGTTTACACTATTTTTATGAACCTTAGGAAGTGTGTAGATGACTGGGAGTCTGGGACACTTAACATTCAGGAAATTGAATTCCTTCTTGCTAAGAAACCCCTCGTCCCTTCCAGCCACTGTGATTTGTTTTATCAGGCCTTGAATTTCAACCGTGGGGTTCCGGCCAAGTCTCAAGTAATGTTCCCTATTACTCAACTGTCGGATGACCTCATTTTTATAGGCATCAATATTTTGCAGGACAATGCCACCGCCCTTATCAGCGCTCTTAATGATTAAGTTGGTATTACCTTTGAGTGAGTCTATTGCCTCCTTCTCGTTCTTTGAAATGTTGTAGGGGATGTATATCCTCTTACTTCCCAAAAACTCGAGCTCTTTGAGAATGAGTTTCTCAAACGTGATGATCTCAGGTGGAATCATACTCGCCGTGGGAAGGAAGGTGGAGGGTGGGGCAAAAGGGGTGTTACGGTTTGCTTCAGGAGTGGGGTGCAATTGAAAGAATGCTTTCAGCCGTACCAGTCTGAAAAAACGTAGTAACTCTGTTTGCAGCTCCATGAAGTTAGGGCGAACAGTGGGGACAAAGGAGAGTCCTTTCTTCAGAACTTCTATTTCTGAGTGCTGTAGAACATGGCTAGACAAATTAAAAATAGGCAATGTCTCAGTCACATTCTCTGTTGTGGGTATCACCACTGATAAAAATTGTTGCGTGTCCTCCGCTCCCCTGGGGCGTTAAGTATGGATACTTATTCTAATGGATAATTAGTCTCAGTGCTATAAGAAATTACTGGAACAAGTGGAAAAAACAATAGCTGATTACTATCGTATTGAACAGAACAAAAAAGCTAATAAAGTTAAAAAAGATATTAGGAATTATAGCACTGAGACTAATTATCCATACTTGAATAAAGAGTTTTACACAAACAGGCCATATTTCAATCCTCAGAATAGGCCTTGGGGCCGTTTCAATAAAAGACAGAACATAGTTGGGTTCTCGGACACCTCAGAAGACTCATCTGATAATTCAGATCCAGGTGAGGGAGGGAGCAACCGAGGTAGAGGGCGAGGTCGTGGTGGTGCACAAAACAATTTTTTAGCCAGAGGCCAATCAGGAACCCCCCAGAGGGGGAGGGCCAAGAAACCCAGAATATGGCCCAACGCCCCAGGGGAGCGGAGGACACGCAACAATTTTTATCAGTGGTGATACCCACAACAGAGAATGTGACTGAGACATTGCCTATTTTTAATTTGTCTAGCCATGTTCTACAGCACTCAGAAATAGAAGTTCTGAAGAAAGGACTCTCCTTTGTCCCCACTGTTCGCCCTAACTTCATGGAGCTGCAAACAGAGTTACTACGTTTTTTCAGACTGGTACGGCTGAAAGCATTCTTTCAATTGCACCCCACTCCTGAAGCAAACCGTAACACCCCTTTTGCCCCACCCTCCACCTTCCTTCCCACGGCGAGTATGATTCCACCTGAGATCATCACGTTTGAGAAACTCATTCTCAAAGAGCTCGAGTTTTTGGGAAGTAAGAGGATATACATCCCCTACAACATTTCAAAGAACGAGAAGGAGGCAATAGACTCACTCAAAGGTAATACCAACTTAATCATTAAGAGCGCTGATAAGGGCGGTGGCATTGTCCTGCAAAATATTGATGCCTATAAAAATGAGGTCATCCGACAGTTGAGTAATAGGGAACATTACTTGAGACTTGGCCGGAACCCCACGGTTGAAATTCAAGGCCTGATAAAACAAATCACAGTGGCTGGAAGGGACGAGGGGTTTCTTAGCAAGAAGGAATTCAATTTCCTGAATGTTAAGTGTCCCAGACTCCCAGTCATCTACACACTTCCTAAGGTTCATAAAAATAGTGTAAACCCACCAGGCCGACCGATAGTATCGGCCTGCGGCTCTATTTTGGAACCATTAGGTTCCTATGTGGACTTCTTTATCAAGGACTTTGTGCCTGAAACGTGCTGTTATGTCCGTGACAGCATGGAAATGATTAATCTTGTGGAACACCTTCCCTATGACCCCGACAACCAAACACTTTGCACACTAGACGTAGAGTCGCTCTACACCAATATCCCTCAGGGAGCGGCTCTACATGTCATAGAAAGAATACTTGATTCCAGAGCTAGACCACACAGGGTACCGACATTGTTTGTCTTGCAATTGCTAGAACTCTGTCTTACCAGAAACTTTTTTATTTTTGACGGGATATTCTACCAACAGATAAAGGGATGCTCAATGGGAGCGATTTTTGCTCCCCATCTGGCCATTCTTTACATGGATGCGCTTGAGACAAGCACAATCCTAGCCGACACAAATCCATTCAGAACCAGCATTGGTATTTGGCGCCGGTATATAGACGATATTTTTTTGATTTGGAACTCAGAGGGAGAAGGTCTTAACTCTTTTTTGCACTGGTTGAATAACAATTGTGACAGTTTGCAGTTTACTCTCTCAAGTCATAAAACAGAGATACCATTCTTGGATCTTTTGATTTATCATGAGGCAGGGGAGCTGCTCACTCGACTCTATAGGAAACCGACCGAGCGGAATACATTACTCAGGTACAATAGTAATCACCCTAAAGCCCTGAAAGATTCTCTTCCGTACTCACAGTTCCTTCGGATTAGAAGGAATTGCTCTGCTAAAGCTGATTACTTTAAGGAGGCAGCGATCCTTTGTTCAAAACTCAAATCAAGAGGGTATCCAAGCAGGTTAGTGCGTAATGCCTCGAAACGTGCATGGTACTGCCCCAGAGAGGTTCTCCTCCAGCCAAAAACCAGGCCCAGTGCAGGCAGGATTGCCTGTGTCACAACGTTTTCCCCAATTTCTGATAAAATTCGTAAAACAATTCTACGGCACTGGCCAACCTTGAATGCAGGGCAACTGGCCTTTGATAAACCCCTGTTTGCTTTCAAGAAAAGCAGAAATATAAAAGACCATTTGGTACGAGCAGCCTTACCTGCGCAACCCCCGACAGGTACAATTGAGTCTAGCTGGGGCCTGCCCCCAATTAGGGGTCACGTGAAATGTGGGCATTGTATTGTTTGTAATTTGACACTAGAGGGGTGCACATTTAGTCACAATAACATCACAGTTGATTTAAAAGACTTCACAAACTGTAACAGTCACAATTTGATTTATGCGATTCTATGTCCGTGCCCGCGAATGTATGTGGGCCAAACCACTCAAAAAATAAGGACCAGAATAAGCCAGCATCGAAGCCGCATTAGGTGTGGCACTCCAAATGCACCCCTTGTTGAACACTATGCCAGCATGAAGCATACAGCGGATGACCTCCATTGGACAGTCCTGAAATCTGTCAAACTACCACAGAGGGGCGGTAACCTACAGCAGCTGCTAAATCGTGAGGAATTGAAATCCATCATTCAATTCAATACTATTCGGAATGGGCTCAATCGAAGTGAGGACTGGACTACGTTGCTCTGATTGAACAGTGAACAATGAATTCATGAGATAAGACAGTAATGGCCTAACCCTCCGGTTTGATGCTGCACAATGAATACTCCATGACAACAGGACAAACTGTAAATATAAATAATCATGATCTCCTGGAAGCGAAATTACTGACTGGTTGTGTAATGTGTTTTTACTAAACTTTCACCGTCTCTAAAAGTCACCTTGGCACTATCACTTTGTCCTCACTGGCGCCCCTGCCCCTGTAATTAGCCATTACAAAATGGCTCCCGCAGTAGACAGCCCGCCTCTAAGGCTTGACACCCGTATTGCAGGTCATGTGACCTGCGCGGCGTGCTACTATCTCGGCGTGCTCTCGCAGTCCACTGACTTGCATTTCGGCATCGACCGAGGAGCCACGGGAAGACGAGTCCTCATCGGGACTGAGTAAGTAATTGTGGAGCTTCCAAATTGTTTGGCTATGACCCGCCCGCTGGCTGATACTGATGCACTCCTTACTCTTTACCTTACAGCGTCCAAATCCCCATTGTTGGGATTCCACGTGTATGGTCCATGATACCTACACATATTATTTTTATCTTAATTTCTTTTGTTCAAAAGAAACCCTGGTGGGCTTGCCAATTTGAGCACCTCAAGGTAAGCTATACCGCCGCTGCTCTGAGTCACATAGCCCCCCTCGTAGCCCGTTATTAAATGCACCTCTCTGTTTTCAGCGCCATTTCCGCGTTTGGAAACGACCAATACGGATTAAGTATCCCACTATATCTAGTGCGTCCGGACCTCCGAAGAAACCACCTTGTCATCCCTCTGCGTGGTACGTTGTCCGCATGTAACCTCATTATTTAAGAAATCATGGGTTGTGCTACTGTTGAGACTTGGGTATTCCACCTTGATCCTGTCCCTAGCAGTTTGGCCCCGAGGTGTTCACACGGTGCACCGCACTCGATTTAAATGCCACCCTTGCCCTCACTCCACGCCACTGTGCTAGCCTTGATATTCCCTAGTTACAATCCCTATACCCAGCAGGCCATAATTTGAATGGCTCACAATCACGTCATTTCACGCGAATTCTCGCAACCACTCACGCACGCCACTGCGATTCCGAGGTACTTGAAAATGAAAATGTTGATGCTTGATGTTTGATTAAGTCACATACACCATGCACTTGGTCACACACTGCGTTTTCGATACATGGTTAGCATGCGTCTGCAAACTACTCTGAAATTGTCTGAAACATATTTCTTTCTCTTCATTTTCTCCTGAACAGGCTTCTTTTACAATCAGGCATGTCTTGTTCATTACAAATGTCCTGATGATGATCCCATGTATCTTACAGAGCAATTAGGGATCGAAACGTCGACACCCATGAGTGGGTTCATATTTACAACATTGATGAATAAGATTGTTTATATTCCACTCCAGGCGATACTGTGATTGACTTTTTACCTATAAACAGTACCCTGTCCTTGCTCTCGCTCTTTGCCTGATAGACACCCCTTTCACCCTTATGCTATCTTTCTGTTTCCTTCTTTTCATGTACGACACAGGCTTGTGTCTGGTAATTATGATTGTATTACTGAATTGAACATTGCTTCTTTATAAAATAAACTCCTTTCCCGGCTGGGTTTGGAAATTTTATAACACGTATAGTTTTCCATTGTGTTTCTATACAGCATTGGTTTGTTGATCTTGAATTAAGCTAAGGACCGTTTTGTTCACTATGACACTAAAGGGGTGGCATTTACTACTCCTTGTCCAATCAAAACCAATTTGGGGAAAGTGTTGGGCACTAAATGAGTGATATTTATTCTTCCCACCTCAATCCATACCAATTTGTAGAGAGTGTTGGACTCTAAAGGGGTGACATTTACTATTCCCACTCCAAAATATACCAATTTGGAGAAGGTCTTGGACATGAAGGGCGTAATATTTAATATTCCGACTGTAATCTTTACCAATTTAGAGAAGGTGTTGGACACTAAAGGGTTGACATTTACTATTACCACTCAAATCTATACCAATTTGGGGAAGGGGATGGACACTAAAGGTGTGATATTTAATATTCCAACTGCAATCTAAACCAATTTGGGGAAGGTGTTGAACACTAAAAGGGTGACGTTCTTCACACTCCAATCTAACATTATAGGTAATACATTTACTGTTTGCACCACAATCTAAAACATTTTATGCAAGAGTCTACATGCAGTACATGTAATGTACACATTCAATATTCCATACACAAACATAATTGTTTAACTGTAAAATACATTTAAAATTGCTTCAAAAGCACACTGACTCAAATCAAAAACCTATATATTCATAATTAAACTTTGACATATAATAGATTATCTTTATCACTATTATTCAAGTCAAGTCAAAGGAACTTTATTCAGTTTCAGAAGACAGCCATAAAAGTTCTTGAAATCAGCATTACAAATTATGGTTCCTGTGATCTATTTGCTTAGCAGCACGAATGGCAATTCATACAATTCAATTAATTGAAACGAACATGAAAAAGCCATACAATCCTTAAAATCAGTCTTTTTTTTAAACTCCCTCCATAAAAATACATCTGTACTTAGGTTTTGTGCAAAAGAATTGTACTGTTTTGGTTCGACTACAATCACTAATACCGTTTCCTAATAGCCATTGCAACTTTAATGTAGTTAGAAACCATAGTGCATATATCAAGAGAATATAAGTAATTAAAACCTTCAATATAGGAACATGGCCTGGTTTATTTTAAAATCAGGACTAAGAAGTTTCCTCTTGGCTCTTTATAGAGGGGGCAGAATAGCAAAAACTGCAAAGTGCTTTGACCTGCCAAATTATCACACAGGGAAGGCTCTAATTTATCTACCCACCCCAATTGTTTTTGGAAAGCCACTAAAAAAGGATGTATGTTGATACAACGCATGCTTTTTCCACGCATGCCTTTACAAGGCAGGTTTTACAACGCAAGTTGTTACAACGACTTGTGTTGGGGGGCACCGGATAGTGAATAGTTTAATTTACTATTCCAACTCCAGTCCCCATGGATAGGAGGGAAGGTTTTGGATAGTAAATTAAACTATTCCCTATCCTACAGTGCCCTCCAGTACATGTCGTTGTAACAACTTGCGTTGTAATTCCTGCGTTGTAAAGGTACTGCGAGGAAAAAGTTTCGTTGTAAAGGATGTTTCCCACTAAAAAATGCATGGTAAGTAAACACAATCTTGTTAGATAAAATGGTGTCTGTACATTTATGGTGAATGTTAAATAAAATTGCTGTTGAACAGAGAATAAAAAAGGGAGGCCTATTGCCTTGGGCTGAGAGCGAAGTGTATTCGCCCTTGTCGAATGTGCCTCCATTATGATATTTTTCGCATTTTCATTGATATCAGCAGGACAGGACAGTAAAAGTAGTGCCCCAGACCTCTTGTATAGAGGCTATCCCTTACAAAACTGAGCCAGGGGATAGTTAGTGCTCCATCAAGCTTAATACAATGTTTGATGACCTCTCTGGAAAACATTAACACCTCAGTCAGCCAAAGTTTGGCCCTTAATAGCAGGGGGCAATATCTATACGATCCTCTACATAGTCAAGCCCCAGCTCATGATGACAACAGATTGTGGGGGCACTATTTGGGGCCATTAGTAACCTTTTTATAAACTTATTTTCCATAATCTGTAGCGGGCGGCTGTTATGGTATCCCTACACACCTGCTCCATATGTTGCAAAAGGCACACATTTGGCTTTGTAAAATGTAACCAGCTCAGTCACTGGTTTATTGCCCAGCTTACAGGCAAAGCGAAAAATCCCTTCAACAGCTCTGCCCACTTGTTGCACCCTTGCAGTAACAAGCGATTCACAATTCATCCTATTGTTGAAAATATTCCCTAGATTATTACAATGATTCAATATGTCGATTCTCTTGCCTCCTTTAGCATATTTCCTAGTTTTGGTCATTTTGGGGCCACACACCATAATATATGATTTAATAAAATGTATCTTTAGATCAAGTGCCAACATAAAATGTGTAAACACATCAAGTGAGTTTTGTAGGCCATTTGCTTTCAGAGCCATTAACACAGTGTTGTCCGCATATGACAGTAGCGGAACCCATGTGCCTCCAATGTTTGGACAGGCAATTTCTTCATCTGTTAAAAAAGCCTCTAGACCATTATTATAAATTAAAGAAAGGAAAGGGGCTAAAATACATCCCTGCCAGACACCTTCTGTGGAGGCTATGGGCCTAGTTTTTTTCCCTCTGTGACCCTATCTTATAACAACAGAGGTGGATGCATGGACCCTACAAAGAAGAGAAATCAAACCCTCCTCAACTTCCATTTTACCCATAAATGCCCATAACTTCTCCCGGTTTACGGTGTTAAAAGCACTGGACAAGTCCATGAAGGCCAGGTGAATAGAACCTTTCCTGGCCTTCATGTACTCGCCCATAATCAGTGACAAGTTGAGGCAACATTCCATGATGTCCATCCCTCTCCCAAAACCATACTGCGTTCTTGCCATAACCCCTGTATCAGTCGCCCAAGTTTCAAGTCAGGCAAGGACTACCCACCCAACAGCTTAGCTGTGGTGTCAATAAGGGAAATTGGCCTATAGCAGGCATGGTCACTTCTATTACTTTTTTCAAGCACAGGAACCACAACAGCCTCCCCCCAAGTTGCTGGGATGGGGCCAATGACCATAGCTTTAAAAACATTAGTTAATAATGAAGCCCATAGATGAGGATTACTTTTAAAAAGATTTAATGGCACTCCATACTATAATGCTAATTCCTTTTGTTATGGCTTCCGCAACCTCAGCTACTGAAATTGATGCACTTACTGAGGAGCCAAGGTTAGATCTATGGTCAAATCCCCACTAATTACCTCAGGCTGATGCCCATTAGGATTAAATATAGCAGCAAAGTGAGTTTCCCAGACATTCCCCAGGATCAGTGAATCTGTCTTCCTTGCTTCTTCGGTGAATAACGGACGATTTATGATAGCTCAAAAAAGTTTTCGAGTCACAAAGGGAACTTGCAAGCACCAAATCGTCCCAGGCTAAGCACCTCAATTCTTCTTTTCTCTGCTTAACTGTGCTTTTATAAGTCTCCTTTTTTTATTTGAGCCCTATCACAAGGGTTAGCATTGAGAGCCAATTTTAGAATTCTTTGGGCTTGTGAACATTTCACATTAAATCACCTTGTCTCTGAGAGATCCCTCGCCTTTATCAATTTAGTCAGATTTTTAACTACATCTGAACAAATCAATTCAAATTTGTGAATAATCTCAGCTGGAGGCAAGTCATGATCTAAACACCTCATGATCGAGTCATAATTAGTTGTGACAGTTTTTGCCTCAAATTCAGAGGGATTTACATTATTCCAGTTGAGTCTTACCCAGATACGTCTGATTTCAAAATTCTGTATGAAATCTGATACTGCCTAGCTCCTAGATTAAGGCAGATTGGTCTTATCTGTCTCCTGCGTATCTGCTGGAATCTAGAGCAAAGAAACAAGTTATGTTCTTCGGTTTCTCTGACAGTAGTGCAGTGTAGATATTAATAAGGAGTTGTCTGCATAGAGCAGAACAGGGACTTTTTCCCCATTCAGGCAGGGTGCATTATTCTCGCCAACTATTAAGCGACTCAGCTAAGTCATTATTGAGGCTTAAATCATTCTTCATAATAATAGAGTTTAGGGCCTCTCCCTGAGGGGTGTGAATGAATGTGGCAGAGGCTGCCCCTCTATATTTAGCAACCCACAGGCATTGGTAGAGCTATGGGGGCAGGAAGAGAAATTAAAATCACCCACCCAGAGGATGCATAATGGTCGCCATTTCTCAGAGATTTTATTGATTTCCGCCTGCATAGCCTCAATAACCTGGCAGTTGTTTGAATTGAAGATATTATAATACCAGTTCACCACTAGTAGCTTGGCCTGTAACATATTAGAGATCAGGATCAGTTGTAACCAAGGAGATGTCCAAACAACAGCAATTTTATGGCCTAATATTTAACTGAGATTAACAGTACCATCCCTCCTTTTGCCCTCCCTGCTAACGAGGGTGTAGCATGGACTGTGTAAGAACAATAACCATTCAGCATGATGTCTTCCTTGTACCACATCTCCAGAAGACAAATAATATCAAAACCTCTAATATAATTTAGCCATACCTCTTCAGTCAATCTGGGGCAAATTCCTGCTATGTTCCATGAGATAAATGTAAGTAGGCGCTTAATATGACCCTGATTTGCCTATCGCCCAGTTTCACTATTTATGGCTTGTTCAGCTACGCTGGTAGGCAGATCCGGCTGCTCCCTACCCATGGTTTCCTCTCTCTTGAGCACTACAGACCAAGCCCGTTCTGATCATGGCAACTGGTTGTTTAGAGCACCCAGTTAGTCAGTCTATTTCAGACAGCCCAGGAAGGACATCAAAGTGATATGGATGAATAAATGGAGGGAGCTGTGTCAGGGGATGTGTACTAGAACCCAATTATGCAGACTGGTTTCTCACAATGAGTTCATGATGTGGTGGATAGAAAAAACCCAGCAGGTGAACCCCTATCAAATCGCATGATAGATATCTAAAGTACGTTAGGGCAAAGCGGGCGCACCATTCATTACTACAGTTATTTACAACACAAGCCCCTTCCCCACGTTTGGTCGTATGACCCAGCCAGTTTACCTGCCTGGCCATAATAACTTTTTCAGACCAATTTATCTTCAGCGAATTTCTCCTAGAACACCAATGAGCCGATTTATTAACAAGAATTTGACAAGTTTCTTGCTGGCCAGGGACCAAACAGGGAACCCCCTTCAAGATCAAAGTATATGGTGTACATTCTGGGGGTAAGTTTAGTACATCTTTTGTGCTCCACCCACTCTTTGAATCGTGCTCGGGGCCATTTGTATGTACATTTCCTTTTGATAATCTACCCCTATCTATCGTGAGTGATATTGGTTGGTTTGTGTCCCCCTGACCCAGCTTTTGATTGTTCCTATGAGTGTTCCCAACTAAGATGGGGTCCTGTGATGTTAAGACCTTAGGGTTATTACCAACATTATTACGGGGGACTCTGTACTGGGGGCCTGGCCATTTGAGAGGAGATGTTGTACTTAAAGGGGTCAAGCGATTCATTGGGCCACTAGGGATGACACCATCTAGTTTTAAATCTGAACTTCTTAGACAGTTGTCATTATCAATCTGTTTGTCAGGTACTACAATTCTACCTAGGCCCATCAAGACCCGGGCAAGATGCTCTTCAATGCCGGCTATTCTAGATATAATAGGTGACAAAAGCTTCTTGTACAATTCTACTGAGGTTCTCAACTGTACTATCTATTTCATTTGATACATTACTTCTCCCTCCTCCCAACCGAGTCCTAGATGTATTTCCAGTCAAGTGGGTTTGTTTAGTTCTCTTGACCCTCGGAGTGTGACCTTTTAATTTGCAATGAACCCCTGCCTGGTCAGTTTGTTTCCTTTTTCCTCTGGATACAGCTTGCGGTATTGTAGATTTTGTCACTGGACATTGCTAGAGTCACCTCCTTCATTGGGGACATGTAAAACACCCTGACTTGCAATGATTACAGTGGGTGATAGAGGTAGTTGCTGCCTCTGCACAGGAACTATTTCTGGTATGATTACTTGAGAGTCAATTGAGGCAGGTGTAATTGGTCAAGGGGCTAATGAGAGTCTTTGTTCTGCAATTTCTATCTCCTTAGTTATCGCCCCTACCTCTTTTTGGAGATAGCCATCCAAAGTTGTATCCTTTGTCTTTGAAGTGGTGGTTGGTTTCCGTTTTCCCATGATACAAATTGCCTTAATTGGATTCAAATAGGAAAATATAAGAACAAATATATTTTACCTTCATGCAGCTTTATATGTCTATATCACTGTTCCTGCGGTCCCCAAATCAAATAGAAGAAAACCAAGAGAGTTGGCCCTGTCCAGTCTCCTCTGGGCTCTGATGGGCACAGACGGGCGTGCCCTGGGCCAAAGCTTTGCCCGGACGTGGTGCGGGCATGCCTGTGCACGTCCTGCGCTGTGGAAGCCCTACGCCGTATTTAAAGGACCTCCTGGCGTGCAAAAGTGATGTGGCGGATGACGAGCCACAGGGCAGACCGGGTCTTGTGGTCCACGCCCCGTCTGGTGGCAGCAAAGATTGAACTGGCAACTCATGCTGCGGGAGACCTATGTCGGATTTAAAGCGCCCCCTGGTGCGCAAAATTGATGGTGGCAGCCGACGAGCTGCAGGGCAGACCGGGACTTGTGGTCCACGCCCCCTCCGGTGGCAGCAAAGATAGAATGGGCGTCCCACACTGCGGGAGCCCTACGTTAGATTTAGAGCACCTCCTGGCACGCAAAAGTGAGAGTGGCGGCCCACGTGCCACCTGGCAGACCGGGGCTTGTGGTCCACGCCTCTTCCGGTGGCAGCAAAGATTAATAAACAATATATTTTTACAAATATTTATTACCATCTGTAAAATGTTCATATGATCATAGTCTAAAATAAAAAATCATAAAAATTAAATGAAATGTAAAACAATGTAAAAGAAAGCTTTTTCAGAAAAATTTAATTTGATACATTTTTGAAAATAAATTCCCAATAACAAAACGTATCCGAATATTAAACATAATAAAGATCTGATTATTGATTTTGCTGAAAAATTTTCATTAAAGAAATAACATATACATCTACAACAAAATATACATGTATGTGTCATAATTAGTGCATAATTATATTATTTTCATATTACAAATAAACATGTCAAAAAAATTTCTAATGAAGGTAAATATAAAAATAACATTTGCCCCAAAATGTTTTTGCATTCACATTACATTTTTTAACATGAAATGTTTTGATTAATTTTGATAATATTTTAAAGACCTAAATATAAAATGTTATTACCCCAAAAATAATAATTTCACACTATTAAATTAATTTTTTATATACTTTTAGTTTTCGTAAATGTTTTATAATTTTTTTAATTCACAATTAAATAGTTTGTTATTTTAATGTAATTATTCAAATGTATAAACTAGTATTTATTAATAATATTAATGTAACAAAATAAATAAAAATAAATAATACTAATTTGCACATCAATGATAGAGATCATCAAATATAAATTAAATTATCCACTTTTGAATAATCTTTCCACCTTTATCCCCTAAAAACCCTAAATTCAGCTGTTAAAAAAACAAATAAAAGCATTTTTGTAGATATTAAAACAACAGAATACAAATCTCAACAATTTCAATAAAAATAAATTATCTTCCTAAATACATAGATAAAAATATATAATCAAACACATTACTATAAATTACATACAAAATACCACCTACAAGCCATATTAGATACAACAATCAATTTTTTACACTTTCAACATTTTTAATTTTAAAAACAACATTTAAAACGATATTCTTGCCTACAATATTTGTGTCAATAATACTTTTGACATCACGATATTCTTGACAGGATATTTTTATCACAATGTTTTTAATTTGATATTGTGTCCAAACAATTTCTCTTGTCATCAATCCAAGCCATTTTTCCTGGTTTGCTCACATACAGGGCTCCTCAACAACCGAAGGCCCACCAGCTCAGGAAAGGGCTCACTTATTCTCAGAAGGTCCTCCTCACTCAATAGGCAAAGGAAGAGATGGGCTGGTGGCTATCCAACATTGGAGCATTGAATGGGCAAGCTATCTTTTGATCCAATCTTGACATTGTCATAGAGTTTGACGCCAGCACGGAATGCAAGGGCACTCAATGTGGTGATTTTTTTACAGGAAGAACGAGACCGTCTTCAGAGAGACATCTACATATCAGCAGCCAGGAGCTTCTAGAGGGTTATTTTGTAGTTCAATGCTGGACCACGGACAAAGTCATATGCACAGTACTTTTGAAGATGGACAATGTGGTTGCAATGTGCTATATAAATTCCCTAGGCAGGACCAGGTCCAGACCTTTGGTGGATCTAGCCAGGAACTTTTTGGAGTTCTATCTAGAAAGGAATGTCTTAGGAACAGTGGAATACCTGCTATTGAGGAGCAACACAATAGCGGATTGGCATACTCAACACTTTCAGGATGCAAAATGCGTAGCAACTCTACCCAACATTTTTCCACCAACTCGTGAAAGGATAGGGCCTTTCTCTTGGGATCTCTTTGCCTGTAGCCTGTACCGTCAATTAAGTCAGTACATGTGATAATAGCCAGCCGACACGTGTTTTGTCACACCGTGAAGGAGATGTGACTCATCAGGGCTGTTAATGCTTGAAAGAAGTCAAAAGCGTTCTGAGTCCAGGTTGGCTCCACTACCTGGACTCAGAACGCTTCCCGCCCGCACTGACCAGTGCGCTTTTCTCTTTCCTCAGGTCCCTGTCTGAATCTGGGACACACCCATCCGGATTCACCGATTCCGTAACTACGAGCAGGGCACACATTGATCCATCCCTTTCAATGTTCACACGTGGCCAGCAGTATAGTTTGAACCGCCACCACGCCTTTGACTACTTTCAAGCATTAACAGCCCTGATGAGTCAAATCTTCTTCACGGTGTGACCAAACACGTGTCGGCTGGCTATTATCACATGTACTGACTCAATTGACTTATAAATCTTCTTCACATACGAATACTTGGTGTCTAACCTTCATTTCAACCTCAAGAAATGTTGCTCTTATTTGTCGAGTCCTGACTTCAGGACCACCTATCTCATAAGCATGTGCACAGGATTTGTTTCTCATCTTGAATTTTCTTCCCTTCATTTCCTAACAAGGTCTGGCTTACAGATCGGCAAAATATCTTCCGATCGGTCATTTAGGGCATCACATCCAAATTGATGGTCTGCCTGTGGGTGAACATCCTCTGGTCAGGAAATTTCTTAGAGGAGTCTGTCTATTGTTACCCCCTGGAGCCACAGTACTCCTCTCTTGGGATGTAACTAAAGCCCTTCACCTATTTCTTTCATGGCAAAACCACAACTATCTGTCTAGGAAGGAACTGCTGCTTGGTGATGCTCCTTTGCCTGGCCTGCCTCAGAGGAGTCTCAGATGTCATAGAAGGGTGTTTACCTCAGATGGAGTTATGTTCAATATCTAAAGGCAAAGAAAGAGCAAGTCTAGAGTGGTGTTCTATTCACCTTTCGTGGATTTCCCAAAGTTGTTCATGGTGAAATGCACAGAGGCTTATAAGACTGTTACTGCAGAACTCTGTCAGTCAGGCAGGAAGTAATTGTTGATCTCTATTTGTATGCCACACAAAGGAGTCTCATTCCAAACCATTGCCAAGTGGGGGCGTTGGGTTATGCAGGAGATGGGGATAGCCACTAAAATGTTTGATGTGACACTAAACTGTTTGGTGCACACTCTGTCAGATGAGGTAGTGCATCTAAAGCTTTTTCATCAGAAGCTAATGCGGTCGATTGCCTCTCTGACACTGCGATCATACAGTTTTATTTTGAACTGGTAAACAATGTGGCCGCTTTGCTTGTCAGTAAGCTCAAAACTAGCATAATATAAACTCCGGGCCTGACTTAGAATGAAAAAGTTCATGTGGAATTTGAGTGGGAGTTTCCAACTTGAATTGCTCATTTAATTGTCAATTTCCAGAACGACCAGTTAGGCATACTTATACATCTAAATGGAACACAACTAGGACAAGGCGCATTTGACTATTTTTCTTCATAGTAACATTTACACCCAGTGTTACTTTAATTGAGAAGCAAGGAATCTAACAGTTCGTTACAAAAAGAAAAAATAAATAAAGACAAAAGACACAACTGACATTTGTGAACTTGCGAAAGACCAAACAACACTGCACTATAAAATGTATTGGTGCTTGTACGCCGCATGCGACAATAATGGTATGGTTTTGAAATAGCCCATGGCTTCCAGACTTCTTAACTTGACATATTGGCAACAACTGTCCCCCTGCAGCCAGTTATGGCTCTCTTCCCCTCACACGCGTCTTACATGAAGCTAAATTGTCGGTTCACGTTAAGCTACTTAGATTCACAGCGTGATCTATAGTTTGCAGCTGTATCATAATAATAACTTGTTCTTCCATTTGAGAGTGAATCATGCTTAATGCAGCAGCACCATAATGTTTAATCATTCTGTCATTTCCCTGGTTGAGTCTGACTAAAAATAAGTGAAATACAAACAAAACAAATTGAGTTATTTAAAGAAAAGTATGTTCACACTGTTTTGATGTGCCCGCTCTGTGTGCCCTGACTGCAGCTGGAACTGTTCAGAAATATTCATAAATGCTTCCAGAGAACTACAAGTAGTATACCTGTTAAAAAATAATATCAACTTTGATTTCCAGATAACTAAATTAGTTGTTGGCCCTTTGGTGGGCCACCAGTGAACATATTTTTCTCACTGATTTTTTATTTATTATCAAAGTAGTTCAAATCCATGCGTAAAAAAATATACATTTATGTCATTGGAATGCAACCTAACGATTTCGTTTTTTTGCTAGAAAAAATAAATTGTCGCTTGGTTGTGGTTCTGCAGAATCAGAATGTGAATGTCTTAAGGATGGGAGGAAATGAAAGCCAGGAGGCCCTATAGGTTTATCAATGGTGGATTTGAACGTCGGTAACAGAGCTAGTATTAGGTGGTAGATGAGCTGGATGGTGGGATGGTAATTCCATTCCTCTTGTTGTTGGCTCCGCCTCTGGATGGCCACTTCCCCAGGATACTCAATAAGAGAGAAAAGGGAGTGGCGGTCAGTCACCTGAACTATGGTTCTTATACTGGTTTGTACCCTTCACCACACCCATTGAAGATATTGCTCAACGGCTGCTGTTCGAGCGGGGCTTTCTGTGGAGGATGGGGAGTGAGAGGAGTCCTGTGCCAGGGTTAAAGTGAACAACAAAACAACCCAAACAGAAATAACAGAGGATAGACTCTCTTCTTTTTACGGCAATATGAGGGGTTTCTGTTTGTTCCCTTTATTCTTGTTGCCTACGGAACACCCCTAACAGCCCTCGTTTTGAGAGTCGTGCTATAACCTAAATTATGAGGGACCTCCCACGTCTTCCGGGACTTTTAGTCTGAACCACTGATTTTACCCTCCTTTTGTGAATACCCGCCTCCCCTTTCTAACCCTCCCCCTTTGTGCACCCCCATTCCCAGGTAAGTACACATATAAATAAATAAAACGAATTTCGTTTTGCGCACTGCATCGCATTTGGTGATGCAGTGAATGCAACGAAATTCGTTTTATTTATTGATATGTTTACTTACCTGTTAAACTCCGTAATACATACATTACTACCCCCACCCTGCCCCTCCCCCTCCCCATGTCACTGCCCTGCAGAAACTCCTACTAACGACCGCGGCTGTTTACAAGTTTATACCAAACCACCATATAGATGGGCCTGTTTAGGACATCCCTTCCAAATAGCGATTGCAAATAGGATGTATTAATATTTTGTGCCAAACAATTTTACATACTTTATAAATATAGTGTTAATTATTTTGCAAATGGAAAGGGGACAACTTAAAAATCCTGGCCTGTGGACAAACTGTAGCTGGAGCATTATAGGGCCTGAATTACAAAAGGCCTCCACACGTGTGGGAGGGGGGGGGGGGGGGTGCACTTGTGGCTGATGCTTCGCACTCATTGCAGGACCTCCGCAATGAGCAGCTGTAGTGCCAAAGTCCTGCCATGAGTGCGGGGCCCGACACGATTACCCGGCCCCCACCACTAGTGCGGGTCCTCCACCACGACTGCGGGGCCTCCGCCATAAGTGCAGAGGCCCTGTGTGAATCAGGCCCATAAACTAATCAAAGATGCTCTCAAGTGCAGTCCACTTAAGTGGGCTTAAGCTGTAACTTGACTTCATCAGCGATGACAAACTTATTTTAAAGGTAATTAGGTACATATTAATTGTAAGTCTCTTGTATTTTTTGTTCTAAAGTGCGCTGCAGCAGGTCCTTGCTAATGTGCCATATGGCAGCTACACTTTTCACTCTTTTGGTCATGTTGGCCATAGCACACCTTGAAGAGGTTACCCCAAATAAATTGCACCTTCCCTCCTAGCTATCCTTGGTAGCCAAAATCAAATGCTTTACACATCAACCAGCTCACATGCATTCAATACATTAAAAAACTGAGAATCCTCTGATAAAAAGTTAAGACTTGTAGCTCTTTTAAAAACACTAAGATACAATTCTTCCATAAAATGTATCATGCATGGAAAAGGTAGAAGTTTAACAATGTTCTCCTATTGCTTTTCATTTATTTATATTTTTAGTAAGTCTTTCACAAATTTGATTAATTGAAAATATTTTTAACAGTTTTCATAATCCAGCAGTACTAATTTTATCAACCTCGAAAGTATGCTAGGCTGAGTGAACCCAAAGGATTTTAACCTGTCAGCTTCAAGTTGCTCACATGTTATGACAATGTATTTGACAGCCCACTGAACAACCTAACCACCAATCAATAAATGTCAAGATACGGATAAGGGCCCCGTTCTTTGGGCTATAGTGAAATTAGTTTAGTGTGTGAACATGCATTTTGAACTATGAGGTTCATTTAGAGATAGACAAAGCTAGCGTGCTTTCATAAATCAGCAGGGCCCCAACATCCCCTACCTCGTAGTTCACCAGCCTCATTTTGAAGAGGACAAAGCACTGGATTTTTAAAACGGGCGAGTCAATCTATCACAAAAAAGTAATGGACTAAGGGCTAAGAGTTAGAGAAGAAGCAAAAAAAGAGTCAGGTCAAACATGGCAGTCATCGTCCTCATTTAACTACAAGGTGACCCATTCCATCGTTTCAAAGTCAACCTGTGAAGAAAAAACAAGAGATTCCTACTTAATCTCAGTACAGTTAATATGTTCTTTTCAATGTCCTGATTTAACATTCTGCCTTTTGAGGACCAAGTAAAATCTAGACTTCCACTGATCACCAGTATGCCTCATGAACAGGCAGCTTCTACCCCACGGAGAACAAACACTCACCCAAACTCTAGACTACCTGATGTCCAGTAGACTCCTACCAGGCTCAACCAAGGCTCCCAGCACCTGAATCACCATTCAGAAGTTCCTAATCAGACGTGATAGCATGAAGGTGAGCCCAAGACACCTGCATGCTGCCAGCTGATTAAAAAACAGCAGAACCCCTGCATATACTGAGGACTGAGTGTGACACTAGCTGGTGAGACAGAGCACTGTGGAGAGAAAGGGTGCAAAATGGGCACACAGTGTTGCAAGTGTCTAGAAGGAGATGGGGCATTTGAGAATGGAAATTGTTGGACACAGACTGCAGATAACGATCAAGGGGGGGACAAGAAGCAGAACGAGATATGTGCAATGAGGTGGGTGCAATGAGGAATCTGAAAACTTCATCCATTTTTGTACTGTGCTGATGCATCTCTAAACAGTATTTCCACCCACTTATGGAACACAGACCTCAAAAGAAAAGAGCTAAATTGGAATACCTAGATGCATGAGATTATCCATCAATGGACATATGCCATTTCAAACTTAAATTCCAAAATACAAAGCAGCATTTGCAAGAGGAGGATCAATGCTCTTGGCTTAAACGAATGGTGGATTCACCTGTCATGCACTGGTAGGTAGCATTAGTTTGGCAGCCTAAAAAGATGTGAGGAATCTATCTACATAGTGGCAAAAGTCCCTTTTTTGGAAGACACACTGCAGTACTTTTACACTAATTATACTAACTACCTTAAAATTCAAAATGAAAAAATATAGCACAACCCTCTCTACTACAGGTCCTAAACTCCTCAAAATCCCATCTAGTAAATATATGTTATGTTTATTTGTATAGCCCACTGAACACCCATGCGGGTATCCAGGTGCTTGAACAGGTGCGTAGATGAGTGTCCTCTAAGAGTAATTCAAAGGCAAGGTCTTCAGCTACTTATGCAACTCAAGAACTGAGGAGGAGGCTCTGATGTGTTGTGGGAAGCAGTTCCACTTGTTTACATGATTTTTGACCTCCTGTACTGCTCTTGTGAATGTGGGGGATATGTGCGAGTGACTGTGTGGCTGAGCATAGGTGACTGTCGGGTTGCTGAAAGTGTTTGAGGTTTTTGAGGTATGGTGGACCAGTGTTCTGTAGGGCTTTGTACGTGGCCGTGAGGAGATTGATTTGGCTGCATTTGTGACTGTGGAATTAGTGGTCCTCTCTGAGATGGGGTGTAACGTGGGTTCAGCGTGGGAGGCTGAGTAGGACTCTAGTGGTGATGTTCTGGATTGTCTGGCTAGAGTCTGTCTAGGAGCTACTTGGAGATTCTGGCATGTAGTGTATTGCTGTAGTCGAGCCTGCTAAAAACATCAGATAGTTACACTTGAACAGAAACAGTCCTGTTGCCCATATTATGTCATGGAATGAATAATGACGTCTTAAAGACTGTCATAATATGCCACTTTGTTCTAATTTACTTCAAATACGTAATATTTGGGTATTGGCCTAGTAAGCTCCTAAAGTAATAATTAATTAATTTTCTGAAGCTAGTATTAGGAGAAACAATCAACATTTTAAATACATCTAATTTTGAGTTATTTATTTATCTACTGCTTGATTTATATTTAAACAAGCTTCCAAAAAGTGAAATTACCTCAGAAATCACTCGAATGATACTTTCTTTAACTCTGATGATAAGGATTTATTTGCTGAAGTGGTGTGTGCTTGAAGTTCTTTTTTTTCCGCACACTAAAGTTGAAAATAAAACCTGTTTTGTGGGGAAGTTCCGTTGTGTCTAATGTGTGTTGAAATAGAAAAAAGCATCCCTGGTTGTGCAAACATGAAATGATGAGGAATCTTCCAGAACATAAGGATCTCGTCAGACACTTCCAAAGTAGCAGATGTTCTTATCAATACATGCCATAGAAGAGGGAACACACACAGTGAAGGTTGGTTCACTGTGTGTACAGTAAAGCACAGTGTCTGCTGGTCTCCATAATTATTTTGATTTTGGGCAAAACGTGTTATATAATTTGGAAAAAATCATGTTGAAAATTAGTAATTTGTCTGGGAGTGGGAGCCGCAGGCAAGCTCTCCATGTATGTAGAGCTTAATCCTGATGGTGGTGCATGGCACGAAACAACCATTAGGCAGTTAAGGATTATCTTGGTGTGAAAACCCGTATAGGGTTCTATATAAATGGTCACAATTTGTCTGTTTTTTTTTCCAATAATGGGCATGTTGTGAGCAGGCCTGCTTACCTTTAATCCAGTATGTGAGAATAGGGAAAATCCAAGTTCTTTGCGACCACCTGCAGTAGGATAGCTGGAAGAATGAGATTTAGATGGTTGCGTTACCTCCATGTTTAATTATATTGTGCAGGAGGGTATCAGTAAGGAGGCTTATGTGATCTTTCAAATTCCTCAAAGATAAATTTTAGATAGCATAGATAAAAAAAGGGGATTAATAAGTGGACCAGTTGAGTGTCAAGCAAGAGAGTCTAATTCAGTGCCATAAAATCGGCAATGACAGTATATTTCTGTCAGGATCCCACTGAGTGTGTTCATAATAGTTATGCCACCCGAATATCTTGCACGCAAAATGTTGAAAACATGCAAAAATACATATCAGGACTGAAAAAAGAGAAACTCTTCATTTTGAAGTAAAATCCTTTGTTTCTGTAGCTGGCAAGGCCTGTCATAATGGAAAAAGTAGCAGGCACGCAGATGGCTCAGGAGAAGAAAAATGAGCTTAGAAGCTCACAAAAAAGCTGCCATATTGGAGCGCGCTGGGAGCGGCAGGAAAGAAGTTGAAAAAAGATATATTATGCCATTTTAAGGTCTAGAAACCTACCCCGCCACTCCCGGGGGCCTCCAACACCTTTAGCTGGGTTAACAAGCCTCCGTTGTGCGCTATAGTCGTCTCTTTGACAAAGGAGGAGGATTTTCGGCATTACGGCAGGAGTTAATGAGCGGCCATCTTGCGTCACTGCCGCCACGCACCTCCCAAAATGCATTTTTAGATATCCAAGTCAAGAAAGATTTTCTTCAATCAGTAATATCAGACAAACAGGGACGAGTCACACTTCTTCCCCTAAGCCTTAAATCATTTCTGTGTACATGATGATTTATCCTCAATTGGTAGGCACTCAACCTGAAGGAGACAGGAAAATGCTCACCTACCTTAATGGCGAAAAATGTTTGGCTGACATAGCAGATATAATGCAGTCAGGTCATGCACTACTTTGGGATCAGTTTCAATCAGATCTATGATATGTATATATGGTATGTAGACATGGGTTAGAAGTCCACCCCATCTCTATTTTAAATACAAACGAGTCCATAGTTTAAAGTCTATTGTTCATCTCCACATGCATGGCCACATACAAGTGCCATAACTTTCGGATTGATTCTAAATGCATGATATGTCAAGATGCAAAGATGTATTATAATATTCCAAGATACATTTTATTAAACTATGAAATTCCAAACAAACACCTTTAATAATGTTCAGAAATATGTGAACATTTTATGGGTGCAGAGCACATATAAAAATACAGGGAGAGGTTCCAAACGAGGTAATGAATTAGGAAATGACGGAAGAGACATAAAGTCTGTTTTTTAATTATTTTTTCCTGCAATTTGATATTCTACCTACACATCCAATGTTATAAGCTGTGAATACTGTATATATTGTAAAGAGACTTAGCTCTCCCTCCACCAAGGTTTTACCATCAATCTCCTGGCCATTATTTACAAGGTGGGTGTGGTGTTTGAGATACAGCCATCTAAATAACGGGGGTACCAGCTTTTACTTCCACAAGCATCATGCCCAACAAGGTACATGTTAGAATGGAATAGAGTTCCTCTCCCAAATCTAACATGGCATTGCAGACATGAGAGGTGAATGCAGGATGCACTGGGGGTCATTAGCTCACATTTGGTGATAAGCATCCAATTTCTGGCTCCATAAATGAGTAAATCCATAAGTCCAGGGAGGGGAGACTACTCCCTTAACCATTGCTACCCATGCAAACTCAGACATCCTTTACATCTTTTTTTATTAGTGTTCACAGACTTCCGGAAGGAATGGCAAAGCCAGGGGATTTTCCTGTCAGCACTGCATGCATGTGCGGTAGGTGATGTGAGGAAGCCCCAGAAATTCCTCTTTTGTTTATAGTTAGGGTGTTTTCAAACTCAAAGGAAGGTATCCTAAGGAACCCCATGTCTGGCCAAGGGGGGTCCACGAGACTCCCCCAAAACTGCCGTAATTGGCCTGAGTTGAGGTTAGTTCGCTTGTGCGGGCTCCACTAAGTGCCCTGTAAGGCCCCAAACCAGATTAGAGTAATTGACATCCGAGCTCTCGACTGCTGCTGAACCTCCTTCCTCACACTGAGGCCATGCAATACGCAACTGAGGGATTAACCATGTTTGCCCATTGAAGTAAGAGATGGTGGGGGGATGAAGCCTGTGTGGTAGCAGTGCCTTTGTGAAATAGAAGTAGAACCTTAGGCTGTTTCATGTTACCCATTATTATCTTCCCTCTTGTTTTTCATCAAGGAGTGTGAGTGGTCATGAAACAAACTCCTAGATGCATCAAGCATACATTTTGTGATTCCTTATTTGCGAACAATAAGGAATCGGAAAATGCAATGCACCAAGAAATTGCCAAAATAATTGCGATTTCTAAAAATTCCTTAATTGCGACTCGCAAATTGCGGGTCGCAATTAAGGAATACCTCCCCATTCATTCCTATGGGCCTAGAGGCTCATAGGAATGAATGGGAAGACAATCTCAATTTGCGAATCGCAAATAGCGATTGGCAAATTGAGATTGAGATTTCAAGGGTGCAGGGGTGTCCAAAGGACACCCTGTTGCACCCCTGAAATTGATCTGTGCACATATGTTGCGCACACACATGCCCTTAGCGCATGTGTGTGCGCAACATGAAACTTTGAAAAATGCACTTTAGTGCATTTTTCAAAGTTTTTGCAAATTACCATGAAGTTGTACTTCATGGTAATTTGCGTGCCCTATTAGCCAAATCGCTATTTTTTAAACATTAATGCATTGCATTTAAGGAATCTCAATTTGAGATTCCTTAAATGCAAGTAATCGCAATTTAGCGAATTCTCAATTTGTGATTTTTGCATTTGGGAGGATGCATCCCAAATGCAAAAATACCGGTCGCAGAGGGGCAGATTCTGAGAATCTGCCCCTTTGCGAGAGGAATTTTGTTTGATGCATCTGGGCCATAGTTCAGTGGTGAACGTCCTGGCATAAGGATGTTTAAAGACGAGAACCTGTACCACGTTGCAGATGAACATTCCTCATCTGTCCTCCTGAGCTGATGCACTTCGAAAAATGCATTTCAAAGCATTTCACACAATACCATTTACCTCTCACCTTCTATTTACAAACATGTATTATTTATTGTATTAGTTCATAGAGCCACTGTTGCTGCAGTAACATTACGATACATGTTTTTTTCCTGTCTAAAACAAATCACAATCTACGTTTTATGCTAGTGTTACTTCTTCCCATACATGTTGATCACCCCCTTCTTACACATATAACCTCTCGAGGCATTCCACACTGCTTCTTCAAATTGCTTGTCTTGTGGATTCTTTTGCTTTCTAATGTTTTTTTTCATGTCATTTAGTTAATTAAGTAAAGTTGGTTTTATAACTATACCTATATCAGTAAACTCACCATGCATTTAGCATACATGAGAACTACTAGACATTGCAACCTTTTATTCGACATTGACTCACAAGGAGAGCTTTGCTTAATTGTCAAACAGAAAAATTGAGCTAACTATAAAATCATTGCCAATCATAATACAGTTAAGGAATCTCCGTATCGCACATCAAATTCAATACATTCTAAGTGCCTCCTGAGTGAGATTTTGAAATTGAATTGTACTTTTCGACTTGCTGCCATCCATGCTTAGTATAATTCAATATAATGTAATTTCTAATTCCTATTATATCGATAAAACGAGGTATATCAGTAGTAATGAAAACATTTCATCTCAAACGGTTTCTTCAGAACAATGTTCCAAAATTACTTAATATTAAATGTTATACCTATTTTAATGTATAATAGAGTCAATAAAACTTGGCTCTCAGAGACCTCAGGAATTGGTATGAATAGTTAACTAAGGTGGATAGCATTTAAGTTTGCCTCCAAATAGCATATCCTCTCCCATGGAGTAGCATCAGCTAATTGCTTGGCTGGTTTCCGTTAGTTAATAAGATCAGAATTGATTTATGATCTTGTCCCATATCACATTTCTAGAATACACGTTTCTCATCAGATAGAGTGGGCCCTGCACACAAAGTGCATTTTACAGAGTGTAAAGGAGTACTTCAGTAGTACGATTTACTTTTGACAAAATGCAATTCACAAAGCTATGATTGAGGATTCCACTGCTGCATCTCCTATCTTTTCTGTACAGATATCTTGGCACCAGTAGTAGACATCACCATACATGAAGTTATACATTTGTGCAGTACATGTGGGAGGATGAGGAAGCGGTGGGCAAATAGGGAATAACTACTGTAAAATGGTTTGGTAAAGAGAAAAGTATGGAGAGATATAGAGAGGGACATCCTAATACAAAGGACACACCCACAAAACAGCAAAAACATTGTAGTTCACAAAATATACCCTTAAATCTGCTACAACCCAAGTAGTGTCAAGACATCTTTTATATATAATCTAGACCAACCTTGGAGTATATATAAACAGAAAGAATCCACGGGAGGTACTAGGGATGTGGTCTCTACAATAGCGGGGAGCACATTGTGTTTTTTAAATACCCCTCACACACCAAAAGGAGCCTTGGTGTCCTGCTTCATCATAGGGGTCTTCGCATTCCTCTACGGAATGCGACGTGCTACTAACCAGCAACTACGCAGGAGCACTTGTTGGTAACTTTATGTTGTGGTGCATGAGGGTGTATGGTGTTAGGTGAGTAGTGGGGTCAGGAGCGGGTGAAAAAGTGAGTATTACAAAATACCTAGCATGTAATGTCTAAGAAGACATTTATTCGGCCTCCATGCTGGTATTATTTATTGTTTGAAAAACCTCGCAGCACTTGCACCATAATGCTCTCTTCGTTTGTTTGGCATTTTTTACCCCTGGCATTGTACACTATTCAGCCCAAAAAGGACAATGCTGAATATCTGTAAAAACGAAATAACCTTCCTCTCATGTGGTGCCATACGCATGGGATTTTTGGAATTAATACCCCGCCATTCCTACAGAATTCTCGTAATGTTTTTTGTAAGGTAAACCTTCTTTCGAATAAGACATCTTCTTAGACAGACAAGCGCATGCGTGCTACGCTGAAATATCCCTGTCCGGGACAAAATAAACATCGCACATGCGTTTTCCGCTTTTTCTAACACGGATCACCAGCGTGCATATGTGCCTTGACGTAGCAACAGTAGTGGATCAGCAGGGCGCATGGGATACCTACGCCTTTTTTCACCACTGTCCCGGAACGTGATGACACGCCTTCTCCGGATATGCCCCACATGGCGCTGTACTTTAACTTACCGGATACACCATACATGGATCTAAAACCTTTCCGTACTGCTACCAGCTTCGGCCAATTATCCAATTAGCCAACATACTTAAACCGACCTCGCCGCACTCCGCATTCATCCACGGAGCCGCGGAGAGGAAGGCTTTAGAGACAGAAGGTTCTCTACTACTTGTAAGTACGGCATAGCCGCAGCAGCCGTTATGACGCTACCAACAGGATCGCTCCTGATGTAAGTACACTTGCCATGTATAAAAGGCCTCGGAACCTATATGTTCTTTTCTTCCAACAATTCTATAGATGCTATTGAGCACCTGGTCCCTCCGTTTTCAAGGCTCATGTCGCTAATCAGCAATTTAGTAAAAAGTATGCACCCCTTTGTTTACCTCTATTCCTCAGACTATCACAAATATTTGGATTACAGGACTACTTGTTTAATCATAGAGTGTGTGTTTTATGTTCAGTGTATGTGTGTCATGTATTGTCACTTTTTTTCATGTCACTGCACCGGATTAGATTGACCTTCAGTGTCTAGAGAGTGGTATTTTCACTTTTAAAGGTCACTATATTTTCCATGCTGGAGTTTCCAATTGAAGTACTGCATGTTTTTCCTTGTGTTCTTCTTCTCTTTTCTCCTAGAGACTCATTGGAGGTACTTCGCAGTTTAGATCCTCATCTCCAAAATATGTATGAGAGACTTTTTTCATATTATAGGTACACATTTTAGGTACACATATTTTCTAAATTACCGGTAATTTGACCTTGGTAATTAGGTTTGTCCCTGACGTAAGGTGGGGATCTGTGCACCCCGTCCTGAAGAAGAAGTCTAGCTTCGAAACATGTTGACGCATGAATGAGGTAGTGTACATTTAATACAACAATACCTCAACCACCCCTTTTAATAATACCAGCATGGAGGCCGAATAAAAGTCTTCTTAGACCTTATGTGTCAGGTATTTTTTATTACTCACTTTTTCACCCACTCCTGACCCCAATACTCACCTAACACCATACACCCTCACGCACCACACATTGAGTTACTAACAAGTGCTCCCGCTTAGTCGCTGGTTAGTAGCACGCCACATTACGTAGTGGAATGCTAAGACCCCTATGATGAAGCATGACACCAAGGGTCCTTTTGGTGTGTGAGGGGTATTTAAAGAACACAATGTGCTCCCCACCATTGTAGGGACCACATTCCTAGTACCTCCAATGTGCTCCCCACCATTGAGGGGCCACATTCCTAGTACCTCCTGTGGATTCTTTCTGTTTATATATATTGGGGTTGGGGAGACCGAATCCACTTCCTCTCCAGTCCCTTTTTGTTATTGTGTATTCAGCCTTGGAGTATGTCAAGCACCAACCAATGTGCTCCTCAAAGATTACAGTGAAAGGCAGGGATTTAAACATCCCATAGAAATTAATGTCAACGTAATTGCATTAGCAATATAGTTTTATATATATATATATATGTATATATATGTGTAATGTAATTTTAAATTATTGTTTAAGAATTAACTTCTATACAAATAAATTATTACATTTAAATTATTCTATAACGTTGTTTGATGAGGCATTATGTGGTAATGTTTTAGTTTATTAATTCTGGCTTAATATTATTTCAGTTCTTTTAAACTCATACAATTAAACAATAACACATTTTAAATATTCTTCTTAAAATAAATTAACTTTATAAATTCCCCATTTATTCGTAAAGGGAATGCTCCACCCAGTTTCTGAAAATGTAATAGTAACTTTACACTTTTCAAATGAATATCCGCTTCTGAGGGGAGGTCAACAGACTACCCGGGGAACAACAATGTCAAAGAGCAGAGGCCAGAGTACAGGAAAAAAGCGAATAGGACATGGAGGAGGACGGGAAAGAGCAAACAGAGGAGACAAAGAATCCGTCAGGTGGTGCAAGATAACGGTGGCTCATGGGAAACAACGGAAAGAGCCCTGGCATGGAACAATAATGGATAATGAAAATGATAAATAAAACCTTAATAAACTTATCAGACAGAAGACTTACTGGCATGAAAAGAATATGCTGTGTTTTGGGCTCTCTGTCGTTCAGTTGGTTTTCATTATGTGGAGACACAGATTGATGTGTTTAAATGTATAAGGAAAGGAAAACTGAAAAAATGGCACAGTCGGAAAGTAGGAAGGAGGGGATAAGACACAGGTAAAGACATGAGGGGAGTTCCTAGTTGTAAGAAACCAGGGCTTTTTGCAGTGCTCCCCCACATTTGCACCCATTTTTGACTACTAGATGCTGCTTTTCTGTTATGTATATAGAGTTAGAACAGGCATTTTTACCAGGTTTACCCCCAGACGTTTTGCTTTTTGGCCTCCTATATTTGACGCATTTTATGTTGGTTTTAGTACTCTGGGCACTCTACCACTGCTAATCAGTGCTAAAGTACATATGCTCTTCATGTAAATTATGTTATGGATTGGTGGGTCCATGATTGGCATTTTTGATTTACTACGAAGTCCCTTGTAATGTGCCTGAAAATCAAATCTTACTAGTGGTCCTGCAACACTGGCTGTGCCACCCACACAAGTAGCCTTTCAAATGTGTCTCAGACCTGCCACTGCAGTGTCTGCGTGTACAATTTTTAACTGCCAAGTCGACCTGCCAAGTGCATCCACTTGCCAGGCCCTAACCTTTCTTCATCTTCCATGTAAGTCACCTCTAAGGTAGTCCTAATGTAGCCCCCTGGGCAGGGTGCAGTGTATGTGAAAGGTAGGACATGTGCTGGTGTGCTTTACATGTCCTTATAGTGAAATACTAAACATTAAGTTTTTCACTATTGAAAGGCTGTCCTTCCTATAGGTGATCATTGGAGCTACCTTGTAACATTTTACAAGTGTAACTTTCAATTGGCAAAAGATAGAGCAGAGAAATGGAGTTTAGGTTCCCTGAGCTCAGAATTTAACAACACATCTTTGAGTAAAGGTGGTTTGAAAAATGTCACTTTTAGAAAGTGGCAATTTTCTTGTTTAGCCATCCTGTGCCTCAGCCTTCCTGTGGAATCCATGTCTGTTCTTAGACTGACAGGGGCTGTTTGTTCCTTCACTCTACACACTCACACAAAGGGAGCTTAGGTGTGCCCTGCATATGCTGATGGGCCATCCTGGGCTAGAGTGGTGGGAGGAGTTGTCACTAACACCTGAATAGGATGTGGCTCCCTGCACAATGCTGTCTCCACCCCCTGTGGTGTGTCTGGACCAGGGAGGACAAAACTGCTTTTACTGAGCAAGAGGGATTTTCTGAACAAAGTCTTCAAAGGGGTGTAAGTATTAGACCTAGAGCCCCAGAACTTTAGAACTCTTTTGGACTGAGGGACCTGCCAAGAAGAAGAGTTGGTAGAGCTACCAGGAGGAGTATTGTCCCTTTGCTGTGTGTTGCTTTGTTGGGTTGGCCTGCAGTTACTGCTTCTGTCTCGGACAGTATAAGGACAGGACTGAACTTTCTGCAATTTATTGCCTGAATTTCTCCACAGGCTTGAGGTAGAGCTTGCCTCCTGTTGGAAGTCTCACGAACATCAAAGACTTCATCTTCATCTGCCAACACTACTGGGAACTGTGTGTTTTGTGCTGCAACATAAGTAAAACCACTACAATTCCAACAACGATGCCACTGCCAGCTCTGTGACCTGAAGGCCCCACAGAGCGCATCGCACAGCAACCCTGGTCTCCCCAACGCCACTGCCTGATGCTGCCACCAAGCCGCTGCTTGCACCATGATCTGTAGGCACCACACTTCGCGTCACCTCACTTCACTGCGCCAACTTGGTATCACCGACAATGTCGCACCACGCTGACATCGACACTCATACCTGCACAGTGGCTTGTGGACACCGCTCGTGATGAACATAAAGCATCGCCCGGCCCACACCTCAGCCCTGATCCACTGACGTCAGTGCCATCGACGCCAGCCTTGTCAACTGAACGCTGCTGATTGCACCACACAAAACTTCGCCCACTTTGCATCGCTACCTTGAGTCTACCGACAACAGCGCTTCAGCAATGACAACGCTGCTGCCTGCCCTGTGACCTATGGAACCCGCACTTTGCATTGGCCCGTTTCACAACATAGCCCTGGTCTCACCTATGACACAAGACTCTGTCACCGAGCAGCTGCCTGCACCATGACCTCTGGGCACCGCACTTCACACCATACCACTTCACATCGCAGCCCGATGCTATCGACACCAGCGCTCGTGACTTCTACCTCACAGAGTTCAATCTGCAATGCATGTGACTTCAAGGGCCCAATGTCTCCCGCACCGACCTCCAAACCGATGCCTGCCATTGCCGCCATCGACACCACCTGTTCAGAGTTCATCGCCAGGTCCATCACATTGCATTTCCAAGATACTGTTTGCGGGTCTTATCCAACACCGTACCTGGACTGCAACCTCGTGGTCGGCCTGAACTGTTGGAATTGTTGGTTCACATCGCTGTGATAGTCCTGGATGGAGCTATCAACTTCAAGGAACTGTATTATAAGTGTATTCCTGTAATATTTATATCTTTATTACTGTATGATGGATATTTAGTGTTTTGGTCTTGTTTTACACAGATACATATTGGCTATTTTTCTACAACTGGTGTGGTGTCCTTTTGTAGTGTTTTCACTTAATTACTTTGTGTTATGTGCAAATGCTTTACACATTGCCTCTAAGATAAGCCTGACTGCCCATGCCAAGCTACCAAGGGGATGAGCAGTGGTTATTTTAAAATTGTAATCCTCTTACTCTGACTAGAAGGAAGGGTTCCTACTTGGACAGGGTACGAACCTGCCAACTAGGGACCCCCCAACTGGCATGACAACCTACCTGTAAGCCCCTAGTATATGATAGGGCATGTAGGTTTAGAAGCCCAGCAGATTGAATGCACTTAAGTTTGCACTGCTGTGTTTCCTGCTGTCATTGTAAAGATAACCCTACTTTGCACGCTCCTTTTAAAAGTACATTATATGTAAATTCGACTGCTGAAGTAAAGGTACTTCCAAAGTATTAAACTACCTTTTTTTTTACATATAAATCACTCATAAAGTCTCCCCTAGGTGCCCCTTTTGGTTGGGTGTCTAGTAATTATAAGCAGGGACATTTTAAAAGATGTTTTATATGCCCGGGTGAGGGAAAAACTTAAGATATGTGTCAGTTAAAAATATACTTCAAAGTATTAAAATGATAGAATACTTTCAACAACTTTCCAAGGTTAGATTCATTATAACGTTCACAGAAAACAAGTTATGGAACTTTTTTTCTAATGGATTAAAATCTGGCCTTTCCTGATTGGCCAGCCTTTGACAGGGCCTGCATAGAGACAATGGACAGCCAGTGGGAGGAGATCTGCAGAGCAAAAGGTAGGACAGGGGTGGGGTAGGCAAATTTTGTCTTCAAGGAGGGAATGACAGTTTGGAGAGGACACAGGTTCACCCCCACATCCTGCACCCCCAGCCAGACAGGAGCTCAAGTAATTGCTGGCTGGAGGGGGAATGTTGGGAGAAACTGAGCCACAGCAGTGGGTGGGCTTAGAAAGATTTTAACCTCAATGAGATAGTTTCTCCATTTTGGATTTTGAAGGAATAGTACTTTCTGTGACATGAATATGCCAAGGTTTGGAGGTAGATGTCATAACTGAGGGTGGCACCCTGCACCCCATTGGTCAGGGTGCCACCCCTGCTTGTCACCCAAGAACATAGGACAGATATGGGAGAGTTTCCCAGCAACTCAGATCCCCGCGTTGAAACTACGAAGACGAAGTTCTGGACTCTTGGACAGCACACATAGGGACTGCACCTGCTGCACATTTTGGCCTTCAGCCCAAAAAGGACTTTCCCTTGCTGTGAACGATGAAGGAGTGGACTCCCTGAAAGTAACAGATTAAAAGAGCTTAACCTGCATCACCTCCACCAAGAACCCTGCTGGACAGCGTTCTGTGAACTTGTAAGGGTTTGGTCAGGTACATTGTGGGTCATGTATTCCCAACTTCAAAATGATTCTAGAACTTATATTGGTGTTGTGGACCCTCAACGACTTAAATTAGTGTCTGGAGAAGAAGGACTGCCCTGCTGGGCCCTTGGACTGTCCAAGATGCACTCACAAAGCTTCACAAAAAAAAGACTTTGCCTCACTTAAAGGATAACGATTCAAAAAGGGGTGGTGATGAACAGAGTGTCTGAATTAAGCAGACCACTCTTACCCAGTCAAGAGATCAGGGCTTGATCCATCACCGTTATTTAGCTCACTGCATCACCCCAGTTCAGAACCTGGCTATATGCAAATTAGTCTGACCCAGTGCCTCATGGGAACAGGGCAGACCAAACTACCAAGCCAATTCTTCACCGGAAAGGAGACAAGCTTCCGGGGACCGGTTTCTGGCATTTCAGCCGTCATCGGCCCGGCTTGCTTGAATCCTGGTGGTGCAGTGAGCAAGGGACTCATGTCTGAGTATACCCTGCCACACTTGTGGTGGCCAAAAACGATTCAAAAAGGGGGTGGTGATGAACAGAGTGTCTGAATTAAGCAGACCACTCTTACCCAGTCAAGAGATCAGGGCTTGATCCATCACCGTTATTTAGCTCACTGCATCACCCCAGTTCAGAACCTGGCTATATGCAAATTAGTCTGACCCAGTGCCTCATGGGAACAGGGCAGACCAAACTACCAAGCCAATTCTTCACCGGAAAGGAGACAAGCTTCCGGGGACCGGTTTCTGGCATTTCAGCCGTCGTCGGCCCGGCTTGCTTGAATCCTGGTGGTGCAGTGAGCAAGGGACTCATGTCTGAGTATACCCTGCCACACTTGTGGTGGCCAAAAACGATTCAAAAAGGGGGTGGTGATGAACAGCCCTGATCTTTGGACTGGGTAAGAGTGGTCTGCTTAATTCAGACACTCTGTTCATCACCACCCCCTTTTCTGAATCGTTTTTGTCCACCATAAGCGTGGAAGGGTATACTCAGATGTGAGTCCCTTGCTCATTGCACCATCAGGATTCAAGCAAGCCGGGCCGAAGACGGCTGAAGTGCCAGAAAACAGTCCCCGGAAGCTTGTTTCCTTCCCAGTATAAGAATTGGCTTGGTAGTTCGGTCTGCCCTGTTCCCATGATGCACTGGGCCAGGGTCAGACTAATTTGCATGTGGCCAGGTTCTGAGCTGGGATGGTGCAGTGAGCTAAAAAACGGTGATGGATCAAGCCCTGATCTTTGGACTGGGTAAGAGTGGTCTGCTTAATTCAGACACTCTGTTCATCACCACCCCCTTTTCTGAATCGTTTTTGTCCACCATAAGCGTGGAAGGGTATACTCAGATGTGAGTCCCTTGCTTATTGCACCATCAGGATTCAAGCAAGCCGGGCCGAAGACGGCTGAAATGCCAGAAACCAGTCCCCGGAAGCTTGTTTCCTTCCCAGTATAAGAATTGGCTTGGTAGTTTGGTCTGCCCTGTTCCCATGATGCACTGGGCTAGGGTCAGACTAATTTGCATGTGGCCAGGTTCTGAGCTGGGATGGTGCAGTGAGCTAAAAAACGGTGATGGATCAAGCCCTGATCTTTGGACTGGGTAAGAGTGGTCTGCTTAATTCAGACACTCTGTTCATCACCACCCCCTTTTCTGAATCACTTAAAGGATAAGGCGTATACTCCCTGATCAGTAACAAATAGAAAAGTGTGGGAAGGGCTACTTGCAACATCAACAATGAAGACAACTCCAGCTGACAAGCTTCATCTGGATTTTACTGGGCTTGACCAGGTGCATTGTAAGAGTTGTAGTCCCAAGCCCCAATAGGCAAACCAGAGCTTCCGAACCCTTGGGTTATGCTGTGGCTCACTTTCCTGCATCAAGAAGCACTTCTGGAAGTAAGTGTAAAAGTATTACATCATGGGTGGCTGAACTCTTCACTTTTTCCTCGTCCAGTGTGGCCTTTTTTAACCCTTTGGGCGCTATTTGCTTCTAAACACTAGTTTTACTTTTAATCTTTAAAAAAGTATATCTCTGGTTCCCTACATTGAATTTTTGTCATTTTAATCATAAAAATACTTCCTATTTTATAAATTGGTGTTGGATTTTTATTATGTGTTTCGTCTTACTTATTTAATGAATTGATATTTTCAAATGCTTTACACATCAGTCTCCTAAATGAAGCTGTCTGCTCGCAGCCAATCTACCAAGGGTTGAACAAGGATGAATTTATTAAGAACTTGGTTGGACCTTATTTGTGATTGTGGTGTTATTACTAAGTGTAGGTACCTACCTGCTCTTACTAATAAACCATCTTCCAACACTGGTAATCTAACTGTTGGGGACACTGATATGCTGATGAATTCTACATGAACTGTAAATGTGTGCATCTGAAGGTAACATCCCCAGTGATAGCGTTTCCTTTCTAGATGAATTGGTTATAGTCTATGATAGCTCCTATCACAATGGCTTCGGACCACAATCCACTTTTTTTACCTACAATGCCCATGACAATATCAATACTATGTTATCATCAAGGAACTGACGGAGATGAGATGATTCAGAAGTACAGGCACTGAGAATAAGCTATAGAGCCAGTTGCAGGTGACAACAACATCATCCTATGACCTGCTGATAAGGGCAGTAATATTGTCCCGCTAACAAGGGAAATGTATGTGAAAAAAGCCATGAGACAGCTAAGTGTTAGCAACTGTTATGAGATCATAATAAGAGAGGCATACAATAAAGCTGTCATCGATTTGTGGAAGCAGTTGGAGATCTGGGGAGAAAAGGGACTCCTTGAATGACAAGAGTATTGTTTGGAGGGAATTGTCCAGGTTACCTGTTCTCTACCTCCTTCCCAAAGTCGACAAGGCTAGAGAAAACCCGCCCCCAGTAGCTCCATTGTATCCTCTATGGGTAGTGCATTGGGAAATGTTTCCAAATACATAGATTCTACTTTGAGAGATTTTGTCACCAGTCTATCCTCATACACAAGTGATACAAAGATGTTCTGTGCAAATTAGAAGGCGTTAACTGCGAGGAGGAGTTTCTTCTGCTAACCTTAGATGTCAGTTCCCTCTATACCATCACTGAACATGATCTAGGCATCCAGGCCTGTAAATTCCTCTTAAGAACCAGACCCATATATGTGGCCCAGACTGATATAATTGTGGACATGATCAGTTTCTGTCTTAAGAACAACATCTTTCTTTTCAATGGTATTTAGCTGATACGGATGAACCTGTGACCATGAGGGTGGTGATGACCTAGAACAACAGTTCTAGACCAATTCAGAAGATAATATCTAAGAAATGGGGTATCATGAAATGTGATCCCACTTTTGAAGAGGTAATCAGCAACAGACTTATTATAATGTATTGCAGAGGGCGCTCTTTAAGAGACATACCGGTACACCGTGATATCACCATAATGAATAAGTCCACAGAACAAAGCCTTAAAAGTTCCTTCTCTTGAGGCCGCTGCAAAGCATGTACAAACAGCAGCAGCAAGAGATTTTACCATCCTAAATGGGGGAGCTACCAGAGCTATAATTCCTGACCTAAGCACACAGTTTGTGATTTACATTTTGGAATGTCCCTGCAAACTCGTGGAAAGTACCACACATGCAGTGAAAAAGTGTATCTTAGAACATCATAGGGCTATTAACAACTGTGACCTCCATTGCTCGGTGACCAGACATTTTAAAAAGGTACAGTTTAGTGCTTGTACTAAGTTATCTTTCTTTGCCATCAAACAGAAAATGGGCATCCAAATAAATATTAGATTTTGACACTTAAAGCCTAGGAAGACTGAACCTTGATGAGAAGTTAAATGTAATTTTATGGGATGATTAATGATTTTATGTCCATCTCTTGTTATCTTTCTTTAAATCTTTTTATATGCTTTAACATGTTTTTAATGTACTATTTTATGTGTTTTATTGCAGGAGGAAACGAAGGGGCTCTTGAGTAGGAGTGCAGGATGTAGTTGGATGGGAATCCCCTGGCCTTTTCTCCATCTACACATTGAGCTGTGACTGGGCACTACACAGATATGTTTTGTTTTTGTTATGTGAATTATTGGTGCCTAATAGCATGATGTATTGTGCTCTAGAGAAAACATGGACATTGATACATCCCGTTCAGGGTGTTTGATGTTAATACCTCTAGTTTAGAGTGTCCACTTGGACATTTTCATAAAGAATTGCTTCGGACTATATGATATGTGATAAGTCTGTCTGCCCACATGGACCTGATTGTCCAAGCTCTCTGCACTCAGAGATGGTCGACCACATTAGTCTGCCTGAGTGGAAGACAGTTTTATTGCTGTCTTTCCATGGTATCTTACACAGTGCCATGATTTGACACCTTTCCATACCTGCCCATTTTACAAGCATCCACTGATTCCGTTTTTTGCTGGAATGGGGTGCACTCACAACTGACGGTCTGCTGTGTATGCAGCCTGTAATATATGAATATATGATCGCTCTCTATATTTAGTAAGGATTATGTTTAACTCAGAACACTGGAGAGATGGCTTAACTCTCTATCGCATGACAAAAGTTTTTCCTATGTGAAGTCAAGGTTACATTCTTGTTATTGATTTTACAATATGATCTTGCAATATCGCAGAGGAAATTCAAATGTGGCCTTATTTGTATGATTTGTTTTAGATTTGACATGAAATGTATTAAAAACCAGCATATCATGTATTACTACTGAACAACTTAAGCCTTTGAGTCTCCAGGTTAAGATGGCACCTATTTTTCTGACACAATAGAGTATCCATGTTGAACTTTAGTCCATTTTGGATGTTTAGTCTGTTACTTTCTTTTAAATCACAGTGCTCTGGGTGTACATTGTTATGTCAACAAGGCCACTTGCCCACCGTAATGCCCCATGGTGCTGGATTATTAAATTAATGTCACTGCAATGTTGCCCTGAGAGAGCATTTACATTTGTTCGGGTTAACTATGATTTACTTGCCGGCGTGCTATGCTGGTGCAATGCTCCACCCCTCATCGTATCGTAGGTTCCTAATATATGTATACGATAAAAAATAAATAGACTTATTTTTTATTTAATAATGCACATAATTGAAAAAATACATGAAATGTGTTAATTTCTTTAAAAAAATGTGTACAAAATGTAAATTAATTTAAAAAAATAATTTTTAGCCAAGTTTACTACAAATTAAACAAATACAAATTATAGTGAAGGCTGGTAATAGTATTTTTTAATTATTGTTTAAGAATTAATTTTTATAAAAAGAAATTATTATATTTAAATTATTTCATGATGTTTTTTGATGAGGCAATAGCTTGTAATGCTTTAGTTTAATAATTCTAGCTTAGTAGTAAATACATAAATTCTTTTAGATGTACATTTTAGATGAAAATGTTTTAAATACTCTTTTTAAAACAAATTAACGTCATAAATTCCCCTATTTTGCGATTTGTGAAATCTCTACCCAGCTGTTGCAAATGTATATCAACAGGTAGAAAGTTACTAATAGTAACTTCACACTTTCAAATGTAGTCGTAGGAGGCTCCATCCCATGTTGAGAGTGCAGACATATAAGTCTACATCTAGGTGTAAATTTCCACTTCGAAATTGGCAATTGCTAAAAAGTGGCTTGTGCTAAACAGTTGCATGCAATCGGTTAGGCATAAATCTGAATCCTTGGAATTTTTAACTTAATCTTTTATTGTTAATAAAAATTGAGTGGCTATGTAGTAGTAATAAATGCTTCTACAGTTTTATTTGAGAATTGCTTAAATTGTCTGTAAAGTTTGGGGGATTATTAGTGGAATTGCACATATTGCCATACATGCTCTACATACAGAGGGGCATAAGAAAGTAAACCATTCTCTGGAATTTTTCTATTTCCAGATTTTTTTTTAAGTACAAGCAGCATATTCCGTTAAGGAGCAGTGTGAATGCCCAGCTGTGGTCCCAGCCAGGACCCAAGTCTGATTGGAAGATCTTCTCAAACTCCCATAAGTGAGGCAAATATCCAATCAGGAGAACAAGAGTTAAGATTTGTTTTATTTTATTGTGACAACCAGCACCTAAAAGTTGATCACACCGCCCCTGGAAATCTAGTTACCTGAGGAGGGCAAAAGTTATGGCCGGCCTCAATGAGCGTGGTTCAGTTACAAAGAGTAGATTAGGCCCAGTCTTGGCTTTCCTTCGAACTTAGCAAAAATGTGGCAAGGCAGCCGGCGGTGTCTGAGGAGGACGCATCATCGTCGGGGAGCTGCCGGACGAAGCCACGGTTAAGATTTCTATGTTGGGACTTAGTCTTTTTTTGCAAGTCGAAAAAAATCTCCAGAGGGATGAAGCTGCAGGCTGTAGTTGACAAGGCCCCCCATGACACCAGATATCCCTTCTGTGAAGATCACCTGAAAAGCATTTGCTGCTGCAGAGAAAACTTTGCAGAACCTGCCATGAAGCCAGCCCAACAGATGCACTCTGGTGGATTTACAAGCAGGTAGGGTCCAGTTATCTCAGTTCTCAGAGTACATTTTAGGCAAAAGAACTCTGTCTCAAGTTTGAGATTTTGGCAATCTGGGCACCCTTAGCATCACTTCCATGGGTCCAGGACTGGATAAACACCACATGGAGTCCAGGTACTGGTTCAAAATGGTTGGAGCCTTCTATGTCTCTGAGGCTCTGATCAGGAGACCAGCCAACTAGTCCTTGGATTCACTTCTGAAAGTCCTGGAGCCCTGGACAATAGGGCTCACGCAGCAGGGAAGACCTCTGAGGTTCAGAGCAGTCTTCAGGCAGCAGAGCAACCTTTCTTGGTGCAGCAAAGAAGTCCTGAAGTACACAGCTTGGCAGTTTGAGCTGGACCGGGCCCCCTTGCTCGCTGTGCCACTGGATTTAAGCTGGCCTGGCCGAGGAAGGTTGTTAGCCCAAAACCATTCCCAGGATGCTTGTTTTCAGTCCAGGGAGGACCTGGCTTGACAGTACAGGCTGGACTGTTTCCTTCAGGAGCAGGGTCAAGACTGATTTGCATATGGCTGGGTCCAAACTGGGGTGGCGTAGTAAGTTAAAGAACAATGGATTTAACCCAGATCTTTTGACTGCGGTGAATGTTGGATTTATTCAGCATTCTGTCCATCATTTATTGCTGCAGCACTTTTCGCCCTAAGTGGGATGGGTATGCCAGATGTATGTCGTTAGAACGCGCGCGTTACCACGACCTACTATTACAACGCGGTCGTAACAACGAAAGTTGTTATCACGCATTGTGCTAAGGGGGCGCAAAATTAAAGAATTTAATTTACTATTCCAACACCAGTCCCCGTGGATAGTAGGGAAGGTGTTGGGATAGTAAATTAAATCATTTCCTATCCTTGAGCGCCCCCCAGCGCAATCCGTGGTAACAACTTTTGTTGTTATGACCGCGTTGTAATAGTAGGTCGTGGTAACACGCGCGTTGTAAGCGTTGCATACCGGGTATGCCCAGACGTGGGTCCCTTGCTCACTGTTTCACTGGATTCAAGCTAGCTTGGCTGATGAGGGGTGTTACCCCGAAACAGGTCCCTGGATGCTTGTTTATGTTCCAGGGAGGACCTGGCTTTGCAGTTCAGACTGGAATGTTCCCATGAGGAGCAGGGTCAAGACTGATTTGCTATGGTTTGAAGAGGTGTGGCGCAGCAGCCAGGGTGCCTGACTCCAGACCACAGGGTTCACGGTTCGATCCCCGGCTCCGGGGGCAGGTTAGCAAAGCACCAAGGGGCAGATTTATGAGGCCCTTGCGCCTCTTTGCGCCGCAATTGCATCACTTTATTTGACGCACCGGCGGCGCAAACAATGCGCCCTATTTACAACGTGACGCATCTAGGAGATGCGTCACGTTGTAAAGCCCTGCGCCATAAGGAGGCGTTCCTGCGCAGGGGGGGCGTTCCTGCGCAGGAACGCCTCCTGAAAGTGGCTGAGTGAAATCTATGAGATTTCACTCAGTCACTTTCAGGCCAATGCTGCGTCAAAACCCTGCGCCTGCTTGAAGCAGGCGTAGGTCTTGACGCAGCATTGTGAAGATGGGGCACCCCAGAGCCTTGCTGGAGCTGCGTCGCGCTTGCGATGCAACTCCAGAAATGTGCCACCTTTCCGGCACAGATGCGTCACGCATCTGTGCCGTTTTTGCACGATGGTGCGCCGCATTATAAATGCGGCGCACCATGGGTGGCGGAACTGTGGCGCACTGTGGCGCACATTAACTGGCGCATCCCTGGGGATGCGCCAGTTAACATAAATCTGCCCCCAAGTGACTCTGGGCAATAGCTTGCTAAATCTTCTTGAATAGGTGCAATATTAAATTTAATAGCACTGATCCCAGTGTGCCTATAACAATTGGCGCAAAACCACAATTAAAACTAACATGATAATCCTGGACTATTTTCGGAGGTGCAATACACATTTTATTTATGTTCACAAAAGTTTCCCAAAATTCAGCAGAAAGCCAAAGTCATAAATCCGAAAAGTGTTTGTACTGGTCCCTAGAAAATGAAAGGAAGGACTGAAATGTAACAGTTCACTTCACTGTTATTGGAAGTAGACAGGCCTGTGGTGTGTCAGCCGGAGTACAGCTTGCAACTATGTTTAGATGTAAAATCAGTTTTATGTCCCTTTGGTCAAGTTGTAGGCATGAAGCCAATAATGTATTTTGCAATGGCACACTGCACAATACCTAAAGGAATTCCAGCTGTTACTATATTCTCCCCAGGACCACTGGGAATGAACATCTGCATATGCCATTCTCCAAACAACTGTTTCTGTCTACTAGGATTCACTTTTATGTGTCAATAACAATGTTTTCATTATCACAAATCTTTCCTTTAAAAACCTGTGCATAGTTCAATTTAGGACTAAAACCCACTTAACAGTAGGGGACGTGCCAGTAAGTGAATCCTGGATTACCTTTTAGAGAGTTTAAAAGAAAGACCATGTTTGAAGGAGTCATAATGCAAGAGTCATTCGGGAGTGAATTTGACTTGGTTTTGAATATACGTTGAGTGCTACAAGCGGGAAGATTCTGAATCACAAACATCCGGGGAGGTTGAAGCACGACATCTACGGTAGCCGAGAGAGACAATTTTCTCTGTTTGCCTTGATGAAACTGAGTGTCAGCTCTGGTACTATCTCCTCCAAAGCATGGAGACACACGTAGTAGCCCTAGCAGATGTTTTGTTACTGAACTGCTACATCAGTACAGACTCAAAACCCTCACTGATTCCCACAATGCATACCACCTAAAACTCAACATACATACACACAGATACATATGTTAAGTGGGTTTTCGATACCTCCTTTCAGCCATTGGCCTCTGTGATTTAGCCAATGACATTTTACAAATGTAAACTTCCTTTAAAAAGTAGCGCTTCTCCTCATTCTGGCAATCATTGTAAATGCATTGGGAGTGCACATATCGGTGATGCACTTGAGACCTTTTTTGTCTTTTTTACTTTACAATTCCAACATGGCCAAACTGTTCAGAATGGTGAAGAGAAATTAAAATAAAAAAGGGAGCAGGATTCCAATGCACACAAGCATTGGCAAAGCCAATACGTTGGCACACGTTTTTAAAAGCAAGGCCCGTTGACTTTGAGAATGCTTATTTTCTAATGTAAATATCTCAAAAACTATTTAACGGATTTCCACCAAATCAAAAATGTAAAGATCCACATCAAATAGGATGTTATCTTCCTACCATGATTAATGTAGTTCAATTCACCAGCCATTAAGCCCTAACTGTACTAAACACTGGGCAGAAAAAAACATATGGGCCACAGCTTCCTTGGTATAACCACAAGAAGAACAGACCAGTACCAGACCAGCAGAATCCACCCATTTCGACGTAAAGGTACAAAGTAATAGAGTAAGTTCCATGCTAGAATTATATATACAATTTCCTTGCCAGTGTTGGTACCACCTCCTCAAGAAATGGTTCTGCAAAGTAAGAATCATTGACCAACATGAATGTGCTGACTAGTGTACCCAGGGCCTGTGGTGTTAGTAACAGATCTAACTTAAAACTCTTAAACAGACTTTTGAGCTCCAGTTTACTGGTGTGCACATCTAACCCACCTGGATCTTCCCACAGTTTAACGGCAGTAAGATATGGTGTCCAGACATCAATCTTAAGTCTCCAGGAATGTTTTCGATGCCTGATGCTTCAAGGAGGAAACCTGCTAAAACTCCCTGAATGTTATAACAGGGGGACCACAGTTGTCAATAGGCCTATCTCTAACTGGGAGGGGGTTGTTCCTGAGCAGGTCAGCGTCTGTGCTCCCACCTTCAGAGAGTGCATATAAATTGCAGAAATGTGCTTTCCAAGCTTCAGCTGCGATGTTGCTTTCTATAGTAACTCCCCCCTCTTTATCCCTGGTAGCTACTATATTCTAAAATGTGGTCTCATTATTTTCCTTAGTGGCAGCAAGAAGTGATTCCCATCTCTCTTGATCGAATTCCACTTTAGATTTGCTCACAGAACTCTTGTAAGCAGCTCTCGATGTTTGGAACTCACTTCTATCCTGTGCCCTGATTGCATTGATCAATACGAGTTTTGGGCCTAGATTATTTAGAGAAGTGCTCTTTAAGTTTTAGTTTTTCAAAAAGATTATTATGCACTACCCCTACCTTCCCATGGGAGTTTTCTATGCCCATATTAGGATCTATGTTTCCAAGGGACCAAAGACTGGTCTTCACTAGGGAGGAAATGGACTTCAATGATTCCTGGGAGGAAGCCACTTTACTCGAATGTATTCTATGCCTATTGGGAGTTAGCTGGCTCCTACCATCCAGGGGGGACACATGAGCCAGAGTTGGCCTAATGCAGGGAAGGGCCAGACCCAGCTCTAATGTGTTATGATTGCTGTCATGCCTGGTTATGACTGACAGATCAATCACATATGGCCAAAGTCTAAGGTCAACTAAGATATCACAAATTAGACTAAAGCTGGGCAATCTATGAAAGGCGTGTTTTCTCTACTTATCAGAACGAGTGCACCCATTGCATGCACAAATACTTAGGTTCATTGCCAGTGCATTGAGTTGGAGAGACAAAGCAGACTAATTCTTAATAGGACAATAGTCACACGCTAGTGGGAACCTGTGATTTATAGCGTTTCAACATCACGTCTCTAGTGAGTATCAACTTTTCGCGTTTTTGATAACTTTTTCGGCACCTTAAGTTTGGCACTATCGGTCACCACGATGTTTATTTTCAACACGATACCTTTGAAATAACTGCACTCTTTCACTTTTCTAGTTTAGCTTGGCTGAGGGTTTCTCTCTCTTTTTTCACATAACCCGTAGTTCACTGTAACATTCAAACCTGATGGTTAACGAATTACTTGCATGCATCGAGTTTTACGATTGTCATTTATTTTACATGACGCCTCTTAGGAACACGGGGACTATCTGATCTTTCCAACAATAATCGTTTTTTAATTGGAAACATTTTGTTTAACTTGAAATATGCACAGGAGATATCACCCCTGAAAACAGTCCGTTTTTTATTTGTTTACAAACTATTCCCCTGATGAAGGGCTGGATAAGCCCGAAATGCATAGGGATGTAGAAAGAAATATTGTGGATGTATTTACTGACGTTTGAAGAATACCTTTACCACATGGAAGAAAATTACGAATTTGTAATGAAAAAGTGATAACTACAATTACAAATTGATTTGGAATGAACTTGGTGTTTGTTTGAACTTAATCATACCTTCGGGTACTACATAACGCGGTGCACTGGGGGACAACTCCCACTGGGAGATTGCTATATAGTGTTTAACTCCTGCCCATTTGCCATAGTTCTAGAGTATAAATTGTATATTTATACTCTATGACCTGTAGAAAATAACATAATGACACACAGGATTGTCAAGTATAGAGGAGGCAGGAATGGTAATTAAGTGAAGATTTATTCATAAATACAGAAGCATCAGGGATACAGATCCGGATACAACCAAAAGCTTGAACGAACTGTCTATCGCAACAGCTATTCCTCAACGGCCCGACCCGAGTAGAGAATTGAACACACGGATCGTGCCCTTAAGGAATAGCCTTCAAAGAACAACAAGTGTACATTTGTATTAGACACGCAAAAGATAAATGCGCGTGCAAACATGGCGCGTGTAACAATTACAAGATAAACATGACACACCTCCCCCTTTATAATTGAAAAAACCCCACAAAAACAACAAAATAACAAAAAATAAACTAATTTACAATTCTTTCTTTAACAAAAGAAATAAAATCAGACATCCATTTTGGTTTTCTAATTACCCTTCTACCTAAAGCATTATTTTCTATCACATTAGTATTTAAGGATTGTTCTTGAAAAGCACTGTTGCATGCACTAGGCAAAAAAAAATCTTCTAAAATATCTTCCTCTAAGTCATCTACACAATTTGATTCCGAGTTCTTCATACTGGAGTCACCATTATTCTCTGAACAAGCATAAACTTCTTTGTCAGCTTTAAGAATAGCAATCCTGCTTAAATTCCATGCTCTGTTATCAGATAATCTCACAGTGTTTTTTAATACTTCAATAACCTCAAATGGACCCATATATTGACTTTCACCTTTTGTAACTTTCCATGTTTTTTTTACTTTAACCAACATACCCACTTCAACATATGGATCTAATTTTGAACCTTTCCTCTTGTCAAAATACTCTTTATTCATTGCATTTGTATTTGCTAATTTTTCCCTTACATCACTTAAATCTAACTTAGAAGAAATTGATGGAATTAACCACGAAGGATTAGACTTTGTTCTGGGACATCTTCCTCTTATGATTTCAAACAGGGAACAACTTGTCATTAAATTCATTGTAGTTCTGTACATCCAAACAGTTTTATGAACTTGCAGCTCCCACTTGTCATTTTCAAAACCTGCAGCTTGTATGGCATTTTTAAGTACCCTATTAAACCTCTTGAGAACACCGTTCCCAATAGGATTATATAAAGAAGTGGTGGCATGATTAATTCCAACCCTTTTAAAATAGGATTTAGCTTTGTTAGAAAGGAATTGGACTCCATTATCAGTGATGAGTTTTACTGGTAAACCTTCTTCAGTAAAAATTTCATCTAAAAACATCAAAACAGAATCAGTATCTATCTTCTCAACAATCTTGATGATAGGCCATTTAGAGAAGATGTCTATAACCGCCAAAATGTACTTTGGAGTGAAGCCGATAGGCCCCATAATGTCCATTTCAACAGTGTCCCAAGGATTTTCTGGAATATTATGTATACCCATATTAGGCTTGAGTGTAACCAAGGACTTGTCAGAATTGGCACAAATAGTACAATTCCTTACCATGCGTTCAATGAACACATCCATTCCAGGCCACCAGTAAAAAATTTTAACAGTCTGTTTAGTTCTTACAATTCCACTGTGTCCTTCCTGACTTTGTAGTACAACGGAACGTCTTACATTTTTAGGAGGAATAGGGCGATCACCTCTTCTAATTACACTGTTTTCACAAGACAATTCACTCCAAATTTCTCAATAACTTCTTAGTTCTGCACCAATATTTTTTTTACTGGGCCAGTCATTATAAATGTGAAAAGCAACTTGTTTTAAAGTCTCATCATTGTTAAATTCCTGACACCACAAATTTTGGTCAATTGACATGGCTCCCTCATCATGAACCATCGCAATGTGTAAATCATCCCATTCACTATAAAGATCTTCTTTAATAGGTAAAGACATCCTGGAAAGAAAATCAGCTGTAACATTATCTTTACCAGTTACATAATCAATTTTGTAAATGAAATCTTGTAAGCGCATCGACAAACGTGCAATCCGAGCTGAAGCCTTCAACATTCCCTCAGTGGTAAGTAAACGCACTAACGGTTTATGGTCACTCCTAATGATGCACTCTTTGCCCCAGACAAATACTCTAAAATGCTCTAAGGCCCATACACAGGCCAGGGTTTCCCTTTCTATTGTAGAGTATGTTTCTTCCGCTGGAGTGAGTGCTCTAGACGCGTGTGCAATAATACACTCTTTTCCAGTATTATTTCTTTGAGCAAGAACAGCACCCAAACCTTTGGAGCTGGCATCCGTAGTAATTATAGACCTGAGAGAAGAATCAATAGCAGAAAGGGCCGTAGAAACACAAATGGCTTATTTAACATCCTTAAATTCTTTCTCACAATCATTAGACCATGCAAACTTATTAACATTTTTAACTAGTGGTCTAATGTTGAAAGTACGACATGAAAAGTTAGGAATATATTTCGCATAAAATTCGGTCAACCCCAAAAATGATCTCACATCATCCTTAGATAAAGGATGTGGAGCATCTTTAATGGCCTCTACCAAATCTGATTTAGGCTTAATACCTTCTTCGCATAACTCATGCCCAAGATAGGTCACGGAATGCACCCCACACTTACATTTTTCAAGTCTAATAGTCAAACCATTTTCATTAAGAGCAGATAAAACCCCCTCAAGAGCTGACATATGCTCATCTTCACTGTTACCAAACACTAGGATGTCGTCCTGGAAACACACTGCATTCTTACAATCCACTAAGATGTCCTGCATGACTCTTTGAAAAATTGCAGCAGCGGACGCCAGTCCAAATGGCATCCTATTAAATCTGAAACAGCCAAAAGGAGTAATAAACTCTGTTAGGTCCTTACTCCTTTCATGTAATTCAATCTGATGATACGCTGCAGAAAGGTCTACAGTTGCAAATATTTGCATCCTCCCACAGACGCTAACATTTCTGAGATTCGTGGTAGTGGAAACTGATCAATAATTATATTATTATTAAGGTGGCGAAGATCAATGCAAAGCCTAACCTTGCCATTGGCACGTCTAGCTACTTCGATGGGAGAAACCCATTCTGAGGACTCAATTCTCTCCATTATACCCTCTTTGACAAAACCTTCTAATTCAATCTTAACTTCATTACGTACAGCCAAAGGAATATTGCGTGCTTTATGTATTTTAGGACACGCATTCTCTTTTAAACGTATCTCATGTTTAAAGTTAGCTAATTTTCCAATTTCTTTCTTGAAAACCTTAGGATATTTTTTTAGCATTAAATAACCAATGCCATTTTGTTCATCAACTAACATCACTGGTTCTGGACTGTTAGGGTTAAGTATTATTTCCAATTTTCCCTGGTCAAACCAACTCAACACAGAAGGACATTTCTTTGATACATACAACTTTGCAGTGCATTTGCGATTCTTGAACCTGAACACTAAAGTTCTGTAACCCAGAATGTCAATTCTCTCTCCAGAATATCCTTCTGGATTTATATCTTTCTCCTCTAAATGACTGCCAATCCTATCTACAAATTGTGATTTCCATACTGACTCATTGATGATAGAATAAGGTGAGCCAGAGTCAGCATACATATCTATTTCAACTCCTCCAATAATCATTTTGCATAGAGGTTTTTTCCTAATGGTAGCATCATCAATATTTAAAACAACTGCATTAGATTCTTTTATATTAAGCACAAACAAATTAAAAGTGTGCTCATTTGAATCCTCATCCTCATCGCTAACATCATTATACTCAATACATTTGACTCTGTTACTACTCTTGTTCCTTCTACAAGATGATGTAAAATGTCCAATTAAACCATAATTAGAGCATTTCTGTTTCAAGGCAACGCAAGATTTTGAATTAGCTAAATGAGTTCTGCTATTGCACCTAAAACATTTCAAATCATCTTTGTTTTCCTCATTTTTACCTTTCGGGTTGTAAACCTGTCTTTTTTTTGAAAAATCATTACTTTTCTTTGTAGATTTCGAATTGATCTTTGAAACAATATCCTTACTGATATTAGGATCATTACTCTTACTGTCATTAACTTTGACTTGCTGCCCACTCCTACAAGACAATTCTGACTTTCTTACAATAGATAAAATTGTTTCTAAATTTTCATCCCCATTCACCCATAACCTTTCCTGAATGGCGGAATTATTACTGTGCATCACGACTTGATCCCTTATCAACCAAAGCTTGAACGACCTGTCTATCGCAACAGCTATTCCTCAACGGACCGACCCGAGTAGAGAATGGAACACACGGATCGAGCCCTTAAGGAATAGCCTTCAAAGAACAACAAGTGTACATTTGTATTAGACACGCGATAGATAAATGCGCGTGCAAACATGGCGCATGTAACAAGTACAAGATAAACATGACAAGGATACCTCTGGATAAAGCCCAGGATACCTCCTGATAAAGCCTCTGACTTCTCTACCGTACAACCCAAATGGCTGCCCACCCTTTTCAGCAGCCACCAGAGGGTCTGCCTCTACTTAAAAAACTGCTTCAGATTTAAAAGACACAAATTCCGGTCTCTGGATTTTAGATGTTAGCCAAGTTTCCTGGAAAAGACACACATCGTATGGGTCAATAAACATTTCCCTGTCTGGGTTATCTTATTAAGAGCGTATAACTGCAGCACAATATTCATAGAAAGATTTTTCTCAGTCATGAGAATCCAAGCTTCTAGCTAAAGAACATGCTGCAGTGCTACCACTAACCGACTTTGAAGAAAGGAAATCCCTCCCCAGTGGTCACTGTGCTATCCACAAAAATCTGGTCATGGGGACAATCCAACTGAATTACTACCAATGAACCTACCAGGGAGCTGCCCTGGGAGACCTTAGGTTCTAAACTAAAAGATTGAGTGGGTAGGGAAACAAAGATATCATCAGTCCCCTGATGGGATCCATTCTTATAACAGCTGTCAGTAATCTTGCTTAAATGACAAAAATACGAAGGACCATTCTCATTAAATAGTCAGTCTACTTGGTCCAGGATCCGAAACCTGTTAGATACTGACTCGTTGTAAAAACCATCCAAACCAGACAACCGATTGTGTGGAGCACAAAGACAGGCATGGTGAGGTTGCAGGGAGGGAATGGGGTCCTGGCCCACACCTGGTGAGGGTTTATAAAAAATAACCCCCCAATACTCGAGGCCCCCACTCTAGGCTGCGCAGCATCAAAAAGCAGTTCATAAACTACAGGATTTTTCAAATTAATAATATCACAGTCCCCAGGACTGTATTTTTGTCCCTTCCCTGTTCAGCTCACTCTGTGCATGAAGAGAATATTTTCCGCCATTGACGAGGGGAAGCTCTTGTTTTTCCCCAGTCAGTTTAAGCACTTGTTGCCCAGTTCAACTTTGGTCTCATTCTGCCCTTCAGGCAACCCTGAAATTCCTGTCAACACTGTTACATGGGGGAAAGCTGCAGGGGGCAGAGTGATGACAGGTAAATCCTTCATGCTTTAAAAAGGGGCTCCAGCCCTATGGCACCCAGGTGGCCCCCCTGGCAGTGAGATTGACTAAGTGCAGGAGCAATTAGCCATATGTGCCTTTGTGCCCTTGCACAGTCACCATTACCATTTGTTGAGTTTACAACGGAATCCAGCCTCGTCCGGCCGCAGACGGGCACAAACGGGCCCGCTTTTGGCTCAGTTGTTGCCTGGGCCCATCAGCACTGCGGAAAACCCAGCAGAACTTGAAGAGCCCCTCCGAGTGCAAACTGGTGGCATTAGCAGCCTTCCCTCCGCAAAGTCACCTCGGACTTGTACTCTCCCCCCCTGATGGCAATGCGGTCTCTTTCCCTGCACGTTGGGAGTCCCAGCAGAACTTGAAGAGTGCCTCTGGGTGTGAACTGGTGGCATTGGAGACCTTTTCACCACAAAGTCACCTGGTGCTTATAATCTGCCCCTCTGTGGTAATGCGATCTTCTTTCCCCATGCCACAGGAGTCCCAACAGAACTTGAAAAGCGCCTCCGGGTGCAAACTGGTAGCATTGATGGCCTTTCCACTGCAAAGTCACCTCTGGGATGGAGTCTGTGACTACCCACGGCCCACGCAGGGGGCCACCCTAAAAGGGCGACCCTCTTAGTGCTAATTAGGCACATACACCATCCCTCTAATGGTGGGACTCAGGGAGGATTCCCCTTTGCCTTGGCACGCTAGGTGTGTCACTTCTGGTGCACAAAGGTCGGGGGAGGGGTCCCTAATTATGTTGTGTGGTCAGTCGGAGTGAAAGTGGGGGGCAGGGCAGCATAGGTTGGTTACAGCTGCCTGCCCTTGTATCGCCCGTAAGATAACCCACCATATTGCATACTTCTGTATGGAATAAACCTGCATCAATATTTTTCCCAAACCAAAGTTGTGTTGTGTATTTATTTATTGGTAGAAAAGGGGGTGGTGATGGATGAAGCATCTGAACCAATCAAACACTCACACCCAGTCAACAGATCTGGGCTTAATCCATCACCGTTCTTTAGCCCACTCTGCCACCTCAGTTCGGACATGGCCATATGCAAATCAGTCTGACCCTGTGCCTCATGGGAACAGCTCAGCCCAAACTGCCAAGCCATGCCTTCCCTGGACCGGAAACAAGCTTCCTAAGACCGGTTTCTAGGATTGCTTTATTTCGGTCCAGGAAAGACATGGCTTGGCAGTTCGGGCTGGACTGTTCCCATGAGGCACAGGGTCAAGGCTGATTTGCATATCGCCATGTCTGAACTGGGGTGGTGTGAAGTGCAAAAAAATGATGGATTTAGGCCCTGATCTCTGTACCGGGGTGAATGTATGACATTGTACTGCATTCTGTCCATCAACTGTTGTTTTTGCATTTGTCACCCCGAGTGGGATGGGTATGCTCAGACGTGAGTCCCATGCTCTCCACACCACTGGAGTCAAGCTATCCTGGCTGATGACGGCTGATAGCCAGAAACCGGTCCTAGGAGTCTTGATTCCGGTCCAGGAAAGACATGGCTTGGCAGTTCGGGCTGGACTGTTCCCATGAGGCAGAGGGTCAAGACTGATTTGCATATGGCCATGTCTGAACTGGGGTGGTGTGGAGTGCAAAAAAACGATGGATTTAGGGCCAGATCTCTGTACTGGGGTGAATGTATTACAATGTTCTGTATTCTGTCCATCAACTGTTGTTTTTTTTGCATTTGTCACCCCGAGTGGGATGGGTATGCTCAGACGTGAGTCCCATGCTCTCCACACCACTGGAGTCAAGCTGTCCTGGCTGATGACGGCTGATAGCCACAAACCGGTCCTGGGATGCTTGATTCCGGGCCAGGAAAGACATGGCTTAGCAGTTCGGGCTAGACTGTTCCCATGAGCCACAGGGTCAAGACTGATTTGCAGATGGCCATGTCTGAACTGGGGTAGTGTGGAGTGCAAAAAAACGATGGATTTAGGCCCAGATCTCTGTACTGGGGTGAATGTTTGACATTGTTCTGCATTCTGTCCATCAACTGTTGTTTTTACAAATCTGGGGTGAGTGTACGATATTGTTCTGCATTCTGTCCATCAACTGTTGTTTTTGCATTGGTCACCCAGAGTGGGATGGGTTTGCTCAGACGTGAGTCCCATGCTCTCCACACCACTGGAGTCAAGCTATCCTGGCTGATGACGGCTGATAGCCAGAAACCCGTCCCATGATGCTTGATTCCGGTCCAGGAAAGACATGGCTTGGCAGTTCGGGCTGGACTGTTCCCATGAGGCACAGGGTCAAGGCTGATTTACATATGGCCTTGTCTGAACTGGGTGGTGTGGAGTGCAAACAAACAATGGATTTAGGCCCAGATCTCTGTACTGGGGTGAATGTATGACATTGTTCTGCATTCTGTCCATCAACTGTTGTTTTTGCATTTGTCACCCCGAGTGGGATGGGTATGCTCAGACATGAGTCCCATGCTCTCCACACCACTGGAGTCAAGCTATCCTAGCTGATGATGGCTGATAGTCAGAAACTGGTCCTAGGATGCTTGATTCCGATCCAGGAAAGACATGTCTTGGCAGTTCGAGCTGGACTGTTCCCATGAGGCACAGGGTAAAGGCTGATTTGCATATGGCCATGTCTGAACTGGGTGGTGTGGAGTGCAAAAAAACGATGGATTTAGGCCCAGATCTCTGTACTTGAGTGAATGTATGACATTGTTCTGCATTCTGTCAACCAACTGTTGTTTTTGCATGTGTATTTATTTATGTCATCATGCATGCTCTGACAGTCGGTGGGGAGTGTTGCCTATAATGTCACTATGCCCCCTTGCTGGTAACGGGGTCTCCTTTTCCCATTGATTGCATTTACAAGCACGGTAAAGGTTTGGGTAGTCTCGATGAATAATGACAATGGGTGATTTTTACAAATCTAGCTTTCCTTAAAGTCCATGCGCCACAGATTTTATTCATATTGATTCACTCCCTTAAATCCGAGTATGTACCTTTTTTGCTGCATAGGTCTTCATTTGATTTCAGATACCAGGCCAGTCATAGGCGCGCTTGGTAATCTACTTTTCCTGTTCAATGTGCTCCTTCATACGCTTGTCTATCAAATTCCAGTTTGACTGAGAATAGGTTACAGTGTGACGTGTTAGTGGGACTCAGGCAGGAAAGGACCGCTGAAAACTTGGTTGTCTCCGTATTAAATAATCTTCCATGTGGGCTTATAAGGATGATATTAGGACCCTGGCTTTTCGTGCCACACTACTGCCATTAACGATTTACAAAAGGGGGTGGTGATGAACAGAGTGTCTGAGTTAAACAGACCACTCTTACCCAGTCCAAAGATCAGGGCTTGATCCATCACCATTCTTTATCTCACTGCCCCATCCCAGCTCAGAACCTGGCTATATGCAAATCAGTCTGTCCCTGGCCCAGTGCATCATGGGAACAGGGCAGACTAAACTACCAAGCCAATTCTTCACCAGAAAGGAGACAAGCTACCGGGGACCGGTTTCTGGCATTTCAGCCTTCTTCGGCCCGGCTTGCTTGAATCCTGATGGAGCAGTGAGAAAGGGACTCATGTCTGAGTATACCCTGCCACACCTATAGTGGCCAAAAACGATTTACAAAAGGGGGTGGTGATGAACAGAGTGTCTGAGTTAAACAGACCACTCTTACCCAGTCCAAAGATCAGGGCTTGATCCATCACCATTATTTATCTCACTGCCCCATCCCAGCTCAGAACCTGGCTATATGCAAATCAGTCTGTCCCTGGCCCAGTGCATCATGGGAACAGGGCAGACTAAACTACCAAGCCAATTCTTCACCAGAAAGGAGACAAGCTACCGGGGACCGGTTTCTGGCATTTCAGCCTTCTTCGGCCCGGCTTGCTTGAATACTGATGGAGCAGTGAGAAAGGGACTCATGTCTGAGTATACCCTGCCACACCTATAGTGGCCAAAAACGATTTACAAAAGGGGTGGTGATGAACAGAGTGTCTGAGTTAAACAGACCACTCTTACCCAGTCCAAAGATCAGGGCTTGATCCATCACCATTATTTATCTCACTGCCCCATCCCAGCTCAGAACCTGGCTATATGCAAATCAGTCTGTCCCTGGCCCAGTGCATCATGGGAACAGGGCAGACTAAACTACCAAGCCAATTCTTCACCAGAAAGGAGACAAGCTACCGGGGACCGGTTTCTGGCATTTCAGCCTTCTTCGGCCCGGCTTGCTTGAATCCTGATGGAGCAGTGAGAAAGGGACTCATGTCTGAGTATACCCTGCCACACCTATAGTGGCCAAAAACGATTTACAAAAGGGGGTGGTGATGAACAGAGTGTCTGAGTTAAACAGACCACTCTTACCCAGTCCAAAGATCAGGGCTTGATCCATCACCATTATTTATCTCACTGCCCCATCCCAGCTCAGAACCTGGCTATATGCAAATCAGTCTGTCCCTGGCCCAGTGCATCATGGGAACAGGGCAGACTAAACTACCAAGCCAATTCTTCACCAGAAAGGAGACAAGCTACCGGGGACCGGTTTCTGGCATTTCAGCCTTCTTCGGCCCGGCTTGCTTGAATCCTGATGGAGCAGTGAGAAAGGGACTCATGTCTGAGTATACCCTGCCACACCTATAGTGGCCAAAAACGATTTACAAAAGGGGGTGGTGATGAACAGAGTGTCTGAGTTAAACAGACCACTCTTACCCAGTCCAAAGATCAGGGCTTGATCCATCACCATTAATTATCTCACTGCCCCATCCCAGCTCAGAACCTGGCTATATGCAAATCAGTCTGTCCCTGGCCCAGTGCATCATGGGAACAGGGCAGACTAAACTACCAAGCCAATTCTTCACCAGAAAGGAGACAAGCTACCGGGGACCGGTTTCTGGCATTTCAGCCTTCTTCGGCCCGGCTTGCTTGAATCCTGATGGAGCAGTGAGAAAGGGACTCATGTCTGAGTATACCCTGCCACACCTATAGTGGCCAAAAACGATTTACAAAAGGGGGTGGTGATGAACAGAGTGTCTGAGTTAAACAGACCACTCTTACCCAGTCCAAAGATCAGGGCTTGATCCATCACCATTAATTATCTCACTGCCCCATCCCAGCTCAGAACCTGGCTATATGCAAATCAGTCTGTCCCTGGCCCAGTGCATCATGGGAACAGGGCAGACTAAACTACCAAGCCAATTCTTCACCAGAAAGGAGACAAGCTACCGGGGACCGGTTTCTGGCATTTCAGCCTTCTTCGGCCCGGCTTGCTTGAATCCTGATGGAGCAGTGAGAAAGGGACTCATGTCTGAGTATACCCTGCCACACCTATAGTGGCCAAAAACGATTTACAAAAGGGGGTGGTGATGAACAGAGTGTCTGAGTTAAACAGACCACTCTTACCCAGTCCAAAGATCAGGGCTTGATCCATCACCATTATTTATCTCACTGCCCCATCCCAGCTCAGAACCTGGCTATATGCAAATCAGTCTGTCCCTGGCCCAGTGCATCATGGGAACAGGGCAGACTAAACTACCAAGCCAATTCTTCACCAGAAAGGAGACAAGCTACCGGGGACCGGTTTCTGGCATTTCAGCCTTCTTCGGCCCGGCTTGCTTGAATCCTGATGGAGCAGTGAGAAAGGGACTCATGTCTGAGTATACCCTGCCACACCTATAGTGGCCAAAAACGATTCTTAATTCAGAGACTCTGTCCCTCACCACCCCTTGTTGTAAATATTTTTGTCCACCCTAAGCGTGGAAGGGTATTCTCAGATGTGAGACCTTTGCTCATTGCACCATCAGGATTCAAGCAAACCGGGCCGAAGACGGCTGTAATGCCAGAAATCGGTCCCCGGGAGCTTGTTTCCTTCCCAGTGTAAGAATTGGCTTTTGTAGTTTGGTTTGCCCTGTTCCCATCATGCACTGGGACAGGAACAGACTAATTTGCATACAGCCAGGTTCTGAAACTGGGATGGTGCAGTGAGCTAAAAAAACGGTGTTGGATCTAGCCCTGATCTCTTGACTGGGTGAGAGCTTTCTGCTTAATTCAGAGACTCTGTCCCTCACCACCCCTTGTTGTAAACACTACTGCCATTGGCCATTCCTTCCTTCTCAGAAGGCTATGCTACGTCAACATCACAAACTCTGCATTTTTCTGCTTTACATTCTACTTTCTTTTGAGAGCCGTCGTCATTCAACTTTTTACATCTTCTCCAAAAGCAATGGCCCAATGACTGCCCTACATGCCTGCTTTGTTATCACGTCTATCTCTTGTATACTTGACAATAATAAAATCATTTTAAAGTCCCTAATTTGTGTCTGGAAATTATGCATACAATTTATCCATAAATTAAAACAAGCTCCTAGCTTTGAAACCCGAATCAGGTTCCATACAACCATGCTGAATCCTGGCTAAACTGTTTTTGTCTTTACATACCAACAAATAATGGCGCATTGGTAACATCAACTAGGGCAAGGTCTAGAGAAATTTTTGAGAATGTAAACAATTCAAAACACCTATTTTAGGGTATTGGGCTTGAACCTTAGTAAGACCCCAAAGGCAACATTCAACACTATTGTGTTCATCCAACAAATATGTTTGTCCTTCCTGTATACTTTACATGTCAAAATGGCAATACATTTGCAAACGCTACTGTGAGTCACAATGTGCGAGCATTCACATTCAAAGCACAATCCACATGTTGTTCACTGTTTGGGATCTCAACATCTAAGGGACACATGTTGAGACGGGAGGCAGAGACAGTTTAGTACATGCCCCAACACTTTGACATGCCAGTTCCATGCAACTATGCCTGTAGTTTCTTACTTTCTTTTTAGAATAACAGTCACACCTGGGTACTGTAGAAAGCATACTGCAACTTTATAATTCAAATATTCTACGGCCCTAGCATTGGCCTAGTAGCAAAGAGCAGGGCTTTACTGAACATAGTTAAAAAGAACCTCAAAGTCACTGAGTTGCTCCAAGATTTGCATCAAGAGATCACAAAAGAAGTAGATCTGTGCTGTATAAACAACCATTGATATGGTCACACAGGTAATCTCTTTCGTAGAAAAATAGTGATAGACAATATTGTAGGCATATGAGTAAAATAATTAATAGACACTCGTTCACAAAAATACAGGCAGTATGTCATGCTTTTGTCCAATACATGCTAACATATTTACTGTTCTTTCTGTTTATTGAGCCTTATGTGAAGTATCTATTAGCTGCTAGTCATGATCAACACTGAAGTATGTATGTCTATGTCCCTTTTTTTTGTCCTCATTAAAGAATGAAAGTGAGTGGTCTTAAAGCCATACCATAGCGCTCCAATGGACCCGAAAGAGGGGATACGCCTAGGTATCTTTCCACCTCAAAGGGTACCTGGGGATGCGGACCGCATGACACTTGGGAGTTAACCAGGATATTGACTTGCCCATGGTTTCTGCATAAACCATCTTCCCAAAAACTCACTTATTTCATAATCGTACTCTTTGTACATTCCAGAGAGTCACCAAACCCAAATTTACAACCCAATCTTCCCATAATTCCCCAAATCTTGTTCTTTTCTTTGCTTTACAACCAATGTCCAGCTTATGAACTCTTTTAACTGATGAAACCCAGTCTAAATACTTTGGCAGGTTAGGGGAGATCCAATTTAAGCAGATTTCCCTTCTTGCCAAAAGGGTTAAACCCAGCCGCGGTCGGTAGTATGTGTACCTGCCGGGCGGTGACGTGGGGAGGGGGAGGGGCAGGATGGGGGGTAGTAATCTATGGATTACGGAGCTTTACAGGTAAGTAAACATATAAGTAAATAAAACGAATTTCGTTGCGTACACTGCATCCCCAAATGCGATGCAGTGCGCGCAACGAAATTCGTTTTATTTATTTTTATGTTTACTTACCTGTATGCTCCATAATCCATAGATTACTACCCCCCATCCTGTCCCTCCCCCCCCCCCCCCCCCATGTCACTGCCCGACAGGTACACCTACTACCAACCGCGGCTGGTTAAACCAAACAAAAGTGATGCTTGAGCATTTGACAATTTGTTGTTAATATTATCATCAGGAAGAATTCCAAAAATTATTATAACCAGGCTTACCTTAATCTCTTGGCCAATGATATGTGAGATTGTTTTACCCACTAGCCTCCAGAAGCCCTGGATCTGAGAACATTGTATAAACATGTGGACATCGTCTGCCTTCCACAGGGAACATTTCGCGCAGGTCTATGTCCCTTTTGTTGATATCTAATGCTTTTTAGGTTTCGGCTACCGTCCCACTGCGTAAGCAGTGGGTGGGCGGAGCCGAAATCTTTTGTTAGTAGTAGGGGGGCCTGAACACGCCCCTCTTCTCCATTGGCTGGCCTCGTAAATGCTGGCCAGCCATTGGAGGAGAGGAGCGTCACTGAGTTCAGGGCCCGCCTTGACGCGATTCGGGGGCGTTTCCGTGTCTTTTTAAGTCACGCCCTCTCCTCTTCCCATTGGCTGGAATTTTACCTTCCAGCCAATGGGAAGGGGAGAGGGCAAAAAACTCGCCCCCGAATCTCAAATTGACCTTGTTTATCTCGCTTCTTTCTTTTATTTTATATAGCGTGAACTCGCCCCAAAGCTATCCGGGTGCTTTACATGAGCACCGGTTGTGTTGCAGACGCTGCGCACTGAGGCCGCTGGCCGATGTGAAACCCTAGGACATTGTGATGTGCGAGCCCGAATCTCATGGTGAACCGTAAAAGAATATTTTTTCTGAGAAATAGAGTGGGGTTCTGACTGTGTTATGAGTGTGTGTGTTGGGGGGAGGAGGGTTGATTTATTCGTATCCCCCTGCTTCGTCGCAGCTGAGATTTAAGGCTTGTTGGGCAAAGTCATGAAAAGACGTTTACTTAGAAACTGCGTCACAACAAGAAGTTAATGAGCTTCGCCGATATCGTTTGATGATTCCATGTATCCCCTTGTTTATTTTGTGTCTCGGGCAAAGAGAAGAATTGCCGGGCATTGAATAGCCTGTGTTTTCGGGAATGCGGAGAGATGGCGGAATGGGTGAATTGTTCCGTCAGACACGCGCCTGCTCCTTAAGAGTACTGACACCAAGATGGGCGCAGGTACCAGGGAGGGGGCGTGGGGGAGGGGTAATGACGAAAAGGTCTCTTTCAGCCCAGCTCCTTAATTAGATGCAAGGAACAAGTCTGGGGAGCACATCTGAATCCAATCCGGAGCCCCTTTGATGGCATGAAATGCTCCTTCCCCGGATGAGGGCTGGAGGTTCAGCTCGAGACCTGCGCTCGCTTCCATCATGGGTTCTGCATCCCTCCTGTGGTGGCCCTTTGACGCCGTTCATCATATTCTCCACCTTAATGGCGTTAAAGACAGCGCAAAAAACACACCAACGAGCACAACTTGACGTTTTAAGCAGCTTTAGATTGTGATCCAAAATACTCTTGCACAGTTTATAATAAAATATTTGGAGCAAAAAGGGTGCACTTTTAATTAAACCTTCCCTCAGTCGCGTTGGATAACGACTCTGTAATAGATAACAAATAAAATAAACACAAGTGTGATTGTTACACGAATTGTAATATAGGCAGGATTTATCTACTTGAGTTAAAAAGGCAAACCCTTTTGTCATTCAAAAAATAATAATGTTGTCTCGAAGCACAGCCTTAAATATTTACATAGCTAAGCACTAACGGAACTGCGTCTTTGCGCCTTAACGATTCTTGCTTTTGTCACCCAACGTAACAGTACTCGTAATATCTGCTATGGGTGAAAGCTGAGTAAACGTATTCGCAGATATCCCAAGCAGGCCCTACACCCACCAATCTATCAAATGCCATTTTATTTCGGTCTTTTAAAATGCACTTTTCTCCTCTGTTAAAAAGCAGGATCTTTTTGCTTCCTGGCGTTCAGTTCAATTACGTGTTTTCCTTTATTGTTTTGAAACTTAACAGGCTTTGGTTACCTTCCCAAGAAACAGACCCGTGCTTGTTTTATTTCTCCAGTTTCTCTGCTTGTGGCCTGGAGAAAACGGTGCAGAAACAGAGTAAAAATTTATCGAGGTTGGGTCATTTTTTTCTAAAATATGTCTCTGCCTCTCCAATTTAAACATACAAATGATGTCGGGAACATGGGGGTAAGAAAATGGCCCTGAGTCACCAGATCACCTCATTGCCACGCATCTTGTGGAATTTGGGGGTATTGCAAAGAGGTGAGGAAGGCGTAATTAGACCACTCAAGAAAAGCTAGCTGGGCTCAATCAAATTCTGGCCGATAGTTTCTTAATCAGAGTGTCTAGTCGTAGTGCTGTCGGCGGGTGGAGTGGGTAAAGGGGCCTGCGAACCGTCAGGCCCAGTACAAACGGGTTGCCTCGTAATTACAGCCCTTTAATAAGCTAGCCGGTCTCCCAGGGGGCTGCAGATTTCATTTCTTTCTGCGCCCCCCTCCCACCTCCCCGTACATGCCAGGCTGTGTCTTTGAAGTGCCAGAGAGCTACTTCGTCCAACTGAGAAAGGGAGAATTTGTACGGGAGGTGAAAAAAAACGCTGAACTCCGTAAAAATGATTTTTTCCCCAGGAAGGGTAAGCTGAGAATGCAGCTTTTCCGTACAGCTGAAAAACATCAGGCTCTGTGAAACCTCAGACACTCCCGAAAAGCCGTACGGAGGAGGGGACGAGCAGTCCAACGGAAGATAGTTTGAGAAAGCTTTTTCTGTCGGCCCCACTTCTGCCTGGGAATATATTTTTTAAAGAGAAACTCACTTTATCGACTCTTTGATGTCGCTGAAACTTTGATCATTGCGCGGAGCTTTTCGCCAAGTGAATAGTTGGGTTCATTGGCCGATAGCTGGGCTCTTGGACAGCTGGGCTTTCCAGTGACACCTGGATTGGGCAGCGGAAATCTAGTCTCCGGTGAGCAGTCATGGTGTTCAACTGGCTGCTGTGATCTACAGCGGCGAGCCCTATTCTCCGGTTGGCAGAAGCTCTCGTCGGTGGGGAGCTGTGTTCGCCATTGGGCGACTGTATCAGGCAACAGACGAATCCATTACCCTACAGCGGGCTGAGTGCTTCACGTGGCGGATGTTGTTTCCAGGAGCCAGCCGTGTGCTGCAGCCCAGGTCTTCTTCCCCAGTAAGCATCGTCATTCTCCAGCCCAGAGACTCATCCTCATGTTGACAGTCCCATCATCCGACGGGCAGATTAGCTTTCCTGCTGACAGTTTTGTATTTGCGCCCAGAGCCTGTTATTTCGAGGGCGGGTGTGTGCTTCATTCAGCAGCAGTAGACAGCTGGGTTCCTTTGCGTTGGCCCTTGTATTCTCAAGTTGGAAGTCACCTCCGACAATGGGAAGCTGCATTATTTAGTGTCAATTCCATTCTCCGATGACTGGTATATCAGGGAAGTGGCTCTGCCGTGTGCAGCTGTAGTCGGAGGTTGTGTTGTATTCCTCTTCCAAGAAGCATCTGTATTTTGCCGTGATCAACTCCTTTCGACCCAGAGCAGCTGTGCGTAGAAGTGGGTTTGGCGGTGGCTTGCTGTGGACTGCAGTGGGCACGGACTGTCCCCGACTAACAGTTGCACGATTGGCAGCAGTAGTGTCCATAGCAGTTGCATTTCACTATTACCACGGATTTTTTGTTCTTTCGCCCTGCTTGGCGGGCCTGAGAGAAGCCAAGGCTGGTTACTTGTGGACTCTTCTCGCACAGGTGTGTGCTCCACCCCATCCCCGAAGCTGGAGCGCTGGACCATGAATTCCAGCTACCCCCAAGTTCCGGATAGGCCGGCCCCACCAGAGCGTCAGCAGCTATTTTGACTATTGTGTACTGCGCTGGAATCATTTTGGGCTAAAAATAAAGCGTTAAATGGCGGGTCCCTATTTTATGTAATTAAGTGTAACATTATTTCATTTTCTTGAAAATCGGTGTAGTTACTCAAAAGCAACAACTTCGTCATGGCACTGCCCCATTTGCAAGAGATTAAGCTATTGGCATTGTAAATGAAAATGCCATTTATTTATTTATTTTCAAAACCAACACATAAATACAAATTTTGTCATTTACAATGCTAATAGCTCAAAATTTTCAAAAGGCGAAACCATTGCATTGTAAATGCTTGTTTAAAGCTGAAATGGTGTATATTAGCCTGGAATTTTGTTTTGATTGAAAGCTATACAGAATGGTATTATAGATTTACCTAATTTTAAAGTGTATACTTTTATCTGTGCTTTTGTATGGCTAAATGCTGAAACAATAAAGAATATCGTATTGTATTACTTCAGTGTAAAACGAAATATGTAATTTTTACTAGAACATTTGAATGTTGGGAGCTCCACAGAAGACAATTGTGTGGCTTAGGGCTGATAATTGCTGGTTTTGGCCTCCTGCTCCAACACATTCCCATGTTTACCTTTCTGGTTCTCCCTTTTTAATTTAGATCATTCTAGCCCCCAATGGGTGGAATGCTCTAATAGCACTATAGCCCCAATGGCTCCTGCTATGACGTTTGCACCTGTGGCTTGGGCCTTACTTAATGTGTCCAACATTTTAAGTGGCCCATTAGCCACTCAACCTTCATAGCGACTATTACTATTCGCAAACAACAAGATGAACAGTAAGGATTTTTTCTACTGGCAAACAGTAATTTAATATTTTTAATTTATTTGGACATTTGGGAGGCACGACATACTGCAACCCTCTCAGGGAGTCATGCATTTAAAGGATATACTCTCAGACCAGGCAGGTCACAAACATAAGAGTATAATCATAAAGTGCATATCGACACATATACCTAAAAACTTACAGCAAAGTAGGCACAGTGTTTACTCCTGATAACCGAACACTCCCAAAATGTCAAAGACCAGAACATAACCTCCGTTAACATGTCCTGATTGGTATCAGACCAAACATGCATTACAAAAACAAAATGTAGGCTCCTTGGCTGGCTCGGTTTGCACACTAACTACGGGAAAATGTTAAAAGGAATATTTCTTGTAGAACAACAGAGAAGTAGTCAAGCAGTATAGTATTTTTATAATAGGCAATTCGAATCAGAGTTTGCGTTTAGACGGACAACCCAGAGCATAGAGAAAGGATCTTTCTTGGTTCAAGTCGAGTCAAGTCAAGCAAGCTTTATTCAACGTTTGTCATAAAAGCATACTCCATATATATAAAAGTACATGTATAAATTCAATAGATAAAACCAGGTTAAAATCCAGATTATAAAAATTCATAAAATACATAAAATAATTCCAATACCAATACAAAATGTGGGTGATATTATTACACAATAGTTGACAAGGATACTTGGCCTACAAGGTTAACTAATATATTATGCTTTCAGCAATTGGGCTCTAGTCGTCCATGCCCAACCTAGAAATTTCGCCACCGCTATATACACAAACATATTAGGGCTGGTGCTAATAATTCTAACTGCAACCAATCCTCTCCTCGTTCCCAATAGCCTACACATCGGTCGTAACCACTTTCGACGGGGAGCCGCATACCTTGGGCACTCAAACAAAAGATGATCTTTCTTGGTTTATATTGCCCTACTTTCTTTGAATTATGGAACAATCTTCTATGGGGTGGGATGTCAGTCACAATATTTGTAAAATAGCATTAACTTTTGAGAACATTAATTTAAGGCACCCAGGAAAGCACTGCCGAAGAAATGGGGCGAGGGGATGAGTTTTACTTTTTTTTAAATTTAAGTCTACTTATCTTTCACAATCCATGTGCGAAGAGGCGAGACTGGAAACCACATCGATCATTTTATTAAGACGTTATCGTTTCGCCCTCATACAAGAGCAGAGATGACGAAATGCACTCATCTCACATTTCGGCCTTCCTCTGTTGCTAATTCCTTCTCGCATGCTTGACTCTTTCAGCGGTCTGCAGCAATCTTAAAGCCTTGTTAAAGCTCCAGAATACTAAATTAATAAAGCACGTATACATCTTTAATAAAATGCCAGACAGTTAGTCTGATAGAAATCCATCTGGTCAGAAACATCCCGTTGCAGCAAAGTGCTTTCAGCGCGAGGCACGTGATAATAATAGTAAATGTTTCTAAAATAAGCGTTAGATTTAATTTCTGCAGAAGCAGTGAAACGGCACCTTGGAGATTTAAAACTTCCCTCAATAGCCCTGGGCATTACAGCACAATGTCTGCAACTTTTACATCTCCGTCTCTCAGGAAACATTTTACAGCTGTTGTTCTGAAATCCAGTCCTGTTATGTTGTGAGGAGAGAAATCCTGCACACAAGCCGCGTTGCCTCGAGTTAGTTAGAAAACCTTTCTCCATCTAAAGCAGGAAGTATGACAGTGGAATTCCATTGACCCTTGCAGCATGTAATGTTTATGCCAAAGGCAACGCATTGGCATTCAATGCGGCTCACATCTCTCCCCTTGCAAAAATCTCAGCTCTCAGCTGAACACTTTGTATTGAAAAAACCGGAATAAATTAACTCCTTGCTGCTTTGGAGGCCTGTAAAGAAAGATAAGAGAATGGTGATCCGGCCTAAATTGTCCGTCGGTAAAAGCTCTGGAGCAATCAGAACACATTAGGACACACAGTATGCTATGTACAGTCATATCAGTTGTTTAATGAAAAGAGGAGCTGTGTTGTTTAAAATAAGCTGGAAGAAAAGATCAAAATGTGCTGCATCCTTATAGCCTTACTTGGTTATTAGAATCAAATGGACAGGATGCTATCAGCGTGTTTACCAAGGCATGCAGTGAGAAATATTATCCAATCTTAGTCCCTGATTTAAGTTTGGTGAATGGGATGCACTTTCTAAGCCTGGCGGATATCCAGTCTGCTGTATTAGGAAGTGTTATATCCTCTGGCAAATGTGTTATGCCAGACGGGATATCTGTTATGTTTGTGATGGAGTACTTTCCGCTGAACCCTCAGGCACTAAAAGGCCATAGAATGTAATACCCTTGTAGGGCGAACGCAATATCTGTCATGTTTGTTATGGAGTAAGCCGTCCGCAAATTGATAAATCAGGTCTTTAATACTTTAGCAAATGAATGTTATCACATAACATGTAAACCCCCCTGATAACCTCCGGTTCTAACTAGTGCTACGTAAAACTCAAAATAATAAAAAATAATGTCAAGTTAGTGGTTAAAGGCTTGATTTCGAATTGCAAGGTCACAGAAAATCCTGTAATTCGCAGATTTTTTTTTCTGTTGGAACAATTTCTGCATGTTGTCCACAAGGCCAGAGATAATTCCACTGGAGAATTACTTATCCACAGGTGGACTCTCCTCCAGTGGAGGATTTACTACTTGTTCTAAAAATAACATGAATTATAATCTCGAAACTCAAAAGGACATTACTAAGTAATGACGGACGTATCAAGACACAGAAAGAGACATTGCCAGAAGCAGTTTGCCAAACAAAACATAGTACAACAATAATAACGGTGGAGTAAGAAAAGAAGCATGGCCGCCGCTACCAGGGGCCTTATTTATGAAGGCCTTGCGCCGCCGGTGCGTCACTTTTAACATGGGAAAAAGTGACGCACCGGTGGCGCAAGGCCTTCATAAATAAGGCCCCAGGAGTCAACGTTTGATTTGCGTGGTGTTTGCAGGTGTGGGTGCCGGCATTCATTTTTGAGAATTAGGTTTATTTTTGTTATCATGAGACGCACCTTTCTGTTCCTCATATTCTCTTTGGATGATCGAGCTATTTTGCTCATACAGAAGCTAGCTTAAATCTTATTTTTTCTCCATCGTCCCATTCTAAATTCCCAAAGTTATCAAACACCAACCCTCCTCCCTTCTACTTACCCTCTTGCCCTACCCAGTCCTTCCACGCTAGTCTTTCCCAGTGCTAGCTTCTAGAGTCTATTCATCCCACCTTGTGCCGTCTAATTGCACCTTAGAGGTGCACTACCTTTGATGCACGTGTGTAGCCCCTAAAGCCCAGACCCCTCCACCCTCTCAGAAACTAAGCTCTGCTTTACACTTGTTAAACGAAATTCAAAAAATGACACAATTTTGCCTGATCAGGCAATTTAAAACATATTGGAAAAAAATTATACCAAGGGAGTACAGAAACAAAGCAAACAAAGAGAATAAGGGGGGCTGTTCTCCACACTTGAGTTTTTCTAGCATGAAGTGCCTCCCTGTGTGCACATTCCTCGTTGTCACATTTCTCATGAAAATGTAGTGCTAACTGGTGGACTTCCATTTTGCATAATTGTTTTGAAATTTGGCATACTGTTACTTGTTGGAGGCAGGGTCTACAGACGTAAGAGCTATATATTGTGGTGACTTTCTCCGCAGTAGGAGATATGCTGAGCTGGGCTTCCTCCCTGATAATGTTTATTTGGAAAATTCTGCAATTGCACAGAGGAACATTAAACAGTATGGGTAAGAGGAAAATGTGAATATGTATGTCGTTATGGAGAGTTGTGCTAATGCCTCAATTACAAACTATTTAACTAACGCAGTGGGTCTCATTAGCAGTGAAATTGAGAGCATATAGGAGAGACTTGTCCTGGCACAGAGGGCAGTGGCCAAAGGGCTAAATGGGTGATTGTCATCTAGCAGTGAACCGAATAGACAACAGAGTCTGACTATAGAACAAATCATCAGAAATATTAACCCCACGACATCTGACCCTTATGTGACGACTGATGATCTATGTAATATTAGGAGCACAACTACGTCCCGGTGTATAACTGGTCATTAACACCCTCTCAAAAAAAAAAAAAAAAAAGTGCGTGCGTGCTACATGCTATTATCTCATCCTTGGCCCTAATGTTCAAACCGAGCATCGAACAGGCACTTTTCAGCACTTAAAGGAAGTTGAGTGAAATGTCGAATAATTATTCTCCCACTGGGACAATCGGTTACCAGCTCTGAAGGAGTATGCAAAGCAGATGCTTGAAGCTGTTATGGACAAATGAATGATATTTGAAAGCACTTAAAACAGTCTTTCGAAGAATCAAAACATTCCTAGCATTGCTGATACTGTCCACCTAATAATGAAGCTGCTGTCGATGATCTTACTTGTACTCCTTCTTTATTACAGAGACCAAAGGGTCTATTAAGGGAACCAATTATTACAATTACAGATTCCACTCCACAACAAAATGGAATGCAATGGGGAGACACAGGAGAGACATAAGAAGGGCTACTAGTGATCACCTAAGTATGTGCCCATGGGCAGTTAGGACATTCACACTAAGATTGCTGGGGTTTCCCACAATATTTCTTTGAGTGTACCCACTAAGACTCTCTTCAATTAGCATCTAAAGGCACACCTTATGCTCTGATTCTAGAGGACGTGCCAACCAATACACATCAACCACTTTGAATCTTGAAATGCTCTGAAAAATAAAACTAACCACAGGCTTTCAAAGAGGGTGGGCAAAATGTCTCAACTAGCCAATGAAATCCTGATAATGAGAGGAGTCCCATGGGCAGGGAATTAGAAGAAACCATGTTGGTATGATTACATTGTAATCAACAGGGTCAAGGGAGCGACTCTTGACCCTGTTGGGAGGTCGCTCCCCCTCCCCACAGCACTGCCTGCGTGTCCTGCCGCTGCTAAGGTTAGCTCTGAGCCCCCTGATCTGTGCCCCGTTGTTTCTCTGTGTGCCCCCTGAGCTGTGCCCTGTTTTGTCATTCTCACTGTGTGCCCCCTGAGCTATGCCTCGTTCTCTTCTGTGTGCCCCCTGAGCAGTACCTCGTTCACTTCTGTGTGAACCTGAGCTGTGCCTCGTTCTCTTCTGTGTGCCCCTGTGCTGTGCCTCGTTCTCTTCTGTGTGCCCCTGGATTCTTGCCATTGCCCCTGTGCCGTCCACTGCTCCTGTTCCCGCCACTGCATACCCTGCGGCCCCGCCCCCCCTGACCGCCCATTCGCTACCCCTTCCTCCAGACTCCCTGCTTCTCCTCCCTCCCTCCTCCCCATATATGGCGGCTGCTGCACGGCTGCACAGCTGCACAGCGGACGCGCGTAACGGGTGCACCGCTGGCGCGCCGAAGGCGCGCCTAATGCAAGCCCGTCTGCACCCGTCCACGCCTAGGCCGTGCCCAGTGCCAGACCCCCTGGCCTCCGCATATGCCACGATGCCGGACTCCGCTACGATGCCAGCAATCTCCACGCACTCAACTCCGGAGAAGAACACGCCTGCTACCAGGCCTCCCCGAAGCGCACCCAAGGACCCTTCACCTGCCGGAACTGCAGCTTCACCTGCATCCGCCCAGCCAAACCTCCACCCAGGGAAGAGCCCAACTACTTCAGTTGCATCCTCCTCAACACCTGCTCTGCCCGGAAACACGCTGTTGCACTCTGGGACCTCCTCGACTCAACATCCCCAGACGTCGCCTTCCTGACGGAGACCTGGCTGAACCCCTCCTCAACACCCAACATCGCCATAGCCATCCCAGAAGGCTACAAGATCACCCGCAGGGACCGCACCAACGGAGTAGGAGGAGGAATCGCCATCGTCCACAGCAACACTCTCAGAGTCTCGACCAACACCGACGACTCCCTAAGCACCGCCAAACACCTGCACTTCAAAATCCACACCGACCCCAACACCACCCTCAGAGGAACCCTCATTTACAGACCCTCAGACCCCGACCACAGTTCAGCGACTCCATCGCCGACTTCATCAGCGCACACGCCCTCGCCTCCACGGACTACATCCTCCTCAGGGACCTGAACTTCCATCCCGAGAACAACAACGACACCAACTCCACCACCTTGATCGACAACCTTGCCAACCTCGGACTCAGACAGCTTGTGACAACACCCACCCACGCTCCCGGCCACATGCTTGACCCCATCTTCTCCGCAAGCCCTCACGTCTCCTTCATCCACACCACCGAACCCCACTGGACCGACCATCACAGCATTCATTTCACCTTCAGGAAGCCCACCACGCACCACCGCACCCAACAGATGCCTCTCCGCAACTGGGGCAAAGTCAGTGAAGACCAGCTAACCACCACACTTGTCCAGTGACCACCTGCCGACCCCACCGACCCCAACACCACCGCCCACAACCTAAGACAGTGGATTAAAGACTGCGCCAACACCCTTGCCCGCTCAAGAAACCCTCCAACAGCCACACCAGCAAGAAAGCCACCTGGTTCACCAAAGACCTCCAGGTCTCCAAACGAACATGCCCAAAACTGGAGAAGTACTGGCTCTGCGAACGAACACTGGACAGCTACGTCACCCACAAGAACGTCACCCGCAGACACCATCACCTCATCAGAGCTGCCAAGAGGGACTCCTTCAAAGAACGCCTAGACAACAATGCACACAACAGCAAAGAGCTCTTCAACATCGTGAAGGAACTCTCCAACTCCAGCTCCAACACCAACACCAACGACATCCCACCTTTGCAGGACCTGTGCGACTCATTGGCCACCTTCTTCTACTGCAAGATAGCAGATATCCACAACAGCTTCAATGTTACGACTGCCCCAACTACCACTGAGACATCTGCCACCACGACCACCACCCGCATCAACCGCCTGCTCTCCTGGACCTGCATCAACGACAAGGACACCAGCAAGATCATGAACACCATCCACTCCGGATCACCCTTAGACCCATGCCCACACCACGGGCCTCATTTATGAGGCCCCTTGCGCCATCGGAACTTCACTTTTCATGAAGTTCCGTGGCGCAGAAGCCTGCTTGGTATTTATCAGGCAGCAGTACGCCAGTTTTTGTGGTGTACTGCTGCCTGATAAATATCAGTCCCTTTAACGCAGTGTTCTGCGTTAAAGGGGCGTGCAATGGGTGTTGCTGGGGGCGTTCCCAGCAACATCCATGGCCTTTTGACACTGCCCCAGATTTACGAGAAATCGTAACTCTGAAGCAGTGCCAAAAGCTTACGCCTTCCCAGGGGAGGCGTAAGGGAGGCGCAACAGGGAGAAATGTCTTTATTTCTCCTCATATTTCCTTTTTTTATGTGTGCTGCATTCTGCAGCACACATAGAAAGAGGAAAAGCCTCTTATGATTATTTTTGTACAGAAAGGTTTCCCTTCCTGTTCAAAAATAATCTTCCCCGCAACGCAGGCACCCTTGCACCATTGTGCAAGGGTGCCTGCGCTGGCGCAGGCAGCCCATTGTGCGCCGGCGCAGGGGAAAAGGACAGGAATGCGCCGTATCTTATAGATACGGCGCATTTCTGCCCTTTTCTTTTGCCGTAGGGAAGCGCAGCAGGAAGGCCTGCTGCGCTTCCCTACGGCAAAAAGTCATAAATGAGGCACCCTATCTTCAACAAAGCCAGCACATCCATCGCACTCCATCTCTGGAAAGTAATCAACATCTTTTTCAAGACAGCAACCTTCCTGGAAAGCTGGAAACACGCTGAGATCAAAGCCTTACTCAAGAAGCCCAAGGTGGACACCAAGGACCTCAAGAACTTTCGGCCCATCTCCCTGCTCCCCTTCCCGGCGAAGGTCATTGAAAAAACCGCCAACAAGCAACTGACCCGCTACCTCGAGGAGAACAACATCCTGGACCCGTACCAGTCCGGGTTCCGTAGCAACCATAGCACCGAAACCGCCCTCATCGCCGCCACCGATGACATCAGGACCCTGTGAGACAACGGAGAAACAGCGGCCCTCATCCTCCTGGACATATCAGCTGCCTTCAAGACAGGGTGCCAACGCACCCTATGAACACGTCTACACGACGCCGGGATCCAAGAGAAGGCCCTGGACTGGACCACCTCCTTCCTCTCTGGCAGAACTCAGAGCGTCTGCCTCCCCCCCTTCCGCTCCAATGCCACTGAGATCATCTGCGGCGTACCCCAGGGCTCATCCCTCAGCCCAACACTGTTCAACATCTACATGGCACCCCTCGCCCACATCGCCCGACAGCACAACCTCAACATCATCTCCTACGCCGACGACACCCAGCTTTTTGCAGGTTAGATTTCATCTGTCCCCAAGTGGAACGTTATCTAAGGAGAGGAAAAATGGTATATACGTGCTAATTGTAATAATCAACTTTCCGCATTTGTTACCAAAGATAGACCTTGATGGCGTGAGGTACAGAAGATTTTGTGTGTACCCCATTCAGATCAATCACACCCATAACATAGTAATATATTAATTTTAATTGCTGTGTATTAATAAAAACACACACATTACATGTGTGAAATGCTTTGCACTAACAGGTTTTATTAACATAAAATGATAACCATGAGAACAGCTGAATGTCTGCCAAGGATAAAAGTCAAATGCCTTCCAAAAATGACCACATGGAAACAGCTGAATCACTGAAAATGAACATTTAGAGGCCTAATGATGAACCGGAACAGTTGAACTTGTATTTATCAGTTTGTCAAACAAAGTTGTTCATGGACATCCGGGAAGACAAGAAATGCATGGACAGTCGAATTTGTAACTGTCAGATTTTTAATCAGGAAGTTATTAATGGACATCCTGAAAGTTAAAAAATACTTTGTCAATTAACGGACATCCTGAGAGCTAAGAACTGGAATGTCATGACCAATTAGAGAAAGAGAAACAACAAGAGTTGAAACATTTGAGGGTAGAGAGCCAGCAAATACTGTATAAATATCAGACCAAAATTGGGTTTTAATGTCACAGAAGCTGATCGCAGAGAAATGCTGTTTGCACTGCAGATGTTTGCAGAGATTCTGGGAGCCTGAAACTATGCCAGAAGGCTCACTGATAACCCCTGTAGGTTGGAGATTGTAAGGGGACACTAGCCTGGGAGACTGCGTCCGAGGAGGCCTGGGTTAGTAAGTATAGTTGGGGTTTTAGTGCTGGGTAGTAATGTTTTAGTGTAGAAATCTTTAGAAATAAATGCATGTTTTAACTATGGTTCTCTGATCTTATCCATGAAGAATTTCTCTTTCAGTTACATGACCAAAGATTGATTGAGCTTTTTATTTAGAGAATAATGGAATTAATGTGAACCTGAATTTTTTTTCTTCAGTTTTCTTGATTTATTTCCTGAATAAATGGCAATACTCAGTGAGAATTAAGAATAACAGCATAGATGTTAATTTTCTTTTATGCAAATTAATTACATACAATCTTTTAAATGATTTCAGGTGTTTGTGATTCTTTAGAGTCAATTATTTATGCAAATCAATGTATTGTTGTAGTGAGGTTAAGCTGGTCTTGACAATCACCATCAACTTACTCAACTAATTGGTCCATCGACCTAATTGGCGGGGTACATTGATGCATAAATTAGTTTGTTAGAATTATTGATGAAAACAAATGTTGGTGTTAAAATCTGTGCTTAAAAGGTATCCTGTCATAGGAGAGAATTCACTCAACCCATTTTTATATATATATTTGCAAGGGTCTGGGTTAAAGTGTGTGTGACTAGGTGTGTTGTGCTTCGGTGTTATGGGCCCTACCGAAGTGACCTGGACCCTGGGTTGGTGATATTTCTGGGTGAGCGCTGCATCAACCTAATGTTCACATCTCAGCTGTTAGTCCGCCTGTGAGCCATACTTCGGTAGATAACCCCAGAGATGATTTGTATGGGCATAGTGGGTCAGATGAGTCTGCTGACTCTCTGAATATAGTGCTGTAAGCTAAGAGGGGGAAAGGCACTGTGCCTTCAACTGCATGGAATTTGGATGATGTGGATGACAAGTTATATTGTACCAACTGGGCCGATCCCTTATCCACGTTTGATATTATTTCTTGGCAGGAATCTGAGGCAGATAGAGTTTCTACGTTGATAGGTTTAGAACCTATGCTTCCCCGGCCACACCTTCAATGTCAGGGAGAGCAAAAGGAGGTTTAGGGACACTAACTCTGTTTTAAATTAGACTTTCCCTTCTTTCAACTTATGTGCCTGGGCAATACCTTGGCTGTGAGCTATTAATATGCAATTATTGCAATAGTTTATTTGGATCTCATTGAGTTGAATTGGTTGAAGCCTCAGAGCGCGAGTTAGAGGAATATATTATGTCAGCCAGTAAAGATATCTACATTATTTGGGCTGCAGATTTTAATGCCCAAATAATTACGCTGCCACCTAGTGAAGTATGTGGTTATGAGGATACCTGGGGCAGAATCAGATGCATTTTGCACACATATTGTATGATAATGAGCTGAATATTTGACGTATTTATTTATTTATTTCATGTTTATTAGAGCAGAAACGTGACCTGTTAGGGTATCAGAGCGCTTTACTGAGATAACAAGCTAAAAACAAAGATTAAGAGGAGTTGATCTTGAATACACTTGAGGGAGAAAATACAGACAGGAGCAAGGGGGATTGCACAACATCAGCCTCTGCCCAGTAAAGTAACAGAGAGGTACAAGCATGCCGTATGCTAAACAGTGTCCATGCTACCAGCATCGCATAAGTTACATCTATGCAGGCTAGTGAGGCTTAAAATGGGTTGGGATCATATTGAGAGCAATAAAGTGTTGCAAAGTAGCAGATTCCGAAAGTGCTCTGAGAGAGTTTGTGGTAGGAATTTGCCCATTAGAAAAGTCTTAGCTTCCTTCTTGAATCTAGGCAGAGATGTTATTCTTCTGATGACTGGCGGCAGCGAGTTCCAGATTCTAGGTGCGGCCCCAGAAAAAGCTCTTTTGTAAGTTTTCTTCTTCCGGAAGGAGGGTGGTTCCAGCATAAGATCCCTGGCACTCCGGGAGTGCCTACCTCCACTGGATACCTCAATTTTGTGAGGAAGATAGGAAGGTGACTTAGGATGTAGTACTTTGTGTGTGAATTCTGACTTCGTAGGGAAGCCAATTCAGGGCCTTCAGGTACGGTGAGATGTGGTTGAATTTTTTTGAGGCTGCATTGAGATAGACTTTTAGGGGAGCTGTTGAGATCATGGGTAGACCTGAGAGGGTTGCACATCCGTATTCAATCCGAGACATAACTAAAACCTGTACTGCCATTTTGAGGTCAGACGTATCTAGGAATGGTTTTAGCTTTCTAAGGTAGCTCAGGTGAAACCTGGCGGTCTTGGCCAGTGTGTTGATGTGGGCTTGTATGTTCAGGTTCTTGTCCAGTATGATTCCTAGTGATTTGGCTGAGTCCACTATGATCAGGGTGCAGTTCAGCGTGGAGATCAATTTGGTTCATTCCAGTATGACAGTGGAGCTTTTGGGTGGGGAAATTGGTAAGAATTCAGTTGTTTGCGCATTAAGTTTGAGCTGGTTGCTAGCTAGCCTTTTAGAGCCTCGTTCATTGTTTCAATATCTTCTGGGGAACAAACTTTGATGTAGATCTGTGTGTCATCTCCATACATATGTACATATGGAAAGAGATGTTGGTGTTACGCAGAATTTCAGTTAAAGGTTTCAGATAGAGGTTAAAAAGAGTTGGGGAGAGAGTTGAGCCTTGCAGGACTCCGATAGTAATCAGGGAGGGAGAGGATAGACTACAATTAACTCAGAATATTTGAGAGTGGTTCAGGAGGAAGGATTTAAACCATTCGAGAACCGCTCCCCTTACCCATCCTGTTTTTGAGCGGGTGAAGCAACTTTTCATGGTTAACTGTGTCGAACGCAGATGAAAGGTCCAGAAGAATTAAGAGACATGTTTTGTCCTGGTATAGGGCTTGAAGGGCATCATCCACTATATGGAGAATAGTAGTTTCAGTACTGTGGTCTGACCTGAAACCAGATTGGCAATCGTCTAGCAGGGTGAATTTAGCGATGTGTTGGCTAAGTTGTTGTTGTCTAAAGGGTATGGGGCAACATTGTACCCCATTCCGGACGCACAGCCATGAATTTATGCATATCAAAGATGCACACATTGTTCCAATTTTGCCAAAAATACTTTTTATTTTCATTTCATCCATTTCTTGTTAAGCTTCAAACTTTTTTCGTCTAGTCACACAGCGGACACATATGTTTGCACAATCCTTAATGCTGTAGACATGCCGTTAGGCCTTACTCCAAAGCATGGCGTGTAACATAAGTCCTCATTAATGAAATGTTCTCAATACCCAATGCATTTCGGGCCCTTCAATTTGGCCCTCCGTCAGGGGTTTATCTACAAAATTCAAAACACGTTGGTTAGGCTATGTTCTTTCAATCAATACTATTTGTTACATTATGCACGTAATACACACTAAAACCAAACATTTTCATGCACTGGGAAAACCCCATAATCAAACGTTTTGCCCACTGAATTCCTAACTACAAGCTTGGTCTTTCCCATAACAGAGCTAAAATCCATTAAGTTCTTCCAATACATATGCTACATAACGTATTCCAAACGTCCCCCTCTCATGAAAATAAAGCAAGCTAGTTTACAAAACCAGCAAGTACCTTGATCGTTCAACTGACTGCTTTCCCTCCAGTTCAAAATCTTTCTGACGAATTCACTCCTTCGCTTTATTTCATTCACCTGTGACATTGACCCGCCCATTCTGAACTACTCCAATCCATCAAACTACAAGACCCATAGTGCGCTGTGTTTATCCTAAGAATAATCTGTTTCTACTTACTTAAAGGTCCTAAGTTTCTATGTTACCCATGTTCCCTTGTGTTAGGATCACATATATTGCAGAGGTTTTACATAAATACCAACTTAAGAATAGCAAGGGGTCAAAAAAGTGGGTGTGTTTCTTATCCGGTGATGATATGTGCTATGATCAACGAATAGCGAAATATATCGCTGGGTCTCTTACAGTGCTCAAAGAGATCCCATCAGACTTCCACCCTGTACCGCCCTACATCATTTGGGAACCTTCAAAGTGCACATGGGGAATCAAGTACCCAGTGCGAGATTTAGCCAGACTCTACCAAATCTTTCACATCAATCCCAAACAGTCTTTGATGTAATCTATATTGGGTATCAGGAGGTTGCTGAAAAGCAGTGCTAAATTATGTAAATCAAAAGTGTATAAAGTGCTATATCTAAAATTGAGTGAAAGGAGGAAAATATTTTTAATGGACACCTCCTTTTCCTCAATGTTAAAAACAGTGCAAATGGTAGCCTTAACAAATAACTACACAGATGAAAAGATGGTTGACATGTTTCTGCAGACTTTTAACAGGCCCATGGGTCACCTTGCTGCTTCATCAGGACCTATTTTGCTACTGCTAGGTGTGGTGATGTGGATCAAAATCAGAAGAAGTGTGACAAACAAAGTAAATATCACCTGAGAATCTCCTGTGTTCAGATTGTCGGAGTTCACCAAATGGACAGAGACACACACACATAGATGAAAAAGAAATGTACATATCATTAATGAAAATATCATTTCAAAGAACAACTGCTGAATTATTATGTTGTGTCAGATGAGCGTACTGCAAAACATCATGTAACCTTGTATAGGTGTACCATGAGAGCTAGATCAGCAGCGTATCTAATAATCATATGCACTTTGTAAACATATAAGCTTACACTCACCCAATGTTCAGGAGAATGTTGCCCCCCTCACCTGGCCACAGCTCAGGTAACACGGAGCACCGCTCTGTTTAAGCCAAACAAATGAAAAGAATCAAAGGAAGCACCCTGCTGCTGCAAAACAAAACTACACTTATCGCCTTAACTAGGCTTATAATGTTTAAATAAATCCTTCATTTCTTGCGTTTAATATTATAGTCGCTGCCCACTCTAAACACCCCTGGTGTCATGGATGAAAAGATGCTCAAAATCTGAGCAGATAGTCTAATATTTGTAAGAATACATTGAGGACAGTGTCTACTCCCAGAATTCGTCATTGTTGAATGTCAGCGACACTCGTCATATTGCACAGAAACTATTCTAACTGCTCACATAGATAAGCTACCATCAAGGTTAACTTGCGTGTCAATCACTTGTTACATGTTGAGATAATAGCGTACGAGCCCAGGAGACTCGCTCAGTATGTAATGCACTCCTCATTTAGTAAAGCGAGGTAAAGCCAGACATCGGGCGATTGTCATTAATAAATACACTACTCCATGTGTGTAGATGGAACTTCAAAACAATGCGCGATCCCTCGCGCACCGTTCCTCTCCCGGAGCGTGTGAACAGTGCTTACTGTCGTGTCAGCCCTGGATTGAATCAAGTTACTTAGCGGTGCTAGCAGTATGTGGATCTCAATTCGAGTTCCTGCCGCATACTCGCTGATCTTACCTATAGTGCAATCGTATTAAGGAGTCGCCAGCCTGCCTACCTGTCCGTCGGTACTCCAGACATCCTTCTGGGCTGTCTGTGGGAGGTACCGAGCGGACAGGAGGAGGTCTATTTGGCGAATCCTCTGGTTGGGGGCCGCTGTGTCGTCATCTCAGCGCGCCCCCGAGGCTATAGGGAAATGTAGTGCGTTGGCCCGCAAGAGCCGATTTCGTATTATAAACGTGAATTTTAGGAGTATCTCTGGTCACTGATCCTTATGTCATTTCACTCAACTCGAGCAATTAAGAAATTGAGTCATTGATCCCTTAGTGTTTGTGGTAGAAGGCAATTACTACGACGTTTGTTTTCAGAGGTACAGAACTACAGATTGTACTACAACACCCCTGGGAATCTAGGGAAATGTAGTTGAATCTCACTAGTTCTCACACTGTTAGCAATATAGTATATCGGAACCCTCTTATTTGCCCTCCATCTGTTTCAAGGTTATGGGAGAGAATGGATATATATAGGGAGCCTACTCGAGGATACGCAGTGTGTTTAAACGTATCATTCTTAAAGGTTAAGTAAGACCACGCCAGTCAATCCTAACGGACATAGCCACTAATGATAATCAAACGTGCTTTTTTAAAAAGGGCTTAAACCATGTGATATAGTATGTTTTCCTCTGTTATCAAAGGCTCCCATATATTAGTCTGATCATGAATTCTCTCCTCTCTCTAAAAGAAACAACTCGTAAATTTGGGGCTGGGAGAATGTTATGCGATGTAAATAAAAACGTTACAATGACATCCAGGGGATGTCTTCGTTCAACCCATGCTTGTCTGTCTGTAGCTTGTAGACCCATCTCTGCTCCCGTTTGAAGAGGAAGCCACTCACATCGGTGATGTAGGGCGGTACAGGGTGGAAGTCTGATGGGATCTCTTTGAGCACTGTGAGAGACCCAGCGATAGATTTCGCTATTCGTTGATCATAGCACATATCATCACCGGATAAGAAACACACCCACTTTTTTGACCCCTTGCTATTCTTAAGTTGGTATTCAAGTAATTGTTAGGGTTATAGCATTGGTTGGTCGTAAAACATTCCCTTGGACCCTCTCTCTTTGTTATAAATAGAGGTTTTACATAAACAGTTCGAGTCTCTTAGATTATTCCCTTCTCCGTTTAGAATTGAGATCCTCCATTCCATTACTTATCCTTAATGTTAAAGTGGCTGCATATCAAATGAGTTGTCTCTCCTTGGTCTCTCTAGCTAATGCAGTAATGATACAACTGTTAATGTTCTGACACTCATTCACCTGGTTGTTTAACACGTAAATAGCGCAAACGTTATTCAGCCTTATTTCTAGCGTCATAGAATTCCCCGCCCACCCACTGCTGTCATTTAATACGTTGATTTTTGATTGTATGCGTAGTACATGATAAAACCGTGATTCAAAGTAAACCATAAATACAACCATTGTTTGTCCATTGTATTAAAGAGACTGTTTTGCACGTTTCATTTTCAGAGAGAAGTTGTAACGATAGTCCAGAGTGTGACGATATGCTTTTCATCTGTTGGTCTTTTGTATTCTGATGGTGCAACTCGTCGAGTAGGCAGAAAATAGTTAATCACAAAAAAGAATGATAGAGCGCACACCAGTTGTTTCTTTGCTTTCTCAATTTTGAAATTTTACACGTTATAGGTGTGAACGGCCCGAAATGCATTGGGTATTGAGAACATTTCATTAATGAGGACCTATGTTACACGCCATGCTTTGGAGTAAGGCCTAACGGCATGTCTACAGCATTAAGGATTGTGCAAACATATGCGTCCGCTGTGTGACTGGGCGAAAAAAGTTTGAAGCTTAACAAGAAATGGATGAAATGAAAATAAAAAGTATTTTGGGCAAAATTGGAGCAATGTGTGCATCTTTGATATGCATAAATTCATGGCTGTGCGTCCGGAATGGGGTACAATGTTGCCCCATAACCTTTGGAGAATATTCAGACACGTGGGTTGGCAGTCCACGGAACTGGGCCTGCACGCCTATAACATGTGAAATTTCAAAATTGAGGAAGCAAAGAAACAACTGGTGTGCGCTCTGTCATTCTTTTTTGTAAGTGGTTGTTGCACACATTTCTAGGGCACTTTCACTAGTAGGGGAATATTAGATATGGGTCTTATGAAGTTTAATCTTACGCTTGAAGTGGATTTATTCTACTCTACACCAAACATAATCCTTATGTTTACTGGGAGAGAAGCCTCTAGAATAATCAACCATATATTAGTCTCAGACATCCCAATCCCATTTTCACAGATTTTTAAGATTTTCCCTACCTGTCTGAGTGACCATAACCTGGTCACAGCTCAGTTGAGCATAGCGCTTCGGATTGTTAAACCAGAAATTGCTAGGGGTAACGTGGAGGTTGGTAGATGAAATGTGCTTCGTATTAAATGGTCTGGGTAAACCCTACGAAGTTCCTTTCTGGGGAAGAATAACAGATATACTTTGCGCTGGTCCAATTGCTAACCATTAGAGTTCACCAAACAAATCGTGACCAAGTGCTGTGAAACAATTTTAACCTGCTTGGAGGAATCCAGTCCCCATGATAGTACGTTAGAAGCCTTTGCTCAACTTACATTGGAAATACAAAATCTCCGTAGGGTGGAGCGTAAAGGAGCACAAACATGCAGCTAGCGTTGGTTCGATACAAATTGTATGAAAGGTTATACTAAACTAAAGACGGCTCTTCATAAATCCGTAAAGGACAGTGTGGAAATTCAGGAGTGCAGGAGGGAAAATAACCAAGCACAAAAATCATGCAAAAAAGGAATTAAAAGAGAATGCTTGGGTTAACCTTTATGAAGCCTCACAGAACAAATATAGTGCTGCCCATTGGCGTGCAGTGAATGCTCCTTTTTTACAGCCCCTAGAAACAATCGATAGAGGTTGCGATTGATGAAAAGCAATGGGTGGACTTCTTTTCTCAGGTCTATAATTCTTATACAGATGAAGTAACTTCAATGTCCCCTTGTAGTCAGCAGTGAGCCAGTTCCCATGAAATACCTCCTTTCAACCTTTATTCTACACACAATGAGGTCATTGGTGCAATCCACAAGAGTAAGGGCAGCAAGACTCCTGGCCCAGATGGTGTGCTAAGTGACCTGTTCAAATCAAATCTGGGCTCCTTTATTGACACAGGTACTACATGCTTGTTGCTCAGAGGGTTTTATAAAGACCTGGTCCGAGTCTATTATAGTACCCATTTTTAAGAAAGGTGACCGCCAAAACCCAGCCTGCTATCGTCAATATCCTTATTGAACTCTTTGGTGAAGGTAGCAGGGCTGATTGTTTCAAACAGGCCCAAAGGCTGGGCAGAGGAAAAAAATATTTTATCAGATGTACAATATGGTTTTAGGCAGGGGCTGGGCACTATGGAGCAAGCTCTTAATCTTAGTATTTTAACAAGGAAATACAGTTAGGCTAAAACAGGGAGATTTTACTTAGCATTTGTTGACCACGCTGCCACTTTCGACTGTGTTATACACAGCAAACTATGGGTCATTTTAACTTACATGGGGGTTGATCCCCCGCTGGTCCTGTTTCTGAGACAGCTGTATAGCCGGGTGACAGCCAAGGTTCGATATGGAACTGGGGAGAATGCACTGTATCGTTTAAAGTGGAAAGGGGGGTTAGACAGGGCTGCGCCCTGGCACTGTTCTTGTTCACTTTATATACAAATGCCTTGGAACAAGTGATGGTTGAAAAGGTAAAGGATTCACCATATATTACCAAACGCTAGATAGCTACCCTTCTATATGCAGATGATGCAGTGTTGATGGCCCGCACACGTATAGGCCTACAAAAGGCACTTTCCACCTACACTGCATTCATGGACAACCTTGGCCTAAAATTGAATTTCACAAAAACCTACATAATTACGTGTGGGAAGGGAAGCCAGAAATATAGGAGCATGTCCATAGGAGGCAGCAGGGTAGAATCTACAAAGACATTTTCATATTTAGGTATCTTGTTTGATTCGAATGGATCCTGGCACCAGGCTGTCAAAAGTAGAAGTCTTCTTTTCATGAAATCGACGGCAGCAGTGGGCAATTTTGCGAAAAATTTGGGAAGAAGGCCCACTGCGCTGCTCCTTCAAATCCATCAGGCTAAATATGTGACTATGGCTACCTACGGGGTGGGCTAGTGTGGGGTTTTCAAGACTTGCAACCCATACAGAGTGTTGAAAATGCTTTTTCGATTTAAAAGAGTCACCATTGAATAAATATAAGGGACAACCCACCATGTTGCAATTTCCTACAATAATCATGTTTTTATCATTTATAGGAATATTGTGTGCTAGGCCAATGCCGGAGGATGTTTAGTGTATTATTGACCAAAGTTCATAAACCAAGTTGTCCTTCTGACATTAAAAATATATTTAGTTGCAAAGGTATTGATCTCTGTAACAATATTTAGTTCCCAAATCCTTACAAATAAAAAAAACTGATTTGAAGGCTAGATGCACACAGAGTTAAAATTGGAATGCACATTCAATGCCACTTATAATAAATATGAATAGAACCTAAAAGTGACATTAGTGCTTGCTATGACTAGATTGAGCAAACACAAACATTGAAGCACAAGATTTTGAGACCCCCAAATCATTCAACTCACAAGCACATTTCTAGTAAAATGTTTGTAATGAAATATCATAATGAACAGTGCTTTTTAAACTTTTCACTTCTGAGGACTCCCTGCTTAATCATTACTGGAAACCGGGGACCCCCACTGAATTATTTTTAGAAACAGGAACCCCTACTGAGTTATTCCTAGAAGGCGGGACACCTGGACTAAGCATTTTTGATTAATTAAACTGCTAAACAATACACAAACAATACACAAAAAAGGATTCATCCAACAAATACACAAATGATGAAATATAGGCCCAGATGCATGAAGCTAAAAACCGCTCGCAAAGGGGCAAATTCTCAGAATCTGCCCCTTTGCGACCGGTATTTTTGCATTTGGGATACATCATCCCAAATGCAAAAATCGCAATTTAAGAAATCGCAAAATTGCGATTACTTAAATTGCTATTGCATTTAAGGATTCTCAAATTGAGATTCCTTAAATGCAATGCATTAAAGTTTAAAAATTAGAGATTTCGCTAATAGGGGGCGCAAATTACCATGAAGTCAGCCCAGGTCTATTCAACTCAGTCCTGACTCATCCAAGGCAGGACACACCTCTATCCCCCAGGGGCCATCTGTCTGCAGTGAATGCACACCCCCAGCCCTTGTCACTTCAAAACCATACAGTCAATCCACAACTCAGCAGAGACACATCGGATGGCTAAGCAAGAAAATGCCTACATTCCAAAAGTGGCATTTTCAAACCCACAATTTAAAAAAGATTTTTACTAAAAGATGCATTAATAAATTCGGAGTTCAGAGAACCTAAACTCCAGCTTCCCATCTTGTCCCCATGGGAAGTTATACTTGTAAAATGTTACAAAGAATCTCCCATGCTATCCTATGGGACAGATAGCTGTGCAATAGCGAAAAAAAAATACCCAGTATTTCACTATCAAGACATGTCACACACCCAGTACATGCCCTACCTTTCACATACACTGCAATCTGCTCATGGGTGTACCTCGGGCCTACCTTTGGCGTGACTAACATGTAAGAAAAGGGAAGGTTGGGGCCTGGCAAGCGGGTGCACTTGCCAGGTCGACATGGCAGTTACAACTGCGCACAGAGACTGCAGTGGCAGGTCTGAGATGCCTTTAAAGGGTTGCTTGTGTAGGTGGCACAATCAGTGCTACAGGCCCACTGTCATCATTTGATTTACAGGCCCTGGGCACACACAGTGCACTGTACCACAGACTTAACTGTAAACCAAATAGGCCAATCATGGAAACACCAATTCATAAACACCAAGCACCAGTCCATGCACACTGCCAGCCAAGCGCCAGTCCAAGCACACCGCCAGCCAACCCTCAAGCCACACACATCACTAGCCAAGCGCCATTCCACACACACCACCAGCCAAGCTCCAATCTGCACAGACCATTAGCCAAGCACTAGCCCACACACATACAGACTGTCAGTTGAACTCCAGTTCACACACACAGAGAAACTTTCCCTGGTGTCTAGTGATTGTCTGCCCTCCTTGGGGTCAGATGGAGCTAGAAATATGGCAGAAATGGCCAAAATACATGCCCCAAATAAGGGAGCGCCCGTTGCCCAAGGAGCTGCTCCCAGACATATAAATAAATAAATCCCTGGTGACTTGAGGCTTTCTGCCCCCTTAGTGGCAAATGGGCCTAAAAGTATGGCCTATCTGCCCCTGGGGGGGGGGGGGGGGGGGAGGCAGAAAATGGCCAAAATATTGCCCCAAGGAAGAGGAGACCAACTCTTGCCTAAGCGGCTGTTCATGGCATGTAAATGTAAAAATCCCTGGTGTCTAGTTTCCCGGGGTAAAGGAAAAACTCTCTACTTTCCCTCTGTGACTCTTTTTCCCTCCTATGCGAAAGAAACAATTGATGGACGGAATGCTGGACAATGCAAACATTCACCCCCAGTCACAAGGAACTTGGTTAAATCCATCATTCTTTTGCTCACCACACCACCCCAGTTTGGACCCAGCCATATGCAAATCAGTCTTGAGCCTGTTCCTTGTGGGAACAGTCCAGCACAAACTGCCAAGCTAGGTCCTGCCTGGACCAGAAACAAGCATCCTGGGACCGGTTTCAGGGCATCACCCTTCATCAGCCAGGCTAGCTTGAATTCAGTGGTGTAGTGAGCACAGGACCCACGTCTGGGCATACCCTTCCCACTTAGGGCGACACATGCAAAAGAATCAATTGATGGACAGAATGCTGGACAATGCAAACATTCACCCCTGTCACAAGGATCTGAGTTAAGTCCATCATTCTTTTGCTCACCACAGCGCCCCAGTTTGGACACAGCCATATGCAAATCAGTCTTGAGCCTGTTCCTTGTGGGAACAGTCCAGCCCGAACTGCCAAGCTAGGTCCTCCCTGGACCGGAAACAAACATCCTGGGACCGGTTTCAGGGCATCACCCTTCATAAGCCAGGCTAGCTTGAATACAGTGGTGTAGTGAGCATGGGACCCACGTCTGGGCATACTCTTTCCACTTAGGGCGACATATGCAAAAGAAACAATTGATGGATGGAATGCTGGACAATGCAAACATTCACCCCCAGTCACAAGGATCTGGGTTAAATCCATCATTCTTTTGCTCACCACACCACCTCAGTTTGGACCCAGCCATATGCAAATCAGTCTTGACCCTGTTCCTTGTGGGAACAGTCCAGCCCGAACTGCCAAGCTAGGTCCTCCCTGGACCGGAAACAAGCATCCTGGGACCGGTTTCAGGGCATCACCCTTCATCAGCCAGGCTAGCTTGAATCCAGTGGTGTAGTGAGCACAGGACCCACGTTTGGGCATACCCAGAAACCGGTCCTAGGATGCTTGTTTCCAGTCCAGGAAGGCCCGGGCCTGGCAGTTCGGGCTGGACTGTTCTCATTGGGCGTAGGGTCAAGACTGATTTGCATATGGCTGGGTCCAAACTGGAATGGCATGGTGAGTAAAAAATGATGGATTTAGGCCCAGATCTCTGTACTGGGGTGAATGTATGACATTGTTCTGCATTCTGTCCATCAATTGTTCTTTTTGCAATTGTCTCTTTTTCCCTCCACCAAACTCCCCAGGAAAATAACTCACCTAAAATATGTACTATCTCAGGACACGCTGGAAGCAAAAAGCTTCCAGCACACACCCAGCTGCACCTGGGGACGTTAGCGCACCCTGCACACACTGCCATCATCAGATTGCCAAGAAGGGGATGGAGGGTGGAAGTGGAAGCACTTCTGCTGCCATCCCTGGTGGGGGCCTATAGTTGGGCAGCCCATGGGGGAGAGCCAGTGCTTCCTCCGTGGGTGGGTGAGAGGATGAAATGATTTCGTCCTCATCTCACAAGCAGTGTGGGTGAGGGTTGACATTTTCCATGCTCAGCACACAAGTGGTTAAACTGGTGGTAAAGTATTACTGTTTTCAACAGGAATTTGGTCTTAAAACAGCAATAAATACCACACCGATTCCATATTTGGAAGGGACGATTTAATCGCGCCTCTTCTAAATACCGAATCGCAAATGCAAAATGCGATTCGGTAAGAAGTTACAGATTCACATTTTGCATTTTGTGCGAATAGGGCTGTTCGCGACCGCAGAAATGCTTTATACATCTGACCCATAGTTCTTCTATTTTCATCACTTCATTCTTACTTTTGTTAACTAACCCGTCTTGCTTCTTGTTTGTAATGGCTTTTTGCTATTGTATGCATATATCCTTTTCTGATTAAATGAAATAAATGACTTGAAGTATGTTAAAAAAGGCTCTTTCTCCTGAGTAACCCACAAACATTTTGCCTTCCTCCTCCACTTTTTGTTGAAGTTGCATTTGCTGGCCATAGGACTCTGGGCGTTTAACCACTACCAACCAGTGCTAAAGTGCATGTGTTCTCTCTGCTAAACATGGTAATACTGGATCATACCCAATTGGCATATTTAATTTACTTATAAGTCCCGAGTAAAGTACACAATATGTGCCCCTTGCTTGTAAATAAAGTACTAGTATTCGGCGCGCAGCACTGATTGTGCCACCCACTTACATATCTCTTCAAACATGGTTTAGACCTTCCATTGCAGAGCCTTTGTGTGTAGTTTTAAACTGTCATTTCGACCTGGAAAATAAACCTTTTGCCAGACCAAAACCTTTCATTTTTAAAACATATAAGTCACCCCTAAGGTAGGTCCTGGAGAACCCACAGGACAGGGTACAATGAAATTCAAAGGCAGGACATGTACTTTTAAGTGTTATATGTCCTAGTAGTGAAAATCTCTCAAATTTGTTTTTCACTAGTGCAAACTCTATCTCTCCCATAGGAAAACATTGGAATTACTGTATTGTTATGTTAATATGTTATGTTAATAACAACTTCTAAAGCGCACAGACACCCATAGGCTTCATGGCGCTAATCGTAGAGAATGTCGCAGCAGAGTGACTATGCATATGCTTGCTCAAACAGCCAGGTTTTTAAAGCTTTCCTGAAGCCCATGAGATTGTCACAGCTCCTGATTGTCAAGGGAAGGGAGTTCCAGAGTTTAGGGGCAGGGTAGGCGAAGCGGCAGCCTCCTTGCCGCTTCCATTTAAAGGAGGGGATGGTGAGCAAGTGGAGGTGGGCCGATCGAAGACTTTGAGCGGGGGCATGCTTTAGGATCATGCTGTTGATGAATATGGGCTTTTGCCGTGTAGGGCCTTAAAGGCCAGGCAGCCGGTCTTGAAGCCCACCCGCTGGGCTATAAGTAGCCAATGGAGATTCGACAGCAGGGGTCTGGCCGAGAGCCATTTAGATTGTTTATGGATAAGTCTGGCCGCTTGATTTTGAACGATTTGTAGGCGTCTTGTTAAAAAAGCTGGTAGACCAAGATAAATGGAGTTGGAAAAATCAAGCCGTGAGAGTACCAGAGCTAACACCACCTGTATGAGAGCGGAGTAGGTCAGCAAATGGGCGATTTTCTTTATTTTGCGCAATTGATGGAAGCTAGAGGACATCACTGCTCCCACCTATCTTCTAAGTGAAAGATCTGCGTTAATGATTATCCTGAGACTTTTTACCGAGGGAGAAGGCGAGGGAGAGGCCCGAGTTCTGTCGGCCAGTAGTGCGGGCCCCAACTGGTCTCGCTTTTCCCAGGAAGCACCAATTCTGTCTTACCTGGGTTAAGGTTCAGGTGGTTCAGGTCCATCCAACGCTGGATGTGAAGCATGGTGGCCTGAAACTCAGTAACAGAGTCCGGGGAGTGCAGTGGAAATATTAGCTAAAGATCGTCTGCTTAGTTAAAAATGGTGACCTTTCTGTTTTTTAAAGAATGTAACTGTGGCCTAAGGTATAGGTTGAACAAGAGCGGGGACAGGGAGGAAACTTGGGGAACCCTGCAAGTGGAGATGAACTTGGGGACAGTGAAATTCCCGAGCCTGAATGCCTAAGTGTGGTCGGCAAGAAAGGATTTAACCCAACTAAGTGCAGGACCTCGCAGGCCGGCCTGTTTGACATGGTTCAGTAAGATGGCATGGTCGACCGTGTCGAACGCAGCCGACAGATCGAGAAGCACCAGGGCCTGATGGATACCCCTATCTGCATTTGATCTAATGGTGTCCAGGACTGCCAGAATCACAGCCTCTGTAAAATGCGACGGGCGAAAACCGGCTTGGTTAGGCTCCAAGTAATCTGATGATTCAATGAAGTTGGAGAGACACCTAGCAACATATGCTTCCAATATTTTAGCCCCAAAAGGGAGGAGAGATATAGGGTGGTAGCTAGAGGGATTAGCAGGATCTGCCCCTGGTTTTTTGATGAGGGGAACCACCATTTTTGAAGGCGCAAGGGACCATGCCCTGCACGAGTGACTCATTTAGGAGAGGGAGTACACTATGAGGTATGACCGAAAAGATGTCTTTTAAGACATGAGGTGGACCGCAGTCATTGGGTGATCCAGATTTGACCCAGGTCATAAGTTCAGCTAGTATAGGGGGGTCAATAGGTGGAAAGAGATCTAATGTGGAGAGGTTGCTAGACATGTCTTCCAGAGAATCCAAGCTGGAACTATTGGGTATGCTGGCTTTAATAGAAGCTATTTTGTGCAGAAAGAAATCATTTAAGGAGTTACAGAGCTCTTGGGTGGGTGCTTGAGCAGATGCTGTTCTATCGTCATTACACAGGTCATTCCCTACCCTAAATATTTCCTTCGATTTATTATGAGCATTTAGTATTCTCGCAGAGAAGTATGCCGCTTTAGTATCCAATATGGCTTTTTTATAATCTCTGCGAGCAATTGTGTATTGCGCCTTGTCTTCTGTGGAGTATCCGAGTCTCCATTTCCTCTCAAATTGGCGTAACTCAAAATTTTGTTTTTTGAGGTCGGAGGAGAACCATTTGTGAGCATCAGAGTGGCGGGCACAAGAGAATTTAGTGAGCGGGACATGGTTATTGCATGCCGACAATAGCCATTCAGAGAGCTTCTCTTCCATGGAGTTTACGTCGTGGCTGAAGGTGGGTAATGAGCTGGCCAAGGTGTTAATAAAGAACTGATTATTTAAGGATTTCCACTTCCTTGTCATACCACCCGCCGAGGTGGTGGCCTTTGACTGGCCACAAATGATGATCGAGAACTGTATTAAGTGGTGGTCTGACCAGATACAAGGGGTGGTTATGGGTGTCAAAAGGGAGACATTGTGGGACCATATTTGATCCAAAATGTGTCCCTTTTCATGAGTGGGAGTACGTAAGTGCTGGGATAGATTCAGGTTTTAAGTTCAGCGCTAGCAGTCAAACACGCTGCAACATTCAAACAAATTGCCCGCTTCCCACCCTGCAGCCGCTTATGAACCTAGCCCCGCCTCAAACCCCTCCTCCTTGTGGCCGATTGGCTGAGGCCTCGGGAAAGGAGAGCAGGCAAGGGGAGTGCCGACTAAGCGGTGAGTATTTTATGAAGTTTCAAGATTCTATACACAAAATTTTAAAACTGCTCAGATTGAGTGACAGATCAATATTTTAAGATCAGCGCCAGCAGTCAAACGCGCGGCAACATTCAAACAAATTGCATTTTATAAGTGTAATTTACAGTTAGGGAGAGATAAACCATTCAAGTCTGATATCTATGGGCTCTATGGACTCACAATTTAAAATCCAAACTTATGGTAGAGTCGAATTTTAAAATGCAATTCTGAAAATGGTACTTTTAGAAAGTTGCCATTTTCTTGCTCTAGCCATTTGGTGCCTGTGGCCTGTCTCTGATCACATGACTGGGTGTGGTTGGCAGTTGGGTTTGGTATATTCCTCCTAGACAGCCACGCATAATGGGAGCTTAGATGTGTCTCAATGGGCCATCTCTGGCAGGATGGAAGGGAGCTGGGCACAGCCTCACTTACACAGGTATAAGCTGTGTCCTCTCCAGACACAAAGTGTTGTATTCTACCCTGTAGTGAGTCTGGAGTCAAGGCAGAAAGGGAGGACCTCTGTGCACTTCAAAGGCATGTCTCGGAAGTCTCCCCCACTTCAAAGACAGCACTGGGTGTAAGTAATACACCTCAGACACCCCCACTTCAGTACACTTTTGGACCTATGAATATTCTGCCAGGAAGGACTGCTGAAGTACTGCCACTCTGCTGGACTAAACTCTGCTGGACTCCTGCTTTGCTATGCTGTACTGCTGCATTCTGCCCTCCTGCATGGGTGAGACAGACTGAACCTGCATCACTTGACCCCAGGACGCAGAGTGCCCAAGGGACAGTAGGCTGACCTCCTGATCTGGAGCCTCAGAGGCATAAAAGGCTTCTAACACCTGCATCTGGACTCTGCCATCGTGAGTCTTCCATGCCAAGTGGTGAAACCCAAGTCCTGGCCCCTTGGAAGTGGGCCTAAGGTGCTTGCAGGCAGAACCAACATAACTTCTCTGCTAAGCAACACATCCTGAGCTGTACCAACGCGTCTCCTTTTCTGAGGGGCATAACCCCTAGCAGAACCGATGCAGCATTGCTGCTGTGTGGATTGGATCTGTCGCAAAAGACTTACATCGCTTCCCCATCCCATATCTTAGCACTGGTGCATCACCCTCCGAACAACCACGACTCAGTGCCTTTCCTGGCACAAGCTCCTCGTAGCCCTCGTTGATGGCAGCCCTGATGATGAAACTCCATATTGCCGCTTCATCTCTAGTCGGAACTGAAGTATCACCTCGGCTGCGCTTTGCTTCCTCAATATTGGACTAATACTTTACACAGACTCTTAGTTAAACCTCACTGCTGTGTGCCAAGCTACCAGAGGGTGAGCACAGGTTGATTTGGAGGTTGCCTGCCTCTTACCCTGACCAGAATTGTGGTTGCTGCTTGACCAGTGCTCACACCCCAGTCAAATAGTAACCCAATTTCTAACAAAAAGAAATTGGAATGCATGTGCCTGGGCAAGCAAAACTAAAATTAAAATGTGCATTTAAGACTAATTACAATACACTGTGGCTGTATATTTACAAACAATAAGGCTCGATTAAGAATAAATACGTACATAAGTGAATTGCCAATCTTTCACAAGCATTAGGGAACCACAATAGTAAAATGTACATGCATATTCGAGAACTATGTAGTACATTAAAGGGCTTGCATGCATGCCGGTGATATAAAAGGTTATTGAGCTCGCGCGCATTCAAGACAAGCATAACATGCATGCACCGTTGAGACTCTGCACAAAATATGATTTATTTCTGTTGGAGGACTTATTTTAAGTTTGCTACTGTCGTGGTGCAGATCTCATTCTGTGAGCTCTATATTATGTTGAAAGCTACATCTATTTGCCAAATCACTGAAACTAATTGGGCACCTGGAAGTGGTTTCCAGGGACCCCATCTCGCCTCACCTGCCCCTTCTACGCCCAGTCCAAAACCAAAAAGTTTTAAAAGAGGACGATGTGATGGAAGACGAAGTGGCTTCATAATCATATCCAAAGAACTTTTATGGTTGCAAGACAATTCAATGTGATTACCATATAACATAGCAGAACTGACGTAGGTAAACAATGCTAATTGTCTCACAGATTCCTTTCTACAATCAGCAGCGACGGCTCGTGGAGGGAGTTACGGTGGGGCAGGAGGGAGGGGAGGGGGAGGGGCAGGGTGGAGGTTGCTAAAAACCGGCATATGGATAATTGCAGGTAAGTAAACAATTTAATTAATAAAACGAATTTCGTAGTGCGCCTTGCATCGCAAAATGCAATGCAGTGCGAGCTACGAAATTCGTTTTATTAATTAAATTGTTTCCTTACCTGCAATTATCCATATGCCGGTTTTTAGCAACCTCCACCCTGCCCCTCCTGCCCCACCGTAACTCCCTCCACGAGCCGTCGCTGACAATCAGTTTAGGTAAGTAACAGCTGAGACGATCCTCACAAGGCTTCATCCCCCAAAACAGCTCGGTACAAGCCATACTTGGTGGTGTAATGTGGCATTATTACCATTGTGTTACAAGGGCAAACTGAAAGAACAAGTGCATACTGTTTCCCCCCTTCCTTTAGTTATTTTGTGTCTCGTTTGTTTCAGGGTCTATTTAGAAGACGATGTATGTAAGGTAATCTTGATTACCTTTTGTTACTCGTTCACATACATCGAAAACTATATTTTTCAGAGCAAAGACAAGACTTAACATATATGTGCAGCTGGGATTTATTCTCCTCATACATACATTCATCCATTTGCTGCTCATTTAGATATGTTAAAAAAAATGATAAATTAGCCAACGTCATCCACAAAAATAAACAGAAACACGAAGGCAAGTACCCTTCACTGATCATACGTTTCAAGCCTCCGGGTGAACAGCTTAAAAGCTAGTGGGGGCACGCGCTGCAAAGTCTGGAGATCGCTTGTCAAACATATGTGCCCCACATGCACTATTTACCAAGAACAAAGGAGAACTGGAGGACAGCGAAGAGTTCTTTTCTCACTTGCGCAGTTGATTAAGTATAGCGAAGAATCTATGTCCTTTTAACTTGAAGGTCTGGAACAGATGGCCCACTGATTCATATTATAACCCAATCTGCATAAAGATGACTTGGCAAACTGCAAGGAATAACAAGGACCACTCCAATACATCAGGAGAAAATAATGTGGTCCAGCAGGGGACCCCCAAGGGCACCTTTTAATTATTTCAAGTTCACTTTTTACATTACTTAGGATAAGATGCTGTTCATTAGCATACAGTTAATTTGATAGCCAATTTAGTGTATTGGACTCAATGCCCAAGGCCAAAAGACGCAGAACTACTAAATCACTTATGAAGGGCAGTCTAGGGGTCTCATTAATAGGAATCACGTTTCTCTGTACGGCTTCAGGAGACGGATCTTTTGTCTTTGGGGGAGTGATGTATGCAGTGCTCAAGACAACCTTTAGCACTTTTTTCTCATCAAAATGATGTTACTTTTTTTTCATTTTTTTTATTTAATGCATTTTTATAAAGCGCGGACTTTACACGAAGGTGTCATAGCGCTGTACAATAGAACCAGTTAAGTTACACGAGAGACATGTTGGAAAATAAAACGTTACAAAAATAGCAGGTCACGGTATCAAACACAGCAGTATTGCCGAACCAATAACGAGAATCATACTCAGATACCATGCAGAGAAATGTGTTTACTTCAGGTGCACTTTCAACTATGCGACAAGAATTATCAATGTTTAGAAATGATTGTCAGATTTATTGGTAGCCTAACCGTAATTACGCGTGTATTTGTAAAGTCACTGCATTTCATTACCATTACTTTGGTACACAGTAATATGCATAGAAATGTATAAAAAAAGTAGTGTGCCCTGTAAATGCTGTCAGGCTTGGCAATGTTCTTTTGAGGTGTGGCTGGAGAGAGCTTTGCTAAATCACAGATTCTCATACAAATGCGTGATATTTTTCCAAATCCTGAGTGCATGAATCAAATAGTCTGTCTTCTTATTTTTTCCTAATTTGTGGTATTTTGTTTTCCACAATGGCAATGTCCTGGTTCCTCGTCTGCCGCTGCGTATGTGAGGTGTTTACTTTACCTCTTTCGTTCAAGGAATGGAGGTGTGCCCTTTCTGAAGACTATGCATGTGATGTGGCTGGTCTTTAGGAGAGGCAGACGTGGAGGGGAGCAACTTTAGATTCTCCAGGGTTAGAGTGATATAGTAAAATATTCAGGGTCTCATTGGTGAAAACAGTTGCATCGCTGAGAGAAAAAAACAATGCAACAGTTTTCACTGCACCCTCCTTGTCACAGGATGGATGTGCCGTATTTAATGTACAGCCCTATATCACAAGGAGTTACAGATACGTCAGTATTTCTGAAGTATCTGTAGGTGCAAAAGTGGAGCATTGCTGGGGTGTGTTTGTAAACAGACGCAACTCCACCAATGTGTCCTTTCATATGGGGCAAGCCCCATGTGAAAGGGCCTGCATCAGTCTCACGCCTGCTGTGAGGTAGGCGTAAGATTTTGATGCAGCAGTGTGCTAAAAGTGTCACAAAGAAATCTCATAGATTTCACTGCAGCACTTCTAAGACCCTTTATTGCGGGGAAACGTCCACCCTGCATATATTGTACCTGACGCAGGTAAAATGTAGCGCAGGGGTTTATGTTATGTTATGTTAATTTATTTTATAATGCGCACAGCTACCCAACAAGGGTTTCCCAGCGCAAGCTAACAGAAACTCGAAAAACATCGGAAATTAGCAGTGTTGATTAAAAAAACAGGTTTTCAATTGTTTACGAAAGTTGGGGAGCAGCTTCTCCCTCCACATTACATCAGGTAAGGAATTCCACATAGTGGGCCCCAGCAGAGAGAAGGAGCGACCTCCCATTCTCGGCAGCCTAATCCTGGGAATCACAAAAAGCTCCTCCGAAGAAGAGCGAAGTAGTCGCGAAGGATGATAAGGGCGAACCAGATCTTGTAAGTATTTAGGAGCAGAACCAATCTTAATTCTGAACATATAACAGAGGGCTTTAAATTTTATGCAATTTTCTACCTTAAACCAATGCAGTTCTCTCAGAGCATTACCTGTGTTGGACATTCTGGGAAGTCCACATAGCAATCTGGCTGCAGAATTTTGCACCACCTGAAGCTTACGCAATACATCTCTGTTAGACCCCAAAAAAAGAATGTTACCGTAATCCAGGCGAGATGTTACCAGTGCCTGGACTACCGTCCTTTAGGTATCTACAGGGAGCATCCAAATTATTTTTTTTAACCATTTTAAGATGGTAAAGCAGGTGGCTGCAATTTGTACTGCCTGTTGTTTTATTGACAATTTATTGTCAATAATAAAGCCTAGATTGCGGACCTGAGAGGAAGGCGTAGGTAAAGGTCCCATTTCATCTGGCCAATGTGGAGGGCCCCTATGTTCAGAATTTTTTCCAAATTTAAGCACTTCCGTCTTATGCCCGTTTAGCTTGAACAAATTGAGCTGCATCCATGATGCAATGATGCGCAAGCCCAATTGCAGAGTAGACGGGCCCTGTTTCCTATCAGCCAATAAAAAAAAGATGATTTAAGTATCATCGGCGTATGAAAACAGTGCAAGCCCTGCCGCTTCAGCAATCACTGCTAGGGGCTGCACATAAATGTTAAAAAAGAGTGGGCTCAAAATTGAGCCCTGTGGCACTCCATACCGAGATGTATAGAACTTTGAAGGGGCACTAGTGGAGAACACCTGGAAGGTTCGCTCCGATAGAAAGGAGGAAAGTCAGCCAAGCGCCGAACCAGCGATGCCCAATGCCTGTAAAGATTTTATTAATACGGTGTGGGAAACCGTATCAAAGGCGGCACTTACATCTAATAATATAAGGGCCACTGTATCACCATCATCCAAGTGCCGACGTAACATCTCAGTGACGCCCAGCAATGTGGTCTCTGTAGAAAATCCTGCTCTGAAACTTGAATGTGAGGTGTGCAGAAATTGAGAGGATTCAACAAACATGGCTATCTGGCCATTCACATGCTTCTCCAAGACCTTAGAAAAATTCGGGAGCAGGGAAATAGGCCTAAAGTTAGACGGCATCTGCATTTGGCTTTTTTAACAATGGCAAAACCATAGCATGTTTCCAGGCCATTGGCATCACTGCCTCCCTAAGAGAAGCATTTAGTAGCTCCATGACCACTCTTAAAGCGGGTTCTTCAATCTGTAGAATCACTGTGGAAGGGATCAGGTCTCATGGAGAGCCTGATTTATTGCTCGCTAATTTTTTGTATAAAGACACCAGTATCCAATAGAGCCCATTGCTCCAATTTTAGCCGAGAGCCTTCTACCATGGTATGAACCCGATCACTGTCAAGCAGAGCCGGGTTTGACACACAAATTCCACCTAATGTCTGATGGATTTGTTCAACTTTATTTATAAAGAAGTGAGCAAGAGTGTCACACTGTGGTTTGTCAAGAACAGGCGGACTTGGTTGAGTCCCTGAACCTGCTAACTTCTTAACCATGGAGAATAGAGTACAAGGACAATTTGCCCCCCAGGATAGTAGAGGAGACATAGTCAGCTCATGCCTTTTTGCATAGAGCATGATATTTTTTCAATGTGGCTTTCTAGATGTTTTTGTACTCGGGAGTATAGTTCCTTCTCCAACTTCTTTCCATAGCTTTGCACTTGTTTTCTTCAGCTCTTAGCTGCTCTGTAAACCAGGGAGAAGGAGGCCTGTGGTTATTACATTTTATCGCTGTGGCTGGAAGGCAAACATTAGAAGCGGAGGTAATCCAACTTTAAATACTATTCAATGAAGCCAATGATATGGAGTTATAAGGCGGAGGATTGTTTAACAGTAACTGATTAAATTTTGCCATGTCGAGTTTTCCCCAATTTCTGATTCGACCTGATGTATCAGAGGACAATGGGGACAGGTTAAGTAAACTACTATATTGGAACTTAACCGCGAAAGGTCGGACCAACACAAAGGCAGTGCCGGCAGACGGTTAATATCAGGCAGGTTAGAGAAGATAGGGTCCAAAAAATGACCAGCTATAAGAGTGGGACCAGCATTGCAACGTGGGAGATTCAATGCAGCTAAATCATCAATAATCGCCTTACTTGCTGGACAGTCCGAGTTTTCCAAATGAAGATTTAAGTCTCCTAAAACTGTAAAATTGGCTAACTTAAGTAGCCAAGGAGCCAACAGGTCTGACAACAGGGGCACCCACGAGCCTGCTGGTCCTGGGGGACGATAGAGCAGGGCCCCAGATAGAGTGAGTTGAGAGTGTAAGTTTAAAAAGGGCAGCTTCACACTCCTGCCGTGGGAAGTCCTCCCATTTACATGAGTAGCTCTTTTTATAAATAATCGCAATCCCTCCACCCTTCCTAAGAATTCTGTTTCTCCTTATTACAGTGTAATTGTCGGGGAGTGCGCATGCCACATCCGGACCAGAACTATCATTTAACCAAGTTTCCGTTACAAAGATAGCGTCAGGTCCTTCACTATTTAAAAGATTAAAAATGTCCTTCTTGTGTTTTGGAAGGGAGCGACAATTAATGCTCCCGAAATTATACGTTTTATTTTGCCTGGAGTCCTTTTTGTTTAAACTAGGGTTATTGAAACCATAGCTACAGCCACTACACAACAAGTTGGCCTCTAACGGACATAGTAAATGACAGTTTACGCCCCTCCTACCTTGTAAGCTAAGTAATTGACCTGGCAAACATTGTATGATTGGTTTGAGGGAGGAAGTTTCTTGGGCATAAATTATGGCCCCTGGTCCTAGTCGGCCTCGGAAGGTCGCAGGCGGTCTTGCCTTTGTCGCGCCTTCGTCGCGACATTGGTGCGCCCGCTGCACGTACCCGCTGTGCGTCAAGACCATGGCTCTTAAATAGCAGCAGGGCCGGTCTGCGTGCAAGGAGTGAAACGCTAACCTCCGTCAGCGTGCAGCAATTAAAGATGGCCGCCAGGTAACGAGAGTGTCCCGAAAAAGAGACCAAATCTCCGTTTTTAAGCCCCCAAAAAAGATGCCGCTCAATAGTGGCAGAAGTTAGCTCCCTCCAATTAAAAACAATGTTAAAAACAAATTCCTTCTGTCTGTGCAAAAAATAAAATTAACTAGTGCAAGTAACAAGATTTAACAGCCGCGTTTCACATTCCCCCCAAGAAGATCACATTCCCCATTTTTTAAATCAATATGCAAAGTAAAAAGTGACGCATCTGCTTAGATACGTCACTTTGTAAATATAGCGTAACTTGACCTATTATTTACGCTGCTGCAGAGTCACAAAAGTGATTTAACGGCTGCGTAAAAGTGTCACAGGCCTTCATAAATAGGGCCCACAATGCTTTGACTGCCACACCATGTAGCATGTTTGTCAGTGGGGCCTGTGCGATATCAAGGAGATGGAAGAAAGCAGAATTTGTCTCAGTCAAATATGTACCATTTCTTTGCTTGTAATTTCTTTGTCTATCATCTCCTTGCAGCTTTTTCCATGTTACCATTTCCTCGTTATTCCATGGATAAACCCATCGTCACTATCTTACTGCTTTCATAATTACCTTATGACTTTTACCTTACCTTTTATTTAAAACAATTGTTACTTTTTCATGATGCTAACCATTACCAAACCCCCAAAACTGCCTTACCTTGCATCTTACATTTTAGCTTTAGTACTAATAAAGTACCCTTAACCCCTTACACTTAATCCCTTAGCATCTTACAATTAACCCCTAAAATTTGCCTTTCACGTATTACCTATTACCTTTAACCCTTTAATTCCCTAATCACATATCACTGTGTTCTCTTACTCCTTACCCTTCACTCCCTTATCCCAACATTAATGCCTTATTTTACTCTTTATCCTTAACCTTGTGCATCCTTTTTCTTTAACCCTTACCAATTACTCTTAATAGTAAACCCACCCCCTTACCTTTTATAGCATTACTTTAACCCATAACCATTAGCCCCCTGCTCTTATACCTTTAAGCCCCTATCAATCACACTTATCATCAACCCTTAACCCTTCACCCTTACTCTGAAACCCATATCCATAACCTTATTCCCTACTCATATATCTTAACATTAAACCCTAGCCCCCCTTGCTCCCTAAGATCTGTACCCCTTTGTCAATTACCCCTTTACGTTACCTTGTTGCCATTAGATGCTTACCTTTTTACCCTGACCCTCTGAAGCTCCAACCCTTAACCCCTTTACAATTTAACCATGAAATGTCTTGCCTCCTCCCTTTATCCATGACCCAGCCTCTACCTATAGACTCAAGCTTAACCCCTTGCCTGTAAACTCTTACACCATATTTGTAACCTTTTCCCTTACCCTTATTTTTCCTCTTCCCCTTACTCCTTATCCCATTTCCCCTTTAACTCATTTACCCTTTGTGCTTGAACCTTAATCACTTCTACCGAACTCTTAGCCCTGACCCATAATGTTGTATCCATTATCCTTAACCCCTTACCTTTAACACATTATCTTTCCCTCTTACCCTTCACCCATTTACCTTTTATCGTTAACACCTTAACCTCTTTTCCTATACCTGGAAGCCTTTACCATTATCCTTACTCCATAACCCTCAACTCCTCACCTTTAATGCCTTACCTCCCAAACCATTAACATTGCCCCAACAGTAACCTAAACATTTTTTTTCCACATAATATTACTTACCCAAATCATTTTAAAATAACAAGGTATAAATGATGAACTTGTCTACCATGAAATTATCCACAAGAAAATGCCATGAGGAAATGACATGAGAATGACATGGATTCATACACATGGTATGTTCCTGCCTGAGTCCAGATGTGGCTATGGAAGGGTGTTTTGAACTGATATTGAAAGCTCTCCTTACCAAATTCTCTGAAAAGTCTGCCTCCAAGATATCTATGCAAGGGTTGCAGATTACATTAGTTGTGCTCCAGTACAATATGCAACCACACATATATGGCACCATTTTCTGGACCGAGAAGTTTGGGAATCCATGTAAATAACATTTTCCTAGAGTCCTCTGGAGTGATCCTTTAATCCAGACTTTTCTGGTAAATATGTCTCTAAAATGCCTTTGCTATGGTCTCAGTTTGATAGGACATGCAGAGATGTAGAACATCAGAGATCTATATTCTCTGTTGCATACAAATGTGAGAAAATAGTGCTTATAGCTACAACTTGTTTCGATGTCTTCAAGTTATTGGAGGTAGGATATGATGGTGTTATCCATGGAAGGTATAACTTCGTGGTTTCCAATGTTCCTTTTGGTTTCATAAATGTTTATAGTTGGTAGTCTTCCCTGGATGGTGGGAATCCATGTGGCCCAAATTCACATTTCTTTTAAAAAGCAACCTCCAAAAGGTTTTGCCTGTGATTGCCTAATTTTGTGAGAAATGTTAGAAAAGACTGTGATACATTTGCTGCTGGACACAATTTTTCATTGTTTATGGCATGTCAATGTGAGAAAAAATGTTTTAGACATATTTTCATGTTTGCAGTGCAGTATACATAAGGGAAGTTGGTATAATACCAGCAAGTTTTATCTCTCTGGATCTCTTATGAGTCAAGGTTTAAAAAATGTATACAGTTAGCAGTTTTCTCTAGATGTGATAAACCCCGGTGCCAAAAATACAGCAATTTCTCTAAGAAATGTTGTGTAAAATATAACCCTTGGAAAGCATTAGACTTTTTGGCCTATTTATATGCTGTTTAGCAAAGCCATGCACATCAGTAGAATGCCGTTTCTATCAGGAGAAGTGCCGGAACATAGAATGATCTGATCTCTGTATTGGAAGATTTCCCTTGTGAGGGGATGGTCTGCATCCACAGTTCCTAAACTTGTACCCACCTCACAAGCCATATTTGTGTGCCAAATATACCTCCAAAATACCCTTGTTATGGGTGCAGTTTGGCCCATTCTTTGCCTATATGGTTTGCTTCTCCACACATATGGGCTACCATTGGTATCAGGACAATTGCAGTAATGCACATTGCTTGGCCATAGTTTGAGTTTTCACAACAAATAAATATGAGAAAAACAGCAGATGTTTTACTGCATTTTTATGTCTGCTTGGCAATACACATATGAAAAAGAGGTGTGATTAAAGAAGTTTAAACCTCACAGGACTCCCATGGGTCTTTCGCTTTTAGTAATAAGTGGGACGGGTAGCCTTGCCTATTGCTCTCCTCAGAGGCCACTTCTACAGCCATTCCACAAGCTGCATTTCTCTAAAAAATCTGCCCCAAAGTAGCCATGCTGTGGTTGCTGTTGTGATTCATTTCTCTGCTATGTAATATGTCTAGCCAGACATTTAGGGCACAGATTGTACCAGGAAAAGTAATTAAGGGCAGGATTTATGGCAGATAAATAAGTGTAAAGGGTCCAATTTTTTATATAGTTTGAAAATAACTGTGCAGTATGAGAAAGATTGGTAGTGTGATCCATGCATTACACCCAGCTCTAATTTTCAAAAATGTCTGGAGTTAGTATCAAACTCTGGGACACAAAACTGTACCAATCCTGTAGCACAGGTTTCTCTTTTAAATAGGTCCTTCAAAATGTCCCCTTTATGGGTGTGATTTGGGCTGATTTCTCTTCTGTACTATATATAATGTATTTATTGGGAGATGTTTGGATTAGTGTGATCATTTTCCATTGACTGCAAATGATTTTTGCTCTAGCTTGATGATTTAAAAATGTGGGTAAAAGTGGTTTAAGGTTCTTGCAAGCAAAGCCTTCCTGGACTTGCTGGGTCTCAACATTTCAGAAATGGTTGATGTTACTTTGGTTGGAGCTCACCTCAGAGTATAAAATGCAGCAGTCATACCTTTATGCAATTTATGAAAAGAAAGTACCATCTGCAATCAGCAGCCATAATTAGATTTTTCACTCATTCCACTGTTGGGGGGGAACATCCTTTACAACGAAACTCTAACAACGCGGTACCATTACAACGCAGGTTTTACAATAAAAGTCATTACAACGACTTTCGCTGGAGGGCGCTGGAGGGCGCTCTAGGATAGGGAATAGTTTAATTTACTATCCAACACCTTCCCTACTATCCACGGGGCCTGGAGTTGGAATTGTAAATTAAACTATTCACTATCCAGCGCCCCCCAACGCAAGTCGTTGTAACGACTTGCGTTGTAAAACCTGCGTTGTAACGGTACACGTGGTAATACCACGCTTTGTACCGTCATACATCCCTGTTGGATGGTGTGTTCATCTACTCTTGTTTAGGTTTACTTTTATCAAATTAGATTTCAGAACCTAGTATGCTAAGAAATTGCCTGTGGCCGCTATTCTATCTTCTTACATGATATAAATATGAGTAATAGTAGTTTTAGTTCATGAGTGACCTTATGGGACAGTTTGAGTAAGAAACACTGGTGCAATCAATGGAAATAACCACTCCCTGGACTATCCTCCGTCTCTAATTAGCACAAATTCACAGGGCTGTTATGTTTCACAAGGTATTGGGTATCACCATGGGTCAACTGAGTTTTATTTCTAGAAGCAAAATATTTTCCATCAAAAAGGACTTTCTAAGGTCATATGTTTGGACCACTCCTCTCCAATATGATATGCTCCCTGGAAAGCAGAAAAATATGGAAATGTAGTTGGCAGAACATTTCAATTGTACACAAATGCTCATGTTTTACAGTAAGTAAGTGAGATGATATTAAACCAGAGTTTGAAGGAAATTATGGTTAGGAAATATTTCAGTCAATGCTCCATGGTTTACTTTAATATTTAGTAATTATAGAGTTTGGGGGGTGGGTCAATGCATGTGTGTCGGTTCTGGGTCCAAAACCAGAACCATCAACCTACAAAATCTTTTACAAATTGACTCGACTTGGTTGAAGTTTCATCCTACTCCTTAACAGTGTACTGTGTCCATTCACACATGTGGGGTAATATTCATTTTGGCATGTGGATGTCAATGCTATATGATAGCACATACACTATTACCAACTGCCTTATGATATATTTTCCATTGATTGTTAAGTGAATACCACAAAAGAATATTGGGAACAGTTCATATTTGATAGCTTTCTTTAATATCCAGTTTTGATTTGTATTCATTTTCTGTGTCAAGTAACTCACGGTTAATGCAATATAAAGAATTATTGTGAACCTGGCTCATTTGTTGCTCTATATATCACATATTTCATTACAAACTATAGGCTTCCATGTATTCATGATTAAGGGTGTATAATAAGAAAAGAGGTAGGTTCCATTTGCAGACTGGCCTTGAATGCTAAAAGTTACAAAGGCTAACCTTGGCATAATTTTGTGAAATCAATGACAATTTCCTGTGGGGGATCAATGACCAATTGGCACAGATAGCTCCGTACAAAATTCAGAACTTTGTTACGTTTACAGAAACCTGCACCACTTTATATTCAACTGAGAATTTTTATAACTTCAAATAATTTTTATTGAAAAGAAATCTAGGTATTCATACAGAGTACATGTTATAACATGTACAATATCATATTCCAATCACATTATTTAGAAATGAAGGAATTGGACGAATAATACAAAGATGAAACATAAGAGAAAAACAATATACATTAAATTAACCATATATGCACTATAAAGAATATGACAGAAACTTATAGAACTACTAGGGAGGTCAGGGTGGTTTGGGAACCTCTTGTTGAGATGGTTTTGGCAGAGAATTTTTTTGGCACTATTGTCGATAAATGTTGTGACAGGTGACCACAAGTCAACACGTTTTTTAGCCATTTGAGGTGGGTATTCAAAGGAAGTATCCAACCTATGATTATGACAAACAGTGTACCACCAAGCTCTGTATAAAATCTTCGAGAAGTCTTTCCAATTAATAGCATTTGTTGAAAGGCAAGCGCAAATAATAAGTCGCTAATTTTGACATTAAGGGAAACCTCATCCCAAATAGAAGCAAGACTACCCAAAAAGATATGAATAACAGAAAAAGGAAATGAAGTACCTTATATCAAGTTAACCTGTAACTATAGTTGTTTCCAGAAAGTTTGTACCTGTGGACAGATGAATAGCATGTGAAACAGGTCAGCATCGGAGGAAGAGCAAGTCCAACATGTGACCGTAGTGGCTGAAAAACCCTTGCATAAAATGGCAGGTGCGAATAAAAGTCTATTATAAACAAAAAATAATGTTTGTGTGGTGTTTGCTGCTCTAGAGGTCTTCCGTAATTTGGACCATATGCCTTTCCAAAGTAGAAGTGGCCAGCATACCCCAAAGTCTTCTTCCCAGGCAACTTAAATTTTTGTTTTTTGTCTATCAATGTCAATGCCTTGTAGGTGTTTATAAATAATAGAGGCTTTGGGATTGGATAACAGCAAGGGGTATAGTCGTGAAGAAGTTTCTGACCCAATGGGAGTGGTTGACATGTCAGAGAGATGGGAATAAACTTTTAATACACCCCGTTTAAGTGTGTTGTATTTATGAATAAAGGAAGTTGGTAAGTTGAATGTCTGCATGAGCGTGTCAAAAGGTAAAAATCTGAGTTCAAGAATAATTGGTGAATCCATATGAAACCCCTATCTCTCCTGGTCCTCCAATAAAGGGATCTATTTCAGATCAATAAATCTTTGTTATGCAAATTGTGGAATTCAAAAAGGAATCCTTAGAATCAAGAGTAGAGCGGGTGGGTAAGTCGAATTGTTTGGAAGTATGCTTCAATATAGGAGTGGGAATGGATTGCGGTTTACCTGAGAAAGAAAGATATTCTTTAACACCTTCGATGCTCATGACGATCTCAGCTCGTCATGAGGTATACCTCTCGTGCTTCAATATAGGAGTGGGAATGGATTGCGGTTTACCTGAGAAAGAAAGATATTCTTTAACACCTTCGATGCTCATGACGAGCTCAGCTCGTCATGAGCACACCCATTTTCAGTAGGGCCCAGCACAGGAGAAGGATACCATCAGCAGCGATGGAGTTAAATGAATAAGGAAACAGAAACAGGAGTTCAATTGAAGTCCAGAGAGGGGAATCATCTACAGAGTCAAGCAACCACATAGAGGCCTGATGCAATAAGAAAGCTTTATGATAAGCCTGAACATCTGGAAAGTTAACTCCACCCTCTGTTTTAGGACAAATTAGTTTCACTAAAGACAATCAAGATGTCTTATTATTCTGTAGGAAAGAGTATAAGATGTAATTAATTTTTTTTAATTAATTCGGAAGTGATGGGAATTGCTATATTCGAAATAGTGTTAGTTGACAACATCATTTTTATAGTGTCCAAGCGGCCCCACCAAGACAAATAAAAGGGATGCCACTTAGACGATAATTCTGTGATCTTATGAAGGCGTTTATTCATACATAATGATACAGTTTCTGAAATTGAGGGTGTAAAGTATAAACCTAAATATTTAATATGCTTTGGACTCCATTTAAATTAAGAAGCTTGAAATTGTGACCTAAAAGTATATTTCGTTAGCGGTAGTATTTCGCATTTATCATTATTTAACTTATATCCGGAGATAGACGAAAAAAATTGCAACTCCGCTAAGAAAGCTGGAATTGATTCTTCTGGCTTAGACAAGAAAAGGAGAATATCACCGGCATAGGCCGCAAGTTTGATATGAATATTCGTTGTTTGGAATCTGTAAATGTTTGGGTTTTGACATAATTTGGATAAAAATGGCTCTAAGACAAAGTTAAAAAGTAAGGGAGAAAGAGGACACCCCTGGCGATCCCTCTGCCTAGGGCGAAAAATGAAGAAATCAAGCCATTAGCACAAATTGCTGTGCGAGGATTAGAATAAAGAAGAGACACTAAGGGGCCGATTCCGATTTGGGAAAAAAACGCTCCGAATAGCCATTCAGAGCGTTTTTCCCGTACAAATCGTACCCTGCAACATCCCCCGTACGTGCGATGAAGTACAATTCGTACCAGGAGCCGTACTCCGTACGAGTCGTACAGAGACAGTACGACTCTAATCTCTGTACGATTCTCCCTCAGAACCTGCTGTACTTGACATCTGTACGGTTCGCGGCTGGTTTTTACGACCCAGCAAGTACGATATGTGTCGGGTACGCACCGTACAACCCTTTTTCAACGGGAGCAGAAAACAGCCGTATAAGCAGAGTTCGCACCGAAACAGGTACGGAACGGCCCCCCCGGGTACGGTGCGTACCCCCCATGATCAGAGGGGTAGGCACCGTACCCCTGCAATCATGGGGTGTACGCACGTACCCCATGTAAGATGGGTGTATGCACCAGACCCCATGTACGATGGGTATACGCTCCGTACCCCATGTACGATGGGTGTACCCATCGTACATGGGGTACGGTTCGTACACCCATCGTACATGGGGTACGGTTCGTACACGCATCGTACATGGGGTACGGTTCGTACACCCATCGTACATGGGGTACGGTTCGTACACGCATCGTACATGGGGTACGGTTCGTACACCCATCGTACATGGGGTACGGTTTGTACACCCATCGTACATGGGGTACGGTGCGTACACCCCATGATCGCGGGGGTACGGTGCGTACCCCTGCGATCATGGGGTGTACGGACTGTACGGTGTGTATGTGTTTGTGTGCTTTTCCGTACAACTCGCCCTTACCTGACATGGACCGTACGAATTGCGTCCTCATATCCCGGTCCGGATCGTACTCGTCGGCATGTGTACGAGTCGTACGGCATGTGTACGAGTCATACGGTTCACTGTTTCAACCTTGCAATACGTACCGATCGCGACGATTCGGACGGATTCACGGAATACAGAACGTACTATGCGACTCAGACGGATGGGTACGATTCGTACGGAGAGGGCTCCGGATACAAATCGTACGGACGTTTTTTTTCCAGAATCGGAATCGACCCCTAAATTTATAAAATTGGGGCCAAAACCGAACCATTTTATGGTGTGAAATAAATATTTCCACTCAACTCTATCAAAAGCCTTTTCAGCATCCAATGCGATTGCCGCCAGAGGGTGATCAAGATGTGAGGATTTGGATAAAATATCAAAAAGGAGTTGCATGTTATCTGTAATGACTCACCCTTTGATAAAGCCAGATTGTTCCTTGCCTAGTAATTTTGGGAGGCAGGAGTCAAGATGTATAGCTAAGGCTTTAGAGAAAATGTTATAATCAATATTGACCAGCGAAATAGGTCTGTAATTTTTGCAATATTTAAAGTCTTTACATTCTTTAGGGATAAGACAAATAGGATCTTCAGAAAATGATATAGAAGAATTTTTTGAGGTGTAAAAGAAATTTATAAGTGAATGTAGTTTGGGCAATAAAAGTGTAGAAAAATGGGAATACATTTCAATGGTAAAGCCATCCGGGCTCGGAGATTTATCTTTTTGAGAATCTTAAGGGCTTTTAACAGTTCATTCTGGGAAAGGTTTGATTCTAAGGGGGAAAGATCCGAAGGGACAAGCTGAGGCTTTTGGATATTGGAGAAAAATTGCGATAGTAAATTATCTGTAGGTTGAGTTTCTGATGAGTATCAAGATTTGTAAAAAAGGGAAAATTCTTGTAAGATTTCAGTATTTTTAAATTTTAAGATAGATTTAATGTTTAGTTTGTTTTGGCGGACTTTTAAGTCACTGGCTAGAATTTTTCCTGCCTTATTTTTACCACTGTAAAATGTTGTGCTAGAATTTAATAAATAGAGTGAAGCATCTTCTGTTGATTTTTTATTAAATTCCAATTTAGCATTGATGAGGGACTTTAAACATTCTTCTAACTTTGATGTATAATATGAGTGTTCTAATGACTTAATGTCTTGAAGAAGGTCTGTAACCTTTTGTTTCTTTGCCACATAATCTAAAATAAATCCTATAGCTGAAGCTTTGAAGGCATCCCAAATGGCTACGGGAGATAGGGAGTCTGCAATATTCCTGTCAAAATATTATGTGGAGAATGAAGCAAAAGCTTTGGTGAATATATGGGTCTAAGAGGAGTACGTTATTGAATTGCCATCTTCTGAGAGTGTTGTTCCTAGGGAGTATATTAAAGCCAATGGAAACTGGTGCATGATCTGATAGGAGAATAGGGACAATTTCTGCATGTATGAGGGATTGTGAAATGTTCTGAGACACAAACACATAATCTATTTTTGATTGGGTATGGTGGGTTGAGGAATAGAAGGAATATTCTCTGGTGGTCAGGTTACAAAGGCGCCAAGCATCCAAAAATTTGTGTTGATGTATAGGGTGAGTAGAAGAATGATGTGATTTGTTAGGTACAAAGAACACTCTGGGATTTCTATCTAAAAAGGGGTCAAACACCTGGTTACAGTCCCCAGCCAATATACAATTATCTTCCATATGATGAGAAAAATACTTTGCCAGAGTAGACCAAAAGGAAGCATCCCCACCTGTAGCTGCGTAAACATTAAGAATAGAAGCCATAACACCATTTAATGAAAGTTTAATGAAAGTTTAACAATAAGCCATCTCCCATTATCATCTGATTCCTGTGAAACTAATATAACTGGTAAAGATTTGTGACATAATATCACCACAACATTTCTTTTGCCATCTCCCAGAGAGAAATAAGCCTCACCCACCCAACCTCTTTTCAATTTGAGAGATTCAATATCAGTAAGGTAGGTTTCCTGTAGAAAAACGATATCAGCGTTCAACTTAGCCAGGTGTGATAAAACTCTTTTCTCTTGATAGGAGAATTTAGATCCCTAATGTTCCATGAGACTAACTTAAGAGACATGAGGTATTAAAGTGGAATGTCAGAAGCAACAAAAAAATAACAATCCAATTCCATAAGGCAAAGAAAACCAACATAATAATGATACAAGTTAAGAGTGCAAAGTCTGATACAATTTAAAGAAATTGTATAACATTGAAAGATATAGAAAAAAGAGGAGAAACTAAGACAGATTTAGGACAATGAGAGATATAGAAAGTAAATAAGCAAACACAGGAAAAGTAGCAACATGAGAAGAAGTGAGTTTAAAAGGAAGATGAGAAAAGGAAAAGGAGTTAGATAAAATAGGTATTGTAATGACAGATTAAAATATGCCTAGAAGAAGATAGAACAAGGCAAACGTGTGATGGACACCATACTCAGAAGACTCAAAAGTAACAAGAGTAACATACCTGCAAAAATTCTCCGAGGATAAATAAAAAGGAAAAAGAAATGCAGGAAGACAACATACCTACAAAGGAAGGTGTAGGGATACACGGGAAGGGAGGATGGAACCACATGGAGTAAGCAACACATCCGGGATCAACCGAACGGAGGATTGGGAAGAAACCATGGTACAAGGGTATTACATCTGTGGAGACAAATAAATAATGAGAATTAGAATACATTTTGGAGCAGACAAGGACACGTGAGAACAGACAATAACAGTAAACAAATTGAGATCAAATTAACTTTTATGATAACAACAAGTTTATCAAAAGACCAAGGAAACTCATTTCTTGAGTATTAGGAAACTATGAAGAGAACAACAAAATCTGAACAACCTGTGAGTGAAAAAATTAGAATAACGTCTATTCAAGCATTAAATGAACAAGAGGACCCTGAGGAGTCCATAACATCTGTTTTTCATGAGTTTATGAAACTTTGTAGCTGTGTTGGATCTTCGTACGTTGTTGTTCTATTATTATACGTAATCTTGAGGAGACATAGATGAAAAAGGCCATACTGAGCTCCCATGGAACGAAGCTCGGATCTCATATTGAGAAAGGCCTTGCGCCTATTGGCAGTAGCCTTAGCATAGTCCTGTGTGAAGAATAAAGACGAGCCTGACCATGTAAATCTCGGAAAAGCTTTGACTGCTGATAAAACTTTCAACAAGTCTGTGTATTCCAAGAAGTATTAGATGACTCCTCTTGGTCTTTGTGATGGTGAAGCATGAGATGGAGGACAATCTAACCTGTGGGCACGTTGAATATTGAGCACAGTTCCTTCAGGCATGTGAAGCAATTTAGGGAGAAAGGATTTAAAGAAAGTAAGTGAGTCAGATCCCTCAAGTCCTTCTCCCAGTCCATAAATACGTAAGTTGTTCCGTCTGTTGCGGTTTTCAAAATATTCAACCTGTTTCTGAAGCGTAGAAACTTGTGAGTGTAAAAGAGAGACATTAACACATGTTTCTTTTAAAAAGGAAACAGTATGCTCGACTGCAGAGACCCTTGTGTCAAGTTGAGACCAATTATCTGTTAAAACTTGCAACTTGGTGTTTGTCTCTTCCATAAAGGGTCGAAGGGCTCTAATATCCTCAAGCACCATTTCCATGGATACAGGCGAAGTTGACTTGGAGGGTGGGGGAGGATCTTTTTTGAGACGTTTAGTCATTGATTTTCCAGGAATTCCAGAAGAGGGATCCATTGTAGTTGTGGTCAAGCTGTGGGATGTGGACAACAAGGAGTCTTCAAGCTTGGAAATCTCAGAGAAAAGTTTTGAATTTTTTATAAAATCATGTTTCTTAGATGGCGTAGTGTAGAAAGTCTTTAGTCTGCCCATAAGCCTTATCTGAGCCTTTCTTTCAAAAGGAGATATGCAAAGAAGTAAACAATGAGGTTTGATAATTACCATGAAGGAAAAGCCATGAAGAAGGACGTTAACTACTGTGAAAATAAAGATATAAACCTGGTATTCCTTTGTAGAAAGTGAAAAATTTACATTTCATGCACACCTCATATTGACTCAGCACTTGGAGAATACTGACATATGCTTTCTGGAAGTCAAACACAAAATGGCTGCTAGGTTCATTCCTCACAGAACCTTTATTGAATGTTTAACAATGAGATGCAGCAATGTTAACAAAGTTTTTTCCTTTTTTTATTATTTTTTTGGGGTACACCAAGGTCTGTTACTCCTTGCCAACTTGCTTGTTACGAAATAAGTAGGTTAAAGGGAGACACGGCTCCATTTAAAAGAAAAACGCGATCGCAGTAAAAATGCAAAAACAAAATGTCGGCAGCAAATGTGGCTATTTTTGAAGATAAAAGTATGTGCTTGGGTCACAAAGGGGGCTGCAAAGGTCATATGGAGCTTAATAATTGTTCTGCTTCTGCTATCGCCACCAAAGGAAGTCCTGACTCCCTTTACATGGAAAACCGCGATCGTGGTAAAACATCCAAAAACAAAATAGCAGCCACGATAATATGTGGCCGTAAATGCTGGGATTTTGAAGAAAAAAAGTACTTGCTTGAATGAAAAAGGGAGCTTCAGGGGTCACATGGTGCTCAATGTTGGTTCCGCTGTCTGCTGCCGTGACCAGCGATGCTCCATGCAAGCTGGAATGTGTGGAATCTTCCAGACACGCCGGGGAGCTTCACCCGTGTGCTGCCATCTCGCTCGGACCCCAAGCCACGCCCCCCAAACATGAATTTTGGATCCTTTTTCTGACTAACTGCAAGCTGATCAATATTTAACCTCACAAATGTGATGATTGACATTAGTTGTGTTATCCGTTGTCTGCTGTTAGGATCTTTTGACCTTGTATATGTTACAAATTCCAATTCACCACTTTTCTAAACTCGAATGCTTCACACAAATTTAGATATCTGTTATATTTTAAATCTATTTAAATGAAATATTGTCCTTTTAAAGTAATTGACTCATTTAAATGTAAGGCATGCTGAGCTGTTTTGAATAGTACTATTTACAATCAAAATTAGCAATCACTCCTTGCAAGCTGGAATGTGTGGAATCTTCCAGACAAACCGGGGAGCTTCACCCGTGTGCCGCCATCTCGTTCGGACCCCAAGTCACGCCCCCCCAAATATGAATTTTTGATCCTTTTTCTGACTAACTGCAAGCTAATAAATATTTAACCTCACAAATGTAATGATTGACATTAGTTGTGTTATCCGTTGTCTGCTGTTAGGATCTTTTGACCTTGTATATGTTACAAATTCCAATTCACCACTTTTCTAAACTTGAAGGCTTCACACAAATTTAGATATCTGTTATTTTAAATCTATTTAAATGAAATATTGTCCTTTTAAAGTAATTGACTCATTTAAATGTAAGGCATGCTGAGCTGTTTTACTGTTGCTATGATCAATCCTACATTGAATAGTACTATTTACAATCAAAATGAGCAATCACTCTATTGAGTAGAATTAAGTCATAGCCCATTGGATTTTTCAACTAATGTACATCTGCTATCTTCTAAAATGTTATTCTGCTAGGGGAGTCAACTTCTCCAGCTGGGGGCAGGGCATCATACACTCTAGCTCACTTGAGTTTTTACTCTTTCGTTATACATTAATATTCGGTACTTCTGTGTTTTAATATCTAGAACATATTTTATTTGTAAAGTCATCTGCATATGAGTTTAATATTGATTCTCAATCTAAACACTCCTTTGTGATCTGTAGTTTCTAGGGCCATCTCTTTTGGGAATTCAGGCATTCTCTCATCAAATCTATTAGTTTATATTCCCAGGTCCTTCTCAACACCAACATCTGTGCTGACAGCCAGCTGTGTATTTCTGTTCACTTTTTGAACTTATTTTGTTAATCTAACTCAACAATACAAACGTTCTTGTCCACCTGCTTATATTCATACCTTATTCCAATCAGCAGCATTTTAAGTACCTTGGCAAATTTGTTGCTGGATTAGTCGTCTGCATTGGTCTTCATATAAGATTACATTTTAATGTTAATTTTATTTGTAAGGATTCTGTTATTTCATATTTATTATTAAAAGTGTTTCTTCAAGGTTTCCCCGTGTGGCATCTACCTCTGCATGCTGGAGGGGTTTTGTGCCATATATATATATATATATATATATATATATATATATATATATATATATATCTCAGTTTTCCTTAAACAGTAAATTATACAATTCCAACAATATCACAGGCGGAATAGAATTAATTTAGAAAATTCAATTAATTTATTTTTTCCACAACTGTGACGTTATACCGAAAGTTTTATGTAATTTGGTTAATTTGGTTATTATTGTAAATAATATCGGACTCAAAGGTTGCTAATTCCCGTTCCAAGATGTCCCCCACACTGTGCACTATTGGTGTTTTTGGAGTAGTCCTACCTCTATGTTGAGGGTTAAACAATGTAAAAGGACTGTGTGTTTGAAACCTCAGCAAACGTGAACAAGCCGTGAGGTGAAACGCGTTGTTTGCTTTTTGCTGCTAATAAACTTCCACATCACAGCAAACTCCTGGTGTGTCGTCTACGTACTTTTTCGTAAAGAAGAACGTGGTGAGAAATTATTGGGCTTCCGGGACCCCAGAGATGACCCACTCGAGAGCGGGTACTAGCGTGTACCGGGATTCTGTGTCTGCATATATATATATATATACATATATATACATATATATACATATATATACATATATATACATATATACGCCCTTGATCACTGGCATAAAGAGGCAGGGAAACAAAGTATACTGAAGAACACCCCTTTATTTTATATCAATGAGTCCCGCCCCAATGGGCGTACCTGATGGTATGCTGGTAATTGTAGTCCTGAATATTACCATCGAAGGACTCTGTCACGTTCTTTAGCCAAGTGGCTACTTTGTCTGCCTCTTCAAAATAACACTCCCGGTAAGGTGAACAGCGTCCCCACTGCCACCCAAACTGTCAATATCTCCACGGGCGAGGCAACCTGCGTCCTCTCGAGTGCTGGCATTCCCACGCGCTCAGGATCCACCAAAGTGCCGGGGCTTCACGCGGCCAGGCCAGCCGCTAAATAGAAAAATCCAAGGTTTGCCTTGTGAGAAGCCACACACGCAGGCTTCGCACACCATTCCTCAATGGCAGCGGAGTCCACTTGGCTAAAGGAACTGTAAAGGTCGGCTTCGATTTAATGAGGACTACTAGAACCACAATGCCAAGGCCCATGTGGGCGTGACCTTTGAATTGAATAAATGATATGCTCCTAACAGCCGCTTCCTGTGTGTGTGTGCCGCCAGTGAACAAGAGCAGGGATTGCTCGAAACGCGTATGGCTTTATGTGGAGAGCGGAAGGCCTGCTGAGAAATCTGCCGCCAGTGGCATTGTGTGCATCACCCCTTCGTGAGCAGTATCTTCACTAGGGCAACCAGTGTTTTGGATATTTCAGCGGCCAGTCCAGCCGCGAAGATGCTCCGCCGCGTTCAGGCGGCTCTCAGTGCTGGTTACCTGCGAGCACTTTCGAGAACGAAGGGGGCCTGAGTGCTGGGTAATATTGGCAGATTTTCAGCGTCGCCAGATCACTTTCCCCCGAACAGGAAATAACATTTCAAAACTCACAATGGCAGCGGAGTCCACTTGGCTGAAGGACCTGTAAAGGTCGGCTTCGATTTAATGAGGACTACTAGAACCACAATGCCAAGGCCCATGTGGGCGTTACCTTTGAATTGAATAAATGATATGCTCCTAACAGCTGCTTCCTGTGTGTGTGTGCCGCCAGTGAACAAGAGCAGGGATTGCTCGAAACACGTATGGCTTTATGTGGAGAGCGGAAGGCATGCTGAGAAATCTGCCGCCAGTGGCATTGTGTGCATCACCCCTTCGTGAGCAGTATCTTCACTAGGGCAACCAGTGTTTTGGATATATATATATATATATATATATATATATATATACACATATATATTACCTACTGGCGGTCGCCAGTAGGCAGTAATAGTTAGGACCTAGTTTCCATAGGAAATCCGCAACATTCTATTGGGAATAACTTTAGCGCCAGTTGTTGAATCTTCACAAATTTCTCAAAGAAGATGGCCCGTTCCGCTCTGCTTCTTCTCTGAAAGTCTATGGTAGATTCGTCAAGCAGGGCCAGAGTAAAAAGGGGGGTCCCAAAACGGGTTTTTCATAGGACGTTTAGACAAGGCTACAGCCCGAACTGCTGAACGGAATTACACCAAATTTGGCAAAATGATGGAGTCTGATTTGCAGATCACGCTTTTGGCTAAATGGTGTAAATCCTTCCAGTAGTTTCTGAGAAAATTTAAAGAAAAAAAATATATATCTATAAGCGCGCACCCGTGCGCGCACAGTGCGTGAAACGGGTGTGCACGAGCTGAATTCTGATTCGTTGTTTGACGTCTCTCAATATTCTAATCGGTGGAAACCAGAAAGTGTTGGCCACCATTTTGTGTCCGAGGCAGTAGAGAGCCAAAAACAAAAGAGGAAAACGTGAAAAGGGGGCAGGGTCGAGACTTCCTGGCCCCCTAGGTCTTCTCAGGGGGTCCCTGAAGGACCCAGAAGGGCGTAAAAACCTCTTGAAGATTGAAGATGTCGACTATACTGTTCAACTTTATCCAAATCATAAAAAATAGGTGAGCCATTGCATATTTTAGGATACAATCAATGTATTACAATATACATAGGCAGTTTGTTGAAAAATAAATATGTAAAAAATGTATTAATTGATACAGAAATTAGCATTATAAAAAACTTTGAAATTCACTGGAAAAAACCATAGGTTTCACACACCTTATAGTTAGGAATTAGCATTTAAAAAACCTTAGAAATACACTGAAAAAACCATAGGTTTCACACACGTTATAGTTAGGAATTAGCATTTAAAAATCCTTAGAAATTCACTGAAAAAAACCATAGGTTTCACACACGTTATAGTTAAGAATTAGCATTTAAAAAACCTTAGAAATTCACTGAAAAAAACATAGGATTCACATACGTTATAGTTAGGAATTAGCATTTAAAAAACCTTAGAAATTCACTGAAGAAACCATAGGTTTCACATACGTTATAGTTAGCTGGACATTTCTCTCATACAAAACCTTTGAAATTCCCCAATTATAGTTAGTTCGGCTAACTATAAGTTGCGTGTTTTTTTCAGTGAATTTATATATATATATATATATATATTCACTGAAAAAACCATAGGTTATAGACCATATATAGTTAGGAATTAGCATTTACAAAACCTTAATTTACTCGCACAAAACCATAGAAATTCGCATATATAGTTAGTTGCAATAACTATATATCGCGCAGCCGCAATCCACTGCTGATGATGTCACATATTACATCATTCATGACATGGTCAGTGACATCACTGATGACATCACTGATGACATCACTGATGACATCTCATTTGACATTACTGATCACATCACTGATAATATCATTCATGTGATAATACGATGAACCTCTTCAGACTCTAATATAACCTTAGATACAATCAGTGTAAACAGACACTCACAGATTGTCATCATCCATGGAGTTACTCACACATCTAGTCAGTCATGAAAAGAATCAATCACTCCTCCATTTCCTCAACTATACAGTTATACACACCTTACTAATTCAAACATAATGTGACATCATCAGCAGTGGATTGCGGGTGCGCGATATATAGTTATTGCAACTAACTATATATGCGAATTTCTATGGTTTTGTGCGAGTAAATTAAGGTTTTGTAAATGCTAATTCCTAACTATATATGGTCTATAACCTATGGTTTTTTCAGTGAATTTCAATGTTTTTTTAATAGCAAATATCAAAAGCTGTAAAATGTCAAGTACATTGTAGGTAAAAACATTTTCGTATTTATGCACGCTGATGTGCTTTGAACGCTGCCCCCCCCCATCTCTTTTCTTTTAGGAGTATTCTCTCTTTGCAGATAGTGAAGGGTAGATAACGTAAGCCTTTGCCCCCATTGTAACCCGTCGTGCCTGCTTCCCTCTACATTTGATTAATTGTTATCCAAGCATTTACTGTTTTAGAATTGGGTGCTCTCATGCTGACGCCAGCTTCAATCTGAAACATCCAGAAACACTGTAGACTACCAATTCAATCAGTTCCGGTGGAGCCCCAACGTGACCCGGTAGAGAAGAACTTGCCCTCCCCTCTTTGACTGATTGTTCTTGTTGCCTGTCCCTTCTCTTGTCATTTAACAGAACTTTTTGGACTGCTGAAAGGGGTTGTATTCTGACCGCTGGTTGGTGGAGACATTTTGACTATATTCTGGACCTACGTTGTCGCGAAATGCGTCATATGACGCGCCGCGTTAGCGCACCCGGAAGTGCTCCGGTGCGCAAGGCGCAGCTTCCCGGAAACGATCCAGAGCGCGGCGCGCAGCGCGTAACGTAAGCATAACAGGTCATGTGACTTGTTAATAAAACTTTTCATTGGTTCATTTTACTTTTGTTATTCTAATGATGAAAGGCTTGGTTATATGACCTAAAAATAACGCTTTTCATTGCTTTCGAACATTTTTTTTTCCCCAAATGATGAAAGCCCCACCTTTTTTTTCTCACTCTGACTTGTAAAGCAAAGGACCCAGATGCATTTACAGTTTATCACTTACAATGTTCCAGGCTAATGTATTTTCCCGGGAAATTTACAACTGTCCTGCAAGTAAAATATTCCTTTTTCGAGAAAAAGGGCGTTTCTTCGTCCCATGAGGGAGCCGTTAAACAAAAGAGGCTCGGCCTGCTGTCTTAGTCGCTGATAGGCATGAATATCAGATTCTTATCGATCACTTTATGTTGCAGGAGTAGAAAACACAACAGCCCTTGACCATTTTTCTTTACTGCGTTCCTGCGTATTATACCTTTTAACCGTCATGTAATTGGACTGCTTTATTTCACTTGCCTTTTACTGATTCGAAAACAGTGACTATTATTCAAAACTTTACCATTGTAGGTACTACTACCATGTTTTTTAAAAAAAACCTTTATTGTGAAAATGTCAGTATACAAATACGGGCCTATAACCACGTGGGCCGGCCATGGAGCAAACTGGAATCGTATATGATGAGGGCACATTTACACTGTAGAAGAACGTAACGGGCGACCCATTATATTGCAAGAACTAAGGTGTCTACCATTTACGGAATCGGTGGACGTACATTTTATAATTAAAGTACGACAGAACAAGTTACAATAAAATTATCTAGATATACATTTGCGGGCAAGTACCATGGGTGACGTTAATTCGAACTTTCAATAGTACAGTAATCAATAACACATCAGAACTTAATATCAATAGGGATGTCAAAATGTTCAATCAATTCTCGTCCCTGCTCGCCATGTGCTTCAAAACTGCATACGTATCTCGTGATATCAAGGTTGGGCAACCAGTACACAAGAAGGAGTTACGAGTCCCATTTATACCGGCGCCATTTTGGGCGCGGCCGGGCAGGTCCAGGATATAGTCAAACATAACAAATGAGGCTGACGTCTCTGAAGCAGTTGACGCACAGCAGGACATAGCAAATAAACATGAAGTCTCTGAAGCTGTTAACTCACTGCAGGACAAAACAAGTGAACCTGAAACCTCTGTAATAATTGTCGCTCAGAAGAACAACACACAAAACTCTGTAGTGTCTGAGGAAAGTAAAACAGAAGGGCACTGTAGTTTCAGACACACTTAACACTAATGACTTAACAAAGATATCGTCTGTCTATGAAGCAGCTGTCATGTTCACAGAATTGACAAAGAAGTGTGCAGACACCAATGCTATTAAGAAACACAAGGAAATCCCTAACGCATCAGCATTCTCGGAAGAGGTTGACACAGATGACATCTTAAGGAACAAAGAAAGACAAATTAAGGATGAGGAAGTTGTCACTTTAGTTTTTTCATCAGCTAGCGATAGCAACAAACACATTGTAATGGAGATTAGAGAGGCTACGGATGGGTGAATAAATTATCAAAAGAAATGGCGACTCCCTCCTTTAGCAGATTAGCTAAATCTTTGCGTAATTTGGGCATAAAAGTTATATTATTGGAAGTAGATGGTTATAGTTCTGGTTAATTTCCATTCAGCGTGTCCTACACTGCACCACTCTAGGTAAATACTACTTTATGTAAAACCTGGGACATAGCACTCATTGTAATGTTTGTAATCTTTCCTATTAAGTTGCATCATAAGTTATTTTAACCATTCCATATAAAGTCATGCATAAAAATGAATACACAGACACAAATAACATGTGTATCCAAAAACAAAATACAGATTTCGGCCTTATTTATTGCCTCTAGTTTTCATAGGCAAATTTCTGTGGAAAACATGCACATTAAGGGTTGCCTTTCCTTAAACCTTTGTTTTTAAAAAAAATTGGAAGAAACAAAAAGACTTCCCTTCCATAAATAACCCAAGACTTTCATTTTGTTATGGCAAGGGAACGAAATAGAGAATAAACTATAGTTGGTCACCATGGGGTTTAAAGAAGGGACGGTTCTTCACCAGATTAGATATTTACTAAGTATGGGCGAATTTTGCGAATCTCGCGTTCGCGAATTTTGCGGATTTGCGAATTCGCAATCCGCAAAATCTGCGAATTCTTGCGAATTTGCGGATTTTTTTTTTTGTGTTCGCAAGGATTTCTGCCAGTTCGCGAGGGTTTTGTACCAGTTCGCAATTGCGAACTTACATTTCGGCGCGCAACGGTCGCAAATTATCTTGTTTCTACGTCTGGTTCATCATCACAGGTTCCCAGCACCCTCTGTTTCACCACTGCAACCCTCTGTTACATCAATGCCACCCTCTGGTTCATCATTACTGTAGATTATGGGGGGGAAAAGCAAGCACACCAGCCCTGCTTCAACTGAGATGAATTAATTTGGGGTTAGTTTATTAATGTGTCACTGTTTTAAAATTCCAGTCTGGCACCTGCTTCCTTATCTGTAATTTTGCTTTCTGTTGCAGTGCATTTTTTTTCCCCAGGACCTTTGTGGCCTACTTGTAGCTATTCTATGAGCCTGCTGTGAGGGTCAGAGCAGGGTCATACAATTGTTGCAACTAGCAACTGAATTCTGGAGGGGCCCCAGTCAGGAAGCACTACCGGGAATTGTTACTAATGATGAGTTTGAACTCTTGCCCCTGCCGAGTGCTTTCAGTTTTGAAAAACTTGTTTTTCTGCAATTTCGCGGGGTTCGCGGGGCGCGAACACGCGCGAGATCGGATTCGGAAGCCGCAAATTCGTGCGAATATGCAATTTGTTTTTTTTGCGGCGTGTTAGTTGGCAAGGTTTTGTGCGTTTTTGCGAGCCGCTCGTAGCGCAAGGCGCGAAGTTACCCTCGCGGTCGTTCAAGGGCGCAGCCATCTTGTTTGCCTGACGTATTTCCGTTTCCGGGCGCGAAGTGTAATCTCGCAAAGTCCGCGGCTTGCCAGTACAGTTTCGCGCGTGTTCGCAAGGAAAATCTCGCGCGAACTTACCCGCGCGGTCGTGAACGGGCGCGGCCATCTTGTTTCTCATTCATTGCTATGGTTCTGGGCATGGTCTTTGTATCCTCTGTCAATCTCTGCCATCCTTTGCTTGTTTGAAGTTTTTTTTGATCTATTTTATTTATTATCTATCCCTCTATTTTTCTAGCCCTATATTTTTGTGTTTACTGCTACTTTTGGTTAATTTTAAACTACTTTTGTAAACTCTTTTCTTTTCTTCTCTTCCCTATTCTATTTTCTTTATTCCTTTCCGCCCGGACCATGGGGAAGGGAGCCGGGAAGCATCCCGAGAAGGGGAAGGGTCCCGCACCCCGTGTCCGGCTCCCGTGCGGGCGTTTGAGGGGGGAGCTAGGGATGCCACGGGAGATCTTTAGCCCGGAGGAGGTGGCCCAACTCGTTTTTTATGTTCAGCGCCGCCTCCCCAGGACCATCATGGGAGGCTGCAAGATCAGTGCCGGGTACGGGGCCCGGGAGCGCCGGAAGCGGTGGGAGAAGGTGTGCCAGGCCATTTACCACCACTCTCGGGTCTGGCGCACCTACAACCAGGCCACCCACCGCTGGACGGATGTCCTGACCCGTGAGCGAGATCTGCTCGACCTCCTTGGCCTTGAGATCCCCGGGCTTGGTGAGTAGTAGTAGCTATGTCTTTACTACTATGTTTTCTCCTGCTGTGTTATTATATTGCAAATTTTTGTTTTTTACCAAGAGCAATAATGCTGCTCATTACATTGTAGGTAAATTTTATTTCAAAATCTTCTGTGCATTTCAGGTACACTGCTCTCCTTCTTCTCAGTAGTGTTGCTACTATGCTTATTTGTTTTAGATTTTGTGTTCATTTCATTGGCCTGTGAAATTATGTATGAGTGTAGTTGAAAGAACTGCGTAATGCTACACACTAAGGTTCAGATTTTTAATTACCGGCGCATCCCTGCAAAGTTGCAGGGATGCGCCAGTAATTGTGCGTCATGCCACCATCACCCATGGTGCGCCGTATTTACAATGCGGCGCGCCATGGGCCCAAAACGTCACCAAAGCGTTACGCATCTGTGCCGTAAAGGCGGCGCATTGCTGGAGTTGCGTCGCAACGATGGTGCAGCTCCATCAATGCTCTGGGGTGCCCTATCTCCCCAATGCTGCGTCAAGCCGTACGTCTGCTTCAAGCAGGCGCAGGGTTTGAGTCACGCATCATTGTCCTCAAAGTGACTGATTGAAATCTTGTAGATTTCCCTCAGCCACTTTTAGGATGCATTCCTGCGCAGGAACGCCCTCCCTTGCGCCGGAACGCCCCCTATTGGCGCAGGGCTTTACAACGTGATGCATCTCCCATATGCGTCACGTTGTTAATATACGCCGCACCATTGCGCCTCTTTTGTGCTGTCGTTGCGTCACAAAAGTCACGCAACAATGGAGCAAAAGAGCCGCAAGGGCCTTCTAAATCAGCCCCTACAGACTCAAGTCCAGTCCTTCCTTTGTACACATGGCGATAAGAAGAAATAGTGGTGGTGGATTAATAGTTTGAGTATTTTAATGACTGGTTAATGTAGTAGGAAACTTTAGTGTTGTCGCTGATCTTCAATCACGATGGACTTTGGCTGTCACTTTGCGTGCTGCGGACTGCTGCCTGCCAATCCTAGGCAAACCTTTTTAGTACTTTGTTTAGTGAGTTACATAGGGTAGTTTCCAATTCGACGGTCCGCAAATCAAGCAATACTAAAGTAATGACGTAGTCGACCACATTAGATTGGTCAATAATATATCCCGTGGAGTCGTTCCCTATTTGCTATTTCGCAAAAACATTTTGTTACTTTGTTAGTTCTTTTGAAATATTTGATTTGGTTGAGAAATATCATCCATGTTTTCTGTTTTTCTTTCTTTCATGTTGTACATCAGCTTCCCCCAGGGGCAAGAGGAGGACACAGGAGGAGGAGGAGGAGGGTGCTGTTGACGATGCAGGTCAGGACCGGGCAGTCGAGGGCTCCTTTGCTGGCCCCAGTAAGTTTTAATTTTAATATAGAGTACTTATTTTTTCCTAGCGTTCCTCATTCGATTTTTTCTAAATCGTCTTTGATCTTCTTGTAGACAGGATCTAAATTCTTATCCTGCCTCGACTATGACTCAGTGTGGTATTACTAGATTATTCTTATTAGTCTGTCTGTGTAGCTAACTAAGATTGCACATTTGGCATTTCCATTGGACTCCCATTCTAGTCAGCAATAGCTCTATGCACTGAGTGCAGTCCTCTGGGATTGTCCACAATGTCTTTTCAAGTATTCTAAATGTTTATGCTTTGACCATTGCCAACAATAAAAAGGTGAATGACCACCACCAAGAAAGAATAAGATACTACTTTACTTTTGGTTTGGATAGGAGGACAATCCATTCTACTACTGTTGCAGGGACAAATCTGCACAAACAGAACTATGGACACTAAATAATGCATCGCTTAGCTTATCAATTATAATAGGTGCTGTAACTGTTAGACTTTCCACATACCTCAGTGATAACAGACTTTGTAGTTGAACCCCCAATCTCCTTACTGACTAGATAGTGTGGCAGAGTCATTTAGCTCCCAAAGTCACCGATGGCAGAGGCACGGACTCATGCTTGCAAAAATTCGAAAACCTTTAGCTCATCCACTCTAGTCTGGAGGACCAAAAACCACAGAGTCTATTTAAGTTTAAAAGCTTTATTAAAAGTAAACACATTTATTAAATTGAAGTTTGTCATAAAAGTGAACGTGTAACTGAAAATGGAAAAGTGCTTAGTGCTGACGATTAATTGGACACATTTCTTGTGGTCGAGCCGAGCTCTCACCTGGTTTGAACTTGATCCTGCTCGTGTTCTTAGAAGTCAAGGTTCTGTCTGTTAGGAGAAAAAGTGGTGCATGTTAAAAAGTAAAAAGCAAACATTCATCAGTTGTGCCAAAAAGTGCAGCAAGACAACAGCCTTCCCTGGAAAAAGGAACATTTTTACTCTAGAGTACACAGTCATAAATTATTAAATTGTACACTTTTTTTCACATTTCTTTCTTCCTCCTAGACCAAATATTATATAGTAGTGAGTGGTGTATTCTAACATTATTAAATGTACTTTGTAGGTGGAACATCTGGAGACGGGGCCAGCGCGGAGGTGGTGGTGGCATTGGACGAGGAGGACAACTCTGTGGAGGAGGCGGTGCAAGTGCCGGACAAGGACATGCCTGTGAGGGTTCACACGGTGGTGGCGGGCAGAGGTAAGCTATACATTCCTTAGTCATTGAGATTGAAGACTGCAGAGTGTGCTTTCTGCACGGGTGTATTATAAAAAAAGCAGGTAGTAGCCTCCTCTAAATGTACTTCGACTTAGCTGTGAAGTTTTTGGCGAGAAGAATCCCAATCAGATCTGAGGTGAACTTGATGGATGGGATGAACGAAAAGAGAAAGAAGGGTGTAAGTAAGTGTGGAAGCACGAGAAATGTAATGATGACTGGCAAAGAAGAATGATATGTGTTTGCTTGGTCCCCGAGGTGGCTGGGAAGGTAAGAAAATGGTATGGTGCATGGCTGGGTGAATGATGAAGCAAGGATGGGTGGAAGGAGAACAGCCTGGGTGGGTGGGACAGAAACTGTATGTGTGCAATATACTTTGAATGGATGGATGCCTGGATCATTCATGGTACTATCTGACTCTTAGATAGCATATGTGTATCTTGACGAGAGTAGACGGTCACTGGATGAAGTAAGTGTTACTTTGAAGAGCATGTAACACCGCACCCGCACGTCCGTTCCAGTGTAGGAAAGGCAAGGAAAAGAAGTTGTAACGTTGTCCAAAGACTACCATGAATAGTAGCAGTAGTTTGTATTGCAACTGCAAGCACAGCATATATCCGGTTATTACGGTGGACACTGCCTACCTCCCTTAATAACTTTAGTTTAGTAGTAGTACGTCATTCATGTGTAGGGGTATCACTGTTCACTCAATAATAAGCAAAGCACCTAAAGTCATCCCATATGTCATCAAATACATCCCATGTGAAGTGATAGATAATCAGATAATTTAGCTTCTTCATTTTCCTTTTCTAATACTCATTTGCACTGTAGGGTGAAAGCTAAATTAATTAAGCAGTAGCCCTTTTAACAGAGTATTCTCAGTGCCACCCGTAATAGAAAAGTAAGAGCTTCACCACCTGCATGTACTGGACCGGTACAGTAACGCAAGTCTGTCTCACTCACCATGGTGTGCGTCTGTTTTTCTCAGGTGCAAGTTCACTGCGCTGGCATTATGCCGGCTTGCATAAGATAACGTACCAATATTCCTAAACAAGAGAGAAGAAGAAGAATAAGAGTGGTGTACTGTCATAGTCGACTGTAATGGAAGTCCATAGTGCTCGTAGAATTTGTTCCTGAAACTCCCACTAATGTTAGAGCAAGGATGAAGAAGTCGGAGGTTACATAGATACTGTCCTCAATAGTTATGTACTGTGCTTTCAATGTGCTACTTGTACTGTGACAACTTTCTGCTCAATCATTTTGTGTTAATCTTAAGGAGCATTGGTTACAGACTATGTCTTTCTTTTTTCATGTAGTTGCTCCTTCCAAATCCAAGACACCATCAAGGAGGAAGGAGCTGGCTCGAATGGCCCGGCAACGGAGGCTGGATGCCGCTGTCGCTTAATATCGGCGGCTGGTGGCCCTGGAGGAGGAGGAGACGCAGTCTGGTACAACAACAACGTCCACTGGGACAGCTGCATCCTCCTCCGTGCGGGCTGCCAGCCAGCGCAGATCTCCAGCGGTACGGAGCCGGGCTACCAAAGCCAAACGCCACCGCCCAGCAGCAAAGAAAGCAGCTGCCCCTCACAGGATTTGCAAGGCACACCGGCGCCGCTTATCCCTCAGACTGTCCTACCTGGAGCAGGAGGTCCATAACTATAAGAACGTGGTGGAGGGCCTCCGCTTCAAACTTGCCACCCTCCGCAAGGAGCATGATGCCCTGGCTGCTAATTCCAACAGCACCCTGTCATATTGTCCCTTGCCCCTTTTTTACAGACTTTTGGGGGGTGGGAATTGGGAGTTGGGATTTTTGGGGACTTTTGAAGGACAATCGTTGGGGTTAGGGAGGGTCTTGCGGGAGATTCTTTTGTTAGGGCTATAAAAATATACTTTTTGAAACTTTATCTGACCATACCTGTTTTTTACTGCTTTTGAGTCTGGTGGGTGGGGGTTTAACAGTAAGTTTGTTTTCCTGAATAGTCCTAGGACTTTAGTAGTACTACCGTCAATCAAATCTCTCGTCTCTCCTAATACTCCATTATACTACCTCCAACCAAACGCCTATCTTACCTGTAATTTCTGTTTACAAGTAGGGCTAGGCCCAGGGCTGGCTCTACGGGAAACAGCAAATAAGGTTGGCAATCCTGGGCGGATAAAATTTCCTCATAGCGGTGGTACTAGTGGTGTGACACAGTGGCAGTTGCATGCCTATGAAAAAAAAGAAAATGAAATCTGGTTTGTCCTCCTGAGCAATACAACGGTACAATAGAGAATATAGCAGGTGACAGAAGTACACTAGAACAGTGCCACATTGTAGCCTAACAAATGTTAAAGTATAACTAATTCGGTTGAAGTTCTTTGACATTAGCCATGGGTCTTTGTCAAGCAGAGTAAGAATATATCCTCGGATTTCTTCACCAGCCTGTTGCTATCACCTTATCCTCCCCAGCAAGTGTGTGGATTTATTGCTGTAATTTAGTCACACATCAATCAAAACCACACAGCCCGGGGGAAGAGGGTTAGGGTTTGAAAAATTGATGGGTACGGGGGTTTTTGGGAAAGGTTTTGGGAGACAAGAAAAAATAGCACAGCATGGACAAACAATTGTGAACATAAACAAATCTTTGGGTACAAACCTATCCATCAATCTTTGAAAGTGCATGCACTACTGCATGCATGTCAGTGGAAAGCAAGTAGTACTTTCGACAACTGTGGAAGAAAGAATGCGACAGTACAGGACGTGGGTGGAAATATTGATAACTATATTCAACATAAGGTCTCTGTAGCCAGATACCTGAGAGCCTTGCTGGTCACTATAAATCCATTCACAACAACACTCAATGGGGTTGGTCTGGAAGGTATAGTAGATAGAAAAGGAGAAATTGCTTTTTTTCTAGGTGTCCCCTCACTCACCAGGGTTGCCCCTTGGTGACATGCTTCATCATTGGGGCCATCCCAGTCCTCTACGGGCTGGGGCGTGCTGCGACTTGCGAATTACGTAGGAGCACTTACAAATGACTATGTGTGGTGCAGATGTGATAGTGGAGTGGAGTAAGTGATGTGTTAAGGGATCAATTTCGAAGCAGAGAGAGATCCAAGAAATGCAGTCACAGTCAGAGAAAAAGGCAAGGGATACTGTATCTATGTTGTTGTAGTTGTCCTGTTGGAAGTGGTAAGTAAGTTGCCTGCAGAAAAAAAATCCTCTTATTAGCGGCACTCCTCCATTGCAGCCGACGCTTCGTCCATCGATGTTGGTCACCAGAAGACACCCTGTAAAAAAAGCACAGCATAGACAAACAATTGAACATAAACAATTCTTTGGGTACAAACCTATCTATCAATCTTTGAAAGTGCATGCACTACTGCATGCATGTCAGTGAAAAGTAAGTAGTACTTTCGACAACTGTGGAAGAAAGAATGCGACAGTACAGGGCGTGTGTGGAATTATTGATAACTATATTAAACATAAGGTCTCTGTAGCCAGATACCTGAGAGCCTTGCTGGTCACTATAAATCCATTCACAACAACACTCAATGGGGTTGGTCTGGAAGGTATAGTAGATAGAAAAGGAGAAATTGCTTTTTTTCTAGGTGTCCCCTCACTCACCAGGGTTGCCCCTTGGTGACATGCTTCATCATTGGGGCCATCCCAGTCCTCTACGGGCTGGGGCGTGCTGCGACTTGCGAATTACGTAGGAGCACTTACAAATGACTATGTGTGGTGCAGATGTGATAGTGGAGTGGACTAAGTGATGTGTTAAGGGATCAATTTAGAAGCAGAGAGAGATCCAAGAAATGCAGTCACAGTCAGAGAAAAAGGCAAGGGATACTGTGTCTATGTTGTTGTAGTTGTCCTGTTGGAAGTGGTAAGTAAGTTGCCTGCAGAAAAAAAATCCTCTTATTAGCGGCACTCCTCCATTGCAGCCGACACTTCGTCCATCGATGTTGGTCACCAGAAGACACCCTGTACACTGCCTGCCTGATGCTGAATTGTGGCTCGCTAATGTGAAGCCTGACTCCATCCTTTTTTCCCCATTGCAGAGACTGAAACCCGGCCTGTAATTATTCAACGAAAAACAGGAAGTGATATAATATTACAACACCACTGATAAATAAATATAAGGTATGTAGGCTGTGGAGTGCAAAAAGTCACACTTTGATTTTCCTAGTAGACAGTACAATATTTTTGAAAGTGCGTACTCTGTCTGAGTCACCTTTTGAAGGATAAATAAGTAGGGGCAAATTAATGTAGCGGTTCTTTCCCCTCAAGCAAGGTGTACTGTAAACTGTGTTTTAGAACAAATTTAGATCTTCCTAGCAGTGCTCCCACCCAGACCCTTACTAAAGCCAGTCGCAAAAATGTAGAAGACCCCCAATCAAATCTCAAAAAACGAGGCCTAGCAGAAAACTGGTGACACAACTTACTTTGAAAGTAAAAGTAGGCCGAAGTACCCCCTTACTAATTACCCCTTACCCACCGTGGATTGCATTCAAACCACTTGCAAGCAACCAAGCAAAAGTATCCATAGCCAGCATCGCTCCAAGACTCGAAATCCCCCCCACTCAAACACATGCAATTGAAATACTGCTAACCCTAACGAACCCCAAGTTAAGAATAGTGGCAAAGGCTTTCTTTAACTATGCCAAATCCCCCCTTTCCCACCATGGATTTTCTTCAAATGACTTGCAACCAAAATTACACATTCTCACGAGTGCTCTAAGACCCCAGAACTCAGTTGCAAAAATCTAGAACACCCCGAAACACATGCAATCCTGCTGCGAGGGCTAACCCTAACGAACCCTAAGTTACAAAAAGTGTTGTCCCAACCACTTCTACCCGGTATTAGACCTTCCCAGGAATGCCCCAAGACCCGCCAACCCACCCGCCAAAAAGCATAACACCCCCAAACAGGCCAAAAGCAAAATCTCATACTTGCAATATTTCTCGGCCTTCGGTCCAAATGCGCTGCGTAGCTAGGCCATAAGTCGGGGTTGCCACCACGGATTTCCTGAAAAGCAAATGCAACCAAGATTAGAGTGTCCCAGCAGTGCGCCCAGACCCCGAAACCCACCCACAAACACCAAGAAGCCCCCCAAACAGGCCCCCGAAAACGCTACATTGAGCAAAATGTCAGAAATAGCCAAAAAAAAAATCGGCCTGGATTTTGTCCCAACCACTTCTACCCGGTATTAGACCTTCCCAGGAATGCCCCAAGACCCGCCAACCCACCCGCCAAGAAGCATAACACCCCCAAACAGGCCAAAAGCAAAATCTCATACTTGCAATATTTCTCGCCCTTTGGTCCAAACGCGCTGCGTAGCTAGGCCATAAGTCGGGGTTGCCACCACGGATTTCCTGAAAAGCAAATGCAATCAAGATTAGAGTGTCCCAGCAGTGCTCCCAGACCACGAAACTCACCCACAAACAGACGGAACCCCCCCTAAAAGCACCTCAAAGGCAAGCAAGTCATCAAAAACACAAAAAAATTTCCGCCTGGGATTTGGTCCAAACCACTTTTATCCGGTATTAGAGCTTCCCAGCAATGGCCCCAGAGCCGTCAACCCAGGAGAAAACGAGTAGAAGACCCCCAAACAGCCAAAGAGCAAAAGTACAAAAATGGGGACTTTGGCAGTTTTTCACAAATTTCCCAAATCACTCCGCGCGCGCTCTGCAGCTAGGCCCTAACTCCCCTCTGCCACCATGGATTTGCTTCAAACCTCTTGCAAAGTAAAGTATATATAGCCAGAAGTGCACCCAGACCCCGAAACCCACCCACAAACACCAGGAAGCCCCCCAAACAGGCCCCCAAAAACGCTACATTGAGCAAAATGTCAGAAATAGCCAAAAAAAAAATCGGCCTGGATTTTGTCCCAACCACTTCTACCCGGTATTAGACCTTCCCAGGAATGCCCCAAGACCCGCCAACCCACCCGCCAAGAAGCATAACACCCCCAAACAGGCCAAAAGCAAAATCTCATACTTGCAATATTTCTCGCCCTTTGGTCCAAACGCGCTGCGTAGCTAGGCCATAAGTCGGGGTTGCCACCACGGATTTCCTGAAAAGCAAATGCAATCAAGATTAGAGTGTCCCAGCAGTGCTCCCAGACCACGAAACTCACCCACAAACAGACGGAACCCCCCCTAAAAGCACCTCAAAGGCAAGCAAGTCATCAAAAACACAAAAGATTTTCCGCCTGGGATTTGGTCCAAACCACTTTTATCCGGTATTAGAGCTTCCCAACAATGGTCCCAGAGCCGTCAACTCACCTGCAAAGAGGTACAACAACACCCCCACAAGTGCTGAGTCTTTCTTCATTGGGCGTAAACCAGCCCTCTGGTTTGATGGAAATAGGAGTCTGGAGGAGGAGGATAGAGGAGCATGTTCTTCTGAACTTGTGAACCTGAGGAATGCAGACTGCGGCAACTTCAAATCAATTAGCAAACCAGTGAAGACAGTTCTGCTGATGGGCTTGTTTTTGTGATTATCTGATTAAAGTTTGAAATATATTAACTGTGCACAACAAAGAAAGACAGACACACAGGAATAAAAGTGAATAAGGACGAAAAAGAAAGTTATTGATTCGTTGTCTCATTTTCAGGGCTCGGTACCACGGTCCAGGAATGAGAATAAGGCTTCGTCATCATACTCTGCGAATTCAGGCAGGGTGAGCTCAGTGTCACCTGACAGAGTAGAAATTCCTTCATCTATGTTGCTGGCCACCTCCTCTTCATCCGGCACGCTTTCTCGTACTCTGAAATCTGGTGGTATGAGGTGCTGATTCATCTTGATCATTGTTAACCTCTCCACATTTTTGGGCGAGAGGCGGCTCCGTTTGGGAGTTACAATGCCACCAGCAGCACTGAAAACCCGTTCAGAAGACACGCTTGCGAGTGGGCAAGACAAGTAGTTTAAAGCCAGGTTGGTGAGCTGTGGCCACAATCTTTTTTCCCATGCCAATACGCCAATGGGTCAGAATTAACATAGACCTCTGTTGAGTCATTCAGATAGTCCTTCACCATCGACTCAAGGTCCTCATCCAAGGTTCCTCCACTTTGCTTAGCTCTTGCTGTGCCTCTGACCTTTTGAGAACCAAACCCACGCAGAGCTAGCCAATCCTCTTCAGCCTCCAATGTTTCTGTTGTGTCTCGTGCAGATGATCCGGTTGCCGGTGTCTTTAACGGCTGAGAGGTCACTTGTGCCACAGCCACAGGTGCAGAAGTGGATTGTTTTGACTGGGGATGGCCTGCTGATGTACTGCCATTTCCTTCAATTTCCAGCCGTTCTCTTTCAAACCTCTTGGCTGACAAGGCTAGCCAATGTTTGTACTTTGGAACATGTTCATCATCAAAAGGAAAGAATGCTTGGCCTGCCAGCGCCTTTTTGTAGCGTGGATCCAGAATAGTAGCACAAATGTAATGCTCTTCTGAGTGGATCTTTTTAAGACGTTCATCACCTTGTAGAAGCTCTAATAATTTCTCAGCCAGAAGAAAAGAGTCTTGGTTTTTTACATCTTTTTCAAACACAGAACACACCTCCTTCAGTTGGTCCTCCAGCATGTACAACAATGGGATAGCTTTTCCCAAATTACAGTCCTCCTTGCTGACTGCACGCGTGAAGAACTCAAAAGGACGAAGCATGCGTGTCAGGCTTTGAACTATGTTCCATTGCGCCGCACCCATCCTCAGCTCCTCTGTACCCTCTGTAAGGAAATATTGATCGAGTTCCGTATACTGCTCATACAGACACTCAAGCATGTAGAAGGTTGAGTTCCAACGTGTTACCACCTCCTGGATGAGTGCTTTCACTGGCATTTTACGTTGATATAGCAGGCTCCTCAGCTGCTTCCGGGCCTTAAAAGAATGGCTGAAATGCTTGCACATTTTTCGGCAGGTGTCCAATACGCTGTACGCTGCACTGCCTTTATTACCCAAGAATTTTTGGACAACCAGGTTTATACAGTGCGCCAAACACGGCACTCTGAAATAGTTACCGTCCCTCATGGCCTTAACTATATTGGCGCCATTGTCCGTGGAAACATAACCAACCTGGGGTTTTAGTGGGGACAGCCAGTTAAGGACCTTTGTGTTAAAGACATCCAAAATGTTTTCTGCTGTGTGACGTTTCTCCAAACCAAACATGGCTAGTGTTGCATGTTTCCGAGCAGCTTTAAAAACAATGTCCGTGTCAACACCTGTGTTTAGCTTTGCTTTAGCCCCTGAAAAAGAGACCCAGTGTGCAGTGATGCACATGTAATCAGCGCCTGCGCCACTGGTCCACATGTCTGTTGTCATATGTATAGTGTGAACAGCACTCTTCTGCAAAGCTGCCCCAATCACCTTCAGAACATCTTCATGTAGTGCTGGAACCGCAACTCGGGCAAAATAGAACCGGCTAGGAACCTTCCATTTAGGGCAGAGCGCTGCCACTAATTCTAGAAAACCAACCCCTTCTACAAAAGAAAAAGGGAGAAGGTCCAGAGCTAGCATTTTAGCCAGCTTAGTGTTATACAGACGCGTCAGTGGGTGGTTGCGTTCATATTGCGCTTCTGTAAACAACATCTTTTTAATGTTGCCCTGGACCAAGGATTTACGGGACGATGATGATGATATCTTCGACCCAGTTACGCTCGCTGATGAACTTTTCCGCATTGATGTCTCACTCTCTCCCACACTCTTAGTGTGCCTCACATGGGGTGTGCTGCTGACAGGGGTATTGGGTGTAAGTGAAGTGTTTGAATCGTCTTCTTCCTCCTCGTCATCATCAGATGAAAAATCAACGTTTTCATTAGGTGCAATTCCGGCTTCCTTGAACGCCTCTAGGTGCGGAAACCATTGGACAGGGTGCGCTCTCTTAAGATGACCTCTCTGGCCTCCAGTACCATAGTTAGAACCAAGCTTACCACGACTAACTCGAAGCTTACACATGCTACAAATGGCTACGTTTTCCATTTTTGGGCAAACACTAAAGAAGTCCCAAACTGGAGACTTGAAATGTCTTTGGGGCCGGAGGAGGCGGCGATACTGGTGGTGGTGGTCCTGCTGCTAATGCCAGATGAAGTGGAGGATGTGGATTGCCGAACTTCAGTACGTTTTGCACTTTCACCACCACAAATTGAGGTCGAGGTGGGTACCTTCTTGCGAGGAAGAAATATGGAAGCGGTAGGTGTTGGTGTACTACTTAACTCCAAATCTAATGATTGTTGTGTTTCCATTTCCATTGCCTCCTCGTCGACATCATCATCACGCTCAGCAGCTTCTCGGGATAGGGTCAAAATGACTCTTTGCTGCATGCCCGGTGGGGCTGCAGTGACCTTTGTGATGACTGGCTCGTCGTCATCGTGAGAGGCTTCATCACCAGCAGTATCTGTCACTTCTTGTTGAGCCTCATCACACTCCATAGCTATGAGTTTTTCGACGACCTTCCTTTTACGCTTAGGTACCTTTGTCAGATCATGGTGTGCCTCACTCTCAGACCGCAGTGGTGGTTCCCAAGCTGGATCCGTATCATCAGAAGGAGGTGGGCTTGAAGAAGATGTAGACACCCCCCTTGATCTTTTCCTTGCTAGGGATGTGGAAGACAATGAATGATCATCAGGAGGAGTGGCTTCCAATGATACCTCGGCTTCATTGTCGATTTCCTGATGTGCCCCTACTTCGGGAGGAACAACTATTGTGGGCACTTGTGACCCTCCATGCACCTCTGCTTGCGCATCTCCTTTTGCTGCCTCTCCTTCCACATGTACTTGGGAGTATACTTGCACATGGTGTTGTTGTTGCGGCTGTGGTTGTTCAACACTTGTCAGATGAGTTACAACAACCTGTGTTTATTCAGGGACATTGCTGCTACTTTCTTGCGATGAGCCAACATCACTGGTCGATGGTGATTGGAGAAGTACACTGCCTGCCTCTGAAGCACTCAAGGGCTTTGACTTAAGTTGGCGTGGTGGTGGAGGCACTGAACCCAATGGAGCAGGGGTGCTGCTCCCAGCTTGGTCCCCAGCAGATCCTGCTGATGCTGCAGGCGCACTTTTTTTTTTGCTCCCAAAAAACGTGGCGGTTGGCACACCAGCCTCCTTGGTAACTTGCTTCTTCTGCTCCTTACTAGCAACTTTCTTGCTAGAGGAGCTACGGAGAACTTTTTTTGGGGCCATCTTCTTCAGAGCAGGTCAGACAGCAGGCCGCAGTTGCACGAATTGTAGAGTTGTCTGAGGCCAGACGTGACGTCGCGTGACGTTATGCTGCACACACACACCGCTGCAGGACTTCTTCCTGGCACTGTGGTTCTCTTGAGTCTTGTGCACCTAAAAACAATGGAAGACAGAGGAACATCAGTTCAGTTATACACCACAAAAAAAATCGGGAAAAAAACTGAAAAATAAGCACAATCCCATTCCATCCATGCCCTCCATGATGTTTAAGTTCAAGACAGCCCACAGAAAGACTAGGCCCATGCTAGACTCAAATACCCCTGGTGAAAAGGCCACAAGTACAGCCCCAAAAAACGAAAATCACTGAAAAATCAGCACAATCCCAATCCATCCATGCCCTCCATGATGTTTAAGTTCAAGACAGCCCACAGAAAGACTAGGCCCATGCTAGACTCAAATACCCCTGGTGAAAAGGCCACAAGTACAGCCCCAAAAAACGAAAACCACTGAAACATCAGCACAATCCCAATCCATCCATGCCCTCCATGATGTTTAAATTCAAGACAACCCACAGAAAGACTAGGCCCATGCAAGACTCACTACCCCTGGGCATAAAGGTTGAAAAGTAGGCAAAATGGTTGCAGGCCTAACAACAAAGCCTGCATTCAAAATGGCCACTTGCCTCCCAGCACATGGCCAGTGCCTGTAGCAGCACTCAAAATGGCCACCAGCCACATGGCCTGTCCCTCCCCATGAACACACCCAAAAATCGAAAAACACTGCAAAATCAGCACAATCCCATTCCATCCATGCCCTCCATGATGTTTAAGTTCAAGACAGCCCACAGAAAGTCTAGGCCCATGCTAGACTCAAATACCCCTGGTGAAAAGGCCACAAGTACAGCCCCAAAAAACGAAAATCACTGAAAAATCAGCACAATCCCATTCCATCCATGGCCTCCATGATGTTTAAGTTCAAGACAGCCCACAGAAAGACTAGGCCCATGCTAGACTCAAATACCCCTGGTGAAAAGGCCACAAGTACAGCCCCAAAAAACGAAAATCACTGAAAAATCAGCACAATCTCAATCCATCCATGCCCTCCATGATGTTTAAGTTCAAGACAGCCCACAGAAAGACTAGGCCCATGCTAGACTCAAATACCCCTGGTGAAAAGGCCACAAGTACAGCCCCAAAAAACGAAAATCACTGAAAAATCAGCACAATCCCAATCCATCCATGCCCTCCATTATGTTTAAATTCAAGACAACCCACAGAAAGACTCAGTCCACCCACCACTGAGTACCCCTGGGCAAAAGGCCCCAAAACAGCCCAAAAATTGAAAATTCCAAATTTTTTGTTGCAGCAACTGTAATGCCCCAAACAAACTTACTTGTAAAATTTCTAATCCAACAGTGATCCAAAGAAAGTCAAAAAGGCCTCAAATCCAAATATCCAGCAGCATCCACAAAAAGTAATCCTTCCAGCTCCTGATCCAAATGAAAAGCGACCAGGAGATGGACAAAGCACTGGGAGGAGCCTGCTGGATAGGAACAGGAAGTTGAAGACTGTGGGGCACTTCCTTCCTCCCACCCCCCTCCCCCCCTCCCCAAAATGGACTCCTCGCTAAAAAAGTGCAGGCAAATGTCAACCTAAGGAGTTATTCAGATAAAAATCATCATTTCAAGAAGGTTTATGCTGCTTGCTGGTGGATTTCTTGTGCAGAATTGCAAATTTCATATTTTCGCTTGTGCGAGATTGTTGCTGCTCGCCGCATCTCAAATCTCGCAATTGCGAAGTGCCGCGAGACGTGATCTCGCCGTACTCGCGTTGACAAACTCTCGCTGTGCAAGTTGGCAAGCCGCGATGACGTAATCGCGCTCGTCAAATTCCCGCGGGATCACACAGCAAGATCCAAAATGGCGCAGCACTCGCAAAATATCGAGAAAAACAACTCGGCAAACGATGATAAACGCCGCGCGCCGCAAAAACTGTATCACCAACGACGCGAGCCGCAAAAAAAATCCGCTGCGTGTGAATTTGCGGATTTTGCGGGAAATTCGCAAATCTCGCGGATTGCAAATTTCCCAAAAATCCGCAAAATCCGCGAGCGTAACGGATTTTCCGCCCATGCTTAATATTTACCCAGACCCTCATTCTCCAATGTGATGAACTAGGCTAAAATTCTTCTGGTGCCTGCACCCTGTCACAGAATATCACCCCAAAACATGGAAGCGCCCAAACACCAGATTGAGTTGAACCCCACAGTAAGCCTTATTTCTTCAGGGCCTCAGAATTTCTTTTGCTTTGCTCATGGAAATTGTGGGATATAGGAGAGATAAGGTGTCACCATTAAGAAAGGGTAGTATTTAAATTTGCATATCAATTATGTTTAACCTTTTAGACATATGATATGCTAGCTTGAACTTATGCTTTACATTTGAAGTCGAATTCAACAGCTTAAGTAAGTAGGTTTTCGTAGTTGTCACTTTAAAGGGTGATCTATCAAGCTGTAAAGATTTTCTAAAACAGTGGAGCGTATTTTGTTTTTTAATGTACATGTTTATGAAATGATTACACCCCCCCCGGGCACCCCACACAGTCTTTCGGCGCAGCATTGTAGGATGGCCACACCAGTGAAACTTGCTACACACCACCTCGGTGCCATCCGGATCTCAGCGCCTTCGAGTCACTGTACCGTAAGAGTGGGAAAAACTCAGCTGGACACGCCGTCCTTCGGCGCAGCATTGTAGGATGGCCACACCAGTGCGGCAACTTGCTGAACACCACCTCGGTGCCATCCGGATCTCGGCGCGTTGTGCTGCCTTTGACCTACTGTAGCAGCAAGTGCGGGCGCAACTCGGCTGGAAGGCGAGTGAAACGCTAAGGGGCGCCGCACTGCACATGAGGTGCCTCCACCTGGGGAGGCGGAAGAGGGCCGTTTGCGCCGCCTCCCCCGGGCACCCCACGCCGTCTTTCGGCGCAGCATTGTAGGATGGCCACACCAGTGCAACTTGCTGGACACCACCTCGGTGCCATCCGGATCTCGGCGCGTTGTGCTGCCTTCGGCCTATTCGCACATCGGTCCGCTACTGATGCCGCCTCATGGGCCAACGGGTTTTGTATGCTTTTTATAACCCAAAGCCGCATAACAGGTCATGTGACTTGTTTATAAAACTTTTCATTGGTTCATTTTACTTTTGGTTTCCTAATGATGGAAGGCTTGATCATATGACCTAAAAATAACACTTTTCATTGGATTAAAACATTTTTTTTTCCCAAACGATGAAAGACCCACCTTTTTTTTTCTCACTCAGCAATCAAAAAAGGTTCCGTTAGATGACAACAGAGGGGACAGGCAACAAGAACCATCACTCAAAAAAGGGGAGGGCAAGTTCTTCCCTACCGGGTCACGTTGGGGCTCCACCGGAACTCATCCAATTGATAGTCTACAGTGTTTCTGGATGTTTCAGACTAAAGCTGGCGTCAGCATGAGAGCACCACCATCTCGTAGCTCCGTCGTGGCCATTCCGCAAGCAATCATGGCAGCCGCTCCCCACCGGAAGCCTGCGGGAGTCGGGGGCCCCCAAGACTTTTGTAGAATCTTCAAGGCTGAGGGGACGCTTTCGAGAATGGAGCCCAAGCCCTAGCAGACAAGCGTCCGAGTTCCAAGGTGTCCCAGGGCCATTTTAGTGGACCAGGCCCAAATCTGAAGAGCCGGCCGCCATTTTAAGAGTCCTGTGGCAGCCGCCTATCACTGCACCGCAAGAGTGGGAGCAACTCAACTACATGGTGAGCGAGACGCTGTAGCCGCAAGAGCGGGCGGTAAACAGCTGAATGGCGGAAGAGGCACAGTGTAGCAAAAGCGGGCGGAATGGCAACTGAAACGGTAAAGGGGCGCCCCACTACAGCAGACGAGCCTCCACCTGGGGAGGCCCATTCACGCCGCCTCCCCCCCCCCGGGCCGCCCCACGCCGTTTTTCGGAGCAGCATTGTAGGATACCAAAACCAGTGCAGCACCTTACTGGACATCACCTGGGTGCCGTCCAGATCTCAGCGCGTTCTGCTGCCTTGGGACTATTCGCACAACAGACCGCTACTGACGAGGCACAGTGCAGCAAAAGCGGGTGGAAAACCGCTGAATGGCAAGTGAAACGCTAAAGGGGCGCCCCACTACAACAGACGAGCCTCCACCTGGGGAGGTATCAAGAGAGAGGGTACCCCACTATCACCAGGGAACAGGGTACAGTGACAACAAGTCAAATCAGAATCCCTGGGCACACGCTCACTATCCTTTCGCACCACTATAGGTTCACAATCAGACTTTATCAGGGAATACAAGTAAAATAAATTAAGAAGACTAGATATTAATTTCCACAACAAAATTGGAACGTTCACAGTCTAATTTTAATCAAAAACACATTACATAAAAAAGATTTAGCGCTTTACAACACAGTTAAAAAAAATTTCAAAGAAAGTTTTCTTTGAAAAAGAATAAAATACAACAATTAATTATAACATTTCATAGCACATATTATCAAAATCAAGTTAAAAAGCGTGGAGAGATACACAAATAACATTTCGTCGAATCAAAGGTAACACATGGAAACAAATATCTGAAAACCTAACAAGAAAAGAAAAGAAACCCCTTCTATTATCTGTGGCCTCTTGTTGTCTTTGCCACTACTAGTGAGTAGATCCAAAGGCTTATAGTCTTTTATACACAAATGAACAACAGTAACAAAGATACATGTATATCGGTTGTTCACTAGGCCTAGTTAGATTCTCTGTGTTGAAAAATGCGTCGACGCGTTTCGGTGCAGGACAAAAGATGTTGTAGCACCTTCCTCAGGACTTCTGTTATTGGGGTTATTTGCTTCAAAGCGTGGTGACTTGCACCCTCTCTGTAAGTATACGGGAGAGAAGGGAGGATATCACTTACTTCATACAAGATGTGTGAGCATCACATTCTCTTACATACTACTATACATGCACTACATATGCTACGCATTAGCTATTTCTTAGACTGTAGCCACTGCTACTTCTATCTCATAAAGTGCAATTTCTATAGTCTTCCTGTTTTGAACCATTTGGAAAAGACTGTCTATTTTATCAACAATATGCATACCTCTGTTTATATTTCTAGATTCCTCATTGCATTTATTACTGTTGGCATTGTTTTACCCTCCGTGTCCATTTTGTTGTGGAGATGTCTCAGAGCGGGGGGGGGGGAGAGCAACTCATAGCACACACTCACATGCGGTATATTCCAGACAGAACTCATTCTTACCCCTCATAGATATGGGAAAGTATCCGGATCGGTATGATCGTAGTACTTGGGATACTTCTTCTAGGTTCAATTCCGGTAGGTTGATTATCCTATGGAGAATACCCGGATATATTAGACTGTAGGGTCCCCTTATTTAATCTAGTACCAACAATAAAGCTTGTCAAGCCTTTTACCTTTTTTCATATGTTGTGTGCCCCCAATATGGGGTGTCTTCTCTATTTTTCAACGCCTTGTAGCATATCGCCGCATCTCTCTATGGATATAAATAGATGTAAGGGTTTCTATAGGTTACCCTTTTATCAAAATGCGTTAATCAATCTATTTATTTTTACTGTGGTCCTCAGGTCCCATCTTACCTTAAGATTTTTAAAAACTTTTCTTGGACGGGCATAGAATTATGTTTCCCCTGCCAGGAACTGGATACGTTCTAGAGGGATAAACACATGTGTAGATATGTTTTTATATGTGCCGCATTGGTCTACTTCATTATTGCCGACTGTATCTGTTCATTATAAGTTTAGTACATTCGGTACGTCCCTTTTAGGTCTCTTCTCTTTGGTGCTGTTCGCCTTGTCATTCTTAATTTTGCTACAAGTAAAGATATTGGTCTTATATCTTGCCTCCTTGTTTAAACCAGTCAAGGCTGTACATATTTTTACATGGTCCCCCTCCTATCCTATTTTGGGGATAGACACTGTATGTCTTGTGTTTTATACATATGAGCCTAGTGCCTCTATTTTAGGGATGTGATATATTATATCTCTCTATGGGCTTGTTGTTATTACCTATCATGACATAAGGCTTGTCCTAGCTTTAAGTTGTTAATTAAACTCCCTTGGGCTGAGCAAGCATAGGATTGTGGGGAGAAAGATAAATAAGTCTGGGTGTTAAGCGTTACTCCCTACACAACGCACACTATTTCTTACATTAAAGGTACTACTCTATCCCGGTTACCCGCGTCTCGATGAGCGTGCAGTTCTAACCCTCTCTTACCTTGTTTAATCCGGAGTCGCGTCTCTGCCTCGTCTCGACACCTACACAGGTACCGGCAGTAGCCCGCCTTTTATGTGTGTCGATATCGCCTTCAATCGGTTTCACCTGGGGGCCGTGCCACAGTAGCGTCACCCTTTCCACAGGGAGCGCCATCTTGGAACGGCATAAGTTTAGTAATGCCGTATGTCTGTCGCGGGAAGCGTAATGAGGAGTAGGACCCATTTATTTACAGCAATATATTTGGGTTTACTGCTTCTCTTGGTTATTAAATAATTCTATGGGATTTTCCTGGATTGCCTCAATGTTACCCGACGGCCCATATGTGGGACTATGGGGCAACTTTGCTATATAGTGGCGCCATCTTAGAGTGGCCAGATCCTTTTGGTGTGAATGCATGGGGGTCGATACTAACTAGCTGGTTATCCTTCCGGGTTTTATGGCATACATATTTTATATTTTTAGTGGTGTTAAAGCTAGTTTGTTTGCACGCTGTTCTAATAGCGGCGACTAAGGGTATATTTCGATCTTTAAAAGAAGCGATAGAGATATCTTTATTTATCACTGCCACTATTGTTTAAACTGTTGCATGTATGTATATATCAGAACATTTCGATTACAGACAATTACTTAGTATCCGATATTCATCCGGTTATGGCACCACATCGACTTCATAGTTTACTACTGTTTGTTTGCTTACAGGTTGATCTCAGCATAGCTAGGTATCGTTCTACACGCTAAGTTCTGACCATATAATTTCTCCTCAAACCGTGCTTCTCTAGCTGTTGTGAATACATGCCACTTCTTTTTGTTATTTTATATTTTATAGTTAATGATCACATCTATCAGCTACATGTCCTTACAGCCTCTACTCTTTAAGCTAAAGTCCTGTTTTTCTATTGGGGGGGAGGAAGGTGTCATGCTCCCCAATACAAACGTATCCTACAGTTTGGTATGTCACAATGCTCCTAAAAGCTGTGGAGAAAGGAGAAATTACGGATGAGGAGTGGAAGTTTTTGAACAACACAAATCCAAAGACCCCAGCCTTTTATGGACTTCCCAAAGTCCATAAAAGCCTCGATAATCCCCCACTTAGACCCATAGTGGCATCAATTGACTCAATGCTTGAACCCTTGAGCCAATATGCAGACAGGTTCCTCAAACCCCTAGTGGAAAAGCAAAGATCATATATCCGAGACACCGCGGATATGATAGCCAAGGTGGAAGGTATGGTATTTGATGGTGAAAATGAACTTATGGTGACTCTCGATGTAGAGTCACTCTACACAAATATACCACAACAAGACACCATCCAGGCTGTTAAGAACCTGTTGGAAGAGACAGACATTGTAGGTGGTAACAAAGATTTCATTGTACAATGCGTCTCCATGGTACTCCTAAACAACATTTTCCTATTCAAGAAGGACCTTTATATCCAGAGGAAAGGGACCAGCATGGGCGCAACCTGTGCGCCGAGCTTAGCCTGTATATATGTAAGTCTCTTTGAGAACAAACATATCTACAATGAAGTGAGCCCGTACTACTAAAACATCCGTAGTTGGGTGCGCTTCATAGATGATATCTTCTTTATTTGGCAGGGGACCACAGAATTCCTTGAAGAATTTTTGTCGTGGCTCAATTTAGGAGACATTAATCTAAAATTCACAGCGTCATACAGTAGGTCTAAAGTTAACTTCCTAGACATCTGCATAAAGAACCACAATAAACAACTTAATGTAGAACTATATAAAAAGGAATCAGATCGCAACACCATCCTGCACTACAACAGTTACCACCCCAGGAGTCAAAAAGACTCCATCCCCTTTGGGGAATTCCTTCGCCTTAGGAGAAACTGTACAGAATTGGATGATTTTTACAGACACGCAGGTGAAATGAAACAGAAATTTAGGGAAAGAAGTTACCCAAAAAAACTCATTGAGCACTCTCTGAAAAGAGCACGTTACTACGACAGGGACTGTTTACTTACTAAAAAAGATAAAAAGACAATGCAAGATAAAATAGTGATGGTAAGTCAGTATTCAGTGATCGCCAACCAGGTCAAGAATACCATTAACCACAATTGGAAGATCTTAAACAATGGAACAGAAACCTCTCTAGCGCGTCCCTTATACGCGTACAGAAAGAACAAAAACTTGAGGTCCAACCTGGTACACACGTACAGGGAAGATGTAGTAGAAGGCCAAACAACGCTGACTGGAACCAAAGCTGTAGGGAACAACAAATGCGGCAATTGCTGCATATGTGAAATATGTATTGTGACTAAGAAGATAGAACACAATGGTGTAACTCATGAAATAACCACATTGAACAAATGCAGGACTAAAAATGTAATATATATGATCTTGTGTCCGTGTGACCAGGCATATATAGGGGAAACAGGTAGAGAAGTGAGGTTGAGAGTAGGGGAACATAAGTCAGCCATCAGAAATAATAAAGAAAATGCACCACTAGTAGCACACTGGAAAGAGCAGGGACACGATGAGAAGGACCTTAGATGGGTCATCTTAGAAAGAATTAAAGAACAGACCAGACTAGGTAACAGCAGCATCAGAAGGAAGCAACAAGAGCAGTGGTACATGGTCAAATTTAATACAATCCGACATGGCCTTAACTCGAGGGAAGAGTGGGAAGCCCTGATATAACTCTAGAGGATTAGGAACCGACATGGCCAAAACCCAAAGTACAGAGCTACCGGAGGTAATGTGACATAGGGGAGGTGATTTGAAGTAGTCACTTATAGATGAGACTGGACATGATAGGAAGTGTGCGACAGTGAGAGCTACCTCAACAGAGTTAAACACTAACCACCATAATGGTAACTAGAAGTGAGGGTTTTGCAACATACCAAACTGTAGGATACGTTTGTATTGGGGAGCATGACGCCTTCCTCCCCCGCAATAGAAAAACAGGACTTTAGCTTAAAGAGTAGAGGTTGTAATAACATGTAGCAGATAGATGTGATCATTAACTATAAAATATAAAATAACAAAAAGAAGTGGCATGTATTCACAACAGCTAGAGAAGCACGGTTTGAGGAGAAATTATATGGTTCTACCTCCCTGTGTATGTCAGAACTTAGCGTGTAGAACGATACCTAGCTATGCTGAGATCAACCTGTAAGCAAACAAACAGTAGTAAACTATGAAGTCGATGTGGTGCCATAACCGGATGAATATCGGATACTAAGTAATTGTCTGTAATCGAAATGTTCTGATATATACATACATGCAACAGTTTAAACAATAGTGGCAGTGATAAATAAAGATATCTCTATCGCTTCTTTTAAAGATCAAAATATACCCTTAGTCGCCGCTATTAGAACAGCGTGCAAACAAACTAGCTTTAACACCACTAAAAATATAAAATATGTATGCCATAAAATCCGGAAGGATAACCAGCTAGTTAGTATCGACCCCCATGCATTCACATCAAAAGGATCTGGCCACTCTAAGATGGCGCCACTGTATAGCAAAGTTGCCCCATAGTCCCACATATGGGCCGTCGGGTAACATTGCGGCAATCCAGGAAAATCCCATAGAATTATTTAATAACCAAGAGAAGCAGTAAACCCAAATATATTGCTGTAAATAAATGGGTCCTACTCCTCATTACGCTTCCCGCGACAGACATTCGGCATTACTAAACTTATGCCGTTCCAAGATGGCGCTCCCTGTGGAAAGGTTGACGCTACTGTGGCACGCCCCCCAGGTGAAACCGATTGAAGGTGATATCGACACACATAAAAGGCGGGCTACTGCCGGTACCTGTGTAGGTGTCGAGACGAGGCAGAGACGCGACTCCGGATTAAACAAGGTAAGAGAGGGTTAGAACTGCACGCTCATCGAGACGCGGGTAACCGGGATAGAGTAGTACCTTTAATGTAAGAAATAGTGTGCGTTGTGTAGGGATTAACGCTTAACACCCAGACTTATTTATCTTTCTCCCCACAATCCTATGCTTGCTCAGCCCAAGGGAGTTTAATTAAAAACTTAAAGCTAGGACAAGCCTTATGTCATGATAGGTAATAACAACAAGCCCATAGAGAGATATAATATATCACATCCCTAAAATAGAGGCACTAGGCTCATATGTATAAAACACAAGACATACAGTGTCTATCCCCAAAATAGGATAGGAGGGGGACCATGTAAAAATATGTGCAGCCTTGACTGGTTTAAACAAGGAGGCAAGATATAAGACCAATATCTTTACTTGTAGCAAAATTAAGAATGACAAGGCGAACAGCACCAAAGAGAAGAGACCTAAAAGGGACGTACCGAATGTACTAAACTTATAATGAACAGATACAGTCGGCAATAATGAAGTAGACCAATGCGGCACATATAAAAACATATCTACACATGTGTTTATCCCTCTAGAACGTATCCAGTTCCTGGCAGGAGAAACATAATTCTATGCCCGTCCAAGAAAGGTTTTTAAAAATCTTAAGGTAAGATGGGACCTGAGGACCACAGTAAAAATAAATAGATTGATTAACGCATTTTGACAGAAGGGTAACCTATAAAAACCCTTACATCTATTTATATCCATGGAGAGATGCAGCGATATGCTACAAGGAGTTGAAAAATAGAGAAGACACCCCATATTGGGGGCACACAACATATGAAAAAAGGTAAAAGGCTTGACAAGCTATATTGTTGGTACTAGATTAAATAAGGAGACCCTACAGTCTAATATATCCAGGTATTCTCCATAGGATAATCAACCTACCGGAATTGAACCTAGAAGAAGTATCCCAAGTACTACGATCATACCGATCCGGATACTTTCCCATATCTATGAGGGGTAAGAATGAGTTCTGTCTGCAATATACCGCATGTGAGTGTGTGCTATGAGTTGCTCTCCCCCCCCCGCTCTGAGACATCTTCACAACAAAATGGACACGGAGGGTAAAACAATGCCAACAGTAATAAATGCAATGAGGAATCTAGAAATATAAACAGAGGTATGCATATTGTTGATAAAATAGACAGTCTTTTCCAAATGGTTCAAAACAGGAAGACTATAGAAATTGCACTTTATGAGATAGAAGTAGCAGTGGCTACAGTCTAAGAAATAGCTAATGCGTAGCATATGTAGTGCATGTATAGTAGTATGTAAGAGAATGTGATGCTCACACATCTTGTATGAAGTAAGTGATATCCTCCCTTCTCTCCCGTATACTTACAGAGAGGGTGCAAGTCACCACGCTTTGAAGCAAATAACCCCAATAACAGAAGTCCTGAGGAAGGTGCTACAACATCTTTTGTCCTGCACCGAAACGCGTCGACGCATTTTTCAACACAGAGAATCCAACTAGGCCTAGTGAACAACCGATATACATGTATCTTTGTTACTGTTGTTCATTTGTGTATAAAAGACTATAAGCCTTTGGATCTACTCACTAGTAGTGGCAAAGACAACAAGAGGCCACAGATAATAGAAGGGGTTTCTTTTCTTTTCTTGTTAGGTTTTCAGATATTTGTTTCCATTTGTTACCTTTGATTCGACGAAATGTTATTTGTGTATCTCTCCACGCTTTTTAACTTGATTTTGATAATATGTGCTACGAAATGTTATAATTAATTGTTGTATTTTATTCTTTTTCAAAGAAAACTTTCTTTGAATTTTTTTTTAACTGTGTTGTAAAGCGCTAAATCTTTTTTATGTAATGTGTTTTTGATTAAAATTAGACTGTGAACGTTCCAATTTTGTTGTGGAAATTAATATCTAGTCTTCTTAATTTATTTTACTTGTATTCCCTGATAAAGTCTGATTGTGAACCTATAGTGGTGCGAAAAGATAGTGAGCGTGTGCCCAGGGATTCTGATTTGACTTGCTCCACCTGGGGAGGCCCGTTCACGCCGCCTCCCCCCCCCCCACCCCCCCGGGGCGCCCCACGCCGTTTTTCGGAGCAGCATTGTAGGATACCAAAACCAGTGCGGCACCCAGGGGCGCATACGGTGCATACATATCTCGTGATATCAAGGTTGGGCAACCAGTACACAACAAGGAGTTACGAGTCCCATTTATACCGGCGCCATTTTGGGCGCGGCCCGGCAGGTCCAGGATATAGTCAAACATAACAAATGAGGCTGACGTCTCTGAAGCAGTTGATGCACAGCAGGACATAGCAAATAAACATGAAGTCTCTGAAGCTGTTAATTCACTGCAGAACAAAACAAGTGAACCTGAAACCTCTGGAATAATTGTCGCTCAGAAGAACAACACACAAAACTCTGTAGTGTCTGAGGAAAGTAAAACAGAAGGGCACTGTAGTTTCAGACACACTTAACACTAATGACTTAACAAAGATATCGTCTGTCTATGAAGCAGCTGTCATGTTCACAGAATTGACAAAGAAGTGTGCAGACACCAATGCTATTAAGAAACACAAGGAAATCCCTAACGCATCAGCATTCTCGGAAGAGGTTGACACAGATGACATCTTAAGGAACAAAGAAAGACAAATTAAGGATGAGGAAGTTGTCACTTTAGTTTTTTCATCAGCTAACAACAGCAACAAACACATTGTAATGGAGATTAGAGAGGCTACGGATGGGTGAATGAATTATCAAAAGAAATGGCGACTCCCCCCTTTAGCAGATTAGCTAAATCTTTGCGTAATTTGGGCATAAAAGTTATATTATTGGAAGTAGATGGTTATAGTTCTGGTTAATTTCCATTCAGAGTGTCACCATGGGGTTTAAAGAAGGGATGGTTCTTCACCTGGGTGCCGTCCAGAACTCAGCACGTTGCTACTGACCATTGTTGCTTCTGTTTTAATAAAAAAAATTTAAGGTGTTTACTGTTTTTGTTGCGATGTATATATTTATAAGTTATTAAAGTGTTATAATCCTACTACTTTGTTGGAGTGCTATATATTTTTAATGTGACACATAATTGTGAAGACTTTGATGTACAAAATGTCATCCCTGGAATCTTCCGCTTCAGGCTCGGTCCCACACACCCTTACAGTGAGAATCCCCTCCCCAATCACAATACAGGATCGTTATCAGATAGTAGGAACGCGTGTGGTGTGACGGATCTCATGGGGTGGGGGCCTTGATCTACTGTAACTCCTTTGAAGAGGGGTGATTCTTTACAGTTGGGGCCATAAACTACATCCGCAGGGCTAGGTGATAGCCTGGGACCGGCCTGGACAATCGGACACAGAGGAAGAGGAGTGTCAGAGGGTGCGGTAGTGAATAGGATGAAAGGGTGGTGTCGGGCAGGCTGAGGGTGTGATTCTCAGGGAAGAGCAGCGCAGATGGGGGGGAGGTTTATGACCCATGCATAAGACAGAGAGCGGGGGTGACCAGTGCGTGGGCGAGATGCTTGCGAGGGTGGGGAGCCATGCTGAGGATCGGCGGCGTTCAGAGAGTGGGTCTGGTCAAGGCATCTAAAATGGCTGCCGTGCACGACAAAAGTGTGGCATTGGAAAAAAAGCAAGATGGCGCAGACAATGTTTATCAATACGAATTAATTTGTAACAATTATTTTTAACAATATATTTACTCGCAGTGTCAAAATGGCGGTCAACACTTCCTGATTTCCTTCGAATCGAACGTTAACAGACGTCACGATCGGCGTTGTGCAGAGAGTGGGTCTGGTCAAGGCATCTAAAATGGCTGCCGTGCACGACAAAAGTGTGGCATTGGAAAAAAAGCAAGATGGCGCAGACAATGTTTATCAATACGGATTAATTTATAACAATTATTTTTAACAATATATTTACTCGCAGTGTCAAAATGGCGGTCAACACTTCCTGATTTCCTTCGAATCAAACGTTAACAGACGTCACGCAGCAAAAAAAAAAAAACGCTCACGCGCAGCTGCTGGAAGACAAGTATCAACATATATGAGAATCCTCAGCCACCCTCAGAAAACATAGGGGGTCAGGATACATCTCCCGTACCCCCTTATACCCATTTCTCACATTGTTTTTCCTCCATCTTGTAATTTAATTAAAACAAAACACAAAATGGCGAATTCCCATTTCGCATCTCAAATCGCTACCCGGTTCGCGAACCGGAAAGCGCTTCTTCCGCAAAAAATCAAATTTTTTTTATTTGCCCCACGGGACCCTTTAATAACCCCAACATCATTCCTAGGGGGTCAAGAAGGGTCTACCTTGCCCCCTTTCATTAAATTCGCCCTTCGTTTTTCTCCTCTTCTTGTCTCTCGATCCTACCGAGAGACAAGATGGCGGCCGCACCGGACTGTTTAGAATGTTGACAGACGCCGGAGAGCCAATCAGCTTCGCTTCGCAAAGCTCCGTTACGCGAAAAGTACACGAACTGGAGCGCTATCCTGTCACAGATATATCTGTTTTTTTAAACGTTAATTTCTCAAAATCCACTGGAGCACATATATTGAGACCCAGCAAAGGCACATCGGGCTAACAGTCCCTACAATTTTGCCAAGTTTCGTGTAAATCCATTTAGCCGTTCGAGCTAAAAGTGAGGCCAAACGCCCTATGGAAAAATGAATGGGAAAAACGCGTTTTGGGACCCCCCTTTTTTCTCGGCCCCCCCTTGACGAAACCCCCCCAAATTTTCAGGGTCTGATCAAAAACAAAATGTGCCATTTTCCTGAAAATTTCAGCCGATTCCGTCCTCAAACGCCAAAGTTATTAGACATAGAATTTTCAAAAGTTCCATAGAGAAAAAATCCTAACTATATATACCTACTGGCGACCGCCAGTAGGTAATACATATATATATATATATATATATATATATATATATATATATATATATATAGACGCTCCCACAGTGCACCGCACAAGTCAGCACTCTCCAGGAGAAAAAACGGACACCGGATTCAGTAATCGATGCAGCAGAGTTTTTTTATTTCTTTTCTTTTCATACTGTCAAGGGTGCCGCGATCTGAGTCGTTTCGGCGAACCTGTCGCCTTGCTCACCAGATACAAGCTTTTGTGAGTGGATAACATTTAAATCGTGAAACACCAATCAGAGCACTTTCTGTCATATACCACGTGACCATAAATCATAGCTGAGCAAAAATAGAAGACAGACACACTTTTCGTCTGCTTCACAATTATGAATGTCGCAATTCGATTGATAACTGTATAAATACCTTGAAATTGCACATGACATATATTGTGGGGAGATACTATTGCAATATCGTAATTTCATTGCTAAATTCATATTTAAAACAATAAATATTAGAATCATTATTAAAACCATAATAATACATAGCAATGAAATCTTATTTTCTTATATCTGCTTAATACAGTATAGTTACATCCCAATTAATCTATAGCCAATTCTTAGTACTATAACAGCAAGCAATTCGATCATATGTAAATAGACAGACATATGGAATATTATCTGTATTCTTGAAAGTGCTATTGTGCAAAAGAAAGTGCAAAAGAGGGAATAAAGTGCATAGTATTAAGTAATGTCTATAGGGGATCCCAGTCGGGAACCCCATTCTGCGGGAGAATCAGCATTATTAGTCATACTATTAGGTCATATTTAAGAAACGTGTATATGCAGATTTAGCGAGAATAAAGTGATCATATGCATAGCAGCTGGGTATTTATATATTGAGAACAGTACAATCTACATCTGTGCAAAAGAACGCCAATAAATAGCATAAAAACCATAAATAATTAAATTCATGATAATACACACAGCTAGCGGCGATCGATTTGAGACATAAATACGTTGCTGTATATACAATCTAAAACCCATTATGTGCCATACAAAATTAAATAAGAACACTGCAAATCTCTCTGTGTCCAAATACTCACTTAACTACGATTCCATATTCAATTATAGATAATGATACATGTCCTCACACATATTTAGACCTTGCGGGCTCTTCGTATCTAATTCTAGAATGTATTTGGTTTCCAATTGTCGCAGAGTTTTGTCTCTGTTCCCTCCTCTTCTGTTTGTAGGGACACTGTCAATGACAAAATAAGATAAAACATTCAAATTGTTCCCATGTTCGGACTTTACGTGCCTTGCAACGGGATTTGATTGGTCTGAATTGACAGTAGCTCGCAAATGTTGTAATATACGAGCTTGCACTGCAAGTTTAGTGCTTCCTACATAGCGAAGACCACAAACACAATTCAGAACATAAACTGCATAATCAGTTTTGCAGTTAAAATTGCCTTTGATCTCAATCGGCTCATCTGAAAATGCATTCTTGTAGGATTTAGTGTTCACACCAAACTTGCATGCTCTGCAACTACTACATTTGAAGAAGCCCTTCTTTGTGGAGAACCATATATCCTTGTTTAGTAGTTCTGGACTAATCTTAACCAGATCTGATCTCATAGAGTATGCCTTTCGGTAAGTGATATTGGGTTTCACAGGCAAGACTCCTTTGAGAACCCCATCTGTTAAAACAATGGGCCACTGCGCATTAATGATCTTTCTTATGGCATGTGATTGCTTATTGTACGTGGTGATAAACCTACACTGGGAATTGCCATTGCCATTGCTCGAATCCTCACATAGCGCTGAAGTTAGCTCCGCTTCTCTATTCTGGGTGGTAATCAGCGGTTTTAATAAAACCGCTCTGTCTTGTAAATTGACTTTTTGTAGAGCCAATTTAATATTGCGTGCCCCGTATCCTCGCGCTAACAGTCTGGCTTTCGCAATTTCCTGCGAGTCTTTCCAGGCCTTATCCGTACTACATGCCCTTCTGATTCTCAACAGTTCTCCATATGGGAGACTTTCTATGGTGTGTCTAGGATGAAAACTAGATGCATGCAACAGCGTGTTGCCAGCTGTGGGTTTTTGATATAGACTAGTTTCAATGACCCCATCATGAATTGAAACTTCGATGTCTAGGAAGTTACTTATATTGCTGGTAAAGGTTAAATTAAGATCATTAATATTGATACCTTGGACAAATTCATTTGCCTGATCTATATCACCTTTCCATACAATAAAAACATTGTCTATATATCTCCACATATAGGCAATATGCGCATCAAATATTGCCCTGTACTGTCCTCTGGGGACATACTCCTCCCACCAGCCTACATGTAAACATGCATAGCTGGGGGAGAAGCATGCCCCCATAGCAACACTTCTCTTCTGTCTGTAGATTTTAGAATCAAACAAAAATACATTGTTCATCAGACACTTGCGAATCATTTCTATAATCATTTTGTTATGTTGATACATTCCTATCTCTCTCTGATCAAGATAGTACTTCACTGCTCTTAATCCGTCTTCATGCCTGATGCATGTATGCAACGCTGTTATGTCCAGTGTTAAGAACACCATATCATCTGTCCATTGCACAGTGTTTAATTTGTTCAAAAAGTCTCTAGAATCTTGAAGATAAGTAGGTAAGGCTGTAACAAATTCTTGCAGATAATAATCAACATATTTAGAGGTGCTTTCAAAACAACTATTGATAGCGGAGATGATGGGTCTCCCTTGCAGGGGGTTCAGACCTTTATGTATCTTGGGGATAAGGTAAAACATGGGTAAAACCGGATACTCTTTATACAAAAATTTGTATTCTTCCTTTGTAATTAACCCTTACCTCTGCCATTTAGATAATTCATTTTTATAATCATTGTTGATTTTACGGACTGAAATTCCGTCACTGCGTTCATAAGACTCTGAATCAGCTAATTGTCTGAAAACTCTGCTCTGTAGAGTTCTTTGTCCCACAAGACTATGTTGCCCCCTTTATCCGCAGTATTGATAACAACCTTTTTATTATCTTTCAATTTTTTCATGAGTTGAAAATATTCTTTCGTCTTGCCTTTGTACTTAGGTCTTGATCTGCATATGTTTCTATATAGAGTCTTGAGTTCGTCAGTTATCCTTTCATGAAAGATGTCTAAGGCATCCCTCGGCATAATAGGCACAAACGTGGACGGCCGCTTGAACGGACTCTTTCCTGGTAAAGAGATATTAATATCTACGTTATGTGCCACCAATTGTGAACCCTGGGTATCATTACTATCATACAACAGCGTGTACAAAGTAACTAGCGTTGGGACTATTCCTGCTGATAAAGCGGATGATGTTCTAGGTGTTGAGGGATTATCTTTGTTTGTGGTACTGCCCTGATTTTTTATCATGAAAAACTTTCGCAATTTTAATTTACGCATACATTTATAAACATCCGCCCGTGTGCGAACAAAGCCAAAATTACTTTCTGGATAGAAACTCAGGCCTAACGTTAACAGTTGTTGTTCAGCAGAGTTCAGTTCAATGTCAGTGAGATTCACAATAGTTTTGTTGTCATTACCTGTGTTCACCTCCACCAATTCTTTTTCTGGCGTCCTCTGCCTGTTTTATTTTGAACATTTGCCCCTTTGTTTCCGCCGTCTGTTCCTTGCTTGCCTGTTTGTGGTTGCGTGCCCCTCGACCGAAGTGACTGCAGTCTTTGTTCCTTGATAAAACCCAATTCATCTGCATATGTCATGGGGCCCAACGATGTTAAAGATGAACTGGACACTCCAGAGGCACTCCCCGAATCCGACTCCTGGCCACTTGCCGTTAGACTAGTCGCCAGTAGATAGTTATAGTTAGGACCTATTTTCCATAGGAAATCCGCAACATTCTATTTGCAATAACTTTGTCACCGGTTGACAAATCTCCGTGAAATTTGTAAAACTTACGGCCAGCTCCGGTCTGCTCCTATCCGTTTCAAGATGATTCGTCAAGCAGGGGCCGAGAAAAAAGGGGGATCCCAAACGCATTTTCCCCATGCAATTTCCTATAGGACCTTTAGCCACAGCTACAGCCCGAACTGCTGAACGGAATTACGCCAAATTTGGCAAAGATGTAGTCCTCGGTTCAGACTTGTGCCTTTTGCTTAAATGGTGTCAATCTGTTCAGTAGTTCCTTTGAAAATTACAGTTACAAGCATTTATATATCTATGGGCGCGGAGGATCCACTGACTATGAGCGCACCGTGAGTGTATCATAAGCGCACCCTTCGGATCACGCGCTGAATGCTAATTGGCTGTCAAGTGGTTGTCAACATTCGAAACCAGGAACTGTTGGCAGCCATTTTTTGACTCGGTAGAAGCCAAGCTGAAGAAGCCAGTGGAATATGTGTGCAGGGTGGAAATACTTTATCCTCTAGACCCCCAGGGCCCACACATTTTATTTTATTTTTTAAAAAGACCCGGCAGGTGCGTGTAGGGTGCGCGGACTCTGCCGTAAAAAAAATAAAACAGAGCTTTTATATAATTAGCCCCCGGGGGCTAAATACCGGGGGCAAAATTATTACATTTTATGAGGGACCCAGTGGGGCCACCCAGCCCCCGGGGATTGTCAACCCCCGGGCTAAACAAAAAAAATGGTGGGGGGAGGGGTCCAAGGTCCCCAAAACCCTGAGGCTTTATGTATTGTGGGTGGGGTACTACGAGGCCCCCCTCTTGGAGCACTTGAGGGCCCTGTAACCCCCGGGGCTACAAAAAAAATGGTTGGGGGGCTGCAAGATCTCCAAAGCCCCCAGGACCACCTCTCCCCGGCGCTTTATGTATTGTGGTAGGGCTGGCTCCTGCAGTGTCCCGGGGTGTCCATCCCTCCCTCCCATAGCATGGAAATCTGTTCTCTCATTAAAAATCTAAATCAGATTGCTTTTTCACATGGGGAACTGCATGTTAGTAGCTCCCCATGTGGAAAAGCAATGCCAGCTCCCAAACACGTATAAGTTGTGCACCAAAGGCGCTGGAGTCGCGTACCCTCCAGATTATGATTTGTGCATCCAGCGCCTGCCCACCAGGGGGCCGCACTGAGCGCTGGGCTGGGTGCGCGACTTCTAATTTTACCGTAAAAAAATAGCCCCTATCAGTAATTTCTAAAATCCCTGGGGACCCTAACCCCTGGGTCTTATAAAAAATGTTGGGGACCGTTGGGGGAGCCACAATGCCCCCACGATCCCGCCGACTTCCTGCGTCTATCGGGAGCCGGCATTGCTTTTCCACATGGGGAGATGCTAACTTGCATGTGGAAAAGCAATCTGGTTTGGATTTTGAAAGTGATCTGTCTTTCAAAATCCAAATCAAGGGGCATATTATCAAGCAGGGCGATAAAAATTATCTCCGTTTTAATGGGCTTGATAATATGGCCAACAGAAACCCATGTTCTGGTGTGAATATGGGCTTCTATTGGAAAGTGGTGCAAGGGTGTTGTAAATCTGGTTTGAATTTTGAAAGAGAGAGCAGGGTGCATCTGTAGGGTAAGTGCAGGACAGTGTAGGGGTAACAATTAGTATTCTATGTCCATTGGGGTGGATCAGTAGGGTAAGTGCAGGTTAGCGTAGGGGTAACAATTACTATTCTAACTTCAGGGGGGGATATGTAGGGTAAGTGCATGTTAGTGTAGCTGTAACAATTACTATTCTAATTCCAGGCGGTGCATCTGTACGGTATGGGCTGCATAGTGTATTAGTAAAAAAAAATATTCCAACCCCAAGGTGATGCATCTGTAAGGTATGTGCTGGATAGTGTATGAGTAACAATTACTATAAAAAGACAGGAGTTAAAGGAGAAGGAGACACAAACTTTCACGGTCAACCTGGACGAACAGAAAGTGATGAGAGATTTGTTCCAACGTGCTTAGCGCTGAGAGCATGGTTAATCAATAAATGGGGTCTGGCAGATGAGTTTGTACTTATTCTGCAAGAAAACTTTCGGGGTCTTGCAAAAGCAAGTCATCCTCAATAATTCGCATTGCACTACACTTGTTATGCAAATGTCGCACATGTTCTTTTTCACTTTGTAAGTGAAGTAAGGAGTGGCAGACAGTGGGGAAACATAAGTCATGTGATTGATTGCTAATGCAGCGATAATGTTAACGCCATGACTGATAATTTTCCCATAAATTTTTTAAAGATTGTTGATTATACTTCACCTCGTAAACTTTATTTAATCAAACACTTGTGTGTTTTATTCCAAAGCGTTCTTTTAAAACTACCCTTTTTTATTGTTAATATTTATTGTAAGCAACAATTGTCTACCCCTACGTGTACTTGCAAGGTCATCTGATTTGCTCGTATGTTAAAAGAAGAAACTTTCTACACCTCATTTTCATTGGTTGTGAAGCATTGTAAGAAGACGTATTACCAACCAATACTTTTCCTTGCGCAGATTTTCAAAAACATTTGATTGGCTGTTGTGTATCTAACTCTACCTTCCTGAACCTAATGTTGATTGGCTTGTTTTTTCTATGTGACGTTGCGATACCCTCACCATGTACGTAGCCCATTTTGAGACGCACTTTATTTTACAATATGTTTCAAAAACTAGTTGTGGTAGGGTGTTTTTAACTTAAACTGTGTACTCTGCTTACGAGTTTGTTGACTGTAAAGGTACTTAAAAATATTATTCTATTTTCTATTCTATCATAATTGTGCTGACTTTTCTCCTTTAGCGTAAAGTACTTTGTCCTTTTATTAAATGTATAATTCTTCAAACCACCCTTGCAAGAAAAATGCACAAGTTTTCAAAATATTTTTATTCAGTCTTTTATATTCATCACATGAGTGAAATGCAAAATATTTTTTTCATTCATTGGTATCACGCGTTGGACCTAATTTATTTTATTTTATCATAAGCACTCATTCCTTATGTTTACATTATATAAGTGTTGCCCAATCATCTTTATTTAAATGCTTGGGCTTGTTTTACTTTCAGATAAAGTAGAATAGAAGTGCTACGACAAAATCTCCCTCACTACTTCATCTTTCTTTTTTTATGTCCACTTCATGTCATTATTACATTTTACAATCATATTTAAAAATTGAAAGCATTATTAATTAATATTTGAAGACACAATTATATATATATATTTTTTTTAAGTGCTTGCGAAGATAATCCTCCTGTTGGCAAAAGCACTACTCAATATAAATACTTTTAACCCATTTTCACTCTAGAAGATAAAGAGTATTCTCCCTTATTCAAAAGTATTTCTTTTTTGCGTCAATAGTTCACTTATACTACATTTTTCAATCATTCAGAAGTACTTGCATACCAAAAAAAGATATTATTTAATATTCTTTCAAATTCTCTGTTGAAAGTCATCCAACTCCACTTGAAGAATCATAAAGTTGAATGTAAATTAAAATATACATTAACAATATGATCCCTCTGTGGAAATGAAAGATAAACTCAAGATGATACCATCGCTACTAATCATTACCTTGCACGTAGCAATTCCTTAATGAACCTATATTTCTTGTAATGGTTTTTTATGCTTTATTTAAACTCATTTTTCTTATTAAAGCATTTCTATAGGTTACTTTTTTAATACGAGTATTAACATTCATTCCCCTTTTTTTTATTTATTATTCTAGTAACTTCTCTTTTTGAAAACTTTTTTTTATTATTCTTCATTACCCTAAACCCCTATTTTCCCTGCATCCCGTGCCAGAGATACTCTCTATTAAACTTCGAGTATTCTAATTTATATCCAAGTATTAAGTTATTTAATTCCATTACTCCGAGTTTTAATACATTTATTTATCTAATATTTGTCATCTTTCTTTTATACACTGTAAGGGATTTTGTTATTTGTCTATAATCACACTGTGAATCAGTGTCCATTTGGGAAAATTGAGAGAGAATGATTTGGTTGGTTGATGTGTTTGCAGACACATTATTATATGTACTGTTGCAGTGAGTTAGGCTTTAGGGAATGTAGTGCTTGAAACTCCTATGCACTATGCATGTAGTAGTCTAACGACCTTCACACCTGTGTTTACGGCCTACAATTCTCCAGTTAGTATTCTTACACTCCAGCAAACACTCTGTGACTGCTTTTACAATCCCATAGTGACTCTTTCAGTAGCAAGTAGTAATCATTTCAGTGAAGTCCAAGGGATACTGTTATTTGTCTAGAAACACACTCTGAGTCAGTGATCATTTGGGAAAATTGAGAGAGAATGATTTGGTTGGTTGATGTGTTTGCAATTACATAAGTACATGTACTCTTGCAGTAAGCCAGGCTTTAGGGCATGCAGTGCTTCAAACTCCTATGGATTATGCATGTAGTGGTGTAACCACTTTCACATTTATGCTTCAGGCCTACAATTCCCCAGTCACTATTCATATACTCCAGCAAACACAGTTTGACTGCTGTTGCAATCCCATAGTGACTCTTTCAGTACCATATAGTAATTCATTCACTAAAATAAAAGTCAACCAATTAAGAATTCAACCAGTGTCTTTCCTTATATTACTATAATCATTCAGTCAGTAAGCATATACTCATGCAGTGACGCTTGTTCAGGAAACAACTTACAGCTTTTATACCTTGGCTATTTTCTATACAGGTATATAAACTTGTAATATCAAGTGTAATGAGCAGCATGTCAGGCTTCCATTTCACATTATCAAGCTGTAAGAATGTAAGAACCGAGATTTCTAGCCCATGGTGCAAAAAGGAAATCCAAATATCTTGAGCAGTTCTCAAGTAAACTATTTATGGATTCTACAAAGGGTCTACCGGGGGCCACAATGGATTTTTATGAACCTTAGGGAGGTGATAAAATGTGGGTAAAGTTGGATATTCGTACATTAAGAAATCAAATTCATCAATGTCCAACATCCCATCATCTCTCCATTCACGAAGGTTCTGATGGAAGGTTTCCACACAGTCCGAATATTCTCTCCTGGTGGTGGGTAGGTAACATTCGTGGTCTTCCAATTGATTAAGGGCCTCCTTGAAGTATTGATCTTTGGGGAAGATCACAATGTTACTCCCTTGACTGAAGGTTTTATCACAATGGAATCATCCTGTCTCAGACTCTGGATTGCTTGCCACTGTTTGGAAGTGATGTTAAAATGTCTCTTTTTATTTTCTCCTTGTTGGAGCTTCTTTAGGTCTGTTATTACAGCTTTGCTGAACACATCTATGGCATCCAAAGGTGTCTGTGGACATATTCTGGATTTTTGTTTAAGCCCGCTTTTACCGTTGACTTGTTCAATTCCAGTATACGGTAAACCTAACCTAACAGCCCCTCCATCATAGGAGTCATATCCATGACTCGATGTTTCCAGACTCTGGAGGAGTTCTAGTGTCTCCAAGTTCTTACCAGTAAGACAGTCCATTCGTGCCCCACTTGATGTAACTGTGTCAATGGATTTCCTAGGATGTAATAGGTCGATTTTTTGAAGTTTCAGTTTTCTTGTAAACTTAAAGAGGTCTATCCTAGTATCAACATAATTGAAGTCCAATGTTGGACAGAAAGTAAGTCCCAATTGCAATACCTTCAGTTCTTCCATACTTAAAGGCCGATCCGAAAGATTGACGACATTTTTCTCTATCATCTCTTGCCCCTTTTGCCTTTGCTGCGGGTCACTCAGGTAGTTGATGCCTCCTCGTCCTCTCTTGCTGAGTCTTGTTTTGCATTTCTTTTTGTTTTTGGAGGGTGAGTCCGTGCGGCTGGTCTTTGGCAACTTTTGCGAATCAGCTTGAATTCTTGAAAAAAAGTAGTGGATTCAGCAGCGATTTCTCTTGTTTCCTCATTATTCAATTGTTATGCTCCCGATGTTTCAAAATCTGATTCCGAAGTTTTTCTTCTGTAAGATAATCCTGCTTTTTTCCTACTCATTTCCTTTCTTGTTGCATCATACTTTCGCACAAAGGTCAGGATGCATCCTGATTTGTAGTCTTCTTCATCGCATTGAAATTTTGTTTGTTTGCGGCGACGTATTCCATTTTCATATTCTTTTAGTCTAGCAACCATAGCCGCTCTTAATTCATCACTCTGTTTACTGTCCTTCTCCTTACTGATTTGCTCCTCCAGTTTTTTTATTTCTTCAAGCAGTTTCTTCTGGTCGTTCCACTCATATTTAGTTAATATTTTCATCATTCCCCTTGCTGACTCTGTGGTGTATTCAGCCCAGTCTTGTAGTAGCTGGGGATCAGGGTTTTCATAAGATGGTACAGTGAATATGCGCAGGCCACGTGGGATCCGTCCAACCTCCATATATTTTTTGAGGGACGTTCCTTATCACCATTTTCTTATCTCCTTTTCCGTGGTTTTCTCCAATGTTTAAAAGAGAACTTTCAAATGACGCACTGGAATAGTAGAGTTGCTTGACTCTTTTAAAATACCTTTAGCACGCATGCCTCTGTCTTTGAAGTTACACTGTGCAGCCTCCTCTCGCTCCGTCATGGAAGACATGGTGCGGAGACTGAAGTTACTTTAACAAAGTGCCGAGGTGGGAAAAAAAGCCTTCCCTTACATGCACGGCTTGCCGGCGAGGTTAAAGCTGTTGATATCTAATCTCTTCGCTATGTGCACAAAACGGAGACAGCACTTACTGGGAACTTAGTGTGGGGCACGCGAGTCCTCCGAGCCGCGTACTCCCAGACGCCATTACCGGCTCCGTGCTGCTCCGAAGTACGTCTCAAGCGTGAATAATCCCATATCCGCCTTCAATTCATGGGCAGAGAAGTAAGAATCCTCTCGTATATATATATATATATATATATATATATATATATATATATATATATATATATATATATATATATATATATATATATATATACTTACATATATATATATATATATATACTTACATATATATCCTAACAATATTTGTCTGGTTTTGAACCACCTCATACTTTCTTTCCCACAGAGGGGTCCCCAATAAACGACCTCAAATCAAAGTATCATAGTCCACAATTATCAACAGAAATGCCACAATTTCCTGAGTCATCCCCATAAATATTCTCTAATGCCATTGGGCACAAACACATTTCAATTCTCTTCTTAAAAAGTAGTCTGAGAATAACAATCAAGATGTTATTCACTAAAGAGAAACATCAAATGATTGCCATTTATGTATCTCTGTATTTCTCTTTGGTGATGATGTTTGTGACAACCTTTCCCTTGGACCTAATACTGCCAATGCTTGACTTTTCAGCTCCTTTCAGACATAAAGTTTTGTTTGTTAACTGTGTACGAAAGTATTAGCATTCATGGTGGAACCATTTAACAACCGGATGTATGGAAATGAAACCTCATCTGATTTATTGTTTTGTGTGTATTTCCTTTTTCACATGTTTACCTATCTACAAGTATTACATTTCAATTTTTTAAACAAAAATAAATACAACATAAAGCACAAATACCAAAAAATAGGAATTCCACAATCTCAACATACTTTCAAAGCTACCCTAGTTTCTCTAACTCTTTGATGACCTCTGAAGGATGTAAAATGATACACAATTGCCATTCTTTAAAATTTTAAATTATAATTTAATTTTAAAAATATTCATATTCATATTGTATTACGTGTTGATATATATAAGTATGTCTCTACCAAAGAAGTTTCCAATAAATTTGGATAGACACAATTATTCTACAATATTTCCAAAAGTATTTTCTCATAATAATGATTATAAAATGATGATGTTCTTGAAGCAATGTTATGTTATGTGAATTTGTAGAGCACAGCCAATCACAGGAATCCAGGCACTGAGTGGGGCAGGCCTGAAAGGGGAGCAGTAGATCTAGTGGCGGTTTCTTCATGAAGGTGGGGGAGCGTCTCCCCCAGCCCTCTATGAGCCGCGCTATATGTGAACAATAAAATGGTAATTAAATGATTTAATTGCCAATTTTTTTCACAAGGTGCGCCGCAGCTGGCAGCCTGCCCCCGAGCTGGAAGAAACGGATGGCATTTCCTCAGCTTCTGATTGGCAGTATGGTGGACTAGAGCAGTGGCTCGCCAAACACTGTAAAGTGTGCAAGTTTGTTCTTACAACAGCCAGCCTGACATGCACACTTTGCAGCCCTCCACCAAGCTGTCTTAGAGAGCTGGGTGGAGAACATCCATCCAGCCAGCTCACTCCCTCCAATCCCGGTGCTGCTCTCATGCTGGTTATCAGCATTCGAGCAGTGTCAGTGTTGCTTAGCGACTCATGATTGGAGCCACAGACTTCAAAGGACACAGAGGACACAGCCTGGGTACATAACATTTATTTTATAAAAAATGTTAGCGTAATGCATGCCAGTGATTTGGAGTCTAGTTACGAGTCTGGGGATCTGAGGACTGCCAAACTCTTGGGGGCACGGCGGTGGTTGTCTAGCCACCGGCGCACCTGTGGTCCAACCGCCATATCACAACTTTAGCAGTCGGACTGCCATTGCACTGCAGCAGCAGCCAAAGAACCTCAGTTCTCAGGCAATAGTGCAGTGGGCAGGGTCTCAGTAACATGCTGGTGATGCCACTGCCAAACCACAATGCATATTATGAGTTTCAAGATCGGCAGCTGTGACATGAAAAGGCTGGTGGTCCTGTCTTTTGGGAAGTGGTGGGGCACTTCGCTCGCCAAACCAAATTAACAAAACTTAGCTTTCAAATAATCCCCTGATTAGATCATGCCTGTTTTATCCGGAAGAGCCATGTCTTGAGGTTCTTTCAGAAGTGCAGGAGGGAACAGGAGGTTTGGCGATGTTTTGGGAGGTCTTTCTAGGTCATGGCTGTGAGGTATGAGAAGGAGCATCCTTTGCTTCTGGTCTTCTTGCTGACAACGGGGTGTGCTCTTGCCTGCGATGCAGATCAAAGGAATTGTTCTCCAATCATTTATTATCTCATCAGAATCAGAATGCTTTTATAAGAGTAATGCTTGTGAAGGCCAATTAAGAACATCAATCAATCAATCAGGGAATTGTGAAGTGTGCTACTCACCAGTGTACCCTCTAACCCGCGCGCCTGGGCGCCCGCGCACCTTGAAGGCACCGAGCGCGCAGTGCCTCTTGTGAAGCGCGCACACGTTCTGGCCGCCGCCCGCTTTCACAACGCGAGCGGCGAAAAACGGCAATTTACTGGTTGCCTGAGGCCTTACAAATGCCCTCAATCAGCCCGCAGCCTCTCTCTATTCAGAAAAGCCACGCATCAAGTCCAAAAGCATGACGTGTGCTTTACACGTCATGCTTTTGGACTTGATGCGTGGCTTTTCTGAATAGAGAGAGAGTGCGGGCTGATTGAGGGCATTTGTAAAGTATTCCTGTTAATCACAGCGCCTAACGGGCGCTGTGATTAACAGGAATACTTTCACAATCAGTTTTAGCCTCCCTTCTGGAATTGCTACCGGTCTCAAGTTGCGGTTCCAGCTGGGGAAGGGAGGGTGGGGGGGGGGGGGGGGCACTTGAGGGGGCAAGGCCCGGTTTACCGGCCTGGAGCATCGGGGAGAGAGGGGCTGAGGGCCCCCGGTACTTCTAGTAATTATTTCGAAAGAAGATGCAGCAGTTATTAATCAAAAATGTACCTAAAGTAGTCCAGTGTGAAACTTTATTGAGACCAGCCAAAATGTCTGAAGTTTTTTCATCTAACATTGTGCAAAATTTACTAAAGTTTTCAAAATGTCATATTATTCAAGTTTAGGTGAATTATGCATGCACGGAGAAATCACTTGCGCTGCACTCGCTGGTCTCTCACATAATTTTTTTATGCTTGATAAGCCCTCGAGTGAAAAAGTGATGAGAAATAACTGGGAGTATATTTATGAAGGGGTTTTGGTTCGTGTTTGCACCACACAACATGGAGAAAAGAAATGCAGCAAGTTTTTATATAGTGCGAACTCAACCGAAAAAGTATTGGAGCGCTTTACATGATTTATTATTATATATTTTTTGTTTGCATGGGGAGATGAATTGATTTGCCCAGAATCACAGAATTTTATTCCTGAGACTAAAAACCCATCTCCAAAATCGACAGCTCGAGCATTAAGCCACAACCCCAACCACAAGAGAGGAAGCATTTTCATTATTATATACAACATGATGCAAAAAACAACTATTGATAAAGCCAATAGTCTTGGCCAGGACTCGAGTCGGGGTACCACGCGGGTGTACGGCGTCCCCCCACTTATTTTACCGGGGGCTCGATAACTGGAGCAAATGGAGTCACACATTCACTCTTTGGCCTCTCTGGGGCGAGATCGGAGCCCATTCAGAGTGCTGCTCACGCACTGGCTTCTCTGATGCAATCGCATTTAAGGGGTGAATGAGGGGAGGCAATGAGTCTGATGGTGCAAGCCACCTTTGGTGACATCACTTCCTGTTGTGACGTCAGCGTCCCCCCCACTTCTTTTTTTAGGACTTGTGCCCTGGTCTTGGATTCTTGTAGGTATAATGTTACTTGTATTATATATCTGGACGCAATGACAGAAGCAGCAAAGTATCAGTACTGTAGCACACTATACGATGCACTCATTTTTAGCCTAATTGCTTTGAAGCCACACCCTTAATTGCATTGGTTACGCCCCTTTGAAATATCCCAGAGTATTTTCATCCCACTCAAAGCCCTGGTCTACAAACGCGGTCACGTTCTTGGCACACATAGCCTTGGCTGCAGCGCACAGAGACCTTACTCTGCCGCACACAGAGGAAAATAATTAGAGGGAACATTGCTACTCACCCGTGAGGGTCTCAAGGTGCTGGGAGGAGGGATGTGCAGCTCCGAGTCACGTTCCTGAAGGTGTGCGGAGTAGGGGAGCGTCAGATGTTGATCGGAAGCTCGTTCCAGTTCCCGATGTAGGAGAAAGCTCATCCAACCGCTCTGGTTCTGCAAATGTGCGTGGTTTCTATGAGGGCGAGGTCGGCGGAGCAGAGGTTTCTCTTGGGTGCACGGAAGGAGTCCCTTTTATTGAGTTTTTTGGGTCGGGTGTTGTGGAGGGATTTGTAGGCATGGGAGAGTAGCTTCAAAGTTACTCTCTTCTAGATAGGGAGCCAGTGGAGGTCTTGTAGGTGTTAGGTGATGTGTTCAAGTCGTGGCAGGCTGAGGATGAGTTTTGCCGCGGTGTTCTGGATGGTCTGTAGCAGTGTTTTGTTCATTCCAGCATAGAGGGCGTTACCCTAGTCCAGTCTGCTTGTTATGAGTGCCTGGGTGATGATCTTTCTGGATTTGGGGGGGATCCATTTCAAGGTCTTGCAAAGGATTCAGCAGGTGTTGAAACAGGTGGAGGTAACAGCATTGATCTGGGGGGTCATGGTGAGGGAGGAGTTGAGTATGATGCTGAGGTTCCGGGTGTGCTCCGTGAAGGTGTTGCCGAGGGCGGTGGGCCACCAGGTTTTTCCGAAGCTGAGGGGGCGGGTCAGAGGATGAGGACTTCTGTCTTCTCCAAGTTGAGCTTCAGACAGCTGCTGTTCATCCAGGATGCAACATCTTTCATTCATTCCTGGAAGATGAGTCTGGTGGGGTCAGGTCCCTCCATGAGGGAGAGGATCAGCTGGACGTCGTCAGCAAAGGATACTATGCTGAATCCAAGTTGTCTGCCAATGGCTTTAAGGGGGGCAATGTAGATATTTTAGAGTGTGGGACTGAGCGATGATCCTTGGAGTACTCTGCAGTTGATTTCTGTGGGTTTGGAGAGGAAGGGCGGGAGTTTGATCCTTTGGGCATTCTGTCAGTGAAGAAGGTGCGGAACTAATAGAGGGCAGTTCCCTGTATGCCGACATTGTGGAGTCTGGCTTGTTAGAGTGCAGTGGGAGATGGTGTTGAAGGCTGCAGAGAGGTCTAGTAGGATAAGGGCCGCTGTGGGGCCTTGGTTGAGGAGCATGCAGATGTCTTCTGTGGCGGCAAGGAGGCTGGTCTCATGCTGTGATTGCTGCAGAATCCGGATTGGGAAGGGTTGAGGATGGCGTTCTCCTCAATGAAGTTTGTCAGCTGGGTGTTGATGATTTTCTTGATGACTTTGGCCGCGCAGGAAAGGAGAGAGATGGGTCGGTAGTTTTTCAGGTCTGTCGGATCTGCAGAGTGTTTTTTGAGGAGGGGCTTGACTTCTGTGCATTTCCCACAGAGGGGTCCCCAATAAGCGACCTCAAATCATAGTATCATAGTCCACAATTATCAACAGAAGTGTCACAATTTCCTGCAATAAGTCATCCCCATAAATATTCTCTAATGCCATTGGGCACTAACACATTTCTATTCTCTTCTAAAAAAGTAGTCTGAGAATAACAATCAAGTTGTTATTCACTAAAGAGAAACATCAAATGATTGCCCTTTATGTATCTCTGTATTTCTCTTTGGTGATGATGTTTGTGACAACCTTTCCCTTGGACTTAATACTGCCAATGCTTGACTTTTCAGCTCCTTTCAGACATAAAGTTTTGTTTGTTAACTGTGTACGAAAGTATTAGCATTCATGGTGGAACCATTTAACAACCGGATGAATGGAAATGAAACCTCATCTGATTCATTGTTTTGTGTGTATTTCCTTTTTCACATGCTTCCCTGTCTACAAGTATTACATTTTAATTTTTTAAACAAAAATAAATACAACAAAAAGCACAAATACCAAAAAATAGGAATTCCACAATTTCAACATAGTTTCAAAGTTACCCTAGTTTCTCTAACTCTATGATGACCTCTAAAGGATGTGAAATGATACACAAATTGCCATTCTTTAAAATTTTAAATTATAATTTAATTTTCAAAATATTTATATTCATATTGTATTACGTGTTGATATATATAAGTATGTCTCTACCAAAGAAGTTTCCAATAAATTTGGATAGACACAATTATTCTACAATATTTCCAAAAGTATTTTCTCATAATAATGATTATATAATGATGATGTTCTTGAAGCAATGTTATGTTATGTGAATTTGTAGAGCACAGCCAATCACAGGAAGCCAGGCACTGAGTGGGGCAGGCCTGAAAGGGGAGCAGTAGATCTAGTGGCGGTTTCTTCATGAAGGTGGGGGAGCGTCTCCCCTAGCCCTCTGTGAGCCATGCTATATGTGAACAATAAAATTGTAATTAAATGATTTAATTGCCAATTTTTTTCACAAGGTGCGCCGCAGCTGGCAGCCTGCCCCCGAGCTGGGAAAAATGGATGGCATTTCCTCTGCTGCTGATTGGCAGTATGGAGGCCTAGAGCAGTGGCTCGCCAGACACTGTAAAGTGTGCAAGTTTGTTCTTACAACAGCCAGCCTGACATGCGCACTTTGCAGCCCTCCACCAAGCTGTCTTAGACAGCTGGGTGGAGAACATCAATCCAGCCAGCCCACTCCCTCCAATCCCGGTGCTGCTCTCATGCTGGTTATCAGCATTCGAGCAGTGTCAGTGTTGCTTAGCGACTCATGATTGGAGACACAGACTTCAAAGGACACAGAGGACACAGCCTGGGTACATAATATTTATTTTATTTAAAAAATTATCGTAATGCATGCCAGTGATTTAGGGTCTAGTTACGAGTCTGGGGATCTGAGGACTGCCAATCTCTTGGGAGCACGGCGGTGGTTGTCTAGCCACCGGCGCACCTGTGGTCCAACCGCCATATCACAACTTTAGCAGTTGAACTGCCATTGCACTGCAGCAGCAGCCAAAAAACCTCAGTTCTCAGGCAATAGTGCAGTGGGCAGGGTCTCAGTAACATGCTGGCGATGCCACTGCCAATTCACAATTCATATTATGAGTTTCAAGATCGGCAGCTGTGACATGAAAAGGCTGGTGGTCCTGTCTTTTGGGAAGTGGTGGGGCACTTCGCTCGCCAAACCACATTAACAAAACTTGGCTTTCAAATAATCCCCTGATTAGATCATGCCTGTTTTATTCGGAAGAGCCATGTCTTGAGGTTCTTTCAGAAGTGCAGGAGGGAACAGGAGGTTTGGCATTGTTTTAGGAGGTCATTCTAGGTCATGGCTGTGTGGTATGAGAAGGAGCATCCTTTGCTTCTGGTCTTCTTGCTGACATCGGGGTGTGCTCTTGCCTGCGATGCAGATCAAAGGAAGTGTTCCCCAGTCATTTTGTATCGCATCAGAATCAGCATGCTTTTATAACAGTAATGCTTGTGAAGGCCAATTAAGAACATCAATCAATCAATCAGGGAATTGTGAAGTGTGCTTCTCAACCGTGAGGGTCTCAAGATGCTGGGAGGAGGGATGTGCAGCTCCGAGTCACGTTCCTGAAGGTGTGCAGAGTAGGGGAGCGTCAGATGTTGATCGGGAGCTCGTTCCAGTTCCCGATGTAGGAGAAAGCTCATCCAACCGCTCTGGTTCTGCAAATGTGTGTGGTCTCTATGAGGGCGAGGTCGGCGGAGCAGAGGTTTCTCTTGGGTGCATGGAAGGAGTCCCTTTTATTGAGTTTTTTGGGTCGGGTGTTGTGGAGGGATTTGTAGGCATGGGAGAGTAGCTTCAAAGTTACTCTCTTCTAGATAGTGAGCCAGTGGAGGTCTTGTAGGTGTTAGGTGATGTGTTCAAGTCATGGCAGGCTAAGGACGAGTTTTGCCGCGGTGTTCTGGATGGTCTGTAGCAGTGTTTTGTTCATTCCAGCATAGAGGGCATTACCCTAGTCCAGTCTGCTTGTTATGAGTGCCTGGGTGATGATCTTTCTGGATTTGGGGGGGATCTATTTCAAGGTCTTGCAAAGGATTCAGCAGGTGTTGAAACAGGTGGAGGTAACAGCATTGATCTGGTGGGTCAAGGTGAGGGAGGAGTTGAGTATGATGCTGAGGTTGCAGGTGTGCTCCGTGAGGGTGTTGCCGAGGGCGGTGGGCCACCAGGTTTTGTCCGAAGCTGAGGGGTGGGTCAGAGGATGAGGACTTCTGTCTTCTCCAAGTTGAGCTTCAGACAGCTGCTGTTCATCCAGGATGCAACATCTTTCATTCATTCCTGGAAGATGAGTCTGGTGGGGTCAGGTTCCTTCGTGAGGAGGAGGATCAGCTGGACGTCGTCAGCAAAGGATACTATGCTGAATCCAATTTGTCTGTCAATGGCTGTGAGGGGGTCAATGTAGATATTTTAGAGTGTGGGACTGATGATCCTTGGAGTACTCTGCAGTTGATTTCTGTGGGTTTGGAGAGGAAGGGCGGGAGTTTGATACTTTGGGTTCAGCCAGTGAGGAAGGAGCGGAGCCAATTGAGGGCAGTTCCCTGTATGCCGGCATTGTGGAGTCTGGCTGTGAAAGTGCGGTGGGAGACGGTGTTGAAGGCTGCACAGAGCTCTAGTAGGATGAGGTCTGTGGTGTGGCCTTGGTTGAGGAGCATGCGGATATCATCTGTGCTGGCAAGGAGGGTGGTCTCATGCCGTGGTTGCTGCAGAATCCGGATTGGGAAGGGTTGAGGATGGCGTTCTCCTCAATGAAGTTTGTCAGCTGGGTGTTGACGATTTTCTTGGTTTACTTTGGCCGCGAAGGAAAGGAGAGAGATGAGTCGGTAGTATTTCAGGTCTGTCGGATCTGCAGAGGGTTTTTTGAGGAGGGGCTTGACTTCTGTGCATTTCCAGTCATCGGGGAACGTGCGGGTTTGAATGTGACATTGATGGTGGGTCCTAGCTCGTCAGGTGACATGGCAGCTCTGTGGAAGATGCGTGGCTGGCAGGGTTCTGTGGTGGCTCCTAAGTGAGTGCTCTTCATGGTCGTGGCGGTATCTTCAGTGGTGACCAGGGTCCAGGCGGCGATGGTAGGTTTGCTGTGGATGCTGGAAGGAGTGGTTTCTGGAGTCTGTTTGCTGAAGTTGTCATAGAGGGGCTTGATTTTCTGCTGGAATTAGTAGCCAAGCTTGTTGCAGAGGTCCTGGGAGGGTGTGATGTCTGTGGCTTCGCTGGGGGGGTGAATTCCTAGATGATGCTGGAGAGTTCCTTTGAGTTGCTGGAGTTGGCGAGCATTTTGTTCCGGAAGAAGGTCCTTTTGGTAGATCTGATGAGTTGGTGGCATTCTGTCATTGCTTTTTTGTTGGTGGTCTGGTTTTCAGTGATTTTGCTGTTCCTCCATTGTTTCACGAGACGTTTGCAGGTGTGTCTGGATTCTTGGAGGTTGGTGGTGAACCAGGTGGCCTTCATGGGGCGCTGTCTGTCAAGGTTGTGGAGGGAGTGAGCTTATCTGATCCATGGGAGTAGTTCTTTTGCTGCAGAGTTGCGTTGGTCGAGGTGGGAGGGGGTTCGTGGTTGAGGGTGGAGTTAAGGTGCTCCACTGTGACCTTGCTCCAGTTCCTTTGTGGTGGGCGTGGTGTGGGTTTGTGAGTGGTGGCATTGCTGAAAGAGAAGTGTATGCAGTGGTGGTCTATCAAGGGAGTTGGGGTGTGTGGCTGAAATGGATGTTGTTCCCTCCTTCAAAGATGGGGTCAAGGGTGTGTCCTGCCTTGTGGGTGGGGGTGGTAATGAGCTGTTTCAGTCCGAGGTTGTCGAGATTGTCCAGGAGGGTGGCAGAGTTGGGGTCGCTGAGGTTGTTGCGGAGGAAGTTGAGGTCTCCAATGAGTATGTTGTCCATATAGGCGATGGCATGGGGCACAATGAGGTCGGCGAAGGTAGTGCTGAATGAAGGTCGAGGTACGGGGGTCTGTAGGTGAAGGTGCCTCACATTGTTGTTATGGTGCTTGTGTGGATCTGGAAATGGAGGTTTTAGGTGGTAGATGGGGAGTTGCTCTTACAGGAGGTGGAGAGTCAGAGGGTGCTCTTATGTGCAATGGCGAGTCCTCCTCCTGGGAGGTTGGGGCAGTCCTTCCTCAGGATTTTGTATCCGTCAGAGAAGCAGGTGACGATGTCGGGTGGAGTTGGCATTGGTCCAGGTTTCTATGAAGAGGGCGACGTCTGGCAGGAGGCTGTTGAGGAGGTCCCAGATGTCTAATGTATGACTGTGCAGGGAGTGCACATTGAGGAGGATGCACCTCAGGGCTTCGTGGTGTTGGCATTCGCTCTGGGTGTGACAGCTGTGAGGGTGCAGAGGGTGTTGAAGGATTGTTGGCAGTGTCTGCAGGAGAACTGGCCGTGGGTGGTGTTCGTCCTAGACAGCTGGTGGCTGTTGTTTCTTCCGGGGTTGAGTGCATGGAGGTCAGCTGAGACGTAGCGGTGGGTGGTCGCAGAACCAGGGTCCCTGGCGCTGGTCGCAATGCGGATGGGCGCAGACAGGCTAGCCTTTGATGCGCCAGTGGCACGCCCATTGTGCACAGCCACACAGTGGCTGCCATTAAATAGGGAAGGGGAGGGAAGCGCAGCTGGGAGGCGGAAGACGGAAACCAGCAGGGGGGCGGGGCAGTGGTGACAGCAGCGGTGGGAAAAAAGGTGGTAAAAACTGGCACAGAGGACACAAACAAGGGCACAGGAATAATTAAAAAAATTTAAACAGGCAAACTAGACGGAATACAGAAATTAGAATTACAGAGGCACAATTACAGAGGCACAAATGACAAAAAAGCAGACAAAAGACAGAAAATAGGCATAAACAAAGACAGAGAACAGTGGACCAGCAGAAGAGCAAGGCTCTATTACTGGACCACCAGGGGTGAGGCGCAGGCAGGGGCCTGTACATTCATAGTACAATAGAACATTCAGATACTTCCACACCTCTTGGGAATAAATCAAATTGTGAGTATTGTTTTGAACTTTAATTACCCGATGTATGTTTTTTGTCAGTTGTTCACACAATCTTTCTCATATTCACTTAAATGTCCCCAGCTATACAGTAAAATTATGGTTTTAAGGTGCACCGTCTTATGATCTGATTGAGACATGATTGCATGTGTCCTCAAGTGCATACATAAACATGATCTAGTTAGTAGTGCAGAAGCGCTTTAGTCTCATTTTCATCTGAATATTTTTTATATGTAGCTATCCTTATTGCCCTGCCTAATTATATTGTATTATGTATTAATACAGGTTGAGGGAACCTTAATATGCATTCCTCAAAGTCGTAGGTTGGTTTCCATAATGTTATAGTAGTGTATTTATGAAAAGTGGCTTATTACGTCTTCAAAATCAGGCTGTATAGTTTTCTTCCCTACTACTGTGTACATTATCAAATATAGTACTAAAATCCTGCATACCTTCTCCCTATGGTTAATAGACAACCTTGCTTAAAATTTGAAATTTTAGAGTTGTTTTGTTTTCAATGTGTTTGAATTAGAAACTGGTTACATTGAAAAATGTGTGTTTTCTCTTATTTGGTTGTTTATAGTGTACACATTCACTCCAAGTGGCATCATGCCCTGATAAGGTGCTTTGTGTGACTGCAAACTGGGAGGAAAACAACATATAAGAAGAAGAGCAAAGTTTTGAGTGCAATCCTAAAACCAAGATGGTTTGCTTATTTGCAGAGGCATATCGAGAGAGTGCAAATTAATTTCCAAGGTAGTCAAGTGAGATGCCACAAGCACTGGCCAGTTTTATCTCAGAAACAAGAAACTATAGCAGTCAGTTGCAGGGTTGAATTCAAGATGAATCATTTTTTGGAAACCTTTCATTGAGCCCAAAAAAAGGCTTTATTCATGACCCAACGGATTTTTAAATGAGCTCTTTGTTTCTCAAGAAGACCTTCAGGCGTTCTGAGGGTGAAGTGCTTGACTTCTTGAAATCTATTTAATACTATGACTAGGAGGCCTAAGTGTAGGCCATTACAATAGACCAGCTGAGCTAGGACACAAGCAAACACAGCCTTTGGGTGAAGACATTTTGGAATAAATAGAACTACTTTCCTTAGGATTTGATGTGTTAGGAAGTGCGCAGATGTAACATCATTGATGTGCTTAGAAAGGGAAAGTTCATCCTCAACCTAGATGCTCAAAGGTCTTAGGAGCAGGGTTAGGCAGGGTTCCTGGTGAAGGAGGCCAGACCACATGGCCCCTTACCATTACTGGTGTCTGTGCATGTAAGGAAAAGGTAGTCCTCAATCCCATTTGGCATCAGAAGATTCTCTCATATCCAAGTTTGTATCTCTGACATGCAAGAACTGAGGTAAAAGAGAGAGTCCAGGGCTTCCTTGTCAAACTGTACTATCAGCTGTGTATCATAAGTATACTTTATTATTGAGCCTTTGATATTTAATAAAGTTGGAGTATTGGGCTACAGAAATGTTAAACAGTAGAGGTCAGAGTGAAGATTCCTGTGGCCCTCGACATGTAACAAGAGCATGGTTAGAATCGTGAACAGGCAAGCACAAGATCTTGGTTTAATGAAGTACGAAAGAAAGTGAATCAGTCACCAAGTGGCCCTGTAGTCCCACATTTACAGAGCCCATGCAGGAGAACGGCATGGCCATTGTGTTAAAGGTGGTGGATAATTGCAGCGTCTATTGCCTACATTAAATTGATTGTAAGATGGAGGGAGCCTAAGAACAGCAGCTCTCTTTCTAATTTGCTTTATTGGTGAGATGTATGACACGTACATATTTTCATATTAGTAATTAGGATCATCGGTCAGATGTTGCATTCGTTTTTAACGGATAGGTGAGGTCAAGATCCTGTTTCACTACACATCATTCTCTCTCTCTCTCATTTCTGAAATAAACATGAGAAGTTTTTGAGAACCCTGTTGACTATCGTACATTACCTGTACACTTTATCTCTTAATACTAAAACATAATGTGAGAGATTTGCATACTGCAATAAATCTCATTCTATCGACAGAGGTCCGCAAAGTGTCACCTCCGCCTTTTGATGACCACCTTCTCTCATCCTGGACAGTAGAAGTGTTGTCTAGTATGTTTGACAATTACAACACCGAACATTGACCTTTCAGTCACCAATGTAGACTGATATCTATAATGAAGCTGAATAAGTTGTATCACACCAAGGTTTAAATAACACAAAAAGCCATGCACTAAATTTCTTTTTTCTCATAGAATGATATCAAAAGTTACTATTATTGCAAAGCCTTGGCTTCTCATGTTTTATTAAACATCCTTCATATCCTCTTATCGAAGTGTGACATGCTGCCATGTACACTGCAACATTCTTCTTGGTAGGTAGCACAATGCTAACCTCATACAAGCATAGGCTTTCAAATGCTGAACTTCTGTTTCATTAGTATGGACTCCATTAGGTGTTGGTTGTAGCATAAATTCCTCCAATGTGTGTAAGAAGTCTCAAATTATTTGTCTGACGATTCTCTTCTGCTGTACTGTTTGCCAGCAGAATTACCTCTGCCACAGGGCTGGTAAGGCAGCATTAAATCGATTGCTAGATTCTCTAACAAAGAAAAATCTTCCAAATAAGTATATAGCATGTGCTTGAATATCAGATACGTTCTGGTCATAAGCTAAATCTGGGTCTATTTGTATACCATAGTGGGTTGTACAATTTCCTTGCTGTATGAATATCTGTGATATGCACTCAGTGTTTAGGTATGGCCACAAAAGTCTAATTTGTGATGAAGCAGGACCAGCCGCGATCCAGTCGTAATAACAGTGAAGGGGCAGTGGGGGCAGGTAAGGGGGAATTTCAAGGTAGGATGCCAAGGGAAAATTAATTTTCCCTTGGCATCCTACAGCCCCACCGCTGTTACCTGCACAGACCGCGACTGAGCAGGACCAATAGCCAGATATCCCAGCCAACATAGGAACTAGTAGTACTACATTCCAGATAAGAAACGATTTTACCAAGGGCCAGATGTACAACCATGTCATTTAGCGACTTGCAAATTGCGCTCAATTGCGGGTCACAATTTGCAAGTCTCTAAATGCCATGTACAACAATGTCTGAGACACTGTTAGTGATCCCTGATGGGGTCGCAAATTGCATGCCTCATGCATATTAATGAGGCACTCATAATTTGCGACCCCATTAGGAATTGCTAGCCCTCCCATATATGGTCGCCTAATGGGCTCAGCAGCAGGTACGGCCCGTGCCGGGCGTTATACTGGGGGGGTGATGTCAGGCAGGGGAGGGTCAGGGTGGGGGGTTGTAAAATGCGGGATATGGACCATTAGAGGTAAGTACCAATACAAATAAATAAAACTAATTTCGTTGCCCACGCTGCATCGCCAAATGTGATGCAGCGTGGGCAACGAAATTCGTTTTAATTATTTTTATCGGTACTTACCTCTAATGGTCCATATCCCACATTTTACAACCCCCCACCCTGACCCTCCCCTGCCTGAAGTCACCGCCCCAGTATAACGCCCGGCACGGGCCGTGCCTGCTCAGCAGACCTCCTTGTCTCAGACTGCCTTTAAATAAAGCAGTTTTTTTAATGCAGCCCGTTTTCCTTAAAGGAAAACAGGATGCATTTGAAAAAAGAAAAATGAAACGTTTTGGTTTAATTTTATAAGGGCAGGTAGTGGTCGATGGGACCACTGCCTGCCACTAAATAATATTTCCCCCTGCATTTGCAAAGGGGAAACGGTCCCCAGGGGACCCCTTCCGATTTGCGAATGCTTTACCACCCTCTTGAAGAGGGCGGTATTGCGAGTGTTTTGCAACCGCAATTGCAGTTGCAAAACATTCTTACATAGGCCTCTGAATCGCTATTAGGAAGGGACGCCCTGGGAATGCCCCTTCCTAATAGCGACTCGCAATTCCTAATTAGCAAGTCGCGAAACAATTGCGACTCGCTAAATAGGGAATTTACGTGGCCCTAATGGATTTTGCATGCGCCAATGCATCGCAAACCCATTTGCTCATGCAAAATAGGGTCATACATCTGGCCCCAAATCTGTGCAGTTTTTGCGCCAGAGATTGTTATGAAGCAATTTGATTCCAGAGATCTTTAAATCTACTTGTTAGTTTCTGTAATTTAAGGCACTGTACCTGAGGCGTCTGCTACACACGTCATTTATATTGACATTTCACATTGATGCAAAGATTATACTGTAACTGTTTACCTACTAAATGCTCTGTAGAGGCCTAGTACACAATAGGTCTGCCCGGGAGCTCACCCTGTGTCCCTAGGGTTTCAAATTTTTAGCTAGTTAATCAATAGTAAGAAAATTGTTCAACGTTAAATAATACACAAGGTTTTTGTAGGTATAACTTACTTTAGTGTTACTCTATTCATATATATGCACTCGAAACATAAACAATGTCATAAACAAAAATGACAATTTGCAGTTTTCATAGAGTAAACAAAATAGACCTATAGCATAATGTTACTTAAGCAAATAATACTTGTGAAACATAAATTATAACATATCCCAATGCATTTCGGGTCTGCTGCGACCCTTCTTCAGGGGAATACAATTACAAATAACTCATCCGATTTTGATACTGTTTTGGACATATGATTCGTCACATCAGTTCCGTTTTCAGAGCACTGTGAAAAAATAATGAGGTGTTCCAATATATTTACATGGTATGTACAAGATCTAAAAAATAGAGTTAACATGATAGTCCATTAGTGTGAGTCCAAGCCGTGTGATGACCGGTAAGAATAAGAAACGACACATGGCTGATAGCCAAGCGTGATGGTTCAGAAGTTTCCTCAAACACCACCAAGTGTACAGAGAAACCCAATAAAGAAAGAGTAAAAGTATATGTAAGATCCGCTTAAACCCATGACCAGAGACAAGAGTTAATCTAGCATAAAAGAAAGACATCTACCTGATGTTGAACCTATGGTGTTTATCTGCGTATCAAATGACAGTCCTCGAATAACATGATCGGCCTCTGAGGGGAATGTGGTAAATAGGTTCGCGTTACAATTAGGTGTGAACATGTCAAAACGGACCAGTAAGGGAGATACGTACGTGCATAGCTTACCCTCAATGAGGAGTATATGCGTCTCCGATATATCTGAAGGAGAAGGTGTAAAATCCGGTTGTGACTGCCGCTAAAAAAGTAGAGGGTGCACATCAGCTGCCAATATTTAAAAATGACCGGTTAATGTTAACTAGAGTGGCCCTAGAAAGGAGGCATTCCTTACCTCGCCAAACTCGCGTGTAGTCGCAAATGTTTCCAATGCGCCTGTTGGGCAGAACGTATGTTGCGGTTGCCGTTGCAGCTGTAAGGTGATAAATAGGCATAAGCTGCCGCTTTTAAAACTACGCGTGAACCCCATGAAATGTTCCCAAGCGATTCTTACCTCGCCAAACTAGCGTATCTTGGCCTCTGACCTCACGATAATTTCCGGTAACAACATCCGGTATGTGGGCGTGTCCCTTAAATAACAGGACGTGCGCGGTACATGTTTTAAACTATGAGACTGCGTGGCGACATATTGTAATGTTCAATATAAGCATAAAGCCATGTGTAAGAACAGGGATTTGTATTAAAAACTGTACCTGTTTGTTCCATAGTAAACGCGAGTGTCCTAGGATGTTATGTAAAATAAACGTAAAAATAAAATGAAAGCGTGTAATGAAACAAGAAATGATAAGAAATCACGAGTGAGTTTGTTAGTATGGACTACATGTCAATTCTTTACAAAAAGTAAAATTTAAAACAAACATGAACTCTGTTTGTCCGAGTATATCAAGCGAAGATCCTCTTACAATGTGCTAATGAATACACACTAACCAGAATAGGTATTCACATGGAGGTAAATAATCACTCAGGTTGACCATCTATAGAAAACATGCCATTTCATACTGATCGTTAAGCCCGCCCGGGGTCAATGTACCCAATTTTTTTATCCAAAAGGTTTCCCTCTGGGATAGGGCTGTGTGGTGGTCCTTACCCATGTGTTTCTCTACTATTTCCAATACAGTAAATCTCAATTGTGGTATGGTATGGGGTACTTGAGACCAATGTGTAGCTAAACTGGATGTGGTGGATCTGTTACGTATAGTGCTCTTTTGTTCAATTATGCGAGTCTTGATTTTGCGAGAGGTTCTGCCAACATAAGTTAATCCACACGGGCAAAGAATAGCATAAATCACCCCTGTGGTGTTAGTCAGCGCTGTGCTTGAGCTGTATATCTTTACCAGTTTGAGGGTGGGCAAAAACCTTGCTGACTATTGCATTGTTGCATTGGCCACAATTATGACATCTCCGCATGCCTCTATAGGTGATTGTTTGATTGTTCCGTGGATGCTTTAGTATTTCTCTGAGGTTTTTGGAACGAGTATGTGCCATGATGGGAAAGTTCTTGAAGATGTTAACAAAATCTGGTTCACTGGCGATCATTTCCCAGCGTTTCTTGATGATCTGTTTAATCCTTTGCGATTGCGTGGAGTGTTTCATTACGAATACTATTCGTTCATTGGCTGATTTTTCTGTTTTCTTCAATAGTTGTGTTCTATCCATTCTCGAAACCTTCTGTACTGAAGCTTCCAGTATGCTTGCGGGATAACCCCTTTCACAATATCGTGTGACTTGTTCTTGCATAAGAGTCTTACACTCATTCGAGTCAGACGTGATCCTTTTAATTCTAATCAGCAGTGAGGTGGGTAGGTGATCCTTGAGGTTTTTTGGATGAGCGCTCGTGTAGTGTAGCGCATTATTGACATCCGTTGGTTTGTGGAACACTTTCGTTGAAATGCCTTGTTGTGTTTTACAAATTTCTATATCCAGAAATTGTATCATTTCATTCTGGATATTGTGAGTGAATTGAATCCTCGGGTTGCATTCATTAAGTGCTTTAATCCTGCTTTCCAATTGACTTTTGGTGCCCTTCCAAATTATGAGAATGTCGTCTATGAAGCGTAAGAACAACACTAGGTTGTCTGTCCACTCCGTTTGTGATAAAATGTGTTGTTGCTCAAAATATGCCATAAAGGTATTCGCGTATGCAGGAGCTCCGGAAAATCCCATTGATGTACCTGTTCTTTGGAGAAAGAACTGTGATTTCCAGGTGAAATAGCTGTGGTACAAGGCAAAATGTAAGAGCTCTAATAAAAAAACTCCTAATTGTTGGTCAAAGTCAGACTGTAAAAATCTCCATTCTATGGCTTCCAAGCCTTCTGTATGCGCTATGGACGTGTAGAGTGCCACCACGTCTATGGTGCACAATAACGTGTTGTCATCAATGAGGTCATTAACCTCTGCAAGCTTATTTAGACAGTCCGTAGTATCTTTCAGATATGTGTCCCAAGCTTGTACCAATGGTTGCAGATGGTAATCAATGTAACGTCCGATAGGTTCATGAATAGAACCACATCCTGCCACGATGGGTCTAAAAGGTGGATCACTGGTGCTCTTGTGTATCTTTGGCAACATATATATATGTGGCACTTGTGGTGTGTTCGTTCTTAAGTACTTGCTCGTGTTGTTGTTGATTATTCCTGCATCTTCCGCCTTTTTGACGATTTCATCCAATGTTCTGCTGAATTCGTATGTGGGATCACGGTCAAGTGGTATATATGTTTCCTCATCAAAAACATGTTGGTTTACTTTTTGGTCATAGAGTGAAGTTTCCATCATAACTAGGGCTCCACCCTTATCTGCTGGTTGGAATGTAATAGAAGTGTCCTGTTGCAGATTATTCAGTATTCTCCTTTCTTTTTTGGTTAAGTTCTGTTTTTTCGGAATCTCATATTTGATGGCCTCCAGGTCTTTTCTCACAAGAATCTCAAAATTGTCTAATATTTTGTGTGAGATAGGGGACATGAACTTACTTTTAGGCTTGAATCTTTCTGGTTGTCTGGTATTTCCATTAGTGCCCATCGTAGAAAAAAACCACTTCAATCGCAATTTTCGTAGAAATTTAAAGAGAGCAATCTCTGTTTCAAGACCGTTGGAAACATAGGTGGGAACAAAGGAAGTCCCCTTGTTCAGGACTCTTTCCTCTTCGGTGGTCAGTTGTCTTTTGGAAATGTTCACTACTAGGTTGTTTTTTTTGTCACTTGTCTCTGTGGCCGTCCTGTTTCCGTTACTTTTTTTATGACCTTGTCCCCTGCGGGTGCGTCTTGACGTGTTTCTGTTGTCTGGTCTAGTGGGTGGATCGTTATCTGGTCTGGTGGATGAACTGACGACTGTCCTTCCGCTAAAAAAGACGGTTGAGTGCCCTTCGAGGTACTGGCTGTTGTTGTTTCTTGAGTCTCCACTACTATTGTTGTTGGTGCCGGTCTCCTTTGTAATGAGAGATCCTCATCCTGTACCACGCTTTCTTCTGATGATGTATTCTTTGGGGTTCTACTTGTGAATCTCCTTTGTGCATAGGCTTCCGCCCATGTATAGACCTCGTCTAATTTATAGTCTATCGTATCTCTACGAAATTTGCGAATTTTACGGTCGTGTACCTCCTTTGCATGGGTGTCCAATCTAGTATTGATGTCCTCCAAAATCTTTTTCCAATCATCCTCTGGAATATTCTTGGATAGTTCAAGTTGAAGTTTGTAGATGTCCTCCTTCAAGTCATTAAGTATTTGAGAAAGTTCTTCTATAATCAACAGTATAAGGTCCAGTGAACACTTATTGAGGATCGCTTGCCACTTTAAAATGAATGCTTTGTTAAATTTAAATAACATGGGTTTTAGTGCAATTCGTAATCCCCTAGGGATTCTTTTCGCTTTGTGGTATTCAATTAATGTTGTTGCGTGGAGCCGTTGGTTTACCTCTCTTCGCATGGTATACTCTAATTGTTTCAACATTTGAGTTGTGGTGCCCTTAGACGTGCTGAATGTGCGTACTTGCTCAATTAACGAATATATAGATGCTGCTTCATCTGTGCCATATACCTTAATTTCAGCCTGATTGAGAGTAAGGTTTGCAATTTCTTGAAAAGAAGCCATGGTGAATTTTTCTGTGGGTGCTAGTCTAGTGTGGGGCTGGAGCGAAACTGCTATGTAAATGTGTAGCTAGCACACCTATGTAGTCCAATTCAACGTGTCTTTATAAGGTTAACTCTAGTATTGGGAGCTTCCCAGTATGAGTGGTTGTGCCCACAACTCTTAATTAGTACTGCTCTGTAGAGGCCTAGTACACACTAGGTCTGCCCGGGAGCTCACCCTGTGTCCCTAGGGTTTCAAATTTTTAGCTAGTTAATCAATAGTAAGAAAATTGTTCAACGTTAAATAATACACAAGGTTTTTGTAGGTATAACTTACTTTAGTGTTACTCTATTCATATATATGCACTCGAAACATAAACAATGTCATAAACAAAAATGACAATTTGCAGTTTTCATAGAGTAAACAAAATAGACCTATAGCATAATGTTACTTAAGCAAATAATACTTGTGAAACATAAATTATAACATATCCCAATGCATTTCGGGTCTGCTGTGACCCTTCTTCAGGGGAATACAATTACAAATAACTCATCCGATTTTGATACTGTTTTGAACATATGATTCGTCACATCAGTTCCGTTTTCAGAGCACTGTGAAAAAATAATGAGATGTTCCAATATATTTACATGGTATGTACAAGATCTAAAAAATAGAGTTAACATGATAGTCCATTAGTGTGAGTCCAAGCCGTGTGATGACCGGTAAGAATAAGAAACGACACATGGCTGATAGCCAAGCGTGATGGTTCAGAAGTTTCCTCAAACACCACCAAGTGTACAGAGAAACCCAATAAAGAAAGAGTAAAAGTATATGTAAGATCCGCTTAAACCCATGACCAGAGACAAGAGTTAATCTAGCATAAAAGAAAGATACTACGGACTGTCTAAATAAGCTTGCAGAGGTTAATGACCTCATTGATGACAACACGTTATTGTGCACCATAGACGTGGTGGCACTCTACACGCCCATAGCGCATACAGAAGGCTTGGAAGCCATAGAATGGAGATTTTTACAGTCTGACTTTGACCAACAATTAGGAGTTTTTTTATTAGAGCTCTTACATTTTGCCTTGTACCACAGCTATTTCACCTGGACATCACAGTTCTTTCTCCAAAGAACAGGTACATCAATGGGATTTTCCGGAGCGCCTGCATACGCGAATACCTTTATGGCATATTTTGAGCAACAACACATTTTATCACAAACGGAGTGGACAGACAACCTAGTGTTGTTCTTACGCTTCATAGACGACATTCTCATAATTTGGAAGGGCACCAAAAGTCAATTGGAAAGCAGGATTAAAGCACTTAATGAATGCAACCCGAGGATTCAATTCACTCACAATATCCAGAATGAAATGATACAATTTCTGGATATAGAAATTTGTAAAACACAACAAGGCATTTCAACGAAAGTGTTCCGCAAACCAACGGATGTCAATAATGCGCTACACTACACGAGCGCTCATCCAAAAAACCTCAAGGATCACCTACCCACCTCACAGCTGATTAGAATTAAAAGGATCACGTCTGACTCGAATGGGTGTAAGACTCTTATGCAAGAACAAGTCACACGATATTGTGAAAGGGGTTATCCCGCAAGCATACTGGAAGCTTCAGTACAGAAGGTTTCGAGAATGGATAGAACACAACTATTGAAGAAAACAGAAAAATCTGCCAATGAACGAATAGTATTCGTAATGAAACACTCCACGCAATCGCAAAGGATTAAACAGATCATCAAGAAACGCTGGGAAATGATCGCCAGTGAACCAGAATTTGTTAACATCTTCAAGAACTTTCCCATCATGGCACATACTCGTTCCAAAAACCTCAGAGAAATACTAAAGCATCCACGGAACAATCAAACAATCACCTATAGAGGCATGCGGAGATGTCATAATTGTGGCCAATGCAACAATGCAATAGTCAGCAAGGTTTTTGCCCACCCTCAAACTGGTAAAGATATACAGCTCAAGCACAGCGCTGACTGTAACACCACAGGGGTGATTTATGCTATTCTTTGCCCGTGTGGATTAACTTATGTTGGCAGAACCTCTCGCAAAATCAAGACTCTCGCAAAATCAAGACTCGCATAATTGAACATAAGAGCACTATACGTAACAGATCCACCACATCCAGTTTAGCTACACATTGGTCTCAAGTACCCCATACCATACCACAATTGAGATTTACTGTATTGGAAATAGTAGAGAAACACATGGGTAAGGACCACCACACAGCCCTATCCCAGAGGGAAACCTTTTGGATAAAAAAATTGGGTACATTGACCCCGGGCGGGCTTAACGATCAGTATGAAATGGCATGTTTTCTATAGATGGTCAACCTGAGTGATTATTTACCTCCATGTGAATACCTATTCTGGTTAGTGTGTATTCATTAGCACATTGTAAGAGGATCTTCGCTTGATATACTCGGACAAACAGAGTTCATGTTTGTTTTAAATTTTACTTTTTGTAAAGAATTGACATGTAGTCCATACTAACAAACTCACTCGTGATTTCTTATCATTTCTCGTTTCATTACACGCTTTCATTTTATTTTTACGTTTATTTTACATAACATCCTAGGACACTCGCGTTTACTATGGAACAAACAGGTACAGTTTTTAATACAAATCCCTGTTCTTACACATGGCTTTATGCTTATATTGAACATTACAATATGTCGCCACGCAGTCTCATAGTTTAAAACATGTACCGCGCACGTCCTGTTATTTAAGGGACACGCCCACATACCGGATGTTGTTACCGGAAATTATCGTGAGGTCAGAGGTCAAGATACGCTAGTTTGGCGAGGTAAGGAATGCCTCCTTTCTAGGGCCACTCTAGTTAACATTAACCGGTCATGTTTAAATATTGGCAGCTGATGTGCACCCTCTACTTTTTTAGCGGCAGTCTCAACCGGATTTTACACCTTCTCCTTCAGATATATCGGAGACGCATATACTCCTCATTTAGGGTAAGCTATGCACGTACGTATCTCCCTTACAGGTCCGTTTTGACATGTTCACACCTAATTGTAACGTGAACCTATTTACCACATTCCCCTCAGAGGCCGATCATGTTATTCGAGGACTGTCATTTGATACGCAGATAAACACCATAGGTTCAACATCAGGTAGATGTCTTTCTTTTATGCTAGATTAACTCTTGTCTCTGGTCATGGGTTTAAGCGGATCTTACATATACTTTTACTCTTTCTTTATTGGGTTTCTCTGTACACTTGGTGGTGTTTGAGGAAACTTCTGAACCATCACGCTTGGCTATCAGCCATGTGTCGTTTCTTATTCTTACCGGTCATCACACGGCTTGGACTCACACTAATGGACTATCATGTTAACTCTATTTTTTAGTTCTTGCACATACCATGTAAATATATTGGAACATCTCATTATTTTTTCACAGTGCTCTGAAAACGGAACTGATGTGACGAATCATATGTTCAAAACAGTATCAAAATCGGATGAGTTATTTGTAATTGTATTCCCCTGAAGAAGGGTCGCAGCAGACCCGAAATGCATTGGGATATGTTATAATTTATGTTTCACAAGTATTATTTGCTTAAGTAACATTATGCTATAGGTCTATTTTGTTTACTCTATGAAAACTGCAAATTGTCATTTTTGTTTATGACATTGTTTATGTTTCGAGTGCATATATATGAATAGAGTAACACTAAAGTAAGTTATACCTACAAAAACCTTGTGTATTATTTAACGTTGAACAATTTTCTTACTATTGATTAACTAGCTAAAAATTTGAAACCCTAGGGACACAGGGTGAGCTCCCGGGCAGACCTAGTGTGTACTAGGCCTCTACAGAGCAGTACTAATTAAGAGTTGTGGGCACAACCACTCATACTGGGAAGCTCCCAATACTAGATTTAACCTTATAAAGACACGTTGAATTGGACTACATAGGTGTGCTAGCTACACATTTACATACCTACTAAATGCCTCATCTTTCATGTTAAAATATTTTGGAAAAATCCATTTATATTGTTGTGAATAGCTGATATGAAACAATTCACCGAAGCGTTTGCAGGTTAAGAAAATAAAGTGACAATCCTTTGATATATTTCTTGCTCTCTCAGAACTGTATCAGAAATAAATTCCCCTAACCGTTTGAAGGTTATGAAAATAAAATGTTATACACACCTCGGCAACCTGTTACCTGAGTGAAATTTTAGAAAACTATTTCTAATCTACCACATCTTGAAATTGTTCATGTTTTTCAGCCTACTCCTAGACCACATTGGTTTTTAAATATATTTCTCACGGATCTAACCGATTTGATGGTCAGGTCCGCTTTTCATCAAAACGGGTGTTGAAGAGCGTGGGGATGTCCTATGATGAAGCATGACACCTGGTGGTGTGAAATTAGATCCCGTCATTCTTTTGTGTGTCTAGGAATAGGCTGAAAAACATGAAAAAATTAACAATGTTGGAGATTAGAAAAAGTTGTTATTAATAATCACTCAGTGGCTTTTGTGTGTATAACAGGTTCTGTTTGGAGGCTAGCTCACTGTTGAGGCCCTTTAGCCTCTAATTCCCTACCATGGATATGTCCCATGATTTTGTGATTTGATGATTACAAAATAAAGTGACAAGCCTTTGAAATATTTCCTATTCTCTCAGAACTGGATCAGAAATGCTTGTCATAATTGTGCTTCTAAAAATGTACTACTTTCTCTGAGAGCTTTATTTTCCTCTTGAGATGGAATTTCAGAACTGAAGTGTTTCAGAAAGAAAATCAAAACATTTTCAACTGAGTCCTTGTCAGTCTGACAGCATATTTTTCCCTCTTCGAAATGTGAATATGTGGAGTTTGTCGCTACTAGTATTCTTTCCTCCAAAACATGTTTTATCCATTAAAAAGAGGAACATTTAATTTAAAAACTACATTTACTGCAAAGGATGTGTGGCACAGTAAGGAACGAGTAATGAAAATGCAAAGACACATTACCTGGGTTCTCGGGAACAGAGGCCACTTTGTATGTGAGTTCTAATACTACATAAACATATAAATTAGACCAAACATTTTCTGCACATGATGACTAAGATTTTTTTCCGCAGAACTTTTTTGGCAATGGATTTTTACTAAATCTTTCGAATATTTGAATGTGAGATTCTCATTGGCAGGCTATAAAAATAACCTATGCCGCGCACATTCTGTACTGAAGTATTTAGTTTGAAAGCTATCAATTGTCTTTTCTGAAATAACCTAGGGTTATAAACTTCGAATCAAATAATTTCCTGCTTTGGCATGCCATTGATGAATTCGTAGGAACCAAATCAGGTTTAATTAAAAGAACATTTTCAATACCTTATACCAGTGCATATCCTCTACCTGCAGAGCCAGGTGTGAAAACCATATTAATGTATGATGGTATTGTCTTCGTTAACATACAACTCTTAATTGGTGGGGTATAAGCACGGGTTCTTACAAACATTTGCAGAAATAGAATATTTACATTAATAATCTGTGCATTTCCTTCCTAATTTTGTGCCAACTTGTTGAAACATTTCAATTTACTTGAGATGACAATGATCAATTGTTTTAGCATAACAAAGAATGTCATAATCCTGTGGTATCCAAGAAACCGATATCTCGAAAATATTCTAAAAAGACTGTGAAAAGGTCAGTAAAGAGCACAAAACAACAGGAAGGTCCCTTAGAAACTCATACTAGAACACCCAATGGGAGACTAAACTGGGTAGCTACATTTTCAGCCTGTTCTAACCAGTGAAGGAATATTGTTACCCGACATAGATGTTATGCTATGTTAAATGAGTATTTGTAAAGCTCACATCTACTCAGTGGAGTGTCCTGGTGCTGAAGGTGTGGTGGCAACGTTTGCCATGTGCTATGGAAACCAGGTGGAATATTATTGCTGGAATAACCAGGTTTTTAGTGACTTCCTGAACGCAAGAAGGTCCTGCATCAGTCTTAGTTCCAGTGGCAGAATGTTCCATAGTTGAGTCTCTTGTACCTGAAAGGAGCGTCCCCCTATCCGCGCTCAATGATATTTGGGGGTGCGTGCCAACTGAAGCGTTGAAGACCTTAGTGTATGATGAGGGCAGTAGAACCGGACTCTCTTCCTAATGTACACGGCACCTATGCCATGGAGAGCCTCTTGCGAACTGGGAGCCAATGTAGGGATTTCCAATGTGAAGACATCCATGCTCTTGGGCCAAGCATGAGTATTGCTCTGGCTGCTGCATTCTGGGCCACCTGCAGCCTTGCCTGTAGATACTCCGGCAACCCTAAGTGCAGGACATTTACGTAGTCCAGCCTGGCGACTATCAGTGCTTGGACTACCATTTTCCTATGTGTAATAGGCAGGAAGGGGAGAAACTGCTTTAGCATTTTCAACATTCCGAAGCATGTTCTGACACCCGTTTGAATCTGTGCCTGCATGGAAAGATTCTCATCCAGCTTCACTCCTACGTTTTTCACTGTCTTTACAGAAGTTGTGGGAGGAGACATGTCCACTGGCCACCAGTTCCGCCAGACGTTACTGGGGGGGGGGGGGGGGGGGGCTAAGAATATGATCTCTGACTTTTCAGGATTACATTTAAGTTGACTAGACTGGAGCCAGGAGAACACTTTTGATAAACCGGAGTTAATCACAACTCCTTAAAAATCCTTGTCTTTATTGGAGGCGAAGAGAAGCTGCGTATCGTCCGCATACAATACAATTTTAGATCCATGATCCTCGGCCAGAGTCTCTTAGGAGGCCATATATATATTAAAAAGAGTGGGGCTCAAAATTGAGCCCTGAGGAACTCCCACCTCCAAAGGGGTCATAGGGGCAGCAAAAGTCGGGGATCAAACTGTTTGCTGGCAATCCTTTAGAAAAGAGGCAAACCAGTTGAGTACCGCGCCCCCAAAACTGCACTCCTGAAGTCTCAACAGGAGTCGGTCATGGGGGACTGTATCAAAGGCCACAGATAAGTCCAATAATATCAATACGGCCTTGCCACCCTTATCCAAAGCGTCCTTTATGGCTTCCAAAACTTCCAGAAGTGCTGCCTCAGTGCTGAAATTTGCCCTGAATCCAGACTGGCTCTGATGGAGTACATGATTGGATTCGACAAATGAGGTGGTGACATGATTCACAACTTTTTCCAGGGCCTTGGAAAAGAAAGGAAACAAAGATGTTGGCCTATAGTTAGAAGCTAACCCTGGGTTCAGTGTCAGCTTTTTTAATAAGGGAAGAACTTTTGCCCTTTTCCACCTGCCGGGGACCAGCCCCTTCTGCAGAGAGAGATTAAGGATCCGATTAACCGCCAGATTAATAATCTCTGCTATTGATGCCAAAACAGTGGCGGGGATGCATCAGAGGGAGAGCCGGATTTGAGTCCTTTTATTATTTCTAGAGATTTATCCATGGAGACAGGTGGGAACAGTGCCAGAGATGGTTCTCTTACTTGAATTAAGGAGGAGTCATACTCACAACTCTCTCTGTGCGTAGAAGATGTTATAAGGAAGGTCTCCTGAATGTTTTTGATCTTATCATAGAAATAGGAGGCCATAGGGCCTGTCCATGCCTCAGAGGGAGTGAATGGCTTGACTGCCGCTGCAGGGGAGGAAAATTCACTGACTATTCAAAAAAATTCCTTATTTTTGTTTTGAGTACTAAATGTTGGTGGGAAAAGATGGAAGTCACCTATCTTCTCTTTCAAACATGGAAAGAATTTTGGAGAGGTGATATATACAGCACCACCAACACATAATGGGTCCGAGATCAACAACAACACCTGTGTGACACGGCCTGTGTGGGATGTGCAGTGTGTGCTCGTACACCAGAGTAAATAAAATATAACGTCTGGACCCTGACAAAAAATGGGAAAGTATTTCACACACCAATTGAAGCAGGAACACAATCATTTATACACTTCCTTGACCTTCTGAATCAGGTTATATTTCAATGAGGTCTAGAAAGGACAGCATTCGAATTGGGGAGCAAAGGAGCAACATCAGGCATCAGTAAGTAGTACAAGAATGACTAGCCGTTTTCTAGAATTGAGAAATAATGAGAATGACAATATGTGCATAGTGCCAGAAAAAGTGAATAAAGGCAATGATCACACACCCATCCAATGGCAGCTTCTTGTCAAAGAGCACAGATGGGTTTACAGGCTCCGAACACATCGGGTTGTCCTGTATCATGACATTCCATGAATACAGAAGTGGTCACAGTAAAGCTATCCCACAAATGTGGAATCAGTGTCTCTGACTAGGTGGAAATGTATTACTTTACCGAGCCACAGCAACTGAAAGTACTTGCTTGGTCATTGAGCAATTACTTTCCAGCAGTTTGAAGATTCCTGTATCCACGTGCATAAGAATGTAACTTCTCCCAGACGAATAGATATGTATGACGTACTATTTTAACAGTCAAACTTAGATATAGTGGCCCAATAAAAGAAATATATTCTCTTTGAAGTGCTTTAAATCCATGTTTTTTCAGCGGTCTAATCTATCTGGTGATATGTCCACAATGATCTGATTACTATTTGTCAGTACATTATACATTATGTGGCAGCTACAATAATGTAAAATATAGACTAATTTTTATGTGTTTATGATGGATTATGATCATTCATGTTCGATGTGTTAATGGAGCCAGAATCTGAAAGCAACATTGCGTGAATGTATATGGAACTTTGAAATTTGAAAATCAATAAAAATATGTTTAAAAAAAAATGTGACAGCTACAAGGATTATCACACGTTTCTTTAACCTTATATAGTGACCCACAGTGCACAACGATGATGAAAACCTATCACATCGTGTTCTACGCAGCTTGTTAGCACTCTTTCTCCTCCAAGATTATGAACCCCCTATAGTACATAAAGATGAAATAAAGAGCCCTCTCCAGTACACTTGCCTCTGACGCGGAAGGTTACGCTTCTCAAGATCACTGTCACATTACTGGACACAATGTTTGACGCTAGTGAAAGACGGACCTTCAAATATCACTCTCTGGAGGCACTAGGGGGCATATTATCAAGGGGGTTTATCTCCGCTTTTTTGGCTTTAAGAGCCAAGAAAGCAGAGATAAAATTATCTCCCTATTACCTAGCTGTCGCTAACACCAGTTAGCGACAGCTAGTAGGAAATAGCGACCATCTTGGGCCCCACTTTGCATGTCAGTGATATTTATCACTAATGACATGCAAAGTGGGCGTGCCAAGATGTTAGCAACTGAAAACAGTCGCTAACATCGCTATCTCCTATTACCAACTTTTGGAGATATTCGCGCTAAGCGCGAATATCTCCAAAAGCTAACACCTGCCCTGAGCAGTTCTTAGCCATGTTATCCAATGGGAGGTGGATAACATGGCTAAGAGTATTAGCTCGGTAATGCATGAATATCGCTGACTTTTCAGCGATATTCATTCATTTGCGGCGATTTTTATCGCATTTGCGATAAACCTTGGTAATACCAAGGTTTATTTGCGGTAAAAATCGCCGCAGCTCAGCGGTAAATTTTTGTCTCTAACCAAGCAATAGCGATAATTATCGCTATTGCTTGGTAATATGCCCCTAGGTTATCTTTAAAGTGTAACTGGGCGCAGTTTCCAGCAGGGATTAACTCTGTCTTAAGTACCTTGCCTGCAGTGCTACTCTTTAACTGTAATTATGAGATAATCACTTTTTCTCCACAGACTTCTCTCAAAGAGACCTTCACCCCCTCCTTTTTTGGTAAGTACATGATATCGATCCTTAAGGAATTTTGAAAGTGTGGCAGAGAATAATGGCATCATGCATGTTTTTGCTGTAGAGTGTGTTCATGTTTTGTGTGACACCTAACACTATTATGCACCAAATGTGTGAGGGTCAAACATAAGCTGTTCCTTATGCCATTTGGCATATATTTTCACAAGTACCTTCTTTTCGAGGCCATGGAACAAACATGTGAGGCTACACAATGATTTTGTATGGTGAGAATTTGAATGCATGTATGTGTATTTGATATGGAGACCTGCATCTCACACTAGTACTTCCTGTCATTGCAATTTCCCTACACGCTAAAACCACAGCCCAGCTGCTTGCTGATCCCTCTGCGAGGAACGATGTCCAACCTGTTTCCAAGATGGGGACCTACATACTTTCCCTTCAGGTAATGAGGTTTGGATCATTCAATGGGGAATTCTTGGCAGAACACACACACACCCTAGACACTTAGGTTAAGGAATGCATAATAGGAGTACGCTATCTAGATATTGTTTCATATGCTTGCATATATATCATACATAAAAAACCATAGGTTTCAGGCCTTATATAGTTAGGAATTAGCATTTAAAAAACCATTGAAATTGCTCCTATATAGTTAGTTGTACTAACTATATTTCGCGCACCCGCAATCCACTGCTGATGATGTCACATATTACATCATACATGACATGGTCAGTGACATCACTGATGACTTCACTGATGACATCTCAAATGACATCACTGATGACATCTCATTTGACATCACTGATGACATCATCCAGTGACTGTGTGTTTCTGTAAAGTTTAAATATGTTTTACATTTTGAAGAATGAGTGGATGTATAAGTGTCTGGATGAAGGATTTAGTAGGTGCGTGACTGACTGTGTGAGTGAGTGATTAAATGTGTATTACTAAATGAATGGGTTAGTGACTAAACTGTCTGAATGTGTGCATCAGTATGTCTGTTGTGTAAGCTGCTGCATGTGTTGATCAGTAGCAATATGAGTGGCTATATGGGTTATTGATTGGTTGTCCAAGTATTTGAATGGGAGACTGAGTATGTGTGTGGGTGGCTGGGAGGTGTGTGACTCTGTGCATAGATGTGTGAGCAGTTGATTCACTAGGTGTATGAGTTCAAGAGTGCATGTGGAAACAGCTATATGGGTGCTTGACTATGTGCATGGGTGTGTTGGTGAGTGAATGGATATCTCAGTGCTACATGTGCAAGTAATTACATATGTAAAACACAGTGCATGTGAGAGTTGGCATATATAAATGACTATACATGAGAGCCAGTGAATGTGCGAGTGGCTATATGGATCATTGTGTACTTGTATCAGTGATTATATAAGAGAGTAAGTATGTGTTAGTATATGTTTGAATAAGTAAGGTGTTGTGTGTATAACTGTATAGTTGAGGAAATGGAAGTGTGATTGATTCTTTGCATGACTGACTAGGTGTGTGAGTAACTCCATGGATGAGTGGCAGTGTGTGAGTGTCTGTATAGGTGTATGATTGCATATGATATTGTTGTATTGATGAGTGACTGTATGTATGAGTGATTCTATGGGTGAATGAGTGAATGTGTGTGTAGACCTAGGAATCAGTGAGTGCGTATGTAGTAACTGGTATTGGTGTGTCAATGGTTTCAAGAATGGTAGTCTGTATTTAACACTGGGTGTATCAAAGGTTATATTAGAGTGTGAGGAGGTGCATCGTATTATCACACGAATGATATCATCAGTGATGTGATCAGTGATGTCAAATGAGATGTCATCAGTGATGTCATCAGTGATGTCATTTGAGATGTCATCAGTGATGTCATCAGTGATGTCACTGACCATGTCATGAATGATGTAATATGTGACATCATCAGCAGTGGATTGCAGGTGCGTGAAATATAGTTAGTACAACTAACTATATAGGAGCAATTTCAATGGTTTTTTAAATGCTAATTCCTAACTATATAAGGCCTGAAACCTATGGTTTTTTAAGTGAATTTGCAAGGTTTTTAAAATGCTAATTCCTAACTATTTAAGGCCTGAAACCTATGGTTTTTTAAGTGAATTTGCAAGGTTTTTTAAATGCTAATTCATAACTATATAAGTCCTGAAACCTATGGTTTTTTAAGTGAATTTGCAAGGTTTTTTAAATGCTAATTCCTAACTATATAAGGCTTGAAACCTATGGTTTTTTCAGTGAATTTGCAAGGTTTTTTAAATGCTAATTCCTAACTATATCAGGCGTGAAACCTATATTTTTTTCAATAAATTTCAAAGGTTTTGTAAATGCTAATTCTATTAGCGGATAACGTTTATATATGTTATTATCCTTCTGGGACCACTTGAGCAGCCATGTTGTTTCTCAGGAGAAGTGAGGCACAAGTGAGCATAAATCAAGAGTGGAAAACGCGAAAAGGGGGTAGGGTTGAGACCCTCTGACCCCCTAGCGGGGTACGCACATGGTACGCGTGCCCTACGCATATGGTGCGCGTACCCCGCAATTCTTTTATTTTTTTTTGCCCTTGGGGGTCCTTTTGGGACCCCCTGAGGAGGGCTAGAGGGTTGGGGGGTTTCTACCCTGCCCCCTTTTTGTGTTTTCCACTCTTGTTTTCGGCTCTCTTGTGCCTCAGTTCTCCTGAAAAACAAGATGGTGGCCAACACTTTCAGGTTTGGACAGTTTGGAATGTTGACAGTTGACTGCCAGCTAATCAGAAACTAGCTCCCGCATGTAAGGGTACGTGCACGTACGCTTACGGTACGCGTACCATACGCGTACGGTGCACGTATGGTGAGAGCATATAGATATATCATTTGATCAAATTCAATTTTCTCAACAACTACTGGAGGGATTTTCACCAAATAAAGAAAAGGCAGTACTGCATACCTGTCCCTACCATTTTGCCAAGTTTGGTGTAATTCCGTTCAGCCGTTCGGGCTGTAGCCGTGTCTAAAGGTCCCAAAGAAAATGCCATTAGAAAAATTTCAAATTCAATTTTCTCAAGAACTACTGGAGTGATTATCATCAAACATAGCAAAGGCACATCTGCATACCAAGCCCTACCATGTTGCTAAGTTTGGTGTAATTCCATTCAGCCGTTCGGGCTGTAGCCGTGTCTAAAGCTCCCTATGGAAATTAACATGGGGAAAACACGTTTTGGGGCCCCTCTTTCAGCCCCCGCTTGACGAATCCCCCCGAAACTTTCAGGGAAGGAGCAGAGCACAGCGAGGCAAATTTAAGGAAAATTACAGGCAGATCCCTAAATCGGCGCCAAAGATTTCCCAATAGAATGTTCGGAGTTTACTATGGTAACTAGGTCCTAACTATATATACCTACTGGCGACCACCAGTAGGTAAAAAAAAAACCATATATATATATATATATATATATATATATATATATATATCTTCACACGCCGGTTCCCAGTTTCCCGGCCATTGAGCGCTCGGTGTGGGTGCGGTCCCTACGGCAGAACCTCGCCGTTAATTATTTGACACTCCTTCGCCGCTTGGACCAAAGTAATGGGCGCACTCCCTCTGAGTTCCACAAATTGATTTATTCAGATCTCTTCAGCAATGAAAACATACGATCTACGCGTTTCATTGCTCCTAGCACCTTGCTCACGATCACTTGCTCAAGTTTTGGTAACACATTTAAAGCAATCTCCGTGTTAGATGTTACATAACATCCTGTTTTTAGTCGCTAGGCATTCTGGTATTTGTGGTTTTTAACAATGTATACTTAAAAAAGGGTTTTAAGGTGAAATTAAACCATTTTACAAGAAAAATCAAAAAGACATCAATCAACATATTGCTTTTTGTGCTTGTTAATGCCTGATGTACTGATTTGTCATTGTTTTTAGTCCTTTTATATCCCTCTAGTGGGATTTGTTGACTGTTTGTTAAACAGGATCCCTCATTTCGTAATTTGGTCCACATTTGATAATATTTGACATTATTTTTGTCAACACTTTTACTTTTTCTTATCCCTCTAGTGGGATTTGGCCGCTGTTTGTCAATAAGGATCCCCTTATTTTTGAGTCATCAAGTCTTGTTTTAGAAATGGTTTTCAACCTCCCCAGTTCGCTTGTATTGTTTCTTAATTGTTCATATTAGAGATGAATATATAACTCTTCTGATTGGTTCAGGCCGTGCGGGCTTAAAGTTCTGAAATTTAGGATGTGGCGAGACTCCTTTTGTCTCAGGATTTTTTCGCGATCTCCTCCACGTATATTCTTTGGGACGGTTTCAATTCCAAAGAATTTCAGTTTTAACCAATCTCCGTTGTGTTTTAGCTCCATATGTTTTGCCACTGCGTTGGCTCTGTCCTTATGTACCGTGGCTCTCACATGCTCAATTATTCGTTTTTTTAGTTCTCCTTTGGTACTGCCTACGTACATTAGGGGGCATGGGCATTCAATTCCGTAGACTGTGAATTCAGTTTTGCATGAAATTAATTGTCGTATCTGCCATTTTTTGTTGTTGCGCGATGATATTTCCTTTATTTGTTTGGCAATTTGGCACATTTTGCAACTGTAACATTTCACGGAACCAGTGGTTATGAGCCAGTCTTTCTTTTTGTTGGATTTACAATGACTGTGAATCAATTGATCTTTCAAATTCGGTGATCTCCTGTATGTTACGACTGGGTGTAGCCCCACTAGTTTCCCCACAGTGTCATCCAAATGTAGGATCTTCCAGTTTTTTCTCATGATTTGAACAAGTTTGTTACTGTTTTCCGAATAGTCAGTGATAAGTCTGATGGGTTCTTGATCGCTTTTTTCTTTTTCCGATCGTTTTAGGCATTCCTGTCTTGGTTTTTCATTAGCTCTTTTCCAACATTTTTCAATGTTTCCCTGATTATATTTGCGATTTTTGAATCTTTGTTTTGTTGTGGCACTATGTTTTTGCCATTCAGAGTCTTCGCTGCATATTCTTCGGATGCGAAGAAACTCCCCATATTAGATGCTTGAGATCAAGGAAGTCTGATCACAATATTCCCTTCCTTGTCCGCCATTTTTATTTCTATTTGATCATCCTTGCACAGATTTTCTAGTGCTTTTCGTTCTTCCAGGGTTAGGTTGTCTTTGTAATTCGATCCCTATAAAATCAAGAAGAACGAAAAGCACTAGAAAATCTGTGCAAGGATGATCAAATAGAAATAAAAATGGCGGACAAGGGAGGGAATATTGTGATCTGGGAAAAGAGTTCATACATCATTGAAGCCCACAGGCAATTGAAGGATGTCAAATACTATGAGAGGCTAAAAACTAATCCTACAATTGAAATAAAGAACAAACTGGATGAAAAACTCAGACAATGGAAATTGAATGACCTGATCAATGAAGATGAACAAAAGTATTTAACAACCAGTCACCCGATAAGAGCAACAATATATTTCCTCCCAAAGGTCCATAAAGATCGAAACAAGCCTCCAGGAAGACCGATTTTATCAGCAAAGGGCTCTCTTTTGGAACCTGTCTCAAACTATATAGACCACTTCCTAAAACCACATGTCACACAACTTAGCTCATATATTCAAGATACCAATGATCTTTTGAGGAGACTGGAAAGCACACCATGGCAGGAAAATTATCATCTGATCTCCATGGACGTCGTATCTTTATATACGAATATTCAGAATGACATTGGAATAAAGGCCTGTAATTACTTTTTGCAACACAGAGACATTAAATTCAAAAATCACAACCAAATGTTGCTAGACATGATTGAACTATGCCTATAGCAAAACATCTTCCTGTTTGGTGAGGAGTTATACAGACAATCCAGCGGAACCGCAATGGGTTTTTCATTTAGCCCGAATTATGCGTGTCTCACAATGGGATACTGGGAAAAGGAAATAGCCTGGGCACCCGAAAATGATCAGTTCACATGTAAAATCATGTGCTGGATAAGGTTTATAGATGACCTTTTGATCATCTGGGATGGAACCAAGGAAGAATTCCAAGACTATTACAAAATCATCAACAGTAGTATGACAGGGTTAACTTTTACATACGAAATAAACAACAAAGAAGTAACATTCTTGGATACCCACATTTACATCAAAAATAACCAGATCCATACGACGTTGCATAGAAAAGAAACAGCTACCAACGCAACATTAGAGGCGACAAGTTTCCACCAGACTTCCTTGATCTCAAGCATCCCATATGGGGAGTTTCTTCGCATCCGAAGAATATGCAGCGAAGACTCTGAATGGCAAAAACATAGTGCCACAACAAAACAAAGATTCAAAAATCGCAAATATAATCAGGGAAACATTGAAAAATGTTGGAAAAGAGCTAATGAAAAACCAAGACAGGAATGCCTAAAACGATCGGAAAAAGAAAAAAGCGATCAAGAACCCATCAGACTTATCACTGACTATTCGGAAAACAGTAACAAACTTGTTCAAATCATGAGAAAAAAATGGAAGATCCTACATTTGGATGACACTGTGGGGAAACTAGTGGGGCTACACCCAGTCGTAACATACAGGAGAGCACCGAATTTGAAAGATCAATTGATTCACAGTCATTGTAAATCCAACAAAAAGAAAGACTGGCTCAAAACCACTGGTTTCGTGAAATGTTACAGTTGCAAAATGTGCCAAATTGCCAAACAAATAAAGGAAATATCATTGCGCAACAACAAAAAATGGCAGATACGACAATTAATTTCATGCAAAACTGAATTCACAGTCTACGGAATTGAATGCCCATGCCCCCTAATGTACGTAGGCAGTACCAAAGGAGAACTAAAAAAACGAATAATGGAGCATGTGAGAGCCACGGTACATAAGGACAGAGCCAACGCAGTGGCAAAACATATGGAGCTAAAACACAACGGAGATTGGTTAAAACTGAAATTCTTTGGAATTGAAACCGTCCCAAAGAATATACGTGGAGGAGATCGCGAAAAAATCCTGAGACAAAAGGAGTCTCGCCACACCCTAAATTTCAGAACTTTAAGCCCGCACGGCCTGAACCAATCAGAAGAGTTATATATTCATCTCTAATATGAACAATTAAGAAACAATACAAGCGAACTGGGGAGGTTGAAAACCATTTCTAAAACAAGACTTGATGACTCAAAAATAAGGGGATCCTTATTGACAAACAGCGGACAAATCCCACTAGAGGGATAAGAAAAAGTAAAAGTGTTGACTAAAATAATGTCAAATATTATCAAATGTGGACCAAATTACGAAATGAGGGATCCTGTTTAACAAACAGTCAACAAATCCCACTAGAGGGATATAAAAGGACTAAAGACAATGACAAATCAGTACATCAGGCATTAAGAAGCACAAAAAGCAATATGTTGATTGATGTCTTTTTGATTTTTCTTGTAAAATGGTTTAATTTCACCTTAAAACCCTTTTTTAAGTATAAATTGTTAAAAACCACAAATACCAGAATGCCTAGCGACTAAAAACAGGATGTGATGTAACATCTAACACGGAGATTGCTTTAAATGTGTTACCAAAACTTGAGCAAGTGATCGTGAGCAAGGTGCTAGGAGCACTGAAACGCGTAGATCGTATGTTTTCATTGCTGAAGAGATCTGAATAAATCAATTTGTGGAACTCAGAGGGAGTGCGCCCATTACTTTTGTCCAAGCGGCGAAGGAGTGTCAAATATATATATATATATATATATATATATATATATATATATATATATTGTTTTAGCAAGATGGTGAAACTATTCATTCTGTTCACTTTCCTTGTATTGCTAATTAATTTTGCCTGCTTCTGTACTATTTATCATTGTGGCACATATATTCTATAGAGGGATCACAATGGTTCAATAAATATTGAAAAACACCCCTCTGTGTATTCCTTCCTATATTCTTCTGAGAGAAATAGACCATGAGTGACTGAGTAAAAGGGTTCTACATTTGTTACCATGATTCCTGGGGATCAGGCTTGTGATGTTCTGTGAGTGCTAGGTTTAGGGGTGCTTATGATGGCACTATGAGTTAGGGGGCCTTTAATACAATGTGTACTGAGGTGGTGCTCTGAATCAGTCTGGCATCATCCCAAAGTTTATGTTGGCCAACATTCATGCAGCTTTTACTGGAAAGTGGAAACTACATGACATGGTGCCACCAACATTGGTGGAATGGGTTCTTATTTAAAGGATCTCCTGATAGTTCTCTCTTGCATCTCAGAGACCCCTTTCTTACCTCCTAAACTGGAGACGTCCATGGTGATAGGGACTATCCTCCTCAGCTTAGTAGATACATCCTAAGTATTGGCTGTAGGTGGTTCAGGCTTGAACCCTTCAAAGGATCTACTTTCCAGTGTGTTACCTTCTTTGTAAGTCATTTACAATAATGTCTGGAGACGAAGGGGCTCCAACACTTAGCATTTCTTAGAACTGCGGATGTGGTTACTCAGAAACTATTACAACATGGTCTCACACTTTTAGGTGGAGATTTTACCTTTATGTTTGAGACGATGAAGAATATAGGACAGAGGTATTCTATTCCTGGGTTACATTCCCCTCTGTAGATAACACAACATGGTTATTTCACACCTACAGTTTGTAAATAACAATCCTAGGCAATTATAACAATAATTAGGGATAAAGTTTGCAAAAAAAGCGGAGGGAGGGGGGATAGGATAAGACAAGCGAGGACACTCCATTAAAAACCTTGTTTTGTATTTTAATACATATTCATATTACATTCATAAATTATTCAATTTATTAACACATATTGTAATTATACAATTAGATTAAAACCATTATTGTACCAAACAACAAAGATACAGAAAATCAACTTAAAAACATGTAATTAAAAAAGTGGCAATTGGTACAGTCGACGCGCGTTTCGGCGTTAGGAAAACGCCTTCATCAGGAGCCACAACAAACGTGTGTATTTCGAATCTCAATGGACCGTATTTCCAAAAGTTGCACACGTAGTATATCAAGAAATATATGGGAACATTCCCGCACAAGATAAGCGTTGGTTGTTTGATATATTTAAAATAATGTGGAATGTTTCACAAATTCAAAGCGATACGATCACACCTAATGCCATGTTGTTTCCAAAAGATCCCAAAGTAAAAGATTCGATATCCAGAAACTCCAAATTAACGCTGTATGAGTTAAGGGACTCGCTTACGGCAGAGTCTAACGGAAAAAGACGCCAAACAGGAGATAGCTGTTGGCACCTCACGGCTATGGTGCACATATATCGAGATCAGTTGTTATGTTAACCGTTAGACGCCAGCAGCTATCCTCTGTGTAACCGTTAGACGCCAACAGCTATCTTCTGTGAAAACGTCTATGTGGGGACAAGCGGCTGTAGCTAGACTCGTGTGCCTGAAATCAATCAACGTTACAGCTTTTAAAGTAACACGATAAAGAAAATTTACAAACGCAAGTCCCTCAACTCATACGGCGTTAATTTCATCGAAGAAACCTATACTATGCTGGATAGAGATAATTTGGAGCAGGACCTGGTAAACCACAATCAAAGAGTAATGCTAAATAGGAAAACTCTAAGCAAGCACCTGAGTCTTCTGCATAGAAAAACTGAGAGAATTAGAAAAACAAAGACAAAATCAAATCACAGGGTGGGTCTCCTCATTAGGAGGCCACTGAAAAACGATGTAACTGGTGAAACCGTGATAACATTTGACTGCCTGACAGGTTTCAGGGTACTGATACATGTTCAATTTGTTCGTTTCAGGAGTCATCCAAAAAAGTTTCAGAGAGAGGTGGACGGTCAGAGCGCAGATCAGAAGAGCATGTGAAACCCAAGAAGGATTCACAGCGCTTGTCTGGCTATATCATTAAACAGGAAGATAAATCCAAACATTCCAAGTCTCAATTCAAAAAGAAGAAGTTAGCCGAACTAAAGGTCAGGCATGCCCCGGATATTATGGACACTGCTTCTGAGCAGAGTATGAGCAGGGGCAATGCTGGACAGTGCAGCAGAAGTCACAATAGTTTGCCAGAACCTGATGGATTGTCTAGTGGGGGTAGCTCTGAGTGAGAATATCACGGTGGAAACAGCAGCTACTTGGGTAAGAGTCCCACATTGTTTAACAAAATACAACTCCAACTGGAGGGGAATGTACCAAGAAACATTAATGATGTCTTTTGTTAGGACTTAACTCAGTTATGATATTCTTTTAGCTGAAAAGTATTGGGCACCTGATTTTGTGATGGATAGCCCAAATGGAGGAACCGTAGTTTTACTTGCTTTTTCTGACCTACTTCCAGAATCAGTTAAACACTCATACACCAAGGAGTGGGCGCTCGCGCTAGATCCTGCAATATACCACAACCATGTGAGGTGGGATGACAGTTCCCCATACCATGAAATACCACTGAGAACAACCCCACAACCTCAAAGACAATACCAAATTAATAAAGCTAAAAATGCAAGTTAGGGAAATCCTCCAACAACTTGAATACCAAAGTGAAATAGAAAGTTGCAGCTCACATGAATAATACTTTGTTTATGGTGTTAAAACCTGATCATTCATATCATCTAGTATTAGACTACAGGCACTTGAACATAAACACTCACACATTTGCAGTACAAAGTGCACACAGTGCCGCACTAATGAACAACATAGTACAGAAGAAAGACAAAACAACACATGGCATATCAAATGTTTTTTTTTCTACCAGAATACAGAGCCTGGAAGCAGATATCTGGCCGTATTTTCAGTGCTAGTCTCCAAGAGGCAATTCTGTCAATTGCCCCACGGATATAAAAAAAGTCGCAGGCTGGCTACTACTCAAGTTTGATGACCAGGCATTGTCTTATGTCGATGACATATATCTGACAGATGATGACCTTATGGAACACTTGATCAAAACACTAGGAGAGAAAGGGCTGCAGAAGTCGCTCTTATGCCCCTTGTATTAAACAGTATCAAAACAACAAAAGAGCGATATACAAATATACAAGACAGTAAAGTATTTAGTCCTGTTCATTCACCCCCTACCAAAACTATGAAGGTAGGGGGTGAATGAAATTGTTGTTTTGATACTTAGGGAACACTTGACATGATTAGACCATATAATTCTGGGGTTTGCTCACATGGGCTGACAAATGTAATTTAAAAAAATAGAAATTGGCCATCTCAATGTCCTTTGTCTGTAATATGAGTTGTCAAGTGAAGGCAAACGTCTTATGGCATATCAATGTCCTTTTCCTGGAATATGAGTTGTCAAGTGAAGGCAAAAGCTTGATCGTGTGCTCTACTTCAACCTCCAACTACGTTGAAAAGACTACAGTCCATATAGAGATTCCCAAATTTTGGCAGAACATACATTCCAGATTATGCAGAACGAGTTAAACCGTTCTACAACATGCTACATCCAGACTTTTACAGTACACATTATTATTATTATTATTTGAATGTATTAGGCGCAAAACGAATCATCCCCACAGGGATCTCTCGGCGCCACAATATCAGAGGGGTGAAGACAAGGTCACTGAATAATGACTGAACAGCCAAGTTTTTAGATGTTTTTTGACAACCCCATGTTAAGACTATCACAGATGTCATCAGGGAGCCTAATTCAGTAGAATGGCGCAAGATAAGAAAAGGAGCAGCCTCCCATTCTGTTCTTGTTGATCCTCATTGAGCGCAACAACAGCTGATTGCTCTAACCCAGTTGCGGACTCGGAATACAGGGGATTAGCTTTTTCCTGAGGTAGACCGGGCCATACCCCTGAAGAGTCTTAAATACTAGACATACAAGTTTGAATACTGCTTGTTCCCATTCGGCAGTCAATGGATATGGCGCAAAAGAAGTTCAGAGGGCGAGCAAAATGGATGATTAAGGGCAAGAGGTGCAGCCGTATTCTGAATAACCTGGAGTCTGGAGAGAAGATCTTCCCTTATCCCTACCAATAGGGAATTGTGTAATACAACCTACTTACTAGTAGTGCCTGGATAAGCATTTTTTTTGCAGAGAGGGGTAACCAAGGAAAGACCTTTCTGAGCATACGCATCAAGCCAAAGCAGTCCCGAGATGCTTTTCATGTGTTGCTCCATTGAGAGTTTATCATCCACCATAATACCTAGATTTTTCGCCCACTTTTTTTGGGATTAGAATCAGAAATATACAAATAGTTTACGTTTCGTACACGTTGACAAGATAGCATCAAAACACTTACTCACATGTGTAAACACAACAAACCTGGTTATCTGCATCATCTTGTGAGCATTAGGGCACACCTAAGTCACAATCAATGAAGGTGATACTGTACCGATTGCATATAAAATGTTTACACTAATGCTGAAATGCTTTTTGCACCCACAGAAAAAATACTGACAGCAGCAGACTGCTGTGGTGAGAGAGCAAGCCCTGGATCAGGGTAAATGCATTATTGTCATGACCCCGGTGGTGATCATGGAGGCCATTAACAGAGAAAGGGTTCCAAGCACTAAAGCATAACATCCACAATGGATTCAATGGGCTAACTGACTCACCCCAACAGATGTATTTTACAGATTTGACTCTACACTAAAACATAAGCCTTTCTGCAGTACAAACAAGAATATCCTCTGCTTAACAAAATAATGCCTCTAGAATGCTATAATTACATCATATACACTGATGGTTCTGCTAAACCTGTTGTATGGACTAAGCACCAGTATTATGCAGCATGCGCAATTATGAAAAAGGTGCATGCATGATTGAGAATTCCATCCTTGGAAAATCTGCACACGGTCACTTAGTGACTGTACGGCAGACCTAAGGGCTCTAATTCTGCCACAAGAGAATATGGATCTTGGATTCCCCACACATAGTACACGATTCGTATTACTGTGTAAAGTCTTATAATGAATATCTACATTATTGGAACCAGAATGGATTCAGAGACTCTAATGTGTGCGCAATAAAACATAAGATGCATTAGGAACAAGTGGCAAAGCTGAAACACTGCTTGCCACGGACTCATGTAATACACACATTGAGTCATCAATGGACTGGCATTCATGTTCCAGGGTATTACATGGTGGATAAAGCAGAGAAAGCAACAGTTTGCATTGCCACAATTACTGCAATCACTCCTTCAGGTAGGAGGATAGACAGAGGCATTATGGTGGCTGTCAATGCTACTCTCAATGACACCCACCTGACAAGATGCTTTCCACTAAAGTACTCCTACAAGCTAGGTGCACAAAATACAGGAACTGTCCATGAGAATGAAGCCAGAATCCTGCTGTGCCTTCACAGCCCTGGCAATAGATTCATTCAGCACACAAGTTATTATAATGACTTGCTTTAGCGGGGCCATTGGTGGAATGGTGTTGAATTTAAAGTCCAACACTTCCCTACTGTTGTGTAGAATGGAGTTGGAATGGTAAATTTACCTATTCCAAAATCCAGTGCCCCCCCACCCTAAGGCAAGTCGATATTATGACTTGCTTCTGAGACACGTTCGTCCTAATGATGGCACTGTCATGGCACACCGGATTCTGACTTCTGGAATACGGTCATGTTCTCCCAAAATACACCATATGCTCATACTACTGGAATTGGGGATACAGTAATACCAAACACTGATCGCAGGATGGGTTTCATACTAGCAGCACACGAGGGTCTGGCATCTACACATGCCGGGAGGGCTGCTACAATTTATTATTGCAGCAGTGGTACTGGTGGCCTGGTCTTTACAAACGGGCCAAGGGCTATGTTTATAAATGTGACATCTGCCAGTAGATGAAGGGTTTCACTGTAGCATATCCACCACAGACACCTCTACTGATTTCAAACAAGCCTTGGGCTTGTGTTTATTTGGACCATTGCAGCTCTTTGTTATCGGATGGGCTTACAAGTTCTTGTTGGTAGCAGTGGATTCCTGCTCTCGAATCGATTCCTTTGGGTATGGCCACACTGGAACTGTAATAAGGGATCTGTACTGCTTCATCAGGACATACACAGTAGGCACATTACATTCCGACCAGGGTCCTACATTTAGCTCTAGGGCTTACAAAGAGACCATGGGAAGTTAGAGTGTGAGTCTGCATTTCACCTCATCATACCATCCTTAAAGAAATTCGGTTGTGGAGAGGAAAAAACATGAATTAAAGCAGTCTGTAACATTGAGTCTATTAGGCTAAAGGCAAAGTTGGGACCATCACTTATATGTGGTCCACAGGGCACTAAAAAACCTTCCTAGGCAATCCCTGGGTGCTCTGACTCCCTATGACATTCTGTGTGGGGTAAAGATGTGGGTCCAGACCTTGACTATCCCAGCACAGTGGTGGCAGAAACACCATTGGATATCACTGAATATTTGGCTGTTTTACAGGAACTGAATGACTTATGGGACGAACATAGCAAAGTCCAAGTAAAACGCACCCCCACTGGAAAAGTGAAGGAAGTGCCGGCAAGACCTTGTTGGCTTCTGAAGGTTGGGGATCTGGTCAGGGAGAAAAATGTGGATCTTTCAGAGTGCCTGTACATGTCCTGGCTGTTGAAGATGCCAGAACTGAACTTCTTCTGCCTCTTGCCAGCCACAAAGCCAAAGGATTTGTCTCCATTGATGTGATCAAACCACACTATGTAACCAATTCTCAACAGTAAGCCACATGGCTCCTGGGTAGCTACCTGCTTCCTCTTGCTACCAAACAGGAAGTTCAGATGGTAGGTTTGATAACCAATGAAGCATCCTCTCTCCAGCGAGAGACAACAATCAAGAACAATGAAGTATGCCTTCTACCTTTTGCTACAGCTACAACAAATGTACAGTCAGCTAGTACAGAAACTCAGATTTCAATCCATAAACCTGAAAAGAACACGGACTACATCAATGTATCACGGATATAGTCAACTTCCAGCTCTACAAAACCTGCTGAGCTGGCAAAAATAGATTGGGCTGCCTTTGGCTGCTTTATCGACTTTGATGACTTCTCTTCGGATACATCTGATCCACCACCACCACCTCTGCCATTCAGGCTGAAAGTGCATGTCTTCTATCTTTGGCTGAAAGGGACCGATTTTGTTTCTCAGTGGTTACAACCTTGGAGTACAAACGTGTTATTTTTCCTGGTTCTTTGGATTGGTTATGTGACTGTCTTTTTCCAACTTCTAAATGGATACTATCTCCCTGAATGCTCTGCAGTTCAACTACATCGAGAACGAAGAGACCTTTCCCTGGTGAACTTTTGAGCTGTTCCAATTCCGGGTGGGATTGTTTGGGATAGGGTATCGTAGGATATGTAAGGCAGCATTGAATGTTTACAAATTCCTTAATTATTTAGAATGTCTTTGAATAATGCCATTATCCCTAGTACTCTTTCTGATGAATGGGACATTGATTGATACAGTGCATGACATTCTAGAAGACCTTGTGCATTCCACTGTCTTTTCTTCTAATGAATTGTACGAAGGTACATCTAATTATGATGAAATGCTTTTTTTTCAACATTATGATCATTATTTTTTGCGTAAAGGAAATATTCCTCACATATTTTCAATTACACACAACAGGGAGTTTGCCCTACACCACCACAGGGTAGTTCAAAAACATTTGCACAGAAGTTTGCCTATTTTTCTTGGTATGATGCATCTGACCCTGCCTCTTGTTACTATAGTCTTGAACCATCTCCTGCAAAGAGAAACATGATAACAGACACCAAACTGTTTTATTCAGCTTCTTTTCTTTCCCAGCTTCCGAACAGGGTTTCGACTTTTGGAAGGACGAGTGAGTTTCTGTTGCAGTAACCCCCCATACTTTTTGCCCGATTTCTGATGCACGTTGACTTGATTTGCCCTGGGTCCCTGCCAATCAGGTTCCCAGGGCATATGTTTGTTCCCAAAACTGTACATTTGTACCCCCATTTGGCTCCTCCCTGGCCATATTTAAGTCCCCTGTAAAAGGTACCTTAGGTACCAAGGGCACTGTGACCAGGGAAGGCCTCTAAGGGCTGCAGCACATATTGCGCCACCCTTATAGGTCCTGTACCTTAACAAACACTCACTGCCATTGCAGGCTGCATGTTGTGGTTCAGAGAAAAGTGAAGAGTCAATATGGCACCCATATCTATGTGTCATACCTGCAACCCACTGCCTATATATAGGTAAGACACTCCTCTAGGTGGGTGCATTATACCACTGGCGAGGGTACAGTTGCATGAGCACTGTACCCCTACTGTATCTAAATGCATTCCTTGGACATTGCAAGTGCAGTAAAGCCATAAAGAGTATTTGGTCTGGGAGTTTGTCACTATGAACTCCACAGCACTGTAATGGCTTTACTGAATTCTGGGAAGTTTGGAAGCAAACGTCTCAGCATAATAAGCCCACACTGATGCCAGTGTAGAATTTATTATACAATGAACTCAGAGGGCAGCTCAGAGGTACCCCCTGAAAAACAACAAGCCTCTGGTGGGTTCCAGAAACAAAGCCTTTCCTGGGTAGAGGTGTTCACACCTCCTCCAGGTCAGGAAGAGCCATCTGTGGCAAGGGAGCTTCAAAGACCTTGCCGCCTTTGTGATGCGACCGCCAGCCTCTCCTGCTATCAGGAGCAGGCCCCCTTCCTGTCTCCCCTCCTTGTTGTCGGAGGACAGGAGAGAAAAATTGGAGCAGCCCAGAAGGTGTGCCCAGCTCTGCCAACCCCACGCCTCAGGTGGGGAGGCCCACTCTTCAGTGCCTGCCATCTTAAAGATGGCAGGCACTCTTCAATCAGGATTAGGGATTGTGCCCACTCCACCTCGTGGGGTGAGCACAGCAACTTTGTACTCACCCTAAGGCACAGCTTTCCAAACTTTTCATGTTGGGGACACACTTTTTGGAGATGCATAATTTTGGGACACAGTAAGGCAGTTTAGCAAGCATAGCAAGCCTGAACCACCTAAGGGGGATTTTGGGCAGTTCTCACTCACTCTGTCTGTCTCCCTCTCTCTCTCTCTCTCTCTCTCTCTCTCTCTCTCCCTCTCTCTCCCTCTCTCTCTCTCTAGCTGTCTCACTCTGTCTCTCTCCCTCTCTCTCTCTCTCTCTCCCTCTCTCTCTCTGTCTCCCCCTCTTTGTCTCCCTTCCTCTCTCTGTCTCCCTCCCTCTCTCCCTCTGTCTCTCTCCATCTGTCTCCCTCTGTCTCTCTCCCTCTAACGGTCTCACTCTGTCTCTCTCCCTCTCTCTCTCTCTCTCTCTCTCTCTCTCTCTCTCTCTCTCTCTCTCTCTCTCTCTCTCTCTCTCTCTCTCTCTCTCTCTCTCTCTCTCTCTCTCTCTCTCTCTCTCTCTCTCTCTCTCTCTCTCTCTCTCTCTCTCTCTCCCCCCTCTCTCTCTCCCTCTCTGTCTCTGTCTCCCTCTCTCTCTCTCCCTCTCTCTGTCTCTGTCTCCCTCTCTGTCTACCTCCCTCTCTCTCCCTCTGTCTTCCTCTGTCTCTCTCCGTCTGTCTCCTTCTGTCTGTCTCCCTCTGTCTGTCTCCCTCTGTCTGTCTCCCTCCCTGTCTCTCTGTATCCCCCTGACTGTCTCCCTCTGCCTCTCTCCCTCTGTCTCCCTCTCTCTCTGTCTCCCTCTCCTCTCCCTCTCCGTCTCCCTCTCTGTCTCTATCTGTCTGTCTGTCTCTGTCTCTGTCTGTCCCTGTCTCCCTCCCTCTGTCTCCGTCTGTCTCTATTTGTCTGCCCCTGTCCCTGTCTCTGCCCCTATTTGTCTCTGTCTGTCCCTGTCTCTATCTCTGTCTGTCTCTCTCATTCCCTCTCCTCTCTCGCTGTCTTCCTACCTCTATCTTGCTCCCTCCCTCTGTCTCCCTCTGTCTCACTCACTCTGTCTCCCCTCTCTCTCTCTGTCTACCTCTCCATCTCCCTCCCTCTGTCTCCCTCCCTCCCTCCCTCCCTCTCTCTGGCTCTCTCCCTCTCTCTCTCTGTCTCCCTCCCTCTCTCTTTCTCTCTCTCTCTCTCTCTCTCTCTCTCTCTCTCTCTCTCTCTCTCTCTCTGTCTCTCTCTCTCTCTCTCTCTCTCTCTCTCTCTGTCTCCCTCCCTATGTCTTTTGTCCGTCTCCCTACCTCTGTCTCTTGTCTGTCTCCCTACCTCTGTCTGTCTCTTGTCTGTCTCCCTCCATCTGTCTCCCTCCATCTGTCTCCCTCCATCTGTCTCCCTCCCCCCTCTGTCGCCCTCCCCCCTCTGTCGCCCTCCTCCCTCTGTCACCCTCTTACTATATTCGCTGTTTCACAAAATTTGTTTTCATTCGCAAAAAGTCTGTATGCAATTTGCACCCGCTTTTTGCAATTGGGAAATCCGTACATTAGGCCCTATAACATACTGAATTATATTGCATTTTTCATATATTACTCTTTCTCATTAAAAGTCCACTTTAATGCATGCTGTTATTTCTCAGCTCCCCCAAATGTGCTGGCATGCAAAACAGCTTCTCTATTTTATGGCCTCCCCAGGACATGTCCATTCACCTTCTCTTTCATAACGTTAAGAGTTTTGCATTCTTGCACTAACTTTGCGGTGGTGTTTAAAGAACCCAATCTATTTATTTGAACCACCAGAGACAAATCGGGTGTAATCCAATTCATTCTAAATCATTAATCGCATCTGCTTGTATGTTTAGTATACACATATGCAAATTTCAGTGCATGGGTCTTATTCGCACATACACCAAGGAAGTAGTCGGGCAGTAAATTACAGCAGGAATCTTCTCACTACTTGAAATGTGCTCTGTTAGTTCACTTAACAAAGGCACTCGAATTACCACAGTGGTGCGGCTCATCGCTGAGGTCTCCGCAGTCATCGTATACATCACACACAAAGCTGACATTCAGACACTTCCCATCTGTCACCACACCCCAGCTTCCTGGGCACACACACAGCCGCACAGAGTACTTCGCAGGTCTTTAAAAGACCATTTACTTGTTAATGGGGCTTTGTTGTGAATCACCCGGCCCCCATAGAGCAGAGTGTTTTGGAGTCTGCGCTGCTGCAGCTGAGTCTGAGACCCTCTTCAAAGGAATGCCTCCTAATTAGCAGCACTTATGTGCTAAGTGCTCTTAATACTGGTGTCATCCTGCGACACACCCACTATTTGCAGGTGACACAGTACTGTGTCGGGACACACAGTTTGGAAAGCTCTGCCCTAAGGTCAGTAGCCCATTGACATCTGACCTTGAGACCTCTAAAACGACCCCTAAATCCAGAAGGCAGATTCCCACATCCTGCGAAGAAGAAAGATGAAAGAAGACGCCCAGCAGAGGAGACTGCAGAGAAGAACTTATTTGACCCCAGCCTCACTGGCCCGTCTGTATTTTCCAGAGATCCTGCACGAAAAATTGCCTAGTCTTGCAGCCAATGACCTTCAGAAACCCTGGGAGAACTGACTGCCTTCAACAAAGACTGGATCTCCTGTGAACAACCGCTCTTTTCAAAAGAATCTTGAAATAAAGACTCCGAGCCTGCTGAGGACAAAAAAAAACTAACGCCTGGAACCCCCACTGCACTCAACGTCAATGGCCTGAGTCTGAGTGGCCCACCTGTCCCAGCAAGGTCATGCAGTGCTCCAGAGTCTGTGTTCACCGTGGGTTGACCCCTCCAGTCTCCCTGACGTCACCTGCAGCCTCTGCTCGGAGACCCCCCCCAGCCGCGAGTGTCCCGGCAGTAAGCTGAAATCCGACTTCAAAAGGCACGTCTGCATCCGGCTGCCCTGTGCCCTGGAGAAGGGGACCTGAGGTGCCCCTACGCCCCTGAACCCTCCAACTTACCTGCCCAGCTGTTGGTTCCAGCTGGAAGCCTTCCTAGACCGACCCTGCAGCCAAAATCCGAAACCGGCAACTCCTAAATAAGCACTCTACACCTGGCTGCACCTGTGCTGCTGTGGGCACACCTTGTGTGCTAATTCAGATCCCCCTTTGCCCTGAGCTAAACCCTAGGAGCTTTGCTCCCACATCCAAGTGGCGTGCCCATGAGCAGCCACCAACCAGAGGCCCCCTATCCCCCATTGGATAACATTGAGCCTCAGCACTCTGCACCCGGCCGCCCTAGTGCCGCTGAGGGTGCTTTTTGAGTGTACCCTTGACATTGGGAGAAGCCTTATTCTACCCCAAAAACCAAACTCCCGAAACCAGGTACTTAACTGTAAACCAATAACTTAATTTCCTCCCATAGAATTGCATTGACTATTTTCTGTGAAAAATGTTCTAAGTGTAGAGTAGAGAAATTGTATGAAAACATAAGAAACTGTATATTTACAAAAACTGACTTACTCACCTTTTATTTGGAAATGTCCCAATGTGATATCTAGGCATATCACACTGAGTAGAAAAAGTCATTTTAACTGTAACTGAATAATTGACTTACCTGTATGCAAATCAATTTCATACAACTACATTCAACTGTATTATTTCTGCAAAGTATTATTTCACTTACATGTACTAGCTTGGTTCTAGAAATGGAACACAACTAAATAATAGTTTTTATGCAAATAAATTGGTCTTAGTACAGACTTTGAGTGTGTGTCATCATTTCTTACCTGAGTGTGTACAATAAATGCTTAAAACTTCCCTCTGATAAAGCCTTACTGCTCGCCCACACTACCACAAATAAAAAGTAAGGTGTTATCTACTTATACTTCTGCTTACTTTTGGGGACCCGCTGGACTCTGTGCACACTATACCTTACTTTGGTATAGTATATACAGAGACAGCTTTCTACACAGACATTGATGTAAAATCCATTTGGGGGACAAAAGAATGGCAGGTTCAGGGAACTGCAGCCTGGTTTAGAGCATGCCTAATACCACAGAAAATGATTTTCCTGAGCAAAACTGTAGAACAAACAACGTTTTGGATTAGCTAAGATGAAATATTTGAACATGCCACGAATGACCACATTCACACGCTTTGGAAGCTGGTGGCAATTTACAAAATACAGTGAGAATACATTAGACACCATGCTACGTAATGGCACATACAATTCATCAAACCCTAATTGGAAGGAATGGTACATGTAGTCAGAACACTTGCTGGTGGTGACAACCTACGGTGTTGGGAAGTTGTGCCTTGATTGTCTAAAGACCTCAACAAAGTCTCAGGTGAAAAAACACTTTTCCGTTTTATCTGATGAGCTAGAACTCAGGGAATTTTTATTAAGTCCTCAGAAACCATGTTAAAAATGCTTCATGTATGCAAAATACTGTGAAATATGGAAAGTCTCTGAGCAGGAAGCTGCAGAAAAACTGCGTAAATTTGACAGGGTCATTTTAGAAAAAGTTCTTGAAGAAGTTGACAACGGTATGACCACCTTGTCCTCTAGACTATACTCTTTGGGGAACATGGCATCATCGGCAATAGACATTGTACAACAAGACATGTCTGCATTACTGCATGGGCAGTCACAGCTTGGGTCTGTTCTACTATTGAGCTGGATACTGCAAACACTATGTTCTGGCCACGTGCCATGGCGACACATTAATGCCACAAGTCTGTTTTCCCCTTACCACCTTACAAAACACCAAATACTCAGGACACAAAAAGTTGCAAGGTACAGTATGTTAAACATAGCAAAACTAAAGAAGTTACCTTTCACCATTGCTGAAACACCATCTGCGGATTGGATAATCCATGTGTGCATCACCCTGCCAATTATGACATTTAATGTTCAGTACTGTCTGCAATACCATTAAGTGGCCAGATACGAAGCATTGAGTGAAGGGGTTGTACACGAGAATTGGGAACTGCCTTGCAAATGTTGATGTTGAAACTGAAGTTTTTCTCAGCGATTCAGACTGTAAGAATACTTTAAGCAGATCCTTCTTGTGAAAGGATGTTTCACTTCACAGGGCCTGTAATGTTTCTGTGGCAAACTTATCTTGCTACTTGAAAGGTTCCCCAGCGGCCATAATAAGTCCGGCATTCAGATTGCTCTCTAATGGGAGTTACCCAATGCTGAACAGTCAAGGTTGCTGTGGAATGAAACCAAGGGACACCTATCTGGTGAGGGATTTTTCCATCATCACTTGTTGTACCAAAGTACTGCTACCACCTGCCATACAGTTAGAGAGGCGATGTTTTGAACTTCAATAAATATTTCAAACGTGCAGTTTGATGCCTTGAGCAAATGGAAAGTCTTACTATTTCAGGAAGATATGGCCTCAACATCTGCAAAGGAGATGTTTGGTCTTTAAGTCCTCTTTGGAGATGCAGGTGTTAAACCACACTAACTTCCCATGACATTTTGGAGAGCTGGTGCAGTGTATTTTTAACATGTCTAGAACAACAGGAGCAGAACACTTTTTTATAGTATAGGCTCTGGGTTAGTTAGAAAATTGCATACAGTTTTCTGAGTCATTCCAACCTTCATACACTCTGTGTTCTGAAACATTTTTTGAAGTCTTTCGCTGGTCCTGTTGCTGATTGTCGGGACTGTGATTTTAAATTTTCTACTCCACTATGAATGTACCATTCCAAGAACCAATGGAGCTGGCATTACCACATCTGCTACTGTTCTGTGAATGTATGGTACATTGCTTTGTCGCATCTTTGCTTTGAGAACTAAATGACCATTGTTTCTTATAATTTCGTCCTGTTCGGCCTCACTGCATGCAGCCCCAATTTCGCTGTCTACTGTGCACTTTCAAGTGTTCCTTGGACTTGTACTTGGGAACACAATTGATTGAGCGTTCGGAAAGAAATGTGCAGGAGGACCCCATATTCCATTGCTCCTGATTGCATTCTATGAGCCTTCCTGAGATGCTTTTGTAAGTTGAATCTTGGCTCTGGTTGGGTGGAACCTCCACTGGCTGTGGTCGCTCACTCAGTGGCTGGTACGGGTGCTGGATGGGAACACATTTGCTCGATAAACCTGCTTCATTGTCTTTGGTTGCTGGAAACTTTAATATCTCCCCTACCATTCAAAACACATAAACATTTGGCTATTCCGCTTGGTGGAAACCTTTAATTTGGCCTGTTTTTAACATCCAGTATATTGCATAGTGGGCTTGGTCACATAGGAAGTATCATTGAATGTCTGGCGCTTCAAAGTTGCCCTTTCAATATGTTGAAGCAGATGCCGTGATTGACTTCTCTTGCCAACAAGCCACGCGAAAAGTAAATGCACACTATACAAAATGTGTGTTCCAAGACACAACTGATGACATTGAATGTTGAAAGTGGACATACACTCTGAAACCAAATTTGAGCCTTCAAGAAGTCCCGAATGGGCAAAAACACCTCAGCTATTGGATTCTAGCATGTGATTTTATCAACTTGGTGTATCATCTTTTTTCAATACAGAACAGTGTTTGAGAGAAAACGAAAATACAACGATGGAAAATGTCTTCGCATCATCAATAATGACTGTTGCCTAACTGACTCTGAATAGATATATAATTTGTGTTTGCGGAATTCCTTTGTCATTTATGTTGTTTTGGGAAACTATCTATGTTTCAAGGGAAGAACCCAAGGATTTCCTCATGCATTAACTCGCGGAAGCAGTCATCTAGTAGCGCAGAGGGTTGGAGCCTCCAGGAGCGATAGGGGGACACATTGCATAGAGAGGATAATTTCATCAGTACACGGGAGTGGTCAAAGAAAGTGCACACCAAGTGTGACGTGTCACAAAGCCATGTATTCAGGACCTTCGAGAGTAGACAGAAATCAATGTGGGACCAGCTGGAGTGCACACTAGAATAGAAGGTGCCCTCTCTTTGTGTGGGGTGAAGAGGCCTCCATGCGTCAAAGAGCTGATGATCTGGGACGATGCAGTTGAGGTGCTTGTATGCTTTTGAGTGTGGAGTGGGGGTTGCATGCGAGTGGTCAACCTTGGGGTTTAATACTACATAGAATCCTACTCACCAGAGGAGGTATTTGGAACCGATATCCAGGATTTGCCCCCAGTTTATCAAAGAAAGTGGCTTCATCAATGTTGGGGGCATAGCAGTTTATCAGCGAAACAGAATGACCTGCCAACCTGCCCCACATCATACAGTATTTGCCCTGCATGACCTGGTATATACCAATCGGAAAGTATTTTATGCTAGCTTTGATTAGGATTGCAGTCCCACTGGCATATGTCGAATAAGATGAAAAGCATCTATGTGCAGCCCACTTCCCTCCGAAAGTGGGTGACATCTTAGGGTCTAGATATGTTTCTTGTAGCATTACCACTTGCACATGGTGCCTGTCAAGGTAGCTAAGGATTTGCCTGCACTTGCACGGATCTCGGAGAACCTGTACGTTCCATGTCAGAAAGTATAGAGGCGTCCACTGTTCTGAATATACTCTAGTGATTGCAAAAACTTGTTATGTGTGCCGTGACTAAAACTTAGATGGTTGTCGATACCCAGTCTATTCATAGCATAAACAGGACTGTTAGGTGCAATGCTTCTGTATTCAATGAAAGAGTCCCCTTACCCCCGCCCACATCCATGGCCCAATCCTGAAGGTGAAAATAAACCCACCCAGAGTTCCAATGAACATTTGAAAGTGAAGGAGACCCTATATGGAGGTATGTAAGAAGATATAAAGGTTAGTGGACAGGAGAAGAAGGAGGTGAAAAGAGGAGAGAATAGAAAGAGAGTCAAAATAGGCCCTAGCGAGGAAGAAAGAGAGGAGGGGGAGATCTGAGTCAAACCATTGCATTGTCCAGGGAGCTTGCACTGGGGATATGCACCTGAAAGCCTGACATTGTGCCTTGCTGGTGCGAGGGTGCCCGGGAAGTCAATGTTAAATGGCAGGCTAGCTGATCTCAGCAGCGACTTTGGCATGGATCTGAATAGGCGGCATCTATGAATGTTCCAGTGGAGCTGCGGCCGTTGCCGTGGCGGGCGTGGAGTGGATAAGCCCTGTTGTCGCTGTAGGTGAGTATGACCTTGTGGAATCTGCAAGCGACTCCACTATTGCTCTTCTGGTGCCGGAGATGACATTCTAGAACCAGGATCATCATCCCGGGTGGTAGGAGCTCGTCGCCCTATGGTTTTTAGGAAGTCCTTAGTTTGTTATGGGTTGTTGAAGATGTGTATTTTTCCATGATATGGGACACAGAGGAGGACAGGGTATAGCATAGAGTATGGTATACTAGCTTGCTGGAGCTTGCATTTGACTGTCGCAAATTTCTTTTGCGCTTCTTGCACTACAATAGTACAGTCTGGGTATGTGGAGATAGTGTGCCCCTCAAGGACAAGCTCTCGCCCGTCACTTGCTAGCCTCAAAACTATATCCCGGTTCTTGTAATAAAGTAGGCGTGCCAGAATAGGGTGAGGTGGTGCTCCTAGAGGAAGGCTGGCAGGGAGGGAGTGGTGGGCCCTCTCTACTACCAGCACTTTGGAGAACGCTTCGGCACTGAAGAGCTCCAGCTGTAAATGTTCCACATATTCCTCCATACGGCCCATAGCTGTAGACTCGTCACTATGCGCATGTTGTTTCTGCACGATCTCGCCTTCAGGTCCTCGCTTTTAGCTGCAATAATTTTCAGAAGTTTTTCCATACCATGGAGCTGCTCTCTGCCTGCTGAGGTTGCGTCCTCGAAGGTGGAGATTTGCTGCTCAGTCTCAGTTATACGGCCGTCGTGGTTCTTCACCGTTTTGTTATGAAATCCATACGCGTAGTCATTGCGTCCATTTTGGAGTCAATGGATGTAAGGCTTTGCTGCATGGTTAGGAGGAGGGATTTCATGTCTGAGTCCAATGAGGAAGATGTGAGCGGATGGTCTTCCATGCAGTGGAATTTGGTGTCCCCAACAGGGATGGAGACGGATTTCAGCGCTGCTGTTAGATCTGACATCATTGGCTTGACTCTCTCCTCCATTTATTCTGTTTGCCTCCACTGTTTACAATGTTTTTGCTGCTGTAATGCTTTCAGAAAAGGGGGTGGTGATGAACAGAGTGTCTGAATTAAGCAGACCACTCTTACCCAGTCCAAAGATCAGGGCTTGATCCATCACCGTTATTTATCTCACTGCACCATCCCAGCTCAGAACCTGGCTATATGCAAATCAGTCTGTCCCTGGCCCAGTGCATCATGGGAACAGGGCAGACTAAACTACCAAGCCAATTCTTCACCAGAAAGGAGACAAGCTACCGGGGACCGGTTTCTGGCATTTCAGCCATCTTCGGCCCGGCTTGCTTGAATCCTGATGGTGCAGTGAGAAAGGGACTCATGTCTGAGTATACCCTGCCACACCTATAGTGGCCAAAAACGATTCAGAAAAGGGGGTGGTGATGAACAGAGTGTCTGAATTAAGCAGACCACTCTTACCCAGTCCACAGATCAGGGCTTGATCCATCACCGTTATTTATCTCACTGCACCATCCCAGCTCAGAACCTGGCTATATGCAAATCAGTCTGTCCCTGGCCCAGTGCATCATGGGAACAAGGCAGACTAAACTACCAAGCCAATTCTTCACCAGAAAGGAGACAAGCTACCGGGGACCGGTTTCTGGCATTTCAGCCGTCTTCGGCCCGGCTTGCTTGAATCCTCATGGTGCAGTGAGAAAGGGACTCGTGTCTGAGTATACCCTGCCACACCTATAGTGGCCAAAAACGATTCAGAAAAGGGGGTGGTGATGAACAGAGTGTCTGAATTAAGCAGACCACTCTTACCCAGTCCAAAGATCAGGGCTTGATCCATCACCGTTATTTATCTCACTGCACCATCCCAGCTCAGAACCTGGCTATATGCAAATCAGTCTGTCCCTGGCCCAGTGCATCATGGGAACAAGGCAGACTAAACTACCAAGCCAATTCTTCACCAGAAAGGAGACAAGCTACCGGGGACCGGTTTCTGGCATTTCAGCCGTCTTCGGCCCGGCTTGCTTGAATCCTCATGGTGCAGTGAGAAAGGGACTCGTGTCTGAGTATACCCTGCCACACCTATAGTGGCCAAAAACGATTCAGAAAAGGGGGTGGTGATGAACAGAGTGTCTGAATTAAGCAGACCACTCTTACCCAGTCCAAAGATCAGGGCTTGATCCATCACCGTTATTTATCTCACTGCACCATCCCAGCTCAGAACCTGGCTATATGCACATCAGTCTGTCCCTGGCCCAGTGCATCATGGGAACAGGGCAGACTAAACTACCAAGCCAATTCTTCACCACCACGGTTTTTGAAACACAACTTTATAATATGGTTTTAAAATAATTTCTATCTTTCCCTTTTCCTTTCGGCTATTGTGGCTTGTATTATTTAGGCATATATAATTTGTGTCCTGATGATGATCCCTTTGATCTTGTAAGTGGGATCGAAACGCAGTCGACTTGTTGTAACACCGTATACCTGAAATGTATACCGATTGTTTAATAGTGTAAACTGAATTTCTGACAATGATGTATCTGCAGAAATCGCTCATTCTTGCCTAAATACTCTTTTCTGTCCCCTCACTGCCTCTTCACCTTGCCAATTTGTAAGCGTAAGGGCACAGGCCTGTGTCCTACTCTAAAGAATTGAAGGTATTTTATATGACATATCAAGTGTAAAGTAAAACATTCTTGACCTTTTGAAATTTGAAATTGAAATTTAAACTTTATTGTTTAGTTAATTAAAACCATAACAATTTGATGAATGTCACACACAATTATAAAATTTATAAATTTGTCGCTAAAAAAATGTTACAATGTTAAAAAATTCAAAGCATTAATTGTTCATATTGTTTTTATACGTTTCTCAAATGCCTGCAAGAACTTCACCAGCTTGCAGTGTATTCTTGGAGCAGTAGTATCCAGGCTTCCAATAATGGCTGATCTACATGTTCGTAGTTTCATGGACTGATAACTTTCCTTTGGGTGTGACCGTTCCTTGGATAGCATCTTACAGTGACAAATTATGTGTATTAGGTCCTCTTTAGGGCTACCACACAGTCGACAAGAAACGTCGTCAGGCAATTTCCAGGCAGGTTCATTTGCTCGTGTGGGAAAGTCCCCAAGTCTCAACGCCATCAGCTTTTTCTTAATAAAAATAGAATAAGTTGTTTCCAGGTATTTTGCAGCTGTCAATGTCTTATAGCCATTTATCACAGCCCATGAGTGCGAACGATGGGAGAACATTTCTTTGTCCAAGATTAACAAATGAAGTTTGGCCACTTTATTTAGGGTCTGTTTTAGGACAACAAATGACAGATTATTATCCCATAGGGTTTTTGAGCAAGTTGTCTCCAAAGCTTGCATGAGAAATTGATTTGCTTTGGAATTCTTTTGGGATTTAAACTCTTGCCATAGGTAGGTATTCAGATTGTTATTACTTGCTTTTTGCTTGATCTGGTACCAGACCTTAATATACGAGTATTGTCTCCCCGGTATTTCGTTTTTTAGTCCAAATTCGCGTCGCAATTGCGCTGGTGATGTCGTGCGAGGGAGACGTAATACTTTTTTGTATATTTTAGTTGTCAGGATGTTTAGTAGGTCGGCATCCTTTCCGTGCATTGCCACACTTGCATAGGTCAGGGTTGGGAGGATTTTGTTTGCCATTACGGTTAGAAGGGGTTTGAGTGATGGCCCTTCCAATTTTTTTGCCAAGGTACTTAGTCCAAATATCAGAGCACCCGCTCTTTGTGTCAGATAGTTCTTCTGTTCTTTTAGGTTAAGTTTGTCATCTATATAAAATCCCAGATATTTGTAAACCGAGACTTTCTCTAGAGGTTTTCCTTTTAACCATATGTCATGATGCAATCCACGGCGATTAGTAATCAACATGGTTTTAGTTTTTGAAATGTTTAATGACAACTTGTTTGCCATCAAGAAGTCCGACATTTCCGTTACTAATCTGGTTAGCCCCACCTTTGTTAGGCTCAGGAGGACAATGTCGTCTGCATAAGCCAAATGCGTGAGCTGTAAATCGCCAAGTTTTGGTGGGTGGGCTTTGCAGTGGTTCAATTTCGCAGAGAGATCTGAGATAAAGAGGTTAAATAAGTGTGGCGCAAGAACACACCCCTGTTTGAGGCCGATGGTTGTTGGAACTTTTCTCGACAGTCGTGATCCATCACCAATTTTTACTTGCGACCAAGTTTCAGAATAAAATAGCAACACACCCATTAGGATACACTCAGGAATTGCCCATGATCTCAATTTCGCCCACGGCAGATTACGATCCACACTGTCGAAGGCCGTCTGAAGATCTATAAAACACATGTTCAGATCCTGTTTTCTACTCATGCACTTCTCCGCGATCATAGTTATGGATAGGATATTTGCTGTTGTTCCGATCCCTTTCCTGAACCCCGTTTGATTTAGGGGAATTAGTTCTTTCTCACTAGACCATGCGGCCAAATCATCCAAGAGTAGAGAAGCAAAATATTTTGCCTCGATGTCCTGCAATGCTATCAAACGATAGTTGTTTGCTAAGGATCTGTCCCCACCTTTATAAATCGGCGTAAATATTGATCCTTTCCAACTCTCTGGTACTTGGTTCATGTTCTGTACGTCTGAGAACAGTTCCACCAGGCAAGGTCCCCAGAATTCCGGAGCATATTTATATGCCGCTTGTGGGATGCCATTCAGGCCTGGCGCCCCACTTGTTTTTCCTTTTTTGATTCTTTTAATTATTTCTTCCGCCGTATATGGTTTATTCTTAGGGGTCGAGCTTATTAAATCGCTATGGCCTTTAAACAACGATTTACCCCCTTTTTCTTCTACATAACACAGTTTATTTTGACTTATCTCTGCTTATGCAAAATCAATAAACATTACCAATATTCTTAGACATCTGCAGTAGGATAAATCATTCTCTTAAGAAATAAGTTCCCCCAACTTTTTATCAACTTCAAAGAAGAGAGCTAGCTTCAGAGGGCCTCAAATATGAGGCCCTATCGGCACTGTTGCACCACCGGAACGTCACTATTTTGACCTTATGGTGGCGCAATGTGCCCCTGGCATATTTATAAGGCCAGGTAAAGCCACATTGCTTGGCTTTTCATGGCCTTTTAAATATGTGCCCCTTTCATGCAGAAAACAGTGTGAAAAGGGCATTCCATGGGTGTTGCTGGGGGCGTTCAAAGCAACATCCATGACTTTTTGACACTGCCCCAGATTTACAAGTAATAGTAAGTCTGAGGCAGCTCCAAAAACGTATGCCTCCCCAGGTGAGGCGTAAGGGAGGCACAACGAGGAGAAATATCTTTATTTCTCCTCATTTTTCCTCTTTCTATGTGTGCTGAACATGTAGCACACATAGAAAGAGGAAAGGTCTCTTGTGATAAATAATCATCCCCGCAACACAGGCACCCTTGCATCATGGTGCAAAGGTGCCTGCATTGGCGGACGGCAGCCCATTGTGTGCCAACACGGGGGAAAATAATGGGAATGTGCTGTATCTATTATATACGGTGCATTCCTACCCTTTTATATTGCCGTAGGGCAGCGCAGCAGCAGGGCCTGCTGCCCTACCCTACGGCAAAAACCCCATAAACGAGGTCCAGAATATTTACATATGTTTTGGTTCCTCCAGTTACATTTCAGAAAGTGGGAAAATAAATACTGTTGAAATGCACAGAGGCTGTGGGTCAATTCGAGTCATGGCAGTGTTATGTATGATCCTACAAGGCCCTTTTACCTCTCAATCCCCAATTACAAGTAGGATGGATTTGGAGTGAAGTATTTAGGTGCCTGTCAAATACTGATACTGTAAGGTGTGTTGTATACTGTGTGCACAATATACATCAAACTCCTGGTGTTTATTACTGAAATGAGGGGCTACATGCAACATATGATGATTTTCACATCAAATGTAAAATGTATTTTCATTTACACCGGACAAATTTTGGTTGGGCTGATGGATAGAAATCACGGTAAAAACCGTGAGGGTGGAAAACAAACCAAATTCTCAAAATTCCACACTCTGCACAAATAGGGATTTTTTACATGCCTGATGAATTAAAAATAATTAATTACCCACGGGCAATCCATGTATTAGAGTGGAGTTTCAATGTTAAGTCGAGTGACATTTTTACCCCACGTAAATAAAAAAAGCCAATTTGTTGTTTGCAATTAATTACAAGGCTGTATTTCACGTTACTGAAACTCACATGTCTGAATCTAAACTATTATCATTTTCAAAATTGTCAATTGAATAATTCCTCTATATCTAGTGCTCTCCAGAGTCATGAACCATTCTGATCAAGAATTATATGTAGTATTTGGTTAATAAAATATAAAGATCTACGTTTTACTACTACTGGACATAATTCTAAGCACAAGGCCTTTGCAGCTTTAAAGCATATGATTGAAATAGATAAAATGCATGTGAATGACTGCAAGCATGTTTCGTATCACACTCTAGATGTAAGGTTGTTTATGGTGATATCCTCAACACTTCAGCTTTCCAGCTGGATGTGTGCTTTGAATGATTCGTTATTATAAAATTCTATTTTACGCTTTTGACTTGGAGATGTACAGACATCACTGATACAATGTAAAACAGTCTTGCATCTATTCCTCAGCAGGAAGAGAGAGGCTGAATCTAACAGAATATCTTTCATCCTCCAATGAGTGCACAGCATTGGCAATTGTCATACGCAGTGCTTGAGCCACCCTTCAGTAAATTGTCCTTCTTTAAATGGCAGGCTTCAGGGAGGTCAGCATGTTACTCAGCATTCACTTAAAAATATTGGACCTTGGCCAATTGTTTTTTCATTTGTCAAATGCTGTGACCCCAGAACAGGTTTCATCCTATGGAAGGTGGCGTAGCAATCAAGAAAAAAGGAAAGAAGGGTGTTGCAAAATTGATATTCAGATCACGTTCTATTTAGAGTTGGCAAAGAAATGATGTAGATGAGTAAAAGGAGATTCAATAATATTTGGGTGTAAACGTTTTAAGTGAACTCCAGTAACCTGTACATTTTGTGATATTTTTCTAAACCACTTGTCTTCCTCGAGTGGATTCTCATTCTCTTACTGATTAAGTCTGTTTGAAACAGCATCAACTCAGCTCTCATGGTCACAAAAAAGAATAAAAAAGCGGTATAGATAAAGTGTATTTTACAGCAGTTGTGTTAGTCTGGGAAACAGTTCCAATGCTCATATCTGACACATTGCTAATACACACAAAAGACACACAGATTATGGATGAAATGCAGAGCAAATCAAACATTTCCCCCCAGTCAAATCCATCATTATTTTGCTCGCCATGCCACCCCAGTTTAGACTTAGCCATATGCAAATCAGTCTTGACCCTGTGCCTCATAAGAACAGTCCAGACCGAAGTGCCAAGCTAGGCCCTCCCTGCACTGGAAACAAGCATCCGAGGACTGGCTTCAGGGCATCACCCCTCATCAGTCAGGCTAGCTTGAAACTTAATATGAAGCCTTAAAATAAATAAGTATTCTAATAAGCAGGAGGTCTGCGAAGCCTCGAACCTCTGGCTTTCATGGATACTGAGGCATCTTGAGAAACATCACTGTGAGAAGACGGATAAGACGGATCATCATTGTGAGCCCCTTCATCCTGAACTCCCGTCAGATCAAAAGCATCAATTCTCGACCCAGGAAGATACTTCTGCATCCATGGCAGGCCACCAAAAATCGGCCTTGAGCCTGCGCTGAGTGAGTGTTTGCCCTAAGTGTCCTTCATGGGCCAGTTTTAATAATTGCAGCCTCAAACTGAATGGTGGAATGTATCTGTCACCTCTCATAAGAATACTGTCACCATACACCAAACGTTCATCTAAGACATTAAGAGAAGGGCGGACCGAGGGTTGTACACAGCTCTCTCACCTGGCGCCCAATTTGACCAGATCTTTGACTTTAGTGAGAACCATGTCTTTCGCCATGGCAAATGCACCATTCATCCATGGTAAATGTACCATCACTCAGAGCCAATACATCTTGAGCAAAAGCTACAGCTCCTTCATCCTGAACATTCAGGGAATCACCCTTGGGATCCTCACCCTTGACTGAAAATCTAGAGAGACAGTCAGCCTGTACATTGCGCCAGCCTTGGATATAAGAAATGTCATACTGATATTCCTGAAGCCTAGATGCCAGTCTTGCTAGTCTAGGGGAACCTTTGCCAGCACCACCAGGAGGCAAAACACGAACCAGAGGCTTGTGATCTATCTTAAGTTGAAACTTGGTACCCCACAGGTATGTTCTAAAATATTTGACGCCCCAAGCGGCAACCAGAGCCTCCTTTTCAATTACCGAATAATTTTGTTCAGAAAGGGAAAGGGTACAGGAGGAAAAGGCGATGGTTCTGTCCACCTCTGGATGTTTCTGTAGGAGTGCCGCCCCCAATCCAGTGGCACTCGCATCCACTATTAACAAAGAGGTGCCCCTGATGTCAAAAGGGGCTCAGACCTTAGCCTCACACAATTCTTTCTTGATGGCAGTAAAGCAATCAGTATGATTATCACCCCAAGAAAATGTCACTCCTTTCTTGAGAAGGAGTCTCAAAGTTAAAGTTTTGTCCAAGAAATTCTTCACAAATTTAGAGTAAAACTCTATAAGCTCTATGAACGATCAGAGCTGATCCTTGTCAAAAGGACACAGGGCTGAATGTATTGCCTCCAAGAGATTCCTTTTGGGTTTAACTCCTTGGGCCGAAATGTCATAACTCAGATACTCGATGTGTTGGACAAGGAAAGAACATTTTTCTTTACGTAAAGTGAGACCCACTTCATCAAATCTATAAAACACGGATTTGAGGACTTGGTTGTGATCAGAGATGGTGTCTACGAAGACAAGAATATCGTCTTGGAAAAAAACTGCCTTTTTTATTCCCTTGAATATCTCTGTCACCATACGCTGAAAAACGCTGGCGACACCACTCACGGTTATGAAGATGATGTTGGGGCCACTCTGGGACTTTCAGATTTATTTGTGGTTTCTTCAAAAATGCGGGTGATTGTCTCTGGAGGTCCACGGTCGCACTGCACGCTGTGAGTTGCTGACGGAGAGGTGTCGCTAACCTGCAGACACTTGAAGGCTGCTCTGCTAAAGGCTCAATGCATGTAGTCCGGTCAGCTTTCCAAATCGTTGCCAAATTGATGTAAGCAGTATTAGGAATGAAGTAGGAGCCTATTCGCGGTAAGCAGTAGATTTATTGGCAGAGCACAGGTAAAGCATACACCTCGCCAGCTGACCAGACCACCAACTGACAAGTCTGGAATGCAGCTTGGCTAAAAATAATGCACATAGAACATCACAAGTATTCTGGAAGGATGGAGAGGAGAAGACACAAAGAAAGGGCTATTGGTGGGGAATCATGTTGAGAGAAATACACATTTACAACAACACACAGATGATGGATGGAATGCAGAGCAAATCAAACATTCTCCCCCAGTCAATAGATTCGAGAACAATCCATCATTCTTTTGCTCACCATACTACCCCCGTTTATACCCAGCTATGTGCAAATCAGTCTTGACCCTGTGCCTCATGGGAAGGGCCCAGACCGAACTGCCAAGCCAGGTCCTTTCATGACCAGAAACAAGCATCCTGGGACTAGTTTTGGGGCATCAACCCTCATCAGGCAGGCTAGCTTGAAACCAGTGGCACAGTGAACCTGGGACCCGGTGCATTTAGGATGAGAAAGCAAAAGACATACAGATGATGGACAGAATGAAGAGCAAATCACAAAGTCTCCTCCAATAAATACATCTGGGATAAATCCATTGTTCTTTTGCTCACCATGCCACCCCAGTTTAGACCCAGCCATATGCAAATTAGTCTTGAACCTGTGCCTCATGGGAACAGTCCAGACCAAACTGTCAAGCCAGGTCCTCCCTGGACCGGGAACAAGCAACCTGAGACCAGTTTCGGGGCATCCCCCTCATCAGCCAGGCTTGAATCCAGTGGCACAGAGAGCCCAGGACCCACATCTGGGCATACCCGATGCACTTAGGGTGAGAAAGCAAAAGACACACAGATGATGGACGGAATGCAGAGCAAATCAAACATTCTCCCCCAGTCAATAGACCTGGGTTAAATCGATTGTTCTTTTGTTCACCTTGCCACACCCGTTTAGACCCAGCCATATGCAAATTAGTCTTGACCCTGTGCATCATGGGAACAGTCCAGACAAAACTGTCAAGCCAAGTCCTCCCTGGACCAGAAACAAGCATCCTGGGACTGGTTTCGGGGCATCACCCCACATCAGCCAGGCTAGCCTGGTTCCAGTGGCACAGTGTGCCCGGACTTGGGTCCCGGGCTCACTCTGCCACTAGGAAGGACCTGGCTTGGCTCTTCTGTCTGGCCTGATCCCGTGAGGCACATGACTGGGGGTGAAAGTTTGATTTGCTCTACATTGATCCATCATCTGTGTGTCTTTTGCTTTCTCCTCTAAGTGCACTGGGTATGTTCAGACTAGGGTCCCAGACTCACTGTGCCACTGGATTCAAACTAGCCTGGCTGAGGAGGGGTGATGCCCTGAAACCGGTCCCAGGATGCTTGTTTTCAGACCAGGGTGGACCTGACTTGGCAGTTCGGCCTGGACTGTTCCCATGAGGCATGGGGTCAAGACTGATTTGCATATGGCTGGGTCTAATCTGGGGTGTTATTTTGTGCATTGTGGAAGTGATAGTGTCTCTAACCTACACCACCTCAAGGGGTAGGCATTGGGTGGTTCTGCTTTTCTATCCACGGGTGTCAAATGCTGTAATGGTACATAGTGCTCAATGTGGGACCAAATTTAAGGAGGCCTCATGAACCCTGACTTGAGATCACTAATATCAGATTGCCCTGGAACCCCTCCATATCCCTTCCGGGAGACAGATTGTACAATGCAGTCATCACATCGTAGTTCCTTTACAACGCAGTTGTTACAACAACCACGTTGTTAGAACGCAATGCCTTTACAGCGCAAGTCATTAGATCGACTTGCTGTAGGGGGAGCTCTAACAAAGGAAATAGTATAATTTACTGTTCCAACACCTTTCCTACTGTTGCGCAGGCTGGAATTGGAATAATAAATGTTACTATTCCTAAGCCCAGCGCGCCCCCTACAGCAAGTCGATCTAATGACTTGTGTTGTAAAGCTTTCGCGTTCCAACAACACAGTCGTTGTAACGACTGGGTTGTAAAGGAACGCGATGTGATAGCATGTGTAGTAACATGCTATATTCCCTGTTCCCACATTCATATATTAACTGCAAAGGAGGTGCATTATTATTGCCACCTGCCCTAGATTAAAACAGCTTTACAGCTCTCCATCCCGCAATAGATCGTTTTCCTCAACTTGAATTAGCGCTTAATTTATAGAAATAAGGCAGCAGCTCAGCAATTTCCCGGGAGTCTGCAGAGAGTGCTGAAGAAGACTTTGTTGTCAAATATTAAGGCTACCTTGACTTTAGTCTTATCTCGCCTCTTTCTTCCATCCTACACCACCTTTATCACTATCATTATCTCACTCTAGCAGATTCTTTACACCACATTTCTCCCCACTTGTCTCTCTTTTGCTATCTAAGTCTTCTTTCTTTTTTCAACTTTTTCTGCCTTTCTGTTGCTCACTATGGGTCAAAGTTTAATGAAGAAAAATCAGACTTGGGCAAACACACAAAAAATGAGTCCTGGTGCCCACAAATTATGCAGTGCCTGGAATGGGTGAACTGTTCTCACCAAAGCCTCTTTTAGGAGTAGATATATTAGACACCCATCATCCTGCTCTCTGTCTCCTGATAATGAGCCACATTTAGAGTGTGACTGTACTTAGATTTCTGGAAAAAGTTTTAAAATCTGTAGAGAATGCTCAAGCTCAATTCCCTTTATCATGTTAGCTGGTGTAAACTCTTCAGGTTTCTTACAAAAATGTTTTAGTGCTCTCATTGGAACATATTCCCTGAACTATCAAAACATGCAGTATTCTCAAGTTGTAGCAGTCAGTGAGAGCATTGTAAAATACATATATTTACATTGAATAATCCCAAAATAACAGAACCCAAACAAGGAAGGTAAAGAAAGAAGCCCCTACACATACTGCCACCCTTCCCTTTCCCCTTCTGACATATTTCAGTGATTTGAACATCACCCTTCTCTAGGAGTCATATTCTGAGTATATCAAATTTCCACCAGGCCCTTGTGTGGTTTTGATCGACCATATAGTTGGCAGGTAAATTACAGAAAATATGCAGAGCTCTCAAACATGGTGAGAAAGGGGGACTTTAAATGATATTGGAGTCCACCCTGCTTCTCTATCCATCACAGTGCTATAGATAATTTACTCGAACCCCGACTAGTATCAGATTATCACTTTGCCAATAAGTGTGATGTATTTGAGTGCAGGGTGTCTTGCTCCTTGCAGAAATAGGACCATAGTGAATGGCAGAGGAAAGTATAATACTTGTTGTAAAGCTTTAGGAATTTCCTTCCAAAAGACTACCATTTGTGGGCAGCTCTACTAAGTAGGAAGGAAAGAACCACTATGGTCACATTGCCTCCACAAATAAGAGCTGGATGATAGGAATATTTTATAGAGTTTTGTGGAGGGCAGATTCCAAGCATAGGGAAGTTTGTAGTGTACTTCTTTTGTTTAGATTGAGATAGAACATCTGTGGATATCTACCCACAACTCATTCCACTCCTCTACCGTGATTGTTCTACCCAAAGCTCTGTCCCATTTGCTTTGAAATGTCCATCTGTGAGTTGGCTGAGTTTTCCAGAGGGTAGCATATGGTGTGGATATGAGGCTGTTTTGACGTAAGAGAAACTAGCTTTTTTAATATCAGGTTTTAGCTCCCAATGTTGAAGCTGTGCATAGTGTCGTCTTTCAGTGTCTGGTATTTTAAGTTCTGTGTACACTTTGTAAAGGATTTGATGGTGCCTTAATAAAATATCCCAGCTATATATCTACAAACTCTTGTTTCGATTTAGTGAATGGTTGTTTTAGTGCCTGGATGACATCTGGAGCAGAGTGGTCGTTTAAAGACTGCTCTTTCATTGTGGGGCCAGCATTGTTTATCTTCTCCTTTGATCACTCCACTATAATGCAAAGTTGGGCTGCATAGGATTAGTTTAAAGTCATGCAGTGCCAAGCTTCCCTGATGCTTACTTTGCTGTATCAGTTTTAAAGGAATGTATGGTTTAGCACCTCTACAAGTGAACTTGTTTATTGCTTCTTAGAGGGAGATGAAGAAGCTTTCCTATGCTAAAATTAGCAGCATTTGGAAGAGACAGAGGACCCTTGGTAAATTAGTCATTTTTACCACATCGATATATCCAATCCAAGAAAGAAACAGAGTAGTTTATTTGTGAAGATTTTGTTTGATCTTGTAAAGTAATGAGGGGTAGTTGGCTTTATACAGGTCCTGGACATTGGCATGGGTTGACTTCTAGATATTTAACATGGGTAAAAGTCCATCAGAGTAGAATTCTAGAAGTAGAGTGTCTGCAACTGCTCTTGGCAGATCGATGTTAAGCACCTTCGATCAACGCTAGCCCTTCAAAGGTTTCCAATAGCCTGAGCGACTTTCAATGAGTTAGTGGGCCCTCTAGTGTGAGTACCAGGTACCTGCAAAGAGAGCTAGTTTATATATGTATCTCCTGAATATTCTCTGCTGCTCTTATATGGGATGCCAATGGCTCAATACTGAGAGCGAACAGTAAGGGACAAAGGGGGCATCCCTGTCTCATGCCCCTTGACAGTTGAAATACCAGCAATATCTAGCCATTGAGAGCTATTCTGGCTCTAGGATAATGGTAGTTAGCCATGATCATCGCCATAGAAAGGGGTCCTACTCCTATCACATCCAGAACTAACCTGGGAATGCACCAGTCCACTCACTCAAAAGCCTTCTATGCATCTAAAGTGAAGAGGAGCACCAGGGGCCTGTATTTTCAGCACTTTCTCAGTTAAGTGTCCTCGACAAATCCCAAATGATCAGGGTGTGTAATCCCAGGAAGAGGGCAATTTAATCTGTTTGCCAGAATTTTATAGTAGAGCTTGGTATTGATCCAGCAGAAGCGGTGTAAATTTGCGGGCTCAGACATGGGTTTTCTCACCATACCGTAAACTCAATACTCAGCAACGAAATGCACAATATCACAGAGTTTGGCCCCTTTAAACTCTACATCAATTACAAACCATAGGTCCTCCAAAAGATCTTTTGATCGAGCTAGTAGGGACTCAAATAATTAGAGTCAGAAGACCACTCCTTCATGAGAAGCTGTAATAAAGAAGGGTTGATCCAACAACAGTATCACACAAGTCAATAGGTTCATAATTAAGCAATGACATACACATGGATTTGTTATATCAATAAAACCATTATCTAAGCTTCAAGTGAATGGTCAAGGCACAACAATACATTAGAATAATGTAATATCGGTTAGTCAATTGAATACAGGTAAATGACAATACATCACAGTTGAGAGCAAAATACATCACAATAATACCTGGTGAGAGGGAGAGAGAGAAAGAAAACACATTGCAAAAGTACAGTGTGCAATTCGAGAATCATACAAACCAAAGGTTTGGTTGTAAATTTACCAATCAATCAATCAAGCAGGGATTTGTAACGTGCACTACACAACAGCAAGGGTCTCATGGTGCGGGGGAGGAGGTTTCACAAAGCATTGTCTCATCCGAAGAGCCAGTTCTTGAGGCTCTTCCTGAAAACTTGCAGTGTGGGGGTTTGTTGTCTGATGCTGAATTGGAGTTTGTTCCTGGCCTTGACTGCGATGTAGGAGATGGATCCCACCCGCTGTGGATCTACGGATGAGTGGGACTTCGCCTTTGGCAAGATCGGTGGGTCAGAGGCTTCTCTTGGGTGCGTAGAAGGAGATTCTTTCATTGAGGTGTTGGGGTCCAATGTGTAGAGGGATTTGTATGCGTGAGTAAGTAACTTGAAGGTCACTCCCTTTTCGACAGAGAGCCAGTGGAGTTCTCGTAGGTGTAGGGTGCTGTGGTGTTGTCATTGGATTCTGAGGACAAGTCAAGCTGCAGCGTTCTGGATTGTGAAGGAGTAGAGATTTGTTTATTCCGGCACAGAGGGCATTCCCATAGTTCGGTCTGCTGGTTATGAGCACGTGAGTGACGATCCTTCTGGATTCGGGGGGGATCCATAATAAGGTCTTGCGGAGGATGCAGAGGATGTTGAAGCATGTGGAGGATACGGCATTGATCTGTAGGTGCGTGGTGAGGGAAGACTCGAGTATGATTCCGAGGTCGCAAGCGTGGTCTGTGGGAGATTCGCCGAGGGTCGTGGACCACCAGGTGTTGTCCCATAATGAGGGGTGGATCCGGAGGGTAAGGATTTTTGTTTTCTCTGAGTTTAGCTTAAGGCAGGTGGTGTTCATCCAGGAGGTGCCGTCTTTCATACCGTACTTGAAGCTGTGCTTGGTGATGTTGGGTTCGTTGGTGAGGGATAATATGAGCTGGGTGTCGTTGGCATAGGATACTATGCTGAGTCCCTGTTTTCTGATGATGGTGGCAAAAGGGGCCGTATAGATGTTGAAGAGCGTGGGGCTCAGTGAGGATCCTTGGGGTACTCCACAGCTGATCTCTGTGGGTTTGGATAGGAAGGGCGGGAGTCTGATTCTTAGGGTTTGGCCGGTGAGGAAGGAGCGAATCCAGTCAAGGGCGGTTCCCCGGATGTCTGGCGTTGTGGAGCATGGTGTTTAGTGTGCGGTGGGAGATGGTGTCGAAGGCTGCTGAGACATCTAGTAGGATGAGGGCTGCTGTGTGGCCCTGGTCAAGGAGGGTGCAAACGTTTTCCGTGGAGGCTAGGAAGGCAGTCTCATTTCTATGGTTGCTGCAGAATCCAGATTGGGAAGAATCAAGGATCCAGGCGTCTATGAAGTTCGTGAGCTGGTTATTGATGATCTTCTCAGTGACTTTGGCTGTGAAGAGGGGGAGAGAGATGGGTTGGTAGTTCTTGAGGTCCATCGCGTCTGCAGTGGGATTCTTCAGAAGGGGCTTGACCTCTGCGCATATCCAGTCATCCTGGAAAGTGCCTGTTTCGAGAGAACGGTTGATGGTCCATCATTGTTCAGGTGCGATGGTGGAGGCGGCTCTGTGGAAGATGTGGGGCAGGCAGGGATTGGTGGGTGCTCCTAAGTGGATGCTTCTCATGGTCATGGCGGTGTCTTCTGTGGTGACAGGTGTCCTGGCGGTGATTGTAGGCTGGGTTGGCGTTGTAGGGTCGGTGTCTAGGTTCTGCTCATCCAAGTTGCTGTAGAGGGTTCTGATCTTGAGGTGGAAGTAGGAACCTGGTTTGTTGCAGAGGTCCTGGGAGGGAGGGACGTTGAAGGCTTCGCTGGGAGTTTGGTGAATTCTTGTATGATGCTGAAGAGCTCTTTAGAGTTGCGGGAGTTGATGGGTATTCTGTTCTAGATGAAGTTCTTCTTCGTGGTTCTGATAAGTTGGTGGTGTTCTATCATGGCGGTCTTGTAGGTGGAGCATGCTTCGGGCGTATTGCTGTTCCTCCAAGCTTTCTCCAATCGTTGGCATGTGCGTTTAAATCCTCGGAGGTCGTGGTGAACCAGCTGGCTTTCATGGTGCATTGTCTGTTGGAGTTCCGGAGGGGAATGAGAGTGTCTGCACAGTCAGTGAGCCATCTGTGGAGTGCGTTGACTGCAGAGTTGGCATCTGTAGTGGTGGGAGGAGGAGCGCAGCTGAGGGCGGAGTTGAGGTGCTCCTCAGTGATCTTGCTCCAGTTCCTGCACAGGGGGCGAGGAGTGGGCTTGTGTGCGGTGGTCTTGGAGAAGGAGAAGTAGACGCAGTGGTGGTCAGTCCAGATGGGTTGCGTGGTGTAGCTGAAGCAAATATTGTGTCCTCCAGCAAAGATGGGCTCGAGGGTAAGGGTGGGCATAGTTGGCGGAATACCACTGTGCAGAATTCTGCAGAATTTAACAAAACCTCTGTGAACTCAGCTCTACAACTCTGTTCCATCTCATTCCAATTAATAAAACAGAAACCTCACATACTCTCGATAAAACAACAAATACCTCTATCTTTACATGCAAAAATGCATATAGTCATCTCACAAAAGTGAAAGTTAAAATACAGCAAGCAGTGAGAGAGGTGATGATTTTGGTGTCCTCCCTAACTAGGGAGAGAACCAAGCAGATGCCTTGAACACAAAGAGCACATCATGATGAACGATTTGATGGTGGTCCCATTCTAGAATCTCGCCCCATAAGGCTTTGCTGGGCCTTTGGTTGGCATTGTATTTTTGCCCCTAACTTTTCTTTGGATGGATATAGGAGGATGGAACCACCACCGAATCGTTCAGAATGATATGCTCTTTGTGTTCAAGGCATCTGCTTGCTCTTCCCTTAGGTTAGGGGTGACCCCAAAATCATCACCTCTCTCATTGCCTGACATTTTTCAAAGTTCACTTTTGTGAATTTGTTATTTTTTTACCATGTAAATGTAAAGTGTTTTATCTAATTCAGCTAAATGACAGAGTTGGAATTATTGCATGAATTCTGTGTTTTCAATTTAATGCGCAGTTGACAAATCTCTGCAATCTTTGCTAGCGGAGCGGAGTTCATTGCCCATGGTTAGTCGAGGATATGTCCTGACTTGGGAGTGGTGACAAGCTGTCTCAGTCCGATGTTGGCCAGGAGGGCAGTGGAGTTGGGGTTGCTGGGTATGTTGACGTGGAAGTTCAGGTCTCCGAGGAATACGTAGTCCATGGATGTGATGGAGTGGGGTGCAATGAGATTTGCAATGGTGGTGGTGAATGTGGCGCGCGGTCTGGGAGGTCTGTAGGTGATGGTGCTGCATAGAGTCATTCTGGGGTTGATCTGGACCTGGAAATGCAGGTGTTTCATGAGGTATGTGGAGTCATTCATGCTGGATGTGGAGAGCTGAAGGGAGTTTTTGTGTACGATGGTGAGTCCTCCTCCTAGGTGGTTGGGCCTCCTTCCTCTGGATCTTGTATCCGTCGGGGACAGTGGTTGTGATGTTGGTGCAGAGCTGGCGTTGGTCCAGGTTTCTGTGGGAAAAACCAACGTTGGAAGATAGGTTGCTGAGGAGGTCCCAGATTTTTACTGCGTGTCTGTGCAGGGAGCGAACGTTGAGGAGGATGCAGCTCAGGGGTTTGGGTGCACTGGTGTCCAGTGGGTTGTGGTGGCATTGTGAGGTGGGTGAAGGTGCGGCAGCAATGACAGCAGGAGAACTGACCTTGGGCTGTGTTTGTGTCGACTGCAACCGGTTGTTGTTCCTTCTTGGGTTGAGTGCATGGAGGGTTGCTGAGTCTTAGTGGTGGTGGGCTGGAGGATATGGGTTCTTGGTGCTGGTTGTTGGTGAGTTGCGGACATGCACAGTTGGGCTTGCCTTTGGTGCGCCAGCGGCATGCCCACCTCACGCAGCCACCATTAAGTAAGGGTAGGGGCGAGGGCGGGACAGATTGGAGGCTGGAGTTGGAGGGGCCGTGGGGGCCACAGGGGCAGCAGCGGCAGGAGGCAAAAAGAGTGGGGAAGGCTAAATAAAAGTAGGGATACACAAAAAAGGGCAATCATTGTTGGTTGGTTGGTTGGTTGATTGCTTTATTTCGATATGCATATATCATAAAAGCAGTACAAAGAGTAAAAGCAGCATGTCGAAAAAACATGACTGTACATTGAGAATAAAAAGAATAAAAACACATTTGATCAGCATAAATTAACTAAGACAGAATTAAATTGATATGGACAGTCTTTTAAGTCGAATCAACCAAGCCCATTTTAAAAACTTGGAAACGGCACAAACAATGGGAGGGGCTGTATTGGTTAAAAGGATCCGGAGGGCGACCGAATGCTGGCGAGTGCCCAATTCTCTGCAAATTGGTTTAAGCCATCGTGATCTGGGGCGCCCATAGTCCGGACATTCAAAAAGAAAGTGTGGCACCGTCTCTGGTTTGTCAGGACAAAGGGCACAATGGCGTGATGCGGGCTGGGATTTGTTCCACCTGGAGCAAAGGTCGGCAAGGGGTAGGGTTCCTAACCGGAATTTAATGTACAAAGACCGGTCCATGGCGATGGTAATTAAGTCCATGTAGGGCTCGAAGGCAACGACATCTTTTATTAGCAAGAAGGCTGCGGTGGCTTTGCAGTGCTGCTGGTTGCTGATGCGCTTCGCGAAGACCCATTCCCAGTAAAGTTTTTTTAGGGACTCCTTTGGGGGGGCTGAGTGACTAAGCCAACAGGAGTCCAGACCTAGATCCCCTAAAAGTTGTTTAATTTCTCGGAGCCATTTGATCTTGTGCCAACCGTCGGAGCGCATCACCTCTGCTAGTCCGTCAGCGTAGGATTTTAGCTCCGGAACCCTCCACAGGCGAGCCCAAAGCAAGAGAGGTCGGAGGCGGGCCTGGTCCCCAATTGCTTTACAGCCTACATCCATTAGGACTGGGAGTGTCGGGCTACTCATCGGGATGGCAAGGAGGTCTTTAATGAATTTGTTCTCGGCCTTGCTCAGTGAATCCACTTTACCTAGGCCCCACAGTTCAGCTTCGTAAAGTGACGCAGATACAGCTCGGGCTTTATAAATGTCTATTAAAGGGGCAACACATTGTTTGGTTGAATTATTGTACTCCTTGAGGAGGGCCCCCCCCACCCTTTTGTGACCAATTGTCATTTTGTTGATGTGGGCGGTCCAGCTCATCGCATCACTTAAACGAATTCCCAGGTAATCGAATTCTGCCACTCTTTCAAGGGGGGTGGAGTTCAAGATAGGGGGACGGCCAAGTTTACGAGGTGGGTGCATGACTAAATACTTGGTTTTGTCCACATTGATGACTAGTCCTCTGATAGTGCAGAAGTCCTGGAAGCGGTTCAGGAGTTTCTGGAGACCTTGGGGGGTTTTCGAAATGAGGAGGGTGTCATCGGCGAACAGCAAAGTTGGGATTTTTACGCCTCCCAAGGTGGGAGCGTCTGCTGGTTCGCCGAGCAGGTGCTCTACCACCCCATTAATGTAGAGGGAGAATAGGGTGGGAGCCAGGACGCAACCCTGCTGCACTCCCCTCTCAACCCTGATCTTATCGGTCTTTTCCCCATTCAAGCCCCATCTAACCTGGGCATAGGTGTTGTTATGCAGTTTGATGAGGAGGTTTAGGATGTACGGAGGCATCCCTAGGCCATGTAACACCCTCCAGAGTTCCTCCCTAGGAACCAGGTCAAAGGCAGTCTTCAGGTCGATAAAGGCCAGGTAGAGACTGCCTTTGCCTAGCTCCACCACCTTCCAGTACAATAACAGGAGCCTGAACACTTGTTCGATAGTTCCGGTAACTGAACGGAACCCGGCTTGCATATCAGACAGAATGTGGTTGTCGTCCACCCATTGTAAAATCCTCCCCAAAATGGCTTTCCCCGCCAGTTTCTGACTTGAGTCTATTAGGCTTATGGGCCTATAGTTCCCAGGTAAGTCCCGGCAGCCCTTTTTGAAAATAAGGACTACCTCTGCTCCTTTCCAGGAGTCTGGCACAGATCCTCCCTCGATGATTGCGTTAAGAAGGGCCGAGATCAATACCCCCCATTCTTCAGGGTAGGCTCGGAGGATGTCTCCTGGGAGACCGTCCGGGCCAGCTGCTTTTAATGGCACCAAAGTTTTGATCTGCTTTGTGACATCCAAAACGGAAAACAAATCCAAGTCTCGGTCTAAGGTGTAAGGAGGGAGGATGAAGGGATCATTGAGTGGGCCTTCAATGGCGGAATAGAGTTTTTGAAAGTGGGAAAACCATGTCTGAGCGTTGATGCTACAGGTCCTCAGTGTGTCATCGGGACGGTTCCTGTTTCCCACCAAATCCCAGAAGCCTTTGGCGTCTTTCCCACGACTGGCAGCCAAGAGGTCCTGCCAGTAATTATCCTCCCACTCCTTCTTGGCATTTTTTTGGCAGAGTGAATAGTGCCTCCTGGCCACCTTAGTCCTGGAGGGTATTTTAGACTTAACCGCTTCAATAAGAACCGACTTCACCTCCCTACACTTCTGGTTAAACCAGCCCTGTCTAGCCCGTGTACGGGGTTTCCTCCTGTTAGTACTATCTGGGACTACGAAAAGGTCACCGATGGCCTGGGTTATGGTGCAGAACCTAATGGTCACCTCCAACAACCCATCCTCACAGGGGTCAAGGTTATCTAGAGCTGAGGTAAGAAGCTGCCTGATGACAGAGGTTTTCTCCTCTGAGAGCGACAGCTTCGCCCACTTTAACCGACGTCCACAGTTGGAAACTGCTGTCAAGTCCGGGGCGGGATTACGAGTGGTTCTGGTCGCAGTGCTAGATAGCCACCTATGGGACAAGGTGAGCGAGAGGAGATTGTGATCACTCTCCATGGATGGTATGATCACCATGTCCTTTACCATGCTCCACAAGTTTACGTCAAGAAGAAAATAATCAATTCTTGACGTGTGTCCAGGCCTGTTGTAAGTATGGGCCCCTGTTTTATCAGAACCAGTCCTGCCATTAGCAGCCCTCAGGCCAAACTCCATAGTTATGGGGTTAATCTGAAGGGCCACTTCTGTCCACTTTTTGATAGGGCTGAGTTCTAAGGACGGTATCCCCCACCTGATGTCATGTTCCTCTTGATCTTGTAAAATTTCGGAGTCCAGGGGCTCAAAGGTGCAATTAAAATCGCCCGCCACCAGAGTGCAATACTTGTAAGGTGACGAACGGAGTAGGGCTTCTAGGCAAGTTATGACTGGGGATTCTCTACCCCCCTTCGTACCTCGGGCATAAATGTTAAAGATGTTTAAGATGGCTCGACCCTGAGGGTTTTTCAGGGAGATGTTGAGGAGGTCCGGGCATTTAGTATCCCGCTCCACCACCCTGCAGTTAAGTTCAGAGGCCACCCAGATGAGGAGGCCGCATGAAGGGCAACCCCTACCAGTTCCTGCGTGGACAGCTGGTAAATAGTGGGTGGAGTATCCTGCCTTGTGTAGGGGCTCCTTACTCCAGGTTTCCTGGAACAGGCATATGGAGTATTGCTCCACAAGCGAATTCCAGTCGGGCAATGCCAGCTTTCTCTCGAGGCCTGCTACATTCCAGCTGAAAACCCTAAGGGATGGGTCCGTCACAGCCGCAATGCTACAGGTCTCGACTGGAGCAAGTGAGTCCACAACACCCTCAGTTGGAAAGCTAACTGGGGGGTCAAGTGGTGCCCTCGCCTCCCCTGGGCCCCTTGCAGTCTCAACAATGACCTGGTCTTGTGATATGGTCGGAGGGCTATGAATTTTAGCAGAAGGGGAGGATCGACGTCGGGACTCCAAGCCACCAAAGCCTCCTCAGGAGCGTCACGGAGTCAACAGCCCCAGAAACCCCAGTTCGGTAGTGGTGGAACTGGATGGGACTGCGCTAGGGTAATTCCTGGGAAAAATTGACCATGGACGCTGTTTTGGAAAGGGGGCCCGGGATGGATAAAAGGGGTAATCGGGGCCGGCCGCGGGTAGAAGAAGGATAGATCAACTGCATCGACTCCCGGACCGGCCACGGTTCGCCCTTGGGAGCATATTGAATGGGCAGCTCTTATGTCTTGAAAATTGACCACCACGCAGTCTCCCTCAAAAGGTTTTTTCCCGTGTCCAATCCAGCCCACCCTGCGCACCCCAAGAATCAGGCCATCCACGCCCAGTGGAAGGGGTCTATTGGTTTTCAGCCAGTGGATGACCTTATTCTTTAGCGCCTGGTGAGTTTCCTGCTGTGTTTCTTTTAGGGGGGGAACTTTGGTGAGAACAACAACATACGGGTGGCATTCGGGGGGGAGATTAACCGGGGGGCACTTACGTGTCGGATTCTGCGGGATGGCCACTGGGGAGGGATTTTTAGGCGAAGAGGTGGTAGGTTTAGCCTTAGAAGTTGTCGCTACTCCGCTGGTTTTTACCAGCGCAGCAGACGCGGGTTGCAAGTTTGGACCAGCCCCTCCCTTCTGTTGTTTCTTATGGGCAGGATTAGGCGCAGGTATTATCGCTGCTGGGGGGGGAGTACCGTGCACTTGAGCTGCATGAATGGAAACACTCGGCCTTGCCTGCTTCGCACTGGCCTGGGAAGCTAAGGTTGGTGCTTTCCCGGTAGCCAGTGTCTTGGCTGGCAGTGTCGGCTGGTCTCCGGATGGGTGGCTCACTGGAACCCCTTTACCAGCATTCCTGTCTGTATTGACCTCACTAGGCTTTGGCTGTAGTTTCAACAAGGTTTTCAGGGAGAAAAAATTGTCCCTGGTGACCTGTTCAAACTTGTCAAGCCTATCCCCCAGGCTCTTAACTTGGTCAAAGAGTGGAATCAGCAGGGACTTTACCAGTTTCTCGAGGGGCTCGAGTGAGGGTCCCTCGTTTGGTGGAAAAAGTATTGCCGGGACCAAGGGGGGAGGTGGCGGGGAATCGGCTGCAAGCTGGGGGGGGCTGGGATTCCCGAGAGATTCAGGCCCTCCGGAGTCTGAGTGTGAAGAACCCCTTTGAAGCTGTGTCCTAGGGCGCTTGTAGAGCGTGGAGTAGCTTCCCTTCCGAATATTGGTCCCCCTTTTCCTTTTCCTGTGCACCCGGGTAGGTCTAATCTGGGGCAATGGTTTTGGATCGGGTGAGGGAACAATAGAATCAGATTGAGACCTACTACCAGGAGAGCTAGCTATAGGATGAGCGGGGCCGGAATCTACAACCGCAGTGCAAGGACTGCTGGGGGGAGAAACTGATATCAGGCTTTCTATCCTGTCTATTCCTGCCTCTAACGCTACAATATGTTGCTCCCCAGATAGGGACCCAGGCGGAGGTGCAGTGGGGATAGAGGAAGTTGGGGACAAAACATGTGCCGCAGCTCCCAGGGAAGAGCGTTTGGATGGAAGAAGGTCAAGTGAGAGGCGGCGTTCCGTCATTGCAATCTCCTTTTCAATGACGGCGGCCACCCTGCTGATGAATTTGTCCATAGTGCCAATCATCGTGGAGCCCCCTGAAGCACTTTCTCCACCGCCCCTCAAAGCTTTGCCGGAGCGAGTTGACATGATGGCTACGGGTCCCGCAGGTGAACTCCAGGGTCATGGACCCGAGGCAATAGATGTAAGGGGGGTGGCCCAGCCCAGCCTCTGTCAGCCCCTGACTGCCACAGACTGCCCGCCCTTTGCTCAGGCTTCGCTCGGCGTCCCGCTCGCGTCCCGCTGAGCGGTTACCTGTTGATTTTGTGCCGAGCGTTGCGGCCGGGGGCCGTGTCTTGCTGGGGGCGCGGCCGTGCACACCTGTGCAGCGCAGGGACTCTTGGTCTTGGTAGTCCCTGCCGCTCGCGCCTTCAATTGACTCAAATGTTCCCTCCTCCTCCTTTCTCCAACCGCAGCTGATCGCACTACAGTGGCCTCGACCCCACGCCTCACGCCACGCAGCGGCACCCGCGAAGCGGGTGCTGCAAGCTGTTACCACACGGCGGGGCGGTCAATCCCTCCAGGGATACGGGGAGTCCAACTGGGAAGCCGAAGCAGAGTGGCGTTCCGGGCGGCAGCAACCGGTGAGTTCCTCAGCACGAGGGGTCCCGCTATCTGTGGCGAGGCTTCCCTCTTTTGAATCCTGGTCGGCCGGGGGGCGTGTCTTGCTGGGGGCGCGGCCGTGCACACCTGTGCAGCGCAGGGACTCTTGGTCTTGGTAGTCCCTGCCGCTCGCGCCTTCAATTGACTCAAATGTTCCCTCCTCCTCCTTTCTCCAACCGCAGCTGATCGCACTCCAGTGGCCTCGACCCCACGCCTCACGGTGCTGCAAGCTGTTACCACACGGCGGGGCGGTCAATCCCTCCAGGGATACGGGGAGTCCAACTGGGAAGCGGAAGCAGAGTGGCGTTCCGGGCGGCAGCAACCGGTGAGTTCCTCAGCACGAGGGGTCCTTTGTAAGAGAGAAAGCAATAGTAAAAAGAGCAGGCAGGAGTTAAGTGAAAAACTGGCGGTAAAGAAAAGAGAACGCAGGAAAAATAAAGAAGGGGACATAGGGAGAGGAGTTCAAACTGACAGCATGTCAGGCCCAAGGAAATTGCAAGAAAATAGCTGCGCACGTCCTTCGCTCACTTGGCAATTATACTTCCAAAGGTTCAACATTCCTGCCCACTGTCATGGTAGTCTGCACGGGAAGAAGGAAGAACGTATTTAGGAAACATTCTTACACACCTCTTTTGTATAATGGTGTGACTGGTGGAAGAATCTGTTGTGGCAGGGTGAAAGATGTATCCCAGAAAACCTGGGAAAAGTATTCCAGTGTCCCAATTGGAATTACCGGCAAACCAGCTATAAAAACCCCACCCAGGAAGTAAACCGTGCTTGACAAACTTTGACCCTCACTGGCCCCAGATGCTACTTGGAGGAAAAGCAGCCATTGTTTGCCTGTGTTTGTATATGTTTCTCGAGCGCTCGTAAGCCAGCGTGCTAACGAATCTCGATACCTCTGGGTTCTCACCAACTGTCTTCTCGGTTCAGTACTCTCTTGTTTTTATATGCGGCAGTCGAGTCTGGTATGGTCGAGCTGGTGTGGAAAAAACAAACATTTCCTCGCAGCGTGCTCTGTGGGGAGCTTCGATTAAAATACAGCGTGTTCTGTGAGAAAGCTAAATTGACAAATGGAGATATTTTCCTCTTTGCAGAGACGCTAGGAGCTGCCGCACTTTCTTTTTATTTTTGTTGTCACTGGGATTGGAGGAGTCATCCAGTACCTACAAATCAGTGTTTCCGTTACTACAACGGATGATGGATAGTTCATACTTGCTTGCCATGTATGCCGCAGTGACTGTTATTTTTTCTTTAGGAGTGTCTAAAGAGGGAGTTCGTAACTTCCTGTTGTTGACATCCGTAGACAAGACAATGTGCTAAGTGTTTCAGATGTACCCATTTCCATTTTCTACCTCAAGGTGTTGGAAGTGAGCACTAAGGATCTTGAAAGACAATTTATCAATTCAATTCAAATAGTGCTTTATTCGAGTAATTACTCATAAAAGCAAGGCATACACAAAATGATAAAATAGAATTAAATTTACAGTCAATCACAAAGACAGTGCACTATTGAATCCATAAAATGCACTCGATTAAAAAGATTCTCACAGTGTTTGTTGAATAAAAAAAGAGATTAATACATTTAATAAAAAATAGCAAGGTTATAAAAACATTAATGGTCTAAAAAGCAATAGTAGCAAATTCATGGAGACAGATTTTACAGACAGAGAATAGTTAATTAACTAGCAGTCTCTGTCTGGTTACAAAAACATTAATGGTCTAAAAAGCAATAGTAACAAATTCATGGAGACAGATTTTACAGACAGAGAATAGTTAATTAACTAGCAGTTTCTGTTTGATCGCCCATGCCCATCTAATATATTTTGCTGTGGCTATTAATATCCATGTAAGTGGGCTTGAACATATGATACGCAGGGCAACAGAACTACAGGTGACCCCAAGGTTCCTACACATAGGTGCTAGCCAGACACGTCTTGGAGCACAATAAGCTTTACAAGAAAACAAAAAGTGACCATTCCACAGGCTGGGCAGATGTCACACCCCCCTGTACCCCATTTAGCTGTCAGAGATCTTATGGGGAGGGCTCCAGCTCTCAGTTGGAATAGGAGCTTTCTGTCACCCGGCTTTGAAATAATATCCCAGTACGACTCTAAAGTGGGATACAATTTGACCTCAAGAAAACCCACAGACATAGACCCATTGCTAGATCTGCTCAGACTCTTACTAGCAACGTTTTCCCAAAATATATTTTTTAGGACAGACTTGGTGGGAAATGTTGCACCTGCTGGATCTAGCGATATTGAACTCAACCCAAGCTCAAACAATATTGCTTTCAGTGAATTGAGCCAACTAATTTTATGAAAGCAGTCCGCCTTAATGATATCAATAAAACCTTCAGCATAGTGCTAAAGCTCGGGAGTAGTCCAGAGCCTTCGCCAGTACAAGATTGGTCGTAGTCTGGCTAGATCCTTGATTTGTTTCCTACCAAGATCATATCTTAAAGGCAACAATGGAGTACTTTTCGGAGTACCATTGAGTAACCATAAGAATTTGTTCTCTGAGGCTTGTAGGGTATTCAAATTTTCAAAGCCCCACATCTCCGCACCATAGAGTGTGGACCCAATTGCCTTTGTTTCATAAACAAGCAAAGCTGGCCTAACGGGTTTGGTCAAAGACTTCCTGTGTTCCGAATTGATGGCACCGGCTAATTGCTTGTGTCGCAGGGTAGCAATGTTTATGTGCTGACTCCACCTGTTATTATCTGCAATATGGATACCCAAATACGTAAATAAATTTACCATCTCAAGAGGCCGACCACTCATGACAATTTTAGACTTGAAACTGCGTTGTGGCTCAAAAATCATGAGTTTAGTTTTAGTTGCATTCACCTCTAAACCATGTTCCCCCCAAAAAATTTCAAAAATGGACAGAGCACGCTGCAAGCCACTAGGGGTTTTAGATAGAATAAGCGTGTCATCCGCAAACATTAAAATAGGGATTTTTAGACCTGAAAGAGAGGGAGCATCAACTGGCGCTGATACCATACGGGGGACAACACCGTTTATAAACAAAGTGAACAAGTTTGGGGCCATTGAACACCCTTGTCGAACCCCTTGCTCAACGGGAAAGTCAGCTGTGACCATCCCATGGCCGCCCCACTGAATTTTAGCAAAAGTAAGCTTGTGGAGGTGCATTATCAAGGTCAGTAGTTCCACAGAGAACCCCAGACTCTGTAAGACTTGCCACAATTTAACCCGTGGCACCAGGTCGAAGGCAGCCCTTAAAACGACAAAAGCCGCATATAGGCTGCCTCCTCCCAGCACCACAGTCAAGATCTTGAAAGACATTTATGTAATTATTCTGAATAATTGTTTATTCTATTTGAATGTGTTGATCTGTCCTTTCCCTTTACAGGGCACGCTTTTCCTATACTAGAGGGGACGCTGCAGACGAGGTCTTCCAGATTACTTCGGCAGCTTTTTTCTTATATTGTCCCAACCCATTTTTCCCCCGAGTGGTGCCTTTTCAGGACAGCCATATTATATATGCTCCTGTGAGATCTCACAAAGGATAATCGGAGAACTAGCTTCATACATCGTCTCCGCTGGGAACAGGATCCAGGTTACTTGATTTTCTGACAGACCTGACACCCACAAAGTAACTTTTGTGTAGCTTGCATGATTTCTATTGGTCAGAATCCATTTCCCGATTGTGGTGTGATCGCTCTCTAACCCAAATCATCCGGAACTCATACGTAATACCATTATCCAGTGTTCACTGTTTTACTAAAATGTTGAATATCATTTCTCCTCTGAAATAGGAAATACATTTACAACTTATCATGTCTGCTTCATACGCTCTCTTTTGCGCTTGCAACAAGGTTGACACAGTTTTGTACTAACAGAGAGGAAGTCTATTATTCAAACTGTAGAAAAGAAACTTCAGCGATAATACTCATAACCAACAGTGCAGTCAGGTCAGCATTTCTAGTCTATTCAAAGGAAATTATGAAGGACAAAATGCATTTTTGAGGCATACATGAAAAACCACTAGATCACCAACTTAATTGAAAACATGCTAACTTTCAAGCAATATTAATTAAAGAAATAAAGAGGCATAGAAAACAATATATAAACATCATTTTATTTATTTTTTATGTATGTTTTATATAGCGCTAGCTAGTCCCGCAGGTGTCCAAGCGCTTCAGATTGATCAAAATAGAAAACAGTAACACAGTCATACAATGAACAAAAGAGGCGATAGTTCAATAGAATAATGGTCTCCATCAAAGGTGCTAGTAGAGTGGCCAACACTAGAGACACAGTTCAAGAGGATCTAAAAGTTCAAGAAACAAATGAACTGCAGCTTCAGACAGAGGGTCTAGGTCTTATCCAGCGATACATTATTAAGATCCCTAAAACTAGGAGTTAAAGTATTTGTTGAGGAGGAGGAGTTTCAGGTTTCTCTTGTAGCAAGGGAAGGAAGGGTTGCATCGAAGGTCACATTGTAGGGAGTTCGATATTTGCCTGGAGCATTTCCGGAAAAAGAGTGCAACTTGGTTTCTCTCTTTTTTAGAATAGGAGGTAGGAGCAGAAGAGAGTTGGAGCTTCTCACTCCTCTAGTAGACCCTTCTTTTGACAGTTTGTTCTCTAAGTAGTTTTGTGAATGAGAGTGAAGGGCTTTGTGGATGTTACCTGCATCATGTCATATCATTCCATATATTCTTAAGCATCAACTTATTGTGAAATCATTAATAAAATGAGCACAGTGAAACATGACCAGAAATAATTTTTACTCGTGCATCTTTGCAATCGTATTTTGCTACATTATTACATTTCACATTATTGTTATAGCACAAATTAGTAGTTTTCTCTCTCTTTCATGAATGATTTTATCTCAAATCAGTTTGCAACCCTTCTGCATGCTTTTATGATGCAGTTTTAACTCTCACGTGTTTCATAAGACACCTTCTGCATGCTTTTACAAGGCAGTTTTAATTCTCACTTGTTTCACGAGACACACTGTTGGGAGGGGTGCAGGGAGTAACGGGTGCGCATCTCCTGGAAGGAATGCAAGTGGACCCTAACCCAGACATCCCCAAGCTGTGTTATGCCTATGAGGTCCCAGGTTTTGAGCCCCTGTAACCCACTCACTTCCCGGAGCCAAGCCCCTTGCCAGAGGCGGGTGCATTGGGTCAATTTGCCGGTCCAGCCGGTATGGCGCAGCAAATCCCGCCAAGCCAGGAATACTGAACGTGTCACGTCTGCCAGCTGATCGGGATGGGTCCCCCATACAACATGGCCTGTACTTCAGAAAATCCCAGCTCGCACAACTCCAGCCGGTAGGCCGGGTCAGACCATCCCCGTTGAACCAATCAGCAGACGTGTGGCTATAAAGTAGAGGTACAGATGCGTCATATCCATGCCCCCTTCAAAACAAGGGATCCGGCATGTGGAGAGAGCCATACGCGACCTCCCACCGCCCCATAAAACTTTGGTAAGTAAGCCGTCCAACTCCTTAAACCAGGATCTAGGGAAACAGAATGGGGTGTTCTGAAGGACATAGAGGAACCTAGGGAGGATCAACATTTTAAACAAGGCAACCCAGCTCAGAGGGTTCAGGGGCAGTGTCTTCCATTTCTGAAGGGCTTCTTTGGCCTTTTTGACAAGTGGGGTTACGTTGAAGGACCAGCCCAGTTCCGGGAGCAGGGTAATCCATATTCCAAGGTATTTAAAGGAGTAATGAAGGATCGGAAAATTAGACTGCCAATCGTAACAGTCCCTTGACAGGTGAAGTGGAACCAGTACTGATTTCCCGGGGTTCAGCCGAAGACCTGACACTCACCCAAACGCCTGCAACAATCTGAGACAGTGCGGCCCCAAGAAAGCGGACTCAGACATAAAGAGCAAGACGTCGTCCCCGTAGAGCGTGATCTTGTCTGTTTTAGTGTTTGGCCACTCCCATCCCTCAACACGGACATCAGCTCGCACCAGGGCCCCCAGGGGTGCCATTGACAGGGCAAACAACAGGGGCAAAGGGGACAACCCTGCCACATGCCCCTAGCAATGGGAAAGGTCTCGGACAGGACGCTGTTCACCAATATCCGTGCCCGCGCATAAAGTACTCGGACCAAGGCCTGGAACTGGGGCCCGAATCCCATCTCAGTCAACAGGTCTTGAAGATATGCCCAATCCACCGAATCGAAAGCTTTTTCAAAATCTATAAGGAGGAGGGCCAAATAAGGAGTGAGTAAGTGTCAGTGGGCCAGAGCCAGTTGTACCCTCCGAAGGCAATGACGGGTCACGCGTGCGGGAATAAAGCCACACTGGTCCGGATGAACCAGCATGGGCAGGTATGGCTTTAGCCGTTGGGCAAGGATGGTGGCATAAAGTCTGATCTCTGTATTGAGGGGGGATATGGGACGGTAGTCCGTGCAGTGATGAGAGGGAGGCTGGGATTTCGGAAGAACCACAATAGTGGCAATGCCTGTCTCCGACCGGAAAGAGCCCTGGTCAAGGGCTTCCTGAAAAAGGCCAGCCAAGTGGGGCACCAGTGTGTCGCGGTAAGCCGCGTAATATTCTTAGGGAAGACCATCTGGTCCCGGATTGTTGCCCGGGGAAGTGAGTGAAATGGCTTTCTCAATTTCTTTTCTAAAGATGGGGCGGTCTAGGTCTTTCTGGGCTGCTGTCTCCAACCTGGGGAGACTGATGCGGCTCCTTCCGAGGAGACCACGGAGCGATGATTCAGGAGTTTGTGCAGCATAGAAGTGCCGATAGTAGCTGGCAAACATGTATGCCATCTCTAAAGGTGTGTTGCATACCGATCCCCGGTCGTCCACCACTTTCGGAATTATACGATTCGCCCTGGGAAAAGTGGCCAGCCTGTGCAAAATTGTGCCATTTTTGTCTCCCCAGCCATAGACTCTTGCCACCGAGGACCTCCATAGGAGCTTGGGCGCGTCTATAGATAGTTGTCTAATTTTGGACCGGATAAGGGCTAGTTGTCGGCTTTGGGCGGCATTGTCAAGCAGGGAAAGGGATTGTTCCAAACGAAGTGCCTGCGCTTCTTTCGCAGTGATTTCCCGGTGTTGTTCCTGCCTCTGCTTCTTGAGTTGCCATTTCGCAAAGCCCCGAATTGTTGCCTTCCCAGCCTCCCATAGGGTCCCCGGGGAGGATAAGGAGCCCTCGTTGGTGAGGAAGTATTGCTCGAGCTCCTTCCCTACTATCTTCTTAAATTCTTTATCTTGGAGGAACCATGCATTTATCCTCCACGTTTGGTGGGCTGAGGGAGGAGGAGTCCATATACGAGGAGCACCGGGGAGTGGTCTGAAATTCCCCTCTGTAGGATACGAGTGTCTACAACTGTCGAGCAGTCAGTGGCAGAGAGAAAGATCATGTCTACGTGTGCCTGCGTGTGATGGGCTGCAGAGGTGTAAGTGAAATGGGTGGCACGTGGGTGCCTCGTGTGCCACACATCACAGAGGCCTTGTGACTCGGACCAAAACCTCAATTGTTTTGCGTGCATAATGCGGACAGTGGAGGGAGGGCCAATTGTGTCTAAGGCTGGGATGGAGACCGCATTGAAATCACCACCCACAACCGTGGCACCCAGGTGGAGAGTGGTTAGGAGGGCGGAGGCCTGTGCCAGTGTAGGGGTAAGCATAGAGGGAGGCAAATATATGGACATAAGATGGAGAGGGGAGCCGGCCAAAGAGCCACACACCATCACATATGTGCCTTGAGGGTCGTGGATCACCCGGGACTGAACGAAGGATAAGTTGCATCTCATGAGGATGGCCACCCATCGGGAACCCCTGGAGAAGCCGGAGTGCCAGACTCTGTCGTACCAGTACCGGGCAAGAAAGGGGCAGCAGTTACCCAAGAGATGTGTCTCCTGGAGGAGAAAGATGTAAATGTGGAGACGTTGCGCATAGTGCAGGACAGCGGTGTGCTTCAGCCTGTCCAGGAGACTGTTAACGTTCCAGGACAGAACATGGAGGGAAGCCCTGGCCGTGGTGTCATCAGTCTTGGCGGGTGGTGTCTGGGGCTAGGCCCACTGCCCCATTGGGTTGCGTGAGTGCATGCTGGGGTCGATATGTGTGCAGTTGGTCACGCACACTAAGAGATAGTGCAATCTTTGCAGATGAGGCATATACCTGCCCGTGGAAGCTGAAACAGAAGAACAAATGAAAGAGCAACAACAGGGAAAAGAACTATCTCAAACCATCCCCCATCCCCCCACCCTACACTTTGAGAACGGAAGCATCTGTCGACCCCCCATTTAACTAAACCAAACTAAAACGCTTGGATCGGTAGTGTGGAGTACCCTTCTAGAAGAACAGATAACCAGTGCATCAGCACGAAGCAATGTAAATAAACATATAAGTCCATCAGAGTCTGATGACCCCCCAGTGAAGCGCCGCACCCCAGTGGCGGTCATTTGTCCAGAACTGACCACATGGCTATTAAAGAGTGGGAGTGCGAGAAAGGTCCGAGTCCACCTGAGCATGCGGTAGGGACCATCCCGGTAAGTTTTTAGCGGAGCGGCACCTGCCGTATGGTGGAGAGCCTGATTGACTGGAGAAATCACGGTGGTCAGGAGCCACCCCACTGAGGGATCTGAATGTCGAACCACGTGAGTGGCGCCCTTTACGAGCTCTTGTGCGACACCGGCGCTGGAGTCCCGGTGATCCCGGCCCCACAGGCTGTGATCCAGTGTGTTCCGATGGATCTTCCCGTTGGGGGCGGAGGGGACGTTCCTCTGTTAGCCATGTCAATGCCGCCTGGGGAGATTAGAAGAATATCAAGTTTTAATATAACGGAGATAATGGCTTCGTTCATGGAGGAGTTACTGGGCCCCGACAGGGAAAGCATTAAATATTAGCTTAGGGAGTAGCTCATGTTGGAAGGCTGAGAAGTATTGGCCTGTAATGCCACCCCGGCCTGGAGCTTTTTCTATTTTCAATTGGTTAATTGTGACTTTTACTTCTTCTTCTGATATGTTTACCTCCAGCAATTCAGCATATATGTTCAGAATTTTAGTTAGCTGTGCTTTGGTAATGTAGTATAGTTGAGAGATGATGGGATATTTCTCAGCCAGTACTATGTATTGTAAAAGGTCCAGAATTCCTTTAATTTACCCGACTCAGCCTGTAGGATTTTGCTATCAGATGTGAGCAGTTCTTTAACATAGGATATTTCCAATTTACCACATGGAAGTCTGGCTAGGTGGGGCAACTTTATTACAGCTTTTTAAATGGAAAAAGTGAGATCTGTTCTTTTGACCATTATGGCTCTAAGTTTATCTCTCAGAGCTGTTAATATTTGCAAATTGTATAAAGTGTGTTGATACTGTTGTGCTACGGTTTATATCTCGGTATTAAATTATTGAATTTCCTTATAGCAATTATTTTTCATGTGTGCCATAATGGATATAACATCTTCCCATCAATACCTTAACTTCATCCCATAGGGTGTCTGGGGTGCATCTGCATTGTAACTAATTGTGAAGTAGAGGATGTAGCCTTACGGCTAGAGTAGTCAACCTCGAAGCTAGGGAACCAGGTTTGAGTCTCGGCAATGACGCTCAACCTTATGTGATTCTGGGCAAATCACTTAGGACCAGATGTAGGTAGCCTAATACTGATTGGTAATGGCTGAAATTACCGAATTTCTGCCGTTACCGACCGGTATTAGGCTTTTCAGATGTAGGAGGCCAAAATGAAGGATTCGGTAATTTACCGAATAGGTAATTTAAGGAATCAGTAAATTACCGACTTCTTAAAATACCGATTCAGTAAATTACAGAATCCTTAATGTAGGGAGCACTCAAATGAGTGCTTTTCTCATTTCAGGACTCGTTATTTACCACCAACTACAAGCAATTTTTTGCAATTTTTAACAGTGCCATGTGGCAGACATATATGCCCTTAGGGCATGTATGTGTGCCACATGTGCACCCATGCACTCATGCACTATTTAGGGGTGCGATAGAACTATAAACAAAGGGCTTGCACAGCGGTTGTTGACTCCTTGTATTCAACAGTTGATTTTTGTGGCGTGCAAACAGGGTCTGGCGCTGTCTGTACCAACCAGCGTGAACTCAAAACTAATACACAGCTCCTCCCATTGGAAGGGGACACCCTGTTGCACAGCTTTTGCTTATGACGTGAAAAGTCTTACTCAGTATTCATAAAGTTAATCCTTCCTCATTGTGGGGTTCCAAAGAATATTTTATTTATCATTGAATTTTCTCATTAAGCATAGGTTTCCAGTGGTGTATTCAAATTTAACAAAGTCCAATAACACTCCTTCCCCAATGCATTTCGGGCTAATCCTGAAGCCCTTCCTCAGGGGATAACTCTACGAAAAAAAGGAACATAACAATGTGTCACTATGTGTCATGTTTGCTGTGCTTACGTTATGCACTATCCCTGTTCATGCAGTGATACTGTCACGTAAATCAAAAAGTGCCCGAATGTGAAAGTGAAAAAATTGCGAAGCCATGCGTGTGTCAGGATGTTCAAAGACCAGATTCCGAGTGACCGGAAAAGCCATTAAAAAAGCATTGAAGAGTAGAATGACTAACCATGCGTGCTGTCGTAACCCAATAACCAAGTCACCTCGCCGTGTATTATGGAATGTGTAAAAGAAAAGGTGCGCACAATCTCGGATGCAATAAAGTGAGCGGAATACTCACAGTCCGTAAATCTGAGTAGTAGCGCTGTTTCTGTAACGGAACAGCGCGCGTTAAAACGACAAACTTGCAAGTATTGAACTCGTAAGAGTAAACCAACGCAGTCTCGTGTAACGAGTACTTACAAAGTGCTCTGGTTAGAAAACGTGCTTCAGCGTTGAAGTCGGGAACCCCGAAGGTGCTCTCGCTCAGTGTCGTTTTTACCGGCGTATGAGTTAATGTAAAAAGAGAAAACGGACTGTATAACGCGAGTGAACTGAAACTAAACAAAAGAACGCGGCGGCCATGTTACAAGGGTGCTATGTTGAGTGTGTGATAGTGTAAACATCAGTAAACATTGCAAATCAAGTTCAAGCACATTCAAAAACATGTGATACATCAAACATTATGAGTCACAGATAACACAAAAATTCCATTCGATCATTAAGACCGTGTGGCAGCATCGATGCCATGTAGCGAATCCAAAAGTTCTCTCTTTTGAGTAGTGTCTGTTTGTTGTTGTGAGTGGGGATAATCTGTTCAAGTGTAACAAATTTTAGTTGGGCTATAGAATGTTTTTGTTCCACAAAATGTGCAGCCACAGTGGATTTCAAATTTCCAGTTCTGATGTTACTTTTATGCTCAAGTAAACGAGTTCTGATCTTCCTCTCTGTGTGTCCAATATAACATTTGCCACATGGACACTTGAGCATATAAATTAGATTAGCTGAATTGCACGTGGCATTCACTCTCAATTTCACAGGGTGACCCTTCATTGGGTGATTGATGGTATTCCCTGTAATACAGTTATTACAATTGCTGCAATTGTAACATGGACGTAGACCTCTGTATGTCATAGCTTCACGTTCGTTGGTGGATTTTTTTAGAATTTCCTTCAAATTGCGTCCTCTGGTATATGCAAACATTGGTGGTTGATCAAAAATGCCCCTAAAGTCTGGTTCAAAGTTCAGTAGCGCCCAATGTTTACGTATGATGTTCTTGTAACAGTTACTTAAGATGCTGTATTTCGAAACCACTACCATCCTGGTGTTTGCTGTTTTGACTGTGGGTTGTAATAATTCCTGTCTTTGCATGTCTCCTACTCGGTTGACTGCTACATCAAGAGTTTGTTGTGGGTACCCTCGAGATTTAAATCTTTCCACCATTTTGGTGATTTCTTGTTGGCACATGTTCTCTGAAGATACTATTCTTTTCACCCGCATCAGTTGGGATAAGGGTAAGTTACGTTTCAGCCCAGGTCTATGGAAACTCTGGTGATGCAATAATGAATTCCTATCAGTGGGCTTTCGAAAAATTGTGGTGTTCCACGTGGAACATGGATAGAAAATGTATTCACTTCCTGGACGTGGAGATACAATGTGACAACAGAAAGTGGAACACCACAATTTTTCGAAAGCCCACTGATAGGAATTCATTATTGCATCACCAGAGTTTCCATAGACCTGGGCTGAAACGTAACTTACCCTTATCCCAACTGATGCGGGTGAAAAGAATAGTATCTTCAGAGAACATGTGCCAACAAGAAATCACCAAAATGGTGGAAAGATTTAAATCTCGAGGGTACCCACAACAAACTCTTGATGTAGCAGTCAACCGAGTAGGAGACATGCAAAGACAGGAATTATTACAACCCACAGTCAAAACAGCAAACACCAGGATGGTAGTGGTTTCGAAATACAGCATCTTAAGTAACTGTTACAAGAACATCATACGTAAACATTGGGCGCTACTGAACTTTGAACCAGACTTTAGGGGCATTTTTGATCAACCACCAATGTTTGCATATACCAGAGGACGCAATTTGAAGGAAATTCTAAAAAAATCCACCAACGAACGTGAAGCTATGACATACAGAGGTCTACGTCCATGTTACAATTGCAGCAATTGTAATAACTGTATTACAGGGAATACCATCAATCACCCAATGAAGGGTCACCCTGTGAAATTGAGAGTGAATGCCACGTGCAATTCAGCTAATCTAATTTATATGCTCAAGTGTCCATGTGGCAAATGTTATATTGGACACACAGAGAGGAAGATCAGAACTCGTTTACTTGAGCATAAAAGTAACATCAGAACTGGAAATTTGAAATCCACTGTGGCTGCACATTTTGTGGAACAAAAACATTCTATAGCCCAACTAAAATTTGTTATACTTGAACAGATTATCCCCACTCACAACAACAAACAGACACTACTCAAAAGAGAGAACTTTTGGATTCGCTACATGGCATCGATGCTGCCACACGGTCCTAATGATCGAATGGAATTTTTGTGTTATCTGTGACTCATAATGTTTGATGTATCACATGTTTTTGAATGTGCTTGAACTTGATTTGCAATGTTTACTGATGTTTACACTATCACACACTCAACATAGCACCCTTGTAACATGGCCGCCGCGTTCTTTTGTTTAGTTTCAGTTCACTCGCGTTATACAGTCCGTTTTCTCTTTTTACATTAACTCATACGCCGGTAAAAACGACACTGAGCGAGAGCACCTTCGGGGTTCCCGACTTCAACGCTGAAGCACGTTTTCTAACCAGAGCACTTTGTAAGTACTCGTTACACGAGACTGCGTTGGTTTACTCTTACGAGTTCAATACTTGCAAGTTTGTCGTTTTAACGCGCGCTGTTCCGTTACAGAAACAGCGCTACTACTCAGATTTACGGACTGTGAGTATTCCGCTCACTTTATTGCATCCGAGATTGTGCGCACCTTTTCTTTTACACATTCCATAATACACGGCGAGGTGACTTGGTGATTGGGTTACGACAGCACGCATGGTTAGTCATTCTACTCTTCAATGCTTTTTTAATGGCTTTTCCGGTCACTCGGAATCTGGTCTTTGAACATCCTGACACACGCATGGCTTCGCAATTTTTTCACTTTCACATTCGGGCACTTTTTGATTTACGTGACAGTATCACTGCATGAACAGGGATAGTGCATAACGTAAGCACAGCAAACATGACACATAGTGACACATTGTTATGTTCCTTTTTTTCGTAGAGTTATCCCCTGAGGAAGGGCTTCAGGATTAGCCCGAAATGCATTGGGGAAGGAGTGTTATTGGACTTTGTTAAATTTGAATACACCACTGGAAACCTATGCTTAATGAGAAAATTCAATGATAAATAAAATATTCTTTGGAACCCCACAATGAGGAAGGATTAACTTTATGAATACTGAGTAAGACTTTTCACGTCATAAGCAAAAGCTGTGCAACAGGGTGTCCCCTTCCAATGGGAGGAGCTGCGTATTACTATTTAGGGGTGCAACAGGGTGTCAATGTGACACCTTGCCACCCTTGTAGGTCTTCCCCCTATTACCGATTAGGTATTTACAAAATCTGTAATTCCAATTCATTCCTATGGGCCTCCAGGCCCATAGAAATGAATGGGACTTACCGATTCGGTAAATACCAATTTTTTTTTTTTACAAAACATGCCAGTGTCTTTGCAATGAGGGCCAGATCTTTCTTTCAAACTGTCCCACACCATATTGTAATTCCCTGTGACTATACCCTCTTTTGCCAAAACCAGCTCATTTTGTAAACAATTCAGTCAGGAACTTGTCCTGTTCCTGTTCTGTATTTGGAGCGTTGGCTGTAGCCAGAATCATAGCGGTGTTATTCTATCCACCCTGTATGAACTGATAGTGACCTTCTATATCTTTGATTGTGCCACCTGAACGTGGGTGTCCCTGTGAAAGAAGATGGCTATTCCATAATGTTTGATGTGCAAGAGAATTATAATGCAGTGGGGTAATAGCTGGTTCCTTCTATCTTGGTCAAGTCTTGTCAGGTGTGTCTCCCGAAGGCACAGTATTGCCGGAGGGATTAGCATTAGTGATTACCATTTGAATATTCTCCTATTATAGTTCCTGGATGGGGAGAAAAATGATAAAACTGAGAACATTAACCTAATAGGACAACGAAAATGACCAATAGTCATTCTGTGATTTTATGGGGAATTAGGTAGGTGTTGTACTGTGAGCCAAAGGGAGGGACCTAGGATGTCGAATTCCACTGTGTGCACGATAACTCCTTAAGGAGGAGAGCAAAAATCCCTGAGTATGCCATTCATCCCTTGGGCGCAATGACACCCATCGTACCATTAGTGATTCAGGTCAGAAAGTTTTTCCTCTGTCTTAGTATAGTACTAGAAATAGGGGAGAAGGAAGGGTTGTAACATACTATTGTTATCTTTCCCCATCCAAGGTACTGTAAGATTCAATGACGTTACCAACAGATATACTGTCTCTGCAATGTGCAGATTGTATCCTCATGTAATTGCGGCAGTGACAATGTGATGAAAGAGCTCTTGTTCTGCAGCAGCTGTGTGATCACTGGTCTTAAAAAGTTGTTGCTGTGGATGCTCATCTACAAAGGGCCATACCCAAACTCTGCTGCCTCATTTATAGTCCTGAAGCATTAGATTTTGTTGTTGTACTCAAAGTGGGCTCCAAAGAAAATGGTCCACTTATATTTAATTATTTCAGTACTATGTTTGTCTGTTAAGGGTTGAAACATTTCTCATTTTTTCACACGTCTCTGCTGAGAAATCATGATAGAACTGAAATAGAGAGTTTTGAAAAAGTGATGTCTCACTTGTCCTGAGCTACTTTCTTTATCTCTTCCTTATGGCAAAGTGGTGAAGCTTAGCTTGAATGTCTATAGAACACTTATCTGATGGTGGCCTTTGTGAGCCTACTCTGTGGACTCTATTAATTTTCATCTTGTCCCTTTCATCTCCTCATCTTCCTGGAGAGTAGAGAACATGTCTGTAATGAGGCATCTAGGTCAGGTCCCTTTGTATTCTCCTGTTGTTGTCTGATCCAAATGTTTTCTCTGCATGAACAATTTTCTAGTTCCTCACACTTGGCCAGTGTGGGCACTGCTGCAGTTTATGCCCTCTCCAGTTCCTGAGCTATGTCACAGGTAACTGATTACTGGGTATCCGTTTTAGTTTCAAGAACTATTGTCCAGGTCCTTAGTTATTCAAGGTCCATACTCGGTATGTCCAACTTGTGTGCCAGTTCATCATTCAGTGTTTCCAACCCTTTGTCAAATTCAGTCTTTGAGTTCTAATATAGCGAGGCTGTCCAGGATTTCAGCTTTTGTGAACATTGTTGCCTTTTTAGGCAAGTTTTGGGAAGGTTTCACTTGTTGTAATAGTTGTGAAGGTGTGGCCACCAGGAAGGCTCATGGATCCTTTTGTGCCTTTTTCCGGTGGCATTCAGTCTGGTGCATCTTTCACTTCTTTTACATAAGTTTAATAACATGATTGGTAAGTTAGATTGACTTATTAAAAAAAAAAACACATACTTATGTTGGGCTTTGGGTCAGCACTTCCTCATGATTGATGGCTTTGTTGTCTATCTAAAGTCTCTGATCTTGATCCAAACACATTCCTCTCTGTTCTTGTTTTAATCCTTTGATGGTGCTTTTTAACTCACAGTGGTCGGATTGGATGAGTTCTAATCAACAACGAATGACTTGAGAGGATTAATTGTCTTTTCCCTTTCAGCACTCCTTTGGAGCACACAACAGTTCTTAGACTCTTCCTCGTCTCTCTTTAGATGCCAGAGTCATTGCTATTTCACATACTCTCTTTTCATTTTTTTTTCACCACTCATTAAATGCTCCTCATCAGACTTCATTTTCACTCCCTTTTTCAATCTTTTTTTTATAAAGGCTAGATGGCTGTAAAGTGCTACCCAGCTGCTTACTTACTTTCTAACACAGCCATGCAGTTAATGATTTACTTTACATTTGCCATTCGAAAATGTCGTAGGACATGTTGGAAAGGTAAATTGAAATTCGAAAAATGGCCAGCTGCCATCATCTTTGAATGGACTCATGCATGTGCATGTGTCATGGTCAATGGATTTCCAAATAAACTTGAAAGCTATAATGCAATTGTCTACTAATTACATGACTGCAATTGTCTATTAATTACATGACTGATTAACCTAAAATTAGATATGGGAAAATAGAAACATATTTCTAGAGTTTTTTCAAACTTACCCAGTCTAATAAGCAGGGGCAGCTCCTCTGCTATGGCGGAGGACCATCACCCCACTGCTTTCTCTCAGTACGAGAAGCCAAAACATAAAATGGTAATAACTTTTAGTGATTACAATTTTATGTTTGCTTTGCGGGTGGTTGGTTGGTTAGGGTTTCTCTGCTCACCGAGCAGGGCAGGGGAGGAGTGGTTTACCCTCTCATGAGTGCGCAAATACTGTTTGATCGGCCCTCTTGGGCCGCCCAAACATCTCATGCACACTTTGCCCTTCTGCATGCAGGCTGCATTGCAGCCTGCATGGAGAACATGCCCACCCCTCTAGACCTTGGCTGAGCGCTGTGGCACTACACTCCAGAGCAATCACAACCCTGCATGCAGTTTTTTTATTGGCTTAGGGGAGGGAGTCTGGCTGCCTGCTTTCTGTTCCTGTCGGAGACAGGGGAGCAGGAGAGCCAGAGCAGAGGACACAGGACTTGGCGGAAAAGAAGATTTTTAAAGTATTTTTTTTCAATTATGAAGCCCGCGCCCACCTTACCCACCCGCTAGCCATGCCATCCACTACTGCTAATAAGTGATAACTATCAGGTGTGATAGAAATATCTAGGTTGTATTTTTAAAGACAATCTGTAGAATAACCCATTCCAGTCATTCACAGCTGTTCCAGTGCTTTAAACAAAGTTCTCTGATGAATATAATAGTTTGCTGAAAGAGATTGATTACTTTATTAAAATCTATGTGAACCGTGCAGAAATAAATCTATCATCATGTTAGGCATTTTTATTTTTGTCTGATCAATTTCAGAATTAGTTCATCACCTTCCTGTTTTAATTGCTCTCAGAAAGTGGACTGCGGGTGCATATTCATAAGGTATTGAATCATAGTTCTCTGGCTGGGGGTGGAATTGTATTCAGTCATCTGACTAATGAATTTTCCGGTGGGTGAGCGCTCGATTGAGTGTGTTTTAATCTCTGAGCGTGTAAGCAGTTCTGTAAAATGTACTGAGATTCATAAAGGGAAGGACATTTGCAATTTAAAGCACATAGGGCTAGATGAACAAAGCATTTTTGTATTCGCAAATGGCCAATCCCCAGTAACAGGCCGTTTGTAATTGCAAAATTGCTTTTTGGGATGTACAATGCCCAAATTGTGAATTCAGTAACGTGTTACTGAATTGCAATTTGGGTTTTGTGATTCTATCTTTGGAAGGGATATGTTGATGGTGTCCCTTTCTATTACTAAATTCAAATAGTGTGTATGAATGTTTTGCAACCATAATGTGGTCACGAAACATTCGCAATTTACCCCCATTTAGGAAATGGTGGAAACCCATATGAAAATGTTAAAGGGTCCTCAAGGGATTCCTTCCCCATGGAGAATGGTTGGCAAAATATATTTTGAGAGCAGGCAGTGCCTTCTCTTAGAAATGAAACGTTAGAGTTTAATTATTTTCTTTTTAAACACATCAGTTTTCCTTTAAGGAAAATGGGCTTCATTTAACAACAACAAAAATTGCTTTATTTAAAAACTAATCTCAGACACGTTGGCCTACTGACTCCAGCAGGCCACCACCCTTGTGATGGCAGCGAATCGTAGTGGTCCCAAATTGCAACCTAACTAATTAATATTCATGAAGTAGGTCTCTTTGTGGCCCACTACGAATCTCTAATGAAAATCAAAAGAGTTTCATACAAGTCAAGTCAAGTTAATAAAACTGTATTCGCCCACACTATGACCATAAAAGTAGATATACCCAAGTAGTAACCAGTACAAATATGTATTTAAAAGCAAGAAACATAAAAAGCTGTGTCCTAGCCCTTAAGTACCTAAGACATAATGTAAAACAGCCTGTACAGCCAACCTATTCAATATTTAAAAATAAAAGCATTATTATATTTCTTCCAATATTAAAAAGTCATCAAATAGGTTAGAGGACATTTCAATATTCAACTCTGAAAAGCCCAGGTCATTTCTACTTGCGGTCCATTTTTTTCCTTCTACTTACAGCGCCCGCTAAAAAGTAGGCCTGGGCGGCAAATTCCATTCCGCTTGTGGAATTTGCGGAATTTGGGTAATTTCACGTTCTGCGGAGAACGCCAAATTGCCCAAAATTCTGCGTTCTGCGACTTCGTGAAATTTTTTGCTTGTTCGCGTTCTCAAATGCATGTTCGCAAGATATTTCCCACCGAGCATGCAAACAGCGATTGCGAACAGTAAAAAAGCATTGCGAACAAGCAATTCCACGTGTTCGCGGAATTTCTGCATGTTCGCAGAGATTTTTTACCGTTTCGCGGAGATTTGCATAATGCGATTACGCAAATTCCGCCCACCCCTAATCAGTACTGGGCTCAAAGATGCAGCACTGAGGTCTCTCCTGATAACAGGTAAGTAAATCGAAATTGGTAGTTAGGCTGATTTTAGAGGAATATTTGTAAGTCTCAAAAATCGACACTTAGAAACTTTTTCAGCAAAAAGCAGGCAATGATATCTTATGGAAGGAAATTCAAGTTACTGGTAAGTACGGTTAGAATTACTTTTCAGGATCAGTACTGGGCTCAAAGATGCAGCACGGAGGTCTCTCCTGATAACAGGTGAGTACATCGGAATTCGTAGTTCGACTGATTTTAGAGGAATATTTGTAAGTTTCAAAAATCGACAGAAACATTTTCAGCAAAAGCAGGCAATGATATCCTAGGGAAGGAAATTCAAGTTACTGGTAAGTACATTTAGAATTACTTTTCAGGATCAGTACTGGGCTCAAAGATGCAGCACTGAGGTCTCTCCTGATAACAGGTGAGTACATCGGAATTCGTAGTTAGGCTGATTTTAGAGGAATATTTGTAAGTTTCAAAAATCGACAGAAACTTTTTCAGCAAAAGCAGGTAATGATAGCCTAGGGAAGGAAATTCAAGTTACTGGTAAGTACGGTTAGAATTACTTTTCAGGATCAGTACTGGGCTCAAAGATGCAGCCCTGAGGTCTCTCCTGATAACAGGTGAGTAAATCGGAATTCGTAGTTTGGCTGATTTTAGAAGAATATTTGTAACTTTCATAAATCGACACTTGGAAACTTTTTCAGCAAAAAGCAGGCAAAGATATCCTAGGGAAGGAAATACAATTTACTGTAAGTATGGTTAGAATTACTTTTCAGGATCAGTACTGGGCTCAAAGGTGCAGCGCTGAGGTCTCTCCTGGTAACAGTTGAGTAAATCGATGGGGGCCAATTGCTAAGTAAAGCAAGTAGTCTGGAGAAGCTCACAAAGGCGGTATGCCTTTGAAGATTCCCCTGCCCCTCCTGGGAGAGGAGACCTAGCACTTCGCCCAGGATGTACATTGTTGCAGGCCTTGGAGAGCAGGGGGCTCTCCACCCAGGTGTCCAGCAACATGGCTGCTGTGTGGCAGCCTAGGCAGCATCTCAGACAAGATGTGGATTGTAGGTTAGGTTTCAGGGCCCTCTGTAGTGCATTTTACATTAAATCCCACACTGGCATCAGTGTGGGTTTAATGTACTGAGAAGTTTGATATCTAAACTTGTCAGTCTTTAGTGTAGCCATTTTGGTGCTGTGGAGTTCGTAATGACAACCTCCCAGCACCATATACTCTTAATGACATCACTGCACTTACAGTGCCCAGGAATGGCCCTGGGTACTGTAGGCTATATCTAACAACAGTGGTCCCATGCAAGGTTAGGAATGAAAAATATAATAATATAGACACAGTGGAACTATATTGGTTTAAAGTGATTTGTCCAGCCGGACAGTGATCACAGAAATCTTTACTATATATAATGAACAACGAAAATTCTCTTACATTCAACAAAGAGAGACGAGGCGCCTCGTCTCTCGGTGGGTCGGAGGATTAGAATTGGAGATCCCCGGTGATTTATGAAGTTGCCCACAATGGGGTGTTAGGTATTAGTTCAGACGCCAAATGAGGCGCGGTCGGGCGAGCCAAAGGCTTCGCGATATCCAGGCTTCCCAGCGATCCACATCGCTGGGAAGCCTGGATATCGCGAAGCCTTTTGGCTCCCCATAAATCACCGGGGATCTCCAATTCTAATCCTCCGACCCACCGAGAGACGAGGCGCCTCCGTTCCCAGAAGGCAACCTAAAGAACCACAGCTCCACAAACTCTCCGTAAGCCTCTACCATAGGACCCTGCCCCGACCCAACATATTACTGGCGCCATTCCTGCACCAAGACGTCAGGGCATTCCCCCCTGCTCCTCACAGGCTATTGTGTAGAACAGGTTTTAGGCATAATATTTTGAGTCCTGATGATGATTCCTTGTATTTTGGTTATGGAATCGAAACGTCGTCGACCTCTTGTCACACCATATATGAATATGTATATTTATTGAGATATGCTATTAATGGTGTTTATGAATTTCTGTAATTGCTATAATTAACAGAAATCGCTCACTTTCTGCCTAAATATCTTTCTCTTCCCCTTCTTTTCACTTTGCCAATCTGTAAGCGTGAAGGCACAGGCTTGTGTCTCACTCTTTGTTGAATGTAAGAGAATTTTCGTTGTTCATTATATGTAGTAAAGATTTCTGTGATCACTGTCCGGCTGGACAAATCACTTTAAACCAATATAGTTCCACTGTGTCTATATTATTATATTTTTCATTCCTAACCTTGCATGGGACCACTGTTGTTAGATATAGAGTATGTTACCCGAGGTCCTTTGCTGACTTATTGGGTGCCCTTGTTGTTTGTCAGCTGGGTACTGTAGGGGCACATGGCTCATGCACCTGTGCCCACACCACTGGCATAGGACACCCAGCTAGAGGGATGCCTAATGTATGCCTGGGCAGTGGGTTTGTGCTAGGTCAGGACATTTTGTAAAAGATTGTCCTGTCAAACCTAAGGTACCTAAAAAGACAAACACTTTAATTACAACCCCTTTAGAGCAGGAAAACAGAAAAACTTGTCAAGAACGGAGATCGCTTGTACGAGTAATAAAAAATCTCAGATCTCCCAATATCTAGCAAATACTGTGCCACAAATACCTAGACATTTTCTTATACAAGTCATTTTAATTATCAGTACTCAGTTGCGTCAATCAGTACCAGTCTTATCAGATTCCGAAGCCACAGAAAACTTTATGGACATAAAGTTAGCCCAAGAATTACATGTTCCCACAGAGTTGAAGACTCAACCTGAGGCAGTTTGCGCAGTAGATAGATCTGTATTATCATCAGGAATGTTAACAAAGAGTACGTGTCCTATCATAATGGTGTGTCAAAATGGACATACGGAAAAGATAAGTTTTGATTTAATCGATACACCTACTTTTGGGCTTAATTTAGGAGTACCTTGGTTGACCACACATAACCCTAAAATAAATTGAACCTCAAGAACAGTAACCTTAGACTCTTCTCATTGTCGAGCATCATGTTATCAAGAAGCTCCTAATGATTCCATGATGATTTTACATTGTGCAGGTACAGTGACACCCTCTCTTGTTATTCCGTCTGAATACCAAGATTTTAAAGATGTGTTTGATCCTGTAAATGTGTGCTCATTACCACCACATGGATCATATGATTGTCGTGTAGATCTTATACCTGGGGCTCCTTTACCGTGTGGTAGAGTGTATGCTCTTTCAGAGGAAGAAACCAAATACTTAAGAACTTACCTGGATGAGTTGTTAGCCTCCGGTTTCATACGACATTCGACATCCTGTATCCTCGCCATTATTTTTCATTCCTAAACCTGATGGAACTTTACACGCCTGTATAGACTATTGCGGTTTAAACAAAGCAGCCATTAAGAATAATTATCCACTGCCATTAATACCAGTTCTCCTTGACCAATTGCGTCATTCAACAATTTACACCAAGCTAGATTTAAGAGGGGCTTACCACTTGATCAGATTAAAAGAGAATGACGAGTGTAAAATGGCTTTCAAAACCAAATTTGGCCTATATGAGTACACCGTCATACCTTTTGGTTTATGTAATGCCCCTGCGGCTTTTCAATACTTTATTAATGAAGTATTACATGAATATCTTGATATTTGTGTAATCGTTTATATAGATGAAATACTTATCTACTCTAAAACAAAAGAGGAACATGTTCACCATTTAAGAGCAGTATTAGCTAAATTGCAAGAAAATCTTTTGTTTGCAAAATTGGAAAAATGTATCTTCAATACTGACACTGTGGATTTTCTTGGATATTGTTTATGTCCCGCAGGAATAATGATGGATCCAAAAAAGGTGAGCACAATTGAGCAGTGGCTAGAAGCCACATCTGTAAAAGAAATACAAAAAATGTTGGGTTTTGCTAATTTTTATAGACATTTTATACCTCACTTTGCAGAAACAGTAGTACCCCTTACTAAATTATTAAAGAAAGGGCAAGTGTTTGTATGGACTGACCAGGCAGCTCAGGCTTTTGCTCATTTAAAACAAAAATTTACCTCAGCGCCTTTGCTAAAACATTCAGATTCAGATCTTCTTTTCTCTGTTGAAGCGGACGTTTCACAGGTGGCAGTGGGAGGAGTTCTCTCACGGAGAGATACTCTGGAATCCAGCTTCTCTGCGGATTGCAGTCTACTAACCAGATCGCTAGACCGATCCGGGATCCGTTGACCCGGACGACTACCCGAAATCCGTTGCCACGGTTACTACCGGGAGACAGCCAGTGGATCTCTTGGCCCTGCTTCGCTCAATCCGACTCATTAATCGTACACGGCCAGGACGGGGCTCCGTACCTGTGCTCAATCACGGTCCATACCTTGACACAACAGCGGATCACCAGACCCTGCTTCTGATCTATCGATACATCCTTCACCCCATATGCTCTGTAACGGGGCTCTGTTTTCGGATCTTCCAACCATCAGCGTCACTTGGCAACCCGGTCCTGATGAAGATCCTTAATCAATAGGATCGAAACGCCATCAACCCACAATACAGCACAACTCATGGTGCAACACTTCCTCTGGTTCCCAAACCAATTCTAAATACCCATTCACCAAAGAGGAACCAGCATTTGAATGTATTGTCTCTCATCTTGGTTATAATTGCGTCCTTTGCTGTTTATTCACACATATGTCACTTGCGCCGTCACCGTTTGTCTCACTATCATGTAGCACACTAAGCCCCCTTGGGTTGCCACAAGCATTATATGCCTCCAGTGCTGTTATTTCTAACTGTTTCCTAATTTTCCTTATGTAAATATGTCTTTAAATATATGATGCTATATGCACGTCTAAATCAATGGAAACTCCGAGTCTCTCTTCTATGTTCAGATCTTTGTAATGTCTTGTACATACGAACAAAGTGAATCAGATTCAGATATTGTTGCTTTTTTACACAGGCAGCACGGGCTTTTTCTCATTTAAAACAAAAATTTACCTCAGCGCCTTTACAAAAACATCCAAATCCAGATCGTCCTTTCTTTGTTGAAGCGGACGCTTCACTGGTGGCAGTGGGAGGAGTTCTCCCACAAAGAGATACTCAAGATGGTCAATTGCATCCTGTAGCCTTTTATTTTAAGAAATGACTACCGGCAGAGCAGAATTACACTGTGGCTGAGAGGGATCTCTTAGCCATTAAATAAGCTTTCACCGAATGGAGACATCATTTAATAGGAACAAAGTATCCTGTGACCATATTTATTGATCATAAGAATTTGAATTTTTTTAGTTCTGTGAAAGCACTTACACCTTGCCAAATGCGATGGTTAAATTTCTTTAGCGCATTTGATTTTGTGATCACTTATAGGCCAGGGACACAGCAGTTACAATCAAATATTTTGTCTAGGTACGGTTACACAAATGAGTCTAAAAAAGATGCAACAGGTCCTCCCATCATTCCTCCAAATATTGGCACCCCTCACTCAAAATTATTTTATGATGATTGTTAGAACAGAACATCTTAAATTGAATGCACAAGAATGGTTAAAAGAATTCCCAGAATTCTATCCAGGAAGGTTTATTTTATCAGAAATCCGTACTGTTTCTACCAACCATAGAATTACAGGAAAAATGTATTTCATGTAAGCATGGGCGGAAAATCCGTTACGCTCGCGGATTTTGCGTATTTTTGGGAAATTCGCAATCCGCGAGATTTGCGAATTTCCCGCAAAATCCGCAAATTCGCACGCAGCGGATTTTTTTGGCGGCGCGCGGCGTTGGTGATACAATTATTGCGGCGCGCGGCGTTTATCATCGTTTGCCGAGTTGTTTTTTTCGATAGTTTGCGAGTGCTGCGCCATTTTGGATCTTGCTGTGTGATCCCGCGGGAATTGGCGAGCGCGATTACGTCATCGCGGCTTGCCAGCGATAGTTTGTCAACGCGAGTACGGCGAGATCACGTCTCGCGGTACTTCGCAATTGCGAGATTTGAGATGCGGCGAGCGAAAATATAAATTTGCAATTCTGCACAAGAAATCCACCAGCAAGCAGCATAAACCTACTAGAAATGATGATTTTTATCTGAATAACTCCTTAGTTTGACATTTGCCTGCACTTTTTTAGCGAGGAGTCCATTTTGGGGAGGGGGGCAGGGGGGTGGGAGGAAGGAAGTGCCCCACAGTCTTCAACTTCCTGTTCCTGTTCAGCAGGCTCCTCCCAGTGCTTTGTCCATCTCCTGGTCACTTTTCATTTGGGTCTGGAGCTGGAAGGATTACTTTTTGTGGATGCTGCTGGATATTTGGATTTGAGGCCTTTTTGACTTTCTTTGGATCACTGTTGGATTAGAAATTTTACAAGTAAGTTTGTTTGGGGCATTACAGTTGCTGCAATTAAAATTTTGGAATTTTCGATTTTTGGGCTGTTTTGGGGCCTTTTGCCCAGGGGTACTCAGTGGTGGGTGGACTGAGTCTTTCTGTGGGTTGTCTTGAACTTAAACATCATGGAGGCCATGGATGAATTGGGATTGTGCTGATTTTTCTGTGTTTTTCGTTTTTTGGGCCTGTACTTGTGGCCTTTTCACCAGGGGTATTTGAGTCTAGCATGGGCCTAGTCTTTCTGTGGGCTGTCTTGAACTTAAACATCATGGAGGGCATGGATGGAATGGGATTGTGCTGATTTTTCTGTGTTTTTCGATTTTTGACCTGTTGTTGGGGCCTTGACCAGGGGTAGTGAGTGGTGCATGGGCCTAGTCTTTCTGTGGGGTGTCTTGAATTTAAACATCATGGAGGGCATGGATGGAATGGGATTGTGCTGATTTTGCAGTGTTTTTCGATTTTTGGGGGTGTTCATGGGGACAGGCCATGTGGGTGGGGGCCATTTTGAGTGCTGGTACAGGCAGGCCCTGGCCATGTGCTAGGAGGCAAGTGGCCATTTTGAATGCAGGCTTTGTTGTTAGGCCTCCAACCATTTTGCCTACTTTTCAACCTTTATTTATGCCCAGGGGTAGTGAGTCTTGCATGGGCCTAGTCTTTCTGTGGGTTGTCTTGAATTTAAACATCATGGAGGCCATGGATGGAATGGGATTGTGCTGATTTTGCAGTGTTTTTCGATTTTTTTGTGCTCTATAACTGAACTGATGTTCCTCTGTCTTCTATTTTTTTTAGGTGCACAAGACTCAAGAGAACCACCAGTGCCAGGAAGAAGTCCTGCAGCGGTGTGTGTGTGCAGCATAATGTCACGCGACGTCACGTCTGGCCTCAGACAACTCTACAATTCGTGCAACTGCGGCCAGCTGTCTGACCTGCTCTGAAGAAGATGGCCCCAAAGAAAGTTCTCCGTAGCTCCTCTAGCAAGAAAGTTGCTAGCAAGGAGCAGAAGAAGCAAGTTACCAAGGAGGCTGGTGTGCCACCCGCCACGTTTTTTGGGAGAAAAAAAAAAGTACGCCTGCAGCAGCAGGATCTGCTGGGGACCAAGCTGGGAGCAGCACCCCTGCTCCATTGGGTTCAGTGCCTCCACCACCACGCCAACTTAAGTCAAAGCCCTTGAGTGCTTCAGAGGCAGTCAGTGTACTTCTCCAATCACCATCGACCAGTGATGTTGGCTCATCGCAAGAAAGTAGCAGCAATGTCCCTGAATCAACACAGGTTGTTGTAACTCATCTGACAAGTGTTGAACAACCACAGCCGCAACAACAACACCATGTGCAAGTACACGCCCAAGTACATGTGGAAGGAGAGGCAGCAAAAGGAGATGCGCAAGCAAAGGTGCATGGAGGTTCACAAGTGCCCACAATAGTTGTTCCTCCCGAAGTAGGGGCACATCAGGAAATCGACAATGAAGCCGAGGTATCATTGGAAGCCACTCCTCCTGATGATCATTCATTGTCTTCCACATCCCTAGCAAGGAAAAGATCAAGGGGGGTGTCTACATCTTCTTCAAGCCCACCTCCTTCTGATGATACAGATCCAGCTTGGGAACCACAACTGCGGTCTGACAGTGAGGCACACCATGATCTGACACCGGTACCTAAGCGTAAAAGGAAGGTCGTCCAAAAACTCAAACCTATGGAGTGTGATGAGGCTCAACAAGAAGTGACAGATACTGCTGGTGATGAAGCCTCTCACGATGACGACGAGCCAGTCATCACAAAGGTCACTGCAGCCCCACCGGGCATGCAGCAAAGAGACATTTTGACCCTATCCCGAGAAGCTGCTGAGCGTGATGATGATGTCGGTGAGGAGGCAATGGAAATGGAATCATTAGATTTGGAGTTAAGTAGTACACCAAAACCTACCGCTTCCATATTTCTTCCTCGCAAGAAGGTACCCACCTCGTCCTCGACCTCAATTCGTGGTGGTGAAAGTGCAAAACGTACTGAAGTTCGGCAATCCACATCCTCCACTTCATCTGGCATTAGCAGCAGGACCACCACCACCAGTATCGCCGCCTCCTCCGGCCCCCGAAGACATTTCAAGTCTCCAGTTTGGGACTTCTTTAGTGTTTGCCCAAAAAAGGAAAACGTAGCCATTTGTAGCATTTGTAAGCTTCGAGTTAGTCGTGGTAAGTTGGGTTCCAACTATGGTACCGGAGGCCAGAGAGGTCATCTTAGGAGAACGCACAATGTCCAATGGTTTGCGCACCTACACGCGATCAAGGAAGCCAGAATTGCACGCAATGAAAACGTTGATTTTTCATCTGATGATGACGAGGAGGAAGAAGACGATTCAAACACTTCACTTACACCCAGTTCCCCTGTCAGCAGCACACCCCATGGGAGCCACACTAAGAGTGTGGGAGAGAGTGAGACATCAATGCGGAAAAGTTCATCAGCGAGCGTAACTGGGTCGAAGAGATCATCATCATCCCGTAAATCCTTGGTCCAGGGCAACATTAAAAAGATGTTGTTTACAGAAGCGCAATATGAACGCAACCACCCAATGACCCGTCTGTATAACACTAAGCTGGCTAAAATGCTAGCTCTGGACCTTCTCCCTTTTTCTTTTGTAGAAGGGGTTGGTTTTCTAGAATTAGTGACAGCGCTCTGCCCTAAATGGAAGGTTCCTAGCCGGTTCTATTTTGCCCGAGTTGCGGTTCCAGCACTACATGAAGATGTTCTGAAGGTGATTGGGGCAGCTTTGCAGAAGAGTGCTGTTCACACTATACATCTGACAACAGACATGTGGACCAGTGGCGCAGGCGCTGATTACATGTGCATCACTGCACACTGGGTCTCTTTTTCAGGGGCTAAAGCAAAGCTAAACGCAGGTGTTGACACGAACATTGTTTTTAAAGGTGCTCGGAAACATGCAACACTAGCCATGTTTGGTTTGGAGAAACGTCACACAGCAGAAAACATTTTGGATGTCTTTAACACAAAGGTCCTTAACTGGCTGTCCCCACTAAAACGCAAGGTTGGTTATGTTTCCACGGACAATGGCGCCAATATAGTTAAGGCCATGAGGGACGGTTACTATTTCAGAGTGCCGTGTTTGGCGCACTGTATAAACCTGGTTGTCCAAAAATTCTTGAGTAATAAAGGCAGTGCAGCGTACAGTGTATTGGAGACCTGCCGAAAAATGTGCAAGCATTTCAGGCATTCTTTTAAGGCCCGGAAGCAGCTGAGGAGCCTGCTATATCAACGTCAAATGCCAGTGAAAGCACTCATCCAAGAGGTGGTAACACGTTGGAACTCAACCTTCTACATGCTTGAGCGTCTGTATGAGCAGTATACGGAACTCGATCAATATTTCCTTAAAGAGGGTACAGAGGAGCTGAGGATGGGTGGGCCGCAATGGAACATAGTTGAAAGCCTGACACGCATGCTTCGTCCTTTTGAGTTCTTCACGCGTGCAGTCAGCAAGGAGGACTCTAATTTGGGAAAAGCTATCCCATTGTTGTACATGCTGGAGGACCAACTGAAGGAGGTGTGTTCTGTGTTTGGAAAAGATGACAAAAACCAAGACTCTTTGCTTCTGGCTGAGCAATTATTAGAGCTCCTACAAGGTGATGAACGTCTTAAAAAGATCCACTCAGAACAGCATTACATTTGTGCTACTATTCTGGATCCACCCTACAAAAAGGCGCTGGCAGGCCAAGCATTCTTTCCTTTTGATGATGAACATGTTCCAAAGTACAAACGTTGGCTAGCCTTGTCAGCCAAGAGGTTTGAAACAGAACGGCTGGAAATTGAAGGAAATGGCAGTACATCAGCAGGCCATCCCCAGTCAAAACAATCCACTTCTGCACCTGTGGCTGTGGCACAAGTGACCTCTCAGCCGTTAAAGACACCGGCAACCGGATCATCTGCACGAAAGACAACAGAAACATTGGAGGCTGAAGAGGATTGGCTAGCTCTGCGTGGGTTTGGTTCTCAAAAGGTCAGAGGCACAGCAAGAGCTAAGCAAAGTGGAGGAACCTTGGATGAGGACCTTGAGTCGATGGTGAAGGACTATCTGAATGACTCAACAGAGGTCTATGTTAATTCTGACCCATTGGCGTATTGGCATGGGAAAAAAGAATTGTGGCCACAGCTCACCAACCTGGCTTTAAACTACTTGTCTTGCCCACTCGCAAGCGTGTCTTCTGAACGGGTTTTCAGTGCGGCTGGTGGGATTGTAACTCCCAAACGGAGCCGCCTCTCGCCCAAAAATGTGGAGAGGTTAACAATGATCAAGATGAATCAGTGTTGGACAGGCCACATGAAGGGCCACTCTCCCCCGGCCCGACAAGGCCCGAGCCCGGTCACGCAGGTACCACACACCACCATTACACGTCCTCCGTCCCCTCCGGGACCCCTACCCTCGAACATGTCGACCTCGTGGGCCTGATCCACTGCCGGCCTGCGCGCCCATCCTGGGCGCCATCTTGGACACTCCACCACGAGGCCGCCTGGCCCCCGATCGACCTCAACCCTGGGCCTGGCCAGGTCTCAGACATCCCGGCACCACCATCCACCCAGGAGGTGAGCGGGCTACTTGGCAAGTCACTGGGGGAAAGAGGTGTCGATGGCTCTCCCCCGCCAGGTGCCGCTCGCCCATCGCCTCCCCGGGCGCTGGCTCCACCCCCCTGCTGGGTGTCTGAACTCCCTCATCCCGGACCTCCCGACCTCCAAGTGCGAGGGTCCGGACATCAAAGAACACCAGCCCTATAACTGGGGCAGCTCCAGAGCAGGAAGGCAGTTGTATCTTGGAGTCGAGAGACGCAGAGAAGAACTCATCCTTGACGGACTACTGGCGCTGCCATAGCTCTGTCTCGTGCACCATCGTCTTGCCTGCTGGCGCTGCCGCAACCTTCGTAACCTTCATATCCTTCATCGTCGTCGGGACCTGCTGGCGTGGCCGCGGACCGTTTGTAACCATCATCTTCATCGGGACCTGCTGGCTCCGCCGCGGACCGTCGTTTCCTTCGTCCATCTCGGGACCTGCTGGCTCCGCCGCGGCCCGATCATCTAGAACACTGAGCTCGAGGATTGAGAGCTAGTTTCATCTTTTGGTAACAAGACTGTCCCGCTACCCCTTTTCCCAAGCCAGAGACCAGAACCGAGGGGACCCCTGAGTCCAGACCTCCTTGTACCATTCCATCGTAACTTAAAGAATTGCCTATAAAGTCTCGTTGAACTTTAACCTTGTGTGGTGTCCGTCTGTGGGGGGGGAGTTACGTGTCTGTACGATCGCTGGAGACGGCTCTCCCCGGAGACCTCTCCCCTTATCCTCGGCCGACCCTCCCGGTCCGTCTAACATTGGTGGCCAGCGGCGCGATCCGAATCACCGCATAACCGTACAGAGAGTAGCTCACCCCACGGCGAATCACGATGTCAACTAAAGAAAGCGGATCGACGGAGAAATTCCAGATGGAGAAATTGGACGAGTACAGCCATCGTGAACTAAAGCAGTTCTGCATCGAACTAGGTATCGCTACCACCGGTCTCAGTACCAAAGACGATTTTAAGCAGGCCCTAGAATCTTGGGCAGAAACCGGGGCGGCCGGAACCCCCGATCAAAGCATCGCAGCAAAAACCACCACGGCCCCTGAAGAGCGAAGAACGGGTCTCTCGCAAGACGAGATCCAGGAACGAGAGAAAACCCGACTACACGAGCTGGAAATGGCCCGGCTCAAAATGGACATTGAACTTAAATTGGCCGAACAAAAAATCAACTTAGAGCACCTGCGTCTCCGAGAAGAAAGAGAGGAGAAACAGAGACAAAGGGAGCTCGAGGAAAAGAAACTGGCATATGAGCATGAGCGGAAACTAGCTGAGATCGACCTACGCAAGAATAAAGAAGTAGGGGTGTCCGAGCAACCACACACCCCAGGGGCAACGGAGAAAAAGGTACACATCCCCAAGGATGTCGTTCGAGAGTACTTCCGAGAGGACGACATCCAGCAATGGTTTAAGGCCTATGAAATCGCTATGACTGCACACCGGATCGATAGAAGCGATTGGGGAGCCGGTCTATGGGGGAGATTCCTCAATGAGGGCCGCGACGCCCTGCTGCAACTCCCGGACCACCAGATGACCTCCTATGACCATATGAAAGCTGCACTCCTCACCCGCTATGGCCTCACACCCGAGATGTACCGTCAGAGGTTCCGAGACTGCACCCGCATCCCGGGTACAACTTGGGTGGACTATGTAAACTACTTTAGCCGAGCCTTCGAAGGCTGGATCAAAGGGAGCAAGGTCACAACCTACGAACAACTGTTCAATCTTATGGTCTGGGAGCATCTGTCGAACAATTGCTTCATTGAACTCCGCCAGCACCTCCTCGACAGCAAGTTAACGGATCCCCGGCAGCTCGCAGCCGAAGCTGACCGGTGGGAAATCACCAGAGTAGGCCGAAATGGGTCCTACGAACAAAACCGGAACAACAATGGTCAACACCGTCCCCGAGGAGGAGGAGGAGGCCAAGGACGCGGAAGAGACAACGCTCCGGTCGCCCCCGCTACAAGCACCACCCCCCCGGCCAACCGGGGCAGCACCCCGGCGCGACCGGGATATCGAGCCAATGTTACGTGCCATCGATGCCAACGAATCGGACACTATGCAAACGACCCGAACTGCCCCCAGTACCAGAGCCCAAGACCCCGCCAAGTAGCCGCTGCGGCTCTAGGGGAGGAACAGATCTCAGAGGAACAGGAGGAATATGAACAGGAACACCAAGAATGGGAGCCAGCCGCCATGGCTCTAGCCTGCTTAGGGGGGAGAGACATGGTCCCGCGGGTCCCCCTACCCGCTAACACCCAGAAGTACAGTCAATGGGTGAGCATCAATGGACGCCGGGCCGAAGCCCTTCGTGACACTGGGGCCAGTGTAACAGCCGTCCGCTGTCACCTGGTGACCCCAGAACAATATCTACCGAACATTCTCTGCCCTGTACGTTCAGCCGATAACTCGGAAAGTCTGTGTCGGATGGCCTGCGTCCCCTTCGAATGGGGAGGGGTCTCCGGCATGTTGAAGGTAACGGTCCGAGACGATGCCCCCGTAGACTGCCTCCTGGGGAATGACCTTGAAAGCTCTCCGTGGGCAGCCGTAGAACGAAGAGAACACCTGGGGATGTTAGGCGTCCCGGACTGGGCGTGCGTCACCACCCGGTCCATGGCCGCCCGTGCCAACCCCCGCCCAGAGGAACCCGAATGGCCGGCGCCACCGCCTCCGGTCGCCCCAGCCGAAACCACCGACCGTGACGTCCCCCCAGAACCAGCTCAACCTCCAGACCTCGCTAACCTCGACCAGTGGCCTCAAGAGGGGGGGCCCACGCAAGAACAATTTCGCCAAGAACAGAAGACCTGTCCCTCCCTCGAGGGACTCCGCCAACAAGCGCTCGCCCAAAGCGCAGGGGATACCTCCGGAACGCACTGGGTCTACTGGGACAATGATCTGCTGTACAGTGAGCAAAGGATCGCGGAGCTGGGGGCTAGCCGAGTACTGGTGGTGCCCCTCCGTTTTAGAGACTTTCTGCTAAACCTGGCCCACGATGTCCCCCTGGCGGGACACCTGGGTCAAGATAAAACCTATAGTCGTCTGGTGACCCACTTCTTCTGGCCCAAAATGAGGAACGATGTACACCAGCATTGCCGATCTTGCCCCACGTGCCAAGCCAGTGGAAAGAGCGGCCGCAAACTAAAAGCCCCCCTGCAACCTTTTCCCGTGGTCACCACCCCGTTCGAGAGGGTCGGGATAGACATCGTGGGGCCCCTGGACCCGCGCACCAAACAAGGCCATCGATTCATCCTGGTGCTAGTGGACCACGCCACCCGCTACCCCGAGGCTGTTCCCCTGCGAACTGTGACAGCCCCGGTAGTCGGCCGGGCTCTGATGGGGGTCTTCTCCCGTGTGGGCTTCCCCCGAGAAGTCGTCAGCGACAGAGGCACAAACTTTATTTCTAAATATATGAAGTCCCTCTGGCAACAGTGCGGGGTTACCTACCGATTCACGACCCCCTATCACCCTCAAGGAAACGGACTCGTTGAGCGGTTCAACCGCACGCTCAAAGGGATGATCGGGGGGTTGGAAGAGCCCCTCCGTCGCCAGTGGGACGTGCTGCTGCCGTGCCTCCTCTTCGCCTATCGAGAGGTTCCCCAGAAGTCCCTGGGCTTCAGCCCGTTTGAACTACTATATGGACACCCAGTGCGGGGGCCGCTCAGCCTAGTCAAGGAAGGCTGGGAGATGCCCCCTCTAAAGAACCCACCAGATGTCTTCCGATACCTCCTAACCCTCCGCAACCAGACCCGGCGGTTCAGAGAGCTGGCAAAAGCCAACCTAGAGGCCAGTCAAGAGGACATGAAAAAGTGGTATGACCGGAATGCCTCCTCCATCGAATTTGAACCTGGGCAACAGGTATGGGTGATGTCCCCCACCGAACCCTGCGCCCTGCAAGACAAGTGGACGGGGCCCTTCAAAGTAGTCGAGCGCAAGGGTCCTGCCACCTATCTCATCGACATGGAATCTTCCCGGAACCCCCTCCGGGTCCTCCACGCCAACAGACTGAAACCCCACTTTGTGCGTTCAGAACTCAGCCTCCTGATGGCCACAGACAATGGGGCTGAAGAGGACTCCGAGCCCCTCCCTGACCTCCTACGGACTCAGGAGAAAGACGGCTCCGTGGATGGGGTCCGACTCTCGGAGGCCCTCACCCGAGAGCAACGCCAGGAGTGTCGAGTCCTCCTGTCACAGTTCGCCAGCCTGTTCTCCCTCGCCCCAGGTGTCACTTCCTGGTGTGTGCACGATGTGGACACAGGGGACAGCCCCCCTATCCGCCACCGGGCCTACCGCGTGCCAGATCGGGTACGGGCCTGCATCCAGGAAGAGGTAGCAAGAATGCTCACGCTCGGGGTCATCGAGCCCTCAGATAGCCCCTGGGCCAGTCCTGTAGTACTGGTCCCCAAAGCAGCCGCCCCTGGCACCACGCCGGAACTCCGGTTCTGCGTCGACTACCGGGGCTTAAATGCGGTCACCAGAACAGACGCACATCCCATCCCCCGGGCAGATGAACTAATCGACCGCATGGGAGCTGCCCGCTACCTCAGTATTTTCGACCTGACGGCGGGCTACTGGCAAATCGGCCTCACACCCCGGGCCCAAGAACGTTCTGCCTTTTCCACCCCCGATGGCCATTACCATTTCAAGGTCATGCCCTTTGGCATGAAGAATGCCCCAGCAACCTTTCAGCGGCTCGTCAATCAGGTCCTGGCGGGGCTCGAAGGGTTCAGCGCCGCCTACCTAGATGACATCGCTGTATACAGCCACCATTGGACCGAGCACCTCCACCACCTCCGAGCAGTGCTACAAGCCCTTCAGCGAGCTGGCCTCACGATCAAGGCCAGCAAATGTCAAATTGGTCAAGGGTCTGTAACCTACCTCGGACACCAGGTGGGAAGCGGCCTGGTGGCCCCTCTGCAGCTCAAAATTGCCGCCATCCAGTCCTGGCAGCCCCCCATCACCCAGACCGAGGTACGAGCCTTCCTGGGCCTCACGGGCTACTACCGAAGGTTCGTGAAAGACTATGGTACTATAGTGGGTCCCCTCACGGAACTCACGTCAAAAAATCAACCCAAGGAAGTCAACTGGACCCCAGAGTGTCAAACAGCATTCGAACAATTGAAAGCCGCCATGTGTTCCGCCCCTGTGCTCCAGGCCCCCAACTACAGCCGGGAGTTCGTCGTCCAGACGGATGCCTCCGACCATGGCATCGGGGCAGTCCTGTCTCAAGTGAACACCGAAGGCCTTGATCAGCCAGTGGCCTTCATCAGCAGGCGACTCCTACCACGAGAACAACGCTGGAGCACCATTGAGAGGGAGGCCTTCGCCGTGGTATGGGCCCTCAAGAAACTCCGGCCCTACCTCTTTGGCACACACTTTCGGGTGCAGACCGACCACCGACCCCTGCAGTGGCTGATGCAGATGCGGGGAGAAAACCCGAAGTTACTACGTTGGTCCATCTCCCTCCAAGGGATGGACTTCACAGTTGAACATCGGCCTGGGCCAGATCACGCCAACGCGGATGGCCTGTCCCGGTTCTTCCGCCTCGACGAGGAGAGTCCCCAAGAGGATGGGTAACTCTCCCCGCCTTCAGCTGGGGGGGACGCATGTTGGACAGGCCACATGAAGGGCCACTCTCCCCCGGCCCGACAAGGCCCGAGCCCGGTCACGCAGGTACCACACACCACCATTACACGTCCTCCGTCCCCTCCGGGACCCCTACCCTCGAACATGTCGACCTCGTGGGCCTGATCCACTGCCGGCCTGCGCGCCCATCCTGGGCGCCATCTTGGACACTCCACCACGAGGCCGCCTGGCCCCCGATCGACCTCAACCCTGGGCCTGGCCAGGTCTCAGACATCCCGGCACCACCATCCACCCAGGAGGTGAGCGGGCTACTTGGCAAGTCACTGGGGGAAAGAGGTGTCGATGGCTCTCCCCCGCCAGGTGCCGCTCGCCCATCGCCTCCCCGGGCGCTGGCTCCACCCCCCTGCTGGGTGTCTGAACTCCCTCATCCCGGACCTCCCGACCTCCAAGTGCGAGGGTCCGGACATCAAAGAACACCAGCCCTATAACTGGGGCAGCTCCAGAGCAGGAAGGCAGTTGTATCTTGGAGTCGAGAGACGCAGAGAAGAACTCATCCTTGACGGACTACTGGCGCTGCCATAGCTCTGTCTCGTGCACCATCGTCTTGCCTGCTGGCGCTGCCGCAACCTTCGTAACCTTCATATCCTTCATCGTCGTCGGGACCTGCTGGCGTGGCCGCGGACCGTTTGTAACCATCATCTTCATCGGGACCTGCTGGCTCCGCCGCGGACCGTCGTTTCCTTCGTCCATCTCGGGACCTGCTGGCTCCGCCGCGGCCCGATCATCTAGAACACTGAGCTCGAGGATTGAGAGCTAGTTTCATCTTTTGGTAACAAGACTGTCCCGCTACCCCTTTTCCCAAGCCAGAGACCAGAACCGAGGGGACCCCTGAGTCCAGACCTCCTTGTACCATTCCATCGTAACTTAAAGAATTGCCTATAAAGTCTCGTTGAACTTTAACCTTGTGTGGTGTCCGTCTGTGGGGGGGGAGTTACGTGTCTGTACGATCGCTGGAGACGGCTCTCCCCGGAGACCTCTCCCCTTATCCTCGGCCGACCCTCCCGGTCCGTCTAACAATCAGCACCTCATACCACCAGATTTCAGAGTACGAGAGAGCGTGCCGGATGAAGAGGAGGTGGCCAGCAACATAGATGAGGGAATTTCTACTCTGTCAGGTGACACTGAGCTCACCCTGCCTGAATTCGCAGAGTATGATGACGAAGCCTTATTCTTATTCCTGGACCGTGATACCGAGCCCTGAAAATGAGACAACGAATCAATAACTTTCTTTTTCATCCTTATTCACTTTTATTCCTGTGTGTCTGTCTTTCTTTGTTGTGCACAGTTAATATAATTCAAACTTTAATCAGATAATCACAAAAACAAGCCCATCAGCAGAACTGTCTTCACTTGTTTGCTAATTGATTTGAAGGTGCCGCAGTCTGCATTCCTCAGGTTCACAAGTTCAGAAGAACATGCTCCTCTATCCTCCTCCTCCAGACTCCTATTTCCATCAAAGCAGAGGGCTGGTTTACGCCCAATGAAGAAAGACTCAGCACTTGTGGGGGTGTTGTTCTACCTCTTTGCAGGTGAGTTGACGGGTCTGGGGCCATTGCTGGGAAGCACTAAAAGTGGTTTGGACCAAATCCGAGGCGGAAACTTTTTTGTGTTTTTGATGACTTGCTTGCCTTTGAGGTGCTCTTAGGGGGGGTTCCGTCTGTTTGTGGGTGAGTTTCGTGGTCTGGGAGCATTGCTGGGACACTCTAATCTTGATTGCATTTGCTTTTCAGGAAATCCGTCGTGCCAACCCCGACTTATGGCCTAGCTACGCAGCGCGTTTGGACCGAAGGCCCAGAAATATTGCAAGTATGAGATTTTGCTTTTGGCCTGTTTGGGGGTGTTATGCTTCTTGGCGGGTGGGTTGGCGGGTCTTGGGGCATTCCTGGGAAGGTCTAATACCGGGTAGAAGTGGTTGGGACAAAATCCAGGCCGATTTTTTTTTGGCTATTTCTGACATTTTGCTCTATGTAGCGTTTTCGGGGGCCTGTTTGGGGGGCTTCCTGGTGTTTGTGGGTGAGTTTCGTGGTCTGGGAGCACTGCTGGGACACTCTAATCTTGATTGCATTTGCTTTTCAGGAAATCCGTTGTGCCAACCCCGACTTATGGCCTAGCTACGCAGCGCGTTTGGACCGAAGGCCCAGAAATATTGCAAGTATGAGATTTTGCTTTTGGCCTGTTTGGGGGTGTTATGCTTCTTGGCGGGTGGGTTGGCGGGTCTTGGGGCATTCCTGGGAAGGTCTAATACCGGGTAGAAGTGGTTGGGACAAAATCCAGGCCGATTTGTTTTTGGCTATTTCTGACATTTTGCTCTATGTAGCGTTTTCGGGGGCCTGTTTGGGGGGCTTCCTGGTGTTTGTGGGTGAGTTTCGTGGTCTGGGAGCACTGCTGGGACACTCTAATCTTGATTGCATTTGCTTTTCAGGAAATCCGTCGTGGCAACCCCGACTTATGGCCTAGCTACGCAGTGCGTTTGGACCGAAGGCCCAGAAATATTGCAAGTATGAGATTTTGCTTTTGGCCTGTTTGGGGGTGTTATGCTTCTTGGCGGGTGGGTTGGCGGGTCTTGGGGCATTCCTGGGAAGGTCTAATACCGGGTAGAAGTGGTTGGGACAAAATCTAGGCCGATTATTTTTTTGGCTATTTCTGACATTTTGCTCTATGTAGCGTTTTCGGGGGCCTGTTTGGGGGGCTTCCTGGTGTTTGTGGGTGAGTTTCGTGGTCTGGGAGCACTGCTGGCTATATATACTTTACTTTGCAAGAGGTTTGAAGCAAATCCATGGTGGCAGAGGGGAGTTAGGGCCTAGCTGCAGAGCGCGCGCGGAGTGATTTGGGAAATTTGTGAAAAATTGACTAAGTCCCCATTTTTGTACTTTTGCTCTTTGGCTGTTTGGGGGTCTTCTACTCGTTTTCTCCTGGGTTGACGGCTCTGGGGCCATTGCTGGGAAGCTCTAATACCGGATAAAAGTGTTTTGGACCAAATCCCAGGCGGAAAATTTTTTGTGTTTTTGATGACTTGCTTGCCTTTGAGGTGCTCTTAGGGGGGGTTCCGTCTGTTTGTGGGTGAGTTTCGTGGTCTGGGAGCATTGCTGGGACACTCTAATCTTGATTGCATTTGCTTTTCAGGAAATCCGTTGTGCCAACCCCGACTTATGGCCTAGCTACGCAGCGCGTTTGGACCGAAGGCCCAGAAATATTGCAAGTATGAGATTTTGCTTTTGGCCTGTTTGGGGGTGTTATGCTTCTTGGCGGGTGGGTTGGCGGGTCTTGGGGCATTCCTGGGAAGGTCTAATACCGGGTAGAAGTGGTTGGGACAAAATCCTCGCGGAAAAGCCTTTTGGCACTTTTTGTAACTTAGGGTTCGTTAGGGTTAGCCCTAGCAGCAGGATTGCATGTGTTTCGGGGTGTTCTAGATTATTCCAACTGAGTTCTGGGGTCTTAGAGCACTCGTGAGAATGTGTAATTTTGGTTGCAAGTCATTTGAAGAAAATCCAAGGTGGGAAAGGGGGGATTTGGCATAGTTAAAGAAAGCCTTTGCCACTATTCTTAACTTAGGGTTCGTTAGGGTTAGCAGTATTTCTATTGCATGTGTTTGAGTGGGGGGGATTTCGAGTCTTGGAGCGATGCTGGCTATGGCTACTTTTGCTTGGTTGCTTGCAAGTGGTTTCAATGCAATCCACGGTGGGTAATGGGTAATTAGGAAGGGGGTACTTCGGCCTACTTTTACTTTCAAAGTAAGTTTTGTCACCAGTTTTCTGCTAGGCCTCGTTTTTTGAGATTTGATTGGGGGTCTTCTACATTTTTGCGACTGGCTTTAGTAAGGGTCTGGGTGGGAGCACTGCTAGGAAGATCTAATTTTGTTCTAAAACACAGTTTACAGTACACCTAGCTTGAGGGGCAAGATCCGCTACATTAATTTGCCCATACTTATTTATCCTTCAAAAGGTGACTCAGAGTACGCACTTTCAAAAATATTGTACTGTCTACTAGGAAAATCAAATTGTGACTTTTTGCACTCCACAGCCTACATACCTTATATTTATTTATCAGTGGTGTTGTAATATTATATCACTTCCTGTTTTTCGTTGAATAATTACAGGCCGGGTTTCAGTCTCTGCAATGGGGAAAAAAGGATGGAGTCAGGCTTCACAGTAGCGAGCCACAATTCAGCATCAGGCAGGCAGTGGACAGGGTGTCTTCTGGTGACCAACATCGATGGACGAAGCGTCGGCTGCAATGGAGGAGTGCCGCTAATAGGAGGATTTTTTTTCTGCAGGCAACTTACTTACCACTTCCAACAGGACCACTACAACCACATAGATACAGTATCCCTTGCCTTTTTCTCTGACTGTGACTGCATTTCTTGGCTCTCTCTCGGCTTCTAAATTGATCCCTTAACACATCACTTAGTCCACTCCACTATCACATCTGCACCACACATAGTCATTTGTAAGTGCTCCTACGTAATTCGCAAGTCGCAGCATGCCCCAGCCCGTAGAGGACTGGGATGGCCCCAATGATGAAGCATGTCACCAAGGGGCAACCCTGGTGAGTGAGGGGACACCTAGAAAACAAGCAATTTCTCCTTTTCTATCTACTATACCTTCCAGACCAACCCCACTGAGTGTTGTTGTGAATGGATTTATAGTGACCAGCAAGGCTCTCGGGTATCTGGCTAAGTACAGAGACCTTATGTTGAATATCGTTATCAATAATTCCACACAGGCCCTGTACTGTCGCATTCTTTCTTCCACAGTTGTCGAATGTACTACTTACTTTTCACTGACATGCATGCAGTAGTTCCTGCACTTTCAAAGATTGATGGATAGGTTTGTACCCAAAGAATTGTTTATGTTCCATTGTTTGTCTATGCTGTGCTTTTTTTTACAGGGTGTCTTCTGGTGACCAACATCGATGGACGAAGCGTCGGCTGCAATGGAGGAGTGCCGCTAAAAGGAGGATTTTTTTTCTGCAGGCAACTTACTTACCACTTCCAACAGGACCACTACAACCACATAGATACAGTATCCCTTGCCTTTTTCTCTGAGTGTGACTGCATTTCTTGGATCTCTCTCTGCTTCTAAATTGATCCCTTAACACATCACTTAGTCCACTCCACTATCACATCTGCACCACACATAGTCATTTGTAAGTGCTCCTACGTAATTCGCAAGTCGCAGCACGCCCCAGCCCGTAGAGGACTGGGATGGCCCCAATGATGAAGCATGTCACCAAGGGGCAACCCTGGTGAGTGAGGGGACACCTAGAAAACAAGCAATTTCTCCTTTTCTATCTACTATACCTTCCAGACCAACCCCATTGAGTGTTGTTGTGAATGGATTTATAGTGACCAGCAAGGCTCTCGGGTATCTGGCTAAGTACAGAGACCTTATGTTGAATATCGTTATCAATAATTCCACACAGGCCCTGTACTGTCGCATTCTTTCTTCCACAGTTGTCGAATGTACTACTTACTTTTCACTGACATGCATGCAGTAGTTCCTGCACTTTCAAAGATTGATGGATAGGTTTGTACCCAAAGAATTGTTTATGTTCCATTGTTTGTCTATGCTGTGCTTTTTTTTACAGGGTGTCTTCTGGTGACCAACATCGATGGACGAAGCGTCGGCTGCAATGGAGGAGTGCCGCTAAAAGGAGGATTTTTTTCTGCAGGCAACTTACTTACCACTTCCAACAGGACCACTACAACCACATAGATACAGTATCCCTTGCCTTTTTCTCTGAGTGTGACTGCATTTCTTGGATCTCTCTCGGCTTCTAAATTGATCCCTTAACACATCACTTAGTCCACTCCACTATCACATCTGCACCACACATAGTCATTTGTAAGTGCTCCTACGTAATTCGCAAGTCGCAGCACGCCCCAGCCCGTAGAGGACTGGGATGGCCCCAATGATGAAGCATGTCACCAAGGGGCAACCCTGGTGAGTGAGGGGACACCTAGAAAAAAAGCAATTTCTCCTTTTCTATCTACTATACCTTCCAGACCAACCCCATTGAGTGTTGTTGTGAATGGATTTATAGTGACCAGCAAGGCTCTCAGGTATCTGGCTACAGAGACCTTATGTTGAATATAGTTATCAATATTTCCACCCACGCCCTGTACTGTCGCATTCTTTCTTCCACAGTTGTCGAAAGTACTACTTACTTTTAACTGACATGCATGCAGTAGTGTATGCACTTTCAAAGATTGATGGATAGGTTTGTACCCAAAGATTTGTTTATGTTCACAATTGTGTGTCCATGCTGTGCTACTTTTTCTTGTCTCCCAAAACCTTTCCCAAAAACCCCCGTACCCATCCATTTTTCAAACCCTAACCCTCTTCCCCCGGGCTGTGTGGTTTTGATTGATGTGTGACTAAATTACAGCAATAAATCCACACACTTGCTGGGGAGGATAAGGTGATAGCAACAGGCTGGTGAAGAAATCCGAGGATATATTCTTACTCTGCTTGACAAAGACCCATGGCTAATGTCAAAGAACTTCAACCGAATTAGTTATACTTTAACATTTGTTAGGCTACAATGTGGCACTGTTCTAGTGTACTTCTGTCACCTGCTATATTCTGTATTGTACCTTTGTATTGCTCAGGAGGACAAACCAGATTTCATTTTCTTTTTTTTCATAGGCAAGCAACTGCCACTGTGTCACACCACTAGTACCACCGCTATGAGGAAATTTTATCCGCCCAGGATTGCCAACCTTATTTGCTGTTTCCCGTGGAGCCAGCCCTGGGCCTAGCCCTACTTGCAAACAGAAATTACAGGTAAGATAGGCGTTTGGTTGGAGGTAGTATAATGGAGTATTAGGAGAGACGAGAGATTTGATTGACGGTAGTACTACTAAAGTCCTAGGACTATTCAGGAAAACAAACTTACTGTTATGTTAAACCCCCACCCACCAGACTCAAAAGCAGTAAAAAACAGGTATGGTCAGATAAAGTTTCAAAAAGTATATTTTTATAGCCCTAACAAAAGAATCTCCCGCAAGACCCTCCCTAACCCCAACGATTGTCCTTCAAAAGTCCCCAAAAATCACAACTCCCAATTCCCACCCCCCAAAAGTCTCTAAAAAAGGGGCAAGGGACACTATGGCAGGGTGCTGTTGGAATTAGCAGCCAGGGCATCATGCTCCTTGCGGAGGGTGGCAAGTTCGAAGCGGAGGCCCTCCACCACGTTCTTATAATTATGGACCTCCTGCTCCAGGTAGGACAGTCTGAGGGATAAGCGGCGCCGGTGTGCCTTGCAAATCCTGTGAGGGGCAGCTGCTTTCTTTGCTGCTGGGCGGTGGCGTTTGGCTTTGGTAGCCCGGCTCCGTACCGCTGGAGCACTGCGCTGGCTGGCAGCACGCACGGAGGAGGATGCAGCTGTCCCAGTGGACGTTGTTGTTGTACCAGACTGCGTCTCCTCCTCCTCCAGGGCCACCAGCCGCCGATATTCAGCAACAGTGGCATCCAGCCTCCGTTGCCGGGCCATTCGAGCCAGCTCCTTCCTCCTTGATGGTGTCTTGGATTTGGAAGGAGCAACTACATGAAAAAAGAAAGACATAGTCTGTAACCAATGCTCCTTAAGATTAACACAAAATGATTGAGCAGAAAGTTGTCACAGTACAAGTAGCAAATTGAAAGCACAGTGCATAACTATTGAGGACAGTATCTATGTAACCTCCGACTTCTTCATCCTTGCTCTAACATTAGTGGGAGTTTAAGGAACAAATTCTACGAGCACTATGGACTTCTAATACAGTCGACTATGACAGTACACCACTCTTATTCTTCTTCTTCTCTCTTGTTTAGGAAAATTGGTACGTTATCTTATGCAAGCCGCCATAATGCCAGCGCAGTGAACTTGCACCCGAGAAAAACAGACGCACACCATGGTGAGTGAGACAGACTTGCGTTACTGTACCGGTCCAGTACATGCAGGTGGTGAAGCTCTTACTTTTCTATTACGGGTGGCACTGAGAATACTCTGTTAAAAGGGCTACTGCTTAATTAATTTAGCTTTCACCCTACAGTGCAAATGAGTATTAGAAAAGGAAAATGAAGAAGCTAAATTATCTGATTATCTATCACTTCACATGGGATGTATTTGATGACATATGGGATGACTTTAGGTGCTTTGCTTATTATTGAGTGAACAGTGATACCCCCACACATGAATGACGTACTACTACTAAACTAAAGTTATTAAGGGAGGTAGGGAGTGTCCACCGTAATAACTGGATATATGCTGTGCTTGCAGTTGCAATACAAACTACTGCTACTATTCATGGTAGTCTTTGGACAACGTTACAACTTCTTTTCCTTGCCTTTCCTACACTGGAACGGACGTGCGGGTGCGGTGTTACATGCTCTTCAAAGTAACACTTAGTTCATCCAGTGACCGTCTACTCTCTCTAGATTCACATATGCTATCTAAGAGTCAGATAGTACCATGAATGATCCAGGCATCCATCCATTCAAAGTATATTGCACACATACAGTTTCTGTCTCACCCACCCAGGCTGTTCTCCTTCCACCCATCCTTGCTTCATCATTCACCCAGCCATGCACCATACCATTTTCTTACCTTCCCAGCCACCTCGGGGACCAAGCAAACACATATCATTCTTCTTTGCCAGTCATCATTACATTTCTCGTGCTTCCACACTTACTTACACCCTTCTTTCGCTTTTCGTTCATCCCATCCATCAAGTTCACCTCAGATCTGATTGGGATTCTTCTCGCCAAAAACTTCACAGCTAAGTCGAAGTACATTTAGAGGAGGCTACTACCTGCTTTTTTTATAATACACCCGTGCAGAAAGCACACTCTGCAGTCTTCAATCTCAATGACTAAGGAATGTATAGCTTACCTCTGCCCGCCACCACTGTGTGAACCCTCACAGGCATGTCCTTGTCCGGCACTTGCACCGCCTCCTCCCCAGAGTTGTCCTCCTCGTCCAATGCCACCACCACCTCTGCGCTGGCCCCGTCTCCAGATTTTCCACCTACAAAGTACATTCAATAATGTTAGAATACACCACTCACTACTATATAATATTTGGTCTAGGAGGAAGAAAGAAATGTGAAAAAAAGTGTACAATTTAATAATTTTTGACTGTGTACTCTAGAGTAAAAATGTCCCTTTTTCCAGGGAAGGCTGTTGTCTTGCTGCACTTTTTGGCACAACTGATGAATGTTTGCTTTTTACTTTTTAACACGCACCACTTTTTCTCCTAACAGACAGAACCTTGACTTCTAAGAACACGAGCAGGATCAAGTTCAAACCAGGTGAGAGCTCGGCTCGACCACAAGAAATGTGTCCAATTAATCGTCAGCACTAAGCACTTTTCCATTTTCAGTTACACGTTCACTTTTATGACAAACTTGAATTTAATAAATGTGTTTACTTTTAATAAAGCTTTTAAACTTAAGTAGACTCTGTGGTTTTTGGTCCTCCAGACTAGAGTGGATGAGCTAAAGGTTTTCGAATTTTTGCAAGCATGAGTCCGTGCCTCTGCCATCGGTGACTTTGGGAGCTAAATGACTCTGCCACACTATCTAGTCAGTAAGGAGATTGGGGGTTCAACTACAAAGTCTGTTATCACTGAGGTATGTGGAAAGTCTAACAGTTACAGCACCTATTATAATTGATAAGCTAAGCGATGCATTATTTAGTGTCCATAGTTCTGTTTGTGCAGATTTGTCCCTGCAACAGTAGTAGAATGGATTGTCCTCCTATCCAAACCAAAAGTAAAGTAGTATCTTATTATTTCTTGGTGGTGGTCATTCACCTTTTTATTGTTGGCAATGGTCAAAGCATAAACATTTAGAATACTTGAAAAGACATTATGGACAATCCCAGAGGACTACACTCAGTGCATACAGCTATTGCTGACTAGAATGGGAGTCCAATGGAAATGCCAAATGTGCAATCTTAGTTAGCTACACAGACAGACTAATAAGAATAATCTAGTAATACCACACGGAGTCATAGTCGAGGCAGGATAAGAATTTAGATCCTGTCTACAAGAAGATCAAAGACGATTTAGAAAAAATTGAATGAGGAACGCTAGGAAAAAATAAGTACTCTATATTAAAATTAAAACTTACTGGGGCCAGCAAAGGAGCCCTCGACTGCCCGGTCCTGGCCTGCATCGACAACAGTACCCTCCTCCTCCTCCTCCTGTGTCCTCCTCTTGCCCCTGGGGGAAGCTGATGTACAACATGAAAGAAAGAAAAACAGAAAACATGGATGATATTTCTCAACCAAATCAAACATTTAAAAAAGAACTAACAAAGTAACAAAATATTTTTGCGAAATAGCAAATAGGGAACGACTCCACGGGATATATTATTGACCAATCTCATGTGGTCGACTACGTCATTACTTTAGTATTGCTTGATTTGCGGACCGTCGAATTGGAAACTACCCTATGTAACTCACTAAACAAAGTACTAAAAAGGTTTGCCTAGGATTGGCAGGCAGCAGTCCGCAGCACGCAAAGTGACAGCCAAAGTCCATCGTGATTGAAGATCAGCGACAACACTAAAGTTTCCTACTACATTCACCAGTCATTAAAATACTCAAACTATTAATCCACCACCACTATTTCTTCTTATCGCCATGTGTACAAAGGAAGGACTGGACTTGAGTCTGTAGGGGCTGATTTAGAAGGCCCTTGCGGCTCTTTTGCTCCATTGTTGCGTGACTTTTGTGACGCAGCGACAGCACAAAAGAGGCGCAATGGTGCGGCGTATATTAACAACGTGACGCATCTGGGAGATGCATCACGTTGTAAAGCCCTGCGCCAATAGGGGTGTTCCGGCGCAAGGGAGGGCGTTCCTGCGCAGGAACGCATCCTAAAAGTGGCTGAGGGAAATCTACAAGATTTCAATCAGTCACTTTGAGGACAATGATGCGTGACTCAAACCCTGCGCCTGCTTGAAGCAGACGTACGGCTTGACGCAGCATTGGGGAGATAGGGCACCCCAGAGCATTGATGGAGCTGCACCATCGTTGCGACGCAACTCCAGCAATGCGCCGCCTTTACGGCACAGATGCGTAACGCTTTGGTGACGTTTTGGGCCCATGGCGCGCCGCATTGTAAATACGGCGCACCATGGGTGATGGTGGCGTGACGCACAATTACTGGTGCATCCCTGCAACTTTGCAGGGATGCGCCGGTAATTAAAAATCTGAACCTTAGTGTGTAGCATTACGCAGTTCTTTCAACTACACTCATACATAATTTCACAGGCCAATGAAATGAACACAAAATCTAAAACAAATAAGCATAGTAGCAACACTACTGAGAAGAAGGAGAGCAGTGTACCTGAAATGCACAGAAGATTTTGAAATAAAATTTACCTACAATGTAATGAGCAGCATTATTGCTCTTGGTAAAAAACAAAAATTTGCAACATAATAACACAGCAGGAGAAAACATAGTAGTAAAGACATAGCTACTACTACTCACCAAGCCCGGGGATCTCAAGGCCAAGGAGGTCGAGCAGATCTCGCTCACGGGTCAGGACATCCGTCCAGCGGTGGGTGGCCTGGTTGTAGGTGCGCCAGACCCGAGAGTGGTGGTAAATGGCCTGGCACACCTTCTCCCACCGCTTCCGGCGCTCCCGGGCCCCGTACCCGGCACTGATCCTGCCGCCTCCCATGATGGTCCTGGGGAGGCGGCGCTGAACATAAAAAATGAGTTGGGCCACCTCCTCCGGGGTAAAGATCTCCCGTGGCATCACTAGCTCCCCCCTCAAACGCCCGCACGGGAGCCGGACACGGGGTGCGGGACCCTTCCCCTTCTCGGGATGCTTCCCGGCTCCCTTCACCATGGTCTGGGCGGAAAGGAATAAAGAAAATAGAATAGGGAAGAGAAGAAAAGAAAAGAGTTTACAAAAGTAGTTTAAAATTAACCAAAAGTAGCAGTAAACACAAAAATATAGGGCTAGAAAAATAGAGGGATAGATAATAAGTAAAATAGATCAAAAAAAACTTCAAACAAGCAAAGGATGGCAGAGATTGACAGAGGATACAAAGACCATGCCCAGAACCATAGCAATGAATGAGAAACAAGATGGCCGCGCCCGTTCACGACCGCGCGGGTAAGTTCGCGCGAGATTTTCCTTGCGAACACGCGCGAGACTGTACTGGCAAGCCGCGGACTATGCGAGATTACACGTCGCGCCCGGAAACGGAAATACGTCAGGCAAACAAGATGGCTGCGCCCTTGAACGACCGCGAGGGTAACTTCGCGTCTTGCGCTACGAGCGGCTCGCAAAAACGCACAAAACCTTGCCAACTAACACGCCGCAAAAAAAACAAATTGCATATTCGCACGAATTTGCGGCTTCCGAATCCGATCTCGCGCGTGTTCGCACCCCGCGAACCCCGCGAAATTGCAGAAAAACGAGTTTTTCAAAACTGAAAGCACTCGGCAGGGGCAAGAGTTCAAACTCATCATTAGTAACAATTCCCGGTAGTGCTTCCTGACTGGGGCCCCTCCAGAATTCAGTTGCTAGTTGCAACAATTGTATGACCCTGCTCTGACCCTCACAGCAGGCTCATACAATAGCTACAAGTAGGCCACAAAGAAGGTCCTGACTCCTGGGGAAAAAAAATGCACTGCAACAGAAAGCAAAATTACAGATAAGGAAGCAGGTGCCAGACTGGAATTTTAAAACAGTGACACATTAATAAACTAACCCCAAATTAATTCATCTCAGTTGAAGCAGGGCTGGTGTGCTTGCTTTTCCCCCCCATAATCTACAGTAATGATGAACCAGAGGGTGGCATTGATGTAACAGAGGGTTGCAGTGGTGAAACAGAGGGTGCTGGGAACCTGTGATGATGAACCAGACGTAGAAACAACATAATTCGCGACCGTTGCGCGACGAAATGTAAGTTCGCAATTGCGAACTGGTACGAAACCCTCGCGAACTGGCAGAAATCCTTGCGAACACAAAAAAAAAAAAATCCGCAAATTCGCAAGAATTCGCGGATTTTGCGGATTGCGAGTTCGCAAATCCGCAAAATTCGCGAACGCGAGATTCGCAAAATTCGCCCATACTTAATTTCATGGCATCATAATTCAATCTTGGCCGTACATCCAGCTTACCGAAAAACGTTGGACAGTTGTAAAAGACATTTTTGGTGGTCTTCAATGATGAATGATATTAAAGAATATGTTAATACTTGTCCTGTTTGTACTAGAAATAAATCTTTACACAAGGCACCAACTGGATTTCTACAACCCTTATCTACCCCTCCAAGTCCCTGGTATACTATCAGGGTGGACTTTATATCCAATTTGCCTACAGCAAATAAATATACAAATATATTAGTGGTTATAGATTATTTGTCTAAAATGACACATTTCATACCATTATTAAAACTCCCCACTGCGTTACAATTCACAAACATGTTTATTAAAGAAATAGTACGATTACATGGCTTGTCAACTAAGATTGTGTCGGACAGGGGAAGTCAATCCACCTATAAGTTCTGGACAAATTTGTGTAAAACCCTAAAGTTGGAGAGAGCTCTTTCCAAAGCTTCCCATCCCGAAACCGATGGCCAAACGGAAAGAATCAATCAAACATTACTACAAACATTGTGATGGTGGATGGCTGAGTTTGCCAGTGAATGGGATAAAGCGCTACCTGTTGCTGAATTTATTTATAATAACAATATACATTCAGCCACACAATGTACACCATTGTATTTTTTAAATGTCTTTCATCCAAGAGCATTGCCCATCACTATAACGTCTTCTTTAACACCAGTTTTTACAGAATGCCTCAATCAGTTATTAGATGTTCAAGAAAAGGCAAATAAACATTTACATAAGTAATCAATCAATCAAATCAATCATAGGCATTTATATCGCGCACTACTTACCCGGAGGGTCTCAAGGCGCTTGGGGGGGGGGGGGTTCCGCTACTGCTCGAACAGCCAGGTCTTGAGCTTCTTCCTGAAGGAGAGGTGGTCTTGGGTCAGACGTAGGTCGGTCGGGAGGGAGTTCCAAGTCTTGGCGGCCAGGTGGGAGAAGGACCTTCCTCCTGTTGTCGCTCTGCGGATGCAGGGGACGGCGGCGAGGGCGTGACTGGTTGAGCGGAGGTGGCGTTTGGGAGCGTAGAAGTTGAGGCGGCTGTTGAGGTAGGTCGGGCCTTGGTTGTGTAGGGCTTTGTGTGCGTGGGTGAGGAGCCGGAAGGTGATTCTTTTGTTGATCGGGAGCCAGTGCAGGTCTCTCAGGTGTCTGGAGATGTGGCTTTGTCTGGGGACGTCGAGGATGAGTCTCGCCGAGGCGTTCTGGATCCGCTGGAGTCTCTTCTGGAGCTTGGCGGTGGTTCCGGCGTAGAGGGCGTTGCCGTAGTCCAGTCGGCTGGTGACGAGGGCCTGGGTGACCGTCTTCCTGGTCTCGGTGGGGATCCACCGGAAGATCTTACGTAGCATGCGCAGGATGTTGAAACAGGACGAGGAGACGGCGTTGACTTGTCTGGTCATGGAGAGGGAGGAGTCCAGGAAGAAGCCCAGGTTGCGTGCGTGGTCTGTCGGTTTGGGTGCGTTGCCCAGGGCGGGGGGCCACCAGGAGTCGTCCCAGGCGAAGGGTGAGGAGCCCAGGATGAGGACTTCCGTCTTGTCTGTGTTCAGTTTCAGGCGGCTGGTCGTCATCCACTCGGCCACGTCTTTCATCCCTTCGTGTAGGTTGGCTCTGGCGGAGGCGGGGTCGTTGGTCAGGGAGAGGATCAGCTGGGTGTCATCGGCGTAGGAGATGATGTTCAGGTTGTGTTGGTGTGCGATGGCTGCAAGGGGGCTCATGTAGACATTGAAGAGGGTGGGGCTGAGCGACGATCCCTGAGGGACGCCGCAGATGACTTCTGTGGCTTCTGATCTGAATGGGGGCAGGCGGATTCTCTGTGTCCTTCCGGCGAGGAAGGAGATGATCCATTCCAGTGCTTTCTCCTCGATTCCGACGTTGCTGAGGCGCTGAACTAGGGTGCGGTGGCAGACAGTGTCGAATGCCGCGGAGAGGTCCAGGAGGATGAGGGCCGCTGTTTCTCCGTTGTCCAGCAGGGTTCGGATGTCGTCGGTGGCAGCGATGAGGGCGGTCTCGGTGCTGTGGTTGGCCCGGAAGCCTGACTGAGATGGGTCGAGGGATCCAGTCGTCTCGAGGAAGGCTGCCAGTTGCTTGTTGACGGTCTTCTTGATGACTTTGGCTGGAAACGGGAGGAGCGAGATGGGGCGGTAGTTCTTGAGTTCGGTGGGGTCCGCCGTTGGTTTCTTTAGTAGAGCGCTGAGTTCGGCGTGCTTCCAGCTCTCAGGGAAGGTGGCGGTGTCGAAGGAGGTGTTGATAATGTCCCTCAGGTGGGGTGCGATGACAGCGTCGGCCTTGTTGAAGACGTGGTGAGGGCAGGGGTCGGTTGGAGATCCGGAGTGGATGGAGTTCATCGTGCGGATGGTGTCTTCGAGGTTGATCGGTGTCCAGGCGTTGAGGGTGGTGGTGGGGGGCATTGGTGTGGTCGTGGGGAGCGTTGTTTGTGTGCTGAAGCTGTTGTGTATGTCAGCGATCTTGTTGTGGAAGTAGGAGGTGAGGGAGTTGCAGAGGTCTTGCGATGGGGTGATGTCGTTGGTTCCGGCGTTGGGGTTGGAGAGCTCTCTCACGATGTTGAAGTGTTCCTTGCTGTTGTGTGCGTTGTTGTCCAGCCGGTCCTTGAATGCTGTTTTCTTGGTGGCGCGGATCAGTTGATGGTGCTTTCGGGTGGCGAGCTTGAGGGTGGTCATGTTGTCTGGTGTTGGGTCTCTTCTCCAGGCTTTCTCGAGGGCACGGCAGTACTTCTTGGAGCTCTTGAGTTCGTCGGTGAACCACGGGTCCTTCTTGCTTCCGGGTCTGCTGGGCGGGGTCCTCAGAGGGGCGAGTTCGTCCACGCAGGTGTAGATCCATTTCGTGAGGTTGTCGGCGGCTTGGCTGGGGTTCGCTGAGCTGGCGGGAGGGTGCTGGCTCAGGGATGCGGCGAGTTGGACGGCTGTGATCTTGTTCCAGCTTCTTCGTGCGCCCTGTTGCTGGTGGTGGTGGACCGTGGTTCTTCTGAAGGTGAAGTGGATGCAGCTGTGGTCCGTCCAGTGGAGTCCAGTGGCGTGGCTGAAGGCGATGTCTTTGCGGGACGAGAAGACGGCGTCGAGTGTGTGTCCGGCGAGGTGGGTGGGGGTGGTCACCAGCTGCTTGAGTCCGAGGGTGGCGAGGTTGTCAAGCAGGGTGGTGGTGTTGCGGTCGTTGTTGTTCTCCAGGTGGAAGTTGATGTCCCCGAGGAGGATGTAGTCGGCGGAGGAGAGGGCGTGCGGGCTGATGAAGTCGGCGATGTCTTCGCTGAATTGAGTGCGTGGTCCCGGGGGTCGGTAGATCAGGGTGCCCCTGAGGGTGGTCTTGGGGTCGGTGTGGATCTGGAAGTGCAGGTGTTCGGCGGTTGTCAGGGTGTCGTCGGTGTTGGTCGAGATGCGGATGCTGTTCCTGTGGATGATGGCGATACCTCCTCCAGTCTGTTTGTCGCGGTTTTTCCGGATGATCTTGTAGCCCTCTGGGATGGCGATGTCGGGCGCTGAGGATTCGTTCATCCAGGTTTCCGTGAGGAAGGCAACGTCAGGAGCTGTGGTGTCGAGGAGGTTCCAGAGTTAGACGGCGTGTCTGTGGATGGAGCGGGTGTTGAGCAGGATGCACTTGAGGTGGTTGCTGCTGGTGTTCGGCTTGGTGGGCGCTGGTGCAGTGCAGGTCCGGATGCAGGTGAACTTGCAGGACTGGCAGGTGAAGGGTCCGTGGGTGCGTCTCGGGGTGGCTCGGTAGCATCCGGGGATTCGGGCGGTGTTGAGTGCGTTGAGGGTGGCGGCGTCGTACGTCCGGTGGGTGGGCAGGGGTCTGCGAGGGCCAGGGGTCCTGGCGCTGGGCGCGGTCCAGGCGCGGACGGGCGTAGACGGGCTTACCTTTGGCGCACCTTCGGCGCTCAATCGGTGCTCCCGCTGCGCGGTCGCTCTGGGGGCGTCATAAGAGGGGAGCCGGGAGGGAGGGTCTGCGGGGAGGCGGGGAGCGCGGGAACCAATCGGCGGGCGGGGGGCGGGGTCTCGTGGGAAACCGACGGGAAAAGCCTGGGGGCTCGGCGGCGGCCCTGCGGTGGCTGGGGCGGCTCTGCGGCGGCTGGGGCGTCGTGCAGTGCGAGGCTCAGGCAGCAGGTAAGGAGGAGCAGGCGGGGTGTGTGGGGGCGACCAGGCCAAGGGCGCAGTGGTTCAGAGTGGTACAGAGATTTAATGAAAAAACAAGCAGATAAACACCGAACGGCCGCCCCAGATTATCAAATTGGAAAAAAGGTGTGGCTCTCTACAAAGAATCTAAAAATATTAGGACCAAATAAATTACAACCAAGATATATTGGACCATATCTTATAACAAAAATTATGGATCCAGTAACTGTACAATTAGAATTGCCTTCTGCTGACCTGGTTCTCTGGCTCTAAAGTAGCTCTGCTGGCCTGGTTCTCTCCCTTTAAAGCAGCTCTGCTGACCGGGTTTCTCTGGCTCTACAGCAGCTCTGCTGACCTAGTTCTTAGGCTCTAGAGCAGCTCTGCTGACCTGGTTCTCTGGCTCTACAGCAGATCTGATGACCTGGTTCTCTGGCTCTAAAGCAGCTCTACTGAAACATAAGTGCTTATGAACGCATCCTGCTGTCAACTACTAGCACTCTAGGAACACAGTCACTGCCTATTTACTCGCAGAATGACTCAGGCATTGAGACAAGAAGTGGTACAGTCAAATGTGCACAAAGGATGCGGTGCCTTAAATAGGCCTGGGCAGTAATTTCCTTTCGGCTCACGGAATTTGCGGAATTTGGGTAATTTCGCGTTCCGCGGAGAAGGTGAAATTGCCCAAAATTCTGCGTTCCGAGACTTCGTGAAATTTTTTGTTTGTTCGTGTTCTCAAAATGCGTGTTTGCAAGATATTTCCCCACGAGTACGCAAACAGAGATTGCAAACAGGAAAAAAGCATTGCGAACAAGCAATTGCACGTGTTCGCTGAATTTCTGCATGTTCGTGGAGATTTTTTACCGTTTTGCGTAGATTTGCGTAACGCAATTACGCAAATTCGGCCCACCCCTACTAAAAAGCTGGCAAGCCCATAACATATTAGAGGGGATGAATGCATTTGCAAGAATATAAGAGCTGATCTTATTTGTGCGAATTGGCAGTCTAAAAAGAGGTAAAATGCGCTTCGACCGTAGGTCATTATAAAAACATAAAGTGCATCAAATCTTGGTCTGAAAAGTCATCAAAAGTACAGGGTTTTAAAGATCCTACCTTAGCAAAACCCTGTAGTACTGTAAGGAGCCAGTCAATAAAATTGAACCTGAATCCTGATAAAAGAAAACGATGAGGCAAATTATTGATAAAAGGCCAAAAATGTTTGTCTAAAATCCCAGGGCTTGTAATCATGTAAAGTCTAACTGTGGGTTTGGTGAGTTGAGTTGTTTCCCTTTTTCCCCCTAGTTAAAAATTGACTTTTAATGGCTTTCACCTCCCAGAGGTGCAGTGGTCTTGGTTGCTTCAAAAGCTCGGGCGCCCCATTGATGCGAGCTGTTGTAAAACATAACTTAGCTGGGGAATATCTGCGAATCTATCTAACTTCATTCAGTCCTCTAAAATAGTTTGATTTTAGCAGGGCTTGGGCCTAGACCAGATTTTTAGCCACCTTATCAGCGTCACTACAATACAATCTGTAATATAACCCTGCTTTAAATCTTCGTGCACCATAAATGCAGGGATACTCGGGGGAGCAGCTAAAAGTTTCCTTAAAAATGTATTCTTGGCCCCTTGCAAATCCTTTACCTCCTTATAGCCCCAAATCTCATAACAATATATTGTCATGGGGATACATTTATCATAGTAAACTTTCAATAATGGCAATAAGGGTTTGCTCCCTAATCTTCTAGCAAAGTCCAGAGTTGACCCTGCAGCTCTCGCTAGAGTGTTTTTCTTCAATGCTTGTTGAGTCACCCAGGATCCCTTTTCATCAAATAGTACACCCAAATATGGATATGTAGCAACATTGTACAACTCCCCGCCTTTGCATAAAAGTGCCCACTTCTCACGCTTAGTCTTACCCATTGACATTATATGAGATTTTGTAAAATTAGTAGAAAGTTCCAATGAGACCATAAACTCAATAAAAGTATTTACAAGATGTTTTAACCCAATTGGTGTCCTGGCAAGTAACACTGCTTCGTCAGCCTATAAAAAGGCAGGGATAGACTTTAAACCAACTCTGGGAGTGTCCTTGCTTGCATCGGATAATCTGGCCCCTAAGTTATTGATATAAAGTGTAATTAAAAATGGAGCCAGGATAAAACCCTGCCTCACTCCCCTCCTAACCTTTCATGGTTTGGTCACAGACCCATTTCATTATATCTAGCTGAGGCAGGTAGATTTAAATGAGACCAGTACAAGAAGGACACCAAATCTACATCCATGCCTATCTCTAGCAATAAAGGCCATATTTTTGATCTTTTCACTCTGTCAAAGGCAGACGTTAAGTCCATAAATGACATGAACATGCAACCTTTCTTGTCAAGGGTGTATTTACTAGTCAACATAAGTAGATTCATGTATTGGTCCACTGTTCCCATGCCTTTCCTAAAACCAAATTGCAATTCCGATAGCACTTTCTTATCTATCAACCAATTGCTTAAACAATCTAATATTACCTTACCCATTATTTTTGCTGCTGAATCTAATAATGAGATTAGGCAGTAGCATGCTCGGTTGTCTCTGGTGCCCTTTTAAAAAATAGGTATGATCTCTGCCGTAGACCATCAGTGAGGATGGCCAGCCCTTGTTAAAATCTTTGCCCAAGTGCCTGAGTCTGATTTATAAAGATCCACTGGTATCCCATCGGGCCCTGGGGCTTTTCGTGCTGAGGCAGCCGCTATAGCTTTCTTTACTTCGTCCATCTTAAAGCATGGAGAAAGCGGTTTAGTATTTGGTTCCCAAGGTATATCTGTGTCTACTATGGTCACCTTAGTATAAGTATGCTGAAAATGTCTGACCCATCTATCAGCAAGAATAACGCACACTGTTTTAGGCATATGATTCTTTCTAAAAAAAAGGGCTATTTACAATCTTCCAGAATTTGGAACTATTTGTCATAGGACTAGCCTGGTATAGATCCTCCCAGGCCTGTTAAGTTAAATAGTCTTTTCTTGTGTTTGAGGGCATATTGTACGCTTTCCAAAGGACTTTATTCAATTCATAATACCTGGGCTTGTTTTTTAATGTGACAATTAGGGCTTTGTGGGGTTTGGAGCAATCTGAGTTATACCATTTAACCTCCTTGTTGTCACCTGGTCTTCCTTTAACAGTTAAATTTATTGCAATCCATTTAGCCAAGTTATCAAATGCCTCTAGTACCGCATCCGGTTCAGTATAAATATCAAGGCACTGGTCAATGTCTTCCCTACCTTCAGTGCACAACTGGTTTAAAAAAATCCTCCGGTATAACCTTCCCCCATCCAATGTTATGGGCATGGTCTGTTGAATAGAATTCACTATACGCGAGAGCCGTAGGCATTGTTGCCAAGAGACCATCAAACCCTTAAATTGAACAATGATTGGGTTGTGGTCACTATAACCTGTCCAAGATGAGCTCTCTTTCATTATGTTGTGAGACAGAGGGGCGGGCACCGCAATGTAATCTATGGTTGAACAGCTCCTCCTCCCATGGAAGGAGGGCACTACCACTGACGCGCTTGTGTGCTCTAAACAATGTAGATTGCTGTTGGCTAATATACACTCTAACAGGATACCTTGGGGAGAGTGTTCAAAATGAGCCACAGGAGTCAGACTATCCAATGATCCCCTCTGCAGGATACAGTTTAAAGAGCAACGATGTACATTAAAGTCCGCTATTATGATACATTCGCAGGGGTACAACTATCCTGTGCAGCGTGCTCTGTAAAGCATTCAAGAAAAGCTAAATGCTCCCTATCATGGTTCCTGCGAAAGGAGTTGTAAAGATTCATAACTACCAAAGTTGGGCTCCTCGGAAAAGTTAATTCCACTTCTAACAGGTGTAGGTATGTTCTAGCCATACTCTTAATAGTACATGATAGTTTCAATGAGATTAAAGTAAGCAGGCCTCCTTTTACTCAACCTGTGGCAAAAGGAGTAGTGGCCATTGAAAAGGGAGCAAAACAATCCAAGAAGAAAGACTCGGAGGTATCCCAGGTTTCTTGCAACACAATAATGTGGCCAGTTTTTATTATAGCTAACCAGTGTTCATCTTTTTTCGGCCTCAGCCCTGCAATGTTCCAAGGCAAACATTTGCTGAAGGATGAACCATTCTCTGCGGGAACTAAGTTCAACTTAATCTTATTGATCCTACTAACTGGTAAAGAGTGACTGATACCTGACATATCATCACTTGGGGCTAATGGCCAGTCAACACTATCTTAGTCCCTCAATGGGGCGTATCTATTTACAAGGGGAATAAGCCAAGACATATTTGGATACACTTCTGAACCTTGCATCAACTTACTGTGTGACAAACTACGGGCTCTCCCCTGTGTGCTCCAACATTGGACCCCCTCGGGATAAAAGAAAGGGAGCGGAAGGGCTTGTATTCCGGTGTGGGAATCTGATTTATACTTATTACAGGTCAGAGCTCTAGCGTATGACGGGTGTGTCAGATTAACCACAATGCAATCCCCCCACCTGTCTTTGTTTGTGGCTACCCCCACCCACCCAATTCTTCTGGCCATACTGACGTGGGTTGCTACGGTGCTGCCATTTACCAATGATCTTTTCAGCCAGTGGGTCACCTTGTGTATCAGATCTATTGTTGTTTCCTTAGAATCCCGCTTAATTTGAGGCACACCCACTAAAACAGTTACTGGGGAACTGACTCAATTGGTAGATTTAAGGTGTCAGTTCTCTCTTCTAGTTGACCAGAGTTGTTAGTGGAATTAGGATCCTGTGATTCAGTACCCTGTGTAACCTCAGAATCTATAGGATCAGTCACTAAAGGTCTATGCGGGGCTGCCCCGGGTCCTTCACGTTTCTCCCTGTTGTCTTTTGGGGCTCTTACACTACCTTGTGGGCCCATATAGCCTTGAGGTGGCTTGTTATGGCCTGTTACTGTCTGAGGATTCTCCCTATATGCTCAGGGCTTACCACTACCTGCCTGATGACCCTTACTGGTTGTAGGAACTATGGGATCAGAATTAACCTGCGTAGATCCCAACCCTCCCCTCAAACCCACCGATTTTGTCACAGTGCCACCCGATACAGGGCTGTAATGGCTTCTTTCCACTTACAAAGTAATGCTTCCATCTTTTCTAACCGGGTAATATCAGGTGCTAGTTGTGACCTTAAAATGTCTTCCATTTTTTGAAACAGTTTAGTCAATATCTGGCTAGAAGCCACAGGATCTATGTCAACATTGTCTGATTCTACTTGTTTTTTTTGGGGCCTGGGTAGGTTTTTTACCACTGCCTCTTTTGTTTTGAACTGGAGGTTCCAGCATAGAGGCACCTTTCCCTTGGGTGCCCTTTGTTTCTACTGGCGAAGTGGTATCATCTATTGAAGTAGGCACATTGTCGCTGCACCCCTCCACTGGGCCGAGCCATTTGGAGATGGTGAACTCTACGGTAGATAAGTTAGTTCCAGTGAAAGTCTCCTTTCCATCAGGAGGTTTGGTGCGCTGGCGAGGAATGAATCAAGAGCAATTACAGCTGCCCCTCCCCCTGGCCATGTCATGGTTTGCTTTCTTTTACCCATTGCCTTTTCGCCTGGCCTATCGCAAGAGACTCCATCAGTCAATTTGCTGAAAATGCAGTTTCAAAGGTGCAGAGGTTTGCGGGGTCGCCCGGCCTCCTCCGGGCTTTGACGGGCTCAGACACGGCCGCACTTGGCCCGGTCGCATCATAAGCGCGCCCATGCTGCTGGAGCCCCGAGCTAAATTTAAACCACTTCTGGCGCAGGAAAGCAGCGTTGGCAGTAGCGGCCACGTTGCAGTGCGGGGGATGGAGTCCCTTGCCTCTCTCCTTCTCCTCTGTGCCTGGTGGCGGCGGCTGTGACGGGTATACATTAGGAACTGTGACTCCCTAATTGCGATTAGCAAAAAATCGCAATTAAGAAATCGCTACTAATAACTTTCTGACATCTAGCTCATTATTCAATCTGCTCTATGGTTTAGTGGCAAACTAATACAAAATATCTTGTTTAGTGACAGCGAGTCTTTACAAGATGCATTAGCGTTACCATATTAGACTCAGCTCATATTTCTACCTGTGAATCACATATCTTTGAAGCCTGTTTATTCATAACTATTTATTTTATTTATTTATTAATTGAATTTATTGAGCGCGACAGCTACCCATAAGGGTTTCCCGGCCCTGAGAGACAAAGACACAAGACACCAGGCAGAGGATTTAGAGATCAAAAAGCCAGGTTTTCACCGATCTGCGAAATCGCATATGACCGTTTTCCATCCGAATGGCCAAGGGAAGTGAGTTCCACAGTCTGGGTCTTAAGTTTGCAAAGGAACCACCGCCCATTCTGGTGAGTCTAAACTTCAGTACATTGAAGAGATGATGGGATGAGGAACGAAGTGAGCGAGTAGAAAGATCAGGGCTAACAATGGCCTGTAGGTAAAGGAGAGCTGATCCGATTTTGATCTTATGCTTTAAACTTTATGCATATGTGGAGTGGTGTGGCTCACTGGTTAGAGGCGGCAGACCTGAGAGCAGAGGACGGCCTGGGACCAGGGTTCAATTCCGGACGTGGCAGGGTCGTGGACCAGAGTCAGTGGACTCGATAATTCTCACCTCAGTGCCTACTCTAACCAGGGATCACACTCGGCAACTCTGGGCATTAGCTTGCCTCATCTCCACAACAGCCCACACATATGCCGGGGATGCCTGGTTTCACCTTGGAGATACCCAGTAGGGACTATCTCACAGGGAAAGCCAGGACGAGTTCCCCAGCGGTCTACTGCGCAGAGATACTCCTTCGGGAGTTGATTCTAGCGCATTACAAACCCACAATTAAATAATTAAGACACTTGAATAATATTGTTGGTCGAATATTTCCTCAAATTGCGGTTTAGTTACATTTACTATATTTTTAGAAATAAAGCATGCAATCTCAGCTTTGACATGTACATACAACCTTTATCTGTGTGTCAGGGTAATGCTGAAGCCGTACAGAAAATGGGAACAGCGCACGAATTTCAGCTAAACAAGAGACTGATAAACAAGCAATTTATGAAAGCGCACACGTGACCAAATATGTTTTTCCAGGTGAAGTGAAATTGCTTAGAATATTGCTGAGCAGCATTATTTGACCAGATGGACAGTTTCCTCGAGAATAGATAACAAACAGTTATTTCATTGGACAAATATAGCACATAATTTAAGGAAATTACAATAATCTGCTAGAATAAAACGGAGGCCTTCTAATACAGTATACGTTAACTACTTAGGATGTAGGAACCAATAAACAAAAAGTAATAAAATGTACAATGTAAATATAATTTCCTGTCAACTCTAGCATACGTTTTCTTGATGTATCGTTCTTTATATTGTAAAGCTTATTGGTAGTTAATGGACGCCATATTGCTCTTTGTCATTCATTGGGAGGAGGCAAAGCTGGTGATTAGTGTTTGCGACATTATGGCCTCCATCAGAAGTACCTGGGTTAGTCTCATCATCCCTAAGCAAACACCTGTTCGTACGGGATCACTGCTGCAAGAAGTATAGACAAGTCTGCACCCCTGGTTAAATTTAGTCCGGTCCGGCCACCTGAATTTGAACTGAAAGGAAAGGCTAAGTAAGTATTTAGGGCTGCAAATGTTGTTGCCGAAAGCACCAAACTTCAAATGTAAGTCCCCATTTTAAGGGGGAAATTCCGAATAGGTCCAATTTTACACACCCTTTAATTTCCGAACCCCATTGTATTGTATTTTATGGGATGCATCTCATTTCGAGGCGCTCAAAATCCCTGTTTACACGGTATTATAACGTCGAATAAAAAAAATAAAAATCTAACAGCTGAAATTCATTACATCAGCTTCAGAAGAGGTTTGAAGTGAAATAATGTTCGATAACTATAGGCCATATGTACGAAGCGTTTCTGCAGTGGTAAATGGCTTGATTTGCAAAATATGCTTTTTCTTTTGTACGAACAGCAACATTCAAGTTACCAAATCGCAATTTGAATTTGCAACTCAATTCTGATTTGGTATTTGGATGGGGCGTGTTGAGGGCATCCCTTCCAAATACTGGGCCTCATTTATGAGCCCTTGCCTCACTTTTACGCAGCCGGTGCGTCACTTTTTGTGACGCACCAGTGGCGTAAAAAATGCGCCTTGTTGCGTCATATTTACAAAGTGACGCATCTAGGTAGATGCGTCACTTTGTAAACCCCTGCGCCACATTATACCTGCGCCAGGTATAATGTATGCAAGGGGGCGTATTGACGCAAGGAAGGGTCGTAGAAGTGACGCAGTGAAATCTATGAGATTTCACTGCGTCACTTTAAGGACACCGTTGCATCAAAATCCTGCGCCTGCCTCACAGCAGGCGTAAGACTGACGCAAGCCCTTTCACATGGGGCTTGCCCCATGTGAAAGGACGCATTGCTGGAGTTGAGTCACTTTTGTGACACACTCCAGGAATGCGTCACTTTTGCGCTTACAGATACATCAAAAATACTGACGTATCTGTAACTCCTTGCGACATGATGCGTCAAATATTAAATATGACGCATCAGGAATGTCGCAAGGAGTGCGCACTGAGAAGTGACGCATCGCTGCTTTCACGCAGCGATGCGTCATTTCTCATAAATGAGGCCCACTGAATCTGAATGTTGGGTATTAATGTTTTCCGACCGGAATGCAGTCACAAAACATTATTGTTATCTTATGTTGACACTATATAGCACATCACTCACTCCTAAATTGTATCTATCTATCTATCTATCTATCTATCTATCTATCTATCTATCTATCTATCTATCTATCTATCTATCTATCTATCTATCTATCTATCTATCTATCTATCTATCTATCTATCTATCTATCTATCTATCTATCTATCTATCTATCTATCTATCCATCTATCTATCTATCTATCTATCTATATATGTATATATATATATATATATATATCCAGACAATTATGTTGTGAAGGAACCCAAGCCGCTTGCAATGGCGGGCCGTGGCTGGGTCGCGAGCCCCTACTAATCCAAACACCGTCGTCTTCCCAATCCGATGAAACCAACACACCATGGCCACACGATGTCCTTATGCGTGATCATTTATTGGCAATGTCACTCAATACTTTTCGGAGCGTCGGCTCCTTGATCACGAGTGGTCAAGGAGGGGACGCTCCGAAATGTGTAGAGTGACATTGCCACCATAAAACCCCCCTGGGGACCCCCCTGGGGACCATCCACACTGCCTTTGGCGGGTCCGGGATCACGGGGTACCGGGGACGAGTTCGAGCGCCATCTTGCTTTGGGCTGGGGCACTCTCGCGTAATCTCGCGAGATCTCGCCCTTGTGAGCCTACTTGAGCCCTTTTCGGGTCGCGCAGCGGTGACGCGCAGCGGTGCGCCTATCATCGCGCCTGAGTCCAGCCAGAGTCCTGCCCGTCTGCGCTCGTCCGCGCTAGGCAGGGCCTGGCAGGGCCCATAATTTCTTCAGGATGCTATCTCCGGCAGATATTCGCGCTTTGCGCCTAGGGGTAAGTGGTTGCCGCCATGGCACTTTGGATCCTCTTAGTGGTCCTTATCAGTGCCCCATTTGTTCCTTTTGTCTCCCGGCACCACAACCCACCCTGCGTTTTCTACCGAAACCCCCTAGAGCTCACATCACCGGACCCACACGGGGCCCTGATGTTATTTCGCCTCTTAAAATCTTTCTATTGAATGTGAGATCACTGGCCTGCCACTCGCAAGAAATTTATTCTCTGATTAGTGATGAAAATCCTGACATCTTTTTCTTCACCGAAACGTGGCTTCATGACAACTCTATGGCTGCAATTAACCTAGCCCTCCCAGTTGGCTATACTCTACACTCATCCCATCGTAATGGTAGAGGTGGTGGCATTGCAGTCGCTTTAAAAACCTGCTATTCGTGCGCATGGTCTCCCACTAATATCGCCGGTTGTGAGAGTGCGCACTTTAACATCACTGTCAGTCCCCACTTTACCTTTGCGGGACTATTAATCTATAGGCCCCCAGGTCCGGATGGACCCTTTCGTGTCAGCCTCCCGGATGTGGTCTCTTCATTAGTTTTGAAAACCAACAATTTTACGGTTGTTGGTGATCTGAACCTTCACATGGAAGCACCACTTTCCAACCCAGTCCAAAGCCTGCTTTCTGATCTTGAGGCATTTCATCTAGTCCAATTGGTTGAATCCCCGACTCACATTGGCGGACACCTGCTGGACCCTTTTCTGACAAACATCTCCTCTAATATTAAAGTGCTCCAGCCCAAGCCTATGGCCTGGACTGATCACCACCTGATCGAAACTCACATTGCCATTGACATTCCCCTAGCCAACACCAACTTGCCCAAGACTCTTAAGCGTCCTTGGAGAAATCTGAACTTAGAGCACTTTCACCATCTGCTGCTGCAGCACCATCCTCAACCTCCTGAGGAAGTTTCCCGGGGCTATGACGACTTCTGCAAGTGGCTAGAGTCTTCTTTGGATACCCTCATACCAGCTAGGTGGAGCAAAGCTAAATCTGGCTCCCCCAGTCCCTGGTATGACGAATCCCTTAGGGCACTGAAGGCATCTTGTAAAAAAGCAGAACGCGCCTGGCGCAGAAACTATGACACTGACCTTAAAGCAACCTATAGATCTTGCATCAGGAAGTATCATAGGGCCGTATGTTCAGCCAGGGCTGCTTTTTACTCACAAGAAATAAAAAGCAGCACAAATCCTACTAAAACCATTTTTAGGGTATGTAAGGATCTCACTAACAAAAGAACCGCCTCTACGTTCGCTGCTTCTATGACGCACTGTGAAGATCTGGCCACATTTTTCGTCGAAAAAGTGGAGGCCATATACAGGTCGTTTACCACGCCTTTTGTCAGTGAAACTACCAGCGCCCCTCCGGCCTCTAAACACTTATTAGTCATTCCAGGACCCACTCAAGAGGAGTTCCTAAATTTGACGGTTAAAGTTAAGTCAGGTTCTCCGGAGGACCCGATGAGACCCACGCAATTTCGTGAGTTCGCAGATTGCTGTTATCCGGCGATGCAGAACCTAATAAATCTTTCCTTTAGAACTGGTAGTGTTCCCACTGCTTGGAAGCAGGCCACTATTTTACCTATCCTAAAAAAAGCGTCTCTTGACCCTTCCAAATCTGAGCACTACCGTCCTATTTCCCTCCTGCCTTGGATGGCTAAAATAGCTGAAGCTCACGCTAATAAGATCTTATCCCTCCACCTGCAAGAAGCTAACATACTGGACAACTCCCAGAATGGGTTTCGAGCCGGTCATAGTACCGAGACTGCTCTTCTGGCGGTGGTGGAACACATCAGGAATATACTTGACCAAGGTCAGACTGCGGCACTGATCCTATTGGATCTAAGTGCCGCGTTTGACACGGTCTCCCACCACATCCTTTTATATCGCCTCGCTGAGGCAGGAGTTGGAGAACAGGCGCTTGAATGGTTTCGATCATTTCTCACGGGTCGAACCTTTAAAGTTTCTACTCCCCCCTACATCTCCGCTCCTCGCCCCATTCTGCAGGGAGTGCCACAGGGCTCGGCCCTCAGCCCCACCCTTTTTAACTTGTATGTTGCTCCGCTGGCGCAGGTAGCTGCTAGCTTTGGACTTACAATAGTGTCATACGCCGATGACACACAATTGGCGGTGTCACTCAATGGCGATTCTAATATGAACGCCTCCACCTTTCAGGCAGCCCTCAAAGCGGTCGCCGGTTGGATGGCGAACAATCGCTTACAACTCAATGCCACCAAGACGGAGGTTATTCTCTTCGGTAGAGACTGCGAGCTCTGGGGAGACCAATGGTGGCCTTCTGTATTGGGTCCCGTTCCTACTCCTGTAACCGAAGTCAGAAATTTGGGCGTTTGGCTTGACAATCAATTGTCTTTTATTCCTCACATTAAACGTGTTGCAGGAATCTGCTTCGGTGCTCTACAAAGCCTACGGCCTATTTTCAAATTTTTTGACGCGGACATCAGGCAGATCATAGTCCAAGCTCTGGTGTTGACCAGACTGGATTATGCTAGTTCTCTGTTTCTGGGTGTTAACCAAGCTGAGCTTGCCCGTCTTCAGCGGGTACAAAATTCGGCGGCTAGGATGCTGGTCGGCCTCCCCAAATTTGTTTCAGCCCGTAGTACCATCCGTGACCTTCACTGGCTCCCAGTTGGCCAAAGAATTAAGTTCAAGGCCCTGTGCCTCACTTTTAAAATTCTCAATTTGGCCTCCCCCCCCATTCTTTCCCAGACCATCCTCCACTATGTCCCCGCAAGAGCTCTTCGGTCTGCAGGGTCTAATTTGGCCATTGTTCCCCGTTTTAAAAAGTCCAGAATGGGTGGACGCTCTTTTTCGGTGATGGCGGCTACTCTTTGGAACTCTTTGCCTGCCTCTCTTCGTTCCATCCACGACCTGTTTCAGTTCAGGAAACAATTAAAAACCCACTTATTCTCTGCTGTATAGCACTGTGCTGGGTCTTCTCTGTTGTGTTATGTCTTCTATCTCCAAAAGCGCCGGGACGCCTCTTGGCTGCGGCATCTGCGCGCTATATAAAAAGTTATAACATAACATAACATAACATAAGGATATTGTGTGGCCATGGTGTGTTGTTTTTATAGGATTGGGAAGACGACTCTGTTTAGTCCAACACTTTCCAGGCCCTAACCTCCCCCTTTACTACATGTAGGGCACCCCTAAGGTAGGCCCAAGGTACCCCCATGGGCAGGGTGCAGTGTATGTGAAAGGTAGGACATGCATAGATGTGTTTTACATGTCCTTTTAGTGAAATACTGCCAATTTCGTTTTTCACAATTGCAAGGACTAGCTCTCCCATAGGCTATCATTGGAGCTGCCTTGTAACATTTTACAAGTGTACCTTTCAATTGGGAACAGCTAGAGATTTGGAGTTTGTGCTCTCAGAGCTCAGAATTTGATTTAAAAACACATATTTCAGTAAAGATGGTTTTTTAATGGTGTGTTTGAAACTGCCACATTTAGAAAGTGGTAATGTTTGTGCTTTACTATCCTGTGTCTCTGCCTGCCTGTGGAATCAACATCTGGTTTATACTGACAGGGGCCTGTTTCTGCATTCATTCTAGACAGTCACATGAAGGGATTTGAAGTGTGTCCTGCATATCCTGATGGCCCATCACAAGGCTGATGGGACTTCCTGAGCTAGAGTAGTTGGAGGAGTTGCCTCTGACACCTGAATAGGGATTGGCCCAGCTTCTCACAATTCTGTCTCCACCCCTTGAGTGAGTCTGGAGCCAAGACTGAGCAAGGCAGAACTTGTGTACTACAAAGTTTGTCCTTTGAAGAATGCCTACTTCAAAGGCCAAAAGGGTTATAAGTATTGGGCCTAAAACGCCAGACTTCTAGAACACTTTTGGATCAAGAGGAGACTCTGCTAAGAAGAAGAGCTGGTGGGCTGTAAGGAGGAGTACTGCCCCTTTGCTTTGTGTTGCTTTGCTGGGTTAGCCTACAGCTGCTGCTTTGGTCTTGGAAAGGGAAAGGACTGGACTTTGCTGTCGATCCTGCTTTTGAAGTTTCTCCAAGTGCTTGTGTGTGCTTGCCTCCTCTTAAAAAGTCTCAGGGCCATCAAAGAATTCACCTGCAGCACCCCTCAACGCCACTGCTCAGTCCTTGGAGGTGGTTACTGCTGCAAAAGGCTACAAAAGACATGAAAATAGATGCATGCCCTGCTATGCAGCTAAAAGAAAAATCGATGCATTGTGGGACTGCGGCTGAAGAAACCGACACAGTGCCTGTTTGGCGCCGCCGCATCGATTTCCGCACATCCAGATTTCCATGCACGTACCTGTGTGCCACATTTTCCACTGCATCACCTGCAGACCAGAACCATATTGGTATTCGACACATCAGCTCCCCTTACAGTCCGTATTTGATTCAACACTTCTCCGGCAAGCAGCAGAACTGACGCATTGCCTCCCCAGGGAACTCACGGAAACTATGCATTGCTGTGTTTCCTGATGCTTCCCTCCTCTGTGGTGGTTTTTCTTTACAGATTTTGACGTATTTAAGGTACATTGTGGAAAATCATCACATTCATAAAGTTCTATGGGCAGAATTGCTAGAAATCTTAAAAATTAATATTCTGAGTTCTGTATGCTGGATTTGTGTCATGTTGGTCGTATTCTGTTTAGATAAAGATATTCTATTTTATTTTTCAAAAATGGTGTGGTCATTTGTAGCGTTTTCACTGTGTTACATGTTCATACATTAAGGAAAGGGATTACCAAACAACGATTCAGAAAAATCTCAATTCCATATGTTTGTAGGTCTGACCCGAAAAGGTTCTGAAATTGTTGTACAAACAAAGTTCTGTTAAATTTTAAGCTCACATTTATATTTTATATATAGTGATTTAATTGTAAGAAATATTGTACATTTACCTTCTCAATGAGCAATCCATCTACTTACATTCAGATTCAAAGGGCCCTTTCAATTAATTTACAGTTTCGCAAATTGCAAATGAACCCTTTGGAAAGACAGCAAACTTTGGAGGCTGTTATTGAATTTGAAAATATCGATACACAATTTGGCCCTATTCCTAAAAGTAAACGTACATGGGGTGTATTCACAAACTGCATTTTGGTAATATTAAAATAATAATAGTGCCGTACCACAAAATTATATAACAAACCTACATGCAAATGCTCTACCTCAACCTCTCCTTTCATTTTCAGTGCAGAGTTTTCAGCCGCAACTGCACAGTCTTCGCACATGTAAGTATACATGTTTTAATAGTAAATGAGGGAGGGGCAGAGTGGAGTGGCTGAAAAAAGGAAGACTAATTATGATTTAAGGGGAGGGATTAAGGGGGTACTAAGGAGGGTTTAAGACAGGGTGAGGGAGGTGTTTAAGGAGGGACATACACCCACCTATTAAAGTGTAAGTTCATTCCTATTCACAAACTGCACTTCTAAAGTTACTACAGAACCCAAAATAGTTGTAAATGTACTCCAACTTAGAGCTGGAGTAAGCTTCTGGCCACTCACAGGTGCAGCAACACCCTCCCATGCAAACTAAGAGAGGCAGGGATTTAACGTCAAACCCTATTGAAAATAATGCTAAATTAAATTAAATTATTTATAATAGTCCAAGCGTAAATAAATACATTTTGATTTAATGTAAAAATATCATTTAAAAAACATTTTTTTAATTTAATGTTAACATATTTCAATAACCTTGTTTGAAATTAACCTAACGTTAACATGGAAGCAAATATAATTATATTTGTGCATTATTAAAAATGAATTATTTTATTGTAGGTAGAATTTTGTTTAATTAGAATGTCAGAAAAACTATATTAATTTATTTGAATTTCTTTAAATAATGAAATATTTAGTTCCAATTTACATTTATAGTGCAATAGCGTTTTTTTTATTTTGTTCTACAATTAAAATAAATAACTGAAATTAAATTACAATAATATTTAACACAAAATCATTTTTTTCAAGTTTAATAAACTCTTTTACACTCATATATTTGGCTCCACCTTCTGTTTCAGTGGATGGAGATTTGTAGGTCAACATTTTTGAGTAACTTTACACTCGTAAATGGTAGATTAACTCACATGTAAGTTTACCTTTGTGAATAGGTGCCCCATATGATTAAATGTACAAGTGTAAGTTCTGTACTTTGCAATGAAAAAGATAAAACAGGCAGAGATGTGTACATAGCATTTTGTAATATGTTAGTGGCACTATTGTCAGACTACTAAGGCCCACATGTGCACAGACTTTTTGTGGTTGCAAACAGCCGATTTATGAACGCAAAAGGAATTTTCAAATGTATAAAGTCCTAATTGCAGTTTGGTAACCTATTACTGAATTGCAGTTTGGGTTTGCGTACAGGTATTTGGATGGGGTGTGTTCAGGATGTCCCTTCCAAATACTGGTTCGAATTGGTATGTATGAATGTTTTGTGATCGAAATGCGGTCACAAAACACACAAGCATTCATAATAGGAAGAGGTCCCCTTGGGTCTCCTTTCCATTTGAGAATGAAAAGATATACATATTTTCTAAGAGTAGGCCGTGGTTCAGACCACAGCCTACTCTAAAAAAATTAAACTTAAATGTTTCACTTTTTTCATTTTAATTGCATCCTGTTTTCCTTTAAGGAAAACAGGCTACATTAAAAAAAATGTTTGCTTTATTTAAAAGAAATCACAGACATGGTGGTCTGCTGACCCCATTAGGCGACCATCCCTGTGATTTTTTTGATTCCCAATGGGTCACAAACTGATACTTACCTCATTCATTTTCATCACCTAAGTCTGTTTGCAACCCCGGGGAATCGCAGAACGTGTATAACACACTTTCGTACATTAGTGTGTGTGATTACCATATATCGAATCGCAAACATTTGCTATTTGGTAAATGCAAACACTAAGCTTCGTACATGTGGATCTATGTGGTCTACAAAATGCAGTTTGTGCATAGGCTTCAAAAGAACCCTCTTTTCCAGTTTTCATCATATGTTTTTCCATCAGCTAAGATTATTGTTCAATATTTGCTTAATAGCAAGGTTGTGTTTAATTTTTAGCGTGTTTAGGTTCACATCTTTACCATAAGTAAATGGTGCTTCTTACTTGGTATGAATGCACTGTATTTACAAAACTACATCATATTTCATATAACAATGTAAATCAAACACATTCTTCACTTGCAACACTGTTTGCTGAGAAGAACTTGCAGCATCTTTAACTTTAGGTCACTGTACGTCCGTAAAATGAAGTGTCATTAGTTTTCGTGATTAATGATCTGTGTGGAGTGCACTCTTAATGCATTTACTAGTGGACTGGTTCCCACTTCATTAGCAAATGTCTTTGACATTAGCTTTTACACTTCAGCAGCGCACATTTTCTTTCCATTGTGGCCATATGAACACAGTGTTTCGTTTTCAGGCATTTTGAGAAATATATAATATGTATGCGTGTATATATATATATATATATATATATATATATATATATATATATATATATATATATATATATATATATTTTTATATATATATATATATATATATATATATATATATATATATATAATATGTATGCGTGTATATATATATATATATATATATATTTTTTATATATATATATATATATATATATATATATATATATGTATATGTATATATATATATATATATATATATATATATATATATATATATATATATATATATATATATATATATATATATGTGGAAAAGACTGTAGGAAACAGAAGTGAAGAAGAACATGGGTTTATTAAAAGCAGTTCCCCAACAGGTGGGGGAGGAGAAGGGAAAAATAAGGAAGATTATAACATATCTCCCTTCAAATGGAAAAAAAGAAAAGAAAGCAGGAACAAAGACAAGGGCAAGAGGGAAAAAAACTTAATAGAAAACAGAATAGGGAAAGTGAGCCAACAGACAGGAGAGAGACCAGAATACGTTAACAGCACAGCATTATTTTATGACATAGTCCAAAATACATGACCAGCAACAGCATTATTTCATGACATAGTCTTTTTGCCATTTGGGAGGCCTTACAAATCTGTTACTGTGTTTGACCATAGGCATCTAAGACAATCTGTTTGAACTCTTATCAGACACGTTGTGCCTGTACTGTTCTGAATATGGAACTAGTCTGTCCATGCTCCACATTCTGCCATCATCCATGGTGACTACATTTTACTTGACATCATAAATCTTTACAGGGCCATAGTACTTATTGTACCGATTTGAGTTGTTCGGTCTCCTAACCAAGACTCGTTGACCTACTATCCACTCACATGGTTTGACTCTCCATCTAAGATAGTAGTCTTGCTTGTATCTCATTTGATGGCGTACAATCTTCTCCTTGGTTTCCTGACCATCCCATTCAAATGTGTTGTCTTCAAATAACCAATTTGTGTGTGAGTTTTGAGCCAGGCTTGCATCCTCTTAAAAGGCAAAAGGGAGAATAACCAGTAACACTATTGGGTGTGATAACATATGACCATATCATTCCTTTGATTGTTTGAACAATTGGTTTATGAGCAACAATAGCTAGTTGTACAGCATCTTTGATCATCCTATTGCAGCATTCAACCAACCCATTGGCCCGTGGACGGTACAAAGGGGTTGAAATTTGTTTTCCTGCAAGACTGGCAAGAAAAACCTTCATTTCCTTTGAAACCAATTGAACTCCATTGTCAGTGATGAGGGTGTGTGGCATGCCTTCACTCACGAAAACGTCTGACAAAAATTGTATTAAGGTTTTAGTGTCCAACTTATTGTGAAACTTGAGGGTAATCCATTTGGAGAAATAGCCTACTAAGACTATAATGACTCTTTCTTGTAATCCTGAAATTTGTAAGGGATTTATGATATCTAACCCTTGTTTTTCCCAAGCTTTAATGGGGATTTGCACCGGTTCCAACTGTACTTTCCATGTACTCTTGGTCTTGTCGCTAATCCCACAAGCGTGGCACCCCTTTACCAGATCCTCTATGAGGTTATCCATATCTGGAAACCAATACCCAGAACGCAGCTTGCACTTTGTACGGTTATTTCCTAGGTGACCCTCGTGAGCCAACTCACAAATTTGTTTTCTGAGTTTTTCAGGAGGAATTATTTTGTCTGACCTGAAAACATTGGAGCCAACAATGGACAATTCTTCTTTGACATTCCAGAATGATTGAAGATCATGGGAAAGATTTCCACATTTCTTGGGCCAACCCTTACTGATGTTTTCGGCAACAGCACCGAGCATAACATCCTGACATCAGTTTTTTCCATTCTTCCTCTAGAATGGCAGGAATAGACACATGAAGAACTTCGAAATCTTCCACAATTTCTTCTGTTTGCTTATTGATGGGAAGACGGGAAAGGCAATCTGCAATTAAATTCTTGTTGCCAGGGACATGCTCTATTTTAAAAATAACACACATCCTTAAGTAGGAGTGGAGGGCAGGCTGGCCTTAGTCGTGGAGAGGAGCTCCGCTTCAGAGGCGGAACAAGTATCCGTACCAATGAGGACTGAGGCGAGGAGAGTGATCATCGCCTGACAGCGCAAAATCCACATAAAATAAGCGGTTTCACAGCCTGCCTTCCCCTCCTACTTAAGGATGTTAAAGACATTAATCATGTAAAGGAACCCCAACCTATTCAAGGCAATTATGACTCTCACCTGGCAGCACTACAATATCCAGAAGTCCCGGTGTTGAAACTCCACCCACTTAGGGCGGACCACGCCTTCTTTTCAAATAAAAAAAGTGTTTGATCAGAGCACGGTGAGCCTGGTGTTCCTTCACTTTGTTACTTGAAAAAGTCGTTTATTGTCGTTCATCATAGATTGTTTCTTTGTGATATTAGCAGCATATCAACAAAATTCATGGCAAAATCAAAGTTTAGTCATTTGATGAAAATTCCGATGCATTTCGGGCGTGGTGCCCTTTATCAAGGAGAACTGAAAGAAGAAATGAGCATGTGTAGAAATACAGTGGAAAATGGATAGTGGAAAAAAACGATTACCGGCATGCGACGTGCTGGTGCAATGAAGTTGAAAAACCTTAAAAAACCGGGTGCGAGCAGTGCACAAGGAACGGTATGGGGCTTGAGGATAATTAACGTGGTGGACTGTGTAGGTTTCCTAAAGTGAAGGAAGAGGTTAAGAGGTTGAAGGGTAATGCAAGAGCGTGACCGAAAAGGTTGAAATGTCAATGAGGATGACGTGAATTAATAACGGGACATGGACTAATGGAGTATTAAGCGGGGCTGAACCAAATACCTGCAGAGTCAAAGGGGAACTTACTTCATGGGGAAAGCGCCGTGCTGCGGGGGTTCGGTCAGCGTGAAATCGGGTTCCGAGTGAAGGTAACGGGTGAACCCGGGGAAGTAAATACTGGAGTGTAGTGATAGAAAGTGGACTAGCGTGGTGTGTACGGGTGGTAAACATAAAAAAACGGTGAAATGAAAGATAGTGGCCATATTGGGTGAAAACAAGGGTGAAAAGGAAACGGAAGGTAAAAGGAAACACGGAGAGCAATGCATAAGCTATAACAATGAAACATAATACAGCGTCAATATTATAAATAACAACTAAATTCTACACGATCGTTGAGTCCGTGTGGCTTCAGTGTTTGCAAACGGTACATCCATTCTAGTACCCTTTTGAGAAGGAATTTACGATTGTAGATTCCTTCTGTTTAAGTTATTGTTTCCAATACAATGAATCGTAGTTGAGCAATGGTATGATGCAGTTCATGGAAGTGAGTAGCAACATTAGATTTCTCGTTCCTAATCCGGATATTGGATTTGTGCTCATTAATGCACACTTTGATCTTTCTCTCAGTTTTGCCGACATACAATTTGCAGCAGGGGCATTTAATGGCATAAATCAGGTTCATGGAGTCGCAGGTGGCGTTTACAGATAGTTTGATTGTGTGGCATTTCATAGGGTGTCTGATGATGTTTCCTTTAATTATACAGTTGCAATTATTGCAGTTCATGCATGGCCGGGTTCCTTTATTGTCTTTAGAAATTGGGGGGTTTTCTGGTAAGAATTTCCTTGATGTTGCTGCTGCGGGTGTAGGCGAACAGCGGTTGTGTCTGAAAGATGTCCCTAAAGTTGGGTTCTATTTGTAAAATGGGCCAGTGGTTGAGAATGATTCTCTTGAAGGTTGCGCTAACCGTGGAGTATTTAGACACCAATACTATGCGTTGGTCCGTTTGTTTAACTTTCTTGGTTAGACTTTCCTGTCTATTGATGGCTGCAACTCGGGTGTTGGCATCCTTTAAGATGGTTTAAGGATAACCTCTTTCTTTGAAACGATCATGCATTTCTCTGATCCTAACTTTGAGTGTGCCTTCGAAGGAAACAATGCGTTTAACACGTAACATTTGGGAGTATGGTAGATGTTTCTTAAGCGATCCCTGATGGAAGCTTGCGTAGTGTAACGTATTAGTACGGTCTGTGGGTTAACGGTATAGGTCAGTAATGAGCCCTTGGTCAGTGATCTAGGATCTAGGAAAGAAAGAAAGGTCTGTTTCACTCATTTGCCAAGTGAGTTTATTGCGCTCATCCTTTGTATTCAATTCAGTGAGAGCATTGGTAAGGGAATCTTTAGTGTCCGTCCACATGAAAAAAAGATCATCAATGTATCTGACGTACATCTTTATTTTATCGTTGAAATCCGTATTACCATATATATACAAATTTTCAAAGTTTTGCATGTAAATGTTGGCGTACGTTTGAGCCGCACAATTTCTCATCGCCATTCCGGATAGTTGAAGGTACCATCTGTTGTCTTGTTGAAAGTAGCTTTGGTATAGTGTATAAAACATAAGTTCCATCAGGAATGTCTGCATGGGCGTGTCGATGTCGCTGTGAAGGATGGCTTGTGTAGTGACCGTATTTTTGGCTCTATTTCTGAGTGATGGTGACTTTAAGCTTGCTACCATCCTGAATCTCTATTCTTGCCTTGTGTTGGTCCTTTTCAGGCCTTTTTCCAGACCTAGAAGCATAAACTGGAGGATAGCTGCTTTATATGATGACAGATCCCTTATTCTTGACTCTAATCCATCTATTGCCTATTGGCTTTGACATAATTATGTGTCCTTTCATCATCCTACCTATAGTAGAGGGTGGATCCTGTAGTCCTGACTTTATATTATGGTTTGTGTATGTACTCTGACAGAGCTAAGTGTTATTTCATCCTTTTCGGGCCTACAAGGCCCAGAACTAGAGAGACCCCATTTTTGCTTTCTGTCCCTGCAGACTGAGATGCTTTCAGGGTAAAAGTGATGTTTTAGTTATGAGGTGTTGTTCACTTGGAGAGAACCGGTCTGGGCCGGCCCTTATCGGTAGGCTGTATTATTCTTTGTGTCGAAGACACCACAAAAGGCCGGCCGGCTGGGTGTGTGTCCTTGACGCGGAGTGGTGCAGAGATCTGATGGGCGGCAGGCTGATGGCTGGAACTTTCCATGAGGAGAGTGCATTCCATATTAGTGAAGTGCAGAAGAGGAGGAGTGTCAGTTTGTGAGTCAGTCAGTTGGAGCAGAGGAGAGAAAAAGACAGTCGATGCTTGGAACAGAGAGAAGTCAGTCAGTTAGACAGTCAGTGAGTTGGAACCAGAGAGAGAAGTCAGAAGCAGTTGTGAGCAGATGGTGTTTTGAACAGAGAGAAGTAAGATGATGTTTGGAACTGAAGGAAGCAGTCAGAAGCAGTTACTTATCAGAAGGAGTTGTGATCAGCTGGAGTCTGAAGTGATGCCTTTTGGAAGAGACTGAAGTTATATCGTGGATTAGTCTGTGGGAGCAGCTGGAGCGAATTGGACATTGGAGCTGAGATAATCAGACAGAGTGAAGAAGCTAGTGAAACGAACGGTTATCAGAGCGGCCGAACCTATTAGACTGAAGCTGGAAGGTGGAGAGAGTTCGTGGGGGAGAGGTATCCAGTGCAGAGTGATCAGCGCAGATGCGTGTCCAAGAGTGCAGGGGAGGATCTGAGACGAGCTAAAGCACAGACGAGAGAGGAACCCAGATGACAGCTAGAGCAAGACTTCATACTAATCAGGTGATACCTTTCCTGTAATATAGTTTGCTTTACATTTAAACATTAACCTTGTCCTTACTGTATTGGTAATTCTTTTTCTTTCAGCGGTGTGCAGTATAATCCATTCCCTCTTTAGCTATTTACAGTCAATTACATGTGGATGTGTTATAGTAATAAAGCTTTACAGAGACCCCGCAGTTCTGTGTATGTGTCTATTCTCCTTTTCCTTTGCAGGCTATATGTTATAGTATAGTGTTATATTGTTATTGGTATTGTGATAAATAAAGTACCCCAGTTCTTAGTGACCCAGTGTACCTCTTGTTCTTATATAATAAAGGTAACCTGTTCTTCTAGTCAGGTACTGTTTCACGAACAGATGCTACCCCTGATCAGGTAAATGGTAACTGAATAATGAGGGAGAGAGGAGCCCTTGAAATAGAGAATAAGTTGTACACTGTGTAATTCGGCCATTCCATAATATTATTGTACCTCTAGTGAATAGTGAGAGAAACTTACCAACAGAGAGAGAGAGAGCTAAAGGTATTCATAGGAAAGTGATCGCCGTTGTAAGGCGGCGTTAATGAGAGCACCAGGGGGGAAACTGGTGTGTAATGAGATCCCCTCTAGGGAAAGTGGCGTTAATGAGAGCACTGATGGTGGTCAGTGTGTATACCCACAAGATTGTGGCTTGTGTATGTAGTAAATAGTGAGAGCACCAGGGGGGACACTGGTGTGGATACCCACAGGATTGTGGCTTGTGAGAGCACTGGTTGCGGTCAGTGTGTAATGGTAAGTAATCAGAACTGCCCCAGGGTAGATTAGTCTGGGCCCATGTGGTCGCGAGACTATATTGTATGAGTGTGGTGTAGGGCATGGACGTCCTTAGTAATCAGTGAGTATTCCTAGTAATCCCTATAGGTTTAGTGGTGTTTCTGATGATATGAGCTTGTATATTGCTAATTCCCCATCCTCAGGTAGGTACCCAGGTGCCTGGATAGATGGGTCCTGAGGAGGGAGGTTGTTGCGTTTCGGCTGGGTTGGTGGTGTCTTGGTGAGCTGATCCTATCTGGTCCGAAAATCCGGTTGTTACATCTGGCGTCACGAATTGTTTACGTAGCCTGTGTGCGCTGTATTGTTTTTATCTTGTTGGTTTGCACTCGGCACGTACGGAGTTCATTTTGTATATTATTTGTTTATAATTGTACAATGTTTTTGAGAAAGTCGAAATCTACTTTTAAATTGACCTATGGGCTTGAACAGTTGGAGTGTAAGGAGATTGCAGTACATCATGGCATTTGACTTATGCAGTGTGGAAGAAATGCTTTTCATCTTGGTGTTTGAACTGACAGGCTTGAAGGGTAACAGTACGTGATGTAGCCAATTACATCTTGGTGTTGATGCAGTTGTACATATGTGTATGAAAAATGCTTGTAAATTGCCCATTAAATGGCTTGCTGCATTTGCTTATGCTGTGTAATGTGAAATGTGTTCAGTGTAATATGACTTGTTGAGCTCCTTGTGAATTGCGCCTTGTAAATATGGCTTATGTATAGCATGTCATCAATATGATTTGTTGAGTTTCTTGTGAATAGCTCCTTGTAAATATGACTTGTGGAGTTCCTTCTAAATAGCTCCTTGTAAATATGCCTTGTGAAGAGCATGTCATTATTATGACTTGTTGAGTTTCTTGTAAATATGGCTTGTGAATAGCGCCATGTGAATATGGCTTGTACATAGCATGTTATCGTTACGTTAGGCAGGAGAGAGCTGGATCTCTTTCAAATGCTTGAAGAAAATGTTTTGAAGATGTGCGCACGTGTTATATGAAAACGTGGAGAGATGAGTTCATGACTTTCCCATGTATCTGCAGACATTGGGGAATGATTGTGTTTAAGCTGCCAAAGGGTTAATAGCTTAGATTGAGACGGCAGCATTTATTTCAACATGCTTTTTAACATGCATTGTTATGTGAGCTGACGCTAAAAGTTAGTGACTGTTTAAATTAAGGATGGTTTGATTTGACTTTTTAATTGGTTGCTGGGTTCGCCTATGTACTTTGACAGCTAGCTGACAGAATGGTAACATCTTGCACGGAGAAAAAAAGCAGTGTTCATTTAACATTCTGTTTGAAATGCGTCCACGAGTTTGTGTGGGTTTGCCTTTGAACACAGGATTTCATGTGTCTGACTCGGAGGTCTGAAAGTTGTAAATCAACCAGTCGGATTAAGAAAAGGGTTTTCAGCTCAGCGTGGATGGTGCAGACAGATACACAGATACATGAACCAGCATTTTAGAATTAGTGTTTACCGGTTGAAAAATAAAACAGACCCATCATAGAATGTGCTTTAATCAGTGAAATGCAACCGTGTGCTTTTAAAAGAAAATGCTCTGTAGTGTATTTTGCCCATCTAGAAAATATAAGTGATTATTTCCCTAAAGCAAGCTGCCCCTTTTGTTTAATGTTCAAATGCACATGTTTCTGTATTTTGCGCTGATATGCAGCAGACCAGCGTGAAAGTAAACCCACTCAGTTAGAAAAAAAAGGCTATCTGCAAAAAATAAATCTGGCCCTTTTAATAAGTAGAACAGAGAGGCTTGCGCACCAAATTATGAATTCTTGGTTATGCAGTGCAAAATTACATGTATAACTTTTTTTCCCCTTGTTTAAATTGATGGTGTTTCACATGTTATTTTAAGAAATGTGTCGTGATTTCCTATGGTGCTGCATGAAATGTTTTTCTAATATTTTCCTTTTCAGCACGTAGCAGTACATTATGATATAAAGTTTCTTTGATTCTACAGAATTATTTTAGTTCTTATTTGAGAATGCTAGCATGTGTCTAGGTTACAAAAAATGTCTTTATTAATTCCTGTTTTTAGGATGCTTTTTATCATGTCTAAATTTGCTTAAATTAGTTAGAAATAATGGTGCAGTGTTTGAAGCCTGGGAACAGAGTATGTTTTAAGTTAGAAAGAATTTGCTTTGACCCTGACTGATATGAGCCAGGCTCCCATGAGTGTTTTGAGAGGAGAGGCCTTTTTTGGAGCATCCGTCTGAAGCAGACTTGCCTTGCCTGTTTTTTTTTTATTTTTGGCAAATATTCAGCAGTTCTCAGCTCTCAGAGTTTTGAAAGGGTGGAGCCAAAGGGGAAGGCAGTGTAGAAAAAACTTGGCAGGAGCGAATGAGATCAGCATTTGGCAGTGATTCAATATTACATCGCAAGGTAGCCCGGCTCCTGCTTGTTATGGTTGGAGCTGATTCAAAACTCTGAGCGCGGACATCTTTCTGGAGGGAGGGGCTGTTTCTCAGAGGAGTGAGGAGTAGCTAGGCCCCAGCCCTTCTGGCTGTGTATGACAAAATTAGATTTTGCCCAAACAAAATTAAAGAATATGGTATAGGTAGAATGTTTAAATCATTCCTTGGATTTAGAAGAGTTCTTTTCAGGAATTAGGAGGTTTCTTACATAGATGAAAAGCACTTGGGGTGCTTTTTGAATGGAAAATGTGTTTTTGCAAGATTGATGATGCGTGTTTCTCGTTTCAGATGGCTGACGTGTGGGGGCCCTGCATGAGCGTGGATTTTCTTATTTTGAAGTGATGTGGTTTTTTTATTTTCGGAGTGAGTGCCCCCACCCCCAAAAAACCCTGAGCCTGGACCCAGACCAGAAGCGGACGTATTAGGATGACCAGAGTGGAGGATGTGCTTCCTTGGCACAGGATACAGATGAAGATGGAGGATCATGGCCTATACGAATGAACTGTTTTCCTACGGAGAAACCAACTACAGAAGAGAACTTTATATAGTGACTGAATTTTTCAATTTACATTACAATCTACAGTTGGCTGCCTCAGCAGTCAGGTTAAAATTCTGGATTCCCTAAAAAAAAAAAGATTCTTGACAAAGCCAATAGTTCTATTTTTGAAAAAAAAATTTAATTGACCTTTGCCAGTGATGATCTAAAAGAACCCATTTTTATTTGGTTATAATGATGTTCCTTTACGAAAGGAGTCTGAAATGTGATTCCTTGGCCTGCATTTTTGAGTCTTGCATTTTTTCCCATGTTTCTATTTCAGATGGACATTATGCCACTTTTGCAGTTACCATACACAGGCCCCAGTTGAAATAATTTTCTCAGTCCTGTTCATGGTTTTGATTTTCCAGATTAAAAGATGCAGTGCCACATTTAATAATTTGATCTTTGGTTCAATGACTCCTTTTACTATATGCAAATAATGTTATTTGAATGTCATAGGGTGATTAGTGTGCTGCTTTAATAATCTGATGCCCTGTGATACATGATATTTTGATTTTAGTATGCTACGCTATTTCATTATTGATACTGATTGACTTTACACTTGTTTATCTTTCACCTATTTCATAGTTTTCCTGTTTTCTCTAATACAGTTTTGCTAATGCAGGAAAAACAGTGTTTTAAATGATGGTGCACACATGTGTTTCACAGATTGATACAGAGGGATTAGGTGCAAACTGTTTTCTGAGTTAGATAACTTGTGACCTTTACCTATTGCCTTTGGCATGGTCTATTATTACTCAATTTCCCAAGTTTAAGTCTATGATCTTTTAGAAGAATATATACACCACACTTAGATAACTTTCTTTGATTTATTGCTTGATATGCATAGCGCTACACCAGCTATTTTGTAGAGATGGGGTTATCCTTGTTTTCCTATTATTACACTATCACTTTGATCCATCAACTCTTAATTAGAACAGTGGGATTAGTTCCAAGGGTGGTCAACCTAGACTTTAAGTTGTCCTGGGAGGTGTGTCTTTTAGTCAGGTTATGTCCTACATCTATTTTTAATAGTTGTCCAGACCTTGAGGACCCTTTGTCATGTTTATTTGTCAGATTTTACCAAATCCTTTCTTAAGTTGACCGAAGTAGGTAGGCCTCATTTAGGCCCTTTGTTGTTTTCATTTCACAAACATGTCCCTACATCAATAGATTTCATGAGTTATCACTAGAAATTGAGGCACATTTAGTTCAAGGGTGCTTTGGTTAGTTTATGTTGTTATCAGATCAATCTTAGTTATATTTCAACATTCAGGTCAAAGGTGCTTTGATTTGTTTTCAATTGGTTGTCAGATTTATATTCCCTACATCAGGTTTTAGGTGGTATTTCCTTAAGTTGCCATTCATTTTAGGGAGTCTTTTGGTTTTTGGTTTTGTTGATAGATTATGTTGATGTTTGTTTATTTGTTTGTTGTTGTTTACGGATGTTAGCAAGTTAAATTCAAGGGTGGAGTGTAGTGACCGTATTTTTGGCTCTATTTGTGAGTGATGGTGACTTTAAGGTTGCTACCATCCTGAATCTCTATTCTTGCCTTGTGTTGGTCCTTTTCAGGCCTTTTTCCAGACCTAGAAGCATAAACTGGAGGATAGCTGCTTTATATGATGATAGATCCCTTATTCTTGACTCTAATCCATCTATTGCCTATTGGCTTTGACATAATTATGTGTCCTTTCATCATCCTACCTATAGTAGAGGGTGGATCCTGTAGTCCTGACTTTATATTATGGTTTGTGTATGTACTCTGACAGAGCTAAGTGTTATTTCATCCTTTTCGGGCCTACAAGGCCCAAAACTAGAGAGACTCCATTTTTTCTTTCTGTCCCTGCAGCCTGAGATGCTTGCAGGGTAAAGGTGATGTTTTAGTTATGAGGTGTTGTTCACTTGGAGAGAACCGGTCTGGGCCGGCCCTTATCGGTAGGCTGTATTATTCTTTGTGTCGAAGACACCACAAAAGGCCGGCCGGCTGGGTGTGTGTCCTTGACGCGGAGTGGTGAAGAGATCTGATGGGCGGCAGGCTGATGGCTGGAACTTTCCATGAGGAGAGAGCATTCCATATTAGTGAAGTGCAGAAGAGGAGGAGTGTCAGTTTGTGACTCAGTCAGTTGGAGCAGAGGAGAGAAGAAGACAGTCGATGTTCGGAACAGAGAGAAGTCAGTCAGTCAGACAGTCAGTGAGTTGGAACCAGAGAGAGAAGTCAGAAGCAGTTGTGAGCAGATGGTGTTTTGAACAGAGAGAAGTGAGATGATGTTTGGAACTGAAGGAAGCAGTCAGAAGCAGTTACTTATCAGAAGGAGTTGTTATCAGCTGGAGTCTGAAGTGATGCCTTTTGGAAGAGACTGAAGTTATATCGTGGAATAGTCTGTGGGAGCAGCTGGAGCGAATTGGACATTGGAGCTGAGATAATCAGACAGAGTGAAGAAGCTAGTGGAGCGAACGGTTATCAGAGCGGCAGAACCTATTAGACTGAAGCTGGAAGGTGGAGAGAGTTCGTGGGGGAGAGGAATCCAGTGCAGAGTGATCAGCGCAGATGCGTGTCCAAGAGTGCAGGGGAGGATCTGAGATGAGCTAAGGCACAGACGAGAGAGGAACCCAGATGACAGCTAGAACAAGACTTCATACTAATCAGGTGATACATTTCCTGTAATATAGTTTGCTTTACATTTAAACATTAACCTTGTCCTTACTGTATTGCTAATTCTTTTTCTTTCAGCGGCGTGCAGTATAATCCATTCCCTCTTTAGCTATTTACAGTCAATTACATGTGGATGTGTTATAGTAATAAAGCTTTACAGAGACCCCGCAGATCTGTGTATGTGTCTATTCTCCTTTTCCTTTGCAGGCTATATGTTATAGTATAATGTTATATTGTTATTGTTATTGTTATTGTGATAAATAAAGTACCCCAGTTCTTAGTGACCCAGTGTACCTCTTGTTCTTGTATAATAAAGGTAACCTGTTCGTCTAGTCAAGTACTGTTTCACGAACAGATGCTACCACTGATCAGGTAAATGGTAACTGAATAATGAGGGAGAGAGGAGCCCTTGAAATAGAGAATAAGTTGTACACTGTGTAATTCGGCCATTCCATAATATTATTGTACCTCTAGTGAATATTGAGAGAAACTTCCCAACTGAGAGAGAGAGAGAGAGCTAAAGGTATTCATAGGAAAGTGATCGCCGTTGTAAGGCGGCGTTAATGAGAGCACCAGGGGGGAAACTGGTGTGTAATGAGATCGCCTCTAGGGAAAGTGTCGTTAATGAGAGCACTGACGGTGGTCAGTGTGTATACCCACAAAATTGTGGCTTGTGTATGTATGAAATAGTGAGAGCACCAGGGGGGACACTGGTGTGGATACCCACAGGATTGTGGCTTGTGAGAGCACTGGTTGCGGTCAGTGTGTAATGGTAAGTAATCAGAACTTCCCCAGGGTAGAATAGTCTGGGCCCATGTGGTCGCAAGACTATATTGTATGAGTGTGGTGTAGGGCATGGACGTCCTTAGTAATCAGTGAGTATTCCTAGTAATCCCTATAGATTTAGTGGTGTTTCTGATGATATGAGCTTATATATTGCTAATTCCCCATCCTCAGGTAGGTACCCAGGTGCCTGGATAGATGGGTCCTGAGGAGGGAGGTGGTTGCGTTTTGGCTGGGTTGGTGGTGTCTTGGTGAGCTGATCCTATCTGGTTCGAAAATCCGGTCGTTACAGCTTGTTCAATGGCTTCAATGCCCCCTTGATGGGGTATAGAAGTGTACAGGGAGCTCACATCAGCTGTGCAAAGTATCAGTGATTCTGTCGCATCAATGTTGATTTGTGCAAGTTTTAGTAGGAATTCAGTCGTGTCTTTGATATGACTTGTCATTTTAATACCCAAGGGTTGAAGATATTTGTCGATGAATTTACCCACTGGTTCGTGTATAGATCCTTTGGTAGAAACAATAGGTCTGAAGGGTGGGTCATAGAGATTTTTGTGAATCTTCGGAGACATGTGGGTAGCACGCCATCATCATGCAATTTGACGAGATTACCAAAACTACCGAAGCAAGAGCTTGCCTACAATGAAGATGAACGTCAACGCATTTACTCTCTGATAGAAGAAGACATTAGCCCAACTACAACCACCTGCACCAAAGAGCAATGCTTGAAACAACTGCTATATCTCTCTAAACGCCTTTTACACAAAAATAACATCCATTTAGACATTTATTTACCCATTTATTCTTCCATCAACCTTTAGATATACATATATAAAAAATATTTATTTTTCAGGAAGACATTCACTGGATGATGTCATCAGTGATGTCATTTGAGATGTCATCAGTGATGTCATGAGTGATGTCACTGACCATGTCATGAGTGATGTAATATGTGACGTCATCAGCAGTGCATTGCACGCGCAAATTATAGTGAGTCCAACTAACTATAACATGGGAATTTCAATGGTTTTATGCAAGTAAAATTTCCACCTAACTATAACTGGTGTGAAACCTATGGTTTTTTCAGTGAATATATATATATATATATACATATATTTATATATATGCCTCCAAAGTGATCCTCTGCTCCAGGGGCGCTCAACAGCCAGTGCTCTGCATAGGGACCGGATCCAGTCCAATTACTTAATTGTTTTCACAAAGGATGCAGCACTCCAAAATGGTTTTTAGCTTATTTTATTGATAAGCTCTCCCCCACCAACTCGTTTCAGCCACACTAGGCTTTTTTCATGGTCAGTGAGTCCTTCTTTGCTTTCAACTTATATACTCACTACTGCCTTTAAGTGGCATTGTGGGATGTGTAGTTTATCGCAAATTTTCAAAAAATTTTACACATATTATAGAAAGACAATTGCTCTGTTTGTCAGAATTATGTACACATTTTTTACATCCATATATTAATGTTTCTAATGTACCCTGTTTGTGCTTATAGTTTAGTACCCAGCGACATCATGTACAATTTTACTTGTAGTGTATGTCACATTCTTTCTTTTTAAGGGTATAGTACCCACTTCCCAAAGTGCATTTTATACAAACTGCATTGATGAAAGATTACAAATTAAAGTTCTTGAAGACTGTCTTCAAAGAAAAATGTACATAAAGTTCCTCGTCATTATTAATACCCCCATGGTATTTTGTCCTGAATTTTATGATCAGACGCGATTCAACTTGATGCAGCTTACGGACATGATTTCCACCTCGATCTCCTTGTGGTATCATCTTTATCTCATAGAAACACATCGCTCTCCAGTCTCCCTTTTGACACATACTGATGTGTTTTGCTGTTGCACATGCCATGTTGGCATTTTTCCCTGCACGTATGTGTTCTAGGATTCGTTTTTTTAACATGCATGTTGTGCTTCCGATATACTTCATACCGCATTTGCACTCTGTCATGTATATGACAAATTTCGATGTACAGGTTATATTCTCCTCAATCACCATCATTTTTCCATTCGGTTCTTGAATGCTTGTCATGCTTCTGCCTATTTTGCAGGCTTTATACAATTTGCATGGTTTGAATCCTTTACGTTGGTTAATAAGCCAGTCTGTTTTTTGCTTTGTCTGAAAATGGCTTTTCACTAACATATCATTTAGGGAGACATTTTTCCGATAGGTCACCGATGGTTTATTACCTACTAGTTCACCGATATCAGGATCACCTGAAATCAAGTGCCAGTATTTTTTCATGTTATTCACGATCCTTCCACTCTCCTATATGTTGCTATATGTTGTTATGAACCATGGTGGATCTTTGTGTGACGGGACTTTTGGTTTTTCAATCAGGGTTTTCTCTCTGGTTTTTAGGTCAATTCTTTTTTTGCACTTGTTGAGTGTACGTTCATTGTAACCTCTTGATTTGAACCTTTTCTTGCATTCTTGAATTTTCTCTTCCGAATCTGCCTCCTTAGAACAATTTCTTTTCATTCTTGTAAATTCCCCATAGGGGATGCTGTTTACTAGTTGCCTGGGGTGGAGGCTAGTCCCATGTAGAACACCGTTTGTTGCGGTCTTCATTCTGAAAACCGTTGATTCAATTTTGCCATTTTCTATGAAAATTTTAGTATCCAGAAAGTCAATTTGTTTTTTGTTAGTAGTACAGGTAAATTGCAGACCGACTTCATTCTGGTTTAATTTGGAGAAGTATTTACGGAATTCTTGATATGTTCCATTCTAAATAAGTAACAGGTCGTCGATGTAACAAACCCATAAAATCACCCGCTCCATCTCCATTTGGTTCTCAGTGTTACACGCAACTGTCCGTTCCCACCACCCCATGGTGATATTAGCATAGTTGGGGGAAAACAAAATTCCCATTGCTTTACCACATTCTTGTTTAAACAGCTCTTTGTTAAATAAGAAAATATTGTAGGTAAGGCCGATGTTTATCAAAGCAAGGAGAATTGTAGTGTGGTTCAATTCTGTTATGTTGCGTTGCTTCAAGAAGTATTGCCATGCTGTTATCCCAATATCATGGCTGATAGACGTGTACAGCGACACAACATCAATTGTGAACAGAGGATATCCTGGATTCCATGCTATTCCTGTGAGTATCCTAAGGAAATCTCCTGTATCCATTAAATATGAACTCATGTTCTGAGCAATTGGGGCCCGGAATTTGTCCACATATTTGGATACATTTTCATACAAAGAACTACAGGAGGAAACTATGGGCCTCCCTGGAGGATTGATCAGAGTCTTATGAATCTTTGAGAGGAAGTAGATGCACGGTATTACTGGAAAATCTGTTGCCAAGAATTTTCGTTCCTCCTCACTGATTAACTGTTCCTCATACCAGCCTCGTACCTTTTCTTTCAGTTCTTTAGTCATTTTTTCAATTGCATTGATTTGTAATCAACAATAGTTCTTGGTGTCATTTAGTTGTCTTAATGCCTCTCTGACATAGTCCTTCGTATCCATCATAACTATGTTTCCACCCTTATCGGCGGGCTTTATCGTAACTTCACCGTTTTACGCTAGTTTCTTTACTGCATTCCTTTCCTTTGTAGTTAGATTTTCCCTCTGGTTGGTATTTTTAATTTTAGGCAGTCTTTCCAGCTCCTCTATCATGGTGTCAGAGAATAGATCAATTTTATTGCCTGGTGAAAAGGCAGAACAGTATCTGGATTTCTTTTTGAGTCCGGTATCAGCTCTTTTGTTCGTTTGAATCTCCAGATGTTCCAAAACTTCTTGCTCTGTCATCGCTTTGTCCTCCAGTTCATACAAATTATCAACCATATTTTTCAAATCTGGCAATTGGTCTATGATATCGGTAGTTCGCTTTCCACATTTGTTGGTTCAATGTTAGCATTATGAGCAGTATGTACTTTATTTGCATTGACTTTGGCTAACTTCAATTTTCTAATGTATTTGTACATGTCAATGCGTACCTGCGTGTAATCAAAGTGTGATTCCAGATAAAATGATAACCCTTTATTCAGGACTGTTTCTTCTTCTTTGGATAAATTGTATTGTGAGAGATTTATAATTAAATTTACCTTTTCTATTTCCTGTTGCGAAGGGGGTAATACCTTTTTTCGCTTGGACCTTCTGGTTTTTCTCCTGTTTCTGAGGGATTTGCTGTTCCTCTCCCACGGCCTTGGCCTGCTGTTGTTCCTCGGCCGCCCGCCCCTTTTTATTGACTTGTCTAGGTTCCTCAATCTCACTTCCTCTAAAAAAGGAAACAGGAAATAGAAACGGTTCGGTATATGCAGCCGGTTGCTTATGGACCGAAAGACTGCATTTTCTGCACCAAATAAATGCCTGTTTGGGGGACAGCAAACCTGTGCCATTGTGTGGTCATTTAATGGACATTCCCCACCGAGCTGAGATATATATATATTTGTGTTTGGAAACCTGCGAAAGCAACTAAGACAGCGGTGCTACCAAGGACTGAACCTTGGTTCTGGGCCCCATCTGGCTCGAAAATAGCCTGCGAGCGGATCACGAGTAAGAACTTTTTATTGAGAAAAAAGCGAAAAGAATTCCATGCTTCACCCACTGAAGGGATATATTTTGGGACGGGAATCGAACTACAAGTACCACAAAGCTGAAAGTGATGTCTACCGTGACCCCCACCAGGGCGAAAATACTTTAAATAAAGCAAATTGTTGTGTGTTCGTTTTCAGCCCATTGAAGGTTCCTGGCTCCCCTTTGAAAAAGGTCTGTGACAGACCAAAATGCATTAGGGACTGAGAAATGCCAGCGTTCTCAAAAACATGAAATAAAACCTGACGGTTGTCTCGTGACATGTGTGGCTCATTCCTTCTCTGGGAGAGGGGTTTGGTTCATATATATATAAATATATATATATATATATATACATATATATATATATATATATATATATATATATATATATTTATATTTATATATATCCAAAACGATCTGCTCCCGCAACTTCCAACCCCACACGGCCTCGGTGAAGAAGGAGGCACAGACCCCACAGGACGTCAGGCAAGATGTTTTTATTCAACCTCACACAAAACGGGTTTCGAGCAAAAAGTCCTTTTCAAGTGTAGTCTTGGTCATTCGCCATTGCTATTTTATGTCTGAAGTGACCACCCTCTTCACCATCACAGGTCACATGGCCATAATCATAGAAAACAGACTACATTTTTGGGCGATTCACTTTAGAGAGCCATGAATGCATTCATTAATACGTTTACATGAAGCGAGCTTAAAACACATAGATATATGATAAATCTGTGCAAAATTAGCTAGCTTTTTTTTTAAACGAAAGGAAGAATATGTCTTTCTTCAGAATGTATACATTTAACTGGATAAATCCACTAAATGCATCCTATAGTAGTCATAACTGATCGTAAAAATTATCTCTTAGGATAAATCCAATATCTGAACATGTGGTAAACTGTATATGTGCAAAATATTTTAAAAAATCCATAAATTAATCCTAGTGCAAATGGGTGTAAATTGTGCAAAAAAGCAAATATAAAGTGCAATATAAGGCATGTATAAATAGATCAGATAAAGTCCAGTAATAGTGCAAACATTTAAAAGCTATTAAAATAATAACAGTAAAATCCCCTAAAAAAGGAAAAATACTATTAAAAGACATATAAAAAGCATTTGTTTGCATAAAAAAAAAATCATTATACTAAAATCAGATCCATAAAGAGAGGGAAAGGCTTGTGGGATTTGATACATTTGGAATACAGTGAAGACTTTTGTGCAAAATAATATGAACAACCTCATCATAATCCTAAAAAGGTATGCATGTCTTCCGTATTATTTAACCCATTTGGCCATCTACTATCGAACTCTAAAATGATTTTAGTTTCTGGTTGCCTGAGTTGACGTTCCCTATTGCCTCCTCTTCTGGATTTAGGGATGGCATTGATGACATAATAGGAAAGGCAGTTGATATCATTTGCATGAGTTTGTTTAAAATGTCATGCCACAGGGTATGCCGGATCACTGTGGAGAATGGCCCTTATAAGCTGTCAAATTCTGACGTTCACCTGCAACTTCGTACTGCCGATGTAGTTAGGGCCGCAGGTGCACGTCAGAACATACACAGCATATTCGGTCTTGCAAATGTAGTTACCTTGGATAGGAATAGATGTTTCACTGAACGGGGTGGTATAATGAGTCATATTGCAGCCAAATTTGCATGCCCTACAAGTTACACATTTTCTAAATCCCTTTGTAGGTTGTAACCATGAGGCTGCCTTTCTTGTTTCAGGAGAAGACTTATCTAGAGTAGAACTCATAGATTTCCCCTTTCTGAATGTAATCATGGGGGTTTCCGCCAGTCTGTTTCAAAACAGTACAAAAGGGGGTGGTGATGGATGGAGCATTTGAACCAATCAAACATTCACACCCAGTCAACAGATCTGGGTTTAATCCATCACCGTTCTTTACCCCACTCTGCCAACCCAGTTCAGACATGGCCATATGCAAATCAGTCTGACCCTGTGCCTCATGGGAAAAGTCCAGCCCGAACTGCCAAGCCATGTCTTCCCTGGACCTGAAATAAGCTTCCGAGGACCAGTTTCTGGCATTACAGCCGTCTTCAGCCCGGCTTGCTTGAATCCAGTGGCAAAGTGAGCAAGGGACTAAAGTCTGAGCATACCCTGCCAACTTATGGCGAACAAAGCAGTACAAAAGGGGGTGGTGATGGACGGAGCATTTGAACCAATCAAACACTCACACACGGTCAACAGATCTGGGTTTAATCCATCACCGTTCTTTAGCCCACTCTGCCAACCCAGTTCAGACATGGCCATATGCAAATCAGACTGACCCTGTGCCTCATGGGAACAGTCCAGCCCGAACTGCCAAGCCATGTCTTCCCTGGACCGGAAACAAGCTTCCGAGGACCGGTTTCTGGCATTACAGCCGTCTTCAGCCCGGCTTGCTTGAATCCAGTGGCAAAGTGAGCACGGGACTCACGTCTGAGCATACCCTGCCAACTTATGGCGAACAAAGCAGTACAAAAGGGGGTGGTGATGGACGGAGCATTTGAACCAATCAAATACTCACACCCAGTCCACAGATCTGGGTTTAATCCATCGCCGTTCTTTAGCCTAGTCTGCCAACCCAGTTCAGACATGGCCATATGCAAATCAGTCTGACCCTGTGCCTCATGGGAACAGTCCAGCCCGAACTGCCAAGCCATGTCTTCCCTGGACCGAAAACAAGCTTCTGAAGACCGGTTTCTGGCATTACAGCCGTCTTCAGCCCGGCTTGCTTGAATCCAGTGGCAAAGTGAGCAAGGGACTCATGTCTGAGCATACCCTGCCAACTTATGGCGAACAAAGCAGTACAAAAGGGGGTGGGGATGGACGGAGCATTTGAACCAATCAAACACTCGCACCAAGTCAACAGATCTGGGTTTAATCCATCACCGTTCTTTAGCCCACTCTGCAACCCCAGTTCAGACATTGCCACATGCAAATCAGTCTGACCCTGTGCCTCATGGGAACAGTCCATCCCGAACTGCGATGTGAAGCCAATTTTTATGAATTGGGAGCGGTTGTGTAGAAATGAGGAAAGCCATTTTAGGACATTGCCTTCTGTCCAATGCACTTTTGTAGGGTGTCTAAGAGCAGCTTGTGGTCTGCTACGTCAAAGGCAGCTGATAGGTCGAGGAGGACAAGTATATATAAATATAAACAAAAATGGTTACAACACAACCTCTACACAAAAAATAATAATAATAGCTGAAAGAAGTAACTCCCTGTTGTTACTTATTATACAGTTTATCCGACCAAAAAGGTTCAAAAGGATTGAGAGTGAGACAATCAACTTAAATTGTTACTTTTATCCGAATTGCATCATTCAATGATATCCAAAGTAAAGAAAGAAAAGTTAATGCTGTCAACACGAAATTTACACCTAAGTGACAAGTGAAGTGACACAAGTGCTTATAGTGCTCAAAATGTGAACAATATATACAGTGCAGGCATATGTACAGCTTGGCATACGTATAAATTGGGAAGTCAGAGGTTTGATGATACAGTGAATCCTATCCTTAGTCTGAAGGAATCCTGCAATCTCTGAGCTTAGAAGTACGTCGACGTTTCGACCCTAGTGGTGCCCCAGTGGGTGGTCACAACGGGTCTTCCTCAGGACGGGAGAAGGGGGGTGTGTTGCCTCTAGATGACAGCCCCAGAACAGCCCGAAGTATGCTGGCCTTGAAGGTATGGATGGCTGAGTCACCACCTCGGAGGGTCTAGAAGTTCTGGCCTGGTAGGCGAAGATTGGTGAACTAGTCAATTCGTAGCCACTGTATGTGCGCGAAACTGAATCAAATGGGGGGAGAGACGGGCTGAAGTACCATCTTCCATCTGGCATGAGGAGGAGGACAAGTAGGCAACATCTGTTTGAGTCAAGGGAGTTATGAATGTCATTGGATATGCTCAGTATAGCGGTTTCTGTGCTGCATCCCTTTCTGAATCCAGATTGATGTGAGTCAAGTAGGTTGTTGGATTCCAGGTGTTGGTTCTGTTGGGCAAGAACACATTTCTCCAGGATTTTGGCTAGGAAGGGAAGGTTAGTGATGGGTCTGAAGTTTTTGCGGTCATTCGGGTCAGCATCTTTTTTTTTTAGAAGGGGGTGACTTGGCCTTGTTTGAGGCTGTCGGGCATCAGTCCATTGTTTAGGGAGCTATTGATGATCTTCGTCCACAGTGGGGTTAGGGTGAGGTTGAGGTTCTTAGCCAGGGAGGCGGCCAGAGGGTCAGCATTGTGGTTGGAGGGTTTTGAGTTGGCAATCACATTGGAGATGTCCTCTTCGGATAGAGGTTTGAAGTTCTTCTAACATTTTGGGGCAGATGGGGGTCTAGGGTGTAGGTTTATTTTGGTGGTTGACAGAAGAGGGGTCTCGTCTTCTGGGAGTATGTCGTAACCTGGGGTTGAGTTAGGTTTGGATATGGGTGAGGATTTGCTGTGTTGGGATTGAGGGTGCCGGTCTAGGGAGAGCTCAATATTGGTGATTTTGTCATTGAAGAATTTGGCCAGATTGTTACACTAAAGTTTGGCGACAGGGGGGTTTGCTTTGGTGTGCCTGGAGGCCTGTTTCTGGATGATGTTGAAAAGTTCTTTGGGGCGGTTTTTGCTTTGTCTAGTGCACTCCAGAAGAAGGAGGCTTTTTCCTTGATTATATGTTTTTGGTAATTGCTGCGTTATTTTCTGAGCTGGAAGAGGTTGGTTGTGGATGGGTTCCCTCTCCATAGTCACTCAGCGGCTCTTACTTTTCTGCTTTCGGAGTTTAGGTCTTTGTTGAACGAGGCTCTGGAGGGTGTGTCTCTGACCCTTTTCAGTTTCAGTGGGGCTAGTTGGTCAAGAGCAGTTGTCATTGTCCTGTTGTAAAGAGCAGTAAGCTCGATCGTGTTGAGGTTGTCTGTGGAGGGAGGGAGAAGTGAAGTTATGGTTTCTTTGAGGGCAGGGAGGGGGATGGCATTGAGGCTTCTGCTCCTTTGATGGGTAATTTGAGTTTTGGCTGGAGGAGTTGCATTTTGATTGATTGATGTTGAATATAGTGATATGATGGTATGCCCAGTCAATTGGGAGGATGTTATTGATGGTTATTGTTTCGTTTTTGGCTATGATTGCATCAAGGGTTATAGTGTAGTTCCTATATCCCCAATAGGTTTGGCGCATTGGAATAATATATCCTATAGATATGACATAGGACTGAGGTCAGTATGTCTCTATCTAATATACTAAACTTAATTGTGAGTGCCAGCTAGCTCAGTGGTCACTAGAAACTTTCTAGAATACACAAGCAGGGATTCGTTTCTGGCAACTGCATAAACATGACAACTTTGTTTCCCTAGGACTGGAACAAGTATCTTCAGAGTTGTGGAAACAATAGATAACCGTTAGACAATCGTGCATACTTCGTTTCCACAGAGTTGCAGAGAAAAAGTGAGACAGGCGTTTTCAATAAAAAGGTTTATTGAACAGTCTTCTTTCTCATGCAAGAGAGGTGAACTGCTACAATCGTTAGACAGAATGCAAAGTATAATGCATACAGCAAGAATAGTATTATAAAATAATACTGTAATAGCATTGTCTAGTTCTATGACATATATAAAAATATATACATAAATACCACAGGCTAAAATACTCAACAGGTGCTTCTATTATACACCTACCCCAATGCACCTAACCTAAGTGTAGTACGAGGGAAGAAGTAAGTATGGGCTTTTGTATAGGTTTAGTTTCTGCCAAGAAATGCCAAAGGTTCTCTAGGTTCTAATCAACTCCATACCTTTAGAATGAAGGAGGTTGGTATCTCTGTATCAGACTCGATTTCCCAACACCCCGCAAGAAGAGTCAGAAACACTGGAGCTGGATTCTCGGCAGGAGGATGTCAGCTGCTGTTCAGTTCGTCAGTTGGAGAGTCGGCTTCCTTCGGTACTTGCTGTGGCGAGCTGCGTGCCGGGCAAGTAGGTAGTCGAACTGCACCGAACCCCACCGTAATTTGCCATAGCAAGTGAAGGTATATTTATACCTTGAAGGTGTTTAGGAATGCCAGCTTTGACGTAAAGTTGGGCATATGAAAGTCATGGGTGAACCCCTAAGGAATAGATGTTCATGCATAATAATGAGTTTCTTGGAGAAATCAATATTCACTTTGTCAAGAAATTCCCTTTGGACACATTAATCAAAACAAAATAACATAACATACAACAGTAATGCAGGCAAACTCAGAGCAGTGCAATAGTGAACCAAATTCTGAAACAACAAATAAATCTCCAAATGCACAATTTTATTTAATAATTAAAAATGTAGTTAAAAACCAAGTTAAAAAATATCAATCAAGGGAAAACAGACAATATATGGAACAAAATATATTCAAAGTTCATCACACAAGTTCCTAAAGCTCAACTAAAGGAGGAACTCAAAAGGGTGTATTCAGCGTCAGTCAGAATAGTCTGACTGACGCTGAAATACACCCTTTTGTGCATTTGGAGATTTATTTGTTGTTTCAGAATTTGGTTCACTATTGCACTGCTCTGAGTTTGCCTGCATTACTGTTGTATGTTATGTTATTTTGTTTTGATTAATGTGTCCAAAGGGAATTGCTTTCTTGACAAAGTCAACAGTTGGTACCCCATCCCTTTGGTAGAGGGTCCCTCTCTCTTTTATTAGAAATCAATATTCAGACTAGGGGAAGTCCCTTCTGCTTAGGAGTCCGGTTTTCCAAGAAATCATTTTGACGTTGATGAACAGATGGAAGTAGACATGCCTGTATTTGGGTAGCATGGGCTATGCGTAAATAAGGACTTGATTTCTATTCCTATATAAGGGCAACACGAATTGTACCTATATAAGGGCATGAATCTCGCTTCGGTCAGGCACCGAAGCGAGAATTATCGAGTCCGTGGACATTTGAGCTCAACACCCTGCCGCATCGGGAATCGAACCCTGGTCCCGGGTCTGACCTCTGCTTCAGGGTCTGCCTGCTCTAACCAGTGAGCCACACTTCTCCACTTAGATATAGCAGGGCTCCCTCGTTCATAATGATCCCGGAACGAACACAAACAACACCTGATTGAGTCAACGTAAGGGATTCTTCAAACATAGGTCCTGTAAGGCCTGTACACATGGAGTCAACTCCTCCAAATATAAAACATCTTTTGGAAAAAAGGAACACCTTATCACCAAGGCGCTAACTTGCAAAACGGACCACGTGGTTTATGTGCTGAAGTGCCCTTGCAACCTCAAATATGTCGGCAGTACTATACTGCAGGGACATAAGAGGGTGCTCCAGCACATAAGGGCAATCAAAAATCAAGATCCCCTGTACCCAGTAGCCCGCCATTTTGGTGAAAAGCACAAATCAGACCCTCAATATTTGCGGTACTTTCTTCTGTACTCACACCTGCCTTTTAGATCAGCAGAAGAGATTTATCATGGCTCCAATGGAACGCTACCTGCTCCACATAAAATAACTTTTGCAATGTGCTGCTTCTTTGGCAGTGCAAGCCCTGTTTATTTCAGAAACTGTCAGTACAATAATTGCACTTTGCAAATGTAAATGCAGGGATGGGGCTGTAGCACCACACAGGTATGTATTTCTGAATTTGTAGCTGCTTCAGGAATTCTTTCAAGAATTTATGTCATAAATATTGATGAATACATGATGAAAGTCCAGCTAATTTTGCACTGTGATGCAATCTGTCAATCACTTATTTACTCACTTGTCCCTTCAACATTTTTAAAACAAGCATTTGCAATGCAATAGGTCTCGCATTATTGAAAGTTTGAGCTATTGGTTTTGCTGATAATAATGCAATGCCAATAGCTTAAACTTTTAGTATTGCACAATATTGTAAGTATCAGCAGAAAGGAAAAGGGTTAACGGCCTGCACATGCTGCCGCCGAAGTAAACAGAGGCAATGGGTGAGTGCTGGTGGGGGGGATTTGCAGTGTGAAGTCTAGGTGTTGCCTCTCTGCTGTGAGAAACCCACAGCTGTGTTTTTACTTGGAGGGGGGCGGGGAAGGGCTCCGAACTTGATGAGGGAGGGGGAAAGCTGAAAACATAAATAGGGAGCGATGGGAAGGAAAGTTAATGCGGGCGTAATATAAATGCAGTCCAAAACATAAACAAGCAGAGGGAAATAAAAAAGAGTGTGTAGGAACGAGCATATATTAAAAACAGAGTATTACCACAGTAATCAGGGCAGTCGCCTGGAAGGGACCAAAAGGCGGGACTAATTGACCATATCCACCAAACAAAAGCAGGCATTTAAGAGGGGCACTAACAGAGGTCAATAGGAAAAATGGGAAGTTCTTCAACCAAAAATACCAGATACAGCAGGTCTCGCAGTGCAGTGCATGCATGCTGCGCTAGGCTCTCCCTAAACATTAATGATCCTCAACCCACAGACTCCCCAGTAGATGCAATAGCAGCTTAGACCCTTTAATATTTACCAGACACTTTTCCCCTTTGACCTAACTCCGTTTCCAGATGTCTAACAAAGAGGGTGTTTTCCATTCCTCCACCTGAAAAACCCAACCTGAGCCATTAAACATTCTCACTCAGAAGGGTTTGCAAGCTAAGAATATTGTGGAGAATGTATGTTTTACACCACTGACTTCCATCGATGGTGATAGCTGCTTTTCATCATCCCGACCAGGATTCAATCCGAGGTACAGGGAACGGAGCCTGCCCGTGTGTGTATTTGTGATGATCTGCTGTGAGTAGGTTGCATGGACTGACGTCTATTCTTGCTCAACATGTTTGTGGCACAGTGGACCATTGTAATATACTGCAAAATGGGTAGGGTCCATTCAGGGCCTTCTTAAGCGCTGGTGGCGCCTGGTATGAAAATCTTTTTTGGCGCCCCCACATCCCATGGCTGCCTCCTCGGATTGTCTAACTACCACCAGGCAAAAGTGCTCTTCATCTTTACAATTCTAAGTTATTTCTAAACACAGTGCCACTCCCTGATGTCAGCGCCCCCTCTATAGGTCAACGCCCAGTGCGACTGCACAGTCGCACTGCCCTAAAGTCGGGTCTGGGTCCATTATGCAATTCTCATTAAGTTCAGGCCTGTAAGGTTCGTGCTTGTTTACTTTTAATAATACCATCGGTTCAAAGGGAGCAGGGAAAATATTTGACCCACATTTTATATAGGAAGCTGCACTACATTCCAAGTATAAATGTGTGATTCAGTGAACCTAAATATGACATTAAGCGGATTAAATGCCACGATGATTTGACAAATGGTTACAGTTCGGTTCAATTATTACAAGGCTGCCTGCTCGAGTTGTGATAACATTTTGATTGACCTTCAGTAAATTATGTGAATTTTGCTTGTTTCCATTAGGTAATTCAAGCAGAGACTTTTCATTAAAAGCGCCCTTACCGCGGACACATTTCTGAACACTGACAAAACTGCAAACATACAAATGTTAGATTGTATTTTACAAACTACTGACATTTTAGGAGACAATTTGTGAGAGTAGCAGAGGGGCCCTGTTTTCCATGTTTGGGATTGCTCCTTCCTATAGAGATAAGCACAATGGACACCACACATCTGTAACAAGAGCAGGATTGGAGTCAGAGTGTCTGCTGCTCGCTCCCTAGAGCTCTGTACTAACTAACATGAAACAAGTATTCATTTCGAGTCAATCTTCATATTTCGTGTTATGAGTGACTGGGGAATGGTGCCTTACAATCTCCCTCTATAAGGTCAGTTTAATTACTTGAATGCACTTCTGCAAGGTTGTTTTGAGCGTAGTCCGGTGTCCTTTCAGGAAATTATCTACACAATTCACAGCAAATTACTGTTCAATGACCTTGATTTTTTTACATTTGAACTCCAACATCAAACAATGAATCCCTACTCAAATGCCAAAGCACAAATAATTGAGTTAGCGTAAAGCAAAAGACTTATTCGCAAGTCAATATCCACGACATTTAAATGTGCACGTTTTTATATCAGAGATATATTTTGCCTCTATGTCTGGGTCATTTCAGGGCCACTAAAATCTCAAACAAACTCAAAAAAACTCTTGTGTTTAACTAAATAGACTAAGGGGTATATTGACGAGCCCTGCTGCATCGCTCTTTCACCACACAACATGGTGCAAGAGCCACTCACGTAAACAATGACATTTATGAACCCGCGTAAGGCTACCTTTCATGGCCCTGAGTGGCTTCATAAATTTCGAGTAAAGCGATGCAGTGCAAATTGCTCCGTTGCCTTACTCTGCGCCAGGGAGGCATTCCATGGGTGTTGCATGGGTGTTCCCATGCAACATCCATGGATTTTGATGCATTCCCATATTTACCAGAGTGGTAGACCCGAAAATGCGGCAAAAATATACGCCTTCATCATGTGAGGCGTAACAAGGAGAAATATATTTGTTTCATCCTCATTCTTTCCTATTTCTATTTGTGCTGCATTATGTAGCAGACATAGAACGGGGGAAAATAGGTTGCCTATTCCTGGACAAAAACAATCCACCTTACAATGCAGGCACTCTTGTACCATGGTGCAAGGGGGACTGTGTTGGCGCTAGGCAGCCAAAACAGCACCAGCTCAGGGAAAAGAGCAGGAATGCGCTGTATTCTTTTAAATGCGGCACACTCCTGCCCTTTCCCTGTCACGCAGTGCAGTGCAGCAAGGTGACTTATTGCGCTGCACTGTGTGACAATGTCATAAATATGCCCCACAGTGTTGCTCCATGTATAACAAGAATCTAAGCCAAATATAAGATGCCGAAGACATTCGGAGACTCTGGGTCGGTCGGAGCTGAATCGTACTAGTCTATTGAATGCATTTCTGTGCAATGCATTACAATGTTGGATTCGGAGAGCCTTTCAGAATCGATTTGTCTGACACTTAACGGCTGTTGGAAAGTGACTTTGGTGTCCCGTAGCAAGCCCCCTTCACCCAGAGGTCTCCGGTTGGGGCCCATGGAGATACCCAGCCCCTCGTTGCAACCATGCTCGGTACCGCAGGCCAGAGTGCAAGGTTTTCTGTAACTACCCCTTTCTTCAATGGGAGCCTGTGTTGTCGGTCTGTGCCAGTGTTGAAGTCAATGAGAGTCCAACCGAATGGTGTTCAGAAACATTGTAATTGGTCGGTCGGACTCGCCGAACCAGAGTCGTTCAGAAACTATTTCAACAAGGAGTCGGTCGGAATGCCTTCCGACCGACATCGTAATGAGGCCGTATGTAGTAAAGGAACTCACTTGTACACAAAAACGAAACCCTAATATCAATCCCCTTCATCACTTCATTACCCACAAAATTTCCAACAATACATTGATGGCTTTAGATTATTAGGGTGCAGTGAGCCTTTTATCCCATTGGGCATTCCCCCTATGGGCTGGACTCTTCAGAGACCTGTTTTGAAAGCCCAGGGCCGCTCCAGGGGCCATAATTACAAGGGGAAATCACCATCAAAATGCCATCCTCCATATATACATATTTTAACGTCACCTTGTAAATCAGACCCCTTCGCACGCATCACTTAAAAGCGTAAAAGGGGCGCGCAATGGATGTTGCTGAGGGCATTCCACTTCAACACCAATTGCTTTAGATCGAGCCCCAGATTTACAAGAAGATGTGAATCTGAGGCAATGCCAAAAACTAACGTGATGCAAGAGCAAGCGTTAGAATGGCAAAATGAGGCAAAATACTTTTATTTCTCCTTGTTTTTGCTTTTTCTCTATGTGCTGCATCCTGCAGCTCACATAGAAAGAGCGAAATGCCATTAATATTTGTTTACGTGCAGGAAGGTGTCCCTTCCTGCAGATAAACAATCATTAAATAATCACGATTTGTTACTTCTATGTGTGCTGTATTAGGAATTGTTTATGCGCAGGAAAGGACCCCCTTCCTTCCCAAAAGATCATCATTCCCTGCAACGCAGGCACCCTTGCACTATAATGCAAGAGTACCTGCATTGGCGCTAGGCAGCTAAATTTAGCGTCAGCACTAGGGAAAACACAGGGGTGCGCTGTATTCTTGTGAATATGGCGCATACCAGCATTTAGAAAATGTCGGAGCACGGACCTCCCAAATTTGGCGCAGCTCCGTGCGCCGACATTTTCTCGTAAATATGCCCCCTAGTGTCTCTGTCACTTTGACTCTCTAAGAGTTAATTGCAAGGGGCGCAAGAGCTTTCTAGAGAGAGAGAGAGAGAAAGAGACAGCGGGAGGCAGGGGGGATGTAGAGGGAAAGAAGAAAGAGGGGAGAAGGAGAGAGAATAGTTGGATGGAAAGAGAGGAGACAGATTGCATGAGGAAGTAAAGGGAATTGGCTGGTTTGAGTATTTTTGTCAGGGCTGCTTTTGGTTCCCCTGCCTGGCCTTGGCACGCGTGTTGGTAGAATCTTAGCTGTCAACAGATGGGCCATTTACAATATAAACTCAAAGCAATGACCACACCAACATCACATAATTACTTCTGGATTCACAGTAGACTGTATAAGTTGCTGCTCTCAGCAAGATAGGGGGGGTCGAGAAAAAGGGCCTGCCAAAGAATCAGGTCTTGGCGCATCTTTAGAGATATTTAACAAGAACCTGCTGGAAAGGCCTCAACACTGACGCAGTGGTAACAGTTCAAGAATAAAGATGTTAAAATGTAATGAAGGTGTGTCTGATGACTTGTGACTTTTATTGGGGAGAACACAATGACAGTAACGGGCATGTCCCACTTTATTACCATTAGATGAGAAACAAGCATTGGCAAAGCAAATACGTTGAGCATTTGGGATTCAAAGGCTGCGCCAATGATATTTAGAGATTCTTTACTGGAATCCCCCAAGCTGTGATTCATGGCTAAAGTAGAATAATAAAAACCCTATCATATGATTTAGATCTTCATATGCAGAGAAAGGTCAGTTTTGAGTCCATGGATTTGGAGCATGCTAAAGCCGTATGGCCACAAATCAGGATGTCAAAAAAGTGGTTTAACCAGTAAACAATATCTCTATTTTCTAAAGGATGTAGGCAACCCTGAAATGAGGAGTGTGTTCCTGAATACAGGGGATTATGTAACTAGCAGAGGAAATTTTCTACCATTCTGACTTTGTAGAATTTGGGAAGAACTTTGAATTTGTACCACTTGTACGGTGTATGAGGATGTCCAGAAGTTCCCAAGAGGGTTGTGTTTGCTAAACCCATTTCTAAAGACCTCCAGAAAAAACTGAAATGAGATAGCACTGTCAAAACTGTCCCAATGACAGCCGAGCAAACAATTCCACTGCTGTATAAAAAGTAACTTTTTCAAAGATGCAGTGTAAGATCAAAGGGGTTCGCAGGCACTTATATAAAAAAGAAGCAATATTCAGAAAATTCAAGGACTCAAATCATTTCAAGGGGGATCCCCTTTGACTGCTATCGAAGCTCTTGTGGTGCATTCAGATGCAGACCACCAGCATCATCACTTGGACAATTGAAAAGCAAGGTATGGAATGTGCCAAGAAAGTCTGACAGCCCTGTAGCCTGCAATTATTCTGAGATGTTTACTTTTAGAAATTGGCTTGCATTCAAATAAATGTTTTCATTGATTCTCAGGAGAGCTCTTGAATGTGTTTTTCATATTTCGGTCACAATTTTAGATCTTTCTAGTTTTTGTTGTTTCTAATTAGTACAGTTTTGCTTTTGTACCTGCATTTGGCTTCGGCCTTTATGATCAATAACTCCAAACTCTCTTTTTGCTTGAATTGTTTTATTCTCACAAACCACGTGCATGGCTCTATACCGTAGCTGACAAATGGAGAACCAGAGGGTCCACACGGGGAAAACATGTGTTTAGCCCTTCCAGAACAATTGATCAGGTTGCATTAAAATTAATTCATGGGGGGGCGTGGCTAGCGCCCGACGAGCATGGCAGCGCCTATGTGAGGCCCCCGCGACTGGTGCGGCGTTTTCGTGCTTGCAGACTACATTGCGCGAAGAAAACCAAAAGAATGCACGGGTGAAGAGCCGCTTAACCCAGAGATGTCCTGACAAGCCCTTCTCTCCTCACTTAACCAGCATTCTACGAAGGTAATCGGCCAGCTCCAGACTGAATGATTTACGGCCGCCATCTTAATGATTAATGCCGTGACGCGGTAACGGCGAGGCTGCTCGCATTTCTTTCATGTGGCAGGAATGTGTCTCCTTTTGCCTCCAATTTAGCTCCCACAAGATGTTCTTCATATCTCTGTTCTGCTCTAATGTTTTGCCTTAAAAACAAAGCCCTTCCTTCATCACATGTTCTGCAGCTGAGGTAATGTTGCAGGGACCGCCATTTTGTGCACACTCACCGTCGACAGGATAATGACCTTCTATGTTCTTGCAGGGAAGCACACATATTTTTGTAATTCTCACAAGTACCAAGCTTTCCCTGTTGCAACTATTTAGTGCTACTACATATATAATTTTTCAGCACACAGTATGGCACTATTCTATACTTTCTGATATAGATGAGGCCATAACAGATATAAAATAAACCAATTGTGGCAATTTTGCTGAGCGCAGGATAACTTAATGTTTTTTTTTTTTTTTACTGGCTGCAGAGACCTCATCTTAATTGCTGTTTGGCAATAATAATTGACTTTTGGACTGGCTATTTGGTTTTCTTCATTTGCATTTCTGATATGTAAATGGACAGAACAAAAAGATTTTTTTAATGTTACACACAAATCTTATTAAAATCTCAAAACTTTTCTCGGAGCTCTCTAAGCTAGAAGATTTAGGTCTGTTTGAGTCAGAAGACGATAACAGCATTATGGAGGCCGCAGCAGGGGCACCAACTAAGTCTAACATGAAACGTCTGAAGAAAGACCCCCCTCACCACCCAAACCACCATCCCCAGTCTCAATGGAGCTTCTGTTGCAGGAGATAAGAGCTCTTAGACTTTTCGTTGAGGAAACTAATACTAAATTACAAATTCTCAAAGACAACTGGTCTCAACTCAATAACAGACTTTCAACGGTGGAAAGAAATGTTTCTTCCTTTACCAAAACTCCTAAAAATGTCACAGTCCTGCAGTCCCAGCTCGTATCACTTCAAAAGCAGGTCGAGGAATTGGAAAACCGGAATAGGAGGAACAATGGTCTCATTTTTGGGTTGGCGGAGGGAGTGGAAGGGGTAGACCCCATTGGTTTCTTCAAATCCTTTCTTCCCAGGATACTTCATCTGCCAGACGATACCCAACTGAACATACAACGAGCACATAGGCTTGGTTGAGTTTCCGCCAATACAACTTATCCACAGCGTCCGAGAGGTATAATCCTATACTTTCTTGAATACAGAGATCTATTAAAAGTAATGGGGGCTGCCAGGGCCATTCAGTGGATTTCTTGGTCTGGATCTACGCTGTTTTTCGCACTGGACTACTCACGTGCCACAGCAGCCAGACGCAAGGATTTTCTTGACTTGACCTGTCCTTCGCTCCATGGGGGCCAGATATGGTTTATTTCACCCTTGCTTATTTAAAGTCACTTATAATAATAGAACAACATCATATGAGGATCCCCTACGACTGCAAAGTTTCATCAATTCTCAAAATTTGTCGCACATGGAATCTTCAACACATTCTTCTTCTCATGCTCCCTGATTTGTTCGTAACAGCATTTGAAGGCTTAATGCATTTATAACTCTTAGTTTGATAATGTTATTCTTATGTATGTTTTGCTAGGTTCATATTTCCAGTTTTTAAGTCGTTTAAGATCAATACCAGTTTTGGCTCGTGTATCCTAATTTCTTACTCTTTTTTCCTGTTCAATTGCAATTTGTTGGTTAATATGTTTTTTCTTCGCTTTTCGCAGTTATGTTTACGTTTTGGCGTGACGACTTCCTGGTACGGTTCAGCCTCCTCTGGATGGTTCGTCTGATAAATGTGGTTTCTCCCACCCCTACGTCACTGTTTTGTATATGTAGGTATGTTATTTGTTGTGTCTTTTGTTTGGTGTTTAGTTCATTGCATCATCTTTTTTTTCTCATGGTGTCTATGCTATCTCTTCTTTTTCTTTTTTCACTCTTACTTTCCCATCTCTTTCGCACACTACATTTTTATTAATTTCACCTTTTCAATCCCTGTCATTTACACATTCTGTCTGTCTCCATGTTTCTTCATCACATGAGTTCTTTTCTCAGGTTCTGCTCTCTACTAGCTTTTCTCTCCTTTGTCTCAGGCTTCAACTGCTTGCTTCTTTCTCGCCTCTTGATTTTCATTCTATTTCTCTATTCGCATCTTCGAATGGGACTGTCACTTACTACCATTTTGTCTATTTATTTTCTAATATGTAATGTCACTTAAATTAATCTCATGGAATATTAGGGGACTGAATTCTCCTATAAAAAGGCAAAGGTTTCTAACCCACCTGTCCAAGTTAAATGCTGATATTGTCTTTTTACAAGAAACACATCTCACGGACATTGAATCTATTTAAAATTGAAAAGAGGTTGGGTGAGTGAGGTTTATTTTTCTCCGGGTGATGGCAAACGAAAGGGAGTGGTGATTTTGTGTCGCAAATCTCTCCCAGTTAAGTTATTATCACATGAATCAGATGTTGTTGGAAGATGGCTCACTGTTAATTTGTCACTGAAAAGTGTTCCAATATCTCTTCTTAATGTGTATGTCCCTACTGGTGGAGATACCTCTTTCTGGCCCGCACTAGCTAAGATGTTTTCTCAATGCATGGAAGACAATTTCATAATGGCTGGAGATTGTAATCAGGTGTTCGACCCTTTTATAGACAGGAAGTCTAAAGTACCTTTTATCCCTAATAAACCACACAGATCCTTCATCCATACCATCACTCAACACAAACTGCTTGATGCCTGGCGCCTATGTAATCCAACCACTAGAGAATATTCCTTCTATTCACCTGTTCACCTTACTCAATCAAGAATTGATTATGTTTTTGTTTCCCACAATATTTCACAATCTCTTACACATGCAGAAATTGACCCTATTCTTCTTTCGGGTCACGCACCTGTTTGAATTGTTTTCGATATATTGCCCAGAAATAATGCTCCTAGACGATGGCGTTTCAACAACACACTTCTATTAGATCGAAAAATTCACTGCATACTGTATTTCCTTCTTAGGATTACTTTGAGAGGAACCACACAGAGTCCTTACCACTCTCAACTATCTGGGAAGCTTTTAAGGCTTCAGCAAGAGATTTTATCATTGGTTTTGTGGCAAAGAAGCGAAAAATTGCACAAAATACAACCAAAAATCTCCTTCTAGACATTAAAAAACTAGAGCAAAGACTCTCATTGATGCTAAAATGCATTTTAACAAAAAATCAACGAAGATGCCTCCCTTTACTTACTAAAATCTAGCACAAAATTTTACGGCGGCAAAAATAAAGCTGGAAAAATCTTAGCCAATTATTTAAAAATTCGACAAAATAAACTAAACATTGAATCTGTCTTTGACGAGCACTCTGACCTCAAATTCAAAGACGCTGATATTTTGAATGAATTCTCTCTTTTTTACAAATCTTTATATTCATCAGGACCCAACCTATGGATCATTCATTAATTATTACAATTCTTCTCAAACATACAAAAGCCTCAACAATCCCCCCAGATCTCTCTGCATTAGAATCAGATCTCACCCAACAAGAACTCCTAAAAGCCCTTCAGAACCTTAAGAAAGACAAAGCTCCTGGCCCAGATGGTTTCACCATTGAATTTTACACTCACTTCTCTAAAATTTTAATCCCCAAACTACATTCTCTTATTCATTATTTTTTCCTTAAATTGCTCCTCAGGTTCATTTTCGAAGCACATATCTGTCTTATCCCCAAAGAGGGCAAAGATTCTAAATACTGTAAAAATTATAGACCTGTTTCATTGGTCAATACTGACTGCAATTTTTTTTCTCCAAAGCCCTAGCTATACGTCTTTATTCTTATTCACCGAATTTACTGGGTAAGGGTAGAGTCATACAAGACAACACCAGACTCTTTTTTGATGTCCTATCCAATCCTCACATCTAAATCATTCCCTGGCAGCAATTGCATTGGATGATGAAAAGGCTTTTGATAGAGATGAATATAAATATCTATTTTACACTCTAAAATGGTTTTGCTTTGGCCCTAATTTTATAACTGTACTATCTCTCCTCTACTCCAACCCACGTGCCGCAGTGTGTGTCAATCGCTTAATCTTCCCTTTTTTCACTTTGGGCAGAGGAGTACATCAAGGCTTCCCCCTTTCTCCCTTCCTATTTAATTTGGCCCTAGAACCATTTTTGTCTAAATTACGTCAAAACCCAAGCATATTTAGTTTTCAAACATCAAATGTTCATATTAAACTTGCAGCCTACGCCGATTACATTTTACTCTTTATGTCCAGACCAGAGGAATCCATTCCGGCTTTTTTGGCGGAAGTAAAGTCCTATTCCCTTATTTCTGGATACAAATTAAACAATGATAAATGTGAAAAACTGCCCTTAACAAAATACACTTTTATTTCAGATTTTCAGTCTTCTCAATTCAAATGGAGCCCAAATTACATAAAATATCTCGGCCTACATTTAACATCATCCATCCCAGGCACTGTAACATTGTGTATGAATAGGTGCATTCAAAAGATTTCGGATTTAACCTCTAAGTGGCATCCACTCTACTTGTCTTATTGGGGCCGCTTAGATAATATAAAGATGATGTTATCACCTATAGTTTTATTCACCATTTCTAACACTCCGATCCCAAACACCATTAAGTTATTTTAGAAATTAAACTCTATTTTACTCTCTTTTCTGTGGAATAATAAGAAGCCTCGAATGTCCATACAAAAATTAATACATCCAAAAATAGGAGGTGGAGTTAACTTCCCTGATTTTCAGGCTTATCACAAAGCGTTTCTGTTACGTCAAGCCTCACTTTGGTTGCTCGATTCTACAGATGATTGTCCTCTATGGAGTTCAGTAGAGCTTCTTTTCTTGTCTCCTTACTCATTTTGTGAATATTTTTCTTTTTCACGCAAACCACAATCCATTTCAATCCCCATAATAAAGCATACTTCCAAATTAATTTATTTACCTTCTAACTCTATTCAAGTTATCAGAGACTCCTTTCTAAATTCAACAATTTGGCATAACAAAACGTTACTGTTCCACACTAAACCTTTTTATTGGAAAATCTGGAGAAATAAAGGTTTAATATGGATTTATCAGCTATTCTCAGGCTACAATTGTTGCTTTTTATGACACTCAGTCAGACTTTCAATTTACCAGCCTCTTTTATCCATAAATATAATGTACTTAGGAAAACTGTGTTGGAAACCTACTCTCATCTCCCCATTCCCCAAGATTCCTCTACTCATCTAGATCCTCCATCACGACTTCACACCTTATTAATGACCACACCTAAAGCTTCCATTATCTACAATAATTCCCAGAGCAATGATATCGACAGGCAGAAGACAAAGACTGAAGAAGCATGGGAACGTGATTTCACTGCATGTTGACCTTTATCACTTTGGAGGGGCATTTGGTCCAAAATACGTAAATCCTCTAGAGCAGCAGACATAATTTTTTGTTTACAATAGACTTTTATTCACACCAGCCACATTATGCAAAAGCTTTTCAACCATACCAGACATATGTTGGACTTGTTCACCCCCCAAAGCGGATTTATTTCATATGTTATTCACTTGCTCATCGGTATACACTTTCTGGGGTCGCTAGAGTGTGGGACTGCTAGAGATAGAGTATAAGTGCATGAGAACCATACACTAGAAATACTTTTGCCAAGAAGACGTAAGGCTGGAATGTCAGTGGAGACAGGTGGCTTTGTTTGTTTCAACGGTGCAAGAGGTACGTGCATGCCCTTTATGTGTATTTGGTTAAATGCTTCTGTGTGCATGTGAACGAATATGTTTGAATTTATGTATGTTTTGTCTTTCTCCTTGAATCACGTGGTCTCTCCTAGAAGTCATTCCTGGTTGCAGGGAATACCAAATTTATTTGGTGGAACCAATATAAAGAGTTCATATCTGACACATATATGTCTATATCTGACATAATGTAGCCAGTGTGGGTGTTCTGCTAGAATTTGAATTTAAAATATAGTCCAGCCAAAATATTGCATCCAGAACAAAGGCTACCACAATAGCTAAAGGTAAGTATATATTGACAAGTACTGTTGTATTTACATTCTTAACTCCACATCTATTTATCTTGAAGATGTGTATATCTTCAAGGTACATAGATGTGGAGTCTAGAACTGTAAATCTATACTTACCTACATATATGTACCTTCATTCTATGGTATCCATCAATATTCTGAATATTATACTTTGATGTCACTAAATATTTTGATATAAATCAGGATGGTCACTGCTAGTAATCCCGCAATGTGTGGTCACTGTTATGAATGCCTTTGATGTGGTTGTTCAACAACCTGATTCATATGTAGAGGGCAGCCTGCCATTCCACCACGGGGACAGAGTAAATTACTCCGTTCTCATGGTGGAGAAGCTGCCCACCTAATTTATAAATGACCGCCAACCAGGTATTTCCTGTCAATGCATTTTTACTGTTTGCTACAGGGCTGCGTCGAAAGGACACAGCCCTATAGCAAACAGTATTCTCTTTATTTAAAAATATCTCCCAAAAAAGAAAACAAGCAATGATTTACTTGCCATGGAAGGCTTCTTCCATGGCAGGTGGAGGATTATAAATTGTATTACCATTCCTTGCAGTCTGTTTTTACCTGGCTGCAAGGAATATTAAATAATGACTACATGTCCGTCCATCTAAATTGGGTGGGCGGACGTGTACCCATTTCTCCAACTTGCCCTTATGCCCTAAGCCTGTTGGAGAAATTTGGCCATGGTAGAGACAGTGTAGTTTCCACTGTGGTCAAACTTAAGGTCAGCTCATAATTAAATTTGGCAGGCACACCACTTTATTCGCGGGGAGGAAACTCCATTGCCATTGCAACAGAGTACCCTTTCCACCAATATATAAATCAAGCCCAAAGTCATTAGTAGCTCAGGACTATCAGCTGATTCATCAAAGACCCGTTTTGCGAGTCTGTAATAGCCATTCATAAGGAATCGCTATTACAGACTCGCAAAACGGGATTCATGTAGGAATCGCAAAATAAAATGCGATTCCTACATATTCCTTATTTGCGATTAGCAAATTGCTAATCGCAAATAAGGAATAACTCCCTATTCATTCCTTTGGCCAAAAGGCCCATAGGAATGAATGGGGAGTATTCCTTATTTGCGATTAGCAATTAGCTAATCGCAAATAAGATAGCGATTTAAAGGGTGCCAGGGGTGTCCAAAGGACACCCTGTAGCACCCCTTAAATGCAAATTTAAACAGGTGTTGCGCAGACACATGTCCAAAGGACATGTGTGTGTGCAACATGCAACTTGGAAAAATGCTTTTAAAAGCATTTTTCTGGGGGGCGGAGCTAGCCGGCGTCTATGGCGGACGCGTAAGAGCGAAGCTCCAAGCTAGCGCCAACAAATATCCGGCAAAGATCCTTTCTTAGCGGCGAACACCGAGCAATACCGGCGGGGGCTGACTCCCCTACCCCTGACAGACCTCCGACTGTAATTTGGGCGAGGAGCGGGCACGGGAAACCTCCTTTTGCACGTCCGCTCGGAGAGCGCCGGACCAGGCCGGGATCCCCGGCCTTTCCTGAACCACGAAGCCGAGTTGCGTCACCCGACGTGCGCCGAGCAACGCGGACGACCCGGAGCTGAACGGGTCCCGATGAAGGCGGTCCTCACGATTCCCCCATACGCTGGAACCACATCCGAGGGGGCCTAGAAAAGACTTTGGGGGCGTCAGGAAAAGCAGAGGAGACGTGAAAGAGGCGCCATCTCAACGAAGAAGCCAGTGGAGCCCACGTGGCACCGGCGAAACCCCGTAAAGGTACACGCGCCACTGCCCTCTAACTAATAGGCCCCCCCGGTACTTTGGAGACGCGAAGCAAGGATTGGGGAGAGAAAGGCTGATTGAGAACTGAGGACCCCCATCACAAGAGCGGCGCACCGAAGCGGCCCTGGGTAGTGCTGGTGAAACTGGAGAAGGAAAGATCGGCAGACAGACATCTAGGCCTGCAGGCCTGACCGAGCCCGCCAGGACATACGAACTGTGCTGACTGGTCAACGGACCCCCTGTAACGGCCTGCGAACAGAGAGGGGACGCACGCTAAGCATTGGAAACCTATCATACTCTTGGACTCGAGGTCCCCAGCCTCCCCAGCTAACGAAACGATGGCCAAGGGGGACAGAACGCAGACGAAACTTATGTTCGACCAACGTAGACAGAAGGAGCCAGAAAAACCGGCTGCCCAGTCTCCGGGAGCTACTGGTGACCCGGGTGCCTCACTGTGTGCGGAAATAAAAGGGATGCTTACTACAATGGAGAAAGGCCTGCAGGAGGGTATGTCGGCCATTGGCACCAAGATTGACGCGCTGGCGTATCGGATGGACCGGATGACGGAAAGAGTGGACAAGCATGCGGAGCGGCTGGATATGGCGTAGCGCAGATTGACAGAGGCAGAGGAGGCGCAAACTGAATGGGACGCCGACCGCAAACAATTTGGGAGGCTGCTTCAGGTAATACAGGAGAAGTCGGAGGACTTGGAGGCGCGTTCCAGGCGATCCAACATCCGCGTCACGGGAGTGGCGGAGTCGACCCAAACGGGTAAAATGGAACTCTTCGTTGAGAAGCTCCTAAAGACTTTATTGGGGGACGACACCTTTTCCCCAATGTTTATAGTGGAACGCGCCCATCGCACCCTGGGACCAAGGCCTCCCCCGGGCGCAAACCCTAGGCCGATCATAGCGAAACTGCTAAATTACAGGGACAGGGACGCTGCCCTCCGTGCGGCTCGAGAGAAGGGGAAACTACAGTATGAGGGAATGGACATATCACTATACCCTGATTTCACCTCAAAAGTGCAGGAGGAGAGGCGGCGATTCGTCCGGTACAAACAACAACTTAGAGACCTGGGATTGGACTACGCCATGTTATACCCGGCAAGGCTGCGCATCAACAGACAAGGACATTCGCACTTTTTCACAGATCCCAAAGAACTGCAAAAATCGTTGAAGCTGTGGATCAAGGAGAACCGGGGGAGCCCGACGGCGCGTGCAGCGGAGCGTACTGGCGAAGAGGACCTTGAGGATCAGGACTGATGAGAGGGGGAGTGCAGTGACACACACCGGAGGCTCAGCGGCTTCTGCGCTCAAGGCACCCCCCACTTGGCGGACCGGGAAGCGCCCACACGGAGCAAATCACTGCAGCTGCCGGACTACTGTATGCGATACTGTGGGTGAGATCTGCACAGTTTGAAATGGTTCCAAAGTGGGGCTGCGCTGTCTCTACTGTAGTTATCCTAAGCAGGGGAGGTCTTGCGGGGGCCCGGCACAAGAAAAGAACAGAGAGGTTGGGGTCGGGGGGAGGGGGGGGTAGGCCCAAACATGTTGGTAGAATACTGTGCTTACAACTTACTGCTGCACTCGCATATGGGGGCGCAGGCGAAGGGGCAGCTTATAGACATTGTACAGGAGTCCCGAAAGGACGGTGGACGACAAAAGGACTGAGTAGGCTACCTCCGCCCTAGTGCTTATAGCGGTTACAGCTCGTATTGAGCCTGTTTGGGGAAGTGTTGAATGGAATTGAAGATGGGTGGGGGGGAGGGACGCAGGGGATTCGGTCACACCAGGTTGGGGTTGGTTGACTGTGGGAGGCGGGAAGAGTTGGGGGTTCTGGGTTCAGGGATGTTCGGGGGGGGGTCCAAAATGTGTTCTGAAATGTTACATTCCGCAGGGGTGGTTGGCAGATGCTACTTACGGAGGGTGGTGGTACTTGTAACTGCAATGCAAATGAGGTATTGTTTCACTGCCAATGGCTGATGCAACACACGAAGATTTACTGAGTGATACAGAGACCTTTAAGGCTCTTACTTAGAACGTGAGGGGATCAAATGACTATCGCAAACTCCGCAAGGTGCTACACTATCTTCAAAGACATCACATAGACCTGGCGCTGCTGTAAGAAACTCATTTGCCCAACACCAGCAAGATGCTCACGCATAGGGGGCTTCAGGGAAACTCCACTTACGCAGGCTTCACCACACACGCAAGGGGGGTTCTCACATGGGTCAACCCGAAATCCAAATTATCCCTTACACTGTTGAAGGCGGATCCGGAAGGAAGATTTGTATTGAGCAAATGCACAGGCAAGGGGCACAACCTTCTGGTCATGAACGTCTATGGCCCGAATTACGACTCCCCTGACTTCTACGCGGCAGTTGCGGGACATTGTGCTGAGTGGCCCACAGATAGAATGCTTTGGGGGGGAGACTTTAACTTCACTTTTAGCCCAGAGCTAGATAGGTCGGCGGGCCCCCCCCGGCGCCCGGCGGCAGTCGCGCAACAAATGCAAGCAGAAATGATGAGACTGGGACTGGTAGATGTTTGGAGGGAAAGACACAGCGCTAGGGGGGGATACACACACTACTCTGCGTACCACAACATCCACACCAGGATAGACTACTGGCTATCCACACTCACACTACTCTCCACGGTGAGGGGCTGCAGGGTGCTTCCCCGTACATTATCGGACCACTCCCCTGTATTGTTGGTACTGAACACCCCCAAGCAGAGAATTCCCCCGTTCACGTGGCGTTTCCCGCCATATTCCTTGTTGGATGAGGCGTTTAGGGCCGACCTGGGGGAGGACATAGATACCTTCTTCGCTACTAATTTAGGCACAGTGGGCAGCTTCGGGACGATATGGGAGACATTTAAGGTCTACGTCAGGGGGATGGTCATGGCGAAACACTCCAGTGTCCTGAAAGCCATTAGAAACAGACTGAAGTATCTGGAGGGGCAGATAGCAGACTTTGAACGACACCAGCTGATAGACCCAACCCCGCCAGGGGATGGGACCTTGCAGGATCTACTGAAAGAGTTCCATGAGGAGGCAGACAGGGAGGTCAGACATCTAGGAAAATATGCGACAGCGCGCACGTATGGAGAGGGAGACCGCCCAGGTTCGCTACTAGCCAGGATAATGAAGGGCTCCAGGCGAAGGCAGGTAGTCACAGAAATGCAAACTTCAGGGGGGGCGATGCTAACAGCGGAGGAAGACATACTAGCGGAATTTAAGAGATTCTACGAGGAATTATACACCAACAAGATTTCAGGGGTGGAGGACCAAATTGACAACTACCTAAGCTATATCAAGATGCCATTCCTCGAGAACTGGCAGAGGGAATTCCTGATGACCCCTATACTCCGTGAGGAGATATCAGACGCGCTAGACGGCATGAGATCGGAAAGCGCGCCCGGGATTGATGGATTACCTGTGGCCTTTTACAAGGCGTACAAAGACAAGCTGTTACCTTACCTCTCCACCCTCTTTGACGAAATATGTGAGCACGGCGTTATGCCGCCCTCTATGAGAGAGGCACTCATTGTCACAATATTGAAACCAGGCAAGCCCCATGACCTTCCAGGATCGTACCGCCCATTGTCACTTCTAAACGTAGATGCTAAGCTTTATGCGAAGGTCCTGGCGACCAGGCTGGCACTCGTGGCGCCTGAGTTGGTGGCCCCGGAGCAAGCAAGGTTTATCCCGGCTAGGAACCTCACTTACAACATCCGCACGGTCATGGGAGCCATGCAGCACACCAAACATGACACCAAAGCCGTTGCGGTCTTCCTAGACATGGAGAAGGCCTTTGACTCCGTAGAGTGGCCTTTCATGCGCAAAGTACTGAAGAAGTTAGGACTGGGAGAACTATTCCTCCAACTCCTGGGCGCGCTTTACTATAAACCCACAGCGAGAGTTAGACTGGGGGATGCAGTCTCGGAGCCGATCGCCATCAGCAGAGGCACGAGGCAGGGGTGCCCCCTCTCCCCGCTGCTCTACGCACTGGTGGTGGAGCCGCTGGCAAGTGCGATTCGGGAATACCACTCTTATGAAGCCATCAACTACCCCACCTACAAGATCGGTATATCAACGTATGCGGATGACACCCTGCTATACGTCAGAGACCCGGTCAATAATCTCTCATCGGTCTTGAGGGAAGTTGTGAGGTTTGGAGCACTCTCGGGACTGAAAGTTAACTGGTCAAAATCAGTAGCTTTCCCACTGACCCCAATCACCGAACCTTTCGAGATGGAATACCCGCTCCAGTGGTCCACAGAACCGATAAGGTATTTGGGCATAATGCTCCACACGGATCCTGACATTATGCTGAGGGAAAACTACGGGGTTGCCTATAGCAAACTCGCTGATGACGTTGAGCTCTGGATTAAGCTCCCGCTGTCTCTGATGGGAAGAATTGCTATGATGAAAATGGTTATTCTCCCGAGGTTTCTGTTTCTTTTCAATAATCTCCCGATTGTCCTCTCGAAAGCTTTCTTCGCAACCATAAACAAACTTCTAGTGAGACTGGCATGGGCTGGAAAACAACCTAGAGTGCAATGGAAGGTACTGCAGTTGCCATATGAGCAAGGGGGACTGGCTGCACCAGACCTTGAGCGCTATTACAGGATAGCGCAAGCCTCCCACCTCCACACTTGGATTCATGGCAATCAGGACATCCCGCATGTGATCCTGGAAAGGCTGTTCGCAGACCCCACCCCGCTCCCAGCGACCATCTGTGGCCCTAAGGACCGTAGAGTAGGTATGCTGGACTCTCTCCTGTCCACTAACCACGCCTGGCATTCCATATTGCAGAGGCAAAATAAAGAACTGATGTATGCACCCAACATGCCGATACATTGGGCGCTTTGGCTCCCCACATTGACGGAACCAGGTGTACACAGGGCCCTCAGCGAATTGGGCGCACGCACCCTGGGGGACCTATTCGTGCAAGGGAAGGTGAAGACGTGGGAACAGCTGTCACAAGGGAGGGATCGCCCCTCATTACTTCAGCGCTTCCAGTACCATAGAGTACGTAGTGCCCTGCTAGATCTGCTAGGCCCCGACATGGAAGAACCCCCTGACGTCCCAGAACTAGTATACGTCATAGACACTGAGACTCCGAAGAAGCTGATTTCTAGGCTTTATAAGATAGGACATGAACACACGGCACTGCTCTACATGAGGGCGCGCTTAGCCTGGCAGACCGACTTAGACACCCAAATTGACGACAGTATGTGGGCGTATTGCTGTGCGGCCTCCAGGCGAATTTCACTGAACGGGAGGCACCGCTTGGTCCACTTTAAATTTTTACAACGGGTGTACCATACGCCGGAACGGCTGCACAGGTATGGCCTCCGTGACACGCCACACTGTGAGAGATGTCACGCCCAGGTTGCGGACTTCCTACATTTAGCCTGGATGTGCCCGGGAGTTCAGAGGTTCTGGACCAGCGTATTTGCTGAAATGAGCACTATCGTGGAGTTGGACTTGGTATTGGACCCAGCCCTCGCTCTACTGGGCTACACGAGGATGGTTCCCGCCTCAGTGAGAAAGCTGGTAAGCATGGGCATGCTCCTCGCAAAACGAGTAGTCGCATTATGCTGGATGAGGGGCCCACTACCTACACTGAAACGATGGGCCAGCGACATGACGTACTGTAACACTCAAGCGGAGTCATACAGTGAGCTCCTTCCGCCCCGAAGTCGACCCAAGAACTTCTGGGGGTTGTACCAGACCTACCTAACTTCCAGGATAGACGAGGACGACCTAGTAGAGGGGGAGGGGGAGGAACAGGGGAGTGACTCGCACTTGGAGCCTGGGTGAATCGGACAGGGCTATCCCTTGCACAACAGACCGTCATTGGGCAGTAGGAGTCACCACATCCCTAGAAGTGTGAGAACATGGGAGTGATCCTCTGGAACAATAGAGAGTAGCATGCAGCACAAGCCACAACACACCAACGGGACGCACGCTAATTTACACGAAGAGCACAGTCTGGGGACCAGTTGAGGGAAGGTGGGGTACATGGGGTGGGGATCAGGTTGGGAGAAAATGGTAAAAATGTACAGATTCGTCCTTATACATACAGCGCACATCGCAACATCGATAGTATGGGCCTACAGAAGGAGTCCTGCTTCGGCCTGACTGCTTTTTCGTCTTGAAATTGAACTCTTTGTTTTCCATGTGTTATACTTATGTGCCATGGATATGATGAGACGGCCCACTGCCGGCCCGAGAAGGGATGTAGGCGAATGGCTATTTGAACTTTGTAATGTGCTTTTTCATGATAAATAAATAAAGAAAAAAAAAAAAAAAGCATTTTTCTAAGTTTTCGCTATTTACAACGAGGTTTGAACTTGCGGTAAATAGCGGGCCGAAATTGCGAATTCGCAATTTAAAAATGGATGATGAATCGCATTTAAGGAATCTCAAATAGAGATTCCTTAAATGTAATTCCTCGCTAAATAGCGAAATCGCTATTACCGATTTTTGCATTTGGGTTGATGAATCCCAAATGCAAAAATCGCACTCGCAAAGGGCCAGATTCTCAGAATCTGGCCCTTTGCGAGCGCAATTCAGCTTGATGAATCAGGCTGTATATTCATCAACCAGAACCCATATTATTACTGAGCACGTATGTCAGAACAAAGTTAATAATCGGAAAACAATTCAAACTGTAGCACAACGGTGCTGCAGAACAGGTAAGTTCCAGAATGAAGATCAAAATGGTGGTTTTGTGGAGTAGTCAGGAGGGTTCCTTACAAGTTCAGAATGCATGTCTAGTATTTCTTATATGCATGGGGCAGGGGAGTTTGGTATCCCATGGGTTACGAAATTAACCTTTTAAATGTGTTTCTTGAGGTTTCTTCCATGCCTTCAAGGGACACCTGGCAGCCTTTAATCACCTACTTCGCTAGCATTAGCAAGAGCACCTTTACAGCTCTGTCAATTACTGCCATTGGTACCACAATATGAGCCTCAGCTTCAGCAACACCGGCTTCTCTGATGCCTCTTCCGACGACCTTGATTCTTGACATGCTTTCCTCACACTCTGTGCATTTTTTAACTTCGTAGTACAATTTTGAGCTGTTACAGCCATTGTTGTGCGGGCAATGACATTGCTGCTTTCCCCCACTTATGAACAGTTGCCACCACCGCTCCATACATCAGAAAGTGACCATCCAAGATCTCATATTCCTCTCCTAATTATGGAAAGTCAGTGATGCTGCTCGCTGCCTAAAGGTTTCCAACTCCTTCAAGCTACCCTAGTTTCCATGACACGGGATCACACTCAATGACTTTAATGTAATTTCCATTGTATACTTTAGCCTGCTTTGCATTTTTTGTAGGACCCTTATCCACACTGAGCTTGGTGTGCTACACAATATATCTTCAAGATGTGTCTTGTGTTTTATAGTAGGATTTAATAACAAATTGGTAAGCACCACCCAATGAGTCGGCCCCCGGTCTCCATCACCAGCAGCGTCCAAAAGTTCTGACCACCCAGTGCAACTGCACAGCCACATGATATAGTTCCAGATCTGCGTATCTAGACTATCTCATCTATGGGGAGTCTCGGGTAGGTCAAAGAAATTCCGCATCTATTACCGCCCTGAATCACTATAAGCAAACCCCCGGATACTCAAAGGTGGTTGATTCCCATGGAAGTCTTTCCACTTTTTCCTGTGGTCTTTCGACTACAAGTGGTTCATGAACAAGATACCCATTTGACTTGGCCCAGTTCACTTTTAGCCCCGGCATCTCTTCATAGGGAATTAGGGAGGCAAAAAGGGTTTTTTATGCTGAACGGATAGCAAAAGCCAATAACAATAGCAAGGAGATTATTGCTATTGTGAGGAGCTTCTAGGCACCAGCTGCACAACAAACGGCCCTTCCTGTCTCCGCTCAATGGTGTGAGGAGTTGTCTACTTTTTTGTTGAGAAGGTACAGACCATTCAAGACAGTTTGGGGCCGGGAGATGCGGCATCAAGGGTTTATCTACCTCCTACCCTCCCTGCAACCTTGCCATTGGCTCCTCTGCTTAGGAACTTTGAGCCTATAGCTGGACCTCATATTCTGGGTATCCTTAAATCACTCAAAACAGGGTCTCCGACTGACCCATGCCCTGCCAGAGTGGTGGCTGGAGTCGCGGAAGTGGTATATCCAGAGGTCAATAAGATTATTAATTTATCTGTACTGCTGTGGTTCCTGAGAGCTGGAAGCAGGCTAAGCTTCTACCTCTTCTGAAGAAACCTTCTCTCGACCTGTCCTAACTTGTCAGTTATCACCCCATATCTCTTTTGCCGGCTATGACAAAGGTCTGTGACAAGGTGATCTTTCGTCAACTGGATGCCTATGTGGAGACTTCTGGCCTTCTCCCTCCGGTGCAATCAGGCTTTCGGGCAACCTATAGTACTGAGGCTGCGCTTGCGGAGGTGACTGAGGCTATCAGGGAGTGCCTGGATGCAGGTGGCAGAGCTGCCTTGATTTTACTTGACCTCTCTGCCGCCTTCGATACGGTGCCCCACCAACTACTCCTTGCTCGCCTTTCAAACATAGGCATTGTTGGCGCCACCTGGGACTGGGTTAAATCTTTTTTGGAAGATCATTCCCAACAGGTATGGATGCCTCCCTTTTCCTCTTCGGCCAAGAAAATAGTCACAGGGGTCCCTCAGGGCTCTACTATGAGTCCTTTACTCTTCAATAACTACCTGACCCCTTTGGTTGTTCTGGCGGAGGAATTGTGTGCAAAAATAATTGCATATGCAGACGATACCCAGCTTTTATTTACGTGGGAGGACTCTGACCGGTCTACGGATCTCGCGCGTAATTGTCTCTCTGCTGTATTTAGATGGTTGGTGCGCCCAACTTAAATGCAATGAAGACAAGTCAGAGATCCTTCTGTTTGGCCAGTTCCCGCCCGCCTTCAGGGAGTCTCTATGACCCTCTGATTATCCCCGCACTAATTCTGTGGGCGCCCCAGCAAAAAATCTTGGGGTCTGGTTTGAGGAGGATCTGCGGTTTGGGGTGGAAATTAAGAAACTCACTGGAGTTTGCTTTAGCACCCTTAAAGCACTGAGACGGTTCTTTCCTGTGCTTCCAATGTCGGCCAAGGAGATTGTCCTGCAGGCTCTTATTCTCTCCCGCATCGACTACGCCAATGACCTGTATGTGGGTATCCCTGGGTATCTACAAAATAGGCTTCAGATCATACAGAATGCCACGGCTAGACTTCTGTTCAACATCTCTGGAAGGTCTAGCATAAAACAGCAACTGCGTGAGCTGCGTTGGCTGCCTGTGGCCCAGAGAGTGCAATTTAAGGTTCTCACGCTGGCTCATAGAGTTTTGCACGATCTTGGACCATTGTAACATTAGGAATAGCTCGGCCTCCGTGAGACGGATGGCGATCCCACGTTTCCCCATAATGCGGTTGGGGGGCCAGCCTTTGTCTGTCAAAGCAGCTACCGTCTATAATTGTTTGCCCTTGGCACTGCGGCACATCCAAAGCCTCATACTTTTTAAAAGGCAACTGAAAACCTTCCTCTTCAAGCAGTTTTGTTAACTGGCTTCATTCCATCGTGTCACTGTTATATGTCGCGCCAGGGCACTCTGGAGTATTAGTGCGCAGTATAAATCCATTATAACGTAGCATAACATAGGTCTTCAGTGCAGACATCGCTACCTCTACATCAGTTTCCTATCCCCATGTGTATATGTAAGCATGTCATTGGCATAAAGTGAAATGTACAGTGGTATGTAGGATGAGACAAGTAAAGGGTCATTCACTTTTTTGAGAAAGGAGACAATAATAGCCTCTTTCATAGTATGGGGCAGGCTACTCATCTGACCGGCTACATTAAATCATTTTATCCAAAATTGCCAAATAGAACTCAATGGGCAAACCATCAGAGCCAGAAAGCTACTCTGGCCAGCTCTTTTAAGGCTGCCTAGAATTCCTGTACTAGTATTTCTGAACACAGCTCTTCCACATCATCTTGGGGAAGTATGACTGAGATTAAAGGGATGGTCTTGCATCTCAATGTACTAGTATCATCCTATAATGAATGGAAAGTAACCTAATATGTTTTTAATACTTCATTGATTTCTTTATGTGGCACATCTGTTTTATCCCTGATGCCTTGTATGGGGGTGTTGTTCTTATCATGATGCGATGCGAAGAATCTTCTGACCTTAACTCTTTTGCCGTGCATCTTGGAAAGATATTGTTTTATCAGCAGTGAAGTCATGACGGCTCTTGGTACAGTGGCTAGTGGCGTCTTTATTAATGATAAAGAGCGCTGGAGCAAGTACATATTTCTTCTTGCCAATGCAGTTGCACAGGGTGCAACTGTACCGACATCATGGCAAGGCGCAGTCATAAATATTTAAGAAAGGAGACAAATCGCAACCGGGAACTACAGGCCCATAAGCCTAATCGACACCATCCAAAAGGTGGTTGGGAGGATGGTTGTCAATAGGCTCTTGGATTGGGCCAAGGAAAATAATGCTTTGTCTCCATTCCAGGCAGGGTTTCGAAAATTTACCAGCACGGTAGACCAGGTCGTCCGTTTTACTCTACTGCAGTGGAAGACTGTTTTACTGGGCAAGGGCAGCCTGTATGCGGCTTTTGTCGATCTGCGAGCTGCCTTTGACCTAGTCCGTAGGTCTAAGTTGTGGCTGGTTCTGAAGAATCTGGGCCTTCAGTAGGTGCCCTTGGCTCAGAGCATAGAAAATCCCTGACTAAACCAATAAAACCAGCAGTCCAGGTGTATGAGGCCAAAGCCCTTGGCTCAGCACTTTACGGGGCTTTGAGAAACTCTTGTCACTTCAAATTTCGGAAAACAACTTTTTCCGGCTTATCACTGGCATCCCCAAGAGTACTCCCTTGCTGCCACTTAGGTACGATCTGGGCAAGAAGGCTGTTGTAGAGTTGGCCAGGCTTCGTCCAATTCTACATTGGCGTAGGCTCTGGACTACACCTGAACTTAAACACTATGCTGAGGGATTTTTAGACTTCATTAAAACAGATGTGTTACACAAAGTCGGATGGTTGAATGAACTCAGAAAAATGCTGGGTGATCTCGGTCTTCAAATGCTATGGGGAAACCCAGAGGCAGCCTCATTCCCACCTAAAAAAGTCCTAAAAGAGATCTATTGGGAGAGGGTGGCCGCTCGGGAATGGAGTGGTACTAGCACAGCGACTATGGCTGGAGGATTTCTAGAAGTAAAGCCCAATCCCAGCCTAGAATTCTATTGGGACGCTATAACTATACCGAGGGATAGGAAGCTCCTCTTCCAGATTAGAGAAGGTGCCCTTCCCCTTAGATCTCCGACAGCGAGGTGGGGAGGTTCATCTATCAGCAATTGCCCCGCTTGTGGAGCATACAAGGAAGCAATTGGTCATTTTTTATTTGCTTGCACAGTCTGCAGAACCAAGACGCATCTGGCTAACCCCAATGTGCAAGAACTTAGGTACTACTAGTAGTGCTTTAGCTCTAAGAATTATACGCACTAGCACTTTATTGCCTATAGTAATAGCCACTGCTAAATATCTTGGATGGGCATGGACTATTAGACAGAGGTTTTTAGGCCATTGATTATGTTTTTTTTGTCAGCTATTAATAACCTGGCAAATATTGTATTAAAAGAGTATCTGCATTTCATCTGTAAATTCTTGGTATGTAATGACATTTAGGTTTTTAATTTGTCTGCTTGTAAAATAAGTTTTACTTTTAACAAAAACGCTTTTTTAACTGTTTTATATTGGAGATTGTATATGCTTTTATGAGAGAACCTCGAATAAAGCAATTTTTGACCTGACCTGACTGGATATTGTTTATAATCATAGTTCTTTAAGTGCCTGATAAGTACCAACAGGTTGGCTCTCACTAGGCAGAGTTGCTTTCCAACTTCTCTGTTTATTATCGATTCCCTATCCAGGGTATTTCGCAGTGATTTCTGAGTGCATATAGCTTTACATAACGGTACTCTGATATCTACTGTGGCTGCTATACAGAGCCCTCTGACCATCCCTTTGAACACTTCCTATTCGTCCAGAAGTATTGAAGAAGTGCCCACATTTTTAGAATAAGAAAAAATTGATTACCCCCGGCTCATGGTCTGATCTAAATGACCACATATGGGCTATACCATGCGAGCGTGAGAACAAGAGAGTTGAGTTCAGAAAGGGTTTTGGCTAAATATTTTGCACAAGTCACCCTAGTATGTATCAGAGGGCAGCATTGGAATTTTTCCTCGTGCATGAGCAGATGGTGTGCCCGGAATAATATGAATACACTCTCAAGAAGAAGTTGTGTGCCCGTTAAGTGCCTACCAGCCCCCACCGTGCTGTCCAGGTATTGATCGCCATAGCAGTCTTGTGCATTACTGAATTTAGGAAAGGAGGATGCGGCCTATACAGACCAACATCTGTACTGCAGTTAAAATGCCCCCGATTCATTTAGGATAATGAAGTATAATGACCAGTTTCCGGTCAAACCATCCAAAAATAAATGTTGGTCCACATTGAGCACATAAACATTCACCAGCATAATATCTTTCCTCTGCCAATGACTGCTTTCCCTCACATAGTGCCATGCTCGAGCCCGCCCTCTAACCTCTTCCTCCTGTAGTCCCAGCACATATAAGATAAGGAGTTGTAGCCTCTGACAAACACAATCGGGGCCGCAAGCTAGACTCATCTCCCAATCTAATGTTGGAGACAATGGCTCAAGTGCAACACAGTAATGCTGAACTTGGGACTGGGAGACTACCTGACATACTGTAACGGCGGGACTAGGAAAAGGCAGGAGTCGTGTCTTTGTTATGCCAGGATTTATTTTCTCATACAAAGAATCTGTACATGTCTTTCGGACCGCTCCTCTGCGGGGAGATCTGCTCCGCTCTCTTCGGGTCTTCCGGAGTACTCCCTCCTCCCTTCTCCGGACGGGGCTCCTCCTTCTTCGGGGCTCCGGAGGCTCCGTGCTGTCCACCCTCGCCGGCACCGAAAAGGGGAAACACAAGAGAGGCGGGTATCAGTTTGACAGGAGTAGCTCTCAGTACTTTACAAGGTAGGTGCCGTGTGGGAAACACCCAGTGCTTTTATACGAGTCGGGAACTCAACCTTAAGGCAACACGGAGGGGATGTGTTTATGTAGGTAACCCGGGGTCAAACAAGGGGAACTATCACTAACTAAGTTATACGTCGTGCTCTCTTTTTAAACCAACCCAGGAAGCGGTTACGCACCTCTGATAGCTGTACCCCTCCTGGCGTACGGCTGGGCGGATCGTGGTGTTGGCCTCCGGGCGTGTCCTTTTCGTCCTCTGCTCTCCCGTCCTGTCCTCCCGACTGCTCTTGGATGTCCGTGGCGTCCCCAGTGTTCGGATATACTCTCCGGTCCGGGGTCGGGGTTTCCTCCTCCTCCGCCAGGCAGACTTCGCTCATCCACCGTACGCTGTTGCTCCACTCCTTCCTCCCGTCTCCTCGTCCTCTGCTGCTCCACTCCTCCTCGCTGTTCTCCCGTCCTCCACTTCTCCACTCGTCCTCGCTGCTTCCCGCCACTCCGCCCTGCTCCTCACTGACCACTCCTCCGGTGTAGTAACATACCTGGTGCTTCTCGGATCCGCCTTTTATCCGAAGTCCCGGCTCCTCCTCCTCCGCCAGACCTTTGGTCCAGTTAAAGGGCCCGTCTTCTTCTTCGTCACAACTATACCTTTCCTGTCCGGTCCATATCGAGGAATGCGTGGGCTGTGGAGAGAAGAGGGGGGGGTCACACATGGTCAGTTCGCGCCCTAGTGCGGGCGCGCATGGGGGTCCTGGTTACACACCTCCCCCCCTGGACACTTCCGATCGGGAAGTGGGTTTCTGGACAGGAAATCGGCCCCCGTGTTGTCCACCCCCCTTTTGTGGCACACCCTGAATGAATAAGGCTGTAACGCTAGAAACCAGCGCATAACCCTGGCATTGGTTGACTTGTTACGAGCCATCCACAAGAGAGGCGCATGGTCCGTGAAGAGCGTGAAAGACCTGCCCTCCAGGTAATAGGCCAGCTTCTCCACTGCCCACCGGATAGCCAGACACTCTTTTTCCACTGTGGCATATTTGAGCTCTCGCGGAAACAGTTTCCTGCTTATGAATAAAATCGGATGATCCATCCCGTCACAGCCTTCCTGCGACAGCACCGCACCAATTCCAAAATCAGACGCATCAGTATGCAGTGAAAAGGGTCGTGTGAAGTCCGGCGAGTTGAGAATCGGAGTTGATGTGATCTTCCTCTTTAGCGCGGAAAAAGCGTCCAACATGACCGGGGTGGGGGATGTCAAAGCAGTTTGTTTGATCTTCGTCTGTAGGGCATCTGTGAGGGGGGCCGCCAGCTGTGCAAACTGTGGTATAAAACGTCTATAGTAGCCAATGAGGCCCAGGAATGCACGCAGTTCTTTTTTTGTTTTGGGAAACGAAGTCTCTGATATCGCCCTCACCTTTTCCGTTTGGGGCTTGATAAGGCCATGACCCAGGACGTATCCCAGATATTTTACTTTGTGAAAGGCTATTCTTGATTTCTTAGCATTGATCCGTAATCCCGCGTGGTCGAGGGTCTCCAACACCTGTTGTAAATGCACGAGATGAGTCTTCCAGTCGGGGCTAAACACCACGATGTCGTCCAGATAGGCGGACGTGAATGCTGAGAGGTCTTGTAACACATTGTTCATTAGCCTCTGAAAAGTGGCGGGTGCTCCGTGTAGTCCAAACGGAAGCACTGTAAACTCATAGTGTCCCTCAGCAGTGGAAAACGCGGTTTTATGGCGGTCCTCTTCTCGCAGTGGGACCTGCCAGTAACCTTTAGTAAGGTCTATCGTGCTGATAAATTTGGCTTCTCCTAGCTTCTCAATCAGTTCATCAATTCTCGGGATGGGGTAGGCATCGAACTTGGAGATTTCATTCAGGGCGCGAAAGTCCATACAAAAGCGTCTTGTCCCGTCGGGTTTAGGTATCAGAACAATCGGACTTGACCAGTTACTGTGGGAAGGGCGAATCACGCCGAGTTTCAGCATGTCGGCCACCTCTCGTCGTATGTCCTGTCATCTGGCCTCCGGGATCCGATAGGGGCAGATTTTAACGGTCTTACCCGGACTAGTTTCAATGCGATGTTCCGCCATGGAGGATTTCCCAGGAAGGTCGGAAAACACATGATCCTGTTTCCTAAGGACTTCCATCAACTCCTGTTTTTCTTCTTGTCTCAGGTCTTCGTTGATCACGAGTTGAGGTATGGTGCTGGAACCCGGGATCTTATCCCCTTCTACTAGGTGTATCTCCGCAGGAGGTTTACCAAGCCATTTTTTTAACATGTTAATGTGATACACCTGTTTTTTTCGAGCGTTCATCTGCAACCTGTAAGTGGTGTTTCCGATCGTATCCACCACTTGGTATGGCCCGCTCCACTCGGCTTTGAATTTTTGAGTGGACGAGGGCAACAACACCAGTGCCCAATCTCCTTTCTCCATCTTTCTCCATTTCTTTCCTTTGTCGTATACATTTTTTTGTTTTTCCTGGCTTTTTTCTAGATTGGCGAACGCCAGGTCTCGTAACTTGCCCAGTTTGGAACGGAGGTTGCGTGCATATTCCAATGTTTTAGCCGTCTCTTCAGGGGATTCCTTCTCCCAGGCTTCTTTGGTCATGTCCAACAGCGATCGCGGCTGTCGACCATATAGTAATTCAAAAGCAGAGAACCCTAAACTGCTTTGTTTCTGTCCTCTAATGACATACAGGGCGAGTGGGAGGACTTGATCCCACTCGGTACTGTTGACCTCTAACATTTTTCTCAAGGTAGTTTTCAGCGTGCGATTGTACCTCTCAACGAGTCCATCAGTTTGAGGGTGGTACACTGCGGTGCATATTTGATGGATGTGTAGCACTTTACAGACCTCTCCCATGAGACGAGATACGAAGGGGGTTCCTTGGTCTGTCAGTATATCCTTTGGGAACCCCACTCGAGAAAACAGTTCCAGCATTTTGTCAGCGACATTCTTAGTGGTTGTCGAAGTAAGGGGGAAGGCCTCAGGGAATCTAGTGGCGTAGTCAACGACCACAAGGACGTATTGGTGTCCTTTTCTTGTTTTCGGGAGAGGCCCGATGATGTCCATCCCTATTCTTTCAAATGGAACCCCTATGATGGGGAGGGGTTGTAAGGGTACTGCTGGGGGTCTGGTCATATTTCTTTTTTGGCAAATGTCACATTCTTGGCAATAAGTCATCGCGTCTTTATATATCCCAGGCCAATAGAAGCATTTTAAGAGATTCTGAGTCGTTTTTTCTGCCCCAGTATGTCCTGCGACCAGGTGGGAATGTGAAAAAAACAGTACTTGTTCCCTGAACGACACCGGGACCAGCAACTGTTCCGGGTCGTCTTCTTTAGCCTGTCGGTACAGTAGTCCATTCTTGATGAACAGGCGAGGATATCTTATGGGTACCGTTCCCTGGTTTTGGTGTGCGTTCTCCCAGGCATTGAACAACATTGCATCATTGGCCTGAGCGAATTGAAAACTGCGGTCCAGGTCCAGGGGTCTGGCGATGTCAATGCTGCTGCATCCGACTTTGTTCCGGTTGTCTCCTTCATCCGTTTCACATTACCCATGCTACGTTTAAACATCGTGAGAAAGGCCGGATTGTCTGTCCCGATTATCAGGTCTTCCGGAAGTGTAGGTAATACCCCGACTCTTACTCGTGATGGTGGGCCTTCCTGTGGTATCAAAGTTATCACGGCCACGGGGTAGGGTTTCACGTCCCCGTGGACGCACCGTATGTACACCTGTTCCTTGGGGATGATATTCTGGGGACGCACGTGGTGGGCCTGTACTACTGACTGGCGGCAGCCTGAATCTAGTAGGGCTTGTACGGGGTTACCGTTAATCATCATACTTACGCGGTATGCGTTTCCCATTTCCGCCGAATAAAGGACGGTGCGGGGTAAGTACCCGACCTCCATGGGTTCCTCTGCCGGTTTTCTCCTAGCTCATAGTCTGGCAATATGACCCCAGGTCCCGCACTCAAAACACTGAGGCCCACTGTGAGGGAGCGGTCCGTTTCTCCAGGTTCGAGGTCTCGGGGTTTCTGGGATCCTTATTGGTCTTTTCTCCATTTTGAAGGTGGTGTTCTGTTTTTCGGTTTTAGCTGTCAATATCGGTCTCTGTTGTACTCGGGAGAAGGTGTTGGCCATCTCGACGGCCTGTGCAGTCGTCAGGTCATGGTGCTGTTTTAGCCATCTTTGAGTGGCAAATGGTAACGCTTCTAGGAACTGTTCGAGGTAGATGCGGTCCATGATATCCTCTTTAGTGCTTTCATTGGGGCTAAGCCATTTGTCCGCGGCCATCTTCAACCTAACAAAGAGGGTTTTAGGCGTCTCTCCGGATACTCCCCTTTCTCTCCTAAATCGGAGCCTATATGCTTCTCTGTCTAGACCCAGGTGGTCCAAGATAATCCTTTTAATGTCCGAATACGGGGTGTCTCCTCTCGGGTTCGCCACCTGATAGGCAGCCTGGGCTTCCCCAACCAACAACGGGGCCAAAAAGAATGGCCTCTTCACCCCGTGCCAGCCACAGGCTCTGGCCGCCCGCTCGAAATTCAGCAGGAAGGCGTCCGGATCTTCGCCGGGTTGATACTTCTGTAAGGAGACGCCTCCTATGGTGTGCGGAATATTGCTCACGGTGACCGGACCAGAAGCGAGGGGGGGGGCCCAGCGCTCGGGCTGCTACTGCTGTTTTAATCAACTCTCTGTCCGCTTCAGCAGCCCGTAGTTGCTGCTCTGCCAGCCTTTCCAGTCTCTCCTGCCCTTGCACCAGGGCTTGTACGACTCCTTCCATCTTGTTGGTACAGACGGTGATTATGCCCGCATTCTCCACCACTGTAACGGCAGGACTAGGAAAAGGCAGGAGTCGTGTCTTTGTTATGCCAGGATTTATTTTCTCATACAAAGAATCTGTACATGTCTTTCGGACCGCTCCTCTGCGGGGAGATCTGCTCCGCTCTCTTCAGGTCTTCCGGAGTACTCCCTCCTCCCTTCTCCGGACGGGGCTCCTCCTTCTTCGGGGCTCCGGAGGCTCCGTGCTGTCCACCCTCGCCGGCACCGAAAAGGGGAAACAGAAGAGAGGCGGGTATCAGTTTGACAGGAGTAGCTCTCAGTACTTTACAAGGTAGGGGCCGTGTGGGAAACACCCAGTGCTTTTATACAAGTCGGGGACTCAACCTTAAGGCAACACGGAGGGGATGTGTTTGTGTAGGTAACCCGGGGTCAAACAAGGGGAACTATCACTAACTAAGTTATACGTCGTGCTCTCTTTTTAAACCAACCCAGAAGCGGTTATGTACCTCTGATAGCCGTACCCCTCCTGGCGTACGGCTGGGCGGATCGTGGTGTTGGCCTCCGGGCGTGTCCTTTTCGTCCTCTGCTCTCCCGTCCTGTCCTCCCGACTGCTCTTGGATGTCCGTGGCGTCCCCAGCGTTCGGATATACTCTCCGGTCCGGGGTCGGGGTTTCCTCCTCCTCCGCCAGGCAGACTTCGCTCATCCACCGTACGCTGTTGCTCCACTCCTTCCTCCCGTCTCCTCGTCCTCTGCTGCTCCACTCCTCCTCGCTGTTCTCCCGTCCTCCACTTCTCCACTCGTCCTCGCTGCTTCCCGCCACTCCGCCCTGCTCCTCACTGACCACTCCTCCGGTGTAGTAACACACCTGGTGCTTCTCGGATCCGCCTTTTATCCGAAGTCCCGGCTCCTCCTCCTCTGCCAGACCTTTGGTCCAGTTAAAGGGCCCGTCTTCTTCTTCGTCACAACTATACCTTTCCTGTCCGGTCCATATCGAGGAATGCGTGGGCTGTGGAGAGAAGAGGGGGGGTCACACATGGTCAGTTCGCGCCCTAGTGCGGGGCGGGCATGGGGGTCCTGGTTACACATACCTATGATAGAACAATCCTCTGTTTCAACTCAAGATGGCATCCTGGAAGGTAATCCAGGAGTGGACAAAATGGACTATTCCACCAGCTTCAAAATAAATTATGCAGATGTTTGGCTGCTGGGCGAAACTGAGGCCAGACTAGATGAATTTAGAAATATGGCCATACCATTGGTCACTGCCCTAAATTCCACCTCTTCGGCTGATTTTTCATTATTAATATTAACCAACTCAGCCCTTTACACAGCAACCAAGACACTGACCGGGCAGTAACACAAACTCAAACTGCAGGTGGACCTAATGCAATCACTGGAAAAAAGGTATATGAAATCAAATCCGAACACAAAGGTCAGATCACTAAAAACAAATTAAGCAGTGCAGTTGACTCAATGGCTATAGGTCATTGTACTTGTGCCCCTATTGTGGACTGGTGTTTGTATACTTAACACCGATTCCCACACTAATAAAGATCAGAGCGAATACACAAATCAATTAAACTTTAATATCGCGAATGTGGCGGAACTAAAATAAATTATGCAACATTAAGATTTGTCAAATTCTGTTAAGACAGGAGACACTATTTGCATCCAAGAAACATGGAGGCAGAGCTCACTGCCACTAGATGTACATCAGGACTATTCCAACCAGCAGAGAAAAATAATTTACATGGAAGGCCATACAGGGGTTTAACAACTTATGTATTGACAGCCATAAACTCTAAGGTAGAAATAGTAGAATGAAACATCAAATTCCAAGAGCTAGCTATGGGAAGAGTCTACCTAGGACAGCCACTGAATTCATTGCTCAAACTGAATGTCTACCTGAATCTATCTAAAGGACCCAATGAAAAAAAAAATAAAAACTTTCAGCGAGTAATTGGAAGACATGTTGTGTAAATTTCCAACACATGAAATCTTATTCATGGGTGACTTTACCTTGAGAAAACTGTCCCAAAAGGTTCCGTACACTATCAACCCACTGGAAAGAAAGTACAAACTACAATATATACTACAGGATCATAAACTTTCCCCTGCCCGGGAATTGCACATTAAGAGCTATGCAAGTTCAAGTTCTTATAATAGTGGGTCTATACTGGACAACATTTTTACATCAAGACTTCTCGACTTGCATTACAGAGAACTGTCTATCCAGCAGCAAAGTTAGTCAACATGATCACTTTCCTTTACTAGCACACTTTGACATTCCATACAAAGTTGGAATAAGTCTTCCATTAATCAACATCTCTAATGGTAAAGAAGAGTCTAATGTGATGAAAAAAATAAAATGGTGTAAATTAACAGAAGAGCAATTTAAATGATGGCAAATTGAATCAAATTCAAGAATTAACCCAGCTAAGGTCCAAAGGTTCTAGGGATCCTATAAGAAGATGTTCAGACACAATTGTTTCCATTCACAAGACATTAGTGGGCAAAGGTAAAAACCCTATGATCAAACGCAATCCCTTTTCTAGTAGTACAGATAAAAACCTTCTTTCAAGCAAGAGCTCAGAAGAATCAAAGCAGGCCTAAGGAAAGCCAAGACGATTTACAGGCAAGATGAAATAAATGAAAACACAAAAAATATCCTAATCGAAAGAAAGAGGTTATAAAGAAAGAGCCTTTGGGAGGCAGAGAAAACATATTACGATGGAGAATGGCTTAAACTGCATGCATTAATGGGGAGTAGAACTCAGTCACAGTTTTGGCATTAAGTTAACAGCCTACAAGAAACCGTGTACAAAAAAGGTAACTGTATATTACAAGAAAAATAGTTGGAGTACATTAAGGACCGATAAAAAAACAATTGTAACTACACTAGCAAATATTAGCCCTCTTTGGGGATGTGCCCACTTTGATTCAAGTAGAGGAGCACATTAGTATAAAATCAGTAAAAAAAGTCTCTTCAGTCAATTCATGAAAATGGTCTGCCAGGCTCTCCATTTAATTCTGACACTGACTTTTGGTCCAAGCATTTAACCCATCATTCCATGCAACCTACATGTATGCAGATGTTCCCGATTTGTGCAGTGGGTCTATAGTTCACCCCATACACACAAAAAAGGGTACGCAAAAGACCTGGCCAACTACTACCTGATTGCATTACTGGATGTTGAGGCCAAAGCCTATGCAAGAATTCTATTGGAAGTAGTAGAAGACTGAGCCAAAAAAGCCACCTTAATACCATACTTTTCAAAGAGGCAAAGTGAGTTGACTATAGATAATGGAGTGGCACTCTCAAATCTTGCTCACAGACTGAACGGCTCCTCCAAGTCCCGAATATTTGTGTGATGAGTGGACTACTCTGTGGCATTTGATGGTGTGAATTTACAAATCATATGGAAGAAAATAGCTGACTAGGATATTTCCCAACCCTTACTAAAAGCAAAAATCTCCTTCTATTCGGACATGTGAGTCCGTATCAAACTTGGTCATTGGAATAGGCTATCTCAAAAAGTCCATACAAACAAGGGCATTAAACAAGGCTTTGTATTGGCCCTGTTATTGTTTAATCTCTATAATCGGGACTTGGGGACTGAAATTGCAAAAGCTTTCCCCCCAAGTATTGGCACACATAAAATGCAAATACTACAATATGCGGATGTTCTAGATATTCTGGACCAAACAACAATAGACAAACAGTGATCACTGGACAAGCTGGACAAATACAATCAGAGCAACATGTTGACGGCAAATACAAACAAAACTAAAGTAATGATCTTTGGAAAACTCTAAAAGAAAACTCAAAGTGGGAAATTGTGCCCAGCAAGAACAGCTTACACTACTATCTTGGTGTTTGGCTAGCTGACTCTGGTAACAAGCACACACATCTAAGATCTATGGAAAAATATAGCATGAAGTTTAATATTCAATCTCTGCAAGGCAAATGCAAAACTGTACAGTCCATCAGCAGAGGCCATGATAAGAGTAATCAAGGTCAAATTAATTCCAACAATCTCGAACAGTCGACAAGGTTTTCCATCCAAAATAGATTCTATGCTGGATTGACTACAAATAGTCACGTACAAAAGGTTTTTAAGCTACCCTGTGACAAGATCATGTATGCATGTCCCAATTTCTCAAGTACAACTGCCAGATATTCCACGTCAAAGCAGATTCCCTTATGGCGGTACCGCAGTACATTTTGATTGGCCCTGCTAATGACTGTAACAGATTCTTAAATTCGGTGCATGCGGATCTGCCTTTTGATCCAAATACATTAAAAGCAAGTTGCTGGTCATACTCAGCACTTAAAGCAATTATTGAAAAAGTGGTTGTAGCGAAATACAGGGACGATGATAAACATACCCTGTGGCAACAGGAACAGTTTAAACATATTCCTCCCTTTTATTCAGCTAAGAGTTTATAAAATAACCACTAAGCAGGGAATTCAGGAGAAGCATTTTGGTTACAACATTCCTGGCTCTCCCAATTGAAGACATTCAACAGCAATGGAGGCATGGATCAGCAACAACCTTAAAGTTCAGATTGTGCAATTATAAGAATGAATCTTTCACTCATTTACTCCTCTGTTGCCCAAAATGTGGGAACACTCGCCCTACTCTTTTGGAACCTTTATTTTTATTACATGGGAGCTGATCTTTCAAGGTAGTGAAAACACTTTATCTTAACTCTGCAGATGTCACGGTCTTGGCCCACTAGGGGAATTTGTTTAAAACTATTTTTAGTACACTTAAGAAAGAGAACTAGAATATGGACTAAGCTGCGTAAATCATCCAGAGCCGCAAACACAATTCAGACACTCTTTTTCATATATAATCGCCTCCTACTGACACCACTTATCCTTAGCGAGAGACATCCTGACACATCAGATAAATGTTGGACTTGCTCCTCACCACACGCAGATCTATCTCACATGTTCTTTAATTGCACCCAAGTACACAACTTTTGGATTAAAGTATGGTCTCAGGTTAACCTTATCTTTTCAACTAATCATCCTTTTTCTGTCCCTCGTATCTTTTTAGGTAGCATCTCACCTATCTGGGATCACTGTACTTTTAGTGTAAGAATAATTGATGTGCTATTAGCAGTGGCATTTCAGCAGATAACCAAACATTGGAAAGACTTTTCCAAAATATCCTTCCAGGTGTGGTGGTATGCTGTCTGCTACAATCATAGACTAGACACAACGTTTGTTTACCCAACGCACTTAGCTCCAAAACAGAAAGAAATATGGGATCCAGTTACAACATTTCTTAGTACAAGTGCTAAACGATCTTTGTCTCAAACCCCTTCTCAACAAGAAGTTGCTAAACCTCCATAAATGTCTCCAGATGACATCTCTCTCTCTTTTTAACCTTATTATCGTTCATTTTTATCTTGCTCAACTGTTTATTATATGCTCAATTGTCTATACTTATAATTTGCCGTTTATCCCTGCATATAGTTTTATTCCTTTTAATTGTCTATTTTGATGATATTTTCCATTGTTATCCTGTATGTTTTTCTTATCCTTACTATTGTTTTATTTTACATGCTTTTATCTTATTTGCATTAATAAACTTTTCTTGAACTGAAAGAAAGAGAACTAATGTACTGTCTTAAATTATACCGGAATAACTGATTGATTCAAAGAGTCTATGATCTTAATGTGGAACACTTGTCTTTTTGTTTCTGTTTTGGGGGTTACACAGGCCCTTTCTGGAACCTTTTAGCATATGAAATGTGTTCTCAACATGGTTTTGTGATGACGGTCTGGATTTTGTTTAACTGTATATTTTATTTCACTTTACAAAACATATTTTATTTTACTTTACTTTTGGTATCTGTCTTTTTGGACTGTTGATGATTTTAATTAATCAAACAATAAATCACTTGAGGTTATATCTTTCCCCGAGTGCTATAATTTCAAGCCACACACTTTAATACATTAGCTAGTTATCAAGTACAGTATTAAAGGGTACCCCGCTCACCCTTCCACCATGCCATGCACACCTGGATACTGTTTCAGCAGTAGTAACTTGTAAGAACTATTTCTAACATTGCCAAACCCCCTCTCAGACTAACAACTGAGAGATCAGTATATTTGTAAGTGTACTGACAAGTCAATTCAACAAAAATGACTTACCTTAGGTAATCCAACACTTGAAGAGACCATCCGTACAGCTAAAAGTATTGAATTGTCTAAGAAAGAAGTGAAAGAACTTGAGAAGAAAAGTGAAGATGCAGTTTCCATAGTTAGAGCTAAAGAGAACAAAGAAAATAGGGCCACATCTAGTCAACAGCGTTTCGAGAAGAACAGTTATCCTGGTTCACAACGTTATGAAAGAATTTTTTTTTCTAGGAATGACATTTGTTATAGATGTGGAAATCTTTCACATAATAAGAGTAACAAATTCTGCCCTGCTAGGAATTCCACTTGTCGTACTTGTGGGAGGTATGGTCACTTTGCGAAAATATGTCAAAATTCTAGACAGGGAAATTCAACCTTCATCAATAAGTCTCAGGGACAGAGTAATGTAAGTGGGGTAGGAAATGTTTCTGAGTTATATGAAAATTCAGGAAAGGATTCAGATCCTATTAACAGTATCCAAGACGACCTTAGGGAGATGGTTGTGGTGGTACGGGAAGATGGAGTCATCACTGGGGACCCTTCAGATTGTGTTGACCCTTATGAAGATTTTGGTGTAGGCGACAAAGTAATTTCTTTACTAGTTGACTCAGGCGCAAGAGTAACAATGATCACTCAAGAATTGTTTGATGAAACTTGGCCTGAAAGGAAGCTCGAACCTCCTGATAAAGCGCCTGTTTCCTATGAAGGACGCAGAATAGCTTTGCTTGGGTATTTTGAAGATATCCTACAGTTCAGGGGTAGGAAAATATTTAGAAAAATATATGTTTCAATTAAAGGGTTAAGCATTTTGTGGTGGTTCCACCAGGGACTGTTTCAATTGATTCTGAGACCAGGAACAAAAGAACAGGTTAGTGTTGCAGAATCAAACGACTACATTGAAAATTTGGCTGTCGTAGAATCAAATGACTATACTGAAAATTTAGCTTCCAAGTTTCCAACTGTCTTTGGGAAGGGGCTTGGAATGATTAAAGGTTTTAACCACGAGATGAGAGTGAAGGATGGTGCCATCCCAGTTAAGCATAAGGTCAGGAGTGTCCCTTTTAGCGTAAGGGATAGTTTAGAAATGGAGTTGATTGAGTTATGCAAGAAAGGGATCATAGAACCAATTGAGTCATCCTTGTGGTTGTCTCCTCTTATTGTCGCCAGAAAAAGGAATGGTGATTTGCGCGTTTGTGTTGATTTGAGCAGTCTTAATAAAAACATCTGGATCGATTCACACCCTTTACCAAAAATTACAGATTTGTTGTCTCTTACTAGAGGCGCAAGATGGTTTACAAAGTTGGACTTGGCTTCCGCATACCATCAAGTGGTGTTGAGTCAATCTTCTAGACATTTGACGGCATTTGTTTCTCCTTTCGGTAGTTTTCAATACTGCAGGATGCCGTTCGGCCTCGCGTCAGCTGCTGCAGTTTTTCAAAGGCTAATGAGTCAAATGTTTAAAGATACTCCTGGAGTGATTGTTTTCCAGGATGATGTTTTGATTTTTGGCGAGAACAAAGAGGATCATGACAGTTCATTAAATCAAGTTTTAGAAATCATGCAGGACAAAGGTATTGTACTTAAAAGTGAAAAGTGTGTTTTCCTAAAGGAGAAAATGGAATTTCTTGGACACGTAGTCTCGCATGATGGGGTGGAACCACGTCCTGGGTTGGTAAAAGCCATTGTAGATGCTTCTCCCCCAGTCGATAAATCTGGTTTGAAGTCATTCATTGGTCTCAGTGAATTTTACTCTGGATTTATCAAGGACTATGCGTCAAGAGTTCAACCACTAACAAACATGTTAAAGAAAAGTGTGCCGTTTGTATGGGACAAGAACTGTCAAGAAATTTTTCAATGGATCAAGTTACAGTTAGTGAGTGACAGCATTCTTAAACCTTTTGATCCTAATAAGGAATGTGTTGTGACTGTGGATGCTAGTGGTTTTGGTCTTGGAGCTGTATTTACTCAAAAGAATGGCCAGTTAGATAACACCATTGCATATGCTTCGAGAGTGTTGCGTGGGGCAGAGATGAATTTCTCTGTCATTGAGAAAGAGCTTTTGGCTTGCTGGTGGGCGGTCAGGAAGTTCAACCCTTTTCTCTGGGGTAGTCATTTTGTTATACGAACGGACCATAGTCCTTTAGTCTCTATTTTAACTGGAGAGAAGATTAAGGAACATACTCCAAGGATTGCTAGGTTGTCGACAAAGTTACTTCAGTACAATTTTGACATTGTCTATTTACCTGGTAGGAAGACTGTCAGGGCAGATTACTTTTCACGTTTTCCTATTACTGGGAATGATTTTGACTTTGAGAAGGAAGATGATCAGGAGGATTGTTTTGTTGCTGCTTTAGACCTTGAGGGAATGTGTGCTGTAAATGAAGTTGAATGGAAGAGGTAGTTGTTAAAGGATGAAGTACTTGTTCAAGTCGTCAATTATTTGAAATGTGGTTGGCCCAAGGAAAAGAATGTATCTGGGCAATTTCAGACCTTTGTTAAGATTGCCGATGAGCTCACAGTTGAGGATAGTATTCTTCTGCGTTGTGGAAGGCTTATACCTCCTGAGAGTTTGAGGAAACGTCTAACTGAAGGTGCACATGAAGGACATTTGGGGAAAACTTTCACGAAACGTAGGTTGAGGGATGTGTTTTGGTGGCCGCAAATGGATGTTTGCGTTGATACCTTGGTTGATAATTGTGTTATTTGCAAGTCCTCCGACAAAAGTCACAAAGTAAGGACACCCCCTTTGGAGCCTATTCCATTCCCGGAGAGAGCGTGGGAGAGGATTGGTGTTGATTTAGTTGGTCCATTCAATCTCTTACCTTCTTCTTCACATTTTGCCATCCTTGCCATTGATTATTACTCCAAGTGGCCGGAGATTTGTTTTATTAGTGAACCCTCTTTTGCTAATGTAGTTCTCTTTTTAAAATATATTTTCCTGAGGGAAGGGTTTCCCTCCGTTGTTATGACGGACAATGGTGTACAGTTCGTTAGTTCAGAATTTGAGTGTTTCTTAAAGCAAGGTGGTGTTACTCACAAAAAGAGTTCTTTCTATCACCCCCAGGCTAATGGCCTTGTTGAGAGGATGAATCGTGTGCTCAACAATTGTGTGCAGTGGGCTATTGCTAGTAAGTGTGTTGTTGAGAATGCTGTGCATTCCATGTTATGGTTTTATCACACCACTGTACATTCGTCAACTGGGGTGTCTCCTTTTGAACTTCTAAGAGGGAGGAAACCTTCAACGAAAATCTGTCCTGGTTGGATGTCAAAATGGGTGAAAATGAATGTTATGGATGGCATAGATGGATTTGTGAGGGACAAAATTACTGGAGTACAAGCGAAGCAGAAAGTTTATTTTGATGAAAGAAAAAGAGCTGTTTCTCATAACATATGTGCTGGTGATGTTGTTCGTATCAAAAATCCAGTTCATGTCACCAAGGGAAGAAGCAAATTCTCCGAGCCATTAATTGTTGATAAAGTTTGCGGTAATGCTGTGCGTGTGAATAACAAGAATTGGTGGAACATTTGTAAAATTGTTAAAGTCAAAGGTGTGGACGTTGACTCTAATAACTTTTTGTCTAGTTCTTGTTCTGATACCATTAAGGGAAATGGTAGATGTAACGATGTGAACTTTGTGCCAGAACTTTGCAGGAGTTCGAGAGTCTGTAAAATTCCTGTACTTTTGCAAGGCTTCTTAATTTGACAGTTTGGCTTTGTTTTAAAATTTAAAAATGCCTTGTGCATCTTACCTTGTGTGCAGTGCCGCGCGGAGCCTCGCATCAACCTTCTATGACGTTTTCTACCTTCTTGGTTGGCGTTGCTGCACATATACGTCTGGCAGCAGGAGCGTGCCGTGAGCCTCTCGGCGGGGGTCTCCTGAACGTGCCGCCATCTTGGGATTTCCACGAGCAGGCATACTGTTTGTCTCTTGTGCTCCGTGGGGTTCTGCCAACCAATGTCCTCTCAATAAAGTTTTCTCCAGTGTCAGAACGTCTTAACAAGCCTCCGTTTCTTCAAAGCCTCCATTTCCTCAATTCATCCGTCGGAGTCCAAGTCACCGGACACTTGCCAAGAGTTCTTGTATTCTTCGCGCATCTTCAAGCACTTCGTTTGGGCAATGTATTCTTTTCAGGAAAAGGGACACCGGACTTCCTTCAGCTTATTTGTACTGTGGCGAAATTCTTCGTGGTGAGTTTCTTGTTGCCCCGACACGTTTTCAAATTCGTTGGGCATGATCTCTGCTGCCCAGCGTTCTGACATACTGCAATGTACTTGGGAATTTACCTTGGCGAAGTTCTCCCTTACGGATTGTCATGTAAACATTTTCAAGGGCCTGTTTTTCATTCCGGTGACAGGCACACCTATGACTGTGGTTATTCAACTTGCATGTTTTAATTTACACATTAACCAACAAGCATATTTTTAACTTATAGTGTGTTCATTTTAGAAATGTGTGAGAAATGTGTCACTTTTCTTATGTTGGGTTCTCTCACCCTCATGTCTACACTACTGGTAACTCTGGTGTCACATTTCTTATGTTGGGTTTTCTCACCCTCATCGTTTAGGGTTCTCTCGCCCTCATTTCTGTGCTTAAGGGTTCTCTCACCCTCATTTCTGTGCTTAAGGGTTCTCCCACCCTCATTTCTGTGCTTAAGGGTTCTCCCACCCTCATTTCGGTGCTTAAGTTTGGTACATGAGTTCTCTTACTCATGTCTGCGCAAAAGTTTTGTTTAAGGGTTCTCTCACCCTCATTTGTGCATCATTGTATCCCTGTTTTTGGGATGGGTTTGGGTTGTAGTCCCATTTCCCCTCATGGTCCTTACCATTAGTTAACCCTCATTTCTGGGTTATAGGGTCAAAGTCTTTTCTTAGGACTTTATACCTTCTCTGCCTGTGTTGGACACTTTCTTGTACATAATTTGCGTGCATGGTCTCGTGTCCAGTGTGTAAGACACATTTTCAGTGTTGTGTGTAAGCTGTTTGTGCTTCACTTTTATTGTGTCTTGGTTTGACACTTTGTGCTGCACCTGTTCGTGCCGCGTGTGTTTTTGGGTTTGTCCTCATAACACTTTCGTTTATGGGTCTACCCCATATTTTTACTGTTCCTCACTTTTTTTTTTTAGGTAAGCCCAGTGGAATTTTGCCACATTGTGCTGCACCATCCAGTGCTGCGTGTGTTCTTAGGTCTGTCCTTTGTAACACCTTCGTCTATGGGTAGCTCCATACTTTCAGGGTTCCTCACATGAGGAGTGGAATTTTGCCACATTGTGCTGCACCATCCAGTGCTGCGTGTGTTCTTAGGCTTGTCCTTTGTACACCTTCGTCCTGGGTTTAGTCCTTGTTTTCTGAGTTCCTCATTTGAGGAGTGGCTTTTGTCTGCCACAGTCTACCTTTGTGGAGATCTTTTCTTCATTCTAGATCTTACTCACTTGCTTTGTGAGTAAATTTTTCTTTTTATCTTTTTTTTCAATATTAAAGGAGGAGGATAGTGTCAGTGCTTGTGTTTACTGTCTCTTTCTTCCTTCTTTATCTTGTTTGTCTGTTTTCCCTCTCGTGGTGTGGTTTCCTCCTCATCCCTGGGTTTACGGATTATTTTCATCAATTGTAATTTAATTGTCTATAGTTTTCCTCTTCACTGATTGTTTCCTCTTTCTTTTCTTTTCGTGAGGGAGAGGATAATGTAGTATTCTGAGTTGTATATTTATGTTCCTGCATTTCACTGCATCTAGCTGCTCAGCCAGCGTGAGTGTTCCATGTAAGAATGTTGGTGTGATTGACATGTATGGAATGCTTGGGTGCTTGGGATGAGAGTTTGCAGTGAAGATGGGCTGAGCAGCTAGGAGGCTGCTTGTTCCATAATAAGGCTGCTTGTTCCAGTGTTATACTTCCTGTTATCTATCTATGGCTGAATAAACCTACTTCATGATCCATCTACATCTGCCTCGGCTACCTCATTATATGTATGTACGACCTAGATACTACAAACTGCACTCTTTTTGAACATGTAAATGCTGCTATACAGGAAGTGGCCAGTTCGAGCCCTCTCCAGTGACTGCTGATGAAGGAGGGAGTGGGCGCAAGAGACAGAACCCACCAATCACCACCGAGCCTGCAGCAGGGATCCCAGCAACCAATAAAGAGGATATAGTGCTGCCCATGCCATGAATGAGAATATATACATACTAGCAGCCCGCCCCAGCGTTGCCTGGGGTAGAAAGGAGCTGGGGGCAGCATTTCAGGCTTGCGTGCACTACCGCCCCGGCCCCCGCCTGCCACAACATTGTCTGTGTCCCGGACAATGTCGTGGCGGGAGGGGCCCGGGGCGGGAGTGCACTCAAACCTGAAATGCTGCCCCCAGACCCTGAGCCTTACCGCAGTTGTTCCGGGCCAACCTCCCGCACTGGCTCCCTCCCATCCCGTGTCCCTGAAATGCTGCCCCCAGACCCTGAGCCTTACCGCAGTTGTTCCGGGCCAACCTCCCGTACTGGCTCCCTCCCGTCCCGTGTCCCAGAGCCTTACCTGAGCCGCCGCTCCTCCCCGAGCTCCTCACTTCACCGCAACTCCTCCTCGTTATCACGTACATTGCGGCCAGTGCTAAGTCGTGGCCGTCAGCGTCGCGGCCGGGTCTACTTTCAGGGCAATACTTTTTTTTTAAGTTATATTTTTAAATGTACGTTTTTTTTAATTTTCTATAGCCTATGTCAATCTGCACACCCTGAGGATTACAAAAATGTATTGGGTGTGTGGATTGGCGCTGTGGTTCCCGAGTTTACCTTGCCAAAAGGTTTGTGTTCTCCCTTTATAATAGTAGTATAGATAAGCAGCATACAGCTGAGGCACCTCTGATAATTGAAATTATTTCATCTGCCGTTCCATGGGTTAACGCGGGTGCATCATCATTGTCATCTGAATGTCCAGTGCTCTCAGCTTCACTTGAGTCCACAACCGAACCATATCAGGCTCAGCATTCCTCAGTGACGGGGCCACAGCCACTGCCTGCTGCTTTCCATCCTGGACCAAGGAGCTGCTGTGAAGATAGGTGCATCCCCTTCTGTCACCTTAAATATAGTCTTTTGCATTTTGAAGGCCAGTGTGGGGGTGGGGGGCTATTCATTCCATCTATCTTCCCCTCTGTATCACAGCTAGCACCCAAGTCCCATGCCTCGTTTTGAGTAGAGATTTTTTTTAATTTTCCATCCTTTTACATGAGCAATTTAACTGGGTAGGGTATTGCATATTGGAGGCTGATGTCACACAGTCACTTCTTCAAAGTCAGACAGGACACCCTCTGTTGTTTCCCTGTTGCAGTAAAATCCGTAAAAATCGACACTTGCATGTTATGCATGATGTAAGGGCCAGTGGTGCTTGCCTGGTACAGAATATAGGGGCATATTATCAAGGGGGTTTATCTCCACTTTTTTGGCTTTAAAAGCCAAGAAAGCGGAGATAAAATTATCTCCCTATTACCTAGCTGTCGCTAACACCAGTTAGCGACAGCTAGTAGGAGATAGCGACCATCTTGGGCCCCACTTTGCATGTCAGTGATATTTATCACTAATGACATGCAAAGTGGGCGTGCCAAGATATTAGCGACTGAAAACAGTCGCTAACATCGCTATCTCCTATTACCAACTTTTGGAGATATTCGTGCTACGCGCGAATATCTCCAAAAGGTACCACCTGCCCTGAGCAGTTCTTAGCCATGTTATCCAATGGGAGGTGGATAACATGGCTAAGAGCATTACCTCGGTATTGCATGAATATCGCTGACTTTTCAGCGATATTCATGCATTGCGGCGATTTTTATCGCATTTGCGATAAACCTTGGTAATACCAAGGTTTATTTGCGGTAAAAATCGCCGCAGCTCAGCGGTAAATTTTTGTCTCTAACCAAGCAATAGCGATAATTATCGCTATTGCTTGGTAATATGCCCCATAGTCTCGATCTCTACAGTGCAATGATCTAGCCACCACTGGCCTCAGCGGTACACCATGTTTTAGGGGATGCAAAGACACTCTATGAGCCCTCTCAAGTACATAAAACTAAAAGAGCCTCTTCGGGCCCACTGTGTCCTTCAGCCTGTCGTCAAGGAAAGAGAACACAGAGTGCAACCCCACTATGTGAATGTTGTTCTCATGTCCCTCCTGGTCCTCGATTTTTGCCCCCAGTGTTTGCACCTGGTCCAGTATATCAGAAAGGTGGTTTTTCAGTTCTGCTGTTTAAGTGGCCAGTTTGCTTTCCAGTAGATTTGTGGATCCAATCTCCCCCAAAATGGCATCCAGCTTGTTGGGCTGCCGGGTTCCAGTCACAACAGAGGCACCACTGCTGCTGGATGTTTTGCTAGGCTCAGCAGAGGCCTCAGTCATGGCCTCCTCACTCTGCTGCTGGTTTCTACCCATTGCGATATCTACTCTTGCATAATTCACTTGTGGTGCTGTGTTTCACCCCGACCACCTCTGCAATATAGACTGAGGGGTCCACTGCCCCAATGTTTCAAGGGCGTCTCCTTTACAAGCTCCTCAGCACTCTTCACTTATCATTAGGGTTGGATGGAACCTTTAATTCCACAGGTGGAATTAGAGAAATTTAGTAATTCTGCATGAATCTTGGAACACTGAACTACAAGAAAATTCAGACGGAATTAATCTGCAGTGTTTGGTTTTTAAACAGAGCTGGAAGTGGGAGCAGCCCTTCTATATTTAAAAAACACTGCAAATTAAACTTTAATCAGCGGTGATTTTTAAACATAGAGGGACAGCCCAATCTTCTAGCCCTGTTTAAAAACCACTGGCTTCAATCCTGGGCACACCTCTCAGCACCCTACGTACTCTGAGTATATAAAGCTTATATACTTTGAGTATGTAAAGACGCTGAGGGGTATGCACTACAGTGCCAAATACCAAATGCACGTACAGTGCATACCCCGCAGATCCCTTTCATACTCTGCAGTAATCACTGCAGATATGTAAGGGGCCGAGTGGTATGCACTATAAGTTCATTTGATATTTGATAGCACTATTTCTTAGCGCAAAATGCATCCTCGCATCTATTTTTGGACGCAAGGGTGCATTTTGCACTTAGAAACAGCGCCAAATTCTCATATTGCTCCCTGTCGCGGAATCTCACACAATTGTAATGGAATTCCACTGATTCAAATTCCACCAATTCTGCCCACCCTTACTTATCGTACTTATCATACAGGAAAAATGGTCACAGTGGAAGCAAGAATTTCATCAGAACCCATCACCCTGAATAACCACATAAAATAATCAGAACTCAAATTCAAAAGGAAATGTTTTCATCATTTAACATGAGTTCAAAGTAATTTGTATAAAGGTGCTCCGAAGAAAAGGGTTTAGCAACTGTGCAGGGGAATGTGCTCAAGTGAGGGTTTTGTGGAAAAAAAGGAGAATTGTGCAATATATATACAATCTATAAAATACACAGTATTATGCAGATACCGTCAATCAATCACTGTTATCTAGCTGTGGGTACAAAGCCAGTGCAGGTATATAGGGAACAGTTGAAGTTTCAACCCCAAATGAAGAGGAGCATTTAATCCTTCGACCCGGGTCTTCATCAGGACAAGGGGAGCCACCTTGTTCCACAGGAGTATTGTCCGCATCGGCAGAAAATTCTAGTTAATACAAATCTGTTAGAGTGCACACTTTATTTAATCTTCGTCCGTAATGGAGGAATGAAGTGGCTGCCTCAACTAGAATTATTCTGCCGATGCTGACAGGACCATCCATTCAATGGTTGTTGATTATGATGATATGCGCCGTTAATACTTAACCAATTCTGAGAATACTCATCCCTATGCCCTAGTAGCATGTGGGCCCATTCATTTGAGCTACTCCACGGACAATCCTGTGCTGTAATTGGCCCAAAATCAAGTGATTTTTTGATTTCCTCCGTTATTGTACAACACCCCTACTTATCAACGGCCTGGGCCTGCACAAGAACACCTCGAGTTCCAGGGCCCCATAAATCCTGCCAGCAGCTCACTATGCCATCACCAAGTCCATAGGGGTCCCTCAAGTAATGCAAGCTTGGCCGCTTTTCACACACACATCAGAAAACATTTGAGGCCTCAGCACTGGCCAAACCCTATAATAATTCTCTGTCTTTGGGTTAGCTGGCTTCAGTTGGGACATGGGGACTATTGTTGTGCAGTCTCCTTGTCTGACTCTCTGCACTTGGGGCTGGAGTCCTCACCCCTGGTGGTTCACCATTCTCCAGACTCCACTCCTCCAAGGAGGGGGGCTGATGAGTGTTGCCTGGTCTAGCCACCTGGTTCCAAGGTCCTCTTGAACCAGGACGAGTTCCTGGTTACAGTTTTCCCTTGGTGCCCGACAGTGACCATGGTCCCTTGCATCCTGGTGATATACCATGGATTCCTTTTGAAAGGTGTCCAGAATTTTTACCCAGGGTGACGATCTTGAATGAACACCATGTCCCCTACCCTGAGGGCTGGCCTATGGGCTCCTCGGTCTCTGCAGGCTTTTGTTTTGGTGTCCCGTCACTTATCTTATGGAATCTCTTCGCCTAAAATGGCTGGCGGGGACAGTGCTTCTTCCGGGTCACTTCAGCAGGAGATACACTGGCACACTCTTGGTTGTGCTGCATGGGGTTTGCTGTTAGGAGATTAGAAAACTTTGGAGGCATGTTTTGAGGCCCTCTCCATGATCAGACCCTACCTCAAAGTCTTTTTGTGGGTCCTCATGAACTGCGACACTGCCCATTGGGTTTGGGCAACATTGGTGTTATCTTTCTGTGTGGGATCCCAAGACTCTAGAGATTGTTCTCGAAGTCCATGGCATGAAATAGTGGTCCATTGTTGGTTCTGATTACATGAGAAAGTCTGAACAATCTGGAGCACTGCCTTGAATTCTGTGAATTGAGTCACTTCCACTACTGGGTATTTGGAATGATCAATCATAATGATGATAGTCAATCTTCCTTCGAGGAAACTCCCAAAGTCCATGCTAGGGTAGGTCCAGGGGTGCTGAGGACTGTCCTCTGTGACCACCGGGACTTGCCCTGGTTCACTTCCTTTGATTTGACAGAGGGCATACTTGTGGACCACTTCGTCGACTAGCTCATCCATCCCTGGGAACCAAACTTTCCTCCTTAGCCTGGCCTTGGTCTTTGCCTTGTCCTAGTGACCTTGGTGTGACAAGTCAACCACTTGGGGCCAAAGTATCCTTGGGACCACAATGCGGGAGACTCTGAGAAGGAGTCCATCCATGGTGTAGCTAAGGTTATGGTAAACACGCCATAGTTGAGTGAGGACAGCTTTGTCTTCTGCATTCCATCCCCTGACTCCATTCAGAAAATGCTTCCATTGTAGGTTGTGAATAGCATCCACTGCTTTCTAAAGACAGGGGTCCATACTGGCTGCCATAATGTCCACAGATATTTTTGCATCAGGGCAGGCACTTTGCACAACCATGTTGACAAAGTCCTCGGTCAACTCATCCTCATCTTTGTCATCTTTGGATCCTGTCCCTGGCTGCCTTGAGAGGAAGTCCGTGGAGTTCAGTGCTTCGGGTCTCTACATCACAGTGAAGTTGTACATCTGTAGCTGTACATCTCACCGCTCGATCCTGGGTGGTGCAATGCATGATGTCCCAGCAGTAGTCTGTGGTCTGTGATGACCTGGGAGTGACAGCCACACAAATAGAGATGAAAATGTTGGCAATTCCACTGGATTACTAGGGCCTCCCTCTCAATCTGCACATATCTGGCTTCCGGTGCTGTGAGTACTCTACTGGTGTTTTTAATCAGGACTCATGTTTTGTGGCTCGATCCCTGCATGAGGACACCCCCCAGCCCTATGGGGCTAGCATCCACAACCAGTTCTGTGTTCTGTCCAGAATCATAGTATGTCATGGTGGCAACACTCATAAGGGCCCCTTTTATGCTTCAGAAAGCCTCCTCTGCCTGGTCAGCCCAGTTCCATTTGACACGCACCTACATGAGGGCCCTTAGCAGTCCAATAAGGATGCCTGGTTCGCAATGAACCAGCCCAGTATGTGTCTAGACCCAAAAAACTCCATGTTTCTTCCTTGGAGAATATGTAGGAAAGAACTCAATCGACTGCTCAAAGAAGGAGCACTTCTCCTTATGTAGACTCAAGCTGTGCTTCGCAAAGTGGGCTATGGGTGTCGCTGAGGTGCTTGTGATGCTCCTCAATTATGTTGGAATATATGAGGATGTCATTGATAAAGTTCAGCATGCCTGGCGGGCCAGACAATACCTCCCTGATAGTATTCTGGAACACCTCTGCGGCTGGTGGTACCCAGCATTGAGGTCTAGCTTAGAAAACCACTGGGTGCTGTTGAGATGAGGGATGATGTCATCCATGGTCGGTGTTAAATGTCTTTAACAGCGAATCACCACATTTGGGAGGTGAATGTTCATGCAGAAGTGCAGTCTCAGTCTGGGAGCAACAACCAGTAGGAACACCTATGGGATGGGTCCGTCACCTTTTCTATGACATCTTAGTGCTCCGGCTTCCTCAGCTCTGCCTTCACTTGAGGTCGAAGGTGGAAGGGGATGCGTCAGTGGCACAACGCCAATGGCTGGAAGGTGGGGTCAATGTGGAGCTTCACTTGTGGGTCTGATAGGCGGCTAAGGCAGCGGAAAAGACTGGGGAACTCCTTCAGGATTATGCTCGCTTGGTCAGTGTGCATGTGCCAGTTGAAGAAGACAAGGCCTTACTACTCTGCTACTTGGTAGCAAATGAAGGTACCAGTGCCTTCATTGGCAACATGTGAGCGGGTCAGTAGTTTTTGGTCACCTTTCTTGATGACCAGCTCGACAGCCCCCACTAAGCGCAGTGGGGGCTTGCTTCCGTATGCTAAGATTTTGACTTTGGAGTCTCCCAGCTGTGGCCATGCCTAAAGCTTTTTGTACTGTTCATAATCGATGATATTGACAGATGCCCCTGTGTCTATTATGGTGGGCCATGGTGGTGCACATGAAAGCCAGCTTTCTGTGCCTACCATCCAAGCACTGATGGAGTGCTTCCAACTGCTACTTGCACTGGAGATGCAGTCATCCAGCGAGAGGTGTTTCAAGGTGACTGGCCTCTTATGCTGGAATTGCGGTAAATGACCTTGTCCAACACAGCACTCCTACAGATGCATGCAAAGTGTTTGGTCTTCCCTCACTTGGAGCAGGCCCTGCCTCTGGCCGAACAAGCGTAGAGTTGGTGCTGATCCAGGCCGCAATAGCCACAATTGGGTGGGCCAGCTGTTGGTGTGGCTGCCACCGGGAGCCTACCAGCCCATTGTCATATTGCATCTACCCTTTCGGCCTTGACCTTTGGGGATCCCAGGTTGGATAAGTTCAAAGCATTGGCCATCCTGTTGAGGGCCAGTTCCATCTCTTCCACCCAACTGTTGTATAGCTCTTGCGAGAAGGTTAGGACTAGGATGGCATCCAGTGATATGCCAGGCTGGTGTGGAATAAGTTGCCTTAGCATTGTGGACCAGCAGCTTCGGATGATCTGGGCACGTACTTCCTTGGGTTGGTCGTCAACGACACATGAGCTGACAAGTTTTCTGAGTCGAGCATGGAAGGAATCGATGTTCTCATCATCTTCCTGCCTGGCTTGGCACAGTTTGGAATGCTCAAAATCCAGTTTGATCTGCCCACACACAGCCACGTCTTAGTCACCCTCTGCCCCTGTAGTGGGCAGGGTTTCAAAGAATTTGTAGACTTATTTGCCCCGAAGTTCAGGAGGAGGGACCTCTTCACTGTGCCGTCTGCTTTGTGTGTGGTACAAAAATAATTGTTAAGCCTCCCCACCCATCTGTGGCATCAGGGTGTACTGTAGGGGTCCGCCAGGGCTCTGAGTGGCTGTAGAGTGGGCAGCGAATGTGGGGGTTGTGTCCAGGTGGAGCTGGGGCCGAGCTGCACCTGCTTGCTGGTCATCCTCCATGGTGTGGAGAGACGTGACGGCTACAGAGGGGGGGTGCTCTCATGTGGTCCCCATCAAGCTGGTATGCACGGCATGTGTGCTCAGGAGGATGGTGCAGCAAAAGATGGTGTTAAATGCACTTAATAGAGGCCTGGCTGTTGGTGCAGTGAGAATCATTGGTCAGCAGGTAGCGCCAGAAGGTGCAATCCGGTGGCGTAGTAGTCTTTAAACACAAGCATTGGTATAGCCAATAGGTCTCGCCTTTGGTACCTTATAAGTGTTTAGTTATCCAGCACAATATCCATGGTGCAACAACATCAACTGTTGCATGGCTAAACACTTATAAGGTCCCAAAGGCGAGACCTATTGGCTATGCCAATGCTTGTTAGATGCAGACACCGATTTCCACCAACACCTCACAGCTTAGAATGCCTTAAAGTGCAAAACTGATAGGGTTTGAATACAAATATTAACAAAGACTTATGATTAAACAGGCCCTTGCATGCCCCTAATAAATCCACAATAAAAGGTTAGGCTCACATTGGAAATAATGGGGGCGTCCGCATGATGGTTAGGATAAGAATGTCAACCTTATATAATAGAAAACAAACGTAAAATATTTCAGTAGATGTTAGCCAGCTAAAACACCGATTGTCTTATAATATTGATAGGGATCAATCACATCAGTATCCAAAAATAGGTGCATGCGGATATATTTTCATGTACTATTTGTACTGTGTGATCTATTGATTTACTTGTCTGACTATGTTCCCTCATGTACCCTTCTATGTAAAGCGCTCTGATATCTGAGAAGATCTTGTTCGCGCTATATAAAACTTTTAAAATAAATAAATAAATAAACATTGAATGATCTACTTCCAAGACGGCCTATTAATTAAGGCAGGCTAGTAACAGCAAACGTGAAACGGTGAGATATGTTTAAGAAAAGTACATTAATACAACCAAATCACGAAAGCTCACAATAGAATACCAACGCGTTTATTCCTGCTCTCACATACCAGTAATTTACATTAAACCGCTCTTAATTCCAAATATCGGTAGGAAACCCCTTTGAGCTACGAATACGGTAACAGAACACGTTCTGAAAACGGATCAGTTCATCAATAATTCACAAAACGCCCCCCCCCATGCAGCAATCGCACCATGAGCTGAAATGAAAACATGTACAACCGTGATCATACTGGGGCTAGTTCCTAAGCCGTAACGACAATATACATAACAAAATGTGACATGTCAATACATTGCAGATATAACAAAGACGACACTCAAGTTAAAAAAAAAACAGACCCACCAATCTCATGGTACATACTGTGCACCAAACGGATGTCGACTCATGAAGAAAATGGAACCCAAAATGTACGTTGGCCATCTGCTACATGTCAACTGCTTTAAATAAATATAACTGCATCTATGCCAGTACTGTTTAATGGTATGCTTACATGTTTAAGTTCATGGGATCACCTTTCTGTCGGAATCCAGTTTTATCAATTTCTAAGGACATTATTAAGGTAACATCTGCGATACATTTTTACCACCTTTGTAACGTTGCCCAAATTCAATAATAACCTCAAGCAAACCTATTATTTAATACAAAAGTATGACGCAAGTATACATGATTCCCAAGGAGTTCGTTTTAAAACATTCAAAACGTTAACATTGGAATTCAAAAGGACAGTCTGTGCTCAATATGGGTTCGGTGACGAAACACTGGGATGTAAAAAAAAGAAGCCCTATAAAGTATTTTTAAAAGGTAACGTACATAAAGGGTATGCAACACCACGATGTTTAGACGTCCTAGGTCCCACAATGTAAGAGAACTTTGTATGGGATTGACTGAGCGCAGACCCACGTAGGCAACCCCCTGGGGACCCCTAGAACCACAGGCAGCAGGCCACATAAATGCCTTGCCATTCATTTGTGAAAACCCCTTGCATTGTAAAATGGTTTTATGTAGAGCTTGTAACCGCACTCCTTGCGTTTCTAATTAGAGGTGCGTTACTATTATCCAATTTCATAGCACTCAATAACTTACTCCTGAAGGATTGCAAACTAAGCCGACCAAGGTTGGGGCATGAACTGGTGACCAGCGGAATATAGTCAAGTCAGAAACGAGCATTTAGCAAAGTGAAGCCACTGATACCATGCGACGGGAGGGGGAAATTATGCGACACAGTTTACTAAATTATGCATCACGTTTTTTATAATAGTAAATTAATTAAAAACAATAATTTAAAACTTTTCAACCGTTTGAGGTAAAAAAGGTAACGTTTTTTATTAAAAATCCTCAAATTAGGGGGGAAATACGACCAATCCATCATTATGTAAAAAATTCTGCAAGATTGCATAATTCCTGTGGCAATGACCAAACTGGGCACCTTTTCAGGAACTCTTAATGCTATGCTTTACTGATTTACATCTGACCAAACAAGCAATTCCACATAGGACAATATATATTTGTAAAATTCCATTCACGTTCTTCTCGAAACCTCTAGACACATTAAAAGCTAAGATAACAGTTGTAGGTTCCCTGATATAAAATGCGCAACCCTAATCACATGCCTGCAGGGGGCCCACTCATCAGAAAAATCTTCAGGCACAGGATAAGAGTACGGTTAAACATATTTCTTTATTTGTGTGCCAATGGAAAATATTTGCTGCAAGGAAATAGCTTCGCCTACACAAAGGGCAACTGAAACAGGCACTGGCAAAGTCAAAAGTTCTGGTTTCATTCTGCCAACGCTTGTAAAAATACGAAAATAATAACTGCGGTTTACCTGCATTACAAATGCCATTTATCAAAATAAAACCGGTCTTAAAAAGAAAAATATTTAAAGTTTGATGACTAACTGAACTTTCAGATGTAAAAAAAATCTATAAAGGCAGTTGCAATGGATTTACTGGAAGATGGAATGATGCACCAAATTGCCAATAGCGCAAGGTTATTGTAATACTACTCTGGGCACAGCCAAAGCACACCAGGAATATTTTAAAGAATTTTAACTGTCAAGCAGACAGCTGCAATGTCAAGCCAGAATTAAAATTAAACTGCTTCAGGCTTTTTCACAACACTGCACCACTTATGGTAGCTGTACAATTCACGAGGTTCCTTTTTCTCAGATGAGCAAAGGGAATGCTAAGGACCACAATGACCCCTCTGACTAAAATCCTAAATCCCATGACTACCCAACAAGGCTGCATCACACTGAACCCATGTAACTTTTGAAGCTAAAAACTATGAGCCCAAATGATGACTTAAAGTCCTGACTGCCACTCCTTTAAGAAATTGCGACTACAGTTGCCAACATTTAAAACTACTTCATGAAACCTTCACCGTAAACACCTTTATATGCTCCCAAAAGCAATGACACCCATCACATACTCTCAGTCGTAAAAGCTACAAACTTAACCCTACAAATGTCTTTAAAAAGATACGATCTTTGACACCACTCAGTCCCAAAACGTATTTGGACATTTAAGATGGTGGCCACGGCACACCAAAATATGTTCTTTACTCTTCCTGTGCCCATCTACCAGAGGACTAAAATGTGTGGTATTCATACCAGCATCCATACCGCATGCTCCGCAAATAACAAGCATAGGCGCCGCTGGCTGCCGACAGCAGGGGGAGTAGCACGCACGGCAGCAGGGGGAGGAGGGGGGGCAGCGTAATTCCCTTGAGAGAGCGATAATTGCTACCATAAGGCGGCGCTCACTCCCGCAAGGGAATCATCACACGTGCACGCGTTGCCATTGAAGGCAATGGAACGCGTGCACGTTTTAGCCTGAAAAAGTCAATTGATGGCTACATGTCTCTTTCCTCGCAGCGCATGTGCACTGCGTAGGCGAGATCTAAAGAAGCTCTGTGGATGCAGCTATTTCTCCTGAATGTGGATGAATTGAGCATCTGTGGCTAGCAGGTGGCGCCAGAGGGTGTGATGTGATTCTTCCAATGCTAGAGAGTTGGGTGAACAGCCTGAAGCCACTCTACTCCATCCGGTTTCCTGGGAAGGCATTTTGGAGGCACTGGTGCTCAGCTGGGAGGTGGGTGGTTTTCAGACGGTGTCGAGGCCGTGGGGGACGCAATGGCCCTCCTTGTCGCCAGTGTAGGGTGCTGGGGCCTGGATGACAAGTAAGCCCGGCTCAGAGGATGATAAATTCAACCCACTTACACTCTTACTATCTGGGTGGATCCTCGAACGGTCCACCGCCTGTTTATTTATCCATGTTGGCCGCCCCTGGACTCCAGGCTGTGTGCTCAACTTTTCCGGTGGTAGTGTCCGGGTGGCACTGTACACAGTCCTCTCTAGCAATGCATATGAGGCCTCTGTACTAGCTTATGACATATAGCAAGTCTCTCCCTTGAGGGTCCCCACGCTCACCAGTATCTCAGAGTGCAGTGCACTGCTCATCCTTGCAACGCTCTCTTTATTGTGCCTGAGGCATCACCATCTTTGTTTGCTCATCCATAAGGGAGCCTGCTGTCCTCTGTTGAGCACTACGCTCCCTTCTAGCATAGAGAATCTTCCTCTCTACGGGGACCCTTATTGTCCCCAGCATAAACGTCCCTCAGTCAGGGGCTCATTTACAGCCTTGGGGTGCAGGATAGCTCAGATTGTCTCAGGGCCGCTGGGACGCTTATGGCCGCATCCTACTGCATCGTGGCCAGGCCTGCCCCCTTATTTAATTTGATAGTTTATAGCTGTTGAGAAGTCGGTCTGAGTAATGAGGCTAATGATCAGAATAATGTCAACTGCCCTTCAAGAATGAAAAAGTCAGGGCCTTATCATGAACGTGTGCACTCGCCCAAGGCACAGCAGTGGATTGTTTTTTTATATGATTCCACATATAAAGCATATACATTTGATTTGAATTTCTCCTAGTTAGTTAACACTGGAGTCAGCTTAGTTTGAAAACATGGAGAAACAACCACTTCTCATTACTTACGGGCTGTATTGTATTCAATGTATGACATTGTTCTGCATTCTGTCCATCATCTGTTGTTTTTGCATTTGTCACCCCTAGTGGGATGGGTACGCTCAGACGTGAGTCCCATGCTCTCCACACCACTGGAGTCAAGCTATCCTGGCTGAAGACGGTTGATAGTCAGAAACCCCTCCTAGGATGCTTGATTCCGGTCCAGGAAAGACATGGCTTGGCAGTTCGGGCTGGACTGTTCCCATGAGGCACAGGGTCAAGGCTGATTTGCATACGGCCATGTCTGAACTGGGGTGGTGTGGAGTGCAAAAAAACGATGGATTTAGGCCGATTTCTCTGTACTGGGGTGAATGTATGACATTGTTCTGCATTCTGTCCATCATCTGTTGTTTTTGCATTTGTCACCCCGAGTGGGATGGGAATGCTCAGACGAGAGTTCCATGCTCTCCACACCACTGGAGTCAAGCTATCCTTGCTGAAGACGGCTGATAGCCAGAAATCGGTCCTAGGATGCTTGATTCCGGTCCAGGAAAGACATGGCTTGGCAGTTCGGGCTGGACTGTTCCCATGAGGCACAGGGTCAAGGCTGATTTGCATATGGCCATGTCTGAACTGGGGTGGTGTGGAGTGCAAAAAAACGATGGATTTAGGCCCAGATCTCTGTACTGGGGTGAATGTATGACATTGTTCTGCATTCTGTCCATGATCTGTTGTTTTTGCATTTGTTACCCCGAGTGGGATGGGTATGCTCAGACGTGAGTCCCATGCTCTCCACACCACTGGAGTCACGTTCTCCTGGCTGAAGATGGCTGATAGCCAGAAACCGGTTTCAGGATGCTTGATTCCGGTCCAGGAAAGACATGGCTTGGCAGTTCAGGCTGGACTGTTCCCATGAGGCACAGGGTCAAGGCTAATTGGCATATGGGCATGTCTGAACTGGGGTGGTGTGGAGTGCAAAAAAAACGATGGATTTAGGCCCAGATCTCTGTACTGGGGTGAATGTATGACATTGTTCTGCATTCTGTCCATCATCTGTTGTTTTTGTATTGTATTCAAAGCATGAATTACTCTTGAGAAGTTCGAAGTTAAATGTTTGGGCTTTAGAAAGAGCAAATACATGAAAGCCGGCACACACTTGTACCCCTGTACGACTGCATGTGACATGACACGAACTCTGGCCTCTACTGTTCCCATGCCCTCCACAGCACAGGTTAACCTTGCATTGTCCATAGGAAAAGAAACATTTGGGTAACTGAATTTAGTGAAACACACTGTGCAAAACATGCAGGTGAATGTTTACTTCTCAGCAGCACTATATTGTATTTCTGCTATTGTTTAAAGGTAATTATATCCAAACCTTTGGTACAGTTTCATCAAGCACATAAGGATGAAAAGTTGCTTTCTCTTGCTTGCAAAACTGCAACCTTTGGTTCACTTTCCGATGGTACAGCTCACACATTAACCTTCTTATGTCTAACAACCAGGCTAGCCTTCAACTGCCTTTTGTCTCCTTCTTTCCGAAGCCTTTATTTCTTTTTGCTTCTACATCTGAATTTTTTTTTTGTATTTTTTTCTGACAGTCTCTGCCTAGCGGCCACTATGCTTGTAATTTTTCTTGGTTTGAAAGATCATTCTCCATTGCTGCCGTCCACTGATGGTTGCCTGCTAACTGTAATTATCAGCTAATGTGACCACACATATCCATTTTAAATTGGCATTAAATTGCACATGCGTAATTGTGACATCTAGAAACAAGTCAAGAAGTGACAATGATTGAAAAATCACTGCATGCAACAAAACAACCAAATCTAAAGTGGACATTACAAATAAGCTAATGCTGAAAAGGACCGGTGCTTGAATGTGGGGGTAGCATGTCCATCACTACTACACATGCATGAGAAAACCATATTTGCACCCATGCACTACTAAGGTTGATGCAGCAGCAACAATTTCTGTACCTGCATAGACCCAGGGTCTCCTAGAGGCTCAGCAGGAGGAAACCGAAGAACAGAAGCACAGTACACTGGGGGAGGCAGAGGTAAATTATGAAATAAATAAGATGGAGTAGAGACTGCCCAGAAATGTACATAAAGTAATATTACATGCACGAACCCAAAGACACAACACACGTGGTGAAAGTAACACAATTTTGTTTCACAAAAACAATACAGTGTTGTCTTTCATTCGCCATTCATGTGTCTCTAACAATGAGAACATTCTGCAATTCAAGTACTTTTTGAAACGCTTTTTATTTGTGGTAGCTTTGTTGTTTTACTCAATGTGCAATTTATTTACAGTCCTGCTAAATGGCCTCACTTTCTCACTTTGGATACTAGCAGGAATGAAACACTGGATGGGCTTTCAGGAACGATCAAGCATCATTATGCCATGTGCACAGGGCTTCCAATCGGGAAATATAGTAAATGAAATGTATCGAAATTGTTTTTATTATTTACCATTGCATTATTAACATTTCCCTAATAATACACTATTGGTACTATGAATGTTTCTATTCATATTCATTTTTCTACTACCTCTTTTACTGTTATGATTATTATTTATTGGTAGTATAGTTGTGATAGTCCTGTTCGGCATGGTAATGGAAACAAGAATTAGAAGAACTAGAACAACAATAATTATTTAATTAATTTGAACAGTGATATCAATAATAGCATAATTTTATTTACTATAGCAATAATGATCAATACTTTTATGACTGATATTAGTATTATTAGAATATAATAATAATAGCAATAATAATAATAATAATGATAATTAGACTAACTCAAAAAAGAATCATACTGTAATCAGCCATAATGAATGCAACTTCAAACAATTTAATATGACAGAACTTGTAATACTACAATTTATAAACAGCATAAGCTCATTGCTGAGGAAGACCCTCTAGCTGCTCAAAATTAGCGCAAAATCCCTGCTGTGACATTTTAATTGGAAATTTCGGCAGCGTGGTCGACTTGACATTAAAATCTATTGGGACTCTCAGCTCAGCTGTCAATATATTTAGACAGAAGTCAGAATCTCTATATGTATTCCCAGGTCAGTCATGAAAGAATAAAATACAAAAAAAAAACTAAAGTTGCCCATCCACATTTTCACCGAGGGATGTCACTTGAGCAAGCAGCTGCCTTGATAATATTCTAGGAAGGCTAGAATTTTTTTTTTTTGTAATCAACATTTATCCTATTACAAGCATGAAAAGTGAGTGTTTGATAATAACTGTGGCAACCATCGCTTTAACAAGAACAATTTTCAGTTAATCATATTTCTTGTGCATAGAAGTAATCAATTACTGACTAAAGGTAATCTACTATATGGTTATCGAACCAGGGAAGGGTATTTATTTTATGAAACCACATATATTAGGAGTTGTAATAGTATTAGTATGTACTAAATTATGCATGAGATTATTAAACATGGCTTTGAATTTTTCAAAGTCGTGTACCAAATAGTGAATTAATATATAATAATGTTGGGGCTGATGTATCCTCTGGTCGACTTGCAGTACAGTGTTGTGCATGCACAGCATTTGCGCTTGATGTCCAAATATATCATGGTACAAAGAGGCTAGTTGCAAAGGGAGACTACAATTCAGCCTCAACAATACATTCAATGGTCACTTTAACACACTCTGATTTTGGAATTTTACAATTAAGGGGAATTGCAGTGTAGTGATTTTATAAAAAAAATTTGTTTAGTCTTTTCAAATAGCTCTAACTTTTAAAAATGTTGATTTGCGCTTTAAATACCCTCCGTGTATGGAAACAACCACAGGGCTATTTCAATTTTTCTTGGCAAAAAGCCGAGGTACACTTTTAGCTACCCCTTAGTTTATGCGCACATACAAGAAAGACATGTGGTCCGATTCCCAATGCTAGCTGTATGTGTAAGTTTGGCTTACATCCACAAATGTCCTTTTCGACATAGAAAAACTCTTCTGCGTTTTACAAAAGGTGGTTTTACAGCTGTCAAAGGTTTTAATCACTAACACAAATACATTTTATGTGAATAAATCTACGGGCATGGGTGGGTGTTACAAAGGTTGGGGGTGGTTGGGTAGTAAGGGTCAAAAGGTTGGTGTGAGATATGAGTTTGTGTCCTCAATCATACTTCATGTTTGCGGCTTTTCACAATCTCCCCTACAATCACTTAACATTCTAGAAATGGCCCAGAGAAAGGGAGGAGTACATATCTTCAGGGTCATCCCGAAATTGGGTCAGGGTGCAGAGGAAGAGAGTTTTCTGTGTGAAATAGCGCCCTTACTTTGGTGTTTGTGGTTTCCCTGGCTCTGCTTTTGGTATGAGCCTACAGCTTAAATCGTTTTTCTTATATGACTTTTAGCAGTCTCCTTATAGTGTGCATTCACTCATGGTCATTGAGGCCTCAGGCCTTGTAAACACACATTTTCTCCAGATAAGCTGAGAGAGATATGTGGGCCTTAAATTGTCTTTTCCCCTTGCTCAAGGTGGTAAGTTGATACATAAATCGCATTATGGGAAATCCTTGCTAACGTAACACACAGACCCTTTATATTCTTGTCTATGGTTTCCATGTGTAATGGCTTCCTGGTGGACTCCATAGATCTATTTACAGTTTGTGCCCATGAATCTCCTTGGGTTGGTCCAACTATGACTCTGGGTGGACACTTGAACCAATTTTCAGTTTTTGTCTGATAATCTAAATGATTTGCACCTCACTGCTCCCTTCACAAGTGGTTTATTTACCATGTGCTGCTTGCAGGCCTCTTTAGGATAACTTGGGAAAAAATGACTATAGTGGGAGACATAAAAATGTGAATGAAATATGGGGAGCAAAATAAAAATAGATACCATGCACGGCTCCAAGGGAGCTGCATCCTAGTTCCTCTTATGAAAATAAAAAAACCATAGGATTTTTCTTTGACATTACAAGTGAGAGAATTGTTAATTTCCCCATGCAGTAATCAGTAGGGTGATCAACCATCCCTTGAAACAATGAAGGGATAGAACACCCTCTATGTGACATTCCTTGATCAGGGTGTAAACTAAATATTGCATGTAGCATTCTCTGTACCACTCACATACCTCTAAAAAAATTTGCAAACATGTCAGCAGTTTGGTTTGGCATGACACAACTATATTACATGTCAGGATCTCAGGCACCACACTCTACTCTTCTAAAATACCACTTATTAGGAAGAACCACTCACTTCTCCATCCAAATATATGTGTCTGTCTGTAACCTCTCTGAACATTTTCGGTGCTAAAATGCCACACTAGAGGCAACTGGGCGCTACACAAATGCTAGACATCCTAATAAATCCTAATAAAACATCTTGCCTCTGGCTTCCATATAAAAGTTTTCTTCTGCCACAACCGTGTGGGTAAGAAATTATTTGATCCTATAGGCTGTGCAAATCTTAATAACCACCATGACAGTGAAGTAAGATGATTATGTGTTAAGTAAATTGCAAAGAGAAATTAGCGAGGGAACTGTCCCCTTCCTAGAGGTCTGAGACTTGATATAGTTGGAGGGGACAGCCTATAAAACAGATTACCACAATAGCAACAGTGTAGCTAACATCTGGTAACAATCACAGTGGGTGCTGCATGGGTTGAAAAATAGTGAGTACTACTGTGATGTCATCAAACTATCCATTTGCTGAATGGGTGATAGGGCTGTGATTTTTATCGAGTTCAATGCGTTCAAGTATTTGTCTTTCAAAATTTAAGACCTATATTGTATGCAACTCCTGTACAAAGGAACCAAGCGTGCCCATTAAGGACATGAATGGTTCAGTTTAAGGGAACGTGCTTGTGGAAGCTGCAAGATGGATTAGACTGATAGAGCACTTACAGCACTCTAAATTGTATGGGTGCATTATACTCATGGTTCAAACGCACTGTTTTATGCTTATTAAGATGCATTTATTTGCGCTATATAAGTATTGAAATGTAGTGTGCACCTTCAAGCAGGAATTTACATGTTTTAGAGACACTTATAATTCCTGTATGCATAATGTGCAGGATGACATTATACCCATATAACTGTAATTGTGTGTCGTTTAAGTTGCCTGCACTGTAAACCCAACATAGCAGGTTGTTGTTAGTTTTGTTCTCCTTGGTTGCTCAAGAATTAATTGATTGAATTGTTTTTGTATGGGAAGACCGTATATTCTCATCGTACTGCAGATGCAGGAATTCGACCTCGTTATTCTTAGATTTAAGGAGATACCCAGACTGTCTTTGAAGAAGACGAGAATGTGAAAAGGGAAGACGCCTTTCGTGTCTGGCTGATCAGGGAATCAAGGCCACTGGAAGAGGAGCTGATCAACACGGCTTTTGTGGAAAAGTACCAAAAATGTTGCAATTAAATAGACTAACATATGATGGGCGGAATATTGCCTTTTTGTATGATGCGCAGGGACAGAGTGAATGAGACTTTTTGCATTTCGGAGGAGAAGGAGCATCTTGGAGCGAGCTACTTAGCCTTAAGCTATCAGACCCATTTGACAGGAGTACTTCTTAGGAAGTCAACATGTACTGGCACCTTTGGGGTATGATATAAGGGAAATAGGCAGGACCCTAAGTGAGAGCAGTGTAGGGAAAGATAACTTTTGTTTTTCTTCCTCACGAAAAAGGATTTAGACTCAGCTTCAATTCTGTGTTGTATTTTGATTTTGGAGTTCATCACATTATGCCCTTTATGCCAAAGGAATTATATTCGTAGACTCGGCTCTGTATTGATTTTCATGTACCTATATACTCTGGTTTTAAGGTGTGTTTATTTTCAATTATTTTTGGCCTTATAATAAAATCCATAAACTGGAAGTCCGAGTCATTGGTCTTTTGAACATGACTAGATTGTAATTATAATCTTGAAATATTTACTCCCCTCAACAACTTTCAGCAGGCAAATAAAAGACCATCTGTACTGAATTTAGTAGGGAAGGCAAGGAGTAAATTTAGCATGATCAAATGGTAGCAGAGGATGGTTTGCCTCTAAAGTGAGGGGAGAATAAGCAATTTGAGTAGAAGACGAAGAGAATTTGGGTTCTGGACTTGGAGTAGATGACAGTGAAAACGAAGATTGATGGAGGTCAGAGGAGGCCGATTGTGCGGCGAAAACATTGGTAGAGTGAGTATGAAACTGTGTGGTGTGTTAGATTGTGGTGATGAATTAATTGTGTGATGTCTTTTGAAGTTGGGATGCAAGTTGAGTGATTGTGGGTTAATTGATTTACTGGTCCGGACACATGCGGATCAGGAAGTTTGGTGAGCGGTCTCAAGAGAAGTCCAAGATCCCGGGACAGTTTTATATATGTGATTGTCAAAAATGTGGGTGTTGTGAAGCGCTATCGGTGATCCACTTGTGATAGGGAACTTTGTGTGATTGTAAGAGTACGTCGCAGTAGAAAATCTCAGGTACCGGGTGTAGACTACAGCAATTGAGTGACTAACGCAGGTTGGGGGTCACAGTGGACGATGTTCTTGTGAGAGTGTTCTATCGATCTTTTAGCGGACTGACAATTACTTGTTTTATGTAACTGTAAGTTATTTTGACTGTGTTAGGAAGCAGTTACTTGGTTAATAACTTTTGATTATACAGTTACTTGTAGTACGAATGTGTGAGCGAGTGTAGGAAGTGAAATTGTAAAGGAGGGTGAGCTGCTGCAAAAAGGGAGTTGTGACGTCAGTGTGCGCCACGCTGGGATTAGTGGAAGTTTGTCCAGAGTTAAATATTGAAGTTTGGATTGCAATTAATTGATTTTCACAATGAGATGTTATAAGGTGTTGCGTGATTTGTGTAGGACTCCATACTACAGTGTGGCTGCAAAATTGGCATAAAATCACAGAGAAAGAGGGAGAATCAGCTTTCCCTCATTATGGGTCCTTTCAAATGGAGGTCCAGTACCAGCTGAGAGGAGTGATGGCTTCACTGAAACCTCCGCCTAGACCAACACAATTTGAGGCATTATACGCATGGATGAGAGCAGCAATGGCGAAGAAAAGAGAAGCTTCCCAGGGAAGAATGAAGAAAGCAATGAAGGCATATCAGGATGCCAGGTGGGATGCACAGCTGAAGAGATGGAGAGTAGACACCATAGACGGAAAAGATTATATCCATTCAGGTTGCTAGAAGAAGGGTCTGGAGGGAAGAATAAGACAGAGGAGGACAGTGATACAGATGATAGCTTTCTAGAAAGACTGCTAGCAGAACGTCCTCCACCTTATGACTCCAGGTCGGAGCCAGAGAAAACGCAGAAAACGGGGGAAGCTTTAGGAGTGGGACGACTGGGTTCAGAGAAGCAGACAACAGGAGTAAGTGGGAGAATGTCAGTAGGAATAAGAATTCCAGGGGGATTTGGAGGGCCAGGATATGCAGACCCTGAGCAAGATGGAAGTGCACGTACCATGCAGTTACTAGACTCTCTTACTCTACCAGTTACCATTGGACCTGTGGTTTCGATCTATAAACCTAAAGAGAGAGCAGGTGAAAGTCTACAGCAACCAAGAGGAGGGGAAGAAAGTATATCTGGAGGGAGTCTTACAATGAGTGGAACAGGTATGGCTCAGATGCCAGTGGAAGCTAGTGTTCCATTGCCAGCTACTGCTGATCCATCAAGAATGGACAGTGGGTCGGAACATAGATGAACAGGAGCTTAGGCAAATTCTAGGTCAGACATCAGAATGTGGGTTCTGACAGTGAGGGAGTCCTTGATATCAAGAGAGGAACTGGAGATGAGACAACAAGCACCTAGAGTATTGTTTGAACCACAGGGATTGTGTGAAGGTAATCATTGGAGAAGTCGAAGTTGTGAGAGAGAAAGTGGCCCTATGTTGAGAATGGAGGAGTGTGTAGGTCCAAGGAGAGCACAAAGTTGTGGCAGGGAAGAATCGGGAGGTGAGAGAGGTCAGAGAATCATACAAGTGGCAATGAAGGCACCATTGATGGACGTGGAAAGACTAAAAGCAGAAATAGATGAGGTGATTGAAGGGAAGTTGCCATTGGACACAATTGAAAAATATGACCCAAGCGAGTTGCTATTTGTAGCTAAGGATGTTACTAAAAAGGAAAAGCAAGCTCAGGAAGCATTGGTATAGTTGGCACAAAAGTATGAGGTGGATTTGACCAAGACTAAACTGATGCAGGGAAGCTATAGATTGAGTTATACTGCTCAAGACATGGAAGAAAAGCAAACAACTGGATTAAAGGCACCAATTGGAGATTTGGTCATAGCAATGCAACCATGGAGAGAACTAGATAAATGGGTAGAAAGATGGTCTAAAAAGATAAGTGCCAAGAAAGTGATAGGAGATACTCTGCCTCCAGGTGGAGAGATGGGAACAGCAGGAAATTTCCAGCTGAAAGAAGTACAGAATTGGGGGTATGCACATGTGCCATGGAGCAGGGGTGATTTTGGCAGCTTTCACTAATGATTTTCCTTGGCTGAGGGAGAAACTTGCTGACTGGTATCAACACATTGATCGGTTTGTCAAGATTTCTAAGGTGTTATGGACTGATTTGAATACCTTGTTTAATATAGTGGCTCAAAGTGATTTATGGACAGCATGTAAGGTTGCTGTTGATTGGCCCGCTACAGAACCACCTAGAGATAAGGTGAATCATGGTCCTTCACCCAAAGTAATGAAGAAATATGAACAAGTGATGATGGGATTGCAATCTAAAGTAGCTCCTCAGACTGTTGATTGGCTTAAAATCATTCGTACTACTCAAGATCCTAAAGAATCGGTACATGACTATTATGACAGACTTTTAGTGGCCTTTAAACAACACAATGGATTGGATATCGTTGAGCCAAAACATATGGGACAGTCTGTTTCGAAGTTTGTGCTAGGATTGAGATCTGATATCAGTTTGATGAGGTATACAACGTTTACAACGAAGTTTTTACAACGCACTACCATTATAACGCAGGTATTACCACGCATACCATTACAACGCATTGCGCTGGGGGCGCTCTAGGATAGGGAATAAGTTTAATTTTCTATCCAACACCTTCCCTAGTGTCCACGGGGACTGGAGTTGGAATAGAAAATTATGCTTACCACTATCCAGCACCTCTAAGTGCTATGCATTGTAACGGTATTTGTTGTAAATACCGCGTTGTAAAGGTATGCGTGGTAAAAGTATGCGTTGTAACGTCATACATCCGTTTGATGATACAGCACCACTTGATCTGTTGGCAGAACAAATCTGTAGACAAAATGTTGCACTATGCAAACTATTGCAGTGAACAGGTAGAGGCAGCACAAAAGAAAACAAAGGAGAAATTAATGTTGGTGCAGCTGTGAGATGCGGAAAGGCCTGTTAGGATACAAGGGGTTGGAGGAGTGATGGGTCGAAGAAATGGAAGTGGGAGAGGAATGAATCAACAGACGGTACTTCAACCTGGACAGGGCAAAGGAAGGGGTATGGATACCGGTATGGGAAGTGATTGGGTTGCAAATCAAAAGAGGGTCACGGTGTGCCATTGTTGTCACAAACTTGGGCATTGGAAGCGCGAGTGTCAAATCAAATGCAATATGAGGGAGAGGGATAGATGAAAGAAGGTTTGAACACTGTAAGAAGACCAAGATCCATGTGTGGGGGAGGTTACGAGTCACAAATGAAGATTCTTCAACGTCCGAGAATACCCATAAGTAATCAGGTGTACCAACAAATGCCTTATTTTAAAATACAAAACAGATTACATCAAATTCATGGTCCTTATGAGTATCAGAGGAGGGTGCAGGGAGAGTGCACTTTGGGTGCTGCTCTAGAAGTGGATCAAAGTGGACCATTTGTAGATGCAGAGGTGAATGGACATCCTGTTACCTTTTTGCTAGATACTGGAGCTGCACACTCCACAGTAAGGACAGAAGTGGTCTCAAATGTAGTCCTTTCTGGACAATCGATCCAAGTGGTGGGAGTTACCAATCTGAGAATGACTAACCCGTTGACAAACGAGTTACAAACGAGTTACCTGTGAGAATAGGACCGTTCCGAGACAAACATCTATTCGTGGTGTGCCATTCAAGCCCAGTCTGTCAGACCGGACGAGTTCTTCTGTGTAAGCTAAATTGTACTATATCTTGCACTCTGAAGGGTGTGGAGTTGCAAACCTATGATGATAATTCTGATTTTAGGATTGCCAATATGAGATTGTGTGCAGAGCTGTTCATGGTTCTTACAATAGAGAACCTACCACATGATTTGAGAGATTCGGTCTCTCCGAAAGTGTGGGATTTCACAGGTGAGAAAATACGATTGATTCGAGGGCTTGAACCTGTTAAGATACAGGTCAAACTGAATGCCGAATTCCCATGAACTAGGCAATAAAAATTAACACCAGAAACTGTGGCTGGAATACGACCCGTAATCGAGTCCATAATTGCACAAGGCATTCTGAAGGAGATAAGAGGAAGTCCTTGTAACTCACCTATTATGGGGCTGCAGAAGCCTAGTGGCAAGTACAGAATAGTGTGGGATTTGCGCAGGGTCAATAAAATTGTGATCCCATGTTGTCCTGTGGTACCGATTCCAGCTGTTATATTATTTCAGATACCATGTGAGGCTGAATGGTTTACAGTCATAGATCTCTGCTAGGCATTTTTCTCCATACCATTGCAAGAAGATAGCCAATATATTTTTGCTTTTAGGATGGATGACCATGTGTTAACATGGTGTTGAATCCCTCAAGGGTATACAAAAAGTCCCTCTATCTTTAGCCAATGTTTGAAAAAGTATCTTGATGGGCTGGTGATGCCTCAGAGCTCAGTCCTGGTTTAGTATATAGACGACCTTTTGGTCGCTTCAGAGACTGAGGATGTCTGCAGGATCGACAAAGTGGCTTTGCTGAATCATTTAGCAGAGAATGGACAAAAGGTGTCCCCAAACAAGCTTCAGTATTGTAAAACAGAAGTGCAGTATTTAGGTCACCGGATTGAGAAGGGAAAACGAAGGATGTCACCAGAACGCATAGAGACGATTCTGCAAATGGGAACTCTGAAAACACAGAAAGAAGTCTGCATGTTTTTGGGAATGGTCGTCTATTTTCGACAGTGGATTCCAAATTTTTCTTTGCAAGCAAAGCCACTCTTGAGGTTGACTCGAAAAGACATTAGGGATCCGGTACCATGGGATAATGACTGCTTGAGAGCCTTCCACAAACTAAAAGAGAGCCTATGTTGCACTCCATCTCTGGGAATGCCAGATTACAATAAAGCGTTTTCGCTCTTCTGCTTTGAGAAGGAGGGGTTTTCATTAGCGGTCCTTGTACAGACACATGGAGGTGCCCTTAGACCAGTGGCTAATTTTTCCGCTACTTTAGATCCTGTAGCTTCTGCGTTGCCCAGATGTCTCAAATCCATTGCTGCAACAGGTGTCAGCATTGAGAAATGTAAAAGCATAGTGATGGGTCATCCTCTTATTGTTTATGTGCCACAGTATTTAATGAATAACAGACTAACAAAGTATGAGCAAGTTATATTGGCTTTCAAAAAAGTTACTCTGAAACGCTGTACCATCTTTGAATCCTGCGACATTGTTACCTCTTCCGCAAGAGGAAGGAGACGATGTTGAAGAGCATGACTGTCTGGATGTTACGGAGCTATCTACTAAACCCGGACCTGACATTGTCGATAAACCTCTGCCTGAAACTGATTTGATCGTTTTTGTTGACAGTTCATGCTGAAGAGACAATGAAGGGTGTTTGAGAGCAGCTTTTGCAGTGTGTACCATCTTGGGGGTGGTTGAAACTGAATGTTTGAAAAGAGTATATTCTGCTCAGGTGGCCGAAGTTATTTCTCTGATATGTGCCTGTACCATCGCGGATGGAGCCCGATTGACTTTCTATACGGACAGCCAATATGGGTTTGGAGTGGTTCATGATCTCGGACAGTTATGGTCTCAGAGGGGATTTTTAATGTCCTCAGGACCCCCTATCTGTAACGGAGAATATGTACGTCGATTATTGGAGGCTTTACAGAAACCTAAAGAAATAATTGTAGTTAAATGCGCAGCCCATGGGAAGGGAGAAGATTTTGTCACCAACGGTAATAACTATGCTAATGAAGTAGCTCATTTTTGTGCTATACATGCTTGTATTTTTAATGGAGAATATGTAGGAGAGAGCACAGAAGAGATCGAGCTCAGCATGATGTTGGCTGTAGCCAATACTTGGGATGAGGTGGAGCGGCTGCAGGATGAGGTCTCAGAGGAGGAAGCTGCATCATGGATTAGAGCAGGATGCAAAAAGAGAGAAGATGGCATTTGGGTGTCATCAGATGAAAGTGCAGTGTTACCTAACTGTTTACTGAGCCCAATGGCAATGCAGATTCACGGAGCGGTTCATCTTGGGAGAGATGCCATGGTACGAGTGTTTAGGCAAACTTGCTTCAACCCACAATTTAGTGTGCATGCTGAAGCAGTGTGTCAAAGGTGTATTACGTGTCAAAAATGAATGTTGGAAAGAGAACTGTGGTTGCGATGAGCCACATTGGCAGATCCGGGGGGTCCTTTTAATAAGATACAATTGGATTTTATTGAGATGCCAAGGTGCAATATGATTAGATATGTTTTAGTGGTGGTGTGTATCTTTTCACGTTGGGTTGAGGCATATCCAACTAGACGATGTGACAGTCTTACAGTGGTAAAACTGCTCTTAAGGGAACTGATACCGCGCTTTGGATTTCCGAATTCAGTGGAGACAGATAGAGGAACGCATTTCCATAATGAAATCATGAAATTGTTGTGTACAGCCTTGAAAATTGATCGGAGGCTGCATTGTAGTTACAGGCCTTAGGCTTCTTGTCTTGTGGAGCAAATAAATGGCACAAATAAGATGAGGGTGTCAAAGGTTTGTTTGCTGACTTCATTGAAATGGCCTGATGCTTTACCATTGGTATTAATGAGTCTGCATAGTACTCCTGATGGGAGGACAGGGCTCTCTCCCCACAAGATATTGATGGGAGTAGCTATGCAATTACCTATGGTGCCAGCTACAGCATTGATAAACATCACAGATGATTTGGTTGCAGATTATTGTAGGGGACTGGCTGATGTGGATAATTCTGTGTCCCACCAGGTCAACGCTGCAACAGCATCCACCTCAAGGGATCTGCTGCATGATCTTAACCCTGGTGACTGGGTGCTTGTCCGAAAGCACGTGAGGAAGAGCTGCCTTGATGCTCTCTGGAGAGGACCATACCAAGTGATTTTGGAGACGAGTATGGCTGTAAAGTGTGGAGGATTGCCAAACTGGATCCACGCTTCACATACTCATAGAGACCTGTTGTGGACACGACTCCCCTTGTTTCGAGAAGTGCAAATGAGAATGCAATAGAAACTGAAGGAACAGGTCAGATCATGAGAACTCTTGATGAGGCTGAGCAAGCAACTGAGCAAGAAAGAATATCCTAAACTACCACAGAGTTGAATTCAGATTCTGAGATAGACGAGATTGCAGAAGTAAACTTTGAACCAGAGCAGAGTGAACAGCCTGGTGCAGAAGGATCAGATCGAGAGGAAGAGAGGAGAGTAGATGCTGCAGCAGCGAAGTGGTCAACAAGGAAAGTAAAGCTGAACATAAGGCTTGCATCTGAGAAGAATCTCTCTCTCGATTCCTGAAACATCTGAATCCGATCAAAGTGAACCCGAAGAAAGACCGGATGATCTAAGACGATCCAGAAGAGAGAGAGTACCTTCTCAAAAGTACACATCTCCTGAGTGGACGTATCTGGTTGCCGATGCAGAGACCGGAGAGATCCGGGAGGTTGGAGACTGGCACAGTGAGTCATGGTGTGAGCACTCTGACAATTGATATTCAGTTAATAGTTCCTGGAGTTGATGATTTTGGAATCCTGACTCTGACAGTTCCTGATCCACCAAGGTTGAGTGGTTTGTGATTTATGATCCTTAACCAAGTTGCTTTCCCTACCTTTGTACGACAGCCTACTGCACAAGAAATGGGAGAAATTTGCACAGAGATTCTGCAGCTTGTTCGCGCTATGCTTGGATCTAACATCATAAATGATGAAGCTTGAACTGTCAAAGAAAAACTTATTAGCCTTAGAAAGAAGATAACCTAGGCCCAAGTGGACGAAGATTTAAAATAGGGACTTTCATTAGAAGAAGAACTGAGGGTTAGGACTGACTACATCCCTACAATAGGTTTAGTATCGTTGGACTGAAAATTGCAATAATCGAATGGAAAAACAGAATATAAAAAGACATTGTAAATAACAAAATCAAGCAAAGAAAAAGAAGTAAAGAGGCTTCATTGAGTTCATTTACATGTCAACCCGACCGTGATTCAAAATGGAGTCTGAAACGTCAGGACGCAAGCAGAAATGCATAATTGGTGCCCTTATTGTTGCAGTGCTTACTGTCATAGCTGTAGTGATTGCTACATCTTTGGTTGGGTCTCACGATGCTGAAAAGAATGGGGAACAACCAACACCTACCCCATCTACCTCAGATGTAAGAGAGGGTGCATCTGTCAAAGATAGGGATATGATCAGGGAAACAAATTGAATACTACATGTAGATTTGTCGAAAGGTGATTTCACACTGAATGCATATGCTCACTTGTTATATGAGTATGTTGATACCATGGAAGCAAAAGATTGCTATGTAAATATGCAACTGCCAGTATCAGTAGAAGAGGGCATCCGATATCACCACTTGCCAGTAACCTATGGCATCACATGTAGTGTGTTGTTGAGCATGTTCTATAGTAAGGCTCATTTTGAGTACTACTTCTCACATTATGATGAGGTACTCTCAGAAGTTCCAGTTTTTAAGTACATGAATAAATATGATTATTGTAAGGAGCTAGAAAGGATGTCTAAGTATTTTGTACCCACTATTACTTTGGATACATTGTATGCTCATAGACACAATCTGACTGGCATGATATTGAAAAGACGTTCATACATCAAATGGAAGATCGACATAGGCAGACTTTATTTAGGCCAGACCCAAAACATAAGGTTATCCCATGGACCCAGGAAGAATTAGATCATAAGGCAAAAGGAAGTTCTGGTCCAATGGCTTCCGACTTTCAGCAACAAGGAAAAATGTGCATTAGACACCCATTAACATATTATGACAAAATATTTGTGGGTGAGAGTGATTGCGAACACATTTTCTTGATTGAGGAGTCAATAAGAAAGGCGCTATTGGATAAATTAACCATAGTACCAAATGTGTATTTTGGATGTGGAAATAGTGCTTATGTGAAATTGCCTAAGAATTGGCATGGTACATGATATTTGGCTGAGTTATTTCCTGAAATATTCCATGTGGACGATTTATGGCCTTTGGAAAGAAAAGGGTCTCACAGAGGGAAACGTCACGCAAGTGCTGGAGAAATCATTGGAGATGTATTTGGAGCCATGATACCTAGTGTGGGAGTGATCTTGAATGATGTGAAAATCAGAAAATTGGCAACAATAGTGGATAAGCTTTCGGAGAATACAGCTCAAATCTTATTACTTGTTGATGGAGAGATGGTTTTGATAAGGGCTATGGTTCTTCAAAATCGTCTTGCTTTAGAAGTCTTATTAGCAAAAGCCGGAAGAGTCTGTAAATTATTGAAATTTCAACAGTGCTGCATGTATATTCCTGACAATAGTCTGGATAGACAAAAATATATTAGTAACATCTCAGAGATACATCAAGATTCACATGATTTGACAGCAGATGGGATTTGGGAACAAATTGGCAAGAGATTTGGGAAGATTAGAAGCTGGGTTGGAGGTCTGGGACAAGGAATAATGGGATATATCTTGAAACCTATCATATAGCAGTTATTTGTATCATTGTGTTATTGGGAGCCATCAAAGCTTACAAATGGCAAAAGGCGCATTATAATGAGAACTCCTTGAAGGAATGAAAGCAGCAGTTAGAACGTCTGCAGGACAGTCATTATCAGCACCTGAAAGGGTTAGAGAGATTTAGACAAGGACGGCAAGCCACAACTTCTGTTTAGGTCGGTCTTTTCTACAAGGAGAAAATTATGAGAGAATAAAATGTTGGTGTTATAACACTAGTCATAAGAGGGGAGTACTGATAGAGCGCTTACAGCACTCTAAACTATATGGGTGCATTATACTCATGGTTCAAACGCACTCGCATGTATTATCGATTGCGGTGTTTTATGCTTATTAAGATGCATTTAATCATGCTCTATAAGTATTGAAATGTAGTGTACACATTCAAGCAGGATTTTACATGTATTGCAGACACTTATAATTCCTGTTTGCATAATGTGCAGGATGACATATACTCATATAAATGTACTTGTGTGTCATTTAAGTTGCCTGCACAGTAGGCCCAACATTGCAGGTTGTTGTTAGTTTCGTTCTTCTTGGTTGCTCAATAATTAATTAAATGAATCCTTTTTATATGCTAAGACAGTATGTTCTCATCCTACTGCAGGTGCTGGAATTCGACCTCATTATTCTTAGATTTAAGGAGATACCCGGAATGTCTTAGAGGAACACGAGAAGGAGAAAAGGGAGGTTGCCTTTCGTGTCTATCTGATCCGGGAATCAAGGCCACTGGAGAAGGAGCTGATCAACATGGCTCCTGTAGAAAAGTACCGAAAATGTTGCAATTAAATAGACTAACGTGATGTATGATGGGCGGAATATTGCCTTTTTGTATGATTCGCAGGGACAGAGTGAAGGGGACTTTTTGCATTTCAGAGGAGAAGGAGCATCTTAGAGTGAGCTCCATAGCCTTAAGCTAACAGACCCATTTGACGTGAGTACTTCTTAGGAAGTGAACACGTGCTGACACCTTTGGGGTATGATATAAGGGAAATAGGCAGGACCCTAAGTCAGAGCAGTGAAGGGAAAGATAACTTTTGTTTTTCTTCCTAATTTTAAAAGGATCTGGACTCAGCTTCAATTCTGTGTTGTGTTTTGATTTTGGAGTTCATCACATTATACCTTTTATGCCAAATGAATTATATTCGTAGACTCAGCTATGTATTAATTTTCATGTACCTATATACTCTGATTTTAAGGTGTGTTTATATTTAAATATTTTTGGCCTTATAATAAAATCCCATAAACCGGAAGTCGGAGTCTGTGGTCTTGTAAGCATGACTATATTGTAATTATAATCTTGAATTGTTTACTCCCCTCAACCACTTTCAGCAGGCAAATAAAAGGCCATCTGTACTGAATTTAGTAGGGAAGGCAAGGAGTAATTTAGTGTAATTAAGACCAATCCTAATTGTTGAACCCAGATAAATGAAAAAGTGTTTCCAGTTTGCTCTGACATGGTAATATATGTTGCCTTACGAAGAACATGAGGACTTATAAGGAGGCAAGGAGGGCATATGGGAGGCATTTGAATGACAAAGTATAGACTTGAGAGTCTGATTGGTAGTTACTGATTAGGATATGCGTGCCATCAACACATTTATGGGCCGATTGCGATGCGGCCCTTTACGGCTCCAACCAACGGTCTGAGCCTTAAGGGCTGCATCATAATTGGCCGTGTGGTTTAACTTCGGACCGCCTAATTATGATCTAGGATGTCAGGAAGTAAACCGGACGGTCATTCCAGTTGGAAGTTGGCCAGTAATCTCAAGGGTGGGCCTTTCTGCCCTTGAGATTACCATGCATGGTTTCCGGCATGGTTTCCATGACATTCAAACATTCAACAATGTTTCAGAAAGCATGCTTGGGGGCCCCCACCAAGGCCCCCTTGTGCTTGCAGCCTCTGGTTCGGGGCCCCCCTGTTGATCTCTGCATCTGGTTGCAGACACCTTTCTGTGCCTTCCACGGGGTGCAGGGATGAGCTGCACCTCCCTTTTCTCAATGGGAGCTTGTGTTACGGCCAGTTTATGGCCGTACCACGAGCTCTCATTGAGAAAATGGAGCATGCAACAAATAGTGTCCAGTCGCATTGTAATGAGCCGGTCGGGACCGCCGACTGGAGGTCGGTGGGTCACAGGACCGAGATGGTGTCTGCCCGACATCGTAGTGAGGTCCTAAATGTACTGTAACCCATGTTACAGTATGTCACCTGTTTTGGCTGTTTTCTGCTGCCTGTGCTGCCGGTATCCTGAGAGGACGGATCAACTTACTTTGCGTGTTTTAGGCGCTGCCTCCCCGAGGACTCGCTGGTGTGAGCGAGAGCTGCAGTCGGCAGGCTCTGTTCAACGCTCCGAGCTGGAGTCCATAGGGTAAGAGGCCAGGGCGAAACTACACGCCCAACCCGGGGGACTGCGAGGACCAGCAACCCCTGTTCAGATCAGCTGGTTCCTCTTCCCCCAGGTGACACGCCCACGGACACGCCCACTGGCGATTTTGGACTTCAAATTCGTGACACCCGCTTCGCGGGCGCCACTCACCTGTTTTGGCTGTTTTCTGCTGCCTGTGCTGCCGGTATCCTGAGAGGACGGATCAACTTACTTTGCGTGTTTTAGGCGCTGCCTCCCCGAGGACTCGCTGGTGTGAGCGAGAGCTGCAGTCGGCAGGCTCTGTTCAACGCTCCCAGCTGGAGTCCATAGGGTAAGAGGCCAGGGCGAAACTACACGCCCAACCCGGGGGACTGCGAGGACCAGCAACCCCTGTTCAGATCAGCTGGTTCCTCTTCCCCCAGGTGACACGCCCACGGACACGCCCACCGGCAATTTTGGACTTCAAATTCGTGACACCCGCTTCGCGGGCGCCACTCACCTGTTTTGGCTGTTTTCTGCTGCCTGTGCTGCTGGTATCCTGAGAGGACGGATCAACTTACATTGCGTGTTTTAGGCGCTGCCTCCCTGAGGACTCGCTGGTGTGAGCGAGAGCTGCAGTCGGCAGGCTCTGTTCAACGCTCCCAGCTGGAGTCCATAGGGTAAGAGGCCAGGGCGAAACTACACGCCCAACCCGGGGGACTGCGAGGACCAGCAACCCCTGTTCAGATCAGCTGGTTCCTCTTCCCCCAGGTGACACGCCCACGGACACGCCCACCGGCGATACGTATAAAAGCTACATCAGCCTTACCGCAACGCGGGACGCGCGCGGGACTAAGCGCGGCGCTAAGCCCGGGCAAAGGGCGGGCCGTCTGTGGCCGTCCGAGGACGTACAAGGACGGGACGGGCCACCCCACTAACATTTCTCTCGAAACGCCAAGCTAAATTCTAACAAGAAACGTGATTGATACAAATTTCGCTCGCTAAGAGTGGGCCGATAGAAGTTAGTCTTGTAGCTTGATAGCAACAACATAACTAAACGAAAAGGAAATGGGGCTTAAAAAACTACGATCACGGACTATTTTCATGAAACATATGGGCACAGAGGATGCGGTACGGAAAACTACAGATAAATCAATTAAACAAGGCCGCATAACACGGACCCCGGCTATCAGTGAATATTTTTCTGCTCTAACATCTAAAGAGGAAACAGACAAGAAATTATTGGAGACAGAAAATACACCCAATCCATCAATATATACACGGGCAGAAATATGCACTGAAATTAAAGCTGAACCAACTCTAAATTTGAGCAATCTGGTATCTGACAACACAAAAAAAACCATTAATTCCTCACAAAATCTACAATCCCAGGATCAAGAGGCGATTCATCTAATATCCTCCACACCCATAAAAAGCTTCAGAAATTCATGCCAATTAGAAGAACTTTGTGCTAATAAATCAAAGATATCAGAAAATCAATCAGAGTTTAAGTTAACTAATAGTCCTTTGCTAAAAACTCCTGAACAACTTCCTACACTTGATTCATCAATGGACCCTTTTAATTTAAAAACCAATATTTCAGCTAACATTGTCACACCAATGTCAAAAGCCCTCTTTTCGCTACATGAAATACTGGAGTCGGTCCTTACCTTTTTGGGAAATATATTAGAAAATTCGGACCAAACTTTGGATGTTCAAATTGGAATATTAAAGCATTTAGTAGAGGAAAAGAAGAAAAGAAAAGAACTCCCTGAAATAGAAAAAAAACTGATACCCAATAACAATGAACTGCAAAATAATAACACAAGTAATCATAACACTGAAAAAGAGACATTAAAACGTGACTGTGGTACTCAGACATCAGATGTACTAAAACGAAAAAAGGGGAAGTTAGAAAGCCAACATGAAACAACAATATTCTCCTTAAAAAAATTATTTACGGAAATACCCCAAAATGAAAGGCAATATCCAATCTTTACAAAACCAATAAAAACAAATACACATAAAAATGATACTGCTCAAAACACTCAAGAAGCTAGCCTTAACAAAACAACAGAAAGTGAAAAGGGTGAAATAACCAACAAAAAAATGGAAACTGAACAAGTTGAAGGAAAAAGAAGGAGAAAAAAACCTTTAAGACGGATTCATAAAAAGAAAAATCGCAAGTTAAAATTCCAAAAACTTTTAACTGTCAATAAAACACAAGAAGTACAAATAGTTGAAACTATAAAGCCTCAACCCCTTGAAAAAATGGAAACCAGTTACAGAAAAAATGAAGAGAAATTACAACTATTGGACCCAACAGCAAAAAAATATCTTCCTCACAAGCTCTTCGAAAAACAGTATACCAAAACACATGTGAAAGAAAAAATGATGAAAATTACCAACATGAAGCGGAGGTGCCATATTCCAAAACATTACAACTTGAAGAACTTTTTCCAATGGATACAGTTCCACTTAATAGAGGAAGGGTCATCAACCTCCTTCACTACATAAAGCCTCTGAAATCCTTGAATAGTAATGAAATAGATTTAGTAATTTTCCCGAAACAAGACAATAACAAAATAGTAACAGTAACCTTCTGGTCATCTGTTCTTCCCGGGATCATAATTAATGAAAAAGAGACTTTACATAAACATGGATACGACGTCATCGAAAGAGTGGATCCAAAAGAAAACAAAATCCCTTCATGGTATGACAACCAAATACGATTAATCTCTAATTCTCAATACAAAAATCCTCTAAGAAATACTGACGTGACTGGAGTGATGAACTCAGGAAATAATCACTTAGGGAAAGACATTCTAAAAATACAGGTGGAAAATGGGGAAAGGGCAGTATGGCATCAAGATTCAAAAGAAAAGGAATATAGCGAATGTATAAAGTCGTGGTCATGGGTATCTGAGACCTTGAATAGTAATAAATTTTCCACACGCCCAGGACAATCTGTTTAACAATGGCTTAAAAATAATATCGTGGAATATGGCAGGAAAAACTAAGAATAAAATGTCGGAAGCCAAAAGTAATTATCCAGATATCCTGATGCTGCAAGAAACCTGGGCAACTGAATCATTTTTTCAGAAAAATTATTATGTTTACGATATCCCAGCTAAAGCCACCAACCGGGGCCACGCAAAAGGTGGTTCGGCCATTCTATTGAGGGAAGAATACATGTGGGCCCAGGAAGTTGTTCAGACCAAATCAGACAACCTGCAATGCATCAAGGTTTTCTTAAAAACACATAATGCAGCATCCAAAAAGGCAATCTTGCTTTTCAATGTATATGCCCCTCCCGGTAAGAAACAAGATATTATATTTCTGGATATCATGGAAACCATCATGCAGATAGTAGAAGACCAATTCCACACACCATATATAATCGCAGGTGATCTAAATGGCAAAATTTCTAATTTTGAAATAAGCAAATGGGTTCAACTATATAATGAGGAATTTGTAGAATTTTCAACCCCACAATTCCCTAAAGGCACAAAAACCGATAAAAGAGGCAAACTAATACTATCAACATTACCTAAATTAAATGGAGTAATCCTGAATGGCAATATAGAAGGTGACATTCCGGCATCATACACCAGACGGGGCAATGGAAGCTTTTTTATCATTGACTACATCATCTGCAGCATGAATCTTTTGGACACTGCCACATACTTACAAGTAAAGTTCAGTCTAGAGAGTAACCATGCTTCAATGAATCTAACTACTGAATGGATGCCTCAAACATCATCTGATAGTCAGATAATTTTTCACAGAAGTTCTGTCTTGATAAAAAGTGAACAGAGACGAATTTTCTGGAGCTCTAAAACTCTGGACAGAATCTCTACATCGATTGAGCATACTCAACTCCTAGCGAAAACAAACTCGGAAGACCCAATAGAAAATTATGAATATATAATTAAGGAGCTCAAAAATTTTCTACTAGATAAACTACATCATGCTACTCCAGGAGATAATAGGTGGAATAATCAAAATCACAATAAAAATAAAACCCAAAATTCTATCATGAAGAAAAAACTGAACAAACTTGTACGTGCCCAATACATGAACTTTTCCTCATCTATTGAGAAAGAAATCAATAAACTAAAAAATAAACTGAGAAGAGAGAAACAAAGAAATAAAAAAGCAATACAAGATCGTAATTGGGTTGATATCCAAATAGCTGCAAAAGAATATAATCAACGCAAATACTGGTCCCTCATAGCCAAAATAACAGGCACAAAAAAGAAACTCCAAACAAAACCTGTTCCACCGAAGGATTGGGAAACTTACCTGACTGACCTGTACAAAGCAAACCCGATTAGCTCTGATGGAAAAAGTCCAGACAAAAATAAGGAAAAAGACAACTCACAAATATTCAAAATTACACCAACCTCAGTGGAATGTAATATCCGAAAAGCAAGAAAAACAGGTGCCTCTGGCCCAGACCAGATACCAATAAAGATTTTTCAAGCAAACTCAAAGGAGTGGAGCCAGTTGTTATCGATCCTATTCAACCACATTTTTAAATCGGGACAAATTCCAAAATCTTGGCAGGGGAGTATTATCATCCCAATACACAAAAAGGGGAGCAAGATCATCGCAGGGAATTATCGACAAATTGCACTAATGGATGCTGTAGGAAAAATCTTTGCAGCAGAGGTTTTACAACGACTAAAGGATTGGGCTTTTTCGTTGGATATAATTCCAATGTTCCAAGCAGGTTTCAGGCCGAAACATTCTGTTACAGATAATATTGCTATCATCCAGACAATATTAGACAAATATGTAATGGGAAAATCTCAGGCAGTATACGCAGCATTCATAGGCTACTCGACTGCGTTTGACCGTGTTGACCGACCAACTCTATGGCACAAGCTCAGGGGACTTGGAATCCCAGAACAACTGCTCCAAACCATAGTAAATCTTCACACCAGCACCTGGTGCCAAGTACAAATGGGGGGAGAAAAAGGTTTAACGAAAAGGATAAATACAGCTAATGGACTAAAGCAAGGGTGTCTCCTGGCCCCGATACTATTCTCCTTATACCTTAGCGACTTGCCCAAACAGTTACAGCAGGGCTCAAGTTTACCCCCAAAAATCGCTAAGCACAGCATACATGCACTACTCTATGCTGACGATATAGTGATGCTTGATCTTACTCCCTTCGGTTTGCAAAAATCACTGGACATTCTTTACAATTACTCAAAAGCAACCTTTTTAATCCCAAATCTTAAGAAAACAAAAATTGTGGTCTTCTCTGGGAAGAAATCAAGTGCTAAGTACAGTTGGAGTCTAGGAGGAGAAAAAATGGAAATAGTTAATGAATATCCATATCTCGGCAGGATTCTCTCCAAGAATACATCAAATGTAAAACAGATAGAAAACTTAATGAGGAAATCTGAAGTACACGCTGAGGCCCTCTTAAGACTTTATCGTTCTACTGGGAACAGGCACTTTTCCTCTCTGTTAAAAATATATAAAGTAAAAATTCCCCCTGTGCTATCATACGCAACAGAGTATATTCCAATAAAGCAGTGGACCTACATGGATCGTAAAGAGGGAAAAATTTTAAAAAGAATAATGAAGGTCTCTGATTCCACACCAGTTCAAGCTCTGCGACTAGAATTCTCCATTACAAGCTCCTACGCCACAGCGGTAGCTAATGTAATCAGGTGGACCTACAATCTTCTCCATGCAAAGGAGGGCACCTTGAGATACCTACTGAAAAAAGAAACCTTTGATGATGAAGCAAAAAATCAGACTTTTTTAAACAACATGACAGCTATATTCAAAATGGCAAAAATTAGTCCGGACATTTTGCTCACTTGGTCAGCAGCCCAAATGAAACTTTTCTTAAAATGTTTCACCCCGAAACTAAGCTATGAACTAGACTACAAACATTGCAAAAAATTGTCAACATATAAATCCTATGTAGACTCACTGGAATACCAACATACTCACCCATACATTGGGTTTTCTTTGACCCATGGCGCAAGGAGGTCAGTCACCATGTTAAGATTGGGCATCCTACCCATTTTAACCTATACAGTAAGATGGTTGCCAGGAGGATCGTCGCTATGCCCCTTGTGTGAAGGGGGTGACCAAAACATTGAGCACTTGCTGTTTGTATGTCCTAGCTCAAAAGTAATTATAGCACGCACAAGATACCTTGCCCCTATTTACCGCACCTGCAGAATTACACGAGTGAGTGAACTACTAGAGTTGTGTAAACAGCCACCAAATGAATTTGTTTACTACAATTTCTATAATTTTTTAAAATCCTTTTTACCATTGTATTGATTAATGTGAAATTATTTTTTTTATTATTATTATTTCTGTAAACTGTATATTTGTGGTCCTCTGTCGAGTACCAATACAAATAAAACTTTTTGACTTTGACTCTGACTGTATGTCATGTGATTAACCTTTTGAGCATAAGACCCATTGAACCTTGACATATTTTGAATATCATTACTGAAGTACACAAAAAGTTAGAGTCGCATCCCAGTCCATTGTTAGTTTGCACACCATGCCACCTCAATTAAGATGGACTGGGATACAGCCTGAGTAATTATCATTTGATAAGATTAATTCAAACATCAAGCATTCCATTCATCACCTTTTGCATATTTCCGTATGTCACCCTAAGTGGGATGTGAATACCCAGATATGGGTCCCATGCACATGGTGTCATTGGAAACTAGCTATCCCTTGTTGATGAGGCCATAATAAGGACAACATCAGTCCTGGGTTCCTTGTGGTCTGGTTCAGGGAGGATCTGGCTTGGCAGTTTGGGCTTGACTGTTCCCATTAGAATAGAGTCAAGACTGATTTGCTTATAGCTGGGTCCAAATTGATGTGGCATGATGTGCACAAAAATGATGGACTGGGATATGGCCCTGAGTAATTACATGTGACTTAGATTCATTCAAGCATTCCATCCATCACTTTTTGTAAACTTCAGTATGTCTCCCTAGGTTTAATGGGTATGTCTAGGTGTGGGTCCTGTGCACACTGTGTCATTGAAACCAAGCTATAGCTGGCTGATGAGCCCATAACAAGGGTGAAACTGGTCCTCGGCTGCTCGTATTCTGGGAGGACCTGGCTAGGCAGTTTAGGTGGACAGTTCCCATTACAGCAGGGTCAAGACTGATTTGCATATCGCTGGGTACAAACTGTAGTGGTATATTGTGTAAAATAATGATGGACTGGAATCCATCACTTTTTGTAGACTTCAGTATGTCACCTTAAGCGCGACAGGTATGCCCAGATGTGCACAAAACAAGGGTTAAACTGGTCTTCAGTTGCTTGTGTCCGGTTCAGGGAGGACCAGGCTTAGCAGTTCAAACTGGACCGCTCCGATTTGAGCAGGGTCAAAACCTTTTTGCACATATCTGGGTCCAAATTGAGGTGTCACGGTGTGTAAAACAATGACAGACTGGGAAGTGGTCTGAGTATTCAATTCAAAACAAGCTTTATTTGGTTGGAATAAACAACCATAAAAGCGCAGTATATAAAATGTGGCAGTTAAAAATGTATAAAATCGACAAACGTGATAAAAAGACACACAGTTAATTATTTTCCGATATGTGTCATACATTGTATTGGTTCTCTTAGTGTAGATTGTAAGCAACTTTACATATTTAAGGTTGATAAGAACACCAGGGCTTCACAAAGAGCAGTTTAAAATGTATAAATTGTATCATAACTCCAGATGTAAACAATAAACACATAGCGGCATAACATGATTAAAAAAACAGAGTATAGTTTAAAGTGCATAGATTGTATCATAACTCCGGATGTAAACAATTGACTCAAGCAGCGAAAAATGGTTATAAAAATGAAGGGTCAGAACACATGGGCTTAAAGTGCAACATCTAAAGTGCAGGGTGCAGGGAGTAAAATTTACGTTAGAGCAGCATACTCTTTCTGGTCTTAATTGCGCTTAAAATATATGTGGCAGTATAAAAACAAATATCTGGTTCTTTGAGTGCAAGAAGTAGGGTCATAGCAGCATTAATGGTATTAGTTTCATATTTCTTAAACAAAGGTTTGAGCTATACAATCCTAAGCGACAGAAATAAGTCACATAAAAGCAAGAAGTGCATCGTGCTCTGTTTGGTAATCCTATCGCAGGGGCAGGGGGAATCAGGGTACTGTTTCATTGTAGAAAACGCAACCAGATGGTGCACAAAACCTAGCCTCAATCTTGTTAAAACATAACGGTGGGAGATCTTTTGACAAATGAAAGATAGGCTTGAAAACCCACTGTATCTATGTATTGATGTTAAAACTGATACGTGCTTTGTTTCTTATTGTTTCCCTCCTACATACATTCTTATGTGACAAGAAAGTGCTTTTTAGCTCCTGTTTTGACATGGTTGGAGTTTCATTATGCAATCCCGAAATATATTGATCAAAAATGACCCCGTAAGTTTTAATTAAACAATTTAGCCAAGGTATCTTCATGTAATTTTCCATACGTAAACAATAATTTATAATGGACTTAGTAAAAGTAGTCTCTTCTTTTAGCCATAGTGATCTCCATAGCTGGAGCGGTCTCATGGCTAATAAATCTCTCAGATAGTTAAGACCGACCTCGCAATGGGTACGTTCTGAGGAGGCTGAGGCCGGGAGGCATAAAAGCTTCTTTAAAAAGGAGTTCTCTTCCACCTGTATATCATAACAGGATTTGTATCCCCAAAGCCAAGCCCTGTAAAGTGCAACAGATGTGCATCTCGCTTTATAAATCTCAATCATATCTTTAATACGGTGGTCCCCCAAATTAGTAGAAAATTTAAAAACACTGTATATGCTCTTCCTCAATTTGGCCTTAACCTGGGATGATTTGTAATTCCATTTCCCATCCGAAGAAAAGGAAATACCCAAATAACAAAAGTTATCCACATTTTGTATTTTGTTACCCTCTATAAAAAAAGGTTTCTGGAATTTAGGTTTTGGGCCGCAAACCATTGAAAAGGTTTTTGTTTTGTTAATCAGCAACTTCCTTTTTTTAATAAAAGCTGCAAAACCATCTATTAACCTCTGAAGGCCAATCGGTGTTATAGATAAAAGCACTACAAAAGGGGGTGGTAATGGACGGAGCATCTAAACCAATCAAACACCCACACCCAGTCAAAAGATCTGGGTTTAATCCCTCACCGTTCTTTAGCCCACTCTGCCACCCCTGTTCAGACATGGCCATATGCAAATCAGTCTGACCCTGTGCCTCATGGGAACAGTCGAGCACGAACTGCCAAGCCATGCCTTCCCTGGACCGGAAACAAGCTTCCAAGGACCGGTTTCTGGCATTCCAGCCGTCTTCAGCCCGGCTTGCTTGAATCCAGTGGCAAAGTGAGCAAGGGACTCATGTCTGAGCATACCCTGCCACACTTATGGTGGCCAAAAGCGGTACAAAAGGGGGTGGTAATGGACGGAGCATCTGAACCAATCAAACACTCACACCCAGTCAAAAGATCTGGGTTTAATCCATCACCGTTCTTTAGCCCACTCTGCCACCCCAGTTCAGACATGGCTATATGCAAATCAGTCTGACCCTGTGCCTCATGGGAACAGTCCAGCACTTAAGGGGATACAGGCGGACTCCCCAATAGTGGAGGGCAAGGAAGTGCCAGTCCTGCTTTATGCGGACAATGCAGTGCTTTTATCTAGCGGTACAAAAGGGGGTGGTGATGGACGGAGCATCTGAATCAATCAAACACTCACACCCAGTCAAAAGATCTGGGTTTAATCCATCACCGTTCTTTAGCCCACTCTGCCACCTCAGTTCAGACATGGCTATATGCAAATCAGTCTGACCCTGTGCCTCATGGGAACAGTCCAGCACGAACTGCCAAGCCATGCCTTCCCTGGACCGGAAACAAGCTTCCGAGGACCGGTTTCTGGCATTCCAGCCGTCTTCAGCCCGGCTTGCTTGAATCCAGTGGCAAAGTGAGCAAGGGACTCAAGAGTGGATTCGCCAAAGGGTTTACAACGTCGGCCATTTTTGCCAGGAATTTGGCCGGACATGGGTCAAGAGGCGACCCAGGTTTAAGATTGGCCATAAGTGCCAATGACGAAGGAACTGAAATAGGCGGAAAATCTGCCAAAACTGAACCAGAAAAGGGCCCACGGACCTGACCCATCTTCGAGGCTTGGAGGTACTTCAACTACCCTCAAGGGAAAAGAGTCCTGGATCCGTTTGATCTTGGTGGTAAAGAAATTGGCTAGAGCAGAAACCCACGAGTCAGAGGGAGGGGCCTGGGTCGAATTGGTTCGAGGGGCTGTGAATTCCCTGACGATCGTAAAAATCTCCTTACAGGAATTAGAGGCAACCTCTATCCTCCTCGCAAAATAACCTTTTTTCTCCAGGAGGATGTCCCGATGGTAGGCCATAACCGCTGTCCTATAGACAAGCCTGGCCGCTGGGTCGTACTGAGAGCGCCAAGCCCTTTCAGCCACCTTGCACTGCCTTCGAGAAGCCGACAGTGCTTCAGTGAACCAGGGAGCAGAAACCCGTTTAGATGTTAATCGGGGGCCGTCACAGGGGCTAGATCATTCAGCCTATCGGTTAGCCACACCTGCAGTGAGTGCAGTCTTAACAATAGGACTACTCATAATTTTTACTGAGGAGTCAAGTAGAGAGATTGGGCGGTAACTTTTTGCTTCAGATTTATCGCCTTTTTTATAAATGGGGATAATGACAGATTCCCCCCATGAGGGCGGACAACACTCAGTTACAGCTGCATTAAAAACTCTAGTTAGAATGGGTCCCCACAGTTCCGGTATGGATTTGTATACATCAATGGGTACACCATCAGCACCTGGTGCTTTCCCCCCTTTACTATTTCCAATGCCCAACAAGACTTCATCCAAGGTTATATCAAGTTGGATAATAGGCCATTTAAGTTGAGTATTTAAATCTACCGAGGATGTACAGCTAGGATTAAAAATGCTGGAGAAATGGGCCACCCAATCCTCACAGCTCACTTGGGTCAAAAGTTCTGGGACAGATTCAGTTTTAAGTAAATTAGAATTCACTGTATCCCAGAAAAGCTTATTGTTTAAGGTTTCAGCTGCGAGCGCAAGGCTGTCCCACACCTCTTGTTGAAGCTCCTTCTTCCTACGTTTTAGATTAGATTTATATTCTACTCTAAGTGCGTGGACTGCTGTACTGTCCCTTGGTTTATAAGTAAGTGCAATTTTCAGGCGCTTCAGAGTGGTAGTCCAGTCACAGTCAGTAGTTTAGTGATACAAGCATTGATCTTAAGGAAATTGGGCAGGATCTTGTATGGTTCAGTCCCAACTAATAAGCTGTCATCTATTTCAATACCACACGCCTGTACAATTTTTTTTTATATTTCACAGGAGTTGACGCCTCTCCATTTTATTCTAGTACCATTGAGGCGTGATGGAATGATGTTATTCATAACAGTATATGATTGAACTGACTTGCTCCCCCATATTTGCATGTGCATTGTAATCAAATTATGGTCACTCATAGACAAATCAACGACCCGCGGGGTGGAACATTGATTCGCAATATTAGCAGAGACTATAACATGGTCAATACAACTATGTGCAGACATTCCTGTGAAAGTTGGAATCTCCTGTGCACTCTCATCCTTAGCCCATTGCAGAATATCCAAATCAAATTCAGTCAGTACTGCATTCAGGGTATAACCATAAATAATATATGTAAAATGTAAAAAATCATAACCCTCTTCGTTTTGGCACCCACATACTTTTGTCATCGACAAGGGGCAAATATTAACATTAAAATCGCCAAGCCAAACTGTATTCGGATAAATACTTTCCCTAATAGCCAAATTACCTAATTCTAATTTCAATTCTAATACTATACTATGACGGGTAGAATCAAACATATTATTATAGAAGTTAATCAACAGCACATCCTGGTCTTCCCTATTTTGCAACCAGAGTAACTGTGAGTAATGCCCTATGTTGGTACTTCTTTTAACTTTCACCGGTAGGTAATTTTTTAATAAGATTAGCAGTCCCCCTTTGCTCTTCCCGAGGAGGAGGGTAGTGTGGGTAAATTATATGCAGTATACCTGTCAAAATAGACATTTACGGTGCTCCAGGTTTCCTGCAAACATACTATATCGAATGAGCTGATATACTCCTTCCAACCTAGCTCATTGAACTTACTTGCAATTCCGGGTATATTCCAAAAAACAATTGTGTAACCTTCAGCCAAAGGGATTCCTCTATGTGATACCGATGGAGAGGTTTCTTGATGAATAGGGACACTGATGGCAGCTTCACCTATGACCTCTATACTATCATCTAATAAAACACTGGTACATGAATTCACAGTTGTACAATAACCATTAGTCATATGAAGGTAATCCCTGTGTCGAGAGGTTTCGTACTTTTCTTGGAGTGTGGGAACAATATTATCGCTTAAAGGGCAGTTGGACATAGGGATGACATCAGAGTCTTTGTCGGGCCCGCTACCTAATGGCGGACCTACGTCCATAAGCCTGGTAACTCCCACCCCCCTTTCTGCTGTAATAGCTGTACCCAGTCAATCATTACAATCCAAGGTGCTAAGTAATTGAAATCTATTAGATGTAGGCAAGCCAGAGTATATCTGATGGTTGGACACTGTATTAAGTCTGCCTAGACCAGTATTCCTGTCCCCTAACGATAGATGATTTAGATGTCTATAAAAGTAACCAAGGGGATACAGTGAAACAATACGTTCAGTATGTGGGCTTGTAGCTGCTCTTTCAAGAGACGTTCGTGCCCAAGATGGGTTCTTAAAGTTAATAATAATACAATCCCCATGCAAGGTCTTTCTTGAGGGCCCTATCCAGTTCACCCTTCTGGTGAAGAGTACCTGGTCCTCCTGACTCACAGGGAAATCACATTTTTGGTGGAACCAGTGCACCACCTTGTTTTTTAAGGTGTCATAGCTTTCTTTTTGTTCGACTTCTAATGATGGTACATTAACCATAACAGCCACGTATGGACTACATTCTGGCGGTAGGTTAATGGATGTTACAATGGGTCCTTCATACTCATCCCTCTTCCAGGATTTATTCAGGGCCAGGGTTTGGTGTTTATTTACTGCTACATCCCCGATTATCTGGGATCCCTTCTGTCTGTCCATACTTACTAGCAAATTATTGGCTGTCATGGATGTGGATTTGATAGACCCTGGATCAATGGTCTTCCTAATGGGGCCATGGGGTATAACTGGATTGCTAAGGGGTGGATTGCGTATAACAGCATTTATTGGATTTAAAGTACGCACTCCAGGAGGATCCCCCATAGATAACCTTACAGGTCCACATACGTCTTTAAGGATATTACCAAGTTTGGTCACCTCCGTGTTTAGATTATTTATTCTATCAACCAATTGTTTGATAATTATTTCTATTTCTATTTTTTATGTCAGAATAGATATGATATATATGATAGAATTGGTTTGTTCTTCCATCAACAGGTTTGGGACACACATTGTATCTGGCTCCATATCTATAACACGAGAGGATGGCCCTTTTTAAGTTTTACAGGAAATCCCTGGCTTAATTTGGTCTTTCCTACACTTTCTTTTCCTTTTCGGTACTGGGGACCCACTTGGAGATGGAGTATGGGGGATCACAGATTGCATAGGTAGAGTTTGGGAGTGGTTAGGGCTCTCAGGACACACCATGGTAGTGGGTTCTTGGGCATTATCTGGTTGACGTCAACTAACTCCCGGGCTGATTGATTCTCCATTCCATTGCCTATTCCAAGAGACAGGCGGCGTTTAGCCCTATTGATTTCGACATCAATAGCACTAACCACTTTAACTAAATAATCATCAATGGTAGGGCCATGAATATCCTTATTTTTAGGGGTCTTCAAAAGTTTACGTTCAGACATCCTGTCCCCTAAATAAAAAAAGCCTTATTATGGATCACCCTATCACTGGGTTACAGAGAATCTTAAAAGTAACTGTTGGTGTAGGCGGTAACTCTAAGGCTACTATAACAAATGTGTAAATATATGGAATTGCACAAAACTAGAGGTTAAATATAAAGTGGTCTGAGTAATTACCAGTGGCTGAGATTAATTCAAGCACTCCATTCATCACTTTTTGTGTATTATTGTATATTTGAGTATTAGAACATCACTTTAAATGTACATCATAATTTGTATGCATTTTATGTGGTGGCCATAGAAAATCTGCCTTTTCCACATGCTCACCCCAGATTTTTTACCTTCTTCGGGACCATACATTTGCTAGTTTTGAACTCTGTGTACTTTGTGCCTGCTAAACAGGATTAAGGTGCCTGTGCCTCCCCTTTTAAACATAGTTAAATTGGCTTACTCTGTTTAACATATTTAACTTATCTGTAAGTCTCCAGTATATGGTGTTGGAAATATACTGAGAGGTTTGAAGTTACAAGAAGCACAAATTGTGCCATCCACAAAGTGGTCCTGGAAAGTATGGCTTCTAGCCTACCATGTGTAGTCTGACTGCAGCGCCCTAAAAACCTGGTATTAAAACCTCTCAAAATAGCCATAGTAATGCATCTTGTTGCCCACAAGGTAGGGCACCTGATATTCAGAAGTGGGATGCATCCTAAATAAAAATTGACAAGTTGCCTCAGTGACTAGGATTTGAAAGCCAGTTTCACTAGCAGAGCTGTATCTGAATCCTACAAGGTGTCCAAGTCCAGATTATAAACTTTAATTTATAACTTTACACAGAAACTAGCTGCAAAAGCCATTCAAATACTAGTTTTAATATTTATTAAAAGCCAAACTCAATGATGAAGGCAGATATGTAAATATTTAGGAAAATAGCTTTTAGAAAGTCACCTTTTGCTTGAAACTCCAGGAGACTAACTTACATTAGATCTCTAGCAGTAGTCTAGCCAAGTGCTGGACTTTCATAAGTTGTGAAAACTGCTCTACGAACAAGGACAAAGACCTAGGTTTTGGGAGGTGTTTTTCCCCTGTCAAAAGGACCACTTGGTGGGCTCAGTGACCTAAATAACTTGAAACGGGCCTGCCCTGCCACAGTTAAATATCAGGTGACACATGAAGAGGTAAAGCCTGTGCCTCCCTAGCCAGACTGCCACCAAACTGAGAGGGAGGATAGCAAGCGCTTGAAAGATTTTGAGTGACCACAGAGGAGGAGGTTGCTTATTAGTCTGGCCACTGCTTTGAGTGGGCACATAGTCCCTGTGCAAGGGGAGAACAGTTTCCCCATATTGGAATGTGGAAGTAAAGTGTACTTTGCAGTAGAGAAAACAGAAACTGTAGCAAAAGTGGGTAAGGTTGCCCCTGGGAACTTTTTTCTGATTGGTCAGGAAGGATCCAGGAGTCAGGCCAATCAATAAGCTAGTATCAGGCATAAATGTGACGCCCCAAGGTATCTGGCATCCCAAGGCACCATTATCAGAACACTTTGTGGACTTGCAGAAGATCAGAAGGGGATGGGACTTGCTGCCCATGACCTTAATGGAGCCCTGCAGGATTGTACCTTCTCCCTTATGTACCTAAGACAAAGAATTTGACTCCAGGGTCAATTGGCTGACTTCCTGTGTTGCTAAAGGGGCACAGCAAACTGTAAGAGGCTTTTTCCTGAAGTTTACGAGTAACGAATGGATCCTGACTATATCTTGCTGGTGACTTCTGCTGGAGTGAGTACAGGCCCTTAAGCGCTGTCCCTAAGGAACTGGTAGCCTTAAAATTGACGTGGAGGAACTAGTCCAAAAACTCAGAAATTTGGGGACTTACACCATTTTTGGATCTCCAGAGTCATCTGGGAGACCTTCCGTCGAAGGTGTCTAACTTTGATGTATCTTACTCTGCTTTAGGCTTGCTCTGCTGGTTGATTTTAAACTCCATAAAAAAGACTAACCCAGAACGTAAATATTTTGACAAGGACAAACTCGCTTGGTATATCCCACTTATGCTCCATCAAAGTTGGGCCTGAAATTGTGCCTAGGTCCTTGTCTACCACTTCCATAGACTCTCACTGGTGAGTAGTGCTTTAAAACTGTTTTTTACTTAAACTTTTAATAAATGTATCTCTTGTTCCCTTTATTTGGATTTTTTCAAATTTTGGTGTAAATTTGTTAATTAAACTTCACATTATTTCTTTAATTCGGTTTGTGATTTTTATTGTTTGTCATTTTGACTTTATTACTGTTTTGATACAACATAAATACTTTACACATTGCCCTAAATGAAGCCTGTCTGCTCTGTGCTAAAGCTATCAGATGGAAGAGCTCCTTAATTTAGTGACTCCAGGGTTCAACCTTACAAGTTGGTGCCATTATACCCTGAGGTGGGCAATCATTGACCACAAATAATAATCCACTTTCTTACAGTGGCTCACCAATTGTCAATTTCTTTATTACATTATTCTTGGGAAGCTAATTATGTTTGCAATATGCGTTTCCATGCTGATCTGTCTTCCTATAAGGAACAATTTCATTTTGTGAATTGGGTTAAATATGTTCGTTTTGAGTAATATGTATTATTTTGAGCTATAATGTATAAATCATTTTACAGTTTATACTTTTGAAGAAAGAAGTCACCAGACTGAAATCTCTCTCTATTCTACTGTGTTTTTTGTTTTTTATTGCAGGGGTGTTCTTGCAGCAGAGCGCTTCTGTAATAAAATGACTTGCCAGGTCTCTTGTAATAAATTGACAAAAAGGCGAAATACAGAGTAATCTCAGTTGTGAATTCGATAATAATCAGGTCCTTGGAAACACGAACATGTCATATGATGCCTTAATCGTTTAGGTCCGATTACAGGAACACTGGCCACACCAATTCTGGAGCTTCTGGGTACTCCTGCTATTCTAGGTTTTATAAAACTGTAGGGCATATTAGCAAGCTGAAGTATCGCCGCTTTTTCGGCGAATTGTGCCGAGAATGTGGCGATACTTCCAGCGCCCCCAAAAACAAGGGTATGCTAACACCTGCCTCAAGCCCACTTTGCATGTCAGCGAGAAACATCGCTAATGACATGCAAAGTGGGCGTTCCCACGTCCAACCACATGTAAAATGTGGTTGGAGGTGGGAACACCCTATTACCAAGGCAGGCGTTGGGCCTGCGATAAACTCGTTTATCGCAGGTCTCCCAACGCCTGCTCTGACCAGGTGTTAAGGCATTGATAACATAGGGGTGTGAATCATAACGCTGAATCCACCCCCCATATTATCAAGGCACACATTAGCGCGTGAAAACGTTTTGTTTCATGCGCTAATGTTCCATATAGCCGACTATCACCGGATTTAATTTCGCCTATGTGTTGCGCATTGATAACTACGCGCTAACACGGCGAATAAATCCGACTATAGCCGGCGATATGGAAATGTGCGTTATACAACGCACATCTAGATAATATGCCCCTGTATTTTCACACAGAGAACCTTAATACTTGTCCCAAATGTGCACGACCGAGTTAAAGCGTAACAGCCTTATAACACCACCAATAAGTAATGCCTCAACTCCTTCAGTTCACGGTGTTTTTTTAATTTGCCAACCTGTCTGTATGGAACCAACGTATGCGGCTCGAATTCTAACGAGTTAGTGACAGCTGACACGTTTAGTGAGAAGTTTGTTGATTCGGATTAAATTAAATGGATTTCTTTCAAATGGGCTCAATGCATTTCACATAAGGTGCCTGTGAGGTTCTACTTATGGCAATGCAAATACTGAACGACTCAAGGAATATGAGATAATTAATATTTAAATGAGAATTTATATTAATTAAAATTGCGGCGAATCATGTTAAATGTAACTGTGTAGCGGTGCCGTCAATCACAACGAAATAGAAATTGCAGAAAGAAACTTCTTCTTGAGGTTTGTGGACTTCCCCAGATCAATGGTGGGAGCATAAAGTTGCAGCTTTTATATGTGACTATTGTCACCCACGTAACGCAGTCAGGGGCATGTTTATCAGAAGTCATGCAGCACAGTGCAGCAAGGATAAAAAAAGAGGAGTGCAAAAAAGGCGTTGGTTTGATACTATGTGCACTAAAGCCTACATCAAACTCAAAAATTCCCTACATAAAACAATCAAATATCGTGATGCGATTAGAGAGGCTAGAAGGGAAAATAACAGGATTTGAAAATTAAGGAAAAGTGTGTTAAAAGATTAAGCCTGGCAAGTGCTACATTTAGCTGCACAGGTGAGGGACTCTTTGGCCTTTTGGAAGGCAGTAAATAATCCCTTACTAGGTAATGGAGATGGGGAAAAAATTGAGATAGCCATTACTGAGGTTGAATGGGTGGAACATTTCGCAAAGTTATATGGCATTCTCCTTCTGGCTGTAAGCCCAGAAGGTGTAGTTGTGGAAACGTCAGGTAACGCCCAGTTAATTAAGGAACCCAATTTAAATTTTGATCTCAGCGAGGTTAACCGGGCAATAATATCAAGTAAGGGTGGGAAGGCCCCAGACCCTGATGGCATTCTGGTCGATCTTTTTAAACATAACATCAAATTATGGGGCCCATTATTAACACTAGTAATAAATGCAAGCATTGGGACTGTACTTTTACCATCATGGTTTGAATCTATATTGTTCCGATTTTTAAAAAGGGGGACTGATCTAATCCAGCATGTTATAGGCCCATATCCTTGCTTGACTCCACGGTTAAAGTCATTGGGCTGCTAACCAGATTACAAGATTGGGTGGAGGATCACTCCATTATTAGCAATTTAGAGTTTGGTTTCCGCAAGGGGTTAGGCACTGTGGAGCAAGGTTTGAACTTAAACATACTGTTAGGCAAATATACCAAGGCCAAGGGGGCAGTCTTTTTTTTAACTTTTGTCAATTTAACTGCGGCCTTCAACTGCATTATACACGAAAAACTTTGGCGAATCTCAGAAAACATGGGGGTGGACACATCTATATTATTGTTTTTAAGGCAGTTATATGCGGGGCAATAACAAGGGGCAGGGGGAAATGTTCTGAACACTTAAAGGTGATGAGAGGTGTGAGACAGGGTTGTGTCTTGGCTCCATTTCTCTTCACGTTATATATCAATGATTTAGGAAGAACATTGGAAAATGAGTCCCAGGACCTACCACTAATAGGAAAACTCCCAATACCAGCATTAATGTATGCTGATGACGTGGTCCTAATGGCCCACACTCCAAGGGGTATCCAGAAATTAGTGTCCAGTTTTGTAAATTTTATGTCAAATTTAGGCTTAAATGTTAATATACCTAAGACCATTGTGATGAAATGTGGGGCTGGAAGTAGGATGTGCAGGTCGTTATTTCTAGGCACTCAACAAATTGAATGCACTGACACCTTTTCCTATCTTGGGATTTTATTTGATAGAAGAGGGTCTTGGACCGAGGCGATCAAGGCCAGGAGGCTACTGTTTTTAAAAGCTACGGCTGCCTTAATTAATTTTAGTAGGAAACTGGGAAAGCGGGCCCCAGAGGAACTTTTGCTAATATACAAGGCTAAATGTATTAGCATTGCAACATATAGTGCAGGTATCTGGGGATATAATGATGTAAAACCCCTGCAACTTGTGGAGAATAGGTTCCTTAGGTTTCTGTTGTCCTGAGAGTACCTCCACTTTTATTTGCCACTCTGAATTAGGTATGCCCCACATAATGGGTATTTGCAAAATTCAACCAGTCCTGTTGTGGCACAGGATTTGGACCTCTGAACAGATGCTGTAAAATAGAAATGTTTAAGAAGATAGTTGTAGACTGGACGGGGAGAAACATATTAGATGGCTTGAGTATGTTAGAAATTGCATGTTCAGCCTAGGTTATCCCAAATATTTTTCAGATCCTACAAGTCTTTGCCTAGTACAAAGGAAAGATTTAAAAGACAGATGTTTATATCACATGAAAGAAACAAGAAAAAAAAGTGAGATGAATAAAGTAACATTTAAAATCCAACCTATATAAGGCACATCCCTGGGGATTTTAATAGATTTCTGTTGATTAATTTTAGATTGGGAATCATTCATTGACTGATTTCGGTCTCCATGCAGAATGATTGATCAAGAGTGTTGTGCAATTGTCCATGTGATAATGTATCAGTTCAATCAACTATTCATGTTTTATTTTTCAGTAAATGTTACTCTTTGTACAGGAAGAGATGGATTCTTCGTTTTTTAAGGCAAACTGAACTAAGACAATGCCGCCCCCTTTCCTGTTTTTACCACTATTAGACGAAGATTATACCGCCAAATTATTTCTAGTTTTTTTAAAGAACGTTTTAACATGTGGAAAATCCATACTAATGTGGTTATAATTGTGTGAATATTTTATTGTTAATAGCTGTATAAGGAATGTGCTGCATCTTATTTGTGCTTTTATGACTATTTCTTAATAATTGAATAAAGCTTGCTGAAATTGTCACCCACGTAACGCAGTCAGGGGCATATTTATCAAAAGTCATGTAGCACAGTGCAGTAATCCACCTTGCTGCGCTGCAGACAGGGAACGGTGGAAACGTGCTGTATTTAGCATTATATGGACTAAACAAAAAAGTTTCCTATCTGTGTACTCAGTTTAATATATTCAAATAACAGTATTCAATAACCATCCCTACTAATAATAGACCATTCATATAATGTAGCCACACATGCAGATATATGTACTATTCTTGATTTTTATTTTATAAAAGCATAATGAATAAAAGTACTCTTTTTCTAAGAGTCAATTAAAAACACATTAATTACGAATGCTATTTGTACTAGTGCAATCTTTTGTATACATTGGTCAATAAACACAATACATTCATTATACACAATATACAGTTAATACAACAATAAAAAGTCCTTATGTCGACGCGTTTCGGTGTCTCTTTGTGTATAAAACACCTTCTTCAGGACAGAACAGATTTAAAACATCAAGTCTTCTTTATTGAGTGTTTATTTAGTCTTTCCACTCTTCTGAGGCCGAGCCTTCAATCTATTAGATAAGTCTGATATTATGCTCCTTAATCGAGACTTCCTCTATGTTTGATCGGGAAAAACTTCATTAAATCATCGGTTTAGGTTACACTTTTCTTTTTCCTTTTGTTCCAAAGTGTTTTCAATACGCTGAGGCTATTTGAACAGTTAGCCTTCGTATATCACCCTTTTTATTTAATTAGGTAGGTGTGCCTATATTTTCGTGAAACACCAGAGTCCCGATCTTCTCAGCCGGCTGAGAAGATCGGGAATCTGGTGTTTCACGAAATTATAGGCACACCTTTATAGGGCGTGTTTAAAAATGCAACTACTATAGTCCAGGAATGTAAGTACGGAAGTCTCAATAAAGAGAGACACTCTTTGCACTCAACATGCACTGAGGAATTAGTTGATGTTCCACATCACTGAACAAGTGGTCTGATTCCTGACAACAACACACTTCATAATAACACACATTTTTTATAAACCTATTGAAAATCTTATAAGTTCACAGATTTTTCTCAGAAATCAACAGTCTTATAATTGAAGAACATGGAGGCAAACCACTGTAATTTGAATTAAATCATTTTCTTTTTTTAACAATAAAAAAAGCTTTTCCTCAGGGAAGGTGCTGGTCAGTGGTGGGGGCAAAATTTATATTTCAACTCCACCGGGTGATGACCTCAAGGAAGATGGTGGACAGTGGTGGGGGAAAATTTAGGGGTCTATTAGGATGTAGGGCGGATCGAAGCTGCCTGCATGGTGGTGGCGATCCGCCCTACATCCTTCCTGCCCACCACCCATTTACCCCCCAACATATTAGTATGGTGGGTGGTACTGCAGCAGACAGGAAGACCGTCCGCCGCTTTTCCGCCCGGTTGACAAGTTGAGCGGGCGGAAAAGGGTTTAACATGGTGGTGGTGTCTGCTAGACACCGCCATCCATATTAGCATGGGGGCAGAAACATGCTGTTGCACACGGAACGCCGACACGGAAAGGCATGCAGATTTTGCTTTCGGGAGCCCGTTGCGTGCCCCCAGGGTATTGGAGGGGTGGGGGGTACACATGGGGGGCAGGCACCTCGCAGTGCCTGTCACCTTGTGCATGACAATGCACGCAGTGCATTCCCAGCATCGTGGCAAACAGTGCTGTGAGCACCACCCACCACAATGCTGGGAATGGAGCATGCCACCACCACAGTGGCGGTGACATCCTAATCGCCTGTGCGGGACCGCCGCACCACTGACGGCCAGTCCTAGCATGGCTAGGGTGGCAGGCGGATGGAAGTCCATCCACCATCCTAATGGGCTCCTTAATATTCCATCATCACTGCGTACTGGCCTCAAAGAAAGTGATGGTCAGCGGCAGGGGGCAAAATTATTATTCCAATTCCACCGGGTGCTGGCCACAGGGAAGGTGTTGGTCAGTGGTGAGGGGCAAAATCACTATTCCAACACCACATGCTGCTGGCCTCAGGGAAGTTGCTGGCCAGTGGTGGGGGCAACATGACTATTCCAACACCATTGGGTGCTGGAGAGAAGACGCTGGTCAGTGGCAAGGGGCAAAAGTACTATTCCAACACCACCTGGTACTGGCTTCAGGGAAAGTGCTGGTCAGTGACGGGGGACAAAATTAATATTCCAACTCCGCTGGGTGATGGCCTCAGGGAAGGTGCTGGTCAGTGGTGGGGGCAAAGTTACTATTCCAACTCAACAGGATGCTTGCATGAGGGAAGGTACTGGTCAGTGTTGGGGGCAAAAATACTATTCCAATTCCACTGGGTGCTGGCCTCAGAGAATGTGCTGGTCAGTGGTGAAGGGTAAAATTACTATTCCATCTCCACCGGGTGCTGACCTCAGGGTAGGGGTTTGCCAGTTGTAGCAAACATAAGGAGACAATGGATGGAGCACTGAAACCTTTCAGACACTCACCCCAGTCACAGATCTGGGTTGAATCCATCTTCATTCTTTAGCTCACTTTGCCACCCTGGTTTAGACCTTGCCATGTGGAAATCAGTCTTGATCTTGATCCTCATGGGAACAGTCCAGCCCAAACTGCCAATCCAGGTCTTCTCTGGACCTCAAACAAGCATCCTGGGACTGGTTTCAGGGTAACACCCCTCATCAGAGTGAGCAAGGGACCCACATCTGGGCATACCATGCCAACTTAGGGCGAACAAAGCAAACACAAGTAGCCACTCAAACTCAAGCGTTTCAGACACTCACCCCAAGTCACAGATCTGGGTTGATTCCATCATCGTTTTTTAGCTCACTTTGCCACCCCAGTTCGGACCCAGCCATATGCAAATCCGTCTTGTCCCTGTTACTCATAGGAACAGCCCAGCCCGAACTGCCAAGCCAGGTCTTCCCTATTATGTTATGTTATGTTATGTTATAAAAAAAACTATACAGCGCACCTTCACCCAGAGGTTTCATGGAACAAACTCTAGAACTTGCATGAACCAATGGAGAGTGCTAATCGTGGGCCTGCATGAACAGCCAAGTTTTAAGCATTTTCCTAAAACTCTGAAGGTCAGTACATGACCAAATCTCCAGAGGGAAGGAATTCCACAGTCGTGGGGCCAAGGATGCAAACCTGCATCCTCCCTGTAATTTTAGCTTGAAGGCAGTAAGTAAATGGAGATATGCTGAGCGGAGATTGCAAGAGGGAGTGTATCTAGATAGGAGGTTGTTAATGAACTTAGGGCTCTGACCGTGAAGAGACTTAAAAATTAGACATCCCGTCTTACAGGTAGTGCGTTGGAGGATAGGGACCAGTGTCATTTTTCCAAGAGAGGTTTGGCTGATTGCCATATGGGTGGCTGGTGGATCAGTCTCGCTGCTTGGTTCTGAACCATCTGTAGCCACTTGATTAGGAAGAGTGGCATGCCTAGGTAGATTGAGTTGGCATAGTCTAGGTGTGATAGCACCAAGGCTATCACGACCTGTATCAGTGCTGCGTGAGTGAGTAGTCGGCTGATTATCCTGATCTTTCGAGCTGAAAGAAACAGGACGAGACCACTGCCCGATTTGAGATCTTAAGGGGACGTGGTTAATAATCGTGACTCTAAGGCTTTTGACAGAGGTAGAGGGCACAAGGGGAATCCAAGTTCTGAAGGCCAGTAGTGTGGGCCCCAGAAGATCTGGCTGTTGCCTATCAGAACTAGTTCAGTCTTGCTTGGATTGAGTTTTAGATGGTTTAGATCCATCCAGTGGCGGATGTGAAGCATGGTGGCCTGGAATTCGAGGATTGAGTTAGGTGAGTTATCTATGGTGAACGTTAGCTGTAGATCATCGGCATAATTGAAGGTAGTCACATTCCTTTCCTTCAGAAACTGAATCAAAGGTAAGAGGTAAAGATTAAACAGATGGGGGATAGTGAGGATCCCTGTGGGACTCCACATGTGGATGTTAGCTTAGTGGCTCTGAATGGGGCTAAGCGTACTGCTTGGGTGCGGCCTTTGCAGAAGGAGCTAATCCAGCTGAAGGCTGAGCCCTGGATGCCCGCCTGCATGGCACGGTCCCTCAGAATGCCATGATCAACCGTGTCGAAGGTGGCAGATAGATCTAATAGCACCAGGGCCTGTGGAATACCTCTGTCAGCATTATCTCGTAAAGCATCCAGGACTGCCAAAATAACTGTCTCCGTGGAATGGGCGGGAAGGAATCCTGCTTGGTGTGGATCTAAGTACTCAGACTGTTCCATGAAGTTGGACAAGCACTTTGCCACGTGGGCTTCCAGTACTTTGGCCAGTTAAGTGAACAGGGAGATGGGCTGGTAATTTGACCGCTTTTGGGGATCTGCGCCCTTTTTTTTAGGAGAGAGACCACAATTGCATGTTTGGTTTTTTTTGTTGTTGTTTTTTTTACTTTTATTTTTTATTGCAAGCAAATCAGATACATATTTCATACTTGATAGAAGATACACAAACTTAGTAAACAGGAAGTAAAAACAAAAACATTACAGTTCTACAGGTGCTCATATCGAGAATAAAAAAACAAAGATAATCTTTTTATTTAACATTAGACAGAACTGGAGCCCATATTTTCCCCTCCACTAATCTTCTAGCACGTCCTTTCACAGCATAGATTGCCTGTTCTAGATTATACTTCGCTAGGAGCCGGGCCCTGCAGGTTTGAAATTGCGGCGTATCTGGGCTTATCCATTCCTGAGTGACACAGGCACGGTAAACAGACATACAAATGAATATCAGCTTTTTCTTATCTTCGGCAATGTTATCAGAGGATATACCTATCAAAACCAGCTCTGCTGTCAGGGTAACATTACAGCCGAGCATTAAGGATAAGAAAGTCTGTACCTAAGTAAGTACTAATGAAAGCTGCGGGCATAAAAAAAACATGTGCATTGCATCCGCTGCTTCCAGCGAGCATCTCTTACAGGCTGTGCCTGAGGATGTTCTCCATTTAGAATTTTTTTCGGGAATATGATATAAATCAAAGAGGACCATATAGCGCTGAGTACGGGATCTACCCGTTAATAAAATTGAGTTAGCCATCAGAATTGAGTCTTCTAGCAACACATTTGTCACCCCGAGCTTCGTTGCCCATCGGTCTTGTACTAATGATAAGTCATCTGAATAAAATTAAATCAGTAAATTATAAAAAAAAAAGCCTATCTTTCTTTTAATGTATAAAGATTTAATCAAAGGTATTTTCTGAAGCCCTAAAAGTTGCTCAGATGATAAGGTGTTAATAACTATGTAATTGAAAATATTTGAAATAATCCAGAGTTGAAATATTAAACTTAGCCTGAAGAGTCTGAAAAAAGATCATTTCATCATTATACCATAAATCACTGATACAAGTAATTCCTTGTTTGCTCCATTTTAACATAACATGGTCCCTAAAAATAGCAGGCAATATATACTTGGATAACAGGGGGTATATCTCAAAATGTTTGGAATCCCTAGATGTCGCTTAATAGTCTTCCATGCCCGTTATGCTGCGGTTACAATCTTAAATTTAATTTTCTTGAAGTAGCTTGGTTCTATATTTTTTAGAAAGCAGCCACGAGCTTCTACCCCTAAAGAAAATTCATAAATGGAGGGGAAATGTGCTTCATGAATTGGGGCTTTGATACCAATAACTAAGGGATTAATGAACTGCAAGATTGATGCTAGATAGTAAAATAAGAAATGTGGTGTGCTCCATCCTCCTCTATCCTTTGGGAGAGTCGGCTTTTTAAACGCTCTGCGGTGACGTTTGTATCCCCATAAAAATCTTCCGGCCATTCCCTCCAGTTGTCTAAAAAATTCTTTTGGAAAATCAAGAGGTATGGTTCGAAAAAGATACAGAAATCGCGGAACTATTAACATTTTTAATACATTATTTCTGCCTTGAAATGACAGATGTAAGTGGTTAATACGTTCCAGAGTGGTATTTGCTTTCTTAAGGATGGGGATAAAATTAAGCTTGTGGATATCAGAAATCGGAGTTGTAAGCTTAATTCCTAAATATGTTGCGGTGGATACTATGTTAAGGTGTGTGGGTGGATTCTGACCAACAAATAAGATTTGAGTTTTTGAGGAATTTAATTTATAGCCCGTAAAAGCACCAAACTCCTCCGCCATCTCTTCAATCTTCGGGATTGCCCTTACAATGTCTGTGGTGGTCACCACCATGTCATCAGCATATGCCAACACTCTGTAAGGAGTCTCTGCAACCTCCACCAGATTTATTTCCTCCCTTGATTTAGTTGAATAAGGTAAATATCAAAATATATAGAGAATAGTAGTGGAGATGATGGGCACCCTTGCCGAGTACCCAGAAAGATGGAGAATGGACTAGAATTACAGGACCCGATTTTAACACATGACGTTGGTGACAGATATAAGGCTTTCAGTGCCACTATCATTTTTGGTCCAAAGCCTTTCAAAGCCAAAACCTCCCAAAGATAAGGCCATGCCACCCTGTCGAATGCCTTCTCGGCATCCAACAGGGTGATTCCAATAGGTGTATTCGTAGCCTGCGCCCATCCATCAAAGCAATTACTCTTCGGACATGATCCGCAGTATCCCTATTTGGAATGAACCTGTGTTGCCATCGGGAAACAATAGAGGATATCACTGTTGACATACGGGTGGCAAGTATTTTTGAAAAGACCTTGCTATCAGCATTTATCAAGGATATCGGTCTAAAAGACGCCAGATTAAGGGGAGGCTTATCCTTTTTGAGAAATGCCATCAATGTGGATTGACTCCACGATGCTGGTGGAGACCCTCTCTGAGCTTCCTAAATTGTAATTAGTAAGTCTTCTTTCATAACATTTCTAAACATCCTAAAGAATTCAAGAGGAATGCCATCAGGGCCCATAGCTTTCCCCGTAGCCAGCGAAAGCAAAGCTGATTCAATTTCCTCCCATGTAATGTCAGCTTCAAAGGAATCTGATTGTAACTCATTCAATTTTGTAATATTATTTTCTCCAACAAAATTTAACATCATATCCGGAGAATAAGCCACATTTTCATTTTTATACAGCTGGGAATAGAATTGCCGAAATACCTCGAGAATTTGGTCTGGGTGATTATGAACCTGACCTGCCTCATCTTGTATCGCATTATTAGAATTTAAGATTTCTTTCTCTCTAGTTCTTTTTGCTAGTATCTTTCCAGAATTTTCTCCCATTTCGTATATCTGAGATCTAAATGTTGCAAGTTGTTCCGCTAATTTAGCTGCAAAAGTTTCATAGACCCCAGCCTTATGTATATCCAATGTAGTCTTAATTTGTTCAGTATCTTGATGTTTAAAGATAGCTGTGGCAAGTTTTTCCTCCTATCCTCGTACTAGGTTAAAATTCTGTTCAGTTTTCTCTTTAATGTTTTTTTGTTTCTTAATTGAATAGGAAAGTGTTTCGCCCCGGACCCCAGCTTTAAAAGCATCCCACACTATTTGAATAGATGTGCTGCTTCTATTGAAGAGAAAAAAGTCTTTGATCTATTTCCTCATTGTTTCTATGTGTAGTGGATCTGCTAGTAATTTCCGATCAAATGACCAGGATCTTAAAGTTGTGGCAGAGCCAGTCTCAGTCGGAACCTCTATTACTATTGGATTGTGATCAGAAATTATTCGGGGGAAGATTTCAAATACAAGACTATTTATTAGTCCGCAATTCACAAAAAAATAATCTAGACATACAAATTTCTGATGGGGATTGGAAAAAAAAGTAAACCCAGGTGAGAGAGGGTTTTTTACGTACCCCACGTCTCTTAAGCCATATTCTGTTCCCAAACCTTTAACTGCATTATATGTCTTCTTTTTTAGACCTGGATATACAGCATCACTAGATATATCTATCCCCCTTCAAGATGCATGTTCAGATCTCCACAAAAAATAACCGAGGACGGCCAGTCTGCTAATTCTAGGCTTAAATAGTCTATGATCTCGGGGTCATCTGAGTTTGAGGCATAGACTGAGCAAATTGTTCATAACTTAGCATCTATCTCAAGCTCAATTATTACCCATCTACCATATTGATCAACTTTAGTGCGTTTTAAACGTCCCCGTCCTTGCCTCATAAGAATTGCCACACCCTTTGTGGTAGTTCCTTGCCTAGTACAGGCTAATAATTGCAGACCCAAATCTTTGAACATATTTCTATTGTTCCATCCAATATGCGTTTCTTGAAGACACACTATATCTATTTTCATGCTTTGCATAATCTGGTTACAAATCCCCCTTTTTTCTATTATTTATTCCACAAACGTTCCAGGAGCAGACTCGGAGTTTACCCATTGTCAATAATTATACAATCTCCCCATCTGTCCAGCTTCGTATTTCCATGCTGTTTAGCACATTGGTTATTTACATACAAACTCATATTTCTATTCTCATCCCTTTTGGTCAGAAAAGTAAAAAGCTTTAATAGAGCACCAATCGATTGACATATCATTTTTTTTCTGATTTTGCTTGCACCACCCACCCACCTTGTTGAACCCCCCTCCCCCTCCCCCTTCCCCTTGACCCCAACCCATCTCGGGCATAAGGACTGGTAGTCCCTAGTATGGATGTTGTGGGAAGCATCTGGTGTCTCACTGCCTCCTTCTTCCTTAATTAATCTCCTGCTATTTCACCCACTATGGCTCCACTTTTCAAACCAGCTCAAAAAAAAGTTGACTTATTTTTGTCAGCAAGTGATTGGTTAACTGATTAGTTGTCTGCATAGGCATGAAGAAAATCATAATTAGTTTCAGCAATCTTATCATATCTTAATAGCCCTTTTGTACCCCCCATAAAGCGTGAAAGGAAAAAAATGCCTATAGTCTTTTACAGCAATTGCAATCAAAGTGAGGCCAAAAGCTCTTTAGCTGCGCCCTCCGAGGTCATAAAGTACGATTTCTCTTTGACATTTTTTTTAAGTTTAGAAGGGTTCAAAAGAAAGGCCTGGCCGCCTTTGGCCTGGAAGGCAGTGATTAGCTGTCGAAACTGCCAGAGTTGTTCCACTGTGGCATGACAATAGTCAGGCCGGCCGAAGAATTCCACGCCTCTCCCCCTTCTTTTCCGATCTGGCCTGGCCAGATCATAGAGAGCCTCTCTTGCTAAGAAATTGTTTAGACAAATCAAGATTGCCCTAGGTTTTGAATTAGTATCCTGTCTGATGTTTTTTTGAAATGGGAATTGGTGTGCACGTTGAATTTCCATATCCCATTTCCTTTGCACGAGCTCTGGAAAGGCTTCCGAAAAAAGATCCATTACAAATTGTCTTATATTGACGCCTTCGTTTCCCTCAGGAATACCCAGGATTGGCAGGTTATTCTGACGTGATCTATTCTCCAAGTCCACCAGTTTCCAATTTATCTCATCTCTCAGCCCTACCAATGATGAGATTTGTGTTTGTTGATTTGTCACAGTATCTTCGATCGCTGAAATTCTCCCCTTAGCCTCAGTCACTCTAGCAGACGTCTCGCTACAGGATTTGGCGACTTTTCTAAGATTGTTTTGGAGCCGTCGAATAGCACCTTGCGTGCGGAGATTTTCTGCCCTAGTCTCCTCCCGATGCTGAATCATGAGCTGACAAAGTGTATCTAGCGTAGTACCAGTTGATTGTGTACTATCCTGGGTCTGCGGTACCTGTGGTGTATCCGAAATTGATGCACTGGGGAGAATATCTCCATGTGTTGTGAGTACTGTAATGTCTTTAGCACCCCATTCTGACCTGTGTTGAGGGGTATCCGCATCCTCATCTTCATCTTCCTCCTCACCTTCTTCCTGCCCCCCTGAGCCAAGCGATTCTTGTTGCGATCCCAGACTCTTACCGCTCATATCATCTCTCCATCCCCCATCAGCGTCAAGGATTTCGGTTTCTAAAGCCACCGACAGGTCAGTCATAGAGTAAAAATTACCCGCAGAATCTACTGATTCAACATCTTCCACAACTAGTAGTGATTCTGGTGCGTCCTGTACTGATTCTAGTAATGTCTTATGAGTTAAATCTCCAATTGTCTGAAGAGACTCCGAAAAAATCATCCGTGGAGGCATTGGATTTTGACTCTCTTTTGACCCATCTTTGCCATTACCAGTATCTGAATTCAGCCCAATGTCAATAGACATATCTGAGCTCTCAATTGCGTTTGCTGATGTTTTCCCAGTATTGTCATTTGAACTGATATTCCCCGGTTCTAGAGTTTTTATATTTTTTTTTGTAAAAACATATCTGGAATTTTAGGAACAGCACCCAGCCTACAACTCCCAGAATCCCCCACTATCAAGCGAGTGGTAGCAGTAGTAGTAATTTCGGCTAGAGCTGCTGTCAAGACAGGCAAAGAGACAGAGTCAGAGTTGAGAGTTACCTGCTGAGGGTTCTGGAGATTGTCCTGCAATGTAGCACTACCGGCATTACCGCTGTTCTGCGCGTTCTGAGCGCTCTGGGTGTTCTAAGCATTCTGAGCGCCTTCCTGTGCAGCCATAGTCGCCCTCGTCTTTGGCTTATTTTGAGGTTTGGGAGCCGTCGCCGCAGGATTCTTCGGTGCCATTACTCCTCTAGTGTGTCCCTCACGTCGTTGCTGTGTGCGAAATCGTCTGCCAAGAACAGCAGACTGATACGAGTCGATATCCTCCACAGAACTATGCCCCGCTCCAGTCCGTGGCTCCGTTTTCGCCCTTGAGGGCGGGAGAGATGAATGCCGCCACGTAGATTGCAGCGACCGGCGGAACCAGCACCAAAGGTCCAGCCGCATCCCGGGTGCAAAACGGGTAATAAGTCTTTAAAGATTTAAATATTTAAAGGCTGCAGAGAAGCTCCAATTTCCTCCTATTAATCTACACTGCTAGGCGCTGAATCAATGTGTTTTCAGAGCTTTTTCAGAGCTGCAGGCAAATGCTGTCAGACGGTCGGAAGGTTTTAGGCAGCGAGACCGCTAGCGATGCTGCTCACTCTGACGTCGATGTGTCCGCCATCTTGCCCCCACAATTGCGTGTTTGAATGCTTTAGGGACACGGCCCTGCAAGAGAGACTCATTGCAGAGGGTCATAGCAGGACTCAGCAGGGCTGAGAGTGTGTCTTTTAAGATATGGGGTGGGAGCAATCCATGGGGGAGCCGGATTTTACTCTGGACAAGTCCAGGAAGGTCTCGGTGCTGATGGCCGTGAAGTGATCCAAGGTAGAGGAGTTCCTAGTCGTGACAAGGAATGTCTCATTGGGGATGGGTATTGGGAGGGTGGCTTTAATGTTAGAGATTTTTTCCAGAAAGTATTTGTTTAAAGAATTGCATAGTGCTTGGGTAGGTGTGGGTTTGGGTAGGACTCTATCTGCGTTGGATAGTTCATTAACAATAGAGAAGATTTCCTTTGACCTATTGTTAGACTTTATAATTCTTAAGGAGAAATAAGCGGCCTTAGCGGTAGTAATGGCTTTTTTATATACTTTCCGGGCTTCCGAATAGTGGTATTTTCCTTCTAGGGAGTAGTTTAGTCTCCATTTCCTTTCTTTTTGACGGAGTGCAAGTTTTTGTTCTTTCAGTTGGTCAGAGAACCATTTCTTCCCTGGACCTGAAAACAAGCATTGTGGAACCAGTTTCGGGGCCCTCATCAGCCAGGCTAGCTTGAATCCTGTGACCAAGTGAGCAAAGAACCCACGTCTGGGCATACCCTGCCAACTTAGGGCGAACAAAGTAAATACATGGAGACAATGGATGGAGCACTGAAACTTTTCAGACATTCACACTCAGTCACAGATCTGGGTTGAATCCATCATCGTTCTTTAGCTCCCTTCGCAACCCCACTTCATGCCCAGCCATGTGCTAATCAGTCTTGACCATCTTACACACAGGAACAGTCCAGCCTGAACTGCCAAGCCAGGTGTTCCCTGGACTGGAAACAAGCATGCTGGGTCCGGTTTCAGGTAACACCCCTCATCAGCCAGGCCAGCTTGAATCCTGAGGCAAAGTGAGCAAGGGACCAACATCTGGGCATACCGTGCCAACTTAGGTCATGAAATGTATTTACAGTTAAACATACAGACATTATCATTTTTTTTTCAGAGGACTTGCAATTTATCCATCATAAAGGAACAAAATAAAAACATTATCTGGACTCAAATCATCAACAACAGCTTTTGTACAAACAGAGAAAGATTTTTGGAGGTAAAATGTTTTGCAACCCCTAATTTCTCAAAAAGGGATGTACTGTAGATAACAATCAATATGAACAACTCTATTTATGCTAACCTTTCCTTAGAGGGCAACCCAACCACCCCCAGAAGGGAGTAATACAACTCTAGGCTATCTACTGGAAGAAGACCTGAACCACCAAAAGACCAAAGGGCCTGATTACTAGTGCAGCGGTCTTCTGGGTTCTGACCACCACACTCATGGTGGCGCAACAGTGGCAGATTACTGTATGCCAAATTATGACTTTAAAAGTGGTTGTGGCAGAGGACCACTGGCTGTGCCAGAGAAGAGTTGTTTCCTGGTGGTGGCATAGCTGTGCTACAATGTAATGTAAGATCCTCAGTGGGACTGGAGCAGTCCCCCTGAGAATATTATGAGTTCTGCCACTGCCAGTTATTCCATGGTGCGAGCCCGCCATGAAAAGTCTGGCAGTGGAGGAACAAAGGGTTTCCTACAGGGTCCCCATGCCGCCCGCCAATGGGATATATTCAGGGGGCACAATATGTGCCCCACCCTGTCTGTATTCCTCAAAAGTTCCAGTACGGCATGGACATCAACTTCCATGTCGTGCTGGAACTTTTTTGGTGTTTCCATTACGGTGCTACTGGTTGGTACTCACCAGTTTGCTCACATTGTCATCATTGGTTACTTTCATGACAAGAAAAGAAAGGAGAAAGTAAAAGTTTTGCCCAAGTCTTAACACACAGCAGGGGAAGGTCAACCCCGTAAACAACATAATGATAAACTTCTCAGACTATCAACTATCACCAGCGGTTTAACTCTTGTAATAAGCTTCAAGAGTTAAACTTCCAGTATTACAACTTCCAGCTGAACAAGGAGGCTTAGCCCTACCCCATTTAAGGACCTACTATGAAGCCGCATTTTTTGATATATTGGCAGGATTATTGAGGAATAATCAAACAAGAGATAATTTTTTTCTTACAAGAATGCTACAAGAGGTAGACTCCCAAATTCCAGTTTTTTTAAAAATCGCAAGGCTCCCAAAGAGGTCAAGATATAAAAAATTAAGAGAATATGCCTCAAGAATGTCGCTCCTTTTCAGAAAACATGGCACTGATAGTTCTCATTATCTAAGCTTGAAAGAATGTATTCAAATAGGCCTCCCACTAAGCCTGAATCGTATTAAATCTTGGGAACTTTGTGGCTTCCGAGAGCTAAGACATTTTGTAATCCAAAACAGGGTAATTAGTTGGCAGGAGGTAACCGCTAGAATAAATGGTTCATTACACCCGACTTTTTTTTAATATATGCAGATTGTTAATTTTATTAAAAAAGAGAATAGTGGCCTGTTTAATCCCCCTAATATCATACTAACAGCCCTGAATGATGGAATGAGTGTAGGTATCGGATACTGGTATAAGATGCTTCATAGCTCAAATCAAAATGTTTTAGTAGACAGTCATCTTGAGAAAATAAATCTCGCTACACAATGTAACTTTTCCACAAAGGATTGGGAGGTCATTTGTGAGTTGGGGAATAGATCATTGCGAGCGGTCAACTATAAAAGGATGTGCTTTCTGTCTCGTTGGTTAGCATATTATACACCGGAGGCTTCGGAAAGGATGTTTCCCGGAGCTGAGAATAAATGCTTCAGATGTATGACTAGTAGCCAGGGAGGATGGCATCACATTTTTTTTTCTTGCCACCAGTTAGAAACTTTCTGGAAGGGAATATTTGCTGATATCGAACAGGCTATTGGGAAATCTCTTCTACCAACAGCAGAAGTAGCCCTGTTCGGTATATGCAAAGATAGGAGCAGGTTTAATAAAGCAGAAGAGGTATTTATATTTATTTCTTGCGCAGTTGCTCGTTCCTTAATTCTTCAAAACTGGAAGTCCAGCGAGATTCCATTACACTTAAAATGGTTCAACAAAATGAGGAAAACATGTTATTTTGAAAAGGCTTATGCGGGTAGAGTGGGAGCTGTTGGGAGATTTGAGAGGAACTGGAAATATTTTGAGACTCTAGAAGTAATTAAGGGAGGATGATTCGTGAAGAGAATTGTGAGGAGATGATTCTTCTTTTACAGCCTTCTATCTGATTTCCAGGACATTTACATTTACTAGCACCTTTTTCCATATCAGATTGAACTTTGCACTTTTAAAGATAGTACTCTTTTGTACTTTTGGCACTTTTGCACTTGCACTTTACTGCAGCTTTGCACGTTTTCGCTGATGCACTTTATAAATTGCATATTTTGCCCTTAATGTCCTGGGAATTTTTTTTAACTCTGTAGTAGGCTGACTTTTTCTATCTCGATGAAACTTACTTTTATCTTCGCATATCGTTTTTAACTTTTTAACTTTTTATCTCTTGTTTGTTATTTGAGAAATTTATTGGAAATTTGTGATTATTGAATTCTAAAGTTTGTCATGTTTTGTACCTTTGGATCACCTATTACTCTATTCATTAAAAAAAATTTTTTAAAAAAGCTGTGGACCGGACTCTGAATTTCTGTACTGTAAGTACAGTGTATTTTTGCTTTTATTACCGCTTTGAACAGATGGGACTTTCGCATTCGTCTAAGAAACAAAGTCAAAATCAGTTTTTCTGGCAGTTGTGTCACATCTGAATATCAAGTGCTTTCTTTGGATTGAATCGCTCTTGGAAAGCAGAAAGGAAGATAACAACTTCAACATTGCATTGTTTGAAAATCCGTCACAGTACTTTGGTGTACAACAGTTATTTACCTTTGAATTTCTTCGGCCCCGGCGGGTGACCAGCATTGTTCCTTGCTCGCAAGTATGGCCAGCATCTGCTCTGTGCTCACGCTCACTTGTGTTTGAGCTTCATGCAATCACCGTCCATCGTCATCACGCAGGTGACGTCAGACGGTGTTTTGACGTGCGGCCATCTTACTTTCACGGCTGTTTCCTTGACTACGCTGATGCTTCACCGTCCATCGTCATCACGCAAGTGATGTCAGACGTTGTTTTGTCATGCGGCCATCTTACTTTCATGGGCATTTCCTTGACGTTGCTGAAGCTTACATCGAAGATAACTTCGGATTGGTTTTCACGCACTTGACTGCAATTACTTCTTCAATTAATTTCTTTAAAGTTCACATATATATACTCCTGACTACATTGTACTTTTGTGGTTTCTACTTGATATTCATTCGTTTTTCTTTAACAAATGAATACAGTTTTACTATACATCTTCTTTTCTCTTTCATTGCCTTTATTATTTTTCACTCTTTATACCAAGATGAACAAAAAAAAAACTATCACCAGCGGTACTGCATGTCCTAAATAAAGGCCTGGGTTATGTACCAACCCCTAACCAGGACATATTCAAATTCAGGGCTGAGTTCTTTGAATTGATGCGTAGAATACGGCTACACAAGTTTTTTGAAGATACAACACTAGACCTCCTAAACTATTTTCAAGTACATTACACCGGACTTTGGTGTTTTGTCCCCCATTCTCATCCTGGGCCCTGAAATAATAATGTTTGAACAACGGGTGTTAGAAGATATTGCCAGCCTGGAACAGTCATGTGGTCAACAAACATTCCAAAATATGGGCAAACCTAACTGGGTACCCATCAAATCTCTACAGGAGAATGAAAAAATAATAATAAAACTGGCTGACAAAGGAGGTGCAATTGTGGTACTTAATATCAAAGACTATGAAACAGAAGTGCTGAAATTACTGGGGGTACGTTCTAACTACAGACCACTTATGAAAGACACTAGTTGAATTAGTAAGAATAGCGAACTCATAAAGAATCAGAGTTCCTTATTAATCCTAAACCAAGAATTTCAGCATTTTCATCTTTCCCAAAATTCATAATGCTCAACGTCCGCCCCCTGGATGCCTGATTGTTTTGAGAATCCATTAATTATTGGAACCCTTATCACAGTTTGCAGAATTTTTTCTAAAGGGAAACAGGCATTAACCAACCAGCTTTTGTTCAGGATACCACTGATATCCTTAACATCCTGGATCCTCTTGAATACGACCCAGTGCACCAATTCTTGGTCACCATCGACATTGAATCCCTTTATACCAGCATTCCCCAAGATGCCATGCTGGTGGCCGCAGCACATGCACTTAGGGCTCGCAGGTGGTTCTATGAACTTAAGTCCATTTGACCTTAAGTTTTTTTAAAAATTAGGCTGTCAGAACCAACTATACCTCCTGGTCTCTGGGACCTCGATGGCGGTAACCTTTGTGCCTAGTCTGGTGTGTATTTACATCGATCAATTTGAGGAGAACTTTATACATCATGTCTCCAACCCATTCCAATGGTATATAAATCTTTGGAAGAGATTTAGTGATGATGTACTATGCATTTGGACAGGCCCTGAGGACACGCTACACAACTGTCTTGGTTGGTTGAATGAGGCTGATAGTTGTTTACATTTTACATGGAATATCACCAGACACACAGCTGGTTAACTGGATTTGGAAATTGTTGCTAAAGACCAGAAACTCCATACCACTGTTCAAAAACTGACTGATAGAAACTCGCTTTTGCAATGCCAATCTTTCCACCCTGGGTATTGCGGGACAATCTCCCCATGGGTCAGTTTTTTAGATACCGTAAGAACTGCACGGTCACAAGCAAGTATATTGAACTATCAGAGAGTCTGGCAAAATGTCTTGCAAATAGAACTTACCCGGAAAAAGTGATCAAAAGGGCACGTAAGAGAGTGCTGAACACCCAGCGTGAGAAACAAAAGACCTAATGATGCCTGCCTCCCCCTGGTGACTAATTTGACCCCATGTCTACAATAATCAGGCAAATCATTAGGAAGCATTGGTATTTGATGGAACTTGCCCCCAAAAAATGCCTCAACCGAGATTTGCATTTAAAAGGGCGACCAACCTGAGAGATTGGTTGGTCTACACTTGCCTACTCCAACAGAAAAAGGACACAGGGGTACCATTTGGACAATTCCCATTGTACAGTCTGTGATCTGACCCAAGCTTCGAAAAGTGTTCACTGGGTGGATGGAAAAATTTGGCATCAAAATAAATTCAGCAATTGTAACACCACTAACGTGATCTACAGACTGACATGTGGCTACGGACTACATTATATTAGGCTCACCTCACGGAAAGTAAAAGTAAGAGTTCAAGAGCATATCAGCAAACCTAAGGCAGAGAAGTTGACAATAAAACTGGTCCGACATTTCCAGGAAGCGAAACAAATTTCAGGGTTTTGAAGTGGACAGTGTTGGAGAGAGTAATGGGTGATGCATATGCAATTGAGGATTTGATAGTCAGGCAGGAAGCTCGCTGGATTTTCTCAGAAAAAGTAGACCAAAGGGGCCTGAATGACACTATTGAATAGAATAGGGTGGGCAAGTAAGGTCGTGCTCTCTAACTGTTCCGCAATAGGAGGTGACATACATTAGGATGCATAGGCAGTGGTGCCATTATTGGAATAACTGGTCCTATATATATATACATACACTCACCTTCTACCTATATGCACAAAAAGCGTGAAGGTGAGGGCAGCCTTACTCTAGAACTGGCACAGAGAGTTCATTTGAGAATTGGACCTTTTGAGGGCCACCATGGGCGAATACGATATGGGATTTTTTTTATATTCCTGCACCTATATCGGGCATGCATAAGGTTTAGTACAGCAATGCATTTACGCCCCTCCCATTTCATTTATTGACTGATGGTAACTTTTGAAAACCAATGCATGAAGTTGAGATATGGGAATCCAGAATTGTAATTTGTGCTGATTACGTCCCCAGCTGTGCAAGTTAGGGAACACCTTAATTCCTTAAAATATAGATGAAGTACTACAATACCAACAGAGTAGCAAATTCGGCCACTGCAAACACTAGTTACCGTGTAGGTGGCCGATGATAACTGTAACATAGTGCCCGCGGATCGGTTGCGTCTCTATTGGACTGGTGAACCATTTAGTAAACGCCACAGTTCCGTTCGAGGTGCAGGATTTGTTAATAACTGGTTACCATCCAGGTGAGAGGGAGGGCCTAACAACCCTCTTCCGGGTCTCAGCCCGGTACTTCACAAGATGTACGAGTTACTTCGGCATCCGTGGAGTCGTCAAGCTTAGACCTCCGGTATAGCAGTGAGTGGGGAGATGTTAGCCAAAGGGTAGCTGTGTGACTCTCTCTTTGCCTCCAGATGCACAGGGTGCTGTTATTAACAGCAGGCGAGCGGGATGCCAAGTTTTAATTAATAGGGCTTCCGATTCAATATGCATGGGTCAATTTGTTACCTCCTGGCAAAGCTCCCACATGCTTTCTAAAAACTTGAAGAGGCATCGGAACACTATTTGGTAAATACAGGAAGTGTGACTTATTGTTGCTAGTTTCAATAGTAATAATTGATAATGCGTATATGTCCTCACAGGTACACTGCAGGTGGCTGCTCTTTACTTTATGGGGAAAAGTTGTTAACTTCCCCAGTGAGTTACTGGTAGGAGTCCACCTTGCAACCACTTGGTAATTATGGCATGAAATATATCTACATACTGCAAGAGAAGTGTGGCTATGTCAACACAGAATAACAACTTGTGTGTGTGTTCTTTGTCTCTGGCACTATCTTTCTTTTATTTTATTTGTCAACCACTACAGATCTTTTTAGAAGCATCAGTGAGATAGAGACGCGTCCCTGAGCCCTGATGAAATTGCCATAAAATGTGCGAGGCAATGAAACATGTTGGCTGTTCCAATTAAAATGGTCTAAACATGGCGTTCTTTTTAATCTGAGTGTGGACACTGTTGAAAATAAAGTATGTAGAAAATAAGTGGGCCACAACTCATTTTAGCTTAGAAATTAATATTTCTTCTTTTGCACTTTACAGGTTTTCAGACAGTTGATGGATGATCGTTTATACGTTACTTTTCTTCTCCTTTTTTTCACACAAATTTAAGACTTGGGCAAAACTTTTACTTTCCTCTTTCATTTCTTGTCATAAAAGTTACCGATGATGACAACATGAGCAAACTGGTAAGTACCAACCAGTAGCTCTACGGTTGGTACTTTCTGACTCCAGTCACCGTTTTTTCTTTGATAGATGTGAGATTATGTGTGGTTGGTTGACGGACTTAAATCTTTTTACAAAAGACCACTTGAAGGTGTGCATGAATAATTAACGAGTGTGGCCTTATCTAGGAGTACACAAATAACCAGTTTTTGATGTAATACTAAAAAGCTGCAGTGTTCAATGCAACCAGGGCATTTGTGTATGGACTTTGTGAGTGGAGGGCGACCTGGTTATATTCCCTCTGTTGCTCCAATTTTTTTGACGGATACTCTTGGTGACATTATTGGAAAAAAAACCTGAGCATAACCACTCTGCCTCTACAATGGATATTGAGGTTAGAGAGAGCATCCAGCAAACCAAAACTTTGGCATCCACATCAAATGAACCCTGTGGCTTAGTTTTGAGGGAGGTATCCCAAAACATTCCTATGCATATAGCAAGTGCCATGCCCAAATATCCTAATCTCAGCAGAATTATACAAAATAAAAAACAGGCAAGTAACCGACAACGAATAACCCCCAGACCTACTCAGACAATAATATTACCCCTGAACTCACTGTAACCTATACTAATTAAAATTTTATTTTGCATGACCCTCAGAAAAGGATACTAATCTTTAGAACACCCCATAACCTTGTAACTTTGGACCGACATCATAGGTTTCACTTCCCACTGCCGCATTACAAATAATGCTGTCAGTAGTAAAACCACCTGGTAATTCTGGCTGGATTCCGAAGGGGTCAAGGAGCCCTTCGGCCAGTCAGAGGCTTCACTGTAATCCCTAAGGACGGCCTTTCCGCAATCGGGATTATGATGTCGGGTTCCGACATGGAAAGCCTGTCAGAAAGCTACTTGGGCCCCCATACCTCCAAGACATACGGTTGGGGGCCAAAGGGGCACCTATGGTGCCCCCTGTTAATCCCTGCACTGTGTGGCAGGCGCCTTGAGGGGCCTGCCACATGGTGTAGGGATAAACAGAAACTACCATTTCTCTATGGGCACTTGCGCTGTGGCTTCTTTACTGCAGCAGCACAAGCTCATATAGAGAAATGGGAATATGTGACCACACCATGTGCGGTCACATTGTAATAGCTGTGTCAGGACCACCGACGGGAGCTCGGTCAGTCCCGAGATCGCAACAGTGTTGAAGAGACGTAAGTCTGCACCACATCGTAATCAGGCCCTTAATTTTTAACAGGGTTAAAATCTAAAACACTCAATAAAAGTCTAGAAAAGTGATGATTGATTTTGAATTATCCATGAATATCACTGATACTAAATTATATCCTGATATCCAAATACAAGATTTTTTTTCACAGTTCACAGGCCTATTGTAGAAAAACCTCAAAAACATCCTTAAGTGAGGATTACATTTCAGACAGTAAACTGCAGTATGAATTTAAGAACCTAACAGCCGTATGCCTTGTACCTCCCCACAGTGTGAATTAATTCTACACATCAATGACTGATTCTGATTATTTTACAAACAATGACAAATTTGTTCCTTTACTAAGTTACTTTGAGGACACATGGATTGGCCATCTAAGTAGGTCGGGTCACAAGAGGAATCCAAGGTTCCCTGTTGAATGGTGGAACAGTTACACAACCTTCTTTTGGGGACTTCCAAATACTAACAATGCAATGGGGATGGCACAACTCCTTCAACACATCAATGGGAAAACCTCATCCAAACATTTATCATTTCTTAGAAATTTTTTTGAAAGTAGCAAAGTTTCCACGAAGTTAGAATAGTGAGATCATTGGCAGGTAGTCTGTACCCACATTTTAAAAAGAACAAAAAAAATGTCCTAGCGACTATTGGGTTAAATTCAACAGTTTTCATTGATGGTGGCTTCAGACTACATTCAGACAATATTGCACACATACTACATTTTCAAAAAACACTAACACCTATTATAGCTTACTTAGCTGTTTTGCATTTTATTTAAAGAAATTAGGTTAGCATTTTTTAAATTATTTCTTAAATGAAAGGAATGTTGGGCTTCTTACCTAAAGTTGTCTTTTTTCTTCAACTCTTGGTGATTTATAACCAACCACTCTTCACTAAGAGTCTTGAGCACCCAATATTCCTAAGTAACAAATCCACATTCCATGAAGGTATCCAAATCCCATTGTACCCTAACAAAAAGACACATATTTGCACAGTCATACTTTCTAACAAAACAACTGTTGGAAAGATTACTGTGTAGATTGAAAAAAACGCAAACCCAAAACAAAACTCCCCAAAAAGATGTGCTTTTTTGAAACAAATGCAACAAGAAATCCATTTATCCAATGCACTGTCTACGCGATAGTATTTCATCCATATGCTTTGAAGCAATGTCCCAAAATCTAAAAAATACAATGGTGCACATACTTAAAATATTTTGGTTAAACAAAACATCCTGGGAAAAAAATCAAAATGTCACCAAAATCAAATAGCCGATCCAGGGCATACATTGTGTCTTTACTTCCAAGGGTTTTCAGTGTAATGAATACCGTATACTAAGTTTTAAAAAACACGTCACCAAAAATGTTTACATTTTTCTTAGTTTTTTGTCATTTTGGTTTAAAAGAAATCCTATTCTTTGTTAAAAAATTATTTTTTTTTAAACAAAAAAACTTTAAAAAAACAATCATTCCGACTTGGACCTACAACCACTAGCAGCATAGGAATGAAAAAGTGGGTAAAACATTTTTAACAATCATCTTTCTACTAACATGCATCTAACTACCTCCCTCCTCTCCTCTTACAATGATGTATGCCACCCATAATCTGTTTTTAAGAATTTAATAAATGTAATTCCCCCATTGAATTCAATGGAAAAGCGTGGGAAAGCACTTAAAAAATATTGTTTACAATATTTGGGTAAAATTACTTAGAAATAATTGTTTGTTTGAAAAAAAATGTAAACTATGTAATATTTTTTTTAATATTTCCACAATTTTATTGCACTGTTATTTCAGTTATTATATGTATTATGCACAACTAAAAGTGTATTATTCATTTGCAGTTTCATTAAGTATTTCATAGGTATTACATCTCCCCATGCTAAACATTTTTTTAAATTAATAATTATTTATAATTTGTTTTAAAACAAATACCATGTATTAAAGTTACTACCTGGGTATTAATACACTCCCCCCCCCCCCCCAAAAGCCCTATTTTCAACACATCCTGTGCCAGAGGTTGGCTTTATATAACCAAGAGTCCCTTTTGAATTATTATTTTTTAATTAATATTAATAACCACTAATATCTAAAATAAAATAATATCCAAGTGTTTAAAACTAATGCCTGAGTATTAATAGACTCCCCCACCCAAACCCCCTATTTCTCAAACATCCCATGCCAGAGGGTGGGTGTTACAAAGCCAAAAGTATTTTTGGGGATTTTCATAAAAAGTAATCATGTCAACATTAATTTCTAAAATAAATCAATACCCAAGTATTATAATTACTACCTGAATATTAATACACACACCCACCCAACAACCCCTATTTCCCTCACATCCCATGCCAAGGGATAGGTGTTGCACACCAAGGAGTAAATATTTTAATTTATCTTAATTAAAAATAATCGTATTGAAAAGTAAAATATGTTAATGCCCATGTATTAAAAATAATACACCCTCCACCCAAACAACACCCCTATTTCCCTCACATCCTGTGCCAGAGGGTGGCTCTTTAACACCCAAGATAGTTTGTTAGTAAATTTGTTGAATCTAATTATATTATTATTTACACATTTGTAAATTAATACCCAGGTATTAAAACACATTCCTGAATATTTAAAACACTGCCCCACCCAAAAACCCTATTAACCTCAAATCCCACAACCCTAAAGTGTATTTTAAAATAATATTTTACATTAATAATATTAATTTTACATATATGCATTCAAATAATGAATACTCAGGTATTAAAAATTATACCTGAATTAAAATTCACTACCCCACCCAATAAACAAATATCCCACACACCCTGAGCCAGAGGATGGCTGCTACACCCTGAACATTTTTTTTAACCTAATAAACTTAATAAATAAATTATAATAAATGAATACCCTGTTGCTAAAATTAAAATATGAGTAGTTAACACTCCTCCCTCCCCAAAACCCATATTTCCCTCACACCCATCCAATTATATATATTTAAAATGTATTTTTAGGATGACAAACCTTAAACTTAAAAAATTAAACAACAATCTTTAATAACATTATTCCAATATAAAAACTTACCTACTAAACTTACCATAAAATGTGTTGTAATGGTATATGTTGTAATGCATTTGTGTTGTAATGGCATGTGTTATAATAGCATGCATTGTAATGTCTTCTGCATTGTAAAAAATGCGTTGCAAAAGCATTACATTTTAATGCCTGCGTTGTAATGGTTGTTTCCCCCAGGAATGGATTGTTCTACAGAATATCAAGCATAGCAATATCATGGTGTCAGACTCTTGTACACAGGTTATCTGACTCCTTGCAGCAACCACCAGCTGCATTGGGCGTGTAAGTCTTAGATGTTGATTACGAGTGGGCTGTTAAATACCAGTTTGAACAGGGATGAAAACACCAAACACAGGGGTAATTCCTGCACCTGCTTCAATGCTTCCCTCGTAAATTCATGTAGGTCAAATTTTTCTAAATGTATCAAGGGAAAACATGCGGGGAAACTCTATAAAGGTGGGAATAGGTGCCGATTGTGTCCTATTCATATGGGACTTTCCATTTTTTAGACAGTCAAAACAGAATATCTGGTATTTGCAGCACCTTGCAAATATTGCACCTAGGGGTATTGTTGTTTTCTGAGCGCTGAAAACACCTCACACCATTCTGATCCACTTATACACATGACTTAAGGTTTTCAAATACAATGCACCCGGCCCCATGGACTGTTTAGGGCCAACCTTAGGGGTAACCTATTAATAAAAAGGTTTTAAGTATGGCAAGTGGTTTATCTTGCCAAGTAGAATTGGCAGCATAAAACTAGATACAAGCTGCAACTGGCAGGCCTGAGACATGTTTAAGAGGCTACTGAAGAGTGGTACAATAAGTGCTGCAGGCCCAAGGGTAGCATTAATACCCAGCCCTGGGTTTATCTTTATACCACTTTACTAGGGACTTATAAGTAAATTAAATATGCAGGTGTAAGACATTTTTTTCATGTATTAGGGAGTGAGCACAAGATCTTTAGCACTGGTTAGCAGTAATACGTTTACAGAGTCTTGAGGCCAACAGAAATAAATTCAGAAACATAGGAGGGGTTAAGGCAAAACATTTGTGGGTGACCCTGCAGAGAGGGACAACTCCAGCACCTACCACAGCAGGTATGTGTGAAATTAAGTGGAAGCAAATAAATGGCAAAACCCCTGTAAAGCAATTGACTATATATTCGGCAGGAGATGGAAAAGGGTCAAAGATGTAGATAATCTATCTAAAGACTTAGAGCTGCAAAAGGATTGAGTGCGTTTTCAGAAGGAGATGGATTAAGAAGCATCACTGCTTCTTGAATAATTTTATTCACCATGCTAATACTTTTGATTACGTTAAATAATTCAATATATTGGACTTATTTTATCCGATCAGTTAACTATACTATATTACATATAGTTAACTATATTGTATTATATGTAGTCTGCACTTGGTGTGCATGGAGGGTACCTGCAGCTGTTACAGTCCACGACAAGTTGCTGGTGTTGTTGAATGATAAGATGGCAAGCCTAGCCACCTCAGTACTCTAGATGGATTAAATTTGTCTTCAACTGTCCATTTGGCTGTCCTAAGACCCACATTGAAGAGCTGTTGCTCAAATTTTCGAATGCTCTGAACGTTCCTGCTTCTTGTTCCGCAGAATCACTTTATACTCTCCATTCAGGTATAAGGCTGTATAAAGGACCAACAGTCAATTAGTAGTTTGACCACCTGCCAAATAATAAGAATGTTTTGATTAGTGCACCTTTCTATTATGTCTCTGAGTCTAACACCGGAGAGTTTGGTATATCAAAAGTGCTCTCTGGCTGTGTTCTCCACTCAGACCCAAGCTAGTACAATTAGAGGCTTCCTTATGGCTGATATACTCCAACCCAGCCATGGTGAACAAGTGCACACACCAAGAACTGAAAGGCATACTTTTATCCTATCCTTCGCATGAACAGTTGCATGCTATTCTCCTCTATGTAAATCATGAATGGTCAGTACTTTTCATTAGCATTTCACCTGATCATAATATTGTCACTGCAACGCTGAAAGTGAGGCTCCCTGCGCCCTGCGCTCAACACTCTGCCACACCCGCAGAGTATCCTATCTTTGCTCCTATAGTACCACAGCATCGGGCTTTTATTAGTAAGTTGTGTGTTCATAACTAAATGAACTGTTATTCATGGAATTCCATGTAAGTGCAAAAAGGTTTAACGAAGTTCCTTTCAAGGACTACATACATCTGAAGGGTACCATTTTAACACAGATCTCTTCACCAGCAGTTGATCTCTGCAATAATGGGCTTCCCCCTGCAGCAGAGTTCCTGCAATTGAAAAGGACATCAATGATCACTACTTAGCATAGACAGGTACACAGCATTAGCATTTCACTTCAATAACTTGCCTCCTGCTCCACTTACTCACAAATCTTTGGCTGCTTCCCTAAATGCTTGCCCTCTAAATCATGCATTAAGCACAAGACAAGGGTCCCATTCACAATGAAAATACAAGAGACCCATTGTTTCTAAGAAATGTATCTGCATGAAGAATAAAGACCAGCTACGCGTATCTTTGGCTAACTGTGAGTGTCATGTTGAACAGATAATTGATTGCAAAATTCTTCTTGCACTAAAATCATCTATTCACCTTGACACTGAATGGTGCACATAAATATTTTAGGAAAGGTATTTGCAGAATGACTACTCAGGTGCATTCCTTATGGCGATTTCTCTTTTTTCGCCCTACATACCACTGGTGGCGCACTTGATGAAAAATATTTGGCATTTGAGCATGTTGTCAATTCTAGAAGGTGCCCTTTATATTAGCCTATTTCCTTCTGGGTAATCAGCTGTTCTGTTTTGCACTGTGCCACACTATTGGATCAGTTTTATCTCATGAAAGGTGAAAAAAATCACATTATCAGTAACAAAAATAGGTCAAAAATGTATCTTGGAAAATCCTTCCTCACAAAATAAATAACTTTTTGGTACTTGGTCCCATCATAAACATGATGTCGGCCCACCATGACAAATAATCAGATAGAATATAGCTCCTGCACCATGTTAACAACAGAAATAGCCCCAAACAATTAAAACATCTTTTTTCCAACATTGTTCCAAGGCATTGAACTGGTCGTAAATAAGAAGCACTGGTGATCATACGTTTGACACTAATACTGCAAAATGTACGCATCCTCAGGATAAACACTTTCGCTCCACTCTTCCAGGGCAGCCAGAAATGACATGCGAAGATGACCCTTGTGTGCCGTCTTAGTAATATCCTGTGCTTTATACTCTTGGGGAGACAACGTTTTCGACTCTCAGCATTGCAAGTTTCCAGTACCTTCTCGGAACCTCTTGTTTTAGCCACTTGTTAATTACCAATTACCTAACTCCGCTTAATACTTAAATTACCTGTCAACACTTGACTTTACACACATCCTAGTCCAATAACTAATTCTCATTTTCACCTCTAAATTCGTCATTAGCTAATGTGACATATAATCTTCTCTCATATTTCTTCTACCTGATATCTACTCTAATCTAAAATTACATTTGAACAATTTGCAAGCCAATATGGGCAATTTTGTTGTTGAACTCGTAATCTTACTACCTTCCAAACATCCATGAATGGGCAATGGACATTAATCAAAACTGAACGTTCTTCCCACAAAATGCTTTAAATATATATAACCCTACAGACTCAGCAAGATCTAAATTATCTTAAGTGCTCTTAATACTAATATCCAGCCTAAATTTGGGTTTCACAGCCTCTCCAGAAATAATATGTGACCCAGATTGTTAATGTAGCTAACCAGGAAAATATTTATGTTCCATCATCTTAAGAATCTGACACATTTTAGACCCCCTTAAAAAGAATAGCCATTAAGCATTTAAATACTGAACCACTGAGGGTAGTCTGAGCCCCGGAGCTCTGGGTAGGTCGTTAGCCTATCATAACAACTCATAAGAGAGGGTCCGAGGGAAGTGTTTAACGACCAAACAGGCTAATACCCCCTGTGTAACTACCTAAATAACAACGAAGACTGTTGGTCAAGTGGTGCTGAGATATAACAATTAACACTGGTGAAGTTGCACAACAAATAATTCAAATAAAGACTATCAACTTGATGATTAAGTCCTATCAGCCCACCTGATGGCGGAGCCTCATCATCTAGGACTACCAAAACCAGGTCTGTGTGCGATCGCTCAGTTGGATATTAGCAACGCATCACTAGACCAAGGTATGGTTACCACAGTTGTAAGTCTAGATAGTGGGACTGATATGTGCAGTGCAAAAAAGGAAAAGTGAAGTGGATTAAAATGGCTATCGAGGCAAACAAAGACCTTTAATAGTGTTCACCTGGATGTCAGATTAAAAATAGTGGATTGACAGTGTGAAATAATCACTGTCCAACTTGCTTGGTAGAAATCAAGACAAAGATCTATACAGGGCCAACATGTTTCTGCCTTACTGTGAGGTATCACTGGCATTCGTCAGGGCCAAGCTAAAATCTGCTACTGCAAGGGCACTATCATATGTGCTCAACTAATAAAAGAATAAACATAAGAGTGATTAATTAGAAACCATCCTACCACATCTTCTCAGTATTGTGCTGATGATGCAATAGGTCTTTCCTATGTAAGAAAAAAATGGAAAGAAAACATTGTAGACATTGCATGTGTATTATCCTCACAATTAAATCTACAGCGAGAACAAAGTCAAAGTTACTGTTGCTTGTGCATGACCAGTGATAATTTAAAATACTCTCAGACTGGACCATCATAACTCTGTGATAGTCACATATATAATGTATTATGTTACATCACAAAAAGAATAAATGTACAAAAGTTTGACACTTACCCATCAGTTTATGGGAAGTGGACCTCACCTCACCCGGCAACTGCTCGGACGAATAAGGCACCGCTCTAAACATACAAAGACAATCTCTGTGATAGATGCATGTCTTGAGGATACATCCTCTGTGTGCTGTTAAAGAAACCCACCTATTTTCTTGTCTGTCTGTAACAAGTAACCCACCGGTGTCCTTGATGGCCCCATCGGACAGCTAAGGTATCTGATCCCCTTTAAAGATTGTCAATGGGGTGCTGAATGGTTATCCCACGATGTCTATCGATGTCTGTGTAGACCACTGGGACATGTTGCTGTTTACAGATGATGGAAGATGTCTCCCCTAAATTTAAGCTATTCCTCAAGCGGGAAAGCCAAACTAAAGACTATCAAGTCCCTAGGGCCTGTACTACCCAGTACCATGAGTGACTCAGGTAACTGGTCCCCTACAGTGTTTACATGGGGGGAGTTTTGTGCCACAGCGTTATGCCAAGATATCAGCCAGTGTCTAAAAAACAGCCGTTAGTTAATGCTGCTAGTAACTGGTGGAATGGTGTCCCAGATATATTAACTCTTGATGAAGCGGAGTGGCAAAACTATAAACTAATGCCTACAGCCCCCTAGATCAAAGCAACCCGGTCCCATCTTACCTGTCCTTCGGTACCTTGCGGCGGAATCACGAGCCGAAGGGGAGGCACCGACGGACAGGACTTACGTGTATTTATAGCGCAGCCGAGCGGATGATGGAACTCAGCTGGGCCGTCCTTCTGACGCGCTGCCATTGCGCTGTGAAGGACAGTAATCCCCCGCGCATGCGCAAACTGACACGGACAGCGGGCGCGCATGCGTGGAGGCAAGCGCGCCCGATGAGGTGCACTGCGCATGCCCGATGGTAGTGTACTATTTTCTCCTATACATCGGGAGCGAGACACTGCCTCAGTGTGTGTCACTGTAGCGCAATAACCTGCCATACTCAGCACTGCCCACCGCATCTATGAGGAGGGTGTTGAGAGAACAGTGTATTATTGCCAACACAGGCGCCGCGGCGCAGTTGTCACAGAAATTAAAGCAAAGATGGTTTCTTTGTTAATATCATGGGACAATGGTGTTCGTCGCTAGAATAAGGGTGATTGTCAGTCAAAGGTGGCGTGGAGGACGCTACATGACCTCGACCAACAATGAATAAATGTGAATCAGGGGAAAGATATGCTATCATACTTTCATGGACCCCTGAGCACTCTCATAAGATATTAATGAAAGATGGGAGATCAAGATTAAGATCAGTGATGGAAGTGATCAGAATTGCTGTATGTATTAGTGAGTCTGGAAATGGGTAAGTCAGTAGACACCCAGGCTTTGAACCTGAAAAGTAATTACAAAAGGTGCCTGATATAGTGAGCGCCACAGATATGTGGAAAACTCAATCTACAGTAGTCAGCGCTCCTTGTTGTGATATCAAAGGGCACCCAATGGTAAGTGTTGTGTTCAGATGGACAACCATGGAATGCTGTCATTCAATCCGTTGACATCAGATTTCAATCTGTAAATCCACCGTTGCTCCTTGACAAAGAGAAAGTGGGAGACATCAGTAATGTGTTGTGGAATGTATGGCTGTTCAAGTACAACCCAGAGCAAATCCTCAACTTTATGATTTGCTTCCAGAAAGTGATTGGTGAGGCCTGTAGATTGCTTCCTGCAACGGATTGTGCTTTTATGTTCGCTGATGCGAGACTTAATCATCCGCGTTGTATGACCCACATATTGCTTCTTGCAAGGGCAAGTGATCAGGTATATTACTTTTTCTGAGTTGCAATTTGTGTGCCTTGTCAGTCACCACGGTCTATTCGTGCCCATGTCGATTGTAAAGGTCTTGCGTGTCTGTGGGCAGGCAGCACAATTCCCACAGGGGTAATGGCCTTGGACTGGATTGCTATTCCAGAGGGTGTTGGTGGTTTGTTTTATTTCGTTGCGAGGTCTAGTGTGTACCAGGTTATCTCGAATAGATGGTCCCCTTTTAAATGCAAACAACGGGCGAGGTATTGTCCCTGCACCTGTATTCAGAATGTTCCAATGTTTCAGTATGGTTTTCTTCACTTGATTGGAAGATGTAGTGAAAGTTTGAACCATAGTCATCCGGTCTCTGGTAGTCTCGGGCCTCTGGTGTTGCAGGAGTGCCTCACGATTGTTGTTAAATGCTCTCTTTCGTGCCCGGCGTATTAGTTGGTTGGGGTAATGCCGATCTTTCAGGTTGAGTGCCAGTTCCTTGGCATGATGTTCGTACAAGGTGTTAGATGAACAATTTCGTCTAACCCTAAGAAATTGGCCGACAGGTAAATTCTCGCGTAGTGATTGAGGATGAAAGCTCTGAAATGACAGAAGCGAGTTACGTGCCATCGGTTTCTTAAAAAGTTCACTCTGTAGGCCACCCTCTGCCGGGAAGATCTGGAGGTCAAGGTACGCCAATTTGTTTTTGCTGCTCTCCATGGTAAACTTAAGAAACTGATTCCTAGAGTTTAACCATGTATGAAAGGACGATACCTCTGTTGCCGTCCCTCTCCAAATCACCAAAACGTCATCAATGTATCGTTTCCACAGTACCACCTGATGGATGAAGGGGTTACTGTGGTTAAATACATGGTCTTGCTCGAATTGGTGCAAGTATGATATGCGATACATTGATGACGTTTTGGTGATTTGGAGAGGGACGGCAACAGAGGTATCGTTCTTTCATACATGGTTAAACTCTAGGAATCAGTTTCTTAAGTTTACCATGGAGAGCAGCAAAAACAAATTGGCATACCTTGACCTCCAGATCTTCCCGGCAGAGGGTGGCCTACAGAGTGAACTTTTTAAGAAACCGATGGCACGTAACTCGCTTCTGTCATTTCAGAGCTTTCATCCTCAATCACTACGCGAGAATTTACCTGTCGGCCAATTTCTTAGGGTTAGACGAAATTGTTCATCTAACACCTTGTACGAACATCATGCCAAGGAACTGGCACTCAACCTGAAAGATCGGCATTACCCCAACCAACTAATACGCCGGGCACGAAAGAGAGCATTTAACAACAATCGTGAGGCACTCCTGCAACACCAGAGGCCCGAGACTACCAGAGACCGGATGACTATGGTTCAAACTTTCACTACATCTTCCAATCAAGTGAAGAAAACCATACTGAAACATTGGAACATTCTGAATACAGGTGCAGGGACAATACCTCGCCCGTTGTTTGCATTTAAAAGGGGACCATCTATTCGAGATAACCTGGTACACACTAGACCTCGCAACGAAATAAAACAAACCACCAACACCCTCTGGAATAGCAATCCAGTCCAAGGCCATTACCCCTGTGGGATTTGTGCTGCCTGCCCACAGACACGCAAGACCTTTACAATCGACATGGGCACGAATAGACCGTGGAGACTGACAAGGCACACAAATTGCAACTCAGAAAAAGTAATATACCTGATCACTTGCCCTTGCAAGAAGCAATATGTGGGTCATACAACGCGGATGATTAAGTCTCGCATCAGCGAACATAAAAGCACAATCCGTTGCAGGAAGCAATCTACAGGCCTCACCAATCACTTTCTGGAAGCAAATCATAAAGTTGAGGATTTGCTCTGGGTTGTACTTGAACAGCCATACATTCCACAACACATTACTGATGTCTCCCACTTTCTCTTTGTCAAGGAGCAACGGTGGATTTACAGATTGAAATCTGATGTCAACGGATTGAATGACAGCATTCCATGGTTGTCCATCTGAACACAACACTTACCATTGGGTGCCCTTTGATATCACAACAAGGAGCGCTGACTACTGTAGATTGAGTTTTCCACATATCTGTGGCGCTCACTATATCAGGCACCTTTTGTAATTACTTTTCAGGTTCAAAGCCTGGGTGTCTACTGACTTACCCATTTCCAGACTCACTAATACATACAGCAATTCTGATCACTTCCATCACTGATCTTAATCTTGATCTCCCATCTTTCATTAATATCTTATGAGAGTGCTCAGGGGTCCATGAAAGTATGATAGCATATCTTTCCCCTGATTCACATTTATTCATTGTTGGTCGAGGTCATGTAGCGTCCTCCACGCCACCTATGACTGACAATCACCCTTATTCTAGCGACGAACACCATTGTCCCATGATATTAACAAAGAAACCATCTTTGCTTTAATTTCTGTGACAACTGCGCCGCGGCGCCTGTGTTGGCAATAATACACTGTTCTCTCAACACCCTCCTCATAGATGCGGTGGGCAGTGCTGAGTATGGCAGGTTATTGCGCTACAGTGACACACACTGAGGCAGTGTCTCGCTCCCGATGTATAGGAGAAAATAGTACACTACCATCGGGCATGCGCAGTGCACCTCATCGGGCGCGCTTGCCTCCACGCATGCGCGCCCGCTGTCCGTGTCAGTTTGCGCATGCGCGGGGGATTACTGTCCTTCACAGCGCAATGGCAGCGCGTCAGAAGGACGGCCCAGCTGAGTTCCATCATCCGCTCGGCTGCGCTATAAATACACGTAAGTCCTGTCCGTCGGTGCCTCCCCTTCGGCTCGTGATTCCGCCGCAAGGTACCGACGGACAGGTAAGATGGGACCGGGTTGCTTTGATCTAGGGGGCTGTAGGCATTAGTTTATAGTTTTGCCACTCCGCTTCATCAAGAGTTAATATATCTGGGACACCATTCCACCAGTTACTAGCAGCATTAACTAACGGCTGTTTTTTAGACACTGGCTGATATCTTGGCATAACGCTGTGGCACAAAACTCCCCCATGTAAACACTGTAGGGGACCAGTTACCTGAGTCACTCATGGTACTGGGTAGTACAGGCCCTAGGGACTTGATAGTCTTTAGTTTGGCCTTCCCGCTTGAGGAATAGCTTAAATTTAGGGGAGACATCTTCCATCATCTGTAAACAGCAACATGTCCCAGTGGTCTACACAGACATCGATAGACATCGTGGGATAACCATTCAGCACCCCATTGACAATCTTTAAAGGGGATCAGATACCTTAGTTGTCCGATGGGGCCATCAAGGACACCGGTGGGTTACTAGTTACAGACAGACAAGAAAATAGGTGGGTTTCTTTAACAGCACACAGAGGATGTATCCTCAAGACATGCATCTATCACAGAGATTGTCTTTGTATGTTTAGAGCGGTGCCTTATTCGTCCGAGCAGTTGCCGGGTGAGGTGAGGTCCACTTCCCATAAACTGATGGGTAAGTGTCAAACTTTTGTATATTTATTCTTTTTGTGATGTAACATAATACATTATATATGTGACTATCACAGAGTTATGATGGTCCAGTCTGAGAGTATTTTAAATTATCACTGGTCATGCACAAGCAACAGTAACTTTGACTTTGTTCTCACTGTAGATTTAATTGTGAGGATAATACACATGCAATGTCTACAATGTTTTCTTTCCATTTTTTTCTTACATAGGAAAGACCTATTGCATCATCAGCACAATACTGAGAAGATGTGGTAGGATGGTTTCTAATTAATCACTCTTATGTTTATTCTTTTATTAGTTGAGCACATATGATAGTGCCCTTGCAGTAGCAGATTTTAGCTTGGCCCTGACGAATGCCAGTGATACCTCACAGTAAGGCAGAAACATGTTGGCCCTGTATAGATCTTTGTCTTGATTTCTACCAAGCAAGTTGGACAGTGATTATTTCACACTGTCAATCCACTATTTTTAATCTGACATCCAGGTGAACACTATTAAAGGTCTTTGTTTGCCTCGATAGCCATTTTAATCCACTTCACTTTTCCTTTTTTGCACTGCACATATCAGTCCCACTATCTAGACTTACAACTGTGGTAACCATACCTTGGTCTAGTGATGCGTTGCTAATATCCAACTGGGCGATCGCACACAGACCTGGTTTTGGTAGTCCTAGATGATGAGGCTCCGCCATCAGGTGGGCTGATAGGACTTAATCATCAAGTTGATAGTCTTTATTTGAATTATTTGTTGTGCAACTTCACCAGTGTTAATTGTTATATCTCAGCACCACTTGACCAACAGTCTTCGTTGTTATTTAGGTCGTTAGCCTGCCACGGGGTCTACACGCAGTGGCATGATGCCAATGTGCGTCCCTCTGTTGCCAATTGTTGGGGTGTAGTAGTTCCCTCCTATGGTCGGTCTGATAACTCAGAAGGTACATGTTATACTCCTGTGATTAATATTGGGTATGACTCCTAATATCTGGAACTCTCTACCGACCCACTTTTGACTAGCCCAGGAACCTGCTCCTGATGAATTGCCATGATCATTTCTTTGACATTTGATAGGCAAGAAACATGCTGATCTTCACTTACAGTATTTTAGAGCTGCTGTGGACCATTGTATCCATCTTTATTCATAATGGAGGAACCCAGATATTAAATTGGTTTTGGGGTTTTTAAAGTTATTTTTAACTCAATTTGCACCAGACTACTCACTTCATCACATTTACACTGCACCTCCCCGTCACATCTGCAGAATAATCAAAAGAACTCTGGCAAAGAGGCCCCCTGGGGGCCCGTTGGACATTGCAGAGCCGGCCCAACAAGGAGATGCCTGATGATGAAGCGTGACAGCCATATGGATGTGTGAGGACCCTTGCTCCTGAAGAATCAGATCCCCCAATCTGATGCCTCAGGTCTTCCCGAATGCCACTTTCCTCTTTCTCTCCATTAGGAACTGCATACCTTTCTATTGACATAATATATTTCGCTAGGGTCTGCTGCCGCCAGTGTATCCAATGTCACGTGAAAACAGGTCTATTGTTGCATTTGGAGCTACCTGAGGTATTGGCTGCCTTACATCTCATATTCTTTTTGTAGTTCCCAGAAAGTGGTCAGCCTGTCTCCACACATTACCCGCCGTCAAGTTTCCAGGCTGTTCCATTTTCTATAGCCCTCTGTTAGAAATGGGGTCTCTAGTTGGCAGAGGTATGCACCATGTCCAAGTATGGACCTTTAGGACAAGGGGATTACACTTCTAAAATAAACCCTGTTCACCACCTGGGTAGCTTGGCACGAGCACTCAGGCTTATGTCAGAGGCAACGAGTAAAGCATTTGTACATAACATACAGTAATACAGTGAAAACCCTACAAAAAGACACAGACCAGTTTTAGAAAAATAGCCAATATTTATCTGTGTAAAACACGACCAAAACTATAAAAATCCAACATGCAGTAATCAAAATACAAAGATTGCAAACAAAAAAAACATGAATAATGCAGTTGGTTGAACTCAGTAGCTCCATCCGGAGCAATAAGGGCGTCGTGAACAAACCAATCCAACAGTTCAGGCCAAGGGTGGTGTTGCAGGCCAGCTACGGTGTCAGGAAACAGTACTTTGGAAATGCAGGGCATCAAGGACATGGCGATGAGATCCAAAGATGCGGCGTTGGCATGCATCGGCCTCAGAGGTAGGTGCAGGAGTTGTCGGGCCCTTGGAGGCACACGCATTACAGAGCAAACTCTGTGAGGTTGAAGTCAGGAGTGCGAGCATCACAGGCATCAGGGCTGCAGTGAGAATCCTGCAACAAATACACTGCCCACTGCAGGCTTGAAAAATGAGCACAATAATGCCTATGCCCATTCTAGTAGTCACCACACTTGTGTTGCGCCCGAGCCTTACGCAACACACGCCGCACAACACCTGTTCCCACCAGTGCACCTCATATCGCTGTCACCAAATTGGTTCTGATATTATTCACTGGACCAGGTGGCACTAGAGCACTATGTCACAGACCGCCACAAATCACTTTAGTGCGTCTGACATGCTTATTTTAAATGTAAATATAAATTGCCTTTGAGATCAATTTGTTTCTCTCCCTTCCCCCCCCCCCTGTTTATTCCTACAGGCTTCCAAAATCACTCAGGCAATAGTTTTAATAGTAGTCCTGAAGATGATCCCAGTTAATAATTGGAGATAGGAATCGAAATGTCACGTCAACTGTTTTAACAGTACTGCATTTTTCAACTGTACAATATGTGTTGCAGTAACTGTTGGTTCGTGCTTACACAAGATTGCATTGTATTGTAAGCCACCTTTTGCTCCACTCTATTTGCCTGTCAATTTCTTTCCCCCTTTTTTGTTTCTCTCCCCTCTTACTTGGTACAGGCTTGTGCCCAGTTTTTGATCTGTGTCGTATCTCACCCATTCGTGAATCTTCATTTAATCTTGGAAATAAATATTCCTTTGTCCAGCTGGACATTGGAGAAAAAGAGACGTAGTTCTTATTTAAGTCTGTGTTTATTACTCATAACTGCATTGAAAAGTTTAGGACCTGTGTTCTTTATAAAATCATTAATTACCCGAGGTCCTCAGCTACCTAGACGGGTCCCCTTGTTGCCTACATTGTTGTGAGAAGTGCAGTGGCACCTTGTGGGTTGCCCTCAGGACATGGTGCAGTCAGCAGCTCGGTGTCCAGCGCCTTCGGTGAGACCAAGGCTGTGGTGCGAAGTGGGGTAATGCTTGTCACAGTGATAGCAATACAGGTGCAAGCAGGAGTGTCGTCATTGCTGAAGCGCAGTCATCAGCAGAGGATCTTGAGTTGATGGTGCTGGCATCGGTAGGCCAAAGCTGTGGTGTGGGGCAGGGCGGTGCTTCGAGTAACTTATGAACTATGCCCTGAGGCCACGGTGCAGGCACCAGCATCGATATCAGCATGGAGCGTCGTCGTCAGGGAAACTAGGGCGCCAATGTGAAGCGAGCAGTGCCAAGTGCAGTGGCCTCAGGTCACGATGCAAACAGTGGCTCGGTGGCGGCATCCTTCGATGGTGAAACTAGGGTTACGGTGTTAATCAGGGCAATAATATCTGCTGCACCAAAAGGTCATGGAGCCAGCAGTTGCCTCGTCGATGGGTCTGGTCGCTTTTTCTTCTGTTGCAGCAGAAAACACACAGTTCCCAGAGCTGGTAGCAGATGAACTTAAGGATTTTGCTGTAACTGAGACTTCTTGAACAGGGGGCAAGCTCTACCTCAAGCCCTCAGAGAAACTCAGGAAAATAAGTTGCAGAAAGTCCATTCCTTTCTTTGTCCAAGACAGAAGCAGCCACCACAGGCCAACGCAGCAAAGAACACAGCAACGTGGTAGCTCCTCTTCACAGCTTTTGCAGCTCCTCTTTTTGGCTGGTTCATTAGTCCAAACAAGTTCTAAAGTTCTGGGATCAGAGCCCCGAAATTTATACTGCTTTTTCCTTTGAAGTTTTAGGCAGAAAGTCTCTGAGTTCAGTAGAAACCAGTTCTGTCCTCTCTAGTCCAGCTTTGCTGTAGGAGGTAGAGACAGCATTATGCAGAGCAGACACAGCCTATTCAGGTGTTAGTGAAAACTCCTCCCACCACTCTAAATGCACAAAGGCCTATTGAGCCTGGCTATGAGTCACCCAGGAAAGGCAGTACACACCTCAACACCCCTTGTGCCTGTCTAGTGTGAATGCACATCCTCAGCTCCTGTCACTCCAAAACCAGACATTGAATACATAAAAATGCAAGGGCACACAGGATGGTTACGTAAGACAATGCACACTTTCCAAAAGTGGCATTTTCAAACGCACAATTTAACAACACCTTTACTAAAAGATGTGTTATTAAATCCTGAGTTCAGAGAGCCTAAACTCCATTTCTCTATCTTGTCCCGATGGAAAGTTACACTTGCAAGAAGTTACAAAGCAGCTCCCATGCTCACCTAGGGGAAATACAGCCTTTCAATAGTGAAATACGAAACGCATATTATTTCACAATCAGGACATGTAAAACACACTACCACATGTCCTACCTTTAATGTACACTGCACCCTGCCCATGGGGCTATCTTGAGCCTACCTTAGGGATGTCTCACATGTAAGAAAAGGGAAGATTAGGGCCTTGGAAGTGGGTGCACTTGCCAGGTGGACATGGCAGTAAAAACTGCGTGCAGACACTGCAGTGACAGGTTTGAGACACCTTTGAATGGCTGCTTGTGTTGTTGGCACAACCAGTGCTACAGGCCTAATAGTAGCATTTGATTTGCAGGCCCTGGGCACACATGTGAACATTACTAGTGACTTAGTAGTAAATCAAAGAAGTCAAACATTGAAACACCAATTCATAACACAATTTACATGGAGAGCACATGCACTTTAGCACTGATTAGCAGTGGTAAAGTACCCAAAGTCCTAAAACCAACTTAAAATGGGTCAGAAACAGGAGGCCAAAAAGCAAAAAGTAAGGGGGTAAAGCTGACAAAAATGCCAGGTCTTACATCCTCAATATTTTTTAAGTTCCTTCAGGGCCTCTGCCTCCCACAGATTGGTCACCAGTATTATCCGTTCCCTACAGCTCTGCCAAGTTTTAAGTACCTTTGTCGTTGGTGCCTGCAGATCCCACAGCCCCTTACCCCCAAATAGATAATGCATGTGTCCCAGGGGATCTATCACTCTCCTGTCTACCATTTGGAAGGACTCTACCTGTTCTGAAAATGTCCAGTAATTTGCCACGATTAATTGTGCTGGCCAGTAGTATATATTTTTTAATTGGGCAAAACAATGTTCCCATCCCAGGTGTTTCTGGTCAGTGATTTTTTAGCTATCCTTGGGGCTCCCCCATCCCAGACAGAGTTCTTGTAACCCTGTCCACTTGTGTGAAGAACCTATCCTGTACAGCATATGTAGAGTTTTGAAGAACATATAAGAACTTTGGGAGATAAATCATTATAAACAGCACAGCCCGCCTGAGGAGGGACAGTGGGAGATTGTCGCCATTGGCTAGCATACTGTTTGTACTCCTCTGGAACCCTACCCAGATTTGTCTGAAAAAAATGCTCCCGGTTTGACATGACATAGATCCATGAATACCAAAACCCTTCAGCTTCCATGGGAGTAGGGGACTTTGTGTCAGAGTGTACCTCTCTGTCAGGGAGTATACTACAGATTTCCTCCAATTATTGTGATCCCGGTAAATTCTCCGTACACCTGTAGGATTTCCAACAACTGTCGCAGGGAATGGGAGGCCTCCAGGAGGTACAGTAAAATGTCATTTTCATAGAGAGATATCACGTCTTCCCATCCCGAGTCCCAATACAGGGCCATCATCTAGACATCCATCCGGACCCGGCTTGCCAGTGGTTCAAGAACCACCATCAACAGTAGTGGGAACAGTCGGCATACCTGTCTAGTGATTCTCTCTATGTCTCCATACAACATGCCATTTACTGTAACTCAGACCACTGAATCTTGGTATAGCAAATTGACCCACACCATGATGGAACCCTAAATCCCATCTTCTCTAGGATTGCCCATAGGTATGACCATTTCATTGAATCGACCGCCTTCTTGGTGTCTAGGGACAATATTACCACTGGCTCCCTGATCTGGCCACTGAGCACCAGACACTCGAATACCCACCAGAGGTTATGCTGCAACGCCCTGTGGGGCATACACCCTGATAAATCTTTCCTCACCAGGGTGTCTACTAGCCACTGAACTCAATCCACAAGAAAATTTGCAAAATCCTTCGCCTCCACATTCTTCAGGCATATCGAACTGTATGAGGTTTACCTCGAAATAACTCATGGTCTCTGAGGACAGCTGTTTCCTGGCATCCCAGTCACTTGGCTCTCAGGGATTCAGTCTCCATCCCCCCTACTGTGACCCTCCAAGTCCTGATGAGACATAACCATCGGTGAATGGCCCGAGATTACCAGTCGCAAGTAGCTCACCTCCATCCACTGTCCGGATTGCTGCCAGGGTGTCAGTATATAGTCCAATCGGGACACAGATTTCTGGGCAATTGTCTAGGGACTGGGTGTTGATCTCTCGGCAATCCATCAACCCCATAGAACTAAAAAATTTCTCCAGGCGTAAGTCTGGCCTTGGGGGAACTCAGGACTGCATCACTGTGTCCAGCTCTATATGTGCTGTGAAGTTGAGGTTACCCCCAGGGACAGTAAGACAGTAAGAGTATCTGTTGACATTGTTAACCCATCCCCCATACATTTCAGGCCTTCGGACTGCAGACCTGGTGGGAGGCACCAGGAAACCAGTGTTAGGGGGAGCCCATTTTACGTTCTGGATGCTGCAGCCCTACAATCGTCTGGTGATTCCCACGTTTTCACTACTTGTAAGGGAACCATTTTTCAGATCAATATACCCCCTTCATGGGAGCCTCGCGAGAATCTGGCTAACCAGAAAGGTCCCTTATTGAAAATACACATCTATACCCCACCAGATGGGTTTCCTGTAACATTACTACAATTTGAGCATGTCTGGAGATTAATTTTGTCACCGCCCCCCTCATAGTACTCCCCTGACCATTGACATTACATGAAAGCATTGTCAAGCCCTTCCCTCCCCTAGGATGAGCCCCCTACCTGTCTCCATGTCCTATTGTTGGGCAAAAGGTTACTTTTTAGAAAGACTGTGCCTCAGCTGTCGCTGTCAAATTAGGAACCCATCCCACAAACATCCTAACCCTCCACAAAAAACTTCAAAACATCCCCCAATACCCTAACTCTCCCAGTGTCTTTATGCAGTGAGTAAAATACCTACCTCCCCCACAATTCTCAAGGTACCTGTTGCCCATCTCACAACACTGTGCATAGCAACCGTCTCGTTGTTACTATCCCACGATGATGCAGGATATCCACCTCTCAAGGATTGCCCCCTCTTGTGCGGTTTATCGTGTAATCTTATCTGCTGTCATGGGGGCTACCAGGGGAGGAGAGCTTTCCCAGTCTCTCCCCCAGAGGGCTCAAAACTATCTCCCATATCTGTGGAGTCTGACACCAGTGCATCCCACTTGTTACTAGTAGCCGAGGCTGACCCTCCTGTACCTTTTGAACCACTCTTGAGCATTCCAAACTCACCTGGTCTTTTATTGGGTTCCTCTGCCCTTTCTCCTGGGTACATGGCGGGACCTCCATTATCTCCACTCCGGGGCACCATCCAGGTCAGTCAACTTGGGTGCCGGGTATCCCTAGTGCTCCAGCAAGCCCCACACCTCAGCTGCCAAGCTAAAGTAGAAAGCCTTTCCCCCACTGTAACAGGAAGCTTTACAGGCAAGAGGAGAGCATGCTTTATGTTCAGATTCCTCAGGTGCCTTATCACTTTCAGGAAAGTTAACCTTTGTCTTTGCACAGATGCAATATAGTCCAGATAAATAATTACTGGGTTGCCCTCGACCTCCCAGGGGCCTCTGGAATGTGCCTCATGCAGAATACAATCCTGATCCCTGTAATTTAGCAGCCTTGCTATGATTGATCTGGGGGGAGCCCCAGGAGGGAGCGGTGTGCCTGGGATCCTATGGGCCCTCTCCACTGAGTACAAAGTAGGGGCCTTGCCACCGAACACCTCCTTAAATAGCCATTGCTCCGCAAATAGATTCCTACAGGGCCCTTGTTATGCTCTGGGACCCCAATGATGCAAACATTATTACGTCTAGAGCAGCCCTCTGTTTCAACTGCACAGGCCATCATGTCCTGGATATCTGGCTGCAGCTGTCAAATCTGACTAATGCGGTCAGGTCTGTGATGGATTTTTTCACCTCCCCTACCTTTGTGATCAGCTTACAGTGGTCTTCACTTGGGAAGCCCACCTCCTGTGCCACAGTCTCAATTTTCAGTTCTAGTGCCACCATTGTGTCATGGATGGCAGCTAGGATTCTGTCTGTGTGTGCCTCATGTAATGATCCCTTCGCTTTTGCACAGTCATCCATCTTTACGCCAGGCATCTTGATGCCCTGCGAGCATTTGGCTTGTTTTGGTCGTACCATTATGCTTGATCAATGCTTTGTCTCTCTCTCCCGGGTGGGACTTCCAGCACGCTTTGCACTGATACTCTTCCTCACCCTTCTTGCACGTATTCAGAGATCTCTGCTGCCATCTCTGTGGTATTTAGGGCCAGTGAACAAATGTCCACCACCACCTCGCCTCTCACTGAGGGGGACCGGACCACCAGCTACATATCCCCAAGTTCAGTCCGGTTCTCAGGCAGCCCCTTTCAGGGGTCCTTCTGTGCCGGCCTCACACTGCCTCCATTCAGTGTCACTCCCAGGGTAGGGTCGACTAGTGCAACAATGAACTTTAGTATTGCCACTCACACCATACCATCTGGCACCGGCATGTGGGGGCACCAAATTTAAAAGCAAATGCCCCAAATGGGTCTCCTTGCAGCAACTGACCCCCTAAAACCCGAGACCTTTTGTGCAGCCAATGAGCTTGTCACGGAACCGATACAGAATATTATTAACCGGTCTCTTTCTACGGCCAAAATTCCCTCTAAATGGAAGCAGGCATGGGTATCCCCCATCTTGAAAAAGCCCACTCTGGACCCCACCCTTCCTGAAAATTTTCGTCCCATCTCACTTCTCCCCTGGCCAGCTAAAATCATAGAAGCACACGTCAACACCACCCTCACCAACTTCCTCCTAACCAATAACATTCTGGATGACTCCCAACACGGGTTTAGAGCTGGTCACAGCACCGAGACAGCCTTGCTTAGTGTTACAGAGGACCTCCGTACCATTCTTGACACCGGCGGAACGGCAGCACTGATCCTGTTGGATCTCAGTGCTGCCTTCGACACGGTGTCACACGAGGCCCTCTTGATGAGATTGGAGGAAGCTGGAATCACAGGTACGGCCCTGGGATGGTTTAAAGACTTTCTTGCCAACAGATCCTTTAAAGTCTCCACCCCACTTACATCTCTAAAGAGCACAACATTGTACAGGGGGTGCCTCAGGGGTCATCACTGAGCCCCACCCTGTTCAATGTCTACGTCCGACCACTAGCAGAAGTGGTTAAACAGAGTGGTCTGACGTTAGTATCTTACGCAGATGATACCCAGTTGGTGGTAGCTCTCAATGGTAACAACGGTCTGGAGGCCCATCACTTCAAGCAGACCCTTACTGACATCACCAACTGGATGACGGCGAATTTTCTCCAGCTCAATGCGGGGAAAACGGAGATACTGCTCCTGGGGAAAAACACCGCATCCTGGGGTGAAAATTGGTGGCCTGATACTTTAGGCCAACCTCCTAAGCCCAAGGAATGTGTAAAAAACCTGGGAGTCTGGGTCGACTCAGCATTGAAATTCACTTACCATACCCAAAAAGTCGCAGCCACCTGCTTCGGCATCCTGCGCAATCTAAGACCTATTCTGAAGTTCTTCAACTGTTACTCCCGCCAGGTAATTGTCCAAGCTACCATCCTCTCTAGGCTGAATTATGCCAGCTCCCTCCTACTGGGCGCTAACCTGGCAGAAACTGCTAGACTTCAGAGAGTGCAGAATGCTGCCACCAGAGCGTTGGTAGGTCTCCCCCGCCACTCCTCAGTGGCTGGAGCTCTGAAAAAACTGCACTGGCTCCCGGTGGGAAAAAGGATTCAGTTTAAGGCACTCTGCCTTGCCTTCAAAATCCTTAAAACCGCCTCCCCCCCCCCGATGTTGCGCCCCCTCCTGACGGAGTATATTCCTGGGAGGTCACTTCGTTCAGAAGGACAACATCTGGTGGTCATTCCCCGTACCAATCTAGCCAGAATGGGCGGCCGATCCTTCAGCCTGCTCGCTGCCAAGCTCTGGAACAGCCTCCCGGAAACTATCCGTGGCATGCAGGACCTTCTGGCTTTCAGGAAAGCCATCAAAACCCACATCTTTCTGTAATCGCACCTCTTCTCCTCTGGTGCTCTCTTCTTTTTCTGCCTTTAGCTTTGCTCGCAGCGCCGGGACGCCCCTTTGCTGGGGCAGCCGAGCACTATACAAATCCCAAACACATTAACATTATAATTAACATTAACTGAACACTAGCCCAATTTTCAGCATCCAAGGGGTGTCAAAATCCGTTCTGTGTCTTATGCAGGTCCAAGGGGGTTCTCCTCTTCACCACCACCTCACCTAACGCTAGCTGCTATGATCTTGCAGCCGGGGATACTTGGAGGTTGTCATTCCCCTTATATAACTGGTTATTTTCCCGGATCTGCATACACAGCTCCACACCTGTTCCCTCCCCATTCAGGGCTAATGTCCAGAACAGGCCAGGGGCCTCATCGGGCAGCCTCTGCTGCTTGCTGTCACTCCATGGGATCATCCACTGCTCCAACGGAACTCCTACTGCCACCTCCAGCTGTCAGCTGGCCCCCGTCTCTGCCGATCTTCACTGCTGCAATTCCAAGCGGCCTATTCTACTGCCTCACAGTGCTGGGGCTGCTAGTTTTAAGTGTCCCAAGTCATTTGTCCGCGAGTGGGAGGTGGAGGGTGTTCATGCTGCCCTCGATGTATTGCCCACGGCTCCCCCACTATTGCAAGACATCTGGGGAGTCGGATTTCTTCTGGTCGCTACAGGATTAGTGGGACCAACAGCCCAGTTGCGCACAGCTCAAGAGAAGGCAACTGCCGCCACTGCATCCCTAGCTATGCCCCAACGATTGGTAGGCTTGGTCACATTTTAAAGGACATCCATATTTTAATGAAGAAACTCCTCTCAAAATGAAAATGTGTTTAAATTAGACGATGTCTTCAACCTGCACTTCATTATGCTCTTAGTTTGTTTCCACGTAATGAAGCAGCTAAGAAGTACTTTTTAGATCTGAGGTTAGCTAAGTCCTCTTGATTTCACTAAAATGATATGTATAATATTCTTACTTAAAAGGAATTTCAGAGAGCTCTCTTCATCCATTGGTCTGTTGGTGTGCAATTCACATTTTACTTCTGCCCACTACACCATATATTATGAAGCGATGGGTCAGGCTACCTTAGCCACAGGTTAACTTCACCTTGAGTGACCGCAATGTGCTATTTCACATGGAGCACACCCACACAAGGTAGTTCCATTCAGTGACAGTGTTTTTGTTTTTGTTTTAGTGGTGCCTTTGTATTTACAGCCTGATATGATAGCAACACAGGCACAGGGTACATTCTAGCTTTATTTGTTTCTGTTTCTTTCTAATGGTTTAAATTCCTTTTCGAATCGCTTTTGTATTTATCTGACTGCTGGCATTTAATAGCATACAAGAATGTGTCCATCTAAAACTGTTCTTTATTAGGTTATCCTCTTTTTAGCATGCACCTAATGAAGAGTGTTTATAACTCTACTCCTGTATGTCATGCTGGAATATAATTTAATTGAGGACTACAGTTATACTTGTAAATCAGTTTAGTGTGTGTGTCCTGCTTGCATAGCTTTCTTGTTTGCTTTTAGTGCTAATGTATGTTGTGCTTATATTGAAATTTAACTCATTTATTACTAAATATAACGGTGCTCTATCTATCTATCTATCTATCTATCTATCTATCTATCTATCTATCTATCTATCTATCTATCTATCTATCTATCTATCTATCTATCTATCTATCTATCTATCTATCTATCTATCCATCTATCCATCCATCTATCCATCTATCCATCCATCTATCCATCTATCTATCTATCTATCTATCTATCTATCTATCTATCTATCTATCTATCTATCTATCTATCTATCTATCTATCTATCCATCTATTGTCTATGCAATGTCTCCTATATGTGCAAACCTATCTATTTCTTAATACAACCAACTATCTAATCAGCTGTCTAGCTACCTATCTCACCACCTAACAAGCTATGGGTTCTATTTATGAGACATGACTCAGCGCTGTGTCACAAGCCATTTTGCTGCACTGCACGGAGTCACTTTCAAAGCTCGGGGATGCGTCATATCTACATTCATATGCCGGATCCCTGCGCTCCCCCTGTGCTGGTGCACAATTGGCTTCCATGCACTGATGCAGGCACCCCTGCACCATGGTGCAAGGGGGCCTGCATTGCATTGAGATTTTTTTTGTGCAGGAAGGTTTGCGTGAAAAGGAGTCTTATTTACAACTACACGAAAAGCCATGCAGCGTGGCTTTATGTGTCCTTGTAAACATGGGGCAGCAAAATGTGCTGCTGGTGCGTCACAAAATGTGACACGCAGGTGGCGCAAGGGGCTTGTAAATACACCCCAATATTTCTATTTTGCAGTGCAACAATATCTAGCTGTTCATATAACTCTACCTATACAACTGTTTTTACAATTCTCTCTTTTTATCCATCTTTTTAACTTTGTCTATCTATTTGTGATAAGGACTTACAAAACAATTCATTAGCAAAGAGGCTGGTAGCCAATATCAGACTGATTACTTTTTTTTTACGTCTGATGTTAGCCAAAACCTTTTGATTATACTAAGAATATGGGTATAACAAAGTTATTTATTGCGGTTTTCAGGTAGGCTTCATGCATTAGTCAGTTTCTATGTCATTCACATTTACATTTTTCCACCCACTCCAGCATTCATCATGGAGCCATGACACAGCATACTTCAGCCATTGGAGGATTTCACTGTGAGTATTGGAAAGATGGCCTGCTGTTTCACAGGAAGCACATTCACACACAATGTAGTTCCCTTCAGTGAAAGGGACTACTATGGTAATGGTTGCTATGTTCAGACCAAAAAATGTTGTTTGCTATTGGTTTTTTTTTTAGATTGAAGATTTCCTGTACATCTGGGAATTTGTCAGGTTCCATGGGTGTCGCGTGGGAACACCCACAGCAACACCCATGGAATGCCCCTTTCACGCTCAGTGCTGCATGAAAAGTGGCTGTATTTACAAGGACACGAAAAGCCATGCAGGATGGCTTTATGTGTCCTTATAAATATGGGGCAGCAAAATGTGCTGCTGGTGCGTCACAAAATTTGACGAGCTGGTGGCGCAAGGGTCTTGTAAATATACCCCTAGATTTCTATTTTGCATTGCAACAATATCAAGCTGTTTATGTAATTCTACCTATACAACTGTTTTTACAAGCGTCTCTATTTATCCATCTTTTTAACTCTGTCTATCTATTTGTGATAAAGACTTACAAAATCATTACAAAACAATTCATTAGCAAAGAGGCTGGTAGCCAAAATCAGACTGATTGCCTTTTTTTTAGGCCTGATGTTAGCCAAAACCTTTTGATTTGACTAAGAATATGGGTATAACAAAGTTAATTATTGGGGTTTCAGGTAGTCTTCATCCATTAGTCTGTTGCTATGTCATTCCCATTTCTTCCACCCACTCCTGCATTCATCATGGAGCAATGATAAAGCATACTTCAGCCATTGGTTGATTTCACTGTGAGTTATGGAATGAAACTCTGCTCTTTCACAGGAAGTGCATTCACACAAAAAAGTAGTTCCCTTCAGTGCCAGGGACTACTATGGTAATGCTGCTTTGTTCAGAGCATAAAATGTTGTTTGTTTCTGGACATTTTTTTAGATTGATGAGGGCCAAGGTTTATGATTTCTCATTTATCTGGGAATGTGTCCGGTTCCATGGATATTGTTGTGGGTGTCGGGAGGGAACACCCACAGCAACATCCATGGACAGTCCTTTTCATGCTAAATGCTGCGTGAAAAGGGTCTGTATTTACAACGACACGAAAAAACCACTCAGGGTGGCTTTATATGTCCTTGTAAATATGGGGCAGCAAAATGTGCTGCTAGGGCATCACAAAAAGTGAACCGCTGGTGTTGCAAGGAGCTTGTAAATATACCCCTATCTTTCTATTTAGCATTGCAATAATATCTATCTTTATATAACTCTACCTATACAACTGTTTTATAAGCCTCTCTATTTATCCATCTTTTTAACTCTGTCTATTTATTTGTGAAAAGAAATCATTAGCAAAGAGGCCGGCAGACAATATCAGACTGATTACCTTTTTTTAGGTCTGATGTTAGCTAAAACCTTTTGATTTGACTAAGAATATGGGTATAACAAAGTTAATTATAGAGGTTTTCAGGTATTCTTCATCCATTAGTCTGTTGGCATGTCTTTCCCAATTTAACACCCACTCCAGCATGCATCATGGAGCAATGATACAGCATACATCATCCATTGGCTGATTTCACTGTGAGTTATGGAATGATGCTCTGCTCTTTCACAGGAAGCACATTCACACACAATGTAGTTCCCTTCAGTGCCAGGGACTACTATGGTAATGATTGCTTTGTTCAGACCAAACAATGTGGCTTGCTTCTGGCCATTTTTCTTTTAATTGATGAGGGCCCAGCAGTTTCCCCAACAGTAACATTTTGCAAAAACCATGACAGAGTAAAACAAGAATTGTAAAAGTCAAAAAGCTGGCAGCCAACACCAGAACTATTGGCTTTTTCAGTGCTTTTTTGAGATAGTACCAAATGCTTAGGCACTCATATATTTAAGGTCATGTGTGATCAAATGGTAGGAATATCTCACGTCCAAGATGTTTTTCCTCAGAATTGTGCAATGAAAAACGTAAAATCTACTTGTGCTGAAAGTGTCTAGACTGAAGGAAAGAACCCGTAGAATTTAGTGAACCAGCATGGATTCCCATGGCCTTTCCCCATTCCTGAGAGTAAAACTCAAAATAGTGCTGTAATACTTCACTCCAAAACTACCAATCTCTGAATGAAGGACTATGCAAATGCAGCAATACAATACAATACGGCCATAAAACTATTCATTACTGTGTCACTGACATTTTGTCTCATCCATATTATTCACTAATGTGTCTTGCACTGTGGTGTGTACAGTCCCTATGCAAAGCGAAGGACTTCTGCACCTGTCACTGTTCTAAGGCTAAGAAAGCTGATATGGTGGACAGGATACTTTCCAAAAACAACCCATTGCATGCCTATACATAACATATGTATCCAAGCACATTTCTTATCATGTTAAAAAGTAATTGAACAATAAAACTACACATTATACTAAAAAAACATCAGTGTGCCTACACATGTGAGTTGCAAATACATTTCCACCCCGAGAACAGATCATATTACACTAACAATAAACTATCTCCTCTGCATGCAGTAAAGAAAAACAACTAAAAGCCTCAAACTAAAAATATTTAACTTCTCTGAATGTATGTGAATCACTGTTGGCAGTATCTGCACCCAACATGGATAAAACAAAAGTGTTCAACTCCTCAAAACAAATTGTACGTTTAGTAATCCCCCAACCCATCTTCGGGCAGGTGAACACAGCTTGTCCTTGATGTTTAGTAATATATATTAGCATGTGTTAGACATGGCATCCTTGACGTGCTTTCCCATGACTTTTTGCCTTCTGACCTCCTGTTTTGACCTGTTTTTGCTGGCCTTAGATGTCTGGGCACTTTACCACTGCTGACCAGTGCTAAAGTGCATGTGCTCTTTACTTAAAACATGGTAACATTGGTCTATTCAGAATTGGCATACTTGGTTTACTTATAGGCCCCTAATAAAGTGCACTACATGTGCCCAGGACCGGTAATTCAAATACTACAAGTGGGCCTGCAACCCTGACTGTGCCACCCACGGAAGAAGACTTTTAAACATGTCTCAGGCCTGCCAATGCAGAGCCTGTGTGTGCGCTTTAAAACTGCCATTTCAACCTGGCAAGTTAACTTACTTGCCTGGTCCAAGCCATCCTTTTTATTATATATAGGTCACCCCTAGGTTAGGCCCTGGAGAGCCCATGGGCAGGGACCAGTGTATTTAAAAGGTACATGTACTTTTAAGTTTTGCATATCTTAGTAGCGAAATGCACTTAAAATCATTTCTCACTACTGCAAAGCCTATCTCTCCTTTAAGATAACATTGGGATTGCCTTATTACATATTATAAGTGTAATTTCCAATTGGAAAAAGTTGGGACCCCTACATTTTGTGTCTCATTGACAATACATTGAGCCAGAAGTTCATTGCATCTTTGACTATTGACGCATCTTCAACTTTTCGTAGCTCCAAACTAATGCATCGCCCCATCTGTAAGATCTACAGCGATGCATCAACACCTTTGCTCAACGCATCATCCTCAACATCGACTCATCCAAGGTACTGTTCAGCGGGACAGGGCTGGTCCCTGTATCAGACCAGTGCTCCATTGTGATCGGCCTGAACTTTTGGATTTGCTCTGGTCAAGGAGATATCTGTTTCTAAGCGCTAAAAAAAACATTTATTCTTTGTAAATTCTTATTGTGTCTTCTGCTTATTGGATTTCTGTCATTTTGGTCTTGTTTTACTCATAAAAATATTAGTTATTTTTCTAAACCCCTATTTTTGTGGTGTTTTCACTGTGTTACTGTGTGTTGTGTTCACAAATACTACGCACATTTCCTCTTAGTTAAGCCTGACTTCTCTGCGCCACACTACCAAAGGGTGAGCACAGGTTAATTTACAGTGTGTATCTGACTTTCCTTGACTAGGATTGTGGTTCCTGCTTGGACAGGGTGCATACCTCTGCCAACCAGAAACCCAATTTCTAACACTATGTAATGGGGTAAACATGCTTATTCTCTCTGCATGAATAACAGTAATCTGTATGTCATCTGAGAATCCGCTAGTGTGTCCCTGTCTGTCAAGTACACATTAGATGGATATCACCGTCAGACTTGAAAGACTCCCAACAGCTACACTGCTGGGTCGCCTCTTTAAAGGATGGTCAACCTTCTTTTGAGCTAGTGACTGCACTACCTCAGATACAATGCCAGCAATATGGGTAAGTTGTTTAAGGGTGTTCTCACAGATGTCAAGACAGTGGTCACACTCATCTCCATTGTATTTATTCTCTTACCCAGCATGCTTATTGCTTGGCGTATTCTCTGTACCTATGTGTTTGTTTAATGTCTGCTTTTCTTTTCTTAATAACCATTTCTACTGCCACTCTTTTCTCACATGGACTTTACTTGAAGGAGCACATGAATGTATGTTGCATATTTAACTGGAGCACCCAATCTGCAGACATCTATATGTCGTAGTAAAATGAGTTAATAAATAGTGGAGGACGAAATGTTCCTTGCTGTTCTGTATAATGCCACTAATTTAAGTTATAGCTTATACTTACAATAAAAAAACAAATTATCAGAATAGGAATATTAGTAGTGCAGGTATGAGCCCTAAGCCTTGAGTCACAGCTGAAAGCAGGCAGACGCATAGCACTCAGCAAAATTCTGGACATCTGGCATTAATTGTGCCTTGCCTCACAGGGTCTACTCATGAAACATGCATGCAGGAACAGAAGGTTTTTCAACATGTTCCTGAAGATTACACGTTTTTGACAGATTTATATAGAATCAGTTCAATTCACAAGCTTAACATTACAATTCCCCGATTGGAAAACATTGATCTAGATGTTTGAAGTATCGATGGGGCGGGGGGGGGGGTTCTCTATTACAGACATAATGAAGGCTGTGACAATTTTCACCACAGTAGGGAGTATTGCTGCTCACTTAGAGACGGTGTTAATATTTCTGAAAGAAATGTTGCTGTTTACTGAATAAATAATGATTTTGATTATTGGTATAGCCTTAAAGCTGTCTTCTCAGTTGTCCAGTAAAAGTGTATAGCTTCAGAGAATATATGTCTATTTCCCTAGATACTGGGTTATTATATTCTCACAAGGGAACATGGACATGCAATACTATGTAATGTATATATAGTTAGGTCTGGGTCTTTATAGGAAGAACGTTTCTTTGTTTGTCAATAACTTTCACACCATTTAATGAACTTTCACAAAAAGTTTTGGAAAAAAAGGTTCATCCACGTATGCTCTTTCCTAGAAAATGGATTACCAGGATTGCACCAAATTTGGCAAAAAGCTAGCTCTTTACTCATAAAGCATGCTTTTGTGATTTGCTGTAAATCTGTTCATCCATTTTTGAGAAAGGAAGGTTCAAAGGTTAGTGATATCTGGATGGTTGGTACCACGGAAGTAGCGTGGTTCTCCAACAGTGCCGCAAATAAAAAATAAAAAATCATTCTGACTGGCTAAGACAGCTAATCTTCCCGTCTGCCACAATAAGATTGGCTGGCCGCAACATCAACAGGACTTTTGTGCCACCTTTCCAGGAAAAGGGGACTGGTATCCTTTACTTAAGAAAAAAAAAGACAAAAGGGGGCAAGTACCCTGGCCCATTAGCCTTTATTTTACTCCAACAGGACCCAGCGAGGCCTTCTTGTGGTACCTTGAAACTCTCACAGGAACCAGCATGGTTCTCCCGTACGGTTTTGCAGGAGTACCGCAATATTTATTTTTTGTTTTTAAACGATGGGTAGGGGTCTGTGGGTAGTGCAACTGTTGGGCATTGGCTGCGGCCAGGCTCTGTGGCCAGCCCTACACCACCCGCAGCTGAAGGCTGTGTGCAGTGGGGGTTGAGCACTAGTGGCGGGCTGAGTGCAGGGCCTGGCTCTGTAGGCAACCACACATGGCATTTGGTCGTGCACAGCAGGGGGTTGATTGCCTATGGGAGTTGAGTTCAAGGCTGGGTCGCAGGTCAGGCTTTGGGGCCATCTGCTCACCGTGTACAGCGGGTTGGCTTCCAACAGGGTTTGAGTGCAGGGCCTCGCCATAGACATGGTCTTGCATCCAACCCTCTACTGTGCACAGTCAAAAGATATGCTCATTGTGGTGGTTGGGTGAATATGAACAAAAAAAACAAAAATTCACTGAAAAAAACAAAGGTTAATGTGATTTTATAGTTAAGCATGGAAATAAAATCTTACTTTGCATTTCAAAAATGTAGAAATAGATAAAAAAAATGTTAAAGGACGTTAGGTATGGTGACATTAAGGATAGGCCTTGTAATAAAATAAAAACTATCATTTTTAAAACAAAAAAACACCGAGATTCACCAGTTCTTTTTTGAGCTAACTATAACTTGCGTTCCCACCATGCTCTGCTTATGACATCAAATATTACATCACTCTTTACATGTTAAATGATTATTGATTACATCACTGATCACATCTTATATTATATAATTGATGACATTATTAATAAAACCATACTCATGTACAGCATAGAGTTTCTGAGTGTACATGTGGGTGGATCTGTCATTATTAAAAAAGAAACGAAATGTGTTCCCGTCCACCAGATACCTACAATTTAACAAAAACTGAGTATGTTCGGTTATGAACATCTGTGGCATAGATCATATCTCAACACATTCCCATTAACTCTTCTTTTACCTGTAAAGCAAAACATCTTCATTTAAGAAAACTAAGGCCCCATTCATCCTCAGCAATGGCACAGATCGTGTAAAAAACGGAAACCCTTGAGCTAGAGACTGACGGTCACATAACAAATACATATTAATTAGGCCATGAAAACGTGTTCTACTTTCCTAAAAAAGGTAGACAGGTGTTTTAAACCAATATCTTTATATTAAAATATCCGCACGTACAAGATTTGTTTGTATTAACATGTATACGAGCGTTCCGAATATTGTTTCTAGTTACCTAAAAACATATATTTAGAAATGAACTGATTTACATACTGTAAGTCAATGACGTCAACCTCCTTGTGAGGTTCTTGGAGCCTAATCATATTTTTGGTGGTGATTTATTTATGATGGGCCTGCTTGGTTTCGGACAACATGTATGCAGTCACCGTGTTGTCAGGAAATCGCGCATTTTCAACTACACAGAGAAAGACCAGGGGCCTTATTTATGAAGGTCTTGCGCCCCCGGTGCGTCACTTTTAAAATGGGAAAAAGTGACGCACCAGTGGCGCAAGGCCTTCATAAATGAGGCCCCAGGGTTATAAAGATATCTCAGCCTAATGAGCTGGCGAGTCACTGGCTCCAGCGCGGGAACATATAAGTGCCAGGCCTCCTGCAGGTGTGCAGCACTTCTCGTCTCTCTGAGAACATTCCACTGAGAATTTCGTGAGTGCGGCTGTACTTGAACAATGAGATTTTGTAGAGCTTTTAAGTGGCTCGGGCAGAAATTCGATTAAGATTAATTCAGTGCTAGCAAGGCATGTTGGAGGAGCGGGAAGCAATTTCCTGTCACATCATGGTTGCATGGCGACAATAGCGCCAACACAAAATGCTCACAAAAGTTCTCAACATAATACTTTCCACTCTAGAAAGAAGAGTGCAATGAAATTAAAGTGAAAATCTTTAACTAGCTCCTTCCCAAAAGTAGCCAGAAGACCCTGATGATGCATTGGGCGGAATGAATAATTTTATAAATATTACTTTAACACCGTTAAACCATTTTGCAATATTCACTTTTTGGAAGCAATGCTTGGAGTGAGACATTATAATCTGCTGTCCATTTTCTAAAAATGATAGCCGCGTTCATCAGATTAAGGGTGCCAGAGAAGCATTAAAATGCAAAAAAGAATTCCACCTCCATTTCTTTTATTACGCTGAAAAGGTCATTCTTCAAACAGTGACATCCAATTCATATTCAACATTTAATGTCTCCGGAAAGAAATCATACCACTTTATGTCTAAGAGCTATGAATTCTAAAAATTGTAATACTATGCTTTTCCTGCATATGAGTGTAAGAGGGCAAAGCCTTTTAATACACGTATTATTTAGTTCTCTGAGTTGCGGGCGGCGAGTTTCTCAACGGTTTCAAGAGTAGATACTGGAAGGTGTATGAAATGTATTGACTTATTTCATCTGCATACGATACGAGCTCGAAGGAATGTATTGTATACCAGAGATGTAGCCTTTTCCAATCTTAAACGTGTCATCCCAGCCAGTGCGACGTGCATTAAACGTGATTTGTGTTCCCATGTTTATTTAGCTCCAGATATCAAAATGGTTGACATTACATGTTCTGAGAGTCCGACAGGGACAGCCGGAAGGCACCAAAGAGCACGGAGGCAGCGCGTGTCACTGTTTAGAACAAATGTCTAGACTTCAGGAAGCCTAAGGCATCAGTTCCCAGCCTCGGAATGGTTTAGCTTTTAACCTTGGTTATATTTCAGTGCGCGTGCCATTGCCTCGCATTGCCCAGCTGCTATGGGCTACTGTTAATTGTGCAGATGAAAGGGAAGAGTGACCTTGAGCAATTGCACGAGCGTAAGCTTTTTTTTTTTATACTATATTGACATTCACGTTTTTTAAAACAGTTATGGGATTTCATAATTACTGCTGCAGGATAAGCGGCATGTTTCATAACAGATTACATAACATAAGAGAATAGTTTACTTGTCAGAGAGGCAAAGCTGTTCATAAAATATTATTGAATGGTCCATGTCACACAAAGGAGCCTAGGTTTGGAAATCCAAGGTGCCCTTCCTGCAATTTACAGCTATTTTTTCTGAGTTTCGCAAAGTTAGAGTTTCAATCCCATCCATGACTAGGACATCCTTAATGTTTGTGGTGTTGCAACACGTGCATAAAACGCTCACCACTGAATGCCTGTGTCAGTTGTAAGGGAAAATAAAAATAGCTTTCTAATAGTTTGCCTGGGAGTGGTCTTATTGTTAGATGTCAAGAGAGCGCCATCTATCAAGATCTCGGTTTTCATTTAAATACATGGCTGCATTTTGGGACTTTGGCTCTTTTTTGCTTCAGTTGATTCAACACCTCAGCTTCATTCACCACCTATAAAATTAGCATTACATCACAGAATAATGTTGTGTGGTTTTTGTCCGTCACCTATGTCACTTGCACTGTTGAAGATACCAGAACATGATAGAAGAGACTAGAACAGTGGAAACTTGCAGCCACGAAGTTCTAGAATGCAGAGTGAGGAGCCTGCTCGCTCCTGAACTGACAGTTGGTATGCTATGGCTGAGGCCTATTGAATAAACCTGATGATTCTCTTCACTCTGTGGTCTGCTTATTGCATAATCCTTTATATCTTGCATTGTACGGGATACGCCCAGGCACACCTCAACACACACTTGATGCAGCAGGAAGACGGAGTGTGGCCACTATCAAAGAACTGAAGGATATTCAGGGAGATAACTTGGTTACATGACTTAGACCAGGATTGTTGTCAAACTGACTCTGGTACATAGTGAGTACTTTTGTGTATGGTCCCTGGCTGTGAGCCTGAGCAGCGAGTACTTGGCTACTGGCGAAAGTCATCTCAACGGGAGTGCTGTTGACCGCTTGAGTTATTGATTTTGGGAAAAAACTGTGTGCCAGAGGAATGTGATGATTTCAACTTCAATTGAGCTTGTAAACAATTAGAAAGAGAGAAGACTATCCATCAAACAGTCAATCAATCATTCAAAAAGAACTTTATTCAGCCTAATTAAAGTCCATAAAAGCACAAAAATAAATATAATCTTTACATTCTCAGCAAGATTAAAAACATCAGTAAAAAATTTAAAAACTGTAACAAATCCTAAAAAAAGACAGCATTTAGGACAATACAAATATAAAATTAGGACCCATAATTTTTTATTAACTTTATAGCAGCAATAATGTAACTGAGTACAGGAAAGCATATTTCCAGAATAGCTAGAAATTGCAAATATCTAAGAACATCTATGTATGAGGTAAAGTGCTTGTATAATAAAATAGGACATAAAAACTTGACTCTTAATGAGCAATACTGATTGCAAAGTAACAAAAAATGCGCAGTTGATTGTGAAGAGACAGCGTAACATGGGCAACAAGAGAAAAAGGCAACCCAAGAGCCGGCCAAAGGAAAGGCAACTAGGTGATGAACCATATTTAGTCTTAGCCTGGTCAAACAAAATCTGTGCGGAGGATTGATAAACCAGTTTAAATAGGAATCAATATGTGAGGCATTAGATCATTGCATATAGTTAATATTAGTACCCATGCTAAGGGACCTTTCAATTCGACCCTCCTCTCTCTGTGAAGCAAAAATTGTTTTGGCCCTCTCCTTTATTTGAGGGCTTCAGGAGAAACAGAAAGGGTACTCAGGCCTAACTTGTAAAAGCTTTTTGTTAACATAAGCCAACCATGGAATGGTGGTCATGTTATCAAGAGTCCAGCACTTCCCTCAAAAAGCCGGCCTTGGGGGTGCTCCATATCTTCAACCACAATAAACAATAATAAAGAAGCTATACCAACCAAATCCTAAAAAAACAATTCCTAGTTTTAGGTGTGAAATAAAACTTAGGGCGATTTGAAAAACAGCTAGAAGTCTACAGAGAAAATTATTCTCTGCTAACTGCAATTTCTCTGGATCTGCACACACCCCTGCACCATAAACACCAATCAATAGGCAGTTGCTCCTAAAGAGCTAGCTTATCTTCCTAATTGGTTTGCGGCTTAACCTTTTGGCAAATTCAAATATCAATTCATATGCTACCCCTATCTTTTGCGTTCTCTGGTTAATTAGCCTCCCCCAAGACCCACTAGCATTAAGTAAGTAAGTAATTCTTTATTGTTGGTTAATTAAAACCATTACAATGTGTAAAATTCCACAATATTTAAAACAAGCTTTTAATGCTGCATAAAAGAGAAAAAAGTGTAAAATCTGTGTGACGGATAGTCTATAGTGAGTTTCAGTAAACTTATTCAAAACACAGATTGTCTTTAATAACAAGGATCTTAAGCCAAGATGAAAGTCGGGCCTATGACAATAGGCCTCATTTATTCACAAAGCTGTCCAGGAATTTAACTGATCTGCAAATCAGTTGTGGATCCGCTGTACATAGGATTTGGACTATCGCAGCCCGGCAGGTACGTACTCCTTGCGCATTGAGCTTGTACTTTAGCCAATGCCGCCGACCTTGGTACATAGCTGGACAAATGCAAACTATGTGAATAATATCTTGTTTGCCTGCACCACAAAAGTCGCATTCTGTTGGTTCTAGTGGTTTCCATTTTGGTTGGTCAAATCTTGTCGGAAGTTTGCCCAGCCTTAGTTGGAGAAATTTACGTTTGATGAGCAATGAGAATGCAGTATTTAAATAAGCTGCTAGTGTGGGCTTTATGTATGATTTGATAGTCATCCAGGCGTGAGTCCGGGCGCTGAAGGTTATTTTGTCTTTGAGGAACGAGTGTTTCTCAGCGATCCTCGTAACCACTTGTTTAAACAAAGGAACCAGAAATGTTGTTTCCCACAATGCTCCCAGCTCAGTTGTATCTAGTGAGAGTTTTAGGTACTTTGCCTGCTCGGAGTTCGGGCTTGTGTGGATTGCTTCCCACAATGCCCCATTTATTTTGATCTCCTTGTTCCTCCAAACGTTGTACCAGAATTTGATGGCCTCATATTTTTTCAGTAGTACTTGAGATTGTAATCCAAATTCAAGTCTTACTTGCGCTGGTGAGGAACTGTTCGGTAAGGAAAAGACCCGTTTATAGACTTTAGTTTGTATTTTGTCTATGAGAGTAGCGCTTTTCCCATGATGTAATACACTCCCGTATGCTATTGTGGGCAATAATTTCGCTTTCATTGCGGTTAGCAAGGGGGAGACAAGAGGACCTTTTAGCTCAGTTGCCAGACTAGCGAAGGCGTGCAATAAAGTGGACCCTTTTTTTCCATGTCCTTAAAATGCACTTGGAAGTTGAGGCACTTGTCTTAATGTGCCCCCAGGTATTTATAGCTGTTTACCACTTCCAGCTGGTCATTGTTTATTCGGAGGGTTGGCGGAGAATTGTGTCATCGCGTTATAAGCATTATCTTCTTTGTCCTGATGTTTATTGTAAGCAAATTCTTTTTTGTATAGTCGGACATGTCATGCAATAGACGTTGAAAGCCAATTTTTGTCTGGCTCAGCAGTACCACGTCGTCCGCGTACGATAAGTGCGTTACACGGAGGCTACCTAACCGGGGAGGATGTGCATTGTTCTTATCCAAGCTTTCTGCCAGATCACTCATAAATAAATTAAATAAATGGGGGGCCAAAACACAGCCTTACTTTAGAACGTCGGCTGTGTTGATCTTCCGGGTCAAGCGATGCCCATTGTCGAATTTTACCTGCATCCAGGTGTCAGTGTACAGGTCAATGATGGGCAAGAGAATTGAGTCCGGTAGGCCCTGATGTTTTAGTTTCCCCATAGCATTTGCCTGTTGACGCGGTCAAATGCCGCCTTAAAGTCCACAAAACAGGTGTAAAGCTCCTGGCAGTTCTGTAGGCTTTTCTCTGCGGTCAGGCATAGGGCCATAACATTCATCATTGTTCCCATGCCACAGCGAAACCCAGACTGATTCAGGGGTATTTTGTTGTTCACTTCTGACCATTGAGCCAGGTCTGCTAATATCATTGACGCATAGTATTTTGCTTCGGCGTCAATGAGGGCGATTAGACGGTAGTTATTTGGATCTTTACTGTCTCTGCCTTTGAAGATTGGAGTTATGATCGCCCCCCTCCAGCTCTCTGGGATACCACCTGTGTTGTTTACTGTTCGAAAAAGTGAGTTGAATTTGCTAGCCCAGTACTGTGGGTCCTCCTTGTAGATAGCTTGCGGAACGCCGTTTGGACCAGGGGCGCTATCTTGCCTACTTTTCTTAATTATTTTTAGTATGCTTTGTTCGTCGTCTTGCCTGGAGCATGATACCATGCTTTCGCAGACTTTTGAGCGGTTCCCTTGATGGACTTGAGCGATGTCTTCCCACTCTAATTTGTCTGTTACTTTACTTGGCAAGGTTGTTGCTATCTTCAAATTATTTAATGAGAATGTGTCCGTTATGTGTTGGGTCCATTCCGCGTCGGTTATGCAGGTCATACTTATTGGTTGAGCTGTCCGGTTTACGGAATTAACTTGTAACCAGAAGACCCTTGAGTCTGCTCTCTTTATATTATGCAGTAGTTTAGACCAGAATTACTTTACAAGATTTAGCTTTTCACTCCATATTAATTTCTTATGTTGTTTCCTGGCCTTACGTACTGCTACCCAGATGCTTGAATTTTGGGTTTGATCATGTGCTCTATGCGTTAATTTTTTCAAGTGCCTCCTTAATGATCGTGCTGATCTATCGAATCTGATGTTAAATTTGAGAGGGGTTCTCGTTTTGTTATTTGAACTGGTCCTCGGGAGTTGTTTCAAATAATCACTCCAAATTTCTGGGCTCAGAGCATTCTCTGTAAGGAGTGCTTGTAATAAGTTCTTGGCGTCATTAGCTATTTGAGGGAGGGATTCGCTTGTCCACTTAAGCCGCTTCAGGTTAATGGTTGTGGTGTTGCCTGGTAACATGGGCGCTGGTGCATGTTTAATTATGTCCGTCCTGATCTCAAGGTTGTTGCATTGAGTGGTCGCTGTCCAAGGAACAAATTATATGGAAGACTTGTACTTGACTTAGCAGGAGTAATGTGATTAATGTATAGTCCAGGATGGAGCTTGTGTTGTGGCCAGTATGGGTCATGGAGGGGGGGTTATCTTAGTTAAATCTTCCATTTAGTGCTCTTAGGCCAAGATTTTCAAGATCCCACATGAATTGTTTGCCCTCCTTGTCACTCTTCCTAACTTGAGGAGTCACCTGCGGCAAGACATTCCAAATTTCGTTTGCTGCGTTGATGTTAACTTCGTCTTCTGGTTCTTGCAGCAGATTAGAATTAAAATCACCAGTGAGAATTATCTCCCAGTTAGGATGTTCCAAGAGCATATTTGAGACCGCTGTAATTATGCGTTGAAAGAGTGCTTTTTTAAGAGGTTTTTTTGGATTGGCGTATGTATTTATTAAAATTAAAGTTCTGGTTATGGCCTTTGTCGTGATTTCCAGTTTTAGAATTTGCATGTCCCCCGTTGTCTCAGCCAGTTGCAATACTTTAACACCTTAGCAGCTATGGAACGTCCAGCTCCAGTGCTGAACGTTCCATTGCACAGGTGAGGTTCGAACGTCCAACGGCCGACGGCAGCACTCCCGAGGTAGTGGTGCCGTCGGCCGTTGGACTAGGCGCAGCACTTATGAGGCTAATATTTAAGGCTGTTGAAATATAGATGGAGAGGCCCCCACTAGCTCGCCCGAAGCGCTGTGGGTGGGTCGCACTTACATGGTAGCATAAACGGCCTGGTATGTCAATTGGTTCGGTTAGCATGTTTCCTGTAGGGCTATTATTGCATATGGGGCCCAGGTGGCAGCTTTGCCGTTTTGATTTACAATGTCGTTAGCGCCCGCAATGTTCCAAGAGAGTACTTTTAAGACATGTCTTTCAGTGTTGGTTGACTTGCGGGAGGTTCAGTTAGGGGAAGACGATTGCGGCCATAGGTGCTCATACTCAGCTGCTTCGGCTCCCCTAGCACCTTGAAGGACTGAGCGCGTTGATCGATTCGTCCGTACTTGATTTGCACTCTTATTGTTCCTTCTTAGGAGTGGGGACGGGTATGCTGCCTTAGCCACTTCCTTTAAAAGGATTCCCCATTTCTTAAATTTGGCCGTCTCGGAGAGAATGTGGGTCACTGTTCCTGCCTCCCTCCATGTTGTAACTGTGCATTCTCTTTTCGCCTCCTCGTTCGTTGTTATAAACTCAACCAACAGAAGATCTGCTGAAGTGAGGTGGCCAAGGCTTGGGATTGCTGATGTTAAACGAAGTATATTCCCTCGATTTAGGTGATCTTGCGAGCCTTGTAGCTCATATTCGGGGATAAAGAGAAGTTTCCCTATGTTGGTAGTTTCCTCCTTTGCCATTTGAGAGTCATCACAAGTTTAAACAATTTGACGTTGATTCATTTGCTTGCAACTTCCAGTGTCTATTATGTTAATGGTGTGATAGTTTTCAAGTGGATAATGTGCACCGTTCTGGAGTCGTTTTTGTGGCATAATTAATGTTTTTGCTTCTTGTTCTGCGCTTATTGTTTGCCTCGTTACTACTGAGCACTCGTTTGAGTCAGCCGAATTCTCAGGGCGATGTCTTCCCCCTACTTTATATGTTGTTTCAGAGTTAACTACCTTTATGTCGGTTGGGAAGGTTACTTTGATGAGTTCAAGATTTTTTCTGTTAACATTTGTTACCAGTTGCCTATCTGTTTCTATGTCCGCACTTGAGGTGGTAATTAAAATTGGGGATACTATATCGTTATTAGTTGTTTTTTTGGTGACCTGACTATAAAGCCTGTCTTTACCAGACTTGCCCTTGTTTGGATCTTTCTCAATTATTGTGAGCCGCTTATTCGTGCTCTGCAGACTAGGGCTTTGTGTCGAGGCAGGTTCAGGTTTTCCCGATTTGGGTTGGTAAGTCGTTAGTGGCATACTTGACTGACCTTCAAAACTGGCTCCTAGATCAAAGGTAAGGTTTGATCCTGTAGAATCACATTGGTCAGTAATTGGAGGGTTCCCTATACCCAAGACTTTAGGGGGGGTGGCTACTGCTGCATGTGGAGGTATGTTGGGGGAGTTTTTCTGTGCTTGTTTGTTAAGAGTTTCTGTCCTGCAATCCTGTACTTCAGTTATTGCATGCCTCTTCTGGCCCTTGTATTTTTTGTCTCTCTGTATCGTCGACTGAGGTAAATAATTTTTTATGACACTCCTGCTTTTTACTTTTGTTTTGGCTTGATCAAAAATGGGGAAGTTTGCTGTTGTCTGCTTGTTTTCAGGTTCTCATCTAGGATGTTGAATTCTGTTTTTTCTACCCCTTTTTTTCTGAGGTTTGGTAAGTCTTGTCCCACTGATCAAAAAAATGTTGGATTTTACATTTGACTTGTCCATTCTTTCATCTATTATTATGCCTGAGTTGTTTTGTTTATCATTTCCTTCTGCCAACTGTTGTAGAGGAACAGCTATGTTGGCTACCTCTATGTTCCTTGACTTGCTTTCATCGCTTGGTTGTATCACTTGATGGTCAAAAGAGATCAAATCATCACTTTTTTGAATGCTGTTAATAGGTTGGTTTGCCTGCTTGCATTCCTGCACGATATCCTTTAGTATGAGTGGCAAGTCCTGCAGTTTGTCCAATATTGAGTGACAGGTGCACGGCTGGGTTGAAATACTTGGGCAAACTTGTTCCATGAAGATGTTAAATGTGCCAGCCATAATGTCAAGTTTTTTGTTTATGCCAGCTATATGTTCTGCTATTGAGCCCATTAAGAATAGTTGTATGTCAAGTTTATCTGACTGCATGTTGAGGGTTTTGATGGACGTTTCCAATATGCACCCCAGCGCGCTGTGGAGAGTCAATATGGATTCTAGATTGCTTTTTACGTCCTGTTCAACTTCTGGTTGACTGCTACAGTCTTTTTTTTGACTAATAAAGGGTTCTGGGTATGCCTGTTCATTGAGCAATGTTGCTTGTTTTGTTTCCAGGGTTCGTTTTTGGTTGAGTTTTGAATTTCTTACTATTGGTGCAGGGTCTGGTGACGATGAACTAGAAATTTCTAATATGGATACTTTCTTTGGACCATCCTTATCGCAGGGTCTTGCATATGTAAGTATTTCATTATCTGATGCCGGTTTCGTTCCACTGGGGGTCTTTATTTTGTTTTTGTTCATTAGAGCTATGTTTGGTGAGATTTCTGATTGTGAGTCATTAATCATTATTACTTGGTCCTCCAGTGCGGCAAGCAGTAATTTGTCGCTTGCGTTGGTTTGGTCTGTGTCACTTCTAGTTGTATTAATGGACGGACAGTCCCTGTGCCTTGGGGTGTTTTCATTGTTATTTATTATTATATGGGATTTACTTACCAAATTTGGGTCTTTTGTTTTTACTGTGCTAGATTTTAGATCTTTGTTTGAGCGTGAAACCGGTCTTGGGGTTGAATGATTATTAGGGTAAGCCTTATCTAGGGAATCACTCAAATTGATTTTGTGAGGGCTATTCCTTTTGTGGGGGCTATCCCTTATGCTTACTGAAAGCTTACTTTCGATCATGGGTACATTTATTCCACTGTTGTTTGGCGTTACTTTACTTGTGTGTCCTTCAAGGGGGGTGTCCAGGGATCTATTTAATACTGGCATTATTGTTAATGGGTTCTCTTCGTCGAGTCCTTCTGCCAGATCGGGTGTAGTAGTTCTAGAGCGGACTTTAGTCTAAAACTGCTTCAACTCCTGGAACCCTACTTTGGTCGGGAGAATCTGACTATTTTGGGTGATTTTAATTTTCATTTGGAACTATTGGAATCTCATGACACCTCCGTGCTGCTGGAAGCTCTGACAGCATGTGGATTCACTCAACTGGTGAAAGGACCCACCCATCGAGCTGGTCATACGCTCGATGGCATTTTCTCTAATGATCAGAGACTTTCAGTCATGGTTCCTTTCTCCCTCTCCTGGTCAGACCACTTGGCCGTGCCTTTCAAAGTGGCCCTCCCTAGTCAGGAAAGTGTCAGGAAAGTCCCAAGTACTTTTGAAGTACGTAGGAACTTCAAAAAGATCGATGAACACTCTTTTGACCCTTGGATTTCTAGTCTGTCTTCTATTCGGGAGATGGACCCTTCCTCAGCGGTGCCACATTATGATAACATTCTGAAAGAGGCCTTGGACGAACTGGCGCCAGCTCGGTCCTGCTATTCAGCAAGGAAAAGACCATCAGCTCCTTGGTTCTCTGAACAACTCAGACTCCTTAGGCAGGAAGTTAGGAAACAGGAGCGTCAATGGCATGCCAGTTGGGATCTCAAAGACAGGGAAGCTCACAAAACCCTGCTCAAGAGATATAAATTGGAAGTTATCAGGACCAAGCAAGATTACTTTGTGACCCTGACTTCCTCTCTCTCTTCTCCCAAAGAGCTCTTCAGGATCGTGGACTCGATCACATCTCTTCAGGTCCCCGATCCAGTTGTTCCTTCTCAGGAGCTCTGTAATGACATCGCTCGTTTCTTCCAGTCCAAAATAGCGGACATTTACACTGCCCTGGAGTCTCAGAGGCTTTCGACGGCAGAGCCATCAGTTACCGTAGTCCCTGATGTCCCATCGGCAGAGTCTCCCGTGGCCGGTTATCTGGAATCCTTCCCCCCGCTCTCCCTACATGATCTCGACAAGCGGCTTGATAAAACCAAGTCAGGGTCTCCACTAGATGCTTGCCCTCTCAAGATCCTGAAGCAGTGCAGGGGATCTCTTCTACCCCCTCTACTTGAGATCATGAATGGGGCCATGAGGGAGGGTATCTTTCCACAGCAGTGGAAAAATGCTGTGGTTAAACCCCTTCTTAAGAAACCCTCCCTTGATCCTGGGGTTTTAAAAAACTTCCGCCCCATCTCACTGCTTCCGGCCCCTGCAAAGATGCTCGAGTCCCATCTTAACGAGCATCTAGCGGCCTTTGTGGAGAACTCAGGCTGTCTTGACCCTTCCCAGCATGGTTTCAGGAGGGAACATAGCACCGAGTCCGCCCTCACCCTGGTTCTCGATTCCATCCGCATGAGTGTGGATGAGGGCCGGACATCCCTCCTGATCCTTCTGGATCTCACAGCTGCCTTCGATACCCTATCTCCCCAGGTCTTAACATCTCGACTGGGCGAGATTGGGGTTCGGGGGGCAGCCCTGGGTCTGCTCTCTTCCTTTCTCGATCATAGGGAGCAGAGGGTAATGTTGGGAAAATTTCTATCTCCATCCCTGTCTGTGCAATGTGGGGTCCCTCAAGGGTCGGCGCTTAGTCCCACCCTTTTTAACATCTATGTGACCCCCCTTGCCAGACTCATTAGATCTTTTGGGATGGAGGTAGTCTCCTATGCGGACAACACACAGATCCTCGTGTCTCTCTCCCAGTCAATTGAGCTGACCGCCTCCAGATTTAGATCCTGCATGGAGGCCGTCGGCCAGTGGATGATATACAACTCACTCAAATTGAATGGGGAGAAGACCGAGGTGATGGTGTTCGGTGGAAGGGAAGATATCTGGTCCATGGAGTGGTGGCCCGACTCGCTTGGTCTGTGCCCCAAACCTACTTCCTCAGCTAAAAACCTTGGGGTAATGATTGACCCTACCCTGGACATGCGCCAGCAAGTCAACAGGACGGTATCGACCTGTTGGGGCATAATTCATGTCCTCAGGAAAATAAGGAACTATCTTTCCCAGCCGGCAAGAAGACAACTTGCTGTCGCCCTTTTGGGATCGCGCCTGGACTACTGCAATGCGCTGTATGCTGGACTGAATAAGAGTCAGATGCAGCGCTTGCAGGTAGTCCAGAATGCGGCAGCTAGATTTGTCCTTGATCTTCCCCGTCGCTCTTCGGCCACGCTGGCCAGGAAGCAGTTGCATTGGCTTCCGATTAAGGAGCGGATTGTCTTCAAGTCCATGTGTATGGTCTATAAAGCCTTGGCCAAAAGCAGCCCCACAGGGATCAGAGCCATCCTGACATACTACAACCCTGGCAGGAGCCTCCGCTCCTCCAATCACTCTTTCCTCCACATCCCCCGTACTCGGAAAGCCAGATGGGGTGGTAAGGCTTTTTCCCTCCTGGCCCCTAAATGGTGGAACGATCTTCCATTAGAACTTAGGTCCCTCCCCTCCCTCCAAACTTTCAGAGCAGCCCTTAAAACTCGCCTCTTTGTCCAAGTGTACATGTAAGTGCATGTCTGTTCGCTCTTTGTTCTTTTTTGCTAGGCGCCTTGACACCTTCGGGTTTTAGTTTGCGCGGTATAAGTTGCAAAATAAAATAGTATTATCCCTATGGACTTGGGCTTGACATTGCATCATGCGTATATTTGTATCATGAGTTGGTTCCATGCAGTTGTGATTCAGTTCAGTTCCGTTCGGCGTTGTGCTTAAGGCTGATTTGGGAACCAACATGTCCATCTTCTCTGTCTTTGTTTTACAAGTGTTCGGCGTCATTGGTTTTTGCAGACCATTTAGGGTTGCCGGCATTGAATAAATCACCGACATTGGATCCTTCATGAATGTAAACTTCCCGGAGGGTTTTTCAGTGTTCCGAAAATTGAATAGGTAGGGGGTATTAAACTGGGGGGTGGGCCAGCTTGTTGAAGGTGAGCGGGTGATTTGGTCTTGGCTTTCTTCCTAGTGGTTCTTGGTGGATTTGTTCTCAGCTTCCCAGATCTCATCCTCCCCCTTTCTTATATCCCAGGTGGTTTACTTTATTAGATTTTGAATTAATAGTTATTTTTCGTGATTTCCTGCTACTGGCTTGGATGCTTACAGAATTCAACCGCAGCCTTGCACCTTGTTTAGCACTAAGGTCCTTAAGAGGGCACACAAGTCACCCCCCAGGCTTGCACGCCCTATCCCAGGCGGGATGCAGTGTATACCACTGTCCTTACTGCTGTTCGCGTTTATCCCTTCTCCACGGTAGCTATCTCTGTGGCAATTTGGGCTTGCCGCTGCTGCAAATTTTGTGGCGATTATTATGGAGATGAGAAGTACATTTAGGGTATTCAGGGAGTGTTGTTATCACAGCGCTATGCCTTTTACTTCCAGAGCTCACACTACCTGCTACCACTGTCCACTGTACCTCTGTCACGGCTACAAATTAGATATCAGCAAGGGGTTGCTGCGGGAGTTGCTGTTGCTGCCGCTCCAATAAGTTCGGTTAAACACAATATTGTGAAATTTTTCAATTATCCAGTTGTTCGGTTTGTCAAATAGTCGGCGCTTGCACCACTGCAGTTCCTGGCAATATTCCCGGCATCAAGTAGAATTTCTAAATAATTAAAAAAATATACATTTTCTAAAGGCATCCCCCAATGTTAAAATTATTAGACTTTGTACATTAGGGCCCACACATCATAACAAATACTTTTGGGTGATTCACTTTAAGATTTAATTTTATCATAACATTTTTACAACAGTTTAAAAGATTATGAAGCCCATTTGCCATTAATGCTAACAGAACTGCATCATGATAATGATAATGACATTTATAAAGCGCGTCAATTACCCAGAGGTGTCCTGGTGCTATCTAGATCCTCTAAGGCCATGGGCGGAGAAACAGATTTATCTGGACCGGATCATTGTGAGAACAGCCATCTGCATACAAAAGTACCAGGACTGCATGGGTACCAATTCAGAGAACGTCTTTACCACATAGCTTTAAAGAAGAATCTAGATAGTTGATGGAAAATAAAAACAGAAAATGAGCAAAAATGCATCCCAGCCTAACTCCTTTAGTAATCCTTATCAGTTTTGTGCAGGTCCAGATTTTTTGTACCGCACTTTTGTGGTTGTGTTCCAGTGCAGATGCCTTATAAGATCCAACAAAGAGAAGTCAATGCCTGCCTGATCCATTAGGTCCCACAATATTGTCCTGTCCACCAGTTCAAAGGCACAGGAGAGATCCATAAATGCCATATGTAGGGTGCCTCTCCTGGCCTTAACATACTTCCCCGTGATAAAGTTTAAATTAAGATCCTGATCTGTAGTCCATAAACCGTGTATGAAAACCATATTGGACTGGCAAAAAGAAAGAGGTAGACTCAGTCCAATCCTACAGTTTACTCAGGATGACGCGCCCAAGAAGCTGTGCTGTAGAATCAATTAACGAAATAGGACGGTAATATGCCGGCGAATCACGGTCCCCCTGTTTGTAAATTGGGACTATGGTAGCCTCTCTCCAAGAATCAATTAAATTACCTCTACTGCAGCCCCATAAAACATTAATTGAAAGAGGGACCCAAAAGCCTACATTTTGTTTAAATACGACTCTCGGGCATCCGACAGGGTCAGGGGTCTTGCCACTGGCTGCACACTGGATGGCTTTAGTAACGGATGCTAAGTCTATGAAGTCTAATATCTAATCCTCATTTACTACAGATAATCTGGCATAGGGCCATGTGCTTGTTGTTCCCCCTCACGGTCCGTGTTAAAAATGAGAGAAAAATGGTCGATCTAATCTTATTTGGGAATGTAGTTCTCAATGCCAGTAGCTCAGTTGTCTGCAAAAAAAGACCAGTTTACTATTTGCCAAAAAGGCTGTTATCTCTGAGATAGGAAGCTTTTTCTTAATCCTCCTAGGCCTTACTTTTAATTTCCTTCTCCTACTCTTGAGACCATACTTGTGGTTATTTCTAGCTACTCTAATATCCTTTAGTTTACGTCAGTCTTATTTGTGGCCTTTTTTAACACCTTAAACACAGCTGTACATGCAGGGCTAAACCATGACTTATCTGGACGCTCTTTCGCTGGTTTATTGAAATATAAATTACTAGCCACAATACTGCTAATTATAAGAAAACTCTCCAGAACGTTCTCTGGAGCCCAATCCAGTGAAAGGCAGCAAGTGAAGTAATTAGTGGCTTCAGTAATCAAATTGCTAAAAAACATATTTAGTTCGACATTACCCCAGTTAATTCGACCTCCTTTGTTTCCAGCATAGCTAACAAGTAACTTAATTGTGTCTATTATTTCTGGGTCTCTGGGAAGACTATCTGACACCACTCTCCACTCATAACGTCAGTGTAAAGGGTGTACAGCTTTCTACTGAGGGTGCCCAGTTCAAAAGGGCTAGGGGCTGTACTTCTATAAGAAAGAGAAAAAGTTGAGAAAACCATTGCGTTTGCCTCAGGAGCACTTTGGCAATCTGAGGTTAACTATTCTGTAATAACTAAAAGAAGCATTGGCAGTGTACTGGGCACTAACACAATGAAAGAACTTTATGTGGGGTACTGTGCTTAAGGTAAGACCAGACAACAGGCAATTTAGGGAGGTATTTACAAAAGGAGGCAATTCACTGTAGAATTTAAAGATGAGTCTTTAATCCAGAAAATTACATATTTGACATAGAATATATCCCTGGTACCAGTAACTTTGCAGCAGATTGCTTGCCCTGATTGGTTGAGGACAAGGACAAGAAAGATAAAGTCTGTGATAACCAAAATGAGGATATAGATTTGCACAAAGAAAATGTGTGTGTGATCAAAGGGTGGTTGAAGAAGAAAACTGGAAAAAAAAGATTTAGAAACAGAGCCTATTCTAAGTAAAATATGAGATTTGTTAATCCAGGGATTGGTTAGGGTAGAAAAGAATAATGAGTGGCTGATGCCATAATGGATGGTCAGAGAAGAATTACCAGAAGTAGATGAATGCCTTTTCAGAGGAACAGCATTGATACCTCCTGAAGCACGCAGGAAGAAACTGATTGACAACACACGAAAGCCATCTGGGGATCACCAAAACCAAACAAAGGTTGAGGTTAGGATTTTGGTGGCCAGGAGTTGATGTACTGGTTGAGAGAGAGCTAAGGAATTGCATGATCTGTTCCACCAATGATAAGGTAGCAAAATTACACACTACAACCATGCAGTGTTGCACTCTACCTGAAAGTCCCTGGACGGATGTAGCAATGGATATTATTGGACCACTGATGGTGAGAAAGGAATTCCCCATACAGTCTAGTTTTAGTCGACTTATCTTCAAGATGGCCAGAAATCAAATTTGTCTCTGATATCAGCTCGACCTCAATTATAAAATTCCTTGCAGTGGTTTGTTTTATGAAAGGAACTACCCAATACCCTTTTAAATGACAATGGTGTTCAGTTTTGCTCCAGAGGAATGAAATAATTAATGCAGTGTAATGGAATAACACACAAATGTATCACCCAGAACTCAATGGGGCAGTAGAAAGATTTAACAAAACACTCAAAGAGGGCATTCAACTGGCAAGATCGAATGGGTTGAGCTGGTATTATGATGTTTGGAGGCGAATAGAGGCGGGTCGCTTAACTCCTCATCAGTCAACAGGCATGACTCCCTTTAAGTTGTTAAATAGTAGGAAGCTCAATTGTAGACTGGAACCTGGGTGGATGAAGTGGCACAAAGGTTGGATGAGGGTTGATGTAGGCCAACAGTGGTGGAAATGGACTTGAAGTTGCAGGCAGCCTGCAAAGAGAGGTTTTACAAATTGCATTAGACACCAAAGTTAGCGAGTTGAAAGTGGTTGATTGGGTAAGACTGAAAGCTCCAACTGGCAATAAACAATGGGCAAAATTTACTGAACCCATGAAAATCATAAAGCTCTTTTGCAATACGGTCAAGACACAGGATGGTAGAATATGGAACCTGGGGAGGGTGGTAAAAAATTATGAGGATGAACATAATGGGGAGACACATCAAAACAACAGTGAAGCAAGGTCAGAAAGTGGACAAACGAATGACTGTCCTGTGTTACACGAGGGGGAAAACACTGCGGTTCAAGTCAGATCAAGTGGATGGGTGACTCGCCTCCGAGTTTCTTAAAAAGACTACTTAACCAAGTAATACAGCGAGAGATATTACATTGTTAACTTCCCCTTATCTTTTGAAGTGGTACTCATGTCTAATTTAAACTCTGTGAGCCCATGAATGAAAATCCTTACTTAACATATTGTTTAATTCACTTATCTTTCTTCAAATTAATTTTTCATTGTTATGTGTTTTGATGCTTTCTGGGGTGGGAATCTGAGAAATATAAATGTGTGTTATTTGTCCATCACCTATGTCACTTGCCCTGTAGAAGATACCCGAACATTGTAGAATAGACTAGAACAGTGGGACCTCGTGGTCTCGAAGTTCCAGAATGCATGGCGAGGAGCCTGTGCGCTCCTGAACTTGCAGTTGGTATGCTTATTGCCCATTCTTTTTATATTGCATTGGACATGTTGCTTGCTCTTTAATCTGGTAATGCAAGGTAGTCACACACTAGCACCCTAGTATGATTCATGGATACAATCCTCTGCACGTGCTGGGCCCACATCTTCTGCTTCCAGTGGCACCCATGGAAGATCCAGTTGGTCATGACATGCTGGACAAAATGGTAGATTTCTGCTAGAAAATATCACAATGCAGCAAGAATAAAAGAAGAAGGCGGCAATGCTGCAAACACACCAGCATTTCAAAGCAGGTTTTCTAACTCCCCACTCCAGACTCAGGTACATGTGAAGGGTACGTTAGAAACAAAAGGTTTAAGGATGAAGTCAGCAAGCATCCACTCTACTCCCTTTCCAACACTCAGATTTTGAAGGTGGGGTTGAACATGATGAAGAGTCTAAGAGATCAGGAGATCAGTGATTACCAGATGAAAGTCCTTCTGAATGGAGGTGCAGCTACATTGCTTCCTCAGCCCCCTTTCAAAGGAGGACGAAACAGGTGAATGAGTCCATGCAGTCCTCTGTCCCCTCCGTGTTGAGGCATTTCAATATCCTTCCTTCTTCATTCGTATTTTGCTTACATTGTCACCACCTCAGCCTGCATGCAGCTCCACAGGCTGCAACTTCTCCTAGTCATCTATACATTTATGACATGGTGGCTTGGCCTGCCTTCAATATCCATCACATACCTAACAGAGAGGGTGTGAGGAAGAGGATTGTGACCCAGCTGCATTAGCAGGTTGTTATTGCTAGTGCTTCCAGAGATAGCTTGTGTTACTGCTTCATTTTGATGCATCTGGATCTCGTTGGGCTCATGATTCCACAACTCAACTAGCATTATTGAATGAAGATCACTCAGTAATAATGGAGGGTTGTGGGGGTTGCAGCCCTATATGAGGGTTTCTCTGCAACCTCGCCTCCCTTCTAGCCTCATTCTGCCTTGGAACAAAGTTGAAGGTTTGTAGTGGCCCTCGTACTATCACCAAAGAGCCCAGCTTATGTGCACACATCCCAGTTTCTGACATACTTGGGGGAAAGAAGTAAGAGGTTGTGCATCTTTGGAGGGTTGGAAAAACTCTAACTTTTAAGGCAGGTGATATACACATGCCTCACCTGTGTACCACTCTTTCAACATACATCATCACTTACATAATTCAAAGTTAGCAGAATATTGCTCATGAGCCCTCAAAAATCTAGAGAATGATACTTCAAAAGAGCATGTAACCACACTGGCAAAAACTTCTATGAGCATATAGAGGCATTATCATACAGGTATTAGAGGGTAGGCCCCTTGTTGAAAATTATTGTTAGACCTGGCATCCTTGATGTGGTTTCCTCTGACTTTTTTACCTTCTGACCTGTTTTGCTGACTTCATTTTGGCTGGCTCTAGGACTCTGGGCCCTTTATCACTGCTAACCAGTTCTAAAGTGCATGTGCTCTCTACTTTAAACATGGTAACATTGGCTTCTCCACTATTGGCATATTTAGTTTCTTATAATTCCCTAGTAAAGTACATTACTTGTGGCCATGGCCTGTCAATTAAATGCTAATGGTGGGTCTGCAGCACTGATTGTGCCACCCACATCAGAAGCCCATTTAAACATGTCTCAGGCCTACTAGCGCAGAGTCTGTGTGTACTGTTGTAAAATGCAATGTTAACCTGGCAAGTAAACCCTCTTGCCAGGCGCAAGCTTTCCTTTTTTATACATATAAGTCACCCAATAGGTAGGCGCTGGACAGCCCAAAGGGCACGGTGCAGTGTATTTAAAAAGGCTGACATGTACGGTTAAGGTTTACTTGTCACTGTAGTCAAAATCTCTTAAATTTATTTTTCACTACTGCAAGGTCTATCTCTCCCATAGGTTATCATTGGGATTACTTTATTTCATCATATAGGTGTAATTTCCAATTGGGAAGAGATGGGGTCTCTGGAATCACAATTTAAAATCCTAACTTATAGTAAAGTTATATTTTAGATTGTAATTCTGAAAACACCACTTTTAGAAAGTTGGCATTTTCTTACTTTAGCAATTTGGTGCCTTCCTCCTGCTCCGAATGCACATCTGAGGTGGGTGACAGCTGGGGTTTGTGCATTTACTCAGACAGCCACACAGAAAGGGAGATTAGGTGTGACTGATGAGCCATCCACATCCTGAAGGGCGGTCCTGGTGAGGATGGGAGGGAGGAGCTGACACATTTGAATGGGCTGGGGTCTGTCCTCATACAAAGGGCTGCGTATCCCCCTATAGTGAGTCTGGAGCCAGGGAAAGAAGGGCAGGCACTTCAGAGGCACAACCAGGTATAAGTACTGGACCTCTGACACCACCACTTCAGAACACTGCAGGACTTGTGGATATTCTGCCAGGAAGAAGGACTGCTGTGCTACTGAAAGGACTGTCACTCTATTCCCACACAATTAGGGCAGACTTGAGTAATTTATAGCATTCTCAAAGTCAGTCTTTCAAAAATTCCAAAGTATAGGACATGATAATCCAAATCCAAATGTTTCTCAAGAAAAGTCATTTTCAATCGTTCGGAATATCGGTGTTTGGGCAGATATGACCCAGGGACCCCCAGTATGCAAGGGGAATTAGTCCCCCCTCTGCAAACACGCCAGTGGCCTGCGTTGCAGAGAGGTGTAAAAAGGGGCATAGCCTCATTACACCTCTGTGCAATGCAGCCCCCTGGCGCATAATGGAGGTTCCAGGTGGGCTAGTTGGCCCCCAGGGACCCCTTGTATGCAAGGGGAATTAGTTCCCCCTCTTCAAACATGCACGGGGGCTGCGTTGCAGAGAGGTGTAAAAAAGGGTGTGGCCTCATTACACCTCTCTGCAATGCAGCCCCCTGGCGCATACTGGAGGCTCTTAGTGGGCTAGTTGGCCCCCAGGGACCCCCAGTATGCAATGGGAATTAGTTCCCCCTCTGCAAATGCGGCAGGGGGCTGCGTTGCAGAGAGGTGTAACAAGGGGCATAGCCTCATTACACCTCTGCAATGCAGCCCCCTGGCGCATACTGGAGGTTCCAGGTGGGCTAGTTGGCCCTCAGGGGCCCCAAGTATGCAAGGAGAATTAGTTCCCCCTCTTCAAACATGCACGGGGGCTGCGTTGCAGAGAGGTGTAAAAAGGGGCGTGGCTTCATTACACCTCTCTGCAATGCAGTCCCCTGGCGCATACTGGTGATTCCTGGTGGGCTTTCAGGTCTTATATAGTTAGGAATTAGCATTAAAAAAACTTTGAAATTCACTGAAAAAAACATAGGTTTCAGGCCTTATATAGTTAGGAATTAGCATTTAAAAAAACCTTGCAAATTCACTGAAAAAAACATAGGTTTCAGGCCTCATATAGTTAGGAATTAGCATTTTAAAAACCTTTGAAATTCACTGAAAAAACCATAGGTTTGACACCAGTTATAGTTAGCTGGAAATTTTACTGACATAAAACCATTGAAATTCCCATGTTATAGTTAGTTGGACTCACTATAACTTGCGCGCCTGCAATGCACTGCTGATGACGTCACATATTACATCACTCATGACATGGTCAGTGACATGAATAAATTTGCGTAGCTGGGGGCGAAGCAAGTGCCCATCGCCGTCCCTTGTCTCTGTCTGTACAACTGATCATCAAAGTAAAAGAAGTTATTGGTTAGACAGTACTGTGTCATTTCCGCTAACATCTCCGTGTGTGTCATATTATTGATGGATCTTGCTCTTAGGAAGTGCCTAATTGCCTGAATGCCTGTTTCATGCTTGATGGAAGTGTACAAGCTTGTCACATCCATTGTGATTAGCAGGTAGTCTGGTTCCCAGGATAAATCATGAATTAGATTTAAGAAGTGCATTGTATCTCTGAGGTAGGCTGGTAAGGACATTACAAAAGGTCTCAGGTAGTGATCTATGTATCTAGATGTTACTTCTAATTGTGATCCTATAGAGGACACAATTGGTCTACCTGGTGGAACTAGTGGGTCTTTATGTAGTTTGGGTAGGAGGTATAGAACCGGTGTTTTTGGGTGCTTACATTTCAGACTCAAGTACTCCCCCTTTTCCAATATACCATCTTCATACCACTTTACTAACATCCCATTGAATGTCTCATAGGAGTTTTGTAACTCTTCAACAGTTGCTTTGCAATAGCATTGTGTGTCATTTAGCTGTTTGTGTCCCTCTGATAGATATTCAGCTTTTCCCCATACCACAACATTCCCTCCCTTATCTGATTGCCGTATTACAACCGAATCATCATTTCTAAGGGAGTCAAGTGCATTACATTGTTCTTTAGTTAAGTTGTGTTTAGCCAAACCTTTGGTGTTATATCTCAAGTTTTTTAAATCTCTAGTAACACTTCGTTCAAAGACATCAATAGCATCGCTTTGAACTACTGGCACAAATCTAGATTTGGGTTTAAAACCACTTTTGCTAGATATATCAGGTATCAGTTCATCATTATCAACATCCTCCTCATCAGTTCTATCTGATGCATTTCTTGCCATTTCTAGAGTGGGTAAAGTCTGATTATCTGTGGGGTCTCTTTCATCATCCTCTATAGAATTTGGTGCGTGGAATTTGAACCATTTCTTGAGCTTCAATTTGCGAATAAAACAAAATGTGTCTATGCGTGTTTGTACATAGTCTAATTTACGCATGGGGCAGAATGACAAACCCAAAGCCAATAAGTCAATTTCAGCGCTGCTCAACTCACGTTTGGAGAGGTTGACTACCGTCATCTTGTCCCTTTTCTGGCTCTTGTCTGCATTGGTGCGCGGGTGCGTTGGAATCTTCTTTTCTTTCTCCGCCTTGCTTTTTGGTTCCTCTGAATCCTCCGGCTTTTCCCCGAAAGTTTCGTCCTCGGCCCCTGTGAAAATCCTGGTCCGCCTGGCCTCCTTGTTGGTTTTGTTTGACTTTATTTAGCATTTGGAATTGTGTCAAGAAATTAATCCTTCCTCTGCCCACTCCTCGCATTGGTGTTCCTGGGGCGCTTCCAGTAGCATCAGAAAGGTTCCCATCTGAGGCATCGCTTTCTTCAGGAATAGTACTGTCTTCTTCCACGGTGGTGTTGGCTTTGGCAGCTTCCGTTGGTTCTTCACTTACTTTTTGAAATAAGTGATCATACTTTTTATGGAACGTGAGGGTTCTACCAGACTGGTAATCTTTAAAGTCTCTTATAAATTTTCGCTGCTTTTTTGACGTTATTTCATCCTCTAATTTCTTCAGACGTATTTCCAATTTCGTCATGAATTCCTGAATCTTTTCTTGGGTGGTCAATTTTCCTAGTTCCAATAGTATTTCATCAATCTGTTCCAGCAATTTTGGCAAGGACAGAGCAAAATTGCTGGAACAGATTGCTGAAATACTATTGGAACTAGGAAAATTGACCACCCAAGAAAAGATTCAGGAATTCATGACGAAATTGGAAATACGTCTGAAGAAATTAGAGGATGAAATAACGTCAAAAAAGCAGCGAAAATTTATAAGAGACTTTAAAGATTACCAGTCTGGTAGAACCCTCACGTTCCATAAAAAGTATGATCACTTATTTCAAAAAGTAAGTGAAGAACCAACGGAAGCTGCCAAAGCCAACACCACCGTGGAAGAAGACAATACTATTCCTGAAGAAAGCGATGCCTCAGATGGGAACCTTTCTGATGCTACTGGAAGCGCCCCAGGAACACCAATGCGAGGAGTGGGCAGAGGAAGGATTAATTTCTTGACACAATTCCAAATGCTAAATAAAGTCAAACAAAACCCACAAGGAGGCCAGGCGGACCAGGATTTTCACAGGGGCCGAGGACGAAACTTTCGGGGAAAAGCCGGAGGATTCAGAGGAACCAAAAAGCAAGGCGGAGAAAGAAAAGAAGATTCCAACGCACCCGCACCAATGCAGACAAGAGCCAGAAAAGGGACAAGATGACGGTAGTCAACCTCTCCAAACGTGAGTTGAGCAGCGCTGAAATTGACTTATTGGCTTTGGGTTTGTCATTCTGCCCCATGCGTAAATTAGACTATGTACAAACACGCATAGACACATTTTGTTTTATTCGCAAATTGAAGCTCAAGAAATGGTTCAAATTCCACGCACCAAATTCTATAGAGGATGATGAAAGAGACCCCACAGATAATCAGACTTTACCCACTCTAGAAATGGCAAGAAATGCATCAGATAGAACTGATGAGGAGGATGTTGATAATGATGAACTGATACCTGATATATCTAGCAAAAGTGGTTTTAAACCCAAATCTAGATTTGTGCCAGTAGTTCAAAGCGATGCTATTGATGTCTTTGAACGAAGTGTTACTAGAGATTTAAAAAACTTGAGATATAACACCAAAGGTTTGGCTAAACACAACTTAACTAAAGAACAATGTAATGCACTTGACTCCCTTAGAAATGATGATTCGGTTGTAATACGGCAATCAGATAAGGGAGGGAATGTTGTGGTATGGGGAAAAGCTGAATATCTATCAGAGGGACACAAACAGCTAAATGACACACAATGCTATTGCAAAGCAACTGTTGAAGAGTTAAAAAACTCCTATGAGACATTCAATGGGATGTTAGTAAAGTGGTATGAAGATGGTATATTGGAAAAGGGGGAGTACTTGAGTCTGAAATGTAAGCACCCAAAAACACTGGTTCTATACCTCCTACCCAAACTAAATAAAGACCCACTAGTTCCACCAGGTAGACCAATTGTGTCCTCTATAGGATCACAATTAGAAGTAACATCTAGATACATAGATCACTACCTGAGACCTTTTGTAATGTCCTTACCAGCCTACCTCAGAGATACAATGCACTTCTTAAATCTAATTCATGATTTATCCTGGGAACCAGACTACCTGCTAATCACAATGGATGTGACAAGCTTGTACACTTCCATCAAGCATGAAACAGGCATTCAGGCAATTAGGCACTTCCTAAGAGCAAGATCCATCAATAATATGACACACACGGAGATGTTAGCGGAAATGACACATTACTGTCTAACCAATAACTTCTTTTACTTTGATGATCAGTTGTACAGACAGAGACAAGGGACGGCGATGGGCACTTGTTTCGCCCCCAGCTACGCGAATTTATTCATGGGCTGGTGGGAGGAGCAAGTGTCCAGTAGCCAAGGTGGTCAGGGTGAAAGGGTGATACTATGGACCCGTTTCATAGATGACATTTTCTGCATTTGGAAAGGAGATGAGACAAGTGCCAGAGAATACATTGCTAACCTTAATAACAACGAGGTCAATATCAAACTAACCTCACAGATCAGCAAAGAGAGAGTCATCTTCCTTGACACACAGGTGGAGGTTAGGAACAACAAATTAGTCACAAGCCTCCACAGAAAAGAGACTGCAGGGAATAGCCTATTATTTGCCACCAGTGCACATCCTTATACTCTTATCCAGAGCATCCCCTTTGGAGAGCTGTTAAGAGCTAAGAGGAATAACAGTAACAACAGTAACTTGGAAACGGAGAAAAAAGTAATGATAGACCGTTTCAAGGAAAGAGGTTATTCAGAAAAAACTATCCGCCAAGCGGTTGAAAGGGTAGACAAAGTAGCTAGAACGGATCTACTAGTCCCCAAACAAAGACCTCTGAATGAGAATGAAGAAAAAGTCAGGTTCATTACTACATACTCAGGACAGGCATACAAATTGAGAAACATTCTGATAAAAAATTGGCCAATTTTGACAACTGATAAGTTTCTGAGCAATTATGTGAAAGAACATCCACAGATTACTTATAGAAAAGGCAAATCTCTGAAAGATGATTTGAGCAAAAATATGGTCACACACAAAAAAACTGTACATAAGAAGAATCTCACAGGGTTTGAATGCTGTATGAAGTGCAAAGCATGCAAGGGTAGTAACAACTGTAACAAAATCAAAGTGCCCAATAGCTCCAGATTCTTTAACATCAAAGGTCCTTTTGACTGCAACACCGAATACTGTGTGTACTGCCTAATCTGTCCATGTGGAAAATTCTACATTGGAAGTACAAAACACAAGGCTAAGATTAGGATACTGGAACACAAGCGAGCAATTAGGAACATCAATGATCAGTACCCAGTGGCTCGCCACTTCAACACACACCACAATCAAAATGACAACTTGTTGAAGTATGTGGTGTTGGATGCAGTCAAGGAGAATGTAAGAGGGGGTGACAGGCTGCAACAATTAAGGATCTTGGAATCAAAATTCATTATTGACTTCGAGACACTACACCCTGTGGGGATGAATTGCAGTGAGGAACTGGCAGTCCACCTCTAGAATCTTGAAACATACTTGATCTGACATTTCCTTTCGCTTGCTTTTTTATGTGTAAATAATTTGAATCAATTAATTTTAAAATCACGTATTCTCTTTTTGCATAGGGGAACTGGACTACAAGCAACAACAGGCTTTATAACTATAATGGAATTGTCACAACTGTTTAGCCCAATGGGGCATCACCCGCACAACTACAGTGAAATCTGAGACATCACAGTAGCCCACTGGGGCGAGACTTAATCTTGTTTAGATTGAAATAATTATTTATGTACCGAACATTTAACGTGGCACGTCAACATCACTCCAAGATGGCGGCCATAAAGGGTTGATGTACTCGACATTATGAGCTAACCCCTAATTTGATTTCCCTTACAATGTATTGATAATGAGCGAAATACAGCTTGATTTAATTTGCAATATATTTTGTTTTGCACTAGCATTATCAGTATAAATGCATTATGACAATCTATGTTTAATAGATAACACCGTTCAAAGATGGCGGCCGAGTAGATTTACTGTAGTCCTACCTCTATGCACTTTGTTTTCACTATGTAAATAGCACCATGAAATGTACACAGTAACCGTGACCAAGCCTTAGTGGCGAAACGCGTCGGTAGGGAGCTGCCGATTCTGTGCCTTAAATAAATATATTTTGAAGCATCCAAAGGCAGCCTGTGCCGTTCTTCTGAGAGGGGGAACTTTTGTTTTCATATATATATATATATATATATATATATATATATATATATATATATATATATATATATATATATATATATATATATATATTCACTGAAAAAACCATAGGTTATAGACCATATATAGTTAGGAATTCGCATTTACAAAACCTTATTTTACTCACACAAAACCATTGAAATTCCATATATAGTTAGTTGCACTAACTATATATCGCGCACCCGCAATCCACTGCTGATGATGTCACATATTACATCATTCATGACATGGTCAGTGACATCACTGATGACATCACTGATGACATCTCAAATGACATCACTGATGACATCACTGATGACATCTCATTTGACATTACTGATCACATCACTGATGATATCATTCATGTGATAATACGATGAACCTCTTCAGACTCTAATATAACCTTAGATACAATCAGTGTAAACAGACACTCACAGACTGTCACTCATCCATGGAGTTACTCACACACCTAGTCAGTCATGCAAAGAATCAATCACACCTCCATTTCCTCAACTATACAGTTATACAAACTTTACTTATTCAAACATATACTAACACATATTTACTCTCTTATACAATCCCTGATACAAGTTCACAATGATCCATACAGCCACTCACACATTCACTGGCTCTTATGCACAGTTATTTATATATGTCAACTCTCACATGTACTGTGTTTTACATATGTACTTACTTTGACATGTAGCACTGAGATATCCATTCACTCACCAATACACTCATGCACACAGTCAACCGCCCATACAGCTGTTTCCACATGCACTTTTGAAACCATACATCTAGTGAATCAACTGCTCACACATCTATGCACAGAGTCATACACCTCCCAGCCACCCACACACACACTCAGTCTCCCATACAAATACTTGGGCAACCAATCAATAACCCATATAGTTACTCATATAGCTACTTATCAACACATGCAACAGTTTACAGAACAACAGACATAATGATGCACAAATTAAGACAGTTTAGTCACTAACCCATGCACTCAGTGAGACACATTTAATCACTCACTCATACAGTCAGTCATGCACCTACTAAATCCTTCATCCAGACACTTATACATTCACTCATTCTTCAATATGTAAGACATATTTTAACTTTACAGAAACATACAGTCACTGGATGTTGTCATCAGTGATGTCATCAGTGATGTCATTTGAGATGTCATCAGTGATGTCATCAGTGATGTCACTGACCATGTCATGAATGATGTAATATGTGACATCATCAGCAGTGGATTGCGGGTGCGCGATATATAGTTAGTGCAACTAACTATATATGGAATTTCAATGGTTTTGTGTGAGTAAAATAAGGTTTTGTAAATGCGAATTCCTAACTATATATGGTCTATAACCTATGGTTTTTTCAGTGAATTTTCAAGGTTTTGTAAATGCTAATTCCTAACTATATATGGTCTATAACCTATGGTTTTTTCAGTGAATTTTCAAGGTTTTGTAAATGCTAATTCCTAACTATATATGGTCTATAACCTATGGTTTTTTCAGTGAATATATATATATACATACATATATAAACATATATCATCTGTATATCTATATAAATACAAACATAAATGCATGCATACATATACTTATATGCATACAGATGCATGTTATTTACATGAAAGTTGAAAAAACACTAATAAAAGCAAAGCTAAAAAGCCACCTCATTACAAACAGAATGGCTTTAACTTAAACGAGGGCGAGATCTATTGCATTTTCAATGCTTGTTTACTTTGGTTCAATCAAGAAGGCATTCAGATGTGTCACACATTTGCCATAAATTCTGAATGTTAGCACTCTAGTTGCACATTAGATCACTGTAGTAAAGCTACTGCTCACCAGGGACGTCTGCTGCTGGTATTCAAAGTGCATGTTTCAGTCTGCATGTCAGAATTTTTTTAATGAAATAGAAGAGGATTTGAGAAGTCACTCAAAATGATCCCTAATTTTTCTTTCTGAAGCACTAATCATACTTTCTATGGCAAAATTAACCCCCTCATGTTGTTCCTTTTTAAATTGAGTGTTTTCAGACTTACCACTTCATTCCAATCAAGATGGCTTCTGGTGTGCCATACTTTTGTCATAAGTAAGACTGTTAGCGCTCTAGTTGTTCTTTAGAACACTCTGGGACATTCTGTCATTGGGCTATACTTGGGGTACATCTGGGTGATATTTGGGCTACATTTAGGCTCTTTTGTCTCTGGTGGCCATCTTGGGAGACTGTATGTCAGAATTTTTTAATGAAATTGAAGAGGGTTTGAGAAGTCACTCAAAATGTGCCCTAATTTTTCTTTCTGCAGCACTAATCATAATTCATATGGCAAAATATACCCCCTCATTTTGTTCCTTTTTAAATTAAATGTTTTAAGAGTTACCACTTTATTCCAATCAAGATGGCTTCAGGTGTGCCATACCTTTGTAAAAAGTAGGACTGTTAGCGCTCTAGTTGTTCTTTAGAACACTCTGGGACATTCTGTCATTGGGCTATACTTGGGCTACATCTGGGTGATATTTGGGCTACATTTGGGCTCTTTTGTCTCTGGTGGCCATTTTGGGAGACTGCATGTCAGAATTTTTTAATGAAATAGAAGAGGATTTGAAAAGTCACTCAAAATGTGCCCTAATTTTTCTTTCTGCAGCACTAATAATACCTTCTATTGCATAATATACCCCCTCATTTTGTTCCTTTTTAAATTAAATGTTTTAAGAGTTACCACTTTATTCCCATCACGATGGCTCCAGGTGTGCTATACCTTTGTAATACGTAGGACTGTTAGCGCTCTAGTTGTTCTTTAGAACACTTTAGGAGGCTGCAGTAGAGCACACAGGAATCAACTGACAGTCTCTGTCCTTGTTGGATGTACATGTTTTACTGAGAATGTCAGACTTCATTTTCACATGACTGAGAAAGATAATGTGAATTTACAGAAAATATGCTTTCAGTTTAGCTTATAGATCCCCTTCCAAACCACTGTGGGAAAATCATGAGATATTAGTTTTCTTTCAAACAATATTCATGATATCACAGCAGAAGGTTTTTTCACATGGTAAAATCACCTTAGAACCCACCACAATTCCTAAAACGAGTATGGTACAATCAACAAATGATTTATAATGTAACTAAAGTCCTAAAACCCTCTATTAACTACAATGCTTTTTAATGAGGTGCTATCATGTATATTGGTCCCAAGATGGCTGCCAACACTTCTTGGATGAAGTGCTGACAGCCAATCAGATCAGATGTGTGGTTAGGCTCCGCCCAGATATATATCTTTTTTTGAACCTAAATTACTCAAAATCCACTGGAGCACATATATTGAGACCTAGCAAAGGCACATCGGGCTAACAGTCCCTACAATTTTGCCAAGTTTCGTGCAAATCCATTCAGCCGTTCGAGCTAAAAGTGAGGCCAACCGCCCTATGGAAATTAACATGGGAAAAACGCGTTTTGGGACCCCCCTTTTTTCTCGCCCCCCCCTTGATGAAACCCCCCCAAATTGTCAGGGGCTGCTCAGAAACAAAATGTTCCATTTTCCTGAAAATTTCAGCCAATTCCGTCCACAAACGCCAAAGTTATTAGACATAGAATTTTCAAAAATCCCATAAAGAAAAAATCCTAACTATATATACCTACTGGCGACCGCCAGTAGGTAATATATATATATATATGTCAAGTATATCAAATAATTCCCTAGCTTATTATTTATAAGTGTCAAAAATAACTGACCTAAACAAACATAATGGCATTAAAATAGATAACTTTAATTTTAAGGAAAAAGCTATTGTTTTAAAACAAAAAAAACACTGACATTCACCTGCAATAGTTTACTGAGCTAACTATACCATGAGCCCACGTCATGCTTTGTTTCTTACCTCACATTTTACGTTATTCATGACTTGTTCAATGACATCATTGATGACATAATGTAATAGGTGTGACAGTTTTGTATAAGCTTATCATACTGGAAGGTATTCAGCAAGGTACTACACCTAATTTTCAATGTATACATATATATATATATATAAACTTTGACAAAGGCTGTGTACAGCCGAAATGCGTCAGGACGGACCTCTTGCCATGACTTAATGAATAAAGAATATGCTGCTTACCGGGATTGCCTGCATTTGCTCTTCTTTGTTGGGGCTGGTGTAAATAAATATATATATATATATATATATATATATATATATATATATATATATATATATATATATATATATATATATATATATATATATATATCCAGCAAGTGCAACCTCCCAGGCTCCGAGCACAGCGACCCAGGAAATCACGCAGATCCAATGTAGCTTACTTCAGGCACAAGATTTATTAGGAGCTGAACCAAACAATCTGACGCATTTCGGGCATCCGCCCTTGCTCACAGACAGTCAGTGTTGGAAATGGCCACATTTAAATACTCAATGCTTAACAGTGAAAATGCATTTTTTTCCGTTTTTTTGCTTAACACCACGTGATTATGGAAAGAGAGGACAAACTACCAGTACTGCATATAGTAGTCTGTTTTCCAAACATTTACAAATTCGAAAAAAAGAATTGGAAATAAAGTGCAATTTCTGGTTAAAATCCCAAAATAATGCGACATTATTAAAACATGTAATTCATGAAAAATGGTACAAAACAAATAAATGCATAAAATGCCTATATTGCATGATACCAAATATTTATAGTCAAAGCCCCGACATACAAAACGATATTGCAGTGCAAAAATGCATAATAAAGTGCAAAGTGCATCATTTAAAATCAATATCTGATTAGACGCAATAAAGAGTAATAATAACAGTTGTTTGTGCAAAATATGCAGTATTGTAAACATCACCATATTGCATCTATACAATTTGTGTGCAAATCAGCGCTGTTTGTAAACATATGACTGTAGCAGCATCTATTATAGGGCAAAGACTGTTTGGTATGGATACCACAAGATTACTTATTGGCACATATTCGATTATGTAAAAGATTTTAAGGAAAAACAGAAAATGCCTATTGTCTATGTCCTCAAAAAACTAGTGTTTACCCAAAAGAGATAATAAACAAACATAATTTGTAAATCACCGTGAATCATTAACAATATCAGGAAAAAGAAAAATTGCGTGAATAAACCCAACAAGGAGATTTTAAAATTAATCATATGGGGATGGGCGGCGGCCCACCGAGACTCTCTTACCAAAGCAATTGAAAAGGGGCCAATGCAGAACTAAATTACAAAAACACATGTAGATCCTCCGTGTTGTTAAGACCATTTGGGGATCTGCTGTCCAGCTCGAGAATAAAATGAGATTCCATTCTTCTAAGCATCTTAACCCTATCTCCGCCCCTTCTTGGTTTGTCAATCGCAGAGATAACATAATAGGACAGGCACTCCAAATTGTTGTTATGTACAGCCTTGAAGTGCCTGGCCACCGGGTAAGCTGGGTCATTGTTCACGATGGCTTGTAAGTGCTGGAGGATCCTAACATGCACCGGCTGTCGTGTACTACCGACATATCTCAATGCACATTTGCAGGTTAGAACATAGATGGCGAATTCAGTTTTGCAATTGTATTGACCCTTGATCTGAATTGGGTCAGGACTGAACGGCGTATAATACTGCCGGGTACTTTTACCAAATGTACAGGCCCTGCAGGAGGTGCAGCGTTTAAAACCTGATCTGGTTTTCATCCATTCCTGTTTTTTCCTGAGTTCAGGAAAGTCATGGCAGATGTGAGACCTGAGTGAGGGGCCTTTCCTAAAGGTGACAACAGGCGCTTCAGCTAGTTGGGGTTTCAGAACTGGATCTGTCTTAAGGACTGGCCATCGCTTGGTCACAATAGATCTTATTTGTCTGGCCTGTCTACTATAAGAGGTTATGAACCTAGGATTCGTGGTGTTGTCATCAGTTGTTTTCGAAGGTTCAGCAGTGTTTTTGGTCTCCATTAAAGAGGCACGGGATCTGCATTTAGTTTTTTCCACTGCTGTTTTTAACACAGATTCACGGTAGCCTCTTTCACGAAACCTCTCCAGTGCTTCATCAGTACAAGTTTTGAGATCAGATTCTGTACTGCAAATTCTCTTAATTCTTAAGAGCTCGCCCAAAGGGATATTATCAACCACATGCCGTGGATGTGCACTGCTAGCGTGAAGGATACTGTTGCCAGCAGTGCTTTTCCGATGTAACTTTGTAGCTAGCTGGCCATTGTGAATAAAGACTTTTACATCTAAAAAGTCAGCCTCACAGTCACTGATGGAACTCGTGAATTTGAGATTTTCATTGTTGATATTGATAGAATCAATGAACATTTCTGCGCTGTTCCTATCCCCTGCCATAACAAAAAAATGTCATCAATATAACCAAGCCAAAGCAAAACATGATCAGAAAAAACTTTAGCGTGTTGCCGCCTGAGGACCTGCTCCTCCCACCAGCCCACGTGTAAACACGCGTAGCTGGGAGAGAAACAGGCCCCCATGGCAACTCCACGCTTCTGCAAATACAAATCACTCCCAAATAAAAAGAAATTGTTATTGAGACACCAAGATGTTAGCTCAATTAGTACTTTGTTGTGTTGGTAACAGTTCATGGGCCTTTTGCCAAGAAAGAAGTCCAATGCTTTTAAGCCGGACATATGCTCTATGCTCGTGTAGAGCGATTCAATGTCCAAAGTAACCATGAGCATTCCATCATTCCACTGGGTATTTTGTATCTTGGCAAGAAAACCACCTGTGTCTCTCACATATGTTGGTAGGTCCTGGACTAGGTCTTGCAGGAAATAATCTATGTATTCTGTGACGTGCTCTGCCACACCCGCAATTGCCGAGATAATCGGTCGGCCAGGTACCGGTCTTGTCAACTTATGGATCTTTGGGAGTAAATAAAGTTTGGGCAAAACAGGAAATTCAACGTGGAGGAATTCAAATTCTTGCAAGGAGATCATGCCCTCCCTTTTGTACTTGAATAACAGTTTCTTTAGTACATCCTTAGAGACTTCAAAATGTCTCATGTTAGTAATGGAGTAGCATGCATTGTCACTTAACTGTCTTTTGGCTTCCTCAATGTAGGCATCTTGGGGCCAAATAACTACATTGCCCCCCTTGTCAGCCGTTGTTACAATGATATTGTGGTCATTCCCCAGTCTTTTGACCAACGAATGGTAATCAATTTCCTGTTTGCTTCTGTATCGCTTTTTATGTTTAATCCGATGATGTAAAAGCTTCAAGTCCTCCACTACCACGTCCTGGAAGACATCAATAGAGTCTCTAGGCATGGTAGGATTAAATTTAGACGCTGGTTTAAAGGGGCTAGTATTCGCTCCTATTTGGGAAATGGATGCTGCTCTTAACTCATCCTGTGTGGATGCAAGATCGTTTACTGGTGCATCGTCCGCCAAAAGATTAAGAACTGTTAATACCGTTTTGGTATCACTGGCCGGAAGTGTGGGCACATTAGGAAGAATGCTTATGGTAGCTCCAACTCCTTGTGGTGTCTTGTTACTTAGACCCTCCTTGATATCAAAGAATTTTTTGAGCTTAAGCTTTCTAATATACATGTATACGTCTATCCGAGTCTTGGCGTAATTAAAGTCAGTTGCTGGACAGTATGAGAGTCCAAGACTTAAAAGTTGTTTTTCAGCCAAGGTTAGGTCAATGTAAGACAGATTGACTATCGTGTTGTCACTTACTTGTTTTTGCGCCAGTATTGCCGCTTTGGTTTTTTGGGCGGCTTTGTGCTTTTTCCGGCGCTGGCCCCGTCTTCTGTTGTTCCTTGTGCGTTTTGCTGCTGCTGCTGCGCCTTTGTCTGCTGCTTGTTCCGGGGCCTCAATGTTTGAAGCCTCTCCAGAGATAAAAAATCCACTTCTTCCCCGAGATCCAAAATAACCGAACTCGCTTCCCAGGTGCTGCTAGCATCGTCGTCTGAGGTCGGCGCACTTGTAAGTGACTCATTATCACTGCTTACTTGATTAGTGCTACTTGTTGTGGATCCCTGAGCCGGGGCCGAGGTCGATGCTTGATTGTCCAATTTGCCTTGTTTTGCCTGCTGAGCTTGTTGAGCAAACTTGGAGCGCTTTGCACTGTCGAATTTGCGCGCAAAGGTAAATATTCTACCTTGTGCATAATCTTCTTTGTCACGCGCAAATTTGAAAATCTTGCGTGCTTTTATTTTTTCTTCCTGTTTTGATAGGCGCTCATCAATTTCCTTGCGAGTTTTGGAGATGAGGTCATGTGGTTCAAAGTTCGACAACTCCTCATTAATCTCAGCAATCTCTTTCATCAATAGCTCGCGGTCAATAACAGCATATTTCACCAAAATTTGTATCAACTTGGCAGATGACTCAAGGTTGGCCTGACCCCATTCCTTCAGCATATTGGGATTTGGTCTGTCATAGCTCGGCGCCAGCAAAATACGCAGCCCCCTCGGGACGCGATTTTCTTCTAAATACATAGTTAGGGATTTATGCTCCCACCACTTGGACATTTCAGAATACATGCATTTTTCCAATTTTTTCAGTGCAGTTCGTATTTGGTTTTCCACAGTGTTAGAGTTATCGCTTTGGTCCGTTTTGTTGCTACCTCCTCCTGCACCCGATGTTACTTTGGGCAAGTATATATATATATATATATATATATATCCCAACAGAGAGTTGAGCCTTCGATAGGAAGCAGCCACAAGATCGGAAAATTTGCATCCATTTCTTTTAAGGAACAGCTGCAGCAGGAGACGCAGAAGAAACAGTCATCCTCTTTCCTAAGCCAGACCGGTTTCGGGAATGTGGTCCCTTTCTCAATGGCTTCTGCATACAGTGGCAGATTCATCATGCACTTCAATTTAAAGGTCCTGCCCTTGTGGGCGTGTCCGCAACCTGCGGCATGCTGGATCCTGTAGTGCGTGAGCATTTGTCTCATGTTAGTTCTTCACTGTAGCAGTCAATTAAAACTGAATAAAACCCATGTGGGCTGGTGCGCTGTAATGCTGGGTGTCCTGTTGTGTTTATTCACCTGCTCCTGGACTCCGGTCTCCCGTGTCAGGATAGCGTCGTTAGGCGCCATCACGGGTCCGCACTGAAGCGGCAGGCTTGCTCCCCCCGGCTAGGCTCGTGCCGCAAAATATCCCAACAGAGAGTTGAGCCTTCGATAGGAAGCAGCCACAAGATCGGAAAATTTGCATCCATTTCTTTTAAGGAACAGCTGCAGCAGGAGACGCAGAAGAAACAGTCATCCTCTTTCCTAAGCCAGACCGGTTTCGGGAATGTGGTCCCTTTCTCAATGGCTTCTGCATACAGTGGCAGATTCATCATGCACTTCAATTTAAAGGTCCTGCCCTTGTGGGCGTGTCCGCAACCTGCGGCATGCTGGATCCTGTAGTGCGTGAGCATTTGTCTCATGTTAGTTCTTCACTGTAGCAGTCAATTAAAACTGAATAAAACCCATGTGGGCTGGTGCGCTGTAATGCTGGGTGTCCTGTTGTGTTTATTCACCTGCTCCTGGACTCCGGTCTCCCGTGTCAGGATAGCGTCGTTAGGCGCCATCACGGGTCCGCACTGAAGCGGCAGGCTTGCTCCCCCCGGCTAGGCTCGTGCCGCAAAATATCCCAACAGAGAGTTGAGCCTTCGATAGGAAGCAGCCACAAGATCGGAAAATTTGCATCCATTTCTTTTAAGGAACAGCTGCAGCAGGAGACGCAGAAGAAACAGTCATCCTCTTTCCTAAGCCAGACCGGTTTCGGGAATGTGGTCCCTTTCTCAATGGCTTCTGCATACAGTGGCAGATTCATCATGCACTTCAATTTAAAGGTCCTGCCCTTGTGGGCGTGTCCGCAACCTGCGGCATGCTGGATCCTGTAGTGCGTGAGCATTTGTCTCATGTTAGTTCTTCACTGTAGCAGTCAATTAAAACTGAATAAAACCCATGTGGGCTGGTGCGCTGTAATGCTGGGTGTCCTGTTGTGTTTATTCACCTGCTCCTGGACTCCGGTCTCCCGTGTCAGGATAGCGTCGTTAGGCGCCATCACGGGTCCGCACTGAAGCGGCAGGCTTGCTCCCCCCGGCTAGGCTCGTGCCGCAAAATATCCCAACAGAGAGTTGAGCCTTCGATAGGAAGCAGCCACAAGATCGGAAAATTTGCATCCATTTCTTTTAAGGAACAGCTGCAGCAGGAGACGCAGAAGAAACAGTCATCCTCTTTCCTAAGCCAGACCGGTTTCGGGAATGTGGTCCCTTTCTCAATGGCTTCTGCATACAGTGGCAGATTCATCATGCACTTCAATTTAAAGGTCCTGCCCTTGTGGGCGTGTCCGCAACCTGCGGCATGCTGGATCCTGTAGTGCGTGAGCATTTGTCTCATGTTAGTTCTTCACTGTAGCAGTCAATTAAAACTGAATAAAACCCATGTGGGCTGGTGCGCTGTAATGCTGGGTGTCCTGTTGTGTTTATTCACCTGCTCCTGGACTCCGGTCTCCCGTGTCAGGATAGCGTCGTTAGGCGCCATCACGGGTCCGCACTGAAGCGGCAGGCTTGCTCCCCCCGGCTAGGCTCGTGCCGCAAAATATCCCAACAGAGAGTTGAGCCTTCGATAGGAAGCAGCCACAAGATCGGAAAATTTGCATCCATTTCTTTTAAGGAACAGCTGCAGCAGGAGACGCAGAAGAAACAGTCATCCTCTTTCCTAAGCCAGACCGGTTTCGGGAATGTGGTCCCTTTCTCAATGGCTTCTGCATACAGTGGCAGATTCATCATGCACTTCAATTTAAAGGTCCTGCCCTTGTGGGCGTGTCCGCAACCTGCGGCATGCTGGATCCTGTAGTGCGTGAGCATTTGTCTCATGTTAGTTCTTCACTGTAGCAGTCAATTAAAACTGAATAAAACCCATGTGGGCTGGTGCGCTGTAATGCTGGGTGTCCTGTTGTGTTTATTCACCTGCTCCTGGACTCCGGTCTCCCGTGTCAGGATAGCGTCGTTAGGCGCCATCACGGGTCCGCACTGAAGCGGCAGGCTTGCTCCCCCCGGCTAGGCTCGTGCCGCAAAATATCCCAACAGAGAGTTGAGCCTTCGATAGGAAGCAGCCACAAGATCGGAAAATTTGCATCCATTTCTTTTAAGGAACAGCTGCAGCAGGAGACGCAGAAGAAACAGTCATCCTCTTTCCTAAGCCAGACCGGTTTCGGGAATGTGGTCCCTTTCTCAATGGCATCCTGACACGGGAGACCGGAGTCCAGGAGCAGGTGAATAAAACACAACAGGACACCCAGCAGTACAGCGCACCAGCCCACATGGGTTCTATTCATTTTAATTGACTGCTACAGTGAAAAGCTACACGCACTACAGGATCCAGCATGCCGCAGGTTGCGGACACGCCCATATGGGCAGGACCTTTAAATTGAAGTGCATGATGAAACACCCACTGTATGCAGAAGCCATTGAGAAAGGGACTACCTTCCCGAAACCGGTCTGGCTTAAGAAAGAGGATGACTGTTTCTTCTGCGTCTCCTGCTGCAGCTGTTCCCTAAAGAAATGGATGCAAATTTTCCGATCTTGTGGCTGCTTCCTACTGAAGGCTCAACTCTTTGTTGGGATATTTGCGGCACGAGCCTAGCCGCGGGGAGCAAGCCTGCCGCTTCAGTGCGGACCCGTGATGGCGCCTAACGACGCTATCCTGACACGGGAGACCGGAGTCCAGGAGCAGGTGAATAAAACACAACAGGACACCCAGCAGTACAGCGCACCAGCCCACATGGGTTCTATTCATTTTAATTGACTGCTACAGTGAAAAGCTACACGCACTACAGGATCCAGCATGCCGCAGGTTGCGGACACGCCCATATGGGCAGGACCTTTAAATTGAAGTGCATGATGAAACACCCACTGTATGCAGAAGCCATTGAGAAAGGGACTACCTTCCCGAAACCGGTCTGGCTTAAGAAAGAGGATGACTGTTTCTTCTGCGTCTCCTGCTGCAGCTGTTCCCTAAAGAAATGGATGCAAATTTTCCGATCTTGTGGCTGCTTCCTACTGAAGGCTCAACTCTTTGTTGGGATATTTGCGGCACGAGCCTAGCCGCGGGGAGCAAGCCTGCCGCTTCAGTGCGGACCCGTGATGGCGCCTAACGACGCTATCCTGACACGGGAGACCGGAGTCCAGGAGCAGGTGAATAAAACACAACAGGACACCCAGCAGTACAGCGCACCAGCCCACATGGGTTCTATTCATTTTAATTGACTGCTACAGTGAAAAGCTACACGCACTACAGGATCCAGCATGCCGCAGGTTGCGGACACGCCCATATGGGCAGGACCTTTAAATTGAAGTGCATGATGAAACACCCACTGTATGCAGAAGCCATTGAGAAAGGGACTACCTTCCCGAAACCGGTCTGGCTTAAGAAAGAGGATGACTGTTTCTTCTGCGTCTCCTGCTGCAGCTGTTCCCTAAAGAAATGGATGCAAATTTTCCGATCTTGTGGCTGCTTCCTACTGAAGGCTCAACTCTTTGTTGGGATATTTGCGGCACGAGCCTAGCCGCGGGGAGCAAGCCTGCCGCTTCAGTGCGGACCCGTGATGGCGCCTAACGACGCTATCCTGACACGGGAGACCGGAGTCCAGGAGCAGGTGAATAAAACACAACAGGACACCCAGCAGTACAGCGCACCAGCCCACATGGGTTCTATTCATTTTAATTGACTGCTACAGTGAAAAGCTACACGCACTACAGGATCCAGCATGCCGCAGGTTGCGGACACGCCCATATGGGCAGGACCTTTAAATTGAAGTGCATGATGAAACACCCACTGTATGCAGAAGCCATTGAGAAAGGGACTACCTTCCCGAAACCGGTCTGGCTTAAGAAAGAGGATGACTGTTTCTTCTGCGTCTCCTGCTGCAGCTGTTCCCTAAAGAAATGGATGCAAATTTTCCGATCTTGTGGCTGCTTCCTACTGAAGGCTCAACTCTTTGTTGGGATATTTGCGGCACGAGCCTAGCCGCGGGGAGCAAGCCTGCCGCTTCAGTGCGGACCCGTGATGGCGCCTAACGACGCTATCCTGACACGGGAGACCGGAGTCCAGGAGCAGGTGAATAAAACACAACAGGACACCCAGCAGTACAGCGCACCAGCCCACATGGGTTCTATTCATTTTAATTGACTGCTACAGTGAAAAGCTACACGCACTACAGGATCCAGCATGCCGCAGGTTGCGGACACGCCCATATGGGCAGGACCTTTAAATTGAAGTGCATGATGAAACACCCACTGTATGCAGAAGCCATTGAGAAAGGGACTACCTTCCCGAAACCGGTCTGGCTTAAGAAAGAGGATGACTGTTTCTTCTGCGTCTCCTGCTGCAGCTGTTCCCTAAAGAAATGGATGCAAATTTTCCGATCTTGTGGCTGCTTCCTACTGAAGGCTCAACTCTTTGTTGGGATATTTGCGGCACGAGCCTAGCCGCGGGGAGCAAGCCTGCCGCTTCAGTGCGGACCCGTGATGGCGCCTAACGACGCTATCCTGACACGGGAGACCGGAGTCCAGGAGCAGGTGAATAAAACACAACAGGACACCCAGCAGTACAGCGCACCAGCCCACATGGGTTCTATTCATTTTAATTGACTGCTACAGTGAAAAGCTACACGCACTACAGGATCCAGCATGCCGCAGGTTGCGGACACGCCCATATGGGCAGGACCTTTAAATTGAAGTGCATGATGAAACACCCACTGTATGCAGAAGCCATTGAGAAAGGGACTACCTTCCCGAAACCGGTCTGGCTTAAGAAAGAGGATGACTGTTTCTTCTGCGTCTCCTGCTGCAGCTGTTCCCTAAAGAAATGGATGCAAATTTTCCGATCTTGTGGCTGCTTCCTACTGAAGGCTCAACTCTTTGTTGGGATATTTGCGGCACGAGCCTAGCCGCGGGGAGCAAGCCTGCCGCTTCAGTGCGGACCCGTGATGGCGCCTAACGACGCTATCCTGACACGGGAGACCGGAGTCCAGGAGCAGGTGAATAAAACACAACAGGACACCCAGCAGTACAGCGCACCAGCCCACATGGGTTCTATTCATTTTAATTGACTGCTACAGTGAAAAGCTACACGCACTACAGGATCCAGCATGCCGCAGGTTGCGGACACGCCCATATGGGCAGGACCTTTAAATTGAAGTGCATGATGAAACACCCACTGTATGCAGAAGCCATTGAGAAAGGGACTACCTTCCCGAAACCGGTCTGGCTTAAGAAAGAGGATGACTGTTTCTTCTGCGTCTCCTGCTGCAGCTGTTCCCTAAAGAAATGGATGCAAATTTTCCGATCTTGTGGCTGCTTCCTACTGAAGGCTCAACTCTTTGTTGGGATATTTGCGGCACGAGCCTAGCCGCGGGGAGCAAGCCTGCCGCTTCAGTGCGGACCCGTGATGGCGCCTAACGACGCTATCCTGACACGGGAGACCGGAGTCCAGGAGCAGGTGAATAAAACACAACAGGACACCCAGCAGTACAGCGCACCAGCCCACATGGGTTCTATTCATTTTAATTGACTGCTACAGTGAAAAGCTACACGCACTACAGGATCCAGCATGCCGCAGGTTGCGGACACGCCCATATGGGCAGGACCTTTAAATTGAAGTGCATGATGAAACACCCACTGTATGCAGAAGCCATTGAGAAAGGGACTACCTTCCCGAAACCGGTCTGGCTTAAGAAAGAGGATGACTGTTTCTTCTGCGTCTCCTGCTGCAGCTGTTCCCTAAAGAAATGGATGCAAATTTTCCGATCTTGTGGCTGCTTCCTACTGAAGGCTCAACTCTTTGTTGGGATATTTGCGGCACGAGCCTAGCCGCGGGGAGCAAGCCTGCCGCTTCAGTGCGGACCCGTGATGGCGCCTAACGACGCTATCCTGACACGGGAGACCGGAGTCCAGGAGCAGGTGAATAAAACACAACAGGACACCCAGCAGTACAGCGCACCAGCCCACATGGGTTCTATTCATTTTAATTGACTGCTACAGTGAAAAGCTACACGCACTACAGGATCCAGCATGCCGCAGGTTGCGGACACGCCCATATGGGCAGGACCTTTAAATTGAAGTGCATGATGAAACACCCACTGTATGCAGAAGCCATTGAGAAAGGGACTACCTTCCCGAAACCGGTCTGGCTTAAGAAAGAGGATGACTGTTTCTTCTGCGTCTCCTGCTGCAGCTGTTCCCTAAAGAAATGGATGCAAATTTTCCGATCTTGTGGCTGCTTCCTACTGAAGGCTCAACTCTTTGTTGGGATATTTGCGGCACGAGCCTAGCCGCGGGGAGCAAGCCTGCCGCTTCAGTGCGGACCCGTGATGGCGCCTAACGACGCTATCCTGACACGGGAGACCGGAGTCCAGGAGCAGGTGAATAAAACACAACAGGACACCCAGCAGTACAGCGCACCAGCCCACATGGGTTCTATTCATTTTAATTGACTGCTACAGTGAAAAGCTACACGCACTACAGGATCCAGCATGCCGCAGGTTGCGGACACGCCCATATGGGCAGGACCTTTAAATTGAAGTGCATGATGAAACACCCACTGTATGCAGAAGCCATTGAGAAAGGGACTACCTTCCCGAAACCGGTCTGGCTTAAGAAAGAGGATGACTGTTTCTTCTGCGTCTCCTGCTGCAGCTGTTCCCTAAAGAAATGGATGCAAATTTTCCGATCTTGTGGCTGCTTCCTACTGAAGGCTCAACTCTTTGTTGGGATATTTGCGGCACGAGCCTAGCCGCGGGGAGCAAGCCTGCCGCTTCAGTGCGGACCCGTGATGGCGCCTAACGACGCTATCCTGACACGGGAGACCGGAGTCCAGGAGCAGGTGAATAAAACACAACAGGACACCCAGCAGTACAGCGCACCAGCCCACATGGGTTCTATTCATTTTAATTGACTGCTACAGTGAAAAGCTACACGCACTACAGGATCCAGCATGCCGCAGGTTGCGGACACGCCCATATGGGCAGGACCTTTAAATTGAAGTGCATGATGAAACACCCACTGTATGCAGAAGCCATTGAGAAAGGGACTACCTTCCCGAAACCGGTCTGGCTTAAGAAAGAGGATGACTGTTTCTTCTGCGTCTCCTGCTGCAGCTGTTCCCTAAAGAAATGGATGCAAATTTTCCGATCTTGTGGCTGCTTCCTACTGAAGGCTCAACTCTTTGTTGGGATATTTGCGGCACGAGCCTAGCCGCGGGGAGCAAGCCTGCCGCTTCAGTGCGGACCCGTGATGGCGCCTAACGACGCTATCCTGACACGGGAGACCGGAGTCCAGGAGCAGGTGAATAAAACACAACAGGACACCCAGCAGTACAGCGCACCAGCCCACATGGGTTCTATTCATTTTAATTGACTGCTACAGTGAAAAGCTACACGCACTACAGGATCCAGCATGCCGCAGGTTGCGGACACGCCCATATGGGCAGGACCTTTAAATTGAAGTGCATGATGAAACACCCACTGTATGCAGAAGCCATTGAGAAAGGGACTACCTTCCCGAAACCGGTCTGGCTTAAGAAAGAGGATGACTGTTTCTTCTGCGTCTCCTGCTGCAGCTGTTCCCTAAAGAAATGGATGCAAATTTTCCGATCTTGTGGCTGCTTCCTACTGAAGGCTCAACTCTTTGTTGGGATATTTGCGGCACGAGCCTAGCCGCGGGGAGCAAGCCTGCCGCTTCAGTGCGGACCCGTGATGGCGCCTAACGACGCTATCCTGACACGGGAGACCGGAGTCCAGGAGCAGGTGAATAAAACACAACAGGACACCCAGCAGTACAGCGCACCAGCCCACATGGGTTCTATTCATTTTAATTGACTGCTACAGTGAAAAGCTACACGCACTACAGGATCCAGCATGCCGCAGGTTGCGGACACGCCCATATGGGCAGGACCTTTAAATTGAAGTGCATGATGAAACACCCACTGTATGCAGAAGCCATTGAGAAAGGGACTACCTTCCCGAAACCGGTCTGGCTTAAGAAAGAGGATGACTGTTTCTTCTGCGTCTCCTGCTGCAGCTGTTCCCTAAAGAAATGGATGCAAATTTTCCGATCTTGTGGCTGCTTCCTACTGAAGGCTCAACTCTTTGTTGGGATATATATATATATATATATATATATATATATATATATATATATATATATATTACCTACTGGCGGTCGCCAGTAGGTATATATAGTTAGGATTTTTTCTCTATGGGATTTTTGAAAATTCTATGTCTAATAACTTTTGCGTTTGTGGACGGAATTGGCTGAAATTTTCCGGAAAATGGCACATTTTGTTTCTGAGCAGCCCCTGAAAATTTGGGGGTGTTTCGTCAAGGGGGGGCCGAGAAAAAAGGGGGGTCCCAAAACGCGTTTTTCCCATGTTAATTTCCATAGGGCGGTTGGCCTCACTTTTAGCTCGAACGGCTGAATGGATTTCCACAAAACTTGGCAAAATTGTAGGGACTGGCAGCCCGATGTGCCTTTGCTATGTCTCAAGATATATGCTCCAGTGGTTTTTACAAAAATTAACTTTGAAAAATATATATTGGGCTACATTGGGCTATATATATGTTAGAGCCCAAATGTAGCCCAATGTAGCCCAATGTAGCCCAATGTAGCCCAAAGATGGCCACCAGAGACAAAAAAACCAAATGTAGCCCAAATATCAGCCAGATGTAGCCCAACTATAGCCCAATGACATAATGTCCCAGAGTGTTCTAAAGAACAACTAGAGCGCTAACAGTCTTACTTATGACAAAAGTCTGGCACACCTGAAGTCATCTTGATTGGAATAAAGTGTTAACACTTAAAACATTTAATTTGCAAAGGAACAAAATGAGGGGTTTCACTTTGCCATAGAAATGTTATATATATATATATATATATATATATATATATATATATATATATTACCTACTGGCGGTCGCCAGTAGGTATATATAGTTAGGATTTTTTCTCTATGGGATTTTTGAAAATTCTATGTCTAATAACTTTGGCGTTTGTGGACGGAATTGGCTGAAATTTTCAGGAAAATGGAACATTTTGTTTCTGAGCAGCCCCTGACAATTTGGGGGGGTTTCATCAAGGGGGGGCCGAGAAAAAAGGGGGGTCCCAAAACGCGTTTTTCCCATGTTAATTTCCATAGGGCGGTTGGCCTCACTTTTAGCTCGAACGGCTGAATGGATTTGCACGAAACTTGGCAAAATTGTAGGGACTGTTAGCCCGATGTGCCTTTGCTAGGTCTCAATATATGTGCTCCAGTGGATTTTGAGTAATTTAGGTTCAAAAAAAGATATATATCTGGGCGGAGCCTAACAACACATCTGATCTGATTGGCTGTCAGCACTTCATCCAAGAAGTGTTGGCAGCCATCTTGGGACCAATATACATGATAGCACCTCATTAAAAAGCATTGTAGTTAATAGAGGGTTTTAGGACTTTAGTTACATTATAAATCATTTGTTGATGGTACCATACTCGTTTTAGGAATTGTGGTGGGTTCTAAGGTGATTTTACCATGTGAAAAAACCTTCTGCTGTGATATCATGAATATTGTTTGAAAGAAAACTAATATCTCATGATTTTCCCACAGTGGTTTGGAAGGGGATCTATAAGCTAAACTGAAAGCATATTTTCTGTAAATTCACATTATCTTTCTCAGTCATGTGAAAATGAAGTCTGACATTCTCAGTAAAACATGTACATCCAACAAGGACAGAGACTGTCAGTTGATTCCTTTGTGTTCTACTGCAGCCTCCTAGAGTGTTCTAAAGAACAACTAGAGCGCTAACAGTCCTACTTATTACAAAGGTATGGCACACCTGAAGCCATCTTGATTGGAATAAAGTGGTAACTCTTAAAACATTTAATTTAAAAAGAAACAACATGAGGGGGTATATTTTGCCATAGAAAGTATGATTAGTGCTGCAGAATGAAAAATTAGGGCACATTTTGAGTGACTTCTCAAATCCTTTTCTATTTCATTAAAACATTCTGACATGCAGTCTCCCAAAATGGCCACCAGAGACAAAAGAGCCCAAATGTAGCCCAAATATCACCCAGATGTAGCCCAAGTATAGCCCAATGACAGAATGTCCCAGAGTGTTCTAAAGAACAACTAGAGCGCTAACAGTCCTACTTATTACAAAGGTATGGCACACCTGAAGCCATCTTGATTGGAATAAAGTGGTAACTCTTAAAACATTTAATTTAAAAAGAAACAACATGAGGGGGTATATTTTGCCATAGAAAGTATGATTAGTGCTGCAGAATGAAAAATTAGGGCACATTTTGAGTGACTTCTCAAATCCTTTTCTATTTCATTAAAACATTCTGACATGCAGTCTCCCAAAATGGCCACCAGAGACAAAAGAGCCCAAATGTAGCCCAAATATCACCCAGATGTAGCCCAAGTATAGCCCAATGACAGAATGTCCCAGAGTGTTCTAAAGAACAACTAGAGCGCTAACAGTCCTACTTATTACAAAGGTATAGCACACCTGGAGCCATCGTGATGGGAATAAAGTGGTAACTCTTAAAACATTTAATTTAAAAAGGAACAAAATGAGGGGGTATATTATGCAATAGAAGGTATTATTAGTGCTGCAGAAAGAAAAATTAGGGCACATTTTGAGTGACTTTTCAAATCCTCTTCTATTTCATTAAAAAATTCTGACATGCAGTCTCCCAAAATGGCCACCAGAGACAAAAGAGCCCAAATGTAACCCAAATATCACCCAGATGTAGCCCAAGTATAGCCCAATGACAGAATGTTCCAGAGTGTTCTAAAGAACAACTAGAGCGCTAACAGTCCTACTTATTACAAAGGTATGGCACACCTGAAGCCATCTTGATTGGAATAAAGTGGTAACTCTTAAAACATTTAATTTAAAAAGGAACAAAATGAGGGGGTATATTTTGCCATATGAATTATGATTAGTGCTGCAGAAAGAAAAATTAGGGCACATTTTGAGTGACTTCTCAAACCCTCTTCAATTTCATAAAAAAATTCTGACATACAGTCTCCCAAGATGGCCACCAGAGACAAAAGAGCCTAAATGTAGCCCAAATATCACCCAGATGTACGCCAAGTATAGCCCAATGACAGAATGTCCCAGAGTGTTCTAAAGAACAACTAGAGCGCTAACAGTCTTACTTATGACAAAAGTATGGCACACCAGAAGCCATCTTGATTGGAATGAAGTGGTAAGTCTGAAAACACTCAATTTAAAAAGGAACAACATGAGGGGGTTAATTTTGCCATAGAAAGTATGATTAGTGCTTCAGAAAGAAAAATTAGGGATCATTTTGAGTGACTTCTCAAATCCTCTTCTATTTCATTAAAAAAATTCTGACATGCAGACTGAAACATGCACTTTGAATACCAGCAGCAGACGTCCCTGGTGAGCAGTAGCTTTACTACAGTGATCTAATGTGCAACTAGAGTGCTAACATTCAGAATTTATGACAAATGTGTGACACATCTGAATGCCTTCTTGATGGAACCAAAGTAAACAAGCATTGAAAATGCAATAGATCTCGCCCTCGTTTAAGTTAAAGCCATTCTGTTTGTAATGAGGTGGCTTTTTAGCTTTGCTTTTATTAGTGTTTTTTCAACTTTCATGTAAATAACATGCATCTGTATGCATATAAGTATATGTATGCATTCATTTATGTTTGTATTTATATAGATATACAGATGATATATGTTTATATATGTATGTATATATATATATTCACTGAAAAAACCATAGGCTATAGACCATATATAGTTAGGAATTAGCATTTACAAAACCTTGAAAATTCACTGAAAAAAACATAGGTTATAGACCATATATAGTTAGGAATTAGCATTTACAAAACCTTGAAAATTCACTGAAAAAACCATAGGTTATAGACCATATATAGTTAGGAATTCGCATTTACAAAACCTTATTTTACTCACACAAAACCATTGAAATTCCATATATAGTTAGTTGCACTAACTATATATCGCGCACCCGCAATCCACTGCTGATGATGTCACATATTACATCATTCATGACATGGTCAGTGACATCACTGATGACATCACTGGCGTGGTGAGCGCCCGCTACGCTTTTGTGCAATGGGCGGTGGTAATCTAAATGATGAGGAGGGGGGAAATGTTTTTATCTACCACGTACTTGACTTATCTCTCTGAGATGCATTCCCTTGTGTTTCAGCAATGGTAGTCTGTTCATTACATAGATCGCCCGAGGGCGGTAGTACAGACCGCGCGTAGGAAAGGGTCAAAAGCCAGGGGTATAGGAGTATGTAACAAGCGAGCCATTTAATTGAAAAAACTAAACGTGACAAACGGTTGCAGGATCAGTGAAGGTTGATTTTATAATTGAAAGTATAACAGGATCAGTTACAATAAAAAGCTTTATTAATACAATAATCAATAATGAAAAATCGACATCAATAGGGTTGTCCGTATTCCGAGTCAGTACCCTTCCCCGCCCGCCATGTGCACAAAGACCGCATACATCCCCCATAATGTCAAGGCTAAGTAACTAGAACGTCATAAGGAGTTGCAAGTCGCTCCCATACTGGCGCCATTTTGGTCGAGGCCAGGCAGGTCCAGAGTATAGTTCAATGTCTCCAATAAGTAGCGGCAGGACCAGAATCCCTTTCGGCAGTTCTGGCTTCGTCATTACGAGCACTAGAAAACAAGACATTCTGGGCAATACCACCCTTGACGCAGCCCTTTATTCTACAAGATGGTGTCTTTCAAAAGCCAGGGGTATAGGAGTATGTAACAAGCAAGCCATTTAATTGAAAAAACTAAACGTGACAAACGGTTGCAGGATCAGTGAAGGTTGATTTTTTAATTGAAAGTATAACAGGATCAGTTACAATAAAATCGTCCATACGCACACCATGGGCGAGTATCATGGGTAACATTACTTCGAAGCTTTATTAATACAATAATCAATAATGAAAAATCGACATCAATAGGGTTGTCCGTATTCCCAGTCAGTACCCTTCCCCGCCCACCATGTGCACAAAGACCGCATACATCCCCCATAACGTCAATGCTAAGTAACTAGAACGTCATAAGGAGTTGCAAGTCGCTCCCATACTGGCGCCATTTTGGTCGAGGCCAGGCAGGTCCAGAATATAGTTCAATGTCTCCAATAAGTAGCGGCAGGACCAGAATCCCTTTCGGCAGTTCTGGCTTCGTCATTACGAGCACTAGAAAACAAGACATTCTGGGCAATACCACCCTTGACGCAGCCCTTTATGCTACAAGATGGTGTCTTCCATTCAGAAAATATTGTTGGCAGCATTTTGAAAGGAAAGATAAACGGCCGTTCTCCTAGTGAGTCTCACATTGTTACATTTATGAAGAATGTTGAAGAGTAGTATGTTGAAAATCTGAAGCCATCGTTCTACAAACTCTCAACCAGCCTTGGATGGAAAAATCCTGAAGAATGTACAAACTGAAAACCAGTTTTTGTCTGCATAGCATCAGCAGCAACACTTGAGTCAGCTTTGTGTGAAGCTGCCATCTTGATCCAATCAATACTGTCCCCCTGCACACATTCAGGGACCAGGCCGCAGGACATGTCTTCGGGTCAAATGGATTGTGGGACAAGGTCCAGAATGGAAGAGTCACCAAAAGGCAAAAAGTTCCGCCGGACCCCGGGAGCCGGCCGCCTATGTCTGGGGCGATCTCAGGCCACACCAGGGCAACAAGACTTGGGGAGGGGGCAGGAGCCAAGCACCCCCTCCCAGTCCGCGCTACCACACCGCCCCTCGGGGGCCTCCATCAAGCGGTTCAGGGAGGCACCGCAGGCAGCGATTCTTCAGATCAGTGGCTCTCACCGGCAAGGCTCCCCTCCGTTAGCAGCGATCGTTGGCGCTGTGGTTGCGGCCGGAGGCCCCGCCTAGTCAACGCCCCGGCCTCTCCATGTCGTAGGCCGCAAGAGTGGGCGCAACTCAGCTGGCCGAGCGAGACTTGGGGAGGGGGCAGGAGCTAAGCGCCCCCTCCCAGTCCGCGCCACCACACCGCCCCTCGGGGGCCTCCGTCAAGCGGTTCAGGGAGGCACCGCAGGCAGCCGTTCTTCAGATCAGTGGCTCTCACCGGCAAGGCTCCCCTCCGTCAGCAGCAATCGTTGGCGCTGTGGTTGCGGCCGGAGGCCCCGCCTAGTCAAAGCCCCCGCCTCTCCATGTCGTAGGCCGCAAGAGTGGGCGCAACTCAGCTGGCCGAGCGAGACTTGGGGAGGGGGCAGGAGCCAAGCGCCCCTTCCCAGTCCGCGCCACCACACCGCCCCTCGGGGGCCTCCGTCAAGCGGCTCAGGGAGGCACCGCAGGCAGCGGTTCTTCAGATCACAACAGAGTCTCATGCTCGATCGATTGAGCTGGCCGAATCAGGCAACAAGAAGGTGTGGGGGGGGCACCTCTTGCTCAACCACCACCTGAGGAGGTGGTACTCTCTTCCTAGGAGGTGGTGGTGGTGGTGGGGATGCACCAGCTGAAGCTACAACACTTGCTATTGCTAAGTGATGAAAAAAGGTCTTCCTCTCACAAAGATTAAAGTTAGAGTGAGGAAACAAGGAGGGGTTTTCATCATTTGGGACAAAAAATAGTTCTAAACCAATGAAAAGTGTTATTTTTAGGTCACATGACCTAGCCTTACATCATTAGGAACCCAAAAGTGAAATGAACCAATGAAAAGTTTTATTAACAAGTCACATGACCTGTTATGCTTACGTTACGCGCTCCGCGCCGCGCCCCGGATCGCTTCCGGGAAGCTGCGCTTCTCGCCTCGCGCACCGGAGCACTTCCGGGTGCGCTAACGCGGCGCGTCATATGACGCATTACGCGACAACGCGATAGGTCGCGGTTACGCGACGCGTCACGATGTTGTTTTCTAACCCGGCAGTTGCGCAAACAGAACGTTTATCGGCCGGACATATGGAATACATACACATTCATACCATACAATCAGGGTCTTCAAGGCTGAGGGGACGCTTTTGGGAATGGGGCCCATGCCCTAGCAGTCAAGCGTCCGAGTTCCAGGGTTGCCCAGAGCCATCCTTGCAGGCCAGGCCCAAGTCTGTGGAGCCGACCGCCATTTCCTGAGCTCCGTGGCAGCCGCCTGTCGCTGTACCGCAAGAGTGGGTGCAATTCAGCCGGATGGCGGGTGAGACGCTGTAATAGCAAGAGTAGGCGCAATTCATCTGGCCGAGCGAGGCACTGTGCCGCAGGAGTGGGCGCAACTCAGCTGGCCGAGTGAAGCGCTGGGGTGTAGCTGAGAAACTTCCACCTGGGGAGGTGGGGGAGGCTCGTTCGCGCTGCCTCTCCCTTCCAGTGCACCCCACGCCGTCTCCTGGCGCAGGTATATGGGATGGTTGGACCAGGGCACCGCAGGACGTGTCTTCAGGTCAAACGGATTGTGGGACAAGGTCCAGAATGGAAGACTCACCAAAAGGCAACAAGTTCCGCCTGACCCCGGGAGCCGGCCGCCTATGTCGGGGGCGATCTCAGGCCACACCAGGGCAACAAGACTTGGGGAGGGGGCAGGAGCCAAGCGCCCCCTCCGAGTCCGCGCCACCACACCGCCCCTCGGGGGCCTCCGTCAAGTGGCTCAGGGAGGCACCGCAGGCAGCGGTTCTTCAGATCAGTGGCTCTCACCGGCAAGGCTACCCTCCGTCAGCAGCGATCGTTGGCGCTGTGGTTGCGGCCGGAGGCCCCGCCTAGTCAACGCCCCGGCCTCTCCATCTCGTAGGCCGCAGAGTAGTCGGGGAGAAATCCCGGGAACGGCGGCATGCATTTGGATCGATGTTGCAGCAGGCTGCCATGTAAATAGTTATTTAATAAAACGTTTTACCCTGTTACTTTGCTGGTGTGTTGTATATATTTATAATATTTGCATAGGGTTTGTCGTTATTTTGGACGGGGTGGGCGGCGGAGCCGAGCTGTCTTGCAGCCATCATGGCGTCGAGCTCAGTTCCTCTCACTAGTTTCATATTTCTCATGAGGGGTTGTTCCTAATGTTTCTATTTTAGCGAGGTCAAAAAGAGATCCCATTAGTGCCCTACTGATTTTGCTTGATTCCTTTTGTTTTTTCTAACGATTTTTCACTATCTGCAAAGACTAAACAGAGTATTGCGACTCTGTGCTTGTTTGTAAATAGAGAATGAACCAAAGAGAACCAATTCCAAAACAGTAAATGCTTGGATAACAATCAATCAAATGGAGAGGGAAGCAGGCATGATGGATTACAACGGGGGCAAAGGCCTGCGTTACCTACCCTTCACTATCTGCAAAGAGAGAATACTCCTAAAAGAAAAGAGGGGGGGGCAGCGTTCAAAGCACATCAGCGTGCATAAACACGAAAATGTTTTTACCTACCACGTACTTGACATTTTAAAGCTTTTGATATTTACTATTAAAAAACCATTGAAATTCACTGAAAAAACCATAGGTTATAGACCATATATAGTTAGGAATTAGCATTTACAAAACCTTGAAAATTCACTGAAAAAACCATGGGTTATAGACCATATATAGTTAGGAATTAGCATTTACAAAACCTTATTTTACTCACACAAAACCATTGAAATTCCATATATAGTTAGTTGCACTAACTATATATCGCGCACCCGCAATCCACTGCTGATGATGTCACATATTACATCATTCATGACATGGTCAGTGACATCACTGATGACATCACTGATGACATCTCAAATGACATCACTGATGACATCACTGATGACATCATCCAGTGACTGTGTGTTTCTGTAAAGTTTAAATATGTTTTACATATTGAAGAATGAGTAGATGTAGAAGTGTCTGGATGAAGGATTTAGTAGGTGCGTGACTGACTGTATGAGTGAGTGATTAAATGTGTCTCACTGAGTGCATGGGTTAGTGACTAAACTGTCTTAATTTGTGCATCATTATGTCTGTTGTTCTGTAAACTGCTGCATGTGTTGATCAGTAGAAATATGAGTAACTATATGGGTTATTGATTGATTGTCGAAGTATTTGTATGGGAGACTGAGTGTGTGTGTGGCTGGCTGGGAGATGTGTGACTCTGTGCAGATCAATGTGTTCTTGTATCAATGATTGTATAAGAGAGTAAGTATGTGTTAGTATATGTTTGAAAATGTAAGGTACTTTATGTTTACTGTATTGATTAGAAAATGGAAGTGTGATTGATTCTTTACAGGACTGACTAGGTGTGTGAGTAACTCCATGGATGAGTGGCAGAGTGTGAGTGTCTGTATAGGTGTATGAGTGCATATGATAGTGTTGTAAAGATGAGTGATTGTATGTATGAATGATTGTATGGGTGAATGAGTGAATCTGTGCGTAGACATAGGAATCAGTGAGTGCGTATGTAGTAACTAGTATTGGTGTGTCAATGGTTTAAAAAATTATATTCTGTATTTTACTCTGGATGTAACAGAGGTTATATTAAAGTGTGAGGAGATGCATTGTATTGTCACATGAATGATATCATCAGTGATGTCATCAGTGATGTCATTTGAGATGTCATCAGTGATGTCATCAGTGATGTCATTTGAGATGTTATCAGTGATGTCATTTGAGATGTCATCAGTGATGTCATCAGTGATGTCATTTGAGATGTCATCAGTGATGTCATCAGTGATGTCACTGACCATGTCATGAATGATGTAATATGTGACATCATCAGCAGTGGATTGCGGGTGCGCGATATATAGTTAGTGCAACTAACTATATATGGAATTTCAATGGTTTTGTGTGAGTAAAATAAGGTTTTGTAAATGCTAATTCCTAACTATATATGGTCTATAACCCATGGTTTTTTCAGTGAATATATATATATATAAATATATATATATATATATATATATATGTGATGTATGTGTCTTGTAAAGCACACTGCTGCCCTGAGGCATCGTGGCGCTGTAGACCGCTGGAGAACCCGTCCTGGCTATCCCTGTGAGATGGTCCCTACTGGGTATCTCCAAGGTGAAACCAGGCATCCCCGGCGAATGTGGGGGGCCGTTGTAGAGATGAGGCAAGCTAATGCCCAGAGTTGCCGAGTGTGATCCCTGGTTAGAGTAGGCACCAAGGCGAGAATTATCGAGTCCACTGACCCTAGTCCACGACCCTGCCGCGTCGGGAATTGAACCCTGGTCCCGGGCCGTTCTCTGCTTCCGGGTCGGCCACCTCTACCCAGTGAGCCACACTACTCTACATATATATATATATATATCTATATATATATATATATATATGATTCCAAACTCGCCTTACTGCTCCAATTAACTTGAAAAGACCAGCGTGGACCCAAGATTTCTTTAGTGCATTATTTTATTTTTGCCATTGCCGCCATGACGCGTTTCGGGAGATCCCTCCCTTGATATATATATATATATATACAGCGGTAACCAATCTTACATTTGGCAATGTAAAAACACACTCACTCGAGTCTTCTTTTCAAAGTTACAGCGACTTTATTATAAGTTAGTGACCAAAGCCCAACGTGTTTCACCTCAGCCTGAGGCTTGTTCACGGGATGTTATGCTTGTGGTTAAGCCTTCTTTTATTTTTAGTGCCCAATGATTTCTATACAACTGGTGCATTGTGGTAAATGTAGTTTCATCGCATACATATTTAAACCAAATTAAAACAAATAATGTGTGCTCAAGTAACGCTTGCCAAGGATAACAAAGTAGAGCAGCAAAGACCAGAAAAAAACAAACCTAGAAAGAACAGGACGATGCCCGGTGATCCACGAAAAGGAAAATAGGTGTCTTTCGGAAATGGTCGGTGCAAAACGTGCAGACAGAGAAGTGAAACCTTCACCTAGCATGTCACCCATGCAAACTCAAAATGACGTATACAACCAAATAGTAAAATATCTGCACGTCAATGCAAAGGATAAAGAAAGTTATAAATCAACGAAAACATGCCAAAACGGTAAAACATGCCTCGCCCCTGGCCAAGTCACTGAGGTAAAATCAGCCAACACAGGAAAACTACTCTTTGTCCCTAACTACGAACCACAAGGCTCTCAAGACTTTTTAAATCGCGGGAATATACTCCACCTGACATCTACAATTCCAAGTCTTGGCGATCTAACTACAACTGACCTATTCTCAATTGAATTTATTGCCCCAAAAAATAGCGAAACAAAGGAAAGCACACTTACAACCTGGAGGGATGTAGGAATAGTTAAACGCATTCTTTCTGAAATGGCTAAATTTGAAGATTGGGGAATCACCCTGAAAGAAGTGGTAAACTCAGGTTATCCGTCTCCCCTATTAAGAAAGTATACTAAAAGAGAAAATCAAGTTCGGATAAATCGACCAACGTACTCAGTGCTCCAAGGTGCCAGGGGGGCTGAATCGGCTGACAATGAACATCTGAAACAGAAATCGTCAACTAATATCAACTGAACCCACTGTCAGCCAGGCGATACCGAAGGAAATACCATAAAACTCCTCTCTTGGAATATCGCTGGCGCAAAAGACATTTTAAAGAAGCACAGTAAATCAGCCTCCTGGGATGAATATGACATCATAGCCTTACAGGAAACGTGGCTAACAGAACCAATTGATGTACCAGGTAGATTATGTTTCCATGTAAGTGCGCTTCGCCCCCAGCGATACGGGCGTGCAAGCGGGGGGCTCTCAGTTTATATCACAACTGCCCTGATGATCAATGCTATTCAATTGGCCACATCGACACCAGACATGCAAATAATCAAATTGGAGAGCATAGCAAAGGGCAAAACTGGACCTATCATCTTGATCAACATATATGCCCACCCGAAAAAAGCACTTAAAAAAGCTCTCTTTCAACGAGTCGCAACTGTTGTATCAAACATCCGCCTTGAACAACCAAGTTGGGAGATTATTCTCACTGGCGATTTTAACTCCAATCTCCTACGCGAACCAGAAGATGAAGATAATACCAATGTAGCGAATGATATGTGGAATGTTGTACCCCAGGAGATTCCACTGGTCAAGAAGACAGATAAAGAGGGCAAATAGATACACAAACAAAGGAAGAGTGTCCGTCAGTAAGGCGTGGGTGTGATCGGGATAGCACGTATTAATATGAGGCCAGCTGTAGTTGGTCAAAAAGCTGGGCTAACTTTCTAGAAAAAACAAATTATTTCTTCAAGAAACCCTCACTCACCCTAGTGGTGACATGCTTCATCATCGGGTCCACTCGGGAGATCGAGTACCTCCCGAGTGTGCTACGACGCCAGGAGACTGCGGAGCAGGTTGTTGTGAGAGTGAATGTGAAAAAGAAGGTGTAGTTAAAAATGTCAGAGGTTGTCCCAAAAAAACATTTATTCGCTGGTCAACTTGACATATTAAAATTAAAGCTATGTGCAGGGAAACTATCCACAAGAAATACAGGTGTTTCCCTGTTAGGGGAAGGTCAACATGTTTCTGCCCTTTAAGTGTGTGAGTTTACAGGGCTTTCGTCAGGACCAGTAAGTGGGTGTTACCTCAACAGGTATAGGCGCGCTAAGGCCTACCCTGCTGTAGGTGTGAAAGTTAAAAACAGTGGCACTATGTGTAAAAAATAAGTGCGTGAAAATACAAACCAAAGGCTTGGGGATTTACCTCTGTTGCGAGGAGCCCAGAAGTCTGCAGGTAGGTAAAAGACAGACAGACAGACAAGACACAAAACACAAAAATGAGCAAATGGTCATTAATGATCACGGTTTTTGCCATGCAACTTTAGGTGTGGCGTGATACGTGCTATCAGACCTATCAATGGCCGTGGTCAGTAGGAGGGGGGAGATCACGTTGTAGAGTGGAAGTTGTGCCCAAGAACGTTGGTGATGGGCCTCAACTAGGGCCAGGGTAGTGTGACCTGGCGCTTTGAAAATGGTGTGGTAATGCAACGTGGGCTTGCAGTGCTGAGTCCGGCCGTGTGGGAAGCCCAGTAGGCTGCCCATAATAGTAACATTACCTATGGTAAGAGTGTGGGGAAATATTCCCCGAAGAGTGAATGTAATACACCAAGGCTACGTAATAGTAATGCGCAGCCCTGCTGGCCGTGAATTAGAGAGCTTAAAGTGGCACACTAATTGAGAAAATCGGTGGCAGAGTCCTCACTTGTATTCAGTATGAACCACGCCCCATAGATTCAGAGGGGGGGTGGGAGCGACAATGGCACACCCTGTCAGGGTAAAAATAGAAACACACACAAAGGAGAGTTCAAGGAGAGTAGGCAGAAGCTCACACACAAACACTTAGCTTGTAAAGAAGTCAGGTCGCTTGTACATACGCCCGCAACGCTCAGCACCCTCTCGGCACCTAGCTGTCCCCGCTGGATCTCGTGGATCACGAGCGAGGAACGAGCCCGGCGCTAAGAGAGGGAGGCGTCGGGACGTAGTCCAATCACGAGCGTTGAATAGGACGAGGCTTGGGAAGCAAGCCTCGCGTCGTTGCGTGCAGATCTCTGTCGCGCGCCGTTTGAAAACGAGGCTTAGAACGCACAGTCGGTGCGCCTGCGCGCACATGAACAGAGTTAGTGCCAGGTAGAGGCTGGAAACCAGATCGAGGCTTGACACGCAGGCTGTCAGCCGGGATTCTGAAAAGAGGCTTGGCACACAAACGAACCAATCGGGGCGCGGACCGGCTGAAAGGGACATAAATCAGAAGTCCGCTATGATAAGGTGTTAGAAAATTCACGTTAGAATAAATTGACACTGGTGGTGGGTTTAGGTTCATTGACAGCTAGGAGAAATGCAAGACAAGGTGTTGGAGTACCCACTTTCAGAGATATCATTAGAGGATGAACGAGTTATGCCCAATCATATTTGTGTGCTGTGGGTTGTAACACGGGGGTACATTTGATCAATGTGACCGGCACACATAACGATAGTGGTGAGTAATCACCATCATAGAAGATATTTTTTATGGTATTGGTATACTGAGGGCTGTCGCAAAAGGAGCGGTATCATCAGCAAAGAGTATACATTAAGGGCAGTAGGACAATGTTAATGTTTGAGAACGCTGGCCCAAGGTATTTGGTCATTTAGACCTTGATTGTGTGTGTTGAGTCTGTAGACCCAGCGCTGCTCTTTTTCAAACAGGATATTGTCTCTGTTCCTGGGGTTGTTGACCTGTTCGATTACTGTCCAGGTCATATCATTGGGGGTATGATTTGCCTGCAGAAAATGTTCGCTGAGTTTGGTCGTTACTTTCTTGCAGCGAACATTGCTGCGATGTTCGCCAATGCGGGTCTTCACTTTCCGAGTTGTCATGCCTACATATCTCTTGGCACACGGGCAGGTAATCAGATAAACAACATGGGTGGAATTGCAGTTGGTATGGGACATCTGCGTCCATACTTTCCCCGGTTCCAAATTTAACTGTTTAGTGTGGGTGGTCAAATGACAGACACTGCAGTCGGTGCATGGGAAGTGTCCAGTTACGGGGGGTAAATTCCATGGTTCAGTAACAGATCTGATAAGTGATGATTGACTGGCTATGGGCCTTGTATGTACCAGGGCATCCTTAATACTCCTGCCCTTTTTAAAAGAAAACAATGGTTTTTCCCAATTGCCAATGCTACTGGTGATAATTCTCCAATTTTTGTTTATTGACTTTTTTACATTGTCTGATAGTGTGCTATATGTTGTAACACACGTCAAAGGGACCTCTGTGTCCGATTTTTCGTTCTCTTCCAGAAGGGCTTCCCGGGGTTGGTTCCGGGCCCTAGTCTGTCCTTTATTGAGGATGCCTAGAGGGTAGCCTCTTTGTTTCAGTTTGACAGTTAGGTCCTCTGCCTGTCTCTTGTAGTCCGTAGTGCTACTGCAGTTCCTTCTAAGGCGGAGATATTGCCCATAGGGCAGGTTCTCACGTAGTGGTCTTGGATGGAAGCTACTGAATTGTAGAAGGTTGTTCCTTGCTGTAGGTTTGTGATGGGTCACAGTAGTGAGAGCTGTCCCATTGATCCTTATCACCACGTCCAGGAAAACTATTGATTCTTTGCTGTAGTTGTTTGTGAATTTTAAATAGGGGTCAAGAGTGTTGACCCAGCTTAGGAATTCAATAAGACTGTTTTCAGTGCCCGTCCATAGTATGAGAATATCATCTATGTACCTCTTCCATAGGCCTATGGAGGAGGCAAAAGGGTTGGAATGGGGCAGGATGTGTTTAGTCTCAAAATCGTACACGTACAGCCCCGCTACGCTTGGAGCGAAGGTGCTGCCCATAGAGGTCCCTGTGCATTGAAGGTACAGTTGTCCCTTGTACTCAAAATAATTTTCTTTTAGTGCCATCCTTGCACATTGTAAAATGAACGCCTTAGGTGTGACATATTCCCAAGTCACTGTGTCCAGTGCTTGTGCCAGTACCCGTAATGTTTCTTCCTGCGGGATACTCGTGTACAGACTCTCTATGTCCATAGTGACTAAGATGACTGAGTCTGGTTCGAAAGAGATGTCATTCAGTAGCCTAAGAAGGCTTTTAGTATCCTTTAAATAGGTGCTGGAGTTTTGTACTATTGGCTTTAGGTAATGATCGCAGAATGTAGATAGCGGTTCCAGTACTGAGCCAATGCCAGACACTATAGGGCGTCCTGGTGGCGGTAATCTATTTTTGTGAGTTTTTGGCAGTGTATAGAAGTAAGGGATTGTTGGTCCCCCTGCCGTGAGATATGCCGCCTCATGAGCTGAGATATGTTCATTCAACTCAGCCTCCTGTACAATAGTGGATATTCGTGCTTTCATGTCAGCAGTTGGGTCTGTATTGAGAAGGGTATAGTTGGTCCTGTCATTAAGGAGAGTTAAGCATACTTCGTCATAGTCCTTGCTATCCTGGATGACAATTCCACCGCCCTTGTCGGCGGGTTTTATGACGATGTCTTTGTCATTTTTCAAATTCTCGAGGGCTTTGTGTTCCGCCGCCGAAAAGTTGTACCGTTTGGGGTTTTCAAGGGCTTCCAGATCTTTTGTGACCGCCTGTTCAAAGGTCGTGATTGCGGCTGGTATAGTATGCGGGGGTGGCATGAAAGTTGATTTAGGTCTGAATGTTGTATCAAACTCCTGTTCGTGGGTTTCAGGCTGTTCTTTAGACTCAAAAAACGCCTTGAGTTTGAGTTTTCGAAAGAATTGTGCTAGCTCGCAATGGAGTCGAAATTTGTCCGGACGTGAGGTTGGGACAAACCCTAGGCCCCTCTCTAGGACTTTTGTTTCTTCTGGTGTGAGAATTTTCTTTGAGAGGTTTGTTACGAGACTTAGATTGCACTCGTGCTGGCTGTTGCTGTTCGACTGCGAGTGTGTTTCCCCACTGAGTCTTCGTCCTCCCAGGTCACTTGTGTGGTTCCTCTGCTCCGTCCCCGTCCCCGCCCGCCTCTCCCTAAAAAAGGCATAGGTGGGTGGTTCTGAGGAAAAAGGGGTTGCATGTAGGGGTTCCAGTTCATCATCGGGAACTGGGGTTGTTGGTAAAACATGGGTGGAGGACCATTGTTTGGTTGTCCATAGTTCTGCCACCTTGGTTGTTGTGTAGGGTAATTAAATCTGCCTCTACCCCCTCTGCGTCCTCTTTGTTTTGGGCTCTGGTTGCTCGTGGAGCTACCACTGGACGAATGGCTGTCTGAATCGTCAGATTTATTGGAATCCTTTTTTGGTATACTATAGTTAGGATCAGAGTAAGGGTATACAGTTTCAAATTTAAATTTTTTTAGATCCTTTTGGAACTTTGTTAATTTTGCTTGCATCAAGTTGTCTTTGTATTCCACAAGGTCTCTATTAATTTCATCCAACTTTTTTTTATATCCAGTTATTGTAGTTTTGAACTGGGCTTCTGTCTGTTGGATCTCGACTTGTAGGGTTTCTGATAGGCGTAGTGCTGTTTTAATGATCAGCACTAGCCAGTCCCTTGTGCAGTGCCATGCAATCATGGCCCAATCCCTTCTAAAGGTGGCATCATTTAAGAATATTCTTGGAGCGTTGGTGACCAACAGCCCTTTTGGGGCTGAGTTAGAAGTGAGGTATTGTTTCAGAATTGTACCATGTAAAATGGTTCTAATTCTATCACGTTTTATTTCTGTCAGTTGTTCCCATTCAGCTGTGTGTGACACTGCTTGGGCTACTGCTGGATCTGCAAAGATGTTTGGGTCTGCCAGTAGTTCGTCTATCTCCTCCGTGGTGAAAGTTAAACCCAGGTTAGGTGTAGGTGTTGCCATTTTGGTTTCTATAGATACACGTTGTTGTATCTATGATTATTTTGATGGAATCAATGAAAAAGGGGAAAGATAAAAACTCTCACTGCTGTGTGCAGCTGAATATCGATCAACAAAGGGAGAGACAGGGTTCAGAGGCACTCTTAGTCCCCAATCAATAGATACACAAACAAAGGAAGAGTGTCCGTCAGTAAGGCGTGGGTGTGATCGGGATAGCACGTATTAATATGAGGCCAGCTGTAGTTGGTCAAAAAGCTGGGCTAACTTTCTAGAAAAAACAAATTATTTCTTCAAGAAACCCTCACTCACCCTAGTGGTGACATGCTTCATCATCGGGTCCACTCGGGAGATCGAGTACCTCCCGAGTGTGCTACGACGCCAGGAGACTGCGGAGCAGGTTGTTGTGAGAGTGAATGTGAAAAAGAAGGTGTAGTTAAAAATGTCAGAGGTTGTCCCAAAAAAACATTTATTCGCTGGTCAACTTGACATATTAAAATTAAAGCTATGTGCAGGGAAACTATCCACAAGAAATACAGGTGTTTCCCTGTTAGGGGAAGGTCAACATGTTTCTGCCCTTTAAGTGTGTGAGTTTACAGGGCTTTCGTCAGGACCAGTAAGTGGGTGTTACCTCAACAGGTATAGGCGCGCTAAGGCCTACCCTGCTGTAGGTGTGAAAGTTAAAAACAGTGGCACTATGTCTAAAAAATAAGTGCGTGAAAATACAAACCAAAGGCCTCTGAATCTATGGGGCGTGGTTCATACTGAATACAAGTGAGGACTCTGCCACCGATTTTCTCAATTAGTGTGCCACTTTAAGCTCTCTAATTCACGGCCAGCAGGGCTGCGCATTACTATTACGTAGCCTTGGTGTATTACATTCACTCTTCGGGGAATATTTCCCCACACTCTTACCATAGGTAATGTTACTATTATGGGCAGCCTACTGGGCTTCCCACACGGCCGGACTCAGCACTGCAAGCCCACGTTGCATTACCACACCATTTTCAAAGCGCCAGGTCACACTACCCTGGCCCTAGTTGAGGCCCATCACCAACGTTCTTGGGCACAACTTCCACTCTACAACGTGATCTCCCCCCTCCTACTGACCACGGCCATTGATAGGTCTGATAGCACGTATCACGCCACACCTAAAGTTGCATGGCAAAAACCGTGATCATTAATGACCATTTGCTCATTTTTGTGTTTTGTGTCTTGTCTGTCTGTCTGTCTTTTACCTACCTGCAGACTTCTGGGCTCCTCGCAACAGAGGTAAATCCCCAAGCCTTTGGTTTGTATTTTCACGCACTTATTTTTTACACATAGTGCCACTGTTTTTAACTTTCACACCTACAGCAGGGTAGGCCTTAGCGCGCCTATACCTGTTGAGGTAACACCCACTTACTGGTCCTGACGAAAGCCCTGTAAACTCACACACTTAAAGGGCAGAAACATGTTGACCTTCCCCTAACAGGGAAACACCTGTATTTCTTGTGGATAGTTTCCCTGCACATAGCTTTAATTTTAATATGTCAAGTTGACCAGCGAATAAATGTTTTTTTGGGACAACCTCTGACATTTTTAACTACACCTTCTTTTTCACATTCACTCTCACAACAACCTGCTCCGCAGTCTCCTGGCGTCGTAGCACACTCGGGAGGTACTCGATCTCCCGAGTGGACCCGATGATGAAGCATGTCACCACTAGGGTGAGTGAGGGTTTCTTGAAGAAATAATTTGTTTTTTCTAGAAAGTTAGCCCAGCTTTTTGACCAACTACAGCTGGCCTCATATTAATACGTGCTATCCCGATCACACCCACGCCTTACTGACGGACACTCTTCCTTTGTTTGTGTATCTATTGATTGGGGACTAAGAGTGCCTCTGAACCCTGTCTCTCCCTTTGTTGATCGAGATAAAGAGGGCAGACAGCTGATGTGGGATCTCGAACACCTTGGGCTAAGGGTAATAAATGGCAGATCTAACCAGGATAAACCCCCTGCTATCACCTTTACAGGCCACAATGCAAGTTCTATCCTGGATTATGCAATAGTAACATTACCCTTGCTAAATCTAATAAAAAACTTTCAAATAATCTGTTCTTTAGATAGTGACCACTCCATGCAACACTTTGAGATAACGCTGACTACAACCAGGTACTTACAAGCACCCATGATAGCAGGTAATACTTCAACTATCAACCTGAAGCAATTAAAATGGATGAGCGAATCAATCCCTCAAATAGCGCAGGATGCCAAGAAATTATTTCAAACGATCACCCAGGAGAATGCCCTGTGCTCGGAAATTTGGTCTGATTATTTGGAAAAGCTTCCCAGGACCAGCATTAATTTCAAAAAGAAGAACTCTTTCAAAAGTAATACCAAATTCAATAAAACAACACTCTCATTGAGGAAACGTTTGCAAAAACTAACACGACGAGCATATGGCCACAGCATAAATCCCAGTATCTGGCAAGCAGTCCGGGTAATAAGGAAACAATACAAGAAATTAATTTGGACAGAAAAACAAAACCAAGCAAATGATTTCTGGTCTAAACTGTTGTATAATGTAAAAAAATCGGATTCCAGGGCTTTATGGTCACAAGTCAACTCCCTACATCGAACAGTGCAACCAACAAGCATGACCTGCATTAGTGAAACTGTATGGGTCCAACATATAGTTGCCACATTTTCAATTAAGTCATCAACGCATTTAATAACAACCACAATATTTGCAGGCAAAACATCCGGAATACTGGAGCAGGAAGATATCACCTCTGCCCAGCCAACCAACACGATCAACCATCATGAAAGTATGGCTCAATCGTCACGGCAAGATGAGGAGTTTCTCATACTACAAATAATCAAGAAAAGCAGGCAAGACAGTGCACCAGGTCCGAACGGCATCCCGCAGGCCATTTTTAAAGAGGACCCCCAGTACTGGGCCAGCAAATTCAATCTCCTCTTTCGATCAATAAACAACACCGGTCGTGTCCCAGATAGCTGGAGGGGAGCTATCATAAACCCAATCTACAAAGGTGGAGATCACAAAGATCCAAATAATTATCGCCTGATAGCCCTCATTGATGCCGAAGCTAAATACTATGCATCTCTTGTTCTAGCTGATCTGGTTCAATGGTCTGAAACGAACAACAAAATACCGCTGAACCAGACTGGATTTTGCCGCGGTATGGGAACCATGGCAAATGCAATGTCACTGTGCCTGATTGCTGAAAAAAGTCTACAAAACCACTTGGAACTCTACACCTGTTTCGTGGAATTTAAGGCGGCATTTGACCGTGTCAGCAGGCAAACACTTTGGGCCAAACTGAAACACCAGGGCTTACCGGACTCAATCCTCACACCAATCATTGACCTGTATACCAACACCTGGATGCAGGTAAAAATTGACAACGGGCAGCGGTTAACGCGAAAGATCGGCACCGTAGACGGCCTAAAACAAGGCTGTGTGTTGGACCCTTACCTCTTTAATCTGTTTATGACAGATCTGACAGTAAGCCTAGGCCTTGGAACTTTAAAATATTCACCTAAAATAATCCAAACAACTGATTCTGATTTACTCACCTGTTCTCAGGAGAGACCACAGTGCTGCATCTTTTAGCCCAGCATGACCCTGAAAAGTAATTCTAACCGTACTTACCAGTAAGTTGTATTCCCTTCCATAGGAATTCATTTTGTGGTTTTCACCAGAAAAGTTTCTGTCGAATTTCACAAACTACAAATATTCCTCAAAAATCGCCTGTATAACTTAAACGCATTCTTTCAACTGTTTACAGGAGATGCACCAGTGCTGGATCCACCACTGAGTAAGAAAAGGTAACGATAGCACTACTTACCTGCTAAGTGAATTTCTTCCTATAGGATAACAGTGGTGATTCTATGTGAAAAAGATTCTAAGTGTCAACTTTTAAAATACAATAATATTCCTTTAAAAAAATCACTACTGTAACCAAAACGCTTTTACTCAACTGTTTACAGGAGATGTCCCAGGACGGAATCTAGGATCCAGTCCTGTGGTTAGATAAGTAATCCATAAAGTAACTAATTGCATTTAACTAGAAATCCCAATTGAGCTCAATGTTGCATTGTGTCAGAAATTGTGTTGCCCATTGCAACAACTGTAACTACTGTACTTAAAACTCTATTGCCTATTTGCAAAGTATTTAAACTAAAGTAATTCATTCTGAGAAAGTATATTTTGTAATGTAATGTATAATGTAATTATAATGAAATAAAAAAAATCTAAAAATAAATAGTTAAAAAAATGTAGTAAATCAGTATTAAAAAGATAAATATAACAATTATTACATTTAAGAATTGTCATTTACAAAGCCTTTGAAATTCACTGAAAAAACAAAGGTTTCAGACATGTTATAGTTAGGAATTAAAATTTCAAAAACCTTCGAAATTCCCTGAAAAAACTATAGGTTTCAGGCATGTTATAGTTAGGAATTAGCATTTAAAAAAAACCCCGGGGCTTTGTAATTGAAGGGAGGAGGGCCGCGCGTCCCCCCTCTAAGAGCCCTTGATGGCCCTAGGGACCTCCACCCCCCAGGGCCAGCTCCTGCAGTGTCCCGGGGTGCCCACCTCTGGGACTCTGCTGTTTGCTGTTTGCTATGGCAGGACGGGAGCATCGCGGCTCCCACCCTGCCATAGCAAACTTGGTTTGGATTTTGGAAGAGAGAGCAGGAAACCTGCTCTCTCTTCCAAAATGCAATCCAGATTGCTTTTCCACACGGGAAACTGCATGTTAGCAGCTCCCCATGTGAAAAAGCAATGCCGGCTCCCAGAGGACGCAGGAAGCCGTTGGGACCGTGGGGGCATTGGGGCTCCCTCCACAGTCCCCAAAGTTATATTTAGGCCCCAGGGGTTGGAGTCCCCGGGGAGAATATAAATTAGTGATAGGAGCAACATTTATTTTACGGAAAAATTTGGAGTGGCGAATTCAGCGCGGCGCTCAGCGCGGCCCCCTGGTGTGATCGCGTTTGGTGCGCGACTACCAGCGTGGCCCTCTGGTGTGAACGCGTTGGGTGCATGACTACCAGTGTGGCCCCTGGTGTGAACGCATTGTTTTTATTGGGAGATTTTGGTACCTACATGTAAGTATCAATGCAGAGTCTTAATTTGTTGAGAAAGACTATGTTACCCTTATCTGTAAAATATACACCATTTCTCCTATAGATGCCATCCATATTAAAACGCAGATTGTTGTTTTAAATGGACCCTATCCTATAATATTGAGATAAGCAGAAACAGCTTTATTGACATGTTTCCTATCCTTCTCAATCTGTAGACAAAACTGATTGGACCAGTTCCATTTCTGTCTTTGGCATATGTTAGAATAGACAAAGGCAGTTTGGGGGAAAAGTAACATCAATTCTGCAAAGGGGTCCTTCATAAGCATTTCCAGACCTACCCCAGTGAAAGTGCCTAGGCCCTTGCCACCACAGTGCACAACTATGAGGTCAGGGTGTTGGAGATGCAAAAAGGATTTAACCAATGGCATCAATTGGTGCCACTTTAATTCTCTCTGTCCAATCAATTTAATATCTACATTTGGCAAAGCTAGGTCTTTGTTAATACATCTGCTTTCAGCATACCTTTTGCTCCTGACAATATAGCTGTGTCCCACAATCCACAATCTAAGCGTTTTGAAGGGAGGTCTGGATGCACTCAGAAGATGTCTGTAGGTGAAATAGGCAGTTTGTAAACTAAGATTTTTCTAAAATGGTGGACAAGATGCAGTTTTAAAAAAAGAAGAGAAATGATTGGCTATTTGAGAACATTATACACTGAAAATAGGGTGCATGTTTCTGGTTTTAAAAGCATGTTTCTTATTGGTTAGTAAAATTTTTTAGAAAGGTACATTAGAATAGATAAGCTTGTACTTTGGAAAGTCAAGCCCACTTGCTGTTTACATTTGTAACATTGTGTGCTTAACCTATGACCTGTGTGTTCAGTTGAGTGTTCCATGAACTGTTACTATGGTAACAGCCATTAAACAGAATGGGGGTAGGGTTGAAAGTTATGTGAATTGGCAAGGGTTGAAATGTTTAACCAATTGAAATGTGTTTTAGCTTTTGAATTAATGTGGAGATTTGATATTTACAGGTATATGTGTGCAGAATGAAAGGGAAAGTTTGCCATTTTTTGGTTTTGCTAAGAGCAGTGCAGTACATTCATTGTGTGCATAAGAAAATCTGGTATGTGATTCAGATATTTCTTAATCTACAAATCAAATTGATAGGTGAGTTAATTATTTGTGAGATGTTCTATGTGGTCCCTTTCTTTTTAATCATAAAATGTAATTATTAAAATTTGGAGTTAGTGATACATTTTCTAATGAAGAAACATTTATTAAACATTTTTTAATGTCTTTAAATGTTGTTCAATATATATTTTGTATATTATTATTATATTATCTCTTTGCTAACACATAACTGCTTATAAACCTATCCTGATGACAACTTTTAGTAGCATTAGAACCCAGTCACTGCCTATGCATTTGCAGAATGATTCAGGCATTCACACAAGCAGTGCTGTAGTCAAATGTGTAGAATGTATGCGGTCACCTAACCCCTCCCAGACTACTGAGTCTCTTCTGCTAAAGTCCAGGGAATAGTCTTGCTTGTCTAGACTCACACCGTGAGTCTGTGTCCACTTGTTCAACCCTTGTGACAGAAGCATGTGGTTACTTCATCTCTTTGCTGACACATAACTGCTTAAAAACCTATCCTGTTGTCAACTTTTAGTAGTATTAGAACTTAATGTCTCCGCAGACATATAGGTGCTTATAAACTTATCATGATGATAACTATTAGCACTATGAGAACCCAGTCACTGTGTATGCACTTGGAGAATGAGTGAGGCATTGAGAGAAGCAGTGGAACAGTCAAATTTGCTCAATGTATACGGTCCCCCAACCCCTTCCAAACTACTGAATCTCTCCTACTAAAGTCCAAGGAATAGTCTTGCCTGTCTGCAATCACACTGTGAGACTGTGTCCAGTCTTAGAATCATACTGACTGAAGCATGTCTTTATTTAATTTCTCTGCTGACACATAAGCGCTTATCAAATTACCTTGCTATCAACTACTAGCAGTCTGAGAACCCCGTCACTGTGTATGTATTAGGAGAATGAGTTAGGCTTTCAGACAAGCAGTGGTATAATCAAATGTGCACAAAGTATACCTAATCCCTTGAAGACTATTGAGTCAGTCTAGGCAAAGTCCAGGTAATAGTCATGGTTTTCTGGGAACACTTTGTGAGCCTGTGTGTACTCCTACTATCTAATTTCTCTACTGAAACTTAAGCACTCATAAACTTATTGGGCTGTCAACTAGTAGACGCCTGTGAACCCAGCCACTGTTTATTCTCTTGAAGAATGAGTCAGGTATTCACACAAGCAAGGATATATTTTGCTGTGATCTAGTACTACTGTAGGTGCTCATTTACTGTGTATACATTTGTAAAAAAACTTTTTGTTTGTAATCATTATTCAATTAGTACCTATGTACTTCAGTAAATTAATTGTAATTACGAAAGGAGGTGTTCAAATGATTTTTATATACAATGTGTTTGTTTAGTACAAGAAAAGTATATTTTATAGATTTAATAAAATACATTTATATATATTTATTTATTACAGGTATTGTTTATCATCAATAAAATAAACTTATCATGCCTAAAAAAACAGAAAAGAGAAAAGAACAGAAAAGGGACTATTATTTGAAGATATTTCAATAACAGGTATTGGATGACCAACAACATGTGGGGGAAAAGAATAAGTCTTCCGGTAAGAGAACGAAAAAATTTATTAAAAAACGTTCAAAGCCTAGAAACAGTGTGCAGATTGTGGAAAGTACAAAGAATGCTTCGACCAGAAAAAAGAATATGAATAAAAAAATTGGAAAAAATTAGAAATTACATTCGAAAGACACAATGTATGGTAAAAGAAGGCAGAGTCAGTATAAAGAAATTAGAAGAAGGATGTTTTACAATAGAGTTCTCTTTACTTTCTTGAAAGATATGAAAAAATATAAAAAAGAGCACTATTTTATAAAAAGAAGAAGCAAATTGAAATTATTGCTGAAAAGGCTTTTGAATTAAAAAGGAAATTATGTATTTAATTTTAAACAGAATTCGAACACTAGATAAACCAATCTATTTTATGAAGGCCAAAAGTAAGAACAAAAGAGTAATTAACAGAACTCATTTCTGTGATATTTTTTGGGGTGAATGGAAACACAGTTCAAGTTCAGAGCCTTTCTTTAATGAAGAGAGATATTTTCAGACCAATAATTTATTGCATGCAGTTGATACCAGTGGTCGAGCTTATGAGGTTAAAAATGGTTGTCCTATTGACAAAGAAAAGATGGTTTCTAGAAATATAGAAGAACTAATAGCCGATGAAGTTCTAGAGCGAAGTCCTAAAGCCCAGTGTATACTTGGGATTGCAGTAGTATTTGTAGTATTAGACAGGAATCTATTGATACTTTACGCAATTTCTTACGACAATATAGTAAAAAAATGTTAAACAAAAGATTAAGATGTTGCAAGGAATAGATCCTTTCAGAGTGAGAAAAAATACTGGTTTCCAAGGTCATTCTCTGGCATGTCTTTCTGGGAAAGTATGTCAAAGTGTTTTTCATCATTTCCGGATGTTAGCAGTACATCATTCTCAAATGCGGAAGTTAGTCAGAAGATTGTATTACGCAAAAAGTCCAGCACTAATGTAAAATGAGTTGAACAGTGCTCTTTTGCCTGGGTCAGTATCAGATGTGAAGAAGGTTTGTGGTGAAATTGAGTTTCGTTACTTTGGTCCTGAACAAGAGAGTGCAGAAACTCACACATTAATAGAAGAAAATGTTGAAGAAAATGTGGAACATACTACTACAAAAAATTTTTAAGAAAAAATTACAAAGTTTAAGGTGATTTCAGTTGAAAGGCCAAATTATTCTTGTATTTGTTGATGGCGAACTCACTATAAAATTCAGACTAGGACTGTTGATCTGTATTTAAAAAGTGAAAGAGAAAATAATGATAAGTGGAAGGAATTTGCAACTTATTTGTTGGTAGAGAATTGTTTTGATTTGGGTTCTGATCAGCGTATTTGTAAATATTGTTATAACAAATTAGACAAGAATAAACTGCCAGCTAGAGCTGTCTATAATAATCTAGAGTTGGTAACTATTCCTCCAGAACTGATAGATTTAAATATGTTTGAGTCTATTCTGATTTAATGTGTGCACCCATTCAGGCTATTGTTAATATGGAGCCTAAAACAAGTACATTGCTTCCTACAGATTTACAGAGAGGCTTAAAAGGAAGAGTTGTATATTTACCTCTAGATTTTAAGAAAAATATTGGAACTATTGGTGTAGAGAATGAAGAAAGGAATCCACTAGTTATTATAGATAATAGTGTTCCTACTAAGAGTAAGAACATCTGGCAAGAATTAGTGGATGTTAGGAGTGCAAAAGGCAACATTATATCTGATAAAAAAACAATGATTACTTCAAAAATGTGTATATGGAAGTAGAAGAAATCCTTTTAGGAAATGATACTGAAACGTCAAGAGCACAAATTGAAAATGTGGACATGCCCAAAAGTGAAGAAATCTATGAACATTATAGTGTACATCCACTTCCTTCGAAAGAAGTGATGGGGAATACTATTGAATTATTCCAAATGAAAAAAACAAAGGGTACTCCCAGGAGCGTATGGGAAAAAAGTTTGGAAACTCGTTGTTTTCTGCAGCTGTTCCCAACAGGAAAAGGTGGATGAGATGATGAACAATCAGTGAAGATTCCTGTATCTGAATATCGGACAACAAGATTGTATGCAGAAGATCCAAGATTTCGGCAATGTATCCCGTATAAATTTCATCTTTTGTTTGAGAGTGACTTGTCTGGACTTTCATATGCAGTTAACCACATATTAAAAACAGGAGCACATCTTCAAAATGTTTCTGCAAAGGAACCTATGGATGAAGTACATCAGAGAGACGATCATTTAGAATCTCAGCTGATTAATTTGATGGCATGTCAGCGTGAAACTAATGAGTATTGGTATCGTCGTCATGGAGAACTTAAATGTATGCTAAGGAACTTAGGAACTCCTACATGGTTTCTTACCCAAAGGGGTGCTGAATACACTTGGGATGATTTACTTGAATTTCTTCAAGAGGAAAATTCAAATCTAAAAAATATTGAATACAAGACACCTGGAGAATTGTGCTCTTTGGATCCAGTTAATGTATGCAGATATTGTATTCATAGGTTTGAAGCTATGATGCCTTTTATCTGCAATAAAAATAATCCTCCTCTTGGAGAAGTTGTGGATTTTTTGGGGGAGAAAGGAGTATCAAGCTAGAGTTGCTACTCATATAAAAAAGCTGGTATGGTTCAAGGATGCACCTAAATTTGGAACTGATTCGGATGACACTGTTTTGTCTTTTATTGAAGAATATGTGACGTGCTATACCAAAAAGAACAGATGAAAACACTTTAAGGCAACAAGTCTTACGCTCTCAAAGTCATTGATGTGGAAAATACTGTCGATGAAAGTACAAGTCTAAGGAAAAATCTATACCAAATGTCGTTTTGGATTTCCACGTCCTGTAATATCCTAAGGAAGAGTAAACAGCTTTATGTCAGCTGTGAGACATACCTTTACTTGAAAATCTCCCACAAATACATACAATTTGAGAAGAAGTGAAGAATCCAAATATATCAATGATTATAATCCAGTTGTTCTCTTAATGTGGAATGCTAATATGGATATTCAATATGTTGCGGATAATTCCATTGCTGTTGGCCGGTATGTGATATCCTAAATTACAAAATCAGAAAAGACCGAGTTGAAAGAAATGTGGGAAGAAATTTCGCATGAGAAGAGTCTTAGTAAAAAATTGTACTGTTTTAGTTATCCCATCGAGAAATTGGAGCGTATGAATACTCAGATTGGTTATCATCTGCAAGTTTATATTAAAAATCTAGAAGAATCATTTGGGTGAGTCTTGGTCTTGCTGTAACACAAAATCGAGTACAAGAAATTGAATATTTAGCAGAAAAAGAACCGGGAAGTACAGATATTGCAAAAAAAACATGTTGGACACATATTATCCAAACAGAAGTCATCATCTTGAGAACATATGTCTTTATGAAGTGCTGCAATATTACACTTTTAAATGGAATACTACAGAAAACAGAAATGAAGGAAAATATGCAGTGATTGGTTACGAAGGATGTTTGGTGAAAAAAAGGAAAGGAAATTTGATTAATCACAGAAAACTGAGTTGTGATACTGCTGATAAAAGGGAATTTTACTATTTAGCACTTTTGCAACACTTCAAACCATGGCGTACAGAATTGGAATTACTTGGAGATTTTCAGAGCTATGAAGATTCCTTCAATGCTTGTAAAGATACCATAGAATGTACTGTTTTTCTAAATTATCTCAAAATATTGAACGATGAAATTGATCAAGAAGCTACTATTGCAGCTGAGATTGCTAGACACAGTTCTCAAGACAGTCAAAGTTCTGCTCCACTGAGTCAAGATCCACTAGGACAACCAATTCTTGAAAATGAAGCGGCAATCGCAATGAATGAAGTGGAAACAGCTATGCATCAAGCTCAAGAAGATATTATGGACATAGGAAACTTGAAAGAACAACTAAATGTTGAACAGAAAGAAATATATCAGCAAGTGAGACAACAGATTGACCATGGATTTCGCCATGAAAAGAAAGAATGCACATGCTCATCATTTCAACCTATCCGAATGTATGTCAGTGGTCAAGCTGGAACAGGAAAAAGTGTCTTCATTAAAGTATTGACCAGTTATCTACAGAAAACAACTGACTCACATTTGTCTTGTGTTGTAACTGCTCCAATTGGGTGGGCAGCACACAACATTAAAGGAATTACATTACATAGTTAACTTATGCTACTTGTGGAGCATTAAAATGAATTGGAATATAATAAACTATCTGGAGAAACTTGCTATGAAGTTTCAAGAGTGGTAAAGAAAATGAAACTTCTGATTATTTATGAGGTAAGCATGGTCTCAAACTTAATGCTTGCTTTTGTGCATTTAAGAATGCAGCAAATTCTTAAAACAGTACAATGTCTTATTTGGAGGAAAACATGTGATACTTTTTGGAGATCTACTGCAGCTTACTCTCATAAAACGACAACCAGAATTTAAAACACTTGTGCATGAAGACACCAGAAAGTCTTTGGGAAGTGTTGGAAACGTTAACATTTGGTCATATTTTGAAAACAAAGAACTCATTACAAATATGCGACAGGCAAATGATGTTGATTATGGAATTATTCTTCAAGATATAAAAATTACAGTACTGACAGAACATGGCAAACAAGCTTTGCAAAGTCTACTACTTTCAAACTTGTTTCCAAATGGAAATATAGTTCCTGAAAAAATATATATGAAAATTGCAGTAAATACATCTATAATCTGCTTAATGCCAACACTGTGTGAGTGTTCTATATTCAATGAACAACTTTGGAAGCTAGAAAACGAATGAACAAATAATAAAAAATGTAAGCCATTGATAAAAAAGAGCATGAAGGAATCACTATTATTTTGATGGAAAAATTGAAAACAAAATTGGATTCTTTAGAAAAATCTATATCTAAAACTCCTGGTTTCGAAAATAATCTATATGTATGTGTAAACTGCCCGGTAATTTTACGGCGTAATTTGGATGTAGAAAAAAGGTTTAGTAAATGGAGCAATGGGTAAAGTTGTTGATTTTGTTAATTATCAAAATAGAAATGGAATTGAATTTTTAAAAATTATATTTGATCAGATTGAATAAGTAAAACAAATTGGTTGATGTTCAGTTTGTTTTTTGCTTTTGAAAGATTTATATGTTCATAGAAAACAGTTTACTCTTTCTCTGGTTATGCAGTGACTATTCATAAATCTCAAGGTTTAAGTGTAGATAATGTTTTCGTAAACATTGGAAATACTGTGTTTAAAGAGGGTATGGCATATGTTGCTTTGACCTGAGTCAGAACTTTATCTGGATTGTTTTTGATGGCTTTTGATGAGAGAAAGATTAGGGCAGATGCCAACTGCGTAAAAGATTGTAATCGGTTAAGAAGAGCATATGCTCCCAATTTAGGTGAATATCCTGTATTTGAAAAGTGTGTACTAGGTCGAAAAAGAAGCTATGAGAATATATGTAGTGAAGTTATAGAGAAGGTAAAAAAATCAAGATAATGTTGAGATTGCAAGTAAAAAGAAATTGTCGGGTATCAGTTAGAAAATAGTTCAGGTATTAACTGCTATGCTAATGTAGTCGTCAAAGTTTTTTTCCTTTCTAGAAAGTTTGCAACAGCAAATTATGGAGAATCGTGAAAAAAGATGTTCCTTGTTGCATTGTATTAATGAAAAATTGAGAACTGATAAAAGGAAAATACAAAGTGTTTCTGATATTCGTAATCTTTTGGATATATGTTCTGGTTTACACAATTTACGCAGAATATTCAATAGGATGCTCAGGAATTTCTAATCTATATGCTTGCAGTATTGGAAAATGAAGGAATAGAAATTGAAAAAATCTTTTTGGCCTTCGTTATAAATGGGAACATGAATGTGAAAATTGTATGTTTACATGTAGCACTAACATAGATGCTGAAAGATTTATATATTTGACATTACCAAACTGTAAAACTGTGTCTTTCAACAAACTAGTTAAAGTAGCAAATTAAACATGGAGTGTAACCAATGCAAATCAGAAATGTTATCAACATTTTTTATACAAAGATTTGGACAATATATAATTTTAATGATACAACGTTGTAGAGCTGATGGAAGAAATTTGGAAACTTTAATTAAACATTTTGTAGCAAGTCAACTATCAATATCAGGAGGAACTTTTGTATTTTCCATGATGGTCCTCCTAAAACATCTGGACATTACACTGTCTATTTAAAATGCAAAAAAGGATGGACATATTGTAATGATGCTCAATTGTTTTTTAAACAACGTTTGCCTAACTAATTACCACATTCCTACCTAATATTTTTAAAGCCAAATTTGTAAAAACATAATTTGGCCTATTAGGAATATGTTAAAATGTATTAATGGGATTACTATTGGACAATTTCAGTATAAAGGATTTCAGGAATACCATTTGGCCTAGAGGAAAAGTATAAATTTGAATAAGGGACTTTTTCTTGGACATTCTCACAGCATATACTTTTAAAGAACATCATTTAAAGTATAAGGAAATTATAAAGAATTGTTCATTGAATTAATATTTCAGTTCTTTCAAATTGAAGAAAATTCTCTTAGAAAGAACCATTATATATATATGAAATTTGTATTATATGGTATGTTATTGAGGATGTTGTTTTTATGGCATGTTGAGAAATAGCTCAGTTTATTGATGATATTTTTCACACAGATTTATTTTTCTAATCAATCTAGTTGATTGTTTTTTTGCCCGCTGATTTCTGATGAGTAACATTGAAATCACTGTTTGTACTGAAATTCAATATATTCTGAGAATAGCAAAAAAGGCAAACAAAATAATTCATATAATGTTAAAATTATGTTGTGTTATAAAGAGTATACTATTATATATTATAACTGCATTTTTTCTTCTCTTTCACAGATTCTAATTGTAAAGTACAACATTTTCAGAAATTTAAATTATAAAAAACAAGTACCAAATTGTTAAGCATTTTTTGAAATATACTACTATCAAGGTAAGATTAAGTAATGCAAACACTATCAATGCATTACTACATCTAGCTCTGCACTATGGGGCCCATTAGGATCGCGGACGGACTTGCGTCCGTCCACGACCCCAGAGTAGGAGGGAACCTCTGCATGGCCTGCGGAGTTCCCTCCTGTGCAATTAGGATGTGACCGCCACCATGGCGGTCACATCCTCTATATTTAACATTGCGGCGGGTGCGGCTTCAAGCTGCACCCGCCAAAATGGTAAAAATGCATACATTGCATTTGTATGCAGAAAGCGGCAGGCACCGTGCGGTGCCTGCCGATTACTGCATACAAATGCAGGTACCCCCCATTTACACCCCCTACCCCCCTTCACCCAGGGGCCCCGCAACTGGCCCCTGCAGTGAAGTTCCACATGCTCTTCCATGGCGGAAAACCCACCGCGGCAAAGCATGTTTTGGAACCCATCCTAATATGGCTGGCGGTGTCTGAGAGACACCGCCACCATATTAGAGCTTTTCCGCCGCAGTTGTAAGCCAACCGCGGCGGAAAAGCCGCGGACTGAAACTAGGACCCACCAGCCATCTTAATGTGGCGGTGGGTCTTTGGTGGGTCCGCAGCGGATTTTCCCCATCCTCCGGGCCGGCGGTGGCTTCCGCCGGCCCAGAGGATGCGGAAAATCCGCTATCCTAATAAGCCCCTATGTGTATAAACCTGTAACTAACTACTATGTCAAGTAGTACATATGCAATCTAGGAATCCTTGTGTCTATACAATGCATTTCTTCAATTACCCAAACAGCACTATCTATGTATGCTATCAGTCTGCCAAAACCTAAGCATTTGTAAATTCAGCATGTGTTTTCTGTACAACAGTGAAATTAAACAGAAGGATTAAAACTAACCTTTTAAAACACACAATTTGCTGCATTTCCACACTGGTGAAGAAAGGGGGGGACTGAGGTGACATGTGTGCAAACGGATGTATTATAGTACAATGTGATCATTTTGATCACGGTACTTTACATCGCGGATTTTACAATGCAAGTCATTACAACGACTTGCGTTGGAGGGCGCAGATTTAGGATTATTGTAATTTTCTATTCCAGCACCAGCCCATGTAACAGTAGGGAAGGTGTTGAAATCAAAAATTACAATATTCCCTAACCAACAGCACCATCCAGCGCAAGTTGTAGTAATGACTTGCACTTTAATGGCAGCGTGGTAAAGGTTGTGCGGTGTAAACACCGCGTTGTAAATGACGTTTACCCTGCAAACACACTCTGTGGGTGTTTTAAGTTAGGGGATAAAGTACACTTGAATCCTGAGGGTCCCTGGGGACAAACTAACCCACCAGGTATGTCCAGTAAGTGCCACAGAGTTGCATTGCAGAGAGGTGTAAAATGGGGAATGGCCTTAGACCACCTCTCTGCAACGCAGTTCTATGGTGTTTAATAAAGGGACATGGAGGCCTAGTAGGACCCGGGGACTTTCAGGATTAAAGGGGACTTAATTCCTCTACTTAAAACACGCCATAGGGTGTGGTTGCTCATGTCAATTTAGGCCCCATCCCCTCCCTTCACGACTGTGTAAACACGCCCTATAACCTTTTTATGTTGGAGATTAAGTCACCTTGAATCCTGAGGGTCCCTAGACTCCAACTAGTCCACTACGTATGTCCGAGAAGCACCACAGAACTGCGTTGCAGAGAGATATAAAAAGGGCCATGACATAGACCACCTCTCTGCAATGCAGCGCAGTGGTGCTTACTGGAAGCATGTATTCTCTTTAGAACAATGAAATTATTTTATTAACTAGACAAATATCAAAGGAATGGCCTAAACCGAAAAACTAGTACAAATAGAATATTTTGTGCAGTATGTATGCAAACTTCTAATCACCTACATAGAATTGATACACTCTTTTAAATACTCAGTTCGTAACTAAGGATACCTTTTGTCTGTCCCAAGCACTTGTCCATTCACCCATTCAGCACTATGTAGGTATCCTATCACTTTGCCAAAAACTAGCCATTTGTAAATCTATTGTGCACTCTCTATGCAGTACTGAAATTACTCTAGTTATTACTTATATACTTAAGGATTGGCCAAGCCACTAACCCTAGTACAAGTCAATTTCTTCTTATAGTATGCAAGCATACCTGCAACAAGCTACAAACTATGAATACACTGTTTTAAATACCCAGTTAATACCTATGTAGTGTTGGAATCCCTCTGTTATAGGATCCCAAATAACCTGAGAAAAAAAAATATTTGATTGGTTCATAACATTTCCCATTGTAACTATTGAAGGACCACAACCATTTCAATCATTCTTGTTGGAGCATCACTCTCATGCAATTCTTCAATCAACCAACTAGCAATATGTTCTTATGGTATCAGTCTGCCAATACCTAAGCACTTATGGGGCAGATTTAGAAGCTCTCTGTACCAACAATATGTCACTTTTTGTAATGTACTGACGGCGCCAGACACTCCTTCATATTTACAAGGAGAGGAGAAGGCACCCTGCATAGCTTTTCTTCTCCTTGTAAATACGACCTCTTCATACAAAGCACTTTGCATTGAAAGGGCGTTCCATCTGTGTTTCTGTGGGTGTTCCCATGCACCACTCATAGAACAAACACATCTCCAGATTTATCATAAATGATAAATCTGGAGATGTGCGTGAATACTGCACCATCTTCCAGTTGGTGTAGCGAGGCACAACAAGGAGAATTGTTTTCATTTCTCCTAATTTTTTCCTCTTTTAATGTATGCTGCATTTCACAGCATACATTGAAACGAGGAAAATGACTTTACTGATTGTTTTTGTGCAGGAAGGTGTCCCTTCCTGCCCAAAAACAATTTCCCCACAACACAAACATCCTTGCACCATGGTACAAGGGTGCCTGTGTCAGCACATGGCTACAGTTTTTGCAGCAGTGCAGAGGGAAGCACAGTTGCAACATATTCATGTACATATGTCGCATCCCTGTGCTTAAGAAGTGCCACAGCACAGTGCAGCTAAAGAGCTTGCAGTGTCACGCTGTAGCACTTCCTTATAGTTCTGCACTTATACATTCGCCATACACTAATAATGCATTATTTCAGTCAATTATGCTCTTCACATATATTCAACCAAACTTTCACACATTAACATACGAATATAGTTCTTTCTTTAACCAGAGCAGTTAGTTCTGAGAAGAACTTTTTTTCTTTTATATTTTTATTGTCTTTTTCTGAACAATTTTATATTTTTTTGGTGTCTAAAAAAAATGAAAAAAACAGTAAACTTCAGGAATTGTTACATTCCCAAAAAACAAAGCAAACTAAAAACTAGCAACAATGGTTCCATTGCACAGCACAAACTGCATCGACATACTGCTCCCCAAAACAAACACGTTTCTTGCACTTGACGCAGTGCTGTTCAAGAAAACCAAACTCGGAGGAGGAGCTACGCGGGCATCCAAGATGGTCGCGTGAGCAGAGGGCTCCCGAGACCCGCGCCGCCCTCATCCATCTATCCTTCCGATATCCTGATTATTTTGATGGGCTCTTGAAGATCTACTTCTGCTGATCCTGCTGCACCTTTCAGGGCTGAGATAGGACTTCGGGAACCATTTCTACGTCGTCATACATTTTCTGGCCTAACCCTGGACGGGACCGGGGTCTCTGCTGCTCTGGCTGGCCGAGACGTAACTCAACAACAACGGTCGCCGGACATCTGCTCCACCAGTGCCACTGTCACTTACACTTTTGGTTTTCCTTCCACCTCTGAGCTGACTGCCTAGGACGTACTCCTCATTTCTGACCGCGGTAGCCTGACCCGCTGTGCTTTCAGACCATAACCCTGGTCTCGCAGGCTACAATTTTTGGCAGAAGTGCTGCTTTGGCGACCTGCAGATCTCTGCCATTTACACCAGGTCCAGGGAAACCCTTCGGGGCGCTGCTTCCAATATGGCGACTAAACTCGATACTGGGAAGCGCAAAACAAAGGTGCCGACTCGTGGGGGCTCGGTCCAGTCCAACGTTATGGACCGCTACACGCAACCGAAAGGCTCCCCCAGTGCTGCTGGCCGTAGTCTTGAAGACCCGAGGACGGACCTGGCGGCGACGTCAAAGGTATCCCTCCAGGATCTCATGGCCGCCATCGCTGGGATCAAGACGGACATGGGACAACAGTACGAGGCCATTGTATAGAAGATTGACACGGTGGCGGTTGATGTCACCCTCATTAGAGCGGACTTGGCTAAGACCAATGAGAGGGTCAAAGCCTTGGACCTTAAGGCCTCCAGTCTTGTCACCGACATGGCGGATGCGCAAACGGAGATCGGCAACCTGCGGTCATCGCATGATCTAATGGCCAGACGTCTGGAGGAGTACGACAATAGGGCCCGGTGGAACAACATTCGCTTAGTTGGGGTACCTGAGGACAGTGGTGCTACTTCTGTGGATCTATTGGTCGAGGACTTAATTGTTACTCATCTTGCTCCCGCAGGCCTTAGTAAGTTTTTTGCGGGTGAGCGTGCATACCGCTTCCCGGGTGGACAGACCAAGCCGGGGGCTCCCCCGAGGCCTAATATCGCTAGGCTATTCCACTTTCGGGATAGGGACGCTATCCTTTAGGCCTCTCGTAGGCATGGCCCACTGGAATTTGAGAACAGCTCCATTTCTATTTACCCTGATTACACTCCTCAAGTGCAGCGGCAACGGACGGGATTCCAGGGAGTGAAACGTCGATTGCGGGACTTGGGACTTAAGTATGCGATGCTGTTTCCAGCTCGCCTTCGCATCGAGTACCAAGAACGTACTTTCTTTTTTGACCGACCGGACAGTGTTAGCGACTGGTTAGACTCATTGCCCAAGGAGGACGCTGGAAGTGGAGGCCCCGGAGGCGCGGACGGAGGTGCATCGGCACGGGAGTGACATTTTGGTTCCGGAGGTCCGGTTCTGGGTCGCATTTATCGACAGAGTATTGTTTATATTTTCTTACTGCTTAGGCCCGGGGGTGGGGCGGGGTGGGATTGTCTCTTCCTTCCTCCTCAGGGGTTCTTTGTGTAGAGTTTTATGAAGGGGCGACAGGCACACTGCAGTTTGGGGTGGCTTTTTAGTCAGCAGGGGTGCAGGGTGGGGGTTGTTGTAACGGGTTGTTGGTTGGGGGTGGAGGGAGGGGTTGTTTTTGTTTTTCCTTGTCTGTATGTTTTTTTCACGTGGTATCATCTCATCTACCTTTATCCTTCTGTTCTGGGGTTTCGAGAGGGGATGGTTCGGGGGCTCTACTGGGACGGGGGGGTGATTTGAAATTGCTGTCTTGGAACGTTAATGGTCTGGGTGACAGGATCAAGCGTGGTATAGTGCTTCAATTTGTTAGACGTCATTCCCCTGATATAGTTCTGCTACAGGAGACCCATTTGATAGGGAACGCTTGTAAGGCCCTCGATCGACGAGGCTACCGACTAGTGGCGCATGCTGGCTTTACATCCGGCTCCCGGGGGGTTGGCATAATGGTTAAATCCTCCCTGCCCCTTGAAATCGATGAGGTCGCCCTTCTTGATCGGGGCCGATATGCTGCTGTCTCGGGGCCGTGGGAGGGGAAACTGATTATAATTGTCACTGTTTAAGTTCCCCTGGGACTCCAGGCCACCACCTATGCCGATCTTGGTAAGACTCTCTTAGGGCTCCCGGATGGTATCCTCATATTGGGTGGAGATTTCAATTTGGTGGTTTCGGGTGAGTGTGACCGGCTGCGCCCCAGGGTTTTGCCATCGTCTCAGTTGTGGCTGACTGAGTTGCTTGAGACATTTGGGTTTGTGGATGTCTGGCGGATGTTGAACCCCACGCAAACTCAATACAATTTCCACTCTGGTGCACACGGCAGCCTCCCGAGGATTGATTACTTTCTGATGTTAACTGCCCATACCTCCTTGGTGCGTGAGGTTCGTCATCTTCCTAGGGGTATCTCTGACCATTCCCCCCTGATGCTTGAGGTTTCAGTGGGATGCTTTTGTGGGAGTAGGGTCCCCCCCCTCCATCCTTGGCATTTTAGGAATCCTCAGCTCCGTTCGGAACTTGTCAGGGCTATTGACTGTTATTTTGATGAGAATGAGGGGTCCGTCTCTTCCCCTATTTCCTTGTGGGTGGCCTTCAAGACCGTAATACGGGGTTCTGCACTGTCCTTTATTGCCGCTGACAAGAAGGCCAAGAGGGAAAACTTGTTAGCCCTTGAGGCCGAAATTACCTCGCTTGAAAGTGAATTGGGTGGTGATGATACCCCTGCAATTTTGCACTCCTTACCGCTGAAACAGGCTGATTATAGGGCCCTGGTGACCGATGCTGCTAAGGTAATGCGCACGAATCAACTGGGCAGGCTCTATGATGTGGGTGATAAGGCTAGTAAGCTGTTGGCATGGTTGGATAAATCTGAGAGAATGAACCGTGTGGTGCCCGTGATCACCCGTGAGACTGGGGAATGCGTGTCTGATCCGGGAGAGATTGTTGAATGCTTTGTGGACCATTTCCAAACAGTATACCGATCGGTGAGTGATAGAGACGAAGCTGACTCCCGCTTGCTTCTGCGCAATATTGCGCTGCCCTGTGTGTCAGAGGAGGATAGGTCCGCCTTGGACGCGCCTATTACGGTGGATGAGGTTGCAACCTCCATACGATCCTTGCGTTCGGGTAGGGCTATGGGGCCTAATGGTCTACCCATCGAGCTATATAAGCTCCGGCCTGATAAGATGGCGACCCATCTGCGCAATATGTTCGTTGATGCCTTTGAGGCGGGCCTCCTTCCCCTTGATCAACTATAGTTGTCATTTACAAGGACGGTAAGCCTCGTGATCGTTGCACTTCTTATCGCCCTATTTCGTTGCTCAACGCCGAGCCTAAGATCCTGGCTAAAGTCCTTGCTAATCGCTTACTAACAGTTATTTGCGACTTGATCCATCCGGATCAGTCCGGTTTCATTCCTCATCGGAATACAGCGCTCAATCTCCGTAGACTTCACGGCGTTCTCGCGAGAGCTGGGACCCTTACTGAACCCGCCATCTTGGCCTCACTGGATGCCGCAATGTCCTTTGACACCATTGAGTGGCATTATTTGTGGGCGGCCCTCTTGAAGTTTGGTTTTGGCCCTAACTTTATCGCGTGGGTACAGCTTCTTTATGAACGACCGTTGGCCCAGGTAGTTGTTAACGGCAGAGTCTCTGGATCGTTCACGTTGGGGCGCGGCATCCGACAGGGATGCCCGTTCTCTCCTCTCCTTTTTGCTTTGGCATTGGAACCACTGGCGGCGTGGCTTCGATGGGAGCCTTCGATTAAGGGGATCCGGTGGGCCCTGAACCTTGAGGATCGCGTCTCTCTCTACGCGGACGATATTCTTCTTTACTTTACTTTCCCTCAGAAGTCCCTTAACGTGCTCTTTGATGTCCTTACCTCATTTGGGAAGAACTCGGGGCTCGTTATTAACTGGACTAAATCGTGTGTGTACGTTATAGCGGGGGAGCTGCCTCCGCTACCCCGTAGATTTCTGATCCAAGTGGCAGAGACTGGGTTCAAGAATTTGGGAATTTTCATCTCCCTGGATCCCTCTGTGCGATATGACCGTAATCTCTATGTTCCTCTCCGGCACCTTAAACGGGACGTTCAATGGTGGAGTGGCTTGCCTTTGTCCCCATTGGGACGTGCGGCCCTTTTCAAAATGATGTCCCTTCCTAGATTTTTGTACGCCTTGCAGAATTTCTTTGATCCTGTTCCCTCTCGCTACTTTCGCGAGGTTGAGGGGCTTCAGAGACAATTGATTTGGGGCAGGCGGGCTCGTATCTCCTTATCTAAACTCACGCTTCCATGGTACGATGGTGGCATAGCCCTCCCGGACATCAAGCGTTACTATTGGGCCTCACAGTTGAGTGCGATCAATCACGTGACGTATTCTCCGTATGGTACAATAAGGGTTCTTCAAAGCACAGAGATGATTCTCCAAAGATGCTCAAAGAAGAATGATTGAAATGGGTGGGATCCTTCAATAGTTACAATGGGAAATGTTATGAACCAATCAAATCTTTTTTTTTCAGGTCACATCGGATCTGCGGACGTGCGCACACGCAGCATTCACCCTACGTGATTTTGCTAGATTGCAATTAAAAGTAATATAAGTTTATTACAAGTAAACATATATTATTTTTATAAATACCTTAGATAATGTCTTGCCCTAATATGTATATTAAAGACATATAAATATCATTTTAGACTTAAAAAAAATTAGCAGGAGTCCCGCATCCATCGCGCTGAACATGTATATGACATTACACGGAACCCATCACCGCACAAGCATCACGTACAGTAATGTGCATGTGTCGCGGATACGCGTGAGCTGGAGTCGCAGACTGGTCGCATAGCAACCGCACACATCTCTGAAAATACTCACCCATTGCACACTGTACGCGGATCCTTCACAACATTTCTAAAATGACTGCTAGAACCCGCGCACCGATTGTGAAGGGTAAGCTTTGGTGCGAGACTCCAAAAACAAATTTGAAAAAAAGATAATATAAATATATTAAAATAAAAAAAAAATAAAAAACAATATTTCAGTTTCAATATTTTTAAAAACAGTTTTATTCTATTTATATAAAAAATGGTATTTAATAAATAAAATATGTAATAAAAAAATTACAAAACGGTAGAAAATCAGTATAAAAAAATACATATAGGGCCAGATGTAGGTAATTCTACCAATTCTAAAATACAGAATTTTACAGAATCAGTATTTTAGAATCGGTAAATGGAATGTAGATAAAAAATCGGTAAAAAATACTGATTCTGTAAAATTCTGAATCGGGCAATCGTTTTTTACCGAATCGGTATTTTCCTAATCGGTATGTACCGAATAGGTATTCCCCATTCATTCCTATGGGCATTTTGGCCCATAGGAATGAATGGGAAATACCGATTCGCTAAATACTGATTCGGTAAATACTGAATCAGGAAAAAAACAAAAGTGAAACTTAAGTAGGCAGCCAATCAGGTGCTTCCACCCTCCCCGTCGCTACCAGGAAGTGGCTACACAGGCAGCTGCAACTAATTAGAAGCTTCTGGAGAGGCAGTTGGAGCTGAGCTGAGTCCCTGAGCAGCGGAAAGAGTTCTTTGCACTTTTAAAACTTCAAAATGGCAAGCAGCAAAGAGATAGAGCAGCCAGAGAGGAGGAGGAAAATGAAATTCAGCAGCATGGAGCTGCAGTTCCTTGTTGAGGAGGTGGTGAAGGTGCACCAAAAACTGTTTGGCAGGCAGTCCCTCACTGTGGCAGAATCTGCCAAAAGGAAACTCTGGCTGGACATACTTGATAAACTTAATGCAGTTGGAGTGACAACCAGAGACACAGAGGACCTGAAAAAGAGATTCTACGACCTCAGTAGCCAAACTAAAAAAAAATTGGCTGAACTCCACAAGCAGGCAACCAAAACTGGTGGAGGCAAGAACCCAGCACCCCCCCCCCCTAACTGACCTTGAGGAGATGGTGGCTTCAACCATTGAACCTGACAGCGTCTGAGGACTGGGAGAAGTAGACAGCTCAGCCAGAGTTGCAAGCAGAAAATGTAAGACGCATGCACAGCATTTCCCCCTATTCCATCATCCTTACCTTTACCCTTTGTGGCCAAGTGAACGCCAGTCCAGTACTGCTAGCACTATACAGGAGCAATGCATCATGGTACATGTAGTTAGGGAATGTAAGACCATGTCAAACAGCACAGCAACCAGCAATTTAGGGAAATGATTGCAGAGAGAATAAAGCTAAAGTCAGAAATATTTTATTGTAGTGACTGTGAGACAGTAGCGCTCAGCTAATGTATGCTCATATGTCCACAGGTGACACATCTCGCAGGCATTCCCAGGAGACTGAAGGCACAGCACCATAGAGGGAGGAGAGTCAAGAGCCAGGTCCAAGTACACAGGACATCTCACAGGACACAGGTGCACCAAGTAGCCAGCCTCCTGCACAAGACGCAGAAATAGCGCCAGAGTCCCCTGAAAGATCACAATCCCCTCTGTTGCTGTCATCCCCAGAAATGCCAGTATCACAGCATGAGACAACACCTGCATCACAACCAAGCAGGAGGCATGTTGCGTCCCCACTTTTAGAAATGGAGTCATCAGCAGGTGCCATGGAGGGGTTAGAAACACACACCTTGCCTGTGGATGGTAGCTCTGCACACAGCAGACCAGTGCAGAGGTGGCCCATACTAGAGCAAGACGCCGCAGAGTCCAAGAAAGCAGTGCATCTGCATGTGTGGAGGGTCCAAGTGTGTTCCGTGGCTTGGAGGGGAGCATGGTAAGAATCCAGAGGATGCAGGGAAAAGCCATCTTGTCTTGCCAACGCCAAATGAGGTCCCTGAACAAAAACATGGGAGACATAGGAAAGGGCATCAGAGAACTAGTAGAGGTTAAGAAAAAAAAAGCTGCAGGGATTCAAGAAATGACCCAATCGGTGCAGCTGCTATGCACCAAACTGGACAACGAATTAGCATCAAGGCTCAAGGAAAGGCAGCGTGTGTACCAACAAAACAAAGCAATCAACCGCCTGGCCACAGCCACATCCCTGCTATGCCGGAGAAGCATAAACATGCAAGAGGCTGTAACCCAAAACAGCAATGAGGTCACTAGGGGCATGGGCAGGATGACCAGTGCTCTGGAGGCTCTGTTAAATGCCCAAACAGCACATACTGCTGCCCTGGATGTGCCAGAGAGTAATGAGAGCACAAGCAGGAGCAGCATGGCAAGCTCCCTTGTCCCAGAGACCAGGAGGAGCAGCAGGCGCCATGCTGAGGCTACAGGCCAAACAGAAAGTGAGCACAGTGAGCACCATACAACTGACACTGGGAAGTGAGGACGCAAATAACTTTTACAGTTCATGTTGAAGTGACCCAGGACTCACATAATCCAATTTAAATATTTTGTGTTGCACATTTGTGCTTTAGGAACCCACTTAATCACACAACTAAACTACGTTGGTTGCATACTCCACCTGTCGGTGTGTTTTTACTTACTTAAAAAAAGTTGTGTGTGATCCCATCCCGTCTGAGTCTGCCATCAGTTGGTGTTGCAACTCCAGATGTGTGTGGTTCAGGCACTACTTGCTCATCATCATGGTCCTCATAATCAGAGATATCCACTTCGGTGCCCTTCTTAACCGCAGGGTTGTGCAACATTGCACAGGCTGCAATCATCTTGCAGCCGGTGATTGGTGTGTACTGGCGGGCCCCTCCACTCTTATGTAGGCAGCGAAACCTGCTCTTCCACAGACCAAAGGTGCGCTCCACAATGTTTCGGGTAGATATGTGTGCCCTGTTGTATCTCCTCTGGATGGGTGTTGAAGGGTTGAGGTAGGGTGTGAGGATTAAAGACCGGAGGGCATATGCACTGTCCCCTATTAGTAACAAGAAAAAACTTTACTCACATGCACACAAACACATCCATCTGCAATAGGTATCATGGGAGTTTCACACAGTGTCTTACCTAGCAAGTATCCGCCGCCGAATTCCCCCGCTCGCTGTCAGGCGTGCATAGATCCCACTTTTTTGGAAGATGTAAGAGTCGTGGGTACTCCTGGAAAATTTGGCTACTAGGTCCGTGATTATGTATTTGGCATCACAGATCACCTGTACATTTATGGTGTGGGTGGACTTCCTGTTCCTATGCATGTACTCTGTGACAGCAGGTGGACAAATAGGTATGTGGGTGCCATCAATACAGCCAATGATGTTGGGGAAATGCGCCATCTGATAAAAGTCAGTCTTTGTCCTGAGCAGTTCTGCATGCCTTGCAGGGAAGCTGATGTACTGATGCATTCTCTGCATTCTATGCACCTGCACATGGGGTGGAATTGCGTGCGCCCTTGGGGTTGGGTGGTCCAACAGTGGGTGGAGGTCCCTGATAGGGTCCAGGATGGTTTGGGGGTCTAACCTGTACCTTTGTAGGATATCTGGCTCAGTTAGCTGGAATAGGGTGATCCTCTGCCTGTACACCTGCTCCTCCCTTCTCCAGACCCTCTCTTCTTCTGCCTGTAGCCGTAGCTGCCTCACAATAACATAGAATGCCGCCATTCTGGTGAAACTGTTGCATTTTGGGCCCTTTTTTGGGGTAAATGTATGACATTGTTCTGCATTCTGTCCATCAACTATGGTTTTTGCATTTGTCACCCAGAGTGGGATGGGTATGCTCAGACGTGATTCCCATGCTCTCCACACCACTGGATTCAAGCAAGCCGGGCTGAAAATGGCTAAAATGCCAGAAACCGGTCCTCGGAAGCTTGTTTCTGGTCCAGGGAAGGCATGGCTTGGCAGTTCGGGCTGGACTGTTCCCATGAGGCACAGGGTCAGACTGATTTGCATATGGCCATGTCTGAACTGGGGTGGTGTGGAGTGCAAAAAAACGATGGATTTAGGCCCAGATCTCTGTACTGGGGTGAATGTATGACACTGTTCTGCATTCTGTCCATCAACTGTGGTTTTTGCATTTGTCACCCCGAGTGGGATGGGTATGCTCAGACGTGAGGCCCATGCTTTCCACACCGGTGGATTCAAGCAAGCCAGGCTGAAGACGGCTGAAATGCCAGAAACCGGTCCTCGGAAGCTTGTTTCCGGTCCAGGGAAGGCATGGCTTGGCAGTTCGGGCTGGACTGTTCCCATGAGGCACAGGGTCAGACTGATTTGCATATGGCCATGTCTGAACTGGGGTGGTGTGGAGTGCAAAAAAACGATCGATTTAGGCCCAGATCTCTGTACTGGGGTGAATGTATGACATTGTTCTGCATTCTGTCCATCAACTGTGGTTTTTGCATTTGGGCCCTTTTTTATAGCCTGCACCTGGTTACCACCTGATTTCAATCCATGGTAAATACAGACTCTTAAAAACCGAATTTCATGCAAATTCGGTAATTAAGAGGTTACCTACATCTCAATAGGCATTTTTACCATTTCTTAATTTCCGATTCGGTAAATTTACTGATTCGATAAAATTACCGATTCGGTAACTTCACATATTTGGTAAATTTATCGAATCGAAATATTTACTGAATCGGAAACTTTACCGATTCGGTAAATTTACTGATTCGGAATATTAACCGAATCGGAGACTTTACCGATTCGTATGTTTTTGTGTCCCCTACATCTGACAAGCCAAATACAGGTCGGTAAAGGCCGAAAATCGGTATTTTTGGCCTTTACCGACTGGTATTTGGTTACCTACATCTGGCCCATAATTATTATTACATTTAAAAATTATCATTTAAAAAACCTTAGAAATTCACAGAAAAAACCATAGGTTTCAAGGCTGTTATGGTTAACTGGACATTTCCCTCATAAAAAAACACTGAAATTCCTCTGTTATAGTTAGTTCTGCTAACTATAACTCGTGCGCCCGCAATGCACTGCTGATGATGTCACATAATATATCATTCAAGACACTCACTATTTCCCGCTCCGCTACTCATCCATAGAGTTACTCACACACCTAGTCAGTCATGCAAAGAATCAATCACATACCCATTTACTCATGTGTACAGTTATACACACCAGCTCCGTTATTCTTAGACTTACCACATCACTTATTTATACAGATAATAACAAATATTTACTGTCACTGATAGAAGCAGACACTTATTTATACACCCACTCTTAAAATAACTTACTCTCATGTATAGTCATTTTTATATACTCCAACGCTCACATCTAATGCCTTAAAACATACGTAGTAACTCACAGATATACCACTGAGACATTTATTTACTCACCAACACACCCAAAGACACACAGCCCTATGCAGATGCCCTTTTTAATCCATACAACCACTGAATCACCCACTCAGACATCTATGCACAGACTCATACACCCCCTCACACAACCACCCACACTGACACTCAGGGAGCCATAAGATACTCAGACTACAAATCAATAAAATAGATAGACACTCATGTAGCTATTCAGCAGTCCATGCTGTTGCTTACACACCAACAGAGAGACTAATACAGACTTTTACACAGTTTAATCACTAATCCATGCATTCAGTAAGACACATTCAATCACTTAAACAGTCGGTCACGCACATACAAAATAATTCCTTTAGGCTCTTGTGATGGCATTCATTCTTCAATACACCTTGGCATAAATATATAAAACATATTTAACCTTTACAGAAACCCGCATTCACTGGAAGATGTCATGAGTGATATCATCAGTGATGTCATTTGAGATGTCATCAGTGACGTCATCAGTGATGTCACTGACCATGCCATGAGTGATGTATTATGGGACATCATCAGCAGTGCATTGTGGGCTCGCAAGTTATAGTTAGTTCAGTTCAGTTCAAAACCTTTATTTCGGTCACTAGGACCATCAACATACAAAGATAAAGAGAACTGCATTATGAAATTTTATATATATATATATATATATATATATATATATATATATATATATATATATATATATATATATATATATATATATATATATATATATATATATATATATATATATATATATATATATATATATAACCTACTGGCGATAGCCAGTAGGTATATATAGTTAGGACCTAGTTACCATAGGAAATTCTGAACATTCTATTAGGAATAACTTTGGCGCCGATTGAGGGATCTGCCTGTAATTTTCCCTAAATTTGCCTCGCTGCGCTTGGCTCCTTCCCTAAAAATTCCGGGGGGAATCGTCAAGCGGGAGCCGAGAAAGCAGGGGGGTCCCAAAACGTGTTTTCCCCATGTTAATTTCCATAGGGACCTTCTGACAAGGCTACAGCTCGAACGGCTGAAACTGAATTACACCAGATTTGGCAAAATGGTAGGGACTGGCATGCAGCAGTGCCTTTTGTATGTTTGGTGAAAATCTCCTAAAGTATTTCTTGAGAAAATTGAATTTGAAATTTTTCAAAACTCATTATCTTTGGGACCTTTAGACACGGCTACAGCCCGAACGGCTGAACGGAATTACCCCAAACTTGGCAAAATGGTAGGGACAGGGATGCAACAGGCCCCGTACTAATTTCAAAAAGATTGTCCCTCACTAATTTGGTGTTGCTGTTCTCTGGTGCAATGTGGTATCTCATAGCAAGTATATAAAGAATTCTATAGATGAAATACGATAGATTAATTCACATGTCGTTCGAATGAGGTTACAGGTACATCATACTTTGTTTGTAATTTCAGGTACCCTGCACACACACGCTGAGGGGAGAATAAACTTTTTCTCATATGGTCCTGAGGAAGGTGGTCAGAATCCACCGAAACGCGCGTAGACCTGGCTTGGAAATACACAATTAATATCTGTGTCACCTCAACCTTAGAAATTGTTTTTGGGTTTGAAAAGAGTGTAGAAATGTAAGAATGAGTAAGTGTGTATGGTGTTTGGTGTGTGTCAGACAGGGTCTTGTTCTTCACTGTATGAACACTTGTTGTGTTTTTTTAAATACATTGTAAAGATAAAGGTATTTCTCACTGTATTTTAATGTTGATCTGATTATAACCTATGTTTATGAATTGATGAATACATAAGGTAAAGAATTAAAAAGAAGAAAAAATATTTTTGATATACTACAGAAAAAGAATAAAAATAATAAAATATTTAAAATGAGAGAACTAATTTTGTTATATCTGTGTTAATATGAAGGCTAACTGATTGACTTTATGAGCCACGCCACATAGGAAAGTAAAAATTGACCACGGGGGAATTTCTGTATTTTTTCATTCATGTTGTCCTCTCTTTTCCCCGGTCATTAAATTAACCATAGAGGGGGTCCCAAAATGTATGCTGTTGCATTCACGGTTTTTTAACTGTGGGACATAAGTTTGAATTTAGGAGCGGAATTAGTTTTCCTTTTAGGCTGGAATTATATTGCTGTGAGATATCTGTGCACCAGGGTGGTCGCGCTGAGTGAGTGTTCTGACTAATTGACTTGTTGTTACCTCCTTAAAAGTAAAATTCTTCATACAATAGATATGGAATAAACTTCCATCATTATGGATAAACTTGAAACATTTGGGCTCTCTGATGAGGAGTTCACCTCCCTACTAGGATTAGTGGCTGATGGGAGAATCACCACATCAACTACATTAGGGGATAATAGTGAATGTCAAAATCTTTTAAACTTAAAGAAAAAAATGAAACGCATAGAGTCACATGCATTTTACATGCTTGCATACCTCAAAGAGGGAGTAATTCCATCTGGCCTGAGGGTTCGCAATGCTCTTGCTTTGTTCATTGAAATTCGTAAGTTTCTGGAGCGGTGGTCTCTGATTTCAAACCGCTGCTCCAGAGACTGGATGTGGTTAAATATTGAAACCGCCAGAGACTTAATGACAGCTCTCAGCAAAGAAATCCAAGATCTAGAAGATAAGCTACAAACCTCTACTGCTGTTGATGACGCAAAAAACAACCTTGAAAAGATCCAATCTGAGATGAAAGATTTTGACACATACTTAACCAACAAAAAAAACGAAAAACTAAAGAAAGATGTACTTTGGTTCACGAAAGAAAAAATCTACCCCTATTTGAACCCAAGCTACTACCAAGGAGGGAATCAGGCTAGTTATAACCCTAACTATGATAACACTTATAGGAGAAACTATACTAAATTTTCAGACACTGGTTCCTCCGACTCTGACACAGATAATTACCAAGACCCGGGGAGGGGATGTTTCAACTCCAGACCTCCCTTTAGAGGTAGACAAGGATACCAAAACACCCACACTCGTTTTTTTTTATCCAGAGGCCCGTACAGGGGAAAAACTGTGCATTGGCAACAAGACGGGGGGGGGACATCAAATGATGAGCCCTCAACCTCAGCAACAATATGTAAAGATGGAAATCAACAATATTGGTGGTAGACTCAAATGACAATGAAAGTGCAGATAAATCAAGGGATACAATGCCAATCTAAAACCTATCATCTATTAATAATTAAGAAGTAACATTATTGAATCGGGGTCTATCATTTGTTCCTTGTACTCCTTTGAATAAATGTATACTTCATGAAGACCTTTTTGCATTTTTCAGAAATGTCAGACTTAAGAAATTCTTCGAAGATAAAACAAGAGAAGAAGAAAATCTTAATTTGTCTGGTTGTAAACCACCTTCGAGCTTTACACCCACACTAGACATGGTGGGACCCGAAGTTCAAATTTTTGAACGGAATGTAATACAAGACATTACGCGTCTCTTGACAGGTACTAACAGACCTAATTTCAATTCATCAAAACAGGAAACTTTAGCCCTCAAGAACATTGAGACAAATACCAATCTGGTAATAAAACCCTGTGACAAGGGTGGGGGCATTACTATTTTTGATAAAAGTGAGTATGACAAAAAGATGTTAGATATGCTGAGTATTGAGGAACATTATAGGCCAGCACACCCGAGGGAATTACAACGCCTTAATACAACCATAGGAGAAATAACCAATGCCGCATTTGAAGAGGGATTCATTTGTGAAGACGAATTAATCTTTCTGAATAAAACTTGTCCAGTAGTTCCAGCATTATGTGGTCTACCGAAGACACATAAAAATGAAATTAGTCCCCCTATGCGACCGATTATTTCCACGATTGGGTCAAGCACAGAGCCCTTGTCAAAATACGTGGATAAGTTTTTGTGTCCACTGACGCAAAGATATGAATCATTCATCCGTGACACAGGAGACATGATCAACAAAATAGAGGGCATTGCCTTTAATACAGCTACTGACATACTAGTAACGCTTGACATTGAGGCGTTGTATACCAACATCCCTCGGTGTCAGGCGTTACAGGCTCTGTCATCTCTATTACACAGATACCCTGAAAATCGACCTGACATGTTCATTTTGCAATGCCTAGAGGTTGTCCTGCTAAACAAGTTTTGACTATGATGGTGCCCTTTACAAGCAGGTGAAGGGCACCAGCATGGGAGCTTCTTGCGCCCCAAGATATGCGAACGCCTACATGGGCGAATGGGAACTAAGAAATGTGTATAATGAGGTTGCCCCCTTTTTTGAAAATGTTCATTTATGGCGCCGATTCATTGATGATATTTTTTTTGTTTGGCGCGGTACTGAGGTCCAATTGAAAGATTATACATTATGGTTAAATTCTAGTGAACCTAATCTTAGGTTCACTTCCAATTACCATATTGACAAGGTGGAATTTCTGGATATAGAGATAAATGGCAGTAGTGGAGTATTAGAAGTAAGCCTATTCAGGAAACCGACTGCGAAAAATACTATTCTCCAGTTCGGGAGCTTCCACCCACACTGCCAAAAAGACTCAATTCCCTTTGGCGAATTCCGTAGGATACGCCGAAATTGCACAAATTTGACAGAATATCAACGCCACGGAGAAGCACTCAAAATGCGATTACTCACGAGAGGCTACCCCCATCGATTGATTCGACAACCATTCAAAAGAGCAAAGTACTATGACCGGGATTCTTTACTGAGTGGTACCAAACGGAAACCCTCAGATAGAATCACCTGTGACATCAACCATTCATCATTGAATTATAAAATCAAAAATATAATCAATAAGAATTGGGGTAAACTAGAAACAGAGGAAAGCGATATTCATCTTTCAAAACCTCTAGTGGCAAATAGAAGGAACAAGAACTTAAAAGACCGTTTAGTCCACACTAGAAACAAACAAAAGGCAGGCAGTATCCAGACATCCATAACAGGACAGAATCCGGTGCTTGGCAACCATAAATGCGGATCATGCCATGCATGTGATGCCGCAATTATAACCGACTCAATGAAATACAACAACTTCAAAGTAAACTTAAGTTCACTGACAAATTGCAGGAGTAGCAACGTTATTTACATCATTCTATGCCCATGTGGCCTCGCCTATATTGGCGAGACCGGAAGGGAATTCCGCACCAGATTTAGTGAACATAAGTCAGCAGTGAGAATGAGAAAAACATCAGCACCCCTAGTACAACACTGTATAGACTTTAATCACAATTAAGTGGAATTACGCTGGTGCATATTAGAGAAAGTGCAATACAAAACAGGCCAATTAATGGAATACACACGCAGAAAACGCGAGAGCTTTTGGATTTTTCAGTTTGATAGTGTACGTAGGGGACTCAATGAAAATATAGCTTGGTATGTTACTAAACACACGTAAAGTGGCAAGCCCTGTCTTAACTCCCCAAACGGTTCTATGATCATCTGCCAATAACTATCATATTTAGGAGGTATTATTTACCACCACCTTAAAATTAATACCTTTTTGGACTCAATGAAAATATAGCTTAGTATTTTACTAAACACACGTAAAGTGGTAAGTTCTGTCTCAATTCTCCAAACGCCTCTAAAATTATTTGTCCATAACCATTATATTTAGGAGGTATTATTCACCACCACCTTAAAAATAATACCATTTTGAAAATAGAACATGTTCTTATCTTTAAAAGCTCAGTATCACTTAAATGCCTGTTGAACAAGTTGTAGTATGTGATTCGTAAGTAAACAACATAGGTTCATCACATTTTATTACACTTATCTGTCAGTCACAAACAGAATACCTGATACACTACTAACTTTCTTTAAATAATGAGGTTGTTTTAAATTTTAGCGCATATAATAAAAATTGCCTCTTGTTATAATTAGGCGTTTGATAATGAAATCTAATATTGTTATTAATCAGCTAGATCGGGGACCTGTTCAAAGATGGCGCCCGTATTTGCACACCGGAAGTATAGCTATAGCGAGCGAGTGAGGATTAGATCCGACTACGTCCGGGTTAGGGCACGCCAAATATGAAAACCCTGCGCACTCGCAGGGCCTATTTAAAGCTCTGTAATCATCAAACTCCATGACAACTATCGGGGCAGGAGAGACGAGGCAGGATGACCGCGGACGACAGTTAAATCAACGAAAAAGGTACGAATGCTACAGGGCATTTATGCCGCAAATATAGTATTGCACAGCCTTAATCATCCACGTGCCTGGAAAGGATTCTGTTTAATATAATCATTTGGTAGCAAAAGTTTATTCGCAATGTTAGCCATGAACGTTGAATTGAAGGATAGTTAAGACCTGTAATGTTAGGAAGGGGTAAGTGTAACGGTGGTTTCTTTCACTCACATTATAATTATCAGGGTGTCTGGCACTTTCAGTATGTATAGTAAGGAAAGGACAGGGATAACAGTGCGCCCCTATGAACAAAACGTAAATAGAAGATGGCCCCATACTTCAACATCAGAAATTACCACTATAAACAGAAACTATTATAGCAAACAATATATAGATAATTCACGACCGATATTAAAAATGCAATTCTCTAATTATAGATTTTCACCACTGAGAGAGTGTGAAACAAAAAGGAATTTAATATAGAATTTGCCTGACGAGAAACACGAAGAATAGAGGCAGTCCTGCCCATCAAAAATAAAGGTTAGTTAATTAATACAATCACGATCTGTGTAACTAATAGTGTGGATGCAGGAAAAGTGATACAATCCGACCTTATTTTGCTCAGGGCGACCATAAATGAGAGCTCCAGCAGAAACACATGTCTCTTCCTGCTACGCAAACCAAGCTACAGAATAAATATAACCTCTAGTCGACGTACTTGTTGTACACCTGGGGTAAGAGCACCTTTTTAATACTATCCTTAACTTTGTATACAGAGTCTGAAAATATGGTCCTAAAATAGATGTTTTCCCTGCAGGGATTGGTTATTAATACTACAGAGAAGCTAAAAACTCGAACACAGAAGGAATAATACATAACTGGGTATTACTAAATTAAAGGTGTGAGTATATTAAACTCTGAGACAATTCATTGTTGTCAAGATAAGGCGCTTTGTATATTCTATCTCATATGGCTTTGATGTAGCGGGCCTTATATAAGTTGTCCTTAGCTTGTCTAAAAGAATTTGACAATATGCTCTATCCTTGTGACCGTATCACATTGTATTTGGCTTAGCTTAACAGGCCCCGTACCAATTTCAAAAAGATTGTCCCTCATTAATTTGGTGTTGCTGTTCTCTGGTGCAATGTGGTATCTCATAGCAAGTATATAATGAATTCTATAGATAAAATACAATAGATTAATTTACATGTCCTTCGAATGAGGTTACAGGTACATTATACGTTGTTTGTAATTTCAGGTACCCTGCACACACACGCTGAGGGGAGAATAGACTTTTTCTCATATGGTCCTGAGGAAGGTGGTCAGAATCCACCGAAACACGCGTAGACCTGGCATGGAAATACACAAATAATATCTCTGTTACCTCAACCTTAGAAATTGTTTTTGCGTTTGGAAAGAGTGTAGAAACGTATGAATGAGTAAGTATGTATGGTGTTTGGTGTGTGTCAGACAGGGTCTTGTTCTTCACTGTATGAACACTTGTTGTATTTTTTTAAATACATTGTAAAGATAAAGGTATTTCTCACTGTATTTTAATGTTGATCTGATTATAACCTATGTTTATGAATTGATGTATACATAAGGTAAAAAATTAAAAAGAAGAAAAAATATTTTTGATATACTACAGAAAAAGAATAAAAATAATAAAATATTTAAAATTAGAGAACTAATTTTGTTGTATCTGTGTTAATATGAAGGCTAACTGATTGACTTTATGAGCCATGCCACATAGGAAAGTATAAATTGACCACGGGGGAATTTCAGTATTTTTTCATTGAAGTTGTCCTCTCTTTTCCCCGGTCATTAAATTAACTATAGAGGGGGTCCCAAAATCTATGCTGTTGCATTCACGGTTTTTTAACTGTGGGATATAAGTTTGAATTTAGGAGCGGAATTAGTTTTCCTTCTAGGTTGGAATTATATTGCTGTGAGATATCTGTGCACCAGGGTGGTCGCGCTGAGTGAGTGTTCTGATTAATTGACTTGTTGTTACCTCCTTAAAAGTAAAATTCTTCATACAATAGATATGGAATAAACTTCCATCATTATGGATAAACTGGAAACGTTTGGGTTCTCTGATGAGGAGTTCACCTCCCTACTAGGATTAGTGGCTGATGGGAGAAACACCACATCAACTACATTAGGGGATAATAGTGAATGGCAAAATCTTTTATACTTAAAGAAAAAAATGAAACGCATAGAGTCACATGCATTTTACATGCTTGCATACCTCAAAGAGGGAGTAATTCCATCTGGCCTGAGGGTTCGCAATGCTCCCGCTTTGTTCATTGAAAATCGCAAGTTTCTGGAGCGGTGGTCACTGATTTCAAACCGCTACTCCAGAGACTGGATGATGTTAAATATCGAAACCGCCAGAGACTTAATGACAGCTCTCAGCAAAGAAATCCAAGATCTAGAAGATAAGCTACAAATCTCTACTGCTGTTGATGACGCAAAAAACAACCTTGAAAAGATCCAATTTGAGATGAAAGATTTTGACACATACTTAACTAACAAAAAAACGAAAAACTAAAGAAAGATGTACGTTGGTTCACGAAAGAAAACATCTACCCCTATTTGAACCCAAGCTACTACCAAGGAGGGAATCAGGCTAGTTATAACCCTAACTATGATAACACCTATATGAGAAACTATACTAACTTTTCAGACACTGGTTTCTCCGACTCTGACACAGATAATTACCAAGACCCGGGGAGGGGACGTTTCAACTCCAGACCTCCCTTTAGAGGTAGACAAGGATACCAAAACACCCACACTCGGGGTTTTTTATCAAGAGGCCCGTACAGGGGGAAAACTGTGCATTGGCAACAAGATAGGGGGGACATCAAATGATGAGCCCTCAACCTCAGCAACAATATGTAAAAAAGACACGAAATCAACAATATTGGTGGTAGACTCAAATGACAATGAAAGTGCAGATAAATCAAGGGGTACAATGCCAATCTAAAACCTATCATCTATTAATCTAAATAATGAGGAAGTAACATTATTGAATCGGGGTCTATCATTTGTTCCTTGTACTCCTTTGAATACATTTATACTTCATGAAGACCTTTTTGCATTTTTCAGAAATGTCAGACTTAAGAAATTCTAAAACAAGAGAAGAAGAAAATCTTAATTGTCTGGCTGTAAACCACCTTCGAGCTTTACACCCACACTAGACATGGTGGGACCCGAAGTTCAAATTTTTGAACGGAAGGTAATACAAGACATTACGCGTCTCTTGACAGGTACTAACAGACCTAATTTCAATTTATCAAAACAGGAAACTTTAGCCCTCAAGAACATTGAGACAAATACCAATCTGATAATAAAACCCTGTGACAAGGGTGGGGGCATTACTATTTTGATAAAAGTGAGTATGACAAAAAGATGTTAGATATGCTGAGTATTGAGGAACATTATAGGCCAGCACACCCGAAGGAATTACAACGCCTTAATACAACCATAAGAGAAATAACCAATGCCGCATTTGAAGAGGGATTCATTTGTGAAGACAAATTAATCTTTCTGAATAAAACTTGTCCAGTAGTTCCAGCATTATGTGGTCTACCGAAGACACATAAAAATGAAATTAGTCCTCCTATGCGACCGATTATTTCCACGATTGGGTCAAGCACAGAGCCCTTGTCAAAATACGTGGATAAGTTTTTGTGTCCACTGACGCAAAGATATGAATCATTCATCCGTGACACGGGAGACATGATCAACAAAATAGAGGGCATTGCCTTTAATACAGCTACTGACATACTAGTAACGCTTGACATTGAGGCGTTGTATACCAACATCCCTCGGTGTCAGGCGTTAAAGGCTCTGTCATCTCTAATGCACAGATACCCTGAAAATCGACCTGACAGGTTCATTTTGCAATGCCTAGAGGTTGTCCTGCTAAACAACTTTTTTGACTATGATGGTGCCCTTTACAAGCAGGTGAAGGGCACCAGCATGGGAGCTTCTTGCAACCCAAGTATAGCGAACGCCTACATGGGTGAATGGGAACTAAGAAATGTGTATAATGAGGTTGCCCCCTTTTTTGAAAATGTTCATTTATGGCGCTGATTCATTGATGATATTTTTTTTGTTTGGCGCGGTACTGAGGTCCAATTGAAAGATTATACATTATGGTTACATTCTAGTGACCCTAATCTTAGGTTCACTTCCAATTACCATATTGACAAGGTGGAATTTCTGGATATAGAGATAAATGGCAGTAGTGGAGTATTAGAAGTAAGCCTATTCAGGAAACCGACTGCGAAAAATACTATTCTCCAGTTCGGGAGCTTCCACCCACACTGCCAAAAAGGCTCAATTCCCTTTGGCGAATTCCTTAGGATACGCCGAAATTGCACAAATTTGACGGAATATCAACGCCACGGAGAAGCACTCAAAATGCGATTACTCACGAGAGGCTACCCCCATCAATTGATTCGACAAGCATTCAAAAGAGCAAAATACTATGACCGGGATTCTTTACTGAGTGGTACCAAACGGAAACCCTCCAATAGAATCACCTGTGACATCAACCATTCATCATTGAATTATAAAATCAAAAATATAATCAATAAGAATTGGGGTATACTAGAAACAGAGGAAAGCGATATTCATCTTTCAAAACCTCTAGTGGCATATAGAAGGAACAAGAACTTAAAAGACCGTTTAGTCCACACTAGAAACAAACAAAAGGCAGGCAGTATCCAGACATCCATAACAGGACAGAATCCGGTGCTTGGCAACCATAAATGCGGATCATGCCATGCATGTGATGCCGTAATTATAACCGACTCAATGAATTACAACAACTTCAAAGTAAACGTAAGATCACTGACAAATTGCAGGAGTAGCAACGTTATTTACATCATTCTATGCCCATGTGGCTTCGCCTATATTGGCGAGACCGGAAGGGAATTCCGCACCAGATTTAGTGAACATAAGTCAGCAGTGAGAATGAGAAAAACATCAGCACCCCTAGTACAACACTGTATAGACTTTAATCACAATGAAGTGGAATTACGCTGGTGCATATTAGAGAAAGTGCAATACAAAACAGGCCAATTAATGGAATACACACGCAGAAAACGCGAGAGCTTTTGGATCTTTCAGTTTGATAGTGTACGTAGGGGACTCAATGAAAATACAGCTTGGTATGTTACTAAACACACGTAAAGTGGCAAGCCCTGTCTTAACTCCCCAAACGCTTCTATGATCATCTGCCAATAACTATCATATTTAGGAGGTATTATTTACCACCACCTTAAAATTAATACCTTTTTGGACTCAATGAAAATATAGCTTGGTATTTTACTAAACACACGTAAAGTGGTAAGTTCTGTCTCAATTCTCCAAACGCCTCTAAAATTATTTGTCCATAACCATTATATTTAGGAGGTATTATTCACCACCACCTTAAAAATAATACCATTTTGAAAATAGAACATGTTCTTATCTTTAAAAGCTCAGTATCACTTAAATGCCTGTTGAACAAGTTGTAGTATGTGATTCGTAAGTAAACAACATAGGTTCATCACATTTTACTACAGTTATCTGTCTGTCACAAACAGAATACCTGATACACTACTAACTTTCTTTAAATAATGAGGTTGTTTTAAATTTTAGCGCATATAATAAAAATTGACTCTTGTTATAATTAGGCATTTGATAATGAAATCTAATATTGTTATTAATCAGCTAGATCGGGAACCTGTTCAAAGATGGCGCCCGTATTTGCACCCCGGAAGTATAGCTATAGCGAGGGAGTGAGGATTAGATCCGACTACGTCCGGGTTAGGACTCGCCAAATATGAAAACCCTGCGCACTCGCAGGGCCTATTTAAAGCTCTGCAATCATCAAACTCCATGACAACTATCCGGGCAGGAGAGACGAGGCAGGATGACCGCGGACGACAGTTAAATCAACGAAAAAGGTACGAATGCTACAGGGCATTTATGCCGCAAATATAGTATTGCACAGCCTTAATCGTCCACGTGCCTGGAAAGGATTCTGTTTAATATAATCATTTGGTAGCAAAAGTTTTTTTGCAATGTTAGCCATGAACGGTGAATTGAAGGATAGTTAAGACCTGTAATGTTAGGAAGGGGTAAGTGTAACGGTGGTTTCTAACACTCACATTATAATTATCAGGGAGTCTGGCACTTTCAGTATGTATAGTAAGGAAAGGACAGGGATAACAGTGCGACCCTATGAACATAACGTAAATAGAAGATGGCCCCATACTTCAACATCAGAAATTACCACTATAAACAGAAACTATTATAGCAAACAATATATAGATAATTCACGACCAATATTAAAAATGCAATTCTCTAATTATAGATTTTCACCACTGAGAGAGTGTGGAACAAAAAGGAATTTAATATGGAATTTGTCTGACGAGAAACACGAAGAATAGAGGCAGTCCTGCCCATCAAAAATAAAGGTTAGTTAATTAATACAACCACGATCTGTGTAACTAATAGTGTGGATGCAGGAAAAGTGATACTATCCGACCTTATTTTGCTCAGGGCGACCATGAATGAGAGCTCCAGCAGAAACACATGTCTCTTCCTGCTACGCAAACCAAGCTACAGAATAAATATAACCTCTAGTCGACGTACTTGTTGTACACTTGGGGTGTGAGCACCTTTTTAATACTATCCTTAACTATGTATACAGAGTCTGAAAATATGGTCCTAAAATAGATGTTTTCCCTGCAGGGATTGGTTATTAATACTACAGAGAAGCTAAAAACTCGAACACAGAAGGAATAATACATAACTGTGTATTACTAAATTAAAGGTGTGAGTATTTTAAACTCTGAGACAATTCATTGTTGTCAAGATAAGGCGCTTTGTATTTTCGATCTCATATGGCTTTGATGTAGTGGGCCTTATATAAGTTGTCCTTAGCTTGTCTAAAAGAATTTGACAATATGCTCTATCCTTGTGACCGTATCACATTGTATTTGGCTTAGCTTAACAGGCCCCGTACCAATTTCAAAAAGATTGTCCCTCATTAATTTGGTGTTGCTGTTCTCTGGTGCAATGTGGTATCTCATAGCAAGTATATAATGAATTCTATAGATAAAATACAATAGATTAATTTACATGTCCTTCGAATGAGGTTACAGGTACATTATACGTTGTTTGTAATTTCAGGTACCCTGCACACACACGCTGAGGGGAGAATAAACTTTTTCTCATATGGTCCTGGGGAAGGTGGTCAGAATCCACCAAAACACGCGTAGACCTGGCGTGGAAATACACAAATAATATCTGTGTCACCTCAACCTTAGAAATTGTTTTTGGGTTTGGAAAGAGTGTAGAAATGTATGAATGAGTAAGTGTGTATGGTGTTTGGTGTGTGTCAGACAGGGTCTTGTTCTTCACTGTATGAACACTTGTTGTATTTTTTTAAATACATTGTAAAGATAAAGGTATTTCTCACTGTATTTTAATGTTGATCTGATTATAACCTATGTTTATGAATTGATGAAAACATAAGGTAAAGAATTAAAAAGAAGAAAAAATATTTTTGATATACTACAGAAAAAGAATAAAAATAATAAAATATTTAAAATTAGAGAACTAATTTTGTTGTATCTGTGTTAATATGTAGGCTAACTGATTGACTTTATGAGCCACGTCACATAGGAAAGTATAAATTGACCACGGGGGAATTTCAGTATTTTTTCATTGAAGTTGTCCTCTCTTTTCCCCGGTCATTAAATTAACCATAGAGGGGGTCCCAAAATCTATGCTGTTGCATTCACGGTTTTTTAACTGTGGGATATAAGTTTGAATTTAGGAGCGGAATTAGTTTTCCTTCTAGGTTGGAATTATATTGCTGTGAGATATCTGTGCACCAGGGTGGTCGTGCTGAGTGAGTGTTCTGATTAATTGACTTGTTGTTACCTCCTTAAAAGTAAAATTCTTCATACAATAGATATGGAATAAACTTCCATCATTATGGATAAACTTGAAACGTTTGGGTTCTCTGATGAGGAGTTCACCTCCCTACTAGGATTAGTGGCTGATGGGAGAAACACCACATCAACTACATTAGGGGATAATAGTGAATGGCAAAATCTTTTAAACTTAAAGAAAAAAATGAAACGCATGGAGTCACATGCATTTTACATGCTTGCATACCTCAAAGAGGGAGTAATTCCATCTGGCCTGAGGGTTCGCAATGCTCCCGCTTTGTTCATTGAAATTCGCAAGTTTCTGGAGCGGTGGTCACTGATTTCAAACCGCTACTCCAGAGACTGGATGATGTTAAATATCGAAACCGCCAGAGACTTAATGACAGCTCTCAGCAAAGAAATCCAAGATCTAGAAGATAAGCTACAAATCTCTACTGGTGTTGATGACGCACAAAACAACCTTGAAAAGATCCAATTTGAGATGAAAGATTTTGACACATACTTAACTAACAAAAAAACCGAAAAACTAAAGAAAGATGTACGTTGGTTCACGAAAGAAAAAATCTACCCCTATTTGAACCCAAGCTACTACCAAGGAGGGAATCAGGCTAGTTATAACCCTAACTATAGTAACACCTATATGAGAAACTATACTAACTTTTCAGACACTGGTTCCTCCGACTCTGACACAGATAATTACCAAGACCCGGGGAGGGGACGTTTCAACTCCAGACCTCACTTTAGAGGTAGACAAGGATACCAAAACACCCACACTCGGGGTTTTTTATCAAGAGGCCCGTACAGGGGGAAAACTGTGCATTGGCAACAATACAGGGGGGACATCAAATGATGAGCCCTCAACCTCAGCAACAATATGTAAAAAAGACGCGAAATCAACAATCTTGGTGGTAGACTCAAATGACAATGAAAGTGCAGATAAATCAAGGGGTACAATGCCAATCTAAAACCTATCATCTATTAATCTAAATAATGAGGAAGTAACATTATTGAATCGGGGTCTATCATTTGTTCCTTGTACTCCTTTGAATACATTTATACTTCATGAAGACCTTTTTGCATTTTTCAGAAATGTCAGACTTAAGAAATTCTAAAACAAGAGAAGAAGAAAATCTTAATTGTCTGGCTGTAAACCACCTTTGAGCTTTACACCCACACTAGACATGGTGGGACCCGAAGTTCAAATTTTTGAACGGAAGGTAATACAAGACATTACGCGTCTCTTGACAGGTACTAACAGACCTAATTTCAATTTATCAAAACAGGAAACTTTAGCCCTCAAGAACATTGAGACAAATACCAATCTGGTAATAAAACCCTGTGACAAGGGTGGGGGCATTACTATTTTGATAAAAGTGAGTATGACAAAAAGATGTTAGATATGCTGAGTATTGAGAAACATAATAGGCCAGCACACCCGAAGGAATTACAACGCCTTAATACAACCATAAGAGAAATAACCAATGCCGCATTTGAAGAGGGATTCATTTGTGAAGACGAATTAATCTTTCTGAATAAAACTTGTCCAGTAGTTCCAGCATTATGTGGTCTACCGAAGACACATAAAAATGAAATTAGTCCCACTATGCGACCGATTATTTCCACGATTGGGTCAAGCACAGAGCCCTTGTCAAAATACGTGGATAAGTTTTTGTGTCCACTGACGCAAAGATATGAATCATTCATCCGTGACACGGGAGACATGATCAACAAAATAGAGGGCATTGCCTTTAATACAGCTACTGACATACTAGTAACGCTTGACATTGAGGCGTTGTATACCAACATCCCTCGGTGTCAGGCGTTACAGGCTCTGTCATCTCTATTACACAGATACCCTGAAAATCGACCTGACAGGTTCATTTTGCAATGCCTAGAGGTTGTCCTGCTAAACAACTTTTTTGACTATGATGGTGCCCTTTACAAGCAGGTGAAGGGCACCAGCATGGGAGCTTCTTGCACCCCAAGTATAGCGAACGCCTACATGGGTGAATGGGAACTAAGAAATGTGTATAATGAGGTTGCCCCCTTTTTTGAAAATGTTCATTTATGGCGCTGATTCATTGATGATATTTTTTTTGTTTGGCGCGGTACTGAGGTCCAATTGAAAGATTATACATTATGGTTACATTCTAGTGACCCTAATCTTAGGTTCACTTCCAATTACCATATTGACAAGGTGGAATTTCTGGATATAGAGATAAATGGCAGTAGTGGAGTATTAGAAGTAAGCCTATTCAGGAAACCGACTGCGAAAAATACTATTCTCCAGTTCGGGAGCTTCCACCCACACTGCCAAAAAGACTCAATTCCTTTTGGTGAATTCCTTAGGATACGCCGAAATTGCACAAATTTGACGGAATATCAACGCCACAGAGAAGCACTCAAAATGCGATTACTCACGAGAGGCTACCCCCATCGATTGATTCGACAAGCATTCAAAAGAGCAAAGTACTATGACCGGGATTCTTTACTGAGTGATACCAAACGGAAACCCTCAGATAGAATCACCTGTGACATCAAACATTCATCATTGAATTATAAAATCAAAAATATGATCAATAAGAATTGGGGTATACTAGAAACAGAGGAAAGCGATATTCATCTTTCAAAACCTCTAGTGGCATATAGAAGGAACAAGAACTTAAAAGACCGTTTAGTCCACACTAGAAACAAACAAAAGGCAGGCAGTATCCAGACATCCACAACAGGACAGAATCCGGTGCTTGGCAACCATAAATGCGGATCATGCCATGCATGTGATGCCACAATTATAACCGACTCAATGAATTACAACAAATTCAAAGTAAACTTAAGATCACTGACAAATTGCAGGAGTAGCAACGTTATTTACATCATTCTATGCCCATGTGGCCTCGCCTATAATGGTGAGACCGGAAGGGAATTCCGCACCAGATTTAGTGAACAAAAGTCAGCAGTGAGAATGAGAAAAACATCAGCACCCCTAGTACAACACTGTATAGACTTTAATCACAATGAAGTGGAATTACGCTGGTGCATATTAGAGAAAGTGCAATACAAAACAGGCCAATTAATGGAATACACCCGCAGAAAACGCGAGAGCTTTTGGATTTTTCAGTTTGATAGTGTACGTAGGGCACTCAATGAAAATATAGCTTGGTATGTTACTTAACACACGTAAAGTGGCAAGCCCTGTCTTAACTCTCCAAACGGTTCTATGATCATCTGCCAATAACTATCATATTTAGGAGGTATTATTTACCACCACCTTAAAATTAATACCTTTTTGGACTCAATGAAAATATAGCTTGGTATTTTACTAAACACACGTAAAGTGGTAAGTTCTGTCTCAATTCTCCAAACGCCTCTAAAGTTATTTGTACATAACCAATATATTTAGGAGGTATTATTCACCACCACCTTAAAAATAATACCATTTTGAAAATAGAACATGTTCCTATCTTTAAAATCTCAGTATCACTTAAATGCCTGTTGAACAAGTTGTAGTAAGTGATTCGTAAGTAAACAACATAGGTTCATCACATTTTACTACACTTATCTAACAGTCACAAACAGAATACCTGATACACTACTAACTTTCTTTAAATAATAAGGTCGTTTTAAATTTTAGCGCATATAATAAAAATTGCTTTTTGTTATAATTAGGCGTTTGATGATGAAATCTAATATTGTTATTAATCAGCTAGATCAGGGACCTGTTCAAAGATGGCGCCCGTATTTGCACCCCGGAAGTATAGCTATAGCGAGCGAGTGAGGATTAGATCCGACTACGTCCGGGTTAGGACACGCCAAATATGAAAACCCCACGCACTCGCAGGGCTTATTTAAAGCTCTGTAATCAACAAACTCCATGAAAACTATCGGGGCAGGAGAGACGAGGCAGGATGACCGTGGACGACAGTTAAATCAACGAAAAAGGTACGAATGCTACAGGGCATTTATGCCGCAAATATAGTATTGCACAGCCTTAATCGTCCACGTGCCTGGAAAGGATTCTGTTAAATATAATCATTTGGTAGCAAAAGTTTACTTGCAATGTTAGCCATGAATGGTGAATTGAAGGATAGTTAAGACCTGTAATGTTAGGAAGGGGTAAGTGTATCGGTGGTTTCTAACACTCACATTATAATTATCAGGGTGTCCGGCACTTTCAGTATGTATAGTAAGGAAAGGATAGGGAAAACAGTGCACCCCTATGAACATAACGTAAATAGAAGATGGCCCCATACTTCAACATCAGAAATTACCACTATAAACAGAAACTATTATAGCAAACAATATATAGATAATTCACGACCGATATTAAAAATGAAATTCTCTAATTATAGATTTTCACCACTGAGAGAGTGTGGAACAAAAAGGAATTTAATATGGAATTTGTCTGACAAGAAACACGAAGAATAGAGGCAGTCCTGCCCATCAAAAATAAAGGTTAGTTAATTAATACAACCACGATCTGTGTAACTAATAGTGTGGATGCAGGAAAAGTGATACAATCCGACCTTATTTTGCTCAGGGCAACCATAAATGAGAACTCCAGCAGAAACACATGTCTCTTCCTGCTACGCAAACCAAGCTACAGAATACATACAACCTCTAGTCGACGTACTTGTTGCACACTTGGGGTAAGAGCACCTTTTTAATACTATCCTTAACTATGTATACAGAGTCTGAAAATATGGTCCTAAAATAGATGTTTTCCCTGCAGGGATTGGTTATTGGTACTACAGAGAAGCTAAACACTCGAACACAGAAGAAATACTACATAACTGGGTATTACTAAATTAAAGGTGTGACTATATTAAACTCTGAGACAATTCATTGTTGTCAAGATAAGGCGCTTTGTATATTCTATCTCATATGGCTTTGATGTAGTGGGCCTTATATGAGTTGTCCTTAGCTTGTCTAAAAGAATTTGAAAATATGCTCTATCCTTGTGATCATATCACATTGTATTTGGCTTAGCTTAACAGGCCCCGTACTAATTTCAAAAAGATTGTCCCTCACTCATTTGGTGTTGCTGTTCTCTGGTGCAATGTGGTATCTCATAGCAAGTATATATAGAATTCTATAGATGAAATGCGATAGATTAATTCACATGTCCTTCGAATGAGGTTACAGGTACATCATACTTTGTTTGTAATTTCAGGTACCCTGCACACACACGCTGAGGGGAGAATACACTTTTTCTCATATGGTCCTGAGGAAGGTAGTCAGAATCCACCGAAACGCGGGTAGACCTGGCGTGGAAATACACAAATAATATCTGTGTCACCTCAACCTTAGAAATTATTTTTGGGTTTGGAAAGAGTGTAAAAATGTATGAATGAGTAAGTGTGTATGTTGTTTGGTGTGTGTCAGACAGGGTCTTGTTCTTCACTGTATGAACACTTGTTGTGTTTTCTTAAATACATTGTAAAGATAAAGGTATTTCTCACTGTATTTTAATGTTGATCTGATTATAACCTATGTTTATGAATTGATGAATACATAAGGTAAAGAATTAAAAAGAAGAAAAAATATTTTTGATATACTACAGAAAAAGAATAAAAATAATAAAATATTTAAAATGAGAGAACTAATTTTGTTGTATTTGTGTTAATATGAAGGCTAACTGATTGACTTTATGAGCCACGCCACATAGGAAAGTATAAATTGACCACGGGGGAATTTCAGTATTTTTTCAGGGATGCAGTAGTGCCTTTTCTATATTTGGTGAAAATCCCTCCAGTAGTTGTTGAAAAAATTGAATTTGAGCAAATTACATATCTATATGCGCTCTACATTCTATTGGGAATAACTTTGGCGCCGATTGAGGAATCTGTGTCTAATTTTCCAGAATTCTGACCAGCTCCGCTCCGCTCCTTCCCTGAAAGTTTCAGGGGGATTCGTCAAGCGGGGGCCAAAAGGGGGGTCCCAAAACGTGTTTTCCCCATGTTAATTTCCATAGGGACCTTTAGACACGGCTACAGCCCGAACGGCTGAATGAAATGACACCAAACTTGGCAAAATGGTAGGGCCTGGTATGCAGATGTGCCTTTGCTATGTTTGGTGAAAATCCCTCCAGTAGTTCTTGAGAAAATTGAATTTGAAAATGTTCAAATGGCATTTTCTATGGGACTTTCAGACACGGCTACAGCCCGAACGGCTGAACGGAATTACACCAAACTTGACAAAATGGTAGGGACAGGTATGCAGTAGTGCCTTTTCTATATGTGGTGAAAATCCCTACAGTAGTTGTTGAGAAAATTGAATTTGAGCAAATTATATATCTATATGCGCTCACCGTACGCGTACGTTCGCGTACCCTTAGGTGCGCGAGCGAGTTTCTGATTGTCTGGCAGTCGACTGTCAACATTCCAAACTGTCCAAACCAGGAAGCGTTGGCCACCATCTTGTTTTTCAGAAGAACTGAGGCACAAGAGAGCCCAAAACAAGAGTGTAAAACACAAAAAGGGGGCAGGGTAGAGACCCCCCAACCCTCTAGCCCTTCTCAGGGGGTCCCATAAGGACCCCCAAGGGCGAAAAAAAACCAGAAAACGAAAAAATCGCAGGGTACGCGCACCGTACGCGTACCCCGCTAGGGGGTCAGGGGGTCTCAACCCTGCCCCCTTTTCGCGTTTTCCGCTCTTGTTTTGTGCTCTCTTGTGCCTCACTTCTCCTGAGAAACAAGATGGCTGCTCAGGTGGTCCCAGAAGGATAATAACATATATAAACGTTATCCGCTAATAGAATTAGCATTTCCAAAACCTTTGAAATGTATTGAAAAAAAATATAGGTTTCACGCCTGATATAGTTAGGAATTAGCATTTAAAAAACCTTGCAAATTCACTGAAAAAAACATAGGTTTCAAGCCTTATATAGTTAGGAATTAGCATTTAAAAAACCTTGCAAATTCACTTAAAAAACCATAGGTTTCAGGCCTTATATAGTTAGGAATTAGCATTTAAAAAAACATTGAAATTGCTCCTATATAGTTAGTTGTACTAACTATATTTCGCGCACTGCAATCCACTGCTGATGATGTCACATATTACATCATTCATGACATGGTCAGTGACATCACTGATGACATCACTGATGACATCTCAAATGACATCACTGATCACATCACTGATGACATCTCATTTGACATCACTGATCACATCACTGATGATATCATTCATATGATAATACGATGCACCTCCTCACACTTTAATGTAACCTTTGATACACCCACTGTTAAATACAGACTACCATTCTTGAAACCATTGACACACCAATACCAGCTACTACACACACACTCACTGATTCCTAGGTCTACACACACATTCACTCATTCACCCATAGAATCACTCATACATACAGTCACTCATCAATACAACACTATCATATGCACTCATACACCTATACAGACACTCACACACTGCCACTCATCCATGGAGTTACTCACACACCTAGTCAGTCATGCAAAGAATCAATCACACTTCCATTTCCTCAGCTATACAGTTATACACACAGCACCTTACTTATTCAAACATATACTAACACATACTTACTCAATTATACAATCACTGATAGAAGTATACAATTATCCATACAGCCACTCGCACATTCACTGGCTCTCATGTATAGTCATTTACATGTGCCAACTCTCACATGCACTGTGTTTTACATATGTACTTACTTGGACATGTAGCACTGAGATATCCATTCACTCACCAACACACCCATGCACACAGTCAACCGCCCGTATAGCTGTTTCAACATGCACTCTTGAACTCATAAACCTAGTGAATCAACTGCTCACACATCTATGCACAGAGTCACACACCTCCCAGCCACCCACACACACACTCAGTCAAGTGGAGAAGTGTGGCTCAATGATTAGAGCGGCAGACTCTGATGCAGAGGTCTAGCCCAGGACCAGGGTTCAATTCCCCGCCTCGGCGGGTCTTCGGCTCAAAATTCCACGGACCTGATAATTCTCGCCTTGGTGCCTATTCCAATCATGGAGTCCCACTCTGCAACTCTGGGCAATAGCTTGCTTAATCTCCACAACGGCCCCCACAATGCTAAGGATGCCTGGCCTCCACCTAGGGGGTGCCCAGGAGTGGACGCCTCACAGGGAAAGCCAGGATGGGTTCCACAGCGGTATTCGTGCAAGCGCCTTGAGACCCTTACAGGTGAGTAGTGCGCTATACAAGTGTCAATTTACATTTACTTTACATTTACTCAGTCTCCCATTCAAATACTTGGGCAACCAATCAATAACCCATATAGCTACTGATCAACATATGCAGCAGCTTACACAACAACAGACATACTGATGCACACATTCAGACAGTTTAGTCACTAACCCATGCATTTAGTAAGACACATTTAATCACTCACTCATACAGTCAGTCACGCAGCTACTAAATCCTTCATCCAGACACTTATACATACACTCATTCTTCAATATGTAAAACATATTTAAACTTTACAGAAACACACAGTCCCTGGATGATGTCATCAGTGATGTCATCAGTGATGTCAAATGAGATGTCATCAGTGATGTCATTTGAGAAGTCATCAGTGATGTCCTCAGTGATGTCACTGACCATGTCATGAATGATGTAATATGTGACATCATCAGCAGTGGATTGCGGGTGCGCGAAATATAGTTAGTACAACTAGCTATTAAGGAGCAATTTCAATGGTTTTTAAATGCTAATTCCTAACTATATAAGGCTTGAAACCTATGTTTTTTTTAGTGAATATATATATATGCCTGTTTGCTCCAAACACCAGTACGTCCTCAAGTCAGGAAACGCCACAAGAAGTAGGAACAGAAGACCCAGGATGCAGGTGAGTATTTTATTTGCCACACCTCGTCGGCATATATATATCACAGCTCAAAGGGTCCACGTAGGCAATATATGCACTCTTGCAGACGGGTGGAGTTTGTATGGAGGTGGATCCATACCAATTATCAAAGCTCGGGTTCCCATAACAAACACACTTCACTTACGGGGCCCGTTTGAAGATGCTTTATTCATAAGGACGCGTTTTAGTGTTCTGCCTTCATCTCCTTGTGTTTGAAAAACGGCACAGTCTGTTGTGATGGCTTTTAACAGGTAAGTTCAATCCCATTGGATAAGGCACATAAACATCAAAACAGGACTCAGACCTAATGTTTTTTTTCCTTAATGTATTCTGGGATTTAAAGTACATTAAAGTTTATGTTTTTTTTTTAATATATCGTGCCTCTCATGCCTGCATAGCTCAATTAGTAGTTACAGATCAAGCCTCCATGGGCATACCCTCCAAATACATCACAATTGTTCTTTCCCTGAGGCACAATGTTGCTGTCCTCTTTTCTGTACCCTGTCGATCACACCAGCCATATCACCTATGCGCCATAGAATGTATCTTCTCCAGGGACTCCTCGTCCAACCACCGTGTCTTCACTGGGCTCAGCGCGGGAGCAGGTCAAATGGCCAGAACTTCCACAGGCATGATTCCTGTCGACAGCAGTAGGTGTCGGTGCACTAATTCTCTGATGGCGGTTCAATTGCCTCTGAAAAACAGAGGTAAAACCAAAATGCACCCATTTTGAATAATAATCAATCAAAAACATTGTGTATCCTTTATGAATATGTAATAACTCAACTTGACCTGCAAAAACAAGTGCCACTTTTTGCCAACCATCCTCCAGTAGAGGGGCCTTAGGAATAGGTGACTCATGTTCTACCAGTGCTTATCAGATACCAAACAGGTGGTGCCATCATCGATAAACTCTGAAACTTTAGATTCCAATGCAGGCCACAAGTAAAATTGTTTTATATAGTTGCATGTGGCACTGACCCCTAAATGGCCTGTATGTGTCACCTTAATATTATCTCTGAAAGGCACAAGAGGCACACACACAACATTACAAACTAGCACCCCTTCAACAACGTCCTCTGAAATCTGTATAAAATATCTCAAAGAGGCCTCAACATTTCTTTCCTTAGGCCAACCTTCTTTCTTGAATTTGAAAACAGATTGTAAGATGGCATCCTGTTTGGAAGCTTCTAACCACTGTTTATGTATGATCATCCCTTCGTTCTTCAGTATATCCTCCACAAAAGCAATCTCATTCTCATAATCTTGAAGTGTATTGGATTCTTCTCCTCCGATGGGTAACCTTGAGAGACAGTTCACGGTTATGTTTTTCCCACCAGATATGTATCTCACAATAAAATGTAATTCTTGCAGCTTTGATAACAATTTGATCAATTGGGATGATAGCTTCCCTGAACCATTGCCACTCAACAGGTGGAGCAATGGTTTGTGGTCTGTGAATAGATCAAAATGGGAATCCCAAATGAAAGACATGAACCTTTTCACCGCCCAAAAGAATGCCAAAGCCCCTCGCTCAATGGTGCTGTAATTGACTTCCACACTCCTGAGAAAGTGAGAGGCAAAGGTAATGGTATTTTGTTTATCCTGACATAACTGTGAAAAAACAGCCTCAATTCAACTTTACTGACATCACAGTTATGGCACACTTTCTGCCTGATATAAATGGAGTTAAAGCTGGGGCTGAAATATTGAGATTCTTTCCTTTCGGAAACGCTTCTTGCACATCATCAGACCAGATATACTTTGGTCCTTTCTGGAGCAAATTCCTCAAGGGCTGCACAATAAAAGCATACCCTTGCACAAACCTTGAATAGTTTTCACTTAGCCTGAGAAAGGTGTAAAGTGTATCTTTGTCACTGGGTGGATGTGTATCTTCAATAGCTTTGATAAATGAACATTTTTGAGAAATACTATTGGGAGTTATAGCGTGTTCTAAGTAGTCAATGCTTTCTGCTAAGAATTTGCATTTACCTTTGCAAAGAATGATACAAAACTCTTTAAATTGAGTGAATACTGTTTCAAGAGTGTGATTATGTGTGATTATGTTCAGGTATCACTTTGGCAAAAATCAGCACATCATCTTGAAACGCTTGGACCCTACTCACATCCTCCAATATGTTATCCAAGAGGCACTGAAAAACACTAGCTGCTGAAGACAATCCAGAAGATAGTCTACAAAACTTAAATACTACTAATGAATGAATGAATGAATGAATGAATGAATGAATGAATGAAACCTAACGTATATCGCGCCACTTTGCCCAACGGGCATGAAGGCGCCTAACCAAACGTAGTCCAGAGTCAGAGAGCATGCTACTGGTAGACCATCAATGAAGAGCCGAGTTTTTAGTGCTTTTTTAAAGAGGGCCATAGAGGGTTGTGTTTTCAACTCGGGAGGGAGGTCATTCCATAGTTTGGGAGCCACAGAGGAGAAGGTCCTTCCACCCCATCTAACTCTGTTTATTCGAGGGGTGGATAGGAGATTCTTGGAGGCAGAACGAAGGCTTCTGCTGGGGGTGTAAGGAACAAGAAGGGGGCCAATGGCTTCTGAACCTCCCCTTGATAAGGCACTGAAAACCAGGCATAAAATTTTAAAGGTGATCCTAAGACGGATCGGGAGCCAGTGCAGACTCCTCCTGGCGGCGGTGGCAGAGGAAGTGTGGGGAGCGGCCAGCGCAAATTTAGCAGCTGCATTCTGGACGGACTGAAGGCGTAAAATGAGGCTCTTATTTATTTCCGCATACAGTGCGTTATAATAATCCAGCCGTGATGTCACCAGGCCAACCACGGTCTGTGTAGGGGCCTGAGGGGAGAGATAATGAGCTATGTAAGGAGTTACAAAGGTGGTTAACTCTTGGGACCTTTCATCTAATGGGATCTGGTGGTAAAATTATTTGAGGTCCAAAAGTGTGGAATATTTAGAGTCTCTAATGTTGGCAAGTAAGTCCTGAACCTTTGGGAAAGGATGACAATTAACCACAATGTTCCTGTTCAGACTGCCCAGATCCGCACACAAGCAAATGTCACCATCATTTTTGTGCACAATTACAATCAGACTTACTCATTCAGATGAGTCAGTGGGTTTGATAATGCCATCTCCTACTAACTTCTCTAACAGTTTTTCCATTTCAGCTCTAACATTTACAGCAGGGGTCTCCAACCTTTTGTGTAGTGAGAGCTACTTCTGGTCCGTGAAAATTGTCGTGAGCTACTAAACCCCAAGCAACTCGTGCATTTGTCAGAGAGACCCTCCACGCCAAATCTAATAGCTAAAATATGGGCAACATTTGCAAATTAGGTTTTAAACTGTAATGCAAAGACATTTTGAATAGTAGGTGGTGTTTTTCAAGGTATGAAGACTAGTCTATTTGTGCTTGCAGCACACAATGTTTGGCAATATCAGAAACACTAACAATAAAAACCAGCCCACCAGCCAATGAAATCAGCACACAAATAGCTAAAAAAACACATTCAAGCATTGGCACAGCCCACCAGCCAAAAAGATCGGCCCACAAAGACCTAGTAGGGAGAAAGTAAAATGCTATAAAACACAACACAAAATTAATTTTACTTTAGAAATAAATTGCCCGTTCGAAGACAGTTTTTTAGGCAGACCTTGCTTTGATGGCATGTGTAACTATATTTTAACCCAGTCACACTCGATGCCTGACTAATTTACTTTATATCCATTTCCAAAATTTATTGCATGGGACAATCTGCCCGTTGCCAAATGTAAACAATCACTCATTAAAGTTAAACCATTTGATAGCACTGCACGGTGAAAGAATTGGAAAAATTGTAGGCATGGTTTTTCATCTACTTTGCTACAAAAATCACTTTTAAGCAGCTATAACAAAAAGTGAAACTGTCAACATCACAAACCTAAAATTTATGTTAATGCAGAAAATGTATGCATAGGCACGCTTGGCAAGAGGCCCTATTCTGTGTGATATTTCCGTTCAGCCAACAGAACCTGAGGTTTACCTTTTACCATTTTAAATACTTGCATAAAAACCACAGCATGCAAAACAAGGAGACTGACCAATTGGCAGCTCCGTTTGTGTGTTTATATGTGAGTTGTGTGTAACTGTACGAAATGAGACCTTGCCTGCCCTCTGCTCCTGTCCGTTGATCTGCTGTTCCTAGTGTTCCTGCCTTCACTTGGCTGGATGCCAGCACTGGCCTGCAGTTTCACTGTGAAGACATCCTTTACCTGCGGGGGTGTTTCTTTCCTCTGTGTTCTGGCCACTCATGAGAGCCCCTTGCGAGATGAATTACAGCAGGCCTCTTTAAGCTGCAGGAACAACTGTTCCGTCTGTTCCCTTCCCGGGCACCCCGGGGCCTCTGCTTCCCTTCACAGATCACCGAATGAAGACCTGCCTCCTTGGACCTGCAGGCACAGAAGAGGCCTCCACTTCACTGGGAGTTCGCACTAATGACGAGAAGCGTTTAATAAGCCAATTGATGAGCTCTCGGCAAGACTGCAGGACATTGGCAAATGTAATACTGGGTATACTGGTAGCACTGATAGAAAGATAACAGTTTAAAACTTTAATTGGTGTCGCGCTGTGATAATTGAAGCACCTGGAGTGGAATAAGATGGCGTGGGAGCTCGAGAGGCATTTTCCCGCGTGCGGTACAGGGGCACTGCCAGTGGTTAACTACAAAACCAGGGCACGACTGAGGTGTTTATCAGGCAAGCACATGGAAAGAAGCCGGAAGTATGCCACGTCTAAGTAAAATCATTTAGTGGTGTAAGTAAAGTTTACTCTTACCGGCATAAGTGTTGTGGCTCCAGGGTGTGCTCTCACGGCTTGCCTGCTGCTCTGATGAAAGATAAGGTGGCAGGCTCTACTGCTGTAATCAGCAGATGGCGCAGGTCCCGGCAGTTTTGTACTTCTTGCGTGACCTGGTAACCAGCTGGTCTGCCCTGCCATGCCTGCTTCTGCTCCACACTAGCACCTTTCGCGCTCGTGATTCAAACAATGAACAGCGCGGTGCTAGTGAGGAAAAGGCAGGGGGCGCATAATCGAGACGCTGATCTCCACAAAGAAGAGGAACGTCACACTCTTCAGCCCATTACCCCAGCTAACTCAAAGCCAATCAGAGCTGCTGGTTTGGTTGAGGGCGGGCAACGCAGCCTGAAAAAAAGCCTAAAAAGCCCAAACAACACCAAAGGGCTACTAAATTGAGCAGCAAGTGTCACGAGCTACTCCCAGGGTCTCGGCGAGCTACCGGTAGCTCGCGATCGACGGGTTGGAGACCCCTGACTTACAGGAACAGGTCTGGCTTTGTGTGTATCAGGTATAGGATGCCTCTTCAACTTAATTGTGTGCACATATGTCTGAATGAGCCCTATCTTATCAGAAACAAATCTGTAAATCTTCTAACAATATGTGGGATTAAAATCATCAGTAGTGAGTAAAGGTACATTTGCTACCCTGACTGGTGGATCAGCATCAGGCACAAACATAAGACCAAGTTTTAGACGGTCCTCTCAGCCAACTATATTTCTACCCTTGACTACAACGTAGATTTTAGTTGACAATGTCCTGCCAACACAAGACACAGTGACTATGATGAACCCAACCATATCAATATCCTGATCATTATAAGCTGCAGGATGCATGTCCAGTGTGCTCAGGATAACATTAGACCCCCACTATTGGTAAAATAAAGTATGAGATATGATAGTAATAGGTATGCCTGAGTCACACATCATGTTAAGAATTAATATGGAACCTAGAGTCACCTGATATAAAGGTTCCTTCATTTTGATAGTAGACAAGGAGACAAACTCCAAATTCAGGACCATAATTGATAGATCAGCAGGAGAGTCCCCTTCATTTAAGTCAATACTGTGTACTTTAACTGGGTGTTTACTAAATCTGCAAACACTGTTAAAGTGACATAATTTCTTGTATTTATTGCATTGTTTAACTACTGTTGGACATTGCATATAATTGCTTAAATGGGATTTAGATTTGCACCTGAAACAAAAAATATTAGTATTATGTTAAACATTCTTAATGTCTTTGCCCTTAATTTGTACTGCATCAACATGTTTAGAATACCCCACAGGTTAACAATTGGAGAAGATGTCTGAGCAGATTCCTGAGCCATCATGTGACTGGAGATTATTGAATGTTCAGTGCTTTTGGCCATATCAACAACCTCTGACAATGGAGGGTCTCAGCAACTGATTAGCCTTTCATGTATCTTTTTTTAAAAGCAACTACGAACAAATTGATCTCGAATGTACATGTCAATGGATGCTCCAAAATTGCATTTAGCAGCTATTGCCCTTAATGCTGATATGAATTCTTCAACAGTTACGTAAGTTGTTTCTTTCTTCTTGAAAAATGTAAATCTCTCCAATAGAATGCTAGGTTGTTCTGAATTTGACTCTCTGTCTTGTAATCGTTTCCGAGTACTCGTTAAAATATCCGGATTCTCCAGGAAGTTGAGGTGAGATCTAAGCTAAATTGTTAGAAGCCATTGAAGACATTTTTTGAAAGGCCACCATCCAATGAAGAGTTGCCACAGGTAATGACACAGTTCTGAGAAGTCAATAAGTATTCCCAGGTTCCTTTGAGCCAATTCAAACCGAAAGCTCTCACGTTTTAAAGAAACGTCGCTGTAAACTTAAAATATCCAAAGCAATCTAGCACTGGCCTTGAAATATGAGCGTATTAACACAACATCATTAATTAAAAGAAAAGCAGATCAGAAATGTAAAGTTAGTGCCGGAAGGACATTTGCACATAGGGCAGCTAAGTAGTTGCTTGTAGGACAGGTAAGTAAACTGATGAAATGATATCAAGCACATAAATGACCATGCTGGTTCAGTGGCTCACCAATGTTGAGGAGGACGTGGAGCACAAGGAGCCAAAATGAGGAAGTGTGTGGAGCTGTGCTCGAAATGGACCAAAAGTAGCCTTCGGCTATGAGGGGAAACAACCTTTACAATGCAACTTTTACAACGCGCTACCATCACAACAAAACTTTTACAACGCAACATCCATTACAACGCAACCATTACAACGCATGACACCACATCGCATACCACTACAACGCATGCCATTACAACGCATACCATTACAACGCATACCGTTACAATGCATACCATTACAACGCATAGTACCCTAACACTATCCAACACTTACCCTACTGTTGCACCCTCTGGAGTTAGAATAGTCATTTTTACCCCTACACTATCCAACACTTACCCTACTGTTGCATCCCCTGGAGTTAGAATAGTAATTTTGACCCCTACACTATCCAATACTTACCATATATGCTATGTAATGGTATGCGGTGTAATGGTATGCGTTGTAAAGGTAGTATGCGTTGTAATGGAATGCGTTGTAATGGTAGTTTTGTGAAATGCGTTGTAATGAAATGCATTGTAATGGAATGCGTTGTAATGGATGTTGTGTTGTAAAAGTTTTGTTGTAATGGCATGCGTTGTAAAAGTATGCGTTGTAGTGACATACATCCAGCTATGAGCGCTCCAGGGAGTATAGGAGAAGCACTTACCTGGAAATAGCTTCGACTAATGATACTTATGATAGCATGGGTTATTCAGAGAATGCCGTAGGTTCCAAATTCTCAAAAGTCTCACATTTCTTGATAAATCACCGTCAAATGTTACATTGAGACTTTGGTAGCCAAGCGGATATAAGCATAGCGTTTATTTAATGAAGTACAAGGTAATAAATGAGGAGCCCACACGCAGCCTGTCCTCATGCACCAGACACACAACAAGGGATTAACAACTAACCCTGGGCGAAGCACTACGCTACGCTCGTGTAGTTTGAGAAGTTTGCGCAACTTCGCACTATGCGAGTTGCACGTAGCACAGTGCGAACACCCGTAGTGCAGCGTAGCGTAGTGCAGCGGTCATTTTTTGCTTGTTCGCGGTCCTCAACGTCATGTTCGCGACTGGGAGCAAGCAAAATGACATCCCGTGAGATTCTCAACGCGGATAGGTCAGGTTTCTCATTGAGAGTGATTGCGCATGCTCGCGACCGCTCGCGATGAGAGACTACCAGTTCGCATTGAGAAAGCTGCCGCTCGAGTAAAAATCTACTCGAGCAGCAGAAAACTACAGCTCGCACTGAGCAAGATGCAGTTTTCAATGATTGCACAGTGCCGGATGCTTGTCCGCACTGTGCAATCATTGAAAGCGCATCTTGCACAGTGCGAACATGCTACTACGCAGCTCGCGTAGTGCTTCGTGAAGTTCGCGTAGTGCGAAGTGCACTTCGCGTAGCTTCGCGTAGCGCTACTTCGCGAACTACGCCCACCCTTATTAACAACCAATGCAGGACAGCAGAGCGGGTCATAAAGCAGTAACCTAAATGGAAACATAGCATCCGGAATGCATTTACTTTTGACAAGTGAGCTCGCTCAGCAAAGCCGGAGATCGCTCTTTCGTAACAAGTTCTTAAAGGTACCGCATGCTCCATGCATTACTGCAATGTCCTCTGGTATATCAGACAACAACGTTATTAGAAAACAAAATATGTTCTTCCGATGGAAACTCCAACCTACTTATAACTATACTGTAGCGATCGCCAACATGTACTATGAGTGTAAATACAACACATCTGCTTGAGGATCATAGCTCATATCCTGAGTTGCGAGTTTCAACTATACTTAGACCGTAGGCAATTACTCCTATGGTACTTCATTTCGTTGCTCTCTGGAATCTTCGACCCCTTACAGTCTAGTGCAGCCTTCTGTTAGTTTAGAATCCCCAAGGCTGATGTGCATTTACTGATTAATTACACAGGCCTTTGGGCATCGAATGAGTAAAACAGAAGTATAGTATACGAAATTGCCTGGATATTGCAAAGTTTTAGGTTCTCCTTTCCTCGTGAAGACATATTATGTTTATTTGTTTTTCGATGGCCATTTAGTGTCCTCTTTTATGGAGATTTTAATTTGTTTTGCTCTTAGATTCTTATTTTAATGATTATTTTAAACATGACTGTTTGCGAATTCTTCCTTTCCATCTGGTAGAGAAATGTCTGCCACGAGAAATATCTGTGCTTGACACAGTCCTAACTGGCAGATGTTCGCACATTCAGTAGCTTTTGCCATGAGTTGTTGACAAGCAATGGGTTGTTTTATCTATTGTACCCTGCAGCCCACTTTTGACAGGATTCCGTCAGCCATTATTGGCAAAAACGTCTCCTTTAATCACTTTGCATTGATATACGTCACTGACTGTTTTCCGACATTGCAAATCCCTCCCACCTCCCCTCGCACATTAGAAATAAGCTCCTTGTGACTAGATACTTTAAAGTATTCTGTTAGCATTGAGCACAATCATACAGAGTGAACGTTTCACGTGAATTGCTGCAGGATTGTGTAGTTGAATATTAAGCAGTGATGTACTTATTTTAATGAAAGTATCTTCTTGGCACAAATTTTATCAAACGCCGATACAATTGTGCTGGGTCCAAATATAACTTATGGACCACTGTATTGAATCAGTGCCTTTTATCACAGCCCTGGAAAAAGAAATGAAATTTAATAACATCAAATGACAGCTGTATACTCCACGCAGCAGGTAATTAATTTTTAATTGAGTCATCATTACTAGAAGAAGGCTTGTTTTGCTGAATATTTTGCGAGGTAAGGAACTTTGACGCCTGTTTCACGTATGTCACATAATGTTGTTGACACTACGTTTTGTTAATGGGGCACCTCAGATATTTGTGCTGTTAGAAGCAAAATAATGAGAATGTAATTAATCCAAGGGAGGAGTAAGATATGCTCCCACAATGCCCCAAGTGAATATAACAAGGCTCTTCTCACAAACGTTAAGCATATCATTGCAGAAACTGACTATCAGGCACAATTTGATGTTTTATTTTCCACAGCGTAAACCTGTGTCTTTATTCCTCAATATAGGGAATTAGTATTGTTGCACCTTGATTATTTTTCCTACAAATTATGCAAAATTTAAGAAAAAATGCACAAACCTTTGTATAAATTGCGTGAAATGAACTTTTGGGTACCTTGAGTGAAATCTGAAGGTGAAGGCATACCTCACTCCAGATACCGACAATTTGACTGTCTGATGGAGAAAATGTCTCTCTCACAACATATTTTCTGCTAGAACTAGTTCTCTAAAGCAAAAGAGTGAACATTTGTGCAATTTGCATAACACGAAATTACCTGAGTTACTGATATTATGTGAGCATATCGGAACATTGTGTACATATCCTCATATATGTAGGGTTTGGTTCCATAAACAATAGTTTTAAGGAACAAATCTACATATGTGCCTATAATTTCCAATACTGAGCCACATCTATCTGCAATTGGGTAGTCCGAGTTTGGTCTTTGTGAGTTTTGCAAAGGGGTATATATTGTCAGAAGACCTGGATATTTTTTAATTAATGAATCATAAATCGCTTGGGTAAACTCTCTTCAAGGGCCTAAATCGTAATGGTTTCTGATCTTTTATGTCTGGTAGGAAGTCAACTCTACTGCATTTTTAATATTGGTTGTTGGCCAGTTGATTTAACATGTCTATTTCTTGTTTGCCATGTCCTGTGTAACACTTTCCCTTTATCAGTTGGTTTCAGAGCAATTAATCCAGCAGCGGCCAGTGCAGGTTAGCGTTGTGGGGTGGTATGGCGGGGCAGGGGGGATTTTGACCGACGACAGAATCGAAATTATTTATGTATTTAATTTTACCTATTCTGTCATCTGCCGACTTCCCCCTGTCGCCCTGCCCCACCGCGCTTACCTGCACTGGCTACTACTAAATGAATCACTAATGACAAAGAGAGGGATGTTTGCTTTCCCCTGAATGTACTTTTCTTGCACACTCAGGATTCACAGTAGTATGTCTGGAAAGCTGCACAAGTTGCCGGTTTTGAGGCCTACTTTTGGCAAGGGCATTAGAAATTCTTTGAAGGATCCTGTTCCTGCGATGAGAAGCTTTCTATGGTGAAGAATGCCACACAGGGGAAATATCATCCCTTGTGCAAAAGTACATTCTAGTCATTACTTGATACTTTTCCCTGTAGAGAAACTCCTACGCCAAGACCCCAACCAGGTCAGGGGATGATCCATTGACCATCCCACCCTGGAAAGGGATTAATATCATACCTTGGTTAGGTTAAACATCTTGCCGTCTCCAGGCTGAAAAGGGGAATGAAAGGAGCTTGTGAATGCCTACAAACTTACATGCCTGTGGGCATTCACAAACTTCCAAGGCTAACTATGACTTGGAAAGACCTTTTTACCACCGCTTGAGTGGGATTTACAGGCATGGAGAACTCTGCCCTCATGGTATAGATTTCTTCATATGTAAATGGGATTACATCTGCCAGGAATCTGTTTGTGAATTCCTGACATGCATATAAAGATAAATTTGGTCACTAACCTACGTTTAAGAATTAATTTACCTATGTGATTATGGCCCAATATATTATTCATAACCAGAGTGGTAGGTGCATTGTAATTCTGACAATATGGATCAAATCGTTGAAGCCCTTTTTTCAACAGGCTATATATTATTATGATTCAGAAAAGGGGGTGGTGATGAACAGAGTGTCTGAATTAAGCAGACCACTCTTACCCAGTCCAAAGATCAGGGCTTGATCCATCACCGTTATTTATCTCACTGCACCATCCCAGCTCAGAACCTGGCTATATGCAAATCAGTCTGTCCCTGGCCCAGTGCATCATGGGAACAGGGCAGACTAAACTACCAAGCCAATTCTTCACCAGAAAGGAGACAAGCTACCGGGGACCGGTTTCTGGCATTTCAGCCTTCTTCAGCCCGGCTTGCTTGAATCCTGATGGTGCAGTGAGAAAGGGACTCATGTCTGAGTATACCCTGCCACACCTATAGTGGCCAAAAACGATTCAGAAAAGGGGGTGGTGATGAACAGAGTATATATTATTATGACTGTGGAACATATGTATAACTCTAAGCTGTGCTGTTATATCAAACAATAATTTTTAAAATAATTATATTGATGCTAATCTGTGCTTTTAATACAGGGGAACGACTGTGGTGCTGAACTTGTGTTTCCAACGGGGCACATACCTGCGTTTTGCACAATTGGGGATTCGATCTTTATTTACCAACTCCCACCGTACCACCGCGGGTGACGTGCAGATTGAGCGGTGGGCATGTCAGTTGCTCCCTGCCTCACGCTTCTGGCATTTCCGGGTTCTGGTCTTCATAAACCCATGCTGTGGTAGGCGCGCAGCAGACGCGTGCAGCGAGCACGCCTAAGGCATCCCCGTCTGCACCCATCCGCGCCTGGACGTTGCCAGATGATAAGGCATGCTGCCGGTTTTGTGAGAGGTATAGTGTGGTACTCTGCGGACTACCTTTTTGAGATCAGGAAGGGGCTTAGCCCATGTAGCTGCCTGCCCCGCAACTGCTACGAGGGCCCTTTCTACTGTACATCCTGTGGTTTTAATTCCTGGCCACTGGTCGCACCCTCTCCTCCCCAGCCTAGCCACAGGTCCACCGTAAAACCTTTTTGCCTAAATTGCCACTCTTTAGTTAAACACTACCTGGATGTTTATGACCTGCTTCAGAATTAATCCCCTTTTTAACTGAGACTTGGTTAACCGAGGACACAGTGACAGAACCTGGTCTGACTCTTACCCAGGGACACAGTATTTTGACGCTTAACTGAGGCTCTAGGGGGGGGTGGCATAGTGGTAATCTTTAAGCCCAGCTACATGTGTACTCTGGTAAAGGAGCCTGTGATCAGGTGTGAATGCGGACGCTTTAGGATTTTGTTCCATGCCAGCAACACTATGTCTGAGTTATTAATCTACTGCCCACCAGTACCTTCTGAGGAGTTTAGAGCTGCTCTCTTTTGAAATCATATGCCTTCTAGCTGTGAGACCTGCCAACTTCAATGTTATTGGTGACTTGTATCTGCACCTTGATAGTTCTCAGGACATGGAAGTCACCAACTTCCTAGCTGATCTCGCGGCGTGCCAGTTGAGCCAACGGGTCCAGGTCGCTACGCACTCTGCAGGCCATTTACTAGACCTGATCTTTTCCAACCTGTCTTCCCTTACAATCCACACCCCATCACTGGTATGCTGATCAGATCATTTCCTAATATCTACGACACTGGCATAGGTCAAGTCAGTCAAGAGGGTTTCTGAAAAGTTTTCTCTCAGGCGCCAATGGCACAAACTTGATATTGCTCAATTCCATGAACTCCTTTCTTACACCATGTTTAAGATCCCACGCCATCCAGAGTTGGCTGACAGAGCATTTTCGGGCTGGATCTCCCACACTTTGGATTCCCTGGTCCCTGCAAGGTGTTCTAAATGTCGAAGCACCAAATCAAGAGCACGGTATAATGATAGGTTAGCCTCCCTGCGTAAATGTTGTAAAAAGTTGGAACCTGCATGGAGAAGAGATTATGACCCTATTTTAAAGGGATTTTGCATGCTGGCCATTAAGAAATATCATAGAGCGATCCAGTCAGAGCGGGCAGCATACTAATCAGATGTGATCAAAAATAGCAGCAACCCTTCTAAAAGTATCTTCTCTATAGTGAAAGATCTTAAAACCTCAGCAGGTGTTACAACACCCTAAGTATCATCAGATGCACAATGTGAGGCCCTTGCCTCCTTCTTTGTGAAGGAGGTGGAAACAATATATAGATCCTTCCCTCAACACGCAATCTTTCAGGGGCTTGTGTCTAGACCCCCATGTAAACATACTCTGGCTGCCTTTCCGCACATCTCTCAAGAGGAGCTTGTTGTGCTCTGTTATCAGATTAAATCAGGCTCTCCTGCTGACCCTCTTAAGCCGGACCAATTATTGAAATCTCTCTCCATGTTTCTACCGTCTTTAAGCCATTTGATCTGTCCCTCTCTACATCTGCTGTCCCTAGATCTTCGAAGCAAGCTAGGGTGGTCTAAGCTTGATACTGCAAAATTGGAGAATTTTCGACCAATCTCTCTCCTGCCCAGGGTCTCCAAGATTTTGGAGGCCTATTTTAATTTCATACTTACAGGCTATTTGGAGGAGAGCAACTTACTGGACCCCTCTCAGAAGGGTTTTCGGCCGGGTCACAGTATGGGGTCAGCCCTCCTAGCTGTGACCGAGCATCTGAAGGGGGCTCTAGACCTGGGTCGCACATCAGCACTGACTTTGTTAGATCTCAGTGCCGCGTTTGACACAGTCTCCCACCAGATCCTGTTGCAGAGATTGGAGGAGGTGGACATTGTGGACTCTGCCCTGGAGTGGTTTGTCTCCTTTTTAGCGGACAGGACCTTCCAGGTTGCAGTTCCCCCTTTTGCTTACAAGATCCATACCATCAAATTTAGGGTACCGCAGGGCTCAGCTTCGAGCCCGACATTGTTCAATCTATAAGTTCAACCGTTGGCAGTAGGGCAAAAAGCAGAGGGCTCACAGCAGTGTCTTATGCAGATGACACCCAGTTGGTAGTAGCACTCTCGGATGACTCGGGGCAGGACGCATGCAAGTTTTAGAGGGATCTGGAGATCATCTCTGAGTGGATGACTGCCAACTGTCTTCAACTCAATGCCAACAAGTCCGAGGTACTGCTGGTTAGTAGAGACATCGAGCTGTGGAGTGAGCAGTAGTGGCTTGCCAAGCTGGGCTGTGCACCTGTCCCCAAACAGGTGGTAAATAATCTGGGTGTGTGGGTAGACTCCACCCTCAGCTTTCAGACACAAACAAAGAAAGTAGCATTCCTGCTTTGGCATTTTACGGGGGCTCAAACCGGTGCTAGGGTTTTTCAACCCTTCTAGGAGGCAGGTGATTTTCCAGGCTTCCATTCTGTCTAGACTGGATTATGCCAATTCACTCTACTTGAGAACCAACAAGGCAGAAATTACAAGACTGCAAAGGGTCCAGAACGCTGTGGCTAGAACCCTATTGGGTCTGCCCAGGACATGCCCTACTTCCAGTGCTATTCGTCGGCTACATTGGTTGCCTGTGGCTAAACGCAAAGAGTTTAAGATCCTTTGCATGTCCTTCAAAATTATAAATCTCTCATCTCCAAACATCTTGGCCAATCTGCTTACAATCTACACCCCCTTCCACCAACTCCGGTCTATGGGCCAGCTTCTGGCGATTGTTCGGCGGGCGAGGAGGGCTTGTGCTGGTAAACGCACCTTTTGTGTATTGGCCGCCAAACCTTGGAATGTGCTCTCCATCACCATTCGAAGCATGAAAAACTACCTGGCATTACATAAGGCTATAAAAGCACACCTCTTTCCTCAAATGTAGGCTTCTTCTGTTGTCTATCGTTCTGCAGTTTTCTGCTTCAGTGCTAGGACACCCCTTTGCCGGCACAGCTGTGCGCTATATTACACCGTATATCATAGCATATTCAGTTCACTTTACACACTAATTTTACTGGTCAGTGGGATGAAACTCACAATTATTCAGTTTAATGATTATCATTATTGATGTGCCTAATTTCCATAACTTGCTTTTGCTTAATTGTGCAAAATGTCAGGGAAATTACAAAAAGTTATATAATTTTGCCATGAACATCAACATAACTACCCAAAGTGGCATAATAGGGGAACTTCACATAACAAATGTATCACCATATTGCTGCAATTACGTGATTTACATTGGAATAATTCGAATTTTGCCGGGGCCTAATTTCGCCTTTGTGATAATTCCATGACAAAGGATAGCTACAGCTACTATATTAGCTTCATCAGTGGATTACTTTCAGTAAAGTAAATGAATTTGACTGAAGATGGGAAAATCAGATCTGCCAGTGTGGGTATATTTAACACAATGATGACAATATAAGATCCAACCAAAAGACAATATAATTTGCATTCCCAACATCAAAAAAGACTAAGAAAGTCTAAAGTCTTTTTTTAAACTGATGACAATGAGCTATGCACAAGAGAGAAGGCTATTTAGTATCATATAGTACACATTCTCAACCATTCATCAGTCTTTTTACTAGTCTTTATCAGGATGAAGATCCTTCCTTGGGATCCCTGATTCTTTCATGAAGAAGTTTTATTCCCTTCTAGCTTACCCGTCGCGCGTTGCTGCGATCTCAGAAGAAAGGAAATTCAAGGAAACTCATTATGATAACATTCAATTTACATTGTGTCATTGTTATTGAAACAAATTCATTTTATTTTTGAAAACATTTCTAAGTGTGGCTTGAGCAGTGCGTCCTTGATTGGCTTCCAATCTTGATTCTGGTTGCTCTCCTGTTTCATTCGAGCACGGTTGAGCAGTGGGTAATTGATCGTTTTCCAATCTAGATTTTCGTTGCTCTCCTGTTTCATTCGAGCGGGCTTGAGAAGTGCGTAATCGATCTGTTTCCAATCTTGATTCTCGTTGCTTGTTCGTTTGAAAAGAACGGGCTTGAGCAGTACGTACTCGATCGGCTTACAATCTTGATTCTCGTTGCTCATTCATTTGAGAATTACAGGCTTGAGCAGTTTGCATTCGAACAGCTTCTAATCTTGCTTCCCGTTGCTCGTCTGTTTCTGAAGCTCGTAATGCCTTTTTCTTTCGTGCTTCGGATGTGGATTGACCAATCGATTTCTGTTTGGGGGTCATAACTGTCGACGATGCTCACAAATTTGCTGTCTATTTCAGTATTCGAAAGATTATGAGGGCCCTGGGGGGCCGATTTAACCCAAAAAAATTGACAGAAACCTCGTGGGAGGTACTCAACAACTTCCCAAAGTTTCATGGCGATCGGATGAATGGTGTAGTAAGGCATAAAGGACAAACAGACAGACATATTTTCGTTTTTATATATATACTAGCAGCCCGTCCCGACGTTGTTCGGGTATGAATTGCTGCCAGCCAGTAGTACATTGTTTTGTAGGATTTCGTTTTGATAGCATTTCTTATCTGTGACCGGCCTGTGAAACGCTCCAATTCACAGTGCACTGCTGATGCACTTAAGAGTGCGCGTTCAGTAGTGTGTGAACTCGAGTTTCCCTACTTTATTTTTCCTTGCAATATTATGTAGCGCGAACTCAACAACATGGCATGAGCACAATTTACATTACAGAAGAACACATTCATTTGTGGTAGGCACAGGGAGACAAAGCAATTTGCCTGGAATCACAGGATGTTGAGCTGATGCCGAGATTCGAACGTAGCTCCCCAGCTCTAAAGTTCGCAATTCTAGAACTTTTGGAGGGAGGTATGTCTAAAAGTGTATGTTGGTGCTGGCCATCAATAAGAGAGACCTGTGCATTTTTCAAATGGGTGATGAAAAAATATGAGTATGTTGCTGGAGATGTGGGCCGTCGTGCCACCAATGTACTTACCGGGGGAGGGTAAACACCCATTATTCCGCAGCTTTCTTTCAGCATACCATCACGCCGCATACTTTCATTACGAAAGTACCATGACTCTGCAATGCCATTATAATGCATGGCATTACATTTTATATGCTTTTACCACGCATACATTTACAACAAAATTCGTTGTAAATGCATGAATGGTAAAAGCATGTTTTTAAAAAAATGTTTGGATAAGGTAAGTATGGGTATAGGGGTATATGTTTTGGGGTACTGAGGTATATGTTTTGGGTATTTTAAGGGTTCAGATATAGTTTTGGGTTATGGGGTATAGGGGTCGTTTTAGGGTTTAGGGATAGGTATGGGTTTTGGGGTACAGGGGTATTTTTAGGGTTCAGGGCTAGGTTTGGGTTTTGGGGTATAGGGGTATTTTTAGGGTTCAGGGGTAGGTGTGGGTTTTGGGGTACAGGGGTATTATAAGGGTTCAGGGCTAGGTTTGGGTTTTGGGGTACAGGGGTATTTTTAGGGTTCAGGGCTAGGTTTGGGTTTTGGGGTACAGGGGTATTTTAGGGTTCCGGGGTAGGTTTGGGTTTTGGGGTACAGTAGTATTTTTAGGGTTCAGGGCTAGGTTTGGGTTTTGGGGTACAGGGGTATTTTTAGGGTTCAGGGGTAGGTTTGGGTTTTGAGGTACAGGGGCATTTATAGGGTTCAGGGCTAGGTTTGGGTTTTGGGGTACAGGGGTATTTTTAGGATTTAGGGATAGGTTTGGTTTTGGGGTACAGGGTATATTTATAGGGTTAAGATGGGTTAGTGTTTAAGGGTGTTGGGGTATTTTAAGGAGTAAGGGTGGGTTATGATTATGGGGTGCAGGGATATTTAAAGGGAGCAGGGTGGGATTAGCACACAATATGAGACCTGGCATGAAGGGAGGAACGTACCACACGCCCCCAGGATTTGTCACACCCCCAGCACACGCCCACAGCACAACGCAGACACGCCCACAAGGGACTACTTTGCTGCCACGGTTCTTTTACCTTTTAAATGTATATGGTGTGTGTCTGCATAGCCTATGTCCTTCTGCTGCAACTGCCCTTTCCAACGCTGTATTGGGTGCTGTAATTGGTGCTGTGGTTCCTGAGATTACCCGCCTCAAAGGTTTGGGCTCTCTCTTTATTATATTAGTATGGATATGTCTCGCTGAGAATATAATGAATTCTCATGTAAACAAATGTCTCATAAATCACCTGGCACAAGCTGCTTCTTATTTTACTACATAGAGTGGATACAGTTGTTTTGTCCCATTTTCGGAAAGCCTTTTTCAACTGACAAGGTCCCTCTTACTGGGAGAAAGCTTTGATCACTCATGTTTTTATTGGAAAGTGAGGATAGGGCACAAATTGTAGCATATAACACCATTTCTGTGAAAATCGCAATTTCTTAGTTGTGCAGGAGGATGCTTTTGGAGTCCTCCAAAGTTGAGTAGCCCTCTAACTGTGGAAAAGTGAGAGCAACAAATTCCCCCACCTTTTTACTCAATTTCATTCTGAAATGGGAGTCAAAATGTTACGCGAGGCTTACCTCTTTATGTATTTTTTCACAATACCTGGAATTCTGCCATGCTTCTATAAAAATCTGCCTCTAATTTCCTTATATTAGGTGACTAGTGTTGCACCCAGTAACTTATTACTGTTGAGTTCTGATATCATAATGCCTACTGCATGGGAGTTCTAGAACCTTAAAAAAAGCACGACCTTCAGCCATGTTCCTCTAGATCATCATGGAACTCCTTGGTGACAGGCAATATGCTCATAATGTACAGTGCGGGGTACTCTATCTTATATATCCCATATATTATTAGCCAGAAGGATAGGAAACGTCACAAAAGTGCACAAGGCTGGACTGTGGAACCAAAAAACAAACCGAACAAAAATGTGTAAACCATCCACATTCTCTTTGACTCCTCACACAATCTCTCTTTATCCATCCATCCATTCTCTCCAGTTCTCCCCTCTCTCTTTTCTCCTCTCTGATCACTTCTTTTCTACCTTCCCTATACCTCCCTTTCATTCTCTCCCTCTTGAAGTCTCCTGTGCCTTCTGCAATTAACTTAGGGCAGCTGGGGAAATGGACAACGGCAGTCGGAGTGGCCTTGGGATTTTGAAACAGGCCATGGTTGCAGTCCACAGGGGGAATACCCAGTGGAATAAAATGTCTGTCAGGCTTGTAAGGTGTAATTTAGAAACACTTCATTCAAAGTATAGTGAAACTATATTTCGACAAGATTATACTCACTTGCAGGACCACATCATTAGCATGCTCAGAACAGCTATATCAGAACATTAGGCATACTTTAAACTCACTCTTGCTCATAAAGGACATTTCTAGCTTTTGTTTTACTGGTCCTTGTACTGTTCTAATATTCAATGTGCTGGTGGCAGATACAATTTAAAATGTGAACCCTTTGTAAAATTAATTAGCGAAGTACTTCTCCATTTCAACAGTTTGCGAACCTAAACATGACATACAGGTACATTCATCAGTGTAGGATTTTGCGATTCCTTAATACCGATTAATAAGGAATCGCAATTAAGGAATTGCAAAAGCCTATGCATGTAGGAATCGCTATAAAATTTGCGATTCCCAAACATTCCTTAATTGCGACTTGCAAATTGTGAGTCGCAATAGAGGAATGCCTTCCCATTCATTCCTATGGGTCTACAGGCCCATAGGAATGAATGGGAGATTGCATGCGCAATTTGCGAGTACCAATATGTACTCACAAATTGGGCATGCAATTTCAAGGGTGCAAAGGTGTCAAAAGGACACCCTGTTGCACCCCTGAAATTGTTCTGTGCACACATGTTGCGCACACAAATGCCCCAAGGGCATGTGTGTGTGTTACCTACGACTTTGAAAAATGCACTTTAGTAAATTTTTCAAAGTTTTTGCAAATTACCATCAAGTTCAACTTGATGGTAATTTGCACCCCGTGCTTGTGAAATTGCTATTCCTAAGTGGTTCTTGCATTGCATTTAAGGAATCGCAAATTGCGATTCCTTACATGCAATCGCAATTTGAGAAATCACAATTAATTGCAAATTCTCAAATTGTGAGTGCCTTGAACCTTGATGCATCGGAAATGGCCAGTTTGCGGGCACAAAAGGTCGATTTTTGCAAACTGCACCATTTACGCTAGCAAAAATGGTTGATGCATGTGCCGGATATTGTTTTGAATCGTTAGTTTTAAACAGGATGCTTTTGGTATTAGCTCTGCCTCTTTAATATCTGTGTAGTTACAAAAAAATAGACTTCAGAAGGAAATGTCTATGTTTAACTTATCAACAAACGATTTTATCTCAAGCATGAACCAGTCATATCACTATCATTAACAAAGTGGATGTGTTTAGTTTAATTAAGAGTTCATGTACACTGCTAACGTGAATTTAAATATGTGCAAAATGCTTTATTAAGAAAATAATAAATAATGTGCAGCAGTTATGTTTAAAAATGAAGGGCCTCATGTACAAAATTTTGACGCATGGCAGCACAGCAAGCCTTCCTGGTGCGCTGCCGTGCATCAAAAGAAAATGGCAGGAATGTGCTATATCTACAAGATATGATGCATTCCTTCCTTTTCCACTGCATGGGGTGCACAATGAGCTGCCATGTGCCAACGCAAGCACCCTTGCACCAAGGGGGCCTGCGTTGCAGGGGTGATTCTTTTTGTGTGGGAAGGGACACCTTCCTGCACAAAAACAATCATGAGATGTGTTTTCCTCTTTCTATGCATGCTGCAGAATGCAGCACCCATAGAAAGAGGAAAAAATGAGGAGAAATAAAAGTATTTCTCCTTGTTATGCCTCCCTACACCTCCCTTGGGTGGCTTTACATGCCTTTGCAAATATGGGCAGACACACTGTGCAGCTTGCACGCCAAAAAGAGTGATGCACCAACAGTGCAGTGGACTAATAAATAAGCCCTGAGGTGTGTTAAATGCAAAAATTGTAGTAGGCAACCCTACTGAAAACCTATAGGCCTTTCACATAGAAATGAAGCATGGACTCAACTTTATATAACCAAAGATGTTTGTTCTTCTCTTTGTTGTGGATGTTGCCATTTCAGAAGCTACTGTATAGTAGTTAATGAATAGATATTTATTGCATTAGACTACTGATAGGAAGGTTCTCACCACAAAAGATTTAGCAGAGAGGTAGGGTGATTCATGGGAAGAAATTTTGAAAAACAAGAAAGGATGTGCCGCACCATTCAAGGACACATGGTTAAAAGACAATTGTACCCTGGTGAGACGATGGGGAGTAGACCTGATCCCAGGAGCGTACTGAAATCTTGATGGTCAACATGAAGAAGAAAGAATATTAATGTTGCAAGATAGAAAGCATGTTTATATTAGTACTTGTTCCTAGACTAGCTTCGATTCCAATAGAGAGCAGTTGAGCAGTTGATATATGTCCTCTGTCCCAGACTCTCTGAGAGGAGACTCTATTGGGTTTTCTAGGACATCCCTTAATGAGAAGCCTTAGTTCATTTCTTGATCCTCTGGTATTTGAGCTGAGATTACTTACCAGCATATTGTGCTAAAGCTTCATGCTTAGGCTTCATTCTCTCATCAGGTCCCTTCATGGGAATCTGAACTGACACCTTTAATCCTTCTCGCATTGAACTTCACTTAGTTTAGAATAGGGAAGTTTCTTTATGAAACATGGTTTGTTGCATTTAATTGCATTAATATTTTATCATGATTTGATAAATTGTCTTACCTAATTACTAACTGATTGATTGATATATTTAACCTTTAGTGATGAAACTTGAAAAATAATTAATAATATATAATAAAACCCTTTAACTCACACTTAACTCTCCTTATTGACTGAACTAAAAGTAATGAGACTGGATAACGATTTATATTGACTTCAGCTTTTCAACTCTATCGACATCAAAGATCCATCAACCTATACGCGTGGCTCATGGTGACGAGTAAGTGGCAGTGTAACCCCATGCTCCAGCAAAATAAACTCACAATAACATAGATCACACATATTGGTAAGAATGCAGGCAGGACAACTTACTTATAAAGACATCCAAAGACACAGAGATCAACAGATAAACTGACACCCATGAACTTAGACGACCTGACATACATTCAATCATGTAGGAATCCACATTTTGTAGGTTGCTTACAAAACACTTTATACTGTTCTAATTCTACCATAGAGTGCCAGAGGTGGAAGGGGACCCAAAAGGTGAGAACAAGAACTGGAATGAGATATGAGCCTTGTGAATGGGCTGATCTTCTACAAAATGGGATGATGGAGCGTAGCTGATATTAGGTACAAGGTAGACATGGAAACCACAGGTGAAAGAAACAGGAGGGAGAAAGAGGGAAGCAGGACAGGAGAGGATGTGTAGAATAGAAGAGTTAATTAACAATACCACTGCAATTCTGCTCCAATTTAGAAAAGTGTTGAAGAAGGACCACTTTAAAGGACACTATATCACAGTGCATTAACCTTCCATTGCTCATCTACTTCTTCTATTACTCACTGACTTAAGGCTTACCTTTCACCGTGTCCAGTGCTCCTCTGCTTTTTGACTAGGTTCACGCTATTTATATACTGGGCCAGATTTATCATACTTTCACTCAACGCAGCAAGACACTTTGCTGAGCTGTGCTGCGTGAATGGAAGAGGGCAGGAATGCATTTTGTCCTCTCCTTGTGCTGGTGCACAATGTACTGCATTTCACCAATACGCCAGTGTGCCTGTATTGTAGGCAGGGTTGTTTTGTCCATTAGGGGGCACTTCCGCCACAAAAACAATCCTCAGAGTAATTTCCCTCATTTTGAGGCACATGTAAAAAGAGGAAATAATGAGCAGAAATAAAGATATTTGTCCTTGCTGCACCAGCCCTGGGAAGGCATAGCATGTTAAGGTATTCCCAGGTTTACCTGTCTTGGTAAATCTGGGAAGGTGCCAAAATTCAGGGTGGATGTGTTGGAACATCCTATGCTCCACCCATGGAATGCCTTCCCAAGGCAGAGTGATGCAAGGCAGCAACTTGAACTCTCGGATGACTGCCCTGCTGCTGGAGGATTGCCTTCCTGCTTGAACCTAGGACTACCAGAGTGACTCCATAGGCTGAGCTACAGGGACACAAAAAGCTCCTACAGCTTGAACACTACACCTCGACCTTGCCTGAATTTGGCACTATCCTCTGAGTGATGTCCATGCAGTCATGGGCACTTGGAAGTGGTGCTAAATGTGCCCAAAACAGCTTAAATCCAAATGTGGGACTTGGAATTCTTTCTGTCAAAAACTGACCAGAGAACCAATAGGGGACCGCTACCTACTTGCTCGTCGATCTGCTCAAGGTGCATTGCCAGTCGGCCTAACTTTGCAGTAGCTGTTGCTATGTTTTTCTTGAGAAAGAAACGTGTTTCTAATCGGACACTAGAAACATCCCAGTGTGCACACCTTCCACCCCTCAGTGCGAAATGAGGGTTCCTGATATCGTTTAAAAGGTTTTTTTTACATGTTTTATTCACATGCTATCAGTTCAAATTTCCATTATTTGTTCTTCTTAAACCAATATCTTTTTTCAGTCATTTATAATCCATTCCATTCATTTACAAAGTACGGCATTATTCTTTGATCCAATGCATTTCAGGCATTACACACTGCCCTTCATCAGGGAATAATACTGCAAGAAAAGGTAATAAAAATAAATCAAAAAACCATGTACGATCTCAATGTTCCTAATATTATAACATGGTGTTGTGACCTTTTATATTATCACTTACAACGTGTTTAAATAAAACAAAATATGTATGTCGCGTGTCCAATGCTAGATGTGGTGAGGTTTATCTGTCACCTTACATATCCTTACAACCCGTGTAGACTCAAAGGTTGGCCATATAGCCCACTCACATGCCGATTCTGTCGTGTGAACGTATCTCCGTATACTCGAAAGCTATCCAAAGTAAAAGCAATAAGTAAAACATTAGGAGCTAAGCTATGATATCCAAAACTTCCATTATTATCATTCTAACCATAATCTACCAATAGTTAATTATCGCAACTGACCTGAACTTGCTTGTGGCTTCCTCGAGTGTACGCCAAACTTTCAAGAACACTTCCTACCACCCATCTTGTTTAAATCCCTGCCGGCGCTCATTGGTCCCAGTTCCGATCACGTGAAATAAAAATAGACAACAAACTCAATGCTCTGTGCGATGTAACGATCACTGTCAAGCTCAAAGAGTGACAACCACAGAATATGGCTTTATGTTAAATCGATAGTGTGCTGCAACCTTACGTTGGTGTTCTAAAAAAATTAATTAAGGTCCAAGGATTAAGAACTTTAAAAAAAGGGAAACGGCCTGGGGATGTGAACCCTGCAGTGTCGAACGGACTCACCCGGGGTACCTAAAGAATTGAGCTATGGTGAATGTGGTGTTTCAAATGAGAAAAAACATAAACATAAGACTGATACATGTTATGATGGGATCGTACCTGAAATACAAAACATAATTTACAAACATCGCAAGAATCAACTAGTTGGCACCAAGGCTAGGTCATGATTTCATAAATAACATGATAGTTCCATCCGGTCATTAAGCCAGTTGGGCTTGTGTGTACCCAGTTTCTGAATCCAAAAGTTCTCTCTTTGTAAGAGATGTTTGGTATTATCTCTCCCTTCTTTCTTATTCACAGTCTCTAACACAATGAATTTTAGCTGTGATATGTTATGTTGTGCCTCCACAAAATACGCAGCAACTGTCGATTTCATGTTTTTTGTCCGAATGTTAGATTTATGTTCAATGAGTCTAGTTTTTATACGTTTTTCTGTCTTACCGACATATCATTTTCCACAGGGACATTTCAGAGCATAAATAACATTAGCTGTGTCACACGTAGCATTTCTCTTCAGTTTAATTTCATTTCCTTTTATGGGGTGGTTGATCTTGTTACCTTTGATAATATTATTGCAATTTCCGCAATTTAAACAAGGTTTCGTTCCTTTGAATTCCTCCTCCGTTATAGGTTTGTTTTTGAGCATTTCCCCTATGTTACGAGCTCTTGTGTAGGCGAATAATGGTACTTTTTCAAAAATTCCGTTAAAGTCTGGTTCAAGGTTCAAAACTGACCAGTTTTTCATGATGGTTTTTCTAAAACGTTCACTCAATGTTGAAAATTTTGAAACTGCCACTAATCTGGTTTCTTCAGGCTTTTTTTTTCGTTGTCAATAATTCTCCTCTTTCTATTGAGTTAACTCGTTTCCTTGACTCTTCAATGATATGCTCAGGATATTCTCTTTTTGAAAATCTCATAGCCATTTCATTCATTCTGAGTTGTAATTCAGATTTGTCGGAGGTGATTCTTTTGACTCTTGCCATTTGAGAAAAGGGCAAATGTTTTTTTAAACTCTGGTTGTGAAAACTTTGATAGTGGAGCAGATTATTTCTGTCTGTGTTTTTTTTAAAATATGTCCGTCTCAAAGCCTTTATTAGTGATTGAAATCTTCACATCCAAAAATGTGACCTCTGTTTCCGAGATATCCCAGGTTAATTGTAGGCGGTCATCGATTTTATTGAAATCAGTGAGTTCTTCCTGAAGTTTCTGTTTTGAATTTTTCCAAATTATAAATATGTCATCTATGTATCTTATTATGAGTTTCAGGTTGTTCTGCCATTCAGTTTTGGTAAGAATGTGTGTCTCTTCGTAATCCTGCATGAATATATTCGCGTATACCGGTGCCGCTGAATTGCCCATGGCTGTTCCAACTAGTTGTTGATACCACTCATCTTGGTAGCGAAAATAACTCTGGTACAAAGTAAATAACATCAACTCCATAAGGAACATTTGAAAAGATGGTTCTAGATCTGAGTTGAGTAGAGCCTTTTCCACTGCGTCTATCCCCAATGAGTGGGGTATAAAGTGAACGAACATCAGCTGTGCACAAAATAAGTTTTTCACCCGGTTCAATTTGCACTGTTTCCAATTTTAATAAAAAATCAGTAGTGTCATTAACATAGGTTTTCATGTTTTTAACAATGGGCTGGAGGTACCTGTCAATTAGTTGTCCAATAGGTTTGTGTAAGCTCCCGCAGGTTGAGACGATTGGACGTAGTGGTGGATCCCAGAGGTTTTTGTGAATTTTAGGTATCATATGTAATACCGGACTCCTAGGGTTGGCTTTAATCAGGAAATTCTTAGTTTTGTCATTGATTATTCCCATTTTATAAGCTTTCTCAACAATGTCCTTCAAAATTCTCATGTATTCCGCTGTTGGATTGTTTTCCAACTTCATATAAGTGTTCGTGTCCATTATATGTTATTTGACTTTCTCCTCGTACATTGTGGTGTTCATGATGACTAGCGCACCACCTTTATCTGTTTTGGTACATGTTATCTCCTGATTAGCCGCTAATTTTCTAAGAGTATCTAGATCTTTTTGGGTGATGTTTTTTTTGGTGCGTGCCCCATATTTGAATTTTGACATGTCTTGTTTTACCAATTTTTCGAAAAGAAAGTCTTATGGCTCACCGGAGCTTGAAAAGTGCTGGTTGTTCTCAGACCCAATAATTGATGCGGTGCTTGTGTATCACTTTTTGGTAGAACGTTCTCAAAAAAATGTTGCAGCCTTAATTTGCGCAGCAGTTTAAAGAAACTAACTTCTAGTTCAAGTGCATCAGTAGTTGTAGTTGGTACAAATGATGTTCCTGTTTGTAACAGATCCCTTTCATATGTACTTAATTTGTGGTCACTGATGTTAATGACTAATTGTTCTGTACTGTTTTCTTCTTCTGTTCTTTGTCTTTCTTGGGCATAGTTGTGCTCCTGGTGTTTGGTGCTTCTCTGTCCTTCTCCTTTTCTTTTGCCTTTTCCCCGCCTGGGTCTCCTTTTTGGGCTTGGCCCTGATCTAAAAAAGGACTTATCTCTGTGGTGGTGCTAGTGGTTGGTTGCTCAGTTTGAGCGGTATCTCGAGTATTAGTTGATGGTTGGGTTCTTTGTGTTCTTTGCGAAGTTTCGCTCCCCGACGAGGAAGTATCCATGTGCTGAGAGTATGGTCGATTTCTTCTTTTTTGGGCGTAGATTTCGGCCCAAGTATAAACTTCCCCAAGTTTATAGTCAAGAGTATCCCTCTTGTATTTACGTATTTTTCTCTCATTACTGTCTTTCGAATGTCTGTCTATATGTTCTTTAATGTCATCTAAGGTTTTTGATAATTCGTCCTCTGACATCATATTTGCAAGTTCTGTTGATACCTCCGTGATTTCTTTGGTTAGTTCCTCTAGGATTCCTGATAACTCTTCTACGATTAAAAGAATAAGGTCTAAGGAGCATTTATTTAAAATCGCAAACCATTTATCCTGAAAGCTCTTCGGGCGATACTTAGGCCACGTGGTATACGTAATGATCGATGGTATTTTATTAAAGTGCTTGAATGTAATTGTTGATTAATGCGTCTTTTGGAGAGGTATAACAGCTGTTTTACACTTTGTTCCTTGGTGCGGCTTGTAGATTCTTGCGAAATTTCTTCCCTAATAAGAGAATATATGCGGTTGGCTTCATCCTCTTTGTAAGCAAAAGTTTCCGCCCTAGTTTCTGTACTTTTTGAAATTTCTTCGTAATTACTCATGTTTATTTTTTGCGTGCTCCTTGTCTCTGGGACGAGAAGAAAACGATTATGGTGAATGATTAAGGCAAGTGCACTGCGTGTGAGATAATCAAACTTATACAATCTTTAAAATGTTCGGGTGCTCTACAGATGGCGTCTGACGTCCTGAGGCGCTTTAGTTGAGAAAGAAACGTGTTTCTAATGGGACACTAGAAACATCCCAGTGTGCACACCTTCCACCCCTCAGTGCAAAATGAGGGTTCCTGATATCGTTTATAAGTTTTTTTGTACATGTTTTATTCACATGCTCATGATCACAGGGGTACGGTGCGTACACCCCATGATCCCAGGGGTACGGTGCGTACCCCTGCGATCATGGGGTGTATGCACCGTTCCCGGGGGGGCTGTTCCATACCTGTTTTGGGGCGCAGTCTGCTTTTACAGCTGTTTTCAGCTCCCGTAGAAAAAGGGTTGTTCAGTGCATACCCGACACGTATCGTACTTGCTGGGTTGCCGGGTACCAGCCGCGAACCGTACAGATGTCGCGTACAGCGGGTTCCGAGGGAGATACGTACGGGGATTTGATTTGTACGATTTGTATGGAGTCCAGCTCCTAGTACGAATCGTACTTCGTCATACGTACGGGGGACGTTGCAGGGTACGATTCGTACGGGAAAAACGCTCCGAACGGCTATTCGTAGCGGTTTTTCCCAAATCGACCCCTTTGTGTTTTTAGTTCCCTTAATGGGTTGTGGGTTTATAGGGGAATACGGTGGGAAGTTATTTAATTATATACAATTTATTGATTATTTATATCGGTTATTATTTTCCTTTAATTTGGATTTTGCATTTTTAGGGGGTCATTAGGATGGCAGACCGACTGGATTCCGTCCGCCATCCTGGTGGGAACCGGGACCATCCACCATGCATGCGGTGGTCCCTCACACCCAATCAGGATGCAACCGCCACCATGGTGATCGGATCTTCATTTTTAACATTGCGGTTGGAGCTGCTGACAGCAGCACCCGCAGCAATGTTAAAATGCCATGTTGTGCATTTCACAGCACTACATGGCAGGTACCACACAAAGCCTGCCACGTAGTGCTATTAAATATGGGGGGTACCATGTGTGCCCCCCAAGTGGACCCTTAACTCCCCCCAACACAAGGGGGGCCCACAATGGGCCCCCATCACCAATCCCCACCAGCCTTTCCATGGCGGAATCGCCACCATAGAAAGGCCTGCAATAGCCAGCATCCTGATTTGGTAGACTGTGCCTGCTAGGTACCACCACCATTTTAGGCTCTGTTGTCCGTCCGCCTGCCAATCTGTGAGATTGCTTTTGGCAGTCCAGTGGCAGACGGTCTTTGCATCCGCCACGGTCCCAGTGTGATTCCCTACGCCATCATAATGTGACAGAGGGAATTTCGCGGTACAATTGTGGAAGTGACGGGCCTTCTGCAATCGTAATCAGCCCCTTGGTTCCGTAGCTGGTTGTGGGTTTATAGGTCAATAGAAGCAATTTAATTATATAAAACAAATAGATTTTTTTTTATTTGCTAAAATTTGTTTAGGTGTGATGTTATAGTATTAAATGTGTAAATGAATTTATTAATAGTTGTTTAATAACTAGTTAATACATTTAAATTAATTAATTAGTAATTAATGATGGTAGTTGTGTAATTAATTTTAGGTGTGTTTTGTGGTGTTTAAAGGAGTAAATGGTGGAAAGGGTGGAAGTATTTTTTTTATTAATGAATTCTCAAGTAGTTGTTAATTAATTTAAAATAGTTAATAAGTAATTAAGTATGGTAATTGTGTAATTATTTTAGGTAGGTGTTGTGGTATTTATAGGTATAAATGGTGTGAAGGGTGGGAAGTAATTTATTTTGTATTGATTAATTATTAATTATTTGTTGACTATTTCAATTTAATTAATTAGTAATTAATAATGGAAATTGTGTAATTAATTTTAGGTGTGTGTTGTGTATATTATAGTGTTACAGTATGTGTACTCAATGAATATTTATTATCTTTATTTTATTCATAATTTATTTTACATTCTTTACTAATTATGTTAATTATGGAAATATATTTCAATAAAAATGTTGATGTCTTTTTTTATTGGTGTGGTGTTATAGTGTAGGAAAAAAAAAATACATTTCCTACATGTTCCTGTTGATTTTTAGTGCCGCTTCGGCTGTCTTTTTAGTTGCTGGTATTTGTGTAATGATCTATAGCGCCGGGACGCTCTTCGGAGCAGCTGAGCGCTTTACAAAACCCCCAGTAAAATTAACATTAACATAACATTTATGTTGTGAATCATTTGTTTGTGAATATTTGTTCCTTTTAAATAGATATTGTTTATAAATGTATTTAATATTATTTTGTATATCATATTTGTAGGTTTTTGTTATATGTAATTAACATTATAATATGTGTTATTTTTACATGTTTAATATATTTAATTGTATGTTTTTAACATATTGTTTATTTATTTTTAATATTATTTAATTTTTTTAATTGTTTAAATGTAATTAGTCATTTTTGTTTTTCTGCTATCCAATACTTTCCCTACTGTTGCACACACTGGAGCGGGAATAGTAATTTTTATCCGTTCGCTATCCAAAATGCTCTCTACTGTTGCACTCATTGGAGTGGGATTAGTAATTTTTACCCTTTCGCTATCCAGCACTTTCCCTACTGTTGCACTAACTGGAGTGGGAATAGAAATTTTAACCCCTTGCTATCCAATACTTTCCCTACCTTTGCACTCACTGGAGTGGGAATAGTAATTTTTACCCCTCCGCTATCCAGCACTTTCCCTACTGTTGCACTCTTTGAAGTGGGAATAGTCATTTTTACCCTTCCGCTATCTAGCACTTTCCCTACTGTTGAACTCACTGGAGTGGGAATAGTCAATTTTACCCCTCCACTATCCAACATTTTCCCTACTTTTGCAATCACTGGAGTTGGAATAGTAAATATAATTCTTCCACTATCCAACATTTACCCTACTTCTGCACTCAATGGGGTCGGAATAGTAATTTGTCTCCTCTGCTAACCAATGCTTTCCCTACCTTTGCACTCACTGGAGTGGGAATTGTAATTTTTACCCCTCCGCTATCCAGCACTTTCCCTACTGTTGCCCTCTTTGAAGAGGGAATACTAATTTTTACCCTTTAGCTATCCAGCACTTTCCCTACTGTTGCACTCACTGGAGTGGGGATAGTCATTGTTACCCCTCCACTGTCCAACATTTTCCCTACTGTTGCACTCATTGGAGTGGGAATAGTAATTTTTACACTTCCGCTATCCAGCACTTTCCCTACTGCTGCACTCACTGGAGTGGGAATAGTAATTTTCGACACCGAAATTCACATTACTAGCCCCTCTGAAGGAACTCTCGAAGATGAGGCAGGTCCTCAGATCACAGCATTTTCACATCCCAGAACAGATGTATTGCTGCGGCTGCGCAACGCAACTTCAGTGAGCATGCTCACAACGCTCTACAATTCAGGATTTAATGTACCCTGTTCAGCGGGCCTAACTGGATTTCCTTTAGCTGGCCCGCACTCCATCGTGGGTAGCTTGAGCTTTTGGATTTGTCCTGGTTCACCGCAACGAGATATCCACAGTTGGCGCTTTGTGCATTTTAGTGCTATTTTCACTCAAATCTCTAAAACTGCATATCTCCGGTTCTACTGATTAGATGTTTGTCATTTTAGTTTTGTTTTAATTATTAAAGAAAGCTCTCTTTTTATCACTTGGTTTGTGAACTTGTGTAGAGTTTCTCACTTTATTACTCTTTGAACTGTCGCACAAATACTTTACACATTGCCTCTAATTTAAGCCAGACTGCTCTGTGCCAAGCTACCAGTGGGTTGAGCATAGGTTAATTTAGGGCTGGTTTCTGTTCACCCTGACAAGGAATGTTGTTGCTGCTTGACCAGAGCCAACAACCCAGGCAACCAACAACCCGTTTTCTTACTTGCATTAATTCTTGTCTCATCAAAATCGATAATATACAGTTCTTTCATTGTTTTACATGAGACAGAACAACGTATGCCATCCCCTCTTTGAATACTTTAGAGCCAATGTTAATTAGTGAATTAGCTTAGTCCATGTGATTTGTATATTATTGTAAGACAATTTTTTAACTTTAGTGGGGGCGCACAAATACAAGTCCAAGGCGAGCAAAGTATGTGTAAAAATTCCTTTCTTTATTCATACGAAAGTAGTATCGGGAAGTTCATTTATTCAATCACAAAAAATGATCCGCCAACGCGTTTCTCTCCCTCACTGGGAGCTTCCTCAGGGCTCTCAAGTAATATGCAGTTCAGATTAAGGATGAATAATGTCTCAGTATTTTCGAAAGTTGAGTGGGATCAATCAGAGTTCACCGTCCAACCTTTTTGTAAAGCTAGGTGTCGCCAACCTCCTTGAGGTTTCTAGAATCGCATATCTATTGGCAGCTCCAGCGACGTGGTGTACAGGTGATCGCTTGCAGGTCCTTTTAATAGAGGTGGCAACATTATCCCTTAGCTGTATGTATCGCAACGCTTCTTCCCAGTATGGGAGGATTGATTCAGTTCCTGTGTCTCCACGCCAGAAGACATCCCACACCTTCCTAACTGCCCGGATCCAGGGACACAAAACACTACAGACACAGGAACTGAATCAATCCTCCCATACTTATTTAATCCAGATCTCTTGACTGGGGGAGAATGTTTGAGTCATTAGTCGCAGTGACGTTTGAGAAATAGCTTCATAAGTTCAGGGACAGACATAAACCTCCAAAGCAGTCTTTGGTGGATTTCGTAGATTATCCAGCAAGGCACTAAATGGCTGGATGAGGTGCAGCAAAGTTGACAGTTATGTTGGGCTGTACCCCAAGAAGGGTGTCTCAGGTTTTCCCCAGCAGAGTGAGGGTTAGGTCAAGTAAGACACATTTATTCCATGGCCGTTCTGAGAAACAGGAAGGAGGTTGTGGTGGGTGGTGGCCTAGGTCTCCCCATTTCCAACCCTGTTGCTTTGATTGTTCTCAGCTATGGCACAAGCAGGCCAATTCTCTCTGTCCTAAGAAACCATTCATTGGTGAGACCTCTATAGGGGTGGTTAATAAGGCAAAGGGGTAAGTAGTACCCTGGTGCTGGGCGTAGACCATGCCCTAATCTATCTTAGTTGGGAGGCAGACTCAGAGGGTAGACTTGTGTTTCCTAAGGGTGGGAGTCATCGCTTCCATCAGGTAAAGGTCAGTGGGGTCCCTTTCACTGTTTTGAGGAACACTGGGGCCAGCCTGACCATAGTAGGGGAAAGGGTTGTTCCCCAAAGCAGTACACTGGCCAGGTGTGTAGTGTAACACGGGCCATGGGACAGGGCTGTTTCCAGCTTATGGCCCTGGTCTTCATGGAGTGGAGTGGAGAGGTATCCCAAAGTAAGGTCATAGTTAGCCCCCAGATGCCCATAGTCTGCACTCTGGGGAATGAGTTGCTGTCGGTGTCAGGAGAGCTGGGAAGGGTGGTCGCCCAGGGTGCCTTGAAAGCTCCGTCTTTTAGGGGTACCATGACCAAACAGAGGGTACACAAGTCTAGGCACAGAGGCAGGAGGTGGAAGGAGTGTCAGAAATGATACTCAATAGTACCCAGAAATCCACAGGAGCAGAATGAAGACAAGTACCAATGCCCCTCCTGAGTGCCTTCCCAACCCCCTCTGAATTTTACAAGGGGGTAAAGAATTCCCAAGTGGGGAAGGGGGAAGTGGATAAATTAATAAACAACAGAAGAGGCTGACTCATCCTTCCAAGGAAGCTCTACGTCCTCATGAAAGTGTTTTCTTTCCTGAAGGATGATAGCATTCTGAAAAATAGAAGTAAAACATAATTATAGAATCCTTCTCTATACCCACTACTCTCTTACTACTCCTAACTAATTAGCACACAACATACCCTTAGAATGAACTGGCTTAGCTCCTCTTCTACAGTCTAGTGATCAATGAATAAGCAGGCTTTCTGGATACCCTGTGGGGAAATTACTTTGTCACTGACTGACTGGACCCCACAACCTTTTGAAATATTCTGTATTAACATTTGCATGCCTTATTCATTTAAAGAACACACGGACTGTCATTAATTACAAATGTCACCAGAGAAAATAAATATTCAAAATAACAGCAGGCACTTCATTCCCTTGTAGGGTATTAGCGTGACTAAATTAGCACTCTTCTCAGAAAAACAGCAGGTAAGCAAAGGGGGAAACAAACACGACTGAACTACTTGTAAAATGAGTTTCCGGAAATACCTGAGGAGACTAAGAAGTGCAGGAGTTGTTTCCTGATAAGAGACACCAATTTTGCCCACACAAGGAGCCCGACGGCCAGACGCTCCACTAACTAATCCGACAAGCAAGCGCAATGGAAACTTACCCTCAACACTAATATACAGCGCAGGATCAGAGGAGGGTAAACATGGAACACTAGCTCCCTGACAAAACCTCGGTGAAGTGTGCAGAACAACGGTTGCGCTCGTGCTGATCCCTAACACCACCTGTGAGCTCAGCCACCAAAAACTGGACCGCTAACCTACATTGTGATGAAAGCGTCCATTTTTTGAACTCTGTACCGGACCAATATGCTCCAGGAAGGATCGTCTGCACCATACCGATACTTTGAGGTAAACCACTGACCTTTTTTCTATGAATCCTGACAAGGAGTCCATAGTGGGAGGATCAGGGAGTCAGGACGTGACAATTTTGAGAATAGGGCCCACCAAAGACTAACCCTAGTCAGCCCACTTCTGACTGTGAGGTTCTCCCTGCACTCTAACAGAGACAGAGGGCTGGAGACTTGCTCCAGGTAGACCTCTGTATAACACAGATAGATTATGCCACCCTGGGGGTGGTTCTCAGCCAGATGTCCTGGCTCACCAGGCACCTGTTCAGCCTTATGGTACGGACAGTGAGCTGAGTTACCAGTCTCAGGTTACCATGCCATGACTGGTGGGAAGGAGAAAGGAAGTAGGGTGACTAACACCTGGAACTGTTGCCCCCTCCCACTCTGAGACACCTCAGAAGTCAGAGATCCCTGGAGGGCCTGGGGTCTGGCTCTTGACACTGACAGCTGCCAGTGGCCTCTGTTGGTTGCTGTCCTTATAGGTAGAGTTTTCCCTGGGTTGGGGACAGAAGCCTGATCCAAGGGCTAGAATGAGCATATCACTGAGTTCATTTCGCCACTGCTCCAGGACACCAACGATAATTATATAACTTTGTTTCAGTGTGTTCCTGTTTTATGATTAACTTTGTGCATAAATTGTATGCTTTTTAAATTATTGTATTGTTATCATATAGTCTCTGTTGTCCAGTATTCTATATGATTTTTAATTATGTTCATTAAAACTATGGTTGTTTTTATATGTTTTTTTTCATCCCTTCTTTTGCTGTCATTTTAAGTCACTTGTTTTTCAATACTTTAACTGCCTAGGAATTTTTATTCACACATATCACTTTGTTGGCCATTGTGGTATTGCCTGCCTATTGGAGTGCATCTGTGAGCAAGTTAACGTTAGGTGCTGCACAGATGGGGTACAATGGTGAGGAGAAGAGTTCCCCCTGGTTCAGGGTGTAGACAGAGGGATCCAACTGAGTTTAGAGGGGCATAGAACTGTCAGAGGCCTCTGTAGTAGAGGGCCATTGTTCATGTTCTATCGCCTAAGCAGGGAAGCCCATCATGTTGTTGATTAGCCTCCCTCGGCTTTTGGCTTGACCTGGACCTAGCCCTCTCTTGCAATTGGCCCTCTCGGCAGACTCACCCACACACTTTTTGCCTTCCCTCACCTTATTGTTTGCTAACTTTGTTTTTGCTGGCATTAATACTCTGTACACATTACCACTTCTAACCAGTGTTAAAGTGTTTTCGCCCTCTACTTTAAACATGGTAACAGCTTTCACATGATTGGCATATTTAATTTACTTTTAAATCCCCAGTAAAGTGGCATACCAAAAACCCAGTGCCTGTACATTAAATGCTCCTAGTGGGCATGCAGCACCTATTGTGCCACTGACTTAAGTATCCAACATATCCCAGTCTGTAATTGCAGCCTGAATGCTGCTTCAAACTGCCAATTCGACTTGGAAATATAACCCCATTGCCATGCCTTAAACTCCCCTTTTATTGCATATATGTTACCCTAAGGGAGGCCATAGGTGGACCTTAAAGCAGGATGCATTGTAATTAAAAGGTTGAACATGTACTGTTACATCTTACATGCCCTGGTAGTGAAAAACTCCTAGATTTGTTTTTCACTACTATGAGGCTTACCTGTCCTATAGGAAAATGTTGGGCTGTCTTATTACATTTAATAAATGCTTACCTTTGATTGGAAACAGGTAGAATTTCATGTTTGATATCTAAGAAAATACAAATAGGCATCCTCTGTAATGGTAAGAGTGGATCTTAAATTACAATTTTAGAAAGTTGGCATTTTCTTACTCTTGCTATTTGGTGTCTGTAGTCTGTCCTAGATCATATGACTGGATGTAGTTGGTAGTTTGACTTTGTTTATCCTCCCAGACAGTCACACAGTAGAGGGAACAGGTGAGCCTGAATAGGGCATCAACTGGCAGAATGGGGAAGAGAAGCTGTGCACATCTTCACTTGCAACGAAATAGGCTGTTCTCTGCCTTCAAACAAAGGACTTATCACCACTGCATTGTCAATGCAGCCAGCTTGGAGAAAGGGTAGAGGAGTCAGGGAACTTCAAGCACTTCAAATGCATTTTCAAGAAACTTCTCCTACTTCAAAGAAGGCACCAGGCATTAACAAGGGACCCTCAGACCCACTCTTTAGTACACATATGGATCTGTTGAATACTCAGAAGAAGGACTGCTGTGCTGCTTTGTTGCAAGAAGAACTGCCTCTCTGCTGTCCCAATCCCTCCTGCACCCCTGCCTGAGTGAGAAGGACGTGACCTGCATCTTCACCCCTGGACCACCAGAGTGACTCCAAGGGCTAGTTGTCTGGCCTCTTGGTCAGAGTCTGAGGGACAGAACAGGCTCCAACAACCTTGAACCCAGCACCTGGACTCTGTCAGAGGTGAGTCCTGCCCTCCCATGTGGCGCCACCTCAGTACTGAACCCCTGGAAATGGGTCAGAAGTAGGGGTGGGTGGAATTTTTCATTCTGCTTGCAGAATTGGAGGAATCTAGTAATTCTGCATTACTCTTGCAAAACAGAATTACTAGTAAATTATGCCAGTCAGCCAGCCTAATGATGTGCACTTTGTCAGTCACTAAGAAAATAGCCACATTGAGAGGCTTTTTTGTACATTCATAAGCTCAAGATTTGTGATTGTCTCCTTCACATATTTTACTCTAAAGAAAAGACTGCTGCTACATTAGAGATGATGTAATAATGCTTTTTTGTAATTACTGCACATAATTCTTTCTCTGCAAATGTTTTCGCATCTCAGCTTCTTGTCTGCTCTCTGTTTCCATGACCTTCCGCACACTCAACTTGTGCATGCTGCAGTTCTGACGATAGTCAGCTGTGCTCCTTCAAGTGCTGACAGAAGTCATCATTAGGGTCTGTTTGACCGTGGAGTCGAGGTTTTAAAAAACTGCTCTGTTGCAAAAGGACTCGCTTATCAATCACTAGATCATTAGATGTTCAGCATGATGCCTGAGGTCACCCTAAAATGCAACCACCCCGGGATATAGTTCTATTCCCACAATACCAGCCCCCATTTCCTCTGCCTCTTGGGTATGTTTTGTCTCAAACAGGGTGACTTCTGAGCTTACCTTGGCCCCTACAGGTTTAGTTCACTGAGGGACACTGAGGGGTTTCACACCAAAGCACCAGGTATTCATGACAGCAGCGTTGGGGCATCTAGTACGCAGGAAGGCAATGCACCAGAGGCTAATGAGAGCAGTGCTAAGAAGACCTAAAACACAAGCACTGGGGGGCAGCAGGTGAACTTGGGTTCCAGATTATGGCCATACAGGTTCTCCCGCACCTGTTTCACAATCAGTAAGAAGTAATACCTTGAAAGAAGGTGTACTGTATGCATTCAAAGTGTGAGATATTTGTAGTGTTTTGTTCCTTTGGCTGCTCCCTCAGGGAAGCAGCACACATTATAACGCTAAATTACAATAATTCACCCTAGTTTTACAGTTTGGAGAATTTTAAACAATCCCATAATTATCCAGGGATAGGAATGATATTAGTAAATTAGCTTTGCCCCCATTTGCAACAACTATGCTGCCCTGTGAGCTCAGCTGAAGGCAATAAACTCAAGGCATTGTCTGGAGACTGCAGAGGATTGTGACCAGGTTACAAAAATGTGATATACAATGTTTTGTGCTGGGGTTACAGAGTTATGTGTACCAAAATGGAGTCTAGAGCCATACTGCTTTGTGTGCTTCAAAGGAGATATACACACAGTGTTATGTTCCAGGAGGGAGGGGTGCTTAGGGGGTCTTGTTTGAAAGAAGAAACATTTGAACCATACACCTTTGCATGTTTCACACTTCCATGTGTGCAAAGAGAGATGTGTATACATATATCTCTGTGAAACTGAAATGTGTAACGCAGATGCTAAGAGTTTGTGTACACAGCCATCTGTGATGGTGGAGTTGTACATACAATGGAGGTGAAAACGAAGTTCCCTGTACCAGGAGAGAAGTTCGTAAACATTAGGGGTCGGCAGAACTCGTGGAATCTCATGGAATTTTTATGTAACTCCATGGAAATTCAAGAAGTAAAACTCCGTAAGTTCTGCCCACCTTAAGCCTGAAGGTGTTCTGAGAGCCCAGATGTGATCCAAGCAGAACTGCAGGACAACACATTGTCTTGCAACTCCACATCAGAACCACTGCATGACGCATCCTCAATGTCGTATTTCACATCACTCCCTGCATCCCGTAAGAACTGCCAATGCCTGATGCATCCTCAATGCAGACCTTTGCATCGCAAGCCCCTTGAAGATGGCATCCTCAAAAACAACACAGGACTCCGCATCACAAGCCCTGCAACTTCTTTGGTACCAGCCAGTGCATGATGCATCTTTGATACAGGACTTAGCATCACATGCCCCTCATTGATGGAATCTTTGATCATGACTCAGAACCTCACATCACTGTCTTGCAGTTCCCAGAACCGTTGTTGTGTGACACATCTCCACACCAGGACGTTGCCTTGCCTCGGCTGTGCAATGCACCCTAGATATGGGAACTCACAACACTTTTCAACCAGGATTTAAGTTACTTTTGTTCAGCGGGCTCACCTTGGTTTCTGAAGCCTGCCGACACTCCATCATGGTCCACCTGAACTTGTGACTTTTTCCTGTTCCGGGGCGACCAGATGACCACAGTTGGTGCTTTGTGCTTTTTGTTACTATTTTCACTGAACTCTTTAAAATTGCATATCTCAGGTTCTACTGATTTGATGTGTGTCCTTTTGGTGTCAATAGTGTAATGGTATTAAAATGTACTTTATCTAAATTGGTGTGGAATTTTTCCGATGTTGTGTTTTCACTTGTTGCTGTTTGTGCACTGCAACCATACTTTACACATTGCCCCTAAGTGAAGCCAGACTGCTTTTGTGTCAGGCTACCAGAGGGTTAAGCACAGGTTAATATAGTGAATTTTGTGGTTCACCCTGATGGAGATTGTGACCCTTGCTTGAATAGGAGACACCCCTGCCCCCTTCGACCAGCAACCCAATTTCTTGCACATTCTAATAATAGTTGGAAAAGGATGGAGAGTTTGAATTAAAATGCTATCATATAACTTCAGTTGAAGTAGTTCTGAAGGTATTTGATATATTTCAAATTGTTATGAATCTCATGGGAAGGCATTATTTTATGGTCTAGTTTTCCACTGCAGTAACTGTACAGATTAGCTGAATTTCGCAGACATCAAATCTTTCTTCCACAAACAGAAACCGAATACAAATTCTTCATGCTATTTTTTTCATCGTTTTCTGTTATGTCAAGGAGATCAATCATTTTTACATCTTTCTTATAATGTGTTCTTGGGTAACAAATGCAAATCTGATTAGGTATTCCCGAAAGTGTTCTTGAAATTCAAGAAAATCCATTTAAAAAAATGACCAAGTTCATTCATGGACTTTCTGCTACATTCCCAGTGAAGACAACCTCTGGACAATTATTGCTCTCAGAGAGTACATAAAAGTATTTACATCTTATGCAGTCCACCATACTGTTGACTTGTGTGGTATTAGAGTAAAGTAGAGCATAATTGAGCAGTTCTAATTGCAACAATGGGGGTTAGACAAAGTATACATCCACCAATGGCCCGATGTATGTAATCCCAGATTACCGATTCTTAAATACCGAATCATACCGATTTGGTATTTCAGAACTGGCAATCAGGATTTAGGTAATTTTACCGATTTCATTACAGAATCGGTATGATTTGGTAATTACCGAATAAGTATTTACCGATTCAGTAATTGCCATTCATTCCTATGGGCCTGGAGGCCCATAGGAATGAATGTCAATTACTGAATCGGTAAATACCGATTCGGTAATTGGGGGAAACATTGAAGGGTGGCATGGTGTCACTTTGACACCCTGTTGCACCCCTCAATTGTGCATGGGTGCACATGTTGCAGACATACATGGCTTTAGGGCATGTATGTCTGCAACATGGCACTGTTTAAAAAGCAAAAGAAATGCTTTTTAAAGGGTTTTCATTATTTCCCACCAACTTCTAGTTGGTGGTAAATAACGAATTCTTAAACCCCTGTAGCACTGATTGCAGTGCTACCTACATGTCAAAATACAGAATCGGTAATTTTACCGATTCTGTATTTTACAGAATTGGTAAAAATATCGATTCGGTAAAATTACCGAATCTGTATTTTAATATGCCCCTACATCTCAAACTTCAAATACCGGTCGGTAATGGCCGAAATCGGCCGTTACAGATCGGTAGTTGCCTTCCTACATCTTTCCCCAAGTGTTTTTTTCGTTGCATAATATGTGGAGAGCATCTTGATGCGATGGAGTGTGGTGTCACTAATGTGATTTTGGAGGCAACCTAAAGAATGTCCTTTCACGTCAGTAATGGTCTGAAATGGACAGATGTCCAATGTTTGTCATAGTTACATTTTGTTTAAGCAGTAATGACTTTTTAAATGTCATCAGAAATGTACTTAGCTTCGGAAAGGCTGTAACTCAAACATTGCAAATCAATGTGCAATTCTATTCATATGTATTTTTTTGTGTTTAAATCTTTTTATAAAGTAGCACAACCAACAAAACGCACACAATAAAAAATAAACTACATTGCCGCAAGCACAGTCATGAAACAAAGATGAAGAAAGAGAGGATAGAAGGGCTAAATAGCAAACCAATGCAAAAAGAACAATTGATTGACAGAATGCAGAACAATGTCATGCATTCACCCAAGTTCAGAGATCTGAGACTCAATCCATAGTTTTTTTTTCTCACCATGCCATTCCACTTTGAACCCAGCCATATGCAAATCAGTCTTCACCCTGTGCCCCACGGGAACAGTCCTGCCCGAACTGCCTAGCCAGGTCCTCCATGGACTGGAAACAAGCATCCTAGGACGGGTTTCACCCCTCATCAGCCAGGATAGCTTGACTGCCGTGGCATGGAGAGCACGGGACCCACGTCCAGGCATACCCATCCCACTCGGGAACAACTGATGGACCGAATGCAGAACAATGTCATACATTCTCCCCAATCCAGAGAACTGGGCCTAAATCCATCGTTTTTCTACTCACCATGCCATTCCAGTTTGAACCCAGCTATTTGCAAATCAGTCTTGACCCTGTACCCCATGGGAACAGTCCAGCCCAAACTGTCTGGCCTGGTCCTCCCTGGACTGGAAACAAGCATCCTAGGACTGGACTGGACTGTTCCCATTATACCCAGGGTCAAGATTGATTTTCATATGGCTGGGTCTAAACTGGGGTGGCATGGTGAGCAAAAGAACAATGGATTTAACCCAGATCTCTTGACTGGTGGTCAATGTATGATTTATTCAGTATTCCGTGCATCATTTGTTTGCGTAGCACTTTTCACCCTAAGTGGGATGAGTATGCCCAGACGTGGGTCCCTTGCTCACTGTGCCACTGGATTCAAGTTTGCCTGGCTGATGAAGGGTAATACCCAGAAACCGGTCCCAGAATGCTTGTTTCCAGTCCAGAGAGGACCTGGCTTGGCAGTTTGGTATGGACTGTTCCCATGAGGCACAGGGAGAAGAAGAAGTGTGGCTCACTGGTTAGAGGAGGCAGAGTGGAGAAGTGTGGCTCACTGGTTAGAGGAGGCAGACCTGGAAGCAGAGGTCAGCCTGGGACCAGGGTTCAATTCCCGGCTCGGCGGGGTCTTGAGTCCTAAAATTGTCCATGGACTTGACAATTCTCGCTCCGGTGCCTACTCGATTCACGGGTTCACACTCTGCGACTCTGGGCAATAGCTTGCTTAATCTCCACAATGGCCCCTCGCGGCGGGATGCCTGGCTTTCACCTTGCGGATACCCTGCTGGGGTTATCTCACAGGGGAATACCAGGACGGGTTCCCTAAGCAAGCGCTTAGAAACCGCTCAGTGATTTTTGCTATATAAATTCCTGTACATTTACATTTACATTTACAGGGCCAAGACTGATTTGTATATGGCTGGGTCCAAACTGGGGTGGTATGGTGCGCAAAAGAACATTGGATTTAACCCAGATCCCTTGACTGGGGGTGAATCTAGGATTTATTCAGCATTCCGTCCATCATTTGTTTGCGTAGTAAATAACAAATCGACCATGAATGCTGGGCAGGCCCTGTGACCAGGACGTCAGGAAGCATGCAGGGAATACAGATGGTAGCCATGAGGTGGGGAGTATGCGGGTGAGGTAGCTGGGGGTGGGTTGGAAAGGGCACATTTGGCCAGAAACAGAGAAGAAGGGGCAGCACCTAAAGAAAGGAGGGGGTTATGTGGGCAGAGAGGGGGAGGGATCGCTCAGGGAAGAAAAGAGATACACTTCAGGTAGGATCGACCAGAGTGAGAAAACATCCGCCCCAGGGATGAAACCAAGAGGGAAGCAGTAAAACTGTAGTGGCAATAAGGAGAGGTGGTGCATAATGGAGTCAGTGGGGCAGTCGGCAAGGGGTGGGAGTGGGGGAAAAGCCTAAGCAAACTAGCAGACATACAGGCCTGTGGTCCCCAGCAAGCAACAAACTAGGCAGAAGAAACAATAGCAAAGGAATCTCTCCCAGGCCAGGGTCGGGGAAACCGGCATCCCATCACCCTGCCACACAAAGAAGGGTGCCCCAGATGTCAGTAAATAGGTGCTCTTGGTTATTCAGATGGTATAGCAGGCATTTGTGTGTCACCGTGGTTATCACAGTGTCAAGCCAGTCCTCCTCAGTAGGGACAGCTGGTGTTGACCACTGGCAGAGGATGTTCAACTTAGACACAGTCAAGAGTGAGGCTACCCGGCAAACTTTGTGGGAGGTAGGAGTTGGCATGTCCAGCGTGTCACAGAGTATCACCAGAAGAGCCTGAAGGGGGGTGGCATGACCAAACATGTCCCGCAAAAGGCTATCCACCCCGCCCAAAAGGGCATGAGGGCCGAGCAAGACCAAAGGATTTGAAGAATGTCGCAGTGCAAGGCGTGATATACCAGCAGTCCAACATAGGCATCCTGTATGTTCTGGTTAGCGACCAGTGCCAATCTTGCAAGGTCCTAAAGTAACAGAACTTCATCCTGCCTCCCAGAGTACCTGATTGTGAGATGTCAGCAGGAGGGACCAACGTTCCAAGGAGTAGTCAAGGAGAAAATGTTCCAGTCAGCGGATCCGGAGCATGTGTTTCAAGGGGGCAGAGTACAGTTTAGACAAAACTAATCCATAGTGCCAAAGACCAGTTTTTTGTTGGAGCACCAGGTATTTATGTAGCAAGGAGGGGGTCAGGGCCCAGTATGCAATTGCAAATGTAGGCAATGTTGGAGCTGGAGGAAGAGCCAAAAGTGGGATCATGAGATACAGCAATCAGCAACCAGCCTCTAGAAGAACCGAAGGGTATCCTCACTCAGAAAATGTTGGATCTCTGTGATTCCTGCCCAGGATCACGTGGGCCATCCCAACAGTAGGTTATCAATGGTGATGGAGTCATTGTGCCATCGGGGTGCCTTTCAGTGTAGAAATCCGATTTCCTTAAAGAGGGCATGAGTCAACTTCCAAGTCGTGTGCATGACCAACAGCATGGGGTTCCAAGCAGCATGGCATTCCAAGGATAGAGGTAAAGGACTGAGAGTCCAGAGAGTGCATCATGGAGGCTCTGATCAATAAGAACCCACAGACGAAGTTTGCTGTGCAAAAGGAGATGGTACACCATCTGGGACAACTGATGGGCCCGATAGTAGGAACAAAAATGGGTAAGTTGGAGCCACCCAGAGGACATGGCAACATAGAGTTTAGCTGGGGCTTACCTCGGAGGCAGAGAGCCCCAAACATAATTCAAACCAAGGAGTCAAGCTGCTGGAGGAGGCCTGCTGGAAAGTGGAATGGGAGCATGCAAAACAGGTAATTTATCTGAGAGGCCCTCACCATCTTGATCATCTAGACACTGCCATACCTGGACAGGACAGAGGGCTGACTAGTAATTGAAGTCATGCTTCATTGAATCATGGAGCGGACAAAGTTTATCCAGTACCACGGTGTGAAAATCCCAGTGATTGGAGACCTTCAAGTAGAGGAGGCCATGCAGGAGCCACGTTTCCAACAGTGAGGCCAGAGAGGTTTCAGTGGTGTGGGGGGTGTGCAGGCATGGCATCTGTCTTGGCCCAGTTGATCTTATAGCCAGAAAAGTGTGCAAATTAGTCTAAAAGACCCATAAGGGCCATGATCGATACATCTGGGTCAGTCAGGGTCAGGAGAATGATTCTGCATACAGCAGTAGCTTAAGCTCTCCTGTACTTGTCTGAATCCCAAAAAACTCTGGCTGAGGATCGAACAGCCACAGCTAAGGGTTCCAGTGCCAGGATGAGGAGGAGAGGGGAGAGGGCTAGCCCTGCTTGGTGCCCAGGTAATAGAGACCAGATCCGAGAGAAGGTTGCTGCAGTTGCACAGGGCAACAGGTACAGGCAACGGAGCATCTGTATAAACTTAGGACCAATACCAAAGTGAGCTATGGTGCAAAAAAAATAGGGCCATTCAAACCAGTCAAAGGCCTTCTCCGCATCAAGTGAGAGCAACAACCAATCATCCTGAGCCAACTGGGTGGACAAAATGACATGCACCAAGGTATGCTGGTAAATATGGGGGGAACGGTAAGGCACAAAAAACAGCTTATTATCATGTTTCAGGGACCTATTCACTGGTCACAGTCTTGTGGCAAAGACCTTGGCCAGGATATTCACATCTCATTCAAGAGCAAGATGGGGTGGTAGGAAGCACAGCAGAGATGGTGCTTCCCCAGCTTGGGGATGAGGGAGATTTGTGCTCTGTAAAATTCCGGAAGGAGTGAGCTAGTAATCATAACCTCTTGGAACATTACAGTAAGAAGGGAATTCTAGGAGAGCATGGACATCCTTTTCCAATGCAGTCTATTAGGCAACAGTTTCAGAGCACGCCAAACCAGCATCCTTTATCTACATGCCCCAGAGAAATCTCTTCCTTGCTTCCCATAGGTGTTGGGGCTCTGAACCATGGGCTGAGAGAGGGGGGCATAGTCTCAGGCTGCAGCATGAAGGATGTGGCACACATCATGTAAGGAGTGGTCGTCCTTGAGGTTGCGGAGCACAGCCCTGTCATTATCCCAGCACAGATCCATGCACCTTGACTTTAACAGGACTGAATCCAAGATCAGGTTACAATCACTGCCAATGATGATTTCATGAGGACCAAATTCCACAAGGAGCCGATGGAGGCAAAGTATCCAAGGATGGGTTGCCCCCATGTGTGCATAGATGGAGTCCACAATAAGAATCTGATACACAAGTCTGATTTTTGCAAAGACATAGCGACCCTGGGAATCCGACCAGGATTTGTGAATGCACACTGCAAACCTCTTAAGGAACAGAAGTGCAAATCCGTTTTTCCACGGGGGTGATGTACCAAAGCCATACACAGACAGACACTCATCAGAGCCCGCATATAAGAGAGCATTGCTCACCCAGTCACAGCTAAGCTTAACTGATTTTTCACAAAGACCAAGAAAAGGCTAACCTAACTTTTACTTTCAGTGAGGGTGAGAGGTCACCACAAGGTACCCTCTGGTCCATGAAGATGTAAGGAGAAGATGTAAACAGGCCAGGGGACGGAAAGGGAGCTCAACAGAACAGAGTCAGATGCTGGCAACGCAGCATCAAGTTTTAAGAGTTCCTTATTCCTATTGTGATGGTGATCTGGTGGGTGGCTCTGTCCCGGCCCTGAAGTCTGCGGCTCCTCTTTCTTTTATGGCACTGGTGGGTTGGGAAAGGGGGTGGGGGAAGTATCAATGGATGTGAGCCATTGGGTATCCATGCATATATGGGATTTTTGTTTTTTCTTCAGGAAATTATGAGTAGCTATTGTATTTTCTTTTGCAATTTTTTTCTTTCACTTCTACCTTTCCAGTTAAGACTTCATAACAATGTCCTTCTTGTGTGACTGATATCACACAAGTTATCTGTTGATCGTAACTCTCTTCATGAAAGATTGGTTTATAACTCAACGTGCGTCTCCAATTTCCCCGGACGATGTTGCAGAAGTTTAGCCTTGTTAGTTCTTTCTTCGATAGTTTATGTATTTTATAGGTATTTTATAGGTAGAAATTAAACTGTCTACGGTTTTGATGTGATATATGATGAAAGTAAAGAGTTTTATTTTCACATGAAATGCATTTTCAACAATATGGTGAACATATTCCTTCTGTGTGATTATCCGTCTTTTTCTTTATGAACAGAAGTCATTGAAGCAGATTTGTGAGGATACAGGTTTTATACTGCTATGCAGTACTGTTCCTAATCGTGTCTTCTTGTCAAAACGTATATTTTTGCAGAAAAGGCAACATTTTTATTGGGAGAATAGCTGACTGTTAGTTGCGCTCTCTTTGGCAATTGCTTTTTATTAAACTTTTTCCTATTAAGATTAGAGTGTGTATAAACAGTTTTAACATTTGTTGTACTCTTACCAGTAGTGTTGTTTTTCTGTAGAGGTCCTCCTTCTTGCTCTTCCTTTTGTTTTTGTCTTATGTCTCTGCTGTGCAATTTAATTTGCTGCTTCTCTTGATAATGTTTTCTAGGCATTGTATTACATGTCACAAATCTGAGAGACATAACAGTGCAACGGTTTAACTATTAATATATTTACATTGAAATATGTTGATGATGAGGTGTAACGCTGACCTTTTCTGCAATCTGTTTCAAGAACAAATACAGCTGTTTGATTTCCAACAGTCACCGTAGTGCTTGGATTGTAGCTGATGTTTCGTCTTATTGGACTGTGCTCATAGCCCAGTTAGTGTAATTAGCCAATGAGATGTTGCTTTACTTGTTCATTGTCTTATTTATCTACTTATCTATGTGTTTTCTTTGTCATGTGGCCAGAAATGTATTTAGTATTATTAGGCTGTGTTTACAGTCCAATTTCTGTTAAAAACCAATCTCATAATGCTTTATTTGTTTATTGTATTTCTTAGCTATTTGTCTACTGGTTTTCATTGTTAAGTGACCACAAATGTGTGTTACATTTGTAGCCCAAAATGAATGTAAGCCAATCATCATCCTCCTATAAAAATGTGTCAATGTTAAGGACTTTCCTACTGATCAACCATGTAACACAGTATTTATGTTTTTTCTCCAGCTGAGTTTTGCTCATTCATGAATGTTTCTGCAGGAACAAGATGGTTCATGCTTGGCTTTTTTGGGCACAGTTTAATTTTTGGGCCAGAGAGTGCGCCAAAAAGCAGATATTGAAGCTAATTTGGGTTTGAAAGGAGTAGACATTACATGGATTGTTGAAAGAGGTTTGAAATGGAATCGGTTACTCCTACTTTCCTCTGTTTGTGCACATGAATATCCCCAATTTATGATTATACACCTTGGTGGGAATTATATAGGGCACTTAACTGAAGTAAAAAGAGAAATTGAGATAAAGGAGATGTTTTATTGCCTGATGTTTGTTTCTCCAAACACACATTTTGGCTTCTCCAGCATTTACCAGAGGCAAAAGTGGAAGTGGCTCACTTTAAATACTGCAAAGTTTGAAAAAATAAGAAGATGCGGTAACCAGACAGTCTCAATATTCCTTAGAGATCATTGAATGTCTTCCATTTTTCATTTGAATATCAAATATTCCAATGCAGCACTGTATCATTCAGTTGGTGTCCATTTTATTAGCTACGGCAACCATGTTTTACTTTCGAAACTCAAAAAATTGCATATTTAACATCTTTTAGTATATTTACCTTGACAATTAACCAAAGACTTTTTTAAGGGCTACCCTATATTTTCTTTAATTTAATATTTTAATTTGTAATGGTTTGATTTTTTTTTTTTTTGCAGTACTTCCTAGATACTTTGTGGTAGTACCGTGGTACTCTGTAAAATCTTTTTAAAAGGTATAAATATTTAAAACTAACTTCCCCTGCCACTATAGACTTAGGAACAGTGACTGGTTCCTTCCTACACTGTGCAGCACCAGTAAACACCTCTGTTTAGGAATAAAACACCCAATACATCAAAAGTGCGTTGTAATCAACATGACTGCCTTTTCATTTTGGAATGGCATTCATCAACCAATCATATTGTGTTTTGTCAAAGCCATGAACTGTGGTAGTACCATGATACTACTGAAGTGTACCGTGGCCTGAGATATCACTATGTTTTTCTGTCTTATAACTTAACAATTACTTAAACTATTCACTTCAAATACCTAAAAAGGATTGTCGACACACCATAATCTATATTTGTGCCAACTTTCATACATAAAAGGCTATAGAAAATGCATTATTGAAAAAACCTATTTTGGGACCCCCTTTTTTTCTTTGCACCCCCTTAACGAATCACCATGAAACTTTCTATCAGCATCCAGTTGAAAAAAAAGCTACTGGTCTGGAACATTTCGTTGAGATTCGTCAAATGGGGACAAAGTGATTATCAAGCAAACATCTCAGCAAGTCCTATCCCTGGGAATCCTAATATGACTAAAATATTGAAAACTACAATATCAAGGAGGTAAGTGCAAAGAAGAAGGTATAACTTTACTTTTCTTAACTTCACATCAATGTACTTTGAAAATATATATCATTAAAATATATATTTTCAAGCTACATAGATGTGAAGTTACGAATAGTAAAGCTGTACCTTCTTCTTTTGTGGTTTTCAATATTTTGGTCATGATATTTTGACCATTAGATAGTACTGTCACTATATCTTAGACTACAACAGGCAACTGGGTGCATATTATGTTGCTCCTAAGAGAGCAGTACTGGAGATGTATTTTTTCGGAAATGTGTATGTTTCATGGATTAGCTATACTGTTTAACCCATGCACTGCCCTAATAAGATGCCCTCATATTCAGACCTGCCATTCCAGATCAACAGAGTAAAAGATTTGGTCACTCTGAATGCATGGTCTCTAAAAGCGCAAATTTGATGACCTTAGGAAGTCCCTATGATCACTACTTAATTGGCAAAATTGAAGTTTCTTATGGGGTGTCTTGCAGCAGACAATAACTGACTTGTGTATCAAGGAATTCAACTATATTTTCATAACGGATGTACTTCTCGGTTTTTAAATGTGATTTAAACAGTAATTGAGTTATTTGTTCATTACTATGGCTGATTACTTTTTATGAATGAGTTGTACTACAATATAAACAAAACTTCACAATACACATTACTGCGAGGATCAGCAAAAATATACAAAATTGAAAGATGAGGTCATTTGATATGCACTGAACACCACACATGCCTCCCAAAACAAAACCCATGAGCCTAATATATAAAAAAATCTTCACAACACACATTACTGCAAGGATCAGCAAAAATATACAACATGGAGAGATGAGGTCAATTGATATGCACCGAACGCCACACAGGCCTCCGAAAACAAAACCCATGAACCTATTCATAAAGGTAAATTTACACATGATTTAACATACATGTGTAAATGTACTCTTACACGTTCAAGCACATTTATTATGTTCGGATATTCCCCCTTTCCTAAGAATACATTTACTACAAAGTGTAGATTTACATATCTCTACCTCCTAAAATAGCAGAACTACAAATGGAAAGCTACTAGTAGTAAATTTTCAAATGTTTGAGGAGGTCTCTGGCACCGGTGGAGAGATCTCCCTACTGTAAAGTATAAGGACAAGGTAAAAAGTTTATTAAACTATAAAAACATGGTAACATTTTTCTATTTTACAGATTAGTGTAATTTAATTTCATAAATGAATTTTAAACATAGAATAAAATAAAAAAATACTTTAGTTTTGAACTAAGTATTCGATTAATTTAAATTAGGTCAGTGAATTAATTAATTTTTAACTAATTCCTACCTAAAGTATACTGTATGTATTTATTTCATGTGAATTAAAAATAATAAATATCATGTATGGAATTAATTTAAAATAATTCAATAATTGTTTAAAAAAAGAAGTTAATTTAAATTTTTAAAACGTTAGTTATTATAATATTGTATGAGAAAATAATTCTTATTTTACTGCATATACTTCTTTAACGTTAACTTTAATTAATATTTTTTAATTGCTATATTTATTTTAACATTATCACCTATGTAATTCCATTTTAAGTCCCTTCCTGCATTATTTTCTATGAGAGGGTGTCACAGTACCAGTGGTTGACCATGTGCTGGACTTACTCAAGGTCTAAGCTGGAGCACATTTACAACTGTTGTGGGATAATTTTGGCTGTAATAATTTTAGAAGTGCAGTTTGTGATTTGGAATGGCCTTACTCTTTTGTGGTTGGGTGCATGTTCTTACGCCTTACTAGACCCCACCAATTTAGTTGAATGCATTCCCCATGTTCTAGTCACTTCACCCACCCCACCCACATTTACAAAAAATACTTGTACGTACATGTCTGGAGATCTTCACAGTCAGAGCTGAGATATCTACACCTGGAAAATAAGACAGGACCTCAGAACATGGGTTTGTGAGTAGCATTTTTGTAGTACATGAGTTGTACTATTATAATGCTACTAAACCTACTACAAAATAGATTTTTTAATAGCCCTAGAGTGTTTGGGGTGCACTTGGCCATGGCCATTGACAGGAAAGGCACAGAGATATGAAAGAATTTTTAAAATTAAGTTGAGGGAGATTGGAGGCACAGGAGCTGCATCAGTAGGAGGACAACACTGGCATTGGCAATATATACAACAGGGAAAGTGGCAGTGTGAGTAATGAGGGCAATGCAATGACAAAGGCATCTGATGGCACGGTGGGATTATTGAGGGCAGTAAGAAAGGGAGGGCCTGGATGTCTGAAATGGGGGAGGGGGCTGCCTGAAATGTGCCAGGAGACAGGAAAACATTAAAAGCCATACTAGCAAGAGAGGGTACGCTGTAGAACCACAAATGGTAAGAAGCCATGAAGGGACCTAACCATGATGCCCAGACTGCAGCCAGTTGTCAAAGGAACCTTTGATTCAGTGTTCAGACTGACTTATATATAGAGGAAGCTTGTTGGGAAATTTACATAGTGCTGCCCAGGCACTGGTGTGTCACTCTACAATTTTGCACTGCACCCATAGGCTTTTATAATGATACCAACATGAATAAAAAAACAGGAACGCGGAGGTCCTTTTTTTAATCGAGCCCTTAGTAAATTAACCCGTTGGAGTCTTACACTGATATTTGAGACACTCCTAATGCTTGTATCAGACATGAAGTTGTTTTAGGAAGTATGGTTGTGAGCTGCCTGTTTGAAAAGAATTCCAAGTTACTAGATTAACTGTGCTATGTAGCAATTTAAACAATGATCCTCCACCAGGAAGGATTACCCCATCTCACAGAGAAGTTCCTCATCCATATACTGAGAATGGGGACCCATTTGGTCACACATGGAGAGCCTCAGCTGGCTAGACCATTGAAAACTGTGAAGTGATGGCGTATCCATATTAGGAATGCGGATGCAATATTTCAAATGTCCTGCTCTATTTAGATCAGAGCTTCCGAAATGCAATTCTCAAGCTTGCTATTGCGCTGCGCAAGGTGTGGTTGGTCCTATGCTGGAAACATAACCAGTTGTCCCCACGCACTGGCAGTAAAACATTGTTGAGCTGTCTGAGGTAATATGAAGCCCACCATTTAACAATTTTTCACCGAAAGTACTCCTACCAGCACAGTTCCCTGCTAGACCAACATGCTATCTACCACCCCTGGTTCAGACCACACATGGGTCTAAAGGGCCTTGTTTGCTGTCATCTAAGAACAAACTTTAAAATAATTTTTTTATAAAAAGAATATTACAAGATAAAGGTTTAAGATAAGCAGTCACAATCTCTGCAAATGTTCCTACTTGTCGGTAATTACTGTTCGTCTTCAATTCAATAGTACATAATCAAGGCAATCCAGTGTACTCCAACCTTATCTTTTTCACAGAGCAGTCTAAATTATGCCTTTAAATGCATGGTAAGAACATTATAGTAAGATGTTGATGAAATAATACTCTCAGAGGATGCTAATCAAATAAATCGAAAAAAATAATGATTGGTTGTGAATGAACATAATAGCCGGTAGAGAAATTCTAGGATTGTGAATTTTAGTTTGCTTCATATGGTCTGTGTTTGATTTTCAATCTTCCTTGCACATGTCTTGAAAAATGACTTGCATATTATGTAGTTGGTTCAACGGACGCAACAGCAGCACTCAAATATTTCTTTCTACCAGAAAATGTGCTTCATCATAAAAAAATTTGATTTAATTAATTTGAACGGCTGCTATTCTAATTATCTGAAATCGATGCAAGTTATGACCATAAAAGAAAAGTCAAATGGCATACAATATTCAGGAAGTAAATAAAGAGAGCAACTTTGGTTGAAGAGCAATTACCGGTTGATTGAAATGTGCACAATCAATTAAAAGTTGAATTGTGTCCTCAAGGGCCTCTTTTATAGACATTCTCATTTGAATCTTTCATCATAAACTATATGAAAATGTTTCAAAGTTATTTAAAATGCATCGTTCAGCAAATGGGAATTGATTGTTAAGTTAATAAACACTTATTACTTCTTTGCAATAACGCAAGCATGATGCTTGGTTCATTAGCAGTATAATTGTCCTTAAAGCATCTAATCTAATTATAAAACATAAATTAAATTGAGGAGTTACTGAACAGGGGTAACTCAAACGGCTTTGTATATTGAATTATTTCTCTAAATCAAATTTTGAGTTCTGCATCTGACAGATTGCATTTGCAGCTATATAGCTTTGTGTATTGAAGACACCAATCTGCATATATAATCAAAGTGGGCATCCACGAGCTCAGAGCAAATACCAGAAGGTAATCAGTTTCTAAGAAGCTCACAACATTAGATCACAGTCGGTATTAACGATAGACTTATTAATCCACATTTCCTGATGTTGATGGAGTCCAGTAAAAGTGGAATGCTATTTCTAGTTAGCACGGGACCTTATGCCCTATACGATATGCACACTTTATATTGAAATGACGGAATTGAAATTATTTATAGGGTTAAATGTATTATTAATAAGGGTTCCATGTGCAGAACATTTCTAGTCCATTTCTTTTTGAGCCGTCCCTTCACGAGCTTTCCAGTGGTGCAGTAAGAACTGTAAATATCGGGAAACCTAAACCACTCAGTCAGAACAACGTGTGGCTGAACAACGCTTGCATAACCACGGATGTCTAAACCACGCATATGCCTTTACCAGGCACATGCGTGGTTCATATGTCCGTGGTAGTTAGCGCTCTAGGTGGGGTGAAGTGGGTGAAGAAGATCTGGGTGGAGGGTCGGAAGTGAGTTCCTGCCGGGACGACAAACTTGGTGAGTATGATTTCTTGACTTAAAAACAAAATTGACTGAGAGGCCGTTTTTGGGCCCAGGGTGGGGGGCTAGATAGTTGGCACGGGGGATAGGTACTTTTTACGACTGAGGGTCGGTGGTCTGAGCTGGGGGGCGGTTTTAGGACTTAGGGCAGGGGGCTGGGTGTTGTTTGCTTCAGGGTAAAGGTTTTAGGGCTCAGGGCAGAGAGGGGGTCAGGCTCGAGTTCTGGGGTGAAGGACTAAGGGCTTAGGGTTGGGGTGGTTTTAGGGCTGGGGCAAGGGTGTTTTCTAGTTATAGGGTGAAGGTTTTAGTTCTCAGGGCAGAGGAGGGGTCAGTGTCGGGCTCTGGGGTGAAGGATTACGGGCCTTGGGGCAGGGGATGGGGTCAAATTAAATATGGGGGCAGGGTTTTAGGGCTCAGGTAGCGGAGGGGCTGGGGTGTTTTAAGGGCTGGGATGGGCTTCATATTTAGGGCAGGGGACCACTTTTAGGATTCAGGGAGGGGGCTGGGGTGCTTTTAGGGCTCGGGTCATAAGTCAAGACAGGTGACTCCGTTTTAGAGCATAGATTAGGGCTAGGGCAGAACCTTAACCATGCATATGACTTTACCAAATATGTTCTGACAACCAAATTCCTTGTAACAGCATGCTTGGTAGAGGCATGCATGGTTAAAACATAGTTGTTGTTAAGACCGCCTTGTTCAGACCCGCATGATTGGGGATAGCATGGTTGGAACATACAGCTGTACTTATGTGTTACAAGTACAACAAGCAAACTATACTTGTTCATATCATACTACTTAAGATGATAAGGGAACAATAAGATAGGGTAACAATGTAACACAGGGTGACTATGTTTCTGACTCGCTGCTTTCCTTTCCCATTAATAAAGGTATGAGAAGTACTAGCCAGTGGGAGGGTCCATGGTCCATGTTACACAAGTGCCAATTTTGTACCAATGTGCCAGCTACTCTGTATTTCTAATTGCCAATGAGCAAATATGCTTAGTGGTGCTGTTGCACACTGCCTCTTGATTGCACAGTGACAACAGCCTCTGTAAAATTCTATGCCAGCATCTGGTCAGGCCTTGAATGTACAACAATTGCTGTTTTTAAATGGGGAAGGTCTTCCCTGGACCAAAAACAAGCATCATGTGACCTAAGTTTGCACGGTATGTCCAGACGTAGGCCCCTTGATCACTTTGCCACTGGATTCAAGCTATCCTGGCTGATGAGGGGTTGTACCACAAAACTAGTCCCGGGATGCTTGTTTCTGGTGCAGGGTAGACCTGGCTTGGCAATTCGTACTGGACTGTTCCCATGGGGAATAGGGTCAAGACTGATTTGCATATGACTGGGTCTGAACTGGAAGTGAGCTAAAGAACGATGATGGATTCAACCCAGGTCTGTGACTGGCAGGGAGTGTCTGAAAAGTTTCAGCGCTCCATTCATCATCTTCTTGTGTTTGCTTTAAAATCTAATGTGCGGCAGAATGTATTATGCATCTGAAGAGTTTCCAGTTTGTTAATCATATTTGTACTTTTTATAGTGCTAGTATCGATATTTGATTGCCTTTCAATTTATCTCAATAATGACAAATAAAATGAAAATGTTGTTTATAACAAAGTTTGATATGAAATGTACCAGAGCGTATACATGTAAGAAACACACCGGACATGCTAACGTATGCATGTTGTCAGTGTGTTCGTATGCCTTAGCTTTTGTACTAAGCATAAACTAAAATTAATTGTAGTCTTTCATTGGGCTATGAATAACGTTGCATACAGAAATGTAGGTACATTTAATTAAGAAACCTCCCGGCGGAAAGGGTACCTTTAAACATACCGTGATCCATTAATAATTGTTTAACGTCCTTTCAGCAATTGCGCAAAACCGTTCTTAAGAAATCTATGTAAATCATTCATATCAGATGTGTTATGAACTGTGTTTGGCGGGTGCGTTAATGTGCAGAGCCAAGTACTGAATTCTCACTGCTCTATGAAACTTAGACCCGACTCGAAGAAATGCTTACAAAGCTTTAAAAGTGGATGTTGGCAAGACCTATTTATTTTTAGTGTGAAGTCTCATCTCCGATATTAACTGTTCGACACTTTTAATGTTATAATGTCCTGTGAACTTGAACTAATGAACTGAGAGTCATTTGCAATGTTGCATTTCAAAGTGTTAAATTCTGATCTCAATCCGTCTTTTCGTGTTGCTGACATCTGATTAATGGGTGTAATGTTCTAATATCTCTAATTAACACACCCTTATACGACTGCATTCCGCTGTGCCGAGCAAGTAACGCGAAATGACACCTTTTGTATGGACACTAACATGAACTCAAGTTTTTTGTACCTCAGACTGCTGCAGAGATCAACATCTAACAAGCATTGGTGATGCCAATACGTCTGACTGTAAATGAATGTTGCATGGTAATGTGATGCATTACAAGTTAATAGCATAGGAATGGATATGTATTTGTGTGGAAGCAAAGACCTGGAGAATAATATTGGTGTAGATTAAAAGTTCAGGAGACAGTTGTTCTGTCAAGCTAGGTCTAAAATCCTATGTAGGTTAGTGACTGCCTTCTTCCCATCTGTGCTGCTGACAGAGAAAGACAACTATCATAAATGTTCTAGTTATTGTAAGGCACCTTAATAGCAATGCATTACAATGTGTGTGCCCCTGAAAGTTCAACCTCAGGCTTTTGGATAAATAAACAAAATGACCACAGTTGCCAGGAGAACAAGCACTATTTTTTTTTTGGAAGCACACAACCCCTGCCCACCAAAACATGAAGCCCTGGCTCCCAAAATGTGGGCGGGGCCACATCCTGTCTCTAGTGATGCTCACATAATTGTCTGGTGACAGCTGCACTGTCAAGTCAGGCCATACAATGAAATACTGAGAGTTCTGCATCATTTGCTTAGGTCTAACCATTGCCACTGGAATTATAAAGCAGTGTAGCACCAAGCCAGGCACAAAGATTGACTAATTTATGCAGCTAGCAAAGGCCTACTTTGCAGCCTTATGCAGCACATTTTGTGGCAATATTAGTATGAGTTGTCATTTTAATGTTTGTAAGTGCCTGCTCATCTTCTCCTCACAGAAAGCAGCAAAGGTAACCATATTTATTGGCTTTTTTCTGTTTCTATTTATAAATACAGATGAAAGTAAACTATTTTGCAAAAATCAGTTTAAATGGAAAATCGGGAGCCTTAATCATAATCAAAATGTTACATTTAATAGCATTACATCTCTATCCAAGGGTAGCCATTGCCTGGAAAAAGCATACTGCTCTATGTTTCAAAAGATATATTTATTTTCTCCGGAAAGAGTAACTTTGCACCTGATTCACAAAGGATTTTCTACAAGTAGATGTCTGTTATACCTATATTATATGTGGATTGGACCTGAATATCCAGGCTTGGTTCGCAAGTCATTTTCTGTGAGTAGTTGTATTCTTGCCACCAGATGTAGATGTCCCTTACTTTTTGAAGCATACGCCCTAATTACTCGCAGAAATAGAATTGTGTGAATTATGTCTGGAACTTCAGTTTGAGTCACTTCTAAGACAGGATTAAGACATAAGGGCATATTCACAAGCAGTTATCGCCGAATTATCAGCACTTTATCGCAGCCAAAGTCATGATAAATTTACCCCATCATTCACAAGCTATTACTAACATCCCACAGCACCAGTTTACCTTCGATAGCAGCCGCAAAAAACTTCACCACAGAGGACCCCGCAACTATTGCTAATGAGATGCAGAGTAGGCGTTCCCGTCCCAAAACCCACGACAACACCACACCTCAACATTCACAACGACCAGACAGATCGGCGATAAGAACACAAAACACGCAATAAGGCGCGTTAGCAGCGGGAATTTTACACCTGCTCTGACCTGGTGCAAAGTCGGACCACAGTTAGCACCACAAAAGGGAGCACAGCCCACAGCCACACCTGAAGAAAAAACAGATGTCACGAAGCAACTGAACATGCTGCACAGATATCCAAGAGAGCCACAACACCCACCAACACAACACCCAGACCCGCAAATCCCCCCCCCCCCCCCGGGCCTACCCCCAACCCGGACCAAGAAACTGCAAACCAACACCACGAATTCCAAAACAAATATTCTGCCTGATGTCGCACAAGCAGGAAAATCAACATACATCCGTGGCCAGAAAATGGAGAATCAGTCATATAGCAATGCAATCACCAAAACAAAACACCATACAAACAAATGCCAAAACAACCATTCGGATGAGACCTAGCATGTCCTCACTGTACAATTCGTAGGACAAAGCTTGGATCACCAAACCCAAGACAAGAAGGTGTGCCATCTGCCCAACAAAGGAAAGAGAAGGAGAGAGCGAGGGAGAGAGATGGAGTGATATTGCACACACAGCGCAAGGCCTTGCACAGCACATGCCTACTCATGCCAACATGTGTGTGTGCATTGCCATCCATACACCATGAGCCCCAGGCCGGTAAACAGACATAATATCGATTCCACAATATCCATTGGACAAAATATCGAGTAAAAAATATAGACTGGACAAAATATAGACTAGACAAAATATAGACAACAAAAATATCGAGTAATATCGACTAGAATAGCCAAAATATCGAATCAAAAATATAGACTAGACATAATTTAGACTAGATAAAATATAGACAACAAAAATATCGAAAATAAGGTAAGTTATTAATATTTAATAATATTTGTGTAATATAAATCTGTAGCGGGTTGTGGGTTTATAGGGGAATAGGGTGGGAAGTAATTTAATTATAAATAATTAATTATGTAAATTTAATTTAATTGTTAATTAAATAATAATTGGTAATTAATTAAAATATAATTGTTAATTAATTTAAAATGAATAATTGATAAATAAATAATTTTTAGTAATTGATTTTCTGTAGCGGGATGTGTGTTTACAGGGGAATAGGGTGGGAAGTAATTTAATTATAATTAATTAATTATGTAAATTTAATCTAATTGTTAGTTAAATAATAATTGGTAATTAATTTAAATATAATTGGTAATTAATTAAAAATAAATAATTGTTAAATAATTACATTTTTGTAATTTATTTTCTGTAGCGGGTTGTGTGTTTATAGGGGAATAGGGTGGGACGTAATTTAATTTTAAATGAATAAATATTTAAATTATTAATATTTTTAAATTAATTATTAATTGGTAAATAATTAAAATATAATTGGTAATTAATTTAAAATAATTAATTGGGAATAGTAATTTTCACCCCTACGCTATCCAACACTTTCCCTACTGTTGCACCCACTGGAGTGGGAATAGTAATTTTTACCCCTATGCTATCCAACGCTTTCCCTACTGTAGCACCCACTGGAGTGGGAATAGTAATTTCTACCCCTACGCTATCCAACGCTTTCCCTACTGTAGCACCCACTGGAGTGGGAATAGTAATTTTTACCCCTACGCTATCCAACGCTTTCCCTACTGTTGCACCCACTGGAGTGGGAATAGTAATTTTTACCTCTACGCTATCCAACGCTTTCCCTACTGTAGCACCCACTGGAGTGGGAATAGTAATTTTTACCCCTACGCTATCCAACGCTTTCCCTACTGTTGCACCCACTGGAGTGGGAATAGTAATTTTTACCCCTACGCTATCCAGCGCTTTCCCTACTGTTGCACTCTTTGGAGTGGGAATAGTCATTTTTACCCCTATGCTATCCAACGCTTTCCCTACTGTTGCACCCACTGGAGTGGGAATAGTAATTTTTACCCCTACGCTATCCAACGCTTTCCCTACTGTAGCACCCACTGGAGTGGAAATAGTAATTTTTACCCCTACGCTATCCAGCGCTTTCCCTACTGTAGCACCCACTGGAGTGGGAATATTCATTTTTACCCCTACGCTATCCAGCGCTTTCCCTACTGTTGCACTCTTTGGAGTGGGAATAGTCATTTTTACCCCTATGCTATCCAACGCTTTCCCTACTGTTGCACCCACTGGAGTGGGAATAGTAATTTTTACCCCTACGCTATCCAACGCTTTCCCTACTGTTGCACCCACTGGAGTGGGAATAGTAATTTTTACCCCTACGCTATCCAACGCTTTCCCTACTGTTGCACCCACTGGAGTGGGAATAGTAAATTTTACCCCTACGCTATCCAACGCTTTCCCTACTCTTGTAGGGAATAGTAATTTTTACCCCTATGCTATCCAACCATCTCTTTAATGTAGCACCCACTGGAGTGGTTACATTAAATTTAAACCTTTTGCTATGCTATGGTAAATATATTCTATATGTTTTATTAATAACATGTATTTAAATATATATATGTATCATTATTATTATTTTTAAAGTTACATTATTTATGTAATAATGTTACATTTATTTAATAATTTGAACAATGTTTATATTAAATATATTTAATATTATAATAGTTTTAACTTATTTTAAATACATTAAAAAAACGATATTTTGACAGTCTATATTTTTAACACTCAATATTTTAAACTCGATATTTTTGTACTTTCCTTAGTGAAGATAGAAAGTCGATATTATGTCCCTCGATATTTTGGCATCGATATTATGGCAACTCGATATTTTGGCAGTAGATATTATTTCAGTGATCCCCCAAGGCCATGTCCCAATCTCAGTGCCAAAGCCACATCACATTACTGAAACGCAAGCAGAAGACAGGCAAACATCAGGGATGAAAGCTCCATTGTCCCAATGCAAAAGGCAGGAGGAAACCTACATCTCTGACCTTGGTCGAGAACGCGCCTTGAACACCCTAAGAGAGATGCCATGGCAGATGTGGATGACTCCCACAACACGCATAGCACAAAGAAACCATCTGACACATCCACACCCCACACTCAGAAGCCCCTGTCGGAGGTACCCCTGCATGGGATGCCCTCGACACTCATGGAAACAGCAACCCATTCAGCCCAACATTGCACACACATTCAAATCATTGCCCAGAGCTGTGGCATATCCTCCACACAACTGCCACAGTTGAGAAGAGTACCGGTTCCAAGAGACGCACCAAGGCAATGACAGGCCATACTGGGCACATGCATAATCCCCATCACGTGGAACACTACCGTGCACATATGCTGCATTTACTGGGCGCAGTGCCACTGGCAGTGCTGCGAATCAGTTACCGGGTCAGCTTCCGCATTGCCTACGTCACCTACGTCCAGCCCTGGTTCCAGGGCTGAACATGGTCATTTGAGTGTCCCATGGATGTCTTCCTATCCAGTAAAACTGTAGATGAATTGGACTATGATTTGAGTGTGTGTCCCCTGTTGGAACATGAACAGGAGCGTAACTGAGACAGCTGTGCATGGAATGCCTTGACATACTGTGTATGTACTGGCAGTTGTGCATGGGAGATTGCACAATTCCTCGCGTGTAGTGACCACATAGAGGCGCTCCCCTATTGGGCTGTATTGCGATTTTGTGAAACGGCATGGGCTGAGCACACCTCTCCGGACCAGTTAATGCATTGGCTTACCCTGGTGTTCCTTTGAAGAGGACAACGACGTACTACTGGAACACATTGCACATGAAGCAGCGTGGGCATTCATGGACAAGTAACTACGTCCCTGTAGCCACATCCAATTGTTACCCACAGCAGATGTCCCAACAACTTGATGCATCGTGGGGATTGCTCACATATCCCACTACAACAGAGGACACATCTGCTATCGACCGGACTCTGGATTCATGTGTGTTGCACAACACGTGTATACACACACCTGTGCAAGGTGATGCAGGTCCATGGTCGGAGCAACACATTGTCGTTTGGTAACATTGCCAATTCGGACACACTGCTGGGGGAGAGTACACACATGGCAATGTAGCACAACATGTGAACCTGTCTGACCCTTTCACCTGAACACTGTCAGCAGAGCAAACAATTGGAGCACTCCGGTGGCAGAGCCCTATGCAGATCCCATGGGCAGTGAGTTGTGCGCCCCCTCACATGGGGCAATGGTCAGACACCACACACACTTGACTCATCCAGCAAGGCATGGTGGCCTGAGAGCGTTGCCATCCGTGATGATTTTGTACATTTTTTCACCACCATTCCCTGAACCTCGACATGTACCCATGCTGCGTGTATGTGTCTTAAGCATGTCCCTGCCTGTTGTGGCCGTTGCATCGTCCACACTGAAAGGCACATCCCAATAAAGTCTATGCCACACCACTGGTGTCTAACTGTAAGGTGTGTTGATTTGATTGTCCACTCGTGTGCCACAATGAGCATCGCACCTACACAGGGAGGAACAGACTGGCGCATGTGCAATGGGTGTGAGTCCCTTTTGCAAGCTCAACCTCTGTGAGCCAGACATTGTTTTGGGATAGGTGCTGGCCGACATGGGCACTAATGTGACTTCAGCAATGTGAGTATAGTGTCCAACCTCTGAACATGTGGAGCAATATCACATATCATAACAGAATTTGTCCACACAGATGTGTGTAAGTAGGTATGCGTTGTGAAGTTCTGTTGTCACCTGTGAAGTAAGACACCACTCCTGACCTGTTACCAATTTGGTCACTCCTACACATAGCCCTATTCAACGCATGTATGTGTGCCTACGTTGGGGGTTCGTGATATTGTTGATGTGCAATGGGCCACAGCTAGTACGCACCTTCACAATCATCCAGTTTGCCATGTGTCTCAGGGATACACATGCGCATAGATGTCAGTTACCATGGTGTACCTTCATGTGCAGTCATTGTCCTTACATCCAGACATTCATCCATACGTTACAAAGAGGGATGGGGTCGCACACTACTCACACACCGGTGGAAGTTGCCCCTAAGGACTCTGGTCATTGTAGTAGAGTGTTCGCGATGCATCATCTTTCGATCTTGCTATCTTCACTGTCTTCGCCATCCCTGGACACGTGTTTCGGGTTATCAACCCTCGTCAGCAGGGATAGGCAGTGTTCTGGGGTCGCCGATGTCTGCCAATATCTGCCAGGTATAGTACCACTCCGGGGCGTAGGTGCGGGATCCCAGGCTCGTCAGCCCGCTGCTCAAGGGAGCTTTAAGTTACAAAGAGGGGTGGGGTCGCACACTACTCACACACCGGCGGAAGTTGCCCCTAAGGACTCTGGTCATTGTAGTAGAGTGTTCGCGATGCATCATCTTTCGATCTTGCTATCTTCGCTGTCTTCGCCATCCCTGGACACGTGTTTCGGGTTATCAACCCTCGTCAGTAGGGATAGGCAGTGTTCTGGGGTCGCCGATGGCTGCCAATATCTGCCAGGTATAGTACCAGTCCGGCGCGTAGGTGCGGGATCCCAGGCTCGTCAGCCCGCTGCTCAAGGGAGCTTTAAGTTACAAAGAGGGGTGGGGTCGCACACTACTCACACACCGGCGGAAGTTGCCCCTAAGGACTCTGGCCATTGTAGTAGAGTGTTCGCGATGCACCATCTTTCGATCTTGCTATCTTCGCTGTCTTCGCCATCCCTGGACACGTGTTTCGGGTTATCAACCCTCGTCAGCAGGGATAGGCAGTGTTCTGGGGTCGCCGAAGGCTGCCAATATCTGCCAGGTATAGTACCACTCCGGCGCGTAGGTGCGGGATCCCAGGCTCGTCAGCCCGCTGCTCAAGGGAGCTTTAAGTTACAAAGAGGGGTGGGGTCGCACACTACTCACACACCGGCGGAAGTTGCCCCTAAGGACTCTGGTCATTGTAGTAGAGTGTTCGCGATGCATCATCTTTCGATCTTGCTATCTTCGCTGTCTTCGCCATCCCTGGACACGTGTTTCGGGTTATCAACCCTCGTCAGCAGGGATAGGCAGTGTTCTGGGGTCGCCGATGGCTGCCAATATCTGCCAGGTATAGTACCACTCCGGCGCGTAGGTGCGGGATCCCAGGCTCGTCAGCCCGCTGCTCAAGGGAGCTTTAAGTTACAAAGAGGGGTGGGGTCGCACACTACTCACACACCGGTGGAAGTTGCCCCTAAGGACTCTGGTCATTGTAGTAGAGTGTTCGCGATGCATCATCTTTCGATCTTGCTATCTTCACTGTCTTCGCCATCCCTGGACACGTGTTTCGGGTTATCAACCCTCGTCAGCAGGGATAGGCAGTGTTCTGGGGTCGCCGATGGCTGCCAATATCTGCCAGGTATAGTACCACTCCGGCGCGTAGGTGCGAGATCCCAGGCTCGTCAGCCCGCTGCTCAAGGGAGCTTTAAGTTACAAAGAGGGGTGGGGTCGCACACTACTCACACACCGGCGGAAGTTGCCCCTAAGGACTCTGGTCATTGTAGTAGAGTGTTCGCGATGCATCATCTTTCGATCTTGCTATCGTCGCTGTCTTCGCCATCCCTGGACACGTGTTTCGGGTTATCAACCCTCGTCAGCAGGGATAGGCAGTGTTCTGGGGTCACCCATGGCTGCCAATATCTGCCAGGTATAGTACCACTCCGGCGCGTAGGTGCGGGATCCCAGGCTCGTCAGCCCGCTGCTCAAGGGAGCTTTAAGTTACAAAGAGGGGTGGGGTCGCACACTACTCACACACCGGCGGAAGTTGCCCCTAAGGACTCTGGTCATTGTAGTAGAGTGTTCGCGATGCATCATCTTTCGATCTTGCTATCTTTGCTGTCTTCGCCATCCCTGGACACGTGTTTCGGGTTATCAACCCTCGTCAGCAGGGATAGGCAGTGTTCTGGGGTCGCCGATGGCTGCCAATATCTGCCAGGTATAGTACCACTCCGGCGCGTAGGTGCGGGATCCCAGGCTCGTCAGCCCGCTGCTCAAGGGAGCTTTAAGTTACAAAGAGGGGTGGGGTCGCACACTACTCACACACCGGTGGAAGTTGCCCCTAAGGACTCTGGTCATTGTAGTAGAGTGTTCACGATGCATCATCTTCCGATCTTGCTATCTTCGCTGTCTTTGCCATCCCTGGACACGTGTTTCGGGTTATCAACCCTCGTCAGCAGGGATAGGCAGTGTTCTGGGGTCGCCGATGGCTGCCAATATCTGCCAGGTATAGTACCACTCCGGCGCGTAGGTGCGGGATCCCAGGCTCGTCAGCCCGCTGCTCAAGGGAGCTTTAAGTTACAAAGAGGGGTGGGGTCGCACACTACTCACACACCGGCGGAAGTTGCCACTAAGGACTCTGGTCATTGTAGTAGAGTGTTCGCGATGCATCATCCCTCAATCTTGCTATCTTCGCTGTCTTCGCCATCCCTGGACACGTGTTTCGGGTTATCAACCCTCGCCAGCAGGGATAGGCAGTGTTCTGGGGTCGCCGATGGCTGCCAATATCTGCCAGGTATAGTACCACTCCGGCGCGTAGGTGCGGGATCCCAGGCTCGTCAGCCCGCTGCTCAAGGGAGCTTTAAGTTACAAAGAGGGGTGGGGTCGCACACTACTCACACACCGGCGGAAGTTTCCCCTAAGGACTCTGGTCATTGTAGTAGAGTGTTCGCGATGCATCATCTTTCGATCTTGCTATCTTCGCTGTCTTCGCCATCCCTGGACACGTGTTTCGGGTTATCAACCCTCGTCAGCAGGGATAGGCAGTGTTCTGTGGTCGCCGATGGCTGCCAATATCTGCCAGGTATAGTACCACTCCGGCACGTAGGTGCGGGATCCCAGGCTCGTCAGCCTGAGGAAATATAAATTTTATGGTCAAGAAATGTTCCCTAACGTGTACCCCACCGTCTCCATGTACAAGCTTAAAGTGCATGTAACTTCCCTCCTGTGCCAGCTATGAAGACGCAAATACATTTGCGTCCAACGTTAACATGTCCTCTTTCAGATCTACCCTGAATGGGTTGAATATTCCGTTCCTAAGTATGCCTTGCCAACGTCTTTTTGTGGTGTACTTTACACGTTTTTCAGCCCAGGCGAAGTAGGCCCTGAATTCTGCCATCGAGCCTTTTCCTGCCTTCTGACTCTGAATGCCGCAGCCTGGGGCTGCCTCTGTATCCGTGACCCCTACCTTACTCCCTGCGCGGCTAACGGTGCTTAGCTCAGCCTGTTGCCTGCCAAGACTGTATTCAACCTTCGAATTATCTGCTCCGCTCCTCGAAAATACATTCCTGCCTACTAGTTCAAGTAAACATCCTTCCAGCTGCAGAGCAAAGGGCCCGGCCTCACTGTCTCCGTGCAAGTAATTCATAGCTCCTGTTACCATGGTAGGCCCATGCCCCCTCGCATCTCATGCAGACACGTAGACGCTTATACACTTACTCACAGTCAGTATAGAATAGCCTCTGCCCAAGAGACCTTTCCCTCTAGATAATATGGTTCCCAAACATCAGATATCAGATATGATATAGGAACGAGTTGATCTGACATGCCAGACTTCTGTCTCTTTCCTCTAGTGTAAATGTCAAGTCCCCTGCACCCTCCAGCTCCACGTCAATCACACGTCATGCAGCTGCGCGCGCATCCAGATCTCAGATTTCTGCTGACATTGCAAGACTCTGTTATGTACCCACCCACTTGTGACACTTTCATGTGACGTTTCTAGCACACACCTCTGTGTTCACGCCTAGTTCACGCCTTCTGATTACGTATTGCTAACACGTGTGTGCTCTTATCTTGTTTCTCTCAGCTGTTACGCCTACTGTATTGGTTTCCATTATATGATTTAAGTATAAAAGTTATGTCTTGTCAATAAAGTATGCTCTATCCCTTCCTGAACCCCAGTGGTGTCAGGAACCCGATATCCGGTTCAAGAACCATTCCTTTTTAAGGAATAAAACCCCTAAGAACTCTAACACCACGGACTCTGCGTCTTTCTTTCCGATTGAGTTATTTTGTTTTTAGTACTTACCTGCATAGAAATTAGGACGGTAATTAAATATTTACCACATTATTTTGGCGCCCGAACAGGGACCCCTCCCCCACCTTACGCGCCGGTTGGTGCGTTGCAACCTTTGCCCCCTGCCATACGTCAAGACGGACAATTACGCGTACCCGCAGGATTTCCTGTATCTCCCTCAGGCCTACGGAGGTGACGGAGACTGCGATCAGCACCCAGACGAGGCGGTGAGGAGTGCGGAGGATCCCGACCAGAGCCTAGCCGAAAGAAGCAAGGTCCGAGGTGTCAAGAGGCCCACCAGTTCCGAAGTATTCACGTATCGAGTCGAGTCGAGTCCAGTCCGGTCCAGTCCAGTCGAGTTTTCCGAGGCCTTCTGTTCCGTGCTTCCCGGTGAGTACCATTGCTGGGGACGCATCTAGACGGGTGCATTTATGTATCCGGTAAAGACGGGTTTGGGTACACAAACACGGTCTGCACTGTTTTAGACAGTGTATCTGTACTGTTTAGCAGTACATCAGGCATTCAAGTTCTTGCACTGTTCTCAACAGTGTATCTGTGCTGTTTAGCAGTACATCTAGTTACAAGGGTAGTCATATGTGTTCAAAATGTTTTCATGTGATTAATGTCGTGGTATGAGTGATTGTTTGATGTACATTACTGTGTTTTTGTGTAACTAGCTGTGTTCAGAGTAAATAACAAGTATCGAGTATCCAGTACTAAGTAACAAGATGCCGTTTTTCAATAAATTAAGACAGATAGGAACTAGGAAAGGGATACTAGAGGAAGAAATTCCTATCCCCCCTAGGGACACTCCTGGAAGTTTTATGTACCATAAGCATGGCTTAGATGCCATACTGTATCTAGATTTATGGGCCGATTATACCAAGCACCTAGAGGAGAGACACAGATGGCCCGTTACAGGAACATGGGATGCCAAGTGCATCATGAAAGTAGAAGAAGCGCTATGGAAAAAGAAAGCCAGACAATCTCAGAAAGATGCCATAGAGTTGTGGCGTAAAGAATCACATAAACGTGCCGAAAAAGCACTCCGAAAAGAAGACAGACATAGAGAAGAGTCGGATAAAGTCCGAGAAAACGAATTAGTTAACGAAGGGATCCGAGTAAAAGCAGAACAAGTAGACCGCATGCGAAACAATCTTGTAAATGGCATGTACTTTGTGGCCGAGGGTTTGCCTGAAGCCACTTCAGAAATACCGAAAGATCTGCCGCCGCCATTGGTTCCGACTAAAGTAAGTCACAGGACCACCAAAGACATATTCCTTGCTTCCTATCTAGACGATGTAGCTCCCGCTTACACCAATCCACGCGCCGACGCACCGCCTACTGACGGTGACGGAGGTGGCAACCCGCTCCAAGACAATGTCCAGCCATTACCGCAGCAAAGTTCACCCGTTCGACAGCATGCTCCACCTGCTCCTCCACCTCCACCACTTCCCACATCTAAGATTAATATACTAAATCCGTTTGCGCCTGATCCTAGTAAGAGACAAGTTCAGGTACAGATACCGACTTCACAGACACACAATGCCCAAGCCTCCGTCTCAGGAGGTGCGACAGGAGGTCTCCAGACTCCGCCATCAACACACAGATTGAACCTTAGGGACATAATGAAGCAACGTACACCCCAAACACCACGTTTCGACATGCTTAAAGAACCCCTTCCATTTTGCAGATATGATCCAGTACCCGGTAAAGACGATAGAATGTTGTTAGCATCACTACGCTTACGAAAAGTTGCAGATTACCTAGTGTTATTTCCAGGAATGACTGAACACCTAGTTAGAATATATCATTTTGTCCAGACTGGGGAAAATCCTGAAAGTATTAAAGAGGCCCTGGCTCACCAGAAAGCTGACACTCAAGGTTGTATATTACGTTTCTTTATAAATTGCTTAATAAGAGAACGAGACAGGCCTGGAGTAGACCAGGAAGAGATGGAAGCACTAAACAGGTGGGGTCAAAATATAGCCGAAGGAAATCATGATAAACTGAATTGTATAGCGAGCATGTACAAGAAAATCAGAAAAGCAGTAATAGAAATACACGAAAAAGAAAAAGAAAAAGAAAATGACAGGAATAACTCCTCCGAGGAGGAAGGACCTGAAGAACCCGACACGGCTAAAGAAATGATAGCGTATGTGGGTAAGGGAAATTACCTTAGGAAAGGCATTCGCCCAGAAAGCAAGAGAGTTTTTCTCTCTGGCATATCAAAACCGAGTTCTCCTGAATATCTGTTTCAAAGTACCGATAAAATTCTTCAAGAACAATTGGGGTACCATGTACTCAATTCTATGGATGAACAAGAACTAGCCAGGTCAGCAGTACTATGGGCTGACCATCCTAGCACATACAATGATGATACAGTAGCACAGACATTTCTGAACCTTTCCCCAGACGAGCAGAAATTAGCTGGTGTATACATGATTCAGCATCTCATCACGTTATACAGACAACAACATTCTGATCCAGGTCCCTTACCTGATACATTAGAAGCACTACTTATGAATAGATGGAGAGGCCTAAGTACCAGATTAATTCAAATAATTCTAGAACAACGGCGCAGATATAACACTTTCTTAGGCCCACAATATGTTTCAGCTCCGCCCCCAGAAAGAAAAATGTTTCATTTTGACAGGCAGAATCCTTTACGAGAAGTACACCCAGTTATGAATGCCGATCATGCCTTGGAACGTGTGTTTGTGTACACACCTTTAACAAAGTTGGAATTGTTAGAAATGAAGAAACTAGTACCCTGTCATGATAAAGACCCTGCAGGTTTTCACCGAGAACTTAAGGACATGTTAATCATGGGAGATTACACGTATACGGATATTATGAAATTGTTAAAAGTACTGCTGCCCACCGGCATTTACGAGAAGCTAAAGGAAAAGGAATGGGAGGTAGGAGATAAAAAGATTATTTGGACTGAAATAGAGGACGAGGAAAAAGGTCGTACTCCAGGGCTAGGCCTTGGGGACAAAGCTAAAGCACTACCAGGTTTAATAGTACAGGTTTTTCCAAGATTATTGACAACTAAAAAGGAAGACTGGGACGCAATCTCAGCCTGTAAACAGAAACACGATGAAGATACTAGTGACTTCTATTCAAGATTCGAGAAATGTTTCATTATTAATAGTGGCCTGAAACCAGGTAGCGAGTCGTATCCACATCTTTTTGTAACGAAATTAGTTGAGAATTCCCTGACACAAGTTAAGAACCGTGTATATAAAGTTGAAAGTACATGGCAAGCAAATACGCCATCCCAGATGTTACAAATGTTACAATATCACCAGAACAGAATTAGAGAAGAACAGGATCACGAACAGAGACGTATGAAAGACACGAAAATGAAAATGTTAGTGGCCCAGTCGGTTCCGGCCGACGGTCAGAGAAAGGGAGCGACCCAGACAGGTAATTCAGCAGCTCCCGTTAAAGGGACATGCAACTATTGCAAACAGCCAGGCCACTACGTACATGAATGTTCAGTCCTGAAACACAATATATCAACAGGTAAAACTAAAGAAAGACCGCGTCAGCCTAGACAAGACCAGGTCCAGCAACAGACTTCACAGAATACACAGCCTATGCATGTTTCACCACCTACAGCACAGACCGCAGCGGTATCACAGCCCATTGCCGCGACGCAGCAAGTTTCACGGCAGATGTGCCAGTATGCCCAATCTGATTACCCCGATTATCAGCGATACACATGAAACAGCCTAGAGAGGGAGGTTGGCTTGCCTCTTATTGAGATTCCTGTAGATCAAGAGGGTCCTTATGTACACAGTCAAGTATTGGGAAAAGAAAGAAAGTTTTTAATTGACACAGGGGCAAGCTGCACAACGATCAGTCATGACGAAGTCCCAGGGGCACCCCTCTCAGGCTCACAGAATGTTTCCCTTGGTTTTTCAGGACAGCCTATTGTAAATGAAGTATCGAAACCCCTCCCCCTAGCAGTAGGTCCATTATCACGCGTTACAGACTTGTTACTCACGAAATCATGTCCAGAAAACTTGTTAGGTATCAAAACATTGAAGGCTCTAGGAGCAGTGATATGTTGTTCTCCGGAAGGTGTTAGACTTTTTCTGCGTGACTTTAAGGGTCACTATGTATTACGAGAGTTTGATGTCAGATTGAAAAATGTACCGAAACATCTGTGGGCACAAGGCCCAACCGATGTAGGTTGCATGCACATCACACCATACCGTGTTACACTCAAACCAGGAGTTGTTTTACCACGAATCAGACAATACAAGTTACCACCCGATGCTGTAGTGGCTTTACTGGAAATCGTTGAAGAGCTGATTGCCCAAGGAGTGGTCGTAGAAACCGACTCCAATGTCTGTAATTCTCCTATCATTCCGATTCTTAAACGTACTGATCCCAATGCACCGCCAGTATATCGGCTGGTGATTGATTTACGAGAATTGAATAAATGCATTGTCCCACAGTATCCTGTGGTTCCCGACATCTCATCCTTATTGACTGCTATTGATTCAGAAGCGACGTTCTTTACTGTAATTGACCTCAAGAACGCCTTCTTCAGTGTACCCATTGATCCAGAGAGCCAATATCTCTTCGGATTCAGTTTAAATGGACGAAGTTTCAAATTTTCACGCGCACCTCAAGGATTCACAGAAAGCCCCAGCATCTATAGCCAAGCATTGAAAAGACAACTTGACTGTATCCAAATGCCAGTTAACACTGCCTTACTACAGTACGTCGATGATCTGCTGATCACCGCACGAAGTGAACACGAATGCGAACAAGCATCACTGACAGTTTTACATTTTCTGGCCGACAAGGGACACAAGGTGTCTCCTTCGAAGCTACAATTCTGTGTTCAATGTATATGGCCTAGTGTGTAAAACACTAGGACTCTGACATGCACTACAATCAGAATGCTTTTCCTTTTAACCGTTCTGGTTTATTTTTACTCAATATCATAAATCAAACACTTCCATCACATGCATGTGATATGCAGTAATACATTGCTTCAAACAACCATTATGAGATTCACATGAGTAATACTGATTATTGTCCAAAAACAACAGTGTATCATCAAATCATAACAAATGAATCAACAAAACCCAATGCATTTCGGGGCATAAAAAGCCCCTTCGTCAGGGGTCTGAAAGGAAAACAAAAAACAAGGAGTAAGTTTACTAAATGATTAAATCTAAACGTTCATTTTTGGCTAGGAATACCACCATAACAATACAAAAGGCGGACAAGGGAGGTGGACTCGTAATAATGGATTCATCATTTTATAAACAAAAGGGTGACGAGCATGTCAATGACAGGAATACCTACGCGGAGCTACCACAAGATCCTACGAACAACATCGGAAAAGACTTGGATAACATTTTGAAAAAGGCAGAAGAACTAGAATGGATAGACAATTCCACAAAGAGATACCTTCAACAAATCTACCCAAGGAGACCCAAGATATACTTTTTACCTAAAGTATATAAAGATGTAAACAACCCACCCTTTAGACCTATAGTGTCGGGATGTTCCTCTATATTTGAGAACCTAGGAATCTTTATAGACACGCACATGCAGCCATTCATACAGAAATGGCCAACTTATCTCCAAGATACCTCGGACTTTCTTAGAAGCTTATCAAATATTGACACGACAGGATGTGCTGAATGGACTTTATGCACTATAGATGTCACTGCATTATATACATCAATTCCGCACAAACAGGGTATAGAAGCCATGGAGTGGGCTCTGCTCAGGACTGACAAACCAAATGAAGAAAAAATTTTGATATTACAACTATTGGAATTCTGTCTTAAAAACAGCTATTTCATCTGGCAAAACAAGTACTATACCCAATTGACAGGTACAGCTATGGGTTTCCCTGGAGCCTGTATATACGCAAATATCTACATGGCTAAATTTGAGCTAGATTACATTTTAGAAGATCCATCATGGCAGCAAGGACTTATCTATTATAAGCGTTTCATTGATGATATCTTCATTATATGGAAACATTCGACAACTGATCTACTCAATGTCATCAAAAGTCTAAACCTAGCAGATCCAAGGATTCAATTTACACATAAAGTCAGCAACACAATACTACCATTTTTGGATGTATTAGTTGAAATCAAAGATGGCTCTATAAGCACTAAATTGTACAAAAAACCTACAGACAAAAATACTGCACTACTATTCAGTAGTTTTCATCCAGCAAATTTGATTAACAATTTACCCATATCCCAATTCATGAGGATCAAGCGGATATCATCTGATAAGGAACAGTGTGAAAAAAGCCTCAGTGAGCAAAAACAAAGATATTTGGATAGAGGTTATCCCAAGAAATTACTGGAAGCGCAATTGGAAAAAATCAAGACCACCTCAAGAACTGACCTTCTTACTAAAACATCCAAAACTTCTAGCACCAGAATGGTGTTCGTGTCTAAGTATTCAACCGCATCTAGAGACATAAAGAGAACAATATTGAAAAGATGGGAAATCCTTCTAGCAGAAAAAGATTTTGAGACCCTATTCAAGGAGCGTCCACTGTTCGCGTACAAGAGAGCTCAGAATCTCAAAGAATTGCTTTGTAAATCTACGCCGTCACAACAAGAACAACTTTTCAAAGGCACAATGAAGTGCTACAACTGCAAGAACTGCAACAACGTAATAGTTGGTAATACACTATTACACCCACGGACTGGCGAAAAAATAGCATTGAGACATACCACAAATTGTAACTCAGAGCATGTTGTGTATTCAATCAAGTGCCCATGTGGCCTCTTGTATATTGGCAAAACAGACAGAAAATTGAAAATTAGACTTTCAGAACATAAAAGTCGAATACGCAACAAGAATTTAACATCTCCTCTGGCGCAACATTGGATAGAGCAGAATCATAACATAGCTCAAATTCGCTTTCAAGTGATAGAACTAGTGCCCCAAAGACTTGGAATGGACAATGCCAAAATATTGATTCAAAGAGAAACTTATTGGATTCGAAAATTGCAAACGCTGACCCCATTTGGATTAAATGACAAATTAGAAATGGCATGCTTTTTGTAAAATAGACATAAACTTTCACAACACCTCACACATTAATACACACTCACAAGGTTTAAGATTCGAAAGCTTTCAAAGAGATGATATTCTGACTGTTGTTGTAGATTGTATATAGGCAGGTTTAATTCCAATGAAATACTCAGCTTTGCTATATAGTATGTATTGATGTATTCTTAGCCACTTATAATGGTGATCTTTGAGTACCAAGTTTGAATTGCAACAGTCAAAATCACAGCATAACTCAAAATGACTGGCATAATTTTCTTCGGGTATTTTTGTGATAATCAACAAAAAAGTGCATATTCATAAACTCAAGACCACATGCGAAGGATCCACTACGCATGCAATACGTTAACTTACGTTTTGATTATAATGTAGTACCCGATTCAATCGTCTTAAAATACCTTTTTGTTATGTAAATTAAGATATATGCAAGGCACAATTAGTCGATAAAGTTTTTACACTAAATCAACTTTATTCTATCGACATAGAAGAGGGACATTAAAAGCAGAATTCGATGCAACACCATGCATCATTTCGCGAAACTAGACCAATGCATGAGGAGGTATAATATTCTATTCAGTGCGTTAACCATGCACGTAAATTTATTGTCATGGTTTTTGAACAAAGTCGCTATTGCCGAGATATTTGATATCACCCGTGCCCAACAACAAATAAACGTGAGTTTATAATACGATAATTTAAACCGCAATGAAAAACGGGTCAGTCATGAAGTAGCCCTAGTTAAAAAGTTCAATAAAGTTCTTGCAACGAGCACCCATAATGAAAAAAAGACCGTTCCTCTAGCAAGACGGATGTTAAAATAAAAGTAGGACTACCAAACAAACACACACACGGCACTCGTGCGGTTACAGCTATGGCGAGAACTCCGTTTTGAGCAACACGCTCATCGAAAGAAGGTAACCGCGAACAACGGGTTTATTTTTATTTTTTAACAACATTTGGTTGTTTGTAACCCCATAGCAACTTTGAATAACGGGCGCTCCCTCCCCTTCTTTCTAGTGCGGAAAGCGGACATTTCGGCGAGACCGACATTTAAACTGCTAGGCTCGCAGGTAAATGTGTGTTTGTTACTAATCCAATAAAGAGAGGATATCTACTAAAAGCAGTTCATTTACATAAAACCGCTTGTTTCACTGCAGGTCCCCGCTTTATCGATATAATTCTTCTAAAACACAGGTGAGCTTGAATAACTATTTGTTTCCTCATCTGACAAATATTTCACCTAAAAAGCAACTAAGACGATTTTGTCGGATTTGTGTCTTTCAGATATAATTCACTTACCATCACAGGTAACAAAAAGAGTATAAAAAGACCCCTTTCCCTTCCGTTCTCAAAATATGCAGTCATTTTTGACGCTCGGTGATTTTCTCTTTCACAGATCATGAAAATATAGCCTAACTAAACCCATAAAACATGAGTTTTGTTCATAAAAAATAGGTAAGCTGATTAACACTCATTACCAAAAATGAACGTTTAGATTTAATCATTTAGTAAACTTACTCCTTGTTTTTTGTTTTCCTTTCAGACCCCTGACGAAGGGGCTTTTTATGCCCCGAAATGCATTGGGTTTTGTTGATTCATTTGTTATGATTTGATGATACACTGTTGTTTTTGGACAATAATCAGTATTACTCATGTGAATCTCATAATGATTGTTTGAAGCAATGTATTACTGCATATCACATGCATGTGATGGAAGTGTTTGATTTATGATATTGAGTAAAAATAAACCAGAACGGTTAAAAGGAAAAGCATTCTGATTGTAGTGCATGTCAGAGTCCTAGTGTTTTACACACTAGGCCATATACATTGTTTTACTAGTGAGCAGGCACTAATCTGACAGAGCACACCTATTGTAGGAATATCTCAAAAATTAGGCATACCCGAGTGCAATAGCCTTCTTCATTCATATCCAAACAATTCTGTGTTCAGCAAGTTGTGTACTTGGGTCACTTGCTGTCCAAAGTGGGGAGACAGCTCACTCCTGATCGCATCCAGTTAATTGTAAACATGCCACAACCCCAGACACAAAAGGAAGTGCGGGCTTTTATAGGCCTCACCTCGTACTGTAGACAATGGATTCCTCAGTATGCATTTCTAGCTAAACCACTCATTCAGTTGACAACACAGGAGGCAGCGACTTCGACTGCCCTCCCTTGAACTCAGGAACATACACAGGCTTTTGAGGAATTAAAGAAAGCTTTATGCCAAGCACCAGTTTTAGCGACACCATGTTACAGCAAACCTTTTACACTTTTTGTTACAGAACGTGATGGTACAGCGTTGTCTGTCCTCACACAAGATCAAGCAGGTTCACATAAGCCTTGTGCTTACTTTTCAAGTACATTGGATTCAGTGGCCCAGGCTCTCCCTGCGTGTTTAAAATCAGTCGCAGCGACAGCCCTAGCAATCAGACAGAGCGACTCAATAGTATTAGGACATCCATTGACAGTACAAGTTCCACATTCTGTAGAGGTCCTTCTAAACCGAACACAGACTCAACACCTGACTATAGCACGACTGACAGGTTATGTATTGACGCTATTCCAGCCACACATAGAAATCAGACACTGTAACATTCTAAATCCTGCAACATTGTTACCTTCGATTATGACAGATTCAGCCCCGCATGATTGTATAGAGATCATTAATGCAGTAACAAAGCCTCGACGAGACTTAACAGATGTTCCACTGACAAATCCAGACCTGACACTTTACGTGGACGGTTCATGTATGAGAACAAGCACAGGAGAATTAGTGGCCGCGTATGCAGTGACCACTGAGACTGAAATCAAAGAAACACATCGTATAGATACATTGTCCGCTCAAGCAGCAGAGCTTATTGCTCTCACCCGAGCCTGTATACTAGCCAAGAACAGAAATGTTAACATATACACTGATTCGCGTTATGCTTTCGGAGTCGTACACGACTTCGGAGTGTTATGGCAAGAACGAGGTTTCTTGACCTCTCACGGTGCCAAGATTCAACACGGTCCCCTTATTCAAGCACTGTTAGAAGCAATACATCTGCCCTCAGGCATATCTATCATGAAGTGTAAAGCACATACTAAAGTTACAGACTCTATTTCCCAGGGTAACGACCTGGCAGACCAAACAGCAAAACATACAGCATTGACTCATGCCCAGACAACTGATGTGACAAAGACAATAGTGCCGACACATTGTATGACAGTTAGGGATCCCACACTAGATGTAATGGATATTCAGACACATGCCACTCCAGATGAAATCAAGAAATGGACTGAACTAGGAGGGATCCAGACAGATCAGGGATGGATGACGAAGGGAAAATCTACATGGTTTCTCCCCGACTCTATGGTTCAAGTCATAATAAATACAGCACATAGTCCAGCACACCTAGGAGAAAAAGCTATGTTAGACAGTTTACAGAATCTCTGGTACAACAAACATTTACGAGCAGCAGCAAAACAGAAAGTGCGTACTTGCATGATCTGTTGTCAGTTCAATCCAGGTAAAAGCGTCCCTGTAGAGCAAGGTGGATTTCATCCTCCCGATCACCCTTTTGAAGTCCTCCAGATGGATTATATCCAGATGGAACGTTGTCGAGGATTCAAGTACGTCCTCGTAGTTGTTTGTGCACTTTCCCGTTGGACCGAAGCATATCCAGTCCCAGATTACACTGCCCCGACCACTGCCAAGCAGCTGGTTCGAGAATTCTTCCCACGGTACGGCTTGCCTCGTATCGTATACTCAGATAACGGACAGCCATTCTCATCCGAGCTCATGAAGCAGGTTTCACTTCTGCTAGGATACCAGTGGAAATTCCATTGCGTCCGACATCCCGAAGCAGCTGGCCTTGTAGAAAGGCACAATCAGACACTGAAGACACGTCTCGCCAAAATATGTAAAGAGAAAGGGGTCGACTGGATAGTCGCCCTGCCAGTTGCACTATTCTACATGAGAATGGTCCCACATTCGAGATCAGGACTATCCCCGTATGAGGTGGTCTTTGGCCGACCACCAAATATGTGGGGGACGCCCATGCCTAAGAAAATAACCGATGTTGACTGTAATATGCTGACAGATTACCTTGCCTCCTTGATGTCTGCACTCCAATCATGTCGTTCACAGGTTGCCGCAGCTTTTCCCGACAACACTGATGTGAAGCCGCACGATGTCCGTCCTGGAGATACTGTACTGATCCGAAATTTCGATAGGAGGAGTCCGCTGGAGCCCCGTTGGCAGGAGCCGAAGCTCGTCCTTCTGACCACGAGGACTGCAATCAAGGTGGAGGGCCGAAAGGGGTGGATCCATACGAGTCATATTAAAAAGTGTAATGAACTGTTGCCAGAGACTGACTCTTCCACCCCCTCAAAGGACTGCCCCGATTCTAGTGACTTTAAAGTTCCCAAGAGAGAGAAAACTCCGCAAGAGGAGTATAAATTAAAATTACGGTCTAGCAAGTCAGACAGTTTAATTGTTTAAGTCCTCCCCTAGGTGAATCGGTTAAATTAGTTTCTGACATGTATCCCCTAGACCGAGATAGAGAGAGAGAGAGACAACTCAAGGAACGTGCATATTGTAAATCACTTCGTAGTCACTGTATAGTAACATTATTGGTTATGTTTTTTCTAAGCCTTCTGACTATTGCTGCCAGTATATTGTTGCATATATACTACCCTATCTTCAAGCGTGCACAATATGCTTACAATGTCACTGCCGAACATTCTTTTAGTGAGTTACCCCCTCACGAGTTATCTTACAGACTTGCGCTGCGCAACAACACCTTCATTAGTATGTTACATCACTCCCATCAGACTAATAATGCTACAAACTGTTGGATATGTGGCCGACTCCCTCCCTATCAGAAATACAAGGGAGTTCTGCCTCTCTTTCCATACCCGTTCACTCACAATGGCTCATGTGGAGCATGGTTTAGATTATTAATTCTTTAGATTCTGATATTGCTGTTTTCGAAGGAAATTGGGTTTGGGGAAACCTGAACTTAGTTTTGCTTAAAGCCTGTTACCCTGACAAGAAGGGACTTCCCACTAGGACAGGAACTGATCTAGAAAATGAAGTATATGGATTAGGTAATTATACAATTAACCTCATGATTCTTACTGTTGAATCCGAAGCTGCACCAGTTCTCCCTGCTATGTCAGTGTTACCAGTCACGGGTGACTTATGTGTCCGAAAGAAGGGTTCAGTACACTTAGGTCATAGTAAATGTACTACTGTGGTCAAATTCAGTGATCAAGGCAAGTCTACATTTAGAGCTACTCGTCATTCCTACTTTGTTTGTGGCCATACCGCATACATACGCTTACTTCCAGATTGGGATGGTACCTGTTACATTGCATTCCTTCTGCCACCTGTTTTCCTAGCCCCTCCTGATTATCACAGAAATACAAATCTAGTAACGAATAGACTCCGAAGAGATCTCCCGATTGTCGACTATACTGAAACGGCATGGGAGCAATACACAGACTTCAATAAAGGTTTCTTCCCCTATTTAGGTACTGTCTTTAATAGTAAACTGATACGAAAATTAACTAGAACCCTCGAAGCAGTAGTGAATGAAACTACTTCCGCTCTAGGTAACTTAACGGAGGAGCAATCTGCTATGCGGGTTGTTGTTCTTCAAAACCGTCTTGTTATTGACGTCATCCTAGCAGATAGGGGCGGAGCCTGTAAGGTCATCGGGTCGAGTTGCTGTGTTTTCATTCCAGAAAACGCGCTAACAGTATATAAAGCTATCACACGTCTTCATAAAATTGCAAGTTTGATACATCAGAATCCAGGCACCTGGACTTGGTCCGGTTGGTTCTGGACAACGTTGACCGCTTGGGGATGGAAGATCCTATCCTTCCTAGGAATTGCCCTTCTCATAGTATTCAGTTGCTGCCTGTGCATACAATGTGGGCCGGCGATTTGTGGTCTGTGCGCCACATCATGTATTCCGCATTCAAGTTTCCACTCAAAACGCGAAAAGAAGAAAGAAGAGCAAATGATGTTACATGAACAGACTGATCGATTCATGAGGATCGATATATCATGAAGGGTCCGTAGGGAACAAGGAGGGAATGAGGAAATATAAATTTTATGGTCAAGAAATGTTCCCTAACGTGTACCCCACCGTCTCCATGTACAAGCTTAAAGTGCATGTAACTTCCCTCCTGTGCCAGCTATGAAGACGCAAATACATTTGCGTCCAACGTTAACATGTCCTCTTTCAGATCTACCCTGAATGGGTTGAATATTCCGTTCCTAAGTATGCCTTGCCAACGTCTTTTTGTGGTGTACTTTACACGTTTTTCAGCCCAGGCGAAGTAGGCCCTGAATTCTGCCATCGAGCCTTTTCCTGCCTTCTGACTCTGAATGCCGCAGCCTGGGGCTGCCCCTGTATCCGTGACCCCTACCTTACTCCCTGCGCGGCTAACGGCGCTTAGCTCAGCCTGTTGCCTGCCAAGACTGTATTCAACCTTCGAATTATCTGCTCCGCTCCTCGAAAATACATTCCTGCCTACTAGTTCAAGTAAACATCCTTCCAGCTGCAGAGCAAAGGGCCCGGCCTCACTGTCTCCGTGCAAGTAATTCATAGCTCCTGTTACCATGGTAGGTCCATGCCCCCTCGCATCTCACGCAGACACGTAGACGCTTATACACTTACTCACAGTCAGTATAGAATAGCCTCTGCCCAAGAGACCTTTCCCTCTAGATAATATGGTTCCCAAACATCAGATATCAGATATGATATAGGAACGAGTTGATCTGACATGCCAGACTTCTGTCTCTTTCCTCTAGTGTAAATGTCAAGTCCCCTGCACCCTCCAGCTCCACGTCAATCACACGTCATGCAGCTGCGCCCGCATCCAGATCTCAGATTTCTGCTGACATTGCAAGACTCTGTTATGTACCCACCCACTTGTGACACTTTCATGTGACGTTTCTAGCACACACCTCTGTGTTCACGCCTAGTTCACGCCTTCTGATTACGTATTGCTAACACGTGTGTGCTCTTATCTTGTTTCTCTCAGCTGTTACGCCTACTGTATTGGTTTCCATTATATGATTTAAGTATAAAAGTTATGTCTTGTCAATAAAGTATGCTCTATCCCTTCCTGAACCCCAGTGGTGTCAGGAACCCGATATCCGGTTCAAGAACCATTCCTTTTTAAGGAATAAAACCCCTAAGAACTCTAACACCACGGACTCTGCGTCTTTCTTTCCGATTGAGTTATTTTGTTTTTAGTACTTACCTGCATAGAAATTAGGACGGTAATTAAATATTTACCACAAGCCCGCTGCTCAAGGGAGCTTTAAGTTACAAAGAGGGGTGGGGTCGCACACTACTCACACACCGGCGGAAGTTGCCCCTAAGGACTCTGGTCATTGTAGTAGAGTGTTCGCGATGCATCATCTTTCGATCTTGCTATCTTCGCTGTCTTCGCCATCCCTCGACACGTGTTTCGGGTTATCAACCCTCGTCAGCAGGGATAGGCAGTGTTCTGGGGTCGTCGATGGCTGCCAATATCTGCCAGGTATAGTACCACTCCGGCGCGTAGGTGCGGGATCCCAGGCTCGTCAGCCCGCTGCTCAAGGGAGCTTTAAGTTACAAAGAGAGGTGGGGTCGCACACTACTCACACATCGGCGGAAGTTGCCCCTAAGGACTCTGGTCATTGTAGTAGAGTGTTTGCGATGCATCATCTTTCGATCTTGCTATCTTCGCTGTCTTCGCCATCCCTGGACGCGTGTTTCGGGTTATCAACCCTCGTCAGCAGGGATAGGCAGTGTTCTGGGGTCGCTGATGGCTGCCAATATCTGCCAGGTACAGTACTACTCCGGCGCATAGGTGCGGGATCCCAGGCTCGTCAGCCCGCTGCTCAAGGGAGCTTTAAGTTACAAAGAGGGGTGGGGTCGCACACTACTCACACACCGGCGGAAGTTGCCCCTAAGGACCCTGGTCATTGTAGTAGAGTGTTCGCGATGCATCATCTTTCGATCTTGCTATCTTCGCTGTCTTCGCCATCCCTGGACACGTGTTTCGGGTTATCAACCCTCGTCAGCAGGGATAGGCAGTGTTCTGGGGTCGCCGATGGCTGCCAATATCTGCCAGGTATAGTACCACTCCGGCGCGTAGGTGCGGGATCCCAGGCTCGTCAGCCCGCTGCTCAAGGGAGCTTTAAGTTACAAAGAGGGGTGGGGTCGCACACTACTCACACACCGGCGGAAGTTGCCCCTAAGGACAATGGTCATTGTAGTAGAGTGTTCGCGATGCATCATCTTTCGATCTTGCTATCTTTGCTGTCTTCGCCATCCCTGGACACGTTAGTGAACATAGTAATGACACATCTGCTTGATTCTGAATGTTTAATTCACATACAGGTGATTGACGGAGCTGTGCATGGCCATCCAAGCCCACACCACATGGGAGCCCAGTGGTGGGCAAACCACAGTCCTTTGGGGTTTGAGAAGTGATTAGGAAGTGGGAAGGTGTAGCCGCAGCACGATTGGTGTGTAATTGGCCATCAGTGATGACATTGGAGTCTGTGTCGGGGTCGAGGTGCATGTCGCTAAGTGTTCCTTAGGTCAGTGGGAGGTGTTTCCCAGGGCATGATGCACAGATCATCTCCAGGCAGGGACATGGCATATGGTGGTGATGGATGGTACTGCCTCCTTCCTCACACAGTATTTCCCATCCCCTTCTTACTCCCCTGATACAGGTCCTGTGTCCGTTGTGTCTGGTGTGTCCAGTGTGTGTGGTGGGGTGATGACTGCATCACTGTGTGTCACTGACACAACAGACTGCGAGGGTGATGGGGCAGCATCAGTGTGTGCCACGGACACATCAGGGTTCGGAGCTGTGTGTGTTGATGTTCCCGCTGCAGTCATCTGGGAGCGGCTAAGTGGTAGCAGTGGCAAGATGAAGCACTGCAGGGTATTAAAGTTCCCAGTTACAACTTGCTGGTGTCCAGCCGTGGCAGACATACTTCCAGCCTGCATCTGCTCCTTGGTCTCCATTGGCCTCCGCATCTGTGCCAACTCTGTGCTGTGATCGCTGGTGCCTCTCTGAGCAGGCAGTTCTTGTAGTAGATTCATGGTCCTAGAGAGGCCAGCCAAGGTCTGTGGCGGAGCATGGTGCATGCAGGGGGTGTCCAAAAGGGACTGTACGTGGTTCCTGGTGGGACTCAGATACCCACATATGGCATCGAGTTTGGCTGCTACGAGTTTGAAACCCACCCACAACTGTGCAGCCAATTCCAGCTGGCATCTCCACACATGTTGTTGGAACTCCAGGTATTGGTCGGGGGGTGCTGGGAGACAGCTGTGGTGGTGTGTGTTTCCTGCTGTGTTGTCTGTGCAGGTGGTAGGCTCACCTCGGGGCAGCTGGCCTGCCCTGCTCCTGGGGATGGGGTGCGGAGGCTGTCTGTTATCCTTTGGAGGGTGTCTTGACATATGTGCAGGTTGTGCTCTTCGTCATCATTGAAGTGAAGTGTGGTGTGCACTGCATGAGAGGTTGTTTGTCCCTCTGCAATGTGAAAGGTGAGATGCAGGTGAACAGAGTTACACATGTATTTTGGATTTTTTCAGATGTTTACATTCAGACTACATACCAAAGTACATTGTCACAGTTTTGGTGGAGCTGGCTATTTGATGGCAGTCAGTGTGTTTTTCGTCTACATGACGGATGTGTGGTAGTACCCGTGCATTTTCATCACACAGTGTCAGGCAATGCCAGATGTGAGTGGACAGTTACTACGCACATGCAGACCTGTTGTGAGCGGTGGCCAGTGCTGTGGGTGTTCCACTTTTTACCACATTGCCATCATTGCTGATGTCCTGTGATTGCTAGGTGTGTGTGCTGCATTGTGAGGGAGTTGCCCCTGCTGCTCAGATTTCGTGTGTCCTTCTCCCTTTGAGGCAGTGTGCCTTTGAATTGTGTGTTTTTTTAGAACCCTGATTTGTTTTTGACTTGGGCCATATGTGCTCTTGGACATATTTTGTGGCCTCGTGCATTGATTGTCTGCTGTGTGTATTGTAAGGCATGGGTTGTGTGTGCACATGGACATGTCAGAGTGTGACGTGCTCCTTTATGGATGTGATCCACACTGGGCAACCTCCATGTCAATCCGTGGGCCATCTCATGTTTTTGGGCTGCTTCCATGCTATCGGGCATGCAGTGTTACTTGCATAGTCAGTGTGTGTCACAAAGCCACTACTTTGCTGGATTCAGCACATGTGCATGGGTCGGTTGTAGTATTGGGCATATAGAGGGGGGCCCCTTTGTGCACATTGTGGACAGGAGCCTACTAGTAGTTTCTATGTGTGCTGCAGTGTGCCAAGTATATCAGTCACATGTTCCAAGATCATTGTGGGTATGTAGTGTGCTACACATTCCAGTGCATGTGTGCCATTGAGCCCATCTCTCCCTGTCCCCCCTCCCTGGTCGTTACTCACCCTTTTGCTGTTGGGTCAGGTCGTATCGTGCGGTGTCCAGGCCCCCAATTCCTTCCACCGTCTCCACACTGCTGACTGTGGCCACCATTTCCTCTAGGTCATCCAGCTCCTCCTGTGTCACAGGAATCCCACCTCCAGTCACCCTTGCTGCCTTCCTGTTGGCAAAGAGCTTATCCTTTGTTTGGCTGTGTACTTCATGCCAGCGCATCTTGACCTCCTCCAGTGACCTCCTTGATACTCCGACTGCATTGACGTTGGTGACGATGGCTTGCCATATTTCTCTTTGGGTTGCCAGTGCCACAGTGGAGGTGCCGAACAATTGTTGATGGGGTCCCATGACCTCCGTGACGATGATCCGGTCTTCCTGTGGACTGAAACCCGTCTTCCTCTTCCTCTTCTCATTGCCCTTCCCCGAACACGGGGTTCCATGCTGGTCTTCCGTGGGGCTGGTGGGGTTTGGCATGTCTTCTGCACTCGGTCCGGGTGCATCCATGGTGCTACGCAGTTAAACTTGGTTCATAGTTTTTTTTTCCTTTTATAGTGCATTTTCCCGCCTGCCACATGGGATTTGCAGGCCTGTGGCTGATTTTATCTGATTTTTGTCCCGTGATTTGCCTCATCACATTTTTTTTTGCTTTTGCATATTGCATTTTTGTGGCATGGAGTTGATTTTCATGCGGACATTTGCTGCGTTATCTGGTGTCTATTACATGCTACAGCCTTGTTGTGAATTCCATGATGACACAGGGCAGAGGTCTTCAAACTTTTTGATGCCAAGACCCCCTTGTAAAACCTTTTTAGGCGTAAGGACACCCTTCCGACAAAAGTTTCTAGAAACTGGTACTCCTCATCATCAACTTTTGACAACCATAAATGCGCCTGTTAGACCTCATCACATCCCTCCATCATTCATCCACCCACACTTTCACACATCCATCCATCCACCCTTTCATCCTTCCATCCATACATACATCCTTCATCCATCCACCCTTTCATCCTTCCATCCATACATCCATCCTTTACCCATCCACCCTTCCTTCCATCCACCCATCATTCATCCACCCACCTTTTCACACATCCATCCATCATTCATCCACACAACCTTTTATCCATTCATACATCCATCCACCCTTTCATCTTCCCATCCATACATCCATCCTTCATCCATCCACTCTTTCATCCTCCCATCCATCAAACATCCACCCTTTCATCCATACATCCATCCACCCACCCTTTTATCCATCCACCCATCATTCATCCCCCACCTTTTCACACATCCATCCATCCATCATTCATCCATCCACCCTTTCATCCATCCATCCTTCATCCGTCCACCCTTTCATTCTTCCATCCATACATCTATCCTTCACCAATCTATCCTTCATCCATCCACCCTTTCATCCTCTCATCCATACATCCATCATTCATCCATCCACCCTTTCATTTATCCATCCACTCATCATTCATCCACCCACCTTTTCACACATCCATCCATCCTTCAGCCTTACATCCATCCATCCACCCATCATTCATCCACCCACCTTTTCTGTGCCTCTCTCATGGGGGGGGCGGGGGGGTCGTTCAGTATCTCTCTGCGTCGTCGTCCTTCTTTCCCGCTCATGGGAGGGCATCTCTGTGCCTCCCTGCTGGGGGCGGGGGACGTGTCACGGGACCCACAGGCTCCAGCTGTGCAACATCCATTGAACTCAAAGGGCTAAACTACAGCCACTCCCCCAGCCACCCCCCCCCGCCCCACAGCTCCCCCCAGCTCGTGTATGTGAGCCTGGCTGTAACAGCTTCAGGGACACACACACAGTCACACCCAAGTACTTGACAGGTCTTTAAAAGACCTTTTACTTGTTAATGAGGCGTTGATGTTTTTCACACCTCAGTGTGAATTAGGCCTCTGCCGTAAGCACCCTCGATCAGCCCAACGCCAGGAACTGCACTCTGCAGAATCTGCGACCCCCTTCCAAGGACTCCACGACCCCCTTGGGGGTCGCGCCCCACAGATTGAAGACCGCTGACACAGGGTTATTTTCCAGCGATAGGCTACTATGTTGAAAGTTGCGTTACGCTACTCTTGCTGTCGTTATCACACGTTCTTGTGATACCCCATAGTTTCTCAAAGGAAAAGCTTTGTGATTTGGGCCCAGATGTGGAAAAAATAGCATTGAATCTTTCCAGTAGTATGGTTACAATTAGCAGGGGTGTTACTAGTGGGTAATCGTGCCACATAAAATAAGCAGGTGATTTGTCACAATTCTGAATTCTATTTCGACTGATTTTGTATTGTTTTATGTACCAATTTTTTCTCCATACTTCAGGTAGCAGAGCTTTTTCAGGAGATACAATTCTCTCCCCCTGTAAAACATAAAATACTGTAGGTGTTCCTTCGTCTTTTTTTCGAAACCTGATTGTGCTTTTTTTCCCTACTGTTCCCCATAGACAGGGAGTGCCACCACGTAAATCAGACAAACTGTACACTGATTTACTTGTATGTATGCAAATGCCAGTAAAATATATAAGAAATGACATCCCAGAGAGACATTTGACAACTTTCTTCAATTTTAGTGGAGGTCACAGAGGTGTAATTTTGCATGTATTTCAGAAAACAACAATTACCCTTTTGCCCCGTGTCAAACTGTTTGACAGGAGCCGCAAACGGTTCATGTCAGACAATAGAAAACTAATTAGCCTGATTTTAATATGCTAATTCTTGTATTATCACCTGTAGCAGCTGGTGAAATGGAATGAATGGACCATAATCAACTACCAAATTACGTTGGTGATTTTCTTACAATATGCGTTTTGTTTCAGTCAAAATAATATAAAACGTAATGCAATTTCAAGCGTTTCATATTCAAAGCAGCAAGTGTGCCAGAGACAGCTTATCTTCTTGAGCCCTTTTAAAGATAACTAAAAAGTATTTGATTGCTCTTTAATTAACAAAACATACTAACTACTCACTAGATTATTTTCCATACCTCAATCACCGGCCACGCCTTTATGTTTGCTGTAAAGGTGAACCATCGTTTTACCGTAGGATTAAAACACATTGGAGCTCATTTACAAGTAAATGATGCAACAGCTTGCCACGCTGTGCCATAAGGAAAGTGCTTGGATTCATCATACTTACAGCATTACAACGCATCCATGTCCTTTCCTTTGTGCTGGTGCTGTTTAGGCAGTCCGCGCCAAAAAGACACCCTAGCGCCATGGAGCAAGAGTGCCTGCATTAACACCCTTTTTTGTGTAGGAAGGGACACCTTCATTTGCAGAAACTATTGTTGCGCCTGCCCTGGGAAGGCACAGAGTTTTCACACAATCCCAGATTATGTCTATGTTGGAAACAGGGGCGGCTCTAGGCTCATGGTGGCCCTGGGCAGGGAGTGCAGTTAGGGGGCCCCGGAAGAGGGGGTCCGGGCGGGGCAGACCGCGGAGGCCAGTGAAGAGGGGGGGGGTCAAGGTGTTTGGAAGTGGAACAGAGCCGGAGGCCACCAAATCCCTGCCAGGGGCTGCCACGCAAATATGTATCCATCTTCAGAGGATTATTATATTAAGGATATATATTGGTGTGGTGACCCCTGGGGTTTAGTGGCCCTGTGCAGGTGCACAGCTTGCACATGCCTAAGGCCGCCCCTGTTGGAAATCTGGGAATGTGTCAGATACAATGGACGTTGAGTGTGAACACCCACCGCAACGCTCATGTCACGTCTCCCCGAAGCAGTGTGAGGCAACGCAGGGACTTGCGCTCCTTTACGTCATATCATATCTACACTGCCATGAAAAGCCACGCAGGGTAGCTTTCAGTGGCCTCATAGATATGGACCTGCACTCTGCGCCTCTACAGCATTACAAAAGTGATGCTCCTGTGGAGGAAATGTGCCGCAAGGGGCTTTTAAATAATCCCCATTATTTTTTACATCCATTATTCACCTGGCATTTGTAACCAATATGCAGCACCAATTTGTACTGACAAAGCTGAGTTACGGTATTGAGGCTTTCTCCCATATGAGGTCCTGCCCCTCCGGTACATATCTCTGTCCCTGTGATGGACAGAGTAAACAAAGCATCATGCACTTTTTTTGTTTTGCAAATTATATCGGAATCCTAGGTTACCCTATTGGAAACCTTTGTTTGTTGCCCAGAATATTATATGCCATAATGTCGCAATGAAATATTTTGTGGCACTAAGTGACCCGTCGTTGTGTTACTTTATTACACTTTTTAGACTGAATGCTATGAAATTAAGAAAAGTATACTGTACCGACTAAGGAAATGATATTTATGCAGCTTTTTATTCCCTTTTATCAGATGTTTTATCTTAGATTTAATTTACTGACTGCTGCCCATATATGATCAACTAATTGTATATATGAACTATAGGAGCTTTCTTTCAACCAAATACAGTTTATTAACTGAACTGACATCCATTTTTTAGATTCATACCTTAAATATTAAACTGTTCTGATCAGAATATTAGAACAGACATGTTGCAGCCAATACATTTATATTCCAAAGTAAAACATGTCAAATATATTGGCTTGCAGATCGAAAGTGAAAAAGAAAGAATAATATAATGACACTATATGTGCACAAAAACAACCTTGCACTTTACTCCTTGGGTTATCGTCCTTGTTCCATTCCTTACTCAGACAGCCATCTATTTACTGTAATTCGACTCTCAGACAGGCACCTGTGTACCATTTTATAAACTTCAGTATACTCCTGTCCCTCCTTCCTTTTAGAAGGAATCATAAATACATAATTTATACACACCACTTCCTAAAGAATTTGAGTTATAGTTTCTGGACGTGGGCAAAAACACTCTGGGAAAAAAGGTAAGGGAATTGAGGTATGAAAGAGGGAAGATGACCCCAGCGGTAATGAGGATTACTGGTAATTGGGTCATTAGGAACTGGGGTCACTTCTTTGCCCCCTTCCCTACTCATTAAGGATAATTAATGCTACTGCTGACGGCCGGACTTTATAGTACTCTGAGAAATGCAAACATACGTGAATGTTTAATGAAGTAAACAAGAGTCACTAAACTAGAATACTTAAGGTTGAGAGACAGAGGGTAAAACTTTGGTGCCAAAATGGTGAATGAAAGTAGAAGCAACGACCCAGGAAGCAGCCTTTTGGATTTCAAAAATATAATCCCCCCAACCCTCCAGCCTCTGCCCAAGATGCCAAGAGGCAAATGATTCTATAGGGTCTTAAAAACCAGAGGAAGTTTCCAGGGAGAAGTCTGAGAAGTGGAAATTGGTCTAGCCACTGACCAATCTCAGGACAGAAGATCGTAGTGTTCCAGATCTTTTAAATCATCTCGAGGTTCCAGTGCTTGATTTGTAAAACAAACAAACAAAAAAAAAAGAATGTGTCAGGCATTTTCACAACTTTTGGTGTGAGCATCAAAAAATTTGATGGGCAGCGCCACCATGTGGTGGACTGTCACAAGTGCCAGTGATGAGAAATAAGGGCTTCATTATGATAGCAGATGGTCGTAGCGCCACTTGCTATTGAGGCAGTCAGGACATCCCCTGACAAGCAGGCGGTGGTCAGACCGCTACATTTTAATGCGACCTCCATGCTGGTGGGCAGAAAGTGCTCCATACCACGGTGGCTTGTGCTGTGACCAAGGAAAAGGGCAGCAGCACAATCCGCCATGGTAAGGAGCACCTCCTGCACCCGCATGCACTCTGTGCCATGCACCATGTGGTTCATGACACACAGTGCATGCAGGTCAGTGAGAGCACTATATGTGCCACCACGGCCACTTTACAGTGGCCCACAAGGAACGGGCCCTGTTTGGGGCCCAAAAATTCATTTTCTGATAGCTTTTTCATGGTTGTCTTCCCAACATGAAAGACTATCGCAAAGGGATATTGCAATCCTAACGGTGATGGCTTTCTCGGCAATGCTGCCATTTGGGATTACGATTCTGACCACCGTCCTGTCGGGATCATTGATCCTGTCAGAGGCGGTGGTTTTCTCTCTGACTGCATTGGGTCAGATCAAAGGGCTGTAGGAAGACGTACCACCACCGACAGCCTGTTGGTTTCAGTCTGACCTCCATCGTAATGAGGCCCTACGTGTTCTCTAAAAGTTTTGATAGCTGCCCATTGAATTCTCAGGAAGGAAACTGACACACCTTTTCTAAAACCATTCAAATAAAATGGAGAATAGGGCCTCACTTACAGTCTGTAGTGATTTCTCTTTTGAAGAAGGCCTTTTACCTGAGGTATTCAGTGTGCTGTCTTTTTCATGTATGTTTATTCACAGTTGTACTGCCATTTCATGTCAGTTGAACCTGGCATTTCTTGAGAGTTGTAGTGAGAATGAAGCTCTTCTGCTACTCTACACTTTATTCGACTTATGCTTCTTAAATTATCATAAAAATGGAGATGATACAAAAAAGCTCAGGAATTCCCCATCAACATATATGGTAATCGCTTCTAGATTTTATGTTTCAGCAAGTCAGACGTGTCCTGGCCTCTGTCAGCCACTGACAGTTCCTTTTCAAAGGTTTGGCTTTCACCAAGGCATGGTAGCATTTTCATTTGTGGAGTCCCTGGGGACTGGCACTGATATTTTGGGCAAAATACACACAATTGATGGACAGAATGCAGAACAAATCAAAGCATTCACCCCCAGTTAAGAGATCTGTGTTAAAATCCAGTATTCTTTTGCTCACCATGCCACCCCAGTTTAGACCTGGCCATATGCAAATCAGTCTTGATCCTGTGCCTCATGGGAACTGTCCAGGCCGGACTGCCAAGCCAGGTCCTCCCTGGACCAGAACAAGCAACATAGGGCCGGTTTCGGGGTTTCACCCTTCATCAGCCAGAATAGCTTGCTTCCAGTGGCACTGTGAGCCCGGTACCCACGTCTGAGCATACCCGGTGCACTAGGGTGAGAAAGCAAAAGATACACAAATGATGGACAGAATGCAGAACAAATCAAAACATTCATCCCTAGTCTTGAGATCTGGGTTAAATTGGTGACATATCTGGATCTAAGTACATGGATTTCCAGCATTGTGCCTGTGCCTATCCTCATTTGCACTCTGTAGAATGAGGATAGGTGCAATACAGGCAATCTCCTTGTAAGCATACACCTCAAGGTTAATGGCCCCTTTGCATCTGACAGGGATGTTTCCACGTCATCGTGCCCAGTGTTGCAGAGTGCCTCCATTTTGGGGGGAGGGATGTACAGTAATCGAATAGACCAGATTACTTAAAAGCCTTTATTGAAGAAGTGAGGAGTAAGAAGAACAGGTAACACAACCGCACAGATCACAGCTCGGCTCTAACTGACTCAGCCTCACTGGAACCTACATGGCACCGCATCATTCCAGGGCCCGCACCCACACGACCCTTAAAGCTGCCACATATATTTAAATAAACTCAATATAAAACTACAATATAACACATTCACCCTTCTTACAATAAAAAAAATGAACAATACTTGTTGGAATGGAAGAAAGAGATGTTAAGAAAAACAAATAATAAAATAATTAAGTTGAAAAAAACCCATAAAACTTACATTACATACTCTTTAAGCCATGTAGGCAAAACCCTTTTCCTTGAGGACGGAAACGGAACAGAACAAGACTAAATTATGAAGAAATCGGCGGATTAAACGTGAAAAAATCGGTGGAGTAAACATGGAGAAATCGGTGGAGTAATCAGCTTCTGTGGTAACATCCTCTTAAAAAAATAAGGAGGAACATGTTGCATGCGGTGTTGTTGCGTGAGGTAAGAAAATAAGTTATTTTTTTACCTTTTCTGGCACACACTGTAGCAGTTGGTATACGCCTCCGGCTGCATCATTTGAGCAGCGGTGTGTGTTCTAAGCAAGAGTGTACTACCTGCCTCGAGACGTGAAGACGTCATCTGTTGTCAATGCACAGGAATGCAATACTTTGCGATGAGGTCATCGCGCAGGGTCACGTTGCGTGACCTTGTGTGGTAGCCATTTTGAGGGGCAGAAAACATTCACCGAACTGAGGAGGAAAGCTACATAACCGGAACAACACCGGAGACAGTTTTTGGATTAATAATTATTCAAACGGAAGCGGAATTTAAGCGGAAGAACAGCTGAGACTGTCGGGCCACTAAAGATTTGGAATTTGTGGATTTAAGGGATTTTTGGAAAATTCCATATTTATTATTTTTATCTATTATTTACAAACAAAGAAATTCATAAACTGAGAGTACAAATTTATGGAAAAAGGTGACCAAATCGAAGTTATTATAGGAAAAGACATGGCTCAACAACATTTTTCCATTAGTCCTCACAACCTTTCTGGGCCACGGGCTCACAGCCCGAAATTAAGAGGTTGGAATGGAAAGAGTATTTCATTAATTACATTTGTGCCATTAATGAGGCAGGGAAAATGAAAGCTGAGCAGAAGAAGAGAATACTTTTATATTCACTAGGATCAAAGGGTTTAAAGACTCATTCACGTATGCAAAAAGTGGTAAATGCTGAATTAAATGACTTTGAGACTACTTTAAATGATATGGACAGGTACTTTGCACCAAAGGTGTGTATTGGTGTGGTAAGACATAAATTCTACCAAAGAAAACAAAATAAGGATGAATTAGTTGATGAATGGGTAGATGACTTGAAGAAATTGGCAATTGATTGAAATACAAGACCTTTTGACTAAAGGAGTTATTGAAGATATAGAAACATCCGAATGGATTTCTCCGGTGGTGATTGCGAGGAAACCCAACGGAAAAATTTGTTTGTGCATTGATTTGCGCCATCTGAATAAAAATATTGTTATCGAAAGATTCCCATTACCAAAGATTAATGAAATGGTTTCTTCTTTAAGATGGGCAAATTGCTTCTCTCCCATCAATCTCTCTGCTGCCTATCTTCAGGTGGTTTTGGAAGCGGAGTCAAGGAATCTAACAGCTTTTATCACACCGTTTGGGTGTTATCAGTTTAGGCCAATGCCATTTGGCCTTGCATCGGCCGAAGCTGTATTTCAGCGGTTGATGCACAAATTATTTGGGGAAATTGAAGGGGTGTGTTTTTTTCAAGATGATGTTTTAATTGCTGGCACTGATAAAGATGACCATGACTCTAAATTGCTGAAGGTGCTTGAAATATTAGATTCAGCTGGGTTAACTGTGGAACTATCCAAATGTAAATTTGGTGAAAGATGTGTTTCTTACCTAGGCCATGCTATCAGTGAGGAGGGAGTCAGACCTAAAGTCTCACTGGTGGAAAGCAGTTTAGCATCACCTGCTCCAGTGTCTAAGGAACAAATAAGATCTTTTTGGGGGATGGCAGAGTACTGCGCAAAATTTATAAGTAAATTTGCATCAAAGGTATACAATATTAGATCCCTGCTAAAAAAAGAATGTGAAGTTTGAATGGACAAAAGAGTGTGAGAGGGAGTTTGCCGAAATTAAAATGGATTTACAAAAAGTGAATGCACTATCCAGTTTTGACCCTAATCTGGATTGCCTTCTAACCACGGACACAAGTGATAAAGGGTTAGGTGCGGTCCTCTCGCAAGTAGGCAATGATGGGAAAGAGAGAATAATTTTTTTCGCATCCAGAGCTTTGTCCCCTGCTTATACCAGATATCCCATCCTCGTCGCCACTTGTAAAGTAATCGAATAGACCAGATTACTTAAAATCCTTTATTGAAGAAGTAAGGAGTAAGAAGAACAGGTGGTGCCAGGTAACACAACCACACAGATCACAGCTCGGCTCTAACTGACTTAGCCTCACTGGAACCGACATGGCACCTCATCATTCCAGGGCTCACACCCACACAAGCCTTAAAGCTACAACATATATTTAAATAAACACAATACAAAACTACAATATAACAAGGGAATACTCCTCAAAGCATTGGCAGTTACGTGAATGCCGAATGAAGAATGTCACATTTCGGTGACATGCACACCTATTTGTATGAAGAATTTTCATTACCAGGAAGTCACTGATCAAAGCGTGTCATTTTTCAGCGGCTTGAGCACTGGTTGTTAAATTGTCAGTACTATTGTAAATTCTTATGAAGGCTAATGTTTCGGGGGCACGCAACCTGTGTATAGATGGATTTTAAATTCAACAAGAGTTACACGTTGATTATTAGTGGCATGCACCTGAGCTACCATGACCTATACCAGTGTGTCAATGGTCGGTGACATAAATGATTCAGTGACACATACACCAAATCTCTACCTCACCAATTACCAGCAGTGTGTCACCACAAATGTGTTTACCGTGGACAACATTCAGTGACATATACTCCCACTCATATCCAGTGCCTGTAAATCTCTGTTGGTGCAAATTTTGCACAGTTTAGGTGAGACAAACACTTCAAGAACCACTGTATAGTTTTTAACTTTACGAACTTGGTTTATTAGGATGTGATATTTTTTTTCTTCTAAATGTATACTTGATGACATTTCAGTGTATGCTTTTTTGTGTTTGCTATCATTTGTTTTTATCACATGCTCTAAAGGCTATCTATATTTTCCAACAAGTAATTTCTACGATATTGGCTACATTTTAACAAGGCAACATATTTCATACTAGCTAGTCATTTAATCATACACTGATTTCTGTCGACCTACAGTCAAGCAGAGTGGCAACCCATCACCACCATTTATACAATTTCCAGATGAACTTCCCATCAATTGAAAAACTTTTTAGATATACAAGTGTAATGGGGGGCACTAGGTTTTGTCCTGAGCGAAAAAGATATTTGTTAGAACACAATTTAGATTTCGAGGATCAGACAAACGTTAAGCACCTACAATCATACATACTGACACAAGCAGAAGATGAATTCCAAGAAGCTATAATGAGAATGGAAAAATATTTTGACTTGCGACCAAATCTAGTTGTGATGAGATGCAAGTGTTTTCTGAGAGAGAAATGCCAGGATGAATCTCTAGACACCTATGTAGCAGCTCTAAGGATTTCAGCTGCTGATTATGAATTTGAAAATTTCACTACACAACTCATTAGAGAACAAATTGTTATAAGGTGCAGGTACATGAATGTACAAAACAGAACTTCTGAATTTGAAGAATCTGTCTTTTGCAGAAACTATTAAAACTGTAAAAATTATTGAGACATCACAAGCCTCTTTCAGAAAACTAATTAGAAAAGATAACACTAATGTAGGATGTTAGAAATGGGGTCTCTAGTTGTCAAAGGTATGCGCCCTGTCCAAGTAGGGACCACCACTATAGTCAGAGTAAGTCAGATAAACCCCCTATGCTCTACCTCTAGTAGCTTGGCACAAAGCAGTGAGGCTTAACTTAAGAGGCAATCTGTAAAGTATTTGTGCAACACATCAAGCAGTAACACAGGGAAAACACCACAAAAGGACTCCATACCAATTTAGAAAAAAAAGATGAATGTTATAAATAAAACAAGAACAAAGTGACACAGCAACAAAAAACCAATAAGTATAAGTCAAGATATGTAATTTTAAAGATTTAGGTGAAAATGACTCATAAAAGCACAAAGCGTCAACTGTGGTTATCTGATCAACCCTGACCGGAATAGAGTCACAAGTTCAGGCCAACTGCGATGGAGTGCATGCCGGCTACAGGGACCCACTTGGGCCCATTGAACTCAGTACCTTAAATACTGGTGGGTGGTCTGCACAATGTTGCTTCGCATAGCCTTGCGCAGCTTGACACCGCTTTACAGGGTTCCTTGGGAGCTGTGCGGCAAGGCTTTGGGGGGCTTGGTGTAGCTTTGTGTTGATCCCAGGGAGCTTTGTGGTGAGACTTTGCAGGGCAATGCTAGGCATTGGTTCCGATTGACTAGCAGATGAGCGACAAAGCTTTGCAGGGCTTTGTGCTGCCCGGTTTCAATTCCAGTGAGACTGGCAGCTGTGCAGCAAGGTTTTGCAGGACGTTCCATTGTTTTGCAAAGTTATCGATGAGGCCCACAGAGGCAGAGCACCTTAGGCCCACTTCCAAGGGTCAAGGACTGAGGTGGTAGCCCTTGGCAGGGTAGACTCACAGATGGCAGGGCCCAGGTGCAGCTTGGTGGGAAGTTGGTTGTGTCCCTGAGACTTCAGAAAACAGGAGACATGTCAGCTGGCCTTTGGAGTCATTTGGTTCTGGGGATGTGGAGATTGAGGTCCAGTCCTTCTCATCACCAGGCAAGGGGCAGCAGGCTGAAGGGCAGGCACAGCACACGTTTTAAATATCGAATGTACAAAATATCGAGATAAAATATAGTGGTAAAGAATATCGAAATTCAGATAAGAAATATCGGTTTTCATAATATCGAAGTTAGTAGTATCGACAGTCAAAATATAGTTGTTAAAATATCGATTTTTTTTACAGTGTTTTAAGTGCTAGTATATGTGTTAAAAGTATGTATTGTTTTTTTAATGTATGAATGCATTTTGTTAAAGTAATGAATTTTATGGTATTTAATGTTTGTGTAATATAATTCCGTAGCTGCTTGTGGGTTTATAGGGGTATAGGGTGGGAAGTAATTTAATTATAGTAAATTAAATATTATTTGTTAGGAATAAATAATTATTTTTAATGTAATTTTGCATTTTAGTTCTGTAGCGGGTTGTGGGTTTATAGTGGAATAGGGTGGGAAGTAATTTAATTGTAATTAAGTATTTATTTATATTTATTTATTGGTATTTATAAGTAATTTATTGACAATAAATTATTCATTGGTAATTCATTTTTATTAATTGGTAATTAATTTTCATTAATCGGTTATTCATTTTTATTGATTAATTGATAAATGTATGAATTTATGATTTGGAGTAGGTTGTGGGTTTATTGGGGAATAGGATGGGAAGTAATTTAATTGTAATTAAGTATTTTTTTAATTGGTATTGATAATTAATGTATTGAAAAATAATTATTAATTGGCAATTAATTTTTAATAATTGGTAATCACTTTTTATTAATTGATTAATTGATAATTAAATTAATTGGAATAATGTATTATTCTGAGTGGGTTGTGGATGTATAGGTTAATAGAGTGAGAAGTAATTTAATTGTAATTAATACATTTTTGCAAATATATTTGTCTACTGATAATTAATTTAATGTTAATCAATTATTATTTGTTAATTTTCTTTTATCACTTATTAATTTTTGGTATTACAAATTAATTTGTTGTTAAATAATTTTTAATAGGTAATTAATTTTTAATGACATTTTATTGGTTTTGATAATTAATTTATATATATTTAATTATTAAATCGTTACTTTCCCTACTGTTGTACTCACTGGAGGGGGAATAGTATCTTTTACCCTCCCTCTATCCAAAACTTTCCCTACAGTTGCACTCTCTGGAGTGGGAATAGTCATTTTTACCCCTACGCTATCCAAAGCTTTCCCTACTCTTGCACTAACTGGTGTGGGAATAGTTATTGTTACTCTCCTGCTATCCAAGGCTTTCCCTACTTTTCCACTCACTGGAGTGGGAATAGTAATTGTTACCCTCCCGCTACCCAACACGTTCCCTACTGTTGCACTCACTGGAGTGGGAATTGTAATTGTCACCCTCCTGCTATCCAACACTTTTCCTACTGTTGCACACACTGGAATGGGAACAGTAATTTTTACCCTCCCGCTATTTAACGGTTTCCCTACTGTTGCACTTTCTGGAGTGGAAATAGTAATTTTAACCCCTACACAATCCAATGCTTTCCCTACTGTTGCACTCTCTGGAGTGGGAATAGTAATTTTTACCCCTACGCTATCCAACGCTTTCCCTACTGTTGCACTCTCTGGAGTGGGATTAGTCATTTTTACCCCTGCTCTATCCAATGCTTTCCCTACTGTTGCACTCACTGGAGTGGGAATAGTAACTTTTACCCTTCCGCTATCCTATGCTAAAAATATTGAATATGTTTTAATATTTTTAAGGAAATATATTTATATATATATGATTTAAAAAATAAAAATGCATGTTTTTTTTATTACATTAATTATTTATTAATTTTAAGGTTATTTAAGTATTTTTAAGTATGCTAAACTATAGGAGAGAGGAGCACCCAAAATATCAGTTCTTGTCACAATCAATTATTGAAACCTTCTAATAATAAGTCCTCAGGCGGTAGTTTCAATGCAAAGTTCTTCTTCTTTATTATAAATCAACAGAAGTTCATGCTGGTCTTTAATTTCCAGAAGCTGAGATGTGCTCCATAAATTAGATCAAACTCCACATTTTAAGCCAGCCAAGCGTTTCATCCTGAAAAGGACATTATCAGGGCTCCAATATTAACAAAAACGTGCTGTCTTGATAATCTTCAATCACCAATGTTATTTAGGACAAAAAATTTATGCAAGGGGATAGGGCAATATAGATGGACTATGGACCGCACATTTCGACTAGAGGAGGAAGTCATAGAGGGATTAACAAAAGAGTTCTTTGAAGGTAATCTGGGTCCTCCTCGATCGGAATAGTCTGGGGTGCATTGAAGGCCTATTTGAGAGGCAGATTAGGTGCTTTAGCAGTGACAAAAAGGAGGTTGTATCACAAAGAAGTCGGAAAATTAGAAGAGTGAGTGCGGATACTAGAAAAAGAATGGGTCAATCCAAGAATAAGCCAGGGGGACCGGGGAAGCCTCACGATTGAAAATAACCGAAGTAAAATTAAAGTTAACTGCAGTCCTACAAGATAGGGGTAGGAAGAGATAGGAGGTCAGTCGGCTGGCACACTTTGAATATGGCGAAGGATGCAGTAAGTTACTTGCATGGAAAGCTAAAAATGATCAGGTGAGAAACAGGATAAAACAAGTTAGGTGTGAGCAAACATGAACCCTACTTGGAGATAAGGGGATTGAGCAAGCCTTTTTCAGATATTTCCAAAAAGTGTACCAAGAAGGGCTGGCAATCTCACAAGAAGAGGAGGAGGAAAAAAGTAAGAAGCTGAATGAGAGAAAGTTTTCGTTACCACATTAATACCTATTCTAGTCGAAATCTTCAATGAGCTGTTTATGACAGAAGCCAAAATGCCTGAATCGTAGAAAGAGGCAATCATTTTATTAGTTCTGAAACCAGAGACATGCCCCAAGAACTGTGACTCGTATAGGCCAATATCACTCTTAAATTGTGATTATAAGATTTTCGCTAAAATTCTGGCAGGAAGACTCAATGGGGTTATGTCTGAGCTTGTACATAAAGATCAAAAGGGGTCCATACAGGGAAGATCTTTGAAAGAGCGGACTTACACACTTATCGGCTCTAAGTGGAGAAGTGTGGCTCACTGGTTAGAGCAGGCAGACCCTGAAGCAGAGGTCAGACCCGGGACCAGGGTTCGATTCCCGACGCGGCAGGGTGTTGAGCTCAAAATGTCCTCGGACTCGATAATTCTCGCTTCGGTGCCTGACCTAATCATGGGTTCACACTATGCAACTCTGGGCATTAAGCTTGCTTAATCTCCACAACGGCCCCCCGCGGCGGGATGCCTGGCTTTCACCTTGGGGATGCCCTGTAGGGGCTATCTCACAGGGAAAAACCAGGACGGGTTCCCAAGGCAAGCGCAGAGATACCCCTACGGGGGTCGATTCTGGCGCTATATAAGAAATGCAATAATAATAATAATAATAATAAAGATTTGCCTATTTGCTCCTATGGCATTCTCCGGGCAAATTGGGTCTTCTTACAAGCTGCGGTGAAGTCTCTCAACCTGGGGTCAAACTATTGCAAGGCCCTGGCGAGAATTTACGCCGCACCAGAAGCTAAGGTGCTGGTCAATGGCTTCCTGACAAATTCTGTTTGGATCACCAGGGCCACAAGGCAAGGATGCCCCTTGTCACCAATACTGTTCAAAAGCTAGCAAGGAAAATCAGGAATGACCCAGATATTGCACCATTCCAATTTGAAGGTTGGGGGAAGAAATTTGGTTTATATGCAGAGGACATTCTAATTTACACAACTCAAGGAGAACTCTGGGTCATGTGATGACACTAACTGCTGACTTTGGGAAGATATCTGGTTGTGACATAAATAAAGAGAAGACAGAGATAATGTCTTGCAAAACAGAGGTAGGGGACAAGAAGGTTAAGATGGAAATATGATACTTGGGGGTTAAGATACCTCAAGATATCACCAAATCTATCCAAGGCAAACTTTGAAAAAGTTAGGAAGGAAGTGGGTGCAATGTTGAGAAACTGGTCGTATCTCCGACTCACTTTATTCGACAGAGCTAATTTGGAAAAGATGATGGTCCTCCCCAAGTTTACCTTCCTATTCGATTTGATTCCTATACCCTTTAAAAAGGAATGGTTCACAAAGCTGCAAAGCCAGATTAGTACCTTTATTTGGTCTTCCGGAGGGCCGCGGGTAGTATGGAAGAAGTTTTGAAGGAGGGTGGAAAAAGGGGGGCTAGCACTCCCAGACTTGCTATTTTACTCCTGGGAATTTTTGTTAGAGAATGGGAAAATGCTGTTGGACAGGCCCACAAGCTCAGAGATTGGGAGGCTAGTGGCAGAGGTGCTAAAGCAGGAGGAAGGAGGAGAATGTGGCTTTATGCACAAATATGCCAATCGTAAATACTTCAAGAAGCTCAGGCTGAAGAGTCTAGGGGGTATGGATGATATATGGTATTAGAGTAAAAAAACTCTAAAACTTCTGTACTTCAGTCATCTAGCCCCCATTTGAGATTCTCCCGGCTCTCCAGAATGGACAAAGGACATGCTGGCAATACCACTACGTGAGGCCGGTATAAGAAGATGGAAATATTTACTCCATGAGGGACACTTGATAACCTGGGAGATGTGCAAACAAAAGGTCTAAAGGTTCAGGTTCCTTTAGATACAGAGTTGGTACCAATCTCCAGGCACAACAATAGGAGATCACAATGAATTTGAAGAGAGATTGATGTTGGTGATGTTGGTGAAGAAAGAAACTGCTGTATGGTACTGGATGTTGATGGAGCTGGAAGACGGAGAATTTACCTTGCCAGGGGGAGCTGTGGGGAGGATGGTTTCCGGAGACCTTTCTAGAGTACCAATGGCAAGTATCTATGTCTTTGATGTACAAAATAGTAAAACCTGCCTATTTAGGAAGAAATAATCTTTTCACCATCCACAGAGCCTATTGAACCCCACAAAGGCTCCCAAAATGTGGAAAGGGAGGAGAGTTGGTGGTGTGTCCGAAATGCAGCAGCATAAAAGAAGACGATGTGCATATGTTTTTACATTGTCCAAAGATCCAGATATTCTGGGAGGGCATGAGTAAAGCCTTATTTGATATTCTGAAGATCCAAATTAAGGTAAACGTTTTATTGATTATGTTTGGAGGTTTGGACTCGCAACTAAAAATTGGCAGAAGCTGATATTCTATGCAATATTACTGGCACCCAGAGAAATTTGTAAACAATGGGTGGCCCATACCCCTCCTTGATACGAGGATTGGCTATTATTGGTAAAGAGCGTCGCTAGACTGGATATGTCCGAGGAGGGACATAGAAGGTATGAGTTTTGGTCACCGTTATTAAGGTGGATTGAGCAACAGGGCAGAAGGCTGGATCAGGGGTCCAATGATGAAGTCTACTCCGCCTCAGCTGGCATTTTTCTAAGTAGCAGGGTTGCTCGCAGAAAAAGCGGTTTAAAGAAGGGATCTTCACAATCCGAGTGTGGTACTGTGTGAAACCTCTTTCTTTCATTTCCCAGCAAAAGGACAGGACTCCCCAGATAAGGTGAAAGTGGAATGGTGTTTTGAGGCAAAATGAAGACAGAAGAAAAGGGGATTAATTTGCCAAGTTGACATGGCAATTTAAAATGGGCACACAGGTTCTGCAGTGGCAGGCCTGAGACATGTTTAAAGGACTAATTAAGTGGGTAGCACAATCAGTGCTGCAGGCCCACTAGTCACATTTAATTTACAGGCCTTGAGCACATGTAGTGCACTTTACTAGGAACTTATAAGTAAATACAATATACCAATTGTAGATATGCCAAAGTTCCCATGTTTTAGGAAGAGATCTCATGCACTTTAGCACTAGATAGCAATGGTAAAGAGTACAGAGTCGTAGAAACAAAAAAATGAGTTCAGCAAAAAGGGGAGGTGGAGGGAAAAGGTTTGGGGGTGATCCAGCAGGAAGGGCCATTTCCAACACAGGGTTACTAATGTAATCTCTTGCAGTTGGAATCAACACACAGGATAAGAATAAAAAATAGGTAACTACAAGAAAATGGTAAGGAGGACAAATCCAAATTCTTTAAACAACACAATATATGTTTCAAGTGTGGGATTCCTCCCATACTACGTCTAATCATCCATTTCCTATTAAAAATGCTTGGTGTGAAAACCGTGATACAGTAGGCCTTTTTGCAAATGTTTGTTAAAGACAAAAAGTTGAATTAAGCAGTGTGGTTGATAATGAAAACAATGATAACAATTACATGGATTTAGGGGACTGATGTATAAAAGTTTTACTCGCAAATTGGCCACAGATTGTGTATCTCCTTTTGGGGAATGTTAAAGAATTTTGTGAACCAACCTGAAATGTTTTCTGAAACTTCTCCAAAATATAGCATGAGCTTTCGGATCTCTATGCCCTCTGGCAGTGAAGACTTAGTCAACACCACATTTAGGTAGCATATTTGATTCTAATTTTTGTGGTGTCCATTTGCAATAGCAGATTAAATAATATATTGTTAAAAGTCCAGACCGATTGCCTTTGCCAATGTTTTTTAGCCATACCACCAATGAAAATATCAAAAGCCACAGTAGCATAGTTTAGTAGCTAAACTTCTTTCTCTCTCCTACGTCCCTCATTCAGTTAATCGCGAATGAAATCTGTTTCATATGTCACCCTGTAATCCCTTCAATCCTATGCCTCAAAAACAACCAGAACAAGACAAAAACAAGAATTAGTGCAAGCATTAGTTCAAGAAGAAGTTCAAGAATTAGCACAAACCTTTCTCAATGACATGAATCTTGATGGCTTTAAACCATCGCTTTCACCAAATACCAAGTCACTTGTTTTCACCACTATACATCAACCTCGCCCTCAATAAACAAATTGCCAAAAAACAAAGACGCCTGGTACAAGCTCCCTTTAAAGGAAGTGAAACCATTTCTGGATCAGGATGGAATTAACAACCGGCTCCATGGATTCCAATAAGGACATTCTACGTGCAACAGCACAACTCACCTAGGACCTTCACAAATGTGATCACATCACTGCCAACCTGAGTGAACTCCATTGGCTCTCCAAAAGCATCTGCATCATTTACAAATCCATCACAACCAGCACTTATCTTGTAGACGAGCTCACCATCTCTGGACCATAAGGCTGGAGACCAAGTGTAAAAACAAAAAAGCAAGGCAGCAGGCCTTTTTCATCCATGCACCCAGGAGGTGGAACAACATTCCAGTAGCCACAAGGGCTGCCTAACACAGCTCCACTTTAAGGAGCACTATATCACAATGCAGTAACAGTACACATCTGCTCCTAGAATCCAAGTCCCTCTCCTATCACTTATTGACTGTGTGATTGTCTTTGACCCTATACAGCGCTCTGCTGCCTTTTGCTAGATTGCCTCATATAAATACCATATACTTACATCATATACTTACATAATTTTTTTTAAATACAAGCACACTCACCTCTTCTGATGTTCCCCAAAATCTTGCTGCTCGTCTGCAATTCCTTCTTCCCCACCACCATGCACACTCCACTGTTGTCCCCCCCACCCCGTTGGGTCATTTTTTTAAATACTTTTTTTAATGGCTCAACAGTTACAAGTTGCTGCTGTGCCACTCCTTTGTAAATCAAAGCTTTCATGCACATAGTACAAAATTGTTCTTGATATAATATTCTAAAATGAGTGTACCCATCTTGAAATGGTAAATGAAAAAATTAAATGACGGCTGTGTAAATTTGCATGCACTCATATACCTCTTCACATCCGCCAGTGTAGCTTCATTACATGTATTGGTGCATGCGTTATAATGCAGGTACACATGCACTCTCACTTTTTTCCCCAGATCCTTTTCATTATTGGCAAAAAAACTTTTTTATTTATTTTTGCAGATGCTGAACAGCATCAGCAAAAAGCCTTCGAAGAGCCTATACTACATTGTCTAAACAAAGAAGAGATCTATTGACTTGGTCATTGCTTGCTAAGTTTTTATTTCCAAAGCAGTTTGATCTAAGGCAGAAACTAGATTGATTCCAGTGCTGTGACATGGTGCGTAAGGGCATTTATAACTTACTGTCAAAAATTCGTCCATCTGTACAGTCATAAAAGTTGACTTATGATCAAAAAATCAGTATAAACATTCTTTCATTTGCATCTATCCCTCGTGATATGCAATCTCAGTAATGTATTACCTGAATACGATAAATGACATCTATTTGTTGCAGTAAAATATTAAAAGAGAAGAAGAAAGACAAGAGAAGAAGGTATGTGCGCCGACACCCACTGAAGCCTGACAGGCTAAAGAGGCTGGAAACCACAGGGGAAGGACAACGTCTTCGGCTCTGTGAAAAGGCCAATGACGGTGATGTGATGTTTTTGTATTTTGCAGTTCCGGCCCTTTGGTAAAAAGGACGAGGAAGGGAGCCTTGACAGCTGAGGAGGGCGTTGCAGCCACCCGTGCAGCCTGCGTACCCTGGAGCTGTTATATAAATATCTGCATGCCACTCCCGGTTCCAATCAAAAAGTTTAAAATGAACTGCACAGAAGCTAATTTTATACTGTGGAGGATACCCTAAATCATGCATGGGAAAAGGCCAGCTGTCAATAGGTTGTGAATGGGGAGTCGGATGGGGGTAGGTGCATGAAGGAGGCCAGGGGCATCACCGCCACTTCACCCAGGCATCTGATTAAGTGCAGAGACCAAACGTTATGCTACCAGTCGAGGGTGCAAAGTCATGGGCGCAAAAGACCAACAGGCACATGCATCAATGTAGGCTTTTGTGATTCCTTAATTGCGATTATTAAGGAATCGCAAAAGCCTATGCATGTAAGAATCGCTATAAAATTAGCGATTCCCAAACATTCCTTAATTGCGATTCGCAAATTGCGAGTCGCAATTAAGGAATGCCTTCCCATTCATTCCCATGGGTCTACAGGGGTGCAAGGATGTCAAAAGGACACCCTATTGCACCCCTGAAATTGATCTGTGCATGCATGTTGCGCACACGCATGCCCCAGGGGCATGTGTGTGTGTGTGTGTGTAACCTACAACTTTGAAAAATGCACTTTAGTGCATTTTTCAAAGTTTTTGCAAATTACCATCAAGTACAGATTGATTGTAATTTGCGCCCCCTTTTAGCAAAATCGCCATTTGCGATTCCATCATGCATTGCATTTAAGGAATCACAATTTGCAATTCCTTAAATGCAATCGCAATTTAAGAGATCTCAATAATTTGCGATTACTTAAATTGCGAGAAGCTGACAGGTTTATGCATCGCAGGAGCCCTTTTTGAAGGCACAAATGTCCGATTTTTGCGATTCGCACCGTTTGCGCTCGCAAAAATGGTTGATGCATGTGCCTGCAAGACTTAGCTGGTGAACAAGCTCCTGGTGCCATAAGTAAATCACCAATAAGGAATGGAATTGAAGTCTGGTCCAACAAGAATTAGGTTCAAGTGAACTGGAGTACTTACCAAGAGAGCTCCCCAAAGTCAATAAGACAATGGTCAGAAACAAATTTGCTTGCCCTAGTGTACTGCAAATAGAAGACACTCTAAGGCTGGTTGAAGCATAACTGTTCTTCTGTCAAAATTAACATGGCCCCTATTTATTTCACATCTTGCGTTGGAGCTTGTAACCATATTTAGATTCCTCTCTTTAAACTACAGACCACATTTATCAACACTGTGCAGCAGTGGGAAGTCACCAAGGCCCAGATGTATCAAGCCTTTTGCGATTCGTTAAGGCCGAAATTCGCAGAATTTCGGCCTTAACGAATCGCAAACGGACATTTTGCATCTTTTGGGATGTATGAGAAATTAGCAAAATAAGGAATCGCAAAAAATTGCGATTCCTTATTTTGCTTAAGCATTTAAGGAATCGCAATTTTGCGATTCCTTAAATGCCATGTATGAAGCAATTTCAATTTGCGAATTCAGGTTAAGAAATCGCAAATTAACACCAATTTGAGGTTGGTGTTAATTTGCGAATTCCATTCAAAATTCACAATTAAGCAATTTTGAAGGTGGCATGTGGCACACATACATGCCCATAGGGCATGTATGTGGGCCATATGCACACACATGTAAGTTTCAGGGGTGCAGCAGGGTGTCCATGAGACACCCCTGCACCCTTGCAATAATTCTCAAATTGCGATTAGCAAATTGCGAATTTGCAATTTGAGAATTATTTCACTATCATTCCTATGGGCCTCCTGGCCCATAGGAATGAATGGGAAATTATTCCTTATTTGCGAATTCGCAACTTGCGAATTCGCAAATTAGGAATAATAAGGAATCGCAAAAAAAAAGCGATTTTAAACATACATCCCATTTTGCGATTTCTTAATAGCGATTCGGTAAAAATCGCTATTAAGAAATCGCAAATGGGAACGATGATACAACTAGGCCCAAAAGTGGGGCACATCAGCTCAAAATTTGCTATTTACTTTTCAGCGCAAAACATTTTTTGAACTTGAAAGTTGCCTAAAAGTAAAGCAAAGTACCACTTTTCACTGCGTTGTGCTGCTTTTGCATCGTAGTGGCATCGAGTGGGTGGCACATGGGCATTCCCATGCAGCCACGCATGGATATTGATGCAAAGCCCTTTCTACTAGCATTTATAAACAGTTATTTGCACAAAAAATTACACCTTCTCATGGCGAACTTCAAGGTAGTAGAAATGTTTTTACTTCTTCTGGCTTTTTAAATTTCACATGAGCTAAGCTGTACAATACTAGGGGTGGGCGGAATTTGCGTAGTCGCGTTACGCAAACTTCTGCGAAACGGTAAAAAATCTCTGCGGAATTCCGTGAGAACACGGAATTGCTTGTTCCGCCCGTTCACAATGTGTTTTTCCTGTTCGGGAGATGCTGTTTGCAGATTTTGTTGTGTTCGGCATCGCAAGCTTCACCAAACTTCCGCCGGATGTCCGATGGCGCGTCCGTATGACATGTTCACACTCGCAGCACTTTCGCGGGATCGTGCAGCCGGCTACCAAAATCTCGTGCCGCACGCAAACGGATAGAAAAATTGATTGGCCAATGCAGGGATCCCGGTAAGTCGCTACAGCTAGAGCTAAAACTCATTTTTAAAGCGCAAACAACATTCCACTTAGCCGCGGATCGCGGACTTTTCGGTAACTCTGTGTTCTCCGCGGAATTGCCCAAAATCCGCAAATTCTGCAAGTGGCGCAGATTTTACCGCCCAGGCCTATACAATACAAATACAAATTGGGAAAACTTAAAGTTAGTCTAAGAAAAGTGTTCTGTAATCGAAAGTTACCTTTCCAGTGCAAAACCTATGCTAGACTTTACCCATACACCCCAGCACTATGATGTGCACGTAGCACTGTATAGCCTCATTATACAAGAGGGACTGAACCAGGAAGATACATGTTCTGTTGTCCTGCTCTCTCCCTTTCACGCAATTCAATTTCAAAGCTTTTATTCGATTTGTAAACAAATCATACAAGCAAAACATGAAATCAATCCATTACAATAAAAATTTATAAAATACAAAATTTATACAGGGGAATCCGAGAAAATTCATGTGAAGATAGGACACATACTGACAAGCGTTTATATTGGATCGTAATTAAAAAACACATAAAAATGGCAAAAAGGAATAGAAGTTAACAGTTAAAATCGTACAGACAGGAGTAAATAAATTAGCACAAAATGTTTATCCTGGCAACTGTACGTTGAACAACAAGCCCCCGCCTAATCATGGGACATAAAAATTTTGATTTAAAATTTGTTGATACAGACAGGAAAGTATAGAATTATAGCAGCACTAAATATATCCTGGCAGCTGTATGATAGAAGTATAAAAAAGTCAAGAAAAGAAAACATGTACAGACAGGGTTAAAGATAAATTGAACACTGCTAAAAAAGTGCTCACCCTGGCAGCTGTACGTTTTGAGAAGTACAGACAGGAATGTGGAGATCATGGCAATACAATACTTTTCCTGGCAGCTGTACATTTCAAAATATAGATGGCAACAAAAAAACATATGTCCACATTTTCTAAAGCTGATAATAACACAAGGGCGTTCTTAAAAGACCGTATATTGTATTTAATAAATATAGGTTTTAAGTACCTTAATCTTAGAAAATGATAAAATTTACAAAAAAGTAGGAAATGGCAGCAACTCTGGCGTGAAACATTGTCACAAGGGCAGGGGGTTTCAGATTTCTGTTTCTGTACTGGGAACGCAACAAGATGGTGTGCAATGCCCAACCTGACGCGAGTTAAAACATATTGATGAGATGGGCGGCTGACATGTAGGAGTTATGCTTGAAACCCCGATGGCAAGTTAAGTTCTCTATAGAACTTTACGGTAGTTAACTTGCCATATGCCTCATCTCGCCCTTTCTTTTTGTACATCAAGAAAGTTTGTTTAATCTCTTTTTTGGGTATTTCTACCGCGAGTTCGGGGTCAGTAAGAACGTCAATATCAAACAGAGTCTTAAACCAAAAACTAATGTATTTCAGCCAAAGAATACGTAAAGAAAAGTCCAGGCCTATACAGTCAAGAATAATTTCTTGAGTGAAACGAGTTTCGGGCTTAGCCCAAATAGAACGCCACAATAAGAGTGGACGAATGGCTGCTAAGTCTGAGATAAACTCGACCCCAACCTCGTCATGAATTAATTGAATGGAGGCGGAGTGGGGAACACATAGCACTTTTGTTAGGAACTTGTTCTCCTCTTTTTGGAGGGGGGTGCCATCTGTGTGGCCCCACACTCCAGCCCCATACAATGCCGAGGGAACACAGCGAATATTGTAGATGTTAATCATGTCACGAATGCTTCTCGAGCCGAGCTTAGAAGAGAAGCGAAAAACACTACTGGTACAACGATTCATTTTCAACCTAGCATTTTCAAGCTCTGATTTCCAGGATCCATCATTGGCATAGGTGATTCCTAAATAACAGAATGTTTTAACTTGTAACATTTTATCGCTGTCTAGATAGAAGTTGGACTTTAGTTTATTGGCTGACTCACCGCACAACATAACATAGGTCTTGGATTTGTTTACACAGAGTCTCCTGTTTTGTATAAACAACATAAAACCATCAATGAGACGTTGTAAGCCTATCTGAGTGCGTGATAAAAGTACCGCGTCATCCGCATAAAGTAAGATTGAGACAGAATTGCCTCCAATCTGCGGGGCGTCTGCTGATATGGTGGCCAAGGTGCGATCTACACAGTTAATAAAAAGAGAAAATAAAAGAGGAGCTAGTACGCATCCTTGGCGGATGCCCCTGGATACCTTGAAGAATGGTGTGCATTCGCCATGGCTACCATATCGGACTTTACAAGAAAGTTTCTGGTAAAGCCTAGCCAGGAAATGTACTATTTCTTTCGGTGCTCCTAACTCCAGTAAAACCTGCCATAGAATGCCATGATCAACTAAATCAAATGCGCTGCTCAGATCAGCAAAACATAAAAATAAATTACCTTTTTTGGCCACTGTGTATTTGTTAATTAAAAGATCCAAGTTCACGCATTGCTCCAAGGTACCCATCCCCTTCCTGAAGCCGTATTGCACTTTAGTTAAAATACTCATATCTTCTGCCCAAGTTTCTAATCTTTTGAGCAGAATTCTGCTCATAACCTTTACTGAGGCATCCAATAAAGAAATTGGCCGATAGTTGAAGGCCTCGGATTTGCTGCCTTTTTTATATAAGGGGACAATAACCGATTGACCCCAAGAGGGAGGGAAATTACCTTCTGCTGCACAGTTGAAGGTCCTAACCAAAATGGGGGCCCACAGGTTAGGTTCTGTTTTTAATAGATCTATGGGCACCCCATCAGGTCCCGGGGCCTTCCCCCCCTTGCTATTAGCAAGGCCTTCTAGTCCCTCTTGCAGCGTAATTTCCAAAGGTATAGGTGACCACATTGGCAAATCAACAAGAGGTAGGGTCAGTGATACCTTTTCTGGGTTAAAAATATTGGTGAAATGAGAGACCCAGTCCTCGCAAGCAACATAAGAAGTAATTTCTGGGACGCCTTCCGAATTTAAGAATGGACTGTTGACTATTTCCCAGTAAAGTTTACTATTTTTTGTCTCAACAGCTTCATTCAATTTATCCCAAGCTTCTCTCTGTAATACCTTTTTCCTGTTAGAGATAGCCAGTTTGTAATTAACCCTTGCTTCTTTGATGCTAATGCCATCACGGGGTTTGAGCCCTAAAACTCGTTTTAGTTCCCGTAAGGTTACAATACAGGGCTTATCAAACCATCCCAGTTTTGTCGTTTTATTAGCTGAGGGTTTTTTAGTAAAGATACCCTCAATGATGGTATTGATATTAATAAATTGAGATATCAGAAGGTCGTGGTTAACAACATCTTTAAGGCAATAGCTAATCTCAATTTTACAGCTGACTACTACCTCCCTTTGTTTAGCCGCAGAATTGACCCCCGTCCACTTGATTCTCGGACCATTGGGCCGTTGGGACACTATATCGGTGGTACAGGTTTCCCCAGTTCTTTGTCTGACACCCCTTAGAGGAAGGGTGACGCAAATACTGTTGTGATCGCTAAGACTTTCCTCTCTCACATACAAGCTTGAATAGTCCCCATTACTTGAGAACAAGATGTGATCGATAAAAGTCCCAGCTTCCCTCCCTGTAAAGGTGGGGCAGCTGGCATTCTGCTTATTTTTTTTACAATTTAATAGGGATAAATCTAGTTTTAGTAGCAGGTTATTTAAGGTGGAGCCGTAATGGCAGTGCGGGAAGTGGGGAGAATCCTCACTCCTTCCTACACCCCCATTAAAATTATCCGACTCCACTCCAAAACCGCATGGGTTACCCTTGGATAGCTGGCATGGCTGCAAATTAAAGTCTCCAGCCCATAAGATGTCTAACTGCTTATTAGAAATGCCTATAGCCTTGGCAATTTCTTTTTCCAGGGGGTACAAGATATTCCCTCTGGAGGCATCAAAGATGTTGTTATAAAAGTTAACAAGAACCAGGTCCTTACCCTTAGCACATGCAATCCTTAATACCTGGCTGTAAGCTCCCACATTTGAGCTGCTTCTAACTTTGTAGGTTTCCAGTCTGTTGGAAAGGAGAATCAAAAGACCCCCCTTTGCACTGCCAGAATTGGATTTGGTGGCATTCAGGCAATAGGAAGAATAACCTTCTACGTTGATATCTTCCTGACTCCAGGTCTCCTGGAGGAGGACTATATCAAACCCTTCTCCTATGAATCTAGACCAAAAAGGGGTATTTAATTTCCCTGCGATACCAGCAATATTCCATGATAACAAAATAAGGTCACCAGGCTTAGTTACCTGAGCTGGTATCTTTGAGGGTCCGGTTACTACCCGACAAGTGGGGGATTGGGTGTTAAAAGGGTGGGGACAAAAGGGGGGTGATTGGATAGAAGAACTTTCGGATGCTGTAGTCTTATGTAAAACCATGTGACCACTAGAAAACACAGGGGCCACTGTGGGAGCAGAATTAGGGCTGACGGGGTCAGATCGCACAACCACATCAGATACCGACCGCCTGTAGACAGTTGGAGTCGGTGGAAGTGGGACATAAAGTCAATCAACCATCTCCAGGCAGTCAAATCTGTTAGTGGTTTGGATGCCCTGCCACCCGCCGTCCGCAAAACGGTTGTTGTTGGGATACCAGGGACGAGGTACCCAATCCCTACCTCTAAACTGTTGAGTGTGCCATGGGTCGCCATAGTCCCATTGATGTTCTTGGTTCAAAGGCCAATTTGGCGGTGGAATTGGGTAGTGGTAATTAGAAGTAGGGGGATAGAAAAAGGAGAGTCGATGGGTATCGATTCCTCCCTTCTTCTCTAGGTCAGGCCATGAACATATGTGATTCACAGTAGAGGCATCCTCGCGTGTAATGATGACACAATCCCCTTGAATGCTCTTGGGGATCTTACCCACCCAAGAAACCCTACGTACCGAGGATATTCTACAGGTGAATGGGGGCTTCAGAGGCCTATGGATGCAAAGCCATTGCAGAATTTTATTCCGGAGGGACCAGTGGGGTTCATCAGTTCCCTCTGGAAGTTCCGGTACTCCTGTTAAAATTGCCGTAAATGGAGATACCTCTGGGGCCAATTGAAAAGGGCGTTTAGGTCTAGGCCTCTTTTTGTCTGCATGAGAATTAGCTTTGGGGGCCTTTTTATTGCTGGTAGATTGCTGTAAAGGCTCATTAGTAAGGGTACGATTAGCATCATTGGAAGTAACTTGTGGGGTCTGGACAGCAAGAATTTGCTGACTAGATGACAGTGTCTGGGGTATTGATTTGTATTTCGGCTTAGATTTGGAGCAGTTAGGGCAGGTGTTAGAATTAGACAATGTTAAAATTGTAGGATCCTTTATTATAGATTTGGTATTAAACATAACTGTATTAACAGATGGTTTATCTATGTTAGTCTTAGCTGAAGGGACCCCCGGACAGGACACCACAGCTGAAACCACAGGTGTAACCCCCCCAGATTTAGCTGCACCTGCCCTTGGATGGTTGGAAGATTTATCAATAAGTATGGCAAGCTGTTTCTCAATGGCCATGATACTCCGTTCCAGGGGCAGGAGTTGTTGTTTAAACAAGTCCCTGAGTCTTTCAAACAACTGGATATTATCAAAATCAGACGGACCAGGTGCACCCCCCTGGACAATACCATTAGAAGTACTATGTGAATTAAGCGAGGCAGATGATGTAGAGTTTGTACCGGTAGGTATATTCATGGCTGGTGCTGTAGTAGTCCCTTTCTTTTTCTTATTTTTAGGATGTTGGTTGGCCTTATTCCCTTTGTTTGTAGGTATTGACTGCTTAGGAATGGCGCCTTCTCTCACCCCCATAGAATGAGTACCTTGAGACTGGTCGTCAACTACAATCCGCTCTAAATCCGGGGTGATCTCAAGGTTCTCAATAGAATCCAGACCCAATGACAAGTTTGTGGCCGATAAATCTACGGCATTGGGAATGGAATGTAATTGTGCTGTAACATTTCCAGATTGAGAAAGGCTGGGAATGGATGTAACTGCTGGGGCTGGGGTTAAGGCTGTAGCTATGAGACCCAGAGAGGATCTCCTAGCAAACGCAAGGTCCTGGGAAACTCTGCGCTCCAAAAGGGAAATGTTTAAATTGATAGCCTCAGTGGTAGTGGAAATAAATTTGTCGATAGGACCTATGAACTGAGCAGTTCTAAGTGCAGTCTTACTTCTGGATCCCCTTGTTACTGACATAGTGCGGATATGCAGGCACAGAGGCAGTGGACCAGAGGAATCACAATCACAGAACCAAAGAGTACCTTTAACTGAAGAGAGGGTCGTCAGGCGGGTACGGACCGGACCAAGGGGAGGGGGCCCAGCCCTGCCTGGATCTGTCTGGAACGGGCTGAAACGGGCCCGCCCTTGGCCCGGGCTCCGCCCCGGGCGCTCCCGCGCGCGACTCGCGGGGGCGAGGGGCGTTCCGTTCTTTCAAGCGCCTCCGGGCGCTCGTGCGGCGTCACTTCCGCCGCCGGGGCACCTGGGAGTTGTAGTGTGGACGGGTGCTGGAGCGCTATGGAGCTGAGCGCTGGTAGCGCTGGCCGTTTCCCTCACGGCGTTGGTAGGGCGCTGAAGCGCTAGAATGGCAAGCTGTCTGCTGTCCTCGATGGCCGTTCACCTCACGGCTTGTGGAAATGTCCCGCCGGAGCTCTGGGCGCTCCGTTCTTTCAAGCGCCTCCGGGCGCTCGTGCGGCGTCACTTCCGCCGCCGGGGCACCTGGGAGTTGTAGTGTGGACGAGTGCTGGAGCGCTATGGAGCTGAGCGCTGGTAGCGCTGGCCGTTTCCCTCACGGCGTTGGTAGGGCGCTGAAGCGCTAGAATGGCAAGCTGTCTGCTGTCCTCGATGGCCGTTCACCTCACGGCTTGTGGAAATGTCCCGCCGGAGCTCTGGGCGCTCCGTTCTTTCAAGCGCCTCCGGGCGCTCGTGCGGCGTCACTTCCGCCGCCGGGGCACCTGGGAGTTGTAGTGTGGACGGGTGCTGGAGCGCTATGGAGCTGAGCGCTGGTAGCGCTGGCCGTTTCCCTCACGGCGTTGGTAGGGCGCTGAAGCGCTAGAATGGCAAGCTGTCTGCTGTCCTCGATGGCCGTTCACCTCACGGCTTGTGGAAATGTCCCTTTCACGCAATGCAGTGAACCAACGTTTGTTGCTGAGCTGTGTAAAATAGTAATACATTTGCCACTGGAGGTCAATGAAGTGGTGCAGCAATTCTAGCAACATCAATACATTTTGGGCTTCTTCCCAAAGAGAAAGAACCAGTGGAGTGAGGGGAGGGTGAGATCACAAGAGCCAGTCATGGGGCAAAACATTATTAGAACCTTACCGAAATCAATAATGTGCTCGAAGTACTGCTCCATTTGATTGAATAATTGATAAAGGCTCTGACAAGAAGAAAGGCCATGTCAATGTTTGGTGTTGAGCAAAGGGCAGAAGGAGAACTTTAAAACACATTCACTCAGAACCGTATAAGATATTTAGGAGGCAAAATGGCATTAGTGAAAGATTTTCTTATTAACAGTGACACTTTTGCAAAAAATCAGAGGTTAGTTTGGAGTAACCAGCAGCTTGATGTCCTTGTTATGGTTGATTCTTTGAATCAGGCAATGTCCTCTGGCATGGCATTGAATGGTGTAGGGAGAAAGCATAAGATAATATGCAGAAGCATAGTTCAGTAAATGAAAGAAACATTGATACAAGAAAAGGCAATGACACCGCAACAGTGGAACTATGTTGCTGTATCGGAGGGAGAGGTTTGGTAAACATGCTGGTTTCCAATGAATTAAACTTGTTCTTTGAGTGCTAAATGGGGTAACTTCTTTATGTAAGAGAAGTGAATTTACACAAACAATTGCAGAAAGTAGAGGAGAATTATATCAGCATTTAAAATACTCTAAAAAAAACTGAAATAGGATACGTAAGCAGCTGTTACCACTGCAGTGGTTTAAGGTGGTTTGGGGCAGAAAAGAGAAGATGTCCCAATGACCAAGGAAGCGAGAAGAGGAAGTGAGGTTTATGCAAAGGACCATTTGTCAGAATAAAGAAAAAAGGGATACGTGGAACAATGGGGAAAAATTCAAGGTAGTAATGATGTAGAATGACAATGAACTGAAGGAGCCAATCTCCAAGCATGGCGAAGAAAGTAAAGCAATAGTGTGGTACAATAATAATAACGGGTACTCTTTTGTCAAGTAACACCATAGTATTTATATAGTGATAGCAAAGGTAACTTAATCGGAAATGTAAGGTCTACATTTTGAGTTCCAAATGGACATGGTGGCTAAAGCATGGTCGCGAAGACAAAAGGAATAGAAGTCATTAGGGATGGACAAACATCTAGAAATTCCATTCAATTTATAATGGAGAGGCTCTTCCTTTTGGATGTCTAAGACTATGCCTTAATCCATACGATCAGGTAGCTTAGAAAGTTGTTTAAATACTGAATTATTCAAGGAGCAGTGCAGGTGGCTGTGCACCTCTCCCACTAAAGAGCTCAGGCTCCAAACTACTTTCACGTCGAGTTGTCTATCGCCATCCTTGAGTGTTCTTACCTGCTTCCTCACATGACTCTATTGCTTGTAAGTATTTAATGACGAGTAAGATCTACTCCAGAGGGTGGTCAAAAAGTTGAAAGTCTTGAAGCTCCTCAAAAGATACATGGTCTATCTAGTCTGAGGCATCTTGGGGTGAAAAAATGATCTAGGTCACTCACAGAACCCAATGCTGCTAAATCAACTAAACAGAGTACTCCATGTTTTGTAGGGGCGGCTCCTCCGTTGGTGCAGAGGAGCTTCACCCCGCCTAAATTCCCACAATCGCCCCCCAAATGAAAAATAAAATTGTAATTCATAACCATTTTAATTTTCATCCCCGTCCCAAACAGAGCATCAGGAAGGAGGCGGGCTGCTGCTGAGTGACAGCAGCAGGGAGGAGGGTGGGCTGGCTGTGCACTTTTCAAAGTGCACATGCCCCTTTGGCAAGCTGTTTGAAACCTCTAACCTAGCTGTCTTAAGACAGCTGGGCTAGAGTAAGTGCAGGCCTCAAGGGCGCTGTGGAGTGCCAAGTGAGGCCACTCCCTCCAATCAGGGTGCTGCTGTCACAGCATGAGAGCAGCGCCCTGATTGCTAAAGGGAATTTCAGCATCCAGTTGCTGTGGGCGTCAGAGAGAGAAGAGCTCCAGAGCCGAGGACGTAATTTGGTAAGTCTTTTCAATTGAATTTTGCATGCACGTCAACCCATCCCCGTAAATACCCGCCACCACTGATGCTTGTTACAGTGTCACATGGTTGAAAATGACTAAACTGAAGGTAAGCTCTTAGGCCCTTATTCACCTGAGGGGCTTTGGCTCCACATGGTACTCACTTGGAAATTAAGCGTCTTGAACGAATCCCTGTTTTCTTCACGTGCATGAAAATAGTACAAGTTGTTTGCTTATTCAGGGATTTCTGCCCCCTAATATGCCAAACCAGTGTGGAAAACTGCTGTTGTGCCATCTGTGCCAAAAGGGATGATGGACGGAGCGTTGGAGTAAATCAAACACTCACCCCCAGTAAACTGATTTGGGTTTAATCCAACATCATTCTTTAGCTCTCCATCACCGCAGTTCAGACATGGTCATATGTAAATCTGTCTGACCCTGTGCTTCATGGAACAGTCCAGCCCGAACTGCCAAGCCATGTCTTCCCTGGACCGGAATCAAGCATCCTGGTACTGGTTTCTGGCAAATCAGCCGTCATCATCCAGGCTAGCTTGAATCCAGTGGCAAAGTGAGCATGGAACCCAAGTCCGGGCATACCCTGCCACCTTAGGACGAACAAAGCAATACCAAAGGAGATGATGGACGGAGGGTTGGAGCAATTCAAACACTCACCCTCAGTCAACGAATCTGGATTTATTCCATCATCATTCTTTAGCTCACTACTCCCCACCCCAATTCAAACATGGCCATATGCAAATCAGTCTGACCCTGTGCTCCATGGGAAAAGTCAAGCCCGAACCTGCAAGCCATGTCTTCCCTGGAACAGAAATAAGCATCCAGGGACCAGTTTCTGGGTAATCAGCCGTCATCAGCCAGGCTAGCTTGAATCCAGTGGCAAAGTAAGCAAGGGACCCACGTCTGGGCATACCCTGCCAACTTAGGGAGAACAAAGCAATACCAAAGTGGATCATGGACGGAGCATTGGAGCAAATCAAACACTCACCCCCAGTCAACTGATCTTGTTATAAACCATCATCATTCTTTAGCTCACTCCACCACCCCAGTTCAGACATGGCCATATGCAAATAAGTCTGACCTTGTGCCTCATGGGAACAGTCCAGCCTGAACTGCCAAGTCATGTCTTCCCTGGACCGGAAACAAGCATCCTGGGACCTGTTTCTGGATAATCAGCTGTCATCAGCCAGGCTAGCTTGAATCCATAGGCAAAGTGAGCAGTGGATCCACGTCTGGGCATACCATGCCAAGTTAGGGCGAACAAAGTGATAACAAAGGAGATGATGGACGGAGCATTGGAGCAAATCAAACACTCTCCCCCAGTCAACTGATCTTGGTTTAATACATCATAATTCTTTAGCTCACTCCACCACCCCAGTTCAGACATTGCCATATGCAAATCAGTCTAACCATGAATCTCATGGGAACAGTCCAGCACGAACCGCTAAGCTATGTCTTCCCTGGACCGGAGACAAGCATCCCAGGATCGGTTTCCGGCTAATCAGCCGTCATCAGCCAGACTAGCTTAAATCCAGTGGAAAAGTGATCAAGGGACCCACTTCTGGGCATACCCTGCCAACTTAGGGCGAACAAAGCGATACCAAAGGGGATGATGGAGCAAATCAAACACTCACCTCCAGTTAACTGATCTGGGTTTAATCCATCATCATTCTTTAGCTCACTCCACCACCCCAGTTCAGACAAGGCCATAATTAAATCAGTCTGACCCTGTGCCTCATGGGAACAGTCCAGCCCGAACTGCCAAGCCATGTCTTCCCTGGACCGGAAACAAGCAGCCTCGGACCAGTTTCTGGCTAATCAGCCATCATCCGCCAGGCAAGCTTGAATCCAGGGACAAAATGAGCAAGGGACCCATGTCTGGGCATACCCTGTCAACTTAGAGCTAACAAAGCGATACCAAAGAGGATGATAGACGAGGCGTTGGAGCAAATCAAACACTCATCCCAGTCAACTCATATGGGTTTAATCCATCATCATTCTTTAGCTCACTCCACCACCCCAGTTCGGACTAGGCCATATGCAAATCAGTCTGACCCTGTGCCTCATGGAACAGTCCAGCCCAAACTGACAAGCCATGGCTTCCCTGGACCTAAAAGAAGCATCCTGGGCCTTTTTGTGGCTAATCAGTCATCATCAGCAAGGCTAGCTTGAATCGAGTGGCACACTGAGCAAGGTACCCAAGTCTGGGAATACCCTGCCAACTTAGGGCGGACAAAGTGATACCAAAGGGGATAATGAACGCAGCATTGGAGCAAATCAAAAACTCACCCACAGTCAACTGATCTGGGTATAATCCATCATCATTCTTTAGCTCACTCCACCACCCAGTTTAGACATGGCCATATGCAAATCAGTCTGACCCTGTGCCTCATTGGAACAGTCCAGCCTGAACTGCCAAGCCATGTCTTCCCTGGACCGGAAACAAGCATCCTGGGACCAGTTCCTGGCTAATCAGCCGTCATTAGCCAGGCTACCTTGAATCCAGTGGCAAAGTGAGCAAGGGACCCACGTCTGTGCATACCTTGCCAACTTAGGGCGAACAAAGTGATACCAAAGGGGATGATGGACGGAGTGTTGGGGCAAATCAAACACCCACCCCCAGTCAACTGTCCTGGGTTTAATCCATCATGATTCTTTAGCTTACTCCACCACCCCGGATCAGACATGGCAATATGCAAATCATTCTGACCCTGTGCCTCAGGGAAACAGTCTAGCCCGAACTGTCAAGCCATGTCTTTCCTAGACCGGAAACAAGCATCCTGGGACCGGTTTCTCGCTAATCAGCTGTCATCAGAGAGGCTAGCCTGAATTCAGTGGCAAAGTGAGCAAGGGAACCACGTCTGGTTATACCCTGCCAACTTAGGGTGAACAAAGCGATACCAAAGGGGATGATGGACGGAGCTATGGAGCAAATCAAACACTCACCCCCAGTCAACTGATCTGGGTTTAATCCATCATCATTCTTTAGCTCATTCCCCCACCCCAGTTCAGAGATCGCAATATGCAAATCATTCGGACCCTGTGACTCAGGTGAAGAGTCCTGTTCGAACTGCCAAGCCATGTCTTCCCTGTACCGGAAACAAGCATCCTGGGACCGGTTTCTGGCTAATCAGCCGTCATCAGCCAGGCTAGCTTGAATCCAGTGGCAAAGTGAACAAGGGACCCAGGTCTGGGCATACCCTGCTAACTTAGGGCGAACAAAGCGATACCAAAGGGGATGATGGACGGAGTGTTGGAGCAATTCAAACACTCACCCTCAGTCAACTGATCTGGGTTAAATCCATCATCATTCTTCAGCTCACTACACCACCCCAATTCAGACATGGCCATATGCAAATCAGTCTGACCCTGTGCCTCATGTGAACAGTCAAGCCCAAACTGCCAAGCCATGTCTTCCTTTGACCGGAAACAAGCATCCTGGGACCAGTTTCTGGCTAATCAGCCATCATCAGCCAGGCTAGCTTGAATCCAGTGGCAAAGTGAGCAAGGCACACACGTCTGGGCATACCCTACAAACTTAGGGCGCACAAAGCGATACCAAAGGGGATGATGGATGGAGAGTTGGAGCAAATCAAACACTCACCCACAGTCAACTAATTTGGGTATAATCCATCATCATTCTTTAGATCACTCCGCCACCCCAGTTCAGAGCATTGGGGCAAATCAAACACTCTCCCCCAGTCACCTGATCTGGCTTTAATCCATCATCATTCTTTAGCTCACTCCACCTCCCCAGTTCACACATGGCAGTATGCAAATCAGTCTTACCATTTGCCTCATGGGAACAGCCCAGCCTGAACTGCCAAGCCATGTCTTCCCTGGACTGAGAACAAGCATCCTGGGACCGGTTTCTGGCTAATCAGCCGTCATCAGCCAGTCTAGCTTGAATTCAGTGGCAAAGTGAGCAAGGGACCCACGTCTGGGCATACCCTGCCAACTTAGGGCGAACAAAGAGATATCAAAGGGGATGATGGACAGCGTGTTGGGGCAAATCATTCACTCACCCCCAGTAAACTGATCTGGGTTTAATCCATCATCATTCTTAAGCTCACTCCACCACCCCAGTTCAGACATGGTCATATGCAACTCAGTCTGACCCTGTGCCTCATGGGAACAGTGCAGCCTGAACTGCCAAGCCATGTCTTCCCTGGACCGGAAACAAGCATCCTTGGACCGGTTTCTGGATAATTAGCTGTCATCAGCCAAGCTAGCTTGATTCCAGTGGCAAAATGAGCAGGGGATCGACGTCTGGGCATATCCTGCCAACTTAGGGCGAACAAAGCGATACCAAAGGGGATGATGGACGGAGCATTGGGGCAAATCAAACACTCACCCCCAGTAAACTGATCTGGGTTTAATCCATCATCATTCTTAAGCTCACTCCACCACCCCAGTTCAGACATGGTCATATGCAAATCAGTCTGACCCTGTGCCTCATGGGAACAGTCCGCCCAAACTGCCAAGCCATGGCTTCCCTGGACCTAAAAGAAGCATCCTGGGCCTTTTTGTGGCTAATCAGTCATCATCAGCAAGGCTAGCTTGAATCGAGTGGCAAACTGAGCAAGGGACCCAAGTCTGGGAATACCCTGCCAACTTAGGGCGGACAAAGTGATACCAAAGGGGATAATGAACGGAGCATTGGAGCAAATCAAAAACTCACACACAGTCAACTGATCTGGGTATAATCCATCATCATTCTTTAGCTCACTCCACCACCCAGTTCAGACATGGCCATATGCAAATCAGTCTGACCCTGTGCCTCATGGGAACAGTCCAGACTGAACTGCCAAGCCATGTCTTCCCTGGACCGGAAACAAGCATCCTGGGACCAGTTCCTGGCTAATCAGCCGTCATTAGCCAGGCTACCTTGAATCCAATGGCAAAGTGAGCAAGGGACCCACGTCTGTGCATACCTTGCCAACTTAGGGCGAACAAAGTGATACCAAAGGGGATGATGGACGGAGTGTTGGGGCAAATCAAACATACACCCCCAGTCAACTGTCCTGGGTTTAATCCATCATGATTCTTTAGCTTACTGCACCACCCCGGATCAGACATGGCAATATGCAAATCATTCTGACCCTGTGCCTCAGGGAAACCGTCTAGCCCGAACTGTCAAGCCATGTCTTTCCTGGACCGGAAACAAGCATCCTGGGACCGGTTTCTGGCTAATCAGCTGTCATCAGCCAGGCTAGCTTGAATCCAGTGGCAAAGTGAGCAAGGGACCCACGTCTGGTTATACCCTGCCAACTTAGGGCGAACAAAGCGATACCAAAGGGGATGATGGACGGAGCTATGGAGCAAATCAAACACTCACCCCCAGTCAACTGATCTGGGTTTAATCCATCATCATTCTTTAGCTCATTCCCCCACCCCAGTTCAGAGATCGCAATATGCAAATCATTCTGACCCTGTGACTCAGGGGAAGAGTCCAGTTCGAACTGCCAAGCCATGTCTTCCCTGTACCGGAAACAAGCATCCTGGGACCGGTTTCTGGCTAATCAGCCGTCATCAGCCAGGCTAGCTTGAATCCAGTGGCAAAGTGAACAAGGGACCCACGTCTGGGCATACCCTGCTAACTTAGGGCGAACAAAGCGATACCAAAGGGGATGATGGACGGAGCGTTGGAGCAATTCAAACACTCACCCTCAGTCAACTGATCTGGGTTTAATCCATCATCATTCTTCAGCTCACTACACCACCCCTATTCAGACATGGCCATATGCAAATCAGTCTTACCCTGTGCCTCATGTGAACAGTCAAGCCCGAACTGCCAAGCCATGTCTTCCTTGGACCGGAAACAAGCATCCTGGGACCAGTTTCTGGCTAATCAGGTATCATCAGCCAGGCTAGCTTGAATCCAGTGGCAAAGTGATCAAGGCACCCACGTCTGGGCATACCCTACAAACTTAGGGCAAACAAAGCGATACCAAAGAGGATGATGGACGGAGAGTTGGAGCAAATCAAACACTCACCCCCAGTCAACTGATCTGGGTATAATCCATCATCATTCTCTAGATCACTCCACCACCCCAGTTCGGACTAGGCCATATGCAAATCAGTCTGACCCTGTGCCTCATGGAACAGTCCAGCCCAAACTGACAAGCCATAGCTTCCCTGTACCGGAAACAAGCATCCTGGGACCGGTTTCTGGCTAATCAGCCGTCATCAGCCAGGCTAGCTTGAATCCAGTGGCAAAGTGAACAAGGGACCCACGTCTGGGCATACCCTGCTAACTTAGGGTGAACAAAGCGATACCAAAGGGGATAATGAACGCAGCATTGGAGCAAATCAAAAACTCACCCACAGTCAACTGATCTGGGTATAATCCATCATCATTCTTTAGCTCACTACTCCCCACCCCAATTCAAACATGGCCATATGCAAATCAGTCTGACCCTGTGCTCCATGGGAAAAGTCAAGCCCGAACCTGCAAGCCATGTCTTCCCTGGAACAGAAATAAGCATCCAGGGACCAGTTTCTGGGTAATCAGCCGTCATCAGCCAGGCTAGCTTGAATCCAGTGGCAAAGTAAGCAAGGGACCCACGTCTGGGCATACCCTGCCAACTTAGGGAGAACAAAGCAATACCAAAGTGGATGATGGACGGAGCATTGGAGCAAATCAAACACTCACCCCCAGTCAACTGATCTTGTTATAAACCATCATCATTCTTTAGCTCACTCCACCACCCCAGTTCAGACATGGCCATATGCAAATAAGTCTAACCTTGTGCCTCATGGGAACAGTCCAGCCTGAACTGCCAAGTCATGTCTTCCCTGGACCGGAAACAAGCATCCTGGGACCTGTTTCTGGATAATCAGCTGTCATCAGCCAGGCTAGCTTGAATCCATAGGCAAAGTGAGCAGTGGATCCACGTCTGGGCATACCATGCCAAGTTAGGGCGAACAAAGTGATAACAAAGGAGATGATGGACGGAGCATTGGAGCAAATCAAACACTCTCCCCCAGTCAACTGATCTTGGTTTAATACATCATAATTCTTTAGCTCACTCCACCACCCCAGTTCAGACATTGCCATATGCAAATCAGTCTAACCATGAATCTCATGGGAACAGTCCAGCACGAACCGCTAAGCTATGTCTTCCCTGGACCGGAGACAAGCATCCCAGGATCGGTTTCCGGCTAATCAGCCGTCATCAGCCAGACTAGCTTAAATCCAGTGGAAAAGTGATCAAGGGACCCACTTCTGGGCATACCCTGCCAACTTAGGGCGAACAAAGCGATACCAAAGGGGATGATGGAGCAAATCAAACACTCACCTCCAGTTAACTGATCTGGGTTTAATCCATCATCATTCTTTAGCTCACTCCACCACCCCAGTTCAGACAAGGCCATAATTAAATCAGTCTGACCCTGTGCCTCATGGGAACAGTCCAGCCCGAACTGCCAAGCCATGTCTTCCCTGGACCGGAAACAAGCAGCCTCGGACCAGTTTCTGGCTAATCAGCCATCATCCGCCAGGCAAGCTTGAATCCAGGGACAAAATGAGCAAGGGACCCATGTCTGGGCATACCCTGTCAACTTAGAGCTAACAAAGCGATACCAAAGAGGATGATAGACGAGGCGTTGGAGCAAATCAAACACTCATCCCAGTCAACTCATATGGGTTTAATCCATCATCATTCTTTAGCTCACTCCACCACCCCAGTTCGGACTAGGCCATATGCAAATCAGTCTGACCCTGTGCCTCATGGAACAGTCCAGCCCAAACTGACAAGCCATGGCTTCCCTGGACCTAAAAGAAGCATCCTGGGCCTTTTTGTGGCTAATCAGTCATCATCAGCAAGGCTAGCTTGAATCGAGTGGCACACTGAGCAAGGTACCCAAGTCTGGGAATACCCTGCCAACTTAGGGCGGACAAAGTGATACCAAAGGGGATAATGAACGCAGCATTGGAGCAAATCAAAAACTCACCCACAGTCAACTGATCTGGGTATAATCCATCATCATTCTTTAGCTCACTCCACCACCCAGTTTAGACATGGCCATATGCAAATCAGTCTGACCCTGTGCCTCATTGGAACAGTCCAGCCTGAACTGCCAAGCCATGTCTTCCCTGGACCGGAAACAAGCATCCTGGGACCAGTTCCTGGCTAATCAGCCGTCATTAGCCAGGCTACCTTGAATCCAGTGGCAAAGTGAGCAAGGGACCCACGTCTGTGCATACCTTGCCAACTTAGGGCGAACAAAGTGATACCAAAGGGGATGATGGACGGAGTGTTGGGGCAAATCAAACACCCACCCCCAGTCAACTGTCCTGGGTTTAATCCATCATGATTCTTTAGCTTACTCCACCACCCCGGATCAGACATGGCAATATGCAAATCATTCTGACCCTGTGCCTCAGGGAAACAGTCTAGCCCGAACTGTCAAGCCATGTCTTTCCTAGACCGGAAACAAGCATCCTGGGACCGGTTTCTCGCTAATCAGCTGTCATCAGAGAGGCTAGCCTGAATTCAGTGGCAAAGTGAGCAAGGGAACCACGTCTGGTTATACCCTGCCAACTTAGGGTGAACAAAGCGATACCAAAGGGGATGATGGACGGAGCTATGGAGCAAATCAAACACTCACCCCCAGTCAACTGATCTGGGTTTAATCCATCATCATTCTTTAGCTCATTCCCCCACCCCAGTTCAGAGATCGCAATATGCAAATCATTCGGACCCTGTGACTCAGGTGAAGAGTCCTGTTCGAACTGCCAAGCCATGTCTTCCCTGTACCGGAAACAAGCATCCTGGGACCGGTTTCTGGCTAATCAGCCGTCATCAGCCAGGCTAGCTTGAATCCAGTGGCAAAGTGAACAAGGGACCCAGGTCTGGGCATACCCTGCTAACTTAGGGCGAACAAAGCGATACCAAAGGGGATGATGGACGGAGTGTTGGAGCAATTCAAACACTCACCCTCAGTCAACTGATCTGGGTTAAATCCATCATCATTCTTCAGCTCACTACACCACCCCAATTCAGACATGGCCATATGCAAATCAGTCTGACCCTGTGCCTCATGTGAACAGTCAAGCCCAAACTGCCAAGCCATGTCTTCCTTTGACCGGAAACAAGCATCCTGGGACCAGTTTCTGGCTAATCAGCCATCATCAGCCAGGCTAGCTTGAATCCAGTGGCAAAGTGAGCAAGGCACACACGTCTGGGCATACCCTACAAACTTAGGGCGCACAAAGCGATACCAAAGGGGATGATGGATGGAGAGTTGGAGCAAATCAAACACTCACCCACAGTCAACTAATTTGGGTATAATCCATCATCATTCTTTAGATCACTCCGCCACCCCAGTTCAGAGCATTGGGGCAAATCAAACACTCTCCCCCAGTCACCTGATCTGGCTTTAATCCATCATCATTCTTTAGCTCACTCCACCTCCCCAGTTCACACATGGCAGTATGCAAATCAGTCTTACCATTTGCCTCATGGGAACAGCCCAGCCTGAACTGCCAAGCCATGTCTTCCCTGGACTGAGAACAAGCATCCTGGGACCGGTTTCTGGCTAATCAGCCGTCATCAGCCAGTCTAGCTTGAATTCAGTGGCAAAGTGAGCAAGGGACCCACGTCTGGGCATACCCTGCCAACTTAGGGCGAACAAAGAGATATCAAAGGGGATGATGGACAGCGTGTTGGGGCAAATCATTCACTCACCCCCAGTAAACTGATCTGGGTTTAATCCATCATCATTCTTAAGCTCACTCCACCACCCCAGTTCAGACATGGTCATATGCAACTCAGTCTGACCCTGTGCCTCATGGGAACAGTGCAGCCTGAACTGCCAAGCCATGTCTTCCCTGGACCGGAAACAAGCATCCTTGGACCGGTTTCTGGATAATTAGCTGTCATCAGCCAAGCTAGCTTGATTCCAGTGGCAAAATGAGCAGGGGATCGACGTCTGGGCATATCCTGCCAACTTAGGGCGAACAAAGCGATACCAAAGGGGATGATGGACGGAGCATTGGGGCAAATCAAACACTCACCCCCAGTAAACTGATCTGGGTTTAATCCATCATCATTCTTAAGCTCACTCCACCACCCCAGTTCAGACATGGTCATATGCAAATCAGTCTGACCCTGTGCCTCATGGGAACAGTCCGCCCAAACTGCCAAGCCATGGCTTCCCTGGACCTAAAAGAAGCATCCTGGGCCTTTTTGTGGCTAATCAGTCATCATCAGCAAGGCTAGCTTGAATCGAGTGGCAAACTGAGCAAGGGACCCAAGTCTGGGAATACCCTGCCAACTTAGGGCGGACAAAGTGATACCAAAGGGGATAATGAACGGAGCATTGGAGCAAATCAAAAACTCACACACAGTCAACTGATCTGGGTATAATCCATCATCATTCTTTAGCTCACTCCACCACCCAGTTCAGACATGGCCATATGCAAATCAGTCTGACCCTGTGCCTCATGGGAACAGTCCAGACTGAACTGCCAAGCCATGTCTTCCCTGGACCGGAAACAAGCATCCTGGGACCAGTTCCTGGCTAATCAGCCGTCATTAGCCAGGCTACCTTGAATCCAATGGCAAAGTGAGCAAGGGACCCACGTCTGTGCATACCTTGCCAACTTAGGGCGAACAAAGTGATACCAAAGGGGATGATGGACGGAGTGTTGGGGCAAATCAAACATACACCCCCAGTCAACTGTCCTGGGTTTAATCCATCATGATTCTTTAGCTTACTGCACCACCCCGGATCAGACATGGCAATATGCAAATCATTCTGACCCTGTGCCTCAGGGAAACCGTCTAGCCCGAACTGTCAAGCCATGTCTTTCCTGGACCGGAAACAAGCATCCTGGGACCGGTTTCTGGCTAATCAGCTGTCATCAGCCAGGCTAGCTTGAATCCAGTGGCAAAGTGAGCAAGGGACCCACGTCTGGTTATACCCTGCCAACTTAGGGTGAACAAAGCGATACCAAAGGGGATGATGGACGGAGCTATGGAGCAAATCAAACACTCACCCCCAGTCAACTGATCTGGGTTTAATCCATCATCATTCTTTAGCTCATTCCCCCACCCCAGTTCAGAGATCGCAATATGCAAATCATTCTGACCCTGTGACTCAGGGGAAGAGTCCAGTTCGAACTGCCAAGCCATGTCTTCCCTGTACCGGAAACAAGCATCCTGGGACCGGTTTCTGGCTAATCAGCCGTCATCAGCCAGGCTAGCTTGAATCCAGTGGCAAAGTGAACAAGGGACCCACGTCTGGGCATACCCTGCTAACTTAGGGCGAACAAAGCGATACCAAAGGGGATGATGGACGGAGCGTTGGAGCAATTCAAACACTCACCCTCAGTCAACTGATCTGGGTTTAATCCATCATCATTCTTCAGCTCACTACACCACCCCTATTCAGACATGGCCATATGCAAATCAGTCTTACCCTGTGCCTCATGTGAACAGTCAAGCCCGAACTGCCAAGCCATGTCTTCCTTGGACCGGAAACAAGCATCCTGGGACCAGTTTCTGGCTAATCAGCCATCATCAGCCAGGCTAGCTTGAATCCAGTGGCAAAGTGATCAAGGCACCCACGTCTGGGCATACCCTACAAACTTAGGGCAAACAAAGCGATACCAAAGAGGATGATGGACGGAGAGTTGGAGCAAATCAAACACTCACCCCCAGTCAACTGATCTGGGTATAATCCATCATCATTCTCTAGATCACTCCACCACCCCAGTTCGGACTAGGCCATATGCAAATCAGTCTGACCCTGTGCCTCATGGAACAGTCCAGCCCAAACTGACAAGCCATGGCTTCCCTGTACCGGAAACAAGCATCCTGGGACCGGTTTCTGGCTAATCAGCCGTCATCAGCCAGGCTAGCTTGAATCCAGTGGCAAAGTGAACAAGAGACCCACGTCTGGGCATACCCTGCTAACTTAGGGTGAACAAAGCGATACCAAAGGGGATAATGAACGCAGCATTGGAGCAAATCAAAAACTCACCCACAGTCAACTGATCTGGGTATAATCCATCATCATTCTTTAGCTCACTCCACCACCCAGTTCAGACATGGTCATATGCAAATCAGTCTGACCCTGTGCCTCATGGGAACAGTGCAGCCTGAACTGCCAAGCCATGTCTTCCCTGGACCGGAAACAAGCATCCTTGGACTGGTTTCTGGATAATTAGCCGTCATCAGCCAGTCTAGCTTGAATTCAGTGGCAAAGTGAGCAAGGGACCCACGTCTGGGCATACCCTGCCAACTTAGGGCGAACAAAGAGATATCAAAGGGGATGATGGACAGCGTGTTGGGGCAAATCATTCACTCACCCCCAGTAAACTGATCTGGGTTTAATCCATCATCATTCTTAAGCTCACTCCACCACCCCAGTTCAGACATGGTCATATGCAACTCAGTCTGACCCTGTGCCTCATGGGAACAGTGCAGCCTGAACTGCCAAGCCATGTCTTCCCTGGACCGGAAACAAGCATCCTTGGACCGGTTTCTGGATAATTAGCTGTCATCAGCCAAGCTAGCTTGATTCCAGTGGCAAAATGAGCAGGGGATCGACGTCTGGGCATATCCTGCCAACTTAGGGCGAACAAAGCGATACCAAAGGGGATGATGGACGGAGCATTGGGGCAAATCAAACACTCACCCCCAGTAAACTGATCTGGGTTTAATTTATCATCATTCTTAAGCTCACTCCACCACCCCAGTTCAGACATGGTCATATGCAAATCAGTCTGACCCTGTGCCTCATGGGAACAGTCCGCCCAAACTGCCAAGCCATGGCTTCCCTGGACCTAAAAGAAGCATCCTGGGCCTTTTTGTGGCTAATCAGTCATCATCAGCAAGGCTAGCTTGAATCGAGTGGCAAACTGAGCAAGGGACCCAAGTCTGGGAATACCCTGCCAACTTAGGGCGGACAAAGTGATACCAAAGGGGATAATGAACGGAGCATTGGAGCAAATCAAAAACTCACACACAGTCAACTGATCTGGGTATAATCCATCATCATTCTTTAGCTCACTCCACCACCCAGTTCAGACATGGCCATATGCAAATCAGTCTGACCCTGTGCCTCATGGGAACAGTCCAGACTGAACTGCCAAGCCATGTCTTCCCTGGACCGGAAACAAGCATCCTGGGACCAGTTCCTGGCTAATCAGCCGTCATTAGCCAGGCTACCTTGAATCCAATGGCAAAGTGAGCAAGGGACCCACGTCTGTGCATACCTTGCCAACTTAGGGCGAACAAAGTGATACCAAAGGGGATGATGGACGGAGTGTTGGGGCAAATCAAACATACACCCCCAGTCAACTGTCCTGGGTTTAATCCATCATGATTCTTTAGCTTACTGCACCACCCCGGATCAGACATGGCAATATGCAAATCATTCTGACCCTGTGCCTCAGGGAAACCGTCTAGCCCGAACTGTCAAGCCATGTCTTTCCTGGACCGGAAACAAGCATCCTGGGACCGGTTTCTGGCTAATCAGCTGTCATCAGCCAGGCTAGCTTGAATCCAGTGGCAAAGTGAGCAAGGGACCCACGTCTGGTTATACCCTGCCAACTTAGGGCGAACAAAGCGATACCAAAGGGGATGATGGACGGAGCTATGGAGCAAATCAAACACTCACCCCCAGTCAACTGATCTGGGTTTAATCCATCATCATTCTTTAGCTCATTCCCCCACCCCAGTTCAGAGATCGCAATATGCAAATCATTCTGACCCTGTGACTCAGGGGAAGAGTCCAGTTCGAACTGCCAAGCCATGTCTTCCCTGTACCGGAAACAAGCATCCTGGGACCGGTTTCTGGCTAATCAGCCGTCATCAGCCAGGCTAGCTTGAATCCAGTGGCAAAGTGAACAAGGGACCCACGTCTGGGCATACCCTGCTAACTTAGGGCGAACAAAGCGATACCAAAGGGGATGATGGACGGAGCGTTGGAGCAATTCAAACACTCACCCTCAGTCAACTGATCTGGGTTTAATCCATCATCATTCTTCAGCTCACTACACCACCCCTATTCAGACATGGCCATATGCAAATCAGTCTTACCCTGTGCCTCATGTGAACAGTCAAGCCCGAACTGCCAAGCCATGTCTTCCTTGGACCGGAAACAAGCATCCTGGGACCAGTTTCTGGCTAATCAGCCATCATCAGCCAGGCTAGCTTGAATCCAGTGGCAAAGTGATCAAGGCACCCACGTCTGGGCATACCCTACAAACTTAGGGCAAACAAAGCGATACCAAAGAGGATGATGGACGGAGAGTTGGAGCAAATCAAACACTCACCCCCAGTCAACTGATCTGGGTATAATCCATCATCATTCTCTAGATCACTCCACCACCCCAGTTCGGACTAGGCCATATGCAAATCAGTCTGACCCTGTGCCTCATGGAACAGTCCAGCCCAAACTGACAAGCCATGGCTTCCCTGTACCGGAAACAAGCATCCTGGGACCGGTTTCTGGCTAATCAGCCGTCATCAGCCAGGCTAGCTTGAATCCAGTGGCAAAGTGAACAAGAGACCCACGTCTGGGCATACCCTGCTAACTTAGGGTGAACAAAGTGATACCAAAGGGGATAATGAACGCAGCATTGGAGCAAATCAAAAACTCACCCACAGTCAACTGATCTGGGTATAATCCATCATCATTCTTTAGCTCACTCCACCACCCAGTTCAGACATGGTCATATGCAAATCAGTCTGACCCTGTGCCTCATGGGAACAGTGCAGCCTGAACTGCCAAGCCATGTCTTCCCTGGACCGGAAACAAGCATCCTTGGACTGGTTTCTGGATAATTAGCTGTCATCAGCCAGGCTAGCTTGATTCCAGTGGCAAAATGAGCAGGGAATCGACGTCAGGGCAAACCCTGCCACTTTAGGGCGAACAAAGCGATACCAAAGGAGATAATGGACGGAGCATTGGGGCAAATCAAACACTCTCCCCGAGTCACCTGATTTGGTTTTAATCCATCATCATACTTTAGCTCATTCCCCCACCCCAGTTCAGAGATCGCAATATGCAAATCATTCTGACCCTGTGACTCAGGGGAAGAGTCCAGTTCGAACTGCCAAGCCATGTCTTCCCTGTACCGGAAACAAGCATCCTGGGACCAGTTTCTGGCTAATCAGCCGTCATCAGTCAGGCTAGCTTGAATCCAGTGGCAAAGTGAGCAAGGGACCCGCATCTGGGCATACCCTGCTAACTTAGAGAGAACAAAACGAAACCAAAGGGGACGATGGACGGAGCGTTGGAGAAATTCAAGCACTCACCTCTCAGTCAACTGATCTGGGTTTAATCAATCATCATTCTTCAGCTCACTACACCACCCCAATTTAGACATGGCCATATGCAAATCAGTCTGACCCTGTGCCTCATGTGAACAGTGAAGCCCGAACGGGAAACAACCTTTACAACTCAACTTTTACAACGCACTACCATTACAACGAAACTTTTACAACGTAACATCCATTGCAACGCATGCATTTACAACGCAACCATTACAACGCATGACACTACAACGCACACAACTACAATGCATGCCATTACAACGCAGTCATTACAACGCATACCATTACAACGCATAGCATTACAACACATAGTATCCTTACTCTATCCAACACTTACCCTACTGTTGCACCCCCTGGAGTTAGAATAGTAATTTTTACCCCTACACTATCCAACACTTACCCTACTGTTGCACCCACTGGAGTTAGAATATAAATTTTTACCCCTACACTATCCAATCCTTACTTTACATGCAATGTAATGTTATGCGTTGTAAATGTAGTATGCGTTGTAGTGGAATGCGTTGTGAAAGGTAGTTTCAAAGAATTTGTTGTAATGGTATGTGTTGTAATGGTATGTGTTGTAATGGATGTTGCGGTGTAAAAAATGCGTTGTAAAGGTAGGCGTTGTAAAAGTATGCGTTGTAACGTCATATATTCAGCCCGAACTGCCAAGCCATGTCTTCCTTGGACCGGAAACAAGCATCCTGGGACCAGTTTCTGGCTAATCAGCCATCATCAGCCAGGCTAGCTTGAATCCAGTGGCAAAGTGAGCAAGGCCCCCACGTCTGGGCATACCCTACAAACTTAGGGCGAACAAAGTGATACCAAAGAGGATGATAGACGGAGAGTTGGAGCAAATCAAACACTCACTCCCAGTCAACTGATCTGGGTATAATCCATCATCATTCTTTAGATCACTCCACCACCCCAGTTCAGACTTGGTCATATGCAAATCAGTCTGACCCTGTGCCTCATGGGAACAGCGCAGGCTGAACTGCCAAGCCATGTCTTCCCTGGACCGGAAACAAGCATCCTTGGACCGGTTTCTGGATAATTAGCTGTCATCAGCCAGGCTAGCTTGATTCCAGTGGCAAAATGAGCAGGGGATCGACGTCTGGGCAGACCCTGCCAACTTAGGGCGAACACAGCGATACCAAAGGGGATGATGGACGGAGCATTGGGGCAATCAAACACTCTCCCCCAGTCACCTGATTTGGCTTTAATCCATCATCATTCTGTAGCTCACTCCTCCACCCCAGTTCAGACATGGCCATATGCAAATCAGTCTGACCATGTGCCTCATGGGAACAGTCCAGCCCGTACCGCCAAGCCATATCTTCCCTGGACGGGAAAGTGGCATCCAGGGACCGGTTTCTGGCTAATCAGCCGTCATCAGCCAGGCTAGCTTGAATCGAGTGGCAAAGTGAGCAAGGGACCCACGTCTGGGCACACCCTGCCAACTGCGGGCCAACAAAGCTATAGCAAAGGGGATGATGGAGGGAGTATTGGAGCAAATCAAACACTCACCCCCAGTCAACTGATCTGGGTTTAATCCATCATCATTCTTAAGCTCACTCTACCACCCAAGTTCAGATGGACATATGCACATCAGTCTGACCCTGTCCCTCATGGGAACAGTCCAGCCTGAACTGCAAAGCCATGTCTACCCTGGACCGGAATCAAGCACTGGTTTTGGCTAATCAGCCGTCATCAGCCGGGTTAACTTAAATTCAGTGGCAAAGTGAGCAAGGGACTCACTTCTGGGCATACCCTGCCAAATTAGGGCGAACAAAGCAATACCAAAGGAGATGATGGACGGAGCGTTGGAGCAAATCAAACACTCACTCCTAGTCAACTGATCTGGGTATAATCCATCATCATTCTTTAGATCACTACACCACCCAAGTTCAGACTTGGTCATATGCAAATCAGTCTGACCCTGTGCCTCATGGGAACAGTGCAGGCTGAACTGCCAAGCCATGTCTTCCCTGGACCGGAAACAAGCATCCTTGGACCGGTTTCTGGATAATTAGCTGTCATCAGCCAGGCTAGCTTGATTCCAGTGGCAAAATGAGCAGGGGATCGATGTCTGGGCAGACCCTGCCAACTTAGGGCGAACACAGCGATACCAAAGGGGATGATGGACGGAGCATTGGGGCAATCAAACACTCTCCCCCAGTCACCTGATTTGGCTTTAATCCATCATCATTCTGTAGCTCACTCCTCCACCGCAGTTCAGACATGGCCATATGCAAATCAGTCTGACCATGTGCCTCATGGGAACAGTCCAGCCCGTACCGCCAAGCCATATCTTCCCTGGACGGGAAACAAGCATCCAGGGACCGGTTTCTGGCTAATCAGCCGTCATCAGCCAGGCTAGCTTGAATCCAGTGGCAAAGTGAGCAAGGGACCCACGTCTGGGCACACCCTGCCAACTGCGGGCCAACAAAGCTATAGCAAAGGGGATGATGGAGGGAGTGTTGGAGCAAATCAAACACTCACCCCCAGTCAACTGATCTGGGTTTAATCCATCATCATTCTTAAGCTCACTCTACCACCCAAGTTCAGATGGACATATGCACATCAGTCTGACCCTGTCCCTCATGGGAACAGTCCAGCCTGAACTGCAAAGCCATGTCTACCCTGGACCGGAATCAAGCACTGGTTTTGGCTAATCAGCCGTCATCAGCCGGGTTAACTTAAATTCAGTGGCAAAGTGAGCAAGGGACTCACTTCTGGGCATACCCTGCCAAATTAGGGCGAACAAAGCAATACCAAAGGAGATGATGGACGGAGCGTTGGAGCAAATCAAACACTCACTCCTAGTCAACTGATCTGGGTATAATCCATCATCATTCTTTAGATCACTACACCACCCAAGTTCAGACTTGGTCATATGCAAATCAGTCTGACCCTGTGCCTCATGGGAACAGTGCAGGCTGAACTGCCAAGCCATGTCTTCCCTGGACCGGAAACAAGCATCCTTGGACCGGTTTCTGGATAATTAGCTGTCATCAGCCAGGCTAGCTTGATTCCAGTGGCAAAATGAGCAGGGGATCGATGTCTGGGCAGACCCTGCCAACTTAGGGCGAACACAGCGATACCAAAGGGGATGATGGACGGAGCATTGGGGCAATCAAACACTCTCCCCCAGTCACCTGATCTGGCTTTAATCCATCATCATTCTGTAGCTCACTCCTCCACCCCAGTTCAGACATGGCCATATGCAAATCAGTCTGACCATGTGCCTCATGGGAACAGTCCAGCCCGTACCGCCAAGCCATATCTTCCCTGGACGGGAAACAAGCATCCAGGGACCGGTTTCTGGCTAATCAGCCGTCATCAGCCAGGCTAGCTTGAATACAGTGGCAAAGTGAGCAAGGGACCCACGTCTGGGCACACACTGCCAACTGCGGGCCAACAAAGCTATAGCAAAGGGGATGATGGACGGAGTGTTGGAGCAAATCAAACACTCACCCCCAGTCAACTGATCTGGGTTTAATCCATCATCATTCTTAAGCTCACTCTACCACCCAAGTTCAGATGGACATATGCACATCAGTCTGACCCTGTCCCTCATGGGAACAGTCCAGCCTGAACTGCAAAGACATGTCTACCCTGGACCGGAATCAAGCACTGGTTTTGGCTAATCAGCCGTCATCAGCCAGGTTAGCTTAAATTCAGTGGCAAAGTGAGCAAGGGACTCACTTCTGGGCATATCCTGCCAACTTAGGGCGAACAAAGCAATACCAAAGGGGATGATGGACAGAGCGTTGGAGCAAATCAAGCACTCAACCCTAGTCAACTGATCTGGATTTAATCCATCATCATTCTTTAGCTCACTCCACCACCCCAGTTCAGACATGGCCATATCCAAATCTGTCTGACCCTGTGCCTCATGGGAACAGTCCACCCCAAAATGCCAAGCCATTTCTTCCCTGGACCGGAAAAAACATCCTGGGCCCATTTTGTAGTTCATCAGTCGTCATCAGCCAAGCTAGCTTGTATCCAGTGGCAAAGTGAGCAAGGGACCTACGTCTGGGCATACCCTGCCAACTTAGGGCAGACAAAGCGATACCAAAGGGGATAATGGACGGAGCATTGGAGCAATTCAAACACTCACCCCCAGTCAACTGATCAGGGTATAATCCATCATTATTCTATAGCTCACTCCACCGCCCCCCCCCCCTTCAGACATGGCCATATGCATATCAGTCTTACCCTGTGCCTAATGGGGACAGTCCAGCCCGAACTGCCAAGCCATGTCTTCCCTGGACTGGAAACAAGCATCCTGGGACCGGTTTCTGCTAATCAGCCGTCATCAGCTAGGCTAGCTTGAATTCAGTGGCAAAGTGAGCCACTGAATTCAAGACCACAGCACTAGTGTCCCCCAAAAGCCTTGCTGGGCTCTACATACATACACAAAATGGCACTTGGAGCCTCTCTCAGGGCTCTAGAACAAAGGTGGGCTGGGAGCTGCGGGGCTCTACAACAAAGAATGCCCCCCAGAGCCTCTTGTGGCTGTATCTTGTGGCTCTAAACAAAGAAATGCCCCCTCAAGCCTCTCTGGGCTTGTTAGCACATGGAGCCGTTTGAGCCTCTCAGGCTCCCAATCAAGGATGCAGCCTTACTGGGCGGTGGGGTCCCTCACGGGGGACCCGTGAACACTTGGGGCGCCTTGAGCCACTCTTGGGCTCTCAAGACATATAGGCGCTTCTGAGCCTCTCGGGCTCGCAAATCAATGTAGGGGGTAGGCGGAGTCCCTCTCGGGGGACTCGGCATCACGTGAGGCCTCACGGGCCTCTCTGCACCAAAGCACTCGCACTGGAGGGGAGGGGCGGGCACCGGCAATGTGTCCCGACGCCCCTCCTCTCCCTCAATGCACTCTGCGGCGGCTCTCATGAGAGCTCCCGCTCCTCGGGTGTCGCGGCCTCCTCTCGCTCTCCGGGGCTCTCCCTCGCTCCTGGGAGCCCCGGGGGGGAGTGGGGCGGCAGCGGTCATCTGAGGCAGGGCAGAAGCGCGGAGTAGGCTCCCGCCACTTCCTGCTTCTTTGGCTCTTCCCCCGATGACGCAGCGGAAGGCTCGGCTGGCCATTAGCGCTCCCAAGTGCTAATGTCCAGATGCAGCGCTCCCCAGCGCTAGGTCAAAGAACAAGCGCTTCTAGGCGCTTAGAGACAGAATCTAGGGCCCCCAGGCACTAGAGGAGCCAACAGTCCAGCAAAGTCCTTCAGGGGTCCAGGGGCTGCAGAAGTCCAGGGGCTGGGCAGGACCCCTGGAGGCAAGCCTTCCCCCGGGCCCCAGCAGCAGCACACGCCTGGTAGTATTCAAGTTGGGAACAAGAACATTTTGTAAGGAGACACAGCCCCTTTTTATACAGAGAAATCCTTTGTCTAGCAGGGTGCAGGCAATATGCAGCTAGAACTGGTTATAGGGAATTCCTTTCACAGGCCAGGCTAGGGACATCAGACGCACCACAGGGGGTGGAGACAGCATTGTGTGGGGAAAGCCCAGCCCTTCAGGCCCAGGTGCACCCCTCCCCTCACAACAGCATGCTAAACACTCCATTCACCACCGGGTCAGACCCTCCCAGACTCTTGGAGCCAGGCTCACCAGCCAATCACACACCAAACACAAATTACACAAATATGCCAACTACTAAAAGTGGCACTTCTACACTAGGCACAATCATACCGCATATATCATTGCGCAGCATTCAATCTCACAAATTCGCACATACCAAACTCGACCCTGCACTCCCCACACATCAGGAACTACCATGGTTATACATATTCCCCATGCATTCCTATGGGAGAGCAGGTCACATACACAGAGAGCTCACGCACTTTACACTGTACCACAGTGAAAAAGTGCACAGAGGCCTAAAATCACCAACACCAGGTCACAAAAACAGGCTAGGGAAAAGCAAAAAGTCTCGGGTGAACCTGCCAAAAGGGCCGGGTCCAACAGATACCAAAGGGGATGATGGAGAGAGCGTTGGAGCAATTAAAACACTCACCCTCAGTAAACTGATCTGGGTTTAATCCACCATCATTCTTTAGCTCACTACTCCACTCCAATTCAGACATAGCCATATGCAAATGAGTCTGACCCTGTACCTCATGGGAACAGTCAAGCCCGAACTGCAAAGCCATGTCTTCCCTGGAACAGAAATAAGCATCCTGGGACTAGTTTCTGGCTAATCTTGCTTTATTTACCCTAAGTTGTCAGGGTATTCCCAGACGTGAGTCTCTTGCTCACTTTGCCACTGGATTCAAGCTAGCCTTGCTGATGATGGCTGATTAGCCAGAACCGGTCCCACGATGTTAGTTTCCGGTCCAGGGAAGACATGGCTTGGCAGTTCGGGCTGGACTGTTCCCATGAGGCACATGGTCGGACTGATTTGCATATAGCCATGTCTGAACTGGGGTGGTGAAGTGATCTAAAGAATGATGATGATTTAAACCTTGTTCAGTTGACTGGGGGTGAGTGCTTGGAATGTTCAACACTCCGTCTATCATCCCCTTTGGTTTTGCTTTATTCGCCCTAAGTTGGCAGGGTATGCCCAGACGTGGGTCCCTTGCTCATTTTGCCACTGGATTCAAGGTAGGCTGGCTGATGATGGCTGATTAGCCAGAAACCGGTCCCAGGATGCTTGTTTCCAGTCCAGGGAAGACATGGTTTGGCAATTCGGGCTTGACTGTTCAGGGTCAGACTGGTTTCCATATGGCCATGTCTGAACTGGAGTAGCAGATTGAGCTAAAGAATGATGATGGATTAAACCCAGATCAGTTGACTGGGGGTGAGTGCTTGCAATGTTAAACACTCCGTCCATCATCCCCTTTGGTTGTGCCATCTGTAGCAACAGCTGGGCCACAGTCCAGCACCTAAGTAAGAACTTTACCTGATTTTGATATTGCATCTTGTATAATCTCAAAAGATTGTGTTTTAATCACTTTTTGGAAGCATCCAGAGCACTTTACCACACGCTGGAGGCAGAGTCTCCTTCAGTTCATTAAGCCCAGGCAGGCCAGCACACTGGGGCTCTTCAGCAGGGCAGTCGCTTCATTCCCACAAGTAGGGAGCCCAGATGGCAGTTCCTCCTGGGGCCCAGTATTTATACTACATGTGTCTTTGTTCTACCCTGGCACAGGGCTTGGGGACCCAGACGAAACCAGTTCTGGGGACACTTACCAAGTGCACAACACTCCCCATTGTCAGTGTAGGCTCTGGCCCCAGACACACCACATGGGGCGGAGCTAGTATTGTGGAAGGCAGGCACAGTCCTATTCAGGGTCAGGAGCTACTCCTCCTACTACTCCAAATGCAGATTGGCCTATTCAGCCTAGCACTGACTCACCTAGCCCCTCTGGAGCCACTGCACCTATCCAGCCCCTGTCTGGGCCTAATGAACTGAAGGAGACTCTGCCTCCAGCGTGTGGTAAAGTGGTAAAGTGCTCTGGATGCTGGTGGGATGCTCCACTTGTAAAGAGCCCTGGGGCTGTGTGCAGGACGAGTGCTTGACCTGTTTTTAATCTCTAATCCAATCAGGTTTGAAGGTGTTGAAAACGGATCTGCCCAAAGGTGTGGGCACCTACGCAACACAGTGTGTGGAGCACGATTATTTTACTGTCTCCCTGAGCCTTGAGGATAGGCTCCAGCCGTGCCAAGACTAGGCGCCGCCATGCCATTAAGAGTGCTAGAGGGAGGAAGCAGGCAGAACCCAGGCTGAGCCTGGTTGTGGGCGGGGCCATTACCATGCATAGCAAGCCAGCAGGTGGTGGCGAGAAGAGGCCGCTGGAAGTCAGGCACCGTCTGCACCTGGTTGCGGGCGGGGCTCTTGTGTGGCTGGAGAGAGCCCTGGTGCTGCCTGAACCTGTTTGTGGGCAGGCTCCTTGTGCAGCCAGCGAAAGAACCAGAGCCTTGCAGGCTCCCCTCCACATCTGCCCATCTTTCACCCGGAGCAGGCCGCCTCCTGCTGAGGAGACCGGAGAGACCCGGGGAGGACCCGGTGAGGAACATACTGCCCTGGTTCAAACAGAGCCTCGCAGGCTCCACCCTTCAACTCCCCCCCCCCACCTGGAAGAGGAGACCGAGTGAGTGCCTCGGGGACTGGAGGGCCTATGGTCACAGGCCGCATTATTATTTTATAGCCAGAGAGCGGTTCATAGTTAGAACGAACCCTATTCCATCCACCTTTTGTGAATCCATGCAGTTTGGAATTAAGTTATCCGCCCTTGTCAATTTCAAAGGGATCTTGCTATACCACCCCCCTGGAACGAAGACAGGCTTTCTGGCCAATAGTAATACCTTAATGGAATCAGTAGCCACCGAAAGTTCGTTTACGGTCTTAGGCGACTTGAACTTTCATTTAGAACACTGCAATCAAACTGACACGTCTACTCTTATCTCTGACATGGAAACACTGGGACTAAAACAACTAGTCACCTCTCCCACTCATTCAGCGGGCCACACTTTGGATGCCATATTCTCCAATGTCGAAGGTCTACAAATAACGGACATTCGGCCCATGCCGTGGACTGACCATCATGCAATATTTAGTAAGATCACCATCAAGACCCTTCCCAATAAAAAATCAACTTTAACGACTCAAAAATCCTTCAAAGACTGGAAAAACATAAATCCAGGAGACCTGAAACTGGACTATACCCGCCCAAAGGTGTCCACCGACCCCAATGTGGCAATACAACAATTTCAGACCTGGTTGGGCCATGCAACCAACCACCTAGTTCCCACCAAGTCATTATCCAGAAATAGAGCTAAACCAAACCCCATGGTACACTGAGTATCTAAGGTTACAAAAACAAAGAAATAGGAACAAGGAAAGGCTATGGAGGAAAACCTATGACACAGCAAGTAAGATCTGCTATAAAGAATCATTGGCGCTCTATAAAGCAATGATCATAAAAGCAAAAAAATCTTTCTACTCAGACCAAATTCTTAAAGCCAAAAATTCTAGCAAACAACTATACCAGATCACTAAAACATTGTCAGGCAACGCCCCTGACCTCACTCCTCCTCCGTCACAAGCACTTTGTGATGCCTTGGCTACATACTTTTTCACCAAGGTGGACGATATTTATCAAGCCTTTACTGCCAAATCTCCACTGGTGACAGCCGCTTCTCCCATGACTCCTCCGGCAAATACTTTTCCTAGCTTTCAAGCACTCACAAGTGACCACATAGGGACAATTGTGTCAACAATCAAAACAGGATCTGCATTGGACCCATGTCCTTTCTCAGTCCTACCACCTGTCATGGAGTCCATTATCCCAGTAATTACACAAGTTTGCAATTCCATTCTGGTGTCAGGGATATATCCGGACTCGTTAAAAAACACCTTACTAAAACTCTTATTAAAAAAACCTTCCCTCGATAAAAATGAACTGAAAAACTACAGGCCCATTGTGAGTCTTCCGTTCGTAGCCATGAATTTGCAATTATCGGAATATATTGAAAAACATCATCTCCTGGACGATACTCAATTCGGTTTCCGGAAGTATCACGGGACTGAAACAGCCTTGATCAAGGCAGCCGATGATGTTAGGGCAATCAGGGACCAAGGTGGAACAGCAATCCTGGTACTGCTGGATCTATCTGCAGCCTTCGACTCGGTCGACCATACCATCTTGGTCGACCGTGTCCGAAAGCTCGGCATCTGTCATTCTGCCAAAGATCTGCTTGCGTCTTTTCTGGCTAGAAGAACACAAGCAGTTACTCTTGGACCTTTCCAATCTGCTCAACTTTCTTCGCCATGCGGAGTTCCCCAAGGCTCATCCCTTAGTCCGACACTTTTCAACATCTATGTGTCGGACCTTGCTAATGTCATCAAAGCACATGGGATGAGCCTAACCTCCTATGCCGACGATACGCAGTTGGTACTGGCCATCAAAGGCGACGGAGACCAAGTAGCAAAGAAATTTAAAAATGGAATGCTAGACATAGGAGAATGGATGGCCACCAATTACTTAAAACTGAACTCAGAAAAAACTGAGGTAGTTATTTTTGGACCCCTTCTCCCACCCTGGCCATCATGTTGGTGGCCAGAAGCCTTTGGTACTCCCCCGAGCCCGACTGCTAAAGTCAGAAATCTAGGAGTCACCTTTGACGAAGGACTCAATTTCATGGACCATGCAAATAAAACAGCTACTACAGCCCATTACAAACTGAAAATGATCAGAAAGATCCGTCCTTTTCTCCTAGAGACAGCTATTAAAACATTGGTCAGCTCCTTAGTTCTGTCATCCCTAGACTACTGTAATGGTTTATTTCTCAATGCCCAGTCCAGAGTCACAAGGAAATTACAAACAATACAGAATGCCGCAGTACGTCTGCTCTCTGGGAAAACCAAATATGAACCTATATCAAAAACCATAAAGGAATATCATTGGCTGACGATCCGGAACAGAATACACTTCAAATCCTTATGCATAGTTTATAAGGCACTTAATAATCAAGGACCCCATTTTCTTAAAGATCAACTTCAACCTTACAAACCAAGCAGACTGCTTCGTTCTGCCACCCTCAACCAACTAGTTATTCCACGCTCCCAAACAGTGACCTGGGGCGATCGCCGCTTTTTAGTGACAGCACCCAAACTGTGGAATACTCTTCCCCTAAACATCAGGCTTAGTCCCTCCCTTTTTCAGTTCCGCAAACTCTTAAAGACATGGCTGTTTGACCAATAACTTTCTTCCATCCTCTTCAGCTCCCTGTCTTACAAGTAAGTGTATTTCCCAGCGCCGAGACGCCTGCGGGTATTTGTCGCACTTTAGAAATGTCAAAAATAAATAAATGAAAATAAATCCAGAGCCAGACATGCAATACACAACAGGCAGGCACAAAGACACATAGTACACAGAAAGGCCCATTTCTAAAAGTGGCATTTCTAAAATAGTAATATTAAATCTGCGAACATCATTATCGAGCATTTATTTCCACTATTCCAAACATACCAAACTTGATCACGCCACCCCTCTCATGTCAGGAATTACCATTGAAACACATATCAGGGAATCTCCAAAGCATTTCCATGAGAGGGCAGCCTCACAGTAGTGAGAAACCAAACAGGCTGTTCGTCACTACCAGTACATGCCACACAGTTAAGGCACATGTCCTGCTTTTTATCTACATTGCACCCTGCCCATAGGGCTAGCTATGGCACCTTAGGGGTGACTGATATGTAGTAAAAGGGGAGTCACAGACGTGGCACCCGCTTTATGTGCCACTTAACAGCAGCAGTAAACTGCGCGTGCAGGCCATGCAATGGCAGAGACCTGACACAGGTTTGAATGGCTACTTTGGTGGGTGGTGCAAGCAGCGCTGCAAGCCCCCCAATAGCATTTAATTTGCTGTCCCTAGGTATATGAGATACCACTTTACAAGGGACTGATAGGTAAATTAAATACGCCAAACAGGTGTAGACCAATGTTGCAACGTTCACCATAGAGAGCACATGCACTTTCTTTTTTTTAAATTATTTTTATTGGCATTTTCAAACAAGAAAACGGTAATAACAAATACCAATGTGCATTGCATTATATCGTGTACAGGATACATATCCCAGGCATCAAAAATAAAACATATGTCAATAACGGAAATACAGCAGGTCGTCAGGTATGTTCGGAAATAAAGGAATCTTCACAAGACATCAGACAGGGATTTCCATATACAATTATAGAATAATACACAGCAGCAGGCGATATACAGGACACATGTATTGCAAATCAAAGATATCAGGGCGTCCTACCTGATTATTCAGTCGGGGGCATATAGTCAAAGCGTCAATTGCAAAGGAATAGCAAGCAGCAGCCACCCATGGCTCATGAGGCATCCTCAAAAAAATACCTTCCGCTCACAAGGGACACACCAGATGTGTATTTAATGCTCTCCTTCCTGGTCACCTAGTTGAGGGGATTGCGCCTGTGCGCTAGTCCACTGCAGAAACGGCTCCCAAATATCTCTCAGTCTGGAGGCCGCAGGCATCAGCTCCCAGAAGAGTCCTAATTGTGTGTGGCCATAACTCACATCCGACAACCATGCCTTGAACGTGGGAACCTGTTTCCTACCCCATCTAAGAGCTATTTGCCGACGGGCATATAATAAATGGAGGGCATGGAGTTTTCGTCTCTGGGGTATAGTATCTCGCACAAGGCCCAGCAAACCCAGGTGTGGTGTAGCAGTGGTAGTCCTATCCACTATTTGATTGATCGCCCCAAAAATATCCACCCAGAAGGTCTCGAGGTGTGGGCAGGTCTAGGCCATATGAAGGAACGTGGCAGGTTCAAACCCACATCTCCAGCATTTGGCATTGTCTCTTAGCCCCATCCTGTGTAGCCCAGTGGGAGTCCTTTAATACCTATGTAAAAATGTAAAATGAATTAGGTGTAGTTTGTAATTCGGGGAGAGTTCAAGTAGCTGCTTACAGCAAAATGCCCATTGCTCCTTATCTAGCGGGGAAGACAAGTCGTTATTCCAGAGCCTCAGTGACTGTGGATTAACCACCTGGGCTTGATCCTGCATGGAGGTGTACAACCTGGTCACCAGTTTGCGTGGTGAAGCTCGTACAAGTATATTTTGTAGAGCCTGAAAGGTAGGTGGGGCCTCCGGGAACCCCTCCCACAGTGCCCGACATGCCGCCTTCAGCCTGTGATATGCAAACTTCTCCATAAAGGGTACTTCCGCACCATCAATCCCAACAGCAGGGGGTCTAAACGACCCATCCGGGTACAAATCTGCAAATGTTAGAAGCTGCGCGCCATCTAGTTCAACCACACCGCCACCGCTTTCCAAACAAGAGAGCAAGGGATTATTTCGCAAGGGAATCACCGGGGCAAACAGCATTGGGAGCTGGGCACGCTGTTGAAGGGCTCTCCAAGCCCATCTCAAGGTGTCCGCAGTATCTACATCAGGCCCAGGGCGCGAAGATTTTTTTGTAGAGTGCAACCGCTAGTGCCGTCGGTGCCACAGCATCCATCTCAACCGCTACATGCGGCTGGTAAGGAGTCTGATACATCCAAACATTTAAGGAATTGGGCTTGCGCACAAAGTAAGTACAGCTGCATATCTGGGGCCCCCATTCCACCCTGCCGGAGCAGCAACGTTAGGAGGTCATATGACACTCTCGCCTGACCACCCGCCCATATCAGGGAGAGCAAGTGGGAGTGAAGACATTTTAAAAAGTGCTGCGTGAGCTGGATCTGAATGTTCGTAAAGAGGTACAAAAACGTTGGCAATATTACCATTTTCGACAGTGCAATTTTCCCAGCGATGGATAACGGGAGTTTGGCCCATGTAACCACTTTGCCCTCGAGCCATGCAATGGCCTTGCCAAAGTTCATGGTCCAAATATCTTGGAAAGTCGGCACACCCACACACCCGGGTACTTGACCTCCTCTGCCTCCCAGCGCAATGGAAATTCTGAGCGGACCTCTGGAGTACCATCAGTCAATGGGAACATAACCGACTTATTCCAATTAATAGAGGTGCCTGATAAACAACCACATTTTATAAATTCCCGCAACACAGGATCTAAGTTATCAGCGGGGTTCAGTATATACAGAGTGACATCGTCAGCGTACATGGAGATCAGCAGATTGCGTGAGCTGAACCTTATACCTCTGGCGATATGATGTTGACGGATTCCGTCCGCCAGTGACTCCATGGCAATGGCAAAAAGGAGTGGTGATAGTGGACAGTTTCGCCTGGTACCACGAGTGCTCCGGAAGGTATCAGATATCAAGCCAATAATCCTGACTCTGGCCAGCAGCCCGGTGTATAACAGCTTAATCTGTCGTATAAACAGAGGACTTAACCCCATGCGCGTTAGAATGCGGAAGAGGTAGGGCCATTCAAGGGAGTCGAATGCCTTTGTGGCATCTAAGAATATGGCTGCCGCTCGGACTGTAGGGTGCAAATAATGCAAAACAGAAAATATCGTCCTGAGATTATGCGCCGTGGATAGTCCGTGTATAAACCCTGACTGGTCCGCGAGGGCCACCATTGGGAGGAGAGGCTGAAGGCGATTAGCTAGTAATTTGGCGTAAATGTTGACATCTACATTTATGAGGGACAACGGGCGTTACGAATCCAACTCGTCCTCATCCTTGTCTGGCTTTAATAGTGCAATAATTAGCACTTCTCGCATGGAAGTCGGAAGGATTTCCGCCTCCAAAGCTTCTTCGTAAACCGCATATAGATGCGGAGCGAGTTCGTCGGCATATGCTTTATAAAACGCAGTAGTGAGACCATCAGGTCCCGGGGCTTTGTTTAATGGGAGACTTCTGATAACCAACTTCATATCCTCAGCTGTCATGGAAAGGTCCATGTATTTCCTATGTGTATCATTGAACCATACCAAGGCAACAGAGTCAAGGAACTCCTGCATGCCCTCTGCGCATTTGGTGTTTGTGGCAGAATACAAATTTGAATAAAAGGAGTGAAACTAATTCAGAACGGCCAATTGACCTGTTACAGTGTCCCCATCGGGTTTCTTGATCGTGTGTATATAGGGTGGGGAGGTAGATTTACGAATCATTGTCGCAAGTGTACGACCAGGCCTGTCTCCCACTCCATAGCGCCGGGCTTCAGCAAATTTACCTAAAAATTTAAGCTCCCTTTGGGCTTCCTCAGCATAACCTAACAATTTCGCCTTTAGCTCTGTCGCTACCTGGGGACTATTCTCGCTACAGAAGCGCTGTTCCAGCACTTTAATCTGCGCCTCAATATCAGCTATGGTTCCCCTAATGGCCTTCAGGACGCCAGCTTGTCTTGATATACACTTTCCCCTTATGACCACCTTGAATGCATCCCACAGCGTCGCAATCGTCGCCACCGAGCCAGCATTTAGGTTGAAATAGTCAGTAATGCCAGTTCTGATGTTTTCTTTAAATGCATCGTCTAAGAGGGCATGTTGTGGTAGTCTCCAACTAAAGTCCTTGGGAGGTAAATCCGGAAACTCCAGAGTCAGTAAGCTAGGGACGTGATCAGATTGTGAACGGGCAAGGTGGCGCATCTCCACTGTCCAAGCAGCCACATCCGGGGACACAAGCCAGCGTACAGCATTTACTGAACCAGGGAAAACCTCACCCTTTGTTAAACTTTGGAGAAAAATGTTGGTGTGTAAGAAACAAAAAAAAAGGAACGTTATTCTCCAAAAACGTAGACTATGCATTAATTTGTCGCATCCAATAAATTCCAGGCCGCTCAATGTCGAGTTTTATCAGATGCGATAATAAGTACATCTAAGTCTGCCCACTATAAACAAACCCCTATTAAAGGCATCACCGCACAATGCTGCTATTTTTAATTTCCAGTAAATATGTCATGCTTCTCCTCCCTAATTGTGATTTTGGCCAATGTTTGAACAACATCACTGGTTTTATTTTAGTTTGTAAGTTAACTTGTTGTCATTAAAAAAGATTGGAGGAGGCCTTAGGAAATTGAAGTTTTGCTCAAAATGATAGGGTAACATTGTTTAAGTAACCGGCAAACTACTTGTTGCAAACCGCTGATTGAAACTGTGATTGCAATTTCTGGATACTTTCGAGAACCAGGCGCGCGCTTTATTGAAGAAAATGTATGCAAATTAATACGCGTTTGCATTTCATTGCCATTTAGGCAATGCAAATTAAACAGAAAATCAGTTACAAAGTTCAGAAAAAACTGAGACTCAACAATGATTGAATTACTGCTTTACATTACATTATGACAAACTGTAAACACTTCAGAGCTCTCTTGACTAAAACCCAAATAACCATGTGAAAACTAACAATCTTTTTGATTAAAGAACAAAAACGAAAGCTGCATCAGCGCGATTGTCATTATTTGTTTGCACATAAATATTGTGCCATCTTAGTGTGCAAAAGATCGAAGTTGTATAAAACTTTGAAGAAAAGCTCGATTTGCATTAGTCATGTCGGCAAAGGCAACATCCCACTGCCTCAAATTTGTTTTAACCATAGAGGCTGTTTTTCTTAAGATGGTGGTATTCCAAACTCCAAAACCTTCAGGGTCTCATTTTTGAAAACGTTTGCATCACTGCAATAAAAAAGTGATGCAACAGTTTTCGCTGCATCCTCCTGGCAACACGATTGATGCGCCACATTTAATGTATGGCGCTCCATGTCACAAGGAATAACAGATACATCAGGAACCCTGGCATATTTGGCAGCGCAAAAGTCACACATTGCTGCAGTTGTGTCGCACGCATTCCACAACTCTAACAACAACTGCGGTAGGCCAAATTCCATTGCACTGTGTCACCCTTACGTCCATGAACAAGGCGTGAGGTTTTGATGCAGTGGCGTCCTAGAAGTGTCGCAGTGAAATCTCATAAATTTCACAGCCACACTCCTAGGACCCTTTTTTACGTGGGAACGCCCTCCCGGCATACATTATACCTGATGCAGGTACAATGTGGTGCAGGGCTTTACAAGCTAGATGTGTAACCTTGTAAATATGGCGCAACGTGGTGCATTGTTTATGCTGCAGCTAGGTCACGAAAGTAACTCAACGGCGGTGCAAAAGTGAAGCAAGGCTGTCATAAATAAGGACCTCAATTTTCCTAAATAAAGCAGGATTTGATTCTGTTAAGGCTTGTTAGAACTGGGGGTCTCTAGTTGGCAGAGGTAGGTACCACTGTCGGAATATAGACCCTTGCTTCTAGTCAGGGTAAGAAGGATACACTCTTCAGATAACCCCTGCTCACCCACTTGGTAGCTTGGCACGAGCAGTCAGGCTTATTGAAGGCAATGTGCAAAGTATTTGTACCAACACTCACAGTAACACAGTGAAAACATCACAAACTGACTCCACAACAGTTTAAAAAAAATCAAGGTATTTTAATCTAAACTACACAAGACCAAAACGACAAAAATCCAACAAACACAGTTCAAGAATATGGTTTCAAAAGAGGTCTTAAGGTTGCGTTAAAATAATCCACAGTTGCGTCACGTTTTAGCCAACAGTACCTTTAGACACTACAAAAGTTCCAAGTGAAAGCTGTAGCGTTGAAAAGCAAGCGTTGCGTCACTCCTGAGACCCTGGTGAGGCGATGTGACAACCCCGCTGGACGTAGCGGGCGTGATGCGGTGACTCCGGTCTGTATGGGGAGGGATTCGATACCTTGCGTGGATTCCGGTGCACAGGTATCGGTGGAAGCGGCTCGCAAAAGGTATGATGCAACGATCTTCGGGGCGGCGATGTCGATGCCCACCCACTCGAAAGGGGTGCTCACCAAAGGAAAGGGCTGGAGGGGTGCCTTGCACTTCCCTCCGCTCTTGCCATTGGCCTGACATGTTTGTCAAGATCTACAAAATGTCCCGACGTGCTTCTTCATCTGGGGCCCGAAGAAGTGGGTGAGAAGTCTTTGGAAGGTCTTGTCTTACCCGGATGTCCTGCGAGAGGCACGTCATGAGCCAGACCCATTAGGAAGTTCCTGAAGCGCTCAGGTACCACCAGCACAAGGACTGCACTGGGCTCAGTGAACTTAGGCTCACTATACAACAACTCATCCTCCCAGTAATTGAGATGATCCCTGGACTCTCCTCCTGCTGCCTGGTCTGCAGCCTGTTGCCGCACACCAATGAGGGAAGGGCACTCTTTCTGCGCCTTGCAGAATTCCTCCCTGGAGGGGCCCCCTTCTTGCTGCCAATGGGTCAGCTCAGGTAGGTCCCCCAGTTCGGCCACTTGTTTCCCGGTAGGCTCCAGGGCATCCCCCTCAGGTTCTGCTTCTTCCTGGCCCGTGGGAACAGCTGGGGCAAGTTTCCCATGCCCCCTGCCTCCTCCTCTCCTGGCAGATTCCTGGGCCACTGTTTCAGGCTCCAGTTCTACTGAATCACCCTTACTGGCTGCCATAGCCTGCGTGGTCACGCAGATCCACGCAGGCAAACCCAACATCTCCAGATGAGTCTGGTGTTCCACATCCTTCCATTGGGAACTCTCCAGGTCATTACCTAGCAGACAATCTACAGGCAAAGCTTCACTTACAAGAACTTCGAAGAGACCAGAGACCCCCTCCACTCAAAGGGAACACACGCCACCTTGCAGAGGCGCACTGAGCTGTCAGCTGCAACTACTGGGCGGAGTACATTGGGAATGACCTGCTCTTCAGACACCCACTGACACCTCACAGATGTCACACTGGCTCCTGTGTCTCTCTGAGCTTCTACCTCCCTCCCATTGATGGTCACATTCTGCCCGTATTTCTTAGTATTAAGGGGCAGAGAGGTATCCTGGACCATCTCTTGGTCTCCTAGAGAGAAAAGGGTCATGACTGCTAATCCCTCCTTCCCACTGGAAATCAAATCCCCTCCCAAAGCTACACTTGCTAACCCTGGGGCTGGAGCACAAGTGGGTCCTGGAGATTTCTTAGGGCACCTATTGATAACATGTCCCATCTCATTGCAGTGATAGCAGGTAGGGGGACCTCTGTTATACCCTTCTGACCTAAAGGGGCCAGGGCTGCTTGGGTTTGGGGGATTGGGACTCCTTTCCCTGGGAACTTTTTGGGGCCCTTGAGAGAACTCCTTTTGGTTACCCTTGTTCCCCACCACTCTTTTGCTGGGGACCATGCCCACCTTTGGTTGTGGTACCCACAATTCCTCTGTGGACCCTGGTACCTAGTCCAGCGGTTCGCCTCCTTAGCAAGCTCAATGGGGTCTATCAGCTTGCTGTCTAAAAGATGCTGGCGCAGCTCTGGAACACAAAGACTACTCAAGTGCTCCTTACTAATCAAATGCAACAACCCCTTATAATCAGTTACTTTGCTGCCCTTCATCCAACCTTCCAGTGCACATGAGTACAAATTTGCACACTCCATCCAAGTCTCAGCCTCTCTCTTCTTATAGTTCCTAAACTGCAGTCTGTACTGCTCTGGAGTAAGTCCATACCTGAGACATAGGGCCTCCTTCATATTCGGGTTGGTCATGACACCTGCTAACTCTAAGGGCTCTAGAGCACTCCTCCTAGAAGCCTCAAAATATTTCCACAGGCCCGCCCCCAATGCTGTTCAGGCACACCATTCATCCTCAATGCAATTTCAAAAGAAGTAAACCAGGCATAAATATCCTCACTCCTATTGTAGTTCTGTACTAAATCCTTGGTAATATATGCCCCCTGGCACTGGCTGTGCGCTGCCACCATTTGAACTGGAATCCACCTGCTTGGCCTTGATATCCAGTTCCCTCATGCTCAACTCATGAGCCAAAAGCAATTTCTTTTCCTCCAGGGCATGGGCATTTTTGTTCTCCTCCGCCACCCTTTCTCTCTCCTCTGCCACTCTTTCTCTATCTTTTTCCATTTCCATTGGCTTCATCTTTCACCTCATGACTTCCAAGTCATAGTCTCTTACTCTTTGATTCTCTTCTAACTCCTCTGGGGTCAGACCCCTGCTGGAATGGTTGCTGCCAGGTCCTGAACCGGATTGCCCACTGGCAATTCATGGGGTTGAAACCTATCCCACTTGCACCATTTCCTTCTTGGGCCTCCCACCAGGCATTCAAGATTCTCTGCAACTCATCCTTCCTGTAGTTGCTTTTTATGGGGCACTCAAACTTGTGGCAGAATTGCTGCAGCTCTGCATAGGAATACAAATCCCCAATGACAAACTCCAATTCTGCTACCACACTGGGTGCCTTTGAGGAGTTACTCAAAAATAGAACCAACAAAAAATCTCAACCCTAGTATGCAGTGGCGTGGTAGACTGCACTCGCTAGTAATGTACACCAGTCACTGTGGGTTTAGTACAAATGCAAGTTCAAATCCCACCGCTGACCAACAATGTTAGAACTGGGGGTCTCTAGTTGGCAGAGGTAGGTACCACTGTCGAAATAGGGGCCCTTGCTTCTAGTAAGGGTAAGAAGGATACACTCTTCTCTTAAGATAACCCCTGCTCACACCCTTGGTAGCTTGGCACGAGCAGTCATTGAAGACAATGTGCAAAGTATTTGTACCAACACTCACAGTAACACAGTGAAAACACCACAAACTGCCTCTATAACAGTTTAGAAAAATAAAGGTATTTTAATCTAAACTACACAAGTCCAAAACGACAAAAATTCAACATACACAGTTCAAGAATATGGTTTCAAAAGAGTTCTTAAGGTTGCGTTAAAATAATCCACAGTTGTGTCACGTTTTAGCCAATAATACTTTTAGATGCAACAAAAGTTCCAAGTGAAAGCTGCAGCATTGAAAAGCAAGCGATGCGTCACTCCTGAGACCCTGGTGAGGCGATGTGACAACCCCGCTTGATGTAGCGGGCGTGTTGCGGTGACACCGGTCTGTATGGGGAGGGATGAGATATCTTGCGTGGATTCCGGTGCACAGGTTTTGGTGGAAGCGGCTCGCAAAATGTACGATGCAACGATCTTCGGGCGGCGACGATCTCTGGTGCGGCGACGATGCGCGGCTCAGCGTCGATCTTCTACTCTCGCGGCCCCTCGATGCTATGGCTCTGCAACAACTCTCGCAGCGACATGATGCGGTCCGCAAGCAAGCAATGCAACTATCTCACCCAGTGACGACAGGCTCTGCGACGATACTCGCAGCGATGGTAATCTTCCCGCACCGGACTGGTGCGTCCCGCAAGCGAAGGATGTGACGACTCTGGCAGCGGCAACAGGCGCTGCTAAAATCTCGATCTTCGCGGCTGCGGGAATTTCCTCGCACTGACGGGGATGCGTTCCGCAAGCGAGCGTTGCGTTAAAACTTGCAGAAAGTCTTTAAAATCTTGGCTTCCAGCTTCCAAACACAGGTACAACATCCTGAGGCACCACAACTGTCCCAAGCACTCTAGGAAGGATAGAACTCTCTCACCACAGTTCAGGGAAGCTGGGGGTAAAGTCCCTTTGTTCCAGGGAGCCAGCTCTTCTCAGGCCCTTGGAGATTCCTTCAAGCAAGGGAACACATCACAAAGCAAAGTCCTTCCCCTCTCCTTGGCAGCAAAGCAACTGCAAGTCATTCCAGCAAAGCAACAGCAGGACAGCTTCCTTCTTCAGTCTTCCAGATTTCTCCTTGGCAGAGGTTCCTTCTTGATTCCAGGATGATCTAATTTTCTGTAGTCAGGGATCTTGTACTTATACCCCTAAAAGTCTTTGTTCCCTTTGTGAAGGAGGGTTCTGAGCCCGGTCTGAACCAGTTCTGGGTGTTTCTTGAGCACTTTGTTTTCCTGGCTTCTCCTTTCCTTTCAGAGAGAGGGTAAAAACGTTATTGTTTAGTTAATTAAAACCATAACAAAAATGAACATGGAAGACATTTTAGCATTACAGTGAAATCAATTAAATTTCTGCATCGTACAGTTTAAATTGCAAAAGTTAAAATGATGCTGGTAGGAACTGTGTCCAATTGTTTGTCTTTAAAATAGTTAATAAAACTGAGCATCTTATTTTAAAATATCAAGAGCTTTCAGCCGCTTTTCAAAGGCTATCAAGAATTTTATAAATTTGCAATTAATTATTGGGTCGGTTGAGTCTAAAGCACCAATAATTGCAGATCTACAGGTGCGTAGACCTTTGGCCTTAAAAATGTTCTTTAGAAAAAGTGTTCGCTCCTGGGTCAGTGATTTGCAATGGCATATAATGTGGATTATATCTTCTTTTATAGTGCCACATAGTCGGCAGGTGTTTGCTTCTGAGCGTTTCCAGACAGGTCCATCAGCCACAGTTGGTGGATTACCGAATCTCACTGCCATCAGCCTTTTTTTTATAAACACAGAGTATGTTGATGCAAGGTAGGTAGCCGGGATGAGATTGTTATAGCTGTTAATCACGGTCCAAGCATGAGATCGGGCTGCAAAGATGGCTTTATCCGTGATTAATGAATGGAATTTGGCCGCTTTTTTTAGGACCTGTTTAAAGGACGTGAATGGTAGATTTTTTTCCCACAAGGTTACCATGCATGTTTGCTCCAAAGCGCCTGTCAGATATTTGTTTGCGGCAGAATTTTGTTGATTTTGTAATTCCTGCCATAACAAGCTGTCCAAGGTGTTATTTGTAGAGTTCAGTTTAATTCTATACCATACTCTAATACTTGTGTAGAGTCTTCCGAGTGTCTCGTTCATCAGGCCAAATTCTAAACGCGTCTGGGCAGGAGAAGATGAACTTGGAAGTTGCAAGACCTTCTTGTAGATTTTTGCAGTAAGGCTGTTTAAAGTAATATCATCCTTGCCCTGCATAGCTATGCTTGCGTAGGATAGTGTAGGAAGTACTTTGGTTGCCATTACTGTTAGTAGAGGTTTCAGTGAGGGGCCTTGCAGCTTTTTTGCCAATGAGCTAAGTGCAAAAATTAGTGCTCCGGCTCTCTGCTTCATATAGTTTTTTTGGGCGTTCAGGGTGAGCTTGTCATCGAGATAGTATCCTAAGTATTTATAGTCTGTGACTCTTTCAAGTGATTTTCCCTCAAATGATATGTTAAGTTTCACAGTACGATGATTGGTTATTGACATAGTTTTTGTCTTAGATAAATTCAGAGTCAGGTTATTTGCCTTCAGAAATTGTGATGTTACTGACAGTAACCTGGACAGGCCCACTTTTGTTTGGCTCAAAAGAACGATGTCATCAGCATAAGCCAGATGGGTAAGATGACGGTTGCCAAGTTTTGGTGCATGCGCATTACAAATGTTTAAAGTTCCTGACAGGTCTGATATGAATAGATTAAAAAGCTGTGGTGCTAAGACGCAGCCCTGTTTTAAGCCAATCGATGTGTATACTTTTCTTGATAGATGTAATCCATCCCCTAACTTGATTTGTGTCCAAGTATCTGTGTAGAATAGGAGTAGCCCCCTCAGTACTTTCTCGGGAATGGCCCAGGCTTTCAGCTTCGCCCATAATAGCTTGCGGTCAACGCTATCGAAGGCCGCCTTCAGGTCGATAAAACAGAGATTCAGGTCCTGCTTCGAGCGCTGGCATTTTTCCGCTATCATTGTTATTGTTAGTATATTAGACGTAGTTCCGATACCCGCTCTAAAGCCAGTTTGATTTATTGGAATTATTGCTTTATCGTCTGCCCAATTTACCAGGTCTTTTAAAAGGAGAGAGGCAAAGTATTTGGCTTCGATGTCCTGGAGTGTTATTAGGCGGTAATTTAAAGGGTTTGCCCTGTCTCCACCTTTGTGTATTGGGGTGATGATAGAGCCTTTCCAGCTTTCTGGGATGCGATTATACCTTTGAACGTCTTTCAGAGAGAGGGGCAGCGTCGCCAGCCGCCCAGCAGGAGGTGGAGCCAGCATTGTGGAAGGCAGGCACAGCGCTATTGAGGCCCAGGTGCTATCCCCTCCCACCACTCAAGATGCAGATGCAATCATTCAGCCTGGGCTGACTCATCCAGCCTCCTGGGGGCTCCCCTGCTCCTGTCAATTTCAAACCAGACAGTCAATTCACAAGCAGGCCAAAGCACACAGAAAGGTCAGACAAGAGAACAGCAACTTTCTTAAAGTGCTGTTCTCAAACACAGGATTTAAAAAACACCTTTCCTAAAAGATGTGTTAATGAATTCTGAGTTCAGGGATACCAGACTTTTATGTCCTACCTTGCTCCCATGGGAAGATATGCTGGTAGCCACTGCAGCCAGCATTCCCCATGATAGCCTATGAGCAATGTGGCCTTACAATAGTAAAAAACGCAAACGGCTGTCATTCACTACAAGAGCATGTCACCTGCACTAGTACATGCTCTACCTTTCACATACACGGCACCCTGCCCAAGGGGGTACCTTGGGCCTTCCATAGGGGTGACCAATGTGCACAGAAAGGGACGGGTTAGGCCTGGTCAGTGGTGACACTGACCAGGTGGACATGGAAGTTCACAGACCGCACACAGGCACTGCGGTGGCAGTCCTGAGACACCATTTTGGGCTACTCATGTGGGTGGCACAATCAGTGCTGCAGGCCCACTAGTAGCATTTGTATCACCAGCCCTGGCACACTCAGTGCTCTTTACTAGGGACTTCTTGGTGATACAAATATGTAAATCATGGATAATCAATTACAATCACAATTTACACAGGGAGCACTTGCACTTTGACACTGATCAGCAGTGGCAAAGTGCCCAAAGCATCTAAAGCAGCAAAAACGAAATCCAGCACAGCGTCACAAATACAGGCGGCAGAGGCAAAAAGACAGGGGAAACCACACCAATGATGTTAGGTCTAACAAGGCTCATGAAGGAGTGGTCAAGTTACTGAGACAATTGAAAGAAGAGCCTCCCCTTTGCAATCAATTATGCATTATTTAAATAAAATATACAAGTATTAGAATCATTGTGTATGAGTATATTACTGTATATTGTTTCAAACACTTTGGGGCCCATTATGATGTTGGGCGGATTGCCCCCGGCAGGCTGGCGGTGGCTACCGCCAGTCTGGCGGGGGCAATCCGCTCGACATCCGCATTTGTTTTCCCCCCGCCATATTAGTATGGCGGGGGGGGGCCTCGGCGGACGGAAAGACCGTCCGCCGCTTTTCCGTCCCGGTCGCCTTGCGGTCGGGGCGGAAAAGGAATAATATGGTGGCGGTGTCTATCAGACACCGCCAACCATATTATGATGGGCAATTGTGGATGCCTTTCCGTGGCGGCAGCGCTGCCACGGAAAGGCATGCGGAGAATCCCCGCGGGGCCCGTTGCGGGCCCCCAGGGACTCCGGAAGGGTAGGGGGGTGCACATGGGGGGCATTTATGGTACCCCCCAGCAGTTCCATGCACAGCATGGCATGAACCGCGCGGTGCCTGCCATGCTGTGCATGGAAGTGCACAGCATGCTTTGCTGCCATTGTGGTGGGCGGTGCTAAGTGCACTGCCCGCCACAATGGTGGGAATGCGGGATGCGCCTGCCACTGTGGCCGGGCGCATCCTAATGCTGCCGACGGGACCCCCCCTTATGGCGGACGGTCCCTACTACCGCAAGGATGGCGGGCGGGCAACGTCCGCCCGCCATCCTAATGAGGCCCTTTGTTTGTTCTCAGCACTTTGCATCACATTACATGGATATACATAAACAATTGACATACAAAAATGGAAGGAGTAAATCAAACAAGAAATCAAAAAAATTAACATAACATTACAGTGTCTACTGATTGATAAAGAAGATCAGTCCTTCTTTAGATCTGTCTTGTTTATAATATATGGGATTCCCAGAAAGAGGTGATTTCATTCCACATGTCCCTAAAAGTTCAGTTAAGTAGTGACCTTTCACTTAAAAAATGGTGTGAATGTCCTATTTTGAAAAAAATCTTTTTATTACATTCTCCATTCTCACATGTTATAAACGTTACAACATGTACATGCCTCGTACTTTTTTCTAGTAGTGGTGTTTTAAAGCTTCTGGAAATTACTTTAGATTCAGCAGACATTTAAAATAAAACGTTACCCTTTAAATTGTATAACATGTCCAAATTATTTCACATCAGGAATAGAATTGCATTATTACAGAATAACAACTTTAAAAAATAGCAGATGTAAGAAAGGGAGGAGCAGTCAGTGTGAACATTACATACGACAGACGGGGGGGATGGGGTGTTGGTGACCGGATAATTCCCAGCTGCCTACAGGGGTCAGGGTCTCTCCTTGGCGAGTCAGCGACAGACAGCAGAGCAGTCAGGAAGTAAGCTAGGATGGCCTGCCAACATGCTTCAAGAAGGTATTTGCGCAAACCCTTCGTATGTTCCCTGTGAAGGGCAGTGCCCAGAGCCCGAGCCCAAGCTTGCATGGATTGTTCCCAGGCAGCGACCGTTGGAGGAGCAGGTGACTTCCATCAGCGTGTAATCACGAGCTTGGCTGGGAGAAGCCGCAAATCAATGAAGTGGTTAGTGGCTTCGTATTTCTTACCCCTACGGGCAGGCCCAGGAGTCCCACCTCTCATGTATGTACTGTGGATTTCCCCGTACAGTTTGATAAATGTGTGTTCACACCCAGCCAGATGAGGTGAAGGGACGGGCAGACCCAAAGCATGTGTGTAAGATCTGCTTCAGGCATGGGTCATGGGGACAAACAGTGACTGTGCGATGATAGCATTGATGTACCTTGTCTAGGGTGAGATAAGTGTTATAATCTACTGCTGCATTTCCCTTCTCTATGGTTCTCCTCTCTACTGCTCAGCCAGTGTGAGTGTTGGTGTGCCTGAAGATGTTTAGATTGTTGGATGTATGATGATGTCATGGAATGTTGGGTGCTTGGTGAGCTGTGGAGTGTCAGTTGGTGTGTGCAGGCTGAGCAGGGTAGAGGCTGCTCCTGGTGGGGCATCATATGGACTTACCATCTTCCTATGGATATTGATGTAATTATCTTATCAATAAATCTAATGAATATATCTACTCATCATCTGGTCTCTAAGGACTATCTTATTTACAATACTGGCAACGAGGTAAAAGAAACTGCGTATTGGTGAAGGATTACCCTGGATTACCCTGGAACTAAGGACTGGAACTACGGACTTGATTATCTACAGGAACTGATGAACAATACTTTCAAGAAAGAAGATTACAAAAAGCTACGCTCTGGTAAGCCCCACCAGTGTCCTTTGTCAACAGGACAGCCTGCAGACCAGAGCGTTTGATGTTTGTTTGACTTTCCAGTGACTTGTGAACTAAAGTGTCTGCCTGTGTGCAATTCGCTGAAATTTGGAAATTGGTGCTGTTACGAACCTTTCCATTGTCTGTTGTTCTTTGGACATTCTACTGCCCAAGGTGTTTCACACCTTCGTGATGACTGCGCAGTTAAATTGAATTGGCAGCTGATTCATGTAGTGCTTGTGTGTTTGTGACCTTAGCCTGAGGGAGTCTACATGAGCGTGCATCGGACATCAGCTGTGGACAAGTGGAGGCACAGTTTTTCTGCAAGGATAGTCAATGGTGAGCAAGCGAGTGAGCACAGTTTGTGTCACATTGTGTGGTCTGCACACAATTCGTGGTGCCGCCCTGCTGTTACATTGAAGGATACTTCAGTGTGTTCTGCGCATTCGCAGCGTGTTTTGGCAGAAGCTGAACTGTAATTTCCTGGCGAGAGGACATTTCACTTTGTTGACTCACCGTTTGTGGTGTCAGTGATGGTTGGCCAGCAGAGCTCTTCTCTGTTCCCCTGCTGGCATCCTATTGATGACGTTGTTGAAATTCATCGGCGTGTTGGTGAGGGTGATTCTTGTGACGTCGGATGACAGAAGTGTTTACCAGGGTCACGTTAAACGTGTAAACGTGACCCATCTCCTTTGGAAAACGACGCTAAACGACGCTGTGGCGGCCATCTTAGCACCTTGGGAAGTATCCTTTTGTTTTGTTGAGGATCGCGACGTTTGGGATTACTGTTCTATGGACATCGAGTCATTTGGTATTCCAACTTTATTCATGATGTCTATCAGTCCCTTTGTCATTTGGTTTTGTCAACAGATGATGCAATTCTTTTTGTTAATTGACAGTGGATTTATCGGGTCCTTGTTGGTACCGTCACTCGACACTGGACTTTGTGGGGTTTTACCTTGTGGGCTGTTAGGAGCCACTGTTAAGGACTTTATGCTGGGAGATTTCGGGTGAGGACACCCTCGCTTAAGGATGGTCGTCAGTAGTTACACTAACGCAGGATGTTATTTGGAACATTGTCGTCATGACTGGGACTGTGGTACTGGTGGTGCAATTGCATGCATTTGGAAACACTGGATCTGGCCTGTACCACATGGACTTTGGGTGAGAGCCTACAAGGATTTTCGGGTGAGAAATCGCTCACTGATCGTAGACTACGGTGACCACGTTTATTGTTTTAATTTGTTATGTTACTGTTGCTTTGTTCTATTTACAACTGGGTGTTTACAATGTTGTAATGGGGGCATGTTGCAGTTGTTGCAGGTTCTTTCTGTTTGTTTTTGAATTTATATGGAAAGAGAGGAGGAGAGTGTGTGTTGTTTTTATTGTCTTTGCTTGCATACTTCGTTAGGTGCGGTTTTCCGTTATGGGTTGCCCTGAGTTTGGGGTGTATTGCTCATCACTGGTTTTCCTGTGTTCTTTGGTTTGCCAGCCACTTGTTGTGGGTATGGATTCACATTTTGTGTATTATGGATTCACATTTAGTGTGTTACCTGCATGACATTAGCTTGTCGATTTTCTTCACTGTTGTATTGGGTGGGTTTACACTCACTGGTTGGATTATAAGAGTGTTTGGTTATTGTGATTTGGACTGCGTATGAGAAAACACCTTCACTTGAAGTTTCACTGTGTGCACACTCACTGTTTGGTTTGTGGGTGAATGGTTTTCCTGATTGGTTGTTGTGGTTTGGGCTGCATAGAGTAAACACCTTCACTTAAGGTTTCTCTGCGTGCACACTCACTGTTTGATTTGTGGGTGAATGGTTTTTCTTGTTTGGTTATTGTGGTTTGGACTGCGTAGAGTAAACACTTCCTCTTGAAGCTTCTCTGCGTGTACACTCACTGTTTGGTTTGTGGGTGAATGTTTTTCCTGTAACTTTCTTTTTAGTTTTGTCCCAGATAAGACTGTGTTGCAGATGACACTTTCTTGCGAGATTTCTCTGCTTCTTACTTATGAAATGTTTGACTTGAAGCAATTTGGGTTTTACCTGGTTATGAGTCTTTTTGAGGTTTTTCTGGTTTTACTTATGTAATGTTGGTTTGATTATTCTAATACTGTCTAAGTTTAATGTTTTCCGGGAACTCTTTTATTGTGATTCAAGGTGTGTGATTTCATTGGCATTTTGAATTGTCATGCATTTTCATTTATGTTATATGTACTTGATTCATTTGCTCAGTGTATTTTCATGCATCTTTTATTATCCTTTATTGTGTTTGGTTTCCTTAGGGAGGGGGATGTAGGAAGATGGTAAGTCCATATGATGCCCCACCAGGATCAGCCTCTACCCTGCTCAGCCTGCACACACCAACAGACACTCCACAGCTCACCAAGCACCCAACATTCCATGACATCATCATAAATCCAACAATCTAAACATCTTCAGGCACACCAACACTCACACTGGCTGAGCAGTAGAGAAGAGAACCATAGAGAAGGGAAATGCAGCAGTAGATTATAACACATCCCCCTCCCTATGGAAACCAAACACAAAGAAGAAGAATAAAAGATGCATGAAATTACACTGAGCAAATGAATCAAGTACATATAACACAAATGAAAATGCACGACAATCCAAAATGCCAATGAAATCACAGACCTTGAATCACAAAGAAAGAGTTCCCAGAACACATTAAACTTAGACAGTATAATATTCAATCCAACATAACACAGGTAAAACCAAAAAACAACAAAGACTCATAACCAGGTAAAACCAAAAATTGTTCAACACAAACATTTAATAAGTAAGAAACAGAGAAAACCCACAAGAAAGTATCATCTGCAACACAATCTTATCCAGGATAGCACTTAAAGAAAGTACAGGAAAAACCATTCACCCACAAACCAAACAGTGAGTGTACACGCGGAGAAACCTCACGTGAAGGTGTTAACTCTACGCAGACCAAACCACAATACTCAACCAGGAAAACCATTCACCCACAAACCAAATAGTGAGTACACACGCAGAGAAACTTCATGTGAAGGTGTGTACTCTACGCAGACCAACATAAAACATACACTCACCCAATCCAAAAGTGAGATAAATCGACAAACTAATGTCAACCAGGATAAAACACAAAATGTGAATAATAACACATAAAATGTGAATCCATAACCACAAATAAGTGGTTGATAAACCAAAGGAAACAGGCAAAATTGGGATAAGTACTATACCCCCAAACTCAAGGCAACCCGTAACGGAAAACCACACCAACCTTAATATGAAGGCAAAAACAACAAAGACCATACACACAACCTCCTCTCCTTCCATATAGATTCATAAAAAGCAAACAGAAAGAACCTGTGACAAGTGCAACATGCCCCCATACAATACTGCAACACACTGTTATAAATAAGTAAAAACAACAGTAACACAACAAATTCAAACAATAAACGTAGTCACCGTTGTCTATGATCAGTAAGCGACTTCTCACCCGAAATCCTTGTTGCCTCTCACCCAAAGTCCATGTGGTACAGGCAGGAACCAGTGTTTCCAGATGCACGCAATTGCGCCGCAAGTACCACAGTCCCAGTCTTGACGACAACGTTCCAATAACATCTTGTTTTAGTGTGACTACCGAAGACCATCCTAGGCGAGGGTGTTCTCACCCAACATCTCTCAGCACAAAGTGTCCAGCAGTGGCACCTATCAGCCCACAAATTATAAACTCTGAAAGTCCAATGACAAGGGTCGGCACCAACAAGGACACGACAAACCCACCATCAATTGGCAAAGTCAAACGCTACATCCCTTGACAAGTACAAGTGAAGAGAAGTCGGATGGACATTGTGAATGAAAATGGAATGTCACTAGACTCAAAGACCATAAAACAGTAATCCAAGGCGTTTTTCCTTTTTAAAAAAACAAAAACATCGTGAACCTCAGAAAACTAGAAAGATCCTTCCCAAAGTGTTAAAATGGCCGCCACAACGTCGTCTGGCGTCGTTTTCTAAGGGAGATGGGTCTCGTTTTTACCCAAGAATCACCATCACCAACACGCTGAATGATTCCATCAACGTCATCAAAATGAACGCTAGCAGAGGAACAGAGAAGAGCTCCGCCAGCCAACCGTCACCGACTCCACAAACAGTGAGTTGACGAACAATGTAGGATACACTGGCCCATTAAAAATGTAAAGAGAAGTTGTCACAGTCAGAACACGCAGCAAGTGCGCAGACCCCGCTCCTTCCACCGGCAGATAAAAGCTGTGCTCTTCAGTAGTGAGAGTCTACTCACAAAAACAACAAAATCCCTCTGTGTGACACCCAGCTCTCAACCTTGCTTCGACACCCACAGCCAGCCTGCTTCACTCGTTTACAACACAAAGTGAAAACTCACCAGCTGCTGCCTCCGGTCACAGGTCAAAACTCCATTCTCGCAGCCAGTCCGCTTCACTCGTGAACACCACAAAGTGAAAACTCACCACTTGCTGCCTCAGGTCCCAGGTCAAATTTAACGGGCAGCAGGACAGCAGACCAAAAGAAACGGCAGTAAGACAGTCAGCATGTGATAGGCATAAAAGAAAATACAGGTAAAAAGCAAGGCTGATAAATCCAAATCTGATGTTCATAGGAAAGCCAGAAATCTTTAAACACTCTGGACTGCAGGCTGTCCTGTTGACTAAGGACACTGGTGGGGCTTACCAGAGCGTAGCTTTATTTTTCCTTTTTAACCTTCTTTCTTTAAAGTTCTGCTCATTAGTTCCTGTAGTTAATCAAGTCCTTAGTTCCAGGGTAATCCAGGGTAGTCCAGGTAATCCTTCACCAACACGTAGTTTCTTTTACCTCGTCGCCAGTATTGTAAATAAGATAGTCCTTTGTAGCCAAGTGTAGTGTAGATAAATATTGTAGATTTATTGTTAAGATAATAACATCAGTAAATCACAGGAAGATGGTAAGTCCAAGTGATGCCCCACCAGGAGCAGCCTCTGTCCTGCTCAGCCTGCACACTCCACAGCTCACCAAGCACCCAACATTCCATGACATCATCATCCATCCAACATTCTAGACATCTTCAGGCACACCAACACTCAAACTGGCTGAGCAGTAGAGAAGAGAAACATAGGCAAGGGGAAATGCAGCAATAGATTATAACAATAAGCGCTGTGGCTTATATAATATTGAATAAGGCAAAAGCGGGTATTGTGTAGGACTAGAGTGAATATTCTAGAATGGCTGCCCATTCTTTGTCTGCATAAGGGTGGAGCAAGTCCGTCTCCAGTGCTGGCGCAGAGGGGTAAGTGGAAGCGCTGCATGTATGCGCAAAGTGTTAGCAAGCCAGTGCCTATAATATCGCCGGTATGTAGCTTGGCGATATTATAGGCACATTTACCTATCAGAGGCGAGAGAGATGAGAATCATTATAATAACTGAAGGGAATGACATAAATGGTCTTCAATTTGTTTCAGATCTTACAAGTGATGGGAATAAGCCAATTAAACTATTGGGCGCTCCTTTCTGCAAGACTCATCAGAAAATATGAACGAAGGATTACAAATAAAGGTATTTAAGATTTGCTGGCCTGTAGTTTGGATCATATTTGTTCTAATTGATTTTATTTCCCTGCAGTTATCCCTTCAAAAATATGTAATCATTAGGAGATAATAATGGGTGAATATTATTTTATGTCATGAGAAACCAAAATGATCACGCTCTGTATTCAAACTCATGTGAAACCTTGATGTTTTGCATTTACAGTCTCTCTTGTAAAAAGGTTATTTTAAAGTGTTACATTTTGTGGTGACTTTTCAGGTTATTGCATTTTCCATAGTTTCTTGAGGTGAATCATTCATTAACTTGCTCATGGAACATTATTTCAGACTGAATCCTGTGTACTTTTTTGAATTGAATATTGCTGAATTTAACAAATGATTGTTTGTATGCTTATTGTTTATAGATCTACCTAATATGTTCCTATTATCCCATGGCCCTTTTTGTTTTGTCGACATACATACATACATAAACGTCTATAAATAGAATAAATAATTTTGCTGATTTTCAAATCTTTAAACTATTGAAACTAATTGGTGTTTAAATGTAATATAAATCTATTTCTGTATATATATATTGTATAACATCGGTCTTATCATTGTATATTTTTAAAGCCTCGAAGAAGTCTCGTGGAGACGAAACGCGCCGCGTCGGCTATGAACATGTATCAAGTTTTTAACAATTGAATGAAAATATCACCTATCAAAATAAAGAAACAAAAAAAGTTTTCAGAAATTCATTGGGCTTTGGGAATACATTTTTATGTTTTTTGTTTGATATTAGATTGTATTCTTAAAAACTGTATTACATTATTCTTTGACATTTGAAATATATTGGTATGTGCTGAGCATTTTTTGTTTATTGTATAACACTAAGTTGAGCAGGATAAAAGAAGGAGGGAGTATTGGATAGCTAATTTACACAGCTGTTGCTTAACTGCAAGGAATGAGTTCCGCTGGTGCTGCACCACCAGAGTAGGATCTGGAAATATCATGACCTGTGCATTGACAACTGCCAACACCAGGAGCTTGCAGGCCTCCTGCGGTCCCTATAGTGTAACAGGTTAATAACCATCAGTCTGGGGTTCGTCCCCGGCAGGGGTCTTGTCGCCGGGACTCGATGTGCCTATTCAAGAAGAAGGCTGACAAGCAGCCGGAGGGAGAATATTGCATAGCCAATGTTAGGCATAGGAGACCTATGTCACGTTTTTCAGTAGGCCTACAATGTGGATGTTGTTCCTGTTGGAGCAGCCCTGGCATCTTCAGCTCTCTCCTCAAAGTTACAAACTCTCTCCTGCAAGGCTCAGAAACCCTTCTCAGTATCATGGGCCTGCAGCTGTACTGTGGGGATTGCTTATTCTGCATTATGGAATTTTCCTGCAGAGTTGCAGTGATCTGCACGTCATAAGGTAAGGTCTGCAGCTACAGTAACTATCTTGTGCTCCAGAGAGACCCAGGAGTTCTCTATTGCCATCAGAAAATGTCTAGTTTACTTTCTAAGGATGTGGAGTTATTGATATGAGACGAAGGGTAAGCTCCCTCAGCCAAAGGCTGGGATGCAGTATTAGAGTGTGCAGGGGTGCTATTGGTACCAGAGTCCAGACGTCCCATGATGAGCAGCAAGTCCTGCAGCCAGTCGAATAAGCCAGGGGATGTAGAGAGATGGCCAGCTTGCGAGTGCCCAGAGGGTCGAATGGGACTCTGCAGCATGAGCAGCTCAGAGTACAACATTGAAATGAAGTCCCTTATTGGGCAATGTATGGTAAGGAGCAAAAAACAAAATAGGTGCCTAATATATGTTCTGAATAGGCTGAGCAATTCAAATGAAGGGGGTAAGAGGCAACGTCCAGTAGGTCCTGCTTGCAAGTTTGAACTCGCAACAGTTGTGCATTGTGAGCAGTCACAGAACTCTTGCCAGAGAGCAAGAATGTCCTGAGCGCTAGGCCCACAGACCCAAGCAGCATAGTGGTCACCCTCTGAACAGTAGTAGCACAGTAGTGAGGGGACCAGTCCAAAGCAACAGTGGCAGCCTACAAACTGTAATGGCAGGGACAGCATCAACTGGTTGTTCAGCTACCCATTTGGGGGAGGGTTAATACCTCTACCCTCAGTTAAATATGAGAACTACTCAACTCAACTTCACAGACAGTGAGAGAATAACAAGGTTTGTGGGGTCCAATGTCTGTCTGAGTCATAGGAGGAAGAAAGACGGAGGCCAAGCCCCCAAAAAGAGCGATCCCACCAGTGCGTTATATTTTCTGAGCAAGTTTCACGGACTGCTTAGTTTGGCGCTCATATCGGGACCGCTGCAATTCACGGCGGATTAACACTGCATCGAAGGTTGACCAACGGGCTACCTTCTGGATATAACCATCATTTGACCCATCCCCCTCCCCCCTGTCTTGATAAAGACCCGCCGCGACCACCAACTGGGGCGCAATTAGGGTCGAAACGTCGACGCTCTTTTCTGGCCAAGATAACTCCAGGAACTTGGACATTAACCATTTGCTTTCCTTGGAACATTTACCCTATAATACTGGCTTTATAACGACAGAAAACACTTCGTTTTTCCCTCCCCTTTCTCTCCCCCCTGTGGTTTTATTGTAAATACATGTTTTGTATATAAGTGTCACTATATGCATTGCACTAGTCACTTTGATCACCACAGTCACTATTCACGAATTTGAAGTATATATTGGTAATGTAGTGGAATGAAGTAATTCCAATATATTGTTTACCCTTGTTTTTAATATATATAAAAACTTTGCTTCAGAGAGGTTTTGCTTGTTTTGTGTTTTTGAGCTGTTCTCAGCCTTGCCTAAAGCAATATTGTTACCACCCAACAGAACCAATTGTTTGTTAATCAAAGCAACAGTGGCAGCCTACAAACTGTAATGGCAGGGACAGCATCAACTGGTTGTTCAGCTACCCATTTGGGGGAGGGTTAATACCTCTACCCTCAGTTAAATATGAGAACTACTCAACTCAACTTCACAGACAGTGAGAGAATAACAAGGTTTGTGGGGTCCAATGTCTGTCTGAGTCATAGGAGGAAGAAAGACGGAGGCCAAGCCCCCAAAAAGAGCGATCCCACCAGTGCGTTATACTTTCAGTTGACTGGGGCAGGTCCCATGTATAATGTGTGGGCTTTTGTAGTGCACGCCGTGCGCCCATGCACACATGTGCATACCTGGCGTGGCCGACAACACAGCAGTCCAGGGTCCAAGACCTCCTAGCACCGACATGAAAGGAGCCCCTTGTGAGACCTCTGTGACTTCTGGCGCTCGCCGCTGACTAGCCCCACATCCAGTACGGAGAAAGTGCCCAACGTTGTTTGCCTCTGCACGGCGAATTCAGGATCTCAGCACCCACACAAGGGCATGCTCATCAGGTCTTGATGCAGTGTGCAGCCGACCGCCTAGGCCACATCCCCTACTTGGCGCCAGCAAGAAGCAAAGACATCCTGAACTCCTACATATGATTGACAACTGAGTGAATCAGAGATCCACTTTGGAATACATATTAAGGTAATCAGTGAAGGATACAGTTAGATAAAGTCAACATCCACCACAAACAACTGCCAGAAATACTGAAGATGTCCCACATTTTCTTGTAGTGTCCAATAAGTTCTGAGTCCTGAGGATAACCCCCAAAACTGGTGCAATGTTCGAAAAGCATCAGCAGTGTTTAGAACCAGAGAGTGCATCTAACTAACTTCACTGGCATACAGGAAATAAGGCGACCGAATGGCATAATAGGCATATCCCTGTTAGCAGCTAGTCTTTTTAGAAATTGTCTAGGCACCATCTGGTTATGGCTCAATAGTATTAGTGAAATGTATGTAAGCTCCATTTGGGCTCTTAAATTCAGAACTGGGGTACAGCTGTCCGTTTTGTTGATACTCAATGCATTGTTGTGTATTTTTGCTGAAAACCATGTGATAATGGTGAGTTTAAAAAAAATTAATGTTTGGTGATTAGCATCAAAAAAGAAAGAGAAGGTAATGTACTCTTTTGCTATGTACTTTTGTAGATAACACTGTCTATGATTGTTTGCAGAGAAATTAATGAATGTTTTATGACTAAGATGAAAGTAAATGGTGATTGCAGTAATTCATTTGCATAACCATGAACTGAAGCATTGGTCCTTGGAAAAGATTGTTACCATTGGCATATGTACTTGTGTTAGTTTCTAGTGGCCTAGCCTTGCCATCTAAATTTTGGGCCAATCCCTTACCCCTTTTTTTGCAACTTTCTAAAATTACCATTTTCAAAATTGTAATTTAAAATCTGAATTTACCACTGAAGAGGATTTTTCATTACAATTTCATGATACTAAACATTAAATGTCTTTCTATTCCCAATCAAAAGTTACCACTTATTAAATGTAATTAGGCAACCCAATGTTATTCAACAAGACAAGTACTTTTCACTTCCAGGACATGTAAAACTTAGACATGTATGCCCAACCTTTTAACTATAAGGTACCATGCCCACTGGGCTACCTGGAGCCTACCGTAGGGGTGACTTATATGTAATAAAAGGGGATTTTAAGGCTTGACAAGGGAGTTATATTGCCAAGTTGAATTGGCAGTTTTAAACTGCATTCAGTCGGCAATGGCAGGTCTGGTGGAGGTTGTAAGGGGCTACTTAAGCTGGTGGGGCATTGAGTGCTGCAGGCCTCCTAGGAGCATTTAATTTGCAGGCCCTAGGTGTATTAGACCTATATAGTGTACCACTCTACAAGGGACTTATAAATACAATAAATGTGCTAATCAGGTGTAGGCCAATTTTACCAAGTTTAGAGGAATGAGCTCAAGCAATTTAGCACTGGTTAGCAGTGGTAAGGTGCACTGAGACCTCATTCCAACAAAACGATTTCAGTAAAAAACTGATTGAAAAATGCCAAGATTGGAAGTTAACCTGAAGAGAGGGCCAGGTCCAACACCACTCTTTTAAGACAAGGCACTTTCTAGTTAGGGTTTTTCATTCCAGTGCCAAGCCATTTTCCTTGGCTAATTAGGGTAATTCCCACTTAAGCCTTCATCACTTTTTTCCCAAAAGATATCCAGGTTGAATTTACATCCCTTTTCCCCTTCTGTTGGGGATTTGCAAAAGTATCTAGACTTTGTGGTTTCACGTGGAGGGTTCTGAGAAAATATCCTAAATATGGCAAATGTATGCTTTTTTTCAAAAAATGGGAAGAAATGCTGTGCAAGAAATTGGATATTGTTTCTGAAAATAGCATAAACAAAACATTTGGGGGTATATTACCAACGATTAGCGATATTTATCGCTAACTAGGCTTAGCAACGATTTGTTTAGCGCTAAACATCGCAGGAAATTATCGCTGAGATAACGTGCTATTAGCAACGTTTATATCCAAAGCGATACATTTTCCGGCGATAGCATGAATATCGCTGAGAATACAGCAATATTCACGCATTAGCGACGAAATGCTCTTAGCCATGTTACCTCCCATAGGATACATGGCTAAGAACTGGTCAGAGCAGGCGTTAGGTTTTGGAGATAGTGGGAATATTTCCATCGCTACGCCTGCCTTGCTACTAGGCAATAGCGACGTTAGCGACTGCTTTCAGTCGCTAACAGGTTGGGTACGCCCACTTTGCATGTCATTAGCGATAAATATCGCTGACATGCAAAGCGGGACCCAAACCGCTCGCTATCGCCTAAAAGCTGTCGCTAACTGCATTAGCGACAGCTTGCTAATAGAGCGATAGAATTATCGCCGCTTAGCGACCGAAAACGCCCGCTAAAGCGGCGATAATTGCCTATCGCCCTTTGGTAATATGCCCCTTGATGTGGTAAATTTGCCCTTAATGTAAACACTGTTTCAATAGTTTTTGCATTTTTCTAAGTGGTTGTCAATATTCACTATTTTTGAGGTTTCTGCCTACTTGCAAATTGAGTTGGGGAAGAAGTGTAAAACCCATGGGGTAACCTAGAAAACTATGCATTCCTGAAAGGTGGACAGAATTCAGAATTCTGCAAGAGGTTGATTGAGTAGATCAATCCTAAAAATAATTAAGTTTTGCAAAAAATAATGAAATTTAGTAAGAAAAAAAGAAATAGGTAGCAATGTATTGTGCCATGATGTCCAGTCTACAAAATGAGTATAATGTTTTTTTCTGGCAGACTCTTTGGTTTCAGAAGCATGTAGTCTCTGTCAGCTGTTCAAAAACTCACAGGGACTTATTTACAGAATGTCAGTTTAATTGACGTTCCCGTGGAGCACAGAGCAGTGTCATATCAACAAGGCCAGGTAAAGCCAGCCTGCATTTCATGGCCTTGTAGATATGGTGAGAGGCAATGCAGCGTTAAATCACACTGCGATGGAAGGCATGCCTTGGGTGTTACAGTAAAGGTTCCCATGTAAAACCCAGGGAGTACCTGGGAGGACCTGGCTTGGCAGCTCGGGCTGGACTGTTCCCATGGGGCACAGGCTCAAGACTGATTTGCATATGGCTGGGTTAAAACTGGAATGGCATGGTGAGCAAAAAAAACGATGGATTTAGGCCCACATCTCTGTACTGGGGTGAATGTATGACATTGTTCTGCATTCTGTCCATCAACTGTTGTTTTTGCATTTGTCACCCCGAGTTGGACGGGTATGCACAGGTGTGAGTCCCGTGCTCTCCAGGCCACTGGAATCAAGCTATCCTGGCTGATGAGGGCTGAAAGCCCGAAACCGGTCCTTGGATGCTTGTTTCCAATCCAGGGAGGACTGTTCCCATGGGTCACAGGGTCAAGACTGATTTGCATATGGCTGGGTTCAATCTGGAATGGCATGGTGAGCAACTAAATGATGGATTTAGGCCCAGATATTTGTATTGGGGTGAATGTATGACGTTGTTCTGCATTCTGTCCATCAACTGTTGTTTTTGCATGTAACACCCATGTCATTTGACACAATCCTAAATTTACAATGTTCTGTAAACCTGGGAATGCGTCAAAGCCTATGCCTCTCCAGGGGAGGTGTGGAGGTGTTCGTAATGAGGAGAATTATGTTATTTCTCCTCACTCTTTCCTCCTTCTATGTGTGCAGAGGAATACCTTTATTTCTCCTTGTTCTTTCCTCCTTCTGGTTGTGCTGTATTCAGCAGCACACATAGGAGCAAGATATCACCTACATTGATGGTTTTTGTGCAGGAAGGTGTTCCTTTCTGCACAGAAACAATATTTCCCACAATGCAGAAACCCTTGCACCATGGTGCCAAAGTGCTTTCTTTGGCGCATGGCAGCCAATTATTCGCCAGCACTGGGGAAGAGGACAGGAATGCATTGTATCTCATAGATACGGTGCATTCCTGCCCTTCTCTTTTGATGTAGGGCAGTGCAGCAGGAAGGCTTGAGGCGCTGCTCTATACCAAAAATTTGTAAATGAGGCCCACAATGCCTAGTGCCATCAACCGAACGAAGGTAAAATCTGATACATGAAAAAGGGTATGTAATAAAGCTATTTATTTTTTAAAAAGGGTCGAGGAATAGGAGTTTAGAAATAGTCATTATTTGTACCACAAATTGAGGTAACCTACACCATCATGTGATTCAGAAGGCATTTGACAAAATTAGGTTTTTTTTGTACAGTGACTTACATTTGGAAGGAGGGGAATTCAATAGATTATATTGAAAGTTCTAGTAGTCTGCAGTTCAATACTGCGCCTGATGAAGGGGCTAGCCCCCAACATGTCTGAGGAGACCCATCGTACAGTAAAGGAAGGCCCTAAAACACAACATAGCAAGTTCAAGATGTTTTTTTTGAAATACTTTCATTCTTAGCATGAAGGTAGTTGCAATATTCTTGCCAGAGTTGGAGGGCACCTGGAGTAACATGCCTACCCCTGATATTTTTTTAAATTAGAAACCTGAAGGAGTTCTGGGTGGTGTGGTTTATATGGATACTGTAGGAAGATGCCTCTTTGTGCACGATGACCCCCAATTATTTGGGACTGTTTCTGCTAGTTTTGTTTTACTCTCTGCACTGGCACTCTACTAACCAGGCCCCGGTGCATGTGCTTTGACCCCTAAAACATGTCCAACTTGGCCCTACTCCACATGGGAACAAAATGCAGAATATGACTACAGGCCTGTTACTACTAACTTGGCTGTGTGGGTTTCAACTGCAAATTCAAATGGTCAAAATAGCCTTTTTTGACAGGCCTAAACCCTCCTTCTGAATAATATTAAGTTATCACTAAGTAATCCTTAATTCCCCATAAAAACAGGGTGCATAATATTTAAAAGTAGGACATGTGGAAGGTTAGTGTAAAACATTTCGGAAGAGAAAAGGCCCAAAAACTATTTTTATTGTAGCAGGGTTAGCTGTTCCCTAGGAGATCATTGGGAGTTAATATTAAAACCAAATAAGGACATCTCCACCTAGGAATCAGATAAAAGGTTACTTATTAGACTTTTTAACATATTTATTACAAATCCATTTCATTGTAATATTGGATGTGTACCTAATATTTTAAAGAAGGTACATTTACAAATATTCACCCTTTTCCTACCTAATGCTTATAGAAGCCCATTTACATGAGCTCACACTGTCACTCAGTAGCTGAATAATTCTTGATGAGGTGTGAACATGTCAGATAGCTGAGAAAAAGGCCTGGCGTGTCAGGAGATGTTCTGTTTGTTCGACAGGAAATCCATCTGGACAAAGAGTCCTACGCTGTCACAGGTAGATGTAGCTAACCTCTAGGAGCACATCTTCCTTTGCTCTTCTAGCCAGCCAGGAACTAATCCCAGTGGGAGAGGAGCTTCCCCCAGAACTAGAGAAGAGGGGTTGCTTATTTCCCTGGCCATACTGCTAGGGTGGGTAGAGGAGCTCTGCACAAGGGAACAACGGTGCTTCCATCATGGTTTTAAGTAAAGAGCACTGTGGGATAGTTTGTAGTAGGTTACAGAGCGATTGCTGCAAAAGTGGGTTGAGTTATTCCCTGGGAAACTTTTCCTTCTTAGTTACGGAGGGCACAGGAGTGACCCCCATCAATAGGCTAGTGTCAAGTATAAATTTGGATTCTATGGGTACACCCTTCAGAACATTACTGGGTCTGGGGAAGACAAAAAAAGTACCACCCCTGTTGTTGAGTCCTGTGGTGAGAACCCTAAGGGCCAGTGGAAGCCAGGACAAAGAAGTGGAATCCAAGCGTCAGTTGGCAGACTTCCTGTTAACTGCAGGGGAGCTAAAGCTATATGAAGCCTACTTTCCTGGAAGATCTCAGTTGCACAGTTCCAGTCAGACCTGATCTGGACCATGCTGGTGGCTTCTGTTGACATGTGTCCTGACCTCCAATACCACTTCCGAAGTTCTGGAAGCTTTGGCTAGTGTCAGAGTGTACTTCTTTTGCCTACATGTAAAAACTGGGGCATTAGAGAGACTTTCTACAAACCTTTTGCCTAGAGAAGCATTGAGAAACCTGGGCCACCTTGCCAGCTGATCCACCAAGGGTGCATTGCTGAAGCGTCTGACTTCATCATAGCTCCCTCTGCGGTCTCCACTTGCTATTGGAATCCGTCAATGCCAAGGCCTCACTGATTCCCTCATGCAGCTCTCTTGTTGCTGACTAGGGCCTGATCAATGTCAAAGACCTCTAGGGAGCGAAAAACCAAACCTTTACTGTCGAAACATTTTATGCTTTAACCAATGGTTTCACCAAGGGAATAGCTGTTGCTCCTTACCTTTTTAGCACAGAGGGCCAGTGTAGGAAAATGTTCCTTTTGCATAGTAACATCCCATTTCTTGCTAGATTTTGTTGCTGTTTTGTTTTACCCTGTACACTGGGACACTTCTGTCCAAAGCACAGTGTGTGTGCTTTCACTCCTAAAACATGTTACATTGGTATACACCTATTTGCCATGTTTAATGTACCTAGAAGTACCTAGAATATGGTACAAAGTGTATCCCGGGCCTGTAAGTTAAATATCACTACTGGACCGCAGCATATATTGAGCCAACACTGAAGTGGCATTTTCTATTGCAAAACATGTCTCCAGACCTGCCCTTGCAGGCTGGGTAAGCTGTTCTAAAACTACCAATTGACCTGACAAAATAAACATCTTGCAGGCCTAAAGCTTTCATTTTAATACTTATAAGTCACACCTAAGGTAGGCAATAAGTGCCATAGGGCAGGATACATTGTATCTAAAATGTGTGACATGTATATTGTACGTCCTGGCAGTAAAAAACCAAGAAAGGAGACTGAGGCTTGCATAGAAAACCACTATGTTACTTTACATAACCATAATATGCTTGATTTCGGTGAAGAAGTAGCTAGGAAAATGATTCATGGACTCATTTTATTATAACTTAAAATCCAACTTAATGGTCACGTCGGATTTTATATTAATATTTAGAAAATGGCACTTTTACAAAGATGTTATTTTTTTCTGCCTGAGCTAAATGTGCCTTTTTGTGAGTGTCACTGTCACCTAGGAGCTGAGTGGCTCTTTGATTAAGAGTGAAGTAGCTCCCCGAGCTGAGACAAAGGGAGAGGGTCTGACCTTCCCTGATTTGATGGCCATATTGTCAGTGTCCAGGAACTTAATTAACTTCAAAGGATACCTACCATGTCACTGTCAAATGTAGCTCAAACATTGGCCTGCCTCCCTTTGTCTTCATAGCCAACTTGCCTCCAGTGGGAGGGAGAGCTGGTATAATATGATCACAAGGGAGGGTTTGTCCATTATCATATCCAAATCTCTCTGTAAGCACAGTGAGCTCTGCACAGGGAAAAAAAGGTTCTGCCATATTGGTTTTAGGTAGACATGGGAACAGTGGGAGAGCCTACAGTAAACCACACTGGAAGTGCTCAAAAGTGGGTAGGGTCACCACTAGTAACTTTTACCTCATTGGTTAGTGATTGGCAAGGAGTTACCCCCTTCACAGGCTGGCACAGGGCATACATGTGGCACCCACATTAACCTCTTCAGAACACATCTGGTCCTGTGGAAGGAAGACGAAGGGTGTCACTTGCTGTATTAATCTGTGTGGAGAATCCTAAGGAATGGACCTGCTCCCGCTTGTACTACCTAGGATCAAAGTGGAAGGAGGAGATGACTTCCAGGGTCAGTTGGCTGACCTGTTAAGTTACAGAGACAAACAAGCTGCAGGGAGACCAATTTCCTGAAGGTGACAAGTTGACTAGTTTCAATTAGACTTGCCCTGGACCCTGCTGGTGGCTTCTGTGGAATGAGTCCTGACCCCAAGTCCTATTTCTGAGGTTCTGGAAACCGTGGCTGGTTTCAGAGTATACTGCTTCTTACTATCCCTAAAACCTGGGACTTAAAACATTTTTCAAGAACTCACAGAAGACCAGGACAAACTTGGCATGCCAATCTGACACAGGTGTGCTGCTGATGGGCCAAAGATTCAGGTTGCGTCTGCTCTGAGTTTTTCAGCTGCAGCAAACTAATTTCAGCAGGACACCGCAAAGAAGGTATCTGACCTGGTGGAGCCCTGTATGGGAGCAGCTTGCAGGCTTGCATTGCTGGAGGAATTTGAGCTCCAAAATAGTGACTACGTCTAAAGGGAGCCATCTTCTCCAAGCAGAAGCAACAAAAATATCCGGCGGGCGAGGGACCTTCCCTGAGCACAAATTTTCAATTTCTCCCACTCTGCGCTTTTCCAACAAAACTAAACAGCTTCATCCAGGCTTTATCCAATGGGTTTCCTTGCCAACATGAAACCACACTCTTTAACAAACTGTAATATTTACCCACAATGGTGGTGGTGAAATGTAGATCAAACATAGCTGCCATCTGTGTTCCAAGCACAAATCCACCAGCAAGCAGCATTCTATCACACCACACTTTTAAGAAGCTTCCAAAGCAGACTACCTAAAAATCTTAAATCTTCTCAAAGTTGAGGTTTAGTCAATTTCCTACCGAATTCATTCAAAATAATCCATGGTAGATAGTGTTAATTTGTAAGGACTTCAAAAGGCTCCCATCCCCTCCTCCCGGAAGCCTCCAAGCCACACCTAAGTGGTGCTGATATTTATTTCATGTAAAATGTGTTCAAAAAATAATTGTTGCATGGAATACAACAATCCAAGAAGAACTGGGATTACTCTCATACTCTCTTACCAACCAACCAGAACCACTATAATCAGAAAACCTCAACACTCCCACAAGTGTATGTTAAATGTGTTTTTTAATATGTCAGATGCAATTGGTGATACATTCTAGAAGCAGGCACTATTAAATGTCCCTGTTTTAATTACTTTCGAAAATTGTGCCCCATCCAAAATTCCTAAGCCCTCAATATTGAAACCGATCCAGAATATCTACTCTGCAAATATCAATATTTGAGAGGTGTGAAGGTATCGCAATTCCTGAGTACATGTTTCCAATAGGAGATTATGCTTGTTTTGTTTCTAGCATTAATGGCTTATTGATGTATAAATTGCACTTCTTGTATTGACAAAAAATCATAAAGAGTTTTATATTTAAAAAAAAATGAACCCCACCCAAAATGTGTTTAATATGCCACAAGTGTTGGTGAAATCTAGAAGAAGACAAATTGACATCTTTCCAATGCAGAATGGAAATACCGCAGCCTTCTGGATAATGCTAAAGTATGATTTTTTTTTAAACTGTATTTTATAGATTTTTTCACCAACAACAAGCACACAGGGCAGTTGGACAAATCCGGACAGGATTCACTGTCAGACATGAGTCGAATACATGTAAAATCCAGTAGAATATACATTGTACATGTGGAGTAGTCAAATGTCTGAAAATATTCTATAGCCGCTAGCAAGAGGACCAAGACAATAGTCCTCAAATTGAACTAGAACAGTACTATAACCACTTGGTCACCATGCGATCAACAGGAAATTTATTGAAATGAAGATGTAAAAAAAAAAAAGAAAAGGGGTAACTGTAATGCCCCTCAACTCTTCTTATCCGATCCAGTAGGTGGAGCTCCATCCTCACCAAACATACCCATCATTTGCGCCCACTGTATGATAGCCTCAGATGACTCCTCATCAGCACGTGAAAGGTGTATATGGTGTTCCTCTGCTGCCCCATATCCATCAAGTCTTTCAACCAATAAGATAACAATGGGGCCCTTGTCCCTATCCACCCTATAGCCACCGTTTTTTGCTAACAGTAGGACCAGCCAAAGGTGGGTGGCACAGGTAACCGCGGTGGGGTGGGAGTGGGGGAAGTCAACAGACGGAATAGGTATAATTAAATAAATAAATATTATCTATTCTTTCAGTCGTCGGCTTCCCCCAGCCACACCCTACCTGCCCCACCAAGCTTACCTGTGCCCGTTGTCACTGGGGCCCTCTGAGCTAACTTGCAGGGTATTTTACGGCCCCTGAGGCAGGCCATCAACCCAAAAGACAAGTAAGTGAAGTCAAGGGAAGAATAATCTCTGTGACCGCCTCTATACGGGGTATCACCAATGTCCAGTTAGACTGGACCGGAGTGCACTGCCAGGCTAAATGGAGAAAGGTAACCCCAGCCAGTCCACAATGTGTGCAGGCATCATTCCTTGTGGGGTCTATTTGTTAATGCTGCATGGAGTGATAGGTGTGGTGTACGAAATAGAAATGCAACAGCTTGAATCGGTTCTTACATGATACAGTGTGGACAAGATTCAATGCTGACTCCAAGTCGGCAACGGCAATGAGCACTGCTGCATCCCTTTCTCATGTTCTGCAAACAGGTTACTGTTGTGGCTACATGTTTTTCCTGAGGGCTTTATAAAAATGAGTGATAAGATGATGCCCCTCCCCCAGCTAATGTGGCTAACAAGGAGCCCTGAAGACTGCGGAGCTGCCAGGAAGTCCACCCAGAGTTCTTTGGCCACACTTTCCATCTTAGCATAATGGAGAAAATAAGCCGGACCAACCCCAAAGGAGTCCTCCACGTCCAAGAATGATGCGCACGTCTCTGTCGGCCAGGGTTCTCATAGCTGCCCCCCAACCTTAACACAAATCAATGGTGCATTACACAACAGCTGAATCCAGGTACAGAAATTGGGACCAAACCCCATACCCCTCAGAACTGCCAGTAGAAATTCCCACTCCACCCTATTGAATCCCTTTTCTAAAGTCTAGCAAGACCAACACCATCTTGTCCTCCCTGTCCAGAGCAGCATGAAGAATGTGAGTCAATCTGCATAAATCATGCATAGTGCTGTGCGCCGGCATGAAGCCATACTGATCCTCGTGAACCAAATGCTGATCAACCTCACCCAGTCTAGTCTCCAGGATCTTGCATGAAATCTTGAGGTCAGTGTTAAGCATAGTCAACGGTCTGTATGCGGATGGATCTGCAGGATCCCCTCCTGGTTTCTGCATTACGCATACCACCCTCTCCCTTATAGTCCGACACAATTTTCCTCTGTCCTTCACTTCCTGATAAGCATCTTACAGTTTCCCTCTGAGGGACGGGGAATAGGACTGGTAACTTCCACCAGAAATCCATCACCACCAGGAGCTCTAGACGTCCTCAGTAAGATCCTCCTCCAGTCCTAGCATGGCTTTTCTTTGCAACTGTTGGAGTCCCACCTGGGCCAGGAAGGCTTCTGTTCTGCCATCAACATCAGGAGGCCCAGCTCTATAAACTGAATTAAAGTGGTCCAATAATGTCACCAGTATGTACCGGCGCCCAGGGTGCAAGCCCCCCTGCGCGTCCTGTATAGAGACAATGGGGGGATATCTGTCTCCCTCCTTAGGATCCATGCCAGTAATTTACCCAATGTATTTCCTTTCCGGTGCAGCAGCTGGTGGTAGGCCTTTAGACCCATTTTATCTGGGATGTCACAGAGCAGGCGTATCGCCATATGAGCTTTCAGTGCCGCCACGCATTCCCCAACTGTAAAAGCCTCCTTCTGTTGAAAAAGTGCCCATCGGTCCTCCTGAACCCTTAAATCTGATACAAGTCTTCTACGCACTCTGCAAATAGTGCTAATGCATGCACCCCTTACCATCCCCTTCAAAGCCTCCCGCTCGATAGACCTGGTGTCCATCATGCCCCAGTTTATATCAAATTAAGTATCCATGACAGTTCGCCATTCCTCACGGCATGCAGAGTACTCCATAAAGCAGAGGGCATATGCCATGAGCTAGAGGCATCCGTCCTTCCAGTCCAGCGTCAGTAGGTTCAGGGCATGGTCGGATAAAAACGGGCCATGTGCAACACAGCTCTGAGCCTGGCGTGATCCAGCTCACCCATCAGGTAGGGGTCTAGTCAGCTATATGTATTATGCGTCAGGGAATGACACGTGTGTTCATGTCTCCCTGGATGTAAAAGGCGCCACCCATCCAAAAGTCCAAAATATAGTTTCACCCTGCCCATAGAGCGTGTCATCAATTACTTGGTCCCATCCCGGGGGGCAGTGATCCCACCGGCTATCTAGCTTACAGTTGTAATCACCTGCCCAAATGATGGGTGACCCCACATTATCCGTCAGCAAATCCTGCAACCACTGTTCCCTGTAAGGTGCGCGCATCGAAGTCACTCAGAGCGCGCAGTGTCCCATAGGTAGCGCGCACAACAGCACATCCCACAAGACCATACACGCCTCCACTTTTAAAACGCTGGCAGCACGAAAAACGTGTGGGAGGCAGAGCAAAAGAAAACATTGATGAGGAGAACACGAGGGAGGGTCAGGTAAGTTTCTCCCTTACGGTCTGTGGGATTAGGGAGGGCTTGCATTCACTAGCAAATGGCTCCTGAACTTGCTACATTTTCTTTCTTAATAGTGCGTGGCTACGGGCAGATTGTGGGCATTTGTGAAAGTATTCTTGTTAATCGCAGCGCTGAGATGCACTGCAATTGACATGAATACTTTTGCAAATGTCCACAATCTGCCAGCAGAGTGTCAAACACAACATGTGCTTTCAGAATCATCTGAAAGCACACGTTGTGTTTGACCCTGCATTTCTTTTGTTAAAAGTGCACAGCTGAATGTGGGCCTTTGAGATAGTATTCATGTTAATTGCAGTGCACAAGGGCGCTGCAATTAACAAGAATATTATCTATAAGTCCCAGATTCAGGCCTGCAGTATTAGCAAAAAGAGTGCAGAGTCAAACACAACATGTGCTTTCAGCATCATCTGAAAGCATACATTGTTTTTCACTCTGCATTTCTTTGGTTAAAAGTGCTTGGGTGCAGGGTTGACATAGCTGCCAAGGATTCAGATTGCCAAGTGTGACATTTTCATTATTTGAGTGTAATTATGAGTCACATTACAATGACTATGAGTGACACTTTCTCGCGAGGAAAATCAAGCAAAAATACAATTACCAGAAATTACACCCATTTGACCAACAAGAATCTCTCAGAAGATAGATCTTAAAAGTACAGCAAAGCACCACAAATGGAAGGGCAGTATCCGGAGACAGACTGCATGACTGCATTTCTCAGAAACAGAGGGCAGGCAGGCACTGCAGCTGCTCAGTAGATTACCTCATTGATCTGATCATACATGACCGCACGCTAGCCTAAAAAGCTCATTTTGTAGCATAGCAAGTGCAACTAGGATAATATACCATCACTCAGTCTCACAGCAGGCTGGGTCAAATCAATGCCCTTGAAAGTCTGCTCCACTTCACCTGGGATGGACACTGGGCTTGCTCTCACAAAACACCTGGAGGCCAAGAGAAGGGTACAGTGCTTGCAGGCCCCAATGCTGGGTGGTCATGAAATGCTCTGCGAATGGGGGACTGCTGAGGCTAGGTTTGACACCTGTCCAGTTTTCTACCGGCACCACTATTTGTGTAATGTTCCGGGTGACACAAAAAAATGCAAAACCACTGACAGACGAAATTTTATCCATTATCTGTACATACTTCAAACAGCAAATATAAATAGAAAGCACTTTTAAATGTGTACTAGTGCTACGTTAATGATTTTTGGTTAATAATTAAAGGAAACAAAGGTAGAAAAGTGATGTTACAAAATATATATGATTTTGTTTAAAATCCTATTTCATATCATACCTGGGCCTTTCAGACTCTTAAAACAACAACTGGCTAGTAAAGGGGGCTACTGTAGCTTAGGCAAGAGTGCTTACAATACTAAACACAGTTTAGTTTAGAGTGGTGCTGTACCAGGATGTGTGCGCTGGGGGTTTAGGAGACTCCATAAGCAGCTTCATGCACTGAAATGCATTCTAATGTTTGCTGCCTGTATGGTAAACAATCATGGTGCACCAAACACTCCCAGAATGACAGGCTCGATCCCCTACCTCAGGCGGAGGTCGGGCTCCAGTTGACTCTGGCAGCAGCGGAAGGCGCTTGGAAAGACAAAACTTTAAACAGTCGCCTAATGTAGGGGTGTTTGCCTTGGGACTCAATCACTCTGCATGATTACAGTTATTGGCGCGACTTGTCTTAAAATAGGAAAAGACTAAGCGCAGCCCTCGAATCCACGTTGGGCACGGACTGAAAATTTAACATTAACAGTTTTGACCAGCAAGACTCAGTTTTTGAGATGTATGTGAATCACCTGCTCAGTGTCCTGGCAAAGAAGATAGTTTTGCAGGCAACTGCCACTTGATAGTATCAGACACTTGAGGCCAATGTTGGGACTCAGATGCTAATCCAGTCAGCTGAGCCCAGCTCCAGCACCACAGCAGGAGCCCAAAGAGGACTCGAGGGACTGTCAGCAGCGTTATTACAGCCAGCGGCTCGGGCTGCTAAAATTATTATATTAAGTGTTGTTATAATAGGGATTATCTCAACAATGAGTGTGACATTTCTGTTAGTTTGAGTCAAACTTTTAATTATTGAGTCACTGTGCAGAGAGAGACTGAGCACCGAGGCCAACTAAGTTGAAGTGACCGCAGCACAATGATGTCATGAAAAAGAAGCAAAATATGGCAATAATTAATTAATTAATTTTTGAGCTTGTAAAGCGCACTGCTACCCGTAGGTTTCCTGGTGCTGTATAACACTGGGGAACCCGTCCTGGCTTTCCCTGTGAGATGGTCCCTATTGGGCACCCTCAAGGTGAAACCAGGCATCCCCGACTTTGATGGGGCCATTTGTGGAGATTAAGCAAGCTATTGCCCAGAGTTGCTGAGTGGAACTCATGGTTAGAGTGGCACCAAAGGCGAGATTTATCGAGCCCGCTGACATTGGCCCAACACCCTGCCGCATCAGGAATTGAACCCTGGTCCCGAGCCAACCTCTGCTTCTGGGTCTGCAGCCTCTAACCAGTGAGCCAACACTACTCCACAATAAAGTGCACAGTGCAGCTCAAATCAGAAGGTCTCCAGTGGAAGTTTAGAAATGATGCTCTTGTGAATATAGCCTCCTCTAAATTGGCCAATCACACATCAGCTCAACTCCCAATTCCTCCATTTCCTTTGCTCCTCTTCACACATCCTTTTGCAAGCAGATTTTCAAAAATGCCACACAAAATTGTATTGTATTCTACATATTTGTAAAATGTATGACTACATAAACTTCATGTCACTAATCCATAAATATAAACAGAATTAAAAACTGTGTAAATTAAATAGGTATTACTTAAAAAGTGTCCAGAAATGAACAAATCTGAAATGCTATGCAAGGTGTCGGGAACATATTAATTCTTACTGCCATTGCTGAGAAGGCCGCTCCCTAAATGTGCGTGGTTTTGTTTTGAGAACATTGAGCAATTTTCACCCATAACCTGTGAACTTAAGGATCTGCACACAACACAGTCAGCAGTGAGACTAACAAAGTACACAGAGTGCATGTGCGGGGAGGGGGTGGGAAGAGGGTCAGAGAGGGCAGTGCCGCAGAAGGCTAGAAGCCCCTTGTGAGATCCACATTAATCACTTCCAAGATTCAGATGAATGTTTAAAGATCACTTTAGTAGGATCTAAGTAACAGAGACCCCATCCAATGCACAGGACTGGCAACTGTCATCTGAGCCTAAGCACAGCCCAGCACAGTGAGAGCAGTGTTCCAGATTCCATGCACAGTTAAAGGGCAATACAACATAAATGCCATTACTTAAGACACTAAATTACCTTCCCCCTAATAATACAACAATAACAGTTAAAAGCTACCTAAAAACAAACAACCAAATAATGTTAAAAAGAAAAGCAACACAGAATGACTAACAATAGGCTCATACAAAATCCTGTAGTTTGGAAGGACGTCTAACCCCTCTTCTAGGTCTTTCCCGCAAGGATGATGATGAAGTAGAAGCTTGAGAAGATGCCGAACATGACACTTCCGGGGAAATACATTTAGACACTCTATTTAGATTCCAAACTCTGTGGTCATTGGTCTTAATAGCATTCTTAAACATCTTGATTACTTTAAAAGGTTTACTAAATTTGGAGTCACCAGTGTCGAGGCGGGGAGACCTGATTTTAACCCAATCGCCTACAGAAACTATAGTTTTCTTTTTGGCTCTGCAATTATCAAACCATTCTTTGCGTTTATCCAATACGTTTTGCTGTTTCTCCTTTCACCCCTAAATACCATCAACATTCCCATCCACCAAAACTCTTTTTGCCAACACCCTTGAAGGACACACTTCAACATTAGGCATTCTACCCCTAAAAAGTCTAAGAGGTGAGACACCTGTGGAAGAGTGTGGAGTAAACCTATATTCCCTTACTTTCTTTCTCATTGCCTGTTCCCAGTTTTTACCAGACACAGAGGCTAGCTGTAAACACTCTTTTAGCACCTTGACAAACCTTTCCACAAGTCCATTGCATTCGGGGTGATAGAGTGCTGCTCTCTTGTGCCTTACACCTCTTGAAGAAAGAAAGTCCTCAAAAGCCTTTGAAGTGAATTGAACACTGTTATCCGACAATACTGAAGATGGAAAACCTTCCCTTTCAAACAACTCATCTAAAACGTCAATGACAACCTTGGATTCTATGGAATTCACAAACTTAATTTCCGGCCAACGTGAATACATGTCCATACAGACTATTACATACCTATCAGAAGAATTCCTCCACACAGGGCCCAAAATGTCAATCGAAATGTCGCACCAGGGACCAGCAGAAGGCTCCCTTTTTAACAATGGTTGCGTCCTACACTTTAATATCTTATCACTGTTAGTACACTCTGGACAATCTCTGATCACTCTCTCAACGTGGGAGTCCACCCAAGGCCACCAATAGTCTTCCCTTATTCTCTCTTTAGTTTTCACTAAACCCATGTGGCTTGAATGTGCACGTTCCAGTAAAGAATTCCTTAGATCCTGAGGTGGGACCAATTTGCTACATCTTAAAAGCATGCCATCCACAACAGACAACTCATCCTTGACTTGCAAAATACCTCTAACCTCATCACTACAGTCTTTCTTGTCACACCACCGTCTGACAACCATAGAGATAACTTCCTGTAACACCTTATCCTTTAGAAGCGAGTCCTTCCAGGCTTTTTCAGAGATGATCCATTCACTGATAAGGCAGACATTAATCTCTTCACTGAATTCCTCACCTGCAAAGCAATCACCTTCACTGTCAACTGAGGTCACAGCTTCATCATTCATGTCACCCAACCTGGACAAGCAGCCAGCTAACTTATTATTAAATCCTGGAAGATAACTGACTTCAAAATCAAATTCCTGCAACGCCACCACCCACTTTCTAATACGATGTGAAACCAAGTTAATACCCTTTTTTGATAGAACTTCTTTCAAAGGCTTGTGATCAGTCAGAACAGAAAAGGAACAACCCCACAGAAACTTGCGAAGCTTAGGTGTGGCCCAAAAAATGACGAGAGCTTCCCTCTCTATAACTGAATAATTGAACTCAGCTTCTTGCAAGGGTCTAGAGAGAAACAATATAGTCTTATCTTCTGTTTCTCCTTTCTGCATTAAGATGGCTCCAATGCCTTTCGAGCTGGCGCCGGTCATCAAGAAAGAAGGTTTCTTAGGGTCAAAACTCCCTAAGTCAGGAGCCTTGTTCAATTGAACCTTCAAGTTTTGAAACTCTTTTTCAAATATCTCACCCCAAACAAACTCACACCCCTTCTTTAAAAGAAGTGTCAAATGTTCTGTGACATTGGCAAAGTTACGAATAAATTTATGGTAAAACTCTACCATGCCCAAAAACTTCATCAGTTCATCTTTATCTTGGGGAGTTCTCAGGTTCGAAATAGTGTTAACTAACAATGGTTTTGGCTTAATCCCATTGGAAGACAACTGGTGACCAGGGTATTCAATCTGTGCAACATTAAAGTGACACTTATCAGCTCTCAAAGTAAGACCTGCATCACGCAACCCTTTCAATACCGCCCTCAATCTATGATCATGTTCACCCAAATTCGTACCAAATACAAGAACATCATCTTGGTAGACGCGTACCCCATCTATGCCCTTTAGTATGTGTTCCATTACCCTCTGAAAGACAGAGGCAGCAGAGATGAGACCAAATGGCAGCTTCACAAACTTGAATGTGCCAAAAGGCGTCACAAATGCCTTGAGGTCTTGAGATAAGGGGTGTAGTCTAACCTGATGGTAGGCAGAAGTGAGGTTGAGAGAAGAGACGTGTTTGGCTCCATCTAATGAACACATCATTTCACTTATATTGAGAAGAGGGTAGTGATCAACAACAACCGCCTTATTTAGCTCCCTCAAATCCACACAGAGTCTGGCCTCTCCATTGGCCTTACGAGCCATAACAATGGGAGAAAGCCATTCTGTTGCCTCCACCTCTTGTATGACACCGTTAGCAATCAGTTTGTCTAGTTCAACCTTCATACTCTCCTTTGCCAGGAGAGGTACATTGCGAACCTTGGCAACTTTTGGGATTGCATTTTTTTTCACTTTATTGTGATGGTAATAATTCTTGAGGCAACCCTGTTTGGTTTCAAAAACTTCAGGAAACTCTCTTACCCATGAAGTACAATCATCTCCCACTTGGCTTACAACAGGTAGTTCTTTTAAATATACTGAGGGATTTTTGTGGGGATCTAAAATTATGTGCAAATCTCTTTGGTGGAACCAGCTAATCAGTGAATCACCCTTCATTGAAACATACACTTTGCTTGGAATGATTCTACCCTTAAAGTCAATGGTACCAACGAAACCACCCAAAAGATCAATGATTTCCCCGCCATAACCTCTTGGTTTAATGTCAGGCTTAAATAACCCAACCTTTGCTTTTAGGTACTGATCAAAGAATGTCTTAGGAATTAGAGTGCCCTTGGCCCTAGAATCAAACAACATCTTGACTTGGGCGTCATTTACAAGAACAGTTTCGATAAGACCATCGCAACCTACAGATTTTACCTGACAGATATTAGTTGCATCAGAGTCAGAGTCACCTTCATAAAGATCTATTTGTCTCACTTTCTTTAGACCCTTTCCTGATCTGCAACACTTTGTGAAGTGACGTTTCTTGCCACACACACTACAGAAAGTCTTCAGAGCAGGACAATTCTTTGAGTTGGCCAAATGTCCATAATTGTCGCATCTAAAACACTTACCAGAGAAAGGTTTTGAGAACCCAGGTTTGGACTCTGCTTTGGACGAAAACTCAGTTTTGGACTCTGCTTTAGAAAAAATCTTAGGTTTAGGAAACGTTTCTTTTTCTACCACTAAAACATTACCATCATCATAGTATCAATACAGGCTTTGGAATGTTCATGAGTTTTCGCAATCGTTATGACCTCATGTAGTAAAGAATTGTCTTTTTGCCAAAGGCTATCACGAGCCTTATCTATCGTGCAACCCAACATAAACTGGTCACAAAGACGTTCTTCCAATGAAGCAGAAAAGTTACATGTCACAGCAAGTTTACGCAGTTCAGTGACATACTGTTCCACAGACTCATCCTCCCTTTGCATCCTTCTTCCAAAATTAAATCTTTCAAGAACAGTGCTAATCTTTGGCAGGAAGTGTAAGTCCAATTTTTTGATTGCTATTTTAAACTCATTTAAACCAGTGGAGTCTGCATGTTTGACACAAAGTGTAGTAGAACAAGAATAACACTGAATATGTCAGGTGTGAACTGCTTTCCAACTAAGTGGCAGTAGGACAGAATATATAAACCTATAATAATATTTGTTTAATATAATAGTCCCTCTTGTCACAACACACTTTAAAATGTTTCAGCTGTGTGTCAGTGATAATTATTTAAAAGGACATCAGAGGAAGAGGCTGTGAGCATCAACGCATCATGAAATACTAAAACACACTTAAAATGCAACAGCAGTGTGTCAGTGACCGATAAGTAACTGTGGAAGAAGCTGTGCGCATCAGCGCGCTAAAAAATACCTCAAGCTCTGTGTGCTTCAACAGATGTGTCATCCAATGTAGAATAAGCGAAGCTGTGCGCATCAGCGCAAAATGGTGAAAACTCAACTGAGCGCTTAAAAATATTTGGCTGAGCGTGTCAGCGAAGGTGGCTTCATCCGTAAAAATGTTGGAGGAGCTGTGCGTGTCAGCGTGAAGGGATGCGAGAATTAGATTCACATAAACACCCACAGGCTGTGCGCATCAGCGAAGAATAAGCAGAACCCAATCCAAGATGACCGACCCTTGCGTGATAATGCAGCACGTATTGACGTGATGACGAAGCGTCGAGTGAGCCAGGAGAAACATTCCAGCAGAAACAATGGCAGCATCAATGAGAGGACAGTGGAGTCACAAGCACAAGACACGCAACACCCAGAGCGAAACAGCAGGGCTAGGTGAGACGGTTGGTTGTTTACATTTGATATTCACCGAGTGAAGCAACAGTTCCTTGCAAAATGTGAGAATACAGGCACGAAAGTCAGCAAAAGGCGAACATACCTCGTAAACTTCACTAACTCAATGGACTAATTAGCAGTTGCATGTAAAAACGGTAATGAAAACAATTTTGATTGTCTCACTTTAAAATTAAACGATAAAACAACTTCTAGAATGAAGTCTATATATTGATAAAAATCGTGCTCTATCATAGGAAAAGTCAAGCACCAGATCACACACTTGGTGAAAGTCTTATTGAAGTTGTATAAATAGCTGGTAGAGTAGGCGCTGTCACACTCTAAAAGTCAAACAGTATCCTTAAGTGATAAGTTAAATTGGACCTCACCAAAGGGTTGAAAAGGCCAGGCCCACGCATATGCCCCAGGCTCCTCAGTTATGTTCCTCCACGTCAGGATCTGCAGACCCCACTCATTATGGACACCTCAATGGCAAAGCACCTCAGGCCTCCCAATCACAACACCAGTCGGGGTTCCCCACCGACAGTATCTAGCAGGGTCCCGCGTCATAGAGTCCAGTGCAGGCAGTAGGAGGACGAGGCTTTGCTGGGTGCACTTTGACTTCACGCTGCTCCTTCCAGCCCTGCCGTGCACAGATAGACGAAGCGGTGGCTCACGGACCATGTGCGACTCCTCCTCAAGCACCCCAGCCATTCCACTGGTTCCAGCCCAGTTCACCCCGATGAGTCCCACCAGACCCCGGTTGGCCTCCGGGTTGCACCCGCCAAGGACCCGGGCAGCGAGCAGCACTCCCTCGAGTCGGACAGCAGCTCCTCTGGCCTCGGGAGGGGAAACAGTCTTCACCAAGAAGGGAAATACTGCCGGTTTTCGGACCAGATCGCTGTTCTTACACTAGAAATGAACTTATAGCGCTCAAGCCTATAGCTAATATCTGCCAACCCCCAACACCTACAGAAAACATCAAAGGCGCTTTCTCCTGCCTTGCATGTAAATAGACCCCAACCATGTAGCTGAAGAGACTGCGCTAGACAAGGGAAAAATTCAACCCACACAGCTATGTTGTGGCCTTATAAACGCAAGATCTTTAGCGAAACATGTCTTGAATATTCAAGATATGCGGAGTGATTGGAATTTTTATTGCCTTTTTGTAACGGAATCATGGCTAACGGAATGTTCCACCCCGCTGTAATCAAGCCCTTCCTCTTGACTATACTATTTCCAGATTAGACAGAAACGGGCAAAAAGGAGGTGGTACAGTCATAGTATATAAGGACCACTTGAAGTACTCCATCACCAATATTATGGAACTAAAGGAAGAAGAAAGCTTCTGTTTTAGTTTTAAATTAGACAGTTGCACTTCGTTTGCGGGGGCCCTGATTTACAGACCCCCGGGTTTTGCTCTCAAGTTTTTAGCTACTTTGGGAGAAAGCATAAGTTTCTTAGTGGTCAGATACTCAAATGTTACACTTTTAGGTGATTTAATCTCCATCCTGAAGCAGCAGATATTACTAATACCAACACCTTCACAGAAATCATAAAAACATTGGGGCTAAAACAGCTGACAGAGGGGTCTACACATCATGCAGGACACACCCTGGATGGCGGTATGTACAAACGCAGCCAATTTAACCACCGCCCCTCCAGCCATGATTACTTGCTCAGATCGTAAGTTAATCCCTTTCAAGCTTGACTTTAATTACGTTCAACCAGAAAAAATCCCTGAGCAATCAGGCTTCACACGGAAGTGGAAGAACTTGCTCTCTGATCCCAATCTGCAGAGCATAGAAGAAGCCGAAAAACACATTCTTACCGGGGATCCAGAAATTGACAATAATCTTTTTAATGAATAGATGTTGTCACTGGCCAACACTTGCAGGGACAATGTAGAAAATTAGAGAAGAAATGGAGGAAAAACTACAAAACAGAAGTCCTTGGACTTTTTAAATCAGCACTTAGATCCTATCATCAGCAAATCAAAACAGAAAGAAAAACATACTATTCGAATTTAATAAATAAAGCAGATAACCAGAAGACCTTTTTTAATATTGTAAAATCATTAACTAACCCTAAAAGCCTAGAACAGGAAATCCCTCAATCATGGGACCAATGTGATCGAATCACTGATTTCTTTGACAACAAAATTCTCTATTTAAAGAAAGATTTCACTGAAACACTCTCCCAAACTAAAAAGTCCAGATATCATGGGAAAAAAAGGAACTTACATGTTTTAAGCGATTAACTTTTTTTTTAAGTAAAATTCTTTATTGTGTAGTTAATTAAAACCATTACAATATGAGATGCAACATTAATTTAAAATATATCAGAAATAGCACTTTCTTGTGCAATAGTAAAACAACCATAGATTTAAAAAGGTGCACATGCTATTGATAATGGTCTAAAGATTATAAGTGCTAATTCAAGTTCTGTAAAGTGCGAGCTAAAAAGTTCAAGAAGATCAAATTTGTTGTAGCTCTTGACACAGTTTCCGATTTTTTTCAAAATTAGTAACATATTTAATTGTTCGACAGATAAATTGTCGGTCCGCTGCGTTCAACTCTTGGACAATGGCTGAGCAGCATGTGCGAATACCTAGTTCATAAAATTTTGCCTTGAGTAGGTGCCGATGTTCACTGTCTAATTGCGGGCAAATGCAGATCAGGTGAATGATGTCTTGTACTGCAGCACCACATAAGTTACACTCCTTTAAGCTTCGTGTCCTCCAGCCAGGTTGGTCGACATTTGTAGACAAATTACCCATTCGTAGGTTTAGGTATTTTGATTTGAGATGTGAGGGAAAGGCTAGCCCTAGCTAGGCTGCGGGAGTCGGCTTCTTATATGATTGAATTATCATCCAAGCGTGAGAGTGTTGTCTCAGGATTGTTTTATCTTCAATCAAGCGATTAACTTAGAACAATCTAGGCAAGATATCCTCTCCTGTAAATCAGGCTCACCTTTCAATCCATGTCCCCCAAAAATCCTACATGCGTTGGTGGTCACTATACATCCTATCATCAATCCGATCAATAATGCCACTTTCAGGCTAGCTAAGTTCCCTGATATCTGGAAACCGCTGCTGTGAAGCCACTTCAAAAAAATACATTTTCAGATCTTACTACCCTTTCCAATCTTAGGCCCATTTCATTGTTGCCATGCTTGAGTAAAATTGCAGAGAAACTAGTTAACATTCAACTCAATGATTTCATGCAAGAAGCTAACATCCTTCGCCGCAAGCAATCTAGTTTCAGACCCGGCCATTGAACAGAATCAGTAGTACTCCATACCACTGAGACTTTAAAACTTGCCCTGGATCAGGGTAATGATGCGATACTGGTTCTGTTGGACTTGTCAGCGGTGTTTGAAACGGTCTCTCATGATATCCTGAGAGACAAACTTGAACACAGTGGAATCAAGAAAAATGCATTGGCCTGGATCAAATCTTTTTTTAGAAAACAGACATCAGATTGTAACATTGGGACGTTGCAAATCAGGAGAAAAATGGCTGGCATCAGGGGTTCCACAGGGCTCATCCTTGAGCCCAACCCTTTTTAACCTCTATATGGCACCACTGCTCTTTCTGATGGACACTTATGATGTTCAATCCATTGCCTATGCATATGACACTCAACTGATTCTCACCCTTGATAAAAATTCTACAGTGGCGGAAGAAAAATGTAACCACTGTTTAACCGCAGTGACAGATTGGATGAAACTGATCCTAAATGTAATAGCTCTAAAACAGAGATTATGCTTTTTAGCAAGTCCAACGTTTTCAGACCGAACCAGTGGTGGGCGTCAAATTTGGCTCCACTTCCTAATACAGTAGACACTGTGAGAAATCTGGGAATAAAATGTTATCACACATTATCCTTCCACCAGCAAGCTCTCGCTGTGGCAGGCACTTGTTTTCAAATAATAGCATTTCTCCGAGAATTCTTTGATCTTCTCCTGGTGCCTGCTAAGAAGACGATGGTAGCAGCCTTAATTTTATCTCACCTGGACTACTGTAATAGTCTTTATGCAGGAACCAAAAAAACGGTCCTGAGAAGACTACAGGTAGTCCAGAATGCTGCAGCAAGGTTGGCACTCAAACTGCCCAGAGTCTCCTCCTCAGCAACAGCACTAAAACCTCTCCTCTGGCTCCCTGGCCATAAGAGGATTCCTTTTAAGGTCCTGACAATCATTTATAAAACTACAACAAAAAAAACCCAGACCACAATACCTACATTCCAGAGCTAAGCCATACAATACGAAACACACTCTACGGTCATTTCCAGAGAATCTTTTAAAAGTCCCCAATTTCAAACTTAAACCTAGAGGTGGAAAGACAATGGCGGTCCTAGGGACCAAAGCTTGGAACTTCCTGCCAAAACAACTTAGACACACACAAATGCAACTCATTTTTAAGAAGTCCTTAAAACCCTGGGTCTTCGGTATTCTAGATAAAACTGCGTGGTCTCTTATCTAAGCTCTGCCATTTTAGTTCATTCTAGTTCTTCTCCCCACAGGTGTTCTTTATCATCTAAAGTGCCAAGATACTCCTTCGAGTGAACGTTGCGCTATATAAAACTTTATTCATTCATTTATTCATTCATTCATTCATTTATTCAGAGAGCCCAAGCAGGCACCGGCCAGCAGGGTGCAGCCCTCCGCACACCAGGCCCAGGAGTCACTGCGAGTCTCCCTGCTTTCACGCTCCATGTACTTCGCCGCAGCTCACGGCACCTGAATATGGCAGAACTAAGGTAAAGAGCCCTCTGGGATAGTCAGTCAATGCTCCACAGGGCAGGATTATGCAGAATTGCGGGATAGACTGAGAGCCTCTCTAAGGTGCGTCCTGTAGGCCATTTTGGATGGCTACGCCCCGTAATCTTTCAAAAGTTGATAGACATTGAGATTTTTTTAAATGAATAGATTTTGACAAACAATTGACATAGGTTAAAATGTGTGTAGTTCAGAAAAGTGGTCAGAAGGCCTATTATAAATTGTATACAATGCAGTTGGCTGGTGCAGACGTGCTGTGGGGCATATGTACAATGAAATATCGGAGCATGGAGGAGTAGCAAATTTTGGCAGTGCTGCGTTCCAACATTTCCAAAATGTAGGGATGCACTGTATTTACAACAATACAGGTCCCCTCTGTGTTTTTCCTAGTGCTGGCGAAAATTTAGCTGCCTAGTGCTTAAGCATGCAACCTCGCACCTTAGTGCAAGAGTACCTGTGTTGCAGCAAATTATTGTTTATGTGTAGAAGGTGTCCCTTCCTGCACATAAAAAATCAATAGTTTTGATTTGTTACTTCTATGGGCCTAATTAGGAGTCTGGCAGCCTGAGGAACACCAGACTCACAAGGGGCGTGGCGATGGCAGTCTGTCCACCGACACACCGACGGTCTGACCGCCCAATTATAACTTTGGCGGTCTGACTACCATTGCCCCACCGCAACCATCAGGGATCCACCATTCCCTGACAGTTGCGCAACAGTCAGGGGCTCTATAATATGAGATGGTGCCGCTGTGGCATCACGTGCATATTATGAGTTTCAGTACCGCCAGCAGTGTCATGGAAGTCTTAACTCCATGAAAAGGCTGGCTGTCCTGAAACAAGTGGGGCCCTGCAGGGCCCACTGTTGCCCATGTGCATGGGGAGGCAGGGGGGCACAACATGTTCCCCTCGTGTGCATACACCCCAGTTCCTGAATGGCTTGGACTTTACAGTCCATGCCATGCAAGAACTATTTTTGGCATTCCCAATGTGGAGCCCATTTTCAGAGGCACTGATGTGGGACCACCAAAAAAGCCCCCCAGACACACGAAAAACCAGTAATCTGGTGGGCAGTGCACACATGGGTTTGGTGGTGCTGGAGCAGGCTGCCAGCATAGTTGTCAGCTCCTGTACTGCCAAACTCGTAATCACGCCCTCTGTGTGCTGCAGAAAGCAGCACACATAAAAGTAGCAAATTGTCATTATTAATTTATTGTTCATGTGCAGGATGGGACAACATCCTGCACATAAAAATAATTCATGGTATTTTGCTGTTTCTATGTGTGCTGCAGAAAGCAGCACACATAGGAAAAGCAAAAACGAAGAGAAATAAAAGTATTTCTCCTCATATCGTCCTTCTAACGCCTGCTCTTGCATGGAGTTAGTTTTTGGTGCTGCCTCAGATTTATACATCAGTGTAAATCTGGGGCAGCATCAAAAAGCAATGGGTGTTGCAGTGGAATGCCACAGCAACACCCATTGCACACTCCTTTCACACAGAAACCTGCAAGAAAGGGTACCATATTTACAAAGTGGCATTAACGCCACATTGTAAATATGGATCAGGGCATTGCGCCACAGGGGGGTCGTTAAAAGTGACATTCCTGTGGCACGCTGCCTTGTAAATATGCCCCAGTGTTTGTAAGCAGGAGCTGGACACTCTTTTTCCCATTATGTTGTAATGTCCTCAGGTGCGACGTGTTTACAAACAAGTAAAAAAAATCATTTAAATGTCTAATGGTGAATAAAACCATGGTGCTGTTACAATGTATGCATAATTGTTATTGTTTCAACGCAAACAAAATGAAGAAAAGCATTGCCCAGTTTTATTCTTCGCAACTCTGTGGTGTTCATATTTTAATCTATTGATTTCTCAGACTTGTACAAATTAATAATCTGGGGGGAAAAGGTATAACAGTAAAACAGTAAAAGTTATACCTCATAACTAGATGGTACATATCATTGTTGACATGTATGAGGCAAATGAGGAGATTTAAGATAGGATCTGAGAAACAGGACCAATGGTTTTACCTTAAGCTAAAAATAGAACCTGAAGAATTCTAAATTGTATAATATTACAAATACACATAATGAAATTTAGAATAATCTTATCTCAGATATATTTGACTTAAACTACAAAGGCGATTAGACTTTACTTCTTTTTTTTAATTGATTCTTATACCTGGTACCATACATTAAATACATTAATTCATAAAGAAACATTTCATCTACAAAATATCAAGAGTAAGATTCATAAGATTTCTAGGGACCATAAACAAAATAGGATAAAAGCAATATAGACTTTGGAGGATTAATTCATATATGTACACCAATATATTAATAACCTTTCACTGGGTTTCTATCCACACAGCGAGGGGAGCCCAAACACAAAGGCCCCACTCCCTCATCTTTCTTCCCCTTCTTTTATAGAGCGCAGCATCAATGTTGTGAATGCCTAGCAGCCTAGCTAGCCACATCCGAAATGTAGGTGCAGTATTATCCTTCCATCCTGCTGCCACCAGGATCCGAAGGACTGCTAGACATATAAACACAAAGACCTCCATATCACATTCAAGATCCATATTATTACCAAACACAGATATCATAAGTGTAGTCGATAGGTTAACATGGATTCCTAGCAGCCCTAGAAACTTCTCAATCTCCACACGGATTCCCCTCATCTTTTCACATTGAGAGAACATATGGATTAGGTCGGCAGATCCCTACTGACATCTTGGACATTTATAGTTCTCCATTTTGCCCCATTGAAAAACCTTGGCCGGGGTAAAATAAAGATTGAAGAGGGCTTTATATTGTTTTGCCCGTAAATTAGGAGAATGAAATACTTTATTTGCTAGTTGTAGGGCCTTATCTAAGTCAAAATCTGGATCACCTAGTTTCGTCATCCATGATGATTCGACTTTATCCATATCATCTTGTAACAAGTCTATTAGGGCTTTATAAATTATTTTAATTCCAGCTACGCCTTCTGACAGATACTCGATTATTTTAAAATTACCGCCTGGCTGTATTTGTGGTCTCATCCCATACATTGTTTGTTGAATCTGGAGGAACTTAAACGCATGACTAGATGGAATTCCGAATTTAACTTGGATATCAATAAAAGTGAGTAATTTCCCCGTGCCAATATCAAAGATGTCCCCCATTGTTCTAATACCTCATTGTTCCCAGATAGACCCCATCCTATCACTACTGAATTGAGAAAAGACATTAGAGTCCTATAATGGCATATAATAGTTTATTTTAGGAATTACTAATGCCTTCTGGACAGCTTTCCAAGTTTTCCAAATTCCATCCATAATTTTATGTCTAGTTCTATTATAATATGCTCTTTCTGTTCGGCGTAGCAGCATCCCCTGGGCATCGCTACCCACTAATAGTTCAAAGATGGATGGGGTATCTAAAGGCTGACTGGGATCGGGAGAGGTTTCGAATAATATATCAATCTGGCTCAATAGGTATGCCCACTGGTAAAATCTAATATTAGGGGTTATCATGCCGCCACTCTCTTGCGGGAGTGATAGGTATGTTAGGGACCTTCCTATTTTGCCGTAGGACCATAGAAAACTCAAAAATACTTCTTCTATGCTTTAAATCCAACCCTCACCAACCTGAAGCGGAATTTAACGAAAAAGGTATAGAATTTTTGGTAGCATAGTCATCTTCAATACATTTACTTGCCCAATTAAAGATAGATGAATAGTATCTATTCGTTTTAACTCCTGTGTAATGGAGGCAACCAATGGAGGGAAATTCTCTTCGATGATTAAATTGACTGCAGGGTTATCCTGATCCCAAGATAAATTGCTGAGTCGACCCACCTCCCATCTTGTCTTACCATATTACTCATGCAGACTATTTGTGTCTTATTTTCATTCAGACAGTAACCAGAGTAATTACCAAAATCCCTAGCCATGTCCGTTAGAGCTATTATTGCCGTTTCAGGATTTGGAGCGATTACAGCCAGGTCATCGGCATATGCCAAAATGTTCGTCTCGTAGCCCCTGCAAACAACTGGATTATTTGCCTCACAGCCTAAAATTCTACGGATCATGGGGTCTATATAAAGGGTGAAGAGTATTGGGGAGCAGGAGCACCCCTGACGAGTCCCACAGATATTAGAATCTCTTCCGAGCTACCGCCCCTCATCTGGATCCGGGCCCTGGGTTCGCGATACAAGGTTTTGATGGCCCTGATTATTTTAGGACCAAAGCCCCTTCGCACCAATATCCCTATAAAAACCGCCAGGTAACGCGATCGAAAGCCTTCTCTTTACTTCTTGTAGAATGTACAACTTTGAATCCAGAACATTTTTCTAAATAACTTGAACAGTTACCTAAAATGTCAAATGACTAGAGGGAGAAGAAATTTAAATGATGGCAACACGTCCTTCATTAAACCTTATGTAAACATTTACACTGGGCAAAGCACTACGCTAATCTCGCGTAGTTTGTGAAGTTTGCGAAGTTTGTGCTACTTCGCACTACACGAACTGCACGCAGCACAGTGCAAACACGCCTAGCGTAGTGCAGTGGTCATTTTTTGCTTCCTCGCAGTCCACAATGTCAAGTCTGGCAAGCAAAATGACATCCCAGCGAGACTTTTTCCTCGTTCGCGATCAGCAACATCAAGTTCCCGGCGAGATGCTCAACACAGGGAGGTCAGGTTTCTCATTGTGAGTGGTCGCGTATGCTCGCTATGAGAAACTACCAATCCGCTTTGAGAAAGCTGCTGCTCGAGTAAAAATCTACTCGAGCGGCAGTAAAAGACAGCTCGCACTGTGCAAGATGCCGTTTTCAATCATTTCACAGTGCGGACAAGCATCCGCACTGTACAATCATTGCGAACCGGGTACTACGCAGTTCGCGTAGTGCTAAGCGTAGCTCGCATAGTTCGAATTGCACTTTGCGTAGCTACGCGTACCGCTACTTCGCGAACTACACCCAGGGTTAATAAACATACACTAGGGTATGACAGTCTGAAGCCATCTGAACGTCTTGTTCCTGATACCAAGTAAGTCTCCTGCCCATGTTCTTTGTCATGCACTTATTTGAGGTACATCATATAGGACAACAAAGGTATCAGGCAGTGCAACCCACCTAGACTTTCATACTCTTCGGTTGGATTATATTCGAAATTCAAACATAACTATGTGCTTAATTTAGAGCTGGACAGGTGGGCTATCAAGAAGGTTCGGTGACAGAGGTACAAAATATTCCCACCCCCTCACAGACCTCCATCACCCAAATCTAGAGCTCACACGAACATGGAGGGAGTAGTCCAGCAAAATCAAAGCAAGGGCTGTTTTAGGAAAAAGAAATAAACAATCTCCCTGTTGTGCTGTGAGTTTTCTTGTATCTTGCAAGGAACATTGTTTACATTTTCCTGTCTGGTACCGCCATACTGTGCATGTTGAATGCATACAGGAATAAACACGGCTGACAAGGCATTGGAAGGCCTGCATTAAATAGATTAGGCCTTGTCCCACAACGTCAACCAAAAGCTGTCCTGCTCGAGGGTTCCTCCAATAGCAGAGCCAGATAAGGCTTGGCTGTTGAAAACACAGCCTCATTGCTTAAAATGAGCAACTAGCTGTCGGTGGGGGCCACTGGCACTTACTTTTGGGACCAGCACTTATTTCTCTGCATCAGATATTTATGGAGGACAAGAGAGGGAAAAATACAAAGGTCAGAAAGATAGAGGGGTGGGAAAGACAACACAAACATCTCAAATGGAGAGCGCAGGAACCTGCAAGAGCAAGAAAGAAAGGCGGGGAGTGACTAGAGGTTGAATAAAAATTACCTGCCTTGCTATCCAGCGCGCCCAAAGTTTGATTGTACCGGCCGCTGAGCAGTTCTTTGGACACCAGCCAGCCCTCTTTCTTTCATAAATTCACTAGTTCCCCAGGGGCGTAGCTTGGTCAGTAAGATTGTGGGGGTTTCAGCTTAAGATTGTCCAACAATCACTCTGGCACAAAATTATAAAATACACTTTACAACAATCAGGGCACACCAGAGGTGTTTAAGGGGAAGTGGAAAGGAAGAGGAATGTGGATTGGTAGGTGTAAAATGTAAGAGAAAAGACCTTATTTTGTGAAATAACCAGCATTTTTAAGGTGTTCTTAAACAGACAGAGGGAGAAAGCGTGTGTATGTTTTTTTTGGTTGTGAAAAGATTCCTAGTGAAATCCGACAGATACCTGGCCACACCTGACTGAAAGTACTTGCACCCAACTATTAATCACAAAAGACGTTTATTAGGGTGGGGCCTGTAAAACCCCAATAAACGTCCCCCTGAAGCTACGCACCTGGGGTTCCCCCTCCCAAAATCAGAAGTGGAAACTAATACAGCTGCGGCCTGGATATCCTCTGATGATTGGCATATATCCTGCAGCTGACCACCTCTAAAGGAACACTCTTTTTTTATCACACAAGCAAATTAGATGTAATTAGTGCAACTGATGCAATATGGTGGGCAGTTTCCTAACTAACATCAATAGTATTGCACAGATTTGTGTCGTCGGTAAAGTCCATACATGTTTTGATAAAAAAAAGCAAAATACTAAAAAGTAAACGTACCTGCTCTTGCAAACATATTTAAACAAGGAAGCAGAAACAGACAAAAGACTCCTTACAGCGAGCAGCATATCAGAAGACTGCAATGATGATATTCGCTGGGCTTGTATCACATTTATCCCCTAATGACCTTCTTAGCCAGCAGGACATTTATCTCTTTGAAATGTGCAGCCATTTGCTACCCATTAATTTGGCACTTGGAGATTAAAGGTGATTGAGAACACCACACTGCCACACTAATTTTCTGTTTAACAATGAGCTGTTTTAAAACATGAAGCCAGATTTTACATTCTGCACAATAGGAAAAGAGAAGGGGTAGACATATGTACCAATTATTTCTGGGAACAATGGCTTACTATATTTAGAGAATGTGAGCATTTTAAAAGGAGACATTTTTCAAATGCCTGCATAAGCTTTATTTCATTTGTCAAATCTACATTGCATAAAAAGTTGTTGAAAGGTAAACTTTTCAATATGTGCGCACCAATTGAGAATTATAATTATGTAAAATGGTGGAAAATGTTAGTGAAAAGTAGACTGTAAGGATTTAAAATGATATTTCGAATAAAATGCGTCGAAAGTTTGCCTATAACTGTGTGACTTGATACAAAAATTAGTAATATGAAAAATGAAGGAACACAGGTTTTTCGAACTTATGACTAGCGTGTGTGCCCACTTTTTAATTTCGGAGGCATTTTGGCATTACAGAAGGGGCTGCAGAATTCAGGTATGACTGAATAACACTCACCTTTCTTATGTAAAAGTCTTTAACTGTATATAAGGTTTGCTCAAGCCAATGCCTGTGAAACTCATTCAGTGCGTTGTCTCTTCGAGGTTGATAAAATGAGTATCTCTGCCCTGGATAAATATACCAACTTGGAGATGGCAGGAATAAAGAAGAGAGTGTACTTACAAAAGTAAGATATACCTAAACTTTGGAATTTTACACAATTTGGGGCAGAATAATTGTTTTTTTCATGCAATGCAGTGCAGCAAGGGGCCTTTCTCCACTGTTTTGTGCGAAAGAGTAGAATTGCTGCATGTTTACATAGATGCAGAACATCTCTGCACTCTCCTTGTGCTGGGACACTGTGTGCTGCTTAGCACCAATGTAGCTTAGCACCAATGTAGCACCAATGTAGGCACCTTTGCACCATAGTATTAGGGTATCTATGTTACAGGCAGGATTGCTTTAGTGCAGGAAGAGACATCTTCTTGCACAAAACAATCCGTATAAGCATATTCCTTTTTCTATTTGTGCTGCAGAATGCACCGCATATTGAAAGTAATGAGGAGAAATAAAGATATTTCTGCTCATTACACCTCTAGTCCATTTTTGCGAAGATCTACTTTAACAAGTCTTTACACTCCATCTGTCTCCTTTTCTGCCTTGATTGTGAACTTAAGGGAGATTCTTAGTTCACAGTAAGATATTTGAAAATGAGAACCAAAATGCTGAAGCTCATCCAGGGTTGTTTTTGCTCCTGCGGCCTGCTTCTTTTAGGCAGGATAAAGACTAGTTTTCACACAGTGCCTGCAATGGCTTTCATTTACTTGACACAATTGTGACAAATCCATGGGACATATTTAACATGTAATTCAAGTCCAGTGACCTACTCACTATACGCTGGGGGAAAGTAATTGATCTAGGTCCTTAGATCAATATTCATCTTCAGTGATTGGTGAGAATGAACATGTTCTCTGATGTCTGAGCATCAAGCTGTATAAATGAGCTTAAAGCTTGCATAAGATGAGCAGCTTCGCATCTGTGTATCTGAACCACACCAAAGTATACTTTCAGTTATCTTCATTCATGGTCATCATGCTGGTTTTGCAACTCCACAATTCCCAAAATACAAGGTTATAGAAGGGTGTGAAGCACATCCTTATTGTGGTTCCTGCACCAGAAAATAACAGTCCTGTCCAAACATAAAGCAGGAATGCCTACTACAACTCATTGATTTTATGTTTAAAACACATTTTACCACAGTGAAGCGAATATTATGTTTTATTAATGTCTAGCACAGATAGTAAACATGTATTATTAGGCGTATAAGTTGACAGTTAAAAAATGTACTAAGTAGTTAAATAGCACAATTAGTTAGACTTATTTTCAGAGAATCAACACTTGCTGCAGGTTGGTAGGTTAATCCAGGGGTTGGTTCAAAGACTTTGTACTCCCAAGAGAAGACTTAGAAAAGGTACAGTTAAATATTGTTGTTCCTTTGTGCCAATTAAGGACTTCGCTTAGGTGCTGATCATTATGACACATGATCAGTGAAGGCCCGGCACTCTGTCTTCCCCACATAAAAGCACCATCTTTAAAGATCTCACCTGCCTGGTGAAGATTGGTTAGTTTAAAGTGTATCTGCTGGTGCCCACCACATGCACTTCCGGAAAAACTAAATGAAGAGCGACCTGCTATGTTGTTGCAGCCTGCTCGGCGTTGTTTTTTGTTCTGCAGAAGTCTTGTAAAGCTTGGTAAAGGACCCCCCAAAGCAGGTTTTCCCCTTGCATTGTAAATTAAACTTTTCTCAGTTTTCACCCTCTATGCATCAGGAGCAACTTTCTGTTTGCCTGCCCATGGAAGAAAAATAAGTTCCGTCTGAATCCTTGTGGTGCCCCCACCACTACGAGAGGCTGGAGGACCATGAGTTTGGAGGGCTGGAAGCCCCACTGATTTGAAGCAGTTGTTTGTCATACATTCCTATGAACAAGAATGGGCTTGCCTTGACAATGCTATTGACTTGGATACTGAAAGCAATGGTGTAGATCACATTTCCAGCAGAAATAAAAGGACTACCAGTGATAGACAACATGGGCGACACTATTGGGAGCAAACGGGTAAGTTGTTCTTTTGATCAAATGCCTTCTACTACTTAGATAAAAGATTCAGCACAAATGTTGCACCTCAGGGACCTAACGAATCAATAGAACAAGATGCCAACAGAAATGCTAGGCGTTAAGCATTGATGTCTACGTAGGTGAGGCAGTGAATTTCTTCATGTTAAAAATAAAACAAATTTAATTGAGAAATGCAAGAACCTATGCTAATTGCACGCATTGTACTTTATAAATTTGTAGTAAGTAACCATACTTAGCTATATAAGTATACACAATAATATTGTACTGACTTAAGTTCACCTAACATTTGATGCCATATTAATGAAAGTTTAATGTTAGCATTGAAAAGCCTGTTTTTACATTAAATTGTTGTTTTGCATGATGTGTTTTTCTCTTTTGCTACAGGTGCTGTAACTTTCCAGAAGCCTTCTGTTAGCTAGTGAACAGGTGTTAGAAATGGGGGTCTCTAGTTGGCAGTGGTATGCACCTTGTCCAAGTAGGGACCCTTCCTTCTAGACAAAGTACGAGCGGTCAGGCCTGTATCAGAGGCAATGTGTAAAGTATTTGTACATAACACACACAGTAACACTGCAAATGTCAAATAGACACCACACCACACCATTTTAGTTAAATAAACAATCTTTATCTAAACTAAACAAGGCCAAAAGGACAAAAATCCAATGTACGTAAGTCAAAATATCACTTTTAAAAGGTTTAAGCACTTCCGCCCATAGAACTCTATGAATGCATTGATTTTAGCACAAAGTACATTTGATGAGTCAAAATCCAAGATGTAAAACAGCCGCAAAGGAGGAAAGTGTCAGAAAATTCAGTGATGCATCGGTTCTTGAGTCTCATGGGAATGGGTTATTCAGTTCTGCTGCACGCAGAAGTGTTGTTTCGATTCCTAACTGTGAAGAGAAGCGATGCGTCGATTTTCAGAGGTGACTCCCTTCATCGAGGCTACATGTTGGGAACTTGCTGCACAGGTGCGATACGTGAGAAAATCCAGGCACTGTGGATCAATGCGGTGGCGAAACAGGAGCTGCATTGATTTCCACTCCTGCAGATGACCGGTGATGCATCTATTCCTTCAGCCGCACAGCAGGGCCTGCATCAAAGTCGTCAGAGACTCGCTGCTCTGAACTTGGTCTGTGGCGGTATTTGGAGACACACAATGAAGCGTCAGTTTTTCTGCCGCAGTGCACCGATGTATTGGTTTTATCAATGCATGGCAAGTTTGCGGTGGAAAAAACAGGCACTAACAGTCACCACGTCTTCTTTCTGCAACAAACCCACCTCCAAAGGCCCGGAACATGAATTGGCACCACTTGACAGATCAGAACTCCCAACAGAGGAGTTCAGGGGCTGCAGGTGAAGTCTTTGAAGGCCCTGAGACTTCCAACAGGAGGCAAGTGCACACAAGCCATTGTTGAATCTTGGAAAAGCAGGATACAAGAAAGTAAAGTCCAGTTCTTTCACTGCCCACATGCAGAAGCAGCAACCACAGGCCAACCAAACAAAGCAAGACAAAGCAAAGGGGTAGTACTCCTCCAGGCAGCTCTTTAGCTCTTATTTGCAGAGTTCCCACTTCAGAAGTGTTCTAAAGATGTGGGGTTATAGGTGCAATAGAAAAGTCTTTGTTGTCCACAAGATTCTGTCTTGCCCTGCCTTGGTTCCAGACACACTACATGGGGCGGAGACAGCATTGTGAGAGGCCAGGCACAGCCCTATTCAGGTGTCAGTTACAACTTCTCCCACCAGTCTAGCTCAGAATGCCCGTCAGCCTGGTTATTGGTCATCAGGAAATGCAGGGCACACCTCAGCTCCCTTTGTGCGACTGTCTAGAGTGAATGCACAAACACCCAGCTGTCAGTCTAAACCAGATGTTGATTCCACAGGCAGGTAGAGGCACTGGATTGCAAAGCAAGAAAATGCCCACTTTCTGAAAGTGGCCTTTTCAATCACATAATTTAAAAACCCTCTGAGCTCAGTGAGCCCAAACTCCAACGCTCTATCTCTTCCCAATTGAAAGTTACATTTGTAAGATGTTACAAGGCAGCTCCAATGATAACCAATGGGAGAGCTGTCCCTTGTAATAATGAAATATTATATTGGCAGTATTTCACTATCAGGACATGTAGAATACACCTGTGAATGTCCTACCTTTCACATGCACTGCACACTGGCCCATGGGCTACCTTGGGTCTACATTAGGGGTGCCTTACATGTAAGAAAAAGGAAGGTTTGGGGCCTTGCAAGTTAGTGCACTTGACAGGTCGACATGGTAGTTTAAAAATGCGATCACAGACACTGCAGTGGCAGGCCTGAGGCATGTTTGCAGGGCTACTCATGTGGGTGGCACAACCAGTGCTGCAGGTCCACTAGTAGCATTCGGTTTACAGGCCCTGGACACACACATTGCACTTTACTAGGGACTTACCAGTAAATCAAATAATCATGGATAACCAATCATGATCATAATTTACACAGGGAGCACTTGCACTTTAGCACTGATTAACAGTGGTAAAGTGTCCAGGTTCCAAGAGTCAACAAAAACAGGTCAGAGTACATAGGAGGAAGTGAGCAGAAGGTCTGGAGATAACTCTGCAAAATGGGCCAGGTCCAAAGAATAGGCGTTTATTTTCTATTATACCAATGATAGTGAGTTTCTTACTGGGAGGGAGGAGACAACAGGGAGGATGATTCATCGGAAGAACTGGCGGAACCGCAACATCTGGACGAAGTATCTTTTATTAGACTTGTGTCTGTGGCTTGTTACTTCTAAGTGAAGAAAGGAAACTTGTTCCCATCTAGAAAATTGTGTGTTATATTAGCCTGTGTTCTTAGATTAGGGGGAGACACTTTTTTCTTGTGACTGTCTGGCCTTGATTGCAAGAGCACTTGGACTTTACTTAAGTCTGTAGGGTATCTCTTTCAAGAAAGGTTTTCCTTTTACTTTCCACTTATAGGAGATGTTGCAAAGGCTTTATGCCTATAAGTTTATTCTCTCATCAGAACTCTTCATTGGGTTTCTAAACTGACATCTTATTCTATTCCAATTCGATCTTACTTAGATTAGGCAATTTCCTTGATGGAACATGCTTGCTGTGTTTTTAAGATTTTGACTATAATTCTGATGCTAATATTGTATCTCTCCTTATCTTAAAATATTGATTATTGAATTATAATAATTTCTAATGCCGATTCTTAAAAGAATATTTTTTTGGTATACATAATGATCTAAAAGAATTGATTAATAAAACCCTTTAACTCACACAAATTCTCTTTATTAAATATTAGTCTTTAATGATTTATCTTTTAAATGTTTTGATGTATGTGATTGCTCCTTTTACTTTCTCCTTGTCAACTAACAAAGGTCCATACAACCAATGGTCGGGGTTATTTAATGATTACACCTAACTATTAACATAGAAAAAAAACATTCCCTCAAGTGGTAGCAAGAGGACGGTTAATGTCACAGGAGAAAAGGAGCTAAAATTAAGTTTAGATTTACCCATGTCCCTCAAGTCCAAAGCCCAACTTTGAAGACTGAAGGAGTTTGCAGTTCCTAAAGCGGTTTCAGTGGTGGAGTTGTGAGTTTCAATAGGGCTATGCATCACAATTAGCTTTGTCGAGTTTCACTATTATGTTGAAGTATGTATTTTGTGAAAGAGTTGATGTTTTAGTTGTATCTAGGCGTTTTGATGTTGAGCTTTTGAAGTTGTTATCGGACTTGGATTAGGCCAAGATCCCAGGATAGTTAAGAATAAATAGTTGGGGTGTTGTTTGTCCGATGGGGTTTTGTGGTGCAGATTTGTCAGATACCATTGACTGCATAATTGAGACAAGGACCATTATGAATTGTTTTGATTTTACTAACATTGGTTGATATTAGCGGAGTCTATTGTGCAAAGGAGAAACTATATCAGTCAGATGGTATTCCTGTTGGTCATGATCTCATAGGTATGTATGAGAGGAAGTTGGAAGGATATACTTTCAATTTTGTTTCTTGTTAAGTGAACTACTTGAATTCTTTAGTTATGCAGTCACATTTTATTTGTTTATTATGCTTGCTTAAGGTTGTAGAATTTTGTGTATGGGAAAATTACAAAGAAGGGTCGACTGCTGCAAGGAGAAAGAACTACTTCATAAGGTGCAGCACTGGGATAGGCCAGTTGGTGTGAAGTAACGTGCTTTGATTGATTGGTGAATCATCAGGGGATACATTTTAGTGGAATGTAAGATGTTGATGTTCAGATTGGAGGTCAAATTACACAAAGTAGCATTGGCATTCAACAGGGTAGAGGTCGTGGTCTGGTTGAATCAAATTCGAGAATAGACATTGCATCGCTGAAGAAATCAACTCCTTTTCATTATTGTAACAGGCTCATGCATTGGAAAAGGGAGTGTAGACAGAATCCTAATCGAGTATGTAGTAAGGGACAAATGCAAAGTGTGAATCAAACGCAAATGCAAAATGTTCCAGCTCAGGTTCCAATTTAGCAAATGTTAATGTTAATGTTAATGAGATTTATAAGAGAGCACAAATACCAAACAGTGTCTTGGTGCTACGGACCCAAAATAACGTAACTGTGCACCTAGACCTGGAACAGCCATGTTTTTAGGCTTCCCCTGAAACCAACAAGTGAGTTGGTGCTCCTGATCTCTAGTGGAAGAGCGTTCCACAATCTTGAAGTACTGTAGTGAAAACCACGGCCACCCCAGTGAGAGGTTCGGAATCTGGGGACCGACAGCAGTCTTGCCCCCATCGAGCGGAGCTGTCTGGTAGGCTGATACCAGACAAAGAGTTTTGGGAAATAAACAGGACCTGTCTGCATCAAGGCCTTATATGCCAAGCACAGTGCTTTGAACTCAACGCGCTGAGCCACTGGGAGCCAATGTAACCTGCGGATCTCATTCGAGATTGGTTTGTGCCGTGGAATATTCTGCAGTAAACGCGCCGCCGAGTTTTTAACTACCTGAAGCTTCCTGAGACATTGCTTCTGGGCATTTAAATAAAGCCCATTACAGTAGTCCAATTTAGATTGCACAATTGCTGTGACTACTGTTTTGCAGGTATCAACACAGCCACAAATTCCTATGACGCAGGTCCCACAAGCTCCAATGGGCTTACAAAATATAGGAAATCCTAGCTTTAACAAGAATCGAGCAAGCAAATCTGTTTCAAAATAAGAGCATATTTCAACTGTTCCCCATGCTGTAAAATGAGAGCTTTGATTCTGACAATTCACAATGATGGTGCCTTGGGTGGGCGGGGGGGGGGGGGTTGCATACTTGGTGCGGTCTTAGAGGTAGACCAAAGTGGGCCATTTTTAGAAGGAGAAGTAAATGGCCATCAAGAATCATTTTTATCGACACAAGTGCTGCCCATTCCACTGTCAGAATAGTGGAATACCCAGACCTACTAGGTGTTACAAATAGTCCCTGTAGAAATAGGCTCATTTGAGGAAGATCGCCGGTTCGTGGAGTGTGATTCAAGTCCTTTAAATCTCTTAGGAAGAAATATTTTGTGCAAGTTAAATTGCACAATTTACTGCATGCCTGTTGGTTTTGAATTTTAAACACATAATTAAGATGTTGAATTTTCAATTGCCCGACAAGAAACATCTGTAGAATCATATCCTGTGAGAATGGTAGAGGATTTAGCTCCCAACTTTCTGAGATGTTGTAAAATCCAAAGTTTATGATTTTTCGTGGAAAGACATTGACTAATCAAAGGTGTATAACCAGTGTGAATTACAATAAAGCAAATTGCTGCCTATCTGAGAACACCACTATATAATGTAATGTCTGAAACCATGGCTGAAATTATTCCAGTGATTGAAAACATGCTAAAGCAAGGAATTTTAAGAGAAATTGTTGCAAGTACTTGCAATTTGCTGATTATGACATTACAGTAGCCCAATGTTAGAAAGTGGGTCTCCAGTTAGCAGCGGTATGCACCATATCTAATTAGGGACCACAATCCTAGTCAGGGTAAGCTAGATACATGCTAAAAAGATAATTTGTGCTCACCTTCTGGTAGCTTGGCACAGAGCAGGCAGGCTATTGTAGTAATTAGAAAACCTCTTTCCTCTATGCTAACCTGGTACTATGGTTACAGAATGTTGCCATTTGAAATGCCAGGGAGTGTTTGGCTATTCCCTGGAAGCTGTGGAGATGAAAGGTTAATAAACAAACGTTTTTCTCATTCACCTTGTCCAGTGTGGCTTGTTCGAATTTGGCAATGAGTTGGTTGGCCGTTCTGAATCCCCACCCACGTGTGTTGCTCTGGCTGCTTGGTTCCTGTTTTTCCAGCGTTGGAAATTATCTGTCAAGCTGATCTCCTGCTCTTCTGTGGATGCCATCCAGATTCAGAGTGGAGTTGAAACATCTTTAACCCTGTTTGTCTTGTTCACGGATGGGATGTTGTGTCTCGAGCAATTTAAGGCTTTCAGGGCATTTCATCACCTTTGAAGTGGCGAGCGGCTAGACTTCGTTGTGGAGATCTGTCACCATCACTGTGAGTCATATCATCTCATGCTGTGACTGAATAGTGCCTGTATCGATGCTGGAGCGCAGTCATGTGAGCAGTGTTTGTTTCTTCGTCCAGCAGCTCCTGTCGTGATTCCTCCACTTTCGATCACAGTCATCCGCTCTCCTCCACTGTCAAGTACATTCTGGTAACACCTTGGAACTCTGCTGGTGTGACGGGGCCGTTGACAATGGTGTTGCGCACACTGGAGGTAACTGACATATGAGGAGGCAGCGCGTCTTCACTCAAGGGGCTCTGAGAGCTTTCAATGCATGGTTGGATACGCAACATCGCTTGACAAGTTGCGTACATTGAAGGTAACTTATGTACCTGATGTTTGAGGATACAATGCATCTGTAACCAATAGAAGCCCAGTTTGTGCGTGGTTGGTTACACCCCTTCGCCACTAGTCATTTCTCTAGTTTCTCAGGGATTGTTTGTTTTGTGGTGTGTGCACAGAGTGTGCAATTCACCTGGCTGTATTATGATAACTCAAAGACTGGAAGTCTGACGGAGCCAAGCAAGTATTGCTTGTGAATTGGGTGAGAGTTGGGGCAGTACTGCCTACAGCAGTCTACTAAGCAGTACTTTATTGTTTACTTCAATAAAACAAAAACAATGCACAGTGCCCGATCTTTTAAATCGTTCTTTACCAATTTGAGGCAATTTATTTTTGTGTTTGGGACATATTGGTGATAGGTTCTAAAAGACAACAAGTTTATTTTATTTGTGTTATCTTCCTTGTTGTGGGTACTATCTATCTTATTAGTAATATCTGTTGGGTGCACAGAGATGTTATGCATTTAGTATTTAGTATTTAGGAGCCATGGGGGGATTAGATTCAGTGCTGAGCGGAAATGGTTTATCTTGGAGCACAATCTTGGATGGAACATGTACCTCCTCTTGAAGTCACGGATGGAGGTGAACCTCTCCATGAGTATGATCAAGCTGTCGCTATGTTAGAAAAGCAATTTGATGTAGAAGGGAGTTTAGTAGTTGCAATACACAAAATATTCACTAGAGAGCAAGAAGCCAATGAGAACAGTGTATCATATGTGGCTGCATTAAGCATTTTGGTGTCAGAATGCAGGTTTGAGCATTTTATGCCACAGTTAATCAGGGATCAGGTTGTGGTGCATTGCAGAGACGAAAAAATTCAAGAGAAACTTCTCACTGAAAAATCCATCATTGCAAGAAACTATTTCCATTGTTAAAAGTATAGAATGATTACAAAAAGCTTCTAAGGAGTTAAAACCTGACAAGGCTGTTGTGGGTGTGGTAAAGGAGGTCAAAAACCAAGGAGAAAAACAACCTGGGGAGCAGGAGGGCAATAGGTATCCTGCCACTAGACATGAGAAAAGGGTGGGTAAGCAAAGGAATCTATGTTCAAACTGTGGGTTCCCCTCTCATTTTCCCAATTCTCGGTTGTGTCCAACAAGAAATTCTGCCTGTCGCAAATGTGGTAAACAAGGACAATTTGCTAAAGTGTGCAATTTAAGGGGTAATGTTAGTACGGTTTACTTTGAGGATGAAGGGAGACATGTCAATGGATGTTCTTAGTTCCATGAATGATTTGATGCTTGTGATCAAAGATGATTCGGTGGATTGTGTGGATCCTATCGTTGATGTGATCGTTGATGAAAAATCTGTTTAGTTGCTGGTTAAATCCGGTGCTCGTATGACAGTGATCACTGAGAAGTTATTTCAATGCTATTGGGTGGATAAACAACTTAAACCTCCAGATATAAATCTTGTCTCGTATGAGGGCAGGAGGATTTAACTAAAAGGATTTTTTGAAACTAGTTTGTTCTTCTAGTAGAGGTGGATTAGTGGGAAGGTATATGAAGTGAAGAAAGGATTAAATATGTTGGGTTGGTACCACCAGCAAAGTGAGGATTTATCCCACTTGGCTCATAGGTTTGGGAAGGTGTTTGCTGACATGTTAGGACCCATTAAAGGCTTTAAACATCTTATCAAATTGAAGGATCAAGCTGTTCCTGTCAAACATAAATTACGCAATATTCCCTATCGTGTCAGAGATGATTTAACTGAGGAGCTCAAGAGGATGTGCAAGTCAGGGGTCATTGAACCAGTGGAGTCATCTTTATGGTTGTCATCGTTGGTCATGGGCCACAAGAAAAATGGCAGTCTCAAGGTCTGCATTGACCTGCGCAGTTTGAAAAAAGAAATTTGGGTTGATTCACATCCCCTTCCCCGTATTTATGACCTACTCTCCAAATTTGAGGTTCAAAGCTATTTTCAAAGACAGACCTATCCTCAGCATACCAGCAAGTCCAGCTGGATGTGAGTTGTAAGCATTTGACAGCTTTTCTTTTTCTGGTTGGAACTTTCCAATTCAAGAGGATGCTGTTTGGGCTTGCCTCAGCAGCCTCGGTTTTCCAGCGCATAATGGAAAAGATTTTGCAGGGGATTGAGGACACTGTCGTTTTCCAGGATGAAATTTTGGTGGCTGGAAAGTGCAGGGCATCACATGACAGAAATCTTACTGGACTTTTGAGCAGGCTTCAGGAGAAGGGCATTGTTTGGAGAACCGCAGCCTTAAGGCCCGGCGGCGCAGGGTACGCCTAAATCCCCGGTATTCACCTGCCTTGTCAAAACAGAGACACAGACTCTTCGTCTGGCGTAGAAGATGGTATTTATTAGCTGCAGCTAGTACAGTGGTCTTAGAAGTCGTCAGTACAACGAGGTTCAAAAGAGACTGCCATTTAACTCTGTGGCGCACAGGTTTATATACAATACAATACAATGCAAAATGCAATCACACAGGAGCATGAGCTATAGGTAAACGTTATAGACAATGTTTTAAAACCAAAAGCAACTCAAGTTCCTGGTTCTGTTTGTCATTCGACCCCTTAAGTAAATCACAAGCGAATCCACACAATTTGATTTACAAGCAGAGAAAACACAGCTGCATGTTGTAGAAGGACAGTCGAGAAACAGGAGAATGCATGAGACATGTAGCGAAGGACAGCAGATAAGATAACTTAAAGGAAACAAAGGTGTGAAATGACATGTGGTCCGGACGGGGTTTAATCAGCTCAGACAGGAATTAGTGTACTCGGCCAGACCCTGACACTTGTTAGTAAACATAGGCGAGGAAGCCACCTGACACCAAAGCAGAAACGACAAAAACATTGCGTTCGCCAAGCTGCCTGAGTGAGGGCAACCTAAAATGGCTGTGATCACAAAATGGAGGCTGAGCACGAATAAATTCGTAATTTACAGAACCTCAGACTCTCCTTTTGCCATTACTCAGGCAAAAACAAACCAACTCATGCTAATCTGAGTCAGAGTCAACACTGATGTTCATGAGATCTTCAAGCTGTTGCTGCACCATCATTCTAATATTCTCTGTCTTCTGAGAGGCAGATCGTGGAACACATAAAGTGGCCAACAAGCCACAGACTGCAGGACCACACTGAACGCATAAACAACAAGAGAATATGACAGCTAAAATTGCTCCAAGGAACGTTATGATCTTCCATCCCCAAGTTGACAATATTCCCCAAAACCATCCAATAAAAGACCAATCTCCTTCGTCCTGATGAATCGACTCGGAGACAGTGTGCAATTTAGAAATGGCTTGGTATACTGCTGGAGCGTCATCTGGAATATACATGCAGCAACTAGATCCGATCAATTTACAGACACCTCCTCGGTCTGCTAAGATCACATCTAGCGCAATTCGATTTTGCAGCGTCATAAGACGGTCAGCTTGAAGTTCTGCTGTAATGTTACCTATCGCACCTGCAGTAACATTAATAGTGGTCTCAACCACTCGAACCAGATGCCTAATGCGTCTGCTGTTGACCATGGGGCCCGAAAGGGAAGGAATCCTTTAAGGAAATCTCCTCCCTCTTGTTCTGCCGTGTCTTTGGCATCGAATACGCCTCTGCTATGTCTAACTCTATGATGGTCTGACGAAGCCGTATATGTAGGGGGAAGGAGGAAAGCTATGTAGCAGGTTCCAGAAAAGTTGGAAGGTAACCAAGTATAAGCTTGATCATTACAAACAAAATATGTTCCTTGAGACGGAACTAGCGGAGGAAATATATGTATATGTACATTTCTGGTTATCGTCAACTTTCTTGCTGTTGATTTGGAGACAAAGATTACCTTTATGGGGCACAGTCCACACTGGGGAAGACTCGCCTTTTCTAGTTTTGTCACTGAGAATGGAAACATAGTGGGTAACATTCCATCCATCATAAGCTTTCTTTTCATCTAATGGAATCTTACTCTTCTCTACAATCTTGGCCATTACCACTATACTTTTGATTAAGGAGCTGTGGCTAAAATCTAGTCCATTCCCAGAAGTTCTCACGGGGCTTCTAAGTCGGTTGTGGTATGCGGCTGAAAATATTGTCAAATAGGCCCAAGCTGAACCTTCATATGAGAAAGGAAGAACCAAATATGGCATTCCCTTTTGTGTATTGTGTGGCATGAGTCCGCATTCCCAACAATCAGTCATATTAATGGCCAACTGATGTTGGTGCAACAACTGAATAAACGTATTATTCATATACTCAGCTCTCCTTATCTGTTCATGAGGGGGTAAAGTATGCATTTTATGTGAAAAGACAGAAAGGCAAGAAGGCAAAGAAGTTGAAGAATTAGCAATATTTCTTGATTGCAATGTATGTACAATCCATCCTGTGCAGGCTAATAAAATACACAAAAACATAAGAACACACAAAGTTACGCCATCGACTACGCAATAATTTACAATATTTTAATCTCATTTCTTGCTTCCTGTTTTCCCTACCTACAATTTTTGTACCATCCATCTTTATCTAAAAACAATGTCGCTCACAGCACTCTTCCTTAATCACTCAGCTAATCACTTCTGTATATCCTGAGGCACTAGCCATTTACTAAAAGAACAAAATCAGGTTACAGTCTGAGTCTCCTACTGTGACCCTGCGACAGAGACAGATGGCACATTTAATACTAATATCACAAAAGGGCAAAAAGGCCAAATAGGAGTGTCTTTAATTAAAAAAAAGAAATGTTCAAGAAAAATATTTAATTCAGTTCATTAGGTCTTGGTCTTAAACTGTAGCACGTTTTACTCTGCACGGTCTGATCATTAAACAATGTTTCTGGATTCGTAGTGTCTATCCGACGATGCACAGGCACAGCAGCTTGAAGAATGTCGTCATCTGCTTTTTCTGACTGAGTCCCATAAATCTGAGCATCACTGAATGGAACAAAACGAGGAACTGCTGCAGTATCCGATTCTCTTACACCACTGCGAATCCACTGATCAAAGGGTAATGGAAGTGGCACCTTTTTACAGTGCACTCCATGTACCCAATTTCGTTTGCCAACCACCTTTACAGCCGTACGAGTGACAAGCAAAACTTGCGTAGGCGTAGACCAACAAGGCTCCAAATTCTTAGTCCGTTGAAAGTTTTTCACACAGACCCAGTCACCGGGCAAGATGGTGTGACCCGGGTCTGTGGAGGCCTCCGGCAGAACACTCTGTACCTGTTGACGAATAACCCTTAATTTAGTAGTCAAATCATGTAAATAGTCAATTAAATGAGGATATGGTATGTCTGAGTATCTTTTGGGGCGGGGACGCCCCAAACATTAGCTGGGCATCCAAATACTACTTCATATGGGCTAAGTCCCATACGAGAGTGCCCAGTAGTTGACAAAAGAGCTAGGGGCAACGCATCAGGCCAAGCAAGACCTGTACTGGCTTGTATCTTCGCCAGCTTACGCTTGAGCATACCATTGTAACACTTAACCAAACCTGCTGACTGTGGATGGTTTGCCGCATGGAATTTTTGTTTAAGTCCAAGACCAGAACATACTTTCTGCATTATCTGGCCCACAAATTCACTTCCATTGTCACTCCAGACAATGCACGGCAAACCAAATCTGGGGAAGAACTCCTTAATCAATACTTTAGCAGTTGACAATGCAGTGTTATCTTTCAAGGGGTAGGCAGGCCTCTATCCAGCGGGAAAAGGCACATACCACCAACAGAAAACATACTTGAGGTTGTTGCAGCGATCCATATGAATGTAATCCATCTGCAACACTTCAAAAGGATATGACGGGGAGCAAAATGACCTGCTGGGGTTGGGGTGCCCTTTCCGGGGTTATGCATTAAACAAACAATGCAATGTTTAACCACATTTTCTGCACATTTCGGAATTCCTTCATTCTGCCATACCGTAGCCAAAAGCTTACATATGCCCTTTGCACTAATGTGAGCTGGACCATGAGCCATAGTCACGACCGGTAACACATAAGCGTCCGGTAACAACCATCGCTGATGTTCCGACAACTCTGTCCAAAAACCCGTCGAATCTAACATTCCCATCCTTTCTTTCCACGTACTCAATTCTTTCTCAGTAGCCTCTCCCTGAATCGTTTTCACACTCTCAATCGTGTCTTCACACATTCCAATTTCTCTCACCCAATTTGCAGGGCCTGCCACATAAATTTGACTAGAAGTGTTTCTAGCTGTAGTTTTTGCTTCCTCATCTGCAAACGCATTTCCACGACCCACATCATCTGTGATTTTCTTATGTGCGCTGCACTTTATGATAGCTATCTGTGTTGGTAAAGTAAGTGACTCAAGAAGGTCAGTCACCAACTGACCATGCTGAATCTTTGTCCCGTGGGAGGTAAAGAATCCTCTCTCCCTCCACAGCTTTCCGAAACTATGCGCAACACCGAAGGCGTACTGACTATCCGTGTACACATTCACTCTCTTTCCCTTCGACAGCACACATGCTCTAGTCAAAGCTATCAATTCAGCTGCTTGGGCTGAATTATGTCCGATACGTGCCATCTCAACAATTGTGCATAAGGTGGTGACAGCATAGGCAGAAGTGGTTTCTCCATTTGGAAGCTTAAAGCAAGAACCGTCCACCCATAGGATCCCGTTCGCGTCCTTGAGCGGAGCGTCCTTTAAATCAATCTTCCCCTTCGTCTCTTCTTCTGTTCGAAGAAAACAATCATGCTTTTCCTGATCATCTTTCTCATCTGGGAGTGGCAACAATGTAGCTGGATTTAACGTGTTACATCTTTTGATATGTATATGACTCGCTAAAAGTGTCAGCTCGTAACCAGACAAACGAGCACTTGTGAGATGCTGTGTGTTGGTTCTATTTAACAAAGTATCCACTGCATGTGGAACCATAACAATAAGTGTGTTATCCAATACTAATCCGGCAGACTGTCTAATAGAAATTGCGGAGAGCTGCTGTAGCTCTAAGACAACTGGGCAAAGCTTTAGCTACTGGGTCTAATGTAGCAGAGAAATAGGCACATGGCCTTTGCTTATCTCCGAATTGCTGTGTCAAGGCTGACAACGCGCAACCTTCTCTCTCATGAACGTACAATGTAAAGGTCTTACTATAATCTGGGGTACCCAACACTGGAGCAGAACACAGGGCAGTACGTAAATCAACAAAACTTTTCTGACATTCATCCGTCCAAGGGAACGGATGGGGCGTATCTTTCAACGTTAATGCCACCAATGGTTTAGCCAAAAGTGAGAAATTGGGAATCCATTGTCTACAGTAGGAAGTAATACCCAAAAAGGCACGTACTTCTATCTGTGTGGTGGGTACAGACATCTGTGAAATAGCATGCCTACGTTCTGGGGTCAATCGCCTTCCCTCCTTCAACTAGAGATGACCTAAATAGGTCGCTTCTTGTCGGACATACTGCAACTTGGAGGGCGATACTTTATGATTCAGAACAACCAGATGATGCAAAAATGCAACAGTCACGTTCCTACACACATCTTCCGTATCAGCAGCCACCAGTAAATCATCCACATACTGAACAAGCGTAGCACCTGGAGGCAAAGAGAAAGTATCAAGTTGACATTTAAGAGCTTTGCTATAAATAGAGGGACTTTCACAATAGCCTTGGGGAGCTCTCTTAAATAGGAAGCTTCGACCTCCGAAAGAGAAACCAAAGATATCCCTACTTTCTTCAGCAAGGGGAATGCTAAAGAAAGCGTTCTTAAGGTCTATCACCGAGAACCAAGCCGCTGAAGCAGGAATCATGGTCAATAAAGCTGTAATGTCCGGAACAACAGGGAACTGTGGTACCACTATTTTATTGATTTCTTTTAGGTCAATAACAAATCTATAGACAGGAGGCTGTGTAGGATCCGTCCTCTTAAGGATCGGAAGAACAGAACTGTTACAAACATTGCCTCTAGTCTCTTCAACCACACTTTTCTGAATGAAGTCATCAACAATAGCCAGCAATGCTCTCTCTCCATCACTAGAAATACGATATTGAGGAATACGTGGTATTTTGACATTATCTTTAACTGTGACAACATACGGTGGGATCGCGAGATGACCCACGTCATTCGGGCCCGTGGCCCAAAGGCTTTCTGGGATAGAAAGTAACTCAGGTGAAAACTGGTCCCGAGACAAATACATGGGGGACATCAATCTCTTCCCCAACGTGAGATGCACACCAGAAGGGGAACAATACAATGTCGCATGCAGTCTTTTCAACAAATCCAAACCCAGTAAATTCTCACCACAACCAGTTTTCAAGATAAGTGGAGCTTCCAAATCATAAGGACCAATCAAAACAGGTAAGGGGCAAGAAACCGGTTTACGGACTGGAGCACCAGAAAATCCCACAGAAGTATTTATTAAGCCAGACAAAGGTGTCCCAGGGAGCTTACAATACATGATAGAACTTCTCATTGCACCAGTATCCAAAAGAAACGGTTCTGAAACACCCATTGCAGTGACATACGGCCCATTTTGATCTACTGGAATCAACACAACTCCCTCACTTCGTCCAAGGCTGACCTATTCTGTCTGAAAATTGTCAGCCCTCACTTCAACGTAATAATCATCATTGTAATACTGCATAGAAGGAACTGTCTGCTGATCGAAGTAATTCGAAGTAGATGGGGCAAGAGAAAGCTGCTCCTGAGAGGACGCACCACGACCTCGGGGAGCGGACATCCCATTATTACGCTGTAATAAGACCGGACAACTATTCTTGAAATGTCCCTCTTCCCTACAATATGCACATTGATTAGGACATAATGAAGGTCGCGGTGGGAAATACTCAGGTTTTTGCAACAATCTCTGAAACTGTGGAGGGTGCTGAAACTGAGAGTTTTGCTGATGCTGATTCGGGCGAGGTGGATACGCCTGCTGTAAAAGAACTTTAGTTTTCAAACCTTTATTTTTCTTCTCTTGCTTCTCTTTCTCCTCCTTATCCCTATTCTCATAATACTATGTAGTGGCCAATATTTTAGCAGGAGAAGAGATAGCCCAAGCACTTTCAGAACTCTTTAATTTATTCGATAATTCGGGAAGCAAATTATATACAAACTTATCCACAAACAATCGCTGGCCACCTTTGACACTCAAATCCTGACCACTGTGGTCCATAAACGTTGCTTCGAAGCGTGTGAAGAAATCCGAAACACTTTCATCTTTCTTTTGCTTGCATGTGGCCAGCTTATCCCAATTTACTCGCACTGCAGGCATCATTGTCTTCATCAATTCAATTATTCTACCTGGAAGAGCCGTAATCAAGTCCTCGGGTTTTGCACCACCCACCTGATTCGCATCCGCAGCTCTAATAGCAGCCCAATCACCACCCAATTCAGCCAAATGATTTTCCCTACGAATCCGTGCCCATATGCCTTGCGGAACAACATTTCCAAATAACATATCAATGTCGGCCAAATTCATAATACAGGCGTCAACCGCTTGGGACAATTCTTTGTAATAATTAGCCGGATTTTTACGGGGGTCGGGAAGAGTTTGTTTAAGCGCCAATACTTCAGACCTCTTCCAGGGTCTGTGAACCCATATACGCTGGAAGTGAGCAGGGACTTGAGGCGGGCCAATCATCTCTTCTCTCCATACTGGAGGAACTTCACGCATTGCATAATTCTTGCTACCCTTTTTATTGGCGGGATCAGCCTCGGAGAAGGACAGGGACAGAAACATAGTCCTAAACGCAATGAGTCTATTTACTGCCTCTTCAACTCGGTGTCCTACAATAAAACCCTTATCAAAATCAGCTTGTGATTTCAGGAGGTCCGAAGGAACTGTATCTAACTCCATATCTTCCCAACCTCTAATAAGAGTTTGACACATAATGTTGAAAACATATCTCTGCGTGGGCTCCCCCCATTGATGAAAACAACTCATGATATCATCAGTACTATATTCTGGTCCATGCTCAATCCATTTACGAGTGAGAGAACCCAAACCTACTTTCTCATCCGCTAGAGGAAGTTGACAACGAGATTGTCGTCTAGAGAAAGCTGGAGACATTTTTACAGACCTAACAAAAGGAGAATAGAAACTTGAAACAGCATCTGCTATCCTCCTCTGTGAAATAGGAGAATCCCTCGAGAGGATAGGAGGTATTACAGATGTAGAAGGCAACGGAGACTGAAACGTAGCACACTGAAGAGTAGGAGCAGGAGAAGGTGGGGGCTGAAGTACAAGCTGCGAGGGCGGAACAGAAGCAGGCAAAGAAGCATTAAGGGGCTGAGCCGGTTGCTGGACAAATGGTAATTGAGAAACCACTTGTTGAGGAACGGGAGGGGATAACTGAGGTGCATTCGCATTCTGAACATAGGGCGGAGGTGAATTCAATAAATAAGACATTATGGAATCTTCTTCTAATTCCTTACTTTTATCTGAGGAGGAAGTGGGCAACATTGGATAGCATCTATCTATCGCCATACGATGTTTTCTCTCTGATACCTCCTTCGCATCGTCTACTTCGTTGTCCTTAAACTGCTGGGCAGCCTGTAAGACCGACATGTCTTGTGCCTTCTTATCCTTTTTTGCTTGTTTGATTTCTTTCGTTTGGCTTCTTTACGCCAAAGGCGAAAGGAGTCGAGCATAGCCGGCCGGGCTTTTCTTCTAAACAAAATTGTTTCCAAATTATCTAATATAGCAGGATCAAAGCTACCATTCTGGGGCCATCTCAAAACTCCACTATTTTTCGTATATCGGACCCATGTCTCGTTAAAGGTAATGGGACCAATACCATGTTTTGAATAGAGCTCATAAGTGGGAGTTCCAACCGGAGGGATAGGACATGATTCCTCCAACTGGGAATCTCTCGTACAACCCAAACAACAGAATCTCTTGAACTTACTCAGCCCAGGCATCGTCACTTCTCTAGACTGATCACAAACAACAAGGGGCATAGATCAGTGAGACAGTACAATCGTACTTACCCTTTGGCTTCAGCTATTGCAATATCTGAATAGAGACTAAAAACAAAACAAAACAAAGGTCTGTGGGAGCGACCCACCAAATACTTAACTAAGAATCGTCTGCACCAGCGAAGGTCCGTCTATTGTCTCGCTCTACCAAAACATCAGAAGGGTCCAAGGCAGGGCGACAGTCAGGGCAGCAGTCATCAGCAGCCGTCGGAGAGGAGTAGCCGCGCCGTCAAAGACCTTTGGTCCGCTTCCAAAATACAGGGGTTGATCACGTGGTGCGCTTCCTCCGGAGTTTTCTTGCGGGGCTCCTCACGACCCTCGGGCTCAACCGCTACTGCTGAAGTCGCCCCACGTTTGGCACCAGTTGGAGAACCGCAGCCTTAAGGCCCGGCGGCGCAGGGTACGCCTAAATCCCCGGGATTCACCTGCCTTGTCAAAACAGAGACACGGACTCTTCGTCTGGCGTAGAAGATGGTATTTATTAGCTGCAGCTAGTACAGTGGTCTTAGAAGTCGTCAGTACAACGAGGTTCAAAAGAGACTGCCACTTAACTCCGTGGCGCACAGGTTTATATACGATACAATACAATGCAAAATGCAATCACACAAGAGCATGAGCTATACGTAAACGTTATAGACAATGTTTTAAAACCAAAAGCAACTCAAGTTCCTGATTCTGTTTGTCATTCGACCCCTCAAGTAAATCACAAGCGAATCCACACAATTCAATTTACATGCAGAGAAAACACAGCTGCATGTTGTAGAAGGACAGTCGAGAAACAGGAGAATGCATGAGACATGTAGCGAAGGACAGCAGATAAGATAACTTAAAGGAAACAATGGTGTGAAATGACATGTAGTCCGGACGGGGATTAATAAGCTCAGACAGGAATTAGTGTACTCGGCCAGACCCTGACACTCGTTAGTAAACATAGGCGAGGAAGCCACCTGACACGCAAAGCAGAAACGATAAAAACATCGCGTTTGCCAAGCTGCCTGAGTGAGGGCAACCTAAAGTGGCTGCGATCACAAAATGGAGGCTGAGCACGAACAAATTCATAATTTACAGAATCTCATGTTGCTAACAAACTCAAATGTGTATTTGGTGTGGAGTCTATCGAGTATCTCGGACATCGTATTTCTTGTGGTGGGACACAACTGAGAGAGGGGTTGATCGATGCCATTTTGAATGCTCCGTATCCTAATTCCAAAGAGTAAGTGTCCTCATTTTTGGGTGTCTGTGAATTTTACAGCAAGTTGATACCCAAATTTGCTGCAAAAACTGTTAATTTATGTGAACTACTCAAGAGAGAGTTACATTTCTTTGGGATCAGGTTTGTCAGGAGGAGTTTTAATCAAATCAAGCAAGAGCTTGGGATCTGTAAAATCCTGACTACTTTTGATCCTTCACAGCTGTGCATTACCTCGGTTGATGCGAGTTTGAATGGTTTGAGTGGTATGATTACTCAAGTCAAGCAGGGCAAGGAACATACTGTTGGGTTTGCCTTTCGTGCACTACGCCAGAGTGAGAAAAATGACTTGGTCATTGAGAGATAGCTCTTAGCTTGCTGTTGGCCTGTTGAGAGATTTAACACCTTTTTATGGGGAAACATTTACAAGATCCCAAGCATCTCATTCCTAACATTAATAGGTTCATTGTTAAAGAGCATACTCCAAGGATTGCAAGATTAAGTTCTAAATTGTTACAGTACAATTTTGTGGGTAGAGTACATTCCTGGTAGGAGAAACACGAGGGCGGATTTTCTCTCGAGGTAGCATTTGCCCTTGGGTGTGGATGAGTTTCTAGGGTGTGATGAAGATGAGGAATGCTTGATTGCTGCTGTTGATGTTTGTAGTGTTGGGTGTTTTGATGAAAAGGAATGATTTGGTGATGGGGAGGCTGATTGTGTGCTTAAAAAAGTCAAGGTTCATATCGTTCAGGGCTGGCCCAAAGAGAATCATTTGGATGCTGATCTCAAAGTGTTTGCTAAGTTTGCTGCTGAACTTTCGTTGGAGGGTGGTGAGAGGATTATTCAAGGTGACAAGCTTAGTCCCCTGAGTGTTTAAGATCTTGCGTTATTGATGCTGGTCATGAAGGTCATCTTGGGCAGACAAGCACTAAAAGGAGGATTCATTTTATCTATTGGTGGCCATCTATGGATCAGCAGATTGATAAAGCCATCAGGGGCTGTGTTATTTGTTGCTCAAGTGACAAGTTTGTCAAAATGGCAACGCCCCCTGTACAAGTGGTGGAACTTTCCAGTGGACCTTGGATGAAATTGGCTATTGATTTTGTTGGACCTTTCAATGCTTTACATATTAGGTATAAATTTGCTTTGGTAGTTGCTGACTACTACAGCAAGTGGTGGGAGGTGCATTTTATGGTTGATCCTAACACCCAGGAGGTCATTAGATTTTTCAAAGTCTTTTTGCCAGGGAAGGCTTCCCCTAGGAGTTAGTGTCAGACAATGGGGTGCAATTTACTTCAAGAGAAATGTCTGCTTTTCTTTCTCAATCTGGGATTGTGCATCTCCGTGTGGCTCTTTATCACCCACGAGCCAAAAGTTTCATTGAGTGCATGAATCTTGTTCTTGTGGACTGTGTGCAGTGGGCTATTTCCCACAGGGTGGAGGTTAAAGAAGCTGTGCAGAGCATGTTGTGGGCTTATCGCACCACTCCCAGTCCATCAGTTGGGAAAAGTCCTTTTGAGCTGTTGCGTGGAAGAGCTGTTACGTTTGACATGTGACCAGCTTAGATGAGGAAATGGGGTTTGTGTTTTAACGCTATTTCTCCTCCTTCGGGTATGGTGGAAGCTAGTTCATTGCACAATACTCTTGTTCAGTCATCCTCTAAGTGTGCCAAAGATGCTTCTGGGTGGAGTTCCAAGGTTCAGGTGGGTGATTAGGTAAAAATAAAGCCTCCTCACGGTGTTCCCAGGGATTGTCTAAATTTGGTCCTCCTGTTCGGGTGGATGTTACTTCTCGATATGTTGTGAAAGCCAATGAGAAGAGTTGGTGGAATCTCTCAAGAATCTACAAGAACCCTTAATCAGGTGGTTTCTCAATTGGGTCTTGAGGTTTTTGTTGAGCCCTCATCTTTAGATCCTGGTCGGAGTGAATCCAGTACCAATGTCCATGGGGGATCTTCTCAATTTTCCTATACACGAAGGAGTGGTAGAAAAAAGTGTTCCACTTAAATGCATGAATTTGTAAATATGTTCTCTTACGATGGTCTGCCAAACCAGGCAGCAAGAAGGCCTCCTGGTTCAACGACGACCTTAAGAAATCCAAGAAACTCTGTCGCTCCCTCGAGAAGGCCTGGAAAAAAGACCCAACCACCAGCACCAAGGCCGCCTTCAAAAACGCCACCCGCATACACCACCAACTAATCCGAAATGCCAAGAAAGCAGCCTTCAAGGACCGTCTAGATAACAACGCCCATAACAGCAAGGAATTATTCAACATCGTCAAGGAATTCACCAACCCCTCAGCCAACTCCAACGACATCACCCCCTCTCAAGCCCTCTGCGACTCCCTAGCCTCATTCTTCCATGATAAAATTGCAGACATCCACAACAGCTTCGACAACCAACCCGGAGACCAACCCACCCAATCCCCTGCAGGACACCCACCCCCCTGAACACCCTCAAGGACTGGAAGCCAATCTCAACTGAGGACACCATCGGTCTGATGAATTCTATCCATTCAGAATGCCCCACAGACCCCTGCCCTCACCACATCTTCAACAAAGCAGACTCCGTTATTGCACCGCACCTCCGAGACGTCATCAACTGCTCCTTCAACTCCGCATCCTTCCCGGAAAGCTGGAAACATGCCGAACTCAGCGCCCTCCTGAAGAAACCCACAGCTGACCCCACCGAACTCAAAAACTATCGCCCCATCTCGCTCCTTCCATTTCCGGCCAAAGTCATCGAGAAAGCTGTCAACAACCAGCTCGCCGCATTCCTCGAAACCAACAAATCCCTCGACTCTTCACAGTCCGGCTTCCGAGCTAAGCACAGCACCGAAACCGCCCTCATCGCAGCAACAGACGACATTCGAACTCTACTGGACAATGGAGACACAGTCGCCCTCATCCTCCTCGACCTCTCCGCAGCATTCGACACAGTCTGCCATAGCACCCTTCTACAGCGCCTCAAAGACATCGGAATCCAAGGAAAAGCTCTGGAATGGATCACCTCGTTCCTCTCCGGAAGAACCCAGAGAGTCCGCCTTCCACCATTCAAGTCAGAGGCTACTGAAGTCATCTGCGGAGTACCTCAAGGATCCTCACTCAGTCCCACCCTCTTCAACGTTTACATGAGCCCCCTTGCGGCCATCGCACGCCAACATAACCTCAACATCATCTCCTACGCCGACGACACTCAACTGATCCTATCACTCACCAGAGACCCTAACACGGCCAAAACCAACCTTCACGAAGGGATGAAAGAAGTAGCCGAATGGATGAAGCACAGCCGACTGAAACTGAACTCAGACAAAACAGAAGTCCTCATCCTAGGTACCTCCCCCTCCACCTGGGACGACTCTTGGTGGCCAGAGGCCCTTGGAAAAGCACCCATCCCGACGGACCACGCACGGAACCTGGGCGTCATCCTGGATTCCTCACTCTCGATGAACAGACAAGTCAACGCCGTTTCTTCATCTTGCTTCAACATTCTTCGCATGCTCAAAAAAACTTTCCGCTGGATCCCCACCGAAACCAGAAAAACAGTCACCCACGCTCTGGTCACGAGCCGACTGGACTACGGAAACACCCTATACGCCGGCACTACCGCAAAACTCCAGAAGAAACTACAACGTATCCAGAACGCCTCAGCCAGGCTCATATTAGACATCCCGCGTCAAGAGCACATCTCTGATCACCTGAAAAACCTCCACTGGCTCTCCGTCAATAAGAGGATCACTTTCCGACTCCTAACCCACGCACACAAAGCACTCTACGAAGTCGGACCCGAATGCCTCAACTCACGACTATCCTTCTACACCCCTCCACGCCAACTACGATCCTCCAACCAAGCCCTTGCCACTGTACCTCGCATCAACAAAACCACCATGGGAGGTAGATCCTTCTCCTACCTAGCAGCTAAAACTTGGAACTCACTTCCCCCTCACCTTCGTCTCACTCAGAACCACCTAGCATTCAGAAAGCAACTCAAAACATGGATTTTCGACAAATAACTCCCCACCCTTCTTCAAGCGCCTTGAGACCCTCAGGGTATGTAGCGCGCTATACAAATTTCTGACTTGACTTGACTTGACTTATAGTAATAAGATAATCAGTTTACTCTATGTTAACCTATGACCTGCCAGGGACTGTTTGGCCATTCCCTGGAAGCTATGGAGATGAACGGTAATTAAACAGAAGGTTTCCTTACTCACCAGCCCAGTGTGAAAATTCACTTATCTAAAGAGGCAATGTGTATATTATTTGTGCAATACACAAACACACAGTAACACAATGAATACATCATCAAATGACTCCACATATGTTCAGAAACACAGAGCATATTTATCTGAGTAAAACAAGGCCAAAATGAACAAAATCCAATGAGTAGAACCGGAGGTATACATTTGTAAAGAATACATCGAAAATAGTGCTCAGAAGTCAATAGCACTGAAAGGTTACTTGAGGTTATGTTAGTCCGGGGGATATCCAAAGTTCAGGCAGAGCGCAATGGAGGACAGGCCATCTACAGGACTCAGACAGGTCCTGCGGTTAAAGTACATTCGATGGAGCAAAGTATCGTCGTCGAGAGTACGATGCGTCGGTTCTGATTCATGTAGTCGGGTCACTGGGTCGAAGTCAAGCCTCACAGTGATGACCTTGGATTTGCACTACGTCAGTTCCCAAGTCATCGCTGAGCAAAGCGTCATCGTCTAGAGTACGAATCATTAGTTCTGATTCCCACAGTTGGGTCATTTCCTCAAAGTCAAGGCTTACAGTCAGGACCTCGGATTGGTGTTGCGTCAGGTCTCGTGTTGTTATTGAGCCTTGTAGGAATGTCTTTGGATTGGTATTGTATTGGCGTTGAAGGGCCTTGCTTTGGTTCCGATTTGTGAACTGGTGACAATGCATCAATTTTGTAGCAACACACCTGCAGAACCAATTTCTGAAGCCCAGGACTAGAGGGGGGCACCTCAAGGAAGGTTTGGTCTCACAGATGGTAGAGACCCGCAGCACCAGCAGAATTATAGGAAGTCTTTCATGACCCTGAGACTTCAGAAAACCGGAGGCAATCCAGCAAGCCCTAGGAGTCACTCAGGGTTCAAGTGAGATGGGTACAGTCTTTGTCCTCAGCAGAACATAGATCAGCAGGCAGCAAGGGCAGCTCAGCACAGCAGTAAAGCAGGTCTTTAGAATATTCAGTCAAACAGAGTGGAAATCCTTGTAGCACAGCAGTCCTCAGTCCTGTCAGAGTTGTTCACAACTCCAGTAGTGTACTGTCTTGGTAGGGTCAGAGCCCTAGTATGTATATCCCAATGTGCCTTTGAAGTTATGGGGTGACTTTGGATCAGCTCCTTGAAGTGCACAGATCCCATTTTATCCCAGATCTGTCTGACAGGCCATGTATGGGGGTAGTCAGCCCTTTGTGTGGGACACAGGACACTGCCTATTCAGATGTAAGAGTCAACTCCCACTCATCCTTCCTGCCAAGGAAGTCTATCCGAATGCAGATAAAAGCAGATGAGTACTCTGTCACACCCAGCCTTTCTGTGTTTGTAGCTCTCTAGAGCGAATGCACAAAGGAGCTGCCACTCATCCCAGGCTTGTATTGGAGACAGGCTGCAAGCACATAGAACAAAGAGCAGAGTAATGTCCACTTTTTAAAAGTGGCTCTTCTAAAATAGTAATGTTAAATCCAGTTTTACCAGTAAAGAGGATTTATCATTACCATTCCAAAGATATGAAACATGATTTAGCTATTCCTTTCTAATCAGGAATTACAGTGTTAAAGTGTTTTAAGGAATTCCCAATGCTATCAAATGGGAGAAGTAGACCTCACAGTAGTTTTAAATGAATTTGGCTGTTTGTCACTACCAGTACATGAAGAACTTAAAAGTACATATCCTACCTTTTACTTACACACCACCATGCTCATGGGGCTACCTAGAGTCTACCTTAGGGGTGACTTATGTGTAATAAAAGGGGACTTTAAGGCTTGGCAAGTGGTTTTAATTGCCAAGTCAAAGTGGCAATAAACTGCACACACAGCGTATCATTTAATTTACCAGCCCTGGGTATACCATTTTACAAGGGACTTACAAGTAGAATAAATATGTCAACTGTGTATACACCGATGTTACCATGTTTATAGGAGAAACACATGCACTTTAGCAGTGGTCAGCAGTAATAAAGTGCTCAGAGACATAAGACCAATACAAATTATCAGCAAAAAGAGGAGGTAAGCAGGCAACAAGTTTGGGAGAATCTGCCCAACACAGGGGTCTAATAGGATGGCGGTCGGAAAACCACCTTGACCTCCATGGTATCGGAAACCAACCGTCTGCTGATACCACAGCAAAACTGGCGGTCCGATTAGGATCAACCACCACAAAATTCCGACCGCGGTGGAACGATGCCACGAAAGACAGTATTGGGCGGAGCAGGTGAAAATCTGACCGCGGCGATCGGATTTGTGGCGGAAACTCACAATACCGCCGCGAGGCCAGTGGTGTGACCGCATGTACAATTAGGATACCATTGAGGTGACAGTGGAAAGATCTGATGTTTCCGACTGCCACAATCTCAAACAGTGATGAATGGGAGAGCCGGTGGAAGGGCAGTTGCATAACCATCGCCACGGAAGCTCCGTCCCAAATATGGCGATCAACCAAAAAACTCAGAACAAGGCCACCAAGTGCGCACATCAAACTACCTCTGCCCCCAGAAACCCCTAATACACCCCAGTGACACACCCCCGTGGCAACCTCAAAAATACAAATTCCAGGGCAACCCACACAACACGCTTGACAGCAATACTCCATTTTGACACTCCCACATAGCTGAGTATAAAGCCAACCCCATTCCCACCCAAGAATCCTTTGCACTACTCCAGCCTTGAAGGAAATAAACCCTGCAGCACATAGGATAGGCAAAACACCACTTATCTCACCAGCACACCAACACACACACACACACACACCACCTACACCACCCCCACCACCCTCACAACTGCACCTCAAACGATTTGCACATCACACACCATGGCACAAAAGAAAATGCCCAAATTCTCTGACATTGAGTTGTCAATCATGGTAGACAAGTTAATCAGAGTAGAACCACAATTGTTTGGTACCCTGGTCCAACAGACAACATCAGCCACCAAAGAACAAATGTGGACAAGGACAGTCAACAAGGTCATTGCAGTAGGCCCTGTCCTGAACAGCAAGATGGAGATCATGAAGTGGTGGCATGACCTCAAGAGCAAGGTGAAAGAGAAGAATAACAAGAACCGCCAGCTGGGTCAGATGACTGGCGGAGGCCCTCCCATTCCACCGAGAACATTCACTGCATGGGAGGAGAAGGTGCTTGCTATACTGCATCCAGAGAGTCTCACTGGAATACCCGGAGGAGAGCAGGCTGGTAAGTACAAACAAATGAGTATCATTACAATGCTATATACTGTCTCACACAACTACAAAGCTACACCTCCTGGGCCCAAACCCATCCAACTACACCACAATACCCAACAGAGGACTCGCAGATGTAACGTTCACCCCATTTGATTCACCCCAAAGGTAGACAGCTACATTCCCAGGGTTGAATGTGTACAGGCAGCCAGCACTACAACTCCCACCAGGCCCACTTGTTCTACAGCTCAGCAAGATGGAGCACTCCCCCCACCCAGAAGCATGTGGCAGCCATGGTATGGTTCACCTTCACCCTACAGGTAGGTCGCCATCTTCACAGAGAGGGCTGCTGGGGAGTGGGAGGCCTGCACTACAACTCCCACCATCCCCCCTGTCCCATCCCTGAGCAGGATGGAGCACCCCCACCCAGCCAGAAGAATGTGGCAGCCATTGTATCTCACCAACGACACTTACAGGTAGATAACCATCTTCCCACACTTATGGCAGCCAAAAGCGGTACAAAAGGGGGTGGTGATGGACGGAGCATCTGAATAAATCAAACACTCACACCCAGTCAAAAGATCTGGGTTTAATCCATCACCGTTCTTTAGCCCACTCTGCCACCCCAGTTTAGACATGGCTATATGCAAATCAGTCTGACCCTGTGCCTCATGGGAACAGTCCAGCCCGAACTGCCAAGCCATGTCTTCCCTGGACCGGAAACAAGCTTCCGGGGACTGGTTTCTGGCATTCCAGCCGTCTTCAGCCCGGCTTGCTTGAATCCAGTGGCAAAGTGAGCAAGGGACTCACGTCTGAGCATACCCTGCCACACTTATGGCGGCCAAAAGCGGTACAAAAGGGGGTGGTGATGGACGGAGCATCTGAATCAATCAAACACTCACACCCAGTCAAAAGATCTGGGTTTAATCCATCACCGTTGTTTATCTCACTCTGCCACCCCAGTTCAGACATGGCTATATGCAAATCAGTCTGACCCTGTGCCTCATGGGAACAGTCCAGCCCGAACTGCCAAGCCATGTCTTCCCTGGACCGGAAACAAGCTTCCGAGGACCGGTTTCTGGCATTCCAGCTGTCTTCAGCTCGGCTTGCTTGAATCCAGTGGCAAAGTGAGCAAGGGACTCACGTCTGAGCATACCCTGCCACACTTATGGCGGCCAAAAGCGGTACAAAAGGGGGTGGTGATGGACGGAGCATCTGAATCAATCAAACACTCACACCCAGTCAAAAGATCTCGGTTTAATGCATCACCGTTCTTTAGCCCACTCTGCCACCCCAGTTCAGACATGGCTATATGCAAATCAGTCTCACCCTGTGCCTCATGGGAACAGTCCAGCCCGAACTGCCAAGCCATGTCTTCCCTGGACCTGAAACAAGCTTCTGAGGACCGGTTTCTGGCATTCCAGCCGTCTTCAGCTTGCTTGAATCCATTTGCAAAGTGAGCAAGGGACACTGGACCCAAAGCATTGGACAACATCAACAGAGTCCTTGGGGCCTATGAACGAGCTCAGGGACAAAAGGACCAGGCTCAGGAAGATTCATGTGAGCTCCGCCTGCTGCTGAGGTCCCTGGACACCCGCATGGGCCAAACCATGGACCTCTTGGGCCAGCTAGTGGAGGTTCTGAGGGACAGGCCTGTGGCCAAAACAACACCTCCACATCCTCCCACACAGAGGGGGGACTCCTCAGACCCCACTGGTCCCGCAGCAGAGGCCCCCCTGCCAAACGACCAAAGTGCCGTCCTAAAAAATCCAAGGGAGGATCTCGTGGCAAAGCACCTGCCAAAAGCCAGTCAAGGAGCCAGCCATGATGGCACACCTCTTCACCATTGCATTAACTTTATTGACTGTCCTTTCCTACACTGCCATGTTAATGGCATCCGTCTGTTGGACTGGGTCACCACGTCAATGTAGTGAATTCTCCATTGTCTCATATTACATCACTGACAATTCATTGATTCACTAATCACTGTTTTGTAAATATTCACTTCCCTGGCACATGTACCCATTGACACTCCATACACACCTATGTAGTTGTGTCTCATCCATGTTTATCACAGGTTGTACTATGTTCACCATTATTACAATGTACCAGGAGCACTCATTGTTTGTAGGCAAGGAGAGGCTGAAGGGACCTAGGAAAACACAACAGAACAATATCCACTAGTCAGGCGGTGGCATCATAGCCATCACACAACACTTGTCATCAGGGTACTCAAATCTGCACACATTACATTGAGCAACAGTACCGACATAGACATCTTGAATATGTGCTAAACTACCCTGACCCAGAAACATTAGCAACCAGCACAGAGTCAACTACAGGCTGCAGTCACAAAGCTCACCTAGACCTTCACACCAACAGCAGACAATGGCACTGTTGTATGTTGACACTCACCTTCAGGGGAAGTAGCGATTGATGAGCTGTTGACGCAGGTCAACCCCTTCTTCCTCTCCACTATCCTCATCACTGGAGATGGGTTGGTTAGCCTCGGCTGCTCATCAGCATCCAGAAGCAATGGGATCTCCTTGTGCAAGACCAGGTTGTGGAGCATGCAGCATGCAACAACAATCTGACACACCTTTTTTGGCGAGTACATCAGTGCACCTACGGTCTTGTCCAGGCAGCAAAATCGTGACTTCAGGAGACTAAAAGTACGCTCCACCACACAACATGTCCTCCCATGGGCATCATTGTAGCGGACTTCACTTGGGGTCCTGGGATTCCGCAGTGGGCTCAGCAACCAAGAACGGTTGGGATATGCAGAGTCACTATGTGTGAGATACACAGACTAACTTTGTAATTTAAACTGTGGCAGAGGACAGCATGTCACACACACAGCACGCTACTTGACTCTGTGTACTCACCCACAATCCATGCACGCTCTGGAAGCAGATTAGCCATCAGCTGTTGCACAAGACTGTTATGCAGGATATACAAGTCATGGGCCAAGCCAGGAAATTTGTCACAGACGTGTGAGAGGATCATATCCGCTTGGCCCATCACTTGCACATTGATGGAATGGAAAAGTTTCCTGTTCCTGTAGATGTGCTCAAGTGCCTGTGGTAGAACCAGGCCAACATGTGTGCAGTCAATGGCACCAACAACATTAGGGTTGTGGCCAAGGGCATGAAAATCAGCCTTCACAGATGCCAATTTGTGCCTCCTGTGAAAATGGATGTATCTGCCCTTGTAGGTCAGCATAGTGGACCGGACATCACATAGCACCATGCTGAACATAGGTTGCGACATCCCACCTGGGCTGGACACCATAAACTGGAATGAACCAGTAGCAAAGAAATGCAGGGCAGCATCACCTTACACGTTGGTGTCAAAGCAGTCTTATATGTCCTGTGAGGCCGCAGGTGGGGTTCCAACCGGTAGGGTTGGTCAATCAAGATAGAACTTCCGTATGATGTCCTCATCCTCCATGTCCGCCAGCACTGTGAAGGGACGATACACATTTGGTCGCCTCCTATGTGAGATGAAAGGGGGCACATGTCATTGCAATCCACTATGGCCCACATGCATCAATATGGGCTTTTGCGATTTCTAATTTTACGAAAAAAAGCGATTCGCAAATTAGAAATCGCAAAAGCCTATGCATGAATATTTTTGCATTTTTTATGCAATTCGGTAAAAATCGCTATTTTTACCGAATCGCATAAAAAATGCGATTTTCAAATTGCGAATTCGCAATTCCCATTCATTCCTATGGGCTGAAATGCCCATAGGAATGAATGGGAATTGTGAATTCGCAATTTGAAATCGCAATTCAACAAAGCATTTCAAGGGTGGAGAGGGGGGTCCAAATGACCCCCCCTGCACCCATGAAATGCACTTTTACCTATAAGTTACATACACACATGTCCTAATTTAACAGTTTAAAAAATGCATTTTTGTGCATTTTTAAACAATTTTGCAAATTACCACGAGGTTCAACTTCGTGGTAATTTGCACTTGCAATTTCAAATTTCGCAATTTGAAATCAAATGATGCATAGCATTTTAGAAATCGCAAAATTGCGATTTCTGAAATGCTATCGCAATTTCAGAAATCGCAAAAAAGTTGCGATTTCTAAAAAAAAGCATGATTCATCTCAAAAAGCATTTTTGGAATCGCAAACGGCCGATTTTAAGGAATCGCACCGTTTGCGACTCCAAAAATGCTTGATGCATGTGGGCCTATGTGAGGTGTCCAACATCTTACATTTTGATTGACACAACGCCAACGATGACTGGCATCAAACTTCAGCTTACAGCACAACTTACATGTCGGGCACCTTCAGCTACACTAGTCATACAATTGTCCACTGTACACACAGTGAGTACCTCAAAAATAATATCTGACTATGTGAATGCCCAGAGGTATATGGCCACATCTTGCATAAGCAGCACTGACAGTAGTTCATAGAGCATATGTGTGAAACAGCAACACTACTGTCTCCTACCTAGCTGCTGTACCAGCCACCCCTTCTTGCGTAAGTCGAACAGGGCACACATCAACAACAAAATGAGGACAGTCTGTGCATTAAGAACAAGTATGTGCATGAGCCAAGCAAGGTAAACAGTCAAATATGCACATTGTGTAGTCAGACCTTCATCACTTTAAGTTACTTAGCCCAATCACACATTGACATGTGTACCCATTGGAGAATCCATCATAACACTGTTCTGTGTACATGCCCAGCAATATCACAAGTGACATGTGAGGGAGTACATGCCAATGTTTGCAATCATATACACCAATATGGCATGTGTAGTCAGCAGTGGGCTAAATGATACATTGGCTTTGTGTGCACTATCTTGTGCCATGAATCAGGTGTCTACTGTGCACCGTTGGGAACTGGCCATTGTCATTGACACAGCATGATGTGTCCATAGGTGCTGTCAACGTGCTCCGCCACCCAAATCACGGTCATTGGCAGCAATGGCTAGCAGCCACATTGCAGTAGCGACCGCCTGCCACAGCGGTGTGTCACTACCAATGCCAAAGCATCACTCGCAGTAGTGAAATACCTATAGTAATATGGTGGTTGGCATGCTCTAATATAACAAACAAGAACCTGTTGGTCTGAACAACAAAAAAAAATCGAACAGCAACAGACTGAGAAGTTTTGGTCAGAGAAGTCCCTTAAGGACTAAATCCTATCAACCCACTGTGGTGGCAAATCTCATCATCTGGGATCTCCTCTTGACTACAGATTACTAAGCAGCCACGGGGCTACACCCTTCTCAACATAGCAAAGGAGCTCACAGATGTCATGATTAGTGGCCTAGAATGGTATCCACTGTGGTTCCAAAAGGGTGGTGAGATCAAATTTACTTATAGGAGGGGTGATAATGATAATTGTAGTGCAAAAAAAATGTGTAAAAAAGTGAAGTTTTAAAATTGACTACCTGAAGACTGAACAATTTTAATAAGCGCTTTTCTGGTGTCAAGCGTAAAAACAGTGCATATACAGTTTGAAAGATAACTGTAGAAAGTCCACAAGGATGACAGGTCTACATGTTTCAGCCTATGGATTCAATAGTCCTGGCTTTCATCAGGACCTAAACAGATGGAATAGCTACTACATGTGTTGTGTTTTAAATGTGTGAAAACTAAATGAAAAATCTCAAAAGAAAGTGGTTGATTCAGTACAACCTACAATCACCTGTGTATCCTGAAACCCAATGAATATCACAGAAGAGTAGAACTCATTCCTAAGGAAACAAAATACAAAAGACCAAACAAAATGTCAGTTGCGGTCAAAATTTGTACCATCTTGACATAACTGATGTCATGATGTTTATATAATATGCTGTATATATCAAGTACCACATGGTGTACATTTCATATGCGGTATATTACAAATTTGTTGTTGCACTTACCCGTCTCTATGCAGTAGTACTCCTCACCTCACCTGGCATCCTGCTCAGGAAAATGAGGCACTGCTCTGTGTTGTAGGTGAAAACATAAAAAGGCCACAATCAGAGTCAGGAATCTCTGCACAGTGGCTACCGACCCTAATTACAAAAAATAGTCACGCATACTTCTGACCAATGGCAAAAAACAGGAACCGCTGATTACCCAATGGAAAGATGCATATTCAAAGTGTCTGCACAGAGAAATCGCAATAGTAAAGTGCTCTTTTTCCAACTGCTGTGAAGCAGGTGCCTGCTAAGAGTTCACATAAAAAGCCCTCTAAGTCAGATTCACCCACAACCTCAACTCCCATCCAGAACCATGTGAAGCAGGTGAAGGAGGTCACTGTAGGGGGTTCACCTGCTCAACAGGTGATGGAGGGGAAAAGGCAAGACCAGGCCAAATGGACCTCTGAATCCAGCAGGACCCCAGAGGGAGGCCCACAGGCTGCACCTGATGCAGCTTTGGTGGAGAGTGTGTGCCTGTTGTGCCTGCCTCACTTACCACTCCTCCCAAAACAGTTCTTACCTATTGAGTCCCCCAGAAGTGGAAAGGCACCCCTGCACATTCTCCCTCCCACACTGTGTCTCACGGCAGCATGACTCCACCTCCACGTGCCACCACACCACCCGGTCCAAGGAGCCCTCCGGCTCCAAAAGCCACTGATGCCTCTACCTCAGCTGGTCCTCTCTCTCCCAGGTCCAGTCCTCCAACTGTCCACCTCCCAGTCCGACTGACAGCTAAGTCTGAGTCAAAGTTTCCCTCACACACCTGTCTCTCCCACAGAGGTGTTCACAATTGTTGAAGCACACAAATATTATAATATATCACAGCACGGTAGTGTATCAAAAATAAAGCAGTAATAAGTTGGACTTCTGTTCTTTCTTTTATTGTCACGAATTTTCCACTCCCAACGTGTTTCGTCGCTACAGGGAATAACCCAAATGGCTTCCTCAGGGCTGGAAGTAATACAAATACCATAGTACATATCACAATTGCCTGCACTGCCACTTGTTATTCCACTAAATGTGTTGCTGACCATGGAAGTGTACAGACTCACCCATTCCCTGTGCAGCCTCTCATGTACCTACTCTGCATTTTGGACTGGCCACTGGCCCTGATGTTGTTTACTGTGTTTACCCGTTCCCTGTGCAGCCTCTCATATACCTACTCTGCACTTTGGACTGGCCACTGGCCTTGTTGTTCAATACTGTGTTTGCCCATTCTCTGTGCAGCCCCTCATGTACCCACTCTGCACTTTGGACTGGCCACCAATCTTGCTCTTGTCTACTTTTGATGCCTATCTGTGTAATATGTAATAAAGACAGTTACTCCTGTTGTCTGCTTTGTCAGTGTCCTTTCTAAATAAAGGGTTTTCAGTGTGGATATGGTTATATGTGGCACATGCTCGTTATGTCACTTTACCCTTGCCAATGGCTTGCCTCACCTTTTCAGGGGTTTGCAGAGGTGACAGGCACTTCAGTTATTCTTGACTCTGAGGTTTGGGGTGCAATGATGGTTGTTAGTGCTGTACTACTGTTATCCTACTCCTTCTATGGCCAGGTTAGCCAAATTGTACACATGTCATGTTTGGATGCACTGCTAGCACAGAGTGGGATTCTATCCACAGGATTGCAGGCAGGCTGGCCAGGGTCCATCATGTCTGTGTGATCTTTCTTGCTGTGTGAACAGCAGTGTTGGTGTATAGTCATCTTGTGATGGCCAGTCATCCTAGTCACATGGGTACATTTCAATGTGTGCACTTGGGTGTTCATAAAGTGTGCAGTGTGAAAGGGGTTGACTTTGTTTGTAGTGTTGATGCGTGTCGGCTCCTGCAATGGCAACTGCACACATGTGTCACCCAGGAGTTGAGTGTCTGTTAGTTTGAATAATCAGCCCTGTGCTTATGTTTGTGTGCACATGTGGGAGTTGTAGGTTGTGCATTGTTCAGTGTGTTGGTGTGTACTTACACTTCTGTGGGACACCTACTTGTTGGCGCCAATTGTGTGTATGCAGAGTGTGTGACTGGCAAGTCAGTGTTGTGTCTTGTTGATCAGCCATGTGTCTTGATACTGTTTTTGCTTACTGTACCGACCTGCTCAGCCACACTGACATTGTGGGTGTGTTTTCTCATGCATTGCTGTCACTTGAGGCTTTTTTGGCTCCAATATGGCATGTGGGATGTAGAGTTATAACATCCCTTATTCTGTGCTTCTGATGCCTACACATTGTGAGGGAACACTCCATCTATTTGTGTATGGTGCACTCCTGACATGTCCACTACTGACGTACACACCACTTCACTCTCATGTCAGCTATCCCCTTGGGTTGCCAGTTTGTGTGCCTTCCCACCACTTCATTTGTTACACTATGCTTTGTGGTGCTGATCTGTGCACAGGAGCAATATGCCACCCAGGACAGTTTCCATATTGGTTATGTGTGATTTTCTTGTACTGGTTTGCAGTCTGGGTTGCTCATATGCAGTGTATCTGTTTGTGCTGCACAGTCCTCTGGTCATGTTGTTTGCACCTGGGTGTCCATGAGCTGTCCATCTGTGAGTGATGGGTGAGCTGTATGTGTGTTTGCTGAGGTACTTCTACCCTTCCTGCGTGTGATATTGTCTGTGTGCTGTGGTAATTTGTGTTGTGGAGGTTCATGTTGTGGCACTCAGATATGTGTCTCAAACAAAGAGAGGTACATGGTTCCCCAAGGAGAAGGGAGGTTTAAGAAAACCAAGCAAGGGAGAGAAAGGGGGAAATTCCCCTTTTGGAACTAAAACCCTCACATACCCAGCAAGCTAGGTGTCATGCTTCATCATCTGGGTTTTGCTCCTCGTCAGACTGGCGCTGCAATGTCTGATGGGCACCCATGAAGGGGCTCTTTATCAGAGATCTTTTGTTCCTGCCAGTTGTTACATGCAGGTGTGAGGGTACTAGGAGTAGTGTAGACATGCAAAGTGTGTGAAAGTTAAAAAAGGTTAGGTAATCCACAAATAATTTTAATGATGTGGTTAAGTACCTTGGTAAAAACGGTGAGGGAGAGATACACACTGGTACTGTGGTCCAGTAGCGTATCTACTGCCTGATGGTCGACATGTTTCATGCTATACTTGCAATTCGTCAGGACCTAAATAAAAAGAAGAAAGAACTGTGCTACACAAGGAAGGGGCTGTCATGCCTCGAGACTCCTACGACACTGTCCCTTTAAGAAATGAGCTATTTAGATCACCATGAACCAAGGAACGACGCTTCACGTTCTTGCGTCAAGCTCCATTCGTTTCCGTGTCCGTCTTGCTCTTGATGCCTGACTTCCGTTTTTGCTTGGATCTTCCTGTTTGATGAACCGAAGAGAGCGTTCCCGGCCCGCGTTCCTGAGCGGGCTCCGGTTTGCGCTTTATTTCGGCAGCGGTCAGCTGTCTGTAGGCGTTCTAATAGATTGGGCGCCTGTTTCCAGATTGCTGCTTATTCATGGTATCCTCTGTGAACCTTTATTCCCCCTCGCCCTTGAGTCCCGCCCGGCGGCCGGGTTTTACCCCGCCATCCGGCTGGGCTCATCCTTGTGTTCTTTCCGGTGTATTGCTTCGCCTGACAGCCCGGCCTGTTCTCCGCTGTCCGGCCGGGCTTCATTCCCACACCACCTTACTGGGATTCCTCTACCCGGCTGCCGGGCTTAGTCTCCGCTGCCCGGTAGGGTTTTCTATATTACCCATTAGATAGTATCTTTCCTTCTTCCCCCCTATTTTCGTCCTCTTCTATTAGTCCAACTCCCCCTTTTGTTTATGATAAATCCCCTTACTGGATTCTGGTCCTGGGATTCAGCTTTGTGTATTTGGTGTGATTCTTGCGTGGACCAGAGTGGGTGCAGCTTCATCTTCACTACAGGGAATCACGGTAACAGCGCTTTTACGCTACTTATATATATATTATCAATAGGGCTTGTCATACAGAAGGCTGATTATATGTTTTTTTTGGTTTTCACAAAGGTCATACAACCGACAGAAGAAGTGGGCAATAGGTTCATTGCATACCACCATTTAGTGAATGTTTCTTCAAGTCTTCTACAAAATAGCTAAAGTGAGAAGTGTAACAAGTTAGACTATATTATTCCTACTAGTATTTAGTCAATAGTTACTCACTAATGCATTATGTCATCTTTGCCACAGCTCCAGATGAAGTTCCTTAAATAAGACTCCACATGTTTAATTCAGCGACAAGTTAGACAACCTTGGGTATGTGATGTTTCCATGTATAAAGGTGTTTAGAGATTTAATGTTAGTGTGTCATTAGATAAGATTACTTACTCACCTTTTATTGCAGCCTACCTGTTGACCAGTTCCCCCATCGAAGTACCACGCATCCAGTCTGAAGATCACCATCGAACACAATTTCCCCCCCACCTTTCCTTGTTTTGTCTCCCTGTTTTCCCCTGGCGTGTCTCTCGTACTCTAGTGTTTGATAGAGTCGGAAGGCCGTAGGGGAAGGCTGTGGAATATTCTTCGGATTCCTGACGCTCCTGTGGAACCTACCTGCAATCCTTACAGAACGTGAAGCCCACGTGGTGTGTTCTGCCCGAGCGTCATGGATCTCGAAGCAATTACTTTGGAAGATTTAGCGGGTATGTTAGGAAATTTGCAGGTTGAAACCCAAACACTGATGACAAGAGTAGACACTATCCAAAGACATCAGACTACGGGGGCAGCAGGTGGGGGAACGCCGGTGGTACAAGTAACCACTCCCCCTATCATACCTCTAGCACCCCCTGAAATTTTTGCAGGAGACGCAGCACGATGCGCAGCTTTCCTCAGCCAATGTCAACTGCATTTTTCCTGTAAAGCTACCTGTTTTCCCTCAGACCAGGCCAAGGTAGCCTTTGTAATATCATACCTTAGTGGGTCTGCGGCTGATTGGGCATACCGTTAGTAGACAGAGATGACCCATTATTACATAGCTACTCATCCTTTAGGCGAGAATTCCGCAAACTATTTGACAGACATATGTATACTCATTCATCTGATATGGAATTACTAGATCTTAAACAAGGTACGCAAGACCTAGTGACTTATATAACTAAATTTCGCAGGCTGGTGGTCGAATCCGACTGGCCTGAAGAAAAACGTAGTACCATATTTTACAGGGGTTTGCGGGATGATTTAAAGGATGCTTTATCTCAAATAGTTGATTTCCCCACCTCCTGTACAGCACTGATTGATTTGGTAGTAAAGATTGGTCATCGAATTCAAGAAAGGAAGAAAGAGAGAGGGAAGCATGAGTACCGATATGTTGCTACAAAGGAGAAAAAGAGTGCTCCAGAGAAACCCAGTGACGATAGTGAACCTATGCAGATAGGTATAATTAGAGGACCCCTGACTCCCGAGGAAAGACAGAGGAGAAGAACACTTAGACTTTGACTATATTGTGGTAAAGCAGGTCACTTTCTGCGAGAGTGCCCGGTAAAACCCACACAGTCAAAGTATTCGGGAAACTAGTAAGCCTGGGTTCTTGTGAGACGAGGAACACAGGTAGGTCTGGTCTTACAGTCTCTTCCTCTGACCTTATCACTACTCCCACTAATCATTTATATGTCTCTGCACATCTGACTCAAGGTGCACTTGGTTTACATGTCTTGGTAATGATTGATTCTGGGGCATCGGGGAACTACATGGACCTAGAGTGGGCAAAAGAGAATATGATAACTTGTACAAAAAAGGAGATAGCCAGTAATGTCACCACCATCGATGGCAGTTCTCTTAGTTCTGGTCCTGTAACTCAGTGTACCACCCCATTACACATGACAATAGATCCTGATCATCATGAAGAAGTGATGTTCGATTTAATTTGTTCTCCACAATTCCCGGTGCTGCTGGGTATTCCGTGGTTGAGGTCTCAAAACCCTAACATCAATTGGGAGACTTCTACCGTAACGTTTCCTCCTGTCATACCTCCACCCTTAGTTGGGGCAGCTGTGGACGAATTACACATAGGCAGCGACAGTAGTGAGAATAGTCCTGCTCTACCGCCCTGTTATCAAGACCTACAGGCGGTCTTTGATGCTAAGGAAGCAGAAATCCTCCCCCCACACAGGGTCTACGACTGCCGTATTGATCTCGAGGCAGGGGCTAGAATTCCATGCAGCAGAGTTTACGCCCTTACTGAAAAGGAGAATGTTTATTTACGTGAATATCTGGACTCCATGCTTGAAAAAGGGTTTATCCGACAGTCTCGTTCCCCGGCCTCTTCCTCTTTGTTCTTTATTCCGAAACGAGAAGGGGGTCTGCGTTGCTGCATTGATTATCGGAAGTTAAATGCTGTTACAATAAAGAACCGTTACCCTCTGCCTCTTATCGCCTCTCTCCTTGACAAAATCCGCAATGCACAATTTTTCACTAAGTTAGACTTACGTGGGGCTTATCATCTGGTGCGGGTCAAGGAGGGAGACGAGTGGAAGACAGCCTTTTGCACCCAATACGGTCTCTTTGAGTACCTTGTGATGCCCTTTGGGCTTTGCAATGCCCCTGTGGCATTTCAATTCTTCATAAATGAAGTATTAAAGGACATGCTTGAGATTTATGTGATTGCCTACATAGATGACTTGTTCATTTTTTCTTCTACCTTGACTGAACACCAACAACATGTACGCAACGTGTTAGAACGTTTGCTAGACAATTGTCTATATTGTAAACTAGAAAAGTGTACTTTTCACACCAGGGAGGTACCCTTTTTGGGATATGTTGTTTCCCCTAGAGGACTTAGTATGGATTCCTCCAAGGTGGAGGCTGTTCTGGCATGGCCTGCTCCTCGTTCAGTAAAAGAAATCCAAAGCTTTTTGGGTCTGGCCAATTTTTATCGACGGTTCATCCGAAACTTTTCAGCCTTGGTATCACCTATTACAGCTCTATTGAAGAAAGGTGTTCCCTTTGTATGGTCCTGTGAGGCAGAACATTCCTTTCGGCTCCTAAAAGGGGCTTTCTCTAGTGCCCCTGTTTTGCGGTATCCTGATCCTGCACTGCCCTTTGTGGTGGAGGTGGACGCTTCTCAAGTGGCGGTGGGAGGCGTACTATCCCAAGCGGATGCGGTGTCTGGCGAGTGTCATCCGGTAGCCTACTACTCACATAAGTTCACCCCTGCCGAATATAACTATGCCGTGGGGGACATGGAACTTTTAGCCATCAAAAAGGCCTTTGAGGAGTGGAGGCAGTACCTCTTGGGGGTTAGACATCCTGCTGTAGTATATACAGACCATCGTAACCTCCAATACCTCAAATCAGCCAAGGCACTGTCCATGAGACAATTACGTTGGTCTCAATTTGTTTGTGAATACGACTTCACTGTCCAATATAGACCTGGGAGGAAAAACGGCAAAGCAGATGCCCTATCCCGAATGGGTTTTGAACCCCCTTCAAATCACATAGATCAGACCTATATCATTCCCAGAACCAATATCATTGGAAACATACAGACTGAGGACGATTTCCTAACACAGGTTACAAGCAGCCAAGCCTCGGTAGACATGATGCAGGTGGTAGGGTCACATGAAACTTCTATGAGAGGAGGACTTGTGTGGGTACAAGGGGGAGTGGTGTTACCGACAAAGGAGTTACAGGAGCAAGTCCTGAAGTGGTACCATTCTCATCCTATAGCAGGTCATCCAGGGATCAAAAGATCCATCGAAGCAGTGCGTGACCGCTTTTGGTGGCCTACTATGCTGACAGACATGGAACATTTTGTGAAGACATGTTATGTATGCACACAAACCAAAGTATCACGCCTCAATCCCGTGGGCCTTCTCATGCCCTTACCTTCTCCTTCTGGCCCTTGGCATACTGTGTCACTTGATTTTATAGTGGAACTACCGCTCACGAAGTTAAAGAATAATACCTTGCTAGTGGTAGTAGACCTATTCACAAAGATGGCTCATTTCGTGCCTGTGAAAGGGTTACCCACGGCAGTAGAACTGGCATCCATATTCATGCAACAGATAGTTCGACTTCATGGTTTTCCTTCTGTCCTGATGTCCGATAGAGGGGCCCAATTTGTGTCAAGATTCTGGAAGAGTTTATGTTCTTTACTCCAGATAGACGTCCGTTTGTCCTCAAGTCACCATCCACAGTCAGATGGTCAAACGGAGAGAGTTAACCAGTGTTTTGAACAATACATAAGGAATCAGATGTTACAAACCCTAATAGAATGGGATGAGTTAGTTTGGTTAGCTGAAATCTCCTACAACAACAGTACACACTCCTCCATCAACACCACCCCTTTCTTTTGCTCATATGGTTATCACCCTAAGTTATTACCCTCCGGTATTCCTACTGATTGTCCAACCCCTGCTGCTTCCGACAGGGTAGAGAGACTACATGAAGTACAGAAGAAAGCATTAGAGAGTCTTGAAATGGCAAAGGTGAGATACACAGAAGGAGCAAACCTACACAGGAGATTGGAACCTATTTACGTACCAGGAGATGAGGTCTGGCTCTCCACAAAATACATTACTCTGGGGGGGTCCACGTAAGTTTAACCCCAAATACATAGGTCCCTATAAGGTGGAAAAGGTGATCAATCCTGTCGCCATGAAACTAATACTTCCTCCATCGTTTAAGATTCATCCAGTATTCCATGTGTCACTGCTCAAACCGGTTGAACCTGGGACTAAAGTGCCTGTAAGACCTGCTCCTATAACTCTCCAAGATTCGGAAGAATATGAGGTTGAGGCCATCCTAGATTCCCGTAGGGTGAGGAACACATTACAATACTTGGTCCATTGGAAGGGTTATGGTATTGAGGAGCGCACGTGGGAACCCGCTTCTAATATCCATGCACCTCGATTGCTACGAGTGTATCATCAAAAACATCCTGATAGGCCAAAACCAGGAGGGGAACATTGTGGAGGGAGTGTACCGTCATGCCTCGAGACTCCTACGACACTGTCCCTTTAAGAAATGAGCTATTTAGATCACCATGAACCAAGGAGCGACGCTTCACGTTCTTGCGCCAAGCTCCATTCGTTTCCGTGTCCGTCTTGCTCTTGATGCCTGACTTCCGTTTTTGCTTGGATCTTCCTGTTTGATGAACCGAAGAGAGCGTTCTCGGCCCCCGCGTTCCTGAGCGGGCTCCGGTTTGCGCTTTATTTCGGCAGCGGTCAGCTGTCTGTAGGCGTTCTAATAGATTGGGCGCCTGTTTCCAGATTGCTGCTTATTCACGGTATCCTCCTTGAACCTTTATTCCCCCTCGCCCTTGAGTCCCGCCCGGCGGCCGGGTTTTACCCCGCCATCCGGCTGGGCTCAGCCTTGTGTTCTTTCCGGTGTATTGCTTCGCCTGACAGCTGGGCCTGTTCTCCGCTGTCCGGCCGGGCTTCATTCCCACTCCGCCTCACTGGGATTCCTCTACCCGGCTGCCGGGCTTAGTCTCCGCTGCCCGGTAGGGTTTTCTATATTACCCATTAGATAGTTAGTTAGTATCTTTCCTTCTCTTCCCCCTATTTTTGTCCTCTTCTATTAGTCCAACTCCCCCTTTTGTTTATGATAAATCCCCTTACTGGATTCTGGACCTGGGATTCAGCTTCGTGTATTTGGTGTGATTCTTGCGTGGACTAGAGTGGGTGCAGCTTCATCTTCACTACATGGAATCACGGTAACAGCGCTTTTGCACTACTTATATATATATTATCAATAGGGCTTGTCATACAGAAGGCTGATTATATGTTTTTTTTGGTTTTCACAAATGTCATACAACCGACAGAAGAAGTGGGCAATAGGTTCATTGCATACCACGATTTAGTGAATGTTTCTTCAAGTCTTCTACAAAATAGCTAAAGTGAGAAGTGTAACAAGTTAGACTATATTATTCCTACCAGTATTTAGTCAATAGTTACTCACTAATGCATTATGTCATCTTTGCCACAGCTCCAGATGAAGTTCCTTAAATAAGACTCCACATGTTTAATTCAGCGACAAGTTAGACAACCTTGGGTATGTGATGTTTCCATGTATAAAGGTGTTTAGGGATTTAATGTTAGTGTGTCATTAGATAAGATTACTTACTCACCTTTTATTGCAGCCTACCTGTTGACCAGTTCCCCCATCGAAGTACCACGCATGCAGTCTGAAGATCACCATCGAACACAATTCCCCCCCCCCACCTTTCCTTGTTTTGTCTCCCTGTTTTCCCCTGGCGTGTCTCTCGTACTCTAGTGTTTGACAGAGTCGGAAGGCCGTAGGGGAAGGCTGTGGAATATTCTTCGGATTCCTGACGCTCCTGTGGAACCTACCTGCAATCCTTACAGGGGCTATACTACCTTCCACTGAAAGTAACTAGGCAGGCCAGCCGTTCCTGCTCTCTTGGGTGTGACCCTATTATGGTTGCTAGTTCGCTTCCACGGTCTGCTCCCATGTAGCGACTATGACAATATTTAGGTCCTGACGAATTGCAAGTATAGCATGAAACATGTCGACCATCATGCACATTTAACAGGGAATATACAAATGAATCTGATAAAGACACCACTTTTTCAATGCTATTGTTGGTACCTGAGATTGCTAAAGAGATCAAAAGTTTGTAGGAAGAAGTTTCAGAGGCAGAACAACAAGGATGGGTCAGGTCAAAATGTGTTGAAAATTCCAATGACATTTGGGTTTCAGCAGACTGAAGACCAGGTTTGCTAGACAGCCTGTTATTTCCCATGACACAACATGTCCATGGCCTTGCATACACTGGAAGGGATGCAAAGGTTAGATTGTTCATCCAGAACTGGTTTAATCATTGATTCAGTGTTCTAGCTGAAGAGGTGTGTCACAGTTGTGTGACATTTAGGCCCAGATCTCTGTACTGGGGTGAATGTATGACATTGTTCTGCATTCTGTCCATCAACTGTTGTTTTTGCATTTGTCACCCCGAGTGGGATGGGTATGCTCAGTTGTGAGTCCCATGCTCTCCACACCAGTGGAGTCAAGCTATCCTGGCTGAAGATGGCTGATAGCCAGAAACCGGTCCTAGGATGCTTGATTCCGGTCCAGGAAAGATATGGCTTGGCAGTTCGGGCTGGACTGTTCCCATGAGGCACAGGGTCAAGTCTGATTTGCATATGGCCATGTCTGAACTGGGGTGGTGTGGAGTACAAAAAAACAATGGATTTAGGCCCAGATCTCTGTACTGGGGTGAATGTATGATATTGTTCTGCATTCTGTCCATCAACTGTTGTTTTTGCATTTGTCACCCCGAGTAGGATGGGTATGCTCAAACGTGAGTCTCATGCTTTCCACACCACTGGAGTCAAGCTATCCTGGCTGAAGACGGCTGATAGCCAGAAACCGGTCCTAGGATGATTGATTTCGGTCCAGGAAAGACATGGTTGGCAGTTCGGGCTGGACTGTTCCCATGAGGCACAGGGTCAAGGCTGATTTGCATATGGCCATGACTGAACTTGAGTGGTGTGGAGTGCAAAAAAATAATGGATTTAGACCCAGATCTCTGTACTGGGGTGAGTGTATGACATTGTTCTGCGTTCCGTCCATCAACTGTTGTTTTTGCATTTGTCACCCCGAGTGGGATGGGTATGCTCAGACTTGAGTCCCATGCTCTCCACACCACTGGAGTCAAGCTATCCTGGCTGAAGACGGCTGATAGCCAGAAACCGGTCCTAGGATGATTGATTCTGGTCCAGGAAAGACATGGTTGGCAGTTCGGGCTGGACTGTTCCCATGAGGCACAGGGTCAAGGCTGATTTGCATATGGCCAAGTCTGAACTGGGGTGGGGTGGAGTGCAAAAAAAGATTTAGGCCCAGATCTCTGTACTGAGGTGAATGTATGACATTGTTCTGCTTTCTGTCCATCAACTGTTGTTTTTGCATAGTTGTGTAACATAGCAGATAAATGTAGGGTGGAGACCCCAAGTAACACTGAGCCATATACGAAGACCAGGAGGACCGTTTAACCGAATGCAGTTCTGAGGTGCCTGATTGTAATGGGATGAGCTACATCCTGGTTAAAGTGTGCATTTTCTTTTGATGAGTAGAAATCGGCCCAACACAGAGAAAGGACAGTCTCACTGTAGCTAAACTGCTGTCGCGAGAAGTCTTTCACAGTTCAGATTTGTAGTTTCTCCAGAGTCAGACAAATGGACGTATTTTAATAATGAGGTCCTTAGAATAATGTGTATGGCACTTCAACTGGAACACACACTACATTGTAGCTATCATCCAAAAGTTTCAGGTATTGAAGGTATTGTTGAACAATTGAATGGGACAGTAAAGGAACTTTTGGCCAAAATCTGTACATCCACTTCATTGAAATGGCCAGCTACGTTACCATTGGGTTTTATAAGGCTTTGAAGCACCCCTGACAGAAAGAATGGATTATCACCACAAGAGATTTTCATGGGATGTGCTATGCTATTTCCTGCTGTGCCTGTGAATGCGCTTGTGAACATACTGTCAAGGATTGGCCGTGTGGTGTATTCTGTTCCTCACCAGGTTGGAGCTGTTGCTGCCACCCTGAATCAGGAGTAGTGTCCCGATCTTAACCCTGGTTACTGGGTTTTAATAAAGAAGCACATTCGAAAATCCTGCCTGAAACCAAGGTGGAACAATCCCTTTCTGGTGATCCTGATTACCAGCTCTTATGTGAAATGTGCAAGGATACATCATTTGATGCATGCTCTGCACAGCCACAGCGTGAGGTTTCCATTGAAAAAGTGGTGTTCTTTGAGCCAAGTCTGAGACCTCCAGTGTTCACATGTCCCGAAGGATCAGAGGGAGGAGTGAAACACAGCAACATTTCTCATCAGTACAATTTTACCAAATTTCACAGAGTGCTGAAAGAATATCTACTGAATTTGGAGAATTTAGAGTTGGAAATAGAAGAGCTGAGGAACTACCACCAGAGCAAACATAGGATCCTGGTGAAGAGACAATTGTGATGAGAGAAAGACCCCATGATGATCGGAATGGCCAAGTAGTAGGAAGCAATTGGGATCTAGTTTGATGGCTGAACACATACCACAAACCATCATTGAAGAGACACAATCCAATGGTATAAGTGAGTCAGAGGAAGATCAACAGATACCAAGGTCATCCAAGATAGCAAAAGTACCATGTCATACCTGTTCTACACCTGAATGAACCTACTGTATAGAGAATGTGCCAAATGCAACGTATCATGATTTCAATGAACTGAGATCGGTGCAGAGACAGAATATTGACAAAGAAACATTGAATTACATTAATATCGATTCAAGAGTATTGATAGTCCAAACTATCAAGGTAAGTTTTTTCATTGTTAAAAATAGCGATTTCAATGTCATGCAGAAATATCGATTTTGTAAATTTCGATGCCTAAAATATAGTTGTTAATTATATCGATTTTTGGGAGGGTTAATGTTGGTATTTTCTATTGTTAATGTAGTACTAGTTATTATATATTTTATAAAAAAAGTAAGTTAAAATGTTTGTATTTTTTTTAATTAGGTTTTAGGAGCAGGATGTTGGGTTTATAGGTGATATGGGTGGGGTGAAATAAAAAAAAATTGGATTAAAATTTAAAATTGAAATGTTTTTTAAATTTTTGTAAGGTTTTATGAGGGAGATGTTAGATTTATAGGGAAAAAGGGGAATTATGTGAAAAAGTTTTTTTTTTTTTAAATGTAATTTTTTTGAACATTTAGGGGTCGATTCCGATTCAGGAAACAAATCCGTACGACGAATCGTATTCTTAGTCGTTTACGTGCGATTTGTACAAATCCGTCCGAATCGTGTAGAACGATCCGTAGGAAAAGAATACGTACGAATGTGTGCAAACTGTACGAAAAGCAAGGGAAAACCGTACGATACAGGACCCTCACGGTGAACCGTAAGAATCGAAAACAAGGTGTACGACCCGACAAGTACGATCTGGACTGGGGAACAAGAACGCGATTCGTACGGAAAACATCGTATGAGCAATTACTACGGACAACCACACATTCACATACGCACCGTACCCCTGCAATCATGGGGGTATGCACCGTACCCCTATGCTCTGTACCTCTATGCACTGTACCTCGATGCACCGTACACCTACGCACCGTACCCCTACGCTCCGTACTCCTATGCACCATACCCCTGCAATCATGGGGTGCACTCACGTACCCGTGGGGGTCCGTTTCGCATGCTGTTCGAGTTGAAATATGCTTTTATGGACGGTTTAAACTCCCGTAGAAAAAGAGTTGTGCGGAGTGTTGTCGTAACGAATCGTACTTGCTGGTTTGTGAAAAGCTGCTTCAATCCGTACAGACGTCACGTACTGCGTGTTCTGAATGCAATTTGTACGTATTTTTAAGTCGCATGGTCTTTCGTGCGATTCGTACGGAGATCTGCTTTGGGTTCGGATCGTACTTCATCGTACGTTCGGGGACGTTGAAGGTGTACGATTCGTATGGGAAAAATGCTCCGTACGGCGATTTGTAGGGGATTTTACCAAATCGGAATCGACCCCTTAGTAATAATTTTTAAATTGCTCCCCACTCTTATCCCTTATAAATCCAACATCCCGCTACTAAGATGTTGGATTTATAAGGGATAAGAGTGGGGAGCAATTTAAAAATTTTGGATTAAAATGTAAATATTTTTTTAAAAATTGTAAAGTTTTAGGAGCAAGATGTTGGGTTTATAGGGGAGTAGTTTAAACGTTGTTTTATATTTTGAAATTTTAAATAATTTTTATTAAAATTCAGTAGTGGGATGTTGGGTTTATAGGGGATCAGGGTGGGGAGTAATTTAAAAGTAATCTTTGTAATTTTTTGTAATTTTCGGGATTTTATTAGATAATTTAATTGTGTGATGTGTTTATAGGGGATAAAGGTATGGAGTATGTTTTTAATTTTGTTTAAAATTACATTTTTATTACAAGTACTTTTTAATAAAATATATTGAAATATTTAATAGAAATGTTACATTTTAAAATGTTACAAAATGTAAAAAATGTGAAGTTACATTTATTTTTGTGTAATTTTGAAATATATTTTCTAGTTTATTAAAAAAAAAAGATATGATTAGTATATTCATTTATAATATTATTATAAAAGTAATGTAAGCAAAATAAATGTAAATGAAAATACAATTGGGGATATTTTTACATTTATATTTTTTAATTTATTTGTAATTTAGATTTTTAAATTTAAATTTTTTCTGTTTTTAATGTAATTTACAATACATTTTAGTGCAACATTTATAAAAAATGGTGTTAAAATTATAATTTTGTTAAAGAAATATAAATTTAAGAATAATAAATATTTATTTTGGTAAGTAGAATTTTTATTTGTTTGGCTTTTGGAATAGTAATCTATTATGGTGTATTATCCTGCATTTTCCATGAGTTTATTTGGAGTTAGAATAGTAATTTATTATGGTTTATTATCCAGCATTTTACCTGAGTTTATTAGGTTTAGGAGTTGGAATAATAATTTAGGGGCCCATTACGATGGCGTAACGATCGCCACTAACGAACCGGCGGTGGTGACCGTTACACCATCGTAACCAAATATACCCCAGCCATATTATGATGGTGGTGGGTATCGCAGCAGACCCGCCTCTTTTCCACCGGTCAGCAATCGTTCTGATTGCTGGCTAGGCGGTGCTGGGCCAATAATATGATGGCAGTGCCTAACAGTCTCCGCCAGCCATATTATGATGTCGGTTGTAAACAGACCCTTCCATGGTGGCGATGCCGCCATGGAAGGGCTGGTAGAATTGGTTTTGGGGGCCGTTGCAATTTTTTGAAATATAGTCATGTAATCGTAAAGCAATATATTTTTTATTTATGTATTATAAACAATTTGACTTCGATTGTTTAAAATTTTTATGACAAAAAGTGAACATTTGTATTTATTTTTTTAAACAATTTTAAAATTAATTTATTATAATTTCTTCTTAATACAATTATATAACATGTATTTTACATTTATTTTAAATATTTTATAATTAAGGTGCCGATTCCGATTCAGGAAAATGCACTCAGAATAGCTGTACGGAGCGTATTTCCCGTACGAATTGTACACCTTCAACGTACCCGTATGTATGATCAAGTACGATCCAAACCCAAGGCAGATCTACCTACGAATCATACCAAACACCATACGACACAAAAATACATACAATTTGTATCCGTCCACGTAGTACGCTACGTCCGTACGTAAACAAGCAGCAGTTTCCGGCCCAGCAAGTACGATCCGTCTCTGCGACACTCCGTATGACCCTTTTTCTACGGGACCCGAAAACAGCCATAAAAGCAGAGTCCGGCCCGAACAGCTGGCCTGGTACACGACATACACACCATGAACCCCATCATCCGTGGCATCCCAGTCCTGTACGCCTACAACCTGGTGCATAGAAACCGATGACGGCGCAGAGGTACTAGCCCTCCTTGACCTTTTCCTTGATGGGGGTCTGGAAGACAATGGATCATCAGGAGGATTGGCTTGCTCGGCTGATACCTCCACAAGAAACTCAATTTCCTGATGTGCCCCTACTTCTGGAGTAACAAGCATTGTGGGCAGTTGTGCCTCCCATTGCGCCTCTCCATGCGCCTCTCCTTGCGCCTCTCCTTGCACCTCTCCTTCGCCTCTCCTTGCGCCGCTCCTTGTTAAACCTGTGGTTGTCTTTGAGGCTGTGGTTGAACACTCGTCAGATGAGTTACACCCTGCGTTGATTGGATGCTACTTTGAGACAAGTCAACGCCAACATCACTGGTCGATGGTGAAAGAGCAATTAAAGTTGATGCCTCTGAGGCACTCATGGGCTTGGGCCTAACTAGGCGTGGTGGCACTGAGACCTTGGCGTGGTGGCACTGAGACCAATGAAGTGGAGGTGCTGCTCCCTGCTTGGTCCCCGGCGGACACCGCTGCTGCAGGCATAGGTTTTTTTTCCCCAAAAAAGTGTCTGCCGGCACACCAGTCTCCTGGTAAGTGGCGCCACTTGCTTCTTCTGCTCCTTCTTACTGGCAGTGACACTGGCAACTTTCTTGGTAGAGGAGTTACGGCCACCTTTCTTTGGGCCCATCTTTTTCAGATGTCAGAACAGCAGGATGCAGTTGAACGAGTTGCAGAGTTGTCTGTGGCCACACGTGATGTCACGTGTTGTTGTGCACACACCGCAGCAGGACTTCTTCCTGGCACTACAACAAGTTATGATGATGAGGATGATTCCTGGTTCTCAGTCTTTGTGCACCTAAAAGCAATGGAAGCCAGAGGAACATCAGTTAAATAAATGTTGCATAAGTCGTGCTTCAATTAATATTTTACAACTAGGCATTTATTATTATTAACACAACACACCCAAAAACGGAAAGACCCAAAATAAAAATTGCAATTCTAATCCAAAATGAATGTTTAAATTAATAGCAGAGAGACCACACAGAGAGAGTTGTTTCATGCACCACTGAGTACCCCTGGGCATAATGGATGAAAGCAAGGCAAACTGGGTGCCGGCCTATGGCACAAAGCACACTGCCTGGCTTCAAAATGGCCCCTAGACCCCCACCCACATGGCCAGGCCCAGGAGCAGGCCTTAAAATGGCCCCCACCCACATGGCCAGGCCTTGGATCAGGCCCCAACAACACCCAAAAAATCTAAATACACACAAAAATCACCCCAATCCAATGCCATCCATGCCCTAAATGATGTTTAAATTCAAGAGACCCCACAGAAAGACATGGCCCATGCACCACTGAGTACCCCTGAGCATAATGGATGAAAGCAAGGCAGACTGGGTGCAGACCTATGGCACAAAGCACACTGCCTGGCTTCAAAATGGCCCCTAGACCCCCACCCACATGGCCAGGCCCTGGACCAGGCATCAAAATGGCCCCCACCCAAATGGCCAGGCCCTGGACCAGGCCCCAACAACACCCAAAGAAATCGAAATACACACAAAAATCACCCCAATCCAATGCCATCCATTCCCTAAATGATGTTTAAATTCAAGAGACCCCCACAGAAAGACTTGGCCCATGCACCACTGACTACCCCTGGGCCTACTGGCTAGTGTAGCTTTAACATGCACCCCAAAATTACAAAAAACGTCCACATAGATATAACAGTGATCTATTCAATTCCATGGCATCCATGCCGTCAATGATATTTAAGTTCAACAAAAGTTACAGAAACAGTTGTATCATGCACCCATGACTAACCCTGGGCCTACTGGATACTGTGGCTACCCACAATATATTTTTTTTAAAGTTGTGAAAAAGTTTATAAATTGTAGTTGCAGCAACTGCAATGCCCCAAACAAACAACACCAACTTACTTGTAAAATCTCAACACCAAAAGTGATCCAAACAAAAAGTCCTCAAATACAAATATCCAGCAGCAGCCACAAAGAGTAATCCTTCCAGCTCCAGATCCAAATGAAAAGTGACCAGTACATGGACAAAGCACTGGGAGGAGCCTGCTGGACAGGAAAAGGAAGTTGGAGACTATGTGGCACTTTTTTCCTCCCAACCCCCCAAAAATGCACTCCTTGCGCAAAAAAGTGCAGCCAAATGGCAATCTGAGCAGTTATTCTGATCCAAATCCTCAATTTCAGAAGATTTATGCTGCCAGCGATAGATTTCTTGTGCAGAATTGCAATTTTGCGATTTCGGGAAAGCGAGCTGTTCAAATCTCCCGCCGGATGTCAGCTGCTCGTCGCATCTATGTGTTCGCAATTGTTTACTCTCGCGATGCGTGATCGCGGGCCCTTATGACGTATTCACTTTCTCAAAGTCTCGCAGTGCAAGATGGTGGGATGCTATGACATACTCGCGCTCGAAAAGTCTCGCCCGATCACGCAGCCAGATCCAAAATGGCGCAGCGCAGGCAAACCGGGAGGAAAACAACTCGGCAAACTCAGAATCACGGTAAGTCAACGCCGCGCACACGGGATTGTATTTTTGAAGCGTGCCCAAGCAAAAAAATCTGCCAACTCGCAAATTCTTTGACAATTTCGCAAGATTCACGGACCGTAAAATTGCCAAAAATTCACAAATTCCGCAAGCGGAACGGATTTTCAGCCCATGCTTACCGATAGCATCTCCTGAACCACTTATTTACATGATGTATATTTGTAGGTGACTCGGAATATCCCAAATTGCCATGGCTGATGACACCTCTATGAAAACCAAGAACAGCTGCAGATCAGCGGTACAATAATGAGCATGGGCATCACAGGCGTGTGAGTTAGTGGACGTTTGGCCTCCTGAAGAGCTGATTCCGGTGTCTCGATAAGACCGGCGGATACCTCCCATAACCCCAGCCAAGGTCTGTAATATCTTCCTCGTGTGCTGCATGCTCCACAACATGGCAGTTGAGAAGGCAGTGCCACTCATCCTGGATCCTGAGGAGCAGGAACATCCACCAGGTGAGGATTAAGGGCTTGGTCACGAGGCAAGTGATGAGGAGGAGGAGAATGATATCCGGAGTCAGCTCATACGCAACTTCTTCTCTTAATGGTGAGTCACTGCGAATGAGTGTGCAAGCTTGTAGCATTGAGTGGCATGTGTTGCAATGTGTGTGTCCAGCTGACTGTATGCAAAGTCACTTTGATGTGTGTTCTGATGTGTCATGCAAGTGCTGATGTCATGCCACACAGAAATGCGCAATGACTTAGCTTGAAATTTACGTGCACTACATTGTTCGTGTTTTGTACATGCCCATGTCTTTAGCAAAGATTTTTAACCCCTCCGCTGCGGCGGCTATTTTGCCGCAAAGCTAAGGGGGAGGCGGGGCCGCGCGGCGCTCCCATGCTCGTGACGGAACTGCTCCGTCACGGCGCGCGGGTGAGCTGTGCTTGTGACGGAACCGTTCCGTCTTTGTGGATGTAGGGAACGTGCACCGCCTTGGCTTTGTCAATGGTTTATACTGTGCTCATGGAAATCACTCCCCTTCTGGAGTGTTCAGAATAAATGCTAACCGGTTGCACACCTATAGATCCATAGGTGCGTCTCCCATGGCACCAGTGTGTTTGCTGTACCAGCTAAAGTTTTGTTTCAAAAAAATTCCAATCAGCTGTTATGTCTTTTTAAAGAAGAATTGTATTTCACATTGTTTATAGTTATCACAATGTTTTTTCATTCATCGTTTGTAGCGATATTATCCAATGCATTTCGGTGAATAGGTTCACCTTCGTCAGGGATTTTCTTTTGCTACCTCGATAATATCCTTCTGCTCCTGCCTGCGGGTGGGTCTGTTACAAACGATGAATGAAAAAACATTGTGATAACTATAAACAATGTGAAATACAATTCTTCTTTAAAAAGACATAACGGCTGATTGGAATTTTTTTGAAACAAAACTTTAGCTGGTACAGCAAACACACTGGAACCGTTCCGTCACCAGCACAGCTCACCCGAGGCTCATGACGGAACGGTTCCGTCACGAGCATGGGAGGGGTTAACGGTAAGCGCTTGTGTGTCTGTCATTCCCAGCTGTGCCTGTTGTCTGTTTGTGTCATCTCAGTCCTCCTGCTATTCCTCATGATGATTGCAACGTGGGCCGAATCAGCGTTCCATGCACGGACATGTGTAAATGTCTGTTTGGGTAAGAACACGCTGTTTGGGGTTGGTATGGTTTGGGAATGTGTGGAAACTGTTTCTGTGCATGTTGTGGAACCATCCATACATGTCTCATCACCATGGATCAAATTATTTGTTGCCCCATTCCCATGACAGGACAGTCACCCTTCTTGACAGTCATCTTTTGCGGAGTATTGACTCTGGTGAAGGCATCAATGTGTGTCAACCTTGACCCTGACACATTGCGGATACTACGGGTTGACATTGTGTGAGACATCACAACCACATGCTCCATGGGAATTGCAGCCTCACTGTGTGCAGCAGGATGTGTTTGGCTCATCCACTTAATCTTGTGTGCAGTGCAGTTTGATTTGTAATCAACCATGTTGTGAAGGTGTGGGCCAGCGTATGTCGCACATGTTCTGTCAAGTGTCCTGTGAGTCTGTTCGTATGGATGCATTGCCCCTTGTGCCAGTATGTCATGTCACTGTCACGTTGCTTCCTCACGGCTGGTGGAGAACACTGCTTTGCAAGCCTTCTCGGTCAGTTGATGTTAACTTTCTATTCCCATGATGCCAGGAATGTTGCGCTGAAGACATCACAACGTTGTGCTGTAGCGAATGTAAATGCTTCTGTGGCACTAGTCGGGTGATGATAATTCCAGGATTCTCTTGTGGCGTGCTGCATATCCTGGTCACGGTAGGGGTGGTTTTGTGGCATTGCTCCTCATTACTCTCTGTTGAGTTCCGGACCAGCAGCTTGTTATGTTAGGTATTTCAAAACCCGGTTGGACGAGCCAATGACTGTCTCTTGTGGGGCTTCCTTATGTTTACATAATTCCCTCCCTTGTTGGATGAGCTTCTTAAGGCTCTTGCGGGTGATGTGTAATTTCCCTTCTTGACCCTCACTGATTCTCAGGGGTAACTACGGATTGTTTCCTTTGTGCGAGTAGCACGGCAGCACTTTAGTATTTTTGTTCATTGGAGCATTATTCATACACTGTGATTACCTTGATTACTGCATGGCTCTAATTGCATTGAAGCAGCCTGCAGAGCGCTATACACCCTTCTTTTAGCTGCAAAACTCTGCTACCTTTTATGTGTCCGTGTTCAATCCTCAGATCTAGTATAATTTTCATTACTGTGATGCCAACTAGGATACAGTGGCTGTTGTTTTCCTTTATAAGTGTAACTGTTACAGTATAGGTCCTGAGGTATTCTGTGATTCAGTGGCAAGAAGTGTTGAATGTTTATGCTCGTTTACCTTTGTTTCAGATCTCCCTCCCTGCTGTTCCCTTCCTTTCCTTCCCTCGCCTGATCACCCTTTTGAGTCATTCATTTCTACTCAGACCAAGGGGCTATCGGGAGATGGACAACTATGATCATCGCACCTTTATGAGGATTCAAGAAACCAACAGTCCCAGGCAGTCGTGTGCACATTGTCACACCAGCATTACAGGTAAACTCATTGCATGACTGTTATTTTCTTCTGAGCAATGGCACTGGCCATGGACATTGGCTAAAGCAGCATGGCCTCAACACAAACTTTATCCATTTGTGTAGCAAATGTGTTCCCCACAGTACAAAGTGCATCATTTCTGTCACCGCATATCTCTTGCCAGTTTGCATGCGTCATCTATGGCATAATTGACAAAAATTGTGCATATTGGAGTATGTGTACTGTGGCAACATGCATGCATTTTATCATAGGTAATGATCCATATTGTGCATGAAGTACATTGTTGTGTATGTATTGTTGCAGCTTGCTACCCACAACGGGCAGGCAACACCTGCTGACGCTGTGTGTCCTGTGCGCAGCTTGACCTTTTGGTGCCTGATCCTGTGCCTATCATTTATGGTGATTGTTCATCCATTTTCGTTCTGTGACCCATGAGTAACCAGACACTCCTTCCTTTCCATACACCTGTTACATTGTGCCTTTCAAACCTCCTTGTCTTTGTGTGCTAGTTTTAGCATGGTGTCTCACCACTTCTGCCGTCAAGTGTTCACTCTCTTGATGAGTTTAATCTTGCCAAAACAAGCAGCACCCGCCTCTTGTACCTGTGTGGCAAGGGATAGCTGATTGTCCCATCGAACTCCCAGATTCCTGACCAAGTCCTTGTGTGCCGGAGCAATGGCCAGTTCCTCTGGCCACCACAGATTGGAAGAGAGGGGAGCAGGTTGGTTACAAAAATAGGATACGATGTTAACTGTATTAAGTTCTAAGAAATTGTGGTACATCCAGGCCGCAATAATCTAGAGACTATTTTATAGTGTGTAAAAATTTGCGGCATTTAAGGTGAACAGAACAGAAGAGCATCAGCATATGATATGATTTTGACTTCAGACATGGAAATCGATGCAGCCAGCGGGGTTAAGTAAACATTAAAAATCAGAGGGCTCAGAGCAGAGACCTGCGGCACGCCCCACTTCAGTGGTTTGACTGTGGAGATGAATGGATTGGTCCGGACCTGCTGTGTGCAGTCAGATAGTAAGGACGATATCCAGTTCAGCACTGAGCCCCCCACGCCTATGGTCTTAAAGCATTTCATAAGAATGGGATGGGCAACGGTGTCAAATGCTGTAGACAAGTCTACCAGCACCAACACCGCCTTGGAACCTCTGTGGACCGCACAGCGTATAGAGTCTGCCATTTCAATGAGGGACAACTCCGTACTATATCCGGGATGGAAGCTGGATTGGGAGTCTTCAACAAAGGCCATCAGTTGCTGCCAGGAAATTTTCACTTAAATGGTGGCCGAAGTTGGTAAAAGAGAGTTAGGTCTATGATTGCAAGGAGATTCATGATCTGCTTTGGCTTTCCTTAAGATGGGCAGGAGGAACATGTCTTTCCAAACATCCGGATTAAAGCCCAATTTGAGGGAAAGGTTCTAGATGGCGCTTAAATGGTGATTGGGACTCTTAGCAAGGATGTTGTATAGCTTGGCGGGCAAGGGGTCAGTAGGGCAACCGGATGTATACATCTGCATTTCGAGCAGAGAGGCTTCCTATGAAATTTTGTGAAAATCTGAGACCACAGAGCTGGGAAACGGCTTTACTGATTGGTCCTCAGACATTGGATGACTACATCAGCACACAGGCCCTCACCTACACAGACTACATGGGTCAGGGAGACAGCAACTCCTGGCTGGAGGACAACCACAGCACCATCCTGCATTAGTACATCAACATTTGCATCCAGTTGTCCAAAAAACAACACACTGCACCACACTCCGCTACAGATCCACCAAAAAAGCTTGACCTAAGTCAACACAAACGAGCTGTGTGGCACCCTCACACAGGACACTCCAACCAACGACACCACCACACCATGCAATCACACACACTGGATCTGCTACTGATCCAACACTCTTGCCACATTGGCGGACTTTCCTGTGAAGCACAACAACAGTTAAGCCACCCGGGACAAGGCAGACCTACTGGACTCAAACAGGTCTAGCCGGACTCATGTGCAAACCTTGTCAAACAAAACAACCATCAGTTACCTTTCAGCCCTGAAATCCACAACACACAGACATCACCATATCATCAGCACGGACAGGAGGACAACTTTCAGGTATGGCCTAGGCACCAACACACACAACATGAATGACCTCATCGGCATTGTGAGTGAACTATCTGACCCCAGCTCTCCATCCAAAACACATCCCACCCTTGCAAGGCCAAGGAGATCCCTTGCAGCTTACTACCACTGCAAGCTCGTGGACGTACACAACAACCTCACCACACAGAGGCAGACAGCGCTATTTTCCCACAGGACATACCACCCCTCAGGTCCTGTACTCCCGTTAGCAGCAAAGACACCACCCGGCTCATGTACACCATCCACTCCGGCTCTCCATCTGGACCCTTCCCACACAACATCACAATCACAGCATACACCATCCTTCAAGCCCACCTCCGGCGCGTTATGAATGTCTCCTTTGTGTATGCCACTTTCCATGGGTGCTGGAGGCATGCAGGAACCCAGGCCCTTCTTTGATGATGGACGGCAGTACCGCAGGCTATCCTGGAACATTACCCTGCTTCCCTACCCGGCAAATGTCATCAAGAAGACAGTCAACAAGCAACCAACCTTCTCACTCCAAGCAAACATCTCCAGGCAACCAGCCCAGGCCATCTTCCACAGTAATCACCCCACTGCAACAGCCCTCATTGCCACCACCAAGAACATCTTGGACCCTGCTCAACAATGGTGAGACCACCACCCTCACCCCATCGACCTCTCAACGGCATTCTACACCATGTGCTACCACACTGTCAGATCACACATCTCCAACACTGAGGAAGGCCCAAGATGAAATCACCAAGTACCTCACCAGCAAGGCCCAGGGAGTCCACCTCCCCCTTTGGCATGTAGTACACTGGGGTCATCGGGCCCAGGCCTCATCTCTCAGTGTGACAATCTACATTGTCTCCATGACCTCCCTCTCCTGCCTCACATGCGCACACGACCTCATCATCATGTCCTCTGCCATTGACACCCAGCTGCTCCTCACCCTCACCAAAGATCCAGCCACTCCCAGATCCAACCTCCAAGAAGGCATGAGGTGCATTGACATATGGATGAACATCAGCCACATGAGGCTGGACTTGACAAGACTGAGCTCATCATCTAAGGAATGTCCTCTTACGGCTGGGGCAACTCCTTGTGTCACAGCGTCCTGGGCAGAGCACAGACACACATTGCCACACACGCAAGCAGGTGCTCATCATACACTCCTCGCTCACAATAGCCATGCAACTCAACACCATCTTTACCTCATGCTGCAAGTCCCTCCGCATGCTGCAAATGTTCATCAGATAGATCCACTCCTAGTCAAGACAGACAGTCACCCAGGTCTACGACACCAGTCGGCTCAACTACAGCAATGCCCTCTATGCAGGACCCCTGCCAGACTCCAGGAGGACTTGTGCACATCCAGGGTGCATCAGCACATCTCATCCTCAACATCCCCTGCCACAGCCACATGGCCGTCCACCTGAGATACCTACAATAGACTCCCTCTCAACAGCAGGATCACCTTCATACTCCTCAGCCACATTCAGGAGGCACTCCACAACCCCAGCCCCGAAGACGAACATGGATGTCTCCCATCCAAAAACCCATTGCCCCAACTCCGTCCAGCCAACCTTGCCCTGGGCACCATTCATCACATCCACAGTACAACTGCATGCGGCAAATATTTCTCCCACATCGACAAACAGACCTGGTACTACCTCCCTGGGCACCTCCACATAACAAATGACCTCTACACCTTCATTAAACTCTTCCAAAACTGTCTGTCTGAGTAGTATGGCAAGCCCCCCCCCCCTCAGCAGATTGAAATCATCATAGGTGAGTATAGCGCTCCATGTATGTATTTGATGATACATTGTGACCTATGTGTGTCCTCGACCGGAATCAGATCCCAGTGAATGTGAGTTTGTTCCACACTGTGGCATACTTTGACATATCCCCACACGTATGTTGTTGCATCATGGTAAATGACAGCAACATCAATTTCACTTGTGTTGGTTTTGCTTATTTATCGTTTTTGTGCGGGAAACGTGAGTTAGTGATGGGTGCTGTGCAAAAAGGGTGGGAATCCAAAGTTCACAGAGGGAGATGTGATGCTTTGCAGTTTGAGTCAACAGAGTCCAGACCACAGTGCTTGGCATCATTGGTCGGACTGCAACCAGCAAGTCCATGTGGGAGAGTAGGACAGTCAATGAGGTGATGCTGTTGCACACAGACTCCAGGGGCCAGACCAGGTGACCTGGGAGATGCTCATGGCCCGCTGCCTCTCACTGTCCCTTCCATGGACGACCCACCTTCCTTGGGAGACCCTCATATGCAGGCCTTGACGATGCATGGGACGCTCCATCAGATGATTCCTCCTCCTTTTCCCTCCCTGTGCCTGGTGGCGGTCTTTGCCTCGATGTTTCTTGCCTGGTGACATAGGAAGGGTGCTGCATGTCTTCAGCGATCCGACGGAGTGAATGGCTTATGTCCCTCTGCACCGCCAGAAGCTCAGTCAGTCTTGCCTTCATTCGTCCTTGGTGTTGTTGTTGACTAAAGTGTTGCTTGGCCTGCAGGTTTTTTATCTCTGTGAGGGCACCCACTACCTGGCTGAACTCCCTGGTGTCCCGCCGGTATGCCTCCATGATGTTGCAGAGCTCAGACATACCGGGACCTGCAGCTGGCTGGTCAGGCTCCCGCCTCCGCCTGCTGCCACTCCCACCACCCCTGCCCACACGAGCCGGGCCTGCCGTTGTGGGCACATCGGCTCGACGGGACCCCTGAGTGATGGTAGTGGTGGTGTTGTCTGCCCCCTCATGGGTGCCCACCAAACCTTGTCCCTCATTGTCAGACTGGCTCAGTTCTTGAGTGTGGGCAGGGCTCTGAGCTGTCTGCTGGGAGTCCCTGATCCAGGTGCTTCAGGGTTTGGGGTACCAGAGGGGCCAGGCTGGTCGTGGTCATCCATGGAGTGGTGAGAGGCAACGCTGTCAGTGGGATGAGGGTCCTGCAGAGTCTGGGACTGTGAGTCATCTTCCCCATCATTGGGGTTCGATTCCGCACGTTGCCCTGTGAGTGTGAGAGACAGACAATATTAATGCCATTTAATGCAACATCCATTTTTCATACACATTGTAGTTGACACAGTTCCACCTGGTAGTTGTCCATGCTTTGGGTTGTCCTCAATGTTCACTTGTGAATGGGTATGTTGTGGTGTCCGATTGATATGTGCTCCTGAGTCATTGACATGGGGGGCATATTTACAATAACTGGCACAGCCGTGCATATCAGCAGGGATTCACCAGTCATTGTGCACCACAGCTATGCCAGCATGGATGTGACGCATTCACATTGTGGAGCACCATGGTGGAAAAATGGCACAGCTGCGTCACACATCTGTGCCATATAATTAGGCGCATTGCTGGTGTTGCGTCACCAGCGCAAGACAGCTCCAGCAATGGTCTGTGGGGCCCTAGCTGCACAATGTTGCTTCAATCCTTACACCTGCATCAGGCATGCACAGGGTTTTGACGCAGCATGTGCTTAAAAGTGACAGAGTGAAATCTTGTAGATTTCACATAGCCACGTTTGGGAGGCGTGGCTGCACCGTAACGCCCCCCTACCCCCTGCGCAAAAACACCTTCTTTTGGCGCAGGGATTTAGAATGTGACATATCTCCCAGAATCGTCACCTTGTAAATTCCCAGCACCATGGCGCCTCTTTTGTGCTGCTGCTGTTTCACAAAGGTGACGCAACGGCAGCGTGAAAAAGCAAAAGGGGCTTGTGAATGTGCACTGTGCATTTGTTGCTTGGATGCTTTATCAGATCTGAATTGGTTTTGTTGTGTTACATGACCATAGTGACAGTGGGGCACTCCAGTGCCTGTCCCAGGAGGGTATGTTTGTGTAACGGGTGTGTGTGACAGGCCGTGCTGGTAGTTGGAGTCTGAGTTGACACTGGGCCTCCCTCGTGGTGTGGCTGTCCCCCCATGGAGCATGCTTCCATGACAGTGGTTGTGAGTTCCTGCCCAAGATATCTGACCTTGTTGTCCTGGTGTTTCTGTTTGTAGTGGCCACAGGAGGGCCTTGTGCTGCCTACACCAGGGCCCAGTGTCAGCTATCTTGTCAGTACATTCACACTCCATGTGCATTGAGCATGGTGCATGGGTGTGTACCTGGGCCATATGGGATGAGTGCAATTGAACATGGGCATCCACAGAGATGGTTATAGGGGTGGGCACATTTTTAGCTTCATCACCATCCCCCTTGCACCCTTCTCACCCTCCCCCTTGCACCCTTCTCACCCTCCCCCTTGCACCCTCCTCCCCTCTGTCTTGTACCCTTCGGGCCCTCTGCCTTGCACCCTCCTCCCCTCTGCCTTGCACCCTTCTGGCCCTCTGCCTTGCACACTTCTGGCCCTCTGCCTTGCACCCTCCCCCCACTGCCTTGCCCCCTACACCCCTCTGTCTTGCACCCTTCTGGCCCTCTGCCTTGTACCCTTCTCACCCTCTACCTTGCATCCTTCTGGCCCTCCCCCTTGCACCCTCCTCCCCTCTGCCTTGTACAATTCTTGGCAACCCCCTTGCAGCCTTCCCACCCAATGGAGGGTGCTGCCACCTGGGACAATGGGAACATTTAAAAAGCATGATGGACTAGGGCCGGCCCTGATTGGGCCCACACCAGATACACTGGCGATCCAGGGGGGCCAAGAGTCCCACTTGCCCCCCCTGCAGTCGCACATGCAATTGGGTCTGATTTGGGGTCCCACACTGCATTTCGTGACACCCACCCTCCCAGAATACTGGACGTCTATTCTTGGCTCTGTGCTTCCTGTAGCATGGTACATGGTATGGCCTTGGTTTGTCAATGGGGCATACACATGTTAGTGGCATTTGCATTGTTTTTGCCTGTAGTTATGGGCAGATGGCGCTTGTTGCGGGAATTTTTTGTACTTGGAGTGTAGATGCCATTACCCCCATGTTACATGAGTTGTTTGTATAGTCACCAGGCTCTATGACTCCTTCAATGCCATGTACTCCCAACGGTGGTAGCAGGGCCATGACCTTCTCCTCCCAGGGATGGAACTGTACTGGTCTGCGGGGACCACCACCTCCAGTGCCTTGGCTCTGTAGGTAGTCGTCGTCCATCTTCCTCTTCACTATCCTCCGCAGATCGCACCACCTGGCCTGGCAATCCCTCCTGGTGCATCTGATGGGTGTAACAGCATTCACCTTATTGACGATCCTCTCCCACATGCGTGTTTTCTCAGCTATGCTGGTCCGTCTGACCAATGCACCAAACAGCTGTGGCTAGACTCTGATGACTTCATCTACAAGGATCTCTATCTCCTCCTTTGTGAACTTTGGATTCTTTTGTCCGGACATGGTGTGGGGTGAAAGTGACAGGGGGGGTGAGGGTGTGCATGGATGTGGGTGTGTGCGTATGAATGTGAATGGGGGTGGGGGTGGGTCTGAATGTGATTGGAGTATGTGTGAAGGTGGATGTGTGCAATTGTTGGTGCGTTGTGAGTCTCTGTAGCTAAATGGGTCTGTTGCAAAGGATCATGGTTTGTGTGTATGGGCCCTTTTTATTGGTCCATTTGTGGGTGGTGCTTAGTTTGACTTTTTGGTGGGTGTGTTATAAGGGGTGGGTCTGAGTTAGCCCCTCTGTTTGCCTGTCTGGATCTGGCCAGGACATTCATTTGCAATAGTTTGTACACAGGAGGCATGTTTTGTGGTGTTGTGCGAGTCGTTTGCACCCTCTTTGTGCTGTTTTTATGGGTTTGCGTGTGCTTAGTTCAGGGGGGGTTCGTTTCGTATTTGCTTTTGTGACTCGCTGATGCGCGACTTTTTTTGCGGGGTTCGAGTGCGCTTCGTTCAGGGGGTTCGATTTGTATTTGCTTTTATGGCTCGCTCATTCATACGCAATGTTTTTACGGGGTTCGCACCCGCTTCGTTCAGGGGGGATTCGATTTGTATTTGCTTCTGTGGCTCGCTCATACGCAACGTTTTTACGGGGTTCGCGTGCGCTTCGTTCAGTGGGGGTGCGATTGGTATTTGATTGTGTGGCTCGCTCATATGCAATGTTTTCCGTACAAATAGCAGTTCATACGCGAGGACGTTTTCCCGTATGAATCGCGTTCTCGGGCCCCAGTCTGGATCGTACTTGTCAGGTCGTACAGCATGTTTGCGAATTGTATGGTTTATTTCCTGAGTCCGTATCGTACGGATTCTCGCTTGATTTTCGTATGGTTTGCAAGGATTCGGACACATTTTTTAGAAATGGATCTTACTACGAGATTCGGACGGATTAGTACGATTCGTACGGAAACGGCTACGAATATGAATCGTCGTACAGATTCGTTTCCCGAATCGCAATCGGCCCCTTACTATGTTGAATATAATTTTTATTAAAATAATATTTAACTAGGCAGAAACATGTTGACGACCTTAATCACTACGGTGATGGGGTACTAATTCCCCTAATCACCATTCTTTCCATTTTTATACCAAGCAGTTGCCTGTTACAATAAATGCATTTTGGCAATTACATTGGTTTTTAATAATCACTCACTTTCACGGGCCCCCACTTAGATTTAGAAGTGCCTCCCTGTCTTCAGGTGTTGGGGCACTCTCTACCAAATGTAGGGGCTGATTACAATACCCTATCATGATGGGAACACCACCGCAGCGGTCTGCTGCCAACAGCACCGCCGTGATGTCAAAATGAGCACTACGTGGCAGGCACTGCACTGTGCCTGCCACTTGGTGCAGTGAAATATCAGGGAGTCCCATCGGTACCCCACCAGTGCACCCTCACCTCTGCCAACACAAGGGGGGCCCACAACGGGCCCCCAAAACCAAACTCTGCTTGCCTTTCAACGGCAGTTGCACAGCCACGGAAGTCTGGCTTGAGACCTCATCATAATTTAGAAGACGGTGCTTGCTAGGCACCGTCACCATTTTGTGGCTGCAGACTGCTCCTCTGGGCAATCGTAACGATTGCCTGTGGTGGTTCCGTGCCGGACGGGCTTTGCCTCCACCGTGGTCTGAATCCCACTGTCATTGTAATATGGCGGTAGGAGAATCGGGGACCCAGGGCCGGTGGATGTCACAGTTGGTCCGGCGGTCCTTCTGCCATCATAATGAACCCCCAAGTTTCTAGAGAGCGAGGACTGCCAATGATGAAGCATGACACCTTGTGGTGTGTGAGGACAGTCCTTTACTTTTTGTGAGATGCCAGGTACTATACAAAGTACCTTTTAACCCTCAGTCATTTTACATTCAAGGTAGCTTATTTTGTGTATACAAAAGCAGGGGGGTACCATAGGTGCCCCGAAGTGCAAAACTAAAGTACATCCCTGCCAGCCTTTCCATTATGGTTTCACTGCCATGGAAGCGCCGGCGCGAATGTTTTAATAAGGCGGGCAGTGCATGCCAGGCACGGCAACCATTATACTGATGCGCTGTGATCCGACAAGCAATCCTAACGATTGCTGCTGTAGAATGGGATTTCGCCACACGATTGCAGAGAATCTGCCACTGCAAGCATGATGACCCCCTACATTATGTCATATATATTTGTGTTATTTTTTACATTTTACATGACATAGTTATAATTATTAGATCAAAAAAGAGTAGAAGTATGTTTTTTAATGTTTGGAAAATGTAAAATGCTTATGGTGTTTAGCATTGTTTTTTCTTTACGGTATAGATTCAGCTATCATATCTAGGTATTCTAGACCTTTGGTGTTTGCAAATAGTCTAGTTTTGAGTTGTAGATATTCATACATCGTTTTTGTTTGTTTACTTAGTTTAGGGCCGATTTTAGTTAGGGATTGCTCTGTCCTTAGCTCTTGATAGCTTTGTTCTTTTTTGATAGGTTCTATAAGTTTATGTGGGGTTGGTTGTCCTCTTCCTATTGTGGCTTGCAAGGCATTTTTTTCATCATTCTATCTCATTGTTGGATTTAGCTTTTTGAGCTAGAGTGCTGTTGTAGACGTTACCCTAGGGTATTTGAAACTTGGGTTGTCTACGGTGCCCTGACCTATAGCCTTCCCACCCAAGTGTCTTCAACATGGTCTAGGAAGGGAGTTAGTTGAGTTTAATTTGCTTGATAGAAGAGGCTTTCAAAAGTAGGTTACAATGGTTTGCTACTTTAGTTGTTGTTACATAGGCCAGGGCTATTCATTTTTTTATTTGGTAGGCAAAGTTACTATTGGTGGGTAACCTATACTTAAAATAGATTTTTGTAAGTGTCTCCAGATACTTTGGTTAAAGTGGTAATAGCAACATTGTGTTGCAGTGTGTGGGTATATTTTTAAAATTGATTGAATCATTGTTTGTTCATAATTAATGATAATTTTTTGCGGAAAGTAGTTGTTGTGTATTGCTTAAATATGTTAGGAGCTCTAATCATGTGATGTTTTGTTCATTAGGAAGTAGTGCGTATATGAAGGGGATGTTAGTATCTCGATATTCACTGTGGATAGTATATAGTTGATAAAAAGGCTTTGGGAAACGTTTGAATGTGCCATCCATCATTCACGTTTCACAGTTTTTAAGTTTTTATAAGTTGTTGTTTGTTGCAAAGAAGATAATTCATTTTTCATGACAGTTGTCATGTACAATTAATTTTTAATCTTTGTGGGTGATGGTGTATTCTGGTAATATTTGTATTTCTGCAAAAGTTTGGGGGGTGGGTGGTGTTTGAGCTGTAGTTTTTTTAGTTTGGGAAATTAATCTCTTCAGAGTGGGGATAGATGGTAGTTGTCCTGTGACATGTTTAGGTACCCTAGTTAACACGTTTTAAAGTATTTGGGTACTTGTCTGTTGGGAGCTGGTACTTGCTTCTCCTGATTTTTCTAGAGCATCTCTAACCTCAATTTCAGTTACATGGGGGGGTGGTTGTGTTGTATGACATTTACTACTTTGGTTCCTATTGTAGTGGCTCCCCCATAGCAAGAGTTAGAGTAATATTTACTGCTTTTTTAATGTGTTTAGTTAACAGTCATTTGCTCTTGTATATAAGTGTAGCCCATGTAGCACAGAAGTTATTTTCCTCTTTGTGAAGTTATGAATTTTGCTCCTACTGCCATTTTATGGTCTCTCTGTGATTATACGTATATACATTTATTAATTATATGATTTTGAACAGTAAACATCTTGTATAATTAATATATTTTAAAATAGACTTACATGTGCTTTGATTTAATTTTCTTGTTGGATTCTTTTTCGATCGTTGATGTTTATCCACTGGTTGTTTTCTGTTGGTTAAAAGCAAAATGTTATTTGACGAGAGAAACAGCAGTATCCCAAACACAAAGCCGTTACTAAAACTGTGTTCCTGGAATATAAACGGATTAGGATCAAAAACGCCAAATAAAGATCTATTGTCATACTTCCAGCAGTATGATCTAATTTTGTTACAGGAAACCTGGTTAGCAGAACCATTTCATCTTCAAGGCTATAAAACATTTCACCTCCCAGCAAGGAGAATTTCAAAACTTGGCCACGAGAAAGGTGGCTTAATGATATTCACCACGATACAAACAATAAATCATGCAAAAGAACTTCTCAATAAAAACACTTCGGGATCGAAAACGGGATCTTTGCAGTCCAGCTGGAAATAAAAATATCGGGAACTATTAGGCAGGAACTAACTCTGGTTAACATCTACCTGCACCCAAAAGGCAAAAAAAGTGGGGCTAAACACCTGGTGACAGAATTGACTAAATTAATAACAGAAGCGGAAAACTTGAACCTTATTGTCTCAGGAGACTTTAATATGTTCCTTTCGAAGTCATCCGGTAAGAATCCGCTAATGGAAGACCATCTGCTGACCAGGGGCATTCCCACACTGGAAGTCTGTCCATGGGGCAGTTTGACAAATCTATCAAAAAGATTAATGGAAGACTTATCAAACCTGGGCCTGATTTCGATAAACGGCCGATCGCCGGGGGACAGACCCCAAGTGCCAACTATACACAACGCTTCTGCCAGCTCGGCGATCGACTACACCTTCCTATCTTTTTCAATGTTCACATTAGTTCAAGCCTTTAAAATAGGCACCCTCGACTGCAGTGACCATCTCCCGCAAGAACTGACACTGATGGCTCAAGGGTCAGCTCTAACATTTCCCACCAATGGCCCAAAGCTATTGACCACAACAAAATGCAAAAGAATCAAGTGCAATATCAATGACCTGGAGCGACTAGCGAAAGAAGCGAAGCTGTGCTGGGAAAGTGTTGCAGATTTGAATGTTGGTAACATTACTGCCTGGGAGTCCTTCTTAAAAACCTTCGGCCTTTTGAATGCCATTCCAACTTCTCTCAAGAAAATGACGTTTGGACAGGCCAAAAAACATCCACCTGGACCAGTAGCGACTCAAAAATACAACCTCAGACTCTTCTATCCTCCAGTTTAAGGGCAATAAAAACGGCCATAAACAGAACACTCCGCGAGCTGCGGAAAGCTAGGAGTGATACCAACCTAGTGACCAAACTGAGATCATTAAAGTGTCAAAAGAACAAAATCCTGTGGCGAATCAAGCAGGAGTCCACTGAACAAACTTGGGCCAAACTGCTGTATGATTCAAAAAATAACAGCGCAAGATTCTGGAAAACTATCAACAAAATAGAGAATCCGAACGCTCACGGCATGAACTCCTATATCACTGAGAACACGTGGGTAGATTTTCTGTTTAAACACTTCAACGACGAAGGCCAATGCAAAAATCAACAAAGCCCTAAATTTTGCGAAGCGAACCTGATGGCTCCAAAGCCTCTAGTCGAAGAGTCCAACTTCCCAGGCTCAACTGCCCAGTTGAAGGGTCGAATCTTGAAAGGTCGGAAGGAGGGAGCACCAGGCTCAAATGGAATTCCTCCCATCCTCTATAAGCAAGATCCAACTTACTGGGCCGAACAATTGCTCCCCCTTTTTGTGGAAACCTGGAGGACCGAACAACTCCCTTCCTCCTGGAGGGGTTCAATAATTGCCCCAATCTACAAAAAGGGCATCAAGAATGAGGCAAAGAATTATAGGCTCATAGCCCTCATAGATATAGACGCTAAATACTTCTCGGGGCTTCTCTTGGAAGAACTAACAGCATGGGCGTCGCGCAAAAAAATTGATCCCCATCAATCAGACTAGATTTCAAAAAAATCTAGGGACCACGACAAACATGTTAGCCCTTTCCCTGCTGACAGATGCCTCAATCAAACAGAATAAACACTATATGGGTGTTACATCGATTTTTCAGGTGCATTTGACAGCATTGACAGAGGAAAACTATGGGCAAAACTCTCAAGGTGGGGAGTGGACCCCAAATTGCTGAAACTACTGATGTTACTACATACAGATACCTGGATCCAAGTAAAACTGGGGGCCGGCAACCGTCTGTCCAAAGAAATACCAACTACAAAAGGGTTGAAACAGGGGTGCGTTCTCGCACCGACCCTGTTCAACCTTTTATGTCCGACCTCTCCAAAGATCTGGATAACTGCAACAACCATGCCCCAAAGTTAGGGGGGTTTACGCTGTCCAACCTGCTATACGCAGACGACTTGATACTAATCAGTCAAACACCAGTAGACCTGCAACACCTCATCAACACCACAAGCAAATTTGCCGGAAAGAACGGGTTACGTGTAAACACAGAAAAATCGAAGGTGATGGCACTAAATCAAAATTCAAAAAAGCAAGTATTCCAATGGTCTCTTCAGGACAACAAAATGGAGATAGTTCAAGAATACAAGTATTTGGGCATAATTTTTTATTCAAACGACTCCTTCAAGTGACAAGAAACAGCAATAAGGAACAGAGGGATTTCACTGGCCATTGCATTAAAAAGCATCAAAAACAAAATACCGGGCCCCAAGTTTAACCCCCTTGCTAGACATATTTCGTGCGAAATTGCTGCCGTCAATAACATATCGATTCAGAAAAGGGGGTGGTGATGGACAGGGTATCTGAGTTAAACAGAACACTCATACCCAGTCAACAGATCAGGGCTTGATCCATCACCGTTTTTTAGCTCACTGCACCATCTGGTCTGCTTAATTCAGACACTCTGTTCATCACCACTCCCTTTTCTGAATCGTTTTTGGCCACTATAGGTGTGGCAGGGTATACTCAGACATGAGTCCCTTTCTCACTGCTCCATCAGGATTCAAGCAAGCCGGGCCGAAGACGGCTGAAATGCCAGAAACCGGTCCCCGGTAGCTTGTCTCCTTTCTGGTGAAGAATTGGCTTGGTAGTTTAGTCTGCCCTGTTCCCATGATGCACTGGGCCAGGGACAGACTGATTTGCATATAGCCAGGTTCTGAGCTGGGATGGGGCAGTGAGATAAATAACGGTGATGGATCAAGCCCTGATCTTTGGACTGGGTAAGAGTGGTCTGCTTAATTCAGACACTCTGTTCATCACCACCCCCTTTTCTGAATCGTTTTTGGCCACTATAGGTGTGGCAGGGTATACTCAGACATGAGTCCCTTTCTCACTGCTCCATCAGGATTCAAGCAAGCCGGGCCGAAGACGTCTGAAATGCCAGAAACCGGTCCCCGGTAGCTTGTCTCCTTTCTGGTGAAGAATTGGCTTGGTAGTTTAGTCTGCCCTGTTCCCATGATGCACTGGGCCAGGGACAGACTGATTTGCATATAGCCAGGTTCTGAGCTGGGATGGGGCAGTGAGATAAATAACGGTGATGGATCAAGCCCTGATCTTTGGACTGGGTAAGAGTGGTCTGCTTAATTCAGACACTCTGTTCATCACCACCCCCTTTTCTGAATCGTTTTTGGCCACTATAGGTGTGGCAGGGTATACTCAGACATGAGTCCTTTTCTCACTGCTCCATCAGGATTCAAGCAAGCCGGGCCGAAGACGGCTGAAATGCCAGAAACCGGTCCCCGGTAGCTTGTCTCCTTTCTGGTGAAGAATTGGCTTGGTAGTTTAGTCTGCCCTGTTCCCATGATGCACTGGGCCAGGGACAGACTGATTTGCATATAGCCAGGTTCTGAGCTGGGATGGGGCAGTGAGATAAATAACGGTGATGGATCAAGCCCTGATCTTTGGACTGGGTAAGAGTGGTCTACTTAATTCAGACACTCTGTTCATCACCACCCCCTTTTCTGAATCGTTTTTGGCCACTATAGGTGTGGCAGGGTATACTCAGACATGAGTCCCTTTCTCACTGCTCCATCAGGATTCAAGCAAGCCGGGCCGAAGACGGCTGAAATGCCAGAAACCGGTCCCCGGTAGCTTGTCTCCTTTCTGGTGAAGAATTGGCTTGGTAGTTTAGTCTGCCCTGTTCCCATGATGCACTGGGCCAGGGACAGACTGATTTGCATATAGCCAGGTTCTGAGCTGGGATGGGGCAGTGAGATAAATAACGGTGATGGATCAAGCCCTGATCTTTGGACTGGGTAAGAGTGGTCTGCTTAATTCAGACACTCTGTTCATCACCACCCCCTTTTCTGAATCGTTTTTGGCCACTATAGGTGTGGCAGGGTATACTCAGACATGAGTCCCTTTCTCACTGCTCCATCAGGATTCAAGCAAGCCGGGCCGAAGACGGCTGAAATGCCAGAAACCGGTCCCCGGTAGCTTGTCTCCTTTCTGGTGAAGAATTGGCTTGGTAGTTTAGTCTGCCCTGTTCCCATGATGCAGTGGTCTATATACCAACATACCGCAGGATGAGGCACTGCTGGTAATGGGGATGGTATTAGACCGCAGGAGTAGACCCCACCAGGTCCCTACGAAATTCATCTTGGACTTAGCGAAGATCTGCCTAAAAAACAACTTCTTCACCTTTAAAGACTCCCTTTATTTACAACTTAAGGGAGTCGCGATGGGGTGTTGCTTTGCCCCGGAAATCGCCAATCTGGTTATGGACCAATTTGAGGGGATGTATGTCTTCGGTGAGGCGAACCCATTCCGGCACTTGGTGGCGAGGTGGGTTCGCTTCATCGACGACATCTTCCTCATCTGGAACAGTGACAATGAGGAACTTAGTAGGTTCCATGAGTGGTTGAACTCGTGCTCTACAGATTTAAGATTCACTATGAGTGTCAGTAATGACAAAATCAACTTTCTCGATGTGTGGGTCTATAACAGCGAAGGGCACTTGAAAGTGAATCTGTATACTAAACCTACAGATCACAATACACTTTTAGAGTTCAGTAGTGGTCACCCCAGGAGTCTTAAAGAAAATTTGCCCTATGGGCAATTTTTGCGTATCCGTCGCAATTGTTCTAACAAAAACGACTATTTTGACAATGCGGACACCCTGATGGTTAAACTCTGTAATAGAGGATACCCTAGGAAGTTGGTAAGAGCAGCTCTGAAACGTGCTTGGTACACGCCCCGAGAAAGTTTGTTGATACCCAAAGAAAAGAAAGAGAGCACATCCTTGACCTGCGTCTTAACTTTTAATCCAAAAGCTAATAAGGTAAAGCAGATCATATCCAGGAATTGGAGACTTATAGAACATTTGGATATTCCCAAACCACTATTTGCCTTTCGAAAAGGAAAAAATATCAAGCAGCATCTGGTAAAGGCAAGTAGATTGACGGCCAATAAAAAAGACACTAGGAGTTTATTAGGATTACCACCTGTGATTGGACACTACCGCTGCATGAATTGCGCTGTGTGCCCAAACACGAAAGACTTGAAAGCAATTGATATCAATGGCCATACACATACGATGCGTACCTTTTCCAATTGCAACACTAAGAACGCTATCTATGTAGTGACATGTCCGTGTAATTTATCCTATATTGGACAAACTACGCAAGCAGTGAAAATGCGTATTGGACAGCACAAATCACGCATAAGGTGCAAGTACATTGGCGCACCCTTAGTGCAGCACTATATGGAAGCTGACCACAATGAAGAGGATCTGACTTGGGCAGTTCTGGTTACCATTATGGCAAAAAATAAAACCGAATTAGAGACCAAGTTGAATCGCACAGAAGCAAGATTAATAGAAAGATACCATACCTCTGAAAAGGGACTTAATGAGCGTGATGAAATTTGGGCATTGATCTGAATCCTTTTACCCTTTGCTTTGACTTCGGATTTATAGTCTTTTTATACTCTGTTTCCTGATTTTGATCGAACTTACTCTGTTGTGAATCTGTATTGAGCCTATGGCTAGATGCGATGTATTGACTGTATAGGGAAATAGGCTTGATATATGTATATTTTGCTTGATCTATGTACATATATGGATAGTGTATTATATATATATATATATAGCTTTTTGCATGCCACCATATATTTTATTACATGTTTGTGGCATTTATATATTCATGATTTTTTGTGATTCTGCGTCCTTTTATACTTGTTCTCTTTTATATTTATTATCCTTTTGAGATGTATGGTCATGGAGTTTGATTAAGAATGGGAACCCTTGTAAGTGGAAATGCAAATGTGTTTTTGGTTTAACTTCAACCTTGGGGTGTCACTAGAGGTTCATCTTTGGTGTTTTGTTCTCTCTTTTCCGATTTTATTCATTACATTTAATTATTTTGTCTTTTGATTTTAATTCCTTTATTTTGGTGTTTTTCGGCACTTTGACTTGAGATTGGCCGGATGCAGCTGATTACTTCCTGCGTGTGTTTTGTTCGCTAGCAGTTTCCCTGTTTCAGTTCTCTCTGCCTGACTTCCGGATTTACTCAGGGATCGTTTGTCCCTTTTTGGTGTTTTTGACGGCATTCACGCTCCGTCTTACGCTGACACGCCCCTTGCCCTAGGCGTTACTTAGCCGCCCGCTTTACTGCGGTGCCCACCCGGAGGAAGACGTTGCTAGTGGACACCGGTTCCTCGTACGAGTGCATATTTGGAGATTTCAGGTACCCCCTTCTCCACGTTATGCCCTTTTTGGTTCCATTCCCCGCTCTGAGCTTTTTACCATGCTCGCGCTGCATGAGCCTTGGCTAGTTACTTTTGATTGGGGTTTCCCGGACGGGACCGTGTCAATCTGCCTGTAGACTGTATTGGGTGTTTGCCCTGCCCTCGTCCTGCAGTTTCACTTCTATAAATATTCCACCGACCGAGTAGCTACTGCGGTCAGTGTTCTGAGCTAGCCTTGATTCCCCGCCTCCCCGGTGTTATAACTGGCTGATTTGAACTTAGCTTGAGTTCACATATTCTCTCGGATACATCGCGCGAGGGTGCCTTTATCTATGGGGTTACTTAGTGTGGTTTTATTTATTTATTTCTTTGTGTGTGGGGTCTGGCTCCTATTACCTTGTGCTTTTTTCTGTAACTGAGTGACGTGGTGAGCACATATAGATTGGAATAACTCGTGATGGGTTTTCCTTTTTGTTTTGTTTCTTCTCCTTCTTTAATTCGCCTTGATGATAGGAAGAGCGTGTGACTTGAGCCACCCCTGTGAACCATACGATTTGGAATCTATATGTTGGGCGGACACACTGTAAAGATTAAGGTATGTCTGCCAATAATGGTACTCTACTATCTATTAGAGTTTGAATACATGTGTGACTTTGGTCGTGCTCCTATGATTTATTTGTTTGTCCTTGTGATTGACACGTACAGATTTCTCGAGACTTGAGCCGAGACGCTGGCACCTACCCCACCCTTCTGGGTGGGTTGTGGGTTGATCGAGTATAGTTGCCCTAGATTTGGACAGGGCTTTGCAAATGAGGTATTCATTTCCCTTTTTATGGATGTAATGGAATCCTTGATCTGCGCATGTTTTTGTACACTCTGGGATATAAAGGATAAATACCTATGGCTTCTATTTGGTCCTACCTTATCACATAATTACGCGTTGCACCCTTTCTAGGTGTGGGTGTGGGTTTTTGTTGCTCTATCCTCCCCCTGTTTGATTGTGGTTCTTCTCTTGAACATCATTTCTGATGCTGAAGTGATCTTGGATTCAATCTGGTGCACTTAGTGTGGTTATATTTCTTTCTATTCTTGTTTTGATTGAGCTCTCTAGTGACACTGCATTTCCACACTTGTGGGGGAGATAGATTGTTCCACTTGATTTTCTGCAGCTGTAATGTAATGTGTTTCCTTGTTTAGATAAGAAAGAGGATAAAATATTATATGTGTTTGTTGTTGTTAGAGTACCCATGTCCTGATGAAGCCTACATCATCTGGCTGAAACGCGACCGCGACTGCGTCGACACCTTTGGTTTAGAACGGAGTCCCTTAGCTCAATACAACAAAGATTTGATTTATTCATTGATGCACCTACACAAATATAGGTTGGGTAAATGTGTTAACCCCCCTGGTGCCTGTCTGTTGGGACTACCTTTTTTGTATACTCCGTTAGATTGTAAGAGGAGATACATCTGTAAATTGGTGTATGTATATATATATTTTTTCTTATATATATAATTCTTTTCCTTAGGGTACATATAAGTATTGTTTGTATTATATATGTTGTAAATTTGTATAGAATGTACATGTGATGTGTTGTGTATATATAATGTTCTCTGTTGTGCCTCTCTGGCTGCCCGCCCATATATGTATATATGAATTTATGGATATGTTTCTTTGATTTAATTTACTATTCACAAGAAAATTAATTGTTTCTTGTTTGAGAAATAAAAGTGGATTTATCCCTTCAGTACCATTTTTTTCTACTTTTTTCATCCGTGGATGACTCCTGCTCAGGTACGGGAGGGTGAGGTGGGCAGAACCCCTAACCATTTTTTCTAGCCCATGATGCAGTGGGCCAGGGACAGACTGATTTGCATATAGCCAGGTTCTGAGCTGGGATGGGGCAGTGAGATAAATAACGGTGATGGATCAAGCCCTGATCTTTGGACTGGGTAAGAGTGGTCTGCTTAATTCAGACACTCTGTTCATCACCACCCCCTTTTCTGAATCGTTTTTGGCCACTATAGGTGTGGCAGGGTATACTCAGACATGAGTCCCTTTCTCACTGCTCCATCAGGATTCAAGCCAGCCGGGCCGAAGACGGCTGAAATGCCAGAAACCGGTCCCCGGTAGCTTGTCTCCTTTCTGGTGAAGAATTTGCTTGGTAGTTTAGTCTGCCCTGTTCCCATGATGCACTGGGCCAGGGACAGACTGATTTGCATATAGCCAGGTTCTGAGCTGGGATGGGGCAGTGAGATAAATAACGGTGATGGATCAAGCCCTGATCTTTGGACTGGGTAAGAGTGGTCTGCTTAATTCAGACACTCTGTTCATCACCACCCCCTTTTCTGAATCGTCAATAACATATGGCAGTGAATGTATGAGAGGGAAGGGTGAGATCATCTTAGACAACTTGGTCAGCAAAACATTGCGAATACTATTCACGCTCCCTCCATACACCTCCCCAGCATAGCTAAGGCTCGAGTTTGGCCTACAGAAGCAGCAAATTGCACGTAAAGGTGCATACGTAAAATGCTGGTACAAAGTAAAGGACGTTGAAACTGACTCCCTGAATGCTCATCTCTGGAAAGAGATGGAAACAAACAAGGACTCCCCCGCAATGGTGTACCTCCAAGCAGCCATTAACTCCCTTGTGCTAAAAGATCTCTGGGTCACAAGTTGTACACACAATTGCTTTAAGCGCCTAGTCAACAAATCTGTGAAAACAATCTTGTTGGAAGAGGACAAAGCAGCACTAACCAAGAGGTCCCATGGGTGATTTGTGCTATACCAGCACCTCACCACAGCCATATCTCAGCACCGGCTTTTCAAGGAAGGCGAAGGAAGACTTTTTACGGTTGAGGATGGGGGTAATACCATCCAAAGTACATCTCCCCCCTTGGATGAGACTGGACTGCAATCCTAAGTGTAGGCTCTGTGATAACGCAAAGGAGGACGTCCTGCACCTGCTGTGTAGCTGTAAAGCTCTAGATAGTGCCCGAAAAAATCTACTAACACAGCTCTGGAATCAAAGACGTGTGCGCATTTGCAGACAAGCTCTGCTGATGAGCTTCAAGGGAGAAGACATTCAACTAACCTGCAGGCTAGTGCGCTTCATGAAAATAGTCAACACGGCCCGAAACCTAGAGGCCAGAAACTAAACTTGAATTATTGTAATTTGTTTTCGTATTCTAAGACCATTTTCTTTTGATAACTAAAGACACGACTGATCGCGAAGGTCCTTTTTTACTAAACGCACAGTACTGTACCAGCTGCACGGCTTCTTTTTTTCAACTTTTCTAAATGTGTTTTTTAATTGCTTTGCAAAATTGTTACATTTATACACCAGCTTCCTTCCTGTTTTTATTGAGTAATGCAAAGATTTTAATTAATCACGCAATAAAGATTATTAATATTATTATTATTATTTTTATTAAAGTGTTACATTTGATTGTGTTATTTTATTTATTTAGTTTCAATTTTTATTTAATTGAGAAAAAGAAATACTTACTGTTTTTCGTTGATGATGATTTGGGTGATTTTGTAGTAGGTTGAAGTTTGTAGAAGCTGACAAGAGGAAAATATTTGTTAATTATAATTGTTTTTTTAATTTTTTCAATTAGTTTGTTGTATTTCTTGGTTAATTTATATACTTACTTATTTCTATATTTTTCTGTCATGATGCTTTTGTCTTTGTTTTCGAAGTTAATCCTTGCTTTGACTTTGTTAGGTGGAGCTTTATTGAAGTGTAATCTGCTAAATATAAAATATAAGGTTCCAATTTTAGTATATTTGTTTATTTTGGCTTTTTAGTGTCTATATTTAATTGAAGAAAAAAAAATACTTACTAAATGTAGTTGGTGAAGTTTTTTTCGTTGATGTTGTTTTTTGTTGAAGTTTGTTAAATCTGTTCAGAGAAAAGTATTTGTGAGGAATAGTTTATTTTTTATTAAAATTATTGTTTTTTTATAGTTTTTGTAGGATATATTTGTTGGTTAATTTATATACTTACTTTATATTATATTTTTGTTTTATGTTGTTCTTTAATTTGTTTTCGAACGTAGGGCCCTATTACGATGGAGGGCGGACGAACCGTAATGGAAAACGGGACTGACTGCCAGCGGTGCTGCAGTTCCGCAATGCCAATTAGGATACACCCACCACACTGGCGGGCGCATTCTGGATTTAACATTGCGGCGGCGGGTGCTGTAGGCAGTACCCGCCGCAATGTTAAATAGGCATGTTGTGCATAGCCAAGCACAACCTGACAGGCACCCCACAGTGCCTGCCACTTTGTGTATGGCTATGAAGTGCAGCCCCCCACTTCCCCGCAAGGGCCCATTACGGGCCCCCACAGCAATTTCCACTGGATTTTCCATGGCGGTGTAAAGGCCCTGAAAGATGCTCAATATAATATGGATGGCAGTGCCTGCTCGGCACCGTCACCTTATTATCCCCCAGATTCGCCTGGCAGGCAATCGGAACGATTGCCTGCTGGCGGAAAAGCAGCAGAGGAACTTTCCATTCACCGCAGTACCCCGCCATACTAATATGGAGGGGTAAATCAGGCACAGATGAGTACAGAAAGAAAATTATTTATCCAAAATTCAAATTAGATAGACATCAAAAATGCTTACAAAAGACGACATCAGTTTAGAAAAAGACATATTTAGATAGGTAGTTGTGAACACACATTTGAAGTTCTTGGAGGACCTCCATACTGCAGCACACATAGAATGAGGAAATCACCTCTGGTGATTGTTTATGTGCAGGAAGGTGTCCCTTCCTGCACTTACACAATCATTAAATGAATGACACTGTGTGCTAATGCAGCACACATAGGAGTTGAAAAAAGCCATTTTAGATTGTTTATGTGCAGGAAGGAACACACTTGGCGCAAGGGTGCCTGCGTTGGCGCATGGCAGCAAATTGTGCACCAGCGTAGGGGAGAGAAAAGGGATCCGTCATATCCTTGTAGATATGAAGCATCCCTGTGCTTTTAAAGTGTTGTAGCGTGGCGCCGCCAAAAGGCCTGCGGTGCCGTGCTGCTGCACTTTCTTATAAATGAGGCCCTGAGTATGTAAGGGTTCTGAGGGGTATGCATAGCAGTGTCAAATACCAAATGCACTTACATTGCATACCCTCGGCATCCTTACATACTCCGCAGTGGTTACTGCAGAGTATGTTAGGGCGCCATGGGATATGTACAGCAGTGGCAAATAACAAATGCATTCACAGTGCATATCCCTCGATGACCTTACATACTCTGCAGTGCCTTTGGTATTTGGCAGCTATATTTCTTAGCACAAAATGCATCCTCGTATCAATTAATTGACAGTAGGGGTCTCTATTAGCAACATGGCAGGAAAGTAATTAAGCACCCACAAAATGAGAACTAAAGTTGGAACTTACTGCATTTGTTCAAAATTTGCAATAAAATCTAGGTCAAGGTGACATTTAGAGACACAGAGGGAAATAGCTAGCATAAAATATAACCACAAGACTCAATGGAAAGAAGCCAAGCAATCTAAATGAATTGTCACAATGATTTGGTAACAGAATATCATTGCCTCGTTGGCGTTAATAACAGATAATCTGCACTCAATTGGGTGATATTTTTGTAAATAATATTTAGCCCACAATATTTATGTAAGGGGAGATTTTAGCCAGTGAAATTATGAGATTTAATTGACACAAGTGCACAGATGGGGACCAGTGCTATAACATTTGGGTAGGGTCAAGACTCCATTTGCATGCCTCGTTAGTACAGATACATTTTAAAAGCCTAGGTGAGAGCTGGATTGATCATTGTAGTATTCGTCTTTGACACTGTTTATGATTCGGAGGTAGTTGTACCTCTACAAAACAAGAAGCTAAATTAAAGAACAACCTTCACTAGTGGGAAGCAAGGTTTGCCTAAAGGCTGGTTCCTTACTTAACTCTATAACCATTGTGCTCCAGAAGACATCCTGGTGGTTCCCCTAGATCTGAAGTCACAAATGATTTCAGTGAAGTACTTCATATTGGAAGCAGCCTAATCCGTCATATGGTCATCCAGATGAGAAGACTTCAAGATGCCTGTTGTTTTTACAGGATGCAAGGCATGTTATTCCAATCCAGTCAGGTGAGTAGACGTAGCACTAGATCTTCAGCAGTGGACAGCATTTCTAACTCGATATTCTTCCTTTTAGCTTGAACATGGATCATTGAGTCCTCCAAACATCTTGTGGCATTCATATTTGAACTACAGGCTGATTCATTCTTCTGCAGACAGTCAGTTGACCAAGAATATCCAGTGGGTGTGTAATCTGATGCAATATCATGGCCAGCCAGACAGCTAACAAGAGCAGTATTTGATTCCAGCCCAGTGGTTGGTCGGCATAGGAATACCATATAAAAGATGTGTTTTGTGTTTCTAGCAGAAGCCACAATGTGGGTGCTGCATGGTCATTTGATTGAACTGTAGTGTCAGCTAACTTAATGTCAGTCGTTGCTGTGAATACTGTGCCATACCATGAACATATCCTTTCAATGCCTTCGTTTGAAACCACTGGTTTGCCAGTTACTTGCCCATATGATTTTTAAAGCATACTTTTTAAAAATCATTTTTGTCAAGCGTTTCAGAGCTTGATATGGAGAACTATTATCATGCGGGAAGTGAGTGTGTATCCGCCTTTAACTCATGTCTTAAACACACAGAAGACCATGGTCAGAGAAGGCACAATGGCCATGAAACTGTAAAACTGGGGAGCGCTGAAGTTATTACAGCAGTAGCTGTTGGCCTTTGGGAAGCAGAGGTTACAGGATTGAGTGAGATAAACAATACAGTCACCAGGGTATATCTGAACTGCCAAGGGATATACATTAGGAGACCCTGGTGCTCCAAGTGGTACAGATTTTGCAGTCAACAAATGCTAATCTAATGTACGTAATGTTGGTCCACATCAAGGCACTTGACAAATTTACAGTGAGTTGCCAAAGTGAAGCGTTTCCCAATGCAGAATATTCAGTGACAAAGGCAGCATTGAAATCAATTTGTGACTGGTATGGGCACTCAGTTTTTTATATCTTCTCATCGTAAGGGTTGAGATCAGGAGCAGTGTTATGTTGACTGACTCAATATCCTAATGGCTTCAGGGTGGATTTCCTTGTTGGTCCCTTAAACCACTGGGCTAAATCAAATGGACAACAGTTCAGCTTTTTTCTCAGCCATTGATCCAGCGCTCCTAATGAAAAACTGTCTCACAAATGCTACTCATCTCCACAATACTCACCATTAATCATAAATTACCACCCAGGCCCATAAACTAAAGAGACACTTTTTGAGCGACTGAATCATGTGACCTAATTAAAACACTGTATTCATAAACTATTTACAAAATTATATACAACTGCAGTTTAATAAATCTTACCATGGTTTTGATCATACAACATTAATTAAGTCACATAGGCGAATGGATCTAATAATGATAACTAGACCATGAATAAACAAGACCAGCTTGTCGTTTCAAAAAATCTAATTTATTGACTTTATTTTATTCAAAGAAAGAGCATTTTTATTCAGAAGCCATTATTTTATTAGCAATTTGAAAGCATCATTCAAGGATAGGCTTATTAGTCTGACATTTTAAAGTAAATCATTTAGCATGAATAAAAGCAAAATAAAGTTCTCATTCCCTAAATTCGATTTCCCTGTCTAAACTCTCTTCATTTAAAAGTATAATTAATAAAGACAGCTATCCTTACGTGCGCCAAAAGTCCGTCAGCACGTCATTCAGGAATCAGGAAGCAAGAGCCCCCTCCTGCCTGTAAGGCCAGTTTTTATACCTTTCTAACTAGCTAATCTTCTCAAAAAGTACACTTTTACTTGCCATCAGAGTTCCCATTGGCTGACAGATGTCAGACCATCCTTATGTCATTCTTTCCTGACCAAGTCCGGGGCACATCATAAGCCCTTATTGTTCTAAGATTCCATCCTTCTAGCTTCCTCAGAAAAGAAACATTTGACCGAACGCAAAACTTTTACTTCCTAATCTTGGCAGACGATTCAGGCTTTTTGTCCTTGGTGCTCTTCTCCAAGAACACGTACAACTCGACCAAAAACAGTTCTGCTTATTATTCCATTGTTTAGCAAAAATCTATTTTTTCTGCATGTGAGTGAAGACTTCACTCTGGTCTAGTTTTGCATTTTCCAGCACTGCCAGTCAGCCATTTTCTTAGGCCCACTCGAGAACTAGTATTTAAACAAACACAAAACAGTAATTAATTAAAGAATTGAAACCCATTCTGTTTCCCACCCCTTTGCTAAATACTAACCAAGTTAATTATATTACTTAGCAAAGCACAAAAAGCAGCATATATAAAAACCTTCTTCTTTCAGGTCTCCAGGATTCTCCACAAGCTTTTGCCACAGAAAAGACACGACAAAACATATGCACACGAATATAGCACATGCTATTAATAAAACAGCTGCATTTAATACTGACAATGATGATAGACAAGGTTAGTTTATTATTTTTCACATACTTGCAAGTGCAACATGAAAGCACATTAGTCCTGCGTGTAATGTATGCAATTTTAATCTAAGTTGGTTAATTATTTCAACACATGCTATTAATACGTTGCATTATGGAAGTTTAACTTTGCGAGTTTGAACAAAAACTCATTCAACATCTCGCTCCATCAACTCCCTCATCTGGTGATTTCATAAACCCCAAACCACACCCAAAACATTTTCTCTATATTGACCATGTTTTGAACATTCTCTGTATTAGTTTTTCCAAAGCTTGGATTCTGCAGTTTGTCTACTACTCTCATGTTGAGTTCTACGAAACTCTTCCAGTTCAATTTCCTTGACCTGTTTTTTCTGAGCTTATAAATCCTTTTCTTTTCCCTCACAAATTTCTTTCTCTTGTGTAACATGCAACTTATTTTTAACATAAGTATTACTATAGCTATAACTATTACAGGATAAAGTATTTTCCCAATGATTGAGCTACCAATCTCTTGGAACCAGCGTTTAATTGTTGTGAATATTTTAGCCAAGCGCTCTGTAAAACTCTCATCTTCAACAGGTTAAATTTCAGCATGTAATTCTGTTAAATTCTTTATATACATTTCTATATCTCTACTTTTACCTGGAATAAAAGTGCAGCAGTGTTGGACATGCAATATCCCACAAACTCCTCCCTCTTTTGCTAGCAGAATGTCTAAAGCAAGACGGTTCTGCATTACCATGGATCTCATGGAAACAAGTTCAGTGTCAACTAATTGAAATCCACTTGCTGTGTCTGTTGACAATCTGTCAACAATTGTAGATACTTTTCTGATTTTATTTGTATTCAGAGTAATTCCCACCATAGGTATTATTGCACCAAATATATCTCCTATAATTTCTGTAAAGCTTTCTCTTTTAAATCTGCTCAGATGATCACCAATTTCAAATGAACTCTTTAAATTTCTATCTACATGAAATATCTTTGGGAAAACCAAACCAACAAAACAGGTTCCATACCAATGATTGGGAAGACTGTAATAGGCTTTATTCCCACAAATGAAATACATTCCAGGAAAGATTGGATCCTTGCCCCCGTTAAATCCCCAACCCCCTATAATACGATAGGTATCTTCACATTGACTTGCCCCCACAAAATAATTGTCGTAAAGTGTGTTATTTCTTCTAATGCAAAGCTTTCCTCTATAATGTTTATCTATGTTAATAGCAACATTTTCATTTCTTCCATTAAGTTTCTCGTCCTCCTTTTGCCAAAACTTAGACTTGGTGTGTTTCGTCATCATGTTTCTCTTATAAATTGCTCTTCTCTCTTCCACCATATTTAACAATGTCTTTTCCTCTGTTCTCAACTTACATGTTAGATTATTTTTAAAAGCATACTCATAATTGAGTTCACCAGTCAGTAAGAAAAATTCCCTCATCTGTTTCGCAGGTCTCACTTTGTTTAAGCTATTTACAACTTTTAAATTTGCAAAAATGTCATCAAAGTCAGAATAATAATATTCCAACCGACCAGTTTCATAAAACAAACTTGTTAATACACTACAAGTAATGCCATAAGTAAGAGGAAGCATATTATATGTAACACCTTCCGAAACAGAAGCAGGTAATTTCACACAGATATAACAGTCCTTGACATTCATCACTTTAACATATTCAGAAAGAAGTCTAGAAAAAGTATTACTAGAAAAATCACCAACAGATCTATCTTGGTGGATCTCTGGTTTGTGCTCAATGACTCTATTAGTTCTGCCTGCTTCATCATGAACAACTTGTTTAGTCTCAGCTTTACTAGTCATATTAGCTTTGTACACTTCCTTGTCAATTCCAAAAGGGAAAATGACAGCTAAAATTTACCAAACCAAAATTAATAAAATCACACAAATAGAAGACATTTTACAACACCTTCTTAAAATAGAGCATCTCGAATTATTGTTAGAATTAGGCATATTTTACTTGAGACAAGAGCCTTTCAGAAAAAAACAAAAATTAGAATTCTTAAAAATCACTATTAAAAATTACACCCCCTATTAATTTTTTTTAAAGAATCCACTAACAGCTTTTCTTCGACCTTACGTCTTACAATGTGTTTTTCCAGATAACACAATTTCTTCGACCTTGTGTCACCTAACACATTTTCTTCGACCCTATGTCACCTACAATTTTAACCTAAAGTGAAAACAAACCTAATTAATGTCACTTGTGTCATCAATCTCTTCCTGACTACTGCTGCTCACCTCCACTACTGGTGGAATAATTATGTAGGTCCATTCAGGTGACTTATACTTTAGATTTGACTTTAATGGTCTTTTTCCCCTACTGCTAATCACTTCTATTTTCTTTCCTGCTTGATTTTTCTTATCCAATTCACTTTTCTGACTTGAAATCTCGTTAATTTTTTCTTTTGATTTATTCACTAATTTGAATTTCAGACCTTCATTCTCATTTGGCCAATTATCTCCTTTTCTGAATAGTTTCTTCTTTGGCTCAGATTGATTGCATTCAGTCTTCCAAGCTCTTTTTCTGAATTCTCTCACTTTAGATTTTTCATCACTTTCATCAGTTTCACTTTCTGTTTCTGAGACTTGTATTCTAGATTCAGGTACTTCTTTACTCGGCAGCTTCACTCTGTTAGGAACAATATCCTTATAGCTGGTACTTGGTAATTCTTCTTCTTGAATTACTTCCAATCCACCAGTTTCAGAATTTCGTTCCTTCTTCCAGAGCTTCCAATCTGCTTTTCAATACTTTCCTGATCTTGAATCACTTCTTGATCAGACTCCTTTTCTGCTTCTTCGTCTAGCAGATCTTCATCATTTTCAGAGTCTACTATCACAATTTCTAGATCTTTTTCATTCGATGCCCGATTCACATCTGCATCTTCCAGATCTCGACTTTCTTGTCGATCTTCAGTATCTGGATTTTCAGGTTCTTCTTCAGAGTCTGAATCAGTTGTTGTATCACCTTCTTCATCAGAATTCTCAGGTGGTGGCACTCGAATAGTATGACTAGCATGAATACATCTTTTCAGACCTCTACACTTCACTGCATTTGTTGTGACAAGAATCACTTGTCTCGCTTTCTGCCACCTGGGTACCAGACAATTTCTCCTTCGATGAACCTTTGTCCTCACCCAATCTCCTGGCAAAAGATCATGAGCCTGTTCTTTTTCTCTTGTGAGTACTTCAGTTCCCACCTGAAGGAACACAGAAGTCACTACGTCAGAAAGGTTTTTACAGTACTCCATAACTGCACTATCATTAATGCTAAGTACTTTTTCAACTGGAACAAATGCTTGTCTCATTACTCTGCCCATGAGAATATCATGAGGACTTGAACCAGTTTTTCTATCTGGAGTACTTCTCAAAGACATTAAGACAAGTGGAAGTGCGTCAGTCCACTTCATTCCTGTAGCCAAGCACATTTTGGCAAGTCTATTTTTGATAGTACCATTGACTTGCTCAACAACACCTGATGCTTCTGGTCTGTAAGCACAGTGTAGCTTTTGTTTTATACCAAGTGCTTCACAAATCATTTGTAACAATCTGTTTTCAAAATGTGTGCCGTGATCAGTTTCAACCGTCACTGGAAATCCATACCTAGGTATGATCTCTCTCAAAAGTAATTTTGCCACAGTAACTGAATCATTGTGACGAGTCGGGAAAGCTTCCACCAATCTTGAAAACAGACAGATTATCACCAGGACATATCTCAATCTGTTGTGAGGAGGCATATCAATGAAATCCATCTGTAACCTGGTAAAAGGACCACCCTCCCGTCCTATGATTCCCAAGCTTACAACTGTTTTTCTGTTTGGATTAATCTGCTAACAAATCAAGCATCTTTGGCAAAAAGATTTTGCAATAATCCTGAATTTTGGGTTGTACCATGTCTGCCTAAACAACCTAATCATCGAATCTCTGCCTAAATGACCTGGACCATGATACATTCGTGCCATGTCAGCAATCATGCAGTTTGGCATTACTGGTCTGTCATCTTTGTAAACCCAAATCCCATCTTCTTCTCGATGCCTGCAACCTGCTTTTAGCCATGTGTCTTTTTCCTCATCATCTGCCTGTAAATCTTTTACTCCTTGCCATGTCTCAACTACAGATATTAGCATGAGTGAGTTCAAAACATGTTCATTGTCTTTTTCCCGATTAATTGACATATTGTTTTTCGCACAGAACTTTGCGATTTCATCCGCGTATGTATTTCCTTTAGTCATATAATCATTTCCCTTGTTATGTGCTGTGCATTTTACCACGAGAAAATTACAAAAAACAATTTGATGGACAGAATGTAGATCAATGTCTTACATTCAACCCAGTACAAGGATCTGGGCCTAAATCCATCGTTTTTTGCACTCCACACCACCCTGGGTCAGATAATGGCTTTATGCAAATCAGCTCTGACCCTGTGCCCCATGGGAACAGTCCAGTCCAAACTACAACAGCCATATCTATCCCAGACCGGAATCAAGCATCCGAGGACCGGACCGGTTTCGAGGTAACACCTCTCATCAGCCCGGCTAGCTTGACTCCAGTGGTGTGGAGGCTCTGGGACCCACGTCTGAGCTACCCCAGTACACTCAGGGAGAAAATGACAAAAAACAATTTGATGGACAGAATGTAGATCAATGTCTTACATTCACCCCAGTACAAGGATCTGGGCCTAAATCCATCGTTTTTTGCACTCCACACCACCCTGGGTCAGATAATGGCTTTATGCAAATCAGCTCTGACCCTGTGCCCCATGGGAACAGTCCAGTCCGAACTACAACAGCCATATCGTGCATTTTACCACAGCAATTTTCTCTGGTAATTGAATGCCATCAATTAATCTTTTAATCAATTTTGCATTTCTGATTGGTGTGTCCGCAGAAGTTAAATAACCTCTTTGAGACCAAAGCTGGCCATAGTCATGGACTACACCATACCCATAATGACTATCAGTCACTATGGTAATTTTCAATCCTTTTGCTCTTTCACATGCACAAATCAAAGCAATAAATTCTGCTATTTTAGCTGAACGAATTCCTTTGAGACAAGAAGCTTCAACCACATCTGCAACTGTACAGACTGAGTATGCTGCATTCAGAACGCCTTGATCCGTTCTCAAGCATGAGCAATCAACGAAATAAACAAAATCAGACTCAGGCAATGGAACATCTTTAATGTCCTGCCTAGGTTTTGTGCAATATTCTAAAACGTCCAGGCATTCATGGTCAATGTCATTCTCATTTCTGATTTCTGTCACAACACCATCAGGCAACAATGTGGATGGATTCAAATTCACACATCTTGAAATTGAAACGTTATCTGATCCCAGAATAACTTTCTCATATTTCGTCAGTCTGTTGATGGTTAAATTCTGAGTTTTACTTCTGGTAAGAAGAATCTCAACTGAATGGGGAACATATACTTTTACAGGAAACCCCATTATTATCCCTTCACTTTGTTCCAGACTCACACTTCTTGCAGCCACTGCTTTTAAGCAACCTGGTAATGCTTTTGCAACAGGGTCAAGAACTGCTGAGAAGTAAACAATTGGCTTTCTCAGTTTTCCATGTCTTTGAATCAAAACTGATAATGCACATCCTTCCCTTTCACTGCAGTACAGCTCAAATTCCTTTTCATAATCCGGCATTCCCAATGCTGGTGCTTCACACAAACTTCTTTTTAATTGCTCAAAAGCTTCTAGTTCAGTTTTTGTTAGGATACTCGGGTCTTTTATGTCTGCTTTTGTCAGTCGCTGTAATGGTTTTGCAATTACTGAAAATCCACTAATCCATTGACGACAATAACCTACCATTCCTAGAAACATTCTGACCTGTCTCTGTGTTTTTGGAGGTTGCATTGCTTGGATCATTTTTATTCTTTCAATCGTTACCTGTCTAATTCCTTTTGCAAGCATGTGCACAAGATATTTTACTTCTTGTTTGCAAAACTGTAATTTTGCTGGAGACACTCTATGTCCCTCATCTGCCAAATGATTCAAAAGAGTAATTGTATCTGTCACACAGTGGTCTCGTGTTTTGGCAGCAACAAGGAGATCATCAATGTATTGCACTAATGTCGATTTACCAGGTAAATCTAGATTTTCCAGGGATTTCTTTAGCAACTGATTAAAAATAGATGGACTTTCTGTATACCCTTGTGGGATACGACACCATGCTAATATGCGCTCTTGGAATCTGAACGTAAAAATTTGTTGGCTCTATGGATGCAGTGGAACAGTAAAGAATGCATTACAAAGGTCTATAACTGTGTACCATTCTGCATCATGCGGAATCTGATAAAGAATTACCGCTGGGTTTGGTACAACAAGGCAACATGGAACAACTATTTGATGAACCTTTTTCAGGTCCTGAACAATTCTGTAGGTTCCGTTTGGCTTTTTGATTCCCATAATCGGTGAATTACATGGACTGCTTTCAATTTCTTTTAAAACACCTTGTTTTATAAATTTTTCAATTACAGGAATTACTCCCTCAATTGTCTCAGCTTTCATTTTATACTGAGGAATTTTTGGATAATCTGCTCCTTGTTTTACTGTAATTTGTACTGGGTCTATATGTTTCATCAAACCCATTTCATCTCCAGTTAAATCCCAGATTTTAATATTTTACTTTTTCTTATAATTCTTCAGGTAAATCATTTTTGTCAAGGAAATAATTTACTTTCTTCTGTTTCAACCATTAACATTGTTAATTTATAAAGGCCATCCTCTTCCTCTGGAGTTTGAAGCTCAATACCACCTGTCAGCAATATATTTTGCAATTCATCTTGCAAAGGATGTCCCTTCCTAACAAACTTACAGGACTGCTATCACAGACTACAAATCTATGTTTATCCTTACATTTACCAATTTCAACTTTAACTGATTCTGTCAAATCTGTTTTAATTTGTTGATTAGCTACGCCAACTACTTGGATAGTGTCACCAGAGAGAGGCAGGTTTTCTATTTCCACTGATCTAACAGTAGAGCGGGTAGCACCTGTGTCCACTAGAAAAGTGATTTCTACATCATTCACTTTACCATTTACAAATGGACCAGACTGATCTACCTCAAGATTGGCTCCAAGCACACACTCTTCCTCCTCTCTCAGGCACCGTCATAATTAATCATTAGACTTGCTTCCATCATTCTCTTTCAACCAATATTGTTGAGAAAAATTTGGCACATTCACTCTTGGTGATCTGTTTACCTGTTCACCTCCGCAGAATCCTGTTTCAGAATTGTATCTCTGTACATTAACACAATTTGGAAGTGGCGGTTGTGGAATCTGACTCTGCTGATTCACTAACTGTTGCTGTAGCTGTTGCTGCTGATTTATCTCATTTAACTGTCACTGTAGCTGTTGCTGCTGATTTACCTCATTCTGTATCTGTGGATTTAATGATGTATTTTTGAAATTTCTGGGCGGATTTTTGCACTCACGCTTCCAGGGTCCAATTTTGCCGCAATTAAAACATGGGAGTTTCTGCTTTAATTCTTCAATATTACCCATTAATTTTGGCTTATTAAAATTACCCTTAAATTTCCCTTGATTCTGGTGAACATTTTTGTTTTCTAAAGTTGCGATTTGTTGTTCAGCTACTTTCCCCTGTGCCCACATTGGTTTTTCTTTCAGCTTCTTTTGCTTAGCGTCTATCTCATCACTGAATATTTTGCTTTTCTCAGGATTTCAACAACTGTGAGTGATTGCCAACCAACTATTCCTGATCTGATCATCTCACCAATTTCAGGTCTTAAACCATATACAAATCTGTATATAAAATGGCTCATATCCTTTTCACTCAGCTTCTCATAACCACTGCATTGCTTAAATACCAGGAGTAATCTTTCATAGAAGGAATGTACTGAGTCTTTTGGCTCTTGATTTGTCCTGTCAATTTTAACCCAATCTACATCTTTTGGGGGAATCTTGTTTTTCAGCCACACAATTACTTTATCATACAGCTTTATAACATATGATGAAGGTGTACCTGTTACTTTATCTCGAATAGGTTCTTCCTTGGGCCAATCTATAGAAATTTTACATTCTGTCCCAAGATCTGAAGGAACAACAATGTCAAAGAATCCATCATGATCAATCCACAGAACTTTTGAGACCTTAACAAATCTGTCTACCTGACGATACCATTCCACAGGTTTTTCTCTCAGTCTGTGAAAAATATTTGTAAACAGTAAAATGTCCTGTCTTGTCCAAGGAACATGAACATACCCTCCGCCAGCTATTTCTCTCATAGGAAACTCAGTTGCAATTTCCCCTCTTTCTGTTTTTTCTTCCTCTCTTTTCTTTGTCCATTTCACTCTCCATTTGCTTAATTCACCTATTCTTTTATATAAGTTATCCTTCCTGTGGTCATATTTTCAATATTTTTTTCAGAGAAATCTACTCTATAATGTTTCTGCAAATTTTTCTGTCTCATCAAGTCAATATCTAATTCAGCAGCTTTTTCTTCTAACAAATCATATTTATTTTTCGTTTTCCATTGTATGCTTTTACAAATGAACAACAATTCATCATCCTGATATAACTTTAAACTGTCAGGACCAATTGTGCCAATTATTAATTCCTCCAAATCTGCTTTCAATTTTGCAACATCAAGTAATTTAAGTTCTGAGGATTTATTCATACTTCTTTCTCTTTCTGGAGTTCCAGAATCAGATTCTGCAACAATTGGAGATCGACCATTTGAAAAACTTCGATTAGAAGTTAAGCCTGGCATCTTTTTCTCTCAGTGAATTTCTGATAAATCTGAATAAAATTTTTCAGCCACTTTCTGAATTTCTGCATTTAAAGGGACAGTCAGAGCTGAATGTCTAATTTCTTTTTGATCAAAAACTGGAACAACAGGTCCAATCGTTACTGGTACCGTTACTGCTTCCATGCCTTGAGTTAACTGCTGTATTAATTCTTCTTTTGATCGAAGATATTCTGAAATATCTTGAGTGTCCTCAAGTCTTTCTGTTCTTTTTACATTTCTCGGGATCTCATTTCTCTGAACTGGAGTTTCAGCATAATTTCTACTTTCTCCAGATGTAACAGAATTAGTTCTTGTTTCTACTCTCTCAGGAAATTTTGCATTATTCTGATTTAATCTAAATGGAGATTCATCATTAATTTCTCTAGGAGGAGCACTTGGAGAAGTTCCTTGAGGAATTTTCGGGGTAGACCATGAACAAACTAGTTGATAAGGTGGTGGTTGCTTTAATTTCATAATGTAAATCTCTTCTAAAACTAGATCTTCTATTTCACTATCTTCCCCAATATTATTTTTCCTTGCAGAACTCTTTTGACCAGATTCTTCACTAAATCTTGCTGGGTACAAACCATTACACATGTCTGCCTGTCTCCAACGACGCATTCTATCTTCATGAGTTTCTCGGTTAATATTCATTCTAGTGCCTCTTGTTATACCTCTGTTCTCCCGTTATAAATCAAACATCTCATCCTCCCATTCAGCTAAAGCCTCAAATTGTGTAGGTCTAGGTTTTGGTACGAGATACATCATTTTTTCTCTCAAGTTTTTCAACACCTTCATGTTAAATGACCGATCTTCTGGCCATGCCAATACACCATCATTTTTGGTATATTCCATCCAATTCTCCATCCAAAGGCAAGTATGATAACCAAATTCACCTTCCATATAGGCTGCAGGTGTTTTATACTTATGAAGTAACTTTCCACCTCGCGTTTCAATTTTCTTGTCACATTTGAAAATATTTTTTAATTTCTGAAACCATGAAGGCTTCTTTTCATCATACATGTAGTAATAACTCATGTTTTAAACAATCGGCTTGCTTCAAAAAGATTGTAAATATTTTCTTGTTATTCCGCTACTCTAGCCAATCCGTGCGCGAAACTCACCAACAAGCCAGTACGGTTAAGCCACGTCACTATTCTGTTCGGCCTATAGAATTACCGTATTTCAGAATGAGCCAATGAGGTACAAAACTGCAAAGTCACATGAGCCAATCAGTGCACGAATACTGTGACGTATGTTAGCCAATCACAGCGCGAACCTGGTGACGAATGCTGCCGCTGCAGCTTCAGCTTGAACTGACCCCTCCTTTACAAAATATTTTCACAGCGCCATATTTTACAAATCTTTCAATGAAATTCAGTTAGTAACTTCACATAAACAAAGCATTTGTCTGTTTTGCTAAAATAAAGAGATAGCTTTTTCAATCATTCAAGTGTCCTTTTTCACAGAATATTTAAATTTGTTCTAACACATGCAATCATACAGAAAGAATCCTTAACCATTCATACATTACATTTTTGGTAGGACTTTAACTCACCAATAAAAATCCTCACTTGCCAGTCAGAATAGACAATACTTCCTTACCCTTCACTCAAGCTTGGATAAATTCTTCTACTCTTTTCACAGTAAGTTTTAAAACAGGACAGTTGTCCCTATACTCAAAAATCTACGATTTCATAGACAATCCTCACTATACATTCAAGATCCCTAGACTTGTGCTGTACGTCCACAACACTAGTGATATATGACAATACCACTATTTTGAAACATAACAAATACACTGTGTAACCTCACTTGTCATACTACTCTTGCCGGCACACTAGGAATTTTCTCACTGCTGGAAAAGACCTTTTGACTACATGTAACAACTGAACAAACTTAACATGTTTTAGACATGTATCCTATGTATCTCCATGTAGCATGTCAGTTACCATAGTAACCGTAACTCTGCTACCAGATAATTGATCCAGCGCTCCTAATGAAAAACTGTCTCACAAACGCTACACATCTCCACAATACTCACCATTAATCATAAATCACTACTTAGGCCCATAAACTAAAGAGACAATTTTTGAGCGACTGAATCATGTGACCTAATTAAAACACTCTATTCATAAACTATTTACAAAATTATATACAACTGCAGTTTAATAAATCTTATCATGGTTTTGATCATACAACATTAATTAAGTCACATAGGCGAATGGATCTAATAATGATAACTAGACCATGAATAAACAAGACCAGCTTGTCGTTTCAAAAAATCTTATTTTTGACTTTACTTTATTCAAAGAAAGAGCATTCTTTATTCAGAAGCCATTATTTTATTAGCAATTTGAAAGCATCATTCAAGGATAGGCTTATTAGTCCGACATTTTAAAGTAAATCATGAACAAAAGCAAAATAAAGTTCTCATTCCCTAAATTCTATTTCCCTGTCTAAACTCTCTTCATCTAAAAGTATAATTTATAAAGACAGCTATCCTTACGTGCGCCAAAAGTCCGTCAGCACGTCATTCAGGAAACAGGAAGCAAGAGCCCCCTCCTGCCTGTAAGGCCAGTTTTTTACCTTTCTTACAAGCTAATCTTCTCAAAAAGTACACTTTTCCTTGCCATCAGAGTTCCCATTGGCTGACAGATGTCACACCATCCTTATGTCATTCTTTCCTAACCAAGTCCGGGGCACATCATAAGCCCTTATTGTTCTTAGATTCCATCCTTCTAGCTTCTTCAGAAAAGAAACATTTGACCGAACGCAAAGCTTTTACTTCCTAATCTTGGCAGACGATTCAGACTTTTTGTCCTTGGTGCTCTTCTCCAAGAACACGTACAACTCGACCAAAAACAGTTCTGCTTATTATTCCATTGTTTAGCAAAAAGCTCTTTTTTCTGCATGTGAGTGAAGACTTCACTCTGGTCAAGTTTCGCATTTTCCAGCACTGCCAGTCAGCCATTTTCTTAGGCCCACTCGAGAACTAGTATTTAAACAAACACAAGACAGTAATTAATTAAAGAATTGAAACGCATTCTGTTTCCCACCCCTTTGCTAAATACTAACCAAGTTAATTATATTACCTAGCAAAGCACAAAAAGCAGCATATATAAAAACCTTTTTCTTTCAGGTCTCCAGGATTCTCTACGAGCTTTTGCCACAGAAAAGACACAACAAAACATATGCACACGAATATAGCACATGCTATTAATAAAACAGCCGCATTTAATACTGACAATGACGATAGACAAGGTTAGTTTATTATTTTTCACATACTTGCAAGTGCAACATGAAAGCACATTAGTCCCGCGTGTAATGTATGCAATTTTGATCTAAGTTGGTTAATTATTTCAACACATGCTATTAATACGGTTACATTATGGAAGTTTAACTTTGCGAGTTTGAATGAAAACTCATTCAACATCTCGCTCCATCACCATCAAGTAAAAAGACCCTTACGCAGTGGAAGCTCTGGTGCCTGTCACCTTTTATGACACATAAGGGACTATTCTCTGGTGCCTCCTTTACTTATGTTTTTTAAGCTGCTTATCTTCTTTTAAGTCTTGGGTAATCTACAGGAATCCATTCGAACCAAAATGAGTTTCCATCCAATTTCCTGAGCTATAAGGTATAGGTTAATTAATTTATTTTTTTGATTTGTAACACCCTGGTTTGTGCGAAGGGAGCAACATCTTATCACTTTTTGCAGTGGTCATCAAAGTTGCCTCCATAAGGTGGTTGGGGGAACACTGCTGTATTAGTCTACAGAAATCGATATCTCAGGATCCATTTGCATTCCTTGATACTTCCTAAGTTCTAGCTTCCTTTCACCTTCAGCAACAAGTATTCATCAATTCCAAGCTGCCAAAAATCCAGTACTCTTGGGAACTGAAGGGGTAAGTAAAAATGTAGTGTTGGTTTATTTTAAATTAACTCCAAACGTATTATGTTATGTGTGAGCCAGTATTCAAGCGCTTCTATGTGGTAGTTCAGTATGAAAAGAAGCCTTGCCCACTCCCCCACCCTTATTTTTCATTGACTTGTGTGTTTGTCCTTTGTAAATGCTGACTTCTGATTCATTATGAGGCTTGGTAATCCCTCCTTAGTACAGCCATGTTGTCATTTGTATCCTCCCATGGCTACTGTCCACTTTACTTGGTTGTTACACGGGCATGTACTATTTCCTTTTGGAGCCGGTGCCCGCTGAAGGAGACGAAACAGGTAAATGTGGAGTGTTTAGAGGGGCACTCGTAGTGTTATGCAACTTTTTAAACAACATGGGGGTATGTGGGGTCTAGAATCGCTCAACACAACATGTTTTAGAGCCTTCTACCTCCTCCCGTTTTCGTGCCTTCTCCCCCCTCCCTCCCATTGTCTGTGCTTTCTTTTCTCTTCCCTGCCTTCCCTCCCGTTGTCCGTGCCTTCTTCTCTCCTCAAACTTGCCCGTCCTCCCGTTGTCCATGCCTTCTACCCCCGCCCTCCCTCCCTCCCTCCCTCCCTCCCTTCCTCCCTTCCTACTGAGGTCCGGGACTTCTCCCCCGTTCTCCCTCCCATTGTCCGTGATGCCAAGTTGCCAACCATTTGCAATGCAATAGGTCTCGCATATATTGGAGACCTATTGCATTGCAAATGCTTTTTTTTTTTACAGTTTTCTCCTCCCACTTGCGTGGTGGCATTTGCAGTTGTTTCCATTGTTTTGGGGGACGTTTGCCCCCCGTTGTTGAGGGATGCTACTAGTGTGAAGAGTAATAATGGGAAAGGATGCACATGAGAAGGCACAGCATTACCTCTACCGACTGATAGAGCTGTGATCCATCAGAGGAGTGAAGGTATGTGAGGCTGCTGATTTGGGGGTGGATTCCATTGTGAGGATGTTGCTGAAGGAATGTTAATTCAGACGGGGAGCGGTTGCTAGCCTAAGGAATCGGTTTATTTACAGAATTATGAAATGCGACAAGATGCATACCAAATTTGTTTTGTGTTTAAGGGGGAGAAGATGTGGTATCCGTGTCCTCATGTACGGATGTGTCCATAATCTATTCTTTGTTCAGTATTGCATTGTATTACCTCTTTGTTGCATGCATTCTTATCTGGGCTCCACGAGGTGTCTGTGTTGTGGCTCATGGCTCACTAGCTCCAGCGTTGTAATTCTCGAGGTGGCAGTGGAGCCTGTGGTTTGGCGGCTGCTGGTTGGCAGGCTGTTTTCATATATGCAACCACTTCTTGTTTGCATCACATGCCTCCCTGCTTTGAACTTCTGTCTGCTACAGATGCTTTGACACATCAGGTCATCAAGAGAGAGGCTCGTATCTATGTGGCATTTCTCCCTCACAAAGCTGTTCACATATTGCTGCTCTTCATTATTTTTTATTGGAAGGTGGTCTTACCCAGGGGGTTGCCCACCATGAGGTAATATTGAAATGTTCCATGCAAGAACTCCAAAACTTACTGTGGTTATGGGAGAGGTCTGTGCAAATCCAATGCAATTATATGATTCAGTGGCATTTTCCACATAATTATGTATTTGAGACCATTGTTACATATTCCATCCTTTTCTGCATAATATACAGACCTTAACAAGAAATAAATGTTTCTAACTTAAGTGTAATCAAAAGATACTAACAATGGACCTGACGGCATGCTACTCTGGCTTGTGCAAAGTGGCAGTGTCTGTCCCTGACCAGGAGGGGTGTAACAATCGTGCCCTTATAGTAATCCATGACCCACTGGTCATACCCTGATTGTATCACATTAAGCGTGGCTGATAGCTCACCATATTTTTGAGTCTGTGGTGTTACCAAACCCTTTTCCTGTGTCAGTGTGCGTTTGGTCCCCACACATGCAAAGGTCCACTGTGATGTGAAGTCCTGAACCAGACTCAGACACCCTGTGTGCATGTCAAGTGTGTGTATGTGCAATGCATCTTTAGCACATTTACGATATTAGAACTTTGTTTGTTAGGTGAGTCTGAGTGCTAGGGGTAATCATTTTGGATGCCTCTGGTTTAGCATCACTCAAAATGGAGGATGAGGATAGTTTCTCCCGGACAGTGGAAGTGCTTTTCCTGCATTCCTATGACTGGAAGGTGGACACCCAGAGACTGAAGTGAAGAGGATGGAGACTGAGACCCTCTTAGAAATTCCACGAGAGACATGTTAACAAACGACTCTTCTTATTAGTTATTCAGGGTCACCGCTGAATGTGATGGGTGGATCTGTAGTTTCTGTTGTTCAAGTTGATGAAGTTTGTAGGTAAGTTGTGCCCTTTATAGGTTGAGCTTGGGCAGCACATGTGCTGTTCTGTGAAGCATGCTCTATTGAGTTAAGGATTTGAAGCCCCGCCAACTCTCCGCCCACATTTTTCATTGACTTGTGTTGTCCTTTGTAAATGCCGGCTTCTGATTCCTTTATCGCCTTGTTAGTCCCTCCTTAGTACTACCTTGTACTCATTTGAAACCTCCCATAGCAACTGGCCCTTTTACTTCTGTTGCCATAAGGCAGAGTTCTTCAATCTGTGGGGCGCGACACCATCTCAGGGGGGTGGGCACTCCACCCTAAAATCTCACCTTTGTCCTCTACTGTCCCACATCGGCGCAATTCTACCTTACATAAAGGCAGAGTCGCACCTAGAGTCAAATTTCAGGGGGAGGGGCTGATTCTTGAAGCAAACGGCAGAGGCGAGCTACAGGGGCCCTAAGAAGGGGTGAAAACACCAACGCCTCATTAACAAGAAAAAAAGGTCTTTTAAAGACCTGTGAATTGCTATGGTGCGGCTGTGTGTGCCCGGGAGCTGTCTCTCCAGGGCTGAAACACACAGGGAGGGTTGGGGGTGGAGGGGTGGGGGGAGTGGGGGAGTTTGAGTGGCTGAAGCCCTTGAAGTCCAATGGGCGTTGCTAACCAAAGAGTTACACAATATTTACTTTGTAATTCACCCCGACAATCGGTAGTCCAAGATTTGTCTTGAACAGAGGCTCCATATTTAACCTTTCAAAAAGCAGTTGAATGTCCCACTGTTTCCTTATATATTCAGTGTATGCCGGGATGCAGCCGTCAAGCCCCCAGATGCATTGCCACTGATCACAGAGAACGTCACTGCCGAAATGATTTTACTAATACAATTTAGTTGTGGCATTCAGATAATGAGGCTTTTGTGCGGCTGCAATTAAACATAAAGAAAATAAATGTAATAGATACTGCGTCACGCTGGTGAGTAATAACCACCAAGCAGGTGACTCGCACAAGATGTTAAAGAAAATTTACCGTTGAGGCTGGAGAGTTCACTGGGATGTGATGGAAGAGCATTTACAAATTAATTAGTGTCTTAATAACATTGCTTTTCTACTGAAATCCTGAATCCGTGACGAACAGTTAGAAATTTACTAAATGCATTTTTTTTTTCGTGAACCTAAATTCAACTTAGGCAAACAAAAAAAGATAGTGAATCAGTCACCAGATCTCATGTCACTAGGGAGGGGGCCTGTGGCAGTCACAGGTAAAACACCAGCCTGGAGCCTCAGCACCAGCAACCCCTGCACCGGCCCTGTAGGTTGCATGCGTCATTTGTCCCGTCTGGCTCTAGGTAAGAGAGCTTTTCTAACATTGCTGGGCCATTTGGTGCTGCGCAGTTTCCGGGGCGGGTTGAGGCTTGATCGGTGGTAAAGACGAAAAGTTGGAGGGGGAGGGAGGGAAATGCACCCTGCATTCAGACAACTTGCTCCTCATTCTCGCCCTTCACTTTCATGCTCACCCTGCACTCACAGCGATCACAATGCCCTCACACTGACCCCCATGCACTAACACCATTCACCCTGCACTCAGTGATCACTCTGCTCCCACAATGCACTTGCACGGTTTTTCCTGTACCTCAACCTGCAGCCACACTAGCACGTTGAAGAACCGGGCCTTGTGGGCCTGGCGGCGCAGGGCACGCCTTAAATCTCCGACTTCACCTGTCTTGTCGGACAGAGACACGAGACACTCTGTTAGGCGTAGAAAACCAGGTTTATTAGCTGCAGCTAAGCACAGTTGTCCCAGAAGTAGGTTCTCAGGAGACTGTCACTTTATTCCGTGGCGTACAATCTTTTATAGCACACATATTTACAACGTATACTCCCAATACATACAAGGCTAGCCAATAGGAAAAGTTGGAATACAAGCTATCAATACGCCCTTCTTTCAGACCCTGTGTGTCACCCCTCCCCACAAGTTAATCAGTGCTAGTGCCTACAATCCAATTTGCAGGTGGCAGGACGTATTTTTGTGTGCCTCAAAGGATAATTGTGTAACAAGAGAATACAAGGAGAGAATAGCGAAGGCCAGTCGGATAGGATAAGGTAAGGAAAGAATAGGGAGAGCCAAACAGTCAGTCGAGACAGGGATCAATCAACCTAGACATGGATTAGTGGACTCGGCCAGACCCTGACATCGGTTTCGTAAACAAGGGCAGGGGGTTACTTTGTAACAGAAGGGACACGTAGCAGCTGGAAAAGGCAAAAACACTCCGTTCGCCGTGCTGCCTGAGTGAGGGCAACACAAAATGGCGACGGGACACAAAATTGCGGCTGAATCCAGGACGAAGTCGAAAACCGAAGAACCTCAGACCCTCCTTTTGCCATTACTCAGGCAAAACACAAGGACTCAAGTTAGTCTGAGTCGACGTCAATGGCCATGAGGTCGTCGAGCTGTTGCTGCAACATCATTCTAATGTTCTCTGTTTTCTGTAACACAGGCCTTGAGACACACATGGTGGCACAAAGACCGCAGATGGCAGGGCCACACTGTAAACAAAGACAACAAGAGAAAATTATGGCCAAAATCATTCCAAGGAAGGTTAATACCTTCCATCCCCATGTGGACAGTAGTCCCCAAAACCATCCCATCACAGACCAATCTCCTGTGTCCTGGTGAATCGACTCGGAAATTACGTGCAATTTAGAGATGGCTTGATATACCGTAGGGGCATTATCAGGAATATAAATGCAGCAACTAGACCCGATCAATTTACAGACTCCTCCACGATCTGCAAGAACAATATCTAGAACCATCCTATTCTGCAAAGTTATAAGGCGGTCCGCCTGAAGTTCGGCTGTTAGATTACTCAAGGCTCCAGAAGTCACATTTATGGTAGCCTCCACAACACGAACTAACTGTCTAATGTTTCTGCTATTGGCCATTGGGCCCCAGAAAGGAAGGAACCCTTTGATAAAGTCCCCTCCCTCTTGTCCTGCTGTGTCTTTGGAATCGATAACCCCTCTGCCATATCTATTTCTGTGAAGACCTGAAGAAGCAGTGTATGTCGGAGGGAGAAGAAAAGCCACATAACACGTTCCTGAAAAGTAGGTGGGAAGCCACGTGAAGGCTCTGTCGTGGCAGACAAAGTATGTGCCCTGAGATGGCACTAACGGTAAAGAAATCTGGGATGAATAGATGTATGTATGGGAACAAACACTCTTTTCCTGTTGGTTTTTAATATTTTGACCATTTATCTGTAAACACAAATTACCTCGATGAGGTATGGTCCAAATTGGTGGGGATCTCCTTTGTCTATCCTTATCTGTGAAGCTAGTAACGTAACGAGTCACATTCCAACCATCATACGCTTGTTTCTCATCAACAGGGTTCTTACCACTTTCATCAATTCTAGCCATAGCCACTATTTCCTTTATCAAAGAACTATGACTAAAATCTGCCCCACCACCATATAGACCAACAAGAGGATGTCGAAGTTGATTCTAGTATATATTAGAAAACATGGCCAAATAGGCCCAAGCGGAACCTTTGTAAGAAAATGGAAGGACTAAATATTGCATCCCTTTCTCTGTGTTATGGGGCATGAGTCCACAAACCCAACAGTCAGTAGTATTGACTGCTAGTTGATGCTGATGCAACAGCTGGATGAATGAATTGTTAAAGTATTCTGTTCTCCTAATTTGCTTGTGCTCTGGAAATGTATGGAACTGATGCGGGGAGGCAGTAGTGGAAAAAGTCAAAGTAACAGAAATAGGAACAGGTGCTTGCTGCATAGTGTGAACAACCCAACCCACACAAGCCAATAAAATACATGAACATATTAAAATGCACACGGTTATGCCACATGGACTAAACAACAATTTCTTATATTTACTTTTCATTTCTTGCTTTTTATCATTCTTTTCCAATTTAATATCCATCCTCTAAAGCGTTGCTCACGGTAATCTTCCTAGATCACTTAGTTGTGCTTATTAGCCATTCTATGACACTGCAAGTCCTGCAGACCTACTGTCACTACTCAGGTCACAGCTTAAGACTCCTACCGTGACCCTGCAACTTGATGGATAGCAAGAAAATGTCTCTTAAAAGTGCAACCAGAAAAAGAAAAAAGGGAAAGAAAAAAAGTTCAATTGTTCTTCATCAGTCTAGGTCTCAGGTTGTCCCGGCTCTGGTCAGGTACCGTTTGCTCTCGAAACAAAGACTCTGAGTTTGTTGTGTTCAATCGCAGATGTGATGGTACAGCTTCTTGCAACACGTCGTTGTCTTCTTTTTCAGGCCTTGTCTGATCCAGACGTGCACTACTGAAAGGTACCAACCAAGGGACCATTTCGTCCTCACTATCACCTATACCCTTGCAGACCCACTGGTCAAAAGGCAAAAGCAAAGGTACCCTTTTGCAGTGCACGCCGTGGATCCAGTTCTTCTTTCCGACAACCTTTACTGCTGTACGTGTCACCAAAAGAACTTCCTGATGCGGCCCCCAACGAGGTTCCAGATTCTTCTTTTGCTGAAAATTCTTCAGGCAAACCCAGTGACCTGGATCTGCGGAGGCCTCCGGCAAAGCGTTTTGAACCTGTTGGTGAAGAACAAGCAATTTAGTGGTGAGGTCATGTAAGTAGTCAATCAACATAGGATACGGAATATCGGAGTACTTCTTAGGTCGAGCGACTCCCCAGACGTTAGCTGGGTGCCCAAAAACAACTTTGTATGGGCTGAGTTCTAAGCGAGAATGTACAGCTGTTCTTGTAGATAGGTGTGCCAAAGGTAAAGCATCGGGCCAAGCAAGACCCGTGCTGGCATGAATCTTTGCCTATTTGAGCTTGAGAGTGCCATTATAGCACTCTACCAAGCATGCTGACTGAGGGTGGTTTGCCGCATGGAATTTCTGCCTAATACCAAGACCCGCACACACTTTCTGCATAATTTGGCCTACAAATTCACTTCCATTGTCACTCCAGACAATTTGCGGCAAACTAAACCTCAGGAAGAATTCCTTCAAAAGGGCTTTGGCAGTGGACAAAGCAGTATTGTCCTTTAGGGGGCCTCTATCCATCTGGAAAAGGCACACACCACCACCAGAACATACTTAAGGTTGTTACAACGTTCCATATGAATGTAATTGAATTTGTAATACCTCAAAAGGATGCGTAGGGGGAGCAAAATGACCTGTCGAAGTTGGGGTTCCCTTTCCTGGATTATGCATCAAACAAACGATACAATGTTTCACCACATTTTCCGCACATTTAGGGATTCCTTCATTCTGCCATACTGGAGCCAGAAGTTTGCATATCCCTTTCGCACTGATGTGGGCTGGACCATGTGCCATAGTAACTACAGGCAGTACATAGGCGTCTGGTAACAGCCAAAGCTGGTGTTCTGACAATTCCGTCCAACACCCTGTCGGGTCAAACGTTCCTGTACTTTCTCTCCACTTACTCAATTCCTTCTCTGTAGCCTCTCCTTGAATCATTCTCACACTTTCTATTGTGTCCACACACATCCCTTCTTCTCTGACCCATCTTGCAGGGCCTGCAACATACATGCGACTTGTAGCATCTCTCGCTGTTTCTTTCGCTACCTCGTCTGCAAAAGCATTCCCGCGACCCACATCATCAGTGATCCTTTTATGTGCACTACACTTTATAATTGCTATCTGGGTAGGCAAAGCAAGTGATTCGAGAAGATCAGTTACCAACTGACCATGCTGTATCTTAGTCCCATGGGAAGTAAAGAATCCTCTTTCCTTCCACAGGCAACCCATACTGTGAGCCACGACAAAGGCGTACTGGCTATCGGTGTAAACATTCACTCTCTTTCCCTTAGCCAACACACACGCTCTCGTCAGGGCAATCAGCTCAGCTGCTTGGGCTGAATTCTGTCTAATGCGTGCTGTCTCCACTACTGTATGCACGGTGGTAACAGCATAGGCTGCAGTCGTCTCGCCATTGGGAAGTTTGAAACAAGACCCATCACCCAATAAGATACCATCTGGGTCCACAAGTGGTGTATCTTTTAGGTCTATTCTGCCTTTCATTTCCTCCTCTGTACGCAAAAACAATCATGTTGTTCTTGGGTGTCTTTCTCTTCTGGAATAGGTAACAGTGTTGCTGGATTCAAAGTATTACATCGCTTGATGTGTATATGACTAGCCAAGAGCGTCAGCTCGTACCCAGACAAGCGGGAACTCGTGAGATGTTGTGTTTTCGTTCTGTTCAAAAGAGTATCCACTGCATGTGGTACCATAACAACAAGAGTGTTATCCAGTACCAATCCAGCAGATTGACGAATAGAGATCGCTGCTGCTGCTGTAGCTTTGAGACAACTAGGCAATGCCTTGACTACTGGATCCAATGTAGCCGAAAAATAGGCACATGGCCGCTGTTTGTCTCCAAATTGTTGCGTTAAAACTGACAACGCACAACCTTCTCTTTCATGAACGTAGAGTGTGAAAGGCTTACTGTAATCCGGAGTAGCCAGCACAGGGGCAGAACACAAGGCAGTACGTAAGTCAGAAAAACTCTTGTGACATTCGTCAGTCCAAGGAAGAGGTTGGGGTGTGTCTTTCAGAAAAAAGTGCCAGCAGAGGCTTAGCCAACAAAGAAAAATTTAGAATCCACTGTCTACAATAAGAGGTAATGCCCATAAAGGCACGCACCTCCCTTTGTGTGGATGGTACAGACATTTGTGCGATGCTTGAATACGTTCTGGGGTCAATTGTCTTCCCTCCTTCGACAAGAGATGACCTAAGTAGGTAACCTTTTGGTGGCAATATTGTAATTTAGAGGGTGACACCTTGTGATGCAGATCAGACAAATGACGCAACAGCGAAACAGTCACATTCTTACAAACATCCTCTGAATCAGCAGCCACCAACAAATCATCCACATACTGAATAAGAGTGGCACCTAGGGGCAAAGTGAAAGCATCTAGCTGAGATTTCAAAGCCTGACTATAAATGGAGGGACTCTCACAATAGCCTTGGGGTGCGCGTTTGAATCAGAAACTTCGGCCTCCGAGAGAGAAGCCAAAAAGATCCCTACTCTCCTCAGCAATAGGAATGCTGAAGAAAGCATTTTTGAGGTCAATAACTGAGAACCAGGCAGCTGAACCAGGTATCATTGTGAGCAAGGCAGTGATATCTGGGACGACAGGACACTGGGGTACAACAATTTTGTTGACCTCCCGAAGATCGATCACAAAATGATATACAGGAGGCTGAGAAGAATCAGTGCGTTTAAGAACAGGTAGAACAGGACTATTGCAAACATTTCCTCTTGTTTCTTCAACCACACCCTTCTGAACTAAATCATAGATGATAGCCAACAGAGCTGTTTCACCATCGTTGGAAATTTTATACTGAGGAATGCGTGGTAATTTGGAATGAATGATAGAACATCTCATTGCACCAGTATCCAAAAGAAATGGCTCTGAAACACCCAATGCAACAACTTTAACATAAGGCCCAGTCTGATCCACTGGAACTGAAACGACTCCCTTGCTTTGTCCATGGCTGTCCTAGCTAGTGTGAAAATCCTGATTCTCACTTTCAACACAATAGTCGTCATTGTAATATTGTGCAGACTGAGTATTCTGCTGGTCAAAATAATTCATAGAATTCTGAGGGGGAAAGGAACGCTGTCCCTGAGACAACGCACCTCGCCCTCTACCCCTGGGTCTTGATTGAAAACCACCACGGCCTCGCGGTCCTGGCAATCCACCAATACGCTGCACAAAAAACCGGTAGCTATTCTTAAAATTAACTTCCTCTTTACAATAGGCACATTGATTAGGACCGAGCAAAGGTTGTGGAAGGAAGGGTTCAGGTTTCTGTAACAACCTCTGAAACTGGGGAGGATGTTGAAATTGGCATTGAGCAGGACGAGGGGGGTAAGCCTGTTGCAAAAGAACCTTTGTTTTTAATTCTTTAGTCTTTTTCTCGAGTTTACCCTTTTCCTCCTTATCCATATTCTCATAATACTGAGCAGTGGCTAATATCTGGGCAGACTAAGAAACAGCCCACGAACTTTCGGAGTCTTTCAATTTATGAGATAATTCTGGAAGTAAATTAAATACAAATTTATCCACAAATAATCGCTGTCCACCCTCAGTACTCATATCTTGACCACTGTGGTCGATGAACGTCTCCTCGAAATGGGTAAAGTAATCGGAGACACTCTCATCTTTCCTCTGTTTACAAGCAGCTAACTTATCCCAGTTAACACGTAAGACAGGCATCATCGTTTTCAATAAATTGATGATCCTACCAGGCAATTGTGCAATCAAATCAGCGGGTTAAGCACCACCTACCTGTGCTATATCCGCAGCAGTTATTGCAGCCCAATTACCACCTAAAGCTTGGTCGTGGTCCTCCCTACGAATCCGAGCCCATAACTCTTGTGGGACTACATTTCCCATCAGCATATCAATATCGGCCAAATTCATGATACACGCATCAACAGTCTGGGACAGTGGGATTTTTACAAGGGTCCGGTAAAGACTGTTTAAGCGCCAAAACTTCAGATCGTTTCTAGGGGACATGTACCCAGATACGCTGGAAATGAGCAGGAACATGCAGAATATTGCCTGCCTGTGGGACCTCTTCTGTCCATACTGGAGGAACTTCTCTCATAGGATAATGTTTCACTCTCTGTTTAACTGCAGGATCAGGTTCAAGAAAAGTCTGGGAAGAAAATAAAGTCCTGAAAGTGACAAGTGTCTTTACGGCGTCCTCAACCTCAGAACCCACAATAAGTCCTTTATCAAATTTAGCCTGTCCGTCTAACGGACCCTGGGGAGCTAAACCCAAATCCATATCCTCTCATCCTTTGACAAAAGTGTCACACATAACATTAAAAACATATCTCTGCATGGACGCATTCCACTGGTGAAAGGTGCTCATGATATCGTGCACTCTATACTGTGGACCACTCATGATCCATTTGTGAGCAAGAGAGTCGAACACAATTCGCTCGTCGGAACCTGGGAGTTGACTACAGGATTGCCTTCGAGAAAGAGCAGGAGTCAGGTTAAATGACCCAAAGAGGAGGGGGAAAGGCCAGAAACAGTATCGACCAATCGTTTACGAGCTGTGAGAGAATCTGACAGTAAAACGGGAGACAAGGTATTAAGTACAGCAGGAGAGGGGCTGACAGTTACAAGAGAAACCAGAGGTAAAGGAGAATGAGATACAGGAGTCCGAGAAACAGGAGTTGGTGGCAAAGGAGGCGGGGGTGGCAATACCGGAAGGGGCAGTTGTGGAGCGACAGGTGGCTGGACAAGTGGTAACAATGGGGGTGCAGTAGCACCTTGTACATAGGGCGGAGGCAATCTCAACAAATGGGACATTAAGGGATCTTCGTCAAGATCCTTACTCTGTGGAGAAGTAGGCAACACAGGGTAACATCTATCTATTGCCATACAATGCTGTCTTTCTGAGACTTCAATCGCCTGATCAATCTCATTATCTTTAAACTGCTGGGCAGCCTGTATAATCGTCAAGCCTTTCTCTTTCTTGTCTCTTTTTGCCTGCTTAATTTCTCTCTGTTTGGCTTCCTTAGGCCAGAGGCGGAAAGAGTCAAACATTGCCGGCCGTGCTTTTCTTTTGAACAAAATTGCTTCTAGATTATCTAATATGTCAGACTCAAAGCTACCATTTTGTGGCCACTGCAGAACACCATCTTACTTTGTGTATCGGATCCATGCCTCATCAAAGGCAATGGGGCCAACACCATGTTTCGAGTAGAGCTCATAAGTGGGAGTTCCAACCGGAGGAATTAGACAAGAGTCCTCCAGCCGGGAATCCCTATTGCAACCAAAACAACAAAGCTTCCTAAACTTGCTAAGACCAGGCATCTTTAATTCACTGGTCTGCTTACAAACTTCAAGGGGTTAGGGCAAATAACACAGCACAAACGTACTCACCCCTTGGCTTCGGCTATTGCAATAGTCGAATAACAAACCCAAAAAACAGAACAAAGAAGTGAGCGCTACCCACAAATACTTAACTAAGTGTTCTCTCACGTCAACAGAGGTCCGTCTAACATCTCGCAATACCAGTCATCACCAAAAGGGGCCAAGGCAGGGCGGAAGTCAGGGCAGCAGTCATCAGCAGCCGTCGGAAAGGAGTAGCCGCGCTGCAAAAGACCTTCGGTCCACTTCGACATGCAGGGGTCGCTTGACGTGGTTCTCGAATCCTCCGGTATTTTCTTGTGAGGCTCCTCACGACCCTCGGGCTGAACCGCTACCACTGCAGCCACCCCACTAAGGGCGCCAGTTGAAGGACCGGGCCTTATGGGCTTGGCGGCGCAGGGCACGCCTTAAATCTCCGAGTTCACCTGCCTTGTCGGACAGAGACACGAGACACACTGTTAGGCGTAGAAAACCAGGTTTATTAGCTGCAGCTAAGCACAGTTGTCCCAGAAGTACAGAGTAGGGTCTAAGGAGACTGCCACATTATTCCGTGGTGCACAATCTTTCATAGCACACATATTTACAACGGTAAAGAGACATAATATCGAATCCAAAAATTTGTTTGGACAAAATATTGAGTAAAAAATATAGACTAGCCAAAATATCGACCAGACATAATATAGACTACAAAAATATCGAGTAATATCGATATTAATAGCCAAAATATCGAAACAAAAATATAGACTAGACATAATATCGACTAGATAGAATATAGTAAAAAAAAAATCGAAAATAAGGTAGTCATTAATAATTTTTAATAATTGTGTAATATAAATCTGTAGCGGGTTGTGAGATTATAGGGGAATAGGGTGGGAAGTAATTTAATTATAATTAATTAATTATGTAAATTATTATTAATTGTTACTTAATTATTAATTGGTAAATAATTAAAATATAATTGGTAAAAAATAATAAATAATTAAAAAATAATTTTTAGTAAATTATTTTCTGTAGCGGGTTGTGGGTTTATAGGGGAATAGGGTGGGAAGTAATGTTATTATAATTAATTAATTATGTAAATTAATAATAATTATTAATTCATCATTAATAGGTAATTAATTAAAATATAATTGGTATTTAATTATAAATATTTAATTGATAAATAATTAATATTTAGTAATTTATTTTCTGTAGTGGGTTGTGAGTTTATAGGGGGATAGGGTGGGAAGTTATGTAATAATAATTAATTATTTATGTAAATTAATTCAAATTGTTAATTGTTAATTAATTAATAGTCTTTTTAACCCCTACGCTATCCAGCGCTTTCCCTACTGTTGCACCCACTGGAGTGGGAATAGTAATTTTTACCCCTACGCTATCCAATGCTTTCCCTACTGTTGCACCCACTGGAGTGGGAATAGTAATTTTAACCCTTACGCTATCCAATGTTTTCCCTACTGTTGCACCCACTGGAGTGGGAATAGTAATTTTAACCCCTACGCTATCCAACGCTTTCCCTACTGTTGCACCCACTGGAGTGGGAATAGTAATTTTTACCCCTACGCTATCCAATGCTTTCCCTACTGTTGCACCCACTGGAGTGGGAATAGTAATTTTAACCCTTACGCTATCCAATGTTTTCCCTACTGTTGCACCCACTGGAGTGGGAATAGTCATTTTAACCCCTACGCTATCCAACGCTTTCCCTAATGTTGCACCCACTGGAGTGGGAATAGTAATTTTTTACCCCTACGCTATCCAACGCTTTCCCTACTGTTGCTCCCACTGGAGTGGGAATAGTAATTTTAACCCCTACGCTATCCAACGCTTTCCCTACTGTTGCACCCACTGGAGTGGGAATAGTAATTTTAACCCCTACGCTATCCAACGCTTTCCCTACTGTTGCACCCACTGGAGTGGGAAAAGTAATTTTTACCCATACGCTATCCAACGCTTTCCCTACTGTTGCACCCACTGGAGTGGGAATAGTAATTTTAACCCCTACGCTATCCAACGCTTTCCCTACTGTTGCACCCACTGGAGTGGGAATAGTAATTGTTACCCCTACGCTATCCAACGCTTTCCCTACTGTTGCACCCACTGGAGTGGGAATAGTAATTTTAACCCTTACGCTATCCAATGTTTTCCCTACTGTTGCACCCACTGGAGTGGGAATAGTAATTTTTACCCCTACGCTATCCAGCGTTTTTCTACTGTTGAATTCACTATAGTTGTTACAATAAATTTTAACCAATTTGCTATGCTACGGTAAAAATATTATATATGTTTAGTTAATAATATGTATTTATATATATATATATATTTTTTTTTTTTTGTAATTTACATTAATTATTTAATAATATTACATTTATTTAATCATTTTATAAAAGTTTATATTAAATATATTTATTTTTATATTAGTTTTAACTTAATTTAAAGACATATAAAAAAACGATATTTTGACAGTCTATATTATTTACAGTCGATATTTTAGAGTCGATATTTTTGTACTTACCTGTATAAAGATAGAAAGTCGATATTTTGTCCCTCGATATTTTCTCATCGATATTTTTGCAAGTCGATATTAATGGGCTCGATATTATTTCAGTGATCCATTTACAACGTATACTCCGAATACATACAAGGCTAGCCAATAGGAAAAGTTGGAAAACAAGTTATCAAGTGTCCCAAATATGCCCTTCTTTCAGACCCTGTGTGTCACCCCTCCCCACAAGTTAATCAGTGCTAGTGCCTACAATCCAATTTGCAGGTGGCAGGACGTATTTTTGTGTGCCTCAAAGGATAGTTGTGTAACAAGAGAATACGAGGAGAGAATAGCGAAGGCCAGTCGGATAAGATACGGTAAGGATAGAATAGGGAGAGCCAAACAGTCAGTCGAGACAGGGATCAATCAACCTAGACATGGATTAGTGGACTCGGCCAGACCCTGGCATCGGTTTCGTAAACAAGGGCAGGGGGTTACTTTTTAACAGAAGGGACACATAGCAGCTGGAAAAGGCAAAAGCACTCCGTTCGCCGTGCTGCCTGAGTGAGGGCAACGGGACACAAAATGGCAGCCGAATACAGGACGAAGTCGAAAACCGAAGAACCTCAACACTACCCGCCCTGCACTCATGTGACACTACATTCACCTGTCCCCCTCACTGCTCAATCTGCAAATTTACCGTTGAGGCTGGAGAGTCCACTGGGATGTGATGGAAGAGCATTTACAAATTAATTAGTGTCTTAATAACATTGCTTTTCTACAGAAATCCTGAATCTGTGACGAACGGTTAGAAATTTACTAAATACATTTTTTTTTTCGTGAACCTAAATTCAACTTAGGCAAACAAAAAAAGATAGTGAATCAGTCATCAGATCTCATGTCACTAGAAAGGGGGCCTGTGGCAGTCACAGGTAAAACACCAGCCTGGAGCCTCAGCACCAGCAACCCCTGCACCGGCCCTGCAGGTTACATGCGTCATTTGTCCCGTCTGGCTCTAGGTAAGTGAGCTTTTCGAACATTGCTGGGCCATTTGGTGCTGCGCAGTTTCCGGGGCGGGTGGAGGCTTGATCGGTGGTAAAGACGAAAAGTTGGAGGGGGAGGGAGGGAAATGCACCCTGCATTCAGACAACTTGCTCCTCATTCTCGCCCTTCCCTTTCATGCTCACCCTGCACTCACAGCGATCACAATGCCCTCACACTGACCCCCATGCACTAACACCATTCACCCTGCACTCAGTGATCACTCTGCTCCCACAATGCACTTGCACGGTTTTTCCTGTACCTCAACCTGCAGCCACACTAGCACGTTGAAGAACCGGGCCTTATGGGCCTGGCGGCGCAGGGCATGCCTTAAATCTCTGACTTCACCTGTCTTGTCGGACAGAGACACGAGACACTCTGTTAGGCGTAGAAAACCAGGTTTATTAGCTGCGGCTAAGCACAGTTGTCCCAGAAGTAGGGTCTCAGGAGACTGTCACTTTATTCCGTGGCGTACAATCTTTTATAGCACACATATTTACAACGTATACTCCCAATACATACAAGGCTAGCCAATAGGAAAAGTTGGAATACAAGCTATCAATACGCCCTTCTTTCAGACCCTGTGTGTCACCCCTCCCCACAAGTTAATCAGTGCTAGTGCCTACAATCTAATTTGCAGGTGGCAGGACCTATTTTTGTGTGCCTCAAAGGATAATTGTGTAACAAGAGAATACAAGGAGAGAATAGCGAAGGCCAGTCGGATAGGATAAGGTAAGGAAAGAATAGGGAGAGCCAAACAGTCAGTCGAGACAGGGATCAATCAACCTAGACATGGATTAGTGGACTCGGCCAGACCCTGACATCGGTTTCGTAAACAAGGGCAGGGGGTTACTTTTTAACAGAAGGGACACATAGCAGCTGGAAAAGGCAAAAACACTTCGTTCGCCGTGCTGCCTGAGTGAGGGCAACGGGACACAAAATGGCGGCCGAACACAGGACGAAGTCGAAAACCGAAGAACCTCAACACTACCCACCCTGCACTCATGTGACACTACATTCACCTGTCCCCCTCACTGCTCAGTCTGCAATCTCATGCAAACAAGCCCATCACTAACTGTGCATTCATTAGTCCCATTCTGCACTAACATGCACACCCAAATTCATATGGTCACCTCACTTACCCTGCAGTCACTCCACTTACCCTACTCTCACACTGTCGCATACCTCACTGTGCACTCACATGAGCACTCCTGCCACCCTCACAGCACAGAGGGTTAATGTGCCTGCTACAAAGAAGGTGTACCATGCAGATCAAAGAACTGAGGGGCATATGTTCAAGGAAGTTTCGGAGTGAGGCGTTACCAGTCATGGGTTAAGGCTTCTCTCCGCGACTTCAGAAACGGAAAGCTGCACCATATTTACAACAATATGTTGCAGCCTTGTGTTTCCCCTTCGCTGGCGCTACACTTAGCAGTGTAGGGCCAGCGCAGAGACCATTGCACTGTAGTGCAAGGGTGTCTGCATGCAGGGGATGGATTGTTTATGTACAGGAGGAGGACATTTCTGTACATAAACAATCTTTAAATGCCATTTGTCACAATTCCATGTGTGCTGCTTAATGCACCACACACGGAAAACACAAAATTGATTTTTTTTTTAAGATTACAAATACAAGGCATTTTGCTTTTTCCTTGTGTGCTACACAAGGCAGCACACATGGATGAAGCAAAAATGAGGAGAAATAATGCATTTCTTCTAATTTTGCCAGCTTAAGACCAGGTTTTCCCTGTTCTTAATTTTAAGACTGCCTCCCTTTTCTCTGCCCTTGTAAATAGGGCGTAGCATCAAAATCAGTGCCTGTTGCAGTGGAACGCCCGCCGCAACACCCACTGCCCACCCTTTCACACTAAGCATAGCATGAAAGGGGGCCTTATTTACAAGGCAGCGTTAAGCCAAGTTAAGTGGCTTAACTCTGCCTTGTAAATGCAGCAATGCCCCTATCGCCACCACAACTCGTAAAAAGTGAAATTGTGGTTTCTATAGGGGCTTGTACATATGCCCCTGAGTATGATGAAACTATGAGTAGCGCTATAAAAAAAATTATATGCATGCCAGAAAGGTGCTATCGAGAGGTGAGGTGCATTGTTGGTGAGTGGTAGTGAGGGAATTAATGGAGAAGGAGGAAACACTCATTGTTTTGAACATTATTTGCTGGATATGGCCCGGGATACACGGGTGGCAATCGATTATGTAGTGTACCAGATTCCAGAAATTTCTGTCAGGGGGTGGGGGGGGGCCGACATCTAAAAAAATTCAGCTGGGGAGCTCAACCTTCAAAAGTTTGAAGACCTCTGCCATAAGGTATGTTTTAATTCGTCTTTGAGCACTATTTTCTTTAGTGGGATTTGCCCTTGTGCAGGCACGACTTGCTTTCCTTACCTTCAGCGCGCCATGAGCGCTTTCATTTTGAAAGCAGCCGGGACAATGGCGGCCGCTTCTTTGCAATGTCATAGATCTCGCATTTACGAGAGTTTGAGTTATTGTCATTATAAATGCCAATAGCTTAAACTCTCGTAAGTGCGAGACCTATGGCATTGCCAATTTGTTTTTTGTTGTCAAAACCCCCTTGCAGTACTTGCACATGTATGAATGCTGCGCCCATTTCTTTCGAAGAGCCGTGTCTTAGGAAAGGTTCGCTGCTGCTATTAAAGTGAAACCACGGGATGAGGGCTTTTACAAAAAAAATTATTTGTTTGACAAACAGATGCTTTTGTTTTGTAAAAACCCCCATGCCACGGTTTCACTTTAATAGAGGCTGCACACCTTTTTGTTAGACACAGCTTCTTAAAAGAAAGGGGCGCGGCCTTCATGCACGTGAAAGTGCGGCATGGGGGCTTTAAAAGAAAAATATTTGCAATGCAATAGGTCTTGCATATTTGAAAGTTTAAGCTGTTGGCATTTACAATGCCAATAGCTCAAACTCTCTCAAATGCGAGACCTATTGCATTGCAAATGCTTGTTTTAATTTTCTTTTCTTGCTAGCGGATTTTGGCATAGCCAGAATAAGTAAAACACCCGCCATTCTCTCACTGAGCAGGCGAGTTTGGTTCCTTATCATTAGAGCTTCTTCCACAGCTTTGATTTTTTTGCCTAAATTTGTGTAGAGTTCTTAACTCAGAGGAGTTAGCCGGCTCCAAAACAGCCATGGCAGGGCGACTATTGAGGGACAGGTCTGGAGCACATATTTGGGCATTTTGTATTATATCGGAAACCATTTATCGATTGTGGGTTGGGATTTTTTACTGTTGGCGACTGCACAGTGTGGTCTAACAGTCTGTGTCACTGTGGTATTAATGCACTAGGGTAGTGGTCTTTCATTCTGTGGTGTTGCATACATTTTGGAGTTGGGTTCTTTTTTATCCAAAAGCTGATATGAGTGGATTGTTTCTACATTCTCATAACATAAGAAGGTAATGAGTGATGGAGATGGCAAGGTTACGCCTAGATTACACAACATGATGCTAATAGTGCCAGTTTCGCTCCTTCATCGCATTCTTCCTTACAACACTCACGTCCTCTGGTTAAGCGCTGTACCACACAGTGGTAACCCTGGGATGGAGCAAACATTAGACCAGAACCGGAAGGGGTGAATCGGAAGTGGAAGGCGGCCATTTTGTTCTGGCGCCAGCCGCGGAGAGTTAAGAGGTTGTCCCGGCGCTCCGGGAGATTAAACCAACTTAAACTACAATAGCCTCCTGTCATCTTTTAAATGTTACTTTTACAGAAGTGTTCTGTGAATTTCACGTGCTTTTGTTTGTCCAGGATGGAGGGATAAAGCAGACAGGCACACAACCTCTGGAGTGGATGCCATGGTTTTAGATGCCTCCTCGAAGGCGTTTACAGTCCTCGCGTTAATGTCTGTTTGTGTCATAGTCGAGTCATTCACCAGTACCTAGCAGCTTTGAGAAAGTCTCTTGTTAATGGTCACACTGACCTTCAGGCACTACTCACCGGTATAACGTAAAAAACTGCATAATGTGCACACTCGTTTTAATATAGTGATGTAATAAATTAATTTCAAATTGTATATGTAGTTGCATATTGTTTATTAGCACATTAAAAGAAAATATTAAAATTCAGCATTTAAGCACATCATTTTGTTAGCATATAACACGTGCCATTTCATAATATAAAACGTTTAAATTACTTGAATGATAAGGTAAATTTGGAATTGCTGAATTTTGCAAATATATGATGTTCAGTTACTATGCGTTTCTTTCATGGGGTTGAATGTATTCCAGTCCTAGATTTGCAAAAATGTCTTCTTCGCTATCACATTTTATGAACTCCTTCTGAAAAAATAAAAAGAGATAACAATGTAGGTTAGAAAAGCTGTGACGCTAAGTAGCAAAAACTCTTTACTGTTGTATTTGCCAGAGATTTCACCATGTAAAACCATGTTCTGTCGCATGTATCAGAGTTCACAATGTAATACTTTTTCCTTGCGTATTTTTCAGAACATTCATAATGCAAGTCCCCTTCATATGGTAATTGTCATAGAATCCGCAGTATAAAAGCATTTCTGGGGGAATTTGTCAGAGAATTCACAATGTAAATCACGTTCCCCAAACAAATATCACAGTGGGCAACAATCGGTATGGTGCCAGGTGACAATGTACACACCAACAGGCTAGAAACCTAACAAGCACTGGCAAAGCCAATTGGTATTGCATATGCTAAATTTGTTGTTTTGGTGAATGTTTTTTGTACATGGTGAACAGCAGTTGACCTGGTGTGAAAATTGCCTTAAAGTTAAAAAAAGAAAATGGGATGTGACAAGCTTTGACTACGTCCTAGCGTTTTTTAAGAATTATTTAAGGCTATGTTCTACAGCAACTCAACCGCTGTGAAACATGTAAAAACTACATTGACAAAGTCAATAGATTTCGCGTAGGCGAAACCTTTTTGGCTTTGCCAATGCGTGTTTTATGTACTTCTACAAAGAACTGCGTGAATCTTCCACAAGATGGAAAACACAAGATGGAAAACAAGTCATTAACAAGCATAACAGGAAGAGTGCCTCTTGCTGAATAAATAAAGTACAGTACGAGCCGAAGGTGCAAAGAGAAGCGGTCTCAGACAAAAACATTTCAAAAGAAGCCCCCGGTTTGTCTCCAAGTTTCAACATATCACATAAGAGCAGGGATAAAACATCACAGCAGGTAAGTTGATAAACTGCTGCCTTATAATTTATAAACCAAGGAAAGGAAGAGGGCAATGGAATAAACATTTCCGTGTGCTTCACATGTTCTCTGGCCTTCTTTGAAAACTAGCACAACACGAGTGGGCAAGCAGTAGCCAGTAATGAGTATAATTCAATGTAATTTGTGCTCATCACTGCACAGAGTTTCATCCACCCATGTATTATATTGCCACCAGTTTATGAACCATTGAGCAGCAGCGTGAGGTCATTTCACTAGAACAACAAGCAGCTGTTTAAAGTGAGTAAGGGAGTGTGGTTAAAAGCAGTGAAAGGTGCCCCCCCCTTTATGGGCAGCACTGCTCCAGGAGCATGTTTATTGGGAGCTAGCAGGGCTTTAAGTGGGCCGGGTCTCAATGGTGCTCAGGGCCGGACCGGGAACCAAAACTGGCCCTGGCAAAGTGCTCGGCTGGCCCCCCAGGCTGGTTGGAGGTACAGCCCAGTTGTTTGCCAAAGCCGGTTTCGGACGATTTTGTTACAACAGCCGATTTTGCAGCTATGGTGCAAAAATGGCCCTATAACAAAGTCGGCCCCCAGGGACCCAAAACCGGCTCCCAACCCTGGCAGGCCACCGGGGAAATGCCCAGTGCCCGCTTCGGCCAGTCAGGCCCTGCCGGTGCTGAGCACCAGCAGTTTTTTAAAGGAGGCCTCGAAACGGGTCTCTATCAGTTTTGTGCCCTGGACTGCAGTCACAGCAGGCACATCGATGCGCGCTGCTCACACTACTCACTTCTCACTAGTGGAGAAGTTATGGCATGAATTCATACTAGGTGAGCGTTGTATGGGAAGGGAAATCCTTTAAAGCGAGTCAATTTCTCTCTGGATTGCCTTTCTCTTTTCAAGAATCAGGAGCAGCAACATTGTCGGGGTGTCACAAGGTCTTTCAGTGGAACCTTTTTTAATATTATTTACAAGCCATAGTTTCTGCTTATTTATCTTATACAACTAACAACTATTGGTAAAGCCAATAGTCCTGAATTGTTGTAGGCATGATGTTACTTATGCATCATATATCTGTATGCAATGACAGAAACAGCAAAATACAAGTCGAGTGGCACAGATTTGTAGCTTCTGTGTTATAAGCCATGCCCTTAATTACATTGACCACGCCTCCTTGAGCGACCCCCCAGTTTTTTCCTCCCACTTAAAGCCCTGGGAGCAAGGGAGCACAGTGAGAGTAGGGTACTCGTTTGAACAAGCAGGCCATGGTGTTTTGATGATGTCCTGGGGGTTTAAAGAGCTGCCAGTAAAAAGTATTTTTTGCATTTTGTGCTCCCCATGTGGAGGTGCATGTAAAGAACTAAATAGAGAGTGGATGTGGTGTAAAGGCGAGAACAGCCGAATTAGAAGCTGGGAACCGGGGTTGAGTGTCTGGGGAGGCTCAACATCCTGTGATTCAGGGCAAATCACTTAATCTCTCAGTGCCTAAAACTGAATGTGTCAGTCTGTAATGCAACTAGTGCTCAAAGAGGGTTGCACACATATTTGTAAGAATCAGGCCTTGTAAAGCACTCTAATATATTGTTTTCGTGTGGCCTGTTCTGCATTTATAGCCATGTCATTTGTCAAAAAAAGGACGGTCTGCCCTTCACTTTTAACCAAATCATTTAACAAAGCCCACAGAACACTTTCTAAGGGGAAATTGGTAAATGACAGATCCCTGGAAAATGCATTATAAAGGCTGCAATGCTTATAGTGCCATTATAGGCAACTTCCCCCACCCACAATGTATAAATAACTACACAAGACAACTTTTGTTATGAGAAAATATTACTGGAGGTTTATTCCATACAAAAGCATACAATATGGTAGGTTATCTTATGGGCGATCCAAGGGCAGGCAGCAGTACCAACCTATCTGCCCCGCCTGCCTGATGAGCCAGCACTGTGGATTACCCAGTCAGTGCTACACCTTTTGGCGATCCTCTCCCGGATCACGTAACACATTGGTCCCATATTACTCACGCCCTTTTCAGGGGGAGCGTAGCAGGGCAAACCCCTGGTTGGTCAGGCCCCCAACTGCCCAAAGGACTAACGGTGCTGCGAAGAGGTACCCTTACAGTACCCATCTGCTTCCAGATTGCCCTGCAACTCCGTCTGCAACACAAAAGAAAACATTAAAATGTTCTAATTCACCTGTCCACCAGCCTGCCCTCCGGGTAAGAGGTGAGGTGGGAGACGACGTGGCTGGTGGCAAAGAGGACGCCAGGAGGGGCGGGGAGGTAAATATATCCTCCCCCAACTCGGCGCACCAGATGTGACCCCCTTGGCGTGCCACGGCGAGCGGACTTCCAGCAGGAGCCCCAACCACTAGAGAGGGGTGGGTTAATGCCCCAATGGCACTGAAGGGCCGTCTTTTTGGGTGGCCTCCTGTGGGGGCCACGGGCAGCCGCAAAAACAACACTGAAGTGGTAAAAGCAGTCAACATTTTGATGATCCATTACTTATTCCTTTGAATAATCTGGGGGTGTATTGTGTTTTGAAGTAATTTATTGGTACAATGATTAGCTTGATCAATGAGGACACTGTTCCATGATAATGGTCACATGTATGTCACCCAAATTGGAAGGGGAGAGAAAGATTGAGGTAGAGGACAAATAAGAAGAGCGAAGTGGTGAGGGAAAAAGGAAAAGAGGCAGATGTATATCCCCAATTTCAAGGATCCAATCCCGAAGGGGAAGACTAAGTCTTGCCTCTTATTCGCCCTCACACATCCTGAATGATGTCACGCTTCATCATCAGGCTTTTTGTGCTCCTCGTCAGACCGGTGCTGCAATGTCTGACACGCCCCCGAAGGGTCTCTTTGACGGAGATCTTTTTAAAAGAGAAAAAGCTGTAAGGTGCGTGCAGGTGTGGGGGCGGGAAAGAAACAGGAAAGGATCCTGTGAAAGATAGTGGTGTGGTGCGTGCAAAGAGAGTTAAAACTACCTAAGGGCATCCGCTCTTGGATGATTTATTCTCGAGGTGTCCTTGGTAGGCTAAAAAACCAACAGGTTAGTGAGTTACCTGAGGGCTCAATGTGCAAGTATAACTAATCACAAGGTCGACATGTTTCACGTTGGGTAAGTCCTAATGACCTGTAGCGTTTCTTCAGGACCTAAAGCTAAGAGGTGTAAAAGTGCACGTCAGTGAGGAAAGAAAAAATAGAAGGGTTCTGTGATGGCAACCCTATCTGGAGGGTGAGGCCATCCGTGGTGTACCCAAGTATACAGTCCCTAGAGTAGTCATTGATCTAGCTATATTTGAGGAGCGCGGACAATGGACCTTAACAAGCTCCTGGTCCCCCCCTCTCTTTTTGATGATTCACAATGATTAGCTTGACATGACATTCAAGGATTTTGTGCCAGTTATGCGTCATTGAGTCCACCCGAAAGGCATGCGAAAAAATTAATTAAAGGGATATAAACAACTTTGCAATGCTTCTTTGAAAAATGGCAGCTCGATGTGGAGATAGTAGCACTCATTTGTTGTCTGAGAGGGTGTACAGCGATATTGTGAGGAATTGACGGGACATCTCATCCACAAACTTGAAAACACTTTGAATAACATTTGGTAGTTGTCCTTCTGGGACACTGAGAAATAAGAGCTTTGATTGAAGCATGAATGATTTGTGAAAGGAGCGCCTTTGTGTCGTAACAGCCAGAGCTGTCTACTTTAGAAATTGCTTCCAGTCTCTTCAGCTCAACATCCTTTTTTCTAGGCAAATCACTTAATCTCTCTATGCCTAAATATGAATGTGGCATGTAAAGCACTCCGATATCTTGGGATCAAGTTTATTATGCTGTACTAAAAAAAAAAAAAAAAAAAAATGGCTAACCAGCAAAGTAAACATGAGTTTTTTTTTAAAACTATTTTTTTATTGAAATCCGTATATCACATAAATTAGCATCTTAAAATTCATACCTCCAAATGTCAACATACATGCATCAAAATTCATCAATATAATCGGATTTGCAGGAATTAAAATATAACAAACATTTAAAAAGGAATTCATCGAACTCTTAAATCAGAAACAGTGAATCAAATACAATAGCTAAAAACACCTATTGCTCTATAATATCGTCAAATGCCCCCTAATCCCATCCATTTTAGACATATTCTCTGATGTTTACTTCTTAGAGCGTAAACCCTATAAGAATACGGAATTCAATTTAGGCATCCCCATAAAAAAACTCTGCCCAGATCTTGCCAAACTTCTTCAGCCCACCCGTTCCTAAGGCATATGCTTGTTCGCTTTTTTTGACCTGTTCCATTTTCCAGATCCATTCATATTTAGATGGCACTAAATCTGATTGCCACCTTTGAAGCAAAAGTTACCTGGCAACTGCCATGCCAATATAGAGAAGTTTAATCGTTTTATCAGGTAGGCGGCAGAGATCTGGGTCATAACCAAGAACTATGAGCAAAGCATCGGGCCACTAACTAATATACGTTCTGATGTCAAATTGTGGAAGATGTAAATCCAAAATTTCTGGACCCGGGGACACTGTGAAATTATGTGTGTCCAATTGGCAGATGGATGATTGTGGCACCGAAAACACTGCCCTGATTGATTTGGATACGCTATAACTATAAAGATCGAGGTTCTATACAGTAGCCATTTACTAAAGAAAAGCATCCTTTGCCAATAGACTAGGCTTTTCTGATTGCTAATCTGGACCAAGTCCAGATTGCTAAGAAACTTCTTTAAAGCATTATATGACCCTAGAAGGAGAAAATTGCTATTGGTTAAGCAAGATATTTCCTCAATATTCAACCACCTGTCATTCCACGGAAAATCCGAGAGTTTCGAAAACCCTGCCTTAATCCAAATTTGAATGATGGTGGATGAATCTTTAATTCCTGCAGAGGAAAAAAGACCTGCTATGGGAGTGGAACTATTAATTACTGGGATAGAATATTTTTTATAAAAAGCCTGTCGTTTAAAGTAAAACCAATGTAGAGACTTATACCGTACTAACTTAGGAGATCTGAAAATTGATAGTGGGCAATGGATCTGATTCTCTTTACAAATTAAGTTCATAAACATTTTTACAAAAAAACCCGAATGTGAATCCTGCTTAATTCTAGACAAATATTGTGCAAAATATGCGTAATAATAATCCTTCAAATTGGGAAGAGCTAACCCACCGATTGCCCGCTCCTCATATAAAGTGCTAAGTGCAATGCGGGCATCCTTTTTGCCCCAAGGAAATGATGTAAACATGGACTCTAGTTTCTTAAAAAATAATTAATTAAAGCACAGGGAATAGCTGAAAAGAGAAAGTTAAAAAGTCGCAGCACTGACATTTTGATCAGTGCCACCCTGCCTAAAATGGATAATGGAAGAGGATGCCGACGGGTAAGCAAATCTTGGACTTTTTGAAGTAGTGAAACATAATTTAACTCATATAATTCCGAGACTAAGGGTGAGAAATACACCCCTAAATACCTCTTCGGATTTGCGTTCAAACATGAGATAATATCGGGGTTTAAATCCCTAGATGTCCCACCACCGCAAAATAAGACTTCAGCTTTTTTTGTGTTATTTTTATACCTTCCGAAAGTCTCATACCATGCAAACACCTGGAAGGCCGCTGCCTGCACATCCTTCTCTAGTTTTATGATCAGCATAATGTCGTCTGCGTATAATTTAATTTTGTCCAAATTTGGAAGTGGGAGGCAAATATCCCTGTTGTTCTTAATGGCTATCGCAAGCTGTTCAATAAAAAAGGAAAATAAAACTGGGGAAAGCGGACATCCCTGTCTAGTTCTTCTTTTTACTTTTACTTGTCCGGCACTGGCTGCATTAATAATAATATTAGCCTCAGCATTCAAATATAGTTTTTCGACAAACCCCGTAAATTTAGAGGGGATGCAAAATTTAACCAGGATACAAAATAAAGATTCCCAAATCACCAAATCAAAAGCCTTTTTGGTGTCTAAAAGCAGCACCAAGGCTGGTATCTTCTGGGTATCGAAATAGTCAAGTGCCTCCACCAAAAAGTGTGTGTTCGTGCCAAGCTGCCTTCCAGCAATAAAATCACTCTGATCCTGATGGATTAAATAAGAGGCGATACCATTAAAACGATTTGCTAAAAGTTTAGTAATTATTTTGTAATCAGAGTTTAAGAGCGTGATGGGATGATATGAATTGGGCTCTTCGCTGTTTTGACCTTTTTTTTTAAACTGACTACACTTCCTTCTCGAAATGACGAAGGGATGGCCCACCTTCAAAGATTTAGTTTATAACTAATAGTAAAGAATCCCCAATTACCCCAAAGAATGTTTTAAAAAATTCCCCTGGTAAAGCATCAGTGCCACAGGCTTTGCCATTTGGAAGATTTTTGATCACCTCCTCATACTCATCTTTTGTAAAAGGCTTCATCATATGCCCTTTATCTTCCTCAGATAGGCTTAGTATTTTGTGTTCCCGCAAGAAATCTTCCAATGCTCAGATGTCAATTGATGATTTCTGGCCATAGATCTTCCTATAATGCTGGGCCATTATCCCTCCTATTTCTTCCGAATCCTCCATATGAACGATGGAGGCAGGGCATCTCAGAGCCAATATTTGCTTACTGTCCGTTCCCTCGCCTGCCAAGCTAAAAATCTCCCGGTATAATTGCTTTCTTCATAGGTCTTTTGCCTAACCTGCTGGAAAAGGGTGTTGCTTTTGGCATTATATGCTTCAGTCACGTCACGCTTAGCCTGAACCCACTGGCGTTTATTCAGGGCCGAGGGATTAGAGAGTAACCAATCAAAAGATTCTTGCACTTTTTGCTCTACAAACTGTTTTTCACCCTTCCTATTTTTTTAAATTTGCTGCATCTGTACCTATAGCTAGACCTCGAAAAAAGGCTTTGAATGAATCCCATACCACATGGGATGGGGCGGAGCCAAGATTAGGCTCGAAAAAGTCCGAAATTTGTGATTTACTGGAAGATACCCAGTCCTCTTCCAGCAAATATTGACGATTTAACGTCCACCTTTTATTGACTACCCTACCTTTACCTAATGCTAACTCCAAAACTACCAATACATGGTCAGAGAATCCGTTTTGAAAACATTTCTGCCTAAAAAAAACACAAATTCCTGGAAATAAGAAAAAAGTAAATGCGTGAAAAAGTATGGAATCTCCCTGAAATACATGAGTGATGTGAGATCCTTCGTGGGAGCAAGCCAATGGTAAGTAAAGTGAGGAGGGAGTCACATGGGAGTCAGCCAATGGTGCATATAGGTAAGTAAGGGGCAAAGCATCTTTTCAGATTTATTTCAAAATACAAAAGATTTTTCAAGCAGGCGAAGTCTAAAAATCTGCAATGCCCGTATAGGAGCATATTGCAACACAAAAAACATTTCACAGTTATAAAGTTGAGCCTGTAGGCTATGTCGAATCATTCGCTGTGTAAAATGAGAAGCCTACTGCCTTTGCCACCACAATACTCAATAAAGCAAGCATGCTCAGTTTAATTAGAACATAAACATTATCACATAATCTCTGCTTAGAGGCCCATCTAAGAAGTTACCGGGCCCAAAGTGTACATTAAAATGAGCATTAACTCTCGTCCTGGAGCCAACACGCATTTACTGTGGCTGGACCTAAAAAGGGATATATGTATTAAACATTTTCCCTTTGCGTTTGGCAGTGAGTTGACAATTTAAACACCATTGCTAGTGCATTTGTCAACTAGTTCAAAATGTAAAGCGTTTACAACAGTGTTTGTCACTGAGCTCATAATGTAACGCCCATTCCTACTGCAATTTTCTGAGAATTTGTAACATTAAACACTTCCTATTACATTTGTTTATGATCACAAGGTATACATCCTTTCCATTGCATTTGTCAGATAATTCACAACATAATCCCCTTGATATTGTATTTTTAAGAGAGATCACTACGTAAAGCCACTTTATATGATTTAAGCAGTTAATTATAAAACCCCTTTCTATAATGTTTTTCAATGTACTCACAACATGAAACTCTTCCCTACTCTATTGGGTACAGAGTCACACCACTTAAATCATCTTCCTAATGTATTTGAGCAAAGATCTGCATTAGCAATGCCACTATCAGTTATGGGCGACTACTTCTTAGGTTGACTAAGAACTATTTTTCAATCGAATCATTGAAGACAAGAATAACATCATGTGGGTGAAACCCCGGCCCTTCTTTTAGCACTGCTTCTTACAGTTCTCTTTCAGGTGATCATATAAGCCCTGGTGGAGACCTGGGCTGTCAAGAAAAGACTGCAAAGCAACATAATTCCAAAAATCAGTCTGTGAGATGGGATATCCCAACAATCGCATAGTAAGGTAGACTGTGGTAATCAATCTAGGAAAATGCTTATCTAAAGGCTTTAACACATAGTAAATATAATCCACCCATACAGGACTATTAGCTTTAACAAATGATTTCACAATAAATAATTCAGGTCTCTTGCCTTTATCATACCTTTCATAATGACATATCAGGCCTATGACATCTCTTGTCCCAAGGAACCAAACAGACCTGTAATCTTGACCAATGGCTTGTCATCATAATCAACTAAGTCACCCTCATTGAGCATATTGTGTGCAACACTAGGGCCCCGATTCACAAAAGTAAACTGAGACAAAAGTCTATCTTTATGGCTTTTGTTATTCGCAAAGGGCATTTACGAGTAGTAAATGACCTTTGTGAATACCAAAAGATGTACTTTAAGACTTTTGGTATTCACAAAGGGCATTTATGAGTAGTAAATGCCCTTTGTGAATACCAAAAGATGTACTTTAAGACTTTTGGTATTCACAAAGGGCATTTATGAGTAGTAAATGCCCTTTGTGAATACTGAATGTCACAAAGTTAGACTTTTGTCTCATTTTACCTTTGTGAATCGGGCCTTAGATCTTTTTCCAGTGAGAGCATAACAGATCAGCCCAGGTAAATTCATTAGGAAGAAAGTCAACACGGTAATCACTGCACTATCAAGTCAGACTTAAAAAGGATAATTTACTTGTCCTAATTGTTGTGCAAACTACTGGGGACGTGAAATAATTTTTTCCCACTTATTTTATGAATTTTAAAAAGTACTCCTGTAAAAGAACAATTTTCCCTAATTATACCTTACTTCTAGGAATTGTGATGCTTCTGAAGTCAAGCTTTAAAGAAAGCAAGTTGATTTTTGTTGGCTATGGAATGCCTCCAACCCAAATATGAGAGATGGCATACACTACTCAAAGATCGGAAAACCACTCAAAATTGAAGGCTTCATTCACACTTGCTTACAATTTAACTCTGGTATCGAAGGGTTCACAAATGGTTCTGCCTGATTGATAACATTCTACTACGTACCCTAACTTGACTTAAGTAACTAAGAAGAGACACTTAGCAGTCCAAAACGGCTTCACCTAAGTGAGTTCTGAAGTAGTACTGGTTTTGGCATTCAGAAGCTAAATTCACAAATCTGCCTCTTCTACACCTCTATGTTGAGACACCAGGCACCTTATCATTATGGTCCATGCTTAGAAATAAGCTGAGCATCTCCTTTTAAGCGTCTGCAGCGCATGAATTCATTTAAACCACTATCTCTCGGAGTTGGAGCTTGATTTTCAGACAGTCCAGCTCAGAAACTGTGAGCACGATTTGCTTTTTCCTGTTTCTGAGCTGTGTCATCTAAAATAATGTTCTAACTTAGAGAAATATGGGGTTACATGAATTTACTTTACACACTGCAGGAGCATAAAACTATATGGGGCGGGTTTAAGTAGTGACCTGGGAGGAATAGTGAAACCTTCCAAAAACACGTGCACTCTGCACTGATAAAAAGAGTGCGCAAACTGAAAGGGAAATACAGTAAAGCTAAAGGATGCCCATAATAAGTTGAAGAAAGAAGTGGTAAATAGAAACAAACAAGATGGTAGGTTCTCTGTCACCATTAAGAGATGGCAGTGGAAGTGCATTCCCTCAGACAGCAACAGGGGGGTTTGGGATGGTCAAGCAGAGATCTGGGAGGGGTGGTGGACCCTTCCAAAAACACGGGCACTCTCCAGCGATAAAAAAGTGTGCAAACTGAAAGGGAAATACAATAAAGCATTAGGCGAATACTCCAGTTGCGACCATCACAATAAAGAGGTGGTGGGGCAGGTGGATGAGCGTGTGGGGGCGGGGGGGGGGGGTTATAATGAATAATTTAAAGTAAAAACTTTCCTGGAGCAGCCTCCCATGTCTCGCTCAGTCTCTGTACTTCCTGGTCCCAGCAAGCACTGGGGGCACGTCTTGTACTCCTCGCAATTGGCCTAAACAGACAGGATAGACACCCTGCTCCGACCAGGGAGTCTTTGGGGTTACCCTAGCCCAGCTGCTCAATGCAGCTGGGCTGGAGAAACCTAAGTGTGCATGTGTGTTTGGTCGGCCTGAGACGGCCGTCAAAAGCACATATGCGGAGGAGGTGGGCGTTTCTGGCTCCGCCTTGCACTGGTTTCGATCCTTCCTTACGGATAGGTCATTCCAGGTGGCGATCCCGCCCGGTAAGTCGTCATCCTACCCGTTAGACCAGGGAGTCCCACAGGGGTCTTCACTGAGTCCCACCCTTTTCAATCTGTATGTGAGACCGTTGGCTGCGGTCGTCAAGCGGTGGGGCCTGACCATGGTCTCTTACGCAGATGACACGCAGCTGGCGGTCACACTGAGTGGGGACTCAGACCTGGAGGCTCCCAGGTTCTGTGATGGTCTGCGGGAAGTGGCTAACTGGATGAACTCCAACTGTCTCCAGTTAAACACCAAGAAGACGGAGATTATGATGTTTGGTAAACAGGTGGCTTTGTGGGGTGACAAATGGTGGCCTTCGGAGTTGGGTGTGACTCCCCTCCCAGCGGCAGAGATAAAAAACTTGGGGGTGTAGCTTGATCCTTCTCTGAGTTTCATCTGTCATACCAAGAAGGTGGCGGCTTCTTGCTATGGCATCATCAGAGGACTTCGACCCATCCTCAAATTCTTTGATGCACCCACAAGACAGCTGGTGGTCAAAGCATCAGTGCTGTCCAGGCTGGACTATGCCAGCTCCCTACTGGCGGGGGTTAACCAGTCAGAATTTCTGCGGGTCCAGCGGGTTCAAAACGCTGCGGCCCGACTGGTGACAGGTCTGCCTAGGCGGTGCTCGGTGTCCAATGCCCTGCGCTCTCTCCACTGGCTCCCTGTGCAGCAGAGGATTAGATTAAAGGTTCTCTGCCGTGCATTTAAAATCCTCAAGGGTACTTCCCCACAAATCTTGGAGAAACTGCTGATCCCCTATGTCCCCTCTCGCACTCTTAGATCGCTAGGCCAGAACTTAGCAGTGGTCCCACGTTTTAAGTTGAGCAGAATTGGTGGACGCTCCTTTTGAGTCCTGGCAGCGAGCTGGTGGAATTCTCTTCCTCCACAAATCCGGGCCATCGATGATCTCCTTCAGTTTAGACGGGCTATCAAGACCTTTTTATTTGTTTAGCTCATCTGTTGTGTCTCTTCTCCTTTCTGCCCGCTTTTAATGCTGTGTTGTGTTTACCTTCTCAAAGCGCCAGGACGCCCCTTTGCTGGGGCAGCTGTGCTCGGTACAAATAAAAATAACATAACATAACATAACATAACATAACATGCACACTAGAGTGTGAGTCGCACTCCTCCTCCCAATGCCCCTCCCATCGTAAGCTGGCTCAGAGGCGCAAAATGGAAAATAAAATTATGACATTGCTTTATTTGTCTCTGAGCAAGCCAGTGAGGTGAGGCTGCTACACCATTGCAAAGGACTTGCTGCTGCAATACTTCAGTGGAGGAACAAGACATGAGAAGGCGGGACATATAACTCAAAGACACCACATGGAAGCACGCGTTTGCGAGTGATGCTCTCCTTAAGCAATCAGCAGCGAGGGGTGAAATTAAAGCCCACACAATGAATATAGTATGTTTTGAAGACAGCTTTTGAGTGCTGCCTAGGCTCGACGTAAACAGGCACTCCGCACTGTGCTGAGCTAACACAGCTTGCCATGGGTGGGCCCCAGGAGGATATCGAATTATGCAAAAAAATAGTTACCACACATCAAACTTATTAAGTGAGATTAATAATTGGCAAATCACTGCCATAATGAGCGGTGCAGTGCCACAGTGTCTTATGGGTGCACTGCCATGCAGCCATAAAATGAATATTAAAACAAATATACATAAGATTATAAACCACACAGAAAATTACTGATTGCAATTCAACACTTTGGCTGATTTTGAAAACGCATGAAATGCTGTTGGTGTTAACGGTAGCTGACGTCTCAATTAGTACATTCACGGTTCATTAATTCCAACAGGTCCTGAAAGAAGTTTCAGATCAATAAAGAAAATAGAAATACCTACAGTCAGATGTTTGCAGCGAATCGTTGTTACAGACATGTAAGCAGCCACTAATGCTCTATTTACAGCCACTGGAAAAACACATTTGATTAGTTTACATAAGGAACGGGAGTTGTCGGCTTCTGGGGAGCGTGTTATGCGGACTTGATTGATACCGCTGTAGGTAGCACCGAGAGCCTCCCACTGAATATTTCTCAGAGACTGAACATTTTCCATACAAGACGTGAAATACATTACTTATTTCTCCCCTTCAGCCAGAATGGAAGAATAGTGCTGATTGTAATCATCAAATATGCATCATTGCATTATGTTTGCAATGACAGGCAGGGAGGCAAAATAATGAGTTGTTATTAGCATGAATACATACAAGCCCTTCCAATTGCAGTCACATCCGTGTACCTGAGACGCAATGCACTAAAATATAGCACTGCACTGACTATTATTGGAAATCATAGGAAATGGGGAAAGCAGTGAAAGGTAATCACTTTTACAGAATGGATATGAAGAATTCTTTTTTAATTTCTACTAATAAATGAATAGTTAAACAGAGCAGCACTTTGTCAATTAATGAAAACGATGCTTAGGTAAGTTATTTTTATAAAGCAAAAGTGTATTTGGAGAGCTTGGAAAAGTAATTGCCACATTGTCTGTAATTCTTGTCACAGTTCTTACAAGCTCAAGTCTTGATCATGAGACAGATACACCTCTATCGCACAACTGAAAAGAAGGCTATTCTCCTATTCACCTTGTAAACATTGCGTTTCTTCCTTTTTCATTATTAACCAAGCCTCACACCTTCACCCATAAGACACCGTAGCACGAAGGTCTCTCCTGTTTCTTTGTTCTCCATCTGCTGGCAGTGATCGATGTTTTTAACCACTTCTGGTTTACTTTGCTTTACCCTGATGTTTAATTGTTTTGGATAGTTGCTGGATTTTAGTCAGAATTCTCAGGAGCTATAGGGAAAGAGGTGGGCAGGAAGGGTGTGGTTGGTTCACAGACAAATTATTGAAACCACAAATATCGTGGGGCATAAATATCAAGTCAAAAATATCTAACACAAAATATAATTTTCCTATACATAGGGCCCGATTCCGATCCTGTCCGGTAGCCCTCCGTATGGCTCGGATCCGGAGGGCTTTGTGGAAAAAACGAGGTGCGGGCGTCCGAGCGAGCGAGTACGATGTGTCCTTAAGCATACGGACTCTATTCGCTTGGACTTCCATTGAAGTCTATGGTAGCCTGTGTACAGACGCGTACACAGGCGCCAATTGCAGAAAATGGGTGGGTTGGGAAAAGCGTACACCCTGTGGTGGTCACCCCATGGTGCCCGCCACACTGTGCATGCTTGGATCGGGGGTGCCCATAGGTCCCCCTGTGACCGATTCAGAGGGCCTCGGGTGAAGGGGGGCCTGCTACAGCCCCAGAAGTACAGATCCCAGAACTTTTATGAGTTGGAGGCTCCGACTCGATCCAGCTGATCGGCGCGTGCATTGTACTTGGCCGCTCGGAAATTGGACCCATTGCGCTGCACAAGTCGACCATATTGGAGTCGTCCAGAGGCCTTCGCTGATGGGTACGAGTCGCTCAGAGCTCGAGGCGATATTCACATCGTACTTTCTCGCACATACAGCGGTACCAGTCGCTCAAAAACAGAGGCTACGAATCAGACTTGCTCGCTAGGGATCCCATTCGGAGCCCTTCCAAGCGAGATCCGGTCTATAATTCAAAATTATTGATGGATCCACGTTGCTTTTTTTAATAGGTACAATATGTGCCAATTTCTATGCTGAAGGAATTTTTTCAGTGTCTCTGATAAGCTGAATTGCGATCTTACTTCAGGGGCAATCTGGCCAGTCCAAAAGGGCTATAAGCTTGTGCGGACAAGGGTCAGTTGGGGAACAAGATTTTGCTCTTTCAAGTGCATGCTAAATTTGTTCGAGTGTAAAAGTTTGAAAATTATCTAGTCTGTAGTGCCTGGAATTAGGAAAGGGCCTGTCAAAAAATTCAGCAATGGATTTTGATAGATTAAATTGATCTTATGTTCAAAGTAATCAGCAAGAGAATCGCATAATTCCTGCATAGCTAGGAGTGGCTATGTACAGGCAGGGAGATGGGTAAATTCCTTATGGGTGCTAAACAATTCTTTTGAGGAAACACCCACCTGATTAATTTGCTTGCTAATATACAATTTGTGAACCTTTTTGATATTTTGGTAATATACAGAAAGTGCCAACTTGAAAGCAACTTTATCAAGTAAATTATGATTCTAATAGGTTTACTAAATAAAAAATTGAGATTTTATTAAAGACTTTGGGGCAGATTTATGAGGCCCTTGCGCCACGTTTAGCCGCAGTTGCGTCACGCAAGGCGGCGTAAACGTGGCGCATCCCTGCAAACAATTTACAACGTGACGCATCTAGGCAGATGCGTCACGTTGTAAAGCCCTGCGCCGCTTGTGGGCGTTCCGGCGCAGGGTGGGCGTTCCGGGGCAGGTGCGCCTCGCAAAAGTGGCTGAGTGAAATCTATGAGATTTCACTCAGTCACTTTTAAGCCAATGCTGCGTCAAAAGCCTGCGCCTGCTTGAAGCAGGCGTAGGTCTTGACGCAGCATTGTTTAAATGGGGCACCCCCGAGCCTTGCTGGAGCTGCGTCGCAACTCCAGCAATGCGCCAGATTTCCGGCACAGATGCGTGACGCATCTGTGCCGTTTTTGCACCATGGTGCGCCGCATTATAAATGCGGCGCACCATGGCTGGCGGAGCTGTGGCGCACTGTGGCGCATGTTAACTGGCGCATCCCTATGAGGCTAGCATTATGCATCAACCTTTCATTGGCCCACTTCTGAGCAGCACCATGGAAAGCTCTCATAGAATCCAAAAACATCACAATCACCAAAAGAATCTTCTAATCCATAAATAGCATGCAACCTCCATCTTCCTCCTCTTTTCGTTTGCAATTCTTCAATCCTTCAATCATCTTAAAATTCAAAACTATCCTCTTCTCATTCTCTACAGAAACATATAAACAAATCAAATATGTAAATGCATTTCCTCTCAATCATACCCAAATGTTTAGAATTAAACATCTCAAACTTTTTCCATTGTTTATCCAAAATTACCACACCCCAAGGGTCGGGTGGGTGGGATAACGCTAGTCTTTAATAAAATCTCAATTCTTTATTCAGTAAACCTATTAGAATCGCAATTTTATGTCAAGACAGGAGGCTAGCATTATGCATGTTCAAAACTTTTTAAAACACATTTTGAAACATGATCTATTAACTTGAAATAGAATCTCCTGAACGTTGTAGCAGAAGACCAATCTGCTGCTTTCATAATATCATCTAGCCTTAAACCTAGCATACTCAACTTACTTACCATAGCTCCTCTCACTGAATGTGCTTTAACTTTGACACATCCACACCTGCATCCTTCATAGTAGACTTCACCATCTTGCAATTGTCGCACACGAAACTGCTTTATATGGTTTCACATATGAGAACAGTGCCATTGTTTCAAAACCGGTTTACCACTGGGTTGTCTCAAATCAGACTTTTCCTGATTAGAAATTTTGAAACATATCAGAGTGTGACCAGTCCAAGTAAGGGCAAAGGGTGGCTCACAGTATAATGCATTAGTGTTTGTAAAAAGCAAATCCAATTTGTGGCCAGCCGAATGTGGGGGCCCTAAAACTTTCTGATGGTGGCCCAAAGTTCCCAAATCAGCCAGTAGCTGGGACGTATCTGTGTTCGAGGGGTCATCCAATTGATAGCTAAAATCTCTCAATAGTAAAACAATTTGGGCAGATTACACATTGGTGGCAATGATCTCAATAAGGTCTTGACTATAATCTTTTCTGAGACCCAAGGGGGGGGCGCCGATAGAGCAGGGCACCGTTGCAATGATTTTTTGGGGAAAATTCTATTTTAAAAATACACATTTCTACCCAGTCCATATGTAGGGATTCAATAAGACAGACTCTAATAGAATCTCTAAAGAGAATAGCAATGTCCTCTCCTGTCCTCTCAACTCTATCAATTCATATAATTTGATAGTTATATGGGAGAGCCTGCGTAATAGCAGGTATAAAGCTGGAGCTTAGCCATGTTTTCATTAAAAACACAACATCAGGCATGAGACATTCAAGGGCATGCTCATGTAGAGATCATACATTACATAAAACACTCTTAATACCAAATGTGGGATTCAAGGATTGAGGAGACTGAATTGGGATGCATGAAGGATTTGGGGAACTGCCAGGTGCCATATCTCCTGGTCTTATGTCGCTCGAAGTGTTGAGCTTGTAACTAAATTCACATTTGGGGCAGCTCATGTGACCCTCTAACAGCTGTGGAAAACATTTTGAGCCGTCTTGATTCAGCAATAGTGGAAGCCTATAACTCTCACCTATTTTAAAAAGTGTCATAAAAGAATAGGTAATAATAGGAGAGCTAACCTTAGAAGTGAAAGGAGCAGGGGTTCTAGCAACAGTTGGGTGTGCACTGGTGCATACAGGCTTGCTTTGGCTTGCCTTTGGTGCACTGGCTGATTGTCCACCCGGTCATTTGATCATATTTCAGGAGGTGCAGCTAACTAGACCACCACCTCCCTAATGGCGGCGTGGAAAAGGAAGTACACACAATTGCTGCTAGCTTTTTCGGCTCAACCTGGATGACCTAAAACTACATGACCCACAATGCAGTATATTGGGCCACCAAATGAACACTGCCTGATTTGTTAATAGATCTGAAACTACTTCCCCCAGAATTCCAGAAAAAAACATATTAGCATAAGCCTTGAGGCAATATGTTTGCCGTTTTTAAGATGCAATCAAACCACATGGTTTACCGAGGTAAGCTTAACACGAAAAACGAAATAAAACATTGCCAAGAAAGCGTAGGCCAGGATAGATAACCGCTTTTTCGAACTCTATTTCAGAAAGCGCAAGCGAAACACCGCAAGCGCGTGGAAAAAGAGTGGTGATCACCGCGAACTCTGAAAATAGAGGTATGCATTCGAACCATTGAAAACCGCTGATAGAAATACAATGTTGCAAAGGAACAAGCAATAAACAGGCTATGTAGAAAACAACTGCGGTCACTGAATAATCCAACGACATGAGCGGCCCTGCTTAAGAATGCTACAAACACAGGTACATAAATACGCAAAACTATTGTAATAGAGAGAACTGCGCTATGTAAAGTTCATTACAACATAAGGTAACACAATAAACCCACATGTTTTTAAGACGTGGTGCATACAACTTGCCGCGAAAAGCAGTAAAAAGATAAGGAAGAAGACTAAAAGGTATGAAACAGCAAGAAGACATGAAAGTCCTTTTAAATAAGCATTGCTAATCGATATTCTTGACAACTTATTTTGCTTTCCAACAGGAAAAAAAAACCAAACAAGAGACAGCTCATCTTGCGGTCGCTCAAAACTCGATGGGAAGACAATTATCGCTTCTCAGGTATAATTACCAAATGAGATAACTAAAGAAAGGAGCCCTCAAAATAGAATTTTAATTGTTGTGTTGCACATCCAATACAGAAAATATCAATGTTGCCACAATTTAAAAGCCCTGACAAGAATCCTGAAACTCAACACCCAGGCTTCGAAACGGGTCGGCACATGATCAAAGCATAGAGGAATGAAGAATTGAATTTCAACCTGTGAAATAAGGAATAATTTCCCTTCCAGAATGACTTAATTTGAGCAAAAACGAATTTTTCCCTGTGTATCCACAGACACCTGTTAAAAAGTCTAGGATCATCAATCCAGTTAGTTCATCAACACTGGTTGAAAAATATGCATGTATTGGATGTATTTTTATTCTGTTTTATTTAATTGTCTAATGTGATGTAATATGTACGGTATGTTTTATTATTAATGTTTATCTAGAATGTTTTGTAAATTGGTTATAACACAGATATGACCAGACGCTTGTCTTTTTCATGCTGAAATGAACTAATGAAAAACAAGAAAAACTGAAAAAGTAAAAAGGTATAAATAAAATACGGGTACAAACAAAAAGTAATGCATTTGTCCATAAAGCGAAATTGTGAATGCTTATGAAGAAAGTGAGTTAAAGGCTTATTCCCCCTTTTGAAAACGATAAAACGGTCCTGCCTAAATCTCGTCCTTTTGAGCCTAACTCCCCTTTTATCTAAACTTTTTTAGAAAGATGGCATTTTCTTACTTTAACCATCCTGTGCCTTTGCCTGTTTCTGAATACACATCCGATTCAGGATGATGGCTGGGCTTGGTGCATTCCCTCTAGACAGTCACACAAAGGGAGCTGGTGTGTGACATTTGCATCCTGATGGCTCATCACCAGGCTAATGGGTTTCCTAAGGTAGATTGGGAGGGAAGAGCTGACATGTGCACCTGAATAGGGCTGTGCCTGTCGCCACACATAGCTGCTTACCCCACTGTAGTGTGTCTGGAGTCAGGGCAGGAAAGGCAGGGATCTTGTGATATTCAAAGGCCTCTTTGATGTCTCCCCCACTTCAAAGGCACATTTGGGTATAGGTATTGGACCCCTGGCACTACTAGAACAGAACTCTACTAGAACCAAGGACATCCTGCCTGCAAGAAGAGCAGTTGTGCTGTTGGAGGATCTGTCACTTTGCTACTTGCTCTGCTGTACTGAGCTGCTGCCTCATGAGCCCAATGAGGAACTGCTTCCTTGCAGCTTGCACTGTTGTGTTAGACCCCATTTCTAACAGCAACCAACCTTCATTAGTGCAAGTTGCAAGCTTCTGAGCAAGCATTGGGCCTAAGCACTTTTTCATGTACAACTTAAGCACTGCTCTAGACAAATAGTCAGTGAATGATTTCCTGGGGTAGCTGGGGAAGGTATGATTTTACAAACAGTCGCGCTATCCATGCATGGAAGCGTCCCTTTGGTGCACTGCCGGATTCCAAATGGAAATCAAAATTCAATCATTTATTTTAATAAATGATTCAATTTTGAATTCCATTTGGAATACGGCAGTGCACCAAAGGGATGCTTCCATCCGTGGATAGCGTGACTGTTTGTAATGATTAACACACGTCGATTATCAGAGGATGATACCTTACTGCATGCCAACAATTTCACTTCAATTTATGCAACAATATCTCAGTGAAGAGGGAGAAAACCCACGGTGTGCTTGATCCTTACACACTAACAAAGGTATGATTTTGCCATGCAACAGAATAGGACATCCGTTCCAAAGAAGCAAATCAAACAATAAAAGAACTAGTCCATCTGGTCTCACTTTATGGCAGAATGGGAGTGAGTTTGGTGAGACTGTGAGACATAATGGCAGAATGCCTGGTCAGTCTGCGAGGCAGATGGCAGAACTGGTACAGGAAATGAGCTTAATGGCAGGAGTTATTTTCCTGCTCCAGACCTTTCATCTGCCTCACTGTCATAGAGAGTGTAGATACTTAATCACAGATGCAAAGAGAAGGATGGTGGCCCCTTTCATATTGTCCTACAGGTAGCACATTCCTGGTCTTTATCGCCGCAGGGCCATATCACAACGAGGGTCCCTGGGGTGTAATGAGTATGTGAACCCATTTTTGTGTCCCTGGGTCCCTGCAGTATTACGAAAGATTGTGCAGACTCTTGTGCACCCTTTTCTGTAAAATAGATGGCACCGGTGTCTGTAGCTCCCCAGCGCTATCTTCTTAGTACAAGAGATACATTAACATTACAGAAGTTTATAATAAAGTAATCTGAAATGCCTCTGAATTTATGAAATCAAAATTCATCATTAAATCAAACACCATGTAGTCATAACTGCTTATAACATTTCTCTTTACATTGTGTTCTTAAGTTTAAAAAAATATATTTTTGGGAAAGCCATTGTGTTTATACATTAGCCCTCATGTGTGTCACTGTAATATACTCCTTAAGTAGGATAACTACACATAATACCCTAAGTAGGGTGGCATGGTTAAAATACTAGGTTGAAAAAAATCGAAAATATGCAGACATTCACCATGTGTTGTATGAATGTGTGATGTTACAACGCGATCAAAATGATCGCGGAATGTAACATTGCATTTTTTACAGTGCAGGTCGTAACAACGACTTGCACTGGAGGGAGCTGGACTTAGGAGTAGTAGGATTTACTATTCCAACACCAATCTACGTACAGTAGGGAAGGTGTTGGAATAGTAAATCTTATTAATTCTTAGGGTATATCGCCCTCCAGTGGAAGTCGATGTAACGCTTCCGTTGTAATGCCAGCGTTCTAAATGCATCGCGGTATAATCACTGCGATGTAAAGACTGTTTCCCGTGTTTTACTTGTTACATTCTTCATACATTCCTCAGTAGGGTAAATAACATCTCCTTATTTATACCTTAAGTAGGGCTTACCATGGCTAGCATATGTACCAGAAAAAGAGGGTATTAAAAATGGTTTTAAAAGAAACACAAGAGAAATGTGAAATAAATTATTATTTAAACAGGCTCACTTTCCTAAAAGAGAGATAAAAATGGAGGTAGAGGAAATTGTGCAGCTCGTCTTTCATATTCAATCCTTATTGATTTCTACTGCCAAATTCCAGTATATATCTTGTTTCAAGTTGGCGTAATGTTTTCCTCTGTTGTCACCTCTTTTACTCTTAGGATCATGGTCAACCACAAAGCATTGGAGTTTGTCAACCTATCCTTTGTGCATCGAATCGAAGTGTCGCACCACCAGAAATATGTTAACCAGATTCTTAATTGAGTAAACATGTTGTAGAATTTGCTTGTGCATTGAGTGCCGCGTACTGCCTACATATACTAGGCTGCAGGGGCATATGAGTATGTAGACTGCAAAATCTCTCTTGCAGCAAAAAACTCCCGTAATTTTGCAAGGTTTTCTATGAAAGGGTGTGATATATTCAGTTTTGTTAATGCCATTTTGGCAAGATTACATTTAAGTTTAGTCAAAGGGAAATCCCTGGGTGCACACTAAAGCAGGTGCGTGTTATGTTGCTGTATGGGTTCTAACCAATCATAAAAACATTACTTCTAGGTACATTAAGGGGAAAATTTATATATGGAAATGGAACATTAGAAATGGATTTCCACACTAAAAGTGAACGTTCACAATCTTTTTAATATTTTAATAAAAGTAAAAACCTCTTATCGCAATTTTAATTCATTTCTCTGTGATAAGAGGTTTTTACTTTTATAAAAATATTAAAAAGATTGTGAACGTTCACTTTTAGTGTGGAAATCCATTTCTAATGTTTCATTTCCATATATAAATTTTCCATATAATGTACCTAGAAGGTATGTTTGTACGATTGGTTAGAACCCATACAGCAACATAACATGCACCTGCTTTAGTGTACACCCAGGGATTTCCCTTTGACTAAGCTGTCACTGTACCCTGTTCCCTGGTGATAGTGGGGTACCCTCTCCTGTGTTTACTAAGATTACATTTAATGCAGATTCAGAAACCCTTGCTCTTACTGAGTCAGGTTCCTTTGTCAGTTTTTACAGGGGTGGTGTTTACCAACATGTCCCTCGTTGATTTACTCTTTCTATATTTATGACTACCACCCTCGTTGACACCTTGTCACCTATTACAGGATCACTTCTCATAAGATGCCAATGCTTAGACAATATTTTCTTGATGTGTTGCCACTCTGAACGAAAATGTGTGATAAACCTTTTCTCATTAGAAGAATTTGCCCTTTTCTTTCTTCTGCTTCTATCAAAGACAAGTTCCTCTCTTTTTAAATTGTGTGTTTGTTTTTTTATCCATTTTTAGAGTGGTTTCTGAATAGCCTCATTGTTTAAAACAAGCCTCTAGCTCTTTCTGTGCTTTTCAATTTTCTTCTTCCTCACTACAGTTTCTTTTAATACATAGAACTTCCCCATAAGGAATGCTTCTTTTAAGGCTTGGGAGATGAAAACTAGTTGAGATAAGTATCACATTACCTGCTGTAGACTTATGAAAGATCTTACTTTGTATCCTTCCATCTTTCACATATATGGTCAGGTCTAGAAAATCGACCTCTCTCCTACTTATGGTGCTTGTAACTCTAATGTTTAAATCATTCGAGTTCAGGTCATTCACAATGCCCATACCGCTCTCAGCTGTGCCTCTCAAAATAATAAACAAATCACCTATAACCGCAGCCATAAGATGACATTCTCAGACCATTGTTTCTCAAATTTATGATGGAGCACCTGTTTCTCTCCCCAGCACGTATCCAAATTAGCTAGGCTGGGGGTAAAACAGGTGCCCATCGTGGTCCCAGTGACCTGTTGATACATTTTCTGATTAAACATTAACAAATTGTTGGTTAAGCACCACTCTTCCATTTCAAGCAACATTTGTGCATGTTTAAACAGGTTCATTGGACGGTAAAAACATTCACAGTAAAGGCAATGCATGGTAAAGACATTGCATTGTAATTGATGAATGGTGAAGGTATTACGTTGTAATGCCTATTTGAAAAAGGGGGTTTCCCCTACAGATAAACAATAACCACATTTTATTATTGAGAGTCATACCGGAGAGATGGGATAACTTTGTTAAATAAAGTAAAAAGTATTGTCACCTGAAGGCATCTAGAGCCAATGTCTTCAACTACAATGCCATACAATGCAGGGTCATTAGGTCAGCCCTTGTTTAGCTGTTTGTTTACTTGCATCAACGCAATGACAATTGCATTTTTAAATCAGATGAAAGCCTTTCAAATTTAGCTAGTGGCTGTTAGGGAAAGTTAGTCTGCATGCCTTTAAAGGGCTTGAATTGCAGTGCCTCAACGATCTATGCACTGCATTTGAGGCACAATCTTTTTAAGTAAGCAAGTAAGTAAAAATAAACTGATATAGGGCGATTACCCAAGGTTGTCTTGGCGAAATAACAACCAAGCCTAAACAAAGCTGGCAGGATCATACAACTGAATAAGAGTAGAGCCAAGTTTTTAGAATTTTCATGAACAGCTGCAGGTTTGGTTGGGTTCTTAAGTTAAGTAAATTCCAAAGCCTACTAGCAGAATAGGAAACACTCCTGCTGGTCCATCTTGCCTTTTTTATTCTGGGAACCTCCAATAACCAAGCAGAGCTTCAGCTAAGCAAATGACCACGAGAATATCAATAAAAGTTTTTGTTTTTATTCTGGTCCTGTCTGGTGAAGGGCTTTATGCACGAGACACGGTGCTTTAAAGTCAATCCTATTCATAATTGGTAACCAATGGAAGCCCTGCAAGGAATTGGAGATGGAAGTACATTTTGGAATTTTCAAAAGCGGCCTGGCAGCTGCATTCTGAAGAGATTGAAGTTTTTTCACCATGCTTCTGAGCTCCCATGTACAAAGAATTACAATAATCAATCCTAGTGATGAAAAGTGCTACAATGGCCGTCTTTGTTACTCCAAAAGTATAAATTGTATAATCTTCTTTAGAGTTTTAAGTAAAAAAAGCAGGATGAGGTGATCTGATTAATTTGACCTGAAAAGCACAATCTTGTGTCAAAAACAGCATCCAGGTTTTTAACCTTTTGGACTATGGAAGGAGGAGAACACAGATCGGACAGCCACCATAAAGCATTTCAGAAAGTGAAGTCATTTCCAAAACAGATTACCTCAGTTTTTCTGAGTTTAACTTTAAACAATTTCTATGCAGCCAACTCACAATGTGAGCCATGCAGTTGCAAAACTATTTAGTCAGTCCAACCTCCTCAGATGATATCGACACCACAATTTGTGTGCTGTCAGAGTAGGAAATAAACGCAAGACCAAAGCTGTGGATCAAATTGCCCAGGGAAATGACATACATTTTAAAGAGTGTGAGGCTCAGGGAGGACCCCGGAGGCACCCCACATGAAAGAGAAAAAGAATCAGAGAGAAAGTCTCCCTGGGTCACCCTCTGCTCCCTTAATGCCTCAGCACAAGTGAATGTGCAGCTAACTGCGTTGTTTCTCCAAAATCTTATTTTTGCACCTAAAAGTGTTTCTCTTCCACCCACATGTGATTTTGCATCTAAATGTGATTTTGCTCCTAAATGTGATATCACAATGCAGCTTGCTTTGTACGGAGGAAGAGTTTAGACCAAAACAGATTATCTTCCTAGTTTTGATTTTCCACATTCGTGTTATTTGTGATTTTAAACTGTTTCCTCACTGGCGCTGATAGCACACCAATAGTGATTTTACACCTCAATGTGCTGTTAGCCAAATATGAGATCTTACTGAGTCACACCTTTTATATGTAATGTGACATCTTATAACCCCACAGCTGAACATTGCAGTGTTGTGCACTACATTTGCTTCTCTGGGACTATAGTCTAAATGTTTTGTGTGTGCTCGTACCATGGATACCAAACCTAAACCCAAGAAAGCTTCATAACAGATCACAGTCCAGGATGCATGTAACAGCACATTAGAGCTTGTATTTCCCATCACCCAACCTAGGTAGAGAGAGAGTACATTTTAATGAATGACCAATAGTGTAGACTCAAACCGGGCTTGTTTTTTTACTAAAGGCATACCCTCCTGGAGCGATCTAGTAGGCTTTTCATGTTGGGCCCTGGTGTTACATTGAGAAGCTGCATGCTAGCCAGGAGAACCAAGAATCAGGCAGGTAAAGGAACTTTATTCAGAAAGAGTTACAGGTATAGGAACCCCACCGGGGGATATGATGTAATCAGCTCAGCCCCCAGCTGTAGAGTGGAAAGTAAACTGACAGGAATAGAACAATGACACTAATGCCTTCATACATTTCATATGACTCACTACTTTCCACACCTGGCTAGGACAGAAGGCAGGATACCACACCCAATCATGAGTTGCACTTCACAAACTTATTTACCATTTTGTTACCACCCCACCAGTGGTGTGCAATTGCATGTTAAATGCATCTGAATGGGGAATAACTGAAGATATGAAATTCCTGTGTGGAATTCTGCACACTATTTCCTTATTATTTGGGGTTTACCACATCCTCCACATGTTCTGATAATCAATAAATACCTCCTTATTCAATTGCCTCAATGTGGAGATGACGTGACATATTTACAAGCTCCTATCACCACAGGAAAGTCACTTTTTATGATGATCCTGTCGTGAAAAGCCCATCACCTTATTTACACTTAACGTGCCTTAATGCCCCCTTGTAAATAAGGCCCCTTACAATCTACACTTAGTGTGAAAGGAGCGTGCAATGGGTATTGTGGTGGGTGTTCCGTGGCAAACACCCATTGATTTCGACGCTGCCCCCTATTTACAGGGGTGGCGTAAATAGGAGGCAGCGCCAAAATTAAGACCAGGGAATACCTGGTCTTACCATGGAGAAAAGAGAAATGCTTAATTTATCCTCGTTTTTGCTGTTTCTATCTGTGCTACATTGAGCAGCACACATAGAAACAGCAAATCAGCATGAATGATTGTTTATGTGCAGCAAGGTCTCTCTTCCTGCACATAAACAATCATTTAAAAAGTGATGATTTGCAACTTCTATACGTGCTGCATAAAGCAGCACACATAGGTGTTACAAATCGCCATTCTGGATTGTCCATGTGCAGGAAGGGACACCTTACTGCACATAAACAATCCTTCCCCCAATGCAGACACCCTTGCACTATGGTGCAAGGGTGCCTGCGTTGGAGCTAGGCAGCTAGATTTAGCGCCAGTGCTAGGGGAAACGCAGGGGTGTGCTGCATTCTTGTGAGTACAGGACATCCCTGCGCTTTCAGAATGGCAGAGCATGGTATTAGCAATGTTTGCTTAACGCCACACTTCGCTATTGACTTGTGAATATGCCCCTTTGTTTACAACAAAATAAACCAAAAACACTGAACATCTTATTCTACCTACCCAGCAGCAAAAATACATTTATTCATGATGTCTTTATTATATCACCGATGGCCTCATCCCATCTTTAATTTTCGTAGGAAATTTCACCCTCAACTGGTAAAACAAAGACAAAGATATCCACACATCTATCCTCAGATCCTTTCTATCATAAAACACCCTACAACACCATTGCATCTTCCCCATCCAGAGTAGAGGGTGTTTGCTTCCCTGACCCAGATTTTCTTTCAGAAATACTAGTTACAAATCTTTAACCCTCTCAAATTGGATTGATCAGACCATTTCTTCAACTCTTTCAAACTAATTACCTCATAGAACTCTCACAAACTAACCAGGGAAAGTACATGATGAAATCGAAAGAGCTCAGGCAGATTGACAACAATATTTGGCAAAACCAATGAAGGCTGCAACATTCATGAATCCACTCAGAGCACATCTGGTGCCTCTGTGAAACCAGTCTTTTCAGGCAATGTCTATGCCCTGTTCTGTATTACCCCAAGCCTGTGATGCTCCTGCATTTTAAAACCTAAGCTTGCGATGCTTGTGTCATGCAGCATCACAAGCTAGGGGAATTAATATTAGGGCACAGACATGAAAGGCACAGAAACAGTTTGGTTGCAAAGACACTCGGCATTACAAAAATGTGGCCATTAGAGAATGGTTCTGTTTAAATTTGTTAGGGGTGTAAAGACAGACCTCTTGGTGTTGCCAATGCTTTCATTATGTTATAATGTGCTGCTGAATGCATTGTCAAAGTTTGCTTTTCCCGTTTGCAAAGTGGGGTGTTAGGTTTGGGGGTAAATGTAATAGATGTGGTTTAAAGCTAGCAGACAGTTTGATTATGTTTTTTTCTCGCCCCAGATTGGATGTATTTTTTCAGGAGACTGGTAGGTTTCTTGGGGCAATTATTTGCACACCGGTTCTAAGTAATTCCACATTACTGATTTTGGGGGTGCTTTACAGTACAGAATCGAATGATGTGGTGAGGGGGAGGCCTACTTTTGATTTTTGGCTATGGCAGTAGCTCACCTCTGTATTACCTTGCAATGGTGAAGCCACCCCGCTCCCGCCTCCCAGCTGCTCCTCCGCCCCACTCTCCATTTATGGCAGAGTCCGCGCATACGCGCAGCGTCCACGCGCAGCGTCCACGCGCAGCGGGTGCGCCAATGGTGCGCCGAAGGCGCGCCAAAGGTAAGCCCGTCTGCGCCCGTCCGCGCCTGGACCGCGTCCATCACCAGACCCCCCTGGCCCCCGCAGATGCCATCCCACCCGCTGGACGTACACCACCGCCACCCTCAGCGCACTCAACCCCGGCCGATACCCGGCTGCCACCGAGCCACCCCAGGACGCACCCACGGACCCTTCACCTGCCAATCCTGCAAGTTCTCCTGCATCCGGACCCCGCACTGCACCCGCACCCGCCAAGCCGAACACCAACAACAACCACCTAAAGTGCATCCTACTCAACACCCGCTCCATCCACAGACACGCCATGGAACTATGGAACCTGCTCGACACCACATCTCCGGACGTTGCCTTCCTCATGGAAACCTGGATGACCGCCTCCTCAGCGCCCGACATCGCCATAGCCATCCCGGACGGATACAAGATCACCCGAAGGGACTGCGTCAACCAGACAGGAGGAGGCATCGCCATCGTCCACAAGAACACCATCCACATCACGACCAGCTCTGTCGATCCCCTCGCGGCCGCAGAACACCTTCACTTCCAGATACACACCGACCCCAAGACCACACTCAGAGGCACCCTCATCTACAGACCCCCAGGACCCCCCACACAATTCAGCGAAGACATTACAGACTTCATCAGCCCACACGCCCTCCCCTCCACTGACTACATTCTCCTAGGGGACCTCAACTTCCACCTGGAGAACAACAACGACAACAACACCACCACCCTGCTGGACAACCTCGCCAACCTCGGACTCAAGCAACTGGTGAACACCCCCACCCACTAAGCCGGACACACGCTCGACCCAATCTTCTCCTCCAGCAAGTACATCTCCTTCAGCCACTCCACCGGACTCCACTGGACAGGACACAGCTGCGTCCACTTCAGCTTCAGAAAGACCACGACTCACCTCCACCCACAACAGGTTCCCCACAGCAGCTGGAACAAGATCACCACTGACCAGCTCACCACATCACTGAACCAGAACCCTCCTGCCAGATCAACGGAACCCAACCAAGCAGCCAACAACCTCAGACAGTGGATCTCCAACTGCGCTGACGACCTCGCACCCCTGAAAAACCACCCCAGCAGGCCCGGAAGCAAGAGAGTCCCCTGGTTCAACGAAGACCTCAAGAACTCCAAGAAGAACTGCCGTACCCTTGAGAAAGCCTGGCGAAAAAACCCGACCACAGACAACATGACCACCCTTAAGCACGCCACCCGCAAACACCACCAGCTGATCCACACCACCAAGAAGTCAGCATTCAAGGATCGACTAGACAACAACGCACACAACAGCAAGGAACTCTTCAGCATCGTCAAAGAGCTCTCCAACCCCAGCGCCTGAAACGATATCACTCCCTCAAAAGACCTCTGCGACTCACTTGCCTCGTTCTTCCACAGCAAGATTGCAGACATACACAACAGCTTCGGCGCACAGACCACGCACCCAACCACAGAACCAACGCCCCCCACCACCACCCTCCGCGCCTGGACCCCGGTCAGCACCGAAGACACGATCCACACGATGAACACCATCCACTCCAGATCGCCAACCGACCCATGCCCCCACCACGTCTTCAACAAGGCCGACCCCGTCATCGCACCACAACTCCGAGACATCATCAACTGCTCCTTCAACACCGCCACCTTCCCGAGGAGCTGGAAGCATGCCAAACTCAGTGCCCTCCTGAAGAAACCATCAGCAGACCCCTTCGACCTCAAAAACTACCGCCCTATCTCGCTCCTCCCGTTCCCCGCCAAAGTCATCAAGAAGACCGTCAACAGCCAGCTCGCCGCCTTCCTCAAGACGAACGGATCCCTCAACCACTCACAGTCCAGCTTCCGAGCCAACCACAGCACCGAGACCACCCTCATTGCAGCCACTGACGACATCCGGACCCTGCTCAACAACGGGGAAACAGCGGCCCTCATCCTCCCGGACCTCTCCACAGCGTTCGATACTGTCTGCCACCGCACCCTAGTACAACGCCTCAGCAACGTCGGTATCCAAGATAAGGCACTGTAGTGGATCATCTCGTTCCTCGCCGGAAGAACCCAGAGAGTCCACCTCCCCCGTTCAGATCTGAGGCCACCGAAGTCATCTGCGGCGTACCACAAGGATCATCATTCAGCCCCACCCTCTTCAACGTCTACATGAGCCCCCTCGCAACCATCGCACACCAACACAACCTCAACATCATCTCCTACGCTGACGACACCCAGCTGATCCTCTCCCTCACAAACGACCCTGCCACCGCCAGAACCAACCTACACGAAGGGATGAAAGAAGTAGCCGAGTGGATAAAGAACAGCCGCCTGAAACTGAACTCAGACAAGACGGGAGTCCTCATCCTTGGATCGTCACCCTCGGCCTGGGACGACTCCTGGTGGCCCCCCGCCCTGGGCAGCGCACCCAAACCAACGGACCACGCACGAAACCTGGGCTTCATCCTGGACTCCTCCCTCTCGATGACCAGACAAGTCAACGCCGTCTCATCTTCATGCTTCAACATCCTACGCATGCTCCGAAAGATCTTCTGATGGATCCCCACCGAAACCAGGAAGACGGTCACCCAAGCACTTGTCACCAGCCTACTGGACTACGGAAACACCCTCTACGCGGAACCACAGCCAAACTGCAGAAAAGACTCCAACGCATCCAGAACGCCTCCGCTCGACTCATCCTGGATATCCCCCGACACAGCCACATCTCCGGACACCTGAGAGACCTGCATTGGCTCCCCGTCAGCAAGAGAATCACGTTCCGTCTCCTCACCCACGCACACAAGGCCCTCCACAACCTGGGCCCCAAGTACCTCAACAACCGCCTGACCTTCTACACTCCCACCCGCCAACTGTGATCGACCAACCAAGCCCTCGCCGCGGTTGCACGCATTCCAAGAACCACCATGGGAGGAAGATCCTTCTCCTACCTGCCAGCCAAGGCTTGGAACTCCCTCCCCATCCACCTCCATCAGACCCAAGACCACCTCTCCTTCAGGAAGCAACTCAAGACCTGGCTGTTTGAGCAGTAGCGGACCCCTCTCCCTCAAGCGCCTTGAGACCCTCTGGGTGAGTAGCGCGCTATAAAAATTTCTTTTGATTGACTGATTTTCATTTTTTTTTAACAAATATTGGTGATCTCACAAAACTCTATCAAAGGAAACCCTGCCTTTCCTCTCTGAATATATTTACGTGGTTCTCTGCAAGACAATGAGCTTCAAGTGATTAACAGCATAACACGGAAAGTCATGGTGACACCATGTGCCTTCATATCTAAATTAATATTTTGGTATAACATAGCACATCATGATGCTAAAGAAAATAAGACTTGGCACTGCAAAATAAATTGCTAAACTAATTCAGTGCATCTCCCCGTTCATGAATATATATTTGTTAACTTCCATCAGGGAGCCATACCCCATAGCCTGAATTATTTTAGACATAATTAGATTAATGAGTACTGACTTCGATTTTAAATATTTATAACAAGCTGCACAACTCACAGATCATCTATAGAGTATTTTGTTTTTCAGATATTCCTACTGAAAACCCTTTTCAATATTACACGTTAACACGATTAACAACACAATCCATTACTGTGCTTAAATCTGTAGCACAAACAGGATTGCAAACGAGGTAGTGAGACTAAAGACAGTATTTAGTTGTACGATCAATCTGCTGTAATGATAAGGTCGTACTGGGGAGAAGGGGGAGGGGTGCGTGAAAATATCATGCACTTGAACACAGTAAATTTTAAACAAAGGGCCATATGTATCAAGGTACCAATTTGCGATTCTGTAATAGCGATTTTTAAGAAATCGCTATTTCAGAATCGCAAATCGGTATGTAACAATAAAATCGAATTTTTTAGCGATTTCCTAATATTCTTTGATTGCGAATTCGCAATTTGCGAATTCGCAATTAAGGAAAACTTTCCCATTCATTTCTATGGGCCAGGATGCCCATAGGAAGGAATGGGAAATTTGCGATTCGCAATTTGCTAATCGCAAATTGAGAAGAGCTAAAAGGGTGCAGGGGTGTCTCAAAAACACCCTGCTGCACCCCTGAAAATCACATGTGTGCGCATATGGCGCACATACATGCCCTAAGGGCATGTATGAGCGTCACATGGCACCATTGGATTTTCAAAAAAATGCTTTTTTAAAAGAATTCGCAACGATTCCTAAAGGGCATTTTGGATTTTTTTTTTCCTTGATACATTGCATTTAAGGAATCGCAAAATTTGCGATTCCTTAAATGCAATCGCAAAATAAGGAATGGCAAATTTTGCGATTCCTTATTTTGCACCCAAATTGTTTGATACATACCATTTTGCGAAAATGGGTTCACAAACGCCGAAATTTTGCGAATTTCGACGTTTGGGAACCCATTTGGCCTTGATACATATGGCCCAAAAAGACTAAATATGCAAGTGCAAAGTTCTGACATTTTGAAACTCGCACCATAGTGACTGTTCTTTTGAAGTTCTCCAGTTACGCAATGTGTAAAGCTCGAGGCAATAAAGGGTCCCTTTGCAGAAGCTCAGCAGCTGCTTACAATCGGTGTGGTGTGTCATTTCCTGTTGATGGTGGTGCCAAGGTGGGGATTCCAGTTGCATTCAGAGACATAGCTGTCATTGGTGCAATATCTGTATTTGCACCACGGTCAGAACACTGAGGGGCCCATTTGAACCTGATCCTTTCTGCATTTCACTATAACAACTGCAGTCAAAGGGGCCATTTCCTTGCTTGCACCAGGGACCATGGCATCCTTGTGGCGCTCCTGGCATTAGTGGGGGACAGAAATTGTCTGCTGAGCAGGGCTATTGTGTTTTTTCACTGACAGTTATAGGATGAGAAGCATTGAGAACAGTAGGGAAACACTGGGGCATATTATCAAGCACAGCGTTAAAATTATCGCCGTTTTAGCAGCAGAAAACTGCCACTAAAGCGGCGATAATGGGCTTCATAATATGCCCATAAGAATTCCAGTAGAAGCCCGTGTTGACACTAGAACATGGGCTACTATTGGAATTCTCACGGGCATATTATCAAGCCCATTATCGCCGCTTTTGCGGCAGTTTTCTGCCGCTAAAACAGCGATAATTTCAACGCCATTTCTTGATAATATGCCCCACTTTTTTCTGACGTATCGAGTAATGTAATCGATTCAGGTGCAGTCAGGTGGAGACCGGAACCTGATTTCTCTTCTTGCAGGGTAGCTGTCTGACTTACCATGACTTTGCGGGAGCATGGTTTCACTCACTCACTAATGCTGCTGAAATCCTCCATGTTTCATAATCTCTGATCGTTGTGGAGTTGGCAAAGAGGCAGTGATGTTGAAGTGCTTGCACTTTCAATTCAGAGCCTTTCCCCATTTTGATGAAGGTGTTCTCCAAACAAAAGGGAGGATTCTCCTTCTTCGAGTGAGCATGACGCAACATATCAATCACTCAAACGTTGGTCTTCAATTTGTCTAACTAGGGAAGATTTTAGAAGTTGTCCGTGAAGATAACACACTCCGAAGGTCATATCTTGCTCATTGGTGCACCAGAGCATGTAAATGGCCATGCAGTTGTGGTCTTAATTTCTTAAGAGCATGGGTGCATTTAGATTACAGAATCGGTGATAGGAACTCTGTAGTTATGGGTAAGTTTACATACCGTTCACAAAGGGTCTTTTTTGTTTGTCTAATATCTGTGTTGTCTCTGACGAATTTGTGCCAAATGTGACACACAATAAGGAAATTCAGCTTTTTTTTAAATGTTATGTTATGCTATGAGCATTTATTACGCGCACAGCTGCTCCAGCAAAGGAGCGTCCTGGCGCCCGACAAGGTAACAACATAACACAGCTTAAAAAGGGCAAACTAAAGGGAAGACGAAATTAAGGGAATAGAAAGGTCTTAGCGGCCCTACGAAATGAGAACAGATCACCAAGGGCACGTATCGCTAAAGGAAGGGAATTCCACAAGGCCGCGGCACGTACTCGAAATGAGCGGCCGCCAGCACGGCTACGCTTGAACCGGGGGACTACTGCAAGTTCAAGGTCCGAGGAACGTAAAGAGCGGACCGGCACATAGGGAGACAAGAGATTCAGAAGGATCTGGGCAGGAGAGCCCTTGAGGATCTTGTGAGACAAACAGAGCACTTTGAATTGAATCCTCTGCTTAATCGGCAGCCAATGAAGAGAGCGCAAGGTGTTGGCAGCGGAACAAAACCTGGGTAAACCCACGACTGCTCTAGCGGCCGCATTTTGCACGCGTTGAAGACGAGTGATTTCGGCCTGATTTATCCCTACCAAGAGGGAGCTGGCATAATAGAGCCGGGAAATCACTGTCGCCTGCACCACAAGCTGCCTGGTCGAGGCGTCAAATTTTTTTAACACAGGTCTTAAACCACGCAGGATACCAAAGCAGCAAGCAGCAGTTCGCTTTGTGTGGCAGACAAAGCTAAGGGTAGGATCTAGCCACACCCCGAGATTTTTTATCTCCGAGACCGGAGTCAGCGTGGGACCAAGCTCTGAAGGCCACCACATATCGCCCCAGAGTTCCGCTTGCTTGCCGAAGATCATGATTTCCGTCTTTTTTGCGTTCAACTGGAGACAGTTGGAGGTCATCCAGCTGGCAACCGCCCGAAGTCCATTCTGGAATCTTGGGGCATCCAAACCTGAATCCCCGCTGAGCGTGACCGCCAGCTGAGTGTCGTCAGCGTATGACACCATAGTCATACCCCACCGCTTGACGACCTCAGCCAGCGGCCTCACGTAAAGATTGAACAACGTGGGGCTCAGCGAGGATCCCTGAGGGACCCCAAGATCCAGAGGGTAAAATTTAGACTGATGGGGCGGGACGGCCACGCAAAAAGATCGGTCAGCAAGAAAAGAGCGGAACCACTGGAGAGCAGGGCCAACGACGCCAGCTTCCTCCAGGCGCTGCAGGAGAATCCTGTGCGGGACGGTGTCAAAGGCGGCGCTAAGATCTAATAAAACAAGCGCCGCCGTTTGACCCGCATCAAGCGCAGTGCGCAGGTGTTCCACCATGAAGAGGAGGGCTGTCTCCGTGCTGTGCCCAGCTCGGAATCCATGTATGCCCGCGAGAGATGGTCTGAAAGGGCAATGTTTACATGCGCCTCCGCTACTTTTGCCGGCCAGGGGAGGAGCGATATCGGGCGATAGTTCTCAGGTTTGCTGGCGTCCAAAGACGGCTTCTTTAAAATAGGCATGACCACTGCCTGTTTCCACTTGGTGAGAACCAAACCAGATGCAAGCGAGGTATTAATCAAAGAACAGACCGGCAAGAGGTCGAGAGATGCCGAGTCTCTGAACAAAGCCGGCCTTAAAGGTCTGCCGGAGACCCAGACTTAACTTGCTGAGCCAGTTTCTTAAAGCTTTCCGGTGTTAGGCAGGGAAGAGAGTGTAGAACATCCTGCACTGGAGGGCTCAGAGGCCCTCCGCCATGAGGCATAGCCGTAGGAAAGGCTCGGTAGATGGCTTGGACTTTTTCAAGAAAAAAGGCCGCCAAGGTTTCACAATGTGAAGTGGAACAGGTTTCATTCACAGAGGCCTTTTTTGCCACCTGGTCTTTGAGGGCCTTGAAAATGGTTTTAGATGGATTGGTGCTGTTACGGAATTCAAGAGCATAGAATGCCGCACGAGCTCTGCAGACAGCGCGATGGTAGGATTTGACGGTGGCCAGATACATGGCTTTTTTACCGGTGTCATAAGTTTTTCGCCATTCTCTCTCAGCGCATCTACACGTACTTTTCAGCGCACGCAGAGATCCATCATACCAAGGACTAGGGTCCCTTAATCCGCATTTGCTCAAAGCCACCGGAATAAGGGAATCAAGGGCCCTGGTAACCCATTCACAGAAATGGTCATAGCCCGTTTCCACAGTGTCTAACGGGCCCAGCGGGTCCTCAGACAAAAGACAATGGAAATCCTCGAGTTTTAATTTATTCCAATGTCGTTTGGGGACAACTCGGACCGTGGATTTAAGAGGGAGCTCATACAGTGGGCACTGGATCGTCACCAAGAAATGATCCGTCCAGGCCAGGGGGGAAGGGGTAGAAACCCTTGCATCTGCGAGATTCGTAAAGAAGGGGTCCAGGGTATGTCCACCTACATGGGTGGGATATGTGACTAGTTGAGACAGTTGAAAGGCCTCAAGATGGGCCAAAGTGCTACTCACGGCAGGCGCGGTCAGATTGTCAAAATGGAGATTCAAATCCCCGAGAATAGAGAAATTGGCACACCCTACAGCCAGCGTGCCAATAGCGTCTGGGAGGGCCTCCCTGAATGCCACGTCGCTGCCTGGGGGGTGATAGATCAGTATGCCAGAAAAGGAGAAATGGGGGGTGATGGAGATCTTAAACGAGGCACTTTCCCAGCCTACGATTTTTAGACCTCTCCAATCACAGGGGCAGCAGGATCTGACAGCAAGCGCTATTCCCCCACCTCTAGTGGAGCGATTAAGCGTGTAAACCGAATACTCAGAGGGGAAGGCCAGATTAAGAATAGCCGTGTCAGTCTCCTGTAGCCAGGTCTCAGTCAAACAGAAAATATCAGGTGACTCCTTTTCAATGAGGTCATAGATATCTTGGTAATGTTTCACCAACGACCTAACGTTCAAGTTCCAAATACTAAGGTCATGAAGGGAGCGTTTACTTCCCGAAACAGAATCCTCACCGGTACAACGAGAGAGGGCGGGGGCACCAAGCGACCACCAGCCACAGGCACACTGGTGAGGGCCACACATCGGACTCACCCGCGACACGTCACATCTCGGGAGACGCTGTCTAATGGACACAAGAGCGTCCCTTGAGTAACAGATCATCGCGTCCAACACAGAACAAAAACCGGAGTCCGGCCCTGTCTAACGTGTCCGAACGCGGACGGGCGCAGACGGGCAGGACTCTGGCATGACTGAGGCTACGCGAAGGCGCGCCCGCTGCTCGATACCGCTGCGCTTGGCGGGGAGCATTAAGTAGGTGTCCCTCACTAGCTCCTGCGCACTAGAGCGCTCGCAGATGATGGCGCCTGATCACACAACCATTCCACTCCAAGATGGCGGCTGAAAAATAACCCCACCCCGGGAACCGGACCCGCTCAAGCAGCGGAGCAATCCGATTACAGTGCAAGTGAAGGGGCAGTTTAAAATCAGGGAATAATAACCCAAAAATAAAGCAAATACGAAATAGGAGTTTTAAAAGCAGCAGTTCAGCAGTAGAAGCGCGAAGTGCTAAGCAGTGGTGCGATACCTTGTCAGGGCGAACCCAGAGGCAGCTCGCCTTAAGTAGGTGTCCCTCACTAGCTCCTGCACACTAGAGCGCTCGCAGATGATGGCGCCTGATCACACAACCACTCCACTCCAAGATGGCGGCTGAAAAATAACCCCACCCCGGGAACCGGACCCGCTCAAGCAGCGGTGCAATCCGATTACAGTGCAAGTGAAGGGGCAGTTTAAAATCAGGGAATAATAAATATGTAACACTAGGGATAAAAGGTAAAGTGGTCTAAAGTCAGACATTTTCAGTACTTTAGGTGCACAACAGTTTTACTTTCTTCTACAGCAAAAACTGCATGATGAAATAACACAAAAATTGTCATGGGAGTGCATCCGTTTTGTTTTTCAATAGTGTTTGAGGTTTCTGTTTTACAACAAGTGTGGCCTTTTTTCCTCTACAACCAAGGTAAGATCTGTGGTTCTCACTGGAACCACCCATTATCCCAATCTTTGTGGCACAATGAAACAAAATATTTTTATTGCGGCATCAGCTGCATATAAAAAAGAAACGCACCAATACCTGTTGATCCAGAGGCATTAAAAAAGTTCAAACAGCTTTAACTAGGCCTTTTTTTGCTGGTACTAAGATTAGGGATTCTCATTTCTCCATCATCAGAATTGCTCCGACGTTGCTGCTTTTAGAAAAGAACTGAAAAAAGTTCTATTTGAACATTTTCATCTTAGATATAAGCTGAATTTTTCGGCTCTTCTCTTAATTGAGCTATATTGTCAGGCACTATTAACTGATTGCAATTTTGTGTTTTGATCTGTACTTCGATGTTGTTCTTTCATTGTAATCCTGTCCATTATTCAGCTTTGTCAAGGTTTCTCGCTATATAAAAATATTAAAACCCCCTAAATAATGAAATATGTGATAACATGACACAAAGTAGGTTTGTGTGTGCAGTGGATAATTGTCATCCTATATCATTAAAATGGCTTCATATTAAAGCATGATTTTTATTTAACTAAAGTATGGTGTTGTTCCAATTGTTTTCCCTGATAAAGTGTGATTCCACCCATGTAGAAACAGTAATGCTATCATTAGTGATGTCATGGAAAATTCATTGGAGATTCTTTGAAGGCTCCGAGCATTTTTGTTCAGCTTAATTTTCAGGCTTTGTGTTACATCTGAAAATGTAAGGCCATTGGCATGTAAAGAAGAGGGTGTCAAGCATTTCACCTTCATCTACGTCATGGTGTAGCATCCAGTACATACTTCATGCAATGCATTTATTTATGTCCATGCATTTATTTATGACCGTATTTATTTAAATATGTATTTATTCATTTTTTGTTTTTGTGCCTCAGAAAGGACCTTTAGTCTGAAAACATTTTCTAACAGTCATTCACCGCAGGAACTAAACAATTTTCTTAAATAAATGTACATATTATATACGGTGCTTTGAAAAAAGCTATCACTTTGTACAGCAGAGCTGATCCTTGCTTACGGAAGAGCAGCTATACATATTATTTGATCTATAATACTCACATGTTGCTCTTTTTCATTTCAGTAAAGCTTCTTTTTTTATATATTTTTTATTTATTTTACTATAATATCACACAATTAATGTCCACAGTAGTCAATGCAATAAGTTATACCTAATTCATGAGTTGACAAAATCTGAGAAAAATTTCATCATAAAGCCTTAAAATAATCATAAATATCCAGCAGCGGGTTTACAGATGTTTCTAAAGTGGAAAAAATAGATCCTAACCACATAAAGGGGCACATTAGGATGACAGGAGGAATTTGTCCGCCCGCCATCCTATCGGATAACGGGATAGTGGCGGGCGCAACCTGCATTTTTAACATTGTGGCGGGCGGTGCTCTCAGCACCGCCCGCCACAATGCTAAAAATGCTTGTTGTGCATGTGCATGCACAACTTGGCAGGCACTGAGCGGTGCCAGCCATGTTGTGCATGCACATGTAGGGGGGTACCATAGGTACCCCCCATGTGCCTCCCCCACCCCCCCCATCATCCTAGGGCCCCACAACGGGCCCCCAACAGAAAGACCGCATGTTTTTCCATGGCGGCAACACCGCCAAGGAAAGGCACCCTCCCGCCCTCATCCTAATAAGGTTGACAGTGTCTCGCAGACACCGGCACCATAGGAAAGCACTTTTTCCGCCGGTCGACTTCGCGACCGGCGGAAATGTGGTGAACGGACTTTCCGTCTGCAACGGACCCCCAGCCATCCTAATGTGGCGGGGGATGATTTTGTTGAGGATGGCGGGTGGATTGCTCCCGCCCGGCCGGTGGGGGCAATCCGCCCGCCATCCTAATGGGCCCCTAAGTGTCATTGTAAGATAAAATTTCATAAGGGCGTCACTGGCCCATCCCCGGAGAAGGCCTTGCCTGAGAAGCTCCCTTCATTCTCCTACTGAGATACTGCCATAGCCAAAAATTAAAAGTAGGCCTCCCCCTCACCACATCATTCGATTCTGTACTGTCAATCACCGCCAAAATCAGTAATGTGGAATTACTTAGAACCGGTGTGCCAATAATTGCCCCAAGAATCCTACCAATCTCCTGAAAACATACAACCAATCTGGGGCACAAAAAAAACATATGCAAACTGTCTGCCAGCTTTAAACCACATCTATTACATTTACCCCCAAAGCTACCACCCCACTTTGCAACCTTTACAGGTGTATGGTACAAATTGTAAATTGACATGAAATGTTGACTCAAATTACCTGTTAACAGGACCTCATTTGCCAGTTCCAATGACTCCTCAATAAGAGACCCCTCTGACCCTAATCTGGATTCCCATTTTGAAATTTGCACCCCAACGTCATCAGGAAAACCCTGTATTCGTATCTCATAAATCTTGCCTGGCCGGGCCATGCTTTTCTTTTCCTCCACTAGGGGGAGCTTCATAACCGATTCTGGATCTTTCATGCTTTGGTAAGAAAGCCCTGCAGTTCTAAAATTTTAAAAAAAATCTTCACCTTATCAATCCATATAACTCGTGAAGTTCTACAAAGGAGCAGAGCTCTCCATCAATATACATATTCCCCAAGGATTTTAATCCCCTGCACGCCCACCTAAATGTTAATTGATCTTCAAATATTGGCGGAAGAGTTGTCAGTGCCATCATGAGTGTATAATTATATAGTCAGTTTGGGGATGCCAAATGTTCTTCTCACCTATATCCAGATCCTATATGCAGCTTTTAGAATTTAAAATCTTGTCTTCTTGTAATAGCTGGGCACTAAGGGCCTCATTACGATGGCTGAGGGACGGCCACCGATAGGCTGTCGGTTGCAGTCACTCCGCCATTGCAATGCGGGGGAGGCGTAGTGGTCGGAAAGAAAGACCGCCACGGTCCAGATGGGCATATCAAATCTGGCCACTCGTTGGACCAACTTCAGATTCCTGCATTGCTGTAGTGCCTGCCAGGCACCGCTTTAGGGATTCTGATATCCCTTCCCCCAGGTCATTCTGCGGCAGTCAACCCACTGCAAAACGGCTGTCAGGAACAGATTTGGAGGTCTGTAGTGGGCCCTTCTTAATCCCTGGAGCAGGGACATCTACACTGGAGGGCAACTATGGTGCCCTCCTGCATATCCCTGCATCATTTGGCAGGCAACACATGGTGCCTGCCATGTAGTGCAGAGATTTGTCTGCACCCTATTTTTTGTATTGCGGCTGGGGCTGCTAACCACATCCCGGCCACAATAAAAAATATAGGCAATGTGTCCGCCATGGTGGCAGTTGCATCATAATTAGGATTGTGGGTAAGCCGCCTCGTAGGTGACCCATCCGAAATCCGATAAGATGGCAGACAGACTGAAGTCCGTCTGCCATCGTAATGACCCCTTAAATTCTTAACCAAGCACCCTCTAGCCTCATTCCTCAAAATAAGCTCATAGATAGTTAGCTTCTCTGCTACATTTATCTTCCCCAGGCCGTCTGAAATCAGTATACCCATATATTGGAGCTACATGCCCGGTAATACAGCGAGAAGCTGGGGATTGCCCACCCGCCATGATGTCTTGGCAAGATCATCCAATTAGTTGCCCTCCTGGGTTTGCGATAGCCCCATAGAAATCTAAAACAAATCCTTTCCAGACGGGACAACGAAATAAGCTAATTTCTAGAGGGATTGTTCTAAAAACATACAGTACTTTGAGGAAAATGTCATTTTAACATGTTGCTTCTCACAAACGATGAGAGATGCAAATGATCCATTCTTTCCAGCTCCCTTCTAGAATTATCTAATATCGGAGCCATTCAGGCCAACAATCTCATCCAAGGCGGCTGCAATTTTTACCCCTAAATAGACAATCTTGAAAAATACCAGCAGGTGCCTGAATTGCATTTGTTCTGTGCATAAAATCTACACCTTGTTTTTGTTCAATTTATATTCATATCTTGACCACAGCCCAAACTGTCTGCTCAGGGCCTCAATCTCAGCAAGTGCAGAGACCAGGTCACTAGTAACCACTGTGTAGTAAGTCACTCAACAGCATTCAATTTTAAGAGTGATTTATTCATCAAAAGACTACACAGCTGATCATCTGCTAGGTATCTCCATCTCCAAGTCAGTTAGCTCTTCCACAGTTGAAACATAACATTCCAAGTGTAACAAGATCTAGTGACATCACAAACCCAATGACAGCTGTATCTAGGAGGATGTTAAATGCTGCATAAAACATGGAACATAGAATATAACATACCTCCTCTTCTCCAATCCAAAACAAAACACAAAAGCAAAGCAAAAATAAATAAGACAGTACTTAGGAAAAGTACAACAATGCAACAGCTTAATCACAAAACCTACGAGGAGTAATAGGAACTCTAGAGCTCTTTCTACGTTGTCTAGGAGAAGGGGTAAAAGAACCCCCCTGTCCATTAGAACGTGGAACATTCGGATTTGGACAAGATCTAGTCTTGACCAACTTGGATAAGTTCCACCAACAACCACCTTCCACCTGAACAGCATTGTGACAAATTCTAATAACCTTGACAGGTTCACCAGATTTACATTTTCCTTTCTTGGTGTGTACAGGATTCTTAATACGAACTAAATCACCGACAGAAAGAAGAACAATCTTGACACCTTTCTTTCTGTCATACCATGTTTTTTCGGTTCCCTGAGCAATATCAGAATTGATTTTAACCTTTTCCATGAGAGATTCAACATTTTTTCAGAGCATCTACCCACTTCCCCATCCATCCCGGTCAAAAACTAGTATTAGCCTTTCTTCCCCTTAAAACATCAAAAGGAGACATTTTAGTGGATGAATGAGGCGTGGTCCTATAAAACCACAACATACTTTCAAGAGAATTAAAAACATCATGTTTACCATTCACAGCCCACTTGACACACTCCCCCACGACTCTGGTCTGTGGGTGGTATAGAGAGCTTCTAAGGTGTTTAATTCCACTCGAACTAAAAAAAGACTGAAACTCTTCACTTGAAAATTAAGTTCCATTGTCAGAAATCAAAAATTGTGGAAACCATTCCCTCAAAAATATGTCTTTAAGAAACTTGACAACACTGGAAGAACTGGCATCCTTGACAACCTTAATCTCCGGCCATTTAGATGTATAATTCATCAAAACGAGAATGTACTTCATTCCTAATAGTAAAATTTCATATGGCCCCATGATGTCAATTCCTACTTTGACCCATGGACAAGAAGGATTTTCAATGGGAGATAAAGGAGGAGTGACAACCTTCAATGTCTTTTTGGATGAGCAGCACACAGGGCAATTTTCAAATGTCATGCTGATCTCATCATCCATGCTGGGCCACCAGAAATCTTGACGGACACGCCGTTTAGTGAGGGTGATGCCCAAATATCCCTCATGAGCTTCTTTGATAATTGTAGGCCTAAGAGAATGAGGTGGAATGAGCTTATCACATCTTATTAGTAAACCATCTTCCAATGATTTTTCCAACTCAACTTTCCAATATGGTTGTAGAATGGTCGGCAAAGATTTCTTGTTTGGCCATTCATTTTTGACTAACATGCATACTTGTTGAAGAAGACTATCTCCTGAAAGAGCTGTCCTCCAATCTGCTTCAGTACCAACTGCAAGAACAGAAATATTTAGAGAAGCAACAAAACAATACTCAGCATCTTCTTCATTTAAATCTTGAAAACTGGTCCCTTTACCAAACCCACTACTCTGAGGAAAACGTCACAGAAAATCAGCTCTTTCCCCCAGAAATATGTGATACATCAAACTGATACTGAAGAAGTTTACTGACCATTCTGGTAATCCTTGGTTTGCAGCATTTACTGGGACCAGAAGTTAATATTGAAACAAGTGGCTTATGATCAGTGATCAAATTAAAACGTCTTCCCCATACATATTGCCGATATTTTTCAATGGCCCATAAGCAAGCAGGTAATTCTTTCTCAATTACAGAGTACTGGACTTCTGCAATCCTGAGTACTCTGGAGGCAAAGGCAACCGTGTTCTCCTGACTACCACTCTGTTGTGTGAGAATGGCCACTAGACCACCCTGACTTACATCTACAGCTATACAGCAAGTTAAATCAGGGTCAAAAGGAGTAAAGGTATCACTTTCTTTTAAGGAACTCTTAACCTCTTTAAAGGCACGATCACACTCTGCACACCAGAAAATGTTGGAAGAACCCTTGAGTAAATTACTAATTGGTCTAACCATTGAATGCATAATTAGGAATAATTCATGAGTAATATTCCAATAGACCTAATGGAGATTTAACACCTGTCTTGTCTTTGGGTACAGGGGCATTTAAAATGGCATCAACAAGACCTTGTCTGAGTTTGATTCCTTCATGCGACACTAGATGACCAAGGTATTCTATTTCTTTACACGAGAACTTACATTTCTCAGTTTTGAGCACACCATTTTTCTTGAAAATTTCAAGTACATTTTCAAAAATGACATCATGTGAATCATTGTCTTTTGCATAGATAAGGACATCGTCTTAAAAAACAAGAACCCCTTCTACTCCTCTCAACATGTTCTGCATGTCCCTCAGGAACACTGATGCAGCGGATGCTAACCCAAAAGGCATCGTCCGATAACAGAAAGTTCCAAGAGGGGACACGAATGCTGTTAGAGCACGAGAGTCGGGTGCAGTTCTATTTGATGGTAGCCGCTAGCCAAGTCTAGCTTGGAAAACACACATGCACCTTTTATACGAATAAAAAGGTCTGTGATTGTAGGCAAAGGGTGAGAATCAACCCAGATCTCTTTGTTGAGGGGCCTGAGATCCACACACACACACACAATTGTCCATCACATTTTCGAGCGACAACAAGAGGTGACAACCATAGATATGATTTGGTTGGTTCATTGATACATTTGTCGCATAGGGCTAGAAGCTCTTTATTGAGGTCTTCCCTGATACTAAATGGAACACCTCTAAGCTTGTGCTTAACAGGGATACTAACATCCCTAACAATGATGTTGTGTTTGAATCCTGTAATCTTTCCCAGACCATCACCAAAAACTGAAGGAAATTCAGTTTTCCATTTGGTACACTCCTCTTCACATGTTATTAGCATGACTTGTTCTTTTGTTCCTGGCTTTAATATCATGCCAAAAAGACCCTGGTGAAACCACCCTAGAATGTTGAGGCCCTTGACTGCTATATAGATTTTGCCCCTGATTCTCCTCCCCTTGAACACAAGAAAATCTTCAATAAAACCCAATAGTTAAATTTTTTGTCCCTCATTGGAGACAGGTGATCAATCGGGAGGAAACAACTCTCTCTCACCCCAGGTTTCATAAAATAATTTCTGGGTTATCATGGTGATCCTTGCACCAGAATCTACCAGCAATTGGAGTTACTTATCTCCAACAAGAATTTCAACAATAGGGTCAACACATAATGAAGGATCACCGGTAAGAGGTATAGGTACATCGTCAGGAAGAATGTCATTAAGGACAACTGAAACAATTTCTGCTTCTGAATCATCGTCAGATTCTATGACACAAGTTACAGTTTTTTTCACTTTCTTTTTGACACAAACTGTTGCAAAGTGCCCTATTTTCTTGCAATAGTTGCACATAGAATTCAGAGCAGGACATTTTGACCCCTTAGCATGAGAAGAACTACCACAATGAAGACAAACATTGCTGGGTATAGAGATATCAGATTTGATTTTAGTTGAATTATTAGCAATCTTCTTAGAAGATTTATTTTTTGATTTCTTAGTAGGGGCAACAAAATTGATGTTTTCAACTGGTTTGTCTTCAAGTTCCTTGGGGGAAACCTGGGAGGTCTCAATATTTTTTGCAACTTTAATAGTTTAATTGAGTGAAGGATTATCCATAGAGAGTAATTTCTGTCTAATTTGCTTGTCTTTGCAGTGACAAACAAATTGGTCACAAATTAGTTGTTTAGTTACATTTTCAAAGACACACACTGAGGCTAACCTTCTGAGAATAGCGACATATGCGTCAACATCCTCACTCTCAGCTTGCTTCCTCTCGAGAAAATGTGTGCCTGAGTACTATTAAACTAGGTTGCTTGTCGAAACATAACTTTAGTTTGGGTACAGTGGTTTGGTATTCATCCAAAACTTAACCATTATCAGCTAAATCAGGTAAATGTTTAAATATTGATCTGCCCTCAAAACCAAGAGAGTGTAGTAATAAACATTTTTTTCTTTTTTTTTTTGATTAAATATTTTTTATTTTCACCATTGCACAGTTAGCACATTTCATCGCACATTCTCCAATAGTACATTTAAATTCATATAACATATTACATCATACACAAAATTCATCAAAGCATCCTACTTATTTCAATAAATTGATATCATCTCAAATTTCTACAGCAGATGCCACATATTCTTCCAAAGCTTTCCTCAATCCCAGGCCCTCTCTCCATCTTATAATGGGGTCCCATATCCTTAACCCCAATCTCCTCCCTTTTCTACCTTTCCGGGCATAGATATTTTTTTCCAGATTATAAGTTGATAAAAGATTAGACAGCCAGACTTGCATTACTGGGGGTTTTTTATCAAGCCAGGCCCTGGCTATGCAGAGCCTATAAACTGCCATTGCGACAAAAATAAACTCCCTCTGATTAACATTAGTATCTGTGCCTATCCCTAACAATATTTCTGGGGGTTTTAAGGTAATCTGGATATTCAGGGAGGCATCAAGAAACTTCTCTATCTCTTTTATCACTGTTTGTATCTGCGGGCATACAGCAAATACATGTATTAGGTCTGCATCAGGGGAACTACATTTTGGGCATGTGATACCTACGCTACCCCCCATTTTGCTATCTTTGCTGGGGTGAAGTATACCGAGTAGAGGGTTTTGTACTGCTGTGATTGCAACGGTGCTGAGCAGAGCAGAGTACGCCCTAAATCCAGTGACTCTTTCAACCAACTAGCCTCACCTTCCAGCTTGTCTGCCCACTTTTCGCTATACTTGTCCATATCATCTGGTTTTCCTGCTAACAAGTTCGCATAAAAACTCCGAATAGAACAGTCCCCCCCTAACCTTATTTTCTCCAGTATTTCTACCTTACCAAACCCCACACTCCCACCCTGCTTATTCCCCAGAAAACTTCTTAACTGCAAACATTTAAAAAAATCCCTCCTGTCTAATCCAAATCTGCTCATTAACTCTGTAAATTGAAACACCCCCTCCGCACTCCTCACATCCCCAATCTGTACTATCCCCTTCTCCGTCCAGCCCGCCATTGTGATATCCCCAAAAATCTGCATTGGGAGGGAGACATTTTCAAACAACCTGGTGTACCATTTATATCGGCCCAGGCCAATTCTCTTCATCACGGCATTCCAAATCTTAATTGCGGCTTCGACTGTCTTAAATCTGGTTCTTTTGTAATATGCGAAGTCAATACATTTAAGAAAAGAATTCTCCACCTCCGGTCCCAACACTATAGAGTATATCCTGGATGAATCATTTGATGTTCGAACGTCCAAACCACCCCCACCTATCAGCCCCCGCATATATTGCAGTGCAGATGCCCAGTAATATAATCTGAAATCAGGCGCCCCCCCAACCTCCTCTCTCTCTAGGCAAAGACATGAAGCGATATGTCCTACGGGTCTTGCCATGGGCCCAAATAAATCTGTTCAACATATTTTCTAGATCTTTGAACCATTTCACCTCAAAAAATAACGGTACTGTCCTATAAAAATACAAAAATGTTGGCAATATTAACATTTTTATAACGTTGGTGCAGCCCACTAACGACAAATGTAGATTGTTCATTCGATCCAGATCCGTCTTAACCTTTAGCATCAGGGGCGCTAGGTTATTCTGTACCAGCGAGTCTAAATCAGCTGTGATTGCAACCCCCAAATATACCGCTGAGTCCACAACTCTTTGATCATTGAACACAATATGTTGGTTACATACTATTTGAGTTTTGGAACTATTTAGGCTGTACCCAGATATTTGCCCAAATCTTTGTGCTTCGGACTCAATTTCCCCTATGGCCATGCTGGGATTGGGTGTCAAAATGGCCACGTCGTCGGCATAGGCGAGAGTCTTTACCTCACATCCATTCAACCTTATTGGAGGAATCCTTTCATTGCCCTCCATTTTCCTTATCAATGGATCCAGGTAAAGAGCGAATAGTAACGGGGAGGATGGGCAGCCCTGTCTAGTCCCTCTCCCAATCCTGACTGCTGCCGATTTACCTCTGTTAACTCTAATCCTTCCTGACGGATTCTTATACAGAGTCTGCATTGCGGTTATAAAACTATTCCCCAATCCATTCCATTTTAGTGTTTGCCATAGGTATTCCCAGGAGACTCTATCGAACGCCTTTTCGGCATCCCAAAAAAGTGCCGCGATAGGGTCCCCAGGACACCCGCCACGTCAAAAGTTGTAATCACCTGCCTAATGTGTTGCGTAGTGCCTTTGCCAGGAATAAACCCATGCTGAGTGTGGCTTACTAATCCCTCTATTACCTCTGCAAGCCTTCTTGCTAATATCTTGGAGTACACCTTAGTATCTGCGTTCATCAGTGTAACCCTCTTTTTACCCCCTATTCCCCCTACTCCCACTCTGCCCCCCTCTGTCTCCCACCCCCTCCCCCCCTTTACTGGCAAATAGGTCCATAAGACCTATGTGTAGCCGCAATAGCTTGTGGGGATCGCTCCTCTCTCCCCCCTTCACCCATCACCCTGTGTATCGTATACCCCCCCTCTTGTCTTTCTCTTAACTATTTTGCTATTTTGTGTGTGCTGTCCCCTTGACAATAGTCCAAACAGCGGTATACCAAGGTCTAACATCTTCCTCTACCAGTGCATACACCCCGCTTCATCTCATTCCAAATCCTTGGAGTTTAACAGTTCTATACTTCTCAACCCCCTTTCTGTGATTTAATCTCCTCCAAGAACTGTTGGGCCTTAATCTCGGACAGGAAGATATTTGTTCTGCCCCTTGTAACCACCTTTAGCCTTGCGGGAAATAAAAGAAACACCTCGGAGCCTAGGAACCTGGAAGGGTTTAATAAGCTGCCTGAGTCTCCATCTTCTCTCAACCGTTACGTGGCAGAAATCTGGCCTGGCGAAGAAGGTGGTTCCCTCAAAGGATCTTTTCCTGTCAGGTCTAGCCTTATTCATTATTTCCTCCCTGAGCATGTAATTCCCAACATATATCAAGATGGCTCTAGGCAGTGCATGTTGACCTGCCTGCCCCTCGCCCCCTCGGCCTTTTCTGATGGTGAAGGGAAATCTGTGGGCTCGTTGAATCTCTCTTTCCCACTCCCACTGTGATTCGGGGAAAGCTCCTCTTAGCAAGTTAACGACAAAGTGCATAATGTCATCCCCCTCTGCTCCTTTCGCCACGCCCAAAATGCGAATGTTATCCCGCCTCTGGCAGTTTTCAAAATCCTCCAGCTTCCATTGCAAATCGGTCGTCAATTTTTCCTGCTCCATTTTGAAGTCCTGCCATCCCCCAACATCATCCTCTAGCTTCCCAGTCTGCTCCTCCACCTCAGTCACTCTCTCGATGACACCTTCATAATGCTTATTAACCTTCCTAAGGGTATTATGGATCTTTTTTGTGGCTTGCCTAGCCCTTCGACTTTCTGACCTTGCTTCCCCTTGCATCTGTTTAAGTGTGGAGCATATCATGTCAAAGGGGGCCAGATACTGCGCTGGAATGGGGGTATTACCTGAGGTCTGCGAGTTACCTTCCTCTAAGTAGGTCTGCAACGTTGCAGAATAGTCCCAGTCTAACTTCTTCCCCCCTGCTGTAGGTGATTCCAATCCTCCACCATGCCTTCTACCCTTTAACCTTCTCTTTTTCTGCGTGGTTTCTTTCATTGATGAGCTTGATCCAGAGCTTGTTTCTCCATCTAACTCCCCCTCCTCTGAAGTGTCGTCGCTTGTCTGGGTAGTATCGGTGTCCTCATTCACTGAGAAGAAGCATTCCCCTTCCAATGAGGCTCCCTCTCTTTTCTCCAGTCCCAAAGTTTTATTATCTGCAGCCAGTAAAGCACTTTTTCCTGCTAAGATAGGATTGCTGGCCTCATTGTTTATTTCTTTTTCCCTTTTGTTGCTCATCTCAGCTTCTAGTTGAATTAGCGCCTCCATCATGTCTGCGCTTCCAGCTGACCCGGGTCTATATGGCCCCCCGATTGTGTCTGGTGTTAAGTTATTACTAGGCCCCTTGGCCTCCTTCAGCCCGCTGTTGTTTAGACCTGTAATCTGCATTACCTTAGGTGCTGTGGCTTCTGCGTTACCTCCGTCTCCGCTGCCGCTGCAGGTACTGGTGAGTGTTGCTGCCAAGTCTCGGGGTTGTCTAGTGACCTCTGCCTCCGTGCCGGGAGCGTCTGCCGTTGCGTCCTCAAGGACGTTTCTGTTTGCGATTAGCTCCGTGTCCGGCTGGGAGCTTCTCCTGGATGTGAACGCCTGCATCAAGGTAGGCTGCCTTAGTGCCGCTTCTTTTCCTTTGCTTAAGCCTTGTCTTGTAACTGTTGCAGTGTCTTCGGTGGAGTGATCCGGGTCTTGCCCGGGCCGGGGTCGATCGTTTCTTTCTGCTGACGCTGATGCTGTATCTGATTTTAAGCACACCTCCGCCTTCTCCGCTTTCTCCGCTTTTTCCGCTTTCTCGATTTTCTTCCCCTTTTGAGCCGGGGGGTATTATTTTCCGTATGGCGCCAGGCCCCCGCTGTTGTAATCCCGGGGGTACATCATTGCTGCTTCTTTTTGCGCTTGCATGGACGCCTCTACCACCCGTTCCTTGCAGGTTTGTTGGCGTATCCTGTTGCGCTTTTGCCTTCTCCTTCTCCTTATCCTTGTCGGTTTTAGTTAAACGTGCCGGCATCCTCGCCAGTTGTGCTCGAACCACTGCTCTCCACTCAGTTAATTTTAGCAATAACCGGCTGATTTGTTCTTTAGTTGCTGGGTATTTTGAGCGGACCCTGATCAATCCTGCCTGCAACCAGATATTCAGATCCATAAGGGGGGTATATAGTCCTTATTCCACGGCCATCAGGGTGTCACGGGGAGAGAGGTCTGGAGCGACTTCTCACCACAACCTCACGGCGGCCATCTTGCCAGCTTCCTGGTGTACTTCCTATAAACATTTTTTTACTTTCGGGATGATATCTTGAAGCTCCAATAGCTCCCAGATATGTCTCGAAAGCATCAAACAAATATCCCACTTTACAGGTGGTTCTCCTGGAGTTTCCAGAAAAGAAGGAGGAGCATTAATTGATTGCATAGTTAACATGGTACTGAAAGGAAAAATTAAATGCTGCAAGAAAAAAAACAATATGTGAATCACAGAACTACACTTCTCAAAATAGTGTGCAAATCACTGAAATCCGCAATGAAAAAAAAAGTAAAATGAAATTGAATAAATAATGTGTACAGAGCGTTTGAATGTACTAGTGTGAAAGTCACTGCAATGTTTTTTTTTTTTTTTAAACCAGCAACGTTAGTGTGTGGATCACTGTGATCCACATAGAAGTAAAGTAAAACCAAACTTAACCTAGATGCTGGAAATATTGATGAGATTGATAAACAAATAGTTCAGGAATGTTTGAAATAGATGAATTCAAGCGTGAGAAAACATTGCAAGGTTAGTGTGCTAATCACTGTGATACGCGTTGAAGTGGAAATGTCGATGAGATCGATAAATAAATAGTTTTAGAAGTGCTTGAAATAGATTTATGCGACCGCGTTGAAATGGAAATGTTGATGAGATCGAAAAATAAATAGTTTTAGAAGTGCTTGAAATAGATTGATGTGAGCACATCTACTCTGAAAACAGTTCCAAAGGATGTAAATGTTTGTTCCCTTTCTTTAAGATGTGTGGATGGCAAAATCCAGTTGAAGCCAGTTGCTATGGAGATGTGGTTGGCAAGGATGATGACGTTATTAAAGCCGACAGCAACCGTCGTTGGCAACGTTGTGGTTAGCAAAGAGTCACTTGAATACAATGTGATTCTGACTGACTCCAGCGCAATCGTGGTTGGCAACGTAGTGGTTGGCGGAAAGCAAAGAAGATGGAAACACTTGACGTCACCAAAATGTACACGGGAGCATGCGCACGACAACGCTCGGGTTAAGCGTGTGCTCTCAACTGCAGGTCCAAGATAAACGCTTGCGGTAATGAGCGTGCTCTCAACTGCAGGTCTGAGAATTGGTGAAAAGATATATGAAAAAAATAGTAATAATCACCCACAGTTGTACTTGAAAGTCTCCTCCATTAGCTCCGGCAGACCCCATTAAGGAAAAACTCACCTGGTAGATGGAAGTCAGACGAGGACTGCCACAGACGTTTGGGAGAAAACCCAATAGTGACAGTCTCGGCACAAGACAGGAAAGTCACCAGAACACACCCTCAAAGGATATAAGTGTAGAAAGCCAACTGGAATTGATGAAGAAGACGGTCAACTGTGGACGAGTAGATGCAGATGTCTCCCAACTTCTCCGACCAGAGCAGCGAAATGAGAGAAATAGAAGATCACAAACAGTAGGTGAAAGCAGCTTGATTTTAAGCTAAAGTTTATTGATGATGAAGATGTGCAGGATAATGTATTCCACAGTGGATGATTTCGATATTGAAAGCACTGGAAGCAGATGATGAAAGTATCCAAAATTGTTGAGCTGTGGGTTCTGCTGTGTAGTCGAATAATCGCCAAAAATCTGTACTAAATCACTCAACAGCATTCAATTTTAAGAGTGATTTATTCATAAAAAGATTACACAGCTGATCATCTGCTAGGCACATCCATCTGAAAGTCAGTTAGCGCTCCAGAGTTGAAACATAATATTCCAAGTGTAACAAGATGTAGTGACATCACAAACCCAATGACATTTGTTTCTAGGAGGATGTTAAATGCTGCATAAAACATGGAACAAAGAATCTAACACACTGCTATATCATCAGCATATGCACGGGCTCTAGACTCCATGGTATTAAGCACCACCAGATTAATATGGTTGCTCCTCTTCAGTTTTTCTAAGAGGAGTTCAATATATAAGGTCAATAATAACAAGGAGCACAGGCATCCTTGTCTGGTGCTCCTTGTAATATCAATTTCCTCAGAGTCTTGTCCCATTATTCAGTTCAGTCCAGTTAAGTTCAGTTCAAAAACTTTATTCGGATAGTTTCGTGCCCATAAAAGCACAGCATTATAGCAAATTGAATAACAAGCGGAAAGTAAGAAAATACATGGTAATAAGTAAATTACAATGATACAAAGATAACATTATAGCAAATTAAATATGGAATTAAAAAGAAGTTAATTGGTAATAAATAGATTACTGTTGTGAAAAAATGTCAATTAATCCCGCAATTATACAAAAGTGTTCAGGCATAGTTCAAACTCAATGATTTGACATGGTCTTACATGCTCGTGTGGCAATTCTCAAAAAATTTACTTATGCGAAAAACCAACTCTTCATCAACCAGAGTAAGTAAACACAAATAGGCAGTATCCAGACTAATAAGGCTCTTCTTTTTAACCTCATCGCTGCGGATTATATTTTCCTCCTGTGCTGGGCCCCTATGATAATGGGTGTGGTTGTGACGGAACCATTCCATCATCAGCACAGCCTAACCGTGACTGATGACGGAATGGTTCCGTCACCAGCATCGAAGGGGTTAAAAAATTTATATAAAAGCCACTTTATATATTTGATGTAGTATTTACAGAATTTTTTTTTTTATTGATTTTCCACTCACCCCGTCACATGGACATGGTACGTGATCAAGGTTGGGGTGGTAGCCGAGAGAGAAACACAGTGCATATTTAACAATTCCTGCTTTTAAACAGAATAAGAGGCTCCTTTCCCAATGACTCATAGGTAGCGTGAGATATATAGGTAGGGGATGGTAATACTGTTCTATAGACTGTAACTAAGAACGGAAGGTTTCTTGGATTCCATACCAATCCTTTCTGTATTATATAATGAATAGTGGGCATCTTTAAGCTCTTTTTTGTGCACGGTTTCGGCTATGCTGTTGTGTAAAAGGATGCATTATTTGTTGACACTGCGCAGGCTTAGGTGCTTTATTACCAATACTCTGGCCGATAGCCTCCTCTACTTCAAATATAGTTATCTCTATATTGGTCAGTGGACCAAATTCATACTGATCTATCTCTGGTGAGGGGGTGGCATACATTTTTGAAAAATGGTTTTCCCAAGACTCACCAGAAATAGTACAACTAATAGGGGTTAGTAGCTGACCAATAGATCGGAGGTCCATTACAGCGGACCAAAAAATATTCCCATTTTTGAAAGTGACAGTCTGTGTTAAGGCTTCCCAGAGTTCATTTAAAAGGGCTCCTTTCCGATTAGAGATCGCTGTATTATATTTCCTCCTTCACATCTAAGGCGCCCCTTGGGTTAGATGACAATGCCCTGCACAGCTTCCTATTGGCCTCTGAACACTCATGGTCGAACCATCTGGGGTTGTTTTCTATCTGAGAAACAATGTTCGACAGGACAGTGTTAGTGGCAAAACAGAGTTTGGAAAAATCATGGACTACCTCTGTATGTGCAGTTTGTATTGACAAGCAGGAATTAATAAGATGCATATTGTCCTTCACTAGTGTCTTAAACAGTTTGCCACTATCAGCACCCCTCCATATTAGCCTTAGGTTGTCAGTTGAAGGCATGAGGTTTTTGGCCACGCATTCAGAAGAAAGCACGTCCGGGGTCCCAATCTCAATACTATTTTAATTGGGTTATGGTCCCCATGATCCATAGTGATGACCTCTGCAGCCATTAGTTAATCCTCAAGAGAAGGGGAAATATAGACGAACTCTATGGTTGAAGAACAACCCTACCCCTAAATGTTGGTAGTTGGTGGTTGGTGGCATTGGTAGAGCCCACCAAATCCATAATGTTGGCCTGCTTATATGAGCTCAAGAACATGGCCAGCTCTGCGGCCCTACGAAAATGGGAAACCTAAATTACATGTCCCCACGTCGTGCTCCATATCGGTGAATTTCGCAATAAAATCTCCACCCAAGAGAATCCCAATAGGCTCATCCGAGCTTTACTGACAATCCAAATTAGAAATAAAATCAAAAAACCCAATAAAGTTCCTATTAGGGACGGAATGAAAATCATTATTATAAAAATTTACCAAATAAAATGAGTCTCCCCTTTTATAAAATACAACTTGATAATTGCTGCTATTAGATGGTAAGACCTAAGAGCTCCCTCAGGCAGCCACGTTAAACCCCATAAATAGGCCCCCGATGGTCGGCCCGATTTGGAGCTAGAGGCTGCTACGCTCAAACCATGGAACCCTTCAATATATAAATCATGAGTGGCCCAGGTCTCCTGGAACATGAAAATATCTTGTTCCTTTATTAGCAGCAGCCAGTCCAGGTCGCCAAGCCTGGACTGCAGCCCTGCTACATTCCAACTTAAGATACTCAGGTTGGTTCCCATATTAGCCCTAGTTGAAACTGGCTTATTATAATAAAATGTAGGTATGATACCTGGGGGGTCCTCCACATGATCCTGTCAATTGTGGTTTTCAGTCCTGGGCATCTAAACTGGAAAGTGCATAAAACCTATTGATTGCCAAAGGCAATGCGTGGGCATCCCTAATCGGTGTAAATGGTAGTTTGTAAAAATAACCTAAATGGAGCCCACAAATACCAGTGCTTTGTGTGAATAATTGCTCACTGATACTTAGTAAACGACGAACCATTTGGGATCTATGGAAGTTTAGAACAATACGGTCGCCATTTATGTTCTTATCCGAATGGCCAACCCACCCTACTCTTCTGGCCACAAGGATTTCATTCATAAGAAAAAAGTGAAAACCTTTATGTTTACATAGCCAATCTACAGATTTATTGCGGTATCTGCCCAGGATTCCCTCAGGCCCCCAACAAGATTAGGAACACCGGCAAAGACTAACACAAAGGGACTAGAGGCCAGAGGTAGATTCAGGACATCGGTATTTGGGCTCAAACATGTACCCCTAAGGCAGTCCGTAGTATTCCTGCTTGGATCAGGCACAGTGGTGCCGGGCTGCGACTGGTTATAATAACCACTACCTGGATCTAAATTTAAATTATTTACATTATGCGCTCGGAGCATGTCTTGACTAAATATAGTGGAGAAGTGTGGCTCAATGGTTAGAGCGGCAGACCCTGATGCAGAGGTCTAGCCCATGACCAGGGTTCAATTCCCTGCCTCGGCGGGTCCTGGGCTCAAAACTCCACGGACCTGATAATTCTCGCCTTGGTGCCTATTCCAATCATGGAGTCCCACTCTGCAACTCTGGGCAACAGCTTGCTTAATCTCCACAACGGCCCCCACAACGCTAAGGATGCCTGGCCTCCACCTTGGGGGTGCCCAGGAGTGGACGCCTCACAGGGAAAGCCAGGATGGGTTCCACAGCGGTATTCGTACAAGCGCCTTGAGACCCTTGCGAGTGAGTAGTACGCTATACAAGTATCAATTTACATTCCTCTGCTCAAGAGTGGGGCTCAACACAAGGGGTTCATTTGGGTTACAGCAAGATGTGCGAGGGTTAACCAGGGGAGTATCCATAGGAGGGACTGTGCTCATCAATTGTGGATCAGACCCATGTTAGTTGGCCACAGAGATTATAGAGTTCCCCCCCGACATCATTGGCAACATGGTTCACCTTACTACCACTTACCTCATCCGGATTTTCATTTTGCTGATGGAGAGAACGGTTCAAGGTTTCCTCTCTAACCCTGGCTTTAAAGGCATCCCAGACAGAACCAACTGAAGTTGTCCCCCTATGAACCTAAACAAAATTCAAGATCCATTTAAACATATGAGCAATATGCCTGATCAATCACAAGGTTACTCTCAAAGGTCCAGGACGATTGGTCTCTGATGAAACCGGTGTCTGAGAGTTCTAGCACAAGGGGATTATGGTCAGACATTACCTTCAAAAGACTATTGATCCCTAAATATCCTGTCAGGGTAGTTGAAATAAATAACTAGTCAAGCTGTACCAAATTTTATGTGGAGCAGAATAAATTGCATAGCCTGTATCAGGTGCCTTATATCTAGCCTATACAGTCCCGTATGTCTACATGGATATTTAAATCCCCACAGAGAATTAAGGGGTACAGCCAGAAAGCCAGCACAGTATTAAAAAAATCCAACACCTCAGTCTCATCTATGTTGAAGCCATAAATTGAGCAGATTGTGAACCAGGCACTCACAGCCCCCACCTCACATGCCATAATAACCCAACAGCCAAGTTTACCCTTTTTAACTTACTTGTGCGGGCAGATCACCTTGTTGGCTAAAATTGCAACCCTTCTTGAGGTTAACCCTTGATGAGTACAGGACAGAACAACCCAAATCTTTCAGCCAAACCACTTCTCCTAGGATATATGAGTCTCTTGCAGACACACCAGGTCAACCTACCTATGCCGTAGACCCCTAGCTACCCTGCACATTTTATTTCTGTCATTGAGATAAATACATAGTAAGTGATAGTTTAAACAAAGAGTGCGCCTCTCACCCCATTGTGGGAATTTTTTTGTAATTTCTGTCATTGAGACCACATGTATTATTCAAACAAATATGGATTTTACCTCTTGCCATTAATTACAAAGTCAAATAATCACAATTCCCTGCCGCTGCTAGTCGACTTGGTACTCACTACAAAATCATTCATCATGAACCATAACCACCCACCTAAACTTGACTGATGCGACATTTGATGGAAACATTATGGTTTTATATACGACCACAACACATCCTTCCACATCCCATCCACCTACACCTCTGCGTCCCCCCTCCCCTCACATCTCCCTCCCCATCCCGCCAACCCCAACCACCTCACAAACCAATTGGACCACCCAGGTCTTGTGATGGAGTATGCCCCCCCCGGATGCCCAGCCCAAATTGAATTTTAAATCACATCACCCCTGAGTGAAGCCTAAAAAGGACCCTCCCGATTGACACCATCTAAAAGCTAAAATTATAGACAAACCTGCGCTCACTATGGCCAGAATTATGTACCCTCAGCTGAGAGTTTGAAAATATTCTTTGACCTTAATTTATGACATAAAACAGTGTAATTTATCAAGCCAAACCACTTTCAATTTGGCTGCTTTTATTAAAAAGGCCTGGGCCACTTTGGCTTGGAATAGTTGTTTTAACTGTTGTACATAACAATGGCGCTCTGCCGCACAATGGCAAAAATCAGGGCTGGGCACAAAATGTACAACCTTCAAAGGAGCACTACTGATTTAGGTGAGCCAGGTCAGAGATTGCCGGATGCAGCAAAAACATTCCTACGTATCTCAGTATTGCTCTAGGTATGCCCCCTTTCTGAGATGTAGAAGCTTTCTGTCTAAAAGGGAACCTGTGGGCCAGTTCAATCTCCTAATCCCAATACCAGTGCACAGGAAAGGCCCCCTTACAAAGCCCCACCACATATTTGCGTGTGTTATCTCCCTCCAGGCCTTTGAGATACCCAAGATTCTGTGATTAATACATCTCAGCCTATTCTTCAAGTCTTTTTCCATTGGGCGTCAGTCATTTGGGCTTCCACTGACTCTTTTGTATTTTTATGCGTTCATACCTCACACTCCAGCAATCCGATCCTATTTCTGTGAATTCAGTACATGTTTTGGCAACCCTGCAGATAGCCCCAGGCATTTTTCGGCAAGCTAACTGCATTCTACAGCTCTCTGAGTGTGTCTCTTCCCTATGAGCCCTAATGCTCTGACAGGTTAATTCCAGCGAGACAATCTCAGAGTCAGTCTTGGGGGACCCCTGCAAGGGCTTTCTACTTGCTGAGCAACTCCCTTCAAGGGACGTAAGAAGAGAGTAATCCCAGAGAAGCCCTTTCACCTTTGCTTCGATTTTATTTGACCTCCCCCTGAGGCTGCTTTTTTTATTTTTGACTGTGACAACACCATTGGAAGCTTCACCCGGCTTCTCCTCTTGACTACTTAAGTTGCTTTTTTGGCTATGGCTACCCTCTTCTGACATATCAGAGATGTTTTAAAAAGACAAAAAATGTATAGCCCCGTTTAATACCAGTCTCAACTACCACTGCAGGGTGAGCTTGGCTCTGTGATGAATTGGTCAAGTTATAAATTTCAGTTGGTATTCACCCTACTCCTTGTTGTTGAAACAAAATGCCCCCTCATCCACCAATGCACTTATTTGCCCAGATTTCGATGGAGATATCAGACCTTCTATATCCAGAAGGTCCTTAGGCTCCTCCATAGTGTTCACCAATGTTGCTTGTGACCCGGAGGGAGGGGTCTCAGTGGTGCTCTGATCGATGCTCTGTTTCTAGTTCCTTCATTTTCCTCTATAAACACAGAACACAAATACACAGCGGCTGCTCCTCCTGCCGCCACATGGCCTTCTACTGCTGGATTGCCTACTTTATCCACCATTACCCGTAGGGGCTTTTTGAACAAGGTCATTCAGGGTCCGTCTGCTCCTTCTGCTCCGGCAGCAATCGTAGTTGCAGCAGCTCACACTACACCGTGCTCTGGACTTCTCTTCTGTGTTGATTTTTTAGGTCAGGGCACATCCAACAAACCCAGATCCTGCTCTACTCATATTGTGCTTCCGTCATGGCTTTCCGTGGCTCTTGTTATCTTCAGCAGAGACATCGCCGGTTCGCAACCTGCCTGCAGAGATTTGACCGCAACAGGGGGAGTAGCAGAGTTGTCAATCGCCCACCTGCCAAAATGTCTTCAGGCGCAATAAACTTCTAATGCCTGCCTTGCAAAGGAGTACTCAAAACCCAGACGAGGCTCCTGGGAAATTCTTCTCACATCGCATTTCCTGCTTCGATAGCCTGAGCGCCCGTACTTGTGCCTTCTGGGTACAGCAAACAGGAGGACAGAAACAGCCTCCCACAGCAGCCTCCATCCTGCTTTCCCCCATGTATTTATTAGTTAAGAGATGTGTGTATCGAGGATTTAACCAGAAAGGCAAGCAATTGTTTCACATATAAGTAAAACAATGCATCTATTTGTGACTACGGGCAATTAGGCGAGCAGAACAGACAAGAGAAATAAAGTGCATAGAACAATAAGAACACTTAAGAGAACCTTTGTCATATGACAGAAGGAACTATGATTAAGGCAATAGGAGGAAAGGGATCAAGGATCAGCAATGAGATGAACTTTGAACCAAAGCAGTTTTTCCAGAGGACCATAAGTATGGGATCCGTCTTAGTTCAGCTAACAGACTGTTTCACAGTCTCAGCAAGAGGAGGACTTGTTTAGATTTCTTCATCCTTTCAATTTCTAGGAGAACGCTAGATTCACTTCTGGGTCTCTTATTCCTTCAGTGTGGTCTTGTGTCCCAATAATAAAATTGGCAGAGCCTACATGGAGAGCTTTGTGAAACATACAAGCCATTTTAATTCAGGTACTGTCTTCTAAGATGATTGTGATTTGATTAGATGTCATAGCACCTTTAACAATATGAACATATGTATACATGATATTCTCATGAGGCACTACAGTTGATTTGGGTCGGATCAGCTGTATTGCATTACTGCCATCAAGAAAGGAAACAACTAGTACTTGTACAGGTCAGTTTTGTTGATCTTGAAGATACGTGAACTCGGAAACAACATACATTCGTCGAGCACTCTTGAATATAGTTATAGGTCAAATAACAACAATAATTTCATGTCTTAACACAACTTGTTCAATACAGATGATAGGGATTCAGTGGAGCTGTTTGCAGTATATTCTTTATTTATTCGATGAATCTTTCTTCCAATAGAAGCCAGATCGTACCTGTAGCCAACGCGTTTCATCCTTCATGGACTTCTTAAGGGCTACAAATAACATATATGTACAAATTATTTACAAACTGAGCACACACAATTCTATACAATTTATACAGTTTTTATACATTACAATCTTACTACATATCACAAAGCTGTACAATATTTGCAAAACATTCTACATGAAGCGACCCTGTCCTAATTCACACTACAAGGTTTCTAGCCCACCTGACTTTTAAAATGAGAAACACTTGGTTAGTAAGGGAAATAGAAAGATTTCAATGTTTGGCAACATATGTTTCATTAGCTTGATATAGTGTGAATACTATCATAAAATGATGTCAGTGGATTTACAAATGCAATGTAGTGTGAATTAGGACAGGGTCGCTTTGTGTAGAATGTTTTGTAAATATTGTACAGCTTTGTGATATGTAAGATTGTAATGTATAAAAATGGTATGAATTAAATAGAATTGTGTGTGCTCAGTTTGTAAATAATTTGTACATATATGTTATTTGTAGCCCTGAAGAAGTCCGTGAAGTACGAAACGCGTTGGCTATGGCTACAATCTGTTATTTATTGGAAGATAGATTCATGGAATAAATAAAGAATATACTACAAACCAAACAGCCCCACTCAATCCCTATCATCTGTATTGAACAAGTTGTGTTAAGATATGAAATTATTGTTGTTATTTGACCTATAACTATATTCAAAAGTGCTGGACCAAAGTTTGTTGTTTATGAAAATAGATACAAGTGTCTTAGGAGGCTTAGGGGTTTTGAATCTCTGGCCGCTGCACCTAAATTAGAGACAAAGAAATCACTAGGGATAGGTGCAATTGTGCTTGGCCCCAAACCCCAAGTTGTGGTGTATTGAGATATTTGAAGTCAATTAAGTTTTGTTCAATGATGTAACCAAGTTGATTTTGAAAATGGATCCAAGCATGGAACAGGACAAGTTATAAGGATGTTTCTAGCCATTTCCGAATGAGAGAGAGAGAGAGAGAAAGAGAGACTGAGAGAGAGACTGAGAGAGAGAAAGAGATGGATGAGGACTTCCTGTCTGCAAGAGCTTTCAGGCAGATGCTTCAACCTATTGTATTTGAGGAATTTGAGATTTTGAAATCCAGCTGCATACAACCCCTGCGTTTTTACATAACAAACCATTTGTGTTCAAGAAATGTTCCGAAATTCATAGTTTGAATTGGAAGATGAAAAAATAGAGCACTGGAGTAAACTCCAGTGAACCTGGAGGTTAGATCAGATGAATACACTAATCCCAATTTGCATCTAGATGGAAGAAAAGTGGAAAACCATTTATGTGCCTGTCCCTCGATTACCATTCTAATTAAATGTTTGTTGATTATGGTTGTATGGTGAATGGTGTTAAATGCAGAGGTTATGTTAAGTAGCCCTAGAAGGCAGATCTTACCCTCATCAGGAATCTTTGGAATGTCAATGTATTAAAAGGATTTCTATTCCTGGGCTGCAATTTTTTCAGGACATGGTAGGAAGGGGTTTACTGTATTATTGACTTAAAAGTGTGAGAAGAGTTGTAGAGGCTTTTACAATCGTTTTATCAGGAAAGTGAGCTTAGTTCTGGTTTCAGGACTCTCTGGTGTCAAGGTTGTCATTCTTCAGTAGATGGGTGATGGACCAGATTAGAAGTTGCAGGGACAAGCGCTGTCTAAGAAGGAGTTAATGATACTGAAAATATGGGGGGATTGGTCTTGGACCCACGGTTTTGTTCAGTGTCTTGGAATTGGATCATCATCATATGTGAAGGATTTGTTGGAGTTAATGATGTGTAAGAGAGATTAGATGTTGAGAGGTTTAAAGGAGGTTCTTTTTAGGATTATCCTTCCCTAAAAGGTCATAGCTGCAGAAGATTGACAGGATTTTTTTTCTCGTATTTTGTATACGTTGAGAATTTTCTCAGAGATAAAGTTAGCTATATTGTGACTGAAGTTGAGTTTGGGATTTTATAGTTTTGGATTCAATTGACATCATATTACATCATTCATAATTACTTGCTTTAGCTGAATTTTTACACTTTACTTTAGGTTTGTGTCTCGAAGTTATTCACCATCTTCAGGAGAATAATATCCAACTTCTCTCTGGTGTTATGGGTGATTCATTATAGTAACTTGTAAGTTAATTGGTAGAGTGATGAATTATTGGCAGTGTAGATTCTTGTAGCAAAGTGGGTTCCACTAAATTGATCCCCTGTTTTTTTCATTTTTTGACCACTGTGCTTTTGGACTTTTACTGTGAGTGAGCCACACTACCCGAGTTACACTCACCATTAAGTCATAGTGAATGGATTGAAAGTGCTAACCACCAGTGTCTGTCTTTCAAGATATGACTGCTGCTGTCAGCTAGGGTAGGAGGCTATTAGCTGATAACAAATGCACATGTGACAACACACGTGTGCACACTTGTAGGCTTGGTGTGTGAGACTACAGTCTTGCACAGCCTGGTATCTTCCCAAATGTATCCTTTTTCAGTAGGAGTTTTTTTAAGAGGACTGGTTCTGACCTGGGGTAGAACTTATGAGAAGAGGTGTGGCGCAGCGGCTAGGGCGACTGACTGCGGAATCTGGGGATCACGATTCGATCCCCGGCACCGGCGGTAGATTAGCCCAGCACCATGTGAGTCTGGGCAATAGCTTGCTTAATCTTCCCGACGGCCCCCAGCGCCTAAAGACCCTTACAGGTGATTGTGCGCTTTACCAATGTGGATTATTAGTGGACATTCACAGTGTAGGTCTGTAGTGCTTCCTGAAGGGCTGTGGTTATTACACATGATAGTTGAAATCTGAACTAAAGGACAATTTTGCTCTACTTAGGCCTACAGGATCCAGTGAGGTACCAATGTATTGGTACACCTACACCCAAGTATAGATTTAAAGACCCTAACATCATGCCTAAACTCCTTATGATATTTTGTCATAATCTGATTCCAGGCCTCTGCTCCCTTTCTGGGACAAGTACATTATTCTGCTCTCCAACATGAGGATCGAAGTCCTCCACACACAATAGAACCTTTAGCAATGCTTCACACAGGAACATTTAGAGAAATTAATCTGCTCGGGACCCTAGATGGTTCCCCTGAACCTTCTATGGATGGGCATTTGACTCCACTGCAGACACACAGGTGCCCTGAAATACGACCAAGAAACTATGGGGTCTCAGGAGTGTGGCAGAGAAGGAGTTATGCTTGCTAGCTGTGGAGGGCCTGTGGAAGACACCATCAAGAAGAAGAGAGCCTCAGGAGTGCAGGCATAGAACAGGTCTGGTACAGGGAACCAAACAACACAGATCACTGCAGAAAGCAGCCTTTTTAATGGCCAGGAGTTCAACAGAAAATGCTGCTCATAGCCAGGGTTGACCCCCGGGAGCAATATGAGCCCAACCTTATCATGATGGGCCCTACTGGGGCTGACACATCTACATTTTGCAGGGTCCTGGGGGGGAAGCAAAGTGCAAAATGCATAGAATTTTGTACATGTTCCCAAAGATACCACTGACATGGACCAGGGCTTGAGGGCCCAACACAACCTTAAGTTATGTTATTATGTAAAGAGGGAATGGTTGGAACCCCCTCTCCAACCATTCCCATTTTAGCTCCAGAGATCACATCCCCCAGGGCACTTACATATGCATTGTAAGGTCGCAGGGACCCCTTTGCCGGGACCGAAAGAACCCCTAGTTGTACAGGCATGTTGCCTGCCCTTCTAACTTGTACCTCTGGGGTGGTGGATACCCACCTTTTGTCTCCTTGCTCTTGTCTCCCTGCCTTGAGGCTTCCCTCACAGACCCCAATGAACTCCACCTTCCACGTTCCCGATTCATGCCATGTTGCTAAGATGGCTTGCCAATAAGGCTGAATTTCGGTACAGCTAATGAGTTTTGTGCAATGTAGAACTAACCGTCTGATTAAGGATACATGTCCGAAATGCTCTGAGGAGACAGTGACATTTTTACAAGATTTGGAGATTTTCAGAAATAATCATTGTGAAATAAGAGAAACAATATTATCATGACACTGTGTTGGAAGGAAAACAAAGGCTAAATGAGAATGTATTAATGGAATCAATTGGATTCGGCTTATAGCAGTGTTGAAGCTTTGCATATGCAGGCCAGAAGATGAGGATTCCAATTTATTCTTATTGGACACAATTAACGTACCTATAAGTACCCACATATGGAGTAGAAAGTGCACACCTGGCCTGGAAATTAAATGAAACCTGCGGACTCCAGTACTTATTGTGCCATCCACCACAGTGGCAGAGGACACATGATTTTACTCTTTTTGACAAGAGAAAACCTTCCTTTTACATTTTAATAGGTAAGTCCTATGCAGACCTTGCAGCCCACAAGTCAGAGTGCAGGGTATTTAAAAATAGGACATGTACAAATATAAAGTTAATATGCACATACAGTGACTAGAACCAAAACACTATGTTCACTGTAAGAAGGCTCTGTCTGACCTACTGGCAACAGCAGGGAGCAGGGTGAAATATTAATTCTGCTATCTCTTGTTTGGAACCTGCTCGAACTATGACTAAATTGCTCTTAATATGTAATAAAATCCCAACTTAATAGTGAATATGGATTTTTAATAAGCATTAAGAGAAAGCAACTTTCAGAAAATTACCTTTTCCCTGCCTGGAACTTCTAGAGGTTGATCTGCAACAGCCCTCCATCACTAGCCCAGTGGATGATTAGCTCTGATAAAGTGTAAAAACTGCTCCCTGAGCAGAGATATTGGCTTGGGTGTGGCAAACCGTTTTTTCTTCCCCTTGTCAGGAAGACCAGTTGAGGTGTCCCTGGGTACTTAATGTACTTCAACAGGCCCTCCCCTATCACAAGTACATGTTAGGTGATACCAGAAAAGGCCCCAGCATGTTTCCTTGCAGTTAGACAGGCACCAAATCCAATGACAAATGTGCACCCCTTTCCTTAGTGACTCAGCTGCAATAATGTCTGGATCCCTAGTACTGATTGTTAGTCACAGATCATGCATGTACGCCATGATATTGGCTTGTCTCAATGTAATGCAGTCTGTTGAGACTGGGAGGGAAGCATCAAGTAATACCCTTGTGAAGGTAGGGGGCTACTGCCCTTAACTGGGGTTATGTGACACAAGGGCGGTGGTAAGAGCATACCCCATTTAGATTTCAGTAGAATCAGTAAACTGAACAGGCCTTTTTACCTGTGTCACAGGAGTAGGGACTATTGACCTTCTTATTTAAAGTAAAGTAGCAGTGCACTTAGCTCACCCTTGGCCTGCATGGATTGTGTGCAGCCCAGGACAGCGTATGATACTTGTGCGTGTGCACTTGGACAGTGTGTGATACTTACATGTGCATACTGGGTGGCATATGTGTGCCTGAGTATGCTACATAAAATGGAGGCCTGTAGGTTCCATTTTGGAAGCACAGGACCTGCAGAGGCTGCAGAGTTGAGTATGGCTACACCCAGACAGTACATTTATTTTGCTCTCATTCCTGAGGGCTGGGGTGTGTTACACCCACAGAAGGGAAAGGAGCAGAGCATCCCCTGTGCACATCAAAGGTCTTCCAGAAAGAGTTACTGGTAAACAGAGCATGGGCTTATTGTCAAGAAGATGGTGTGACTGATAAAGATACACTACCATGGAATCTTATAGAAAGGAATGGTTAGTCCTTCAAACCTTTATGGGCATATTTCAATGGAGGCAGACAGCAAGATGTAAGACTCGCTTACTCCCTTGGCCTTTGTTGTGGGTCACTCAGAATTGAACAATCCTGCTATACAGATAATCCCTTCGACAAAGGGCAGTAAAGATAAATGAGCACTTCTAAGGGGTGGAAACTCCCAAAAGGAAATTCAGAGACTATACACTAAATAAAAGACATGTCTGGATTTGGAATATCAATGTGGGGACACTTTGCCCTAATTTGGTTGAACAGCCCCTTCTCATGAGGAGAAAGAAGCACCAAGACTTCTTTGCTGCTGGAACCAGGACTGGGGATCAAGGCCTGCCAGTCTCTTTTCTGGATCTGGAAATATCACTGAGTGATCAGTGATATTCAACTAGGATCACTGACATAATATCGAGGGACAGAATATCAACCATCAAGAATATCGTTGAAAAAATATCGACAGACAAAATATCAAGTTTCTATCTACAAACAGGTAAGTACAAAAATATCGAGTTAAAAATTTCCTTTACTAAAATATAGTTTTTAAAAATATCGACTTTACTAAAAACAATGTTAAATTAAATTAATATTAAAAATTAAATACTAAAATATACTTAAAAATACTTAAATTAACTTATAATAATTAAATAATTAATGAAAGTTAAAAAAAGCATTTTTAATTCATATTAGCTAAAACATATATATATATAGTAACAAAATATAATTAAATAATAGCCAATATTATTAACGTACAATAACAAAAGTGTAAAAATTACTATTCCCACTCCAAAGAGTGCAAGCGTAGGGAAAGTGTTGGATAGCTTAGGGGTTAAAATTACTATTCCCACTCCAGTGGGTGCAACAGTAGGGAAAGCGTTGGATAGCGTAGGGGTAAAAATTAATATTCCCACTCCAATGGGTGCATCAGTAGGGAAAGCGTTGGATAGCGTAAGGGTAAAAATTACTATTCCCACTCCATAGAGTGCAACAGTAGGGAAAGCGTTGGATAGCGTAGGGGTTAAAATTACTATTCCCACTCCAGTGAGTGCAACAGTAGGGAAAAGGTTGGATAGCGTAGGGGTTTAAATTACTATTCCCACTCCAGTGGGTGCAACAATAGGGAAAACGTTGGATAGCGTAGAGGTAAAATTTACTATTCCCACTCCAGTGGGTGCAACAGTAGGGAAAGCGTTGGATAGCGTAGGGGTAAAAATTACTATTCCCACTCCAGTGGGTGCAACAGTAGAGAAAGCGTTGGATAGCGTAGGGGTTAAAATTAGTATTCCCACTCCAAGGAGTGCAACAGTAGGGAAAGCATTGGATAGCGTAGGGGTAAAAATTACTATTCCCACTCCAGTAGGTGCAACAGTAGGGAAAGCGTAGGATAGCGTAGGGGTTAAAATTACTATTCCAACTCCAGTGGGTGCAACAGTAGGGAAAGCGTTGGATAGCGTAGGGGTTAAACTTACTATTCCCACTCCAAAGAGTGCAACATTAGGGAAAGCGTTGAATAGCGTAGGGGTAAAATTTACTATTCCCACTCCAGTGGGTGCAACAGTAGGGAAAGCATTGGATAGAGTAGGGGTTAAAATTACTATTCCCACTCCAAAGAGTGCAACAGTAGGGAAAGCGTTGGATAGCGTAGGGGTTAAAATTACTATTCCCACTCCAAAGAGTGCAACAGTAGGGAAAGCGTTGGATAGCGCAGGGGTTAAAATTACTATTCCCACTCCAGTGGGTGCAACAGTAGGGAAAGCGTTGGATAGCGTAGGGGTAAAAATTACTATTCCCACTCCAGTGGGTGCAACAGTAGGGAAAGCGTTGGATAGCGTAGGGGTTAAAATTACTATTCCCACTCCAGTGAGTGCAACAGTAGGGAAAGGGTTGGATAGCGTAGGTGTTTAAATTACTATTCCCACTCCAGTGGGTGCAACAATAGGGAAAACGTTGGATAGCGTAGAGGTAAAATTTACTATTCCCAGTCCAGTGGGTGCAACAGTAGGGAAAGCGTTGGATAGCGTAGGGGTAAAAATTACTATTCCCACTCCAGTGGGTGCAACAGCAGGGAAAGCTTTGGATAGCGTAAGGGTTAAAATTACTATTCCCACTCCAGAGAATACAACATTAGGGAAAGTAAATACTTCATATATTATTTAAACATTTTAAAATGAATATCTAATAATAATTAATTAAAAATAATTTAAAAATTTATATAATATAATAATTAATATATTACAATTACAAATTAACAATAATGATTTCAATTGATCACCTATTAATACAAATTAATAAAACATTAACAATTACTTATTTAATAATTAAAAATTATTTAACAAATATTTACAATTAAATAAATTTAAATACATTTAATTATTTAATTAATTATTAATAAATTACTTCCCACCCTATTCCCCTATAAACCCACAACCTCCTACAGAAAATAAATTATTAAAATTAACATAATTAACAATTAATCAATTAAATTTAATTAATTGGCAAATAAAATTGTTATAATTACCCATAAATACTTAATTAATAATTAATTCTAAATAAATACCAATAAATAATTTTACATATTTAATAATTATAATTTAATTACTTCCCACCCAATTCCCCTATAAACCCACAACCCGCTACAGAAGAGAAATTAGTAAAATTTACATAATTACCAATTAATCAATTAATTAAATTAATTACCAATTAAAAAAATAATTAATTAACAAATATAAATTAATTAACAATTAATTAAAAATTACTATCAATAAGTACATTTACATATTTAATTAATTATAATTAAATTACTTCCCACCCTATTCCCCTATAAACCCACAACCCGCTACAGAATTAAATTACGCAATAATTATAAAAACAAAATTCATTATTTAAAATTAATTATAACATAAATACACACTTTTCACACATATTATAACATAAAAATACACTATAAAAAATTAGATATTATTAAAAAATTGATATTTTTGACTATCTATATTATATACTTCGATATTTTAACTCTCTATATTTTTAACAGTCGATATTACATCACTTACCTTAAAAACAATATTTTGGTTATCTATATTCTGTCCTGTCGATATTTTGTCCAGTCTATATTTACAACTCAATATTATGTCCAATCGATATTTTGGACTCGATATTAGGTCTGTGCACCATTCAACTACTTGCCTTGAGCCTGAGTAGTAGTCCTCTGCCAAGTCCAGAGCACATAGTCAAGAGGAGAGCGCATATATTCTGTCTGCCTGGTAAGACCAGTGAGCCCTGTGAGGAGGAGAAAGTGCTTAGAGGCTACCACCATGTTAAGTGCAAAAACAACAGTTGATGGACAGAATGCAGAACAATGTCATACATTCACCCCAGTACAAAGATCTGGGCCTAAATATATAGTTTTTTTGCTCACCATGCCATTCCAATTTGAACCCAGCAATATGCAAATAAGTCTTGACCCTGTACCCTATGGGAACGGTCCAGCCCAAACTGCCAAGCCAGGTCCTCCTTGGACTGGAAACAAGCATCCTAGGACTGGTTTCGGGCTTTCAGCCCTCTTCAGCCGGGATAGCTTGATTCCAGTGGCATGGAGAGCACGGGACTCATGTCTGAGCATACCCGTCCCACTCGGGGTGACAAATGCAAAAACAACAGTTGATGGCCAGAATGCAGAAGAATGTCATACATTCACCTGAGTACAGAGATCTTGGCCTAAATGCATCGTTTTTTTGCTCACCATGCCATTCCAGTTTGAACCCAGCCATATGCAAATCAGTCTTGACCCTGTGCATCATGGAAACAGTCCAGCCCGAACTGCCAAGCTAGGTCCTCCCTGGACTGGAAACAAGCATCCTAGGACCTGTTTTGGCCTGCGTTTTTTCCCAACCTGTTAAGGCCAGAACACCCAGTAAGAAGGAGAGTACCTTGTGTCTGTCTGACTGCCTAGACAAGCGAAGTCCTGTGAGGATAATGGGAGAACCTGGATAGAGCAAGGCTCAGTGGGAATTCTGGTGATTGGATCCGAGTGGGTGGTGTGACACTAGTCTGCCCGGTCAGGGCCACAGCATGAGTGCAGGCCATTCACATTGCTGCTACAAAGTAGTTGTACCCATGTTGCCAGGAAAGGAACCACCGTGAAGTTTAGGACATCACTTGTGTATGTGCCAGAGTCAGTGACCCCTATGCGAGCCAGAAGGGGACAGCTGCAAAGTGCACCCATTGCCCGCATGCTTGCCAAAGTCAGAAACCTCTGGTTGACCTAGAATGGGGCCACCATGCAGTGTAGGCCCTCGCCCTAGTGTGTGCCAACCTCAGCACCTATGTCACTAAGTGGGGGGGGCTACTGTGAGGACCAGGACATCACTCTTGTGTGGGCTGAGGTCAGACAATGTGAGATCAGAGCCATTTCCCTGGTTTACTGTGCCAAGGAAGCTAGACAGAAAAGTTACAGATCACTGTTGAAGCTGAGCGAAGGCTTTGAAGTTGGGCAACAGTCTTGTTCTCACAATGGCCCCCTTCCTAAACACATGAGAGTCGTTGACATAGGCAATCTCAAGCCCCCCAGTTGTGTCCCATAGTTGGTGCCAGCAGCTCCTGCTTGCCCTGTGACCCTCTGAAAAGGGTTCTGACAAGTCCCAAATGCTGTTCCTGAGGTCGTAGGACACTTGGCAGTGTCTAACTGGACTTCTCTGACCACACCTGAAAACCTTGTACCCCAACCTATCCAACCAAGGCAAGCCTTGTGTCGCAGGGCCGTCTCCGCGCAAAACTCATTGAAAGAACATGAGGCAGGGGGAGAAAAGACTCACCGATCGAGTCCCTTTATGTCTCCTCAGCCAGAAGGATATTGGCATTTCAGAAGAGGTTTGCCGGAAGAGGAAACGGGATAGCTGGCCATTAGAGGGAAGCCCTGAGGAGGAAGAGGAGGAACCCAGAATCTTCGGAGCCAGCTGGAGAGTAGAGGAACCGATGGAGGCAAGGAGTCCGAGACGGAGGGACAGCACCTCGCTGCACTCACTCTACGCGAAATCGGTACCATCGAGAGAGGCAGGAGGCCTCCAGGAAGGTGCTGTGCTGGGTCATGCTCCAGGAGGAGCGTGTCTTCACAAGGTACGAGAGCACGCTGCAGGATGGGTGGGGAGAAAGCCTGAGGTCTAGCACTTTCCCGATATCCTGCACATACCCCGGACTCCCTGCACTATCACCCGTTTAAGATTGTGTGTGGCTCTGCACCGGTGGTCCCTCACTCCTTTCCCCAATACATTTAGTAAATTCCGAAATCCTCACCAACGCCATATTCTTTCTTTTGTTGTCTCCTTAAACCCTTCACAAGTGCCAAGTTCCAAGGAAGATAGCGGACGCGTTGGGCGACTTCCTCCCCCACTTACGGCAGGATCAAGAGAACAGACTACAAGAAGAAGGTGGTTTCCAAAGATGAACTAGCACACCATTAGTCCCGAAAATAGAACGGTGATAAGACAAATTATCCCCACCTATTTAGATTGGACTTAAAATCAGTAAAATAGATATTAAAGCAATATAGGTTCACATAACTACCAGTCTACTCCTCTTATTACCTGCAATTACACCTTGCTAGGTAAGAAGTCAGGTTTATCCTCCTCGGAGCTTCTCTGCAACAGCAAACCGGGTTCAGCAGGCTCTTGGCAAGAAGATATCCAGCCTCATGGAATTCAAAATCAGTTAGAACCACAGCCTAGCCCCGCTAAAGAATTTAAAGCTTTCGAAATGAGGCTAAATCTGAAGGTTAAAAACTTGACCAGTGAATGTGCTAAAAATACCAGAGCAGCAAGAAGACTGCCTTGGAAAGGAAATTAGAATTTCTCCGACTGTGAGCTTTCTCCCCAAAACCACTGCAGTCATTTTAAGGGGGATTACATTCTACTACAGTCTGAAGCCTGCCCCAATGAAATGAGGAGGAAGACAATCCCACCCCACAATCTCACCTCGAGTGACTGGTATTCCAATTCTCCTCTCACAGACAAATAAAGATTTTTTGAAGATTATGCCCAGCAGATTATATTTACAGAGAACTAAATGTTGCTGCAGCATTAGGGCATGGTGAAAGGTTATGACCTCTAAAACTGTTGGGATTAGGGCTGTGGAGTGCTAAAGTTACCAGAGTCAGTTTTGTACAAATGGTATGTGTTTGGCATACTAGAAAGGCATGTTCAGTATGTTCTGGTAGATGGCGTACTTCTACCAGACACTATGACGTTTTGGCCCAGTTCTCTGGAGACTGCTCATCACAGCAAAGATATGAATCAACGAAGTGCTGGAGCAGAGACCTTCTGTGCAAATACTTAACCCTGGGAATAGTTCGCGTAGTGCACTTCCCCACATTGAGAATCTCGCCAGGAGGTTTATTTTCCATGCTCGCGATTGGCAACTTGATGTTGCTGACGCGAACGAGGAAAAAGTCTCGCCGGGATGTCATTTTGCTCGCTCGCGGTTGCCAAAATGACATTAAGGGCTGCCTGCAAGCAAAAAATGAGTGCTACGCCACACGTGTTTGCACTGTGCTACATGCAATTTGCGTACTGCGTAGTAGTGCAAACTTCGCAAACTAGGCGAGCGTAGCTTAGTACTTTGCCCAGGGTTACAAATATTAAATATTATGCCCACCATACATCCAGTCCCCAATCACACGACCAAGATAAGCTCTTATATTGCATCACTTTCCCTCTAACCCAGTAGAAGGTTTAACGGCTTGGCATTCATTTTGCTTTCTAAATCCCTTGTTATCGCAATAATGATTTTTTATTTCATAACGGTTTCACTTTAGTGCCTTGTCAAGTCGAAACTGCCATGCCTAGACACGTCGCGTTCGGCCCTCCATACTGAGCAAATAATGAAGTCGGGAGAGGTGATATGTGAATTCACCATTGTTGCCACTGATGTTATTTGTGGTGCCATTTATGACATGATGCATGAGGTCATGAGCAGTGTAGTGTGGTGTATTGTTGAAGAGTTGCTCGCCGTGAGTGGCACATTGCAGTGGTTGTTAGGATTTGAACTGTAAACATAAAATCTTTTAAATTGTTTATAAAGGAAATATGTATTTGTGCGTTTTCCTGGCCAAAACTTCCAGCTTTACCAGGCACAAGCGGTTGTTCTGCTATGGCATGTGCGATGTCCTCCTATTCTTTATATGGAAATGCTTCCAGGGACTTTCTTGTATCCCCCGTGGTGGCCTCCACAACAGCAGTATTAAAAGGAAAAGATACTCTGTTCCCAAGGAAATACGATGGTACAACGGATCAAATGCATTTTGCTACTTTTCGTATGTACCCCAACACTAACTACACCATTTTGTATATACCTCCTTAAAAATCCTGAATTTTTGAGCCATTCCTGTGCTCCCTGTGCATGCTTAAGGCCAAGAGCATTGGCCACTTTCTTGCCCATTCTGGAAATTGTAGTTACCTTGTTTAATAATTCAAATATGTCTCTTTTTAGGAAATAAACGTATTTTATTTGTACTTCGGCAAGAATATATTATATTGGAAGTGGACTGCCAGACTCGAGGGTAGCCAATGCACTTAAAAAAGCAACATACATGTATAACAGAATTATTCATAAAATTATTTCTTCCTAAAAACTGCCTGCCCAGGTCACTAATCATGAGACCAGCATGGAGCCTTTGATACTTGGTTATGTGCACCCACCCAAATGAGCTCCTATAAGTAGCCCATAAGTACAAGAAGAAGATATGTGTCTTTATTCCCACAAGCTGCCCTGTCTAATGTAACCAACAGCAGAAAACAGTCTAGGTTCATATACATGTTGTATGGGGGAACCTTCTAAACCCCTCTTTGCCTACGACTTGAAGAATCCTCGGCAGAGGATGAGGAAACTATGAGGAAATATCTGGGGCACTTCCAAGCCTGCCGCAGTCCACCACACTCCCCAATACCACAGAAGAGTATGCTCTAAAATCAAGTAAAAACGTCAAGAACAGCCCATTTCTTGCAACAGTGCTCGACCGTTTATCAGTCTCCCATTATTTACAATAGGTATTGGCTGACATATGAGCAGAAAATGTTAAAGAAGCCATCAAGACCCCGACAGTGTTAGTGAACGCAAATCCCTGAATGCATGAAGTTTTCAAATTTTAAGGAAACGTTAGGCACTCAGAATACTGACATTCACATGAGAAAATTGCCACACTCTAAGGTATAATGAAGGGCATCCACTAAATCACTCTCATTCACATGCTCTAGCATGGAAGGCCAGAAATGAAGGAATACTCTGGAAACAGCCCCAGTCTTCACAAACTGCTCAGATTCATAGGATTCATACTACACAATTAAAAGTTAAATCTGAGGATCATCACTAACCCACACCCAACACTGACTCACAGCACACACAGGAGAAACTGTACACAAATATGAGGAAAGATTAGACGGCATTCTCCAAGTCACAAAGTAAAGAATGGACAACAAAATTGACCCGTTGGCCTGCATACACAAAGACTAGCATGGTAGACAACATGGCTACCTGGATCAGAACACATAAATAAAGAGGGGGACTAGTGAGTTTGGTGGTCTAGGATCAATGCCAGTTTACAGCAGTGCTCCTGCTCGGCCAAATTCTAAATGAGGCCCTCTGTCCTATAAACTGCACGATGAGAGCCCGCTCACTCTCCGTAATGCTTTTGAACTCTGGTAAAAAAAAAAAACAATTAAAAAGCTCTGATCAAAAAAGTTTGAAAAGTTAATGTAGGCCTAATTCCACAGGGAGTTGTGCACTTCATTGTAACTGTGGTCCACACAGATTACCACTAACTCCTAGAAATTCCACATACTGATTCACAAAGTCAAGGAATTTAAGGAATATTTACACCTGAGGGACACTCACAATGATGGAAAACCCACAAGCATCGCACGTGGCCACCTTTGCATACTTAGGGTTAGGGGAGAGACAGGCAAGATGAACTGGAGGCCACAGAACATTGTGTGAACACCCATACACGTGAAGATATGTGAGCCTTCTAAAACATTCTGTAGGCAGTTTTATAAGCTGGAAACAGATAAATCCATGATTTATTATTATTTATTTTATTTTTGGCAAGATAAAGAGGGGTCCAGGAATACGTGTCACATTTCAATTGGGCATACATCAACGTTTAAGGCACAAGGGAAACCTTGTTTTACTTGTAGAGAAAACAAATACACTAGTGCCCACATGCATCAAACTCCCGTTTTGCGTTTCCAAATTTGCGATTTTTACCGAATCGCAAATAAGGAATCGCAAAACGGGATGCATTATTGAAAGTGCATAATATTTGCGATTCGGTAAAAATCACAATTTTTACCGAATCGCAAATATTATGCGAATTCAAATTTGCGATTTCGCAATTCCCATTGATTCCTATGGGCCAAAAGGCCCATAGGAATCAATGGTAATTGCGAATTTGCAAATTTGAATTCGCAAATGTTGATGCATTCCATGGGTGCAGGGGGGGGTCCAAAGGACCCCCCCCTGCACCCCTGAAATGTATTTTAAAATTGATGTTTCACACACACATGTCCTAAGGACATGTGTGTCTGTAACATGACAGTGTTTAAAATGCAAATTAGTGCATTTTAAACATTTTTCGCAAATTACCACGAGGTTCTACCTCATGGTAATTTGCACTTGCAATCTTCAAGATCGCAATTTTTTAAAGAATGATGCATTGCATTTAAGGAATCGCAAAATTACGATTCCTTAAATGCAATCGCATTTTAGAAAATTGCAAAATTAGCGATTTTCAACTAAAACCAATGATGCATCTCAAAAAGCATTTTTGGAATCGCAAACGGCCGATTTTAAGGAATTGCACCGTTTGCGACTACAAAAATGCTTAATGCATGTGGGCATAAATGTGCAAATGCGGATTTCCACATAGTTTATTCATGTTGATTGTCCATCCAGTTGCAAATTCTCCAGAGAGCATTTTGGAAAAAAAGGCGTATTGTCTGTCATGCAATTCGATAAATACTACTAGAATCTTTTGGAAGCCCAGAATAGTCAGAAATCATTTCCAAGCATAGTAAGAAACATAAGGTAATAGGCTAAACTTTTTTAAATCTACGTCTTGTGAAAAAAAAGTTTGTTGAATTTAATCTCTCGATGATTTGCGTCAATAAAGGTATATAAGCATTGTTGGGGATGGTAACGCGTAACTTACTTCAGCAAAAACATGACTAGCTTATCAATGTGAACATTTGAAGCAAGGAACTTGCCAATTTTAAAACAATGTCTAAATTTCAGGCATGTCTGAATGCAGGTTTCAAAAGAACATAGGGGCATATTATCAAGGGGGTTTATCTCTGCTCTTTTGGCTTTAAAAGCCAAGAAAGCGGATATAAAATTATCTCCCTATTATCTAGCTGTTGCTAACACCAGCTAGCGACAGCTAGTAGGAGATAGCGACCATCTTGGGCCCCGCTTTGCATGTCAGTGATATTTATCACTAATGACATGCAAAGTGGGCGTACCAAGATGTTAGCGACTGGAAACAGTCGCTAACATCGCTATCTCCTATTACCAACTTTTGGAGATATTCGCGCTAAGCGCAAATATCTCCAAAAGCTAACACCTGCCCCTGAGCAGTTCTTAGCCATGTTATCCAATGGTAGGTGGATAACATGGCTAAGAGCAGTAGCTCGGTAATGCATGAATATCGCTGACTTTTCAGCGATATTCATGCATTGCGGGCGATTTTTATCGCATTTGCGATAAACCTTGGTAATACCAAGGTTTATCTGCGATAAAAATCGCTGCAGGTCGGCGATACATTTTTGTCTCTAACCAAGCAATAGCGATAATTATCGCTATTGCTTGGTAATATGCAGTTTCAGTAGCAAAGGTCACAAGAGTCTCAAGAAAAAGTTGCTGCCCATCCCAAATCAACAAGCTGCAAGACTGACTCATCATCATAAGCCAGCTTTGCTATATTTATTTAACCTCTAGAAAGCAACCACAACTGACAGCAAAAAGAGCATGTACAAATTTACATATTGAATTCACATCCATCTCAACATGTGAAGGATTCGTTGAGCACCTGCATCTGCCTTGAGAGGAGCATTTCCAAAAGTCTTGTAATACTGTAGCTACAAGAAAGATCTTTCAAAAGCTGCTTCTGGCGAGAGGAACACCTTTTAAAACCGCAGACTTGTGAAGATTTTTCAAGCAGTTGCTTCAGAATCTAGAGGGTCATCTAGTAACAATTTGATATAATGTAGCTTCGTGAAAGACTATTCAAGCTGTTGTGCCTAACTGGAGAGGAGCACCTTGCAATTTAAGCAGCCTTCTGAATGTCTTGCTAGCACTACGTATTTCACAAAAATGATACTGAAATCTCTCTCTCTCTATATATATATATATATATATATATATATATATATATATATATATATATATATATATATATATATATATATATATATATATATATATATATATATATACACATGTGTATGTTAATATATGTGTATATATAAGTGTGTGTGTATATATGCACAACAAATAATGCAAAAAAGAAGCAGAGAACTCTGGGTGGATCCCAAGTTTAGGTGGAGAGAAGCTCCTGTATAGAGCAACTGAAGTTTTTAAGCATAGGATTAGCACAGTGCCATCCACTCTGAGACAGTAAGGGGCAAAACTTTTTGCCATTTCTACAGCTAGGTCTAAAAGGAGAGGATTACCACAGTGCCATCCACGTCGAGCTGTATAATGACATAAGCCTTTTACCGCCCCAAGGACAGTATTACAACTTTGAATTGGTAAAATGCCAACCAAGCTAACCTGCAATAAATGAAAGCAACCCCTGACACATGCTTTGCTAACATTACAGCTCTTCAGAGAGGTTTAGCCTTATCCAGACACAAAAGAGTATAAGTCAAAATAATACCCCTTCAGGCATAGAGTTATACATACATTATGCAAAAAAGTAGCAGAGAACTCTGGGTAGCTCCCAAGTTCAGGTGGAGAGCAACTCCTGTATAGAACACAATACAACGCCAGGGACACTCTGAATTTGCTCACCTCAAATGTCTGCTTTTCTATCAAAGTTTTAAGCATATGATTAGCACATCCTTTGTTCACTTTGAGGTGTACTCCAGCGATATGCAACCAATCCAGCGCACCCCACCGCAAATGAACCAACACACACAACGGTCCGCTTTCTGCCTTCTTGGATATCCTCAGAGGTTTGTAGGAACATTTTACTCACATCACATCAGTGGAAATAAGGATATGTTTTAAAAGACATTGAAAGCTGCATTTTCCGAAACTGACTGACGATATTGATTTTGAAAGGACACCACCATCCACCCCCAATTGGAAGACCTCACCCACTGCTTACACACCTCACGCACATCCCAATCATAGGGAGAAAGAGCCTGTCCCCACTTCTCACCTCTTCCTCACCTCCGCAGAGCTGGTGGGGCACAAAGTAAAAATCGCAGGTCATTATGGTGCAATGCAGCGCAAGTTGATTATGTTTCTTTTATTAATTCAAACACAAATGTGTTATGTACTGCACCTCAGCCCACTAGGGATGGAAAGTGAGCTAGCCTAAAACCATACACAATCGAGTAACCACACAAGTGCCTCAAGGCACAAAGAGAAAGAGGCTAAAACCACACAAGATGAATCCACTTTATAACTCAACTGCTTGAGGGATATGATCCTGGTACAGTTATAAGTACACACTGGAGGTTTCCCTAAGCCAACATGGACTGCTGCCACAAAACGCTGGCCTTAGTAGCAGTGTCCAAAGTCATCTGAGTAGGATGAGGACAAACAGCACTAGGGATGTGCTAGGGGCTGTGCTGATTGTCGGTGAGGGGCTCTACTGTTATATATTACACAAGTGTGACCGGTGTGCCAATCCACTCCTTCTGCACCCCTTTTAACAAGGCAGAACAGGCACCCTAAAAAGCCTTTAAAGTTTTCTATACTTTGCCAAGTAGTTAAGCACTCTTACACATAATTAAACATAATCAATTGCTCCCATGTTTAATTGATCATGTAATAGCACTTTAAAAAATAGAACACACATACTTTTCCCGTTACACTACCAAGAGAATTTTCAGATGTATTCAAAATCACAGGCCAAGCATTTGCTGTAGTACTTCATAGCCAGTCCAACCTCCCCCCTCTAGCACGTCAAAGCATTCGTGAAGCACAAGAGTGCCTGCGTCATCGTAGGAGCAAGCCGGTGAGGTAGCTCAACATTTCAAGTGCATTATGAAATAGGAGGGCAATGCTAATCAGCGCAAATACCATACCTCAGGCACCCCTTTAACAGCTGTAAAATGGGAAATTCACCCTCCAGGAAACTGTTGGTAGGGGTAAATCTGTGGCCAGACTAAAGAACACTAGAGGGTTTGCTGTGCATGGACCCTCCTCTCTTATATCTTGAATCTCTAGGAAAACTAACACATGGGGGGGGGGGAGTATAGTGTCTCAGCTCCACAGACACCACCCAGACAGACTCAAATGCGCTAGTTTTAAAGAATATCTGAGTATGGGCATCCCCATAGGGTGAGAGGACATCCTGTGAAAACATTTGCCAAATTCTGCATAAACCTGTGATGGTAGACCTGGCCAGGCATTGAGACAAATTGGTGACTTTTAACAGGCATCAAAATAAACTGTGACCCTATGAATGGATCTTTATTTTGTACTCACCACGCCACAGCTCTCAAGTTATAGAGTAAAACTAATAAAAAAAATAAAAAAATGTGGACCCTATCTGAATTGATGAACTCCGAACTAGAATGGACATTGTAGAGTTGTTTTATTTTGTATCAATGTTGAAACCAATGCAGAATAAGTGTTTGCGTGCTCCCAATAACCCGAAACCTAGAAAACCACAGCTACAGTAAGAAATAAAAATAAACAGTGTAAAACTTGCACATCACCACTGATCCTAAAAACAAAGCAAAGCAAAGCAACTAAACCTTTATGCACGCCATGAGTCTGTGGCACTCCCATGGGGGCCCACAGTCATTCTAAAACCTATGGATATGTATGAAATATGGAAGTTTCAGGGTCTTACCCCTCATACTGCAGTCCCAGTCTCCAGTCATTCATTTTGCTTTATGCCACAGACACGGACCACACAATAGGTGAAGTATAGCTGGTTTATTTTAGTCTGATATATATATATATATATATATATTCAACACCTCCTTTGTCAAGAAGTATACACGGGACATCAGGGGCTGTTTGCTTGCAATTTTAATCAGGAACTCTAGGCATGACCGGTTTCGGCTTGTGCCCTCTTCAAAACGACATAGTCCTTATGCTGCAAAGACGCCCACACAACATTTTATTTATGCTCCTCCCTCCTAGTGGTGGAGGGCTCACCTGCAGCGGATTAGTCCCGCTCGCATCTGTATTGGGGACTACCAGTCCCAGAGTGCAGCGTGCTATCAGTCCGTTGCAGGGTGGTGGGTTTTTTGCTGTTTTAATGCCCTGTGGCTGCTCAAGCCCCGTCTCTCTGCCGCTGTCTCAGAGGAATCACACCTTCAGCACGGATCCAGTGCCAGCGTCTCTCTGCACTGTCTGCGTTCGATGTCACAAAGCTGCTTCACTTCCCTCCGAGGCTTCAGTGGCGGGCCGCAATGTCTGCCGACCCCTCGGTACAAATTCAAAGTTCTTTCCAATAATTGTTGTGGCCACTTGTAGAGAGGGTCCCCTGACCGTGTTACTGGAACCGCGGTAAATATAAATTCAACACCTCCTATATATATATTCAATGAAAAAACCATAGGTTTCACCCATGTTATAATTAGCTGGGCTTTTCTCTCATACAAAACCATTGAAATTCCTCCGTTATAGTTAGTTCAGCTAACTATAACTCGCGCGCCCGCAATGCACTGCTGATGACGTCACATATTACAACACTCATGACATGGTCAGTGACATCACTCAACATCATGGATGACATCTCAAATGACATCACTGATGACATTACTGATGACGTTATCCTTATGAAAGAGTGGGAAACCTCCTCTCAGGGTAATATAACCTTTGATACACACATTGAAAAATTGGTTTGACCGCAGTGTTTAAACAACGGTAAGCACAGAGGCCTAGATCTACAAAGCCTTTATAGCAATGCATTAGAAATAAGTCGACATAACGGGTGTCGGTAACGCAGTAGGCACTTCCATATAGACACCACTTGAACGCGGCACTATAACAAGTGAAATGTACCAGGTACACTGCACTCGTAAAACTGTAGTGTTACCTTTATTTGTGAAAGGAGAGAGGGCCATATTATCAAGCCTGGGTGACAAAATTATCGCCACTTTATCGGCAGGAAAGTGCTGCTAAAGTGGCGATAATGGGTTAGATAATATGCTCTATGGAATTCCAATCGAAGCTCATGTTAGATGTGAAGGACATACACGACCCAAAAAAAGAAAGCCACAAATTTACTACCTGAGATAAAGAAAGGTTTGCTTGTGGAACTTCAAGAAAAAGAAAAAAACGTGGACTTCGAAACGAGGCTGCACATGCGTAGAGAGTACAACTGCTACACAAAAAAAAGGAAAGTTTTATTGGCAGGAAACTGCTGATAAAGCGGCGGTAGTGGGCTTGATAATAGGCCCTTGTAAATTACCATAGCAGCCCAGGTTCTGATGTTAACCTGGGCTGCTATGGTTATTCACAAGGGCATATTATCAAGCCCAATATCGCTGCTTTATCGGCAGTTGCCTGCCGATGAAAGCGGCAATAATGTATGGCCTTTTGTTGATAATATGAGCTATTGCTATTTTTTTGACCAGTAAACTTTGGTGCATATTATGCAGGACCGGTGTTAAAATTATCGCTGTTTTATTGGCAGGAAACTGCTGATAAAATGGCGATAATGAGCTTGATAATACGGCCATGGTATTTCCCATAGAAGCCCATGTTAACACCAGAACATGCGCTTTCTTGGGAATTAACAAGGACGTATTATCAAGCCCACCCTTCCAACATTAATAAAAAACTCCAGACAATGCAAGTATCCGGAGCTGGAAGGTCATTTTACATATTACTGCCCTAAAAAGTTGGCGTTCCCTGCGACGTGTACAGGGAGAGAGAGAGACAACTACAGAGTTCTAAGTAACAGATATAATAAAAATAACGGTGAAGAACACCTATAATGGCGGTGGACCGAGTACGTAATCAACGTTTGGCGCCTTGAGACTACCTTTCAAATAAATATAGAAAAAATATGATTATTAATATATTATAAAAGTACAGCAGCGGATGACACACACGACCCGGAAAAAGAAAGCCACAAATTTACTACCTGAAATAAAGAAAGGTTTGCTTGTTGAACTTCAAGAAAAAGAAAAAAACGTGGACTTTGAAACGAGGCTGCGCATGCGTAGAGAGTACAACTGCTACACAAAAAAAGGAAAGTTTTACATACTATAATAGAAATGAAGGGCCTTATTATCAACAAAAAGCGATAAATTATAGCCGCTTTTATCTGCAGGAAACTGCCGATTAAGCGACGGAAGTGGACTTGATAATAGGCCCTTGTAAATACCCATAGCAGCCCAGGTTCTGATGTTAACCTGGGCTGCTATGGTTATTCACAAGGGCATATTATCAAGCCCATTATCGCCGCTTTATCGGCAGTTTCCTGCCGATAAAAGCGGCGATAATGTATCGCCTTTTGTTGATAATATGGTCCATTGCTCTTTTTTTTGACCAGTAAACTTAGATGCATATTATCAAGGACCAGTGTTAACATTTTTGCCATTTTATTGGCAGGAAACTGCCGATAAAACGGCGATGATGAGCTTGATAATACGGCCTTGTTATTTCCCATAGAGGCCAATGTTAACACCAGAACATGCGCTTCTATGGGAATTAACAAGGACGTATTATCAAGCCCACCCTCCCAACATTAATAAAAATCTCCAGACAATGCAGGTACCTGGAGCTGGAAGGTCATTTTACATATCACTGGCCTAGAAAGGTGACATTCCCCGCGACGTGTACGGGGGGAGAGAGAGAGAACTACTGAGTTCTAAGTAACAGATATATTAAAAATAACGGTGAAGAGCTACTAAAATTGCGATGGACGGAGTACGTATTCAACGTTTGGCGCCTCAACACTACCTTTCAAATGAATATAGAAAAAATATGATTATTAATATAATACAAAAGTACTACAGCGGATGACACACACGACCCAGAAAAAGAAAGCAACAAATTTACTACCTGAAATAAAGAAAGGTTTGCATTTTGAACTTCAAGAAAAAGAAAAAAACGTGGACTTCAAAATGAGGCTGCGCATGCGTAGAGAGTACAACTGCTACACAAAAAAAAGGAACGTTTTACATTCCATAATAGAAATGAAGGGGCATATTATCAACAAAACGTGATACATTATAGCCGCTTTTATCGGCAGGAAACTGCCGATAAAGAGGCGGTAGTGGGCTTGATAATAGGACCTTGTAAATACCCATAGCAGCCCAGGTTCTGATGTTAACCTGGGCTGCTATGGTTATTCACAAGGGCATATTATCAAGACAATTATCGCCGCTTTATCTGCAGTTTTCTACCGATAAAAGCGGCAATAATGTATCGCCTTTTGTTGATGATATGGCCCATTGCTCTTTTCTTTGACCAGTAAACTTAGGTGCATATTATCAAGGACCGGTGTTAAAATTATCGCTGTTTTATTGGCAGGAAACTGCCGATAAAAATGGCGATAATGAGCTTGATAATATTGCCTTGTTATATCCCATAGAAGCCCATGTTAACACCAGAACATGCGCTTCTATGGGAATTAACAAGGACGTATTATCAAGCCCACCCTCCCAACATTAATAAAAAACTCCAGACAATGCAAGTACCCAGAGCTGGAAGGTCATTTTACATATTACTGCCCTAGAATGGTGGCGTTCCCTGCGACGTGTATGGGGAGAGAGAGGGGTGCCGCTCCCCGAGACTGCGGGGAGTAGGACAGTAACCCCCCCGCATACTTCAAAATAAAACTAGAGGAGTGCCGTTCCCCAGTGCTCGGGGCACCTTAGAAACCCCCATTATGCAAAAAAAAAATACCCCCGTAATTTGCCCCCCAGGACCGAATGAATAAAACAGACTTCTAGTTTTTTTTTACCTTTTCCACCTCGTACAAGTACTGCACGAGTACCCCATCATTTCTTATTTAAAAAAATAAAAATTGAGCGTAAACATCCATGTACGACCTCCTGAGCAAGCCTAGAGGTTCAGAATGTTTCTAGCCTGCCCCCTTACCTTATTTCTCAACTTCGTTTTACTGTTTTCTTGTGACTTGGTTCTACTGACGCACAAGATGGCCGCCAACACTTCCTGGTTTCAAGTGTTGACAGACAGTTGACAGCCAATCAGCATGCAGCTCGCGCTCGTAATTGAATGGATTTCCGTACACATGCTGCACTTCGTCTCTAGATATTGCTATGATTTTACTTGTAATTTTCTCAGAAACTACTGAACCGATGTACACCATTTAACAAAAAGCACAATCTGCGAGCCAAACTCTACCTCTCTGCCAAATTTCGTGTTATTCTGTTCAGCCGTTCGGGCTGTAGCCCTGGCTAAAGGTCCCAATGGAAATTTGCATTGGGAAAACACATTTTGGGACCCCCTTTTTTTTTTGGCCCCCGCTTGACGAACCAACCCCAAACTTTCAGGGATGGAGAGGAACCGAGAAGGCCATTTTCTTGAAGAAATTCGCGAAGATTCGTCCACTGGCACCAAAGTTATTCCAAATAGAATGTTGTGGATTTCATATGGAAACTAGGTCCTAACTATAACTACCTACTGGCGACCCCCACTAGGTAATATATATATTACCTACTGGCGGTTTCACATTTGGCGTGTCACTGAGGAAAGATTTAACCTTTTCAAAATGTAAATTATTTTAATGTGCTATAACCCACAAAACACCAGTACTGTTGGTTGAATGAATTTGGTAATAGAAAGTCTTTTTACCATGCTCTTTACCTGCCGGGTGACACCCCTTCACGTGATTGGTTTAGGGGCGTTTTTAAAATAAGGTTGGGTCTCTAAGCACTGACGTTAAGTGAGCAAGGTGACTGTGTTCTCCGAAACGCGTCTTGTCCTTCAGCACATGCAGTTCACTTGAAAAAAGAAAATATAATAAAATACCTGCATCTTGAAACCAGCAAATAGTCTGTTTCTCCGTTCATGCTCAATTGCAGTTGGGAGTTTTACGTGATGTTAATCAGGGAGGCTCGGCTTGGCTTCCCTACAACGGACCCCTCTTCGTGTTGAGGCTGAACGCCTGCGGCAAGCCGGATTGGATGGACAGCTCATTGGGAGTTTTTTTCGTGTTCAGCCCCCTGACTGGTGGTGACGTTAGTAATACCGCATACAACGCAGGGTTGTCCCGGAATGTCGGAGGACTGGAAAGGGCATCGAAGGGCAGTTTGAAGTAAGACGGGAAACAACTACATTCATCGTGAGCAGGGGAGGAGGTGTTTCGAGGGGCATTGGGTGTGTTTATCCGCGTATACGGGTTATACGTATACGGGTTAAACAAGACATTATATTCAAGTGAAAGAATTGCTGTGCATGATGATGGACGAAACATTCAGAAACAGGGAATAAGCGGCGGAGGAGCTCTTCCTTAATCTGCCAGCAGTCGATAAAAGGACTGTCCAAAATCCCGATATTAGTACACAGAATCCAAATCTTTAGAGTCTCACTAAATTGTTGGAGAAACATAAGAGAAGTGAACTCACAAAATGGTGGGAGGTCAAATCCCTTGAAAAATATCATGAGGCAGGACGTGTGCCGAGGGGATTACGAATTATGCTGGCACCCAGCTTTGAAAAACCTAATCCGCTTCTCTTGAAAGAGTGGGTGGAGAGTAACCTGGAGGCATCGATGAGACTTGTATGCTTGCTTATCAAATATGCCAGCATCGATCGGGAAGTTGACCTCAAGGAAATAAAACGCATCCAGGACGAAATAGATGCGCTCACCGACGTTAACAACAAAGATTTGGTTGACAGAAGTTTGAAGGAAATGTATGAAAGGTTAAACAAACATGAAGAGACCATTAAAACCAGGAAAGTATGGAAATTTGCAAGGGACAAAAACGACTACGAGCAAGGGCAAGATTTTACCTTTGCTCGTAAGTATGATTATGTTAAAAAACAGAAAGTGCTCAATAGGCCTGGTGTGCAGCCAGGGAGTGTGCATCCATCGCAACAGGCATCTGACTCAAGTCCCATAGCTTCCGGTTCCGATTTGAGTTCGCTTTCAGTGACACTGATTCAGATTGATGTAGTTGCATAGAAGGTACTTTGACTACAACATTGAGCCCCCTTTCTTATGCTGAAGAGATGGATTTTATCCGGGAGCAAAGAAAGCAGTTATTACGACCGAGAAACTAACAGGTGCCTCAAACAAAGAAAGGAACCACAGAAGGAGGGAGAGAAGAAAATGTGCAAAACGCACGAGGCAGAGGGCAACCCAAGAAAAAGAACTGGCGCAAGTAAACATACCTGATTCCCAAACTATCATCAATTTGACCAACATCGAGCTCAATGAAGCTGAAAAACAGTTGTTGGCTCTTGGTCTGAGCTATTGCCCTGAAAGCAATTTCAACTTCGTACAAACACTGTGGATGTTTATAAATTCATTCAGAAATTAAAATTAAAAAAGTATTTTACCATCAAAAATCATGGTCAAAACAAATCAGCGGTTCTGGTGCATACACCTAGTGGGATCCTTTTAGCTGGGGAAATTCCACTTTTAAACACATTATATGCATTGTGAGGGAGCAAACCAGAATCTGAGCTTGATGATATGAATACACAAATGGTAGCGCAAGAGGAAAACATAAACATTTCAGCACCAGAAGGAAGTCCTTTTAAAGCTCCCTCCACGTTTGTTCCCATCATGCCCAGGGATGCAGTGGACATTTTCCATGAACGCATAACCCAGGAATTGAAATCTCTACACAAAAACACGTCTAAATCTAAAAACAAATTGAAAGGTTATAATAAGGAGTACTTTCAACTGATGAATACATGAAAAAATAATGACTCAGTGGTTATCAACAATGCAGACAAAGAATGAAACATTGTTCTGTGGGATAAGGTGTCTTATAGAGCTGAGGCTTATCATCATTTAAATGACACACAATATTATGAACTCAGCAATGGAGTCACTGTTAAAAAGATCAATTTGGACTTCAAAAACGATTTGGGAAGGTGACAAAGAGAAGGTTTAATTTCTGACGATGAATTTAAATTTTTATATAAAGAGTTTCCTACCCTCCCCACGTTTTACCTTATACCAAAGGTGCACTAAGGTTTGGATCCATTACAAGGAAGGCCTATTATATCAGCAATTAACAGTACCTTTGAATGTACCTCAAGATATGTTGATTACTATCTACAAGAATTTGTGACGACATTACCTTCTTTTCTGCAGGACTCTAGGGATTTTTTATTTAAGTTAAGCACTGTGCAGTGGGCCAAAATACTATTTGTTTTTAACTCGACATCCCTTCGCTATATACTAGCATCAAACATGAAGATGGTCTCCGTGCCATAGAATTTTATCTCAAGCGCAGGAGTATTGATATGTACCAACATAACAAAATGTTATTAAGGATGATAAACTTGTGCCTTTTTAACAATGTTTTTATGTTTGATTGCAAGATTTTTAAGCAAAAGCAGGGCGTTGCGATGGGGGCATGCTTCTCCCCCAGCTATGCATGTTTACATGTAGGCTGGTGGGAGGAGCATGTCCTACAGAGAGAGCACAAGACACTTTACGAACAATATGTAATGGAAATGTGGAGATACATAGATGATGTTTTTATTATTTGGAAGGGGACTCAGGAGGAAGCTGTGAGATTTGTGGACTTGATTAATGTGAATGATTTAAATTTGAAGTTTACATCACACATAGGAAACCTGCTCTTGCTTCCAAGAAGCAATACAGAATTGCTTTTGGGCAAAGAGAGCTGCAAGCCGTCTTCTGCCCGGCTTGCATGAATCCAGTGGCAAAGTGAGCAAGGGACTCACGTCTGAGCATACCCTGCCACACTTATGGCAGCCAGAAGCGGTACAAAAGGGGGTGGTGATGGACTGGACACGACTGGAATGCCAGAAACCGGTCCTCGGAAACTTGATTCCGGTCCAGGGAAGACATGGCTTGGCAGTTCGGGCTGGACTGTTCCCATGAGGCACAGGGTCAGACTGATTTGCATATAGCCATGTCTGAACTGGAGTGGCAGAGTGGGCTAAAGAACGGTGATGGATTAAACCCAGATCTTTTGACTGGGTGTGAGTGTTTGATTGATTCGGATGCTCCGTCCATCACGACCCCCTTTTGTACCGCTTTCGGCCGCCATAAGTGTGGCAGGGTATGCTCAGACGTGTGTCCCTTGCTCCCTTCGCCACTGGATTCAAGCAAGCCGGGTTGAAGACGGCTGGAATGCCAGAAACCGGTCCTGGGAAGCTTGTTTCCGGTCCAGGGAAGACATGTCTTGGCAGTTCGGGCTGGACTGTTCCCATGAGGTACAGGGTCAGACTGATTTGCATATAGCCATGTCTGAACTGGGGTGGCAGAGTGGGCTAAAGAACGGTGATGGATTAAACCCAGATCTTTTGACTGGGTGTGAGTGTTTGATTGATTCGGATGCTCCGTCCATCACCACCCCCTTTTGTACCACTTTTGGCTTAAGGAAAGCAGCCAACTTATAATAACAAAATATACCCCACTGGGGCAATTCAACTTTACTGACAACAAAATCTTCATTGAGAGTAAAAAGAGATGCCGCTTGGCAGAATTAAAGCACAGAAGTGAAAACTTCACTTGAATTCAAAGACTATTGGAGACATCAAGAAAAACGCATAAAAAAATTGCCTGGCGAACAAGCTAGCATAGAGGAAAAATGGAGAAATATTTATGCATTACTAGCACCCAACAAAAGCAAGGAATTCTGGAGATATGTCAATGGTCTAAATGGTGGCCATCATACCCCTAATGCTGTACCTGCTAACAAATGGGCTGATCATGCAACCAGCCTATATGTTGACCAAAAAACATCCATGGCAAGCATTGCCAAGGTAGAAGACAACCAATATGAAAAGAGCAATGTGGCTGATCCTTACCAAACACAAATGCAAATGCTAACTATCCTTCAGGGTATCCGGCAGGATGGGATGCCAGGGCCCAATGGGCTCCCTGGGTATATTTTTAGGGAAGATTGTCAATACTGGGCACCCCACATTCAGGGCTTATTCAATCATTGCTATAACAACTCTGCAGTTCCGGAGTCATGGAAAGGCTCCATCCTATAACCTATTCATAAAAAGGGGAGGCCACAGACCCGGGGAACTATAGACTGATTGCACTACTGGACGTGGAAGGAAAGGCATTCACCAAAAGGCTCTTGAAAGAGCTAGAGTTATGGATCACGAAAAATCATGTAATCCCGCAATGCCAGACTCGCTTTCGGCTGAACTCGTCGACCATGGACAAAGCCATTGCACTTTCATATCTGGCAACGAAGGCAACTGGGGCCACCTCCCCTCCATTATACACATGTTTGGGGACTACAATGCCGCCTTTGATGGGGTTGATCGAAACATATTGTGGGCAAAATTGGCTAAGTGGGGTATACTCCTTGTGGCCATCTTATCACTCTACACTGGCACGTCGGTGCGAGTTAAGCTCACTAGCACACATGCAACTGCTAAGATCTTCAGAAACAGGGGGTTAAAACAGGGCTGCGTGATCACCCCCACCCTGTTTAAGTTATACACCACAGACCTGGGAGAAGCACTGTTAAAAACTAACATCTTTCCTCCAAAATTGGGCCACCTCAGACTGCCAATTATGCAGTATGCAGATGATCTCATCTTTTTGGATCACACAAGAACTGGCATGAAAAGGGTGTTAGAGACGCTACATAATTACAACATGGAAAGCAAGCTCATAGCTAATGCATCTAAGACAAAAGTGCTGGTCTTTGGCCACAAGTTACAAAAACTAACATTGGCATGGCAGCTGGGCCCTCTAAGGATAACCTTGACCAATAAGCACACCTACCTGGGATTAAAATTTACAGATATCTGCAGACCAGTACTGCAGGTTAAAGCACTGGAGGCAATGACAGCTAAGCTAATATACAGCTTGTGCAAATTACACCACAAGCTTGTAAGTCACTCGACGTAGGGGATCCGATGAGTAATGCAAGCCAAGCTAATGTCTACACATAGCTATGACCACCTCGTCTTCCCTGGTTTGTCGACCAAAAATTTAGAGGGCCTATACACAATGGCATATAGAAAAGACTTCAAGCTCCCTTACACGACTAGGCGCTCACTGATCCATCTAGAATTTAACATCACAGCAATGGACATTGAATGCAAAAAAGACATAGTGAAATTCCAACATAACGTGATCAATGCATGTCCGTGCACAATTAGGGCAGTGCTACAGGTGGTATTTACAGATAACAATAGTCGCTGGGCGAGGTACTTCTTGATGGGCAAAAAAACACTGGGACTCTCAATCAAACTCTCAACAGTTCTGGGTGCAGAAGGCCTTATTAATTCACATGAAATTAAGGCATGCCAGCCCTATTTAAAAGCAGGTCTTGGAAGGCAAGCCCTATAACATGTCATGAGGGTGAGGCTCCTAACTTTGCCAATACAAGACTACTAAGCCCACTGGAAAAACTGGTTATTAAGTGGGTCTGGTTGTTGTCTGTGCCAACACCACACAGAATCTGAGGAACATATCATTTGCTGTTGCCCAGCTTTGCTGTCCCCTAGGCACATGTATTCAAGAACCATGTTCATACATCACAGCTTAAGAACATGCAAGGAGGCCTTTAGACACATTTACACCATCAAAGTCCCGATGGAGCTGGCGCTAATTGGGAAGTTTTATACGGCTGCTGGAATGTTGTTATGATTACCCAGAGAAGTGACAGTTGAATAAATCATCCTGAAAGGACCACTGGCACTTGCAACTACTTAGCATAGTACTTTTAATACTAAATATGTCTCTACTAACTTTTACTAGGTACAGGATGTCCTCCACAGCTTGCATACCATCCGTATGTCAAATTCTACATGGGTTGTTTCTAAACGGACCTTTTTTGGTATAAAGTTACTTAAGTACAGTTACTTCATAGTATCTTTGCATTTTAACCTCTTTTTGTTTTATTTAGATTGTATGTATTTTATCTTAACCTTTTCTAACTTGCATTTTCTTCTGCTTTTGTAAAGGATTTTAATTAATCATACAATAAAGTTGTTGTTGTTGTTGTTCATCCCGTGAGCAGCAGTGCGCCAGGTGGCGCGTTTGCAGAGTGGTATAAAAAGGCGGCATGGCCTAACCACTATCAGCAATCCAGCTGTGTTGGGCTTGCTTGAGGTACCTGGTGGGCTGGTTGGCCCCCAGGAACCCTCAGGAGGCAAGGGGAATTCATCCTCCAACCTAAGATCACACCAGGAAATGCGTTTGCAGAGTGGTGGACAAAGGGACATGGCCTGTGTCCACCTATCAGCAATCCCACAATCTGGGACATACTGGAGGTATCAGGTAGGCTAGTTGGCCCATAAGGACCTCCAGCAGCAAAGGGGACATTTCTTCCCATCAAAGAGCGCATCAGGGCATGCGTTTTCAGAGTGGTGATGAAAGGGGTGTGGCCTGCTATGACAATTTAGCAATCCTGCTGTGTGGGATTTACTTAATGTAATAGGAGGAGTAGTTGGCCCCCAAGGTTGTCCTTAGGGGCTTACAACCTCTCCTGTTACCTCCACTAAGTCCCACACAGTGGGATTGTTAAAAGGTCCTCAGAGGCCAAGCCTCCATTTCTTCACCACCTTCCAAACGCAGCTCCTGGCACAGTACTGGTTGGGGGATATAGTCCACTTTACTTCTGAGGGACTTTGGAGGCCATGAAGCCCTCTTGGTACCTCCTGTAAGTCCTACACAGCGGAATTCCAGAGTACTGGTCGGAGGACCAGCCCCCTTTCTGCACCACTCTGTAAACGCGACTAACAGTTAAAGAAGCATTTGTAATGCAATAAGTCTCGCATTTGCGGGAGTTAGAGCTATTGGCATTGTAAATGTAAAAGATTTTTGCTAATGTTTTTTGGTGTAGAGTGGATGTACGTTGTGTGTAGTGGAATTATGTGTTATGCTGTGCAGTGACATTATGTGAATAGAAAGTATGTGGTATTTAGTGTATGGGAATTATGTGGAGTGGGATGATGTGTTTTGGAGAGTAATTATGTTGTATTGTAGACTGGATTGTGGAGTGGTAACCTCAGGTTTAGTCTTCCTTGTTTCCATAGAAGCTAAACTATAAACTCAATGAGATATAAAAAAGAAGGATCCACTGACGAGCACTTCTGGACCTATTCTGAGGTATGAGCAGGGCCACTGGAATTATGTGACTGTTCGGTTGCACCAATTTTAACATATTAAAACATTTTCATCATTTGTCAAATATTCCATCATCTGCCGCATAATCTGCAGATTTGAACAAAAAAACATTGTTTCTAGCTCAGCCGGCTCAAATGTTCCCAAAAATGCATCATCACGTGTTACAGCATAGTGGAAGGCCCTTTTCAAATTGGAATAGTCATGTGTTACTTATTGCTAAATGTGGTTGTAAAATTGGTACTAATTGTGCACAAACCTCTATACTTTCTGTGCCTCTTTTGCCTCTTTCTGCATTCCTCTTGCTTCTTTATGCACTTTTTTTTCTCTTTCTGGACCTGACTATCTTCTTTCTGCACTTCACTTGTCTCTTTCTGGTCTTCTCTTGCCCCTTTCTGTACCTCATTTGCCTCTTTCAGCACTTCTTTTGCTCTTTTCTGCAGATCTCTTGCCTCTTTCTGCAACTGTCTTGCCTCTTTATACACCTCTCTTGCCTCTTTCTGCTCCTCTCTTCCCTTGTTGCTCATTTCCCTTACCTGTTTCTGCACTTCCCTGCCTATTTCTGTACATCCCTTGCCTCCTCTGCACCTCACTTGCCTCTTTCTGCACCTCACTCTCATCCTTCTGCACCTCTATCACCTCTTTCTGCAATTCTCTTTCCTCTTTCTGCACCTCTTGAGCCTCTTTCTGTACATTGTTTGCCTCTTTCTGCAACTCAAGTACCCCTTTCTGCACTTCTCTTGCCTCTTTCTACACTTATCTTGACTTGTTCTATACCTCTCTTGCCTCTTTCAGCACCTCACCAGCCACTTTCTGCTCTTCTCTTGACTCTCTCTGAACCTCACTATCTTCTTTCTGCACCTCTCTTGCCTCTTTCTGCACCTCACATGCTTCTTTCTGCATCTCTCTTGCCTCTTTCAGCATCTCTATGGCCTCTTTGTGCATCTCTGTTGCTACTTTCTGCACTACTCTTGCCTCTTTCTGCACCCTTCTAGTCTCTTTCAGCAAATCTGTTGCTTCTTTCTGCACTTCTCTTGCCTCTTTCTGCACCCCTCTTGCCTCTTTCAGCACCTCAGTTGCTTCTTTCTGCACTTCTCTTTCTTGTTTCTGCACTACACTTGCCTCTTTCTGTATCTCTATTGCTTCTTTGTGCACCCCTCCTTCCTCTTTCTGCACCTCTCTTGCCTTTTTCTGCAGTTCTCTTGCCTCTTTATGTACCTCTTTTGCTTCTTTATGCACTTCTTTTGCTTCTTTCTGTACCTCTCATGCCTCTTTCTGCACCTTTGTTAGTTCATTCTGTACCGTTCTTGCTTCTGTCGCACCTCTGTTGCAAATGTATGCATCCGTCCTGCCTCTTTGAGCACGCCTCTACCATCTTTCTGCACCACTCTTGCCTATGTCTGCTCACCCGTTCCCCCTTTCCGCACCCCTTTTCTCCTGTTTCTGTAACTCTCTAGCCTGTTTCTGCAGTTCTTTTACCTCATTCTGCACCTCTGTTGCTTCTTTCTGCACTTTTCTTGCCTCTTTCTGCACCCCTCTAGCCTCTTTCATCATCCCTGTTGCTTATTTATGCACTTCTCTTGCTTCTTTCTGTATCTATCTTGCTTCTTTCTGCACCAATCTTGCCTCTTTTTGCAACCCTCCTTCCTCTTTCTGCAACTCTCTTGCCTCTTTCTGTACCTATGTTGCTTCTTTCTGCACTTCTTTTGCCTCTTTCTGCACCTCTCTTGCTTCTTTATGCAGCCCTGTTGTTTCTTTCTGCATTTATCTTCCCTCTTTCTATACCTCTCTTGCTTCTTTCTGCACTTCTCTTGCTTCTTACTGCACCTCTATTGCTTCTTTATGCACCCTTCTTCTCTTTTTTTGCATCGCTCTTGCGTATTTCTGCAGTTCTCTTGCCATTTTCTGCACCGTTCTTGCCTCTTTCTGCATCTCAATTGCCTTTTTCTGCACTTCTCTTGTTTCCTTATGTACCTCTGTTGCTTCTTTCAGGAATTCTCCTGCCTATTTCCGTACCTCTCTGCGTCTTTCTGCACCTCATTTACCTCTTTCTGTACCTCTCCTGCCTCTTTTTGCACCCCTGTTCCCTCTTTCTGCACCTTACCTGCCTGTTTGGGCACCTCTCTTGCCTCTTTCTGTACCTCTGTTGCTTCTTTCTTCACTTCTCTTGCCTCTTCCTGCACCATTTGTGCCTCTTTCAGCACCTCTGTTGCTTCTTTCTGCACTTCTCTTCCTTATTTCTGCACCCCTGCTGACCCTTTCTGTACCCCTCTTGCCTCTTTGTGCACCTCTCCTACCTCTTTTTGTACCTCTCTTCCCTCTGTCTGCACCTCTCTTGCCTCTGTCTGCACACCTGTTCCCTCTTTCTATACTTCTGGTGGTTCTTTCTGCATTGCTCTTGGTTCTTTTTGCACCTCTCCTCCCTCTTTCTGCAACTTCCTTGCCTCTTTTTGTACCACTGTTGATTCTTTCTGCACTTTTTTTGCCTCTTTTTGCACCTCTCCTGCCTCTTTCTGTATCTTTGTTATTTCTTTCTGCATTTGTCTTCCCTCTTTCTGCAACTTTCTTGCTTTCTGAACTTTTCTTGCTTCTTTCTGTACCTCTATTGCTTCTTTGTGCACCCTTCTTCCCTTTTTTTGCATCCCCTTTGCCTCTTTCTGCAGTTCTCTTGTCATTGTATGCACTGTTCTTGCCTCTTTCTGCATCTCACTTGCCTTTTTCTGCACTTCTCTTGCTTCTTTCTGCACCTTTGTTGCTTCTTTCAGTAATTCTCTTGCCTCTTTCTGCACCTCTCTGTTTCACTCAATAGTGAAGGAAGGGGTTGGGGCATGAGGAATATTTCACTCAATAGTGAAGGAAGGGGTTGGGGCATTAGGAGACTTGTGTGCAAACACGCCCTGTGGCGCGTTTTAGGTTGGGGAATATATTCCTCTTCAATCCTGAGGTCATCTGTGAGCCAACTAGCCCATCATGTACCTCCAGTTTGCGCCAGGGAGCAGCGTTGCAGAGAGGTGTTTAGAGGGCACGCCCCCTTTTTACAACACTCTGCAACGCAGCTCCGTGGCACTTACTAGAGGTACCCGTTGGACTAGTTGGCCCCTAGGGGACCTCTGGATTGAAGAGGAATACATTCCCCAAGATAAAACGTGCCACAGGGCGTGTTTGCACACATGTCACCTCAAGCCCCGTCCCCTAACTTCACCACTGTCCAAACATGCCCTGTGACGCGTTCTAAGTTGGGGGATTAAGTCCCCTTGCATACCGGGGGTCCCTGGGGGCCAACTAGCACACCAGAAACCTCCAGTATGCGCCAGGGGGCCGTGTTACAGAGAGGTGTAAAAAAGGGTGTGGCCTTCACATCCTACGGGAGCCGGCATTGCTTTTCTGTATGGGGAGCAGCTAACATGCTGTTCCCCGTACAGAAAAGCAGTCAGCTTTGATTTTTGAAAGAGAGAGCAGGTTTGCTGCTCTCTCTTTCAAAAATCAAAGCAGTCTGCTGTGGTAGGGCGGGAGCCGCGAGGCTCCAGCCCTACCTTAGCAAACAGCAGTGTCCCCGGGGTAGACACCCCGGGACACTGCAGGAGCCGGCCCTGAGGGATGGCGGTCCCTAGGGCCATCAAGGGCTCCAGGAGCGGGGCTGCGTGGCCCCCCTATCAACATCAATAAAGCCCCAGGGTGGTGGTCCCCGGGCTGGGGGGTCCGTCACGGACCCTCCTATTTGCATATTAGTGCCCCGGGGAGGTGACGGTCCCCGGGGCATGTGGGGGGCTTGAGCCCCCCCCACAGGTTTTTTTATTTAAAAAAACCCCGGGGTGGTGGTCCCCGGGCTGCGGGGTCCATGAGCCCTCCCACATACTTTTGAACGCCAGTAGTGTGTGTGTGTGTATATATATATATATATATATATATATATATATATATATATATATATATATATATATATATATATATATATATATATATATATATGTATATATATATACACATATATATATATAACATTTAGGTGGTAGTGGTATTTTTAGGGGTTAGGGATGGATAAATGTATTGGGTGGTAAGGGTGCTTTTAGGGTTTAGGTATGTATGGTTATTGTGTGGTAAGAGTGTTTTCAGGGTTTATGGGTAGGTGAGGGTATTAGGTGGTAAAGGTGTTTATAGGTTTTACGAGAGGGTAATGGCTTTGAGTGGTAAAGGTGTTTTTAGAGTTTAGGGGAGGGTAGGGGTATATGACGGTATGGGTGTTTTTAATGTTTCGGGTTGGGTCTGGCTTTTGGGTGGTAACAGTGCCTTTTTAGGAGTTAGAGGTGGTTAAGGGTATTAGTGTTAAGGGTGTTTTTAAGGTTTAGGTTTAGGAGCAGGTATAGGTATAGGGTGGTAAGGGTGTTTTTAGTGTTTAGGGATGGGTAAGGCAATTGGGTGGTAAGGGTTGTTTTTAGGGGTTAGGGGTGGGTAAGGGTATTGGGTGTTAGGGGTGTTTTTCAGGGTTTATGTATATATATAGATCGGGTCCAGTCCCATTCCACCTCAGAAATGGGTACTATACATGCTCAATGTCAAACATTAGATTTTAATGCCAAAATTCAAAGCGTAAAAATTGTTGTGAAACGCTCAACATACGCGTTTCAGTCTTTCAACTTTCCTCAGTGCCAGTTTCAACAAACAGTGATGGTACACCTGGGGACCTGTTTAAATCTGTGGAAGTTCTCTCTGATTGGAGTGTGTTAATTGCCCAATCTCCACGGCCTCTGGCTGCGCTGCTCACTATGGTTCATGCCGGGTTTTCGTGTGCCTCCACTGCAAGTTTAAAATACAGTGAGTTATATACTTGTATGTCAAGTGGCATCCCAGTCCTGCTGGCTACGATAAGCACACTCACCCCCAGCCACTATCAAGGGAAACAATGATGGCAAGAGCACTACTGATGACACCAGGAGGAAAGCGATACCACAGAATGCTTTAAAGACTACAAACAATCTTCTCCACAAAAGCCTGCACTTAAATCCTTCGATAATTTCCTCTTTATTAGCAAACAGCACTTGCAAACAGGAACGCATTTCGGATGTTTTCACAGCCTGCTCAAAGGCTGTGAGAACAGCCAAACCATGTTCCTGTTTGCAAGTGCTGATATAAAACAAAGAAAACAAAACAAATTTGTTTGTGATCAAAGGGATTACGAATCAGGGAGTCTCTTAACTTTTGCCAAAAAATATCATTCTCCGCGCAAGACTCTACAGGAAGCAAGAAATTCAAAAGTCATAGAGGTAAGAGATTCCTCAGAGTCGGAAGCAGGCACAGACCTCTCTGAGACAGATATAGGGAGGAGAGCTGACAGGCCAAATACCAGTGGAGGAGTACATTTTCCCCAGGAGTACCAACAAATCAAGCAAATCAAGCAGACATGGCGAAGGTATCCGCAGAGAACAAGACCACCAGAACGCGTGGGAGAAAGTCAGACCAGAGTCAAAGGGAATGAAATCAAGAAATCCAGCCACGAGTAACAAGACAGAATAAGGGCAACTTCCGCAAACAAATCCCAAAAATCTAACTTATTTGAACTTATCGAATAGACAATTAACCATTACAGAAACGAATGTGCTCCAGAAAGGTATAACATTCCGCTCGGCCCAGGGATGAGTCTATACAAAAACACAAGTTGATTTTGATCAATTTGTAAGGAAATCATAGTTGAAAATCATCACATTAACTGTGCCCCAAATGTAAAGCAATGGAGAAATCAACAATGGAGAATCAAATGAATGCACTAACTGGCGGAGATGTGGAAACATTATGGATGTTACATAAGCTACAGGAATCTCGAGCATCACTATAAGGGTCCAACACGGACAATGTAACAACATTTGTAGAAGATTTGGGCATTGAACAACAAAGTGGGAAAAGCAAGTTAAAGTCCAAATCTAGATTCACCCCAACACTCCATTTGATAAAATTGATTGCTTCCATGAGACAGTAATTCAAGAACTGAACAAGAGGAGGCACAGTAAACAATTGGGAATTTTTCTTTCGACAATCTTTTATTTCTCTCAGAGTGAGCAATTCAGATCTTTTACTTTAGAGGTGGCACATCTATGTTTGTATACATAAGGACAGTCCTAGGGTTATTGCAATAGGTAATGTGTTCCACCCAGTTTCTTGGTCAATGGGTAGCCCACTGATGATGGGAAGCCCTAGTGCATCTGGTGATGTGTTCCCAGACTCCGGTTTTGGTATTCCTGTAAGGTCTCTGTTCTTTTACACTCATTTGGAGTACCTAACTGACCTTTCCCATATAGGAACTATATTTGAAATTTACCATGCACATGCATATGGCTGGGTCTAAACTGGGGTGGCATGGTGATCAAAAGAACGATGGATTTAACCCTGAACTCTTGACTGGGGTTGAATGCATAATTTATTCAGCATTCCGCCCATCATTTGCGTAGCACTTTTCACCCTAATTGGGATGGGTATGCCCAGACATGGATCCATTGCTCACTGTGCCACTGGATTCAAGCTAGCCTGGCTGATGAAAGGTTATACCCAGAAACCGGTCCCATGATGCTTGTTTCCAGTCCAGGGAGGACCTGGCTTGGCAGTTCGGTCTGGACCATTCCCATGAGGCACATGGTCAATTCTGATTTGCATATGGCTGGGTCTAAACTGCGGTGGCATGGTGAGCAAATGAACAATGGATTTAACCCAGATTTCTTGACTGGGGGTGAATGTATGATTTATTCAGGATTCGGTCAATCATTTATTTGCATAGTGTGCTGAACAAACCAGCATGCTAATTTGTTATCCTGATGCCTTATTAGTATAGGGGTGTGGCTAGCATGACAGTGATCCTTATAGCATTTTTCGAATGTCCTAGAAGTTTGCATTTGGTGTTATACATGTGGGTGTAATCTTAGGGTTTATTCATTTCCTCCTATCTAAATATGGGGGGCTGTGGTACTGCACTTTGAGAAAGTCTTTTCAAGCAGTTGTATCTGACTCGTGTGGTACATTGAGTACCATCTTGCTGTACTGGGGAATTGTAAAAGACTTATCAAGCAATTGCATCTGACATGAGAGAGCCATCTTGTAGCATATTCTGCCAAATTTGCCAATGCCCGTTCTATTTTACTTTTGACCCTCCATTGGAATGCATATTTTTATTTGATAACAACTGCTGACGCCGTTACCAAATTCTTAGATCCTAACAAGAAGTTATTTATATTTTTCCTTTTGAGACATTGGTCTTTGAGCAAATTTGTCAGTAGTAAGTACATTGTCTAAAGCAGCATGAGAATTTTGACTCATCCAGATGCAAACATTACATTACGTAAGTAAGTACATTTTTATTTGCATAGTTAATTTAAACCGTTACAATACAGAAAAATATATATAGTCAATAAAAAGTTTGTCATGTACATGCATAAAACTTGTTCCTTCATAATGCTTATGTCTTAAAACCATGCTAATAAAGTTTGCTAGTTTTGAACAACTATAGCAGCATAATAACTTATCAGTTTTATCTCCTTAATGTGTAGGTTAAAAATGTATTCAGAGCTGCCTTGCACCTTAGTTTATACTTTTTCTGGCTAGGTTCTTGGGGGCAGATTTACAAGCCCCTTGCGCCACATTTGCGTCACTTTTAACATGGGAATTTTGCTTCCGCACATTCTCAGAAACTTTACTGCTCTGCAGTTCAATTGTGGATCGCTAGGTGTAAAGCATGCCAACAGGGCTTACCTCCTTGTTCTAATCCCTCCTAGATTAAACAATTGTTTCAACAATTTCTTTCGTTCTTTGAGGAGTTCTTTACAGGAGCATAGTAAATGCAGCAGGTCTTCCTGAGCTGTTCTGCATAATCGGCACACAGAGCCTGCTTTATTGCATAGCCAAGGTGGAAGTTGCTGGGTGCAGGGCAGCAGGCCAAATCTATATTTCATGGATGCAATATTTATATTTTTGTCATATCCCAGATTGAAATAAGCTTCAGCACCCGGCTTTGTGTATGTATTCAAAGTCATACATCCATGGGCTCTCTTTGAAAGTGCGGCCTTGTCCTTCAGCCATGATAGTAGTTTCACCTTCTTCCACACTATTTTTTTAAAGGTTAGGGTGGTTGTTGATATTTCCCAAAGTTGATTTAGCCCTAATTTGTGCAAGCTGCTATGAAGATATTTTGCAGCTGGTGATGTAGTGTGCATTTGTAGCTCTTGACACAGCTGTTTGTTTAATGTTCCCCAAGGAGTTTTTCGCTCTTTATCCCATGCAGTGATGAAGGCCCCTTGTCTGGCAATTGTTTGTTTCAGAACGTCAAACTCAAGTCTGATTTGCATGGGTAAGGTATATTTCGGCAGCCCAAAAATGACCCTGTATGCAGTTGTTACTGTGGCATCAAGTATTTCCGCGTTCCTGCCTTTCTGTACCTTGCTACCGTAGGTGATTGTTAGTAGGAGTTTTGCACGAGCCACCTCTGCGAGTGGCAGGATTGATGTGCCAGATAATTTAGAGTTTAAGGTTTTTAGGGAAGTTTCTAGAATTAAACCTTTTTGCCTTATGCTGTTCTTCTGTGCCAAGTAGTGACCCCCAGAATCAAACTTCATGCCAAGATGTTTATATTCTGTTTTGTCTTCTATTCTGGCCTATCCCCAAAACCAGGCTGCAGTTTCTCGCCCTTTATCCCGATTATCATTGTTCTTGTTTTGTCCAGGTTGATCTTAGGTCATTCGCTTGGGGGACGTCCTGCATTGTATTTAGAAGATGTTGTAGCCCTACTTTGTTTTGCTGATCAGGACTATGTCATCTGTATAAAGAAGACAGGGAAGTGCCATGTCTCCTAATTTTGGGGCATGTGAATTACAGCCGATTAGCAGCAGGACTAAAACGGCTATGTACAGATTAAAGAGTGTTGGTGCCAAAACATAGCCCTGTTTCAGGCCTTTTTCCATGGGAATATGTCTTGACAGGAAGGTTCCATTACCCAACTTCACCTGTAGCCACATGTCCATATGCAGGTTTATGATCAAGTTGAGTGAAGGCTGAGGAAGTCCCCGATAATGTAGTTTGGACCAAAGTCTGATGCATTTAACATGATCAAAAGCGGCCTTGTAGTCGATAAAGCAAAGGTATAGAGACGACCGTGTAGCTGCAGCATTGTCCGTAAGCATTGCCATGCTTAATATGTTAGGTTGTTGTTCCAACTGATTTTGTGAAGCCGGTCTGTTGCAGAGGAATTGCAGATTTTTCTTTCACCCAGCCTGAAGGTCCTCCAATAACAAGACTGTAAAGAATTCTGCTTCGTTGTCTAGTAAATCCACTAAACAATAGTTTTGTGGTTCCAACTTGTCACCAGATTTATGGATTAGGGAAATGATTGAGCCTCTCCATAAGCTGGGCAAGATGTTCAACGTTCTGATTTTTCTGAAGAGTGGGTACAGTGTTTCGGCCTAGAAAGTTGCCTCCTGTTTGTAAAGTACTGGTGGAATTCCGTTTGGGCCAGGAGCACCTTCTCTTCTCCCTTTTCCTATCTGCCTTTTGATGGCGTCAATTTGGATCATTTGATGGCCAACAGTTGGTGGATCTGGCCCTGATTTCCCAGAGTCGCGAGATTGATTTCGACCCAGACCTTGAGTGTCGTTTGGAAGTAGTGTTCATTTTGACAGGCTTGGTACTTCTCGCTATGTTCAGTGCCTTGTTGAAAGTGAAACCTAATGTGTTTTACCCAGACTTCTTCTGTGATGTTTGTGGAAACGCCATCGTAATTGTGGTGGATGAGCTGGTTTATTGTACCTCAGAATCTGGTGCTATTGTTATGTTTGACATCGGCATGTAGTTTAACCCTTAGATCCTCCTCCACAGATCTATTCACAGCCCTTTTTAGTTTCTTTAGGACTGCCCTTTGTTTCCATAATTCTTGTAAGTGTGATTCATCTCTGGGCTTGTGTCGAAGGTGTCTCGGTAATTGTTTGAATCCTTTTTTTTTGCAAGCTTAATTTCTTGCTTAGCTCTATATGATATTGGTTTAGTGCTGCTGAATCTTTGGAGGATTGGTGGTTTGGTCTTAGTCGCATATGCCTCCATCACTGACAGGAAGTTTCTCCATTTCTCCACTTCAACATCTCCGACCCTCGCAGTGTAGTTTGTTTTGCAATTTCAAGCATCTCGCTTCCTGCGGCTATCTTGAATTTAATTCTTCTTAGGTTGATGGTGGCAATTAGTATTTGAGGCTCCCGGCAGCGTTCGAATGTTGGAGTGACTGTTCTCAGTTCTATTTCTTGTGGCAGATGATCATTATCACCTTTATTACCCAGCCGGAACTATGCAATTTTTTGAAAGAGAGCTAGGGAGACGGAAGTATAGTCCAGAATCAAGCTTGTTTTTGTGGAACTATATGTCGTCATGGGCGGGTTGTCTTTCGGTGATCTGCCATTTAATGCCCTCAGATTAAGATGTTCCAAAACATCCACGGTCGTTTGTCCTATTTTGGTTTGTTTGCATGCGTGAAGTTTTCCTTGCTTCGGGATGTTCCAGATTGTGTTTTGCAAAAGCACTTCTTCGTCCACGGAGAATCTCATTAGATTGTGATATTAAGTCCCCAGTTAAGACAAAGTCAGTTGTGGGTCTCTCACTTATACATGTTTCCACAAAGTTGCACATTTCCTTGACTAGTTCGATTTTATTTTGAGGTTGTATATAGACATTTAGCCACATGATGTTAGAATCCCTTTTATTTATTGATGGTGATGAGAAGGAAATAGTGACTGCTAGAGTTGACTGTATTGTGGAACCAAAGATGCGAGCAGAACAGGCAACTGTATTAGCGACATATGTGACCAAGCCTCCTTGCAGATGGCCATATTTTGCTCCCCTGGTGGCATTTACAAAAACGCGCTGAAATCCTTGGAGATGAGGCAGGTCTGTTACCTACGTTTCTTGTGGTGCCACTATGTCAAAGGCCCTGGCATAGGTGACAAAATCCAAATCGGCTTGTTTGTTGGCAAGCCAATTTACATTCCAGGAGCAGAGCTGTACTGTCCCTAATGTGTTTGCTGTGTTTAGCGGGCAATCATATTGTCAGTCTCTTGTGTTATTTATGGATCTCGCGAACCATCTTGTGTCTTCTTCCCGAGCTTGCGGTGTGAAGGGGTCATTGCGGCTTCATAATTCCTCAAGTTGGTGCCTCTTGTCACTATTGCAGTGCCCTATTGCTCCTCTCAGCACTGATGTAGTTGGTCTACCGACGGTCATCTCAGGGGCCCTCAGGGGTTCTGGGATTAACAGATCAGGATATCCTGGCTTAAAGTACGGGGCAATGGTTATCCCTCAGACTTTAGGATTTCACTTTCTTTGAGTGTTTTATGCGCTATGGTCGGAGAGCTCCACGATGCTCTCATTTTTTCGCCTGCCTTTAAGTCCCCGCAATTAATAAATTCTATTGACTTCAATTCTGTTGTCGTTATGTCTGCCAATGAGGTTATATGGGATAGTAACCGCAGTATGTTGCCTCGGTTCAGAATGTCGTGCCTTCCTTTAGAGGAGTTCCTATATTCCCAATAGGCTCTGTGCATTGAAATAATATATTCAGCAGTGTAGACGTAGGACTGAGGTCGACTAGGTCTCTACTGAATATATTAGACTTAAAGTTTGCCAGCTAGCTCAGAGGTCACTATAAACTTTCTCAAATAAACGAGGAGGAGTTTAACCTCCCTGGATAGATAAGAAGGGATTAGCTTCCTACAACCATATAACATGACAACTTTGCTCCCTCAGAATAAGAGTAAATCTCTAGAGTCGTGCGAAAACAATAGACAGCTATTTCACTCAGTCAATTGTGCGTTCTTAGTTTCACCAGAGTGCAGAGAAGAGAGAGAGACGGGCGTTTTCAATAAAAGGTATTATTTATTGAGCAGTCTTCCTTCTCATGCAAGAGAAATGAATTGCCACAATTGCAATACTTAATATAAAGTAAAGTACGTACAGTAAAAGGAGTATTATGAAATAATACTGTAAAAGCATTGATGTGGTTTCTTAGCCATAAGATACTTTAAAATGGATAAAATATATACATACATATATATACATTGACTAACGTGCTCAACTGGTGCTTCTAAAATACGCCTACCCCGGTGTACCTGACCTAAGCCTAATAATTGGGAAGGAGTAAGTAAGTAGCAGTTTAAGTTAAGTTAATTTTGCCAAGAATCTGATTCAAGAATTCTCTTTAAGGGTTTAGTCAGCACCGTACCTTGGGAAAAGAATGTAGGAGGTCTGGTATCTCTTTCCTCAGGACTTGATATCCCAGCAACCCGCAAGGGTAGGCTGGAAACACGGGAGCTGGATTTTCTCGGCAGGAGAAAAGACAGCGTCTTTCTCAGTGCGTCAAATAGGAGGGGCAGCGTCCGTGGGCTCTCGCATCAGCTGGGCTCTCGGGCAAGTAGATAGCTGCTCTGCTCCAAAACCACCACCGTGTGTTTGCTTAAGGCAACGTTGGTATATTTATACCTGAAAGGTGCCGAGTTTGACATAAGGTTTGGACATAAGACGTCAATAAAGATGTCACTAAGAACTGGCCGTTCTTACAGTGCTCGCAGGAGTTCTATTACAAATCAAAACAAAGCAAATGGGGATTTCCCAGGTTGCTGGAGGTTTGGTGTGTCGAAAGAACTTGTTGTGCTTTCTAGGAATCCAAGGAAGTAGATTTTGCCATGCCTTGGACTGCAAGGGCTATTTACTTAAATATGGATCTGATTCCTATGCCATTATAGGGATATTATTGATTATAGCCGTACAAGGGCATAAAATAGCAATATTGATTCAGGTTCCTAGATAAAAACACAATACCCACTCCACGATCTAATGTCCATCATTACTAAAACTAAGTAATAGTAAACATTTAAAGGTGCATGTGTATTCCAACCCACCCCAAAATACATTTTTGCATTTGAAATGGTGTATGCGAAATACACGAAAGATTATTGGTACTGTACATTTATCAAGCAGTGTAATCATTCAGTAAAAAAGGATGCATATATATTTAGCTGAACGATTTGTGAAAATTACACATGAAATGTCTCTTAATACAGAAAAGAAGGTCGAGACTATTTCATCACATATAAATACAATTGCTTGTAAGTGTGCTAGAGGCTGAGGTAATATTTTGTCTCTAGAATTACTAAAAATAGAAGCTCTGTTCTTTAAGAATAGTTCTACTTTAAGCAGAATACATGTGCCAGCAAAAAGGGTAAATATTTTGGAATTTTGAAAAAAAATAATTTCGTTTTCAGGGGAGAAAATAGTTCCAAATGTTTTCAGTAGCTTTTGTTTATCAAAGCTGAAGGCCGAATTCAGAGTTCAGGGGAACGCTGTGTGCCGGTTTGCTTAAAAAGTTAATCTTTCTGTTCAGGGGAGAACATAATTTCAGACAGATGTGCAAAAAAGCAGTCTACAGCTTCAGGTGAAAGTTCGACCAAGTTTGAAAATGCTGCAACGGTGCAGTTGTGAGAATGATTGCTATCATTGATGTTAGGATCAGCAATGCTCTTAGAGGGTCGTACCTGGGTGATGTTGCTCTCTTCTCGTACTTCACTGCCACCTAATCGTAGTGGTGAAGTTTCAACGAATGCCGTCATCAGGATTGGAAACCGCTGGGGACAACACGATGCATGAGCCGTTACTGGACTTAGCAAAGTATCGATATCCATTGGTACTGCTGATTGTAGTGTAAGACAGGTGTCCAACACGCATTCTTCTCCGCATAGCATACATCGAAGCACAGGTAAGATGCAGTTTTGCCATATAGGTCTGAATGAAAGAAACCAGGTCATATTTAGATCTCTTAGCCGGGCTAATCCAAGGACTTTAGTTATGCGGTCCCGATAGCGTATAGCTAGGATCGTTTCTTCCATCGTTGCTGGAGTCTTGTCTGCGATTTGGCTTGCCATATCGGAGCAGAAGAGTCAAAAATAAAATTCCTGCTGCGAGTCCCAAAAGTAGTGGTAGGCCGCCAAAGACAGAATGGAAAAAATTGGGAAAGATGCCCAGAACTGCTTCGAAGGGTGTTAACAGTCCCGAAAAAATTGTCTTAAATACATGTGCGATGCCACTGGTATCTGACATATTTAGAATTTGGCTTAGCATTTCTACAAAATGCACGGGGCAATTAGTTGATAAAAGTGTATGTATCCCTGCTGTTGTCCTTGCAACTTGAAGATCATACGTTTCTTTTGATGATGTTAAAGACACGGTTGTCTGTAAAAGAACAGACTTCATTCTGCTTAAAGTTTCAATTCGTATAGAAGAGATATTCAAATAAGGCCAAATCTTCGCCTCTGTATCAGGAGGGCCGTTTGGATACAATACTTGCATACAGCAAGTGACCATGGAACTAACGCTTACGAGATATGCTTTCCCTGGCACCATGCCACAACAGCTGTGGTCCGCTCTTAGAACGTAACTCCCGTTAGAAAGTTGTCTAAAGAATGGCTCTATCTGTGTTGCAGGTGTGCCGTGCTGGTGGCATGAAAGGTTATTTGAAGTCCCCTCACAGGCCCCATGCAAATTAATACCTTGGCACAGAAGTATACCGCTTAGTGATCGTTTACAATTATTACCACTAAGAAATACATTCTGGTTCTTGTCACTATAACATGTGTGTGTGTAAGGTAATTTCCATGATGACTTAATGTACCCTTTACCCAACCTTTCATACTGGCCTGCTGGTATATACTCTTGGCAATTTTTTAATTGGAAAGTTGTTATCGGAATTGTGATTATTCCGTGTATTATCCATTCAATGACAGGTCTTTCTGACATTGTCAATGGTAATCTCTCAAGTTTTTCAATGCTCAGAATCGTATAGTCTGCTCCTTTTTGTGCCAAACTGATTTGTTTATCAGTAAGGTTAAAGAAAGAGAATATGACGTTGTGTTTATCAGACGCCATGGCACGTAACTTGAACGCAGATTTTGCAACGTCCAGCCGAGCTGTACAATAGAACGTAATTGGGACTGACGATAGCAGATGATACAATACTGTCCAGTGAATATATTCTGGAGGACAGAGTCATTAACCCATTGTCCACAACAGAAAGCGATTTTTCCAAATTAATACAATCAATTTCTCGTATTTTCTCTGCTGTCTTAATTTGAGTTACTTTCCAAGCTTCGTTGTACGCAGCGTATATACTGGCCGCTATGAAACGTTTTTGACGCTGTTTGCGTGGTCCCATTATGAAATCGCGCAAGTCAGCACCGTCTTTAAGTAAAGTCAAGTGTTGCTTAATTTCTGCCAGTGTGGATGTCTGTAGCCATTCAAGGCATAGTTTCCCTACACTGTATGTTGTTACTATCCCTGGATGTTGTCTCTGGGAGTATCTAGGGTCTGGTCTGGTCATTTTGAACCCCTGTATTTTGTTCAGGAATCTATATTGACAGTTATTTTTGTCTGTTGGCCAGATTAACCACTTTTACCAATCAGGATGTGTTCTGTTTTGGTTTAAAATTTGGGATACGTCTATCTCAATATCTGAGGTCGTATTATCAGGTATTGGCTTTGGAATAGACGGTTTGTTTAGGTCTTTAATCTTAGCTAGGCCAAGACAAGTAGTCTGTTGAATGGTGTCATTCAAGAACATTATTTGTTCTGGGATCATGCAGGCTCGAAGTAATGCTTCTAAACCTTGGACATGTCATTCTTTTGTACCCCAGATGGTTTTTGTTTCAATGTTGTTTTTCCAGAAATCAAAACCAAATGTAATCATTTTTTCATAAAATGTTTCCGAATAAATCAATTTAGTATTTGTCAACATAGTTTTTATCCCTGTTTTATCTAACAGTTTATAATAAAAAGTTTTTGCATCTCTTGTGTTAAACCCTGAGAAGTATGGGAATTTCTCATAAAATGTTTTCGAACTGCTTTTAGGTGGAGTTGCACAATGTTCCCATTGATTATACTTATAAACATTTCTAGGTTGAGGAGATTTATGCAAATAGTGATGTGCAAAATGGTTATAGCAGTACATGTGTTCATAGTTTGATGAACCTTGTAAATAATCATGTTTGGTAAATTTTGCTGACATTACTAAATCTGACATCATATTATTTATGCTTTCAAAGTCCCAATTATCAGAGAATGTACTTGGTTTTACAAAGTCATTTAATAAAACTTTGAATTGATGTGGATATTTCAAGAGTTAAACGGGGCCATAGGTTTCGTAACCCATTTTGTCCCAAACTACCGCACCGGGTATTGGAATGGCTGTCACATTCACTGATGATAGTTATCTTTTCTCGATGTGAGATGACTTGTGTGGCTTTAGGACCAAGTTGATGTTCTGACTTGCTGTGTTCATTGTACTATATTTTCCCTCAATGAATTTTCCCAAACAAAGTACCATGATGAGCCAAAGCAGGAGGAAAAGTACACCTAACACAATCCAAAATTCAATCCATGGAGAAATCAGATAGGTTTCTTTGAGTTGATGACAGAGTTCTGTTGCCTTGTCTTTAAAAGTTTTTGTTGCTGGCGTTTCTTCAGGTTCGCTTGGATCTTCAGAAAAGTTGTCGAAATTGATGAAGTAGCCAGATGCAGTTCTGTCAATTGTTGGAATTGCTTTTTCAATTTTTCTTTCATTAGCATAGTCTGAGGCTACATCGTTGTAGACTGGTGTTTCTTGACAAACTGTTTCAATTTGGGTTTCAAGAGGCACAAGTTCCATGGCATTGTTGCATAGTCCTTTTTTTTATTCACTGCAGGTTTATCAAATGTGATTAGTCTCTCAGTTTGAACCTCTTGGATTGTAGCAAGTTTTGGAATTCTGCTAATTCTTGGGAGTCCACTGGGCCTACTACTTATTATTGGCCACATGATTGTGGTTTTATCAGGTCGATGGATACAACTCGGTTCTCCTTTTTACCAGCAAGGGGCGGTAGGTAGTACAACTGATCTTGTTCCGCTGACATCTAAGACAGGTACTGCTTTTCTGTAAGAAGGCCAAAATTTCTTCTTCACCGCGATCTTCTCTCTGACCAGATCCCCAATCTTTGGAATCCAGACAGGCCTTGCTGGGACAGGTGGTTTATCTTCAGTGGCTGTTGGCTGCTGTTTTAACTTTATGCTGCTCAGGGCTTTTCCTGGTTTCATTTAAGTCCTGTAAAACAGCCAAACGATCTTTGATGTCAAAGTATTTTTTCTTATCTTCTACCACTGAAGTCTGACTATCTAAATCCTGAATATACATTCTAGTTCCGAACAATAGTTCGTACGGTCTGAAACCTTTAAGAGAATTTCTTGGCAGATTGTTAAGACTACGTTGGACACTTGTTAAATGTCACCCGAACCTAATACCTTTGCCGTTATAGATTGCTTTATGTCCCGGTTTTTTCTTTCCACAATCCCATTTCCCTCAGGATGGAAGGGACAAGAGTACTGCAATGCAATGCCCATGCTGGTCATGGCCTCCTTATAAGCTCGAGAGCTAAAAGCAGGACCCTGGTCAGAATGTAGCATGCCAATTGCGTATATGCCGATAAAGACTCGCAAATCTTTTATAACAGTTCTGGCGTCAGCCGAGCGCTGGGGCCTGTATTTTTAAGTGAATCTAGTCTTAAAAGGAAATTAGTACGACGTTGGAATTTACGTATAGATAGCCTTATGCTAACTACAGAAATGGCCATGGCAATACTCCGGTTGGTTCGCTACTGCGATCTCTGTTGCAGTTTGGACAGCTCTTTGCAAATTTATAATGTTGCAGGCTCATCCCCGGCCACCAGTATTCTGATTGTAATTCTTTCAGAGATTCCTTGTCTGTTTGTGTCTCGGACCTTCACCCATGTGTGTGTTCTGCTATTAATAAGACTCTCCTGTTCGTGTTTGGAATTACTCTATCCCCAACTCCAGGGATTCGAGCAAAAGGAACGCAGTTTGCGTCAATTACGTATGTATAATTGAGTGGATAGTTCACGGGTAGTGCTGCACAGTCGCTTTTTGAAGACGTTTTTACCGTCAGCATGGTTTCCCCATCTATGTATTTTTATGAACGCTTTATTGTGGCTACGGAAGCCGGTTGAGTTGCTTCCGCTGTGGCTGTATTAGCCAATGAATTCCCTGCAACGTGAACGCCATCACGTTGATGACTCAGTGTGTGTATCACGTGAGTCTTCTGTAGTTCTTTTTGTAAAAGAACTACCTGTTCCCAAAGCTTCTTATGCTTTATTGTGGCACCAGTGTCATCTTTGTAATCATTTTGAACCCAGTTTTGCAAGTCATTATTGTAAGATTTGACGCAGAAATGCGAATCGCACACTATTAGTGTCGGGAATTCACGATAGGCATTTTCAAGCACCATCTTTAAAGATCTGATTTCAGCTCGCTGAGCCGAACAGTTTCTCAGTGATTCAGTTTTTGTTATTTTTGGTCTGATTTTACCACAGCGCCAGCGACCTTTAACAATTGCGCATGCTGCATTGTAGGATTTACTATCCACATCGTAATGTTGTACAAATCTGTCCGTATAGATTATACAAGAGTACTGTTGGAGAGGCAGAACTTCGATTGGCAGAGGATATTCTTCTTCATATTTCAGATCCTTCAGTTTTTTCATGTTCGGGTAAAAATAGTATTTCACGTCTTCTGCAGCAAGAGAATTTTCCCACTGTATCCATTTTGGATCTAGTGCCACCGTTTTTAGATTAACTGGGCTGAATAACGCCTCAAAGGCTGATTCTGCTGTAAAAACAGTTATTCTTTTACCTTGGGCTTGGGCTCTTTCTTTTGCTACAGCAGTCTGAACCGCATTTACAATATTTTCTGTAAGGCTGAAGGTTTTTTCAGCTTCTGTGTACAAATGTGATTTGTAAGCTATTGGTACTGTTTCTCCCTCATTAGAGGTCAGGTACGTGAATCCGCATCTTCCTGGGATGACTCGGATTACAAGGTTGCGTGTATTGTCGCGAGTTTCTAATTTTGTTTTAGCTAACATGTCTGTTTGCAATGATCTCAAAATTTCTGTGTGTTTCTAAGTCCAATTGATTGATTTAAAATCAGGTTTTATTAATTCATAGAGAGGTTTAACCCTCTCTGCATAATTTAGAATGTAAGTTCTTCCGAAATTCAGGAAACCTAGTATTGATTGTAAGTTCTTCAGCGTTTTTGGTGCTTGGATTACAGCGCACTTCTTTAAGAAGTTGTCTGCTAGGCTTTTGCTTTCACTTGATAATTCCTATCCTAAAAACAGGACAGTTAGATGGGCAATTCGTGACTTTTTAAAGTTGAATTTGTAACCCTCTGCTGCGAACCCAAGTATTATGGTGTTCACTCTTATCAAGTGAGTATCCAGGTCATCATCTGTGAGATAGAAGTCATCGACATAAGATAATGCCTCATCATCATATATTTGTAGTAACTCTGTTACTCTTGCTGAGAATAATCCTGGGCTATTCTTGAATCCCTGTGGGAGTCGACAGAAATTTTTCTGTGACCCCATTATTGACAAAGCGGTAAAATACCTGCTTTCCGGTGCAATATTTTGACAAAAGAATCCATTAGAAATGTCTAATGTTGTTTTGTATTTTTTGCGAATTATGTTATTCATTAGTGCCGCACTGTGCGAATTTTGTACCGCAAATGTCTTGCAACATGAGTTAAGGTGTCTGTAGTCCAAGACTAGACGATATGAATCGTCTGGTTTGGAGACAGGAAACAAAGGATTGTTCATTTGAGAGGTGCATGTTTCAATCACCCCTTGGTATTCAAGTTGATCTAAGATCTCCCTGACTTGTCTTTTAGCTTCTTGCTTAATTGGGTACTGTCTTTGTGCAGTTGGTTGACATTTTAACTGGATTTTGTGAGGAGGGGAGTCCTGATCCCATCCTACATGATTTTTATATAATGCAGGAGCTTGAGCTACTGCCCATTTTCTTACATATGTGTATTTTCTATGAATTGGAATATGATTTGAGAAGGCAGGCATAATCATTTCTTCGCCATGAGGGCACTCCCTGACAACTCTGGTGGCCAGTCTTTCTCAGCTAATAGGATGTCATAGCCTTTTGAGAGGTTATCCCAAAACAGACCCCTTATCTTCCTAGTCTTATCTCCCTCTATACGCAATGTAATTTCGTATATTTTATGAGGTTTGCTAACTCTGGTATCTGCAGTTTCCACCTGAATGTATTCATTCGTGTCCACTGTCTCCAGATGATTCATCAGGATCTTGCGAGCTATGGTCACTTCTGCTGCGCTGTCTAGCATTGTCTGTGCCCACTCTCCGTTTTTCAGCTGTGTCCTCAGTATCCTCGGCATGTTTGATTATTTTAATACTTGCTACCTTTTTTCTTGGAAATTGTAATTTTTTACTTTGAGCAGGTTCCTTGTCTTTGGACTTGACGTGCTCTTCCCTGTGTTCTGACCGCCCTCTTCTTTCCGATTTCTGCGAGGAAGTCTGAAAAGATCGAGATAGCGCTCGTTTTTTAAATCTTCGTTATTTTCAGTTGTAATTTGTGTAACTTGATTAGCGCCTTGTAAAAATTGTGACTTTATTAAAATTCACTTTCCCCCTGCACCACACGCCTCACTGACTGTTGCTGGAGCCGCCTCCCTGCATCTCCTCGTAGGGGCACTTCCGGTCGCCCTGCAGGAAGAGCGGTTAGCGCTCTAGTGTTCTACTTCCTGTAGGCTACTTAGGCTGAGCAGGGGCTGCAGCGCGCTGCGGGAAGGAGACAGTGGCAGTGTCCCCGACCCGTTTTGCGTTCTGACCTTGGGCAGTAAGATAAAGATAGCGCTCGTTTTTTAAAACTTCGTTATTTTCAGTTGTAATTTGTGTAACTTGATTAGCGCCTTGTAAAATTGTGACTTTTTTAAAATTCACTTTCCCCCTGCACCACACGCCTCACTGACTGTTGCTGGAGCCGCCTCCCTGCATCTCCTCGTAGGGGCACTTCCGGTCGCCCTGAAGGAAGAGCGGTTAGCGCTCTAGTGTTCTACTTCCTGTAGGCTACTTAGGCTGAGCAGGGGCTGCAGCGCGCTGCGGGAAGGAGACAGTGGCAGTGTCCCCGACCCGTTTTGCGTTCTGACCTTGGGCAGTAAGATAAAGATAGCGCTCGTTTTTTAAAACTTCGTTATTTTCAGTTGTAATTTGTGTAACTTGATTAGCGCTTTGTAAAATTGTGACTTTTTTAAAATTCACTTTCCCCCTGCACCACACGCCTCACTGACTGTTGCTGGAGCCGCCTCCCTGCATCTCCTCGTAGGGGCACTTCCGGTCGCCCTGCAGGAAGAGCGGTTAGCGCTCTAGTGTTCTACTTCCTGTAGGCTACTTAGGCTGAGCAGGGGCTGCAGCGCACTGCGGGAAGGAGACAGTGGCAGTGTCCCCGACCCGTTTTGCGTTCTGACCTTGGGCAGTAAGATAAAGATAGCGCTCGTTTTTTAAAACTTCGTTATTTTCAGTTGTAATTTGTGTAACTTGATTAGCGCCTTGTAAAATTGTGACTTTTTTAAAATTCACTTTCCCCCTGCACCACACGCCTCACTGACTGTTGCTGGAGCCGCCTCCCTGCATCTCCTCGTAGGGGCACTTCCGGTCGCCCTGCAGGAAGAGCGGTTAGCGCTCTAGTGTTCTACTTCCTGTAGGCTACTTAGCCCTCGCAGTCCCTCGGGCGCGCAGCGGTCGCGCGCAGCCCCGCCGAAGACCCGCCAAAGAGCTGCCCGTCTGCGCCCGTCCGCGCTAAGGCAGCGCCAGGCACCAGTCTCCCTGATCTTTTAATTTATCTTTAAACAGTAAGATGTGCTATTCCAAAGCTGAGTTGTTGGGTCTTCAGCACCCCACCTGCACCTGTGCTAGACGCAACCCGGCCCATATACGACATCCCCTATTACATCCCTCTCAACTCTGCTCCACTATAAAAACTAAACCCAAACCCCCCAAGACCCACACTTTCAGGATAGGTCATCTTAATGTTAGATCTATGCATAAGCACCACTCTGAAATTTTTGACCTTCTAACTGACCACTCTCTCGATGCCCTGTTCATGACTGAGATGTGGCTTCTCGATGAAATGGACTTGGTCTGCAACCTAGCGACCCCCACGGGATATACCATTCACACGGTGAATAAGAGCACGAGAGGGGGGAGGGGTTGGCGCTAATAATCAAATCCCATCTTGATTGCCAACTTAGCAAATTGGATATTGTGAAAGCGCGTGTTTCTCAATCAAATCTAACTCACAGTTCTGCGCGACTGGCCTTTTGATCTACAGACCCCCTGGCGCGGATACTCCTTTCATTAACTCACTTTTACAGTTTCTGGACACCAACATTCTCAAAACAGCTAATTTTACGATCATAGGTGATCTCAATCTACATCTTGATAGGGACTCCGAGCCCAAAATTGCCACCTTTCTTGCAGATCTTGCGGCCTTCCAACTTAATCAACTGGTGATTGGCCCCACCCATAGAGTGGGTCACCTTCTTGACCCCATTTTTTCCAACATCACAAGTTGCTCCGCAGGCTCGCCAATCCCTATGACCTGGACCGATCACCATCTAGTAACTCTGTCCATCCCTTGCAACTTGAGACCTGCAGCGGTGCCTACTCCATTAGTTCAGAAACGGCCATGGAGAAAACTTCGTCTTGAAGACCTACACAATCTCCTGGTATTAAATCCCCCACCCCCTAGTGAAGATCTGGACGTAGGTTATGACCAGTTCTGCCTCTGGATCACCCAGGCACTTGATACCTTGATCCCGGCCAGATGCACCAAGGTTCGCACCCATACAGCTAGCCTTTGGTATAATTCCGAATTAGCAACCTTGAAAAAGGAATGCAAAAAGGCAGAGAGGGGTTGGAGGAAAAACTACGATGCTAACCTCAAACAGGACTATGTCCTGCTTCCAAAAACCTACCATCGTAAGGTTTGCAGAACAAGGGTGGCATATTATGCCAATGAAATCAGTAACAGCTCTAATACCTCGAAAGCTGTATTTAAAATTCTGAAAGACCTTACTGCAAAAAAAACCGTTAATACCACTATCATTTCTCCTGACCTCTGTAATAATATGGCTAATTTTTTCACCAATAAGATCAAGAAAATTTATGACACCTTTCCTAAAGGCCCGCAGCCATTGGCCATCTCTGACCCTACCAGGCCCTCTCTCTCCTCCTTACCTACGCTCGAGCGATAGAGTTTCCTAAAAATCTGCAAAAAGATTAAATCTGGCTCCCCGGCAGACCCCCTAAAACCGGATACCTTTTGTGAAGCCCACGAATTTATCACTGAACACATCCGAGACATCATCAACCTGTCCCTTTCGACCGCCAAAGTTCCTTCCAAGTGGAAGCAGGCTTGGGTTTCTCCCATCCTAAAAAAACCCACTTTAGACCCCTCGCTTCCTGAGAACTTCAGACCCATCTCCCTGCTTCCCTGGCCTGCCAAAATCATCAAGGCACACGTAAACAACATCCTGTCTGACTTCCTCCTCACCAACAACATCTTGGATGACTCCCAGCACGGGTTTAGAGCCGGTCATAGCACCGAGACCGCCTTGCTCAGTGTTTCAGAGGATCTCCGTACCATCCTTGACACCGGCGGTACGGCAGCACTGGTCCTGTTGGACCTCAGTGCTGCCTTCGATACGGTGTCACACGAGGTCCTCTTGACGAGATTGGAGGAAATTGGAATCACAGGGACAGCCTTGGGATGGTTTAGAGACTTCCTCTCCAACAGGTCTTTCAGAGTCTCTACCCCCCTTACATCTCTGAGGAACATAACATTGGACAGGGAGTGCCGCAAGGCTCTTCCCTGAGCCCCACCCTGTTCAATGTATATGTCCGCCCTCTGACGGAGGTGGCTAGAAGAAACGGACTTGCACTGGTATCCTATGCAGATGATACCCAGTTGGTGGTGGCACTTAATGATAACAGTGGTCTGGAGGCTCATCACTTTAAACAGACACTCACTGACATCACCAACTGGATGACGGCAAATTTTCTTCAATTAAACGCCGGGAAAACGGAGATACTGCTCTTGGGGAAAAACACTTCGTCCTGGGGTGACAACTGGTGGCCTGATGTCTTAGGCCCACCCCCTATGCCAAAGGAATGCGTCAAAAATTTGGGAGTCTGGGTGGACTCTGCTCTAAAGTTCACTCACCACACTAAAAAAGTAGCTGCCACGTGCTTTGGCATCCTGCGTAACATCAGGCCCATTCTGAAGTTCTTTGACTGCCGCACTCGCCAATTAATTGTCCAGGCGACCATCCTTTCCAGACTGGACTATGCTAGCTCTCTTTTATTGGGGGCTAATCTAGCTGAAATCACTAGATTGCAGAGAGTTCAGAATGCGGCAGCCAGGGCTCTGGTAGGTCTCCCGCGCTATTCTTCGGTATCTGGAGCCTTGAAAAAACTGCACTGGCTCCCGGTGGGCAAAAGGGTCCAGTTCAAGGCATTGTGCCTTGCTTTTAAAATCCTTAAAACCTCCTCCCCCCCAATGCTTCGCCCGCTTTTGTCAGAGTACATCCCTAGGAGATCGCTCCGTTCAGAGGGGCAGCATCTTGCGATCATCCCCCGCACCAGACTGGCCAGAGTGGGCGGCCGATCCTTCAGTTTCCTGGCTGCCAAGTTATGGAATAGTCTGCCTGAAGCTATCCGTGGGATACAGGATCTCTTAGCCTTCAGAAAGGCTGTCAAAACTCATCTCTTTTAATATCTGTTCCATTTTCTGCGCCTCTATTTCTCTGTAAACTGTCTGTTCGCAGCGCCGGGACGCCCCTTGGCTGGGGCAGCCGTGCGCTATACAAATCACCATAACATTAACATTAACGTGTATCAATATCTTGATATCTATCAGGCTTTTTCAAATTATCCCTATTTCTAAGGTTGTATCTTTTTTCAGAGGGCTCCCTTTGGTGAGACTTGTGTTCTCGGTTCGGAGATCTTTCTCTCCGCCGAGGAGACCTTCCTCTGGACTGGAATCTTTTTTCTTTGGGAGTGGATTGTTTATTTCCATCCCAGCTCTTTTTTGGAGTGTTTAGACTATTTTTAATAAATATCTTTTTAGGATTTTCAAGTTGTTGGGGTTTTACCGGTTTCCCACCCAAACTATCTCTACCTAGTTCTTCATAGGATTTTTCTATGATTCTGGCAAGTTCAATTGGTTGGTCTGCTATATCTGTTTCTTTCAATTTTTGGCGGATCGCCACAGATGCTGCTTCTCCTTTTATGTTGGCTAATAATATAGCCCAGACCTGCTTGAAGTCTTTCAGTAATTTCATACCCAGAGTTAAATCAGGTTCTGGACCGCATTCATTTTGAATCTGTCTTAGTACATCTGGTATTACCGCCAGAGACGGAACACCATGTGTTTTTGTGTAAATGGAAGCAAAGACTGTGTCCCAAGTGTCACAATCCTCCACATGTGGTGCGCCCCCCATTGGAAGCCAGATAGTCAGAATTCTGTGTTTCTCACCAGGAGTAGTATTCGGGAATACTGCCTCTAGTTGAGTTATCTTTTGTGCTAGCTAGAATGGAATTTGTTCCCGTTTTGCGGGTGTTTTACCAAGACATGATTGTATGTTCTGTGGTGTAATTTTATTTGTGTTTCCCTGATGAGGGGTCAGCTGTGGAATGTTAATAGCTGGTTGGACTGTTGCAGTCCGCATTACATATTGGACTAACTGTCTATAAATTTTAATTAGTACTTTTAGCTGGGCTAAAAGTTCCCGGTCTGACATTTTTTTCGATGTCTGGATGTGGTGTGTAGCTGGCTAGAACCAGCCACGTTGCTCCTGGTCTACCTAGTGGACCGAGCCTGGTGATGTGATCATTATGTTTTAGGGCGCCTTTAAACCAGAGCAGATGCTCTTGGTAATTTAGTGGGATTTCAACATCCTCGAAAGGAGTGTATTCATCCGGATGTTCCTCTATTTTGTAATAGTGGAATTCGTGTGATACAGCGTTTGCTGCTGGAAAGTTTATCCATGAATAGAATATCTCTGTCTGCCGATATTCGTGTGCCTCTATCACGAATATGACTATACCACCTTGCGGTGTCAGGCCATTTTCTATAAGTTTTAGAGTTATAGTTCTTCTTACATTGACCGGAATGAGTATTGCATTCGGTTCTGCCTTTAGGAGACTCGTGTCCTCCTCTAGGAGTTGAGCTGCTAGTTTTACTCGCTCCCTGTCGTCATCACTTTCTGTCATTTTACTGACTGAAAGTTTTTCTGTTGCAGAATTATTTTCAAGGAGACAAAGATTAGGTGCACAATATTTTGGAACACTGTATCCTTCAACGTTGACTAAACCAAAACTCTACATAGGAATCTCTTCCTACTAAGTTCCGGCGGATTTTAGCCTTTCACCCACTCCAGGCTGCTATTGGAGTATTTACGGGAAAAAGGGTCTGTGTGAAAAAGCACGACTGAGTTACTCTAACGTCTTGCGTTAGTTTTATCGCCTTACCAAACGTTGAGTGCCATGTAGTGTAGTTCCTATATTCCCAATAGGCTCTGCGCATTGGAATAATATATTCAGCAGTGTAGACGTAGGACTGAGGTCGACTAGGTCTCTACTGACTATATTAGACTTAAGGTTTGCCAGCTAGCTCAGAGTCACTAGAAACTTTCTCGAATAAACGAGGAGGAGTTTAACCTCCCTGGATAGACAAGAAGGGATTAGCTTCCGACAACCATATAACATGACAACTTTGCTCCCTCAGAATAAGAGTAAATCTCTAGAGTCGTGTGAAAACAATAGACAGCTATTTCACTCAGTCAATTGTGCGTTCTTAGTTTCACCAGAGTGCAGAGAAGAGAGAGACGGGCGTTTTCAATAAAAGGTATTATTTATTGAGCAGTCTTCCTTCTCATGCAAGAGAAAGGAATTGCCACAATTGCAATACTTAATATAAAGTAAAGTACGTACAGTAAAAGGAGTATTATGAAATAATACTGTAAAAGCATTGATATGGTTTCTTAGCCATAAGAAACTTTAAAATGGATAAAATATATACTTACATATATACATTGACTAACGTGCTCAACTGGTGCTTCTAAAATACGCCTACCCCAGTGTACCTGACCTAAGCCTAATACGTGGGAAGGAGTAAGTAAGTAGCAGTTTAAGTTAAGTTGGTTTTGCCAAGAATCTGATTCAAGAATTCTTTTTAAGGGTTTAGTCAGCACCGTACCTTGGGAAAAGAATGTAGGAGGTCTGTATCTCTTTCCTCAGGACTTGATATCCCAGCAACCCGCAAGGGTAGGCTGGAAACGCCGGAGCTGGATTTTCTCGGCAGGAGAAAAGACAGCGTCTTTCTCAGCGCGTCAAAGAGGAGGGGCAGCGTCCGTGGGCTCTCGCATCAGCTGGGCTCTCGGGCAAGTAGATAGCTGCTCTGCTCCAAAACCACCACCGTGTGTTTGCTTAAGGCAACGTTGGTATATTCATACCTGAAAGGTGCCGAGTTTGACGTAAGGTTTGGACATAAGACGCCAATAAAGATGTCATTAAGAACTGGCCGTTCTTACAGTGCTCGCAGGAGTTCGATTACAAATCAAAACAAAGCAAATGGGGATTTCCCAGGTTGCTGGAGGTTTGGTGTGTCGAAAGAACTCATTGTGCTTTCTAGGAATACAAGGAAGTAGCTTTTACCGTGCCTTGGACTGCAAGGGCTATTTACTTTAATATGGATCTGATTCTTATGCCATTATAGGGATATTATTGATTATAGCCATACAAGGGCATAAAATAGCAATATTGATTTAGGTTCCTAGATAAAAACACAATAGTTTCCCTCACCCCTGCCCAGATAGAGACGTCATTATGATTTTTTAAGGCGGACCGGCTGGCCTCATTTCGTGGGCATTCCAGTGCAATTTGGGTCACTTCTGTGGGGCCTAGACTTCCTTGGCGTTTTCAGCCAAGGCTGATTCGGTTTTGTGTTTGAGATGTCATAGAGTTTTTGATTATTATTTGTGGAGCTGATATGTCTAAGGCCAAGAGCTGGCTGTTCTGTAACAACTCTACCTCCCTTTTGGCTATGTGTTTGCTGAGAAGAATATCCGGGTTCACCTGGTTTGTGTACCTCCCAGCGGCGACATTGTCGTTTATAATTGATACCCATGGGATGTCGAAATGTCTAGAATCCAGGTTGGTCTCCGAGGTTTAGGTTCTCATCCCCTTTTCCCCATCAATTCTGGATTTGATGTGGTTTGCGGTGGGATTTCCCACCAAACACAGTTGGGGGGTCAACTCCTGCAATCTCATTTGCGTCCTCATGTACACTAGTTTCTTACTTTCTGCTTGGTAGAGCTTGGGCGCAGCTAGACATGTTTGTAATGCTATTATTTACTTCTGGTGAAGGGATGTTCTGTTGCATTGTCCCATGGGGCACTGGCATTGCCCCTTCTTGTGCTAATGGTATCCCAAAGAGTCGTTGAAATCCAGTCCTGGTGAGGCTTTGTTTCTGGTTCCGGCCTTTCCGTTTTTGTGCACGTCTTAGTTTTGCATTTAGTTTCAATTCCCCTTTGGCTGCCTCTGCTTGTTCTGGCGTGTGGCTGTGGCTAGGTAACAATGCTATTGTTTGCTTACTGTTGTCGATGTTGGTGTTACCTTCTGGTTGTTCAACTCAAATGGGTATTTGCTCCTCATTGACCAGCCCAAGCTGGTGAATTGCTACGTCTTCACCATGCCCAAGCAGGGCTTGCCCATTTGAAGGCTGCATATTTTCGTTATTTGATGCCTTTTTTACTTGTGGGCATAAATCCGTCAGCATTGCTGGAAGGGTTGCCAGTTTGTCCACAATTGGGCTGCATCCGCAGGTTCGAAGATTGGCTAGGGTATGGTCCTGAGTACTTTCCAGCATTGTGCTCAAATTTCCCAATTTGCCGTTGATCGATACCACATATACTGCCAGGGTGTTCAATAGGGATAATTGCAAGTCCATTTTATCTGTCTGGTATTGCAAGGCCTCAACCAGGAGCTGCAGAGTTTTAAGCAGACCTGACCATGTATCCGCTTGGGCAGTTCCTTGGCCGTCCTCTTTAAGGTTGCCAGCTTCTGCCGGTTTTGTTACCATTGTCCGTTTTTTTGCATTTTCCCATGGTGTAATCTAATTTCGATGATTGTGGGAGTGGTCAGCGCAAATGACCCCTCCACTGTCTCCTTGCATGCATCAGTTTTTAGGTTTTCTGCTGATTCGCTCCTGTGCGTGTCACCCCAGTAGGCTGCCAGGAGTGCTTCCCACTCCTCCTTATCTAGGTATGAGTGTTGGTCTAGTTCTTCTGATTTATCCAGCAGCAAGCTGGATTGAGACAACACTGGCTTGTATTGGGGTCGTGTAGGGACAGAGCGTATTTCGTTTTGCATATCTGGCTTGTCCTTTAATCAATCAAGAAATTTGTATAGCGCGCTACTCACCCGGAGGGTCTCAAGGCGCTTGGGGGAGGGGGGTCTGCTACTGCTCGAACAGCCAGGTCTTGAGTTGCTTCCTGAAGGAGAGGTGGTCTTGGGTCTGACAGAGGTGGATGGGGAGGGAGTTCCACATCTTGGCTGCCAGGTAGGAGAAGGATCTTCCTCCCATGGTGGCTCTTCGGATGCGTGGGACGGCGCCGAGGGCGTGGCTGGTCGATCGTAACTGGTGGGTGGGAGTGTAGAAGGTCAGGCGGTTGTTGTGGTACCTGGGGCCCAGGTCACGGAGAGCCTTGTGTGCGTGGGTGAGGAGTCGGAACGTGATTCTCTTGTTGACGGGGAGCCAGTGCAGGTCTCTCAGGTGTCCGGAGATGTGGCTGTAATGGGGGATGTCCTGGATGAGTCGTGCGGAGGCGTTCTGGATGCGTTGGAGTCATTTCTGTAGTTTGGCTGTGGTTCCGGTGTAGAGGGTGTTTCCGTAGTCCAGTCGGCTGGTGACGAGTGCCTGGGTGACCGTCTTCCTGGTTTCGGTGGGGATCCATCGGAAGATCTTACGGAGCATGCGTAGGATGTTGAAGCATGAAGATGAGACGGCGTTGACTTGTCTGGTCATCGAGAGGGCGGAGTCCAGGATGCAGCCCAGGTTGCGTGCGTGGTCCGTTGGTTTGGGTGCGTTGCCCAGGGCCGGGGCAACGCCGGGGTCCACCAGGAGTCATCCCAGGCAGAGGGTGATGATCCAAGGATGAGGACTTCCGTATTGTCTGAGTTCAGTTTCAGGCGGCTGTTCATCATCCACTCGGCTACGTCTTTCATCCCCTTGTGTAGGTTGGTTATGGCAGTGGCTGGGTCGTTGGTGGTGGAGAGGATCAGCTGGGTGTCGTCGGCGTAGGAGATGATGTTGAGGTTGTGCTGGTGTGTGATGGTCGCGAGGGGGCTCATGTAGATGTTGAAGACGGTGGGGCTGAGTGATGATCCTTGTGGTACGCCGCAGATGACTTTGTTGACCTCGGATCTGAAGGTGTTGATTCCTCTTTTGCCTTTGTTCTCTCTGTATTACTTTCCAGGTTGTCCTCTAGAGGGTCGGCTTTGGTTCCCAACCGGCGGTTAAGTGTCGGATTATCTAACTCGTAGATGGTCTGTGGCTCTAGTGATACGCAGTTACCTTTGTCATTTTTCTGTTGGTTGGGGGGGCATGGACGATATGGCCGTATGGATGTTATGGGTATATGCAGGGTTGCACTTGCCTGAGACAGCAGTATTTCTGGCTCATTCTTCCCTTGTGCTGTTGAACTCGATCTTAGCCCCCAACTTGAGGCAAATTTTGTGGCACCTCTGGGTACAGTTCCTTAAGCTTTATCTCTGGGGTCTTCTCCCGGGTTTTGAGATTCCAGCTTGCGGCGGGTGCTGGGCCGTATTAAGATGTTGTTGAGCTGTCCCCCCTTCCTCCTTGGGCTGTAGGCCCTTCGTTCCCTTCCACCTTTCCTTTGTCCTCTAGGCAGGGATGGAGTGGTGTTTGAAGACCAGCAGGTACGATGAGGCGTTTAAGCAGGGTATCGCCTGCATTTAAAAAAACAAAATTTAGTGTAAATTTTCGGCTGAAGAAGGCGATGTTTTGACGTTTTAGACTCTGGAGTCAAGTTGCTAAGCCTCCTTGTGTCTGATGTTATTTCAATTATGGTGCCCTCTACCTGCACTGCCGGTCTGGTCTTGACCTGCGGCTCTCCCTCTGTGCAATCCACTGATTTCAGCTTCCTTTTCCACTTAGCTGTATTACATGAGTTGCTGCTGACATTGCCTGCTCTGCTGGTAGATTTGAGCACCCCGCGGACCCGCCCTGATCTCATACTCCCAAGTCTAGGGGATCTAATAAGCTGTAAATGTCTATCTTGGGCTTTAATAGGCTATAGTAAACTGCAGCCTAGTTTAATCCTGGCTCAGTCCAGTGGAAGTTTTTTGGGGGGACGCACGGTGCTCCGTGCACTGCCGGTGTACTGCTGGCAGCTGGCAACCGGCGGCTGGCCCCCACCCCGGGCTCAGCCCGAGCTGAGTATGCCGGTTGTGCTGTACTGGTTTCTTTGTCTTAAAATGGCCCTGGGCCCCCTTTTATGAGGTAAGGAGCCACAAGGGTCAGCGAGGATCAGCAGAAATCAGAAGGAGTCACAAACACCCCGAAGCACCAAAAAGCAACAAAGGCAGCAGGGGCACGCCGCAACCGCAGCCCTGCAATCCTGCAGCTCACTGTTCCCTGCAGCATATGAAGTATAAGGCACGGCTCCTTCGCAACGTACCTGGCAGTGCTGGGCGCTGGGGGACTGGAGCACTGGAGTGCTGGAGCACAAGGCGTTAACCACGGAGAGCCACGTAGAAGAAAAACAAGCAGGTCTTGCTGTGATGGGCAGGCTTTTGTCAGGAAAGACTTTCACCCTCCCCGCAGCCTCCCGTGGCTCCTGCCTGCCGCCGCACAGCTTTCGCGGCACCACCCGCAGCACCAGCCGCATTAGCGCTTTGTTTTCCCCTCGCTGGGCACTGAGGCCGGAGCCGTCAGGGGAGGCCCTCAGGTGAGGTGTGCGAGCCCGTTGGCTCGTTTGCACGACCCCCTCACCTCCGCCTCCACTCGGCCTCCGCTCACCTCCCTGCGTGTCTCCTAACTCTCCTCTGCACCTCCTGGCCTCCTGTCGGCTGCGGCAAAACTCGGACTGGACCACCAGCAATATTCGTGAAACTCCGTTTGGTGTGGAGATGGAAATTGGCTTACAATGGCAAATTGTTAATATTTTAGCATTGTCCAGTGTCAACTATATCCCTTGAAAAGCAGTTATGTGTGTTGCCATTAGGAAGGGGCACTAAGTTGTAGGAAATACACATCATTTCAACCAATTTAGGGAGGACGCCGCCCATAGTAAAGCTACAGAAATAAAAATGTTTTAAAAACACGTAGAATTTTCCTGGGCATATTTATTCTTACACTCTGCTTCACCAGGAGAGATTTCACAGCCACACTCCCACCTTCTCTGTAGCCTCTCTCTGACTCATTTACAATCTCCGGTCACAGTTATCCAGCTTGGCATGTGTAGTGCTGAGCTGCTCTCAAATCTAGATCAGTGCTCTATCCCAAACAGAAATATACATCCTAGCTTACCTAGCCTCCATTATTTTCCAAAATATTATTTGCAATTTTAATTTCAACACCTTCCAGTCACTGCCTTATAAGCACACGTACCAGAGAAACAAAAAGCATAGCAAAACACATCAACACATAGGGCCTGATTACGATGCGGTTGGAAACTGCTCTGACTGCATCATATTATGCCGGTCGGATTTGTTTCTGACCGCCTCATTATGATGAAGGAGGTCGGAAAGGAATCCAAATGGTCATTCCGACTTGATTCTGATGGGCTTCGGCAGCTTTTCCGTGCCATCCTTTCAGATACAGTAAAGCTGTCAGAACTCAACTTTGGAGCCCCCAAAAAGGCCCCCTTGGGTGCACGGCCTCTGGTTGGAGGCAGAGGGAGCACCTATGGTGCCCCCCTGTTGATCCCTGGAGACCAGGGCACTGCCACGGGGTGTAGGGATTAATTGAACCTCCTATTTTACAATGGGAGCATGTATTCTGTCCGGAATACATGCTCCCGCTGTGAAGTATAGGAATGAGGCTGACAGTGTTTGTCACATCCTAATTAGTCGGTCAGGACCACCGACCGGGTGTCGGTCAGTCCCTTGATCGAGACGATGTTGGACAGAGAAAACTCCACCCGACATCATAAATCAGGGACATAGTATTCTAAAGATATCCGTACATTCTGCAGCGCCACATCAAACATGTCCACAACACCTCCCACATACAAATGTACTCGTCATAAACATCACACTCTCACACGTTCACGCTGTTTTATCAAAAACTAATACATGCTCAACACTGGTTTATTGATAAGCAGCCATATATGTGGAGATGCACATAAGTCCCCATCCACACACTCTATGCACACATGCTTCCCTACCAAATACATACAAACATTCACATCAAGAGGACCATCTATTAAAGCAACACAACAATGTAACACAAACGGACATCCACAGCCTTCCAGGCACTCGGAGGAACACCTATGCCGTTACACACATGTTCTCTCTCTCTCTGGGCACACTAGCTCTCTACCGCCGCACTCACGCAGACTCTCCAGGGAGGCGGCCAAGAATGCTCCCAGAATATACGAACAGAAGTATAATATATTTCTTTCTTCAGCTCTGCAATGTTACCGATGCTTCAGCTGTATCGAATTGACATTACTCATCTTGTTTTGACAGTGTAATCAGGTCTCCATAGACATCATTTCATTTCGCCCAGACATCATTCCATGGCGCCCACAGACGTGCAGCAGGGTTCCATTATATTCTGACATTGTACCATCATCTTCCGAGACTCGCATTGTCACCACGAGCTCGAGCTGACACTATCTCGGTGCACGTGCATAAGAGACGGCTGGCATCTCTGCCAAATAAATATGAATTAAAATGTTATGCACACTCAGCAGATATATTCCAATGACATTATCTTGTCTCTTTGGAAACATCGCTCCTTTTTATGAGTGCCACTTTATTTTCAAAGGTTGCATGATGTGTGCACGAGGCTGTAACCTTTTTTCTTAAGAGAGCGAAAGAACATCGTAGCCTTTGGCAGCCCTTTCAACGTTTGAAATGTCATTTCGGTATACTTGAAAGCTTATATAATATCAAAGAAACAAAATAGTGTTTTTCGTATACGCGTTTTATATTAATGTAAATATATCCTTAACCGGGAACGAGGTGTAATGAAAATATGTGGTGTATGTTTAATATGACCCCGGGACAGGCCTTCAAATCTTCCAGCTATTTTCTGCATTCTAGGACAAAGCCTTCAATTTCACGATCACAAGACCTTCCGTGCTTTGGTAAGAGGTGGTGAAATGTGTAAGGTTTCAGAACTTTTGACTGAATTCAGATCAAACACCAGCAACCTGTAAAAATAACTCAAAACTCAAGCGACTTTTCAAAAGCGCTTCGGGACGTAGGGTTAGGAGCCGCAGACTGCCGGGAAAAGGTAAGGCTTCTGAAACTACAATTTTTGACCATTCAGTTATATGATTAATAAGCAATATTCCTAGTACACTGATCTGAAGCCTTCATTAGTGCATGTGATGTCACCAAAGAGTCCCACCATTGAAATAATAAGTCATGAAGGCCAAACTCATCGGACGACGGCCGGAGCTAAAACAACACTGAAAAATCGATCCCTACCAGCCACTGTGTGCACTGAGTGAGTTTAGAGAGTGAGTCCTACCATCTTCACGAGGACTCGATGCACATAAAGCTATTTGTGCCTTCTAAAAAAACTGCTTTCCTCAAGACTGTTTGCCAGACTGGTTCACCGATAATCCTTCCAATCATCTATTCTTTAATAGCAGGACCCCGTTGCTCAGTCATTCTGGCCTTTTTCCTGAGTCCCAGATGGCCAATCTACCAGTATGCACCACTGTGATTGCAGCTAAAGGCGCTTGTCTCTACATGACTGTTAGACCCGACAGCCTTTACCGTGCTCTTCCCTCCAACATTTAGCCTACTCACCTCCTGTTACTGAAATTAGTTTTTGTTGGCTTTAGGGCTCTGTGCACCTCTGGTTACCAGTGCTTACCAGAGGTAAAATGTTTGTGTTCACTCCTGAAAAACATGGTAAAATTAGCCTACACATGATTAGCACATTGAATTTACTCATAAGTCCCTAGTAAATTCGTACAACATGATCACCTGTTCCACCTTCAGAAAGTGCTTCAGGCTCTGCAACATGGAAGCCTGACTATTAAGGTCAGCAGGGACACATAGGGGCAGGGATATGTGGTGTATCTAGGACACCTGGGCACATATTGCAGCTAGGGAACACTTTCCATGTTAGCATCACAACTTAAAGCACGTGGGCCAGGTGCAAACTATGAGGAAGAATGCACTGCTCTTAGGGCAGCCACGAACTCGCACTTCCCCAGACTGACTGAAGTACTTATAAAGCGCTCGAATGCCGCGGCGTCTTGGCGCTGAGTGACTAGAGAGAGCAGTGTGAGCCAATCTTAATACGAGGAAAAGAGCCAGGTTTTCAGTGCCTTTCTGAAACATAGTTTAGATTTTTGTGAGCGCAGTGCAGGGGGCAGAGAGTTCCATAGTCTGGAGGCCTGGTAAGAAAAAGATCTGCCACCCCAGCGTTGTCTTCTTATTTTAGGTTGGCAGATTAGATCAAGACCGGCTGATCTCAGCGCACGTGATGGCACATATCGAGGGAGAAGTTTGGCAAGATCGTCTGATCCCATACCGTGCACAGATCTGTGGGCCAGACAGAGGGCCTTAAACTGTATTCTACACCTGACTGGAAGCCAGTGAAGTTCCCTGATGACTTTAGATGTTGGGTGACGATAGGGTAGATTCAGCAGAACCCTGCCTGCGGCATTTTGGATTGCCTGCAGCTTGTTCAGTTGTTTTTCTCCTGTACCCAAGTAGAGAGAGTTGCAATAGTCCACTCGGGACATTACCAGGGCGCCCATGACAGTTTTTTGCAATGTAGGGGGGATATAAGGTAGAACTTTCCTAAGGACCTTGATGGTATGGAAGCAGGTAGAGGTTACCTGGTTAATCTGGGCCTTACAAGAAAGTTCTTTATCAACCAGAAAGCCAAGATTCCTGACCTTTTCTGCTGGGCTAAGACAAGAGCCCGCCTCTGGGGCCACCAGAGGTTGTTACAGATCGATGGTTTCTGACTGAACTCAATTATCTCGGTCTTGTCTGCATTTAGTTAAGGCTCATCCAGTTTTTTACACTGAGAAGACAGTTCTTAAAGCGCTCAGCAGTGGCTTGGATGGACTGGGACACTGAGACTACAGGGCAGGGCATTCAAGAGAAGCTGTTTTAAAGTTTCTCTCTTCAGACGGCAACCTACCTGCACTTTTAAAAGGGATTAGAGATCCTCTTGCAAGCAAGTGCAGTGAGTGACTGCACCCACCTGCAAGGGGATGTCTGGGGACCACCTTTCATCCCTTTAGAGGGCTGCATTTAAAACTCTCACTGAAAGTGCACCACATTTTTGTGGTACATTTTCAGTGTACCTTCTAATGGTGCTTGCTCTGTGCCCACGTCGCTAATACAGCACAGGCACAGAGGCACAGTGATTCTCTCATTGAATGGGGTCATGCTCCCATGCAATTGAGGGTCTGTCCTCTAATAATAACCCTATATGTGCACCAGCACTATCTGTATTACAGAAGGGGCCGCACAAGCATTTGTGGCCCCTTCTGTAATACCAAAGTGCCCAGGGGATGCAGAAAGTGGGCGCAAATGCCCGTTGCGTCCCCACAGCATTTGTGTAATAGGGCCCAAAGTCAGTAAGGAGCCAAGGTGTAGCCCCTCCAGTACAAAATTGAGACCATTCTGGCCTGGGAACCCTCCCAAAAGCTTAGACTGAAGTGAGGGCCTTCCAGTCCTTACTGGATACTATAGGAGGCTTGTTAAGGCCATGACACCATTGTTGCCCCCCCTAACTGACCTAATGTCTAGGAAGCAGCCCAAGAAAGTGGTCTTGACAGAGGCCTCCCAGAAAGCTTTAAATACCTACTCGGTGTCGTCTCAACATCCTGTGATTTGGGGCAGGGGTCTCTTCTTGAGCCCCTATCGGCATTTGTGGATTTCTTTTTGAGGCCCTTGGTGCAGACGATGCCGACTTCTCTCAAGGACACCAAGGATGTACTACGAGCCATCCCAGACATCGAATTCAATGCAGAGACTGACTTCCTGGTTTCGTTAGATGTAGAGTCACTCTACACCTCCATTCCGCAGGATGAGACCCTTGACACCATCATGCGGATTCTGGAAGAAACAAACTTGGAATCTATAACACCTTTGCCTTTCATTATGTCCCTAGCAAAGATGGCTATGAAAGAGAATTTCTTCAACTTTAGGAACACCATATACCTACTGATCTCAGGCACCAGCATGGGGAGCATTTTTGCTCCCAGCCTGGCGAACCTATGCGTCCATGCTTTTGAGCAAGAGTGTGTCCTGACCCCTAACAACCCTTTCAAGGCACACATCCACTGGTGGACACGCTACATAGATGATATCCTCGTCATTTGGCGAGGTGACCAACAATCTATTACGGCATTCCACCAGTGGCTGAACACTCAGAATCGTTTTCTGAGGTTTACAGTGGAAAGCAACAAAGAAAGAATCTCTTTTCTTGATTTGTCCATTTCTGTTACCACCACTGGCCTCGAGACTGAGCTCTATAAGAAACCATTGGCCAGAAACTCTCTGCTTTTGTATGAGAGTCAACATCCAAAGTCGCTAAGGAACAATTTGCCTTATGGGCAATTTCTACGGGTACGTCAGAATTGCTCCACATCCACTACCTTTCAGAAACATGCCGAGGGTCTATCCAAACAACTACAGGCATGGCATTACCCCAAGAAGCTGATTGCTCGCTCTTGGAAACGGGCAGCTAACAATCACCGTGAGGCACTGCTAGAAGTCGGTGTGGTTAAACCATCTCTAGACCCACTTACACTAGTGACAACTTATAACGCCAAATCCAACCAGCTACAACGCATAGTAAGACAGAATTGGAAAATCTTAAACTTTGGCAATGAAAAAATAGAACCTCCTCTATTTTCCTTCAAAAGATCTACTAATCTGCGAGATCAGCTGATACACACACGACCTAGAGAAGTACTTAAAAAGCCTCTCGGTACCCTTTGGGACACTGCAGCGGTCACTGGTCACCACCCATGTGGTAACTGTACAGTTTGTCCACAAACTAAAAAAGCAACCCAAATTGATATAGGTACTGACCGTCCTTGGATCTTGAAAAATTTCACAAATTGTAACACCTCGCATGTAATTTATCTAATAACATGTCCCTGTCATGAACAATATATAGGGATGACTACAAGAAAAGTACGCACTAGGGTGCTAGAGCATAAAAGTGCTTTTTGCTGCAAGAAGAGTGTCTCGAAACTCACAAAACACTTCATTGAACACAATCACAATGAGACTGACTTCTCCTGGATAATCCTGGAAAAGCCTTTCATACCCTCACATGTTGGAGATAGATCGAGATATCTATTTGTGAAGGAACAAAAATGGATTTTTAAACTATCCTCAGATTCTCGAGGTCTAAATGATGACATTCCGTGGACTACGTTATGATCCAACACTCCAGAGAATCTAGACCAAGGCTACACTAGTACTCATGATGAACTGCACTATGAGAAGTGCAAAAATATCATACACTAATTGAGATCTTGAACCGGGTGGGTGTATTCCATTTGAGAGACTAGACCTTTTTCTGTCTCAAATTTTCAATAAGGGTTGCCGCACAAACACCTTCACAGATTCAAGTAACTGAAGCTGCCCCTTCTCTGACTGCTCTTGCTTGTTTATATCCCGTTATGCTATATGCACACCACTGACTATCACTATAGTGTTATAAACACCTCATGGGTTCGAGTGACACCCCTTTTTGACTCTTAATGAAACGCAGTGAGGCACTAAATTTCCTAACTACTGATGGGGTTCAATTTGAATTAAGCCGTGCCCCAAAGTAGAAATATGTGTAATTACCACATTGGTGACCATATAGCCATATAATTATAGAAAATTTCTAAAATTTCAAGAGTTGATGCTCTACAACAGTCTCGAAATAGGGGTTTTTCAAATTAATTTACTTCTCAGCGCAAATGCGTTTTAGATTGGTGTCTACTACATAAACTACAAACTCCTATTGCCGGGGTAGTTTAATATTGACCTCAACAAGGATCCCGGTAGTTATCTTTGTGAGCGCTTCCCTTACATGCCGAGACTTTTAAAATAATAGAACTACGTATCCTGACTCCTTTGTAGTTCAGATGAGGTCTCGCGATAACAGCTATCTCTCGCGAGAAGACTCATTGTGTACACACACGGAGGGAGGAGGAACACACCGCTTCCATTACCGGTTTAAGAGATTGCGATCTCATAGCACATCATTACTTCAACTTTGAAAAAACCGCTAGGCAGATATTGAATAAATACACAACATGGACCATTATTCACATGAACCAGGTCTCGCTAGAGAAGACGCGAAGACTACCCTTTCACCATCTCGATTGGCTGATACAAACCGAGCCCCTGCTCATGAAAAACGAAAAAAAACGAGTGCCTATAGGACAATTGGCAACTCCTCTTTCCACAAATAATCGGACACTCCTCCAAACACGTTGCCTCCCCCAAACCTCAGATTCAGTTCGGGGCAACGACGGAGAGGTGAGTCTGTTTGCATGTTCATGCTGACCTATTTACTTGTCCAGGAAGCACTGGTAGTTATAGGCACTGCACTTCTACAGTATTTTCCAAGTATATAGCCCATTTGCTTCAGGGTGAGCTGGGAGGGTCAGAGGTTGCAAAGACTTTTACCTCTTAGTTAAGACATCCCAAGGGGACCCTTTCAAGATAGAAAAGTAAAGTCTTCTTTCTGGGTTTGATTTTAGGTTCCCCTTTTTTCTTTCTTATTCTTGGAGCGTGGCCTCCCTTACTCTGAGCTTGGTCCAGGTGAGGTGAGGTGCCTTTCCCTACCAAGAAGGGTGAGTAAGGAACTCTTGGAGTCCTTTTATATTAATATATAGAGTTACATTTCAAATGTAATCATACCACTATGCAATTTATATTTTAGGTGATTGATACACCAGCTGACATGGAGGACTAAAATAATTTATATCCTTTATATTGTCACTGTTTTGTTGCCTTTAATTAAGAGCACATTTTCACTTGCAGTAGCAATAATATATAAGAACAGAGGCCCTGATGAATGCCTAGGGAGTGTACCCCCATTTAGGCAGAACCATGTTGCCCCCTTAACAGTCATTTGTTTATACTGTGATGTTGCACTGTTCTGGTTTTTAATAGAAAGAGGCTTAGAGACATTAAAGCTTTCTTATTGTAATTCCTCTATTCTTTTTAAATCACTTCCTCACACTTTCACATTCTGCACAGCACTTTTTCCATTTAGTGATCCCACGCATGGTCGACATATGATTGTGGGTCTGACCCCAGTCCTACCAGACGGCACTGGATTTAGTCTCAAATGATCTAGAGACGCTCCAGCCCTGTACTGTGGATGGCCAGATGATAATAATAGATCACTAATAAGAACTTTGATGGTAATCCATTACCTGGATCTTGGGTCTCACCTACTGTTGCTAGTGGTCCTTTTGCGTTGGTTTGTATACATTTAAAAAGGACTGTTACACTATTCACTTTAGTACTATGTAGACAGAATGGATGAATATAGTCCTTATAGAGCATAGAATTGTTGTGACTCTAGACCCCTGGGTTCTTTCGTATATCATCGCAAATCACAAAGAGCCTGATTTAGATCTCGGCAGATGGGTTACTTAGTCACAATGGTGACTGATATCCTGCCTGCCAAAATATAATTCCTATTATATCCTAAGGCCATTATTCTCCCGTACATGCAAAGAAATAATGTGCCTTATGTAATGTAACTGGTGCTCATGTAAAGCGCTCCAATACCTCCAAGTCGAGTTTGCACTTAATAAAACTGCAACAAAAAAAAGAGGTCATGTGTAGACCACTCTGAGGAATGTATAGTGCATACCGGGAGATGCGCTGCTACTGTGCAAGGAGGAGTGGGGCAAGGAACACAAGCCCTACACTACCCAGAGGACACTGCCATAATTTTCACACCCATAGGCGATTATAACCGAAGCGGGGGCTCCCACATCACGGGATGCACTGCACTGTGCATGTAGGTGTGAGGTAAGGACCAAGGACCACAGCCTCACACTGCCCCTCAGGACACTTCCATCACTTTTGCACCCGGAGGTGCTCATAATCGCAGCAGGGACTCCTGCAGTGCAGGATGTGCCCGGGCCCGTCCCCAGGCGAAGACCGGGCAAGAGCGGGCCTGTCTGCGGCCAGAAAAGGCTGGGTGCTCTAACACCTGTGTAGGGAAACAACCTTTACAACGCAACTTTTACAACGCAACATCCATTACAGCGCATGCCATTACAACGCATGCCATTACAACGCAACCATTACAACGCATGTCATTACAACGCATGTCATTACAACGCATACCATTACAATGCATAGCATTACAGCACATAGTACCCTTACACTATCCAACACTTACTCTACTGTTGCACCCCCTGGAGTTAGAATAGTAATTTTTACCCCTACACTATCCAACACTTACCCTACTGTTGCACCCCCTGGAGTTAGAATAGTAATTTTTACCCCTACACTATCCAACACTTACCCTACTTTTGCACCCCCTGGAGTTAGAATAGTAATTTTTACCCCTACACTATCCAACACTTACCTTACATGCAATGTAATGTTATGGGTTGTAAAGGTATGCATTGTAAAGGTAGTATGCACCCTTGGTGGAACACTTTGAACAAAATGGACACTCTGAAAATGACATTCACTGGACTGTATTCACTGTGATAAAACTACCTCCTAGAGGAGGAGACATTTCAAAAATACTGAACAAGGAAGAATTGAAATGGATACTGAAAACCGACAGTCTCAATACATAGCTGAACTACCCACGCTTCCGGAACGAATTTGAAAGGGACGGGCTCCGACATAGGAGACATTATACTATGCCTTCATTGGAACATGATAGTGATACGGCAAAGCTTGATGTTCTTCTCCCATCCTCTGAATTAAGGAGTTTGGCAGCGTACAAGGGATCACAAGAATGTACCTTTAATAAATACCAGTGGGACACAGCTGCCATTTATGGGTGCCACATTTGGACCAAGTCAGTCTTGAAAACAGTGTAGTACCAGGATATGATACTAAGCCCTGAAGAAGCCCGTGTTTGGGCGAAACGCGTAGGCTGTGGATTTTTGCAGTGGATTTTATGAACACAATAAAGGCATTTGAAAATCACGTCACCGTCTGGACAACCATTACCCCTGTCATCTATGTTGATTTAAATGCATGGCATTTGAAGCCATAAAGTAATACTGATACGCTTTGCATCTCCACTGTTGTGCTAAACATAGCTGAACTGTCTTGAGGATTGGACATCACTGACATAGCATTAAATTTCACCAATGTTCATATTGCTCCTTAAATGCTTCATAAATGAATTGTCACACCATCTATTGACCCTTTTTCACACTTACTAACACTGTCCAAGAAGGCACCTGAAATTTCTTAACCTCCTAGTCCCTTTTCTACTACCACCACTTCCTAGTCCCTTTTTAGTCTCCCTCACCACATCACCTGACGCATCGGGCCAATCGAGCTTCAACCCCGCCTCCATATAAGGAGCCACCTAGTTACTGACGAGAATCCCACTCCACACGCCAGAATCCCACTATTGAGCCACTGTCAACACTGGAAACCAGTAAGAATTAACACTGTGAGCTCATGCCCAACTGATAGACTCTACAGGCAGCGTCTAACCTTGCCCTCACTCCTTCCTCTCACAGGCGACCGTGCCGACCAAGTACGCAAATTTGACTTTTCCTTAACCAATTGCACTCGGAATTCCTAACCGGTGGGTTTCCTTCCCCGCCACGCACTCGGCTGTACCACACTTAGGACCCGCATAGCTTAACCTTTGAATCCTCTTTAGGAACCGCCATCCCAACATCTGCACAGTCTGTCGCCCAATTATTCACCTTCCGCATCCATCGGTTACTCGGAAATTCTTAAGCAGTGAGTTTTCCCCACCAGACACGTGGCTATACCACTCTTAGAACTAGCATGGCTTAACCTTTTCCTACTTAGGAGCCGCCAATAAGACATTTCCACCGTCCCTCACCCACGTATTCACCTTTCACAATCCTCGGTAAGTCAAGCGCATCTTGCATGTGATTCACTCACCTTCTGTAACGACTTCCTGCTCCTCACAAATTCCTCTTCAACTATTGCGACGATTTGCATGAGTGTACAAATGTCTTGCTTAATTGCCGCATGCACGGTTTTATAATCCCCTCCAATAACATTTATCATTATGGTTCTAACAATTTTTATCGCTATAATGCCTGTACCGCCTACACGGAAATGTATCTTCTTCTTTTAACATACCAATGTCATCACGATGGGAACAGTTATTGAATTGATTAACCCATCGCCTAAATGTATTAGAAATCTTTGCATTGTACATAATTACGCATGACATGTAATCCACAAAATTGTCACTGTTATCAGGGGTAGGCGGATCACTCTACCTTCCTTTGCACCCTTCATGTCACCTGAATGGCCCAATTCGGTTCTACGCCTATGGAGCTGGCTTTTAATATCCTTGACCCTTGACACTCCGACGTGCCTCGCACCAGGTAATGGAATTACGCAATGTTGTCCTATTGTTCACCAAGATATCTGCGCTTGTTTACCAACGGGCTCCTTGTTGCTATTGCCCCTTGATATTGGACCCTTCCACTAAACGAGCTTAATGCTCACAATTTCCCATGCCTCCTTATTTCACCCATTCATTCCTCACCGCCCTATCACATTGCACCCGCATGGTCCTTCTCCCAGTGTCATACTATTACACAGAACTACGCATGTCCTACTTCCGAGTTGCATGCTGCGTTGTCAACATTGACTTCTTGTAAATTCTATACATCTCCTAATTTTTGCGTCTCTGTATTTTACCTCCTGATCTTTCTTCCCCAGGCTTATGAGGCTCTAATTTAAACAGGCATAATTTCAATGTCCTGATGATGATACGCTTACTCATTAGCTGGATCGAAACGCCGTCGACACTGTAAAACACCTTATACACCAAAAACCTTTGTTCACTAAGCTGTAAAGGTGTATGATGCTATTTGTTCTTGTGACAGTGTTTATTCCCTATGTGTTACAAACCTAAAAGCTTTGCCTGAGCCCCCTGTTGTTCATTTGTTCCCCCTTGTTGTGTACTCTATTGGCTAAGTAGGGCACAGGCTTGTGCCCCACTTTATGTATTCTTAGGTGATATTATCTTCATTGCCTAACAAGTAAATATTAGACCTCTGTCCGGCTGGACATGTTCACTTAATATAGCAACGATTGAGTCTATATTTATTATTTGCTTTCATATCTCCCTTCTCCGGGGACCACTGTTGTTTAAAATAATTGACTCCCAAGGTCCGTGGTCGACTTTTTTGAGTTCCCTGTTGTTTCACACTATTTAATAATAATTATGACAAAAAAATTATAATTTTCTGCACGGCAAATACCATAGTGACACTAAACCATTCAACAATTTTGCTAATTAAAGTTACTTTCAAGGCATGTCCCTTTCTTAGACACAGCTACACCATGCAAGGACAATATCTAAACAATAATAGTTCATTAGATTGTGTGTTTTTTCTTTAATCCAATAAACAAGATTCAGCCTCGTAATGCACCAAAAAGGTAATAAATGCTCATGTGTCAAAATAATATTGCGCACCGAAGTAGAATGATTAATATTGTAATCAGAGCCTACCCCCATGCAAGGCTGCTAAATTCATTTCAATCAGGTGATTTGATGGCACTTATAAAAATCTACACAATGTGCAAAAACACTCAATTAAAAGTGGGTTTGCTTTTGCATGAAAATTCTTAATAGCTATCGTTTGTCACTAATACTGAAGTAGTTGAACATTATACTCTATTATTAGACTCACCCTACTTTAAAGCAAAGAAAATGAAGAAAAATTAAGCCTTTTCTTGAATATCTGAAGGTATGTGGGTGAATCACATGCATCTGTCAGGGCACAAGTAGCAACACAGGTTCAACTTTTTATGATGGAAACTACCCTAAACAAAGAAGCCAAAACACTAATGCAATGCAAAGGCATCATTACTCTTCCCATTGATCCCTAAGAATCAAGCACTACACCTTTTCCCAATTTATTGACATTAACAATAACATAGATACCAGATCTGAGACAAAACAATCCTTAGTTTAAGCTCTCTGCCCTAATGTAGCCAAACAAACTGAAGACACTTATAACATGTCAGGAACAGCTATTGGTAGACATAGAAGGCCTAGTATACTTGGAATCATTAGCCTTCATCCAAATATAATTTGAACCTCAAATAGCACCAAGTAACCAATCATACAAAGCCAAAAGATAAAAGACTTCTTCTAAAACTGGATCTCTATTTTTAATAACAGCAAGCAAAGACAAAACATATACTTGATAAATTACTGAAATTCGACAAAATAAATATGTAACTGTCGACTATATGCTCAAACCATTTTATATGACATAAAAAACATGCATACATATAACTTGTAATAAAAAAGAAATATCAAAATCAATTAATCATAATGATCGGTGCTTTTTCAATAATTAAAATTCAACATATCTCCTATCAATTGTTGTGCTTTAAAATACAAAAGTTAGATTACACCCTCAAGTGCAAAAAAGTAATTCCATTATTATATACAGAATGTAAAAAAAAGTTATTCCCATTTATTCCAAAACAAATAAAAATATTCTTGGCTCTGAAGCTATAGCTGATCCAAATAGGACTCTCCTCCAATCTGGTATGAATTAATATGCCAGATGTTAAAAAAATATTCACAATTACTTAAAATACATGTACAAATGTAGCTTATTAATTTGGGTGGATGTCAGTCCACCACAGTTAATAAAATCACAAAATTGCCAAGGTAAACCCAGAATTTTAATCATTTAATCCTTTGCTCAACCCCTGACATCCATGCCACAGAAAAAACAGAGTTTACTTTGGAGAAAAGTGTAAAGTATTTAGCAGTAACAAAACAATTAAGAAGTCAAAACACAACATAATAAAAACCCCACAACCAAGTTCTCAATATGAAGAAAAATGTAATAAGACAATTGACATAAAATGATTAAAATCTAAACAGGGAAACTGGAGATATGAATGTTAAGTTGTAATGGATGTGGTAGACTGGAACCTAGATACAATCTGAGGCCAAGCGCAAGGCACCCAAGGCTAACAAAGCTTTTTACAAGGCCTTGTCAAAGAAGTTACCTTCAGAATTATTATCGTTTCTGGAAGTCCAAAGACTGCAGCAGGGGCAGGGTAACGACTGCCTCAATGAAGTCCTCTCGAATTTGGATACATATTGGCTGAGGATCCACCATAGCCATTTATTTTGGTAAGGGAAAAACTCAGAGTTGGAAAATTCAAAATTTGCACCAGCAAAGTCCTCTCTTCGCCTTTGCCTGTTCAACATTTCTTTGTTGGGACTTAGTCTCTTTTTGGAAATAAATAACATCTACCTCATAATCCCCCAGCTGGACAAGTCTAGAAGCTGTGGTAGGGCAGGTCTCACTGAAGCAAGATACCTTAGCTGTGATAGTCCATTCAAGTTTTCTTTCAGATGGCCATCATCTGAGAACAGTACAATCCTGATTTTCCTACCTGCTAGCTCTAGGGCAGACAACCTTGTGTGATTAGTTCCAATCCTCCTGAATTTGAACATTTTCATGTTTTTATTTGTTACTTCTAATGCTCCATAGAACTTTAGAGGCAGCACTTAGAGTCCAGGACTCCCTCAAAGAGAGGCCATCAGCATCATCCAGTCAAGGTCCAATTGCTATTGTCAAATGGCCACTCCAAGAGCAGGCCTCTTGTAGATTTTGGTGTCCACAAAGAAGGTCAATCAGATCCACTTCTTAGTCCTGGATACAAGTGGGAACAGGTTAAGCACTTTGGGTTTCCACCCAGGTCACAGACAGTCATCTTCTGATCTTCCACGGGTCCAGATGCATTCTCAGCGGTTGGGGCAAGGTGTTACCTTTTTAGAATTCACTAGCCAGTTGATGGGAATGACTCCTGGACACTCCTTAATCAAGGGACACAAATATCTCAGGAGTAACACCTCTCTCTTTTGCAAGCACATCCTGTTTGCCTTACTATAAGCTACCACACAGTGTACCATTCCCCCTGAAATCGACCATAGGGGAACCTGTGTGCCACTGGAAGAGGCTAGTGGCTGAACCAGGGGTCTGGATGGAGAAATGAGCAGTCCCTGCCTCCTCAAAAACACCAAACTGGTTCTAGAACCAACTCCCCCTGCCACTGGAAAGTAGCCAGGATGGCAACAGTATGCTCTGGGATCAAAAGTCTTCTCTTCATCAGGTCTCACTTTATACCTGGTTATGAATGGGCAGGCTTCACTCTGGCCCCTTTCAAGTTAATGAAGTGTCCTTTCAGAGAGATAATGAATGACATGTCTCAAACCCAGATCAGGGATTGCTGCTACAAGCAGGCTAATGCCATCCAGCCCAGTAGCTTCTTCAGGCAGGAACATTTTGTGTATATTTATCAAAATGCCATCTTCATCATCACATCAGATTTTTAATATATCCCAAAAACAGTGCTTGAATGACTCTATATCTTATTTTTTCAGAAAGTTACAAAAATAGATATTAAATTGTACTTTAGTATTTTTATTTTTTGAGTTTTTCTCATTGAATGAGCTTCAGCCCTTTACAGTGAAAGTAGCTTTTTCAGGCTAGTCTCAGAAATAAAATGCCACCCTTAAATTCTTATATGTTTTACATTTAAATACTGAGCACCCTTCCTTGTGGGGTAAAAGGCATAATTATTGGCAACTAACCTAATATTTTAAAATAGGTTTCTTCCCTTAAAATTTTTGTTATTTTGTTATGTCTACCTGCAGATTTGAAAGGCTGAAGCATAGTCAGACTAGACATTTAGACCTAAAGCCATGTTTTACTTGCCAGCCTAGTGGATACACAATGGCTGCTCGAGTCCACAAGTGACATTTACCTTTTATTTCATGGGTGTAGTTCCTACATTACATTATATGGCCTCACATGAGAGTTAAATATTCCAGTTGAAGATTAGCCAATGTCATCATGTTGTAGGGGTCGGAGAACATACATTGGGGACTGGTCAGCAGTGCCAAATATTTTCACAATACAACTTTTACTAAAAAAAAAGTACTCTGACATTTATGTAAGATATTTCTTTATCTACTAGTTATATATGTAATAGAAAATAGCAACTTTATATCATTTTTTTATTTGCAAAATACATAATTACGTAACCCTACTTTTATGTTATTATAATTACATTGAGTCCATTTTTATTTTTGTGTTATTCAGTTTATTTGTACTTGTGAATTATCCCTTCAATTCATTTACATTTCTAATATAACTGTACACTGTGCAATATTGTTGTAACTCAAGACATATTTTAACTTCTACTTGGTAATGAATTTATATTTGACAATTTTAATTTATTAAAGACATACCATTTTAATTGAACTATTTAATTGAATTATCAATTTACTCTTGTACTTGCAAACCATTTTTAAAGAAATTGCAATACTCGAGACGTTAAACATTTATATTCTAATTCGAATTACATGAACAAGGAGAAAATGTATAAATGGTTGGGGTTAAAATGTACTATTGTAAATCCAATCGCAAAAACATTTCGAAATAATACATTGTTTGGCGAGAAATTATTTACTGTTCTAATTCCAACAAATATTGAGGTTGGTGCATAAATGGGGAGGATGGTTTCAGATGCTTAATACTTTTCCCGATATTTTTGTTCCTCTTGGAGCCTGGCTATAGTTTAATTCTGGGCATCTATGCGTATGTAAATGAGCATGAGGAGGGCATTCTGGTTCACAGGAAGTGAACGTTCTATCTCGTCCTCAATGACTGCCTCAGTTGTGCTACCTCTGAACACCAGTTCAAAGGCATTGATGTAGCCAGCGTTATTCCCAACAGTATGTGCCTGACTGGTTTCTCTATACCTTTGGGTGCATCTGTCATGTAGCAAACCATGCCTGCAAGGGCATTTATACTTTCTCCAAGGACTTTATCCTCTCCTCCTCTCTCATAATCTTCAGCCCTTTTCCCAAGTCACTGTCCGTGATAAACTGGACTGGCCTTGTTCACTTGAATTGAGACATTGTGCATTTCACCTTTCTTCATGGCTTCTCCCCGTTTATGGGTAGTGGTGCTCTGTGATAAGGATCTGATATGGCTCTCCAACATGCACCTATTGAAGCACTAGGAACTGTTCTGGGAGCCTGAACCATGCCATAGGGAGTACACGGCCTTTAAGTTGCACCATTGCTTTTCTATTGGGGCCCTGTTAGGAGCCTCGCTTTTTCAGGATACTATTGATAACCAATACCTGTCAATATCCGAAGCTTTAAGGATTTTATAGGGGAAGCATACAATAAATAAAATAGATGAGAGAATTGATTGCCGGTTTAGGGGTCCCTATATACCATTCCCAGTAGATGGACATAATATTAAAATCATGAAAAGTGGTTCAGTAAATGGGTGAACTCATGGGTTTTGAATAGTACAGCTAAATCCAGAAATTCAATTAGAGGACGTACACCTTCGTCCATTTTGATTAAAAAACACATAGTTCTTGCTTCCAGTGTAATATATTACAAAGGTCACGGTCAGAATTTGAAGATAGATCTACACTGTCAAGTCTGTTGGGCATTTGACTTTAAACTTCAAGCGCCACCAGTGCCATATTTAAGCTTGTGTATTAATACATTTCAGCCTAATGAGTACATTAGTGTAAAATAGATAAACACCAGGATTTGTCATATGCAAATAGGGAAAGTGATAGTTGTCAGAACGTGTGTAATATCTGCAATAAAATGTATTGAAAAGAAAGTACGCAAAACCATGTTCAGGTGTCATTGCCATTTTAACTAACTGAAATGGACCGATTTTTTCAAAGCTGAATTCAAAAGTAGAGCACTTGTGCTAAAATATTTTCCAGAATACTACACTTAATTCAAAATGCAATGAGTCGAGAGTGTTTTTGCTAATATAATTTTTTTTCTGATCGTTGTTGATTTAGCGTCCTTTTTCTTGAAATCAAAAGCCCGTCGATACCATTTGAAAAAAAAAACGTGTTCTTATTAAATGTATCAACACGCTTGGACTTGACCAGTGTGTTTCTATAAGTGTACGTTGTTATAAGCACGACTTTGGGTTGCCTTCCTCTGTGTCACAAAACAAATACAATAATTAACTTTGTTATTCTTTTTCCCTTTTTTACTGTTCTGTGCCACGAACATAGAATTAGTGCATTTGAATGTGAGTTCTTTGTCTATGACCATTATCTGGTGTATGTAACGGAACACTATTAAATTTGAGAGAAGGATTACACCTTTGTTGTTCGTTGGATGTGAATTTCCTTTCCTGCCACATCGACTCACAGTAATAAATGTAAATCACATTTAAGCGCATTTTTCTTTGTGAATTGTTACTTTGTTATTTCTATATTAAAAATACAGCACACTACTTATCCAGATATGCATTTAATGGCCCCCGTGTCCTGTGAAAGCAATCACTCTCAGAAATGTCATTAAAACATAACATGATTGAAACAGTAATGCCACAGATGGCTTCATTGACTCAAAGCCCTCCAGCCAAATCAATTTTTTGATGTAAAACGGAGCAAAGTAATTTGATGTCATAATTCTCGGTGTAAATGACTTTTAGCGATAATAGAAAATAGCCTCTGATCTTAATATCTATATTGATTGTGCATGCCCTGTAATACCAATAAGTAATTGTATTTTATTGGTGAAGGTCATGGCAATAGGTCACTGCACATTAAGGAACAGAGCGCAAAAAACATGTTCCACAAAGGTTACATTTGTTCATCTTAAAGATTTTTTGAAGCAATGTTTTATATTGTGTGTCTACTCTGATATATATATATATATATATATATATATATATATATATATATATATATATATATATATATATATATATATATATATACATATATCTATCTATACTACTATTATAAAGGAAGAACTTTGAGGCTTTGAGGCGGGTAAACACCTGATACATCATTGTAATCCTCAGGGTGTGCAGATGTACATAGGCTATATAAAGTTAAAAAATATGTTATATTTAAAAAATTTACATTATAAAAAATGTAGTCCCCTCGAAGTAGCGCCGGCCGCGACCTGCGTGCTGACGTCAAGAGGGCGGGGAGGTGGGGCGTCCAGGAGTGTGAGGAGGAGCGGCAGACATGGTGCGGGGGAGGAGCAGTGACGAGCGGCGGACATGGCGCGAGGGAGGAGGTGAGGAGGAGCGGACCGGCGGGAGGAGCGATGACCAGCGGTGAGGAGGGGTGAACTGAGAAGCGGCAGCTGAGGTAAGGCTCTGGGGGACAATGTCGGACCAGGCGGGGGTCGGGCAGGCGGGGGGCGGGGAGTTACAACAAAACAGAAGGGTACAATTTACATCGGCTGAGGAAAGGCTCCGGGGGACAATGTCGGGGCAGGCGGGGGACGGGGACTTACAGCATCTGCCATGGATATTTATGCAGAGCACCTCAACACTGGGCCTTTGTGACATCCGGGGGACAATGTTGGGGCAGGCAGGGGTCGGGGCAGGTGGGGGACGGAGCGGCCGGGGGCTCGGGCTGCTGGGCAATGTCGGGGCAGGCGGGGGTCGGGGAAGCCTGATTGCTCCCGGACAAGGCCGGGACGGGCTGCTAGTATATATATATATATATATATACACAGTATAGTGAGGTTCAGAATTTGCACAGAACCATACAAAGTCAGCAGTTAGAGTTAGAGTTATGTCAAGACACTATAGCTCGTGCCCTAAGGCAACTAAAACCCCAGTACCCACCATGCACAGTTTTCTCATCAATAATTTTACAGCAATTGTTGCACTGCTATTATCAATGAAGTCATAGAAGATGTCTTGAGTGATGTAATATCCGGGGTAATTAGCAGTGCATGGCAGGAGGATTGAACTATAAATACCTTAGCATGCAAATTATAGTTCCTTGACATAACTGGTTTTGTGTGTGTAAATTCTGAACCTAACAATAACGTTCAATTAATCTTTGATTTTATCAGTAAATGTTAAGATTTTTTTTTAAACGTTAAGCAATATTTCATTACCATACACTTTTCCGGCCTTTTGTTGTGCACAGCCCTGTAGGCACTCAACCATGCACAGCCTGCCTGTGGCCAGGCCCTGCAGGCGGTACCCCGCAGACATGTAACTCTGCAAACCTTTGCCACGTTAATACCTTGAACAAATCGGCTTTGCATTTCTTTCCTAAAGAATGTGTGTGGCTCTTGTGATTCAGAGTTTGAGTCATAAATATGTATACATGAATTATCGGTCTTGCCACTCCAAGCGGTTCCACAGATAGATTAGATTATGGTATGAATTTAAAATTTTTGTTGTTTAAAGTCATATGAGGAGATTTTCATGACAAATTAAATTTAACAAGCAGCAACCACGTTCAGATAAGTTCTTATTGTGTAATATTAGGCACTGTGTTGGTACTTTAAGAGCACATAGTCACTTTAGTAGGATACAAGTTTGGCTGGCATACTATGCCCACATGGGTGATATTTGAGGCAAGAAATAGGTTGCATAAAAGAGGTCCATTAAAGCACTGAGTAGGTACTGAAGAATATTCCTCCTTAAGGTATAATAAAAAAACATTGTTTAATTGGATGACAAAAATTGTTTTATAGTGTATAGAAGGGGAATTACTGTGGAATATATTCTAACAAGGAATTAACAAATGTCACATTGTACAGTACGCACTATGCCCTTTATATTGCAGAATTGTGCACAAGTGTCTTATTAGGTCATATGAATTACATGCAATTTTCATGATTTGTCATATTTCTAAATTTATTATTTGCCTACATTGCACAAATGCGTACTTTTTGCACAAGAGTGATGTAACACTCAATATTCTTTATTCAATATTTTGTGCTACAATGCTATATTTAACCATTACTGATGTAAATTACTGCTAGTTTTTAATGTTTTTTCTTTTTATATCTAAATAAAATATGTATGTATTGATTGAGCACTTGACCTTTGATGGTGTTTATGTTATGTTCTGGTTATGTGACTAGGATTTGGAGTGTATGCAGTGTGCGTCTGTTTTTAAAGTATACCTAAGAGGAATTCTTTTTAGGAATACAAGGACATATCCACCAAACTTCATATAGTTTAGAGGAAGTATCATTGTTTGGTGGAGATTCATATTTATGTAGTCTCATCTTCCTCTCTTGATGAGAATTCATGTTATCAAAGATTTGTAGATGAAGATGCTGCAGGAATAATCAAATTGCAGACAAAACAAGGTCTTTGGAGACATTACCTTGTTGTCCTTTGGGCAGCTGTAGTGTAGATCATGCACTATGCATTTACCCAATGATGTAGCACGGTCTTGCTTGCACCTATCAGATAATATAGCTCCCACACGATGGCTCAACACCTTGCGAAACAAAAGACTTTAACCCAGCACCCTTAGAAAGGGGTTTTATTTTACAAAATACAAGGACTCTCTCTTTTAGAATAAGGTTTTGGGTTTTATTTTACGCAATGCTCTCTAACAGAAAGGCTTTCCCAGATGTCAAATGCAGAACATTAAAATACACAAAGATATATATGTTTATATGCAAGCAATAATAACACACTTGGTAAATATAACAGCTGAATACTGATGAATAACCAAGCAGCATATAAGATGAAATAAGAATCAAGCAAATATACTGGATGTCCTGCAAGAGATCAGAAAGATATATATACTGAATACACCAAATGAGTACTTTGGAGGTGTACCTTGGCTCACTCACACTACAAAGAAAACACATCAAATGATCAAAGCCACTGGCCAAACATCACAATGGCAATAGCCAAAACTCAATACTTCACCTGGTGCAAGCACTGCATCTCAGCCCAATCCTGACTTGGGAAGTTAAACAGCTGTGATTGAGAGCCTCAGCAACCATGGTTGCATGCTCCGAAGTGGATGCATCCGGCCCGTTCAGGTTACAAACTTTGGTTTTGTAAGTCAACAACCCTCAGCTTTATAATATCAAAACACACTAGAAGGTTCGAGAAATACCTTCTCCCATGCCAGAAAAATCTTACCAGAACTGGCCAGGTTCCAAGCAAGAGTTCCCATGGCAGGAAGGAGTTCTCAGGTCCCCTTCTCCAAATCTCGCATATTCCCCCCTTTATCTTGACGAAGCTCACAAAGCATTCCGGGTACATAAAACAATCTCTCACAAAAACAATACTTGAATAACCCGAACAACTTGCAAGTGCTGCTGTGCGCATAGAAAAAGCTCAAGCAAGGCAGAGTCAGAAAAAAGGATGAGGCCATGTCAAAACCAATAGTCTCATCAATGTACCACACAATGCACAATTGTGCACAACTGCTTATAGCTTCACATACTTCATCTCTCAATGTACAACACTGAGCATCATTGCCCATAACACTGCACTTTGAGAACAAAAAGAAAATTCCACAACTCTCTCTCCCTCTCATGCTTTCAAATACACATCCCACACCTTCTGTTCTTGGCAAGTCTGTTCAACTCCGTGACAGCATCCATTGCAAGACAGCAAGATTACAAGAAATACATTTTTAAGAGAAAAATGTAGATGCAGGACATCGTACATTCAGGCTAGGATAAAACAACACACCAAAGTCATTTAAAATAATGGTAGTCAATGGTCATCACAGGGTGTCAGACCACAAAAGTGTCTCAAGCACATACTAATTAACCAGTAGAAAGTACTTCATTTGGAAAAACATGTTCGGCAAAACTGTGGACTCCTCTTGAAAGAAATGAGGTTCCATTCTGGTTCTGATGCTCATTTCACAGAAATCAAACCTCAACGGGGAGCACATACAAATATAAACACAGCAGGTGCCCCAGTTGAAGCGCCGCTTCTGAAAATGATCCTAACTTCTTGGACTTAGCGAAGGCGTGTGTGTTCTCTTGCATTACACATTGAAAAACAATCTGAAATCCTTGAATGCACTGCTGAGCCATTGGATCGCACTTTGATCTGTAGACATTGTGACAAGTGGTTTCTTTCTTGTCTTGAGAGCAGAGTCCATGGTTATACCTTTTAATTACCCTGAATATGCAAAAGACAAAAATCATCTGCATGGTGATGGAGCAAGGATTCGCACGTAAAGCGACTTGTTCGTATTCAGCCCTCTCGAAAATAACACATAATGTAATAACTAACATGTTTTGCCATATTAATATTGCATTTCATGACATTTCTAGTATCTAGGGGAAGCTTTCCAATGTGCTTTACTAACTATAATCCGCTTGCAATAAAATGGTTGCTGCTACGCGGGATTTTCTACTGCGCATTTGTCTGTCACACTCACATGACATGGCGTAGTACTTCGCTTGGTGGGAAACTTTTGCTTCTTCGCACTAGCTGCTTAAAATAAAATAAAATAAAATAATGGAAATACTATAGAGATAAGTAGTATACAGTGCATTCATTTACTCTGTGTTCTAAAACTGTTTCTGTTCTATTTTCGCATGTATCGCATTTGGGCCTGAAATGTGTTTTCTGAAACTCCATTGCGCAAAGAAATACTCAAGTTATCAAGCAATGGCATTGAACCAGTGCCAGAATTGGACATGAACTGTGAAAACTATGGGACGTTGACCTCTCAACCCTGCCAGAGGAAGCTAAATTGTACAATTTGTTAAACATTGTATGTTATTGATACATTCATTGCCGGGTGGAATAAAAGTGCATGGGAAAAATAAAGTTATGGGAGGGAACGTAATTTAAATATGCCATACAAGTTACCTCATATCAATATGGTGTGATTACCTCTCCTAATCTTTTGACCAATCAAATTGTGGGATTCACATATTTGCAACATTTGGGGGGTGGTTCACTAGTAGCTAGTTAGATTGTCCAACTTGTCCAAATAGCTGACCTTTCACTGACCCAACGCACTCAATAGGTGATCGGGAGCAGAGGTCCTGGCAAAGCAGTCTGTCAGAAGATTTTGATAACCCAATCGGGGTTCTGGAAGGAGTTTGATAACTCAATCGGGGTTCTGGCTGTTAGCTGAAGAGAGGGTTTACAACGCTGGCGTTTTAACTTTAGCTGTGTGGTGGTCCTGTCCTGAATCAATTTGGTCCGTACCAGTCCTGATTCTGGTTAGCCCCTATTTCTTAATTGCTGGCACCTGCACTTTGAAGGTTCTGTCTTTTTGACGCAGCCCATGGCAAGGATTGGTCTTCACACCATTCTAGGTAACTATAATTAATGTGGGTTCGCCTTTGTACTGTTTTCCCTTTTCTACCCTATGTTTCAAAACCTAAACAAAAGTTTTCTTTTCTGCTTAAATCATAATTCTTGATGATTGATCATGTGTTTCCAATTAGTGCAGTTTTGAACATTGACATTAAAAAATTTACATAGATTAAGAGTTAAAACTTTTCCCGAGTCTGTAGTTATCAATGAGTGCAAATGTTATTTTACTACCTATTTTCTTGCTAACTCCCTTGATCCTTTAGGATTTTAGGTACCGGCGATTTGGATTGGTAAGTCAAATGGTATAGGTCCTGAATCGTTAAACCAAACTTGATTGAGTGTAGGTTTACCTGTTCATTGTGTATATAGTTTATGGGCCCAGGTGAGTATGGTAAAACAAGCAGGTGAGCCCGCGCTCTATCAGTTAATTTGGTAGCATAGCAGTGGTTAGGGTTTAGTTAACATAGGTAGTTAGTTATAGTTAGTTGGTTAAAATTTGAAATGCATTGTGTATTTGAAATTATATTGATTTTTATGTAATGACCAAACTTGTTTGTACCTGTTATATGTTTGTTTTGGAATCCCCGGGGGCAGAATAGCAGGTGGTAAATGGAAGCCACACTGCAGTGAGGTCACTTGCCTGTGGAAGTAAGTGCGTGGTTAGGTAAAACCGGAAGCACTATTTTAGGCACTTTCTGTCTAAATGTGTGAATAATTGATAGTAAAGAGTTCGCTAGTGAAACTTTTGTGCGATATCACCTAGAAAGGGTTACACTGAAGGAGTGACAGGTTCTTCTGAGTTTGATTGACAGCAAAAGGGTTCGCTAGTGAAACTTTGGCCTTATATCACCTAGAAAGGGTAAGCCCGAGGGAGTTACAAGTTCACCGATGCTTGCGTGAAAGGTAGACGGAAGGGATCTACTTGTAGTGTATGAAGAGTAAACGGAAAGGAGTTACTCGCAGTGAGTGGAATTATCTTTCCTTTGAATTAGTCACTCAGGCACAGTGGCGAATGTGTTTACGTTGTTAATGAAAATGAGCATTTAAAAGTGTAAAGAAGTAAGCTCTCGTATTACCTTGCAAAGGAGGGAGTCAATTGCGGAGCTGTGCTGACGTCACTTAGAGCCGTGCTGGTATTGGTTGAGACAGCAGGTGTGTAGCTGAGGTAATACTGTAAAGGAGGGGTGAGTGCAGGAGCGTGAGAACTCGCCTCACGGGAAAAGCAGCGCAATTATTGGTTGGATTTATTTGAATTAAAATTGCTGATTGGTCATTGAGAATTAAGAAACAATGCTGGTATTGGAAGTCTATTAGTAAACAAACAAGTGTCTTTGCAAAATAAAAGCAGTGTAAAATTACATGTGGAAGTTAGATCCAGGAATAATAGGAATTAGACCCGATAGGATATATTTGGGTTTTGCGCAAGAACAATACATTAGAGGAAGACCTCATTTCATGTATGGAGATAAAAGAAAAATGTCGTTCATTAAGAAAGTTAAAAATTTCTTTAAAAAGGATAAACCGGTTTAAACCAGAGAAGGAATTATTATTCCACCACCGAATACGCCTGCATCGTACATGATGGTTGAAAGGCACTATCACACTTGTGTGTGGTTCGAGAACTGGCTGGAGTACACAAAAGATGATGGTGTTCTGGCATCTCCAGAAAATGGTACTTCAATAGTAGAGTTTTGTACAATTTAAGAACACGCATGAATTGGCTATATCCTAGACCTAGATTAACCTAGTACGAAGCATTAGAGGAATGGGAAACAGAGGCTTTTGAATGAGGTAGACCCAGAAGTGATAGAAATTGGAGTAAATTGTATCCCAGATTTCTAAAAGAAACAAGAGATAAGCAAATGAAGCAGTGGAGGCAGTCCATGCTAATGGAAGGGTTATATCCTGTCCGAGCCTTAGAGGAACAAACTGGGAGTAAAAGTACTGAGAAAACTAAAAATCTAATGACAAATATTGATCCTGAAAATGATTACTTAGAGGATTTGTTAATGAAAAATCTGCCACCTTATAATGAGGAGCCAAACCAAGTTAATACTAGTGCACCGTTCTTAAAGCCACCTTTGGTTCCACAAGTTGTGCATGAAACATCATTGGAAAACGTGTTGCAAGAAAAAGAACGAGAAGCCATAAATAAACAGAGAAGTGAGTTAATTCAGAATATTACACAGTTAAACACAAGTCCCGAAGCTCTAACAATTCCAGTGACCATAGGCCCTGTTGTTCCTTTATATGGAGATAAGCAGACTAGTCCTAGACCTCCCATTCTAACTACACCTGTAGTGTAATCAAGAAAATAATTATTAATAGTGGATGATCAAGCAAGTGAATGTGAGTCAGAAATTGCTCTGATAGATTTACCTATAAGAGAACCGATAAGTAGCTCAGCTAGGAAAACTTCTCCAGTAAGTTCTGGAGAGGTACAAATAGAAACACCCTCAGTTACAGGAAGTACTACTGTAGTTACCCCGGAAGAAATTGAAAGATGGTCCCGAGAAATAGAAAAGCAAAAAGCACAGCCAAAGACAGTGGATATTTTTAAATTAAGAGTTGAATTGGAAGAATTGCTTTCTGGAAATAGATTAAATGCATTAAATGAAGATGAATTGTTTATAGGTCGAAGCATCACCCGAAATACAAAAACATTTCATGAAAAATTATCGAGTTTAGCAAATGAAATGGGAATTGATATTGGTAAAGCTAAAGTGTTACAGAAACCATATCGAGCTAAATTTTCTGAAAAGATTTAGAAAACATGAATGTGTCAGGACAAAAATTACAGATCAAAGAATTGTTATCACTATTGCAAAATTTGGGTGATTTAGACAGATGGAAAGCTAGATGGATAAAGAAAAGGGAAGAAACCCAAGCGAAAAACACTGTATCTGAATATATTGAAAGAACCAGAAAAAGTTGAAAAGTTTGTTCAATGAGGGAAGTGCCAGGAGGAGATTATATGCATGTCCCATGGTCCCAACAGGATATTTTATCATTTACGAATGATTTCCCGAAACTTAGAGAAAAACCTGTAGAGTGGTACAGGCAGGTCGAAAGATTTGTAATGGTTTCAAAAGTATTGCTAAAAGATTTGGATGGACTATTTGATATTGTTGTCCCTCTAGATTTATGGACAGAGTGTAAAATAGCAGTTGATTGGCCTAATGATGAGTACCCTAGAGACCCAAAAACAGGAGCCGCAGCAGAGGAAGTGATGAAAAAATATAATAAAGAAATACTATATTTGAAAGGGGAAATACCCACTAAAGAAACTTATTGGACTAGAATAGATAGAACTATTCAGAATAAAGATGAATCTGTACATGCATATTACGAACGCCTTTTACAGGTATTTAAACAATATAGTTGATTGGAAACCATTGATACGCTAGACATGACCCATTTTATATATCGTTTTGTGTTAGGATTAAAGCCAGAAATCTCACAAATGATTAAAGAACATAAGATTTGTTGGCAGAACAAACCCATTGATGAGATATTAAAATATGCAAAATACTGTGGAGATGAGATAGACAATAAACAAAAGAATTTGGAAGTGAAAGTAATATGGGCACAAGAAAAATTAGCAGAGCAACAAGAGCTCCGAATAAAAAATATTCAGACCCAAGAAGATGGAAGTGGGGATAAACCTAGAGGTAAATTTAACCAAGATGAGGCTAAAAAGAATTTTCTTTGTCATGGGTGCGGAAGGTTGGGGCATTAGAAAAACGAGTGTAAGGCTGTACTGAATAATAACATGCAAACTAACAATTTGAATTCACAGACGCAGAATGAGATATTGAGAAAGCAGCAACAACAGGTAATACAAAACCAGTTACCATTGGCGCCTTTGCCAAATCCTAGGAGTCAAACTCCATACTGTGTGGATACCACAAATTGGGAGGGAAGTGGTAAAAGGGACACAGTGACACCCCAATTTCTTTTGAGTGACTCATACTTTGATGAAGAAAGTTTCTGACGGTGCCTGAGAGGGGAAGACGAGCAGTGTGTACTTGGCGCATCCTTGCAGGTAGATCAAAACAGGTCCATACATTGAAGGTAAGGTTGAAGGGAATGGTGTTACTTTCCTGTTGGACACTGGCGCTACCCGTTCTACTGTGAGGACTGCAGACTTCCAAACTTACCCCTCTCAGGAGAAGCGATCCAAGTAGTGGGCGTTTCTAATAAACAGATTAGTACCACAGTTACAGAACCAATGGAAGTCAGAATAGGCAATTTTAAAAAAATGCACAAGTTTGCTGTGTGCGACTCCAGTCCAGTAAACCTGTTAGGTAGAGATTTGCTGTGCAAAATGAATTGCACCATCTTTTGCACACCAAATGGTGTTGAAATTCAAACCCCAGATGAAGATGGAATTTATAAATTAATGTTAGCCAAACAAGGAACTGAAAATAAAAAAGTTGACTTTAGAAGATTTGCCTATAGAATTACAATATACAGTAAATCTTAAAGTGTGGGATTTCACAGGAAAGGATGTAGGATTAATGGCAACTGTTGATCCAATAAAAGTGACAGTAAATGAAGGTGCAGTTTACCCAAATATTCTGCAACACAAAATGAGCGCAGAAATAAAAGCAGGAGTTGCACTAGAAATAAAGCGTCTAGTTGAAGCAGGCATTTTTCAGGAAATAATGAGCAGTCCATGTAATTCAACCATAATTGGCATAAAGAAACCGACGGAAAGTACAGGGTCATACAAGACCGCCACAAAATTAATAAAATTGTTGTCCCATGCTGTCCAGTTGTGCCAAACCCTGCTGTGATTTTCTATCAAATACAGTGGGCAGCAGGCTGGTTTATTGTAATAGATTTGTGCCATGCATTTATCTCCATACCATTACATCCAGATAGCAAATATCTTTTCTCGTTCAAATTCGACGACCATTTCTACATTTGGAATTGTGTACCTCAGTGGTACACAGAAAGCCCATCGATCTATAATCAGATCTTGAAAAAATGTCTTGAATCTTTAATTTTGCCCAGACAATCAGTCCTGGTGCAGTATATAGACGACCTACTGGTGGGGTATAAAATCGGAATGACTGTGTGTTTGATACCATTGCCCTATTGAATCATTTAGGTGAAGGAGGACACAAAGTATCAACTGAGAAACTGCAATTTCGTACTACATCAGTGAAATAGCTGGGGCACCAGATAGAGAGAGGTGTCAGAAGAGTTACTTCTGAAAGAATCAGAATAATTCAAAACATGGATCTACCTCAAACATAGCGAGAAATCAGAATGTTCCTTGGAGTTGTAGGTTACTACAGGCAATGGATTGTGGGTTTTGCAGTCCTAGCTAAACCATTGATACAAATGACAAAGAGCGTAAGACATAGTAGAATGGGATGATGAAAGCATGTCATCTAAATTGCGAGATTGTCTATGTTCAGCTCCAGCATTAGAGATGCCTGACTATTCAAAATATTTTGCACTGTTTTGTGATATAGAAGACAGTTGTGCACTTTCAGTTTTGACCCAGACCCATGGTCTGATGAGACGTCCTATTGCATATTTTTCATCTACACTAGATCCAGTGGCAGCTGCATTACCAGGATGTCTATAAGCAGTAGCAGCAACTTGCATAAGTCTTGAGCAAAGTGAGTCCATTACTATGGGACATCCAGTAACCGTGTATGTCCCACATGCAGTTGTGATTTTGTTGACCAGAACTAAAACTCAGTGCCTCAGGCTGACTAAGTATGAGTGAATTCTTGTAGGTGCAGAAAACATGACTATTGCTAGGTGTAATATTCTGAACCCAGCAACATTATTGCCGGATTCACATTTTGCAGAAGTCAAAAATGAAATTGAACATAATTATATTGACCTTACAGAATATTGTACTAAACCTCGCCCAGATATAAGAGAAGAGCCATTAATAAACTCAGAACATGAGCTATTTGCAGATGGTTCATGTATGCGACATGAGGAAGGAGGCTTGAGTGCTGCTTATGCCGTGTTTACTCTATGGGGTCCTTTTGAAGCATCCTATTTACCTGGAGTCAAGTCTGCACAAGTAGCTGAATTCATTGCATTGGCAAAGGTTTGCAAAATTGGGGAAAATTTGAAAGTGACCATTTACACTGATAGCCAGTACGGCTATGGGGTTGTGCATGATTTTGGCCAACTCTGGATGCAAAGGGAGTTTCTGACTTCATTAGGCACTCCTATTAAAAATGAAAATTATGTGAAAGACTTGTAAAAAGCAATCCAATTACCAAAAACAGTGGCTGTGGTCAAGTGTGCTGCTCATCAATCTGGCAATGACAGAGTGACAGCAGGTAACCAATATGCTGACCAATTAGCCCAATATTGTGCCAAAAATAAAATGGCAATAAATAAGAAAATTGAAACAAATGGAAACACCTGCCAACTTATGTTGCTTGGAAGAGTGAAAACATGGGAAGAAGTGAGAGAATTACAAAATGATGCAGAACAGAAGGAAAAGGAAGAGTGGGCAAAATTAGGTTGCCAGAGAAGGGCTGAAGATGGTGTCATTGTTTACCTTGATGGTTACCAGACTGTATGCTTGCTCCTATGGCTAGGATGTACCATGGTGATTCTCAAATAGGGCGGGATGCCATGATTAGGTTGTTCAGGCAAACTTGGTGAAATGCAAGGTTAAGGAATGTAGCAGAGAGGCTTTGCCATAGGTGCTTAATTTGTCAGCAAATGAATCCTGGGAAGAAAACTGTAGTGTTACCAGAAAAGATTGGAAAGGCAGAGGGTCCTTTTATCCGACTTCAGATTGATTTTATTCAGGTACCCCCTTGCAGGGGACTGAAGTACGTCCTTGTCATTGTCTGCCTGCTTTCAAAATGGGTGGAAGTTTACCCTACTCGCAGAAACGATAGCGTTACGGTAGCAAAAATTATACTCAGAGACTCATTCCACGTTCTGGTTTTCCAGTAACGATTGAATCAGACTGAGGAAGTCATTTTAATAATGAAATAATTGGTCTCATAAATACGGCAATAGTTGGGCCAGTTTCAGTTAAACGTGGCACGAGGCAAGGCTTCCCATTATCACCAGTCCTCTTTGCTTTTTTCATCAAGCCTCTTGCAGTCGCATTGAGGAACTGTGCGGTAATTCTTCCCCCGATTCCATTAATGAATAAAGTGATCTTTGAGGATTTTGAAGCCCTGAGGGGATACCGTATAAATAAAAAGAAAAGGGAAATATTAGTCTGTGGGGGTAAAACTCCGGAATTGCATCCTGATATACATAGTTGCATTCATATCAAGCCTAGGAGATATCATGGAGTCCTTTTTTCAGCATCAGTTAAAGATTTGTATAGTCTGAATTTTGATCCCCTTCCCCCGAAAGTTCAGGCATTGTTCTCTCGCTGGAATGCCTTGCCATTGACAATCCTAGGTAGAGTGGCCTTGATAAAAATGTCCGTTCTCCCTTTATTTAATTTTTTGTTTTCAACTATTTCATGTTTTTTACCGGGGTCTTTCTTTACTAGGGTAGAATCTATGTTTTCGGTCTTCATTTGGGCGAAGAAGATACCCCGTATTGCATTAGTTACTTTATATGAGGATCTGGATCAGGGAGGACTTGCCCTGCCAAATCTTAGGGACTATTTTAATGCATACTTTGCACAGTCAAGATTTAAAGGTCAAATCTGTAGTAAAAAATTATATATACATTTATTTTCTTCGATTTAATGTGTACAGAAACTCAGATACCAGCCCCTCTGCAGGTGCTTAAATCTCCCATCTCTGTTTCAGTACGCAGCTCACCTGAAGATGTTTGGCTGCTGGGTCCCGGCTTGCCTCCGCAGACTCTCCTATCGCCGGCTCTCCTATCACCAGCTCCTGCTTCCTCGCTCCCTCTTTCCATACTGCTGTGTGGGGTGAGGGGGCCATCCGAGGCTGCTGCGGCTTGGCTGAGGGGCCCGCCAGCGGCGATACCAGGAGAGCTGCGGAGCGTCGGCGGAAGCCGCGAAGGGCCAGTGCAGGAGCCGCGAGAGGCTGAGGTGTCAGTGTGAGCCACGGGAGGTGCCCGGAGGCGGCAGGAGCCGCGGGAGGTGCCCAGTGGTGGCAGGAGCTGCGGGAGGTGCCCAGTGGCTACAGGAGCTGCGGGAGGCGCCCGGTGGTGGCAGGAGCCGTGGGAGGTGCCCAGTGGCGGCAGGAGCCGCGGGAGGCGCTGGGAGGCGGCAAGAGCCGCAGGAGGTGCCCGGAGGCAGAGGCACCTGGTGGGCGCAGGAGCTGCAAGAGGCATCTTGAGGAGGCAGGAATCCAGGTAGGAACCCAGGCAGCACCGCAATATCCTCCCAGCAGTGGCTCAGTGGCTCTGTGAGGCGTGATTCCGGTCCGTGTTATCTTGGTAATGCATGGATAGAGCGCTCAGTCGGTGTCTTGTGAGGCAGAGGCACGGGGCTGATTCTCCTTTCATCTAAACGCCTCGCAGCTTGGCAGACTTGACAGGTCCATGCTGTGGAAAAAAAGGGAAAGGGGCCCCAACACCGAAAAAAAGGCGAGGACACCTGACTCAGAGTAAGTTCAAACAAAACGTGAACTATCCCGCAAAGAGGAAAGGGTGATTAAGGTGAGGAGCTTCAGGAGTGAGCCCGAACCACAAATGAGGAAACATCCAACAGGAGGCATCGGCCATAGTCCTACTCCTTGCAAACCCGAAAGTCACTAAGGAGAAGCAGCTGCTGTACTGCACCACCCTGTACCAACGAGGTTAAATGAGGTTATAACTCAGCATTACACAGCAGCCCATACAGCCGTCCATACACAGCAGTATAATGAGATCAGGCAGGATAAGAAACTCAACCCAACCCACGCAAAGGAAAAGTAAAAGCAAAAGCAAATCGGACATAAAAAGTGTAGCCTCTCTTCTGTTTAGCGCAACCAAGCCCTCGCCAAACCAAGGGGACACACTAATGCCATCTATTTATTCAATCTTGGGCTCAGTGAAACTAACAGGTAAATTCACATTTCTAAAAGACCCAGTTACAGCAATTTATACAATGTCGGAAAAGATAAATGGCCTCCCAAAGCCATTGACGCCACAGACACTAAGCTCACCAAAGATGGATGAGAAAATAGATAACATTATGGTCACAAGAACTGAACACCCAGCGAACAGTGAAACACACATAACTGAAAAACAATTACAGAACAAGATTAAAACATCTGTATACGTGGATGAAAAGCAGCTTTGTGGGGTCAATAATATACAGTTAATTAAAACAGAGGCACAAGTACACACAGAACCGGGAGATCATGGTTACACGGGCAAACAAGCACAGTGTAAACCCCATAGAGTATCTCAGATAGCACATTAGACGATATGGATGTTGAGGTAATAGCTAACGCAAAACAGGCGAGAATATTGTTAACATCAACCTCAATCAGTGAATCTGTTGGGGACCTACTCGGGAAAACAAAACATCATTCTTCAGATAATCAAGATATAATATATGACATGGGTACAATAGTCAACAGCAACACGAACGGTACCTGCAAGGAATATCCCAAAAATCATTCAACACCAAGACAACAAAGGAGGTCTCTTAGAAAAAGTGAACCTTCCTTTAATACGAACGATGTGTTTGACCCGTGGATGGAGTCTCGATCATTAGCAAATAACAAAAGAACATTGCAATTAAAGAATGCTAAATTCAAACTCATTAAAGATAGAACGAATAAAGCCCCATTAACATCTCAATTATAAATTTAGAAATCTATAGAAGAAAGAATGTGTCCCCTAGCAAAGGTAATCGCAGGGGGAAGAAAGTTAGTCAACGGCCATGTTCAACCAAATGATAATACCCCATGCATAGATGAAGAAGAGCTTATAAGAGAAAGAAACTCTCAGAAAAACATCTCATCAAGCACATGGTACATTTGAAAAAACCGCAGGAGAGGCCTATCAGGTGGATACATTCGAGGGCAAAAAGGAATCCATAATTGAAATATCAAGTTCACTGGAACAGATAGACCAAGATTACGATGAACCACACTTTAAATTAAGTAAAAAAGGAAAGTAAACCCAGAGCAGAGGGTTCACATATGAAGCGTACCAGAACAGATAGACCAAGAGTACGTGTGAAAATTGAAGAAATTGATGGACATAAACAGCATTCATTTCCCTTCTTCTCCCACTCCTCTCCCTGTGAGCACCATGAATACCGTAGACTATTGACCGTATCACCCTGCTAGTAAGAGCCCATACCCCTATGCATATGTACAGCCATTCTAGGCACCATGGCCTTTTACCCATTGGAATCCCCGGCTTCCCTCCTGCGCGTATCTTACACCCCCTCTCTCATGCATAGACCATGAAACCCTCTCCCTCTGCGCGACCCTGCTGTGAAAGGCAACTCTCCTGCTTGACCCGCACAAAAACCCCCCCATTCCCTCTTGATGAAACATCCTTCGTCTTAGCTGACATAGCCCTCCCCAGCTGCACCTGACTGCCCCCGCTCTCTCGTGTATGGGTCATAAGATCTCTCTCTCTCTCTCTGTGACTCTGTCCCCGTGTCCACCCTGGCTCCCCCTCCCTTCTCCTCACATGGGCAAGCCGTAACCCTTCTTCTTCTGCAAAACCCTGTCCTTGAGAGCCACGGCCGCGCCTGACCAACACCTCCTTCCCTTCCATGAATGCCCCTCTGTTGACAAGCCTTCCCTCCGCGCTCGATTGTCCACGCAGCATGAATACCACTCCTTTGATGACCCCTTCCCCCGAGTCCGGCTGACCACACATGTCCGAGGCCATCGCCTAAGCCAGGAGATACCATTTACTGCCCTTATTGTATGAAGTCACTCCTCTTCAAAGGACCCTCTATTGATCCTGGCCACCCCACCCCCTGGGCTATGATCAGGCGCACACATCCTAAACTGTTGGCGGAACACTCAGCTGCGTGATTGCCCTCCCCTCTTATCAGCAGGTCAAGGGTCCCTATTGTGAACATATGTGGGGTAGAATTGACACGAGGATTATGGGGATGTCTTTTTCTTTGCGTCATACTGTCCTGATTGTACTATCAAGTGTTTTGTAAGGTATAAAAGCAAGAGTCTCAGCTCACTTGTTAGACCACCTCCCGAAAGACACTGTGTTTCGTGTCCGAAATAACTGGCTCTCCTCATGAGAATTAAACTCTGTTCTTGATTCCTGCTTCCAGCGCCCGTCTCTTTATTTGGTAATTATTCAACATGGGAACTAAGAGGCGGTTTGCGCCAGCAGCCTGGGCATCGATAGAATTATGGGCTCATGTTCCACAATTGGCGTCCCAACGCGGGGTCCATCAGTGACATAAGGTTCGGTAAGAGAGATCCAGACGAAGAAGTGAACATCTAAAATGATCGGAGTATACCTGCCTTGAGAGGGCCCTAGCCCAGCTGCCGATCAAAAGAACTTCACCAATTCTGAATGGACCTCTCTTGAGTGACCTATTGTCCTGACTGGAATCCCACAGGAATGCTACATGGAGTAAGAGAACGATCGGGCGCTGGAGGAGGAAGTCGAAGAACTGTCCGTATGGTCCGGTCCGGGTAAGATTAAGTAGGGTGTTTTTACGCCTGATTGGTAGGGTGGTTCTATCCACCTGATTGATTGATTGTTTGTATTGAAATCGGTATTTGTATACTGATATTGTTGGTATTGGTTCATTTAGCTTTGAACGCTACTTGACATATTGGTTCTCTTTTGAGAACGAGACATTCTCTGTTTGCAAACAGCGGCGAGTAGGAACGTCGTCCCTCTTTGCAGATAGAGAAGGGTAGGTAATGCAGACTTTTGTCCCCGTTGTAATCCGTCATGCCTACTTTTCTCCCCACTGGATTGTTTGAAATCGATTAATAATCGATTGTTGCTCTTTGAGATCTTCCCTGTCTACAAACTGAGACGAGTAGAAATATTCTGTCTTCCTTTCTGGATAGCGAAGGGCAGGTAATGCAGACGTTTGTCCCCGTTGTAATCCGTCATGCCTGTTTTTCTCCCCACTGATTGGTTGGTTGCCTGGACATTGTTGTTCCAGGAATTGTTTCGTTTGAGGTATTTTCTACTTGCAAACAACGTGGAATAGAAATATTCTGTCTAGTCTTTGCAAGTAGTAAAGGGTAGGTTATGCCCCTTTGTGAATTCGTCAGTCCTACCCACTCCCCACTGTTTGGTTATTTGGGGGGTAGCTCGCATGGTCCGCCCAGGAGACTACCCTTATGGAGGACATATGCTCCCCGCTCATGGGCCATTTAATGGAAGTAGACCATCTGGTCCGTCCAGGAGGCTACCCTAGTAAATGGAAGTACATCGCTCGGTCTGTCCAGGATGATACCCTAATGAAGGAACATATGTTCCCCTTTTGATCGATAATCTAGTTCCACCCCGGACCATTTTATTGGAGGGAACTCGTCTGGTCCGTCCAGAAGTACCCCCTAGTGAAAAGGACACATAAAAATATGAAGTGATCACCGTTCCCTACTAACAGAAAGCTTTAGCTCGAAACACGCTAAGGAAGAGAAAGAAAAATAAAAGAAATCAGGCTAAGTCAGTAACCCCCTGATGAGCTTTTTGACTTCACTAAAAATAAGAAACATTAGAAATAGTTCGTAATAAGAAATGTAAAATGGTGAAAAGTTTGAAAGCAAAAATAGCCACGAGGTAGCTAGGCTTCACTGCCTATTCCTGCTCCCAACATGTCTGCCTCATTTCCCGCCACGCCCAAATAACGGTCACATGAAATAGAAACAATTCAATAGGTACCTACCCCCATTCCGGAAGCTCCCGAAGTGCAACAGGTTCGCGGTTACGCCCATCCGGAAGGCGAGGCCTCGAGGCACGAGGGGCTCACCTGGCCACGGTCAGGAGGAGATGATGTTGGGCAGGCGGTCCAAAGAATGGCAAGGACCTCTCCATCTCTTCTCTTCTGCCGCCCTGCAGGCCGCGGGGAGAGAGGGGGCTGTCTTGCCTCGGCCACCGACCACCCCTCTCTCTCACCCGATCCGGCTTTCGTCGAAGGCCGAAGCCAAAGCGAGGATGGCTGAAATGTCAGAAACCGGTCCCCGGTAGCTTGTCTCCTTTCTGGTGAAGAATTGGCTTGGTAGTTTAGTCTGCCCTGTTCCCATGATGCACTGGGCCAGGGACAGACTGATTTGCATATAGCCAGGTTCTGAGCTGGGATGGGGCAGTGAGATAAATAACGGTGATGGATCAAGCCCTGATCTTTGGACTGGGTAAGAGTGGTCTGTTTAACTCAGACACTCTGTTCATCACCACCCCCTTTTCTAAATCGTTTTTGGCCACTATAGGTGTGGCAGGGTATACTCAGACATGAGTCCCTTTCTCACTGCTCCATCAGGATTCAAGCAAGCCGGGCCGAAGAAGGCTGAAATGTCAGAAACCGGTCCCCGGTAGCTTGTCTCCTTTCTGGTGAAGAATTGGCTTGGTAGTTTAGTCTGCCCTGTTCCCATGATGCACTGGGCCAGGGACAGACTGATTTGCATTTAGTCAGGTTCTGAGCTGGGATGGGGCAGTGAGATAAATAACGGTGATGGATCAAGCCCTGATCTTTGGACTGGATAAGAGTGGTCTGTTTAACTCAGACACTCTGTTCATCACCACCCCCTTTTCAAAAGCGAGGATGGCGGCATTTCTTTGTGCTATAATGGCCGCAACTACACCCAACGCTTGACAGTTCCAGGTAGTCCCGCCACATGCCAACGCCTGGATAGTTGCAGGTAGTCCCGCCACGTGTCCACTCCTGGAGAGTTGGAGGTAGTCCCGCTACATGTCGAAAAGGAAGGGGGGGGCTGTCTTGCCTCAGCCGCCGACCACCCCCCCCCCATCTTCATCGCCTGACACGGCCTTACCGAAACGCTGGAGCCGGAGAACGGCGCGGGGTCGCTGGAAGGGGGAGGTGACGCGAACGAGCCTCCCCCACCTCCTTCCAGGTGGAGGCTTCCAGCGACACCCCAATGCTCTTACTTAAAGAGGGTCAACATCAAAAAGCGGTCTTTTGCCCAGGACGGGCACGCACCCCATGCCTTCTCTCCTCAACCTTGAAGATTCTATGAGAGCCGGGGGGCACCCCGATCCCTCCGCATGGGTGCCCCCGCCCCCTTCACTGGGAACCACGACGTCGGTGCAACTCCTGCCGGCGCCAGCCTCGGATGGGAAATGGCTAAAGTGCAGCCACGGCACAGACTTGTTCAGTTCCGGTGGAACACCAGAATGACCCGGTAGGAAAATTGTTGCCGCCCTCCCCACTCTTTGACTAATGGTCCATATTGTTAGAACTGTTAACCACATGATTCAAAACTTTTTGAACTTCCAACGGAAGGTTCTGGTCCAACCACGAGTCATTGGAGATATTCTGACTGCGCTGGAACTCGCCTGGCCCCACCCAAAATGGCGCCGACACAAAATGAGACTTTTGATTAAACTTTATTGCACCCTGACCACGCAGCTTTTTGCCCCGAGATATGTATGTAGTTTTCTTGGATAATGAAAGTAGATACGAAGGATATTGAGTATGTGCTTGGACAATGAACTGACTTAGGGTGGGTACTGATTATGATTTGGAAAACGAATTGGTGTAATTTAGGTAATGAATGAACATTGGATAATGAATTTATTAAAGATGAATTACTGACATGCATCATGCTTGCTCTGTAGGGAAGTTTAATACTATTTTATTGCACTGCTGCACTTTACGCAATGAACTGCCACCAACTTCGTTCTTCTTATGTACAGTTTCAATCTGCTTCGTAGCCGGCCCACTGAGTTGTGGGCCTGTATTTGTACCTCAACGCTTTTTATTAAAAGTATTTTGAAAAAGAAAGCATGGTTGTAGCAGTTGCATTAATGAGTTTTGGATGTCTTACTACTGTGAGCGAAGAATAAGTATGATGAAAGAAGTAGATCAAAAGGGATCAGATATTTAGCAGCTACATTGTGTGTCACAGGCAGCCAGAAAAGTGTTTTAGACACCCTTAAAATGACACCACAGAAATGCCACCTGACCGTCACCCTTGCACCCGACAAAGAGGGTTACGGTCAAGTAACTCATGTAGATACGCAGATCGTCAATGATTATCTATCTGACCACTGGTCCCTCTGGGCTTAAGCGCCGAGATGGCAAAGGAATGCAGTACGTAGAGATAGGTCGAGTATGTGGTAGGTAAAAAACATTTTCGGACTACTGCATGCTGATGTACTCTGAATGCTGCCCCCCCCCCACCCCTTCTTTCTCCTCCCTTCTGCAGGTCACGTCAGAACGTCGGCTGAAATATGGGAGAGCGATGGTCGAACCACCGACGAAAAGGGAAGGAGGGAATATGTGCATAGTCCTCATAACGATAAGTTTTTAAAAGACGTAGACTTAAACATGACTGTCCCTCCTTAGAACATAGCGACTGGGAGGATGGACTGACATAGAAACTGGACAGGTACTGAATGACGAAAAATTGACTAAGAAATGACGCGTTAAACAATGTAACTGGACGTTTGACTAGGTAGGGAAAGGACAAAGAAAAATATACGGGTAAGGGTTATCACGGCACCGCCCGTCTGGGAAGTTAGAAATGTTGCTGATGTTCAAAATGCACTGCCCCCTTTCTCACACTCTTATAGATATAGCCAAGCTGTCCGACTGTTCTCCCGATCAATACTTGCCGTTGCCTCAGCCTGGAGAACTTCCCACCAAAAGGAAGGAACTGAAAAATGGTTTAAGATCCAACCATGGGTAAATAGCACGACCAGGCTAATTTCTGACCGACCAACCGAGGTGTAAGTATTGGCAATTGAGAACGCTCGCAGACATAACAAGCGAGAAGGAAAAGGAGGGAAGGGTAGAAAGAGCTAAGCACGTAGATAAATAGGATAGTAAAGATACGTAGGATATAATATAGATTTTGTTGGCCACCTGTTGTTTTCTGTTTTGTTGTGAATGTCTTATATATGTGTAGTACATGTGCTGTCTTCCCTGTCTGAGTGTGTGTGTAATGTACGGATTTATGTCTTCCCTCTGTCTGTATTCGCGTGTTACCTGACCTTTGCTGTCCTGTGTTGTGAGCGCACTAAATGACCTATTTCCGTACACGTCTCTCTCTCTCTCTCTCTCTCTCTCTCCCACCACCTCCTTATCTCTCTCTCTCTCTCTCTCTCTCTCTCTCTCTACATGTCATACGTGTACCGAATGGCTCGTTTAGATTGCGGACGACTCTCACTCTCTATGAGAGTCTCCCTATTTTTTTCTCCCTCTTTGTGGTAAAATTGTGCCCCACCGGCACCAGTCTGATTGGATATTTATTGAACGCGAAGGTGTTCAGCGAAATTGACCGAAACTAAAATGATTGTATCTCGCCATATTACTACCTCTCCTTTCTGCAAAAATGAATGAACTCGAATTGGCTGAGAAGGAAAGGACAGGTAAGACGACTAAGGTCCCCCAATCTGGCCATTTATAGGGGAACTGTATGTCAATGGCACCTTATTTTTCTGTTCGTCAGAGACGGACGCCAGCGCCTAGATTGACCCCCAACGCCCAGATTGCCCCACCCCCCTTTTTGCACCTAAGCGCGAGCGCCCGGAGCATCCCCGCCCCATTTTGATAGACCCCAGTTGCTGTCCTGAATATAAACATGATGACCATGAGTAACTGTCGTCCCTCGAGAAAAACTTGTTTTGCCTGACTCTCGATGATGGCACCCCCGCCCTGGTTGAAAAGGTTAGCCAGCCCTGAAGGGAAATGCTCTGTAATGTTGAATATGATGTAATGAACAGTTGATGGGAATCTTATTTATCATCACTTGAGTTATAAATAGGACGATGAATAAACCTGCCATGAACTCAGTAGGAATGCTGACACATGCACTGCTTGGTAATGGACCTCTGACTGTGACCAATGAGCGTATCCCCCAAATGCATAGAATTGAGGGAGGAATTCACATGCGTAGATATCTTCTTCTGCCATTTCTCTAAAACCTTGTTTTGTACCTATTCAAAGATTCACGATCACCGAAGGAGATGGGTCAGATGTGACGTACAGCCTGACTGCAGATCTTGGGACACGTGTGACCTCGGCCAAAGGTGGAGCTGCAGAGCAACAAGATACGGGACGAGACCGCAATTTCAACGTGGAAAATGAAAAACGATGGGCCGCCTTGAAGCCCTCCGTCTGCTAACCCACGTGTGCCTGGAGTCTCCGTCCCCCTTCTTTGGGCCCGATTGATGGGCCTGCCTGCTTGTTATCCTTTGCTCCCTTGGTCCCTTTTGTGCGTCCCAGGAACTCTGACCCAACTCCGCTCTCTCTCCTATCGACCATTTGAACCACACTCACCCTCTTTTCCACGTGACTTTTTGCCAAAAGGAAGAACTGCATTCATATGGGAATGGGGTGTCGCCACGGAAATGTAGGTGCCGAGCATAAGGCGCCGCCAAACGGATTGTTTAGGGAACAGGACTGTGGTCTAACAGCAGAGGACTGACCGCACCCTGCAACGCGTAAGGATAGAACCGAGCTGGACCTATAGCTCCACCGCCGGTGCTCAACAGCGCCAACGAAAGTACACGGACTAGAGCCTACCAGTGATGGCTCACTGATAAAAAGACACTGTGACGAAGAAATCTTGCGTATTGAACTGAATTCCGCTCTCAACTACCTGGTCAAAACTGTTCATTGGTCACATTTTTAAGTCAGAAAGATTTTTTTTGCTATGTAGTGCGTTTAATTGTTAGGAGCTCAACGAAAAGCAATTTTCTATGTGCTGCATTCTGCCCATCACCTCAACTGTCTATGATTGTACGCCAAATGTTAGTATCGACAAAATGCTAATTCATCAACGATGCCTGTCTACCTGTAACCCCATCAATTGCAAAAATGACTGCTGTAATGTAAAAAGGGGCGACTGTGAAAATTGAAGAAATTGATGTACATAAACAGCATTCATTTCCCTTCTTCTCCCACTCCTCTCCCTGTGAGCACCATGAATACCGTAGACTATTGACCGTATCACCCTGCTAGTAAGAGCCCATACCCCTATGCATATGTACAGCCATTCTAGGCACCATGGCCTTTTACCCATTGGAATCCCCGGCTTCCCTCCTGCGCGTATCTTACACCCCCTCTCTCATGCATAGACCATGAAACCCTCTCCCTCTGCGCGACCCTGCTGTGAAAGGCAACTCTCCTGCTTGACCCGCACAAAAACCCCCCCATTCCCTCTGGATGAAACATCCTTCGTCTTAGCTGACATAGCCCTCCCCAGCTGCACCTGACTGCCCCCGCTCTCTCGTGTACGGGTCATAAGATCTCTCTCTCTCTCTCTGTGACTCTGTCCCCGTGTCCACCCTGGCTCCCCCTCCCTTCTCCTCACATGGGCAAGCCGTAACCCTTCTTCTTCTGCAAAACCCTGTCCTTGAGAGCCACGGCCGCGCCTGACCAACACCTCCTTCCCTTCCATGAATGCCCCTCTGTTGACAAGCCTTCCCTCCGCGCTCGATTGTCCACGCAGCATGAATACCACTCCTTTGATGACCCCTTCCCCTGAGTCCGGCTGACCACACATGTCCGAGGCCATCGCCTAAGCCAGGAGATACCATTTACTGCCCTTATTGTATGAAGTCACTCCTCTTCAACGGACCCTCTATTGATCCTGGCCACCCCACCCCCTGGGCTATGATCAGGCGCACACATCCTAAACTGTTGGCGGAACACTCAGCTGCGTGATTGCCCTCCCCTCTTATCAGCAGGTCAAGGGTCCCTATTGTGAACATATGTGGGGTAGAATTGACACGAGGATTATGGGGATGTCTTTTTCTTTGCGTCATACTGTCCTGATTGTACTATCAAGTGTTTTGTAAGGTATAAAAGCAAGAGTCTCAGCTCACTTGTTAGAGCACCTCCCGAAAGACACTGTGTTTCGTGTCCGAAATGACTGGCTCTCCTCATGAGAATTAAACTCTGTTCTTGATTCCTGCTTCCAGCGCCCGTCTCTTTATTTGGTAATTATTCAACATGGGAACTAAGAGGCGGTTTGCGCCAGCAGCCTGGGCATCGATAGAATTATGGGCTCATGTTCCACATACGATGAACCAGCCATTAAACTAAGAAAAAAAAGGAAAGTAAACCCAGGACAGAGGGTTCACATGGAGGAGGACAACAAGGTGGAAAACAAAAAAACTACAGTCACTCCGCTAAATCACAGGAACAAGCAGGAACATAATAATGTTGTACAAAACACAATAGAGGGAACGCTGGATACTGAACACAATCCAGAATCCCTTACAAATTTACATGTTGCTCTAGTCAATATATTAAAAACATCAATTAAAACCTTGAATATGCAGTCTGACAAAGTGGACATTCAAATAAATTTGATGAATATAATTGCCGAATACATTTCAGGTATAAATAACAAACTAGACATCATGATGAACCAATTAGGACACACTCAAAATGGAAACGAAATACAGGCACAAGTCTTTAGTTGCCCCTGGTGTCCCATAATGGAAAAATTAAGGGATTTACCAACTTTACTAATAAGCATATTACACGAATGCAAACGTGCAAACTGCTCACTTGATAATAAGGATCTGAATAGTAAAAACTGTATCCAGGGAGGACATAATCATAGCCTTGCTCCAATTACTAACAAAAAAGGAGAAAATAATAAAGAGGAAAAACTGAGATAAAAAAATCCCAAAATGCTGTAACAAGTGAAACAGAAAAGTCTACTGAACAGCAAACAGTGTGTAGCATAGAGAAAGTGTCAAATACAGTACTAAATCCTGTTCCAGAACTGTGCTTTAGTTTGCAGGTCCATTGTATGGAAGCAAATCACCATAAGCATCAGCTAATGAACACAACAAACAAATCTCCACCTGTTTTAACAAAACAACAAAAAAAACGAGCCAGGAAGGCTAGAAATCGTCTACACATCAGTAAAACATCAAGTCAACATAGCGTGGTCAATTACCCAATCTTTACTCCTCAGAGCAGGTGTAGAACATCATGGGTATTGGAGAAAGATCACAAAAAAGAAGAGGAAGAGGAAAAAAATCAATGCCTTCAGTCAGTACCACAAAAAACATCGTACCAAACAAATAAGTTTGTAGAAAATACCCCATTTCGATCGCAGGTTAGGGTAGGTAGCGACCTAGCTTTTCCCACACTCATAGGGCAAAGTACAATTGAGACCAGCGAAACTAATGATCCGGAAATAACAGCAAGAAACAAACCTAATGGGAGCACAATAGGACAAGGAACACATATTGAAAATCAAATGAAACAACCAGAAATGTCAGCAAAACAGCAAACAAGACAGATCCAGATTGAACATGTACATGGTCCTCTCCCAAGCAAAAAAAACACAAAAGACTCAAATACAGGGGTAGGCCAAAAGAAGAGACAAACACAAATAATGATGCCAGACGAATAAGTGGAACTGGACAGCAATGGATTATAAAGTCACAAGAAAATCCCCTCCCTGACATGAATACTAGATCAGATTTTAACTGTGAAACCAAGCAAGACAGACAAGTCATTACAAAGGTGAAGGGAAGCTCGGGAAACAACAGGGAAGACTCAATACTGATTACAATAAACCCAGAGTGGGTCAAATTAAAGAACAATGGATTAATTGAACCAGAAAGAAACCCAAGCAACTGTCATCCTCTAAACTTACTCAACAATGAACAGAAAAGCATAAAGGGAAGTATTGGAAGAGATGACAGAAAATATAGTCTGAAGGTAGATGAGCGGTCAGAATAGGGTAGAAAAAATCAGCAGTTGAACATCATAAGGCAGCATTATGACAAAAATAGCAGGGATATTAAGGAACCAGGAAGAAAGTCATCAAATGAGCAGCTGCAATGCTCTTCTGGTCAAACCAAAGAGAACAAACTAGATCTAACAAACAAGGTTCTATTTATCCCCCATTATCACTCACAGGGTTCCCAAGATAACTTAAACAGAGGAAATATCCTACGGCTCATGAGAGAAATTCCAACAGTGCAACATTTAACATCAACAGATCCGAAAGCAATTGAATTTGTTAACCCTGGAAAAAATACTGGAAACGAAGGTACTCTAGCAATATGAAAAAATGAAGAGACTGTAACTGAAATTTTACAAGAAATCACCAAATTTGAGGACTGGGGAATATCACTCACCATCCCAGAATGAATGAATGAAAGGGGTTTAGTTGAGCGCGACTGCTGCCCTTAGGCGTCCAAGCGCTAATAGAAAGGAAAGTGCCTTGAGGAGAGTAGCTGGGGGTTAGTTAGTTGCTGAAAAGGAATGTTTTAAGCTCGTTGCGAAAGGATGACAGATTGGGGTTCGATCTGAGGTGTAGGGGGAGGGAGTTCCACAGCTTGGCGGCGTTGAGCGGGAAGGACCTTCCACCTGCTCTTGACCTCTTGATCCGGGGGGCTACCGCTAGGAATGCATGAGTGGATCGGAGTTGTTTGCCAGGGCAGTAGGGGGAGGGCAGGGAATTGTTGATTTTGGGGCCGGTTCTCCAGAAGGCTTGGTGGGATATGCACATGGCTTTAAAATGTATTCTCTCCCTGACAGGAAGCCAGTGTAGGGTCCTCAGCCCGGGTACCACTGATACTCAGCGTGGAATCTGCAGCAGCGTGCGTGCAGCACAGTTCTGGGTTCGCTGGAGTTTTTGCAGCACGTATTCCGGTGCCCCTAAGTAAAGAGCATTGTTGAAATCAAGTCGGGATTGGATTAGGCCTTGTATGACAATTTGCTTGGCCTCAAAGGGCAGGAGTGGCAGGATTTTTTTCAGCATCCTGATGATCCCGAAACAGGTTGCAGATGTTTTTGTGGCTTAGGTGTTAAGGGTTAGGGATTTGTCCAGCCAGACCCCTAAATTTTGATATTGTCTTTCGGAATTGGGGGTGAGCCCAAGCTGATGGGCCATAGGTGGTCGATGGTGGACAGAGCTGGAGGGCCAAGCAACATGAGCCTGGTTTTATCGCCGTTAAGTTTAAGAGAAGATGCCGTCATCCATCTCCTGACCTCTTCCTTACAGGTCGTTAGGTTGACCTGTGCCGGCTCACTGTTCTTCTGTGCGAGGGAGACCACTAGCTGAGTGTCATCCGCATATGTGATGATCTTAATGCCATGTGGACGGGTGATCTCAGCCAGCGGCCTCATGTACACGTTGAACAGCGTGGGGCTTAGTGATGAGCCTTGCGGTACCCCACAGTCCAACTGTTTACTTTCGGAGATAGCATCTCCGTCAAAGACTTGAAAAGTCCTTTCGCTCAAGAAGAATCTTAGCCAGGCCAGAGCATCTCCCGACACTCCTAGATTGGGAAGTCGACGCAGCAAGGTTTTATGGCATACCGTGTCGAACGCTGCGCTCAGATCGAGGAGGATGACTGCCACTGAACCCCCTCAATCCAGGATCCGCCTGGTTTCTTCTGTCACGGCAAGGAAAGCTGTTTCCGTCCCATGTTTGGGGCTGAACCCTGTCTGTGAGGCATCGAGTAGATGGTTAGACTTGAGAAACCTTGTGAGATGGAGATTGATGTGTCTCTCCAGGATCTTGCTCACCCAAGGCGGAAGGGAGATGGGGCGGTAGTTGTTATGGTTTTTGGGGTCCAGGTTGGGTTTTTTCAGGAGTGCCCTCACCATAGCCTGCTTCCATGTTGGAGGCACACTTCCTTTTATCAGGGAGTTGTGAAGCAGTTCCATGAGAGTAGGAAGAATAACTTTACTGGCGGCAGTCATAGTGCTGGGTCATTTGGGGAGCCTGACTTTACCTGTAATGTCAAGATTTCCAGTGACTCTAGGTCTACTAGGGGGAAGTGATCCAGAACTATTCGCAGGTGGTAGGGAGCTGAAGTTCAACCACGGGGGCTTCCAAGGTTGGGGCTGCAAATGTTGCATTTTGTTTATTTTCTGATGGAAAAATTCCGCTAGGTCATTGCAGCGCGCGATGGGGTTATGTTTTGGGGCTACGGGAGGGGGCCGCTTGGTGAGGGTTTTTACTATTTGATAAATCTCTCTCGGTTTAGATCTGGCCTTCATAATTTTTCCACTAAAATAGGAGGACTGTGCCGTTTTTATTTCAGTTTTGTAGGCTATATTGGCTTTCCTGTACATGGCTTTATCTGCGGTGGCATACTCCAGATGCCACTTCCTCTCAAGTTTCCTGCAGATTCGTTTTTTCACTCTGAGTTCATCTGAGTACCAATGGGCTGTTTCCTGAGGTCTCTTTAAGGTGATTTTGCGAGAGGGGAGTATGGCGTCAATGGACTTCCGGATCCAATTGTCGAATTTCCTGCTGTCTGACGAGGGATTCTGGGAGAATGAGGGTCTTGAGTTTGCTAGGGACCTAGTCCACTGTTCTAGTGGGAGCCTAGACCAGTTTCTCATTTTTCGTGGGAAGGGAGAGCAGGATGCAGATTTGTATGTGGACCAGGTAAGAGGGATTAGAAAGTGATCGGACCATGGAAGAAGGGTGATGGGGCCTACCTTAAGGTTGCTGCAGTTGCTGAATACAGGGTCCAGCAAATGTCCTTTGTTATGCGTTGGGGCGTGGACTCGTTGCTCCAGTTGTACTGCAGCCAGGCTCGCAGTTAGATCATTTGCTGTGTTGTCTGAGCTATTGTCGAAATGGATGTTAAGGTCGCCCAACAAGGTAAAGTTGGAGGGAGACATAGCTAGTTCTGCTACTAGGGAGGGTAAAGTTGTATGAAATTGATTCAGTGGGCCTGGGGGGGCGATAGACAAGTGTTCCTGTGAAGCTGTCATTAGGGGTGAGCTTGAGGGAGAAGGACATGCTTTCGCAGTCTGGGATGGGGTCCGAGATGCAGTGGCACTGATATAGGGATTTGTAAATGATTGTAAGACCTCCGCCTTTCCCCTGTGTGCGATCCCTACGTGAAATTTGATAACCAGGGGGGAGTGCTTGTATCATGTCTGGCTCGGAGTCGGGAGTAAGCCAGGTTTCGGTTAAAAAGACTGCGTCTGGTGTTAATTCATTTATCATTAAGGAGATTTCCGTGCTATGCTTTGGGAGGGATCTGCAGTTTAGAAGGAGCATAGTGTAATTCTGTGGATAATTTTTCTGCTGAGAGGTGTTAAGCCTAATGTTGCAGTTTGAGCAGAGAGAGGGAAGGTCTGGGGATGGTAGGGGTGACCACAGCTAGTTTTTAAAGGGGGTCTTAGGTTGTGGAGGGACCCTGAGCTATAGTACTTCCTCGATGTTTGAGGGGGACCAAGGGATATGGCCCCTGTCCCCAGCCGTCTGCTAACGGGCGCAGACGGGTTAGCCTTTGGCACGCCTTCGGCACGCAAGCGGCGCGCCCGCTGCGCCGCCGGGGGAGACACATTGTTTAAGGAAGTGTGGGTGGGGGGGTGGCCGAGCATCAGTGGGCGTGTCCAGGAGCGAGGGCTTCCCTGGAAATGGCGGCAATCACCGCAGCAGCGCCTTAGTCGGCTGCGCGGTTCAAGTGTCCCAAGGATGGTCAGGTAAAGGTTTTAAAACACACAGATTATTATACGGGTAATTTTTAAAACAGATTAAAACACCAGCTCCCGGCTTCCGCCTCAGGAGCACGATCCAAAAACTAATACGCGCTGGGGAAAAGGCGCGATTTATATAGTGTGGGTGGGGGGCGTGGCCGAGGGTCAGTGGGCGTGTCCAGTAGCGAGGGCTTTCCTGGAAATGGCGGCAATCACCGCGACAGCGCCTTAATCGGCTGCGCGGTTCAAGTGTCCCAAGTATGGTCAGGTAAAGGTTTTAAAACACACAGATTATTATACGGGTAATATTTAAAACAGATTAAAGCACCAGCTCCCGGCTTCCGCCTCAGGAGCACGATCCAATACAGTAAACAATACCCGTCTCCATTTATTTCCAACACAAAAAGTCCAGGAAAAAATAAAGTTCCCTCAATACTAAAAGGTGCAAAAGGTGCAGAAGGGGAAAATATATCTCAACAAAGGAAAATAAAGCAGGGACTGTCCATCCAGGGATGGACAGAAGAATGGAATTATAGTCTAACCGGAGAAACAGCAGCTCCCACTATAAAAATCCTATCCTGGAACATCGCAGGGGCAAAAGGAATCCAACAGGACAAAGGAAAGATAGCGTCCTGGGATAACTATGAAATTATTATGCTACAAGAAACTTGGCTGAAAGCCCCTGTAGCTGTCCCAGGCTGGATAGGATTTCATGTTAATGCAACAAGAATGCAATAACATGGAAGAGCAAAGGGGGGTCTTGCTGTTTACATCTCAACATCATTAAAAAGCTCGACAACTCAGGTGCTATCGAAAACTCCAGCCATGCAAATAATAAGAATGGCCCTAGGTGCACAATCAGGGGCAAGCATTATTATTTTAATCAACAGCTATGCTCAACTAAAAAAGCAAATTAAAAAAGATCTCTTCAAAAAAGTCTTAGATGTCATCACAGAATACCGCTGTGAACAGGCAACATGGGAGATAATTCTCACCGGGGATTTTAATGCAAACTTATTTCTACCTCAAGAAGAAGAAGATAACATCCTTGTAGCAAACTGAATCTGGGCTGTAGAAATGCAGTTGTTTCATGAACAAAACCGTAATGAAAAAACAGGCCAGCAATTGATACGAGAACTTGAACATCTGGGAATGCGTGCCTTAAACGGAAGAATAAAACAAGATAGACCCGCCAATTGCACTTATATTGGCCCCCGTTCGAGCTCAACTTTGGATTACACAAGAGTAACTCTCCCTCTTGTTAGGCAAACAATCAGCTTTCAAATTGAATGCTCAGCTGATAATGATCACTCAGCTCAGCATATCGAACTTAAAATAACATTGTTTAAACATCGAGAAGCCCTAGCCATTGATGGGGAAATATCAACAATTAATTTCAAACGTCTAAGGTGGACATGTAACACTCTCCCAGACATCGCTTGAAAAGCCAAAAATCTAATGACATCACTTGAGCTAGAAAATAAAATAGTTTCAGAAACATGGACCGTTTTCCTGGAAAAACTCACCGCATCAGGAGTATTCAACAAATGCTCAACTAATAACCGAAAATATATCAATAGTAACCTGAGACAAACATCACAGCTTGAGAAAGCACTCAAGAAAGGCCCTGCGTAAGGCACAACGTCAGAGACCCCGGTCAAAGATATGGGATGAAGTACGCCTATTAAAAAGGAAATACAAAAAACAAATCTGGTTCGATAAGAAAACCGAAGAAAACAACTTTTGGCCGAAATTGTTATATAATGCAAAAAGATCCGATGCTAGGGCATTCTGGGGCCTGGTGAATTCCATGAATAGAAATTTTAAAACTATCAACATGGCCTGCGTTACTGAGCACTCATGGGTACAGCATTTATTTTCAACTTTCTCAAATACTACGGACCATCTGTTCACAGTCGTGACGAAGCCAAATGAAAAGCTCAAAGAAGATGCATCTCAGTTGACAGCACCCTATGCTGAAACAAAAATTCTACAGATCATAAAAAAAAGTTGGCTGGACAGTGCACTGGGTCCAAATGGTGTTCCACAGGCAATTTATAAGCAGGACCCCAATTTCTGGGCATGCAAGATCGGTAACCTGTTTCAGATGATCAGCACTACTAGTAGAATCCCAGAAAGTTGGAGAGGTGTGATTATTAATCCAATATACAAAGCTGGAGATCGTACAGATCCCGCAAATTATCGCCTGATCTCATTGATTGATGCAGAGGCCAAATACTATGCATTCTTGATTCTAACTGACTTGATAAACTGGTCCGATGAAAACAATAAAATTCCCATGAATCAGTCGGGCTTTTGACGCCGCACAGGTACAATATCAAATATATTAGCAATAGGGTTAATTGCCGATAAAAGCCTAAGACAGCGACAGGCACTCCATGTATGCTTTTCGGATTTTAAAGCGGCCTTTGACCGCGTCAATCGACATATATTATGGCCCAAACTTAAGCAACAGGGCTTACCAGACACACTTCTAAATCCAATCATCGAACTCTACACGAACACCTGGATGCAGGTTAAGATTGCCGATGGTGAGAGGCTCACACGGAGGATCCACACTAATGAAGGGCTTAAACAAGGCTGTGTATTGGCCCTGTACCTTTTCAATTTATTTATGGCTGTCTTAACACCAAGGCTAGACGGGGTCAACTCTCACCCACCACGGCTGGGTACACTGCCACTAACACACTTGTCCTATGCAGATGATGTTGTACTTTTAAGCCACACGAGAATTGGATTGCAACGATCAATCCATGAGTTAGCGGATTATACCAAAATAAATCTAATGGAAATAAACATAAAAAACAAAGGTCATGATTATAACAAACTGTCGACCGAAGCACCTAAAATTTATAATTGACAACACCAAGTTGGAAGTAGTTGATAGCTAAAAATATTTGGGCTTATACTTGGACCGAAGGTTTTCATTTGCTACGCAACAGGAAACAAGGGAAAAATAGGGAACTGCTCTACTGTTTGCTTTTTGCAGTATTCTAAAATATCTAAAAGGCCCATTATTCGACCCACTTCTTGCAGTTTTGAATGCAAAACTACTACCGACTATTGCATATGGAAGTGTGGTTCATCATTGGAAAAGTGCGCCATTATTAGACAAAAGACAAACACGAGTCTACAAAGGAGTATTCCATCTGCCATGTGATGCCACGCCAGCCCAAGTACGTCTTGCGTTTGGATTACAAAAACAGGGAATACACAAAAGGTACGAGACAATCAAATTTTGGTATAAAATATGGCTGAATAAGGATCTAGTTATCAACTCTGCACTCCGGGAAGCTCTGCAAAATGATACAAAATCATACTATGCAGATGATTATAAAAAAAGCGGCAAAAGCTCACTCATCAATTGAAGATAAAGCAACCTTAAGCCGACGTGGGCACGCATGGATGGTCCTACAAGCATATACAAGGCCTGAGCCAGCAGCAAATCTGGCCTTGACATTTCCGCCGTATCTGAAAAATAAGTATATGGAGTTGCGCATGGGGAAATTACCGTCCAATGCCGATCAACCGATCTGGAGGGCCCATGGCCGAAAAGGCCTCGATCTATGTGGAGCAACAGTACAGGATTTTGCTATGTATCTGCCCAAGGCTAGGGCGCTGCCGTCAGGATTTGCTTAAGAGAACGTTTAATGAAAAATGCATACGTACCTGCAGATCAGCAATATTAATGAGCATGGACTCAAAGGACTCACAATTTGTTATATAATCAAATTTTTAACTTATTTTGAGAATTTGAAGAAAGAATAATGTTTACAATATTAGCAGATCTTGTAAAAATTGCATAATGTTTCTTAAGCTTGATATTAATTGATTTCATCTGATCTTTTATAACAGTTCATGATGGCAATATGTAATATATTTTATGTTATGGAACATTGTAATGGTTTTAATTAACTACACAATAAACTATTTACTTACTCCCAAATTAGTGCGCTACAAGTCACTCCTATGGTTTTAAAAAAAACGTCAGGCTCTATTTAAAAGATACTCGCTTCCCCGTATTAATTCAACAACTTTACCGTCTAGTATTCTCCCTTTGATGGGGGTAGAACAAGGCTCAGATTTAGCTGATAACTGGGCAGAGGCAGGATTCCTTAAAGTCTCTGACTTCTTGAGAAATTGAGTTTGGATTACCTTGATGGAAATGTCACAACTAATCCCTGGGAATTTTATGTTGTTAGGGTCCTATAATATTGTATATAAGTTTCTGGTACAACTTGACACTACGCACCTAGGTCAACCAAGTCAATTAATTAAAGATCTTTTAGTTATTGAACATGATAGAAAACCTGGGGATTGGAAGCTTTGTTTAGCGCAGAGTAGGAGGGCTGACTTAAGTCAGAACTCAATTAGAAAATGGTAGGAGCAGGAAAACCATGTAATGTCTTTGAGTACTTGGACAATTATTAACAAATTTAATTTCAGTACTTTACGGGGCGCTAATTGGCGCAGAATGCTCTTCTTCAGTAAATGGTTGTTGTATCGTACACCTGCCTCCATCTCTAAAATGTACTCTAATTATTCAGCACACTGTTTTAGATGAATACACCATTCTCCAGACAACTGGTCATATGTAATGGTCAATTGTGTCAAGATTGTGAAGTTTTGGGAAGAAATGTTTGCTTTATTCCAGACCGAATATAATATCACGATCACAGTAAATGAGAAATTAATCCTCCATGGTTTTGACTTGGATCTTAGGCTCTCCGATCAGATAGCTAAATTACTGTACATCGCTATGGCAGTGGCTAGATCTCTGTTGCTGCAGCAATGGCGTACAGAACAGATTCCATCTATGTATGAATGGTTACAAAAGATGAGAAGAGTTAAAATTAGTGAGCAAATTTATGCACTGCGGGTAGGGGGGAATAGAAGATTTGATAAGATCTGGGGGACATTTTTTGAATAGATTTCTGAGAGATTTTGAGGATTTAAGTATATTGTAATCTTATGCTGTGCTAGAAGATTTGGTTTAGAGTGTGTTGCTTATGGTAAAAAAGAAAAAAGCTTTTGTTTGTATTTTTTGTTTAAGAAAGGATGTTGAAATGTTAATTTGAAATGACACTAAAGGACTTCAATAATAAATAAAAAAGAAATAAAAGAAATAATTGGTCTAATCTGTGAAGCATTTAAAATTGAGTAAAGGTTGCACTGTGCATACCGCCCAGAGGCTTCTGGAGTGGTAGAACAACTGAATGGCACAATCAAGTCAAGATTGGGAAAAATATATGAATCTACTCGATTAGATTGGCCTGATGCTTTACCTCTTGTTTTGATGGGACTCAGAAGCATCCCAGACAGAAACACAGGCTTGAGTCCCATTGAGATACTCATGGGAAGAGCAATGAGGCAAGCATGGGTGCCAGGACACAAGCTGATAAATATATCTGATGACTTAGTACTAGAGTACTGCAAAGAACTGGCTGACCAAGTGTGTTCTATCTCTCACCAGGTTGGAGAAGACGCTGTCACCAGACAATCAACTCCAGCACATGATCTGATTCCAGGTGACTGGGTTGTGATAAAGGAAAATACTTGAAAATCTTGCCTAGCTCCGAGGTGGGGAAAGCCACATCAAGTGATATTGGTTACCACCACAGCTGTGAAGTGCAAGGGAATTCCAAATTGGATCCATGCGAGTCACACCAAAAGAGTGATCGAGCCTGATGAAACTGAAGTTGAAGATTGTGCAGCTGAGGAGTCTCAAGAAAGTAATTCTGAAGTAGTTGATATTGAACAACCGAGCACCAGTCAGGATGAATGAGTTCCAGTGATTACATTCCTGCAGATTTTGTCAGAACTAGAAGTCAAACCTACCTAGATAAACAGAGTGATAGTGAGAATGAGTCAGGAATAGAAGAACGTACTCAGAGCACAGAAATCAAAGCCAAAGGTAATGCTATGGAGGAACAGATAAGGAGAGATCAACATACTCAGACATTCCAGATACCTGTCACAGTTCCTGAGTCTGAGGAGGGGCAGATAGATAATAGGGCAAAGGCTCAGCCAGAAGAAAAACAAGAGATCGAGATACCTGAGCAGGACCAGATAGATATAGAAAAACGTGTTCAGGAAGAAGAAGACAAACAAAGTCAAAGTCAAAATCAGTACACTTCTGAACAAGGCCAGATTCGTATCCAGGCAGAAGAAACAGAAATAAGACCTGGACCAAGTCAGATAGAGAGAGATACAGGAGACGAAAATGATCACATTGTGCCACAACTTAATGATAATAAAAGAGCAATTGAAGAAAATCAAATCACAGTGCCAGCTAAAAGACTCAGAAAAGAAGATAAGTGGCCTGGTTTTGTCAAAAGATTGAAATTTAGCCTTAAAACAATAAATGAAGTACCAGAGCAAGTAAACAAAATATCAAGTCCAGGTGGGCTTTCCACAGAGCAACCAAGAAGGAGGACTCCAAGACTGAAAATCCAGACCATTGAGAATAAATTCCTCAGATCAGTTCTGACTGTCCCTCAGTCTTCTCCAACATTCTCTATCCATACTGAGCTGGGGCTTGGATATGTAACAGACCAAATTAAAATAGCCCGCTAATATGTTGGTTGAAAACTTGGTTGAACCAAGAAATTACTTTGAACCACACTATACTGTTAGTTAAAATTCCTTGGTTGACCTATATAAAATCAGGTTTTCACAATTTGGAACGTCCTGAACTCTTTTCGTCTCCAGATTCTATAGTGAGGAAGGACATCAGATTGACCAAAAACGCTATGATGAACTTACTCTCTCCAGAGCGGGAGGAGGCAGAGTTGATGAAACCAACCGTCAGAACTAATTATGCCCTAATTAGCTCCCCAGGCCCTGACCATAGTTATTCACCCCTTTCATTGACACCTTCTAACAACTTTAACCCAACCCTGTGGTGGCCCAGTAATTCAGACCCACCGCCCGCCTCAGTGGACACGGCCAAAAACTTAGGTTTTAAATTTGACCCCACACTTTCCTTTCACAAACAGGCACTCACATTAGCAGGTACTTGTTTCCAAATCATAAGAATATTGAGGAAATTCTTTGATCTTCTTTCCCTGCACGCTAGAAAAACTGTTGCAGTGGCCCTGATTTTATCTCGCCTTGATTATGGTAATGGTGTATATGCAGGAACAAAAAAAATGGTGATAAAACGACTACAAGTGATCCAAAATGCCGCCGCCAGGCTGGTACTGGGACTCCCCAAACGGTCATCCTCGACCGATGCCCTAAAAACCCTCCACTGGCTACCAATTCATAAAAGGATCTTGTTTAAGATCCTAACCATCACCTATAAAGCCACCATTGGAAGTGGGTGGAATGCCAGAAACAGGTCCTCGGAAGCTTGTTTCTGGTCCAGGGAAGGCATGGCTTGGCAGTTCGGGCTGGACTGTTCCCATGAGGCACAGGGTCGGACTGATTCGCATATGGCCATGTCTGAACCGGGCTGGTGTTGAGTACAAAAAAACGATGGATTTGGGCCCAGATCTCTGTACTGGGGTGAATGTATGACATTGTTCTGCATTCTGTCCATCAACTGTGGTTTTTGCATTTTTTAAAACGAGGCCAAACCCCTTCATATCCCTTCCTCTGTCCGTTGTGGAGAAGTGTGGCTCACTGGTTAGAGCGGGATACTCTGAAGCAGAGATCAGGCCCGGGACCAGGGTTCAAGTCCCGACGCGGCAGGGTCTTGGGCTCAATGTCCGCGGACTCGATAATTCTCGCCTCGGCGCCTACTCTAATCATGGGTCCCACGCTGCAACTCTGGGCAATAGCTTACTTAATCTCCACAACGGCCCCTACAACACTGGGATGCCTGGCTTCACCTTGGGGGTGCCCAGGAGGGGCATCTCACAGGGAGAGCCAGGAAGGGTTATACAGCGCCGGGATGCTCCGTTGGGCCAGCTGTGCGCTTTACAAAATACACTACATTGATGTATTGAACTAGTGCCAGGACATGCTTGAGTAACAGTTGCACTTAATAAATTCCTACTGAGTGATACTATTTTTAACATATATTATGTAAGTTACTGTGTGACTATATGTATCCTTGTGTTTATGGGTGTGTGAGTTGCTGTATGGGTGCGTAAGTAGCTGTGTGGGTGAGAGAGATGATGTTTGATTGGCTGTATTGGTGAGTGAATGGGCGTGTCATTGGCTGCATGGGTGAATGAGTGGCAGTGTAAGTGGTTCTATGGGTGGGTAACTGGGTATTTAGTGACTGTATGGGTGAGTGAATAGGTGTCTTAATAGCTGTATGAGTGAGTGACTGGGTGGGTAAGTTGCTGTATGGGTAAGTTATTTTCCGTTTTAGTGGGTGTTTGGTTAAGTGAGTTGGTATATGAGTGACTGTATTGGAGAGTGAGTGTCTGTGTGAATGGCTGTATGGGTGAGTGAGTGAATGTGTGAGTACTAGTATGAATGTGTGATTGTATGCATGTGTGAGTGAGTGTGTGAGTGTTTGTATCAATGAGTGAGTGGCTGTGTTGTGAGGCTGCATGGGTGAGCGAATAGGTGTGTGAGTGACTGTGTAGGTGAATAGGTGGGCATGTAAGTAGCTGTAAGGCTGGATGTGTGGTTGTGTGAGTGGCTGTATGGGTGAGTGACTGGTTGCATCAGTAGCTGTATAGGTGAATGTATGGCTGTGTAAGTGGCTGTACGACTGAGTGAGTGAGTGAATGAGTGTGTGAGTGTCTCAATGGAGGCCATGAGTCAGTGTGTAATTACTGGTATGGGTCCGTGAATGGGTGTGTGAGTTGTTGTGTGGGTATGTGAGTGGGCATATGAGATGTTGTATAGGAGTGTAAATGAGCATACAAGTGGTTCTGTAGATATCATCAGTGATGTCATTTGAGAAATCATGAGTGATGTCACCAGTGATGTCACTGACCACATCATGGAATATGTAAAATATGAGGTCATAAGCTGTACATTGTGGGCTCATAAGTTATAGTTAGCTCAGGTAATCATAACTGTCAAATGTCACTGGTTTTGCACAACTGAAATCTGAGCCGAACTAAAACATCCCTGTAACCTTTGCTTTTTCAGTGAACTTCTAAGGTTTTTGAAATTTTATTTCCTAACTATAACGCCCCTGTAACCTTTAATTATTTATACACACACACACACATATATATATATTCACTGAAAAAAACATAGGTTTCACACCAGTTATAGTTAGCTGCAAATTTTACTGACATAAAACCATTGAAATTCCACGTTATAGTTAGTTGGACTCACTATAACTTGCGCGTGTAATGCACTGCTGATGATGTCACATATTACATTACTCATGACATGGTCAGTGACATCACTCATGACATCACTGATGACACCATCTAGTGAATGTGCATCTTTCTGAAAAATAAATATTTATATATGTATATGTAAAGGTCGATGGAAGAATAAATGTTTAAATAAATGTTTTAATGAATGTTTTTTTTTTTTAAATTGATTAGCGAGTAATGTTAAAATATTTAAATATATGTATCAGTGTTTCACTTTGTGTATAAATGGCTACATGGGTTGGTGAGTAGCTACATGTGTGTGTATATGTGTTATTAGATGTTTTTTTAATATCAGTATGAGTGTCTGTATGGTTTGGTAGGGGTGTTACTTTGCACATAGATGCATCAATGACTGACTCACTGTTTGTATGTGATTTGAAGACAGCATATGTGCAGGACTATATGGGTGGATGAGTGTGTATATGTGTGTGTTAGTGAGTGAATGACTGTCTCACTAGTGTCTTTATCAGTAACGACATATGTTTTAATCTAGTATATGTGAGTATTGATGTTTATAAGTGAGTATATGTGAGATTGTAAGAGTTCCTGTTTAAATAAGTATGTGTTTCTATAAGTGATTGTTTAAGAGAGTAAGTATGTGTAAGTTTCCTTAGAAGTAAGGTGGTAGTGTGTGTATAGTTGTATATGCAAATAAATGGATGTTCAATAGTTTATGTGCATGTGTGAGTATGTGTGTGAGTAACTTTTGGATGACTGTCGGTGTGTATCAGGATGTATTGGTGTATCACTACATATGATGAGTGAGTATATGTATGAGTGACTATATAGAACTGTTGGCGAATGAGTGGATATGTATATAGATGGTGGTATTACTGAATTGGTTGTTGTAACTGGTATGGATATCTCCATTTTTTTGAAAATGTTAATTTCTATTTTGAATATGTGTTTCAAGGGTTACATTACACTGAAAGGAGGTCTGTCACTCTGTCACAAAGATGGTGTCATGAGTGATGTCATGAGTGATGTCACTGAGCATGTCATGAGTGATGTAATATGTGACGTCATCAGCAGTGCATTACACGCGCAAGTTATAGTGAGTCCAACTAACTATAACGTGGAATTTCAATGGTTTTATGTCAGTAAAATTTGCAGCTAACTATAACTGGTGTGAAACCTATGGTTTTTTTCAGTGAGTTTAATAGGTTTTTTATATGCTAATTCCTAACTATAACTGGTGTGAAACCTATGGTTTTTTCAGTGAATTTCATAGGTTTTTTAAATGCTAATTCCTAACTATATATAAGGCCCCAAACCTATGTTTTTTTCTTTGAAGTTCAAAATTTGGTTAATAGCAAATGTCTAAAGCTATGAAATGTAATATTTTTGAAAATGAATGAATCCTATATTTTATTTGTATTTTAAACAATTTGTTTTTTTTTAAATTTTTGACCCTGGAGCGCTCCCGGGGTGCGCCCCGGTGAGCGCCCTGGAGAGCGTAGTTGTTTGAAGCGCCCCGGTGCGCGAACCGGGAAGCGTCCCGTTAGCGCCAATGTCGCGAACGAAAACATGATCGTGACGTATCTCGTAGCCGCGTCCGCGTGATACGCACGGTGTAAGCACACCCGGAAGCACTCAAGCGAATACGATCGCGCAACGTCAACTTCCGACGCGCTTACGCGACGCGACCTGGGGCGCGCCCGTGGGCGCGTTGCGTAAGTGCGTTGGTCATGTGACCTGAAAATAACACTTTTAATTGGTGCAGAACAGTTTTACTTTCATAATGATGAAATCCCTGGTCTTGTGACCTGAAAATAACACTTCTCATTGGTTCAGGCCTTTTTTTTTCCAAATGATGAAAGACCCCACCTTTTTTCCTTATTCTGACTTTGTCGTTTGACTGAGGAAGACCTGATTGTACCTCTCTGTACCTTTTTGATCTATATAATGGCTTCAGTAGCAGCAGCAGCTGGTGCATCTGCACCACCACCACCACCAAGAGGACCACCACAACAGTACATTGGTGGTCAAGAAGAGGAGGAGGAGGAAGAGGAAGAGGAGGATGGGAGAAGATGGCTGCCTGAACAAAATACCCCATACAAGCCCAAGTCACACATTGTATGGGAGTTTTTTTCGCTCCCAGAGGGCAAAAAAAAAGTGCCAAGGTAACTTGCCTAATCTGTAAGGAACAACTCTCAAGGGGGAACCCAAACAAAAAGTATTCCTTTGGTAACAATACCATGATTCGACATATGATCCGGAAGCACCCTAACAACTATTCTTGTGCAGAGCTCAGGGAACTGGCCAGTAACCTCCCCCAGTCTTCAAGGACCACCTCCAAAGAAACAAACCTACTTCATCGGGACCAGAAACATCAGAGATGATGCCTTGTATTCAGCAACGATTTCCTGATTTTAAAATCACTTGTACTGAATGTGGCAAGCTTATCGCCTATGGTGAAAAGAGCGTAAAGCTCATTGTCCTTGCAGGTGACAATCACAAGTGCCCCAAAAAGAAGTAATTTTTTCCGTTTTTTGTTTTTTGCTCCAGTTGAGCCAGTTTCAATTCCCTTTTTTTTGTTTCTCCCCCTAAAAAAATAGAAAAAAAATATAAAACTGTTTTGAAAAGCCAAAAAAAGTACAAAATGTTAAAAAAACATTAAAAAAATATAAAACAACAAAAAGAAGAAAGAAAACAGTTCTTTTTAGAACTACCTCCAATTTATAAAAAAAGGCTTAATTTTTAAAAAACGTTGTCATTCTTTTTTCCTCATGGTACGCTTGCCGGTCCGCTCCCCGGTGCGCGTACCGGGCGCTCCCCCCGCGCAAAACGAAAAGAAAATATTTTTTTGCCCCGCGGGGCCCTTTTATAGCCCCCACATCAAACCTAGGGGGTCAGGGGGGTCTATCCATGCCCCCTAATGGTCATTTCCCCCTTTGTTTTGGCCACCTCTTGTGTCTCGATCCTACTGAGACACAAAATGGTGGCCGCTCCGGACTGTTTCGAATTTGTACAGACACCCGAGAGCCAATCAGCTTTCCGTGCGCACCTCGCGTGGCGCGCCCAGAGCGCTCCCCGGTGCGCATACCGGGGCGCTGCCATAGATATATATATTTTTTTTAACCTAAATTATTCAAAATCCACTGGAGCACATATCTTGAGACATAGCAAAGGCACATCGGGCTACCAGTCCTACAATTTTGCCAAGTTTGGTGCAAATCCATTCAGCCGTTTGGGCTAAAAGTGAGTTCGACCGCCCTATGGAAATTAACATGGGGAAAACACGTTTTAGGACCCGCCTTTTATCTCGGCCCCTGCTTGACGAATCCCCCCGAAACTTTCAAGGAAGGACCGGAGCTCCGCGAGGCAAATTTGAGGACGTTTTCAGGCAGATTCGTCAACCGGCGCCAAAGTTATTCCAAATAGAATTTTGAGATTTTGCATTGAAAAAAATCCTAACTATAACTACCTACTGGCGACCGCCAGTAGGTAATATATATATATTTATATATATATATATGTTTGTATATATTGGTATATATGTACGGGTGTATATATATATATATATATATGCATATATATGTATATATATACATATACATATATATATTATATATATATATATATATATATATATATATATATATATATATATATATATATATATATATATATATATATATATATATATATATATATATATATATATATATATATATATATATTACCTACTGGCGGTCGCCAGTAGGTATATATAGTTAGGATTTTTTCTCTATGGGACTTTTGAAAATTCTATGCCTAATAACTTTGGCGTTTGTGGACGGAATTGGCTGAAATTTTCAGGAAAATGGCACATTTTGTTTCTGAGCAGCTCCTGGAAATTTGGGGGGGGTTCGTCAAGGGGGGGCCGAGAAAAAAGGGGGGTCCCAAAACGCGTTTTTCCCATGTTAATTTCCATAGGGCGGTTGGACTCACTTTTAGCCCGAACGGCTGAATGGATTTCCACGAAACTTGGCAAAATTGTAGGGACTGTTAGCCCGATGTGCCTTTGCTAGGTCTCAATATATGTGCTTCAGTGGATTTTGAGAAATTAACGTTTAAATCAAGATATATATCTGTAACAGCGCTCCGGGCAGCTATCCGGTTAGCGAACCTTTCGCGTAACGGAACTTTGCGATGAGAAGCTGATTGGCCCTCCGGTGTCTGTCAACATTCTAAACAGTCCGGAGCGGCCGCCATCTTGTCTCTCGGTAGGATCGAGAGACAAGAGGAGGCCAAAACAAAGGGGGAAATTACCATAAGGGGGCATAGTAGATCCTCGTTGACCCCCTAGGTTTTATGTGGAGGTTTTAAAAGGGCCCAGGAGGGTCAAAACATTTTTTTTTTTTTTTTGCGTGGTAAGCGCCAAGTTCACGAACCGGAAAGCGTTCTGGGCAGCGTACTATAAGGATAAAAGAATGATAGACTTTGCTAGTACTGTATGTTAATTATTTGTTGTTTTTGTTGTTTTTTTTTGTTTTCTTTATTTTAAATTTTTATTTTTTATTTTGATTGTGTGTCATAATTCATTAAACTTTTAACATTCAATAAACATATAAAAATAAATAATGTGTGAAACAATTTTTGAATTAAGAAATTAAAATTTATTTTTCATTTTGTTTTTCAAAATTTAAAAGAAAATCTAAAAAATCGTGATCATTTTTTTCTTCATTTTTTAGTAGAAAATCTACTGCATCTATGCATTGGACAAGTTCATTATTTATTGTGTCGTCGTAGAAATCCATGTCATCTTGTGTCTCAATTTTTTCTTCTGTTTCAGTTTTCATGTTGTTTTGTTGTTCTTCCATTTTCAATTCTGAAAAATGAATTTTTAAAAAATATATCAGTACAGAAAGGGCATTGTTGGGTTTCAGTACAGATTGGCAGTTTGGTTATTTATATAGTGTTTTTTTCACAAAGAAAGGTGTTGCCTGCAATTAAGGTCTATTGCAGGGGGCCCCCTCCTTGGGCCTCCCATGGATGGTGTCAGGAGGTATAGGGGAGGGAGAAGGAGACGCTCCCTCAATTGCAAGGAGACCATTCTCAGGCACTGAGGGGGCCCATTGTCCAGCATTTTTGCGCCCCCACAGTTTTAACTTTTAGACCACAATCAATTCTCACACCTATGAAGGTGTGAGATATGTGTGTGGATTTAAAGTTAAAACTGTGGGGGCGTCAAAATGCTGGACAATGGGGCCCCCTCAGTGCTTGTGAATGGTCTCCTTGCAAGATGCCACTTATGTAAATTGGAGGGGGCTTTGCGCACGTTCCTTTTTAGACTATGGTCTTGTAAATTCTTGGAATGGCTCTGCCATAACTAAAACAGAGTAGTCTATTTTTTTCTATAAGTATTACAGAGTGATAGAATATAATTCTCAGAAAATGTTTTTCTAATTAGGTTTCAGTACAGAACATACTTAAGTTTTATAAATAATATCTTACCTTTTAAATATAAGTTGAAGTTATCAGTTGATTTGTTGTTGTGCACTTCACGAAGTAGCAGTCAAAATGGCTGTGTTTCCTTCTCTTCCTTTATATATATTCAGGTATATAACCAATCAAATGTCAGGTAACAAAAGTAGAAAATGAAAGTAACATTTTCATTGGTTGTCAATTCCAACACTTCAGATGTGTTTTGTGAAGTAATTTACCTCACGGTACTTAGAGAGGTCTACAGGCTAAATGGCTAAATGAAATTTCAATCAAATTTGTGAAAATGAAAGGGATTTTTATGTAGTATGAGCTAATCTATATTTGGTGAGAGTGTCTCTAGTCGTTTTTCTGTAAATTACTTTCCCACCTTTTTTTAGGACCGCTTCCCGGAAAGCGGCTTGGTTAGCGAACCTTAAGCGTCACGGGAGTCCACCATTTTGTGTTTCGGTCGCATTAAGATACAAGATGGAGGGCAAATAATGTTTAGAATGGGTAGAAGGGGTCATGGTAGACTTATCTTGACCCCCTAGGTTTTCTGAGCGTGGCTGAGGAGGCTTATATGTGCGGAAAAAAAAACTTTTTTTTAAAAAATTCCGCGAGGTTAGTTTTCGGTTAGCGAACCGGGTAGCGCTCCGGGGAGCGAATTTTGTGGAAAATTAGTGAAAAAAGTTAGAGGAAAATAATAATTGTGAGTGATCAGATGTAGGGTAGCTCTGAGAAGAGCTTTTGGGTTTATGGTACATTTAGGTACTTATAAGTAGGTACCAATGCACAGTCTTAAATTCAGAATGAAAATTCTGTTGCCCTCATCTGAGAAGTGAACTCCATCTCCTCTGTAGATATCTTGCATGTAGTAACGCAAGTTATTGTTGTACAGAGAGCCCATTCCATGGTCTCTCATGTAAGCTGAAACAGATTTGTTTACATGCTTCCTCGCTTTCTCAATTTGTGGACAAAATTGGTTGGACCACCTCCATTTCTGTCTTTGGCATATATTGGAATATACCAAGGCAGTTTGAGGAAAAAGTGCCATTAATTGCTCAAAGGTGTCCTTTAAAAGCATTTCCAGACCTACCCCTGTCAAAGTGCCCAAATCATTACCTCCACAGTGCACTATTAACAGGTCAGGTTTTGGCAAATGCATAAAGGTTTTCACCAATGGTATCAATTGGTGACATTTTAATCCTCTTTGGCCCAACCACTTAATTTCCACATCTTGTAAATTGAGGTTAGGTAAATTTCTGCTCTCAGCATACCTTTGAGCCCAGTGGATGTAACTATGTCCAACAATCCAGACGTTAAACATGGTGGGTGAAGGTTGTTCTGCAGTCAGATGAAGTGTGGTAATGAAAGGGCAGTTGAAACAGTAGGAGTTTCTAAAGAAAAAAAACTGTGGATTTACAATGCTAATGATTCATTAGCAGTGATTGGTGCATTTCCATTTCTGAAAACAGAAAGTTAGGGTGCATGGATGTGTTCTTTGAAAGATGTAATTTGAATGGTCAAGGAAGAAACATTTAATGAAAGATTGCACTGGATACGCAGGTGCACTGAGAGTTCAGAGTTCAATTGAAACATTGTTGTGTGAATTTGCAAACATGAGAGGTCTTCCAGGAGGTGGTTGCTATGGAAACAAGGCAGACAGGGCAGAGGGGGGAAGGGTTTTGATTTGAAAAAAGTGAGGGAAGAGGTATGATTGGCTAATATGAGAGATATGTGAAAAGAATATCTGTATTTCTGTGCTTTCAATAGCTGCAGCCTTTGGAGTGCATCCTTTTTCTTCTGCTGAAGACAATTTGGTGTATTTCTCAGACTGTTTTCAAAACTCAAAAAATATTTGCTAAGGTGAGAAAAGATTTATTTAATTTAGATAGAGAATAGTATGATTTAAGGAGAAAATGATGAAGAAAGCTGTGTTTTTAAAATGTGGTTTTGTCTCTAGTGATATACTAATAGAATTAGTTTCATAGAGAAATTGTAATTGCATATTTGGTGTAACATTCTGGCATGCAGTAACACAAGTTATTGTGGTACATGGAGCCCATTTTATGGTCTGTTATGTAAGCTGAAACAGAGATGTTGCTTTTAAAAACGATTTAAGAAATCAATTTCATTTCTGGATATGTACTGCTAGAGCTTCATAGGTTGTTTTGAGCCATATTTATAAGGTATTTGAGTGTCTAAGATGTTTTGTTTTCCTTTTAAAATGTAAAGTGTTCCTCATGGGGCAAGTGTCTTGTAAATACGCTCCCACTTGTGCTTGGCAAATTTAGATTTTGATTATGGGAGTTACCTAGCCATGTTAATAGTGTCCCAAAAATGGTGCTAGTGAATTGCAGAAAACACTTTCATGTGTCTCAAGGACATTTTTAGTCATTTCTTCATGAATGCAGGTATACAATTGATTTATATGCTGTGTTTAAAAACGAATTTTGAAATCAATTACATTTCAGGATATGTTCTGTTAGAGCTTCATAGGTTGTTTGGGGTCATATTTAGAAGGCATTTTAGTGTCTTTGATGTTATTTTTCCCTTTTTAAATGGAAAGCGTTCCTCATGGGGCCCTGAGCAGTTCTTAGCCATGTTATTTAATAGGAAGTGGATAACATGGCTAAGAGCATTTGCTGGAAAGTGCATGAATATTGCTGACTTTTCTGCGATGTTATTTTTCCCTTTTTAAATGGAAAGTGTTCCTCTTGGGGCAAGTGTCTTGTAAATACGCTCCCACTTGCGCTTGGCAAATTTAGATTTTGATTATGGGAGTTACGTAGCCATGTTAATAGTGTCCCAAAAATGGTGCTAGGGCATTCCAGAAAACACTTTCATGTGTCTCAAGGACATTTTTAGTCATTTCTCCATGAATGCAGGTATACAATTGATTTATATGCTGTGTTTAAAAACGAATTTTGAAATCAATTACATTTCAGGATATGTACTGTTAGAGCTTCTTAGGTTGTTTGGGGTCATATTTAGAAGGCATTTTAGTGTCTTTGATGTTATTTTTCCCTTTTTAAATGGAAAGCGTTCCTCATGGGGCCCTGAGCAGTTCTTAGCCATGTTATTTAATAGGAAGTGGATAACATGGCTAAGAGCATGTGCTGGAAATTGCATGAATATCGCTGACTTTTCTGCGATATTCATGCATTGCGGCCGTTTTTTTTCACATTTGCAAGCACTTCTTAGCCATGTTATGCAATGGGAGGTGGATAACATGGCTAAGAGCATTTGCTTCAAAGGTTGTTTGGGGTTATACACCATTTTTGGGAAATTAGTAACATGCCTATCTAACTCCCATAATCAAAATCTAAATTTGCCAACCGCAGGTGGGAGCATATTTACAATAAATTTGCACCAGGAAGAACGTAAAATAGCATACTAGATACTCAAATGCCTTATAAATATGACCCAAAACATCTTATGAAGCACTAGTAGTGCATATTTCCAGAAATGTATTGGTTTTCATTTAATGATTTACTTCATTGGTAGGCCTTCACATGTTTTTTTATTTTGATATTTTTCAGTGAAAATCTTATCTGCAACCATGTGTTGGCCTCACCTCAAATAAACAAAACAGGTGATGGACTGAATGTGGATCAATGACACACATTTACCCCAGTCTAAAGATCAGGGCCTAAACAAATCTTTAGATAGGCTACATCTTATCGTCATCCTGAATTAATGATTTAAAATATTAGGGAGTGATTTATGAGTGTTGTATGCCTTTTTTGTACCATTGAGTGTCATTTTTGTGATGCAGTGCTGGTGGAAAACATTTGCTATGTTAAATAATTAGTACGGCATTAAGTTTTAGATGACTGTTATTTATTTACTGTTTGGTAATAGTGGTTAATAACATTTTATATTATATTTTTCCACAGATTCAACTGCAGATTCTTTCATAGTTTGGAAAATGCCTTCCAAAAGTCGAATACGAAAGGCTAGAAAACGTCAAAGATAGCAGGATGATGTTTTATTGCAGCAGTCCTCTTCCCCAAATACTTGTCAAAACACCAAGAAAGGTCCGGGTAAGAGCACGAAATCATTCTTAAGAAATATTTGTAGTAAAAAAAGTTTTGCTCAAAAAAATGTTTCAGTCCACAAAAAGAAAAGCAATTTAAATGGGAAGGAGAGACCCATCACAAATGTTACTGGTAGAGGAAGAGATAACTCTGTGCATGATAGTAGAAGGAAACAACAGTTTAGGGACATTCGAAATCGAATGTTCCGTAATAGGATATTAGTTAATTTATTGAAAAGTATTAAAAAGAAAGGCCATCAGAAAGCGGCATTTTATAAGAAGAAGAAAAATGTAGAGAAAATTATTGATCATGCTTTTGAAATTAAGCGAAAGTTGTTTATTTTGGTAATCAATAGAATTAGGAAACTAAGCAAGGTAATTTCTGATTTCAAAACAAAAAGTAGATGGAAGAGAGTAGTAAATCGTACTAACTTTTGTGAAGTTTTTTCCGGAGAATGGATGCATAGTTCAAGTTCTGAGGCATTTTTTAATGAGGAGACTTATTTTCAGGATAATGATTTGGTGCATGCAGTTGACATCAGTGGTCGAGCTTATGAAGTGAAGGATGGTTGTCCAGTTGAAAAAGAACAACTTGTGACAACAGAGACAGAAGAGGCGCTAAGTGATGAGGTTTTAGGAAGACGTCCTAAGGGTCCTGTGTACATTTGGAAGTGTAGTTCTATTTGCAGTGTGCGACAGGTTTCCATCAATTTGCTTTGTGATTTTATACGGACATTTAATAAGAAAAGTTTGAAGCAGAAAATGAAGTTGTTGCAAGATTTAGATCCTTGTAGAGTGAGAGAAATGACAGGTTTGCGTGGTCATTCACTGGCTTGTCTTTCCAGGAGAGTATGCCAGAGTGTTTTTCATCATTTCAGGATGCTAGCAGTGCATCATAATAAAGTGAGAAAATTAGTGAGAATGTTGTATTATGCTAAGAGTCCAGCAATTATGCTTAAACAATTATGTGCTGCTCTTTTGCATGGTTCTGAAATAGATGTGAAGAATATTTGTGAAGAAATTGAGTTTTGTTACTTTGGTAGTAAAGATGAGAATGTTCAAATTGACCCTGAAGTAGAGGGTAATGTGGAAGATAATGTACAGGTTTCCAGTACAGATAATTTTCAGAAGGAAATTGCCACGTTTCAGATGAAATCAAGTGAGAGGCCTAATTTCACTTGTGTATGTTGTCGACGCACTTATTATAAGAATCAGACTAAGGTAGTGGATTTATATGCAAAAAGTGGAAGGGAAAATAATAGTGAATGGAAGGATTTTGCCACATACTTGATGGTAGAAAATTATTTTGATTTGGGATCGGATCAACGTGTGTGTACTTATTGTTGTAATAAATTAAACCAAAACCAGATGCCTGCTAGGGCAGTTCATAATAATCTGGAATTGGTTGAGATTCCTTCTGAATTGAAGGATTTAAATACTTATGAATCTATTTTGATTCAAAGTATCCATCCCTTTCAGGCTATTGTAAGAATGGAGCCAAAGACAGGGAAGTTGCCTCCAGCAGATTTACAGAGAGGATTAAAGGGAAGAGTTGTTTATTTGCCTCTAGATTTGAAGAAAAACATTAACACAATTGGAATAGAAAAAGTGGAAGAGGAACCTCTGGTTATCTTGGTTAATGGGGTTCCGACAAAGAATAAGAAAATATGGCAAGATTTAGTGGATGTTAGGAAAGTCAAAAAGGCAACAGTGTATTTGAAGAAAAATAATAAGTACTATAAGAATGTATATGTTGCAGAAGAGGAAGTAAGTGATGAAGAGGATAGCGATTTGTGTGCTGGCCAAATTGAGAAAGTAGAGGCCTCTAAAAGTGAAGAAATATATGAACATTATAGTGTTCATCCTTTGCATTCCAAGGAAGTCATGGGGAATGCTATTGAGTTGTTTCAAATGAAACAAGCCAAAGGGAGTCCCATTAGTGTTTGGGAGGAAAGTTTGGAAGCTCGGTGTTTCCCACAGCTATTTCCCACAGGTCAAGGAGGAAGATATGATGAGCGACCTCATCAAATTCCTGCGTCTGAATACCGGACTTTACGATTGTATGCAGCAGATCCTAGGTTTCGGCAATGCATTCCCTATTTGTTTCATCTCCTGTTTGAAAGCGATCTGTCTGGACTGTCATATGCAGTGAACCACATCTTAAAAAGTGGTATACAGATGCGAAACATCTCGGCAAGTGACTTTATGCATAAAGTCAATGTCCAAGACAGTATTTTGGATTCTCACTTAATTAATCTCATGGCGTGTCAGCGTGGTACTAATGAGTACTGGTACCGTCGTCATGGTGATTTAAAATGTATGCTGAGGAACTTAGGAACTCCAACATGGTTCCTCACTCTGAGCTGTGCCGAGTATGGCTGGGAAGACTTACTTGAATTTCTACGAGAGGCAAATGGAAATATTGAAAACATTGAATTCAAGACACCTGGAGAACTGTGTTCTTTGGATCCAGTGAATGTATGCAGGTACTTCAATCATAGATTTGAAGCTATGATGTCTTTCATCACAAATAAAAAGAATCCACCTCTTGGAGAGGTGTTGGATTTCTTCTGGAGAAAGGAGTACCAAGCAAGAGGTGCCCCTCATATACATATGTTGTTGTGGATCAAGGATGCACCTAAATTTGGAACAGATCCGGATGACTTAGTGATGAATTTCATCGAACAGTATTCTACGTGTGCTGTTCCAAACGCAACGGAGAAGAAAAGTCTAAGAGAACAAGTTCTACGTTTCCAAAGCCATCGTTGTGGAAAGTACTGTCGTCGTAAATTCAGAAACAAGGACAAGTTCTACACCAAATGTCGTTTCAACTTTCCACGACCGGTGATTTCTAAAGGAAGAGTGAACAGTTTGATGTCTTCGCTGCGACATAATGTGACGAGGAAATCACCCAAGAATACATACAATTTGAAAAGGAACGAAGAGTCCAAGTACATCAATGACTACAACCCAGTGATTTTGTCCATGTGGAATGCTAACATGGATATACAGTTTGTGGCTGACAACTGTATGGCTGTGGCTCGGTATGTGACATCTTACATCACCAAAAAAGAAAAGACCGAACTGAAGGATATGTGGGAGGACATTTCTCATGAAAAGAGCCTCAGCAAGAAGTTGTACAGTTTCAGTCTGAAGATGTTGTCGCATCGAGAAATCGGAGCTTACGAATGTTCTGACCGGTTGTCTTCAGCAAGTCTCTATGCCAAATCCAGGAGTCTCGTTTGGGCGAGTCTTGGTCTTGCTGCAACGCGAAATCGAGTTCTAAAACCTGTCCGGGAAATTGAGTATTTGGCAGAAAAGGAACCAAACAGTACCGACATTTTGAAGACCAACATGTTGGATACATATTATCCAAATCGAAGCAGTCACCTTGAGAATGTTTGTCTATATGAGGTTCTCCAAAATTATATATTCAAGAGGAACATCAAAGAAGATATTGAGAAAGGAGTGTATGCTGTAATTGGAAATGAGGGATGCCTGGTCAAGCAAAGAAAATGCCAATTAGTAAACCATCGAAAATTGAGTGGTGAATCTCCAGAAAAAAAGGAGTTTTTTTATTTAGCACTTTTGCAACTTTTCAAGCCTTGGCGTGCAGAAGAGGAACTGCTTGGAGATTTCCTCTGTTACGAAGACTCTTTCAATGCAGCCAAGGAGTCCATAAAATGTCCTGCTTTTTCTAAATATCAAGAAATGCTATCTTTGGAAATTGAGCAGGAAGCAAGGATTGCAGCCGAGATTGCCAGAGACAGTTCTCAGGACAGTCAGAGTTCTGTTTCATTGAGTCAAGATCCACTTGGAGGACCTATTATCGAAAATGAAGCTGCCACTGCTATGAATGAAGTGGAAAGAGCCATGGCACATGCTCAGGAGGATTCAGTTAACTTAGAAGACTTGGAAAAACAACTCAACGTTGAGCAGAGGAAAATATATGATGAAGTTACCACGGAAATTGAGCACGGATTAAGTCATGAGAAGAAAGAGTGCTCATGTACGTCGTTGAAGCCTGTCCGACTGTACGTGAGTGGAGAAGCGGGAACTGGAAAAAGTTTCCTCATTAAAGCAATTTCATGCTATCTGAAGGAAAGGACTGAGTCATTGCTGTCTTGTGTTGTCACCGCTCCTACTGGACTGGCAGCACATAACATTAAAGGTATTACTTTGCATCGTCTACTGATGCTGCCGGTGGAGCATGACAACAAATTACAATACAACAAGTTATCTGGAGATGCTTGCTGTGAAGTTTCAAGAGTCTTGAGGAAAATGAAACTACTTATCATTGACGAAGTAAGCATGGTTTCCAATGTCATGCTTGCCTTTGTGCATTTGAGAATGCAAGAAGTACTTAAAACTGAATATGATGTGTTGTTTGGTGGGAAACACATCATTGTTTTCGGAGATCTTCTGCAGCTGACACCAGTAAAAGGTCAACCTGTGTTCAAAATACTCACGCATGAAGATACCAGGAAGTGCCTAGGGAGCATTGGCAACGTCAATATATGGTTAAACTTCAATTATGCAGAACTGCATCAAAATATGCGTCAGGCAAAGGATGAAGATTACAAGAATATTCTACAAGATATTAGAATTGGAAAAGTGACCGAGCATGGAAAAGAAGCTTTGAATGCACGATTACTTTCAAATTTATATCCCGAACAAGAGATTGTGGCTGAGAATATTTTTCAGAAAATTACTGAGAAGAAATCCGGGATATGTCTCATGCCAACTCTTGCAGAATGTGCCATCTTCAACAACAAAATGTTGAATTTAGAAAAGCAAGAGATTGTGAAACTTGAAGCTATCGACAAATTAGAGCATATGGGATCAACAATTATTTTGTCAGACAATTTGAAATCAAAATTGGATTCATTAGAGAAGACTATATCTAAAACAGCGGGTTTTGAAAAGACTTTGAATGTGTGTTTAAATTGCCGAATTATTTTGAGAAGGAATTTACATGTAGAAAGAGGTCTGGTGAATGGATCAATGGGTAATGTTGTTGATTTTGAGAAATACAGAAATAGAGATGGAATAGAATTTTTAAGAATTAAATTTGATGGCATTGAGGAAGTACAGCAAATTGGTCGTTGTTCTGCTAGGTTTTTGCTTGTTAAAGATTTATATGTTCGCCGTAAACAGTTTCCTGTTTGCTTGGCATATGCGGTGACAATCCATAAATCGCAAGGTTTAAGTGTAGACTGTGCATTGGTGAATATTGGCAGTTCTGTGTTCAAGGAGGGTATGGCATATGTGGCATTGTCACGAGTTAGAACTTTATCGGGATTGTACTTGATTGACTGTGATGTCACAAACATTTGTGCGGATCTAGATTGTGTTAAGGAATACAATAGGTTAAGAAGAGAGTATGCGCCACATTTGCCTCAATATCCTTTGTTTGAGAAACGTGTGGTAGGCCGCAAACGTAGAAATAGCAGTAATAGTAGGGAGGTTGTTGCAAAAAGACTAAAAGTCAATGAACCGAAAATTGTTAGCAGAAAGAAAGTGGATTCTGTTGAAGATGTTGTCGGTTTTCAATTTGAAAACAGTTCTGGTGTCAACTGCTATGCAAATGTAGTGGTTAATGTTCTCTTTTCACTAGAGAGTTTAAAAGAACAGATTCTGTTGAATTCTGAACAAATTTTATGCTGTTTGTTGAATTCTGTTTTCGAGAAATGTAGCACTGATCGAACAAAAGTAGAAAGTGTGTCTGAAGTTCGTTATCTGTTAGATGAATGTTCAGGTCAAACAGACTTCTCTGAAAATAATCAGCAAGATTGTCAGGAGTTTTTAATGTATATGCTTGATATATTGCAAGTTGAGGGTGTAGATGTAGATCACCTGTTTGGGCTTTCTTATCAATGGCAGCATGACTGCGAGAATTGTAGGCTATCAAGTACTACTAGTGTAGACTCAGAAAGATTTATATATTTAACTTTGCCAGACAGTAAATCAGTCTCCTTTAATAAGCTAGTAAATGCAGCAGATCACAACATGGAGTGTAGCCAATGTAAATGTGATATGATGTCAACATTATTTATACGTAGATATGGCCAGTATGTCATTTTAATGATCCAACGTTGTAGGCCTGATGGATCAAAATTGTCAACTTTAATAAAAAAATTTGTGGCTTCTCAGCTGTCAATATCAGGGAGGACTTTTGTTACTGTAGCAATTATCTATCACGATGGTCCATCAACAACATCGGGACATTATACAGCTTACTTAAAGTCTGGAAACGGCTGGTCATTCTGTAATGATTCCGTTGTAACGTTCAAAAAAAAATTGCCGTTTGACCTTAAAAATTCTTACCTGGTGTTTTTAAAACCAAAATTTTAAGTAGAGGGAATGTAAGTCTGCAATGCTGTCTAGATTAAAAATCCAACTATATAAACTTGCTGCAAGTAAGTCTGCTTCATAGTAAGCAGTATCAGTGTCATAGGAAAAGGAGAACATGAGTGACAAAGAAGAGTAAGTTATTAGTAGTCCAGGATTGTGAAAATAATCTCAAATATTTTATTTTTGAAAGTTGCGAAAATAGAAAATGTCGGGATTTGATTGGAAGAATAACAAGACTTGCGAATCGCGGCAACATGATTTGGCCTAGTGGAAACATGTGATATAATGAGAGAAGTCTTTTTTTCTATGTAACATATTTTACGTATCGATGGAGGTTTTCTTTCAGAAAGTGGCGGGCTGAAAATATTTGTAGCACAACAGAGTGGATGCTGTTCATAGGAGATCGTTCGACGTCATTGAAAGTAAGTTAATTTTAAGGAGTTTTGAAATCAGATTTCGAAGGTTGTATGGGTTTTTTAAACACAGTCATTTTGATTGTGTTTTTTTTTCCCCGCTGTTACATGATGAATACCTTCAAGTCACTGATTTAAGTGAAATTTGATACATTCTGAGAACAGCAAAAAGAAACCATTTAACATGTATAATTAATGTTATGCTTTTTGTCCTTATGATATACATTTAGAAATGTGAGGTACATATGGGTAAGCTGAGTTCTGTAAATATCAATTTTAATGCTTTCAGTGCTGTACTTCTGGGTAGTGTTTTTTTTAAAAAAAGAAAAGAGGCCTCACCTCAAAGAAAGCTCTTGAAAGCACACATCTTATTTGCATCCTAAATCAAGCATTTACAATGTTAGACACAATTTTATGATGGCTTTACATCTTTTTTGCGCTGCTATTGCATCACTATTGTGAGACATTAGCAGTGCAAGAAAAACATCATGTTCCAAAATAGGGCTCAGTTCATCAACATCAAGATACAGTTTCTTTAGAATATATATCTTTAGGATTGTGTAGGGGACGTAGAGAAGCAGAGACTTCTGTAAATGTCAAAGTTGTTGAAAAACTGTTTGTTTTTGAACCTTTTCCCTTGTCTTTTCTAATTTTTAAATACATGTTTTAATATTTTTGGAAATGTTTGTTCTTTTTTTTACAGATTGAAAGTATGAAAAAATATTTAAAAAAAGGTAACAAGAATTATAAGGTAAATATTTTCTACTCTTTTTACCCGCAATGCACTGCTGATGATGTCATTGACAGTATCTCTCATTTACTCTCTATAGCTGTCTTTCTTTTTACATTATTCTCTGTTTACTTCCCTTATACTAACTCTTCTTTTTTTTTAAAAAATATTTTTTTAGTTCGCTTAAAGTTCGCGAACCGGTCAGCGAACTTGAAGCGAACCAAAAGAAATAGAGCTTGCCAGAGTGATAAACATTCTAGCAATTTTGATTGAAAGGGGAGGTAGTTCTGAAAAGAACTGTTTTTTTTTGTTTTTGTTGTTTTATTTATTTATTTATTTTTTTGAACATTTTTTGATTTTTTTGTATTTTTAGAACTGTTTTATGTTTTTTTTGTGTTTTTTATGGAGGGGAGACAACAAAAAACAGGCATTGAAAACGGCTCAACTGGAGCAAAAAAAAAAATTACTTCTTGGGTGCATTAGGGCATTTATGATTTTCGTACGCCATGTTCATCAGGTTGACGCTCATGTTGCCATATGACAGCATAGCACCACAGTATATACAACTTAACTTCATATGCTGGAAGTTGGGTTGAATGTTTGGCACAGTTTCTTGTGCCTCTCTTCCCGTCAATGACATTGTGGAGGTCGATCTGGCCACAGGAGTTGTCGTGGGATTGTCTTGAAGATCCCTTAACTCAGCCCGGCTGTAGTTTAAGGGATGCCACCTGCTCATGTGTCGGTGCATCGTATAGTTGCCCATACTGTATTTCTTATCTGTGCCTCTCGACAATCTGTAATCACAGATGAGGCAGGTGGCATATTTAGCATTCACCTTCTTTGATCCAGGAGGGATGGAGAAAAACTGCCAGATGAAGCTTGTTTTTCGCTTTGAAACCCGGGGCAACTCTTCGACAAATTGTTGTTCCTCTCTGTCCTCTTCTTCTTCTTCCTCCTCTTCCTCCTCTCTGTTAGGAATAAATTGAGTAGGTGGTCCTCTCTTCTTATGAGGAGGTGGAGGTGGTGGTGGGGTTCCACCAGCTGCAGCAAGTACAGAAGCCATTGTTCAATTCTAGCTAAATGGTCTTTCTCTCACCAAGATGAAAGTCAGAGTGAGGAAATAAGGAGGGGTTCACATGATTTGGGGAAAGCAAAAGTTCTGAACCAATGAAAAGTGTTATTTTTAGGTCACATGACCTAGTCATACATCATTTGGAAACCAAAAGTGAAATGAACCAATGAAAAGTTTGATAAACAAGTCACATGACCTGTTCCGCTTACGTTACGCGGCGTGCGCCGCGTACCACATCGCTTCCGGTTCGCGGTTCCGAGCACTTCTGGGAGCGCTAACGCGGCGCGTCATTAGACGCATTACGCGATAACGTGATACGTCGCGCTTCCGCGACGCGTCACAGTTCCGCTAACGTAACGTTGACCGGTTCGCGGACTAGATCGCGGCATCAAGATGAGCTAACGGAAAGCTTCCTGGTTCGTGAACTAGAAGCGAAGAAAAAAAAAATTAAAAAAAAAATTATCAATAAACATCTAAATATATTTTGGGATTTAAAGAAGAATACATTTTACAGCTACAGATGTTAGCTTTTAAAAAACCAATGAAATTCACAGAAAAAACCATAGGTTATAGTCCATATATAGTTAGAAATTTGCATTTAAAAAACCATTGAAATTCAATGAAAAAACCATAGGTTATAGACCATATATAGTTAGGGATTTGCATTTACAAAACCTTATTTTACTCGCATAAAACCATTGAAATTCCATATATAGTTAGTTGCGCTAACTATATATCGCGCACCCGCAATCCACTGCTGATGATGTCACATATTACATCATTCATGACATGGTCAGTGACATCACTGATGACATCACTGATGACATCTCAAATGACATCTCAAATGACATCACTGATGACATCTCAAATGACATCACTGATGACATCACTGATGACAACATCCAGTGACTGTATGTTTCTGTAAAGTTAAAATATGTCTTACATATTGAAGAATGAGTGGATGTATAAGTGTCTGGATGAAGGATTTAGTAGGTGCATGACTGACTGTATGATTGAGTGATTAAATGTGTCTCACTGAGTGCATGGGTTAGTGACTAAACTGTCTTAATTTGTGCATCATTATGTCTGTTGTTCTGTAAACTGTTGCATGTGTTGATAAGTAGCTATATGAGTAACTATATGGGTTATTGATTGGTTGCCCAAGTATTTGTATGGGAGACTGAGTGTGTGTGTGGGTGGCTGGGAGGTGTATGACTCTGTGCATAGATGTGTGAGCAGTTGATTCACTAGATGTATGGCTTCAAAAGTGCATGTGGAAACAGCTATATGGGCGGTTGACTGTGTGCATGAGTGTATTGGTGAGTGAATGGATATCTCAGTGCTACATGTCAAAGTAAGTACATATGTAAAACACAGTACATGTGAGAGTTGACATATATAAATAACTGTGCATAAGAGCCAGTGAATGTGTGAGTGGCTGTATGGATCATTGTGAACTTGTATCAGGGATTATATAAGAGAGTAAATATGTGTTAGTATATGTTTGAATAAGTAAAGTTTGTATAACTGTATAGTTGAGGAAATGGAGGTGTGATTGATTCTTTGCATGACTGACTAGGTGTTTGAGTAACTCCATGGATGAGTGGCAGTCTCTGAGTGTCTGTTTACACTGATTGTATCTAAGGTTATATTAGAGTCTGAAGAGGTTCATCGTATTATCACATGAATGATATCATCAGTGATGTGATCAGTCATGTCAAATGAGATGTCATCAGTGATGTCATCAGTGATGTCATTTGAGATGTCATCAGTGATGTCATTTGAGATGTCATTTGAGATGTCATCAGTGATGTCATCAGTGATGTCACTGACCATGTCATGAATGATGTAATATGTGACATCATCAGCAGTGGATTGCGGGTGTGCGATATATAGTTAGCGCAACTAACTATATATGGAATTTCAATGGTTTTATGCGAGTAAAATAAGGTTTTGTAAATGCAAATCCCTAACTATATATGGTCTATAACCTATGGTTTTTTCATTGAATATATATATATATATGTGTGTGTATACATATACATATATACTTATTTAGGATTTGATATATTTTTCAGTCTATCCTAATTCTAACACATTCTGAAAGATTGGAGCTCTACATTGAATACGAATTAATTTGTATATAGGTAGATAGACAGTCTTGTGACATAAGCATTTTATAGGCATAGCCAGTAACATTAGAAAAACCTACAAATTCCATCTACACAGTCTTGATTAATGCATGGTGGTGAGTACTCCCTACCCCTGAAAGGGTCCAAATCATTTCTTAAGAATATAAAATAGTAATGAAGCACCAAAAAGAGGTATAATGTAGCCCGAAAGAAGAAAAGTTAAATCCCAGAAACTGCAACTAGGATCAAGAGAGACCACTTTAACCCATAAAAGTCTCTCCAGTGGAAATGGTTTTAATTTGCAAATTACCTAGTAGAAAAATTACATAACAAAGCCCAATATATTATAGCATCAAAGTTACCCCGAAGGATGAATGTGTGCATGAAATTGTATTTCTATAGTGCTATTTAACAGTCGAATGATGGAAGTTGTGCCTTTCCCTAAGACATATCACATTTGCTGAAGCAGACAGGGGTAGCTGGGAAAGAAGCAATGACATGGTAGTGTTGTTTGACCTTGAAGTAGGGGAAAAATGTCAAACATGAGCACATAAGTGGGGATTAAGGTACTAGTGTAGTATGACGATGGTCACAAGACAAGTTTGTGTAGTCACAGTAGAAGATTCTGAATGGAATTCCTGTCTACCCGATGGAGTAAAGTTAGGCTGGGAGGGATGTGAATGGCGATTGCTTTATTGCTAAATTCTCTTTTTAAAGTGGTCTTCTAGTGAATCATGCTTGCATCACGCAGCATGGTGCAAGTGCAACACAAGCTCAAAATGCAATATATGAAGCCACGCAAGGCGCCCTTGCGTGGCCCTGAATGGCTTCATAATGCAACACGGTGCAAATCACTGAGATGCGTCACATTGCCCTGGAAGGCATTCTAGAGATGTTGTTTGGGTGATCCAATGCAACTCCCATGGGTTTTGCTGCAGTCCCAGATTTAACATTGCTGGTAGACCTGGGAATGCGCCAAAATGCTACGCCTTCCCAGGAGAGGCATGATGAGGAGAAATATCTTTAGTTCTTCTTTTTACTTCCTATTTCTGTGCGGGCTGTATTGCAGCACAAATGAAAATAGGAAAATGCCTGAGGGGATTGTTCTTGTGCAGGAAAGTGCCCCTTGCTGCGCAAAAACAATCCATGGCAGGCATCCTTGTACCGTTGTGCAAGGGTGCTTGAGTTGGAACTAGGAAGCCAAAATGGCGCCAGTGCAGGGACAAAGGCAGGAATTTGCCAGATTGCTTGTGCGACTTTGCCATAAATGTGGACCTACGTATCAGTGCCCGGACTCCCCCTGTTCTTGTCTAAACGCTTGCAAATTGTGCAAAACCAAGTGGCCAGATTAATCTTCAAGAACCGCGGTGGGAGTTCGGCGAAACCATTGCTGGCCACTCTTCACTGGCTACCCATAGCCCAACGGGTAATATTCAAAGTAGGTTGCCTGGCCTTTAAGGCTCTTCACGGGAAAAGTCCCATGTTCATCAACAACCTAATAATCAAACATGAGCCAACCCGCAATCTTCCATCTGCCCATCAGTCCCTTCTCACTCTACCCTCCTTCAAACGGAAGCGTCAAGGCGGGTGTCGATTTGCTTTTCTTGCCCCAAAGGTGTGATATTCTTTCCCCCTGTCACTCAGGAAATGCACCAATCTTATGGAGTTTCGGGGAGCCTTAAAGACCTGGTTATTCAAGCAAGCCTCGGGATAGGCTAACTGTTTTTCCATCTTTCCTCACTACCAGCGCCATGAAACCCCTGGGTGTCCGTGCGCTTAATAAATTCAGAATAACATAACATAACATAACAATGCTCTACTTAGAAGCCCACAGCCACTCCTATTAATTGTCAGTGGCCGAATCCCATGACTGATTAAACATGAAGTCACCTCATGCCTTTTTAATCCACTATCAGACATTCCCTGAACCTGTGTCTTACTCTTGCTTTCGCTCTTAGTGACGGGTTTTCCGCCTTTTTCTTCCCCTTCTTTCTTCTGAGTTTATTTTCTCTTTCTTGCTAAGTGCCATACCCCAAAAATGAGTGCTGGTGGTCCCCACCAGCAACCAAAGGCTCAAATTAGCACTAGTGATGCAAGAGAAGGCAAGGATACCTGTTTTACTCCCTACTCTCGATGGCACCTTTCAAGACGCCCTTTGACCTCAGTGAGGTGGCCAGGCCCTAAGTCTGAAGATTGTTACAGGACAATTATATCATGGAGTAAGAGAAAGCCCCGTGTCCCTTAATATTTTCTTTGCAATTTTAGAATACTGATGCAAAACCTGGCTATATTTTACAAAATGCTTGTCTTACAAAAAACTTTCTTATGAATTATGTAACGTGTATAATCACATCCACTGGCAGTGTGGACGCGGTTGCAGATATAAAGCCAGTGATCTCATGTGCGACAGTGACATGCACATATTTTGCCTCTCAATGGCTGTCAGGCTTTGAAGGTGTCACTGTACTCACGAGAGGCAGCAACTTTCAGCAGAGTGCACAGCTCATTAGAGAAATGGTTAAGCTGGTAATGAATGATTTATCGTCACAACAAAAGTGCACTGTACCTTTGTTTTGTCAAACAGGGCATGATTATCCAGTATCATGTTCCTTTCATGGGCGGCATATCTCCTTAAGTCACGTTCAAACTGCTTCACGAACAGGGAAACAAAGAGAGGTGATGTTAGTATAAATAGCTTAACGTTTTATTGATAATTGAAAGGCGAATGTGAACAAAAATCAGAAAGCACATGCACTGAATTTCGGTTGCATGCATGCTGGACAAATTCTTCCTTAGTTTATGTCCTCGCATAATGTGTTTTGAATTGAAACTGGTAATTGCATTTTGAAAAACTTTAATTGATTTGATGTTACTATGTGAATGTTAGGGCGTAAAATGCTGCATTCATGTACTGGAAATAGAAGTCACTAATCCCTCACTATGTGATATAGCCCCCTCCTTCTTGTTTGTCAGCCTTCAGGAACATGAATTGGAAGAGGGTCTTTCTGTGCAATTTTATTAATAGAAAAAAAAACACCCCTTCCCCCCAAATATCAGGCAGGTCTGTATCTCAACGGAAGGCAAGCGAGATATGTTTCAGAGTAATTAGAAACAGTTCATTATTCATCTCAAATAAATAAAACAAAGGCTAAAGATATTTTGCCTTTTTTATGACACCATAACATATGTTTAAAAAAAAGCTCAGAAATGCACCTAAAAGTCACAGTTAAAAAGAAGTGATCAGACAGACACTATGGTGTACAGAACCGGGATATGATTTTTTGAAGTTTTAAGTGTTTCTAGCACCAAAAAGTACAAAGTGCCAACTACGGAGTCAAGGTCAATAGTTAAGGCTGATGTGATGGAGCATGGGTCAGATACAGGGACCAGGTTTATCCTGGTTGAAAGTTTACCTGTTGATTTAGTCGTTTTTCTGGAGAAAGGTTCTAATGGGTGAGGCCATTGCCATGTCAGGCTGCAAATGGATCCAAAGAGGGACTTGTCAAAGGCAGCTGAGGGAAGCATAGGACCTCAGTGTGTGCCTCCACTCTGGCTGGAAGTTCAAGGCTTATGACGTCGAAGACAGGGAAAACTCAGAGCGTGTGAAGTCCAAAGTTGGGGCCCAGGAAGACAGCATTGTTATTGGAGTGCTGCTTGGGGTGGTCATGGTGAAGTCGTCTATGTTCGGACTGTAAACCTTTTTTGGGAAGTCAGAAACCTTTTAGCAGGGTACCAGCAAGTTCAGTCTGACCTGCAGTTCGACATTGGTGTTGCTCCACATTAGCCCATAGTTCTTTTTGCAGAAAATTCAGAAAAAGTTTCCAAGTGTTCAGCCATGCAATTTTAGAGGGGGGAAAGAGTACCCTTTAACACCAACCAAGGGCCCAGGACATTTTGGACACATCAAGGGTGTTAGGACCAATGTTCCCTCTAATTGTTTTCCTCTGTGTGCGGCAGTGGAGGGTCTCTGTGCGCTGCAACCATGGCTATGTGCGCCAGGAACCAAACCGCGCGTGTCTGCGACGCCAAATGGCACTCAAAACGTTCACTTTAAAAAGTGAAAAGATAGTGCATTTTCACATATACAGAGCCACAATAATTGTCTTAAGGGCAGTTTGTAAATTTATTGTATTGCCTGTATTTTTATTGTTGTGTCTCTGACTGCTGTTGTCTGTCTTCCTTGCTGCCTGTACGTGGTCCGTGCCCCTTTTTCTTCCCTCTGTTCCCCTCGCTGTCCCCTTTCTGCCCGGTCTTTCCTTCTGTACCCCTTGCTGCGCGTGTCTCTGCCCAGTTTTCCCTTCTGTTCTCCTCGCTGCCCCTGTGCCTCTCTGCCCGTTTTGCCTTCTGTTCTTAGCTGCCCCTATATTTCTGTATTCTGTATTTTTTGCCTCTGTGCCATTAGTTTTTTGTGCCCGTCTGCCCTCCCTCTGTGCCACTCGTTTTTGTGCCCCTTTTGCCTTCTGTTCCACTCATTTTTCCCTCGTTTTTTGTGCCTTTCTGCCCTCTGTTCCACTCGTTTTTTGTGCCTTTCTGCCCTCTGTTCCACTTGTTTTTCCCTCATTTTTTGTTCCCTTCTACCCTCTGTTCCACTCGTTTTTTGTGCCTTTCTGCCCTCTGTGCCACTCGTTTTTCCCTCGTTTTTTGTGCCTTTCTGCCCTCTGTTCCACTTGTTTTTCCCTCGTTTTTTGTGCCCTTTTGCCCTCTGTTCCACTCGTTTTTTGTGCCTTTCTGCCCTCTGTCCCACTCATTTTTCGTGCACTTCTGCTCTCTGTCCCACTCGTTTTGTGCCTTTCTGTCCTGTGTTCCACTCATTTTTCCCTTGTTTTTGGTGCCCTTCTGCCCTCTGTCCCACTCGTTTTTCCCTTGTTTTTGGTGCCCTTCTGCGCTCTGTCCCACTTGTTCTTAGTGCCCTTCTGCCCTCTGTCCCACTCATTTATCCCTTGTTTTTGGTGCCCTTCTGCCCCACTCGTTTTGGGTGCCCTTCTGCCCTCTGTCCCACTCGTTTTTCCATTGTTTTTGGTGCCCTTCTGCCCTTTGTCCCACTTGTTTTTGGTGCCCTTCTGCCCTCTGTCCCACTCATTTTTGGTGCCCTTCTGCCCTCTGTCCCACTCCTTTTTCCCTTGTTTTTGATGCCCCTCTGCCCTCTGTCCCACTTGTTTTAGGTGCCCTTCTGCCCTCTGTCCCACTCGTTTTTCCCTTGTTTTTGATGCCCTTCTGCCCTCTGTCCCACTCGTTTTTCCCTTGTTTTTGGTGCCCTTCTGCCCTCTGTCCCACTCGTTTTTTGAGACTTTCTGCCCTCTGTCCCACTCATTTTTTTTTTGCCTTTCTGTCCTCTGTCCCACTCATTTTTGGTGCCTTTATGCCCTCTGTCCAACTCGTTTTTTGTGCCTTTCTGCCCTTTGTCCCACTCGTTTTTTTTGCCTTTCTTTTCTCTGTCCCACTCATTTTTGTGTGCCTTTCTTCCTTCTGTCCCACTCGTTTTTTTCTGCCTTTCTGACCCTTTTGCCTTCTGTTCCGCTCTTTTCCCCAGCCACCATGGTCTTTTGTTTAAATATTGCTGTTAATCATAACCCCTTCACGGGCTCTGATTAACAACAATACTTAAACAAAAGGCCACAGTCTTGCCCGCGTTTACTAACAAAAGCGTAGTCAGTTTCCAAACACAGCGTGTGCTAATTTACACGCTGTGTTTGGAAACTGACTAAGCCTTTGTTAGTAAACGCAGGGCAAACTGTGGCCTTTTGTTTAAGTATTGCTGTTAATCGGAGCCCGTGAAGGCGCTCTGATTAACAGCAATACTTAAACAAAAGGCCACAGTCTGCCCCGCGCTCACACATAACCACAAGCACCCCCAGCCACTTCCGTCTCTTTACCTGCACTCTGCCGCCACTGCATTCAAAAGTGCCTGATGTTCGCGTTGTTCGCCTCTCTCGCGGGACGTCCTGTGTGCGCGCTCCATGCGAGGCTGTGCGCGGTGACGTCAGGACAGGTGCGCACGCCCTAGAGGGAACGTAGGTGAGGACTTAATCTCCCAGAAGCCACCAACAGGGTCCAAGGCATATCCATACGGAACTGGTCATCTGGACTCTTGACGGTGTGGGCTAACACAAAGTACAAACTGTGAATATCTGGTCCCACCAGCCCAGGACAAATTCACAAGTTCAGGCCGACCAAGCTGGAGCGCGGGCTGGCTACAGCCATCAAGGTAGGCCCACTGAACAGAGTACAATAAATCAATTTTACAGAGAGTTGCGAGGGTCTGGGTCAATGATGCATCGTGCAGCAGAAGTGATGCGTCATTTTCAAGGTGTGGTGAGGCTGCGATGAGAGCGCTTGCACAGTCAATGAGGATCCCATCAATGGGGCTTGTAATGCGAAGTCAGGTGTTGAGGATGAGACGCTCATTCGGGGTGATGCCTTGCTTTCGAGGAGCTGTGAGGCTGCAATGTCGGGTCCATTGTCGTCGTCGAGCCTGCACCGATGAGAGATGGGAGGGCCTATGCTGAGTATGCATCACGAAGTGGCAGTTCAGTTGAGGGTGCAAGGATGGTGCAGGTGTTTGCAATGAGTCAAATTCACACAGCAGCCGCAAAACGTCGGTTCTGCTCGGGTTTGCACCATGCAGCGGATGAGATGCTTTGGTTCCGCAGGATCCCTAGAGGTTGGCAGAGCACCTTAATCTAATTTCCAAGGGTCCGGGACTTGGGTGGCATCACTTAGCAGGGTATACACACAGATGTCAGAGTCCAGGTACAGATGAAAGGTTGTTGGAAGCCTGTTATGTCTCTGAGGCTTCAGATCAGGAGGCCAGCCAACAAGCCCCTCAAATCACTCTGGGTTCTGGGTTCTGGGTTCATAGATGCCGGTCCATTTCTTCTCACCCAGGCAAGAGGGCAGCAGGCCAGCACAGCAGGGCAGCAGTTCTTCAGAGCAGCAGTCTAAAAGAATGGCAGTCCTTTCAGCAACACATCATTTCTTCTTCCTGGTAGAGTATCCACTGGCCCAGAAGAGTACTGAGGTGGTGGTGTCTGAGGTCCAGTATATATACACACCTAGTTGTGCCCGTGAAGTGGGGAGAGGTTTCTAGAGGTAGGCCTTTGATGTGCACAGATGCCCTGCCTTAACTTGTCCTGGTTCCAGGCTAACTACAGGGAACATGCAGCCCTTTATGTAGAGCTGGGTCACATTCCTTCCTCCAATCCTGCCAGTGATGGCCCATGCAGTCAATCAATCAATCAATCAATCAAAGACATTTATAGAGCGCACTACTTACCCGTAGGGTCTCAAGGCGCTGGGGGGAGGGGGGTGCCACTACTGCTCGAACAGCCAGGTCTTCAGCTTCTTCCTGAAGGAGAGGTGGTCTTGGGTCAGGCGCAGGTCGGTCGGGAGGGAGTTCCAGGTCTTGGCGGACAGGTAGGAGAAGGACCTTCCTCCTGTTGTCGCTCTTCGGATGCGGGGGACGGCGGCGAGGGCGTGGTTGGCTGATCGGAGGTGGCGTTTGGGAGCGTAGAAGTTGATTCGGTTGTTGAGGTAGCTCGGGCCTTGGTCGTGTAGGGCTTTGTGTGCGTGGGTGAGGAGGCGGAAGGTGATTCTTTTGTTGACGGGGAGCCAATGCAGGTCTCTCAGATGTCCGGAGATGTGACTGGTTCGTGGGATGTCGAGGATGAGTCTGGCTGAGGCGTTCTGGATCCGCTGGAGTTTCTTCTGGAGCTTGGCGGTGGTACCGGCGTAGAGGGCGTTGCCGTAGTCCAGTCGACTGGTGACGAGGGCCTGGGTGACGGTCTTCCTGGTCTCGGTGGGGATCCACCAGAAGATCTTCCGTAGCATGCGTAGGATGTTGAAGCACGCCGAGGAGACGTTGTTGACTTGCCTGGTCATGGAGAGGGAGGAGTCCAGGATGAAGCCCAGGTTGCGTGCGTGGTCCGTCGGTTTGGGTGCGGTGCCCAGGGCGGGAGGCCACCAGGAGTCGTCCCAGGCGGAGGGCGAAGAGCCCAGGATGAGGACCTCCGTCTTGTCTGAGTTCAGTTTCAGGTGGCTGGTCGTCATCCACTCGGCTACCTCTTTCATCCCTTCGTGCAGGTTGGCTCTGGCGGCGGCAGGGTCGTTGGTCAGGGAGAGGATCAGCTGGGTGTCGTCGGCGTAGGAGATTATGTTGAGGTTGTGTTGGCGTGCGATGGCCGCGAGGGGGATCATGTAGACGTTGAAGAGGGTGGGGCTCAGCGAGGATCCTTGAGGGACGCCGCAGATGACTTCGGTGGCCTCTGACTTGTACGGTGGTAGGCGGACTCTCTGTGTTCTTCCGTCGAGGAAGGAGATGATCCATTCCAGAGCCTTCTCCTGGATTCCGACGTTGCTGAGGCGCTGTACTAGGGTGCGGTGGCAGACAGTGTCGAATGCCGCGGAGAGGTCTAGAAGGATGAGGGCCGCTGTTTCTCCGTTGTCCATCAGGGCTCGGATGTCATCGGTGGCGGCGATGAGGGCGGTCTCGGTGCTGTGGTTGGCTCGGAAGCCAGACTGTGAGGGGTCGAGGGATCCATTAGTCTCAAGGAAGGCAGCCAGCTGCTTGTTGACGGTCTTCTCGATGACTTTGGCTGGAAACGGGAGGAGCGAGATGGGGCGGTAATTCTTGAGTTTGGTGGGGTCCACTGTGGGTTTCTTGAGTAGAGCGCTGAGTTCGGCGTGCTTCCAGCTCTCAGGGAAGGTGGCGGTGTCGAAGGATGTGTTGATGATGTCTCGCAGGTGGGGTGCGATGACAGCGTCGGCCTTGTTGAAGACGTGGTGAGGGCAGGGGTCGGTCGGAGATCCGGAGTGGACGGAGTTCATCGTGCGGACGGTGTCTTCGGTGCTGATCGGCGTCCAGGCGCGGAGGGTGGTGGGGGGTGGTGGTTCGGTCGTGGTGTGCGTTGGTTGGTTGTTGAAGCTGTTGTGTATGTCCGCGATCTTGTTGTGGAAGTATGAGGCGAGGGAGTTGCAGAGGTCTTGCGATGGGGTGATGTCGTTGTTTCCTGCGCTGGGGTTGGATAGCTCTTTCACGATGTTGAAGAGTTCCTTGCAGTTGTGTGCGCTGTTGTCCAGCCGGTCCTTGAATGCAGTTTTCTTGGCGGCGCGGATCAGCTGGTGGTGCTTCCGGGTGGCAAGCTTGAAGGTGGTCATGTTGTCCGGTGTTGGCTCCCTTCTCCAGGCTTTCTCGAGGGCTCGGCAGTTCTTCTTGGAGCTCTTGAGTTCGTCGGTGAACCATGGGGCTTTCTTGCTGCCGGGTCTGCTGGGCGGGGACCTCAGAGGGGCAAGTTCGTTTGCGCAGTTGCTGATCCACTTCGTGAGGTTGTCGGCGGCCTGGCTGGGGTTCGCTGAGCTGGCAGGAGGGTGCTGGCTCAGGGAGGTGGCGAGCTGGTCGGCTGTGATCTTGTTCCAGCTTCTGCGGGCAGCCTGTTGCTGGTGGTGGTGGGTCGTCGTTCTTTTGAAGGTGAAGTGGACGCAGCTGTGGTCCGTCCATTGAAGCTCTGTGGTGTGGCTGAAGGCGATGTCTGTGCTGGATGAGAAGACTGCGTCGAGTGTGTGTCCGGCGAGGTGGGTGGGGGTGGACACCAGCTGCTTGAGTCCAAGATTGGCGAGGTTGTCGAGCAGGGTGCTGGTGTTGCGGTCGTTGTTGTTCTCCAGGAGGATGTAGTCAGCGGAGGGGAGGGCATGCGGGCTGACGAAGTCGGCGATGTCCTCGCTGAATTGGGTGCGTGGTCCCGGAGGTCGGTAGATCAGGGTGCCTCTGAGGGTGGTCTTCGGGTCGGTGTGGATCTGGAAATGCAGGTGTTCGGCGGTGGTAAGGGTGTTGTCGGTGCTGGTCGTGATACGGATGGTATTCCTGTGGATGATGGCGATGCCTCCTCCCATCTGGTTGGCGGTGCGATCCCTCCGGGTGATCTTGTAGCCCTCTGGGATGGCGATGGCGATGTCGGGAGCTGAAGAGGCGTTCATCCAGGTCTCTGTGAGGAAGGCAACGTCAGGAGCAGTGGTGTCGAGGAGGTTCCAGAGTTCGATGGCGTGTCTGTGGACGGAGCGGGTGTTGAGCAGGATGCACTTGAGGTGGGTTCTGCTGGTGTTCGACTTGGCGGGTGCTGGTGCGAGGCAGGTCCGGATGCAGGTGAACTTGCAGGCGTGGCAGCTGAAGGGTCCGTGGGTGCGTCGTGGTGTGGCTTGGTAGCATCCTGGGAGTCGACCGGTGTTGAGTGCGCTGAGGTTGGTGGCGGTGTACGTCAGGCGGGTCGGCCGGGGTCTTCGAGGGCCAGGGGTCCTGGCACTGGGCGCGGTCCAGGCGCAGACGGGCGTAGACAGGCTTACCTTTGGCGCGCCTTCGGCGCACAAACGGCGCACCCGCTGCGCGTTCGCACGGTCGCCATATATGGCGAAGTGCGCGGGTGGGCGGAGCAGCTGGGAGGCGGGAGCGGGGAGGGTACAGAAAGAAAAAAGGGGCGGGGTCAGCGGTGGTGGCGGGAAGCGGGAGCGGGGAGGGATGAGACGGGGGCGGCTGAAAAGTAAAGGCAAAACAGGCAGAGATGGGGGGACAAAACTAGCAATTAACAACAAAAATTTAATCAGATACACAATGCAAGCAGATACAGTAACACAGGGCAAGAAGCGAGCACAGACCACGCCGCTCGATGTCAGGGGGCATGGTCACGCGGCGGAGCCGGGGCTGCGAGGCAGAAGGCGGGGAGGCACTGCAGCAGCTGGTGGCCGTGCGGCGCGGGGGTGTCCTAGAACTAGGTCACACTCACCTGCGTCGCACGGTCGCCATATATGGCCAAGTGCGCGGGTGGGCGGAGCAGCTGGGAGGCGGGAGCGGGGAGGGTACAGAAAGAAAAAAGGGGCGGGGTCAGCGGTGGTGGCGGGAAGCGGGAGCGGGGAGGGATGAGACGGGGGCGGCTGAAAAGTAAAGGCAAAACAGGCAGAGATGGGGGGACAAAACTAGCAATTAACAACAAAAATTTAATCAGATACACAATGCAAGCAGATACAGTAACACAGGGCAAGAAGCGAGCACAGACCACGCCGCTCGATGTCAGGGGGCGTGTTCACGCGGCGGAGCCGGGGCTGCGAGGCAGAAGGCGGGGAGGCACTGCAGCAGCTGGTGGCCGTGCGGCACGGGGGTGTCCTAGAACTAGGTCACACTCACCTGCGTCGCACGGTCGCCATATATGGCCAAGTGCGCGGGTGGGCGGAGCAGCTGGGAGGCGGGAGCGGGGAGGGTACAGAAAGAAAAAAGGGGCGGGGTCAGCGGTGGTGGCGGGAAGCGGGAGCGGGGAGGGATGAGACGGGGGCGGCTGAAAAGTAAAGGCAAAACAGGCAGAGATTGGGGGACAAAACTAGCAATTAACAACAAAAATTTAATCAGATACACAATGCAAGCAGATACAGTAACACAGGGCAAGAAGCGAGCACAGACCACGCCGCTCGATGTCAGGGGGCGTGGTCACGCGGCGGAGCCGGGGCTGCGAGGCAGAAGGCAGGGAGGCACTGCAGCAGCTGGTGGCCGTGCGGCGCGGGGGTGTCCTAGAACTAGAAGATGCAGTCACACCTAAGCACCCCATTGTGTGTGGCTGTCTAGGAGGAATACACAAAGCTCAACTCTCACCTATACCTAATCATAAGACCCAGAGACAGGCTGTAGGCACCAAATGGCTAGGGTAGGAAAATGCCAACTTCTAAAAGTAACACAAGAAGACGATAGACGGAATGCTGAATATTGTCAAACAATTCACCCCCAGTCACAGATCTGGGTTAAATCCAATGTTTTTCTACTCTCCATTACAACCCAGGTTGGACCCAGCATATGCAAATCAGTCTTGACCTACTCCCTATGGGAACAGTCCAGCCTGAACAACTAAGCCAGATCCCTCCTGGACCAGAAACAGGCATCCTGGGACTGATTTCGGAGTATCACTCCTCATCAACCTGGCAAGCTTGAAATCAGTGGCACAGTGAGAACAGGACCCGCTTTTGCAGCACTTCCTGTGTGTTGTACTGCAAACTATCCCATCATGCTCTTGCTTTCTTAATACCAATATGGCAGAAGCTTTCTTTACTTGTGCAGTGCTCTGTGCATTCCCCTGAGGTATTTCCTAGGTAAATGAGGAACTCCTCCTACAAACCAGTGTTGGAACAGACTTTCCCCACACTGGGATTGGTACCACTCTAGCTATTTAGACAATGGCAGGGCTAGTCTAGATGTGAGTTACATCTTCCTGTGACAAGGATGCCGATTTGAAGCATGTGCATTTGGTGGGCATATCCCCCATGCTATCCTGTCAGGAGGAGGTTACACCTCCTCACAGTCAAGGCCCTTTTGTTTTCTTCCCTGGGAGCCATTCACACCCCTTGCAGGGCCAAGCAGGCTGCCAGGTGATAGTTAGACATTAACTCTGAAAAGGCTACCAAAGGCTTCAGGCAGTATATGACAACTTTCTGTCATTTGCATTTTTAAAAATAGTAATTTAAAGTCTGACTTGACCATCAGATTGGATTTTAAATTACTGTTAATATGAGACCTAGAATCATGGTTCTTGCCACTTCCAAAATTACATCATGCATTATAAGATGTTACAATGGAACCCAGTACTTTTCTATCGAAGAATCAGCCTTGCAACATTAAAAAACGATTTTGTAGATTTTTCACTGGCAATACATGTAAAACTTAAGTACACATGTCCTACTTTTTAAATACCATGCGCCCTGCCCTAGGGCGTTTAGGGTATGTTTTGAGGACAAGTTACAAGTATTAAAACAACAGGTTCGGTCTGGAGAAAGGTTTATTTTGCCAGATCGAATTTGCAGTTTTAAAAGTTAACCTTCAGGCTGCAGGGACAGGCCCGAAGACTGCTTTTCAATCTCACTTTAGTAGGGGCGCAATAGATGCTGCCGTCTACTAGGGACATTTAACTGACAGGCCCTGGGTATGCTTTGTACCATATACCAGGGACTTGTAATTAAGTTACATATACCAATTAGGAATATATGGATTTATAGGTACGTTAATTATACTATTTAGGATTTTTTGGTGTCAGCCCACATCCACTACCACCTGGTTATGGAAGCAAGATGGCAGTCACCTTACTCGACCGTGCTGCGCTCTCTGATCTAATGGCGAACTAACCAACCAATTACCCTCTTAAAATGCTGCAGGAAATGGAGATAATGGTGAATGCCTTGCAGAGACTGTTTGCAAATTATCAACATCACGCTTAAACTGCTGCAAGGTTGTTTTACGTCAAGAAGATGTTTTACTCGCCTGTGTTCGGCTGTGAATGGAGGCAGTGGACCAATTTGGCTGTAACCAGTGGAAAGCAAGGTGCCTGGCCCAAGGAATGTATCCTAAGGTTGCCCATAATATGAAAGAAAAGGCACCCACTGTTTTCACAATGTCTGGACCAATTTAGGTTTCAGTGGGCTCAGCAGGCTCGACAGCAGATCCCTCTAAAATGTTGACATGGCAGAGTGCTTGAAGAAAACACCAGCAGTGGCCGGCCGGCTCCTCTGTGTAGGAGCTCCTGAGAGGTTTCTGCTGGAGCGGGGATCCCTTGTCATCAGGAGGAGCCTGCGGAGAAAGGGTGCAATGGTCATATCCTCCATCCGGATTGAGAGAATCCGGCACCAACTACAGATGTGTTAGTGCCTGAGGAAGTGCAGGCAGAACACTGGATGCAGCTGACTGCCCCGCAGAGCATATAGCTTGAGACAAATAAGGTAAAACCTATTATTTCTTTTTTGGTGTCTGACTCTAATAAGGGAAGTCGCTCGATGAATCCGCCCCAGTCTCAAGTATGTGTGACCACTTTAGATCTGGATGAGGCCAAATTGGACAATAAGGCACTGGGCCAAGATATGATGGTGGAAGAGAGGGACAGACACCCCCCCTAGTATAATTTAGTTACAACAGAAGGGTAGAAAAGCTTGATTGTCACTGGGGGCGCGGCCTGAGATAGGTTTTCAGGATTCTGAGGCTAATGACTGCTTTTTCTTGCTGTCAGATGAGACCTGATCAGCAGATGGGTCACACTCAGTCGCGGATTTGAGCAACAATGATAGTACCCCTGATATAAGGGTGGCTGAATCAGCTATAACTACACTTGAAGTGAATAGAATACCAGGACAGCAACATGAAATTGCAGGAAAATAACTGAAGTGGGACTATTTACTCAATGAGCAGCTGCATGGCACTTCGTCTATCATGCCTCAAGACACTTCTTGTAAAATGACCCCTTCTTTGGACACAATTCTTCAAACTATCCTGTCACACTGCGATTAAACGCAACAAGATAGTCACCGTTCGCAAGCAGCTATTTGGAAAGTACAAGGGACAGTAAGAAAAGTGGCAAAGTCTTGCAAAGCCATTGGAGAGCACCTAACAGATCTTGAGACTAGAGCGACTACTTTTCAGATTGATGCGGTGGGTATAAATGGTCAGACAGAAGCTCATGAATCCCAACTGATTGATATTCAATGGAAACTCGAGGAGCAGGAAAACCGCCAAAGATGTATTAATTTGTGGGTCCTTAGAATTCCAGAGGGTAAGGAGGATTCAGATCCCCATACATATATGGTGGATATGCTGAGCACAGCTTTTCCTGATCTTGAAGGCTGTAAATGGTCTGAGGAGATACAGCGGGCCCACCAGATTTACTTTATTCAAAAGCAACCAATCAAAATGAATATGAATCCGAGCGTTGTTTTGGTTTGTTCTGGAAACTTTCTTCTGAAGCAAGCTATTTTCGAGAAAGCTAGGGCAGAATTTCGGAGAACTGTGGGTGATTTCTCATTTTTCATTAGGCCTGACTTCTGCCATTTAACTGTCGAGAGGCGATGGGGATTGCGCCAACTGATCAAACCATTTCAAGACAAAGGGGCAGCCTATTTAATAAATCCGGCTTGCATGAAAGTGATCCAGGGTGATCGAACAAGGTATTTTTTCCTCAGAAATTAAAGCTAAAGAGTTTCTAATGGAGCCTGATGTATAACGGTTAACTTTCCTTTTTTTCCCCTGCTAGGGAATGAGTACTATCAGGTATTAGGGATAAGGAAATGCTATTGTATAGTTATAGTTTGGGTTCTCCTCTTTCTTTTTTTTCCTTTTTGATTTTTGGGGGTTTTCTACTTGTTGCAAGGTGAGGGTATCTGAATGCTGGTAAAATGTGTGGTGCATTTCGTTCACTGATCAGAGAGGCTGCGTCCATCTTCCACAGACCGGATGACGGTCTGGGTGCTTTTCAGGGCTGGAGGGGATGGTTGGAGTTGTGGGAGGTTGGAGGGGTCTTTGGGCAGGGTGGGTTGGTAGAGTGTGGGTTGGGGTTGGGGGAGGCAGGGTGGAAAAATCCAAAGAAAAAATAAGGAAGCTCATTTGAAAAATCTGAACAGGAGAGATGGGCAGTCAGTGGAATCTTGTTCTTGAGTACTTTGATAGCTAAGATAGCAATATGCTTAGTAAATGTTAGAGGCTTAAACAATATTGCTAAGCATTCAAGGGTCTATGAGATATTAAGATCCATAAGCCAAGATATAATTTGTCAACAAGAGAGCCATATTCCATGTGGTAAGGAGGAAACCATGCAGATTAAAGGGTATACTCTAGCTATGTGTTCAACTCAGACTTCAACAATAAGGGGTGTAGCTATTCATGTAAAAAATAACATCAGATTATTGAAACGAGCTCTAGCAGATAGGTGGGGTAGACGGGATAGAGTAGATGTTGCCCTATCCATTGGATTAACAGTATGCACTACTTATGGGTCTAACCAGGATGGTCCTAAAGTATTGGAAGATTTAGAGATCGAATTAGCATCATGGCCAGATCGTTTGATTGTATGTGGAGATTTAAATATTTACCTGCAAGTGGGGGGTGCTTCAATTAATAAGTATAGTGGAAAGAAATCTCAAGTTTATAGGGCACTGACCTTTCTGAGGGCCAGTCATGTTCTAAGTGATGTATGGGCTGTCTAGAAACCCTCTGACCTAGGATATACGTATTTTTCCTGCCCTAATAAAAAACATGTTTGGTTAGACTATTTCCTGGCTTCATCTACTATCCTTTGTAAAACTGGAATTAAAAAACTCCCTAAATTATTCCCAGGTCACAATCCTTTACTTTTGGAAATTTTAAAATTGGGGGGTCTAAGAGACAGGTCAAATGGACCTTTGATAGGAAACTTCTCTCCAATGAGACATTTATTGAACACAATAGGCGCTGGGTGGTAGACTAATTTGATATAAATCATTATAGTGCATCATGGGGAGTAGTGTGGGATGCTTTTAATGCTGGGTTGAGGGGGAAGTTATTAGTTTTGTGGGAGGCAGAAACAGCGGAGGGCTGAGGTTAACTAATTGATAGAAAGGTTAGCATTTTTGGAGGAAGAACATGTAGCATTGATAAGTCAGGGGCAGGAGAAGGCACAAGAACAACAAGTATTACAATTAAAAGTAGTAAAGGTGAAAGCCAAGATTAATAGCTACTTTAATGAGAGAATGACCAAGGGTTTCAAACTTATAACAATGAGATCTATGAATATGAGGAGCCAGTAGTAAGGCTGTTGGTGTTACACACAAGAAGGAAAATCGCAAGGAACAATATTATTAAAATAAAAAAGAATGATGGCCAATACGCTACGGATCCCAGCTACAGTCTCAGTATATCCGGGCGATTTTATAGAGAACTATATCAAGAGGATCCCACTTTGGTGTGAGGAAACATGAGGAAACAACTGAGAGTAATTGACTCAGCAAAGTTTTGGGAGATGGAGTCTGATTTTTCATTGAAGGAACTCATAGATGCTTTACACTGGATTGCCTAATGGAAGGCTGCAGGCTCTGACAAGATTCCTCTTGAATTATAGAAATTGCTTCTCCCCGAGTTAGCTCCTCCTTTGCTACATTTTTTTGGGGGCGTGCAACAGAATGGGCTTCCTCCCCATTCTTGGCTGGGCACAGATATATTTATCTTTCCAAAGAAAGCAAAGCTTTTGGATACTCCTGCCTCTTACCGCCCAAGCTCTCCAATAAATGTTGTTAATAAACTTTACTCGAAAATCTTGGCTATCCAGTTAGGGAGGATAATAGCTAACCTGGTTTCTCCATGGTAACATAGGTACATACCAGGTAGGGGAACTACTGATCATATCAGACGTGTTATATCTCTGTTTGACATGGTGGAAGCAACTGAGGACCAAGTGGCTGTAATCGTTTTTGAAGTGGGAAAAGCCTCTTATCGAGAGTCTTGGCAGTTTCTTTGGGGAATTTTGGCAAAAACCGGATGTGGCCCATGTTTTATTACCACCATTAGGCCAATGTATTTAAACCCATGGGCCTGGCTACAAACGATGGGTAACGAATCGGGGAAAATAAAGGTGTCCAGAGGGACAATACATGCCTGTCCCTGTTGCCCAATCCTGTTTGCTTTGTATATTGATCCATTTATCAATCAGATTCTGCAGTGCCACACAATTAAACCTGTTACTATTAGTGGTTATGATACCAAGGTTCTGGCATATGGAGATGACATTGCCATTGTAACATCAGACCAGGTGAGGACAATGGTAGAGGTCAAACATTTAGCAGGTGAATTAGGGAGGAAATCAGGATATCCTTTGAATAAAGAGAAAACACAGACCGTTTTCTCTAATAACATTAGTTTTCAAAATTCCTGAAAGATCAATACATTTATATTTCTAGGGGTTGGGATAATTTGTGAGGTGGACTCCATTTGGTCGATCAATCTAGATCCTCTCCCAAGTACTATTAGTATTGATTTAAGATATATGGATATGCTACATCTGGCAATAATAGGGATGCTATATACTTAAAATGAATATTCTTCCTATGGTACTCTTTTTGTTCCATTCTAACCTCCTTGAGATAGAAGGTGCTACATTTAAGAAGCTGGACTCTATGTTCATAAACTTTAAATGGCAGTATCAGAAAATATGACAATCTTTTAAATATTTTACACTTCCTCAGGAAAGGGGTGAGTGGGTCATCACTAACTACGTATTTTACAACTGGTCTGCTCTCCTAGAGCAGATGGGAGTCTTGTTCTTAGCAGATGGTTCAAATATCAAAAGTCAGGAGTATGACTCTGCTTCCCCTTCTATATATCAACTCTCTATAGTTAGGGATGCATATGTTGTTGTTCGCCGACAAGTTGAGGCCAGCTATTATTTAAAACATTGTTTTAAATGTCTAATGGCAGCCTGGATAGTTTGGCATAAGGTGGGCAAATTGATGAAGTTTCCAAGATATTTAACAATCCGGATATTATTAACATTGGAGACATCTACAAGGCATCAGAACTTTGTTCATTCTCAGACCTACAGCAGGATTATGGGATAACCACTAGGGCTTACTTTAAGTATTTCCAGATGAAATAATTTTATTACCCAACTTGGTTTTACTAGATGAAATCCCCCTTTTAGAAGCTATTAAGTGAGGGGATTGCAGGATAAGATGTTTAAAAAAAATCTTACTTGATTCTACCCCTGATATTTAAAGAAGGTAGAAACCAACTGGGCCAAGAAGTTAGGGGATTGGAATGCAGACTTATATATGTCACTTGCACTTGGGATGAAGATTTTCCTCTCAGCTAATCGGAAGGCCAGCACTATTAAACAATCTTTAATCTATATTTTACTCCAGTAAAGTTATTTGACTGGGGAAGAAGGGAGAATGACAAGTGCACTAAATGCGAAGGGAGTCCCACTGAAATGATACATATGTTTTTTGTCTTTGAAGAACTGCAACCTTTAAAGACAGGAATCAAGACTTTTTGGCAAGGTTTGTTAGGAAAAGAGGTATCCATCAGCCCGCTCATGATGCCTCTAGGATATGATAATCGTGGAGAATTGGATGAGATGCAAATGTACTTTAAATTCATTTCAGTCGCTTTAGCCCGTCTGCTGATTGCAATGGCATTGAAGGATTAAGAGTACCCGACGTATCAGGCATGGCCTGTCCGCCTTTTGAATATTCATACTCAAGAAATAGATCTGTTTAATTGTAAAGGTAGACAGGTAGAGCAGGGGCTGAAGGATCTCTTTACCTTTGACCTCATGGCTCACTGGCAGATGAAGATAAAATAGCAGGCTTACTTCAGAGCATCGAGGGGGTGAAGGCTATATGATCATATCCCAATATCCTTTTAAGCTAGTGTTGTGGGTAAATATCTACCTTCCATTCCTTGTTTTATCTAATAATCTACATATCAAAATGACGCCCGATTACCTTTATGCCACTTTTTTGCCGCTTGCCTGTGCCACTGGCTACGCCACTTGCCTCACCCTGCCAGCTGCAGCCAGCATGCTTGCGGGGGCCATTGATGCTGGAGAACTCCAAGCCCCAGAGGGCTGTGCGACATCGCGACAGGAGCCGCGCACCGCCTCTGAGCCTCCCGGCGCAGAAATCATCGCCAGGGCTCCCCTGGCACGGGATTCGCGCGGGCCGCGCTTGGACAAAGCCCAGGCCAAGGTCGGGCCCATCTGTGCCCATCAGGGACCGACGGAGACCGGGACGGGCCACCGATTTGACATCTTTAATCAACCGAGCCCCACAGTGGTAAGCTGGGTATTATATTACATTAGCTCGATGCCTGGGGCAGCAAACATCATGGGCAAACGCAATAGTGCCCCAGCATTGCGTAACACCACAGCGATAGATAGCATGCTGGAGAGAGCAGTTAGTATTGTCAGTACCGAAACTGAATTAACCAAGAGGCGTTTGTCCTTGGCTCTAACTAAGTCACATATACTTACACAAACTGAGAACATTGATACCAGCGACCCCCAACCAACACTGCCCAAACCAGTTGATCAAAACGTAGCCCCACCTGGTCGGGAAAGCGCATTGAGCGCAGAGGGAGTTGTGAACAACGGAGATATTGGGAACCTGGAGGACACTATTTCTACGGGTTGCTTGAGGGACATCTCTGTACCTGTTATTGTAAATGTATCTCCGACCGCAGAAGTCTCTGGAGGAAAAAGGAAAAGGAAAACAACAAAACTGGTTGGCCCTAAACGGAAACAACCTCCACGTTTGAACTCTCAACATACTACCTTAACTACGTGGATTCAGGGCCCGATAACTCTAGCCGACCGAGTGGCTGTTAGGGCCTCGGTTGACTTAACATCTTCAGAAACACCAAACCATTCTGTATATACACAGACTGAATCTACATTGACACCTTTTTCTAATTTTACATTTGGGGATACTGCTATTGATATCATTATAGATACAATGTTTGAGCGTGTTAAGGTACTCGTAGACAAGAACTTTGCTAGCCTTTGGAAGCGTTTAGACTGTTTAGAGTCCTTATCTAACAAATTAAACTCACCCAGCAAGGTAACTAAGCAGGTATCTGCACAGGATAGCACTAATTTAAAACAGACACTGTGTGATCCGGAAGAGCAAGAGAGAATCAAAACTTCCACTCATACCCCGGCCCCTTGTGTCACCTGTTGCAAAGTCAAAGATCGCATCCCTCCTAAACCCCGTCCTGACTCCGTCAATACCCAAAATTGAAATCCTATTACTACACTCCATCCAGCTAGCTGCATTGGATATCAAGCTGCCCCCACAGCTTCTGTCAACATCGTTAGTAATAGCGGTGGTGGGCATGCTGTGTCAAATAAAGATGTTTTAAGTCTACCTCCAGCAGCCTGTCCGTACATCGTGGTCCTCGCAGGAGTGCCACCGCTAGAGAAGAATAAGCCTGAGTCTTTGGACCAATTACAGAACAAAAGTATTGTTTGGTTGGCTAAACATAAAGGGTATAGGATGTTCAACATAAATGACATCATAAGGGTATGTAGGGTTGGATGGGTTGGTCCATCAGAAAAGACCATTGAGGGAGACTGCATTGTTTATTAATTTCCGGCAACCAATGCTTGTTAGAACAATACTGAGGGCAAAGGGGATTAATTGCTCCGTACCTACAAATATTTGGGCACTACCCCTTGGTTTATTTTATATACCAAACTCCCAGCAGCAATTCTCACCTACTCCCTCATATCTATCTATAAACAGGTTTGCTGCCCTCTCGCATCTTGATACCTTAGATTGACCGTCAATGATACTTATATATACTGTAATCGCCCCATTAACACCTATGTTAGCCATCCCAGGAAATGATGGCTCTAAGTTTGACCACGATGCTGACATACAAAATGATGATCCTGAGCCTAATGACCATACATTATGTGTGCTAAGCTGGAATGTTGCCGGTTTGGCATCAAAATGAAATAGTGATGAATGAGTCAAGATGGTAAATAAATATGATATTCTCATGTTCCAAGAGTCATTGGCCATATCTGAGTTATATCTCGAAGGGTATGAATGCCTTAATATTACTTCACCCCACCCCAAACAAGGCAGACCCTCGGTTGGCTTATCCATCTGGGTGAGCATTGCGTCAGGTGGTAGTATAAAAACAATCCCCACATGAAACGCTAATTTTCAAGCCTTGATTTACACACAGGGGTCTCGTTCTTTTTTAATAACTTCTACAATAACAATGTTTTAACTATGCCGAACATGAATTTTGAGAACATTTTTAACTTTATTTAGTACATACCTAATTTTATAGGACACCAAAAACTTGCAGGGATTTGTCTGGGAGGTAACTTCAATGCAAAGATATCAGGGGGAAACACCCTAAACTCCCCATTATCACCCTATGGGTAATATATGTAAAAGGGGGTCTGAGTTATTGGACCATTTATTAAAAAGTTATCTCTCTAAAGTAATGGACATCGCAGCCACAAACAACGTGGATTACCCAATACCAATTTATAGGGGCCATGGCTGCGCTTCTACAATAGAATACGTCTTTATAACGGCCACACTAGAAGACTACTTAGTCATAGCAGAGGTTAAGTCATCCACTTTTGGGGATCACAATCCAATCTGTTTTATTTAAGGTTGTATCAAGACCTGATCTTAGAAAGGAGATAGGAGCCGGAAACCTTGACCCATCAACAGATAATCTAAGGGTCAAATGGAAAGGAGTGGATAGCAGTAGTGTGTTTGAAAAATGTTAAAAACCCACAATCACTCTGTGAGACTTGCCTTTCACGAGTTGATCCTAATTTACAGGTAGTCCTTGCTTTTATCGACTTATGCGCAGAAATAAAAGAATTGATCTCAAGACCAGCACTTGTATCCTACACCAACCCTAGGTGGTTTAATTACGCCTGTTCTCGGGTAAATAGAGAGCTTAGAGTCGCTCTCTCAACTTCCTCCAGGGACCCCAACCTCATTAGATCTTTGAGGCATGCCTACAAAAGAGTAACTAAGTAGAGGAAAGACGAGATCATAAAAGAACAATGGAATAACTTGGCCTGTGCAGCAAGTTTTAATAATTCATATGGTTTTTGGACAGATGCCAAGTCACTGAGATCATTGGGCAATACACTCACTCGGTTAGGTTGCAACATAACGAGTGAAGCTTGTGTAATCCATTTTTCTAAAATATATGCTGCTATTCCCCAGTGTGAAGATACTATTGACAATCACGTCGTCAGCCGAATTCAAATATCAATATCAAAGGTTGAGGACGCTATCAATCAAAGTCTGGGTAACAAGGTCCCCGGCCCACATGGCCTCCCTATCGCCCTTATAAAATTCAGGCCAGTGTTTTGGGCCCCTCTTTTACTTAACGTTTTTAATAACCTGGCCTCAACTAAAATCCCCAACACCTGGTCCACATGTGTCATTGTCCCAATTTAAAAAAAAAGAAGACAGATCAAACACGAGTTGTTACAGACCAATTTTTTTAATTGATTATACCCTTAATATATTGGGGAGGGTATTATTTAAAAAAATAAGAACCTGGGCCGGGAAGAATAATATTTTAAATAGATGTCATCTAAGTTTTAGAAGTAAACTTGGAAAGGTGGAACAGTGTATTAACCTTAACTTGATTATAGGCAAAAACACCATAGCTCGACATGGCCCCATTTACCTAGCATTCATGGACCTCACTTCGGCCGTTGATTTTGTTAATAGATCTCGGCTCTGGAAATGCCTTTTAGACTACGGGTTGGACGAGGACATGGTGCACTTTTTAGCATATTTACATAGGGATCTAAGGGCACGGGTGAGAATAAGCGCGAACGGGCAATTTCAGGGGACATAGTGGTTGGAAGAGGCATAAGGCAAGAGTGCCTTTTAGCCCCTCTTTTGTTTATTTTGTATATTAATGAGTTACATAACGTACTATCTGACCTGACCACAGATGTCCCTATAATTAATGGCAACAAGCTGCCTGCCCTTTAATATGCGGACAATGCTGTTTTAATGTGCAGAACTCTCAACGCTCTGCACACATTAGTTAGGGGGTTTGTTGATTTTATGAATGGTCTGAATTTGTGCACAGATTTTAAGAAATCTTTTTTAATGTGTTGTGGTCCTTAGAAATGTGGTATTAATGCTATTACCTTGGGTTCTGAAACCTTGTTATACACACACACTTTCCCATATCTGGGTCTGCAATTTTCAGACAATGGATCTTGGGCATCCCATTTGGTATATGGACGGAGACATTTTTTAAAAGCAGTTTACTCAGTTTTAAGTCTCCCCCAACCAAAAAGAATTGAGGTAGTGTTGTCCCTACTCAAAATCTATCAAACACAATGTATACTCACTATAACATACAGGGCTGTAATCTGGGGATATATAAATACAAAGCAGCCCAGGTCGAAGAAAAAAGATTTTGTAGAAGAATATTGGAGACACTTATCTCTTCTTCATCCTTTGTCTATCATAATGAATTAAAATTATTTTACCTAGAGGTCTATATCAGGTCGCGCTCTGCCATGTTTTGGTTGAAGGTTTGGAAAAACCCTGCAGCCTCTTTGACCAGGGAAATTATAGACGACTGTTTAAAATGCGACAAGGGCAGAGACATTCCTTGGCTTGCAGAAGTGAAGGCTAGTTTAACTAGAGTAAACCTGGGGTATATTTTTCATAATACAAACCAGTTAGATGGACTCAATAAAAAGACTATTCGAGATGCCATAAATAAATATTATGGGGACATAAGATACGCACAAGAGCTTTTTAAAACCTCAGTCGCAAGTTATATATCATTGGTCATTGACGGGGGCCCTCCAACCTATCCATCAGCGGGTTACCTTTTAATCGACATTACTCGCTGGGAATGTAGTTTGCTCTTTCGCCTTAGGCCCGGCACATTAAAAGATTTGTTGTGTTTTCCCCTAGGCTACCAACCTAATATTGAGGAATTGCATTGCCCTTGTGGTAACTTAGGCAAGCAATCCATGTTGCATTTCCTGTTTTTTTGTAATTTTTATCAAAGGTACAGTAAACTTCTCTTGATGCCAATTTTTAGGGCCAATGGCTCAATGGATTTTAAGGTTGCCTATGGGACTATCCTCCAACTTAATGGGAAAGACTTAACATTTCAAGTCTGAACTTTTTTGAAAATGGCCATTCGTTTGGGTGCATCAAGGAACCCCTGATAAGTGTATCGGATTGGATGTTTTTATTTAATAGCCTATCCTCTTCTGCTGCTATTTCTATCTGCACTTTGCACTTCGTCACTTTATTATATGATGCTGCTATACATATAACTTGACACATCCCTGCTGCTATTTTTTCCTAAAACTACCTGTATTCTGCACTTTGGCATTTTATCATTCGATGCTGCTATATTTATAATTCGCTACATCTGTGGCAATTATGTGTTAATTTATTGAATTGTTCTTACATAGTCAAAGCTTGATGCACGTCTTAAACCCAGACAATGTTCTTGTGTAAATCTTTGAAATGATTAATTTTGTGGGAACTGTTTCTGCTTTTATGGATCTTGTATGTCCGAATAAAGATTATTAAATTGAAATTGAATAATTAATTTACTGTGTAGTTTGTATATAGCTTGGTACCTATTTTTTTGAAGCTTTAGAAGTCTAACGATTGAGTCCAAATGTGATGCCTGTCACTGTCTTAATCCCACAAATCCAGTTACATATTGTTTTTAACTCAGCTGATTAATGAATTATATTGCGAAAATCAAGGAATTGACTGCTCATCATGTATTGTACGTTTTAAGTCTAATTACTATGTATGTATATCTTATATTTATTTTTTCTCTCTGGGCAATAAAAATATTTATTAGAAAAAGCACCTGGTTATCAGGGTCCCAGAGTTCAGAGTACAAAAACCAACAGCATCAGTTAAAGAAAATAGGGATGATTATGCAAGAAGAGGCACCTTTTTACATTGTGGTTATTTATTGGTGCATATTGTGAGCTCATAAACATTGCATTTAGTGTGCAAATTACAGTTTGCATGATGGCTGTCCTGATCATACCTTGCAAAGGTCTCTGGGTTTTCGGTTGTACAGTACAGCTGTAGATAGGCCCAAACTAAAGACTCTTGGGGCTCTTACCACTCTCCAATATGGAATGTCCATTCCTAGGCTCTTCCCATACTGTCCGATTGTCCTGATATTTTACAGTTCCACAATCTTTACATTCTATCAACTAAGTGGTAACGGATGTATATATTTTTATGATCTTAGGGTTGGGGTTACTTTGACAGACTGAAATGCAGCTTTTAAACTGCTGCAGTCAGGCTACAACGGTAGGCTTGAAGCCATATTTGCACTATCGCTTTAGTGAATGCCTTAAAAGGTGCTGCATTTAATTTATAGGCCCTGAGTAGAACTTGCACCATATACTAGGGACTTATACGTATGATGCTAATTTAGGTAATGCCAAGTAAGCCATTTTAAAGAGGAGACACAAACACTTTATTACTGGCTCGCAGGGGGAAACTGCACAGAGTTTCACAGCCAGCAAAAATATATGAAACACAAATCCAGGGGTAATTTTTTTTACAAATACTCATCCAGTCTCCTGTCATATAATGACTAGGTTATGGAAAATGTATTCTAACTAGTGCCAACAAGTCCATTCTGGCACCACTTAATTTATTTCTGAATCTCCCCAACAGACTCATCTACTGTGCAAAAATGTTTGAGCATATCACCCCAACCTATTGTGAACTACAGGGATTCTTGACACTAATCCAAAATAAATTCAAGCTTGCCTGTATCCTATTAAAAACCCTTCATGTTTGAACATCTTTCTTAAGTATTTAGTGGAAGTAAGGCCCTAAAGAGGCAAATTATTTTCAGACTCACATTGAAGAAGTTCACAACACACATGGCTGCTACCCACACATTCTCAAGGGCAGCCACTTACCTGAATACCTCCGAAAATGAGTAGACCACCTACACAAATCTCAAGACCTACATATTTAGACTAGAGGTGGGTGGAAATGCTGGAGTTTCAATTTGCAGAATTCAGTGGAATTGCATTAAAATTCTGTGAGATTCTACAAATTCCGCGAATGGGCAGAGTAGGCACCGCAATGTGCTGTGCATTTCCCTCTGTGCCATTACATAAGTGTGTAAGTCACCAAGGGGTATCCACTCCACTGCATACAACTCAGCGCCCTTAAATATTTATGTGAGGAAACCAAGGGGTATACATTCCAGTGCGGTACATACCCCTCAGTGCCCTTACATACTTAAGTATGGGAAGTGAAGGGTGTGCTCTGCACTGTAGTGCAGTGCATACCCCTTGGTGCCCTTACTGAAGTGTAGTGCATAACCCTCGGTGCCCTTACATTAGTATATAAGGGCGCCAAGTGGTATCTACTCCACTGCAGTGCATACCCCTCAGTGCACTTACATAAGTGTGTGAGGGCACCAGGGGTTATTCACTTCAGTGCATAGCCCTTGCCATCAATGTGTAAGGGTACTGAGGGGTATCCACTGAACTGCAATGGTTTTAACAAGGCTAAATGTTTAAGCGGTATCCCTATAATTAGATTACTGCAGATTTAGGTTTAATCTGCAGTGTTTTTTAAACATAGAAGGACTGCTACCTCTTCCAGTCCTGTTTAAAAAAACAATTACAGTGCTGATATATTCCACCTGGGGTGCAGTGGCATTTATTAGTAATTCCACGTTTCATAAGTAACGCGGAATTGCTAAATTTCTCTAATTCCTCCAGCAGCATTAAACATTTCACCCACCCCAAGTTTAGACTTTATCTCAAGCCATAACTATCTTCATATTTCTCTACCTCTGCAAAAGAAAGCAATTCCATCTCTCCCGTCCCCTTTCCTTTCCACCTTCTCCATTGACTGTAGTTACTACCTTGTATTTCTTGTAATGGTCTAAGACTCCCAATCCTCCCCCCTTGTTACCTTTCATCCTGTTCCTCTATTGTCCCTTCGCTTACCTTTTACATTGGTTTCTATTCATACTCTACTTCAATGCAAACTCTTCACCGCTTGCCTCATCCTTCTGCTCTATCTTTTCCAGTTTTACACTTCTTTCACTTCCCCCATGACTTCGCTCCAGGTCCCTATCACCTTCTTTGTTCTCATGACTTACTTTTATTACTTCCTCCTTAGTCTTCTGAAGGCCATACCAATCTGACTGCATTACAGTGCCACAGTGTCAATGCTTTGTTCCAGAAACATACTTTCAAATTAGTTATACCCAATTGGTTTATTTCACTTGTATTAAGGCCATGATATGTTGGCACCATAAATAAACCAATGCTATGGCTGTTGCTTCTGATATGAGTTTTGAAGTGTGTAGTGACACCACCCACACATATGACTAAAGAGTATAGATTAATTGTGTTATAACTAGGCTGAACCATGACAAAGAATGGTGCATTCCTATGTAGGAAACCTACTTAAAGTAGCACATGCATCTCCACTTTGCCTAGAAACGAAAAGGCAAGGTCCGTGTGCCGCCAATGAAGGCCTGCCGGGCCGATGGCAGCCCCCCAGGCCGTACTATGAGTACCACAGATGTAAGTAGTTTACCCAACTTTAAAATACTTTTTAAGTGCTTTGAGCTTGTATTTGCTCTAAAAATTACAGCAAATGTAACCACACAACATAGTATAGTTTAACGTGGCACTGTATGTGTGCAAATGCACCATCTTTTCAGATTTTTAAGCAAAAGTTTGGAGGGATATTTGGCGCTGCACACACACACGGTCTGGTTCCTGTCACACATAGCCGTGGCTATAGCGCACAGAGACCCTACACTGCCGCACACAGAGGAAAGAAATTAGAGGGAACATTGCCTACTTTGTATACCTTAGGTGAGTCACCCCTAAGATTGCCTTGTATGATTAGTAGGTTCAATAATTAAAATGTACAAATGGGACGTGTTAAATATTAAGGAAAATATGACCCATAAAAAACAGATGGCAAAAACTGTTTGCCACTGTGTACATCAATGTTAGACCTGGCCCTCTTGGAAAGGTCACTACCCAGATTTTTGCATTCTGTTTCTGTGACCAGTTTTGTTGGCATTAAGAATCTGTGTACTGTTTTATTGCTAACCAAGCTAATGTTCATGTGCTCTCTCCGTCATTCATGGTAAAATTGGCCTGCACCTACTCAACATATTTAATTTACTTGTGAGTCCCAAGTAAATGGTACTACTTGTACCCAAGGCCTGAAAATGAAATGCTATCAGTGGGTCTGCAGCACTGATTGTGCCACCCATTAAAGAAGCTCTTTAAAAATGTGTCTCACGCCTGCCACTACAGTCTATACTGCAGTTTTAAACTCCCATTTCAACCCAGCAAAGTAAAATGTTTCCAGTCTAAACATTCCTTTTTAATACTTTTCAGTCACCCCGAAGGTAGAGCCTAAAAGTTCATAGGGCATGGCACATTGTATTTAAAAAGTAGGATATTTTTACTTAAGTTTTACATGTCCTGGTGGTAAAGTTGTAAAGTCATTTTTCAGTACAGGAAAGTCTATCTCTCCCATTGACTAGCACTTGTTTACCTTATTACATACTAACATTGGATTGGGAGCAGACAGAGACATGCTGTTTGCATCTAAATTAATTGTAACTTTAAATCCTCTTTAGTACTAAATCTTGACTTTAAGTTAGAGTTCTGAAAATGCCACTTTTAGAAAGTTGTCATTCACTGGTCCTAACCATTTGTGACTTCTGACAGAGTCCTGAGTCAGATGATTGTGAATGGCTCTGCTGTTGGGGTTTGTGTATTGCTTCCAGACAAGATGGGCCTTACTGGGAGGATGATTCGGAAGGAAGTGTAACCAGTCCCACTTGCATTTGAAAGGGCTTTGCTTGCTGCCCACACAAAGGAATCTGCCACTAGGGATGTCCTGTCATATTCTATGGAGCCTTGACAGAGGAAGGAGAAAAACAGATCTGGGGATAGGATAGGGAGCCCCCTCCCCAATAAAATGTGTACCAGGTACAAATATTTGATCTCCAGAACCACTCATCAGAACACTCCTGGGGCTGTGGAAGTTACAGAAGAAGGACTACCCTACTGTATGAAGGACTACCTTGCTGCCTGAGAAGGAAGACTGGACTTGCTTTCTTTCATCCTAGACTAACCAGAGTAACTCCAAGGGTCAGTTGGTTGACCTCCTGTGTGAGCTACAGGGCACAAGGAATTTTAAAGGCCTCCATGCAACTGCACAGCTGACTGATGCACCTGGACCGCCTGGACGTGCAATGGGACCTGACTGAAACCTGCTGGCGAGCGTCCTTGACTCCAAAGATGTACCCCCCTAGGTCCTGGACCCTTGCTTGGCATAAGAGTGCACGCTTCCTAAAGAAAACCCTGAAGTTTGGGCTCCCCACGAACGCAAACGGGCTTATTCGTGCCAAAACTCTGCTGCCCATGACAACTGCCAATGTGAAGCTTTGGTAAAACCTGTTCTTCCCTCCAACAGTGACAGTCTGTGGCAACTTGCAAAGCAAGTTTTGCACTTTGGAATACAGTAGTAGCAGCCTGCGATGACTGCCAGTTAAAATCTAAAGCAATGGCGTCCAGTTCTACGTGCTTCTGTGGTGACTGTATGTGATGCCTTATTACAAGGCTTTCATAATTCTTCTTGACGCTTTATAATGCACTACCATTCTATTGACTTCTCTCGAGCCGCATAACGGTTTGAGGAAGTACTGTGTGTCTACCACATTTTGGGTAAGTTTATCGGCTATCATTAGCATCCTTTTCTTTTTCTACTACTGGATTTGTCTTGAATACCGAGCTCTGTTTTTACTATTTATTTAACAGTTCTCCTGAACCGCTTGTGTCTTATATTGAGGACGTTCTGTGTCTCTATCCGATTTTGGGTAAGTTCATCTGTTGGCCTCTCATATAATCTGCCTCTATTCCTTTTAACAGTCTTTTGAGCTTTTGAGCTCCGTTAAATTTTGTCCCTTGGATTCCTCTACTTTTCACTTTAGATATCTTTCCCGGTGATTCTCTTTTATAAGTCACACGATTAATGATTTATTTCTGCCCTGTGATTTGTTTTACTGTGGGCTTCTCTCCTTATTCACCTTTCTTTCTCTAGTAGGGTTCCTGCAGGTCACTCCACTGTGGTGTCCCCCCTAGTCCGCATATTGAGATTCACTGAGCATTCAGTTCAGTGTTCTCCTATTGGTTAGATCAATATATTGTTTATTTATTTTTCCAGATTTTTCCCCCCATTATTATTATCAGAATCCGGGCTGTGATTCCTGAATATAGTATTAGAGTTCCCCCCGACCCCTGATACGTTTTCTCCTGGTAGAATACGAGTTTCTTTATTGCTTACCTTCCCAAGGATTGCGTAAGAGGCAAGTACCATCCTATATATTGAGCTTGTTATTTACTTTTAATTTTCTCCCTGCACCATTCTTTTAATGTTATCTTTTCCTGTTTTATTGATAAGTACTTTATACTCCTTGGCTTCTGCCTAGTCTTGACCTACATTTTTTCTTAAATTTGACTCACTCTTTCAAACCAACTTTGAATGTAGGATTATTATTGAAGTCCTAGGGTTTCCTAGTTTGAGGTTAAACCCTCAAGTATGTATCATGTCATCTCTGTTTTTTATGTAGCCTATTCACTTTCTGTCACGTGGGTAGTTTTTCAGTTTGAATCTTCCACATTCTCATCTTATCCTTTCACTGTGGTGTGATTTGGTTTGTTACAAACACTGGTCTCAAAAGGCATTATCTTGTCTTTCAATTATTATTTTAAGCACTCTTTCAACTCACTGTATCAAGTTTTTCTTTTCCTTTTCCATTTGCGGTGTCCATATTTCAGATCAGTTCTTGGATTTTACTATGAACACCATTTCCTGAATTATTATTCTGTGAATTCACCCAGATCTATGACAGGTCTCATTGACTTCTGAATGTAGACAGCGCCCTGATGAAGCTTATGGTTCACCCCTTCTATCACATTGTGACTGCCAAAACGTGGGTCAGCGTACCTCTGTCTATATATATTGTACTGTTTTTATTAGAATAATTCTGTTTTTGACAAAAGAAAGTGTGCAAATATTTCTGTTGTATTACTCAAAAAAGGAGAAAAAGAATTTTTCTTGAATTTTCATATTCATGCTTGTACTTAGATCTGCACTTGATGTGAAGTATGATTGTATGTGAGTGTTAACTTTTTTATATGTCACTGTAGGTCTTTGTGTTTCTGATGTATGTAACTTATTGTCTCTTGTTTGTGTTACTGCAGAGCTCACAAAATCTTTGCATATAAATGTACATATTAATGTCATGAGATTTTTCTTATCAAACAAAACCTTTTCTATGGACAATGAATACATCGCTAAATAAACTGATCTGACTTATGGTGTTTGTAGTATGCTAGACGCATTGCTTTGTTAGTAAAGTATTGGAGAAGTTTGTTGCCCCTTCTTTTTTGTTTGAGCATCCTTCCTTGGATTCTTCTCCATAAATCTGTTATCTCAGGGACCCTCTTTTCTACTGTGAATGTATGTGATGCCTGGCCTGCTATTTAGCCCACATAGACGACTGTCCACAAAGCTGAGACTCCTCCTTGCAGTCTCCTTTAACGCAAATGGATCTCTTTGCAACGGCCTCGGAGGTGAATCTGGTCCCTGTATCTGACCCAAGCTCGATTGCAGTTGGCCTGAACTTGTGACTTCCCCGGTCTAGCACGATCTGATGACCGCGAGTGGCACTTTGACCTTATAGGTGCTATTCTCACTTAAACCTTTAAAACTGAATAGCTCTGGTTCTACTGATTGAATGTTTGTCATTCTAGCATCTTTTTTTCATAAAAATGTACTGTATATTTCTGAAATTGGTTTGATGTTTTTCTTGTATTGTGTTTTTACTATATTACTGTTTGTGTGCTGCATAAATTCTTTACACATTGCCTCTAAGTTAAGCCTGACTCCTTTTGTGTCTAGCTACCAGAGAAATAAGCATGGAGCACTTTTGGGGTTCACCCTGATCCCATCTCAACAAATAACTCTACAATTAAATTTATTTTCTACCAAATGTGAATCAATATTGAATTTCCAACTCTGTCTAAAGAAAAGGTAAAGAATGAATTCAAAGTTTAATTTCACTTGTTATTAAAATCTAGTTTAGTGGTGTAGATTTCTGAGCAGTGTACTGGAAATCCTACTTTTAAATAGTATAGTGCTATATGAGAACAAATTGGATTACAACCAGTTTGTCTGGTGGACCCACTCTAAACAATGGATTACGCAGTCTGGGGTTGGAGTAAATTACTGGCCCAAAGACAACAGTTCTGCCTCGGGGAGCAGGAAGGTTTAAGTTGTGTCAGCAATTACCGCTTAACATGGATGGGTTATCTGAGAGGGGAGGGGAATATATTGTAATTCAAAAGGCTACCAGAACAGCTCTTCTGAAGTTTAGATTGCAAACATCAGTCTCCGGCACTGACACCATTAATTCACTCAGATATTTCTCTGAGCGCCCTGCAGGAGGAAAATCTAGTTCTAGGGAAGGTGAAGAGAACTAATTTCAGTTCTGATGACTGAAAGGGAATACCACACTCCTGCAGTGGGTAAAAGGATCAGGCAAGCTTGAATACGGGACTGTGAGAAGGTTTGCAGTCTGGAAAGGAAATGCTACTGAAAGAGAAGGGCTTTCTTGTAAAAGTTGCCAGGATTGGATGTAGAGATTTCCCCAGTACACAGAATAAGAAGGGTTCATTGAAAACCAGACAAGTAAAGTCCAAAGAAACAAACTTTCATCCATGTCACCTGCTTTATCATGGCCATCTTAAAATTGCACCTTGCTCCTGGTCTCTTATGAGCATTGACTCAATTGGCGTACTGATTTGTCTTGAAGCTTTTTGCTTTAAAAATTGAAACATTCATATACTTTTTCTTAATTTTCTAACTATCTTTGGAATTTGTTTAGGTTGTGTTCTTAACTTTAAAATTGTTTGGTACTTGAATGCAGCACACATTGCTCTAGGGAACCCCCTGCTGATAGTGCCAGTGATGACAGGGATTGGGATGCGATTCACCAAAAAGGTGTTATGAGCTGACCAGAGTGTGCTTCTTATGTTTGTGTGGGAAACCTGCCGCGCTATTTACAAATCCACTTTTTGACACCGAAGCATTCACGAAGAGGTCCACAGTGCAAACAGGTGACAACTTCTAGCATGGCAACATGATTCACTGATATGCAATATAAAGTAAAATAAAGGAACTAAGGCACTGAAATTGTGTCATATATTTGTTGCATCTTACCCTGGAGCCAGACCATCCTAAGAGTGCATAAGCATATTGTTCACGTGGGCATATCACCAGATCCACACGTACAGCTTTCCACTTTCTATTTTCTCTTCCTTGGGATTCCTCGCACCTGTTGACTTCCGCCCTTTGTTTGTGCAATTTCAGAATTGCAAAACATTTCTGAAAATTGTCGAGTCCGTCCACTTTTTTACTTTGTGGTTTGGTTTCATCAATAGTTGATTCGACAATAGTATAGTAAATGAGTAGATCCTAAAAATGGTAAACTCATTGAAATCAAAAGCATGTTCTTGTCATGGTGCATTTGCGTTATGCATATCTGCAAGGCAATTAGGTCAACTGTTTCGTAAAGCAATACATGTTTTTCTCTTCACGTTTATCTTCTGGTTTTAACAAAACATTTTGAACATTTAAAGGCAATCTACATGACTTTAAAAGCGTTAGAGGTGCACAGCTAAATACTACTAGCCCCATAGCATGATCTCAGATAAGACAATACATTATTGTACATAAATAATCGATGCTTTCTCATATATGCCCGTCTCCTCAAATAAAAAATGCAAATTGTGGTTACTCATGACACATAAATGCCTATCTCATAATAAAACACTTGAGCTCAAATATATGTATTAGGTCTGGTATTTGTACTTCTGATTTACCCGCTCCAGCATACATTTTGGAAGTTGTATTCCTTTTCGACTGCAGCACACACCACCGAAGAGCATCCAGGAAATGACACAGGTGCAATCACCTGTGGAGCAGTTTGTCGGTTAAGGAAGTCCTAGGATCCCAGCACTGGATAGTATTGCCCAATTGGAACATAAGTGAATTGCGGAGGAGGATTTACTCAAGGCCCAGGACCTCTTAGGCCTCAAAAGGAATTCGAGCAGGACAGTTTTGTGAGTTGATGCTCCTCCATTTCACTTCAAGAAGGATAGATAAGAAGACAAGGATTCTCTAAAGGGACGGAACACGCCTTGTCAGAGATTACATATTTATCTGGCTATACAGTTACAAGACATTAGAAGCCTTGAAAAAGCCCTGGTCGACTTGAGCGAACGGGCGAAACACGTGTCGGATGACATCCTTTGTTCAATATGATGTTGAATCGCCTGAATTATTTGAATCCTGTCAAAAAGTTTATTTGAAAATAAATATACAAAGCTGCTTTCAAAAACAGGATTTGAATCCTTGTCTTCTTATCTATCCTTCTTGAACTGAAATGGAGGAGCATCAACTCACAAAACTGTCCTGAATCACCTGTGGAGCCACTGGACAAAATGGTATTACTCCTCGTGCTGGTGCAAAGCAGAAGAATGGAAAGGCTGTTCTGATGCACTGTCAATAATTTTGGCTTGAGTTCTTTACGAATTGCTTTGGTCCATAACAATTTGCATTGTCCCCTCATTGAGAACAGGCTTGAAGACGATGACATGGACCCATGGAATGAAGTGCCAACAAGATGTATTTACATTTGTTTGTGGCCTAATTAGAAGAGAACAATACACAACAAGGCAGGTATCTTTTGTTGATTAAGCAGATGTGTCCTAACAAGAAATGCTTTTTTTGTCAATCACAATCACTGAGAAAAGTGCGTAGTCCTTTGCAGAAAAAAGAGCATATATGCCAAACAATGACTAGGCTGGCAGAGGTGGGGTTGTCGGGTGCGATTCTGGCCTGGCTGTCTTCGTTTTTGTCTGAGCGGTCGCAGCAAGTTTGGCTGCCCCCATTTGCCTCATCACCTAAGAAGCTCACCACCGGGGTACCACAGGGCTCGACGCTAAGCCCACTGCTGTTCAACGTCTATATGACCCCGTTGATTTATTTGGCTGAGCAGTGGGGAGCCAAAATAATGTCATACGCTGATGATACGCAGCTGTTGTTCACTTGGCCTAAGGACTGCTTAGACGCCCAGGCTGTCTGTTCTTGTTTGACCCATGTTTTCCGATGGCTTGTCTCAGCCCAGCTCAAATGTAACGAGGACAAGTCAGAGCTACTATTTTATGGCAATTTTCCGGCCAATTTTAGGGAGCTTATTTGGCCAACTAATTTGGCATGTCCTAGCTATCACGGAGGCCCGGCCAAAAACCTGGGGGTCTGGTTTGGACAGGATCTTAAGTTTGAAGCTCATCTAAAAAAACTTACTGCGACCTGTTTTGCGACCCTCAAGTCACTCAAGAGATTCCTTCCACTTCTCCACAGGGAGGCGAAGGAGACTGTTTTGCGTGCTTTGATCTTGTCAAGGCTCGATTATGCCAATGCCCTCTACAGTGGTCTCCCTAAATACCTTATAAAGCGATTGCAGATCATTCAGAACGCGGCCGTGCGACTTTTGTTCCATCTTCCACGAAGAACTAGTGCACGTGCCCATCTTCGAGAGCTCCACTGGCTCCCAGTGGCACATCGCATTATGTTCAAATCATTGGTTCTGGCCTTTCGGGCCCTGCATCAGCAAGGCCCACAATATTTGCACAAGAGGTTTATTTTTTATACTCCTCATCGTGCCCTTCGATCGGCCAATCTCCGTCTGATGTCTATGCCTAAAGTCAGATATGCGAGACTGGGTGGTCAGTCAATTTCTGTCCAAACAGCACGGGCCTGGAATGCCTTACCGCTTTTTCTGAGATCATCAACTACACTAGCAGGATTCAAGAAAGGGCTAAAAACCCATCTTTTTAATCTCAGTATTTAGTTTTCTGTTTCTTTCTTTTCTGGATTGGGTCAGCTTAGTGCTCACATATCGCGCCAGGATACTTTGTAGTAGCAGAGCGCGTAATAAAATGTTTTATAACATAACATAACATAACATGTATCAGCTGATCCCATGGCTCTTCTAGTCTGTTTTATCTGCCACGGGCATCCAATAACTGCTGTTTCCCTGATGACCTATTTGAGACTTTACATGTCACTTGAAACAAGAAGAGAATACATCCTAGGGCAGGAATGAGGCCAAGGATTATGGTAATGTGGTATTATGGTATTATATTGTATTGTATTGCAGCAGTTATATTGTATTGTATTGTAATTTTATTTATATACCACTTACTACCCCTGACGAGGCATCAAAGAGCTTTTTCGGCGAGTAGCACGCTACTCCGGAATCCATAAAGGATTAGTGTTGAATTAGTATAGTGAAATATGAAATCAATTTCAGTGATGGATATTAATCAGTTATTTGGAGTGAGAAGGAGAGCGGAGGAATAGAAGAGAGAAAAAAAGTTTAGCATTTATATAGCCCTTGCTAACCCTAATGGGGTGTTGAAGCACCTTTTTTGGCGCCTAGCACTCTATTACGAAACCCATAAAGGATTAGTGTTGAAAATTAGTATAGTGAAATATGAAACTAATTTGAGTGGTGGATATGTTATTCAGTTATTTAGATAGAGAAGGGTAGTGGTGGGATAGAAGAGGGAAAGAGGTTTGCATTTATATAGCGCTTGCTACCCCTGATAGGGGGTTTTGAAGCGCTTTTTTGGCAAGTAGCACGCTACTCCGGAACCCATAAGGATTACTGTGGAATTAGTATGGTGAAATAAGAAATTTGAGAAGTGAAGATGTTAGTCTGTTAATTTGATTGAAAATGATAGTGAAGGGATAGAACAGTGAAGGATTTACACTTTTTTTGGGAGGTCATAGCATTAGGAAGATGCTTTGGGATGAGTAAAAAGGGGGTGTGGAGGGAAAGAGTCAGAGGGAAGAGTTTAGAAAGGCTTGTTTTGGGGTATCAGTATAGTAAACGAGGTGTCAGATGATGCAAGGAGGGCTAGAGTATGGGAGAGTCTAGAAAGGGTTACTTTGGAATCATAGTAGTGGTACGGGGTTTGGGATAAATGAGAGAGTGTATGTAGAGGATATATTGATAGAGTTATAGGATTGGAAATAGGGTTGTGCATTGGAAAGAGTAGTAGGAAGAAGTTTGAGATGAATCAGGAAGTTGGGATAGAACATATATTAAGCAAAGTAAAGGGTGAGAAATAGGATGGTGCATTGGATATGCTGAATTGGAAGAAAGTGATAAATATATAGATCAATAAGTACATGGAAAGCACTTAGATGCATAAAGGAGGTATGTGTATGTGGATTAAAGATATTGATAGAGGTATAGGATGAGAAATAGGGTAGTGCATTGGATATGCTTTTTTAGGAGAAAAGTAATAAATATATAGATCCAAGTACATGGAAGGCATGTAGATGCATAAAGGAAGTAAAAAGATGCATTAGATAAACTCTAGTTTTCAAGTGTTATTTTACTTTAAAAATGTAGTTGTATTTATTTTTTAATAACATAATTATTCTACATGTTAAAGCAATATACAAAGATAGGTACATATCTATAGTAAAATAAATGGTTTTATGCAGAGGGATATGCTGTAAATTTCTGTTTACGTATGGTGCTTATGTGAGGAAGAGCCAATTCTTGAGTAGTTTTCTGAAGGTAAGGTGGTAGTCCATGGATCTTATGTTGGGGGGTAAAGAGTTCCATACTTTGGCTGCTTGAACAGAGAAGGACGTGCCACCTGTGGTTTTTTTCTTGTATCTTGGGAGTTTGAGGCCAGGTGCCACTTTAGAGCAGAGGTTCCTTTGTTGAATGTGTTTGGTGATTTTAGTCCTGATGAACAGCGGTCCCATTCCATGTATTGCTTTGTGGGTGATACAAAGCAGCTTAAACGTTGATCTTCTGGCAACCTGTAATAAATGCAGGGCTTTCAAGGCAGGTGAGATGTTGTCTTGCGGTTTGGTATGTAAGAGTAGTCTGGCAGCGAGTTCTGAATCTGTTGTAGTCTTTTCAAGGTTGTTAAAGATGATCCATGGTGGAGGCTATTGGCGTATTCGAGTTTGGACAGAACAATGGAGATGGTAGCTTTAACCTTGTGTGGAAATCCCAAATGGGGGACAATTAATTGCAGCTTTTTTATAGTGGCAAAGCTTGATCTTGCTAGTTTGTCCAATTGGGCATTCATTGATAGCTTGGAGTCCATGGTCATTCCGAGGTTCCTACTTCCTTCGATACTTTAGGCGGTAGTCCCAGTTCATCAGGCCAGGCGGCAAGTGGGTCATAATGTTTCCAATCGCCAAACGTGAGTATTTTTTGTTTTAGAGGCATTCAATTTGAGATAGCTCCAAGTCATCCACTGATCCACGGCTCTGAGACAACTGAAAATTGGAGAGTTTCCAATGTCTTTTGGGCATTCCAGTTGAAGGAGTATTTGTGTGTCATCTGCATAGTTATAGGGCCTCTAAATCTTCTTTTATAGGAGAATCCAAGGCATATACGAGCATTTTCCAGTACAGAGCTCCACTAATCAAGGAGCATTGTCTCATGCCTTTTCTGTCTGTTACCAGCTAATTTTGCCCCATACCATATGAGGAATCTGCAACTGAACTTGCAAATTGCAAATCAGGTTCTCCTCTTGACCCCTACCCCCCAGCCATCCTGAAAGTTGCTACGCCAGAGTGAATCCCTGCTCAATAAATCACTTGACAGGGCACTGGTTCCTTCTAGCTGGAAACAAGCTGTACTGCTGCCACTGCTTATGAAGCCCATCAGCCAACCCCAACGTTTTTGGCAAGTTTAGACCCATCTCACTCCTTCCTTTGGTTGCTATACCTCTTGAGAAAAGCATCAATAAGCAGCTATTAAACATTCTGGAATATAACATTCTGCTCCATGACTTGAAATCAGGATTCTGTATTAGTTACAACATGGAGACTGCCCTACTCGAAGTCTCGAAGTCTCTGAATGCATCAAAGTTAATTAAGATTTAAACACCCCGGTAATTGTAATGCTCCTGGATCTCTCCTCGGTATTCGATATGGTCTCTCACGCTATCCTGCTTCAGGGACTTGAAAAGATTGGTATTAGAGACCAAGCCCAACTATGCCTTAAATCCTACATAATCTGGCCCTTCCAGGCTGGTTTCCTTCCTCTCTTTACCTCAGAGGCAAACCCCTTTGAGTGTGGAGTCCCACAGGGCTTTGCTCTCAGTTCCACACTTTTTAGTATAGCTCTCATGCCCTGGCAAAATCTGACAAATCTTGGGGAGTGAGAGTTGTCTCCTATGCGGATGACACTCAACTCCTCCATGCTTTCCAAGAGAACGCATCAACATCCCAAACCTCTATCAATAAGATGTATTCACAGTGGCAGTGAAGAGCTAAGAAAACTGTTTTTAATGAGAATCCCAGCATCATCATGGAAAGACATAGATTTTTCACAAGCAAACAGTTCTAACATGAAACAATTGATAGATTTGTGGCAGAATTGGGGGTGTTAGCATCCACATGCGAATTTGTGGGTTGTAAATTGTTGCTACAGCAGAACTCAGGAAAGGTTTCAGTGTTGTAGAAATTCCACATTAAATGAAATACTGGAGATAGCTAGAGGCATCAAACGATCTGTATTCACATTTAAAGAAGTAGGTAGTTAAAAACAAGAACAAAACAAGCCAGCTTAATGTGTGAATGCAGTTGCATGTGAACCTAACTGGTCAGGTAGGATAGCCAAATCAAAAAAATCGGAAAAGGGATTAACTTGTTTTAGGTGTGGGTCTAAGGTTCACATATCTAATTTTAGCAATTGCCTAGCTGTGGGTAAAACATTCTTTAAATTCAGGAACACAGGTCACATTGCACGTGTAGGCAAGAATTTACAAAAAGTGATGTTGATGGAAACCCAACATGAGTTAATGGCAGTCAATACGGTAGATGAGGCAGATCTTTCAAATAAAGTCATGCAGTCAGTTAACATGTTGTCCACTTTCAAATTACTCTCTGACATGACTGTTGGTAGAGGTGGTGATCCTGTTTGCAAGGTTAAGATTGGAAATGTTGGAATGAGAATTACAGCGGATTCTGGCGTCTCTATCACTATAATGTCAGACAAACTCTACTGCACTGAATGGGTAAATATCAGTTTATTGGCTACTGACATTCGCACGATAGCGTTCAGGAAGGCAAGAAATTGAAATGTTGGATTATTTCCAAGAACAAATAAGATATGAGAACAGAACCATGCACACTAAGGTATATGTGGCAAAGAAGAAATACAATATCATGGGTTGGGGAGACCAGGGTAAGTTCGGAATCGTTTTCGAACTAGGTACCACACAGCCCAAATCCCAGTTGGAAAAAATAGTAATGGAATTTTGCTCTTTGCCTGATGTTTTGGAGAAACATCAAGTTATATTTGAGGCTAGGTTGGGAATAGTGAGGGGGTTTAGACATATTTACATTCTGAAACCTCAAGCGATCCATGTTACACACTATGTATGCAATGTTCCTTTAAGTATTAGAGGGTTATTTAAAGAACAGTTATGCAAGCTATGTTTTGAATGTGTCACTGAACCAGTAGACTCCTGGCAATGGGTTTCTCCCATAGTAGGGGCATTGAAAAACAGCTGTTGACTTCTGGCTTTGCGTGGACTTATGGTCCTTAAAAAGCATATACAAGTTGATTGTTTCCCACTGCTGAGAATCCAAGACATGTTGGCGCCATTGGGAGGAATGAGAATTTTTTCAATCATTGATCTCAGAGCCAGCTATCACTAGGTCGACCCTAGCAAAGATTTTCATTCCCTAACAACCTTCAACACAACAGTTTGGGCATTTCATGTTTTGTGCATGCCTATTGGCTTAACCTCAATGGTGTCTGTTTTTCAGAAATAATGTACCAAGTACTGGGTGAGGAGAGTGATGTGCAGCTTACCAGGATGACATTTTATATGCTCTGATTTTGTTCAGCCACAACTGGTCAAACGTAATAAAGTATTAACATTCCTGGAAGAATATGATGTAATAGTAAAGAGGGAAAAGTACAAGTTTATGATGGAGGAGGTGGCGTACCAGGGACATAAAATATCAGCTTAAGGCATAATGCCCAAGGAAGATTTCATATTGGCAATAGACAAATGCTCCCCACCAACTGATAAAGACCAGTTGAGATCGTTCCTTGGGTTATGTGAGTATTATTTCGGCTTTGTGCAAATCTTTTCTCTACAGACTGAACCTTTAAGAAAATTATTGAGGAGTGGAGCAAAGTTTGTCTGGGAGATGACACCAAGGGAATCATTTGATATACTCAAATCCCTCATCATAAAGACTCCAACCTTGCAGGCCTCAAGGATGATGTACCCTCTATACTGACAGTGGATGCCAGTGTGATGGTAAATGGGCAGTTCTCAGCCAGATTGTAGGAGGGAAGTAACACATGGTTGCCTTTGTGTCCAGGCGTCTTTCAATGGATGAGAAAACAGCACCATCAAAAAAGAAGCCCTGGTCTGTTTGTTGGGTGCACATCATTATGTGCCCCACACGTCTGGGGCAGAGAGTTTGTTGTAGTTATTCACAACAAACCATTGGTGTACTTATGGAATGAAAAAAGGTTGAGCAACACGAGTCACAGACTTATCCGTCTGTTATCCAAATTGTATAGATTCAACTTTAAAACTAGACACATTGTGGAAGGCAAGAATTGCAGGGTGGATTATCTCATTAGATTCCCAACATCTCACACTCACAGTGATGTAGTGTGTGAGGAAGAACAAATGGTGGAAGGGATGGTGGATGGTTTGTTTGAAGAAGTTAGTTCACGTTTGATTTGGAAGGATCTGGTATGCAAAGACAAATGTTAGGTGGTACTTAAAAAATACGCCAGACAGGGCTAGCCCAGAGAAGGGTTGATTGCCAGTGAAATAAGGCAGTACTTTGAAGTTAAGGATGAAGTGAGTGGGGAAGATTATCTGGTAATGAAAGGCTTTGTTCTGATTCCACTAAATAGCCTAAGATGCATATTGGTGAAACTGGCTCACAAATGGCATGTGGGCATCACTGACACGAGAAAAAGGTTGCATATATACTACTGGTGGTGAGGCATGGATAATAACGTTGAGGTGACCGTCCAAAGTTGTGAAGAATGTCATCAGGTGGAGAAGGCCATTTGCACCCATGATGTGCTGTTGTGTCCTGTAGAGTATGCTGAGCCTCCTTGGAGAAGTTGGGAATGGACTTTAGTGTGCCCATTGATGGAATTAATGAAGGGGATATATTTGTGTTAATAGAAGTTGATTATCACTCTAAATGGATTTTTTATAATTGTATGAGTGAATCCAACACGACAAGTGTGATATATTTTTTGAAGGAATTGTTCAGTGGGGAGCGAATCTCTGCATTTTAATCACAAATAATGGGGTACAATTTGTCTCAGAAAGGATAGTAGAGTTTTTGAAGAAAATAGGGTTCAATCACCTTACTACTACATTGTAGAGACTGCAAGAAAATGGAAAGATTAAGAGAATGAACAGGAGGTTCAAAGAGACTATGCAGATGGTGAATGCTGCCGGATTGTTGTTTCAGGATGCAGTTCCTGAAAGGGTTTGGTGCTGTCATAAAATCCCACATTCCACCACCGGTTTTGCTCCTTTTGTCCTGTTGAGGGGCAGGTATCCCTTCAATGAATGGTCCCCCAAATGGGTGGTAGAAGAAACAAGAGTAGATGAGAGTATCCCAAGCCCAAATCAAATAACAACAAGAGTAGAGGATTCCCAAGCCATGATCAAAATCAGATACAATGTATTTAAGAAGGTGAGGGATATAGAATGCTGTGTGGGGAAATGATTCAGAGTGAAGAGACCACAAAGGACAAGGAAGACCAATTTAAAATATTATCCTGAAACTAGAGTTGTTCAATTGTCTAGATATTACATCAGAGTGGAGAATGGGAAAGGGTGGAACAAAAAAGATGTGGCTAAGGTGAATGATGAAGGGATTGTGTCTATGACGATTGACTCAACTGCTCCTTTTGGAAAAAGGCCATCTTTTGAAAAATTGGGAGGAAGAGTTGAGATGTAAAGACTTCAATCTTCATTGTTGTGGGTCCAAGATTGAATAAGATTCCAAGTTCCGGGTGGGGCAAAGGCTCAAGTTTGAACACAGGTGAAGTTGGTTCACAGGATTTACATGATCTGGGGAAAAAAGCTGCTCCACCTTCTGTGGAAAGAAGTTGTCACAAAGTCACAACCCAGATTAAAAGACCTAACAGAAATGCAGGAAGATCAAAATATCAAAAATATTATACTGTGCCTTGATTAAGCCTATTTACTGCTCTTTTTTGAGTTATGTCAATGCATTTGGGTGTGTCCTGATAGGGCTGTTTTTATTTTTCTCTTATGGTTGTTTTGTGGTATTTTTGGATCTTATTGTATTTGGTTGTAAAAGGAGATGTGTTATGAGAAATATTAGGAAATGTCACTGAAAATCCATGTATTGGACTGATGTATTGTGTTCCTTAGAATATAATAACATTACATGTTGATATTGGCGTCGCTCGGAGTGTTCCACGCAAAGCAGTTACAGCTGACTGAGCATGGGGTGGCTGCGAAGAGTTGCCTGTGCTGACTTCTCTTAGCTGGAATAAAGTTATGTGTGTTGAACTTACTCCTGCTGTCCTGGCAGATCCTTCGAGGGACTCAACACTTAGATGAGGGCAGAATCGGTCATCCTGGCAGGATGGCTGGGGAGGGGCTGTACACAGTCTCTGCTATACTTCAATCAGATTTGCCTATAGCACACATAAAGGCACCTGACACAGGCCTGTCCTGCCTTTTGTCATCATAGACAGTTTGTAGCCTGGACCAGGGTAAGGAGACTTACTGATCAGCATTGGATTTTGAGGTAGGTTAGGGAATTCCCCCACACAAAGGCTGGCACTCGGCATAGAAGGAGGATCTCTAAAATCACTTAGAGAAGTCCTGTAGAGGATAGGACAGTCCTGCTGCCATTAGCACTGGCCTGCTACTTGAAGCACTGCCTTGCAGTCTAAAGACGGAAGCTTGACCCTGCTTGCCTTGATCCCAGGCTACCCAGAGTGAATCCACAGATCAGTTGGCTGACCTCCTGTGAGAACTATGGGGACTTAACAAGTTTCCAGAGGCCTCTCTGCAAGTACCCAGCTGACTAGCTACAGCTAGACCTGCCTGGACCTACAAAGCCCTGCTGCTGGCTCCTGTGTAAGTGAGTGCTGATTCCAAACAGGTGCCCCTAGATCCTGGACCATTGGCAGGCATTAGTGAGAGCTGTTCTCAAGAGAAATCCTAAAGTTTGGGCTCTATGCTAATGCAGTTAGTTCACTCAGAAACTGCCATCTGTGAAAACCAGCACTGCAAGACCTGTACTTCACACCACAGCAACAACCACCCACAACAACAGCCAAAGCACCGATTCGGCAGCAACCAGATCTTCGAGCTACAATGATGACCGTCTGCAACGCGTCACTTGCATTTGATGCTGAAAGCCTTATCTTACATGAATAGATATGTTTGTGCCCGGCTTCAGAAAGTAACGTTTCATTGGGACTAACTTGGTCCTTGCATCTGATCAGCTCTCCATAACATTTGGCCTGAACTTTTCCCAGTGGTCTAGAGTGATCTGGTAAACGCGATGGGCACTTTCTGTTTCTTGCTGCTATTTTGCCTACAAACCTTAAAATTAAATACTTCTGGTTTTACTGGCTGTATTTTTGTTGTTCTGGTGCCCCCTCCCCAGATGAAATCAGAGGGAAGCACCCACCCTCATGGGAGTTCTTATTCATAAGGCAGGTAAACCTAGAAAGACTATCAGCATTGGTGTGGTTAGTCCAAGTGCGATGTTCCACCGTAAACTCTATTCCCTGTAGCGAGATGGACTGCCTCAACAGTTTGCGATTCTAACCCTCATCTGCGTTAGCCATCAGAGGGGTCTTTAGTCTGTCTAGAACCTGAAAGTGAGTGCCAAACGTGTATGGTCTTCAATTTCTTCAGTGCCAGACCAGTGCAAAGTCTTCCCTTCCAACAGCCCTCTACCTCTGTTCCTGAGAAGTAGCCTTCTACTGATGAACACTGCAGGTTGACCCAAGCCCTCATCAATCATCACAGCCCCAATGCCATGCTTAGATGCTTCAATTTGGACAAACCTGTTTGCCATAGGGTTAAGCACAGGTTAAATTAGTGACTTTTGTGTTTCACCCTGAAAAGGATTGTGGTTGTTGCTTGAGTGGGGCCTCCACCTATCCGAACCAATAGCCCAGTTTCTTACACTATTTCATATATACATGCATAGAGATTGTAGTCAGCTATACCTGCAATTGCAGAAGGGGTCACAGCATTATGTTATCTTATGTTTTGGCTCTTATAATGCTTGCAGCTACTCCATGGAGGGTCCAGGCGCATGTCTAGGAGGTAGACTTACAGCTCAGGCGAGCTTATTTGAAGAAAAATGTCTTCAGCTTCTTCCTAAATATGCTCGGACACGGACAGCTCGAAGCTCCACCAGAAGTTCATTCCAGGCCATTGCGCCCAGATGGACAGGAGATGCCACCGGACTTCCGATTGAAGGCCCTTGGAAGGTTCACCATTAGCTTGTTAGAGGAACGAAGCTGCCTGGCAGGAGAGTAGAAACCAAATCAGGATTGGAGGTATGCCGGGGCATTGCAATTTAACACAGAGTGAACCATTACAGGGGCTTTGAACTTCACCCTAGCACCCACTGGCAGCCAGTGCAGATCGCCAAGATGTGACCTGACATTTGCCCACTTGGGAAGGTTAAGCAAGAGTCTGGCCATGGTAATCTGGATAAACTGAAGCAGGTAGGCGGTCTGACCGACATAAAGATTGTTGGCATAATCTATGTGGGAAGTAATCAAAACTTGGATGACAGTTTTCCTAGCGCTAATGGGGAGCAGTGGAAGGAACTTTTTAAGTGATTTCTAGATGCTGAAACATAAGCTCGATAGCCTTTTGATCTGAGGACCAAAACAGAGTTTGCCATCAAACCATATGCCCAAGTTTTTTACCGTACCGTCATAGGGTGAAGGCATTGTCATGTCATGGCATGTCTGAACACCAATTTTAGAGCCACAAAATTATCACTATTGCTCTGATTATCTAATAAAATTTGACACTTCATCTAAATTCATACAAACAAGCATTTTTTTAATTTCACTTTAACTATGTGGGAATAATAAGAAAACTCCCCCTCTCCTCCACCACCACCATACATATATACATCAGGGTGCAGGAACATTAATGACCAGAAAATAAATGGATGTTAATGTCTTTGTCTTACCTACCATATCAAAAATATGGCACATCATAGAGTAGAATAATAATAATAATGGCAATGACAACTTTGGTCGAAAATACAAAATGAAATACTTAGGGCCATATGTAGGTAAATTGCGAATACCGAATCCTTAATACCGAATTTTACCGAATCGGTATTAAGAATACGGTAACCGTGATGTATGTAAAAATTCGTTAAACATTACCGATTCGTTGCAATTCGGTATTAAATACCGAATCTGAACTAGTCGGTAATAAAAAATAAATACCGAAAGGCAATTACCGATTCGGTCTTACAGAATCCATTACCGAATTCGGAAATACCGAATCGGTAATTTAAAAAATCGCGTTTTGGTGAATCAGCCAATCCTGAGACACCCAATTACTTCCCAAACAGGAAGTTGCCACACCCAGCCAGGTGCACAGGGCCTGGAGCTCACTGTGAGGCAGGCAGGCAGGCAGGAGAGCTGAGGAGCCAGCAGCAACACAGCCACACAGCCACAAACAAGGCAGAAAAACAACAGAACAAGCATTGAAATGGCAAGCCAGGACAGGGAGAAGGAGGGAGATGATAGAAAAAGAAAACTCAAGTTCAGCGACAAGGAGCTTGAGATCCTGATCCAGGATGTCAGCCAAGATTACCACAAGCTGTTTGGAGCCCAGTCCCACCAAGTGCCAGAGTCACAGAAGAGGCAAATCTGGAGTGGCATTCGGGACAAGATCAATGCCATAGGTGTGACCCTGCGCACCATAGAGGACATCAGAAAGAGGTGGTACGACCACAGAAAAACAGCAAAACTGAGGATGGCAGAGAGACAGAGGCTGGCAGGCAAAACTGGAGGAGGAAAAAATCGAGCCCCAGTACCAACACCACTGGAACAGATGGTGGAGTCCACCATCCAGCCGGAGAGTGTGAGTGGCGTGGGAGACGCAGACAGCTCCGCCAGAGCAGCAAGAAAACAAGGTAAGAAGCATGCCCAGCATGCTGGGCAACCCCCTCACCAACCCCAATCCCCATAGTGGTAAAAGTGCTCCCACTCCACACCATGTCTTACTGGTTACCTGCAATGCATTCTGGGTGATGTAGTCAGTGTGAACTCATGATCAGGACAGTCAGGGCAGCAAACACAATAGCATGGTAAAAGAATTGGATAGGTCAGGACAACCACTGTGCACTGTAGGCATGTAGTTTAATGTAATGCCATTGCAGATAGAGCATTGAGTATATTTACATTTGTGTCATTACAGGCGAGTCATCTCGCAGTGCAGCTGAGGGCAGCAGAGGCAGGTCAGCCAGGCCAGAGGGGAGGCAACATGATGAAGACAGCATGCCTGCAGGGAACACCAGCTCTGTGCCATCACAGCCAGCCAATCCTCAACCACAGCCATCACCACAGCGCCAGGGAGGACCGCAATCCCCTCTCACTCAGTCACCACTGCGACGTTCACCAACACCACCACCACCACCACCACAGTCAGGCAGGAGGCATGCCGTGATCACCCTCCAGCAGATGGAGGAGTCGGAGGAGGAGGGCAGACAGGGCGAACAAAGTCCTATCGGAGATAGATCCAACAGGGAGCGGGCTGGTTCTGCATCCGAGGGCGCCCACATCTCATCACGCCGCAGGGCAAGGCCGGACAGTCCAGTGGCATCCGAGCAGGGTGACAGTGTGTTTGCTGGACTGGAAGGCAACATGCTGAAGGTCCAGTGCCTGCAATGGAGGGAGATGAAGTAAATTCACAGGGAGGTGGCAAACATAAACAGACATATACACAAGATGTAGAAGGGCATCAGTGCCATGGGTGAGAATTTGTGTGCCGGGATGGAGAGGGTAGCTACCTCGGTGGACAACCTCTGCAGCCAGCTGGAGCAGGACCGTGTTGGCAGGCGCCGGGAGAGACTGAGACTCCAGGACTATACCAAGTCGGTGAACCGGCTGGCCACTACGAAATCACTGATGTGTCGCAGGTCCATCGCCATGCAGGAGGGGATGGCGCATTGCAGCAGGGATGTGGCCAGGGGGATGGTGTCCATGACCTCAGTGCTAGAGCTCATGCAGAATGCCAAGGCGTCCAATATGGAAGGGAGGGGGGGCAGTGAGGAGGCTACCAGCCGTGGTAGCATTACACCCTCACCCACCGAGTGCAGGAGGCGTATTGGACGAAATGTGCCAGCACAGGAACAGTCCAACACAACAGACAGTGTCGATGGGGAACGTGCACGTGCAGCACGTGGACGCAAGAAATGAAGGACAATGGCTGTGTACGTGCATGTGATGGGTGATGTAACCCATGTCCAATTGGACAATGCTCGCAATGCTGGAGGTGTGCCAAATAAACACCTCTACATGTAACTGTAAATGGCTCAGTGTGGTTACTCACGCAGAAATAGTTTGACGTAATCTCTGCCCGTCTCTGTCTCCCATCATGTTCAATAGCAGCACCAGCTGTGCTGGGCTCTGGCTGAGGGTTTTCCTCGTCCTCGTCCTCTGATTCAGTTAGTTCCACTGCTGTTCCTTTTTTAGTGGCCAGATTATGTAGCATTGCACACGTAGGAATTATCTTGCAACATTTGATGGGGCTGTACAGACGTGCACCTCCTGTTTTGTGGAGGCAACGGAATCTGCTTTTGAGCAAACCAAACGTGCGCTCCACCACGTTGCGTGTGCTCCTATGTGCCACATTGTATCTCCTCTCCCTTCGGGTGGTTGGGTTCAGATATGGTGTGAGTAGATACGGCCGGAGGGCATATGCACTGTCACCTATGAACAGAAGCAAGTGGCATTGATTGGTGTGACCAACAGCTTGAGCCAGGGTGTACATCAGGGTGTGTTACATTTACTTACCTAGTATGTGTCCATCGGCAAATTCACCAGCAAGCAGACGTGTATGTATGCCACTGTTCCTGAAGATGTAAGCGTCTTGGCTACTCCCGGGGTATTTGGCCACGATGTCTGTTATAATGTATTTGGCATTGCAGATCACCTGCACATTGATTGAGTGGGTGGATTTGCGGTTTCTGTATATGTATTCACTTGCTGCAGGTGGGCAGATGGGAATATGGGTCCCATCGATGCAGCCAATCACGTGGGGGAAATGGGCAAGTTGATAGAACTCCAGCTTGGTTCTCTGCAGCTCCGCCTGTGTACTGGGGAAGGAAATGTAATGTTCCATTCTGTCCATCATGGCGTCCAGGAAGGTGTTGAAGAAACAGGATAGACAGCTCTGTGACACTCCACCCACTGCTGCTATCACACCCTGGAAACTTCCTGACGCAAGGAGGTGCAGGCAGCAGAGTACCTGGACATGGGTGGGGATTGCGTGGGCCCTTGGTGTCTGATGCTCCAGATAGGGTCTTAGGTCCCGTATTAGCTCCAGGATGGTGTCTGGGTGCAATCTGTATCTCTCATGTATTTCTGGGTCTGTCAATTGGAACAATGTGATGCGTAATCTGTACACCCGCTCTTCACGTCTCCAGATCCTCATTCCTGCTGCTCTAAGGCGTAGCCGCCTTGCTATGAGGTAGAGGCCTGCCATTGTGTTCACACAGATGCATTTTGGGTCTGTTTATATGCACTGCTCCTGATTACCACATGCTCCTGAAACGTGGTAAATACCGAATCGTTATTACCGATTTTGGTCAAATTCGGTATTACCGAGGTTTGCTACATTGCATTTTTGTGGGTTTTACCGAATCGTTTATACCGATTCGGTATTCATTGTTTCGGTAATTTCAAGTCGGTAAATATATTTATTTACCGATTCGTTATTATCGATTCCATTCGGTATTACGTACATCTCACATGGCTAAATAAATGTCCTTAACACCGAAAATGACCCTTTTTCGGTGTTACCGATCGGTATTTGGCCACCTACATATGGCCCTGAGTTTGAACTCCCAACATTTCACTTAAAAATTGTGAAGATAAATGAAACAGACAGTCATCTTGCATGGTGCTAAATTAGAGCAGATCCTACACACAAGCTGAATGCAATCAAAGTATTTCCTCCCATTACAATAATTGGGATAATTGTCAGTAGTTCCTCAGGAACACAACTCCAGCATTCACACAATTGGAATACTTGTTAGCTATATTTCGTTGTTTTACTTTTTCTAGTTGTTTGTTGGATTACTAATAACACAAACATTCCATGGGAAATTAGCAGAGACTGAAGTAGAGAAAGATAACATTAAATGAGTGTACCAGTTTCTGTTTACTGATTTAATGATCTTTAGAGACATACAGTTCTACTAAGAATATGCATATTATAAGAATGTACCCAGATTCATTCTTTTATTCATAGCTTTTAAAGGCAAAAATTAGCACTGTGCGGGGAACGTGATAATGAATTCAGTGAGGAATTATTTATGATGGTCACCAAACATACAGAAGCCTGTGGTCTACGCATATGTCCACTAATGTGTAGCAAATACTGTTACCAAGATACAAGGTGGGGAGCATGATACAGACTATGCAGCAACATAAAAATATGTATTTGAGTTACAAATTATAGTTGAGTAATAGTGACAACTTGATAAAATTGTCTTTCTGGAAAAGCGGAATACAATTTTCTTGACATTAAGTTTACGGTTAAGTAGGTTTATGTGGACACAAACTCCTCATTTCATAAGATCAGTTGTAAATCTACAACTGAAATAGAGGCACACCAATGTTTGGGTTCAAATTTGTAATTTTTTAATGCACAAATATTTCCAGTACACCTTGAAACGCTGCCACTGTCTTCCCTAGGTGCACCTTCATAGATGCGTCTGATGCAGACAAGGGCTGTGAGCGATACTACATACAATGTGTGTGTTCCCCAGTTCAAGCACAAACCCTTGCCTGCACTGAAGAAAGCATAACATAGAAAGATGGACCAGCAGTTTGAGATCACTGATATGTCTTTCAGCAGAAAGGGGAGACAGCAGGACTTCAAAAAGGGGAAGGGATCGCGCTGCATACAGGAACAGTGTGACTTCTCCTTCCTGGGGGAATGACTGAACAATCTCCTAGTGATACCGCAAAGCTCATATTGTTATACCAAAATGTGTTTTTTGGTATGCTTTGACAGCCTACTCAGCTCCGCTCATGAATACACTATTTGAACGACAACATCTTATGTGTGGTTATGGCCACATACTACATTCTACATTCTATACTACAGCACTACTTTTCTATACTACATCACTACATCTCCCCCTTCTTAACACATGAGCAAGTAAATAAACAAATTAATTACTTAAGTGTGTTCAGTGAGTCTTTGTGTCTTTTTTATTGTTGTTGTAGTTCTTCTGGATTCACAATCAATTCCTTTTGTATTATCTTCAATTATTGTGTTCTCTATTGAAGAAGTTTTTTTGTTATCTCTCTATTTGTAATTTTTGTTCTAGAACTGGGGTGATAAATGTCTTAAAATGTGCTTTGTTTCTCAATATTGTTCTGTTTTCATTCTGTACAGTAATTGTAGACCCTTTTATTTTTGTTATTTCCAGTGGCGATGGATGGAATCTATTCTCAGATTTCCTTAATTGTTTTAGTTTTACTAATACGAGATCTCAAACCTGTTGTCTTTCATGAATTTTATTCCTTTGTTCTGCATATCGTTGCATTTTTCCTTTCATCATTTATTCTTTCTTTGCAATCTGATTGTGTTCTCTAGGCAATTTTTATGGCACTTCTGGAAGACTCGTTTGTCTGGCTTGCCCAAACAACAACTCTGAAGGACAATTCTCCATTGATCTATAATCACATAAAACCTGACACAGAGCTTGATTTATGGAAATTCATGACATTTAATAGGCCTTTCATAGTAGCCATCAACCTTTCTACTAGTCCATAAGCTTGTGGCCAAAGTGGAGTAATACCTTTATGTACCACTTCCATATATTCAAGAAATGTATGAAACTCATTGTTTCATGACAAAAAGAATTGTCTAGAATCCAATGACCAATAGAAATCACACGTGAAAACAGACTTCAGAGTCTCAACATTCTTTTCTCTTGTATTGCATTGACAAAAGTGTCAGGCTTATAGAACCTCTTCAGCTTGACTGTCAAGTCTTATAAACCACACTTTTTCACGTAAAATGCTTTTGGTGGATGATATCCCTCTATGACTGCCATGTGACAAATCAATTACAAGCTTCTGCAATATATGCAGGATAACTATTCTGTTACCTCTTAGTAGACTACCAGAGGGAGTTATAGTTAGTTCTGTACATACATTTGTAAATGCAATAATAGGCCTCTGGTTTATGCCAGGTTGAAAACTTGTCATAGCATTTATATGTTTCCATTTGTTTGAAGTTATTTCCCCTCTTACTTCTTCAAGAGTACTATCATTAATAGATTCATGAATTAACTCCTGTTCTGAAATTGCTTCAGGAATTATCGATTTTAAATGCATCGCAACTTCATTATTTCGTTTCTCATTCATGTCAGCTGGATGTCTGGACAAGTATTCTGCAGGATTATATTTTTTTCCTTGCTAGTGAATAACTTTGAAGTCATAATCCATAACCCTCACATCCTATTTTTCAGTGCAAAGATGTCTCTTTTGGATTTCTCAAAATTGTTGTCAGTGCTAACATGCAACTCTACATAACAAGGAGTTTCCTTCCCAGGTTTGTGTTGCAGCAGAATGACACCTAATTCCACAGGGCAGGTGGATACCAAATTTGCAGTTGTTTCTATATCATCTTTAATTCTCTTACATGCATATTCACATTGTTCATTCCAGCTAAACGTGCTTTCTTTTTTTGTTAACTTTGAAAAACAATACCTAGCCATTCATAAGAAAAGAGTGTATTCTGTTATGTCTTTTGGACTAGTTGTTGACTTTAAAGATGATACTTTCATAGGGTCTGATTTAATTCCTTTACTTAAGAGTATATAAACGTAGAAAGTCAATTCTGGCTTGCTGATTTCACATTTATCTTAATTCAGAACCTTTCATAAGTTCTTGATATTCTTTCTTTAAAGCTTTATCATTTTCAATCTCTGTTTTCCAAACATCAATATCTCATCGCCATAGTTCATTGAATTTTTAACAGGTCTAATGACATTTTTTATGATTTCTTGAAAAATCCCTGCAGCTGGGCAAGTTCCAAAATTAAGCCATTTATATTAGAATAACCCTAAATGAGTAGAGAAGGTTCTTACATATTTTTAATGCTCATCAATCTCTAGTTGGTGATTTCCTTGCAGAAATCTAATTTCGATTGTTGCTCCATTTAAGATGCTAATCATTTCATTTAAGTCCAGTCCCGGGTGCCTTTCCCTCTTAATTGCTGTATTTGGTACACTCATATCTACACAAATTCAAATGTGGTCTGTATTCTTTTTAGGCACCACTACAATCAGAGACGCCCAAGGCGCTGGATCAGCAGCTGGTTCAAATATGTCTTGCCAAAGCAGTAGTTGTAGCTCTTCTTCCACTTTGTCTTGCAGGTCAATTGGGACTCTCAAATGCATTTGTGCTACAGGTTTACTGTTTCATTTATATCAGGAGTAAAAGTTGTATGCTTCAGCTTGCCCAGACCTTCAAACAAAACATGAAACTCTCTTAATATAGGGTATAGTGTTGTAACATTGAATGGCATAGCCAGTAGTGTTTTCATTATGAACACTACCAATTTTACAGTTATTGGTGATCTGAACCTTCACCTGGATAACGAGCATTGCTCCAAGGCCACTGAACTTATTGATGACTTCATGTCCCTCAATCTAAGTCTTAAAAATTCTGGCCCTACTCATTCTGCAGGTCACTTATTGGACCCAATTTTTTCTAATATTCAGAACTTAAACACTTTCCCAGCTCTACCTATCCCTTGGTCAGACCACTTTCCCATTAAATTCTCCTTTCAAATGCCAACATCCAAAATCCCTCCTATGGCGCGGCCTGCCATGGTGAGAAAATGGAAAAAGCTAGACATTAACATTCTTAATACCTTACTAGAAGACACGACACCATGCACCATTTCAGGAGTACAAAATCTATCAATCTCTGTTCAATCATGGCTTTTAACAGCCATTGACTCCTGTCTTCCTCACACTAAGCTAAAAGGCATTTACCAACGTCCACCCGCTCCGTGGTTCAACGACTCTCTAAAGTATGAAAAAACCAAATGTAAGAACGCTGAGCGTCAATGGAGAAAGTCCTACTCAGTTGAGGCAAAAAATGAATACAAAAATCAATTAAATCAATACCAAAAGCTGTGCAGTAAAGAAAAAGCCAACTTTGTCTGCTCAAAAATCACTGCAGCTTTAAATCAAGCTAAAACACTTTTCAAAACAGTCAAAGAGTTAGCCGGCTCAAATACCTCACCAACTCCACCTGATCTAAATAAAACTCAATGTAATCAACTTGCCGCATTTTTTGTTGACAAAGTTGATAAAATCTATCAGACTATCCAACTTAATCAGGACAATTATGAGGAAGATCATTATGACGGTAGTGATGATAACAGATCAGACAGTGAAGAGACCAATTATGCCACCCCTTCTGATAAACCCCCTACCCCTTCCCTGAGTACTTGGCCAACACTCAACGTTGACATTGTCATCGAACTTCTAAATACGATAAAATCAGGTTCGCCACGAGATCCGTTACCCTGTTCCATTTTAAAATTACTTAGTAAGAAAGCCTTATCTACCATCACAGACCTTTTAAATAAATCCTTGCAAGAAGAGTACGTCCCACAGGAATGGAAGCACGCCATGATCCATCCCCTTCTAAAAAAAGCCAATGCTGATCCGAAGGTTCCCGCAAATTTCCGACCAATATCTCTCCTACCTATTTTTGCAAAAATCCTAGAAAAGCATGTCCATCGCTGTCTTTCAAATTATATAATGACACATGACCTGTTACCTCCCCATCAATCCGGCTTCCGAGCAGGTTTTTCAACAGAAACCACGCTCCTAGGTGTAACAGAAAATATTCGTTCAATGATAGACAAGGGTGAAACAGTGGCACTGGTGCTTTTAGACCTTAGTGCCGCATTTGACACTGTTTCACATGCGGTACTAATAAAAACTCTTCGTTCAATGGGCATCTGTGGCCCTGCCTTAAATTGGATCACATCCTTACTTGAAAATAGAACCTTTCAAATTTTCTCAAATTCCGTGTACTCTGATACATACACTTTTAAACATGGAGTCCCTCAAGGCTCAATTTTAAGTCCATTACTTTTTAATTTATATATGAGCCCTCTTGCCAAAATAGCTAAGGATACCGGACTGATAATGTTCTCCTATGCTGATGACTCTCAGCTTCTCTTTTCCCTTCCACCAACAGGCAATAATGATCCTTCCACCCTGAGAATAGGGCTTACAAAAATCGCTGGATGGATGAAAAATAATTTCCTAAAACTAAACGGTGAAAAAACTGAACTTATAATCCTAGGAAAAAACAAAGAACTCTGGGGACCTCAACATTGGCCCCAGGAAATGGGCCCTCCTCCGATTCCATCCAATCAGGCCCGAAACCTTGGCTTTGTTGTTGATGACACACTCAATATGCACCAGCAGGCCATAAAAACATCAGCCACCTGCTTTGTCATCTTGAAGTGGCTAAAGAAAATCTGCTGGATGCTACCAGATCATACTAAAAGAACTGTCATTAACACCCTAATAACATCTAGATTGGATTATGCCAATGTATTATACTTAGGGTCCAACAAAGCCACAGTTCGCAAACTACAAACTGTGCAGAATGCTGCTGCAAGACTGCTAGGTAAAATCCCTATCCATGCACCCACTACCAAACTCATACGTGAATTGCACTGGCTAAAAATTGAGAATAGAATTAAATTTAAATCACTATGCTTTATGCATAAAATCTCTGCAAACAAAGCTCCTAAATATCTGCAAAGTCTGGTACGACGCTACCGTCCATTTAGGACGCTGAGATCTGCAACAGCGAATAAATTTGCTGTGCCCAAAATAAGACTATCACGTATGGGAGGCAGATCCTTTGCCTACCTTGGTCCCTCTCTGTGGAACTCCATGCCACAATCTGTGCGCTCAGAGGCTAATTACATCAGATTCAGAAAAGCCATTAAAACCTGGTTGTTCAACATCTAAGCCAGCTGTCCTTCTCTCTACACTGAATCACAAGCGCCGGGAAACCCTTTGTTGGGTAGCTGTTTGCGCTATACAAACTAAACAAACAAACAATTGAGCAGCGGTAATGCTCAATAACCAAGGACCAGTAACTTTTCCTTTTAAAACATGCACTTCCTCTTTCAAAGATGTATCTCCATGTGTCAGATTTTCTTCAAATTTCCCCAGGCAGGTAACAGAATGTTTCGCTCCCCATTGAAACACATTGTCATTGGAAGAGACAAGTGAAAGCATCCCATGCATCTTGTCATATTTAGTTACACACATAATGTTAAACGTTACTCCACTGTGAAGTACAAAAAGGATGTTCTGAGATCCTACTAGTATTTCAAAAGACGCTGTCTTCTTTATGGTTTTCTTCTTTAACAAATGAATCTGCTTATTTTTACTTTCTTCAGTCATGATAATAATCATTCCAATTGCTCAAATTAAACTGCAGCAAATCATGATCCAAACTCTCCATTTGTCTAACATGTTTACCATTTCCTTTAATTTGCTTCTTCCATTTTTTCTTCTTGTCTTTCCGTTTTATCTGCAGACACTTGCAAAATGGTTTAACTTTACACATTCTTTACATCGTTGTCCTAATGCTGAGCATGTATTTGAATGTGTAACATGCAGTCCACATCTGTAGCATTTATCATTTGCATTTCTCAAAACCTAAGTTTCTTTGTGGCTCAAACCTTTCATGTAGACATTTAATACGTTATTTGCATATGTTCTTATCTGCATCAGGGATGTAATAATTAGATCTTCAACTTCATCCCCTATCAAGTTAAGTAGTAAAACTTTGGCTTGGTCATCAGTATATTTTTTACATACTGCTTTTATAAAAAGGCTCACATTTACTTCTCTACTTTTCCCATCTCTGAGCAATAGTTTGTTGATCATTTTTGTCAAAAGGTAAAGGTCTCATAAACATTATGCTGGGAATAATCTCTTCATTATGAATACATATATCTTCCATTTGTGCGTTTGCTGTTGTAGTTGTTAAGCTTTCTTTTGCTGTTGTTGAACTTTTACCTTCTTCCAACAGTTTCCATTGTTTTTGTATTTTATAATTTGCCTCAATATTTCATAGTATTTCCAGTAATTGTTGTAAACATGACGAGTCTGGTGGGATTTGCTAACAAAGCGCATGTTCCAATAATCGAAGACACCAGGAGCACTGCAACATCCACTCAGCGCAATAAACGGTAAAAGACTCTTTACTTTCTACAATTAACTTTTAAGTATGCCAGTGCTTATTCTCCACGATCAGCCTCTCATGTTTCATGAAGTCTCCCGTATGCGCAGCCGCAAATTGAATTAGAAAGGCATTCAACACTCCGCTTGTTTTTGTGGACACTCACAGTCAAATCAAAAGCACTCACCGCTTTGAAACTTGCAGCGCAGAGATTTGTTAATGCTCCCCTCTGTAAATGAGTAAAAATACATAGCTGGGAATGCTTTTGAGATAGCGGCAGTGATGCTAACACATTCTTCTGCACTTACATGAAATGCACTCTTACCAGTTTGAGAATGAGCACATTGCAGGTTCAACCAGCGCTTGTTGCCAATCTGAAAAGGGGGGGGCCTTGGCCCCCCCACCTGCATGGCAGAGCGGCGATCCCCTCTTCCCATGCCTGCCGGTGTTGTGGGGGTGTAATCTCCCGGCGCCCAATGGTACGCGGGAGGTGTGCGCCACACCGCCGGTCGGCCGACACCCAATCCCTAATCCGGAGGCGTGGTGCAGTCTTCCGGGTCAGAGGGGCGGGCGTCGAGGGGCGAGGGGAGGGGGCGGCCCGTCCTCTCCCCGCATCCCTGGGAATTAAGGAGGCGGGAGCGCTCAGTTGGCCCTTCTTGTCGCCTGACGCTCCCCCACACTGGTCGTGCCCCACGCTCGGGGCCTCCTAATTTTCTGTTTTCTTTTTCAGATAGACAGACGGAGAGTTGACCGTAAAGATCGAGGACGGTGGATCTGTAGAGTGCAGGACACGCAAGTCATCGACAGTAAGAGGAAGCTGGGGGGCTTGCATTTCATCGCTTCGTTTGGCCGCCGGGTGGTTCGTTAGAGTTTGGCCACCCCTAACATTTGGAATAGCCACTGTTGCGGTCACTGTTGCGTGGTGCTCATAGCCCCCTGCACATCCTCCGTCTCGTGAAGGTATAGGGCGCACTGGTTGCGAATCTGAGCAGTGAGTGAATTGATCAGTAGTAAGAATGCCGGGAGCCAAGGCTAAGGGGCCAAAGATGGAGTTGAAGTTTCAGGCCATGATGCGTAAGATGAATGCCGTGGATAAAAGATTGAATAAGGTTGATGGCCTAAAGGCCCGTATGATGGATAGGATGGATGATATTGCAGGCCCGCGCGGTAGGCCCAAGCGGCAGATTGAAGCACCTTTACTGGAGTGAGATTCCGATTCCTCGCCTAAGAGGAGCAAGGCTAAACGGCCAAGGCGCAATGCTTCCGCTCGTGCACCGGTGGTGGTGCCCACTACCCCGGAGGCGGTACTCCCGGCGCCCTTGGCACCGGCTCCCGCCTTGCCAGCAGAGGCAAATCCTGTCGGACCGGCGCCGCCTGCCCCAGATGGCCCACTTCCATTGCCCCCAGTGCCTGCACCCATGGCGCCGTCTTCACCAGTGGTGCCGGCAGCATTACCGGATTGCGATACTCAGATCCCTCCTGAGTTAACGGCACAGATAGCGGCTAAACTTCCTTGGCTGCAGAAAGGGGGTATGATGCCCTCAACGTTAGATCATGCCGCGGAGGTGGCAAAAATGGTGGAGAAGATTAGGGCGGGAACAGTTAAAAGTGTGGCTGCGGCCTCTGTTTCTCCTTCTTCTGCAGGTTTGGATGCCGCTCGGCCGAACGGAAGTGATGCAGGACCAGCCCCGGTGTCCGGCAACGGTAAGGAGGTGGCCCTGCCTATTTTAGGGGACGGGACGATTCCGTCGAGGACCGAAGATTTAGGGTAACATGTTTCTCGGGCGGTGAAAGAGATGATTTGGGCGGGAAAGTACATACATATTTTCTCTTTGCTATTAGACAATAGGGAAATGGAAAATGCCAAAATGCTACAGGAATGGAGGCATCCTAGTGAATGGAGAGTACAGTGTGCGAAGTTTAGGGTGGAGGAAACTCTGAGCAATTGGATCAGGGCCTTCTCCATCCTTACAGCTATCAGTGTTGAACGCCCTCTAAACGTGCATGCGGCAATGGCTTGCTATCAGAGCAGGATCGTGGGTTGGAGCGAGCAGTATGCCGGGGACGCATGGAAAGAATATGACGTTAATTTCAGAAAGTCGAAGGAGTTCGACTCGTCGTTGTCATGGGACAAGGTGGACTCATTGTCGTGGCATAAACAGTTCGCAGGGAACACGGCCCCTGCCCAGCCACTGACCGTAGCCAGCGTGTTCCCCACAAAGACCCAGCAGCCCTTTCGGGCGGCGCCGGGGAATGAGTTCCTAGGGAAGAGTAGGGGAGGCGGCGGGGAAAGAAAGGGTGTGTGTTGGGACTTTAACAAGCGTTCCTGTACTAGACCAGCCGGCACATGTAGATTCAGACATGCATGCGCAATCTGTGGTCACACCTCCCATCCCGATACAACATTCAGGAGAAATGGTAACCAGAATCAGAGAGGGGGAAAGAAACCAGAATAGTGCTGGAAGCCCGGTTAGCCCCTCCCCGGTTAATGTCCTAGCAATGATTCCATGGTTGAACAGATACCCAGACCACGGTGCAGCTGCGTTACTGCAGGAAGGTTTCCCCCAAGGTTTCCGGATCCCAGCTGGGGGACACACCGGCAGTGCGCACTGTAGGAACCAGTTATCTGTACGACAGAATCCTGCTGTAGTTATGGCTAAGATCCGAAAAGAACTGTCCCTGGGCAGGATAGCGGGGCCATTCCAGGAAATCCCAGTGCCGGATTTTGTGTGTTCACCATTAGGCGTAGTCCCCAAGAAAGAGAAGGGCGAGTTTAGACTGATCCACAACTTGTCGGCACCGAGAGGGGCATCCTTGAATGATGCGATAGATGAAGGAATTTGTAGTGTGAAATATGCTTCCTTTGACCAAGCAGTAGAGCTATTGCGGGGATTGGGTCGGGGCACTCTCATGGCCAAATCTGATATTGAATCCGCCTTTCATTTGTTGCTGGTGCATCCTTTGGACCACCACTTACTTGGTTTCGCTTTTGAAGGAAAGTTTTACATGGACAAATGTATGCCTATGGGTTGCTCGATCTCTTGTGCGTACTTTGAGACTTTCAGTTCCTTTCTGGAGTGGGTCACGAGACAGGCAATGTGCCACAAACAGGTCATGCATTATTTGGACGACTTCCTTTTCCTGGGAGCGGCGGGGACTTCGGAGTGTGCCTGGGCATTGCAGGAATTTTGCGTGCTCATGCAGGCTTTTGGGGTTCCGTTAGCGCCCGGGAACACGGTTGACCCGACCACCTGTTTGGAGTTCTTGGGTATCGAGATTGATTCACTGGAGGGGGGCTTTAGGTTACCCACAGACAAAGTATCAAAATTTAGGGCGGCACTGTGCCAGTGCCTTCAGAAGGAGAAGGTTACATTGCAGCAGCTGCAGGAGATGGTGGGCCAATTGAACTTTGCATTGCGAGTCATCCCAATGGCACGCCCCTTTTCTCTGTCGATTGCCCAAGCCATGAAGGGTTTGAGAGAGAAACGTCACCGTACGAGACTGTCAGCGGAAGTTCGACAGGATATGCGGATATGGGTAGCATTCCTGGAGGATTTCAATGGCAGGGTAGTGTGGCCGCCCCCCCCCCCACGTCATCAGCAGAGTTGGGTTTATGGACGGACGCTGCTGGTAGCGTGGGCTTCGGCGCCATCCTGGGCACTAAGTGGGTCGCCCAGAAGTGGCTTGAGGAATGGGGATCGTGTGGACTAACCACCAACATCGGATTCCTGGAATTGTTGCCGATATGGGTAGCATTGATGGTCTGGCCGGCACACCTTAGCAATCAGTCAGTGGTTTTCTGGTCGGACAACATGAGCGTGGTGGAATGCATTAACCAGCAAGCGGCGCGGTGTGTTTACTCGTATGCTGGCACAGCCTCCTTAGCTTGCTGCCTGCAACTCTGCTCCTGAAACTGAATGCACTATTTGAATGACAACATTCTATATGTGGTAAGGACTACATACTACATTCTACATTACATCACTACATTCTGTACTACATCTCTACACCATGTAACCCCCATAACACCTGCCAATTGATGATATAAAGTGGTACAACAAATGTGCACAACTTTACATGTGATTCACAATTAGTTTGATCACAGCAGCCCGTTTGGGCCTGTGCATGCATCTGTGATACTGCACAGACATGAGGGTCAAAGCATGCCATTTTTTGCGGAGGAACACACTCTCTTGCATGAGGGAACAACTCTTCCTACACTACTGGTATTGCAGAAGATGCCACACAACACCTACAGTCTCCTTTGAAGTATAAAAGACCACCGAGGGTGCAGAAAGTGCACATAAAACCATCGTGCATATGGAGCTTTGATATAGTATTGACCATGGACAGCTGCAACAGTTGAAGCTCTTGAGACATACAAAAAGTAATGGATATGTAAGTGTACATGTTGTGAGATACCACATGCAAAATGCTTGCTAGGGCTAAATATTCAAAAAAGCCCATTATTAGGACAGGTGCCACTACCAGATTGGGGCCTGGCAGTGGGGGTGCCAGCAGATAAATCAGGAGTACATGACTCTATAATACCAATAGAACATACAGTACAGACAGTACACATGTATGCTTTCCTCACATACAAAATAGGCACCACTGAGTTAGTAGCATTGGAAGTCTCCTGAACTCATGCACATAACATGTATAAACAGAAATCTACAGTGCAGGCCCCTCTCACATGTGGAAAAGATGCCACTCAGGCAGCAATGGTGCAGGTTCCCTAATACATAGAATTATGCACCAAACATAGACACTGTGAGCAGCAGTGAATGATTCACTCACGCAGAAAGAAAACATGTAAAGAAGCAGCAGCAGTGCAGGATTTTCTCATACACATATACAATTGCTCAAATGTCGAATGGGGTAGCACAAGCAGTAGCAGTGAAATTCCAACACTGTTAGTAAAGACACAGAAAACTGCAACAGAATTTGTTATTTCAACACACAGATAGGTACAGCGCAGTCAACACGAATAAACATCACCTTCAAACTTCTTTAATAGCAGAACTGTACCCTACAGTTTTATTGGAGTCATTCTATCTCTTTTGGTGAAGCTGTAGGTTAAAGCAGTTAAGGGGTGGTTGCCCAAAATGGCCCACTCACTGCACCTCCTTTATTCTTTGTATGGATGACCTCCCTCATCAGGTCTTTTCTGTGGAACAATATTACCCCCAGAGTGAGTCTCCATTTGATGTGGACTAGTCTTGAGAGACATTTTGCCATACTACAGAGCATCACACCTGATTATTATTAAGGATTGACATTTTGACACTGAGGTGGACCCAGTTAACAACAAAGATAGGCAATGGAGGGAAAAAAACACAATACTTTCGGGCAACTTTCGAAAGATGATCAGCCACCAGAACTATGATGAGGGTAGGAAGAGAGAGACTTTGCATTATGTGTTCGTTAAAAAAGTTGACTCATCAATCTCCTCTTTAGATGTGGACATTCCTACCTCCGGTCAAAGGGATGTACGTGATTGGATACCACATTGATAAATGTACTCAAAAACAATTATGTGAAAGGTTGTACTATCCTAAGGAAGAGTTCAGCCTATTTTGCTAACAGCAACTCTGTCATGCACCATTACCATACTTCATCAAGTAGTCACAAGACGATCTGTAGTATGATCCAGCAGAGGCAAATCTCGCCATGTCCTAAATGCTGGAAAAAGGATATCACACATATACAAAACATTAGTGATACATACACCCACCACCATTCCCACCCTATATGTGGCTTGGGAAACAGACCTGAGACCCTTACATGACTTAGCTCAGTAATCATCCCTAATGGTACCTAAAGAATGCCATTAAGAATACTTATAAATTTTAAGTTCTTTCACCATATATGTTAGGGGAGGATTTGATGGATTGGTAAGGATGTCTTCCCAGCATCCCTGAGGTGTGTGGAGGAAGATGGCAAAATCCAGCACACTGTGCGGTGGTTCAGGGTTCTTGCAAGATTTTTGTGGCACTGGCAAGGATCATGTCCATGGTCTTGGGATGGCCTATTATTCTCACACCTCAGCAGGCATTCCTCAATATTTTAGATGACTATAATTTATAAAAATATACTAGGGCATTTGTAGAATTGGACCTGATTATAACTAGAAGGTATAATGCCCAGAAGGGGAGATTAGTGAAGGCCCCAAAGGTTTCAACGTGGAAAGAGAGGCTGAGTAGGTGCAAGACCCTGCAGAAGCTGATATAGGAGATGTGGACATGTTCACAAAAATAAAAAAAATATATGAAGGTACATATTACTTACTGGGGCATTCCACGTTAATAGTGTCCCTGACATGCACCTTCACCAAAAGAATAATGGGTAATTGATCTAATCACCCTGGGTATTGTGACTTGTCATTAAAACATGTGGAATATTCAGCTCTCAAAGGCCATCTCACTATACTTGTGCTAAAGTGTTATAATTTAACAATCCAATAAAATTGTTTATAAAAACAAAAAGAGGTGAAAGCCACCTCTCAGACCAGACATAGTGGGTGAAGCTTGTCAATATGTCTGGTAAAGCGTGTTTTCTTGTGTCTAGTGAGTAATGCCCAAAAACTTAAGAAGACTACCTTGTGTCTGGTCTGCTATGTCTCTGTATTTGGTGAGAAATCTTTCTGGGTCTGGTGAGGGTTGTCTTGTCACTCGTAAGAGCTGCCTCATATTCTATTAAGGGGTTTCCTTGAATCTGGTAAGGGTGTCCTGTGATTTGCAAGGAGTATCATTTCTCTGCTGAGAATTGATCTATGCCTGGTAAGGACTTACCCTGTGTCTTGTGAGAATTGGTGTGTCTGCTGAGAGGTGCCGTGTACCTGCACCTGCTGACGTATGTCACTGTGTCTGGAGAGGCAAGTTTGAGTGCCTGTAGGATGAGCCATCTGGGTTTCCTAAAAGCAGACTAATTCCATAAACTCTTCCCATTCCCAGCTGTGGCAATATACGCACATTGGTACTTGGGGGAAAAAGAAGGCCAAAATATATGTCTTAGGAGACAATCCTTAATTTTAATTTACAAGTTATTACTTTTTGGTCAGCCTGAAGACTGTCTGCTATGAATTACAACACATGGTGTGCGCATTTTAGCTCCTTTCTTTCTCTCTGCCCATTCTGTGTCTAGACATGTAGAAGTGGTTGTTATGTTTATACTTCCCTTGGAGTGCCCATACACCTGTTTCTCATTTGGCTGGGTTTGTGCCTTAGCAAACATCCCATGCTTCCCAATACCCCCACTCCTCTCTATGTACAGTTCTCACGTACCAGCTATGCTTGGTTTAGACAGAAGAGATAGAAGACACATAGGGTATGCAGGCGGTCCTAGGAGGATAGAAGCTCTGGAAGTTGGAGCCCCTCAGCAGTGGCACCAGGGACCAGAGTGGTCAATGGCAGCAGGGTACACAGGTTGTCTGTGAGGTAGGCTAAGGATGGCAGAAGTTGATGGTAGTACTGGCCCAGAACAAAGCTTAAGGAGCAACTGTGTGTACTCAAAGTGGGTAGACTGCAGCCCTTAACAATTCCATGAAAATAAAAAGATAACACCTTATATGCATGGCACAGTATACACATGATGGTTTGGTGATGGAACCACGCATTGATTTACCACGCATGCCTGTTCCACGAAGTCTCAACAATGCAAGTCTTAACCACTAATAAGCTTTTACCATGCATGCCTTTGCAACAAATTATGCATTGTTAAGTCATGTATGGTAAACACATATCTGTGGTTAAGACTTGGCAGGTAAGTCTTAACCCCCTGCCCCCACCCTGAGTCCTAAAACTACCCCCTCCCTCCTAAAGGCCAACCACGCACAGGATTAGAAATGTCCCTGCCCCAGTCCTAAAAACTAAGCCACCCTCCCCTAAGCCCTAAAACCTACCCCGTCCTCCGCTGAGCCCTAAAGACTACCCTGCCCTTCTTATATCCCTAAAACTACCCGACCCCCCTGGGCCTTGAAAACTACTCTGCCCCCTAAGCTCTAAAAAGTATTACGATCCCCCACCCCTCCCTGAGCCCTAAAACGGTCTCCAAGCCCCTGCCCTGAGTCCTAAAACGACCCACTCCCCAGCCTTAAAAACTACCCCGAACTCCCTGCCATGAAAACGACCCCAAAGCACCCCAGCCCTGAAAACTACCCCAAACACCCCCAGCCCTGAAAACTACCCAGAACCGCCCCAGGATTGAAAACTACACTGACCCCGCCCAGTCCTGAAAACCATCCCAAAACCTCCAGCTCTAAAAACTACCCCAAAGCCCCCAGCTTTGAAAACTACCATGAACCCCCAGCCCTGAAACTTCACTGAGTCCCCTAAAACATACAAACTACCCCCCCAAACCCGTCCCATCCCCACATACCACACTGCGTTGCATCCTCTCCCAATCCTTCCTGCTGCTTGGCTGCTTCCAGCTTCAGGCAGCTAGCAGCTAGACTGCGCACTGCCTTAACCATATATGGTTAAGGCATATGCATGGTTAAGGCAAGCATGGTAGAGATTGCCTAGTCAGAACACGCATGACGGAGGCTGTGGTGTTCTGACTGTGTCCCTCCACATGACATACATAGCATGCCCCATCTAGGCACGGCCAATGGACAAGGTGATAAGTCATACCACAGAACTTATCCAAGAAATTTGCGGGTATTGCACTCTTTACTATGATTGAGATAACTGATTAACTGCATAACAAGATTATATTCTTCACACACACATCAATACTTCTGCAAGACTGTTGTCTTGGAAAGGAAACACAAATTATTTAGACAGAGCCAATAGGGACAAACATCCATGGGATCATGTTGCAAGAGTGCCAGATCCTAACCATGATGTTCACTGGACAACGCTGTCTCAAATTGAGTACTTCTAAATGCACATTTACACTTAGTAGTTTTTTTATGAGGAAAAACATTTCCTCATAGAGAAACCTTTTGCTCTGCACCCCTACCAATTATGAGAGATTTTTGTCATAAATATTTTGGCAGCTACTGTTTACAAAAGCAGGATATAACCTCTGAGGACACCATAGTAAGCACAGTAGTTAGTGATTGAAATGGTCTTATAAGACCTGATAGTAGATATTGAGAAAGGAGAGAGGGGAAAGGGAGCAGGCTTTGAAGGTGAGAAGGAGAGAGAGAGAGAGAGAGAGAGAGAGAGAGAGAGTCAATCTTGACCGCTCTGGTGGAAAGATTCCGACATATCTAGCAGGCACAATTAAAAAATTACAATAAGGAACAAAGGTAAACTGTAGGAGACAAACCCCTAACTTGAGGTAAATATCAAGATACATGGCACAACAGAAAAAATGTATTATTAGTTTTTAATTCAGGAGTTTAAGAATGACTCTTTTTCAATGACTGGAAATTGTCCACCTAGTTTTCTAATTTTGATTTCCCTTATAAGGGATGCCTTGAGCAGTTTTACACTGCAGTGAAGAATCCACGTGGAAGTGGGTTCATTTAGAGAGATCAGACTTTCCTTTCCTACCGGTTATTCTTCTTTTCTAGCCCAGGGAGTATTGTAAGATGGTGTGAAGATGGGAAACTGGTCTGATAAGAGAGAATTTTCATTGGCAACTCAGTATTCAATGGTACTTGTTGGTACTTAATCACAGTATAATAAGCCTTGTGGTGCAGTTGTTCTCCAGAAAAAAAGTGGAGAAGGGGTTGCATTCTTTTTGTCCAGGAATCTTTTGTCATAGGTTGCAGTAAACGTGATAAATACATGCGCTGTTATTAGGTTATGCTTTGTTGTATTCTTTTTTGTTTTGCAATGTTTGTTTATACGTTTAGCAGGTCATGGCACAGCAATAGTGGTCACAGGAACAGTTTGTATTTTCTAAGCATACGTAAGAGCCATTGCAGAATGGGCACCAGCAGTGCTAACAGATACATAAGTTACTTGAAGCCCACTTAGTATGGTAATAACAATAGATGGGGACGGGTCGAGTAAGGAATAAGGATGGTAGAACAAAAGGTGGACAGTATACCAATGGCAATAGTGGGCAAACCCCATGGCAATATGGGGTATATTCACAAGAACGTGTGATAACTACCGCAAGAGTAGCGTAATGCAACCTTCAACATAGCAGCCTATCGTGGGAAAATAACCCCGTGGCAACGTGGAATTTACAACAAGGTGGTAGGATGCGATAGACACCAGATAAGGCGGTAAATATCCGCATGAAAATCAACGCCACGCTGCAAAAATGCCATACGCGAATGCAAGAAAAATGTGGTGAGGCCAACCGCGGTACAAAAAGTTGCGAAAACCAGCCACAGGCCTACATATACCACGCGTCTGGTGGGACAATGCATCATAAAAACCACAGAAAAAATACACCAGAAACACGCCAAAGCACTTAGCAACATGGATGCACCCTGACCCAGCGCAGAGGCCATCACGAACCCCACAACCCCCACAGGCAACCAGCAAGGAACAATGGGGTCGGTGGAGGCCAAGGAGAAGAGGAAGATGGGGTGTAGACTGCAGGAAAACAAGACCAGCGTCACGGAGGTGAAGGAACACTACCAGCAAATGACCTACTAGCAGACCACCTGGATTGCAGTCGGAGTGCCGAAGAGGTAAATCCAGGAGGCCAATAGGCGCCGGCATGACGTGACTACCTAAACCAGGCACCAACCCGCTGCCAACTGGAAGGCAGCAATGGTGACAGGAGGTGGCAATCCAGCGCCACCGGAGGAGCTGGAGGAAATACAGGCCAGAGTCATCAGTGTGGAGATGGTGCAAGGAGTAGGGAGTACGTACACAGCTCAAGAGGACCTGACACAACATCAACAGGGAGTGCAACGAACAGGGACTGGGGTGCCAGGGTGATGGTGATGTCCAGGACAGGTGTGGGGGACTTCGATGCTGCTGGCTGTGAGACTCCGCCGACTCTGGAGGGTGTTGGACGTTGGTTGTCCGCTGTTTTGGTGCCATAGGGATGTTAGGCGATGATGACCAGGATGCGTAGGATGGTTGTCCCTTTCAGCCTGTAGTGGACAGTGACATTGTCAGATGTTGGGCCTGTGAGGTATGTGCGTTTCCTGGGGGACCGCTGTCTTTGTCTGCGCTGCCTCTGTGGTGGTCCGGGGGGCTGCCGGGTGGGTGTTGTGGCCCTCGTGGGTGTCCGGGAGGCAGGGTGAGTGGCGTCATGGCATCTGTTGCCCTTCCAATGATGCCCTGGGCTGGGCTCCCTTTTGTGGTGCAGGCTGCCATTCGAATTTACACCAGGTCAGAGCAGGTGTTAATTTCCTGCTGCTAACATGCCTTATCACGTGTTTTGTGTTCTTATCGCAGATCTGGCTGTTCGTTGTGAATGTTGAGGTGTTACGTTTTCATAGCTTTTTGCACAGGAATACCTACTCTGCATCTCATTAGTGATAGTTGCAGAGGTCGTCTGTGGTGATGTTTTTGGCTGCTGCTATCATGGGTAAACTGATTCTGTGGGCTATTAGCACCACCTTGTGAATGGGGTGGTACATTTATCACAACTTTGGCTGCAAGAAAGTGCCGTTAATTTGGTGATAGCTCCCTGTGAATATGCCTCTTAGTTTTATATAAAGGCTTCAATGCAACTTCAACAGGGATATGAATATTACAGTGAATTATGGATAACACAACAGGAAACCACTGCAACTGAGGATTACTTTGAAAGACTGTTAACAAAGTAAGAGTGCAGTTCTCCTTCAAAAGGGAGACAAAATAAAAAAAGCAAACGAAAGAAGAGAACTCAATTCTGCGTAGGCAAGATGGCGTCCGCTTCGGACGCAATGAGCTGACCACTCCTGTCAGACCCTGTGAGGACGATTTTTGATGGAGTAGGAGAGACGCAGAGTTCACATTAATTTTGGCGCAGCTGCTTCTTTACTAATTGTTGATGACCAGCCTGACTCCGCTTGAGAGATTTTTAGTCACCTTTGCTCTGTAAATAATTTGAATCGCTTACCAGGCTTCTCCGGCTGTTTCGGCTGATTCCTGTGGTGTGTGTGGAGTTTCTACCGCTTTCCCGATCACCAATGCTGGGTTGCTGTTGTTTTTTACCTCAGGGCAGTATCAGCTTCAGTGCCGACTAGCTCGGTGGGCGTTGCTGCAGGGAGGCATTCGGCTCACCTGGGTTCTGCTGCCTAATCCTGCTGGGAGCCTGGATTTGCTGGAAGAGATGCCGCGGTAAGAACCGCGGCCAGGAGGAGGGAAACACAGAGGGCGCTGAAAACCTAACAACAGAAACGCAGGTGAGAAAGAACGCTCAGGGCGGCAGTGGGGCTCTGTCTAATATGGAGGACTCAAAACCCGCGGGAGCTAGAGCCAAAGGGAACCCGAGTGGGGGAAAAAAATCCCTGAGCTCTTTTCTGCTTCCAAGGACAGAGACAAACGGAAAGGCAAATTTGCTGAGTTGCTAGCAGAGACTGTATACTAGGCTGAATCCAAGGATGGAGGGCTTCAGAGTAAGTCTGGAATGGCTACTATGGCTAATATTGTGCCTAACCCCGCTGAAGTGGAGAAATCTAGCAATATGGTTAACGTACCTCTGAGTTTGGAATCATCTTCCCCCAATGGTGATGCGGGGGGAGAATAGGACCCCCTTCTGATGATGGCAGAGTTCCAGGTGGAACTGCTGAAAACGCTATTCATAGTGGTGATTTTAATCGTAATGGGGCTGTTGGAGGGAGCCAAGGCCAAGGTGCACTGGGTCCCGAAGCTGACTCGGGGGATTTTTTCTCCATTTCTGAACAGTCCATGTCATCTTGCGAGGATTTGGCAGTACAATATTCTGCCCAGCTAAGTATGGTGGATGGTAGTGACCACAGTAGTTTGTGTATGGAAGAATAAGAAGAGCAAGAGGATGGTCACTCCCACACTGCAAGGAAGCTTGATTTGAATGTAAAAAAAGGAACTCTGTCATAGTCTTCGGCTTAGGGGGACCATGGGCCGGTAGACAGGAAAGAAATCTCCTTATCATTGATCTATCGATCTATAATGTTACATCGGGATGAGACACGGGAGGAGAGTCAGAGAGTGCAAAATTCTTGCCGCAAATTGCAAAACTCGGTTAGACGGCTGGTCAAATCTCATGCTGACTTTTTATCTAGGTTTATTGAAGCAGAAGCTCGTATATCCACTTTAGAGGATAAACTTGCGCAACATAAGACTGCTACTGAACTGTATATGGTGACCAAGGAGGATACTATGTGGAAATTAGCTGACATTGAGAATCGGGCTTGAAGAAACAATTTGAGGGTTTTTCAGATACCGGAGGTGAAGGAGGATCAGACCAGCGAGGATTTATTATAGATTTGTTTAAAAAAGCCTTTCATGATGTGACTAAGTGGGATTGGGACAGAGAGGTTGAGCGTGCTCACAGGTTCCGATTTAATATTTGTTTAAGACCCGGTCAGCAAGATTTAAAACCTAGAGATTTTTTGGTTTCCTTTAATAGTTTTTTGGCTCGAGAGGAAGTATGTTCGCTTGCACAACCTGATGAGAAAAGAAGCGGGATGATGTTGAATTTTTTGTGCGTCCAGATCTATGCCAATGCTCTGTTGAGCTCCAGTGGCAATTTCGGCAATTGATCCCAGAATTTCGGTCTAAAGGGGCACAAGTTTTCTTAATGTTTCCCGCTAAGCTAAAAGTAATTCTTCATGAGCACACTCGCTTTTTCACTAGTATAGATCCTGCTAAAGAATATTTAAGTTCTATCTAGCTAGTCTTATGTTTGCATCACGTATTTCATAAGTTTTTCTCTTTCTCCTTCTAATCTTATGTATAATGAATTCTTTCTTTTTTGGTTGAGACCCAGAGGTAAAGGCAGGGGGCTTACGTCGAGCTCGCATCTACAGGACTATGTGTCTTAAAGCCTTGTTAAGGGGGGGAGGGGTGAGGGCAGGGGCATGTAAGTGGTCATCAAGGGGGGCTGTGGGGTGTCACTGAAGTGGGGAAAAAGGGATAAAAATTCCACAGCAGCAAGTAAGCAATTAAACTTGAGGAAAAATAAAACTTTGATTTGGCTTCAAAGTTTTGGTATTCGTAGTATTTGTTTCAAGATTTTCTCCTGTGGGTTAGGTACATGGCTAGAGAAAAGAGCGGTTATAAAGTTTTTTTCTTTATTACAATGCTACATAAGAGGATAAAAATATGCTCATTAAATGTGTCTGGCCTCAACAATTGGGCAAAGTGGAAAAGGGTCGCCTCTGAATTACGATACATCCAGCCCGATTTAGTCTGCATTCAAGAGACACATATACCGTGGTCTAACTGAAATAGTCTGAAGGAACTGGGGTTTTCATTAGTTTCGGCTTCTCAACAAACTGGTATGAATTGGGGGTTGCTATATTAGCTAAATCAAATTCATTTACCATCAGGCGTACTTTATCTGATAAACAGGGTCGATGGGTCATAACTGAATGTGGGTTAGGGGGTGTACGATTATGATTTTCACTATTTATGGCTCTAATTTCAATGAGACGGAAATGCTTGTGGAGTTAAATATGGAATAGGCTATGTGCGGGCAACCTTTGGTTATCTGTGGTGATATCAATATCAATCTGCCTAATCAAGTGTTACAGTAAGGCCCCCATAAATATATAGGGCGGAAACCACAGGTATTTAAAACACTTTATGATCTAGTTAACAACTATGGTTTAGTTGATGTGTGGAGTATATTAAAAAAAGTCTGAGCCGGGGTTCACATTTTATTTATATCCCCACAAAAAGCTAGTAAGATTGACTTACTTTTTTGCGTTCTCCTCCTTGTTAGTAGGTGCCTCTGTACAATTGTATCTGAGAATTACCTCTGATCCTACCTCTATTGTTTTAGAATTATGTACACTTGGCCGGAAAACTCGACCTAACTCTTTTACTTTTGACCGGAAGCATTGTTTAAACTGCGAATTTCAAGATCACATGAGGTACTGGATGAAGGATTTTATTACAAATAATAGACAGTCGGCTCATATTACTACTATATGGGATACATTTAAGGCTTCCTTTAGGGGTGAAGCCTTTAGTTTTGGATTATATCAACGAAAGAAACTCAAATCTGAATTAGTTCTTTATTATGATGCTTTGAGAAAAGCGGAGGGTGCCTTAACTATAGGTATGAATAATATCCCTTAATTAGAAGATAGTGTAGCCAAACATCAGACTAATATTTTGGGTTTCTGGAATTTGGAGAATGCCAGAAAGAATGTATTATTTAAACAGCAAAATCATGAATATGGGGAGGCTATTGGCAGACGGCTGGCATTACCCCTGCGGATGAAAGAGTCTGCACAATCTATTCATACGTTGAAGGATCAGAGTGGCAATAGTTGCCAAGATCCACAGCAGATACTTTGTATTTTTCATCAATTTTACACTGATTTATATACACAACAGAGAGCAATAGAGGGGAGCGAAAGCACTTTGTGTCAAGAGGGACTTTTGCATCTTGATTCTGTGGAAATGGAGCAACTTGATATCCCTATTACCATGACAGAATTAGAAAGTGAGGTCAAGAGCTTAGCACTAGGAAAAGCGGCAGGGCCTGATAAAATCCCTGCAGAGGTACATAAGCTTTTTTTCCATCAAATAAAAGATGAGATGTTGAATGTTTTTTGGGCTGCACAGGGATGCCATCCGCCTAAATCTTGGGCAGAAGCCACTATTGTGGTTTTCTGTAAAAAGGGCAAAGAACCGGATCTGGTGGGTTCATATCGCCCGATATCGCTTTTAAATTGCGATAGCAAGATATTCTCCAAGATCTTGGCAAATCGGCTATCTAAAGTTATTAGCTCACTAGTATCTCCAAATCAACATGGCTTCATATCATCAGGAGAAACCGTTTCTCATGTGAATAAAGTGATAATATTATTTGATATTGCATGTGTTGAAAAGTGGGATTTGGGTTTGATTTTATTAGACGCGGAGGAAGCGTTTGATCGTGTGGAATGGGAGTATTTATGGCAATCGATGTATCGAATGGGTTTTGGCAGTCGATTTATGACTGCATTACAGACACTTTATAAGACACCGACCACTAAAATCTCGGCCATGGCATGTTATCTGATACTGTTTGTATTACTCGTGTCACCAGGCAAGGCTGTCCTTGTTCTCCTCTTTTGTTTGTCCTTTACATTTATCCCTTTGCTGAACAATTAGTTACCAATCCCCGCATGAAACCCTTTTTTGTACATGATTATCAATTTTTTTGCATATGCAGACGATATTGCTGTAACCTCTTCGGACCCCTCTTTAGCAGTGATGGAGATTGAGCGATTAGCGACAGTCTTTTGCCAAATATCTTGCTACAAATTGAATGTGACCAAAACACAAATTCTTTGCTCAGATAGCATTGTTTGGTCAGATGCCAGAGTAGTAAAAGAGGTGATCTATCTGGGCATAAAAATAAGGGCATCTATGCACGAGGTGATTGAAGCGAATTTAAATTCCCTAGTGGTTAATATCCGGAAATCACTAGACAAATGGGGGCGTTTGCATTTTATGTTAATTGGAAGTAGTAACATTATTAAAATGAATATTCTTACTAAAGTTTTACATTTATTTTGCGCAATCCCTTTGGAAGTGACCGGTCCCCAATTACAAAACCTCCAAAGTTTATATGGGCCCCTGGTAAACCTAGACGTGCAATGCAGTTTATGACGCTGCCAGCAGTCAGAGGGGGATTAGCTATACCTGATTTTACTTTGTATTTTTACACTTGTTTTTTGTTAAGAATGTAGGTTTTATTAACGCGTGAGGGCGCTAGGAGTATAACTGAGGCTCCGACGATTTTGAAATACTTTTGGGCCCTATAGCCAGACAGTGCTTGTTCAGAGAATTTGATGAGAGCTACTACAAGTGCACACGTTTTAAAGTCTTGGATAGTGCTTATAAAGTATGGAAACAAATTAAAAAACTTGATTCACTGGAGAAAATGTTTTTTTAAACACCTCTGACTTCTGTAAATATTTTACCTTCCTTTTTTGGAGATAACATTGTATATAGTTTGAGAAACAAAGGGGTCATAAATTTAAAGGATTTATTTTCTTCTGTGGGGGTGCTTAAGTCTTTTGAAGAATTGGTTAAACACTTTGACTTGCCTAGACGCCAGTTCTTTAAATTCCTTCAGATTAGGGACTATTTAATACGGATCAAAGCAGCCTTAGGTCTCAGTTCTCTTATAGAGATGGTTAGACGTCAGGAAAACATTGGGGTGTTATATCAGTTGTTATTGTCATATAAATCACATGATCTTGATAAACACAAGGAGAAATGGTCAATAATTTTGGGGGAGCAAAATATATCCATTGTGAAGGTCATAGTTACTTCTAGGGAACTACTAATGTCGGCTAATTTGAAGGCACAGGTGTTTAAAACTATATTTGATTTGCACTATACCCCGCTCGAATGTTTAAATGGGAGGCTTAGTTTGACGGAAAATGTTTTCGATGTGGGGGAGAGAATGCAGATAGCCTGCATATTTTCTTTAGTTGTAGCAAACTGTGCAGATGTATATTTGATATAGAGAAATGTCTATCTGCATATGGGCCCGCTGAGAATTACTCCCACAATTATGTTACTTGGGCTGGATCCTGCTAACACTAATTGAATCTATTGTACAAGCATCAACATTTGATATTTATTGCTGTGACTGTTGCTCATTTATGCATCGCTTCAGAATGGCTGCAAAAACAGCTCCAGCTTTTGAGTTATGGCGGGTTAAAATGTATAATATATATAAGTTAGAATGGAGTTTATTTGCTGTAAAGGGGGTTAAAAAACGTCAGATGGGCTTAAGTTCCTGGGGGGCATTTCATGATTAATTTGATTCTCTATGAAGTTATGATTAGTTGTTGCATTGTTTTCCTTTGTTTCTTAGTTTTTTCTCTTGTATGTGTAACTTTGCTGTTGTGGAGATATAAAATAAAAAAATAAAAATAAAAGAGAACTCATATCTAGATAAAGGAGGATGTGTGGCTAAACAGGTGGAGGAACACTTTTCCTCCCCCATACGCACTCCCAGCAGCACCACAGGAGGTCGGCTGTTACACAGTGCAACTCGCCTTGTGTCCTATAGTAGAAAATTCAAAAACTGGGGTCATAACCAGGGAGCCTTGTAGACCATAGATCTTTTCAGGAAGTAACAGATTTTGGAAACATAACAATAGTGAAATGCAACAGACCTATAGCATTCCAGAGTCGTATCACACTAAGCGGTGGATTAAAATTGACAGAACGTATAAGGACAGTGAGAGACTAAGTATGTGTGGAATCCGCCAAGAAGGATGAAAGAAACAGGCCCCATACCTTGTCATAGTTGTCAATTTTGTCCTTAAGTTTGTACACAGTGCATTTATGCAGTGCTACCCTATGCAATTTTATGCTATTTTATAAACCACTTCTGACCTGTGGGAATTGTGGTCTGACACTAGTGGCAGACGATGCATAACATAGCAATTGCCAAAGACGTAGCCAGACAAGCACAAGCATGGTAATCTATGTTGGATGCAGTGGCAGATGGAAGTGACCATGTTAACATGGTTAGACACTGAAAACTGATTGTGGCTCACAATCCCAAGGTTCTTTGCTAAGTTTGACAGGGTGATTGGCGGTCCTTGTTCTGAGGGCCTCCAAGCTGGTACCAGAGCAAGGGGTCTTTTCTTAAGATGACCATTTTCATTTTATAAGATTTGAGCTTCTGGGAGTTGGTCCTCTTCCAGTTTGCAACTCCAGTATATTGGTGGGTTTAAGGTGTCATATCTGGGAGATGTCAGCGTAGGAGATCATGTTAAGTCCCTTGGAATAAACAATACAGCTGAGAGCCATGCAGAAATTGAAGAGCACAGTGCAGGGTGAGGAGCCTTTAGGGAAACTACAGATCAGGTTGGAGGAAGAGGACAAATTTGGGGCCAGCTGACAATCGGAGTGCATCTAGAGACGAAGTAGCTGATCCAACAGAGTACAGGTCTGCATATTTCAGAGATTCGTAGGTGTGGGATGAGGATGGGAAAAGGTATTTATGAATGATCTGAAAGTTCTTTATGTATGGATGTGTTCTCCAGAATGGAGTTCATTTAGGATGTTACAGGAATTTTAAATCTTTGATCCTAACAATAATGTCTCTACAAAAGGGTTGAACTGTTTCAAAATGTAGACATTTCTCTCTACCACTCTCTTTCTCTCTCTTCCTCTACTCTGCAATCCCTCTCTATTCCCTCTTTCCCAGTCTCTCTTTCTCCCTCTCTCTCACTCCCACAGGGCTTTAAGTGGAATTAAAAAGGTGGGGGTCTCTAAAAGGGGCATAACCAAAGAAGCATAACTATGATTTTTTCCAAGAGGTGTTGCATTTGTAATTAAGGTTGTGTCGTATAATATGTAAAATCCTGTACTTCACACAGCGTGCCACCTGACTCGTATTTGAATGCCTCTCTGTGAGTTTCTGTTTTTGCATCGATATATCAGTATCAGATACATGAGTAACAAGGGTTAATGTTCCTCCCTCCTGTTCTTCTTTACACCACCTTTCTTTGCAGCCTCTCCGATAGATGAAGTAGTAGTACAAAGCTTTATTTCGATATAAAGATATCTTAAAAGCACATAGACACTTGACACATTTTTTTCCTTACATGGTTCTTGAATTCTCCATCTACATATTTCAAACCCCATCTCTTTCCTCTTTCACATCTTCTTTTCACTGTCTTCTTCTACATGTTCTTCTTTTACTTCTTTGAGTCTCCTATACATCATCATCCACCACACACATTTACCTGTAGGTACTTCATTTTCTTTTACTTCCGGCCTGCCTATTTTTCAAAAGCTCTGTGCCTCCTTCACACACTGTTACAAATAATCACAAATATAAGTGGTACATGTCACCATTGCACCACGCTCTGGGCATTCTACAGTAGAGCCACGGACTGGATGAGCACCTATATTGATCACCCTTCTAATCCACTTATAGGCATGTAGGCAGGGAGTAACCTTCAAGATATTCACTCATGCATAGAACTGCCTCCACAACACCGGACCCCAATATCTCAATAAAATAATCTCCTTCCACGTACCCAAGAGAAACCTCCGATCCGCCAACCTCGCCAAAACCCAGTGCATCTGCAGAGCCAGAACGAGTGGAAGACCCTTCTCCTACATCGCGGCAAACGCGGTAAAGACCTGGAACAAGCTCCCTATCAACATTAGACACATCCCCACTCTGCACACCTTCAAGAGGAGCCTCAAGACCTGGCTCTTTGACTGATTCGGAGTAGCACCCCTCTCCCCCTCAGCGCCTTGTGATCCTCATGGGTGAGTAGCGCACTTCACAATTCCCTGATTGATTGATTGTTGTAACCTCATACTGCCTACAGGCTCAACTCATGAGTGTGGCCCCTTCTAAACAACCACTTACAGCCTGAACTCACACAGGCACCTACAGAGGACCCAATTCACAGTATGCACAATAAAATGTTAATATGCTACATGAAAAAACGACAGAAAAAAAGTATCCTGGAAAAAGCAATTACTTCTAAGGAAATAAATGAAGTAAAACGTGAAAAATAAACAGTAGCTATCTTCTTGACACTGATCACCTTAATGCTTTTTTACTGTCATTGTTGAGATAAGGTTGTTGAGAAATTAACCTGAGATTTCCCTGTAAGGGATAGAATGTAGGGCGCAATAGGGAATTGTTTCAAATTCAATTTTGAATTACTGTAGGGTCTGAGAGACAGAAGGACCAGCACCATGTAAAGTTCTGCTCTACCCCTCTCTCTTTTACTTTCTCTGTAAAATATTTATATTTTTCTGAAATCCGAGTTGGGATAGTAAGAGGAAAATTATCAGCAGGCTTTTTCTCGTGTATGACACATAATAGACTTTTAATTTTATTCAATCATTTAAAACGTAATACCAAGGAAACCTACAAATTCCTGTTCTTCAGCCATCTGTAATGGCAGCACTCCTGCCCACTCATCCACTAGTATGTGGGCTGCAGAGTGTTTTTGTGATCAGGCTGTATTAGAGTGCACTTTAGTATTATTCTGCCTCTATAGCTTCAGCTTGGGAGTCTTAGTATCTATTCTATCAGATGAGAATTAATGTGCCTTGTAGAAGCAAAATGCATTTTTAAAATACAAGATTAGTTTTATCAACAGCTTAGCCACCATGCATCACACAAAGCCACACAAGGCAATGCAACAGCTTAAATCAGATTTACCATACCACATAGAGCCACCTTGCGTGGTCTGTGTGGCAAAGTACATCTGGAATAATGCAAGGCTGTGCAAGTCGCTGCCTTGCATTACTCTGCACTGGGAGGGAATTCCATGGGTGGAGCATAGGGTTCCCAAGCATTTACCAATGGTTCCTGGCAGATTCCCATATTTACCGAGACTAGTAAACCTGGGAATGTGTCAAGATGATGTGCCTTCCCAGGTAAGGTGTAACAAGAAGAAATATGTTTATTTGTCCTTGTAATTTCCTCTTTCTACATGTGCTGCACTCTGCAGTACACATGGAAAGAGGCAACTGCCTCGGAGGATTGTTTTGGTTCAGGAAGGTGCACCAATCCTGTCTGTAACAAAGGCCTTCCTACACCATGGCATTAGGGTGCCTGCATTGGCACTTGGCAGCCACAAGTGTGCTAGTTTAAAAGAAAGCAGGGATGCATCATATGTTACTAATTATGGCCCATTCCTGTTCTCACCGTCTGACATGGTGCAGCAAGTTAACTTGCTACGTCGTGTAGCCCAAATAATGATAAAACAGGCCCAGAGTTTTTGGTACTGTGCTATGGGAGCACAGTTAAATTAATCCATCTATCTCTGTCCACTGACAGTTTACTTCATAGCCACATATTTTTATCATACCAAATAGATTTATTAACAAAGTTGAAGGTTTTTTTCATTTAAAAAAAAAATCACAGATTTTGAAAGTGCAATTACTCTGCACACACTCTTCTACTGCAGGTGTTCTTGAACTTATCCAGAAAAACCAATACATTGTGCCTGTAATTAATTCCTATCAAATTTGTGAAACACCTGTTGATTGTCTATCTCCCTACGTTAGTACTTTAGAAATTCTTGGTAATTTATGCGTTAAAATAAAAACATTGTAATTGTGTATAGGGACCTCATAACGCTCAAACAGGAGTAGAGATTGAACTCGAAAAGCTCTCAGCATGCTCCAGCACCAACGCATCCAATATACAGACAAAACATCGCGAAAATAATTCTTGGTATGGTGGTGATCATACCTGTGGTGCCTTTAAAGCTATATTGAAGCAGCTACAGCAGGCGGCACGATGTATCGGATGGACTTAGTTTGAACAGAGGGCCTGTACTTAAGACAGCAGGTTCTGAGTGGATGTGAAACCATGCTGACGTGAGGCAGAAGAACCTTGTACTTTGTAGGTGAAATAGTGGTGCAGAAGGTAGAAGAGAGGATGAGTGGAGTGGAGAAGGAGGGCCTAAAATGTACCAAAAAGGTACAGAAAGGAGTCCTCTTGAGGGGGAGAGTGGCTGATGCCCACTGAGGTTTCAGTTCCAGGCAAACAACACCCAACTGGGACCCTAGTTCTAATGCAGCTGCCACCTTGTAATGAAGCTGATGTCTTATAACGATCATAATAAATGTAGTGCAAAGTTGTAAACCCAAAAGAAAACACAACCTCCTGAACATAATATTTTTCTCCGATACCCTTGTAACAAATACTATAGAGCAATCACCACATTCTCTCAGTTGGGCATACATGCATTCCAAGGAACATTAGATGAAAATCTTAACAGAGCACGCATTGCCCATTCTACTAATTATGCATTCCAGCAGCATACGTACCTTTATACGGAGACATCTATAGAAGGAATTTGAATATATATGCAGTGAATGGCCCACATGAGAATTTGATAATTGTTTTGATACTGAACCCTATATCTTCACAACAGCATATGATCCTCCGTTGCACATGGTGCAGGCAAAATCAGTAAGACAGCTCCTATTCTCCAAAGCTGTTGCACATAAAAAGAAATACATATATCATCATGCCTACATGTATGGCACAACATCAGACTACAGGAGGTAGCCCATACACCCTATAGAGACCAGGGCAAACATCTATAACATACAACAATGTCTCTAAGGGTGTTAGTTAGTACTCAATTTAAAGCAGAACAAGTAGTTGCTGGAAGCAGAAGGAGAAGCCAGGGAGACAAAAATGCAATTTGACAATATATAGAATTGAGGTTCGGTAATCATACATATTTGTTATAAATAACTCATATATTCTGAAATGTAGAAGAACAGCACTGCGTTACAATAAATGGCATGTAACCTGTGGCATGCTGTGCACAAGTGCTCGTGAAATGGTGAGGACGCAAGTGATACGTGAGGAAGTATGTACAGCAACGTAAAGGGGCACAGCAAAAAGCAATTGGTGGTGAAGTTTACAGAATAGAGTGATAAGATCTACAGATGAAGTCAAGGTGGCTATCCTCGAGGAGCTAGCGCCAAGGTTTTCGCTGTTAGAGTCGCTGGCGTTTTGGCCTGTTGGAGTGTTCAGGCCTTCATCAGGACCAGGTTACTCTTATTTTTATGACAGTGCTGTGGGTAAGAATAAACACACCCAAAGGTGGACAGAGTTGATTGAGAGATATCAGGGGAGGTATAGAAAAAAGGGAACTGGGAGGTTTCAACCCCAATTTTTTATTTTATTTATTAAGGAGTTTTATATAACGCTAGCCTGACCCGAGGGTATTGGAGTGCTTCACAACAGTTTTTGAGCAAGATTCATACAACAAAGCAGTACTCAACATATAGGTACGGAAAGTCCAAGTGTGCTGAGCAGCATTGAGGTAGTGTGTGTGTCCTGAGATAACCTCATAGAGTGCACGTTTTCTTGGGGCTGATCCAATAAAGCAGTATTCTACATAGGTTCGGAAGGCCAAGTGTGCTGAGCAGCATTGAGTTAGTCCTTGAGTCCTGAGATAACCTCATAGAGAGCAGGTTGTCTTTGGGTAGAACCACTAGGGGGGAGGAGAAGATAGGAGTAAAATAGCAGGGAGGAGGGAAGTGTTAGAGCTACCATGACTGGGAGAGACGAGGAGCAGGTAATTGCGTATAGATGGCGGGTATCCATTCGGGAGGGAGCGGTTGAGGAAAAGGATTTTAGATGTTTTTTTAAATTTTGTGAAGGTCGAGATAGTCCTGATGTCAACTGGGATGGCGTTCCAGATTTTCGGTGTGGTTCCACCGAAGGACCGTGCAGGAGTTATTTGTTTGCGTATTTTCGTAGGGATGAGAAGTAGGGTGCTACAGCTCCTGAGGTTCCTTGTCTGACCAGCCCTCGAGTATAGCAGCTAAATACTCAGGTTTTCCTGTGTGCAGGGCTTTGTGTGTGAGGCAGGCAGTTCTGAAATTGGCACGCAGTTCGATTGGGAGACATTTTAGTTTTCTGAGTACCGGTGAGATGTGGTCATATTTCCTGATTTTAGTGACCATTCTAGCTGCTGCGTTGAGAGTAGGTTTGTGGGGAGCAAGGCGAGATATTGTTGTATGAGTGAGGGTGGCATTCCCATAGTCAAGTTTGGATAGCACCAGTGATTGGGTGGCTTGTTTGAGGTCATTGATTGGGATGAATGGTTTTATTTTGTTAATTAGATTCAGGTTGAGGAAGGCACTCTTTGCGGAGTTCTTGATGTGTTTGACCATGTCAAGTCTTGAGTCTTACTTGCTCCCTTATCTTTCTCATTGAGCCTAGACATGCGGTAATCTACCTACACTTTCTCACTTGTTTGCTGAGCTCTAACCTGTCCTCCTCTTCCCCTTGGGGTCATCCAACCCCTCAAAACCTCCCCGTGGCCTTTTTTCTATACCTCCCCTCCTATCTCTCACTCAACTCGGTCCACCTTTGAGTGTGTTCATTCTTACCCACAGCACTGTTATACAAATAAGAGTAACCTGTTCCTGATAAAGGCCTGAACACTCTAAGAGGCCGAAACGCCATCAACTCTAACAGCGAAAACCTCAGCGCTAGCTCCTCAAGGATACCCACCTTGACTTCAACTGTAGATATCATCATTCATTGTTTGGGTATCTCTACTATGTAAATTTCACCACCAATTGTCTTTTTGTTGCTCCCCTTCACATCGCTGTACATGCTTCCTCACGAGTCATTTGGGTGGTCATCATTTCATAAGCACTTGTGCACAGTATCCCACAGGTTACATGCCATTTAATTTAATGCATTGCTGTTCTTCTTATTTATAACAAATGCATATGATTACCAAAACTCAATTTTATGTTGTACAAGTGAATTTGTGTCTCACTGGTTTCTCCTTCTGCTCCCAGCAACTAATTGTGCTGTTTTACATTGACTACTAACTAATACCCTTAGAGATATTGTTGTATTTTATACAAGTCTGGAACATCACCTATTACATACTCAGCACTTCATACACATGTAAAGGAGCAGGCAGACACCAAGATCTGTCATATGGCTTACACTTTCCTAACTAAAACTCTGTGTTTGTTGGACAACATAAACATCAGAATTGTACAAGACTGATTCTGAGCTCACAATCAGGATATGTTGGCCTTAGTCAAGCTAGCCCACAGTGCACCATCTCTACTCTTAGCCTGACAAGGTAACAAATGGATTGTGCAACCTCAGAACATGACAACACTGACTCCCGAAGGAAATCGTGATAACAGATCTAGAACCCTTTTGTTTGGTTACTAATGTAACCCCAAAGAGATACACAAGAAATACACAACATGCAATTTCAATATTTCTTGAAGCATTGTGATTCTTGATTAAAATAAGTGTGCTGCAATAATCAATAGAAAGAAACAGGATAATGTGATTAGCATTACGAGAACGGTGAAAAAGTTAAACAGTTCAATTATTTTGTTATTTTCAGAGAATATATGCTTGCATACAAGTTCTGTAAATATTGCACTCCTACCTAGTGCTCCCTAATCAAGGGTGCCTAGGGTGGGCTGAACCTGCCAAATGCCTGTAGGATGTTCTAACTCCCCATTACCTGTGGCTACGTGTCATTGGGGTAACAAGCTGGACAGCCTCCCTCACAAGAGGAAAACAGGAATCAGCAAGGCTGAAATCCGGGCATGGGAGTGACCTCCCAGTGCCAGTGAAATGCTTCTCTGTCTAAACAAGGGAGTGAAGTTGTTTATATAAGAAACATTATCCATGTTGCCATGTCAAAGTCCCAGTGAGGCAGCTAATGTTTATTCTTTTGTGATAGCTCTGACATGAAATGGACAATAACAAATAACAGCATTTTATGTTGTGAACTTAGCCCTTGTACAGAATATTCAAGGTATTTGATAATGTGCCGACAAAATGGAAATGTAAGCAATGCTTAGTTCTGAAAATATTATCCTGCACAGGCACACAAATTAATCTTTCAAAAGTCATTGTTATTGAGAAAAGACAACTTAAAAATGTGAGCATGCAAAATGGTGGTGTTTCTGACCAGCTAATGTGACCTCATGACAGTTCTCTATACATTTCATAGAGACAGTGGTATTGAATACACTTTACAGCTTAAATCTCTGTAAAGATATCTTGATGTGGACAACATATCGAGTTCAAAATATCAGACCACGTAAATATTGGGAACACATATCGTGATGCAGAACATTGTTGTCAAGAAAATTGGTTATGTTTGGTAAGTTATATTGCTTTTAAGTTTAGCATTGTTTTAATATTATTTTTAGTAATATAGTTGCAAAAAAAAATTTCAATAATTTTAATGTGTTTAAAATTAATATATTCATTTTAGGTATTAGCATTGTTGGTAAAATTGCTATTAATTTAAAAAATGTAGTTTGTAATTCAAAGTGATTTCTTTTACACTAATAGTGATTTATTGTGACCTAATTTTTGGGTTGTTGGGATTGTAGAGGGACAGGGAGGGAAGTTATTTAAATCAGAAATATGTTTGATTTATTATTAATTTGTTTTATCATTGTTAATTAATTTTTTATTGAATATTAATGATGCAGTTTTTTAAAATGCTATATTATATTTTGAATTTAAAATAAAATTTACATTTTGTAAGTTTTATTATTAGTAATAGTAGGTTGCATTTTCAGAGGTAGGTTGTTGGGTTTGTAGGTGCATGAGGTGGTAAGTTAATTAGGTTATAAAAAAGTTTATTCGTTTTTAACTGTTAGTTAATTATTTAATTGGCTGCTGATCATGCAAATAGTGTATTGCCATTGTATTTAAGTCATACATTAGTAGTCAGAGTTTGGGTTTGTAATGGTATATGTTCGGAGGTTAATTTAGCTAAGAAAAATTATAAATTATTCTTAATTAGTTTTTAGCAGTTTATACATTATTTAATTGATTGTTAAAAATATAAATAGTTTAAGTTGCATTTTAGTTGTGGGTTGCTGGAGTTTTAGGGGAGTAGGGTGGAAAGATGAATTAAACTAAATGCTTTTTCAGTTGTTGTTTGAAAATAATATTTTTGATTATTATTTATCTTTATTTCTTTTGGTAATGCTTTATTTATTTTAATATGTAATATAGTTTTATATGTTTATTAAACATGTATTTGTTAATTCTTTGTTAAGTGAGTAGGATGCTGCGAAAATATAAATGTGCCATATTTTTTATATTAGCTGAAATTCACATATAATTTATGAATTGGTAATTATTATATATAATGTTTTCGAATATATATTTTTAAATGTATGTTCTTTAATGGTAAGTGCTTGTGAAATTGTGTTTATGAGGTGATATTTGATACCTAAATATAATTGGATTTGTATGTCTTAATTATGAATAAAAAAATAATGATTTTATAGTTGTGTTTTTTTTGGTGAAGTTGATATTATGTTATGTAATTTTCTTCTTTCATCCTTTTTTTAAATTAATATATGTTTATTTACTTATGCTCCGATTTCATATTGTTTTACTAGAAAACTGCCAAATTATGAGTCTGGCGGTCCATGGACTGCCAGACCCATGCTGGCATGGCTGTCCAGCCACCGTTGCACCAGGCGGTCCGACCGCCCCATTACCCCATTACGAGTTGGGCCATTGGACAGCCGTTCCCTTGAGGTGGTGCGGCGGTCAGAGGCCAAGCATATTACGATTTTCCTCTCTGCTGGCAGTTTCATGGAGGCCTCCACTCCTTGTCAACACTGGCGGAGAAGAAACAAAGTGCCTCCTATGCTTATACATGCACACAGGGGGGCATAACATGTCCCCCCACCCCTTTGTGCATGCACAAGAGTTCCTGTATGGCATGGACTTTTCAGTCCATGCCATGCAGGTACCTTGTGAGGCACCCCCATTGAGGTGCCTTTTTCACATATATACATATATATATATGTGTGTATATACACATATACATTCACACAAATCAACGTTGCTCCAGTGTAGTTCCAAAACTTGGGGGGTGGAGCAAGAACCTGGCTGAGTACACTGGCAAAATAGACTTCAATTCCACAGCAAATATTATGCTCACTCAGTGCTTCAGCTTGTGGCAGGATGGTTTTAATTTGCAAACAAAATTGACATGTCATTAATTTAGTAAAAACATTTAAAACACCTAGGGCCCGAATACATGTTTTGGAGGTGCAGGGGTGGCCGGTACTCCTCTGCCACACCTGCACCACCATGACTTGCCACCACCTGCCCTCCAGATTTCAAGATATTTGTAGTCTGGTGGATAGGCGGTGTGGGGTTCCCAGGGTGGTGCCTCTTTCAAAGGCCACAGTTCCTTGAAAAAGGCACCCTAATGGGAACGCCCCACACCATATCTGCACATCATGGACTGAAAAGTGCATGCTGTGCAGGAACTATTGTCCAGGAACATAGAGGGGGCACATGTTATGCCCCCTGTGCGCATTGATGTGCCAGTGGTTTAGCTGAATAGATGAGTGAGTGGGTATGCAAGTGGCTGTGTGGGTCTGAGAATGGGTATACAAGTGGTTGTATGGGTGTGTATATGACTATGTGAATGCCTGCCTCAGTCTGTGAGTGGTTCCCTGGGTCTGGGAGTGGATGTGTGAGTGACTGTATGTGTGGGTGTATGGAATGTGTGAGTAGGTGTGTGAGTGACTGTGTGGGGATGTGCAGTAGAGTATGAGTGTGTTTATGAGTGGATGTGATTATTTTTTAACAGAGCAGTGTATTCACAGATCTGTTATGGATTCAGACAGGGGCAGTCCGGAGTGCTACAGTGAATACGTAGATCCTATGCACCCACAAAAAAGTTTTTTTAGGGACAATATCTTGCCCATGAGAGGTCCCTCACAGACCCCTCTATCAGTCACATGGTGTCATTGTACATTTACCATGACCCCGCCTATGAATTTTTACTCCTGCTTTACCCCTGGGACCGAGTCCAGATATACAAAATGGAAGCTGCAACTTTCTTTTTGGGTTGCGGCCAGTCAATCATGTCATTGCTGCTGGCATGTAGATCCGCTGTGGATCTGTATCTCTAGATATACATACATCTTTCTTCTTGTGTAAAATCTTTATGGGAATTTGCATGGGGGAAAAGTGTTTTGGGACCCCCATTTTTATCTCGACTCGCTTATTGGATCACCCTGAAACTTTGTAGACAGCAGCTGATGTGAGTGAGAAACTAGCTTTGAGAACTACGCGAAGATTCATCAAATGGCGGCAAAGTTATTAGCAAAACAAAAAAAAAATTCTATGGAAACTAAGTCCTAACTTCAACTACCTTCTGATGTCCAAGAGCCCCCTGTCTAAGTACTTCAACTCTTGGTTAGACCTCAATTGATATCTGTTCCTACTCCTGTTTTTTGGCTGCTCTACCTCAGTCTTACTTGGTTTACCCTTACTGACTCCAGGGAGGGCTACCAATAGACCAGACTCCTCAAATGCCCCAGTTAAGTTTGTGGTGCCCCCACGGGCTAGTGGAACTAGTGGAAGTACTGCTACTGCTGATGACTCCAACTCTGACTTCAACTCCAACTCCATACAGCCTCCCCTTTTAAGAACCTCCTTACCGGCGTCTGAGGTGCAGAGGGAAGTAGACGGAGAAAATTGCCCCCAGCAGAGAGGACCTCGAAACTGCGTGAGCAGGAGTGCAACCCGAGCCCGGTACCACAGTCTCCTCGGTATTCACTGACCGACCAGGCAGCCACCACCACTATCGCTACTGCGGAGCAGTCCTGCCTGCCGCTCGCGTCGGCTTTCTCCACGTCAATTCCCATAAGCTGCAGGGTCCTAGCGCCCGAGAGCGCTATGGCGTCCAACTTCACTACCGGAGAATAAAAAAAAACAGACTAAGATTGTGCATCCCAGCAAAATGATGAAAGTAGCCAAAGTCTCTCACCGTGACTGCGAGGTAAGGACCGCCATCCTATACTCCTCTTATTTTACCACCATCGCATTCGCCTTCGCCTGCAGTGCCGCCGTACTATGGAGCTCCGCGACTAGCGTAAGCCTGCCGCCGCCATGTTCCCCGAGCTCCACCCTGTCTAAGTACTACACTTGACACCGGAAGAGCAGGGACATTAAATACATCACCAATCAGACTTTACATTAAAACATGGGAGAATTAAAAAGGAATGATTCTTGCTCCATATCGTTGTGAGACTTGACATCTTTAGTGTATTGTTCTCCCAAATATTTTGTATTTACTCTTGTTTTGCTGAACTTGTTTATGTTGGCACTAGGACTCTGTGCACTTTATCTCTGCTAACCGGTGGTACATTGATTGTGTGCTCTCCCTTAAACATAGAGAAAATTAACCTACACCTAATTGGTACATGTAATTAATTTGAGTAAATAGTACTACATATACCCTGGGCTTGCAAATACAATGCTACTAGCGGGTAGCAGCACTCACTTGCCATCTACTATAATAGTTTGGTGCAGTTTTAAACTACCATTTCAACCTAAAAAAGAAACCTTTTGCAAGGCCTAAACCTTAGTCTTTAATACTTAGAAGTCACCCCTAAATTATTGGCTAAAGGCTCATCAGGCAGGTTGCATCGTAGTTAAAAAGTAGGACATCTGCACTTATGTTTTACTTATCCTGGCAGGGAAACCTCATAAAGTTGATTTTTACTGTGATAAGGCTATCTCTCCCGTACACTAACATTAGGCTACCTTATTACATTTAATAAGAGATTGCTACAGTTTAGGACCAAATAGAGAAATACTATTTCCACTCAAAACAATTGGGTTTTAAAATGGTCTTTACTGGGAAAGTTGGATTTTAAGTTGCTATTCTAAAAATGCCACATTGGGAAAGCTGCCACTTTTCTGCTAATGTCCAGGGTTACAAGACTGTAATAGGCTCTTCCGAGGAGTTTTTGAAATTCCTTCCAGGATGTCCTGTGTATTTGTACTCAGCCATTCCTGAGCTTCGAAGTGTAGACTCAGGACTTACCCACCCCTTCCTGGCTTCCTCCTCTGCAACTGACAAATGCAGCTTATTACTAGTTCTTGCTATCCTTTGTGTACCTAGACAATTTTGAGACCAGCCTAGGAAAGAGCGAAGGCTAGACAAAAAGGGGCAGCTCCCACCCACAGGCTGACACTGGGCATACAAGTTGTCTGACCTCCTGTTTGAGCAACAGGGAAACACTTCTAGAGGCCTTCCACTGGACATGACTTGGTCCCCTCTGTTGTCCTCGGTGGGAGTTATTCCTAACCCTCCAAGTGCGGGCGCCCATGTCTTGGTCAACGCTTGGCTGGAATCAAAGTACATTCTCCCTGCCTAACTGAAGGTTTTATCAGATCTTAAACAAAGCATGCAGGGCCCCACAAACCCATAGAGCTCTGAACTGCAGGGGGCACTGCAACCGTCACAGAGCGACAAAAAGTCTTGCAGAGCAACACCATCATGTACAAAAGCTTCACAGTTTTTAACAGAGAATGACTCTGAGCCCCAAAGAGGCATGCAGCTCACATCCAAAGGCTTCATCAGATCCAATGCTGAGTAATGCAAAACCCCACAAAGCCTCGCCCTGCAGCTGGAAGCTTGACCAGATCCGATGCTCAGCGATGCAGAGCCTCACAGAGCAACGTCACACATCAAGGAAAAATTGACCAAATACCAATGTGTCGAACTACATCCTGTATCCGGCACATGCTCAAATGTGATTGACCTGAACATGTGACTTTGGTCCATCTGGCATGACCAGATACCCGCAGTTAATGCTTTGCCCCTTTATTGTAGGATTTTTACATAGAATTTCAAAAACTCATACCTATTGTTCTACTGATTGGAATTTTATACTTTTCTTTAATCAAATTTTTTAATTATAGTTTTTTCTAAATTGGTTTGAGACTTTTCTTGTGTTGTATTTTTACTTTATTACTGTTAGAGGTTATGCCTACATCATCTGTGTATCAATTATTTTATTGATAAAATTAAGAATTGAGAAATAACAACAAATACAGTGACATGCAAGTCCAGGATATATTCATACAGAGATATAAATGTTGATTATGATACAAGCACTGTTAGACTTGGCACTAACACCTGTATATTTGATCCTGTGCTGCATTTCGTTTTTGCTGGTTTTGATGCTGGGGACACTTTGCACTACTAATCAGTGTCAAAGTGCAAGTGCTTCCTGTGTAAATTGTTATTACAATTGGTTCTCTCTGATGGGCATATTTGATTTACTGGTAAGAACCTAGTAAGGTGCACTGTGTATGTCAGGGCCTGTAAATCAAATGCTACTAGTGAGTCTGCAGCACTGATTGTGCCACCCGCATGAGTAGGCCTAAAAAGGTATCTTAGACCTGCCACTGGACTGTATGCATGCAGTTTTAAACTGTCATGTCGACTTGGCAAGTGCACCCACTTGACAGGCCCTAACGTTCCCTTTTCTTACATGTAAAGCACCTCAATTGTAGGCCCCAAGGTACCCCCATGGGCAGGGTGCAGTGTATGAGAAAGATAGGACATGCACTGGCATGTGTAACATGTCCTGATAGTGAAATACTGCCAAATTTGTTTTTCACTATGGAAAGGCTAACTGTCCCATGGTATAGAACGGGAGACGCTTTATAACATCTTACAAGTATAACTTCCCATTGGGACAAGATGGAAAAATAAAAGTTAGGCTCTCTGAACTCAGAATTTAATAACACATCTTTTAGTAAACATGGTTTATAAATTGTGTGTTTGAAAATGTCACTTTTGGAAAGTAGGCATTTTCTTGTTTAACCATTCTGTGTGCCTCTGCCTGTTTGTGGATTGACTGTATGGTTTTGGAGTGACAGGGGCTGGGGATGTCCTTTCACTGTAGACAGCAATTTGGGGGGTGTAAGGTGTGCCTGGTCTTTCCTGGATGCCTTAGATCTGAGCTAATTGGGCTTGACTGCATCTAAAGTAGTGGGAGGAGTTTTCCTTGCACCTGAATAGGGCCTGTCTCCCTTGCACAATGCTGTGTCTCCCCCCTGTGGTCACAATGCACCAGTGAGGATAGAACTGGTTTGGACTGGGATCAGAGACCCTTACACAAAGAGAACAAAGACAAATGGGGTATAAGTAGTGGACCTAAAACCCCAGAACTTTACTTCTGGATTCAAGAGGAATCTTTGTCAAGGAGAAGAACTGGAGAGCTGTGAGGAGGAGTAATCCCCCTTTGCTGTGTGCTGTGTGGAATTGGCCTACAATTGCTGCTTCTGCCAAGGAAAGGTCCAAGACTGGAACTTTGCTGAACACCTGCTTGAATAAGAATCTCCAAGGGCCTGTGTGTCCTAGCCTCCTGTTTAGAAGTATCAGGGACCCAAATATTTCCCCCCAGTACCCTTGAACTCTATTGCTGAGAGTTCTGACCTGCCAGGAGGTGCTTAATCCAGTTTGGGGTCTTTGGAAGTTGTTCCTATTGTTGGGATCTGGAAGAAATGTAAGAGAAGTAAGAAAACCTTTTTCCGGAGCGATCAGCGAAACCACAGTGTTACCGCAACCTGCAACAATGCCTGCCAATGCCTGCCGACACCTGCAGTTATCAGCATTCCCAATGCCAGCGCTCACACCAACTCCATCACCGCCAATGCCTGCATCCTGTTATCATGGCTCAGATAACTGCAGAGGGTAACTCTATGAAGTTGATGACTTTGCAACGTCACTAGAACCGACACCTCACTGCTGATGCACCGTCTTCCTCTGTCCTGGACTCGATATGTTACCTCCTCACGGGCACGATGCCTGGCCTCCCCCATGGCAGCCAGGGAGCCAGCCTGGACTTCGGCACCAATGCCTCACCTCCAAGACACCATGCATAGTCATAGACTTTGTTTCCAAGGTACTGTTTATTTGGGGTCCATGTGACTCCGTGGCCAACTCTGCGCACCTCGGGGTCGGCACCGTACTTTGTATTTATTGCTATCACAACATCGTAATAGCCCCAGGTGGAGCTATACGTTTTGTACAAGCTTTATGTTTGCAATAACTGTTTTAAAGTAATATTTTATTAGCTGTATGTTAGAATTTTGTCGTTTTGGTCTTGTTGAGTTTAGATAAAGATAGTTTACAGAAACTACAAAGCAGGAAAGGAAGCGAGGGTGGGAGAGGGAGGAGTAGTGAATACAATGATGGTAATGAGGAAGAAGCAAGAGCCTATGTGAAACATGAGGGGAGGGTGCCTCTTGTTGAAAGGGGGATCATATAAGAAGAAAAGTATCTGCTTCGTCCATTAAATTTTAAATGATGGTTTCATATGAAATAGTCTTGTACATCTCTGCAAGCCATTCCTCATGTGACAGCAATTGTGAAGAGCACCAATGTAGCAAAATACAGATGTTGGCAGCTGTGAAGGCAGTGGCACTCAATCAACAAGCAATCAACGAGCATTGAGGGTCAATTTGGGAATGACCGAAAAGTCATGAGGAGAACTAGGGGGTCTGAAAGTGGCGAGGGCAAATCCATAGATGTCCGGAGCGCAGACTCTACTGACGTCCAGAAGGGGTGTATGGCAGAATGAGGGAGCAACCCTACTGCATGGAGCTGTGCCAGGTTCCAGTGCCAACCCTTAAGGATCCTAAAAAGACTGAGTTTCATCCATGCCTCACAGACTCCTCATTCTGTCCAGTCTGCCTCGTCATACCCCACTTGCAGGTGAGCTAGCCAGGTCGTCCTAAGGCTAGCCAATTGTGGCTGAAAATATAGATGACAAATCAGGAGGTTATATAATCCAAACATCACACCTTTAAAGTGACCCCAAGTGTTGAGGTAAAGGAGAACCGGGGAACCGGGCATGGTCCATGGTTAGGGTCTTATCATGATTGTATTCATCACCATTGTTGGGTATGCAACAAGCCAAATTTGTCCCATAGCATCTCAAAGACTTGAGTTAACCACCAGAGATCAAGGGCCAGATGTACAACCCTTTTTTGCGGCTGATAACGGGAGAACCTCCCGTTTGCAGCCCCAAAAAAGGGTAATAGCATCTACAAATGCTATTTTGTGAGTCACTGACTCGCATAATAGCATTTGCGACTCTCGCCATTAGGAAGGGGCGTCCCTTCTTAATAGCGAGTCAACATGCTATGTACTAGTGCTTTGCGACCACATTTGCGGCCGCAAAACATTTGCAGTTTACCGCCTACCACTCGCAAAGGGGAAGGGGTCCCTAGGGGACCCCTTCTCCTTTGTGAGTATGTTGGAAAATATTTTTTAAGAGCAGGCAGTGGTCCCAGAGACCACTGCCTGCTCTTAAGAAAAATTAAACTGAAAAGTTTTCTTTTTCTGTTTTAAAGGAAAACGGGCTGCATTAGAAAAAACTGTTTTATTAAAAAAGCAGTCCCAGACATGGTGGTCTGCTGAGCCCAGCAGGCCACCATACCAAGGAGGGTCTGCCATTCCCAATGGGGTCGCAGTTAATATTCATTAGCCTCTCTATTTGTGACCCCATTGGGAATCACTAACAGTGTGTTACACACTGTTGTACATCCTAAATAGCGCCTTGCAAATTGTGAGTCGCAAGTGACTCACAATTTGTGAGGCGCTATTTTGGCTGCTGTACATCTGGCCCCAAGTGTGTAAGAGTCAGAATCCCAACTCTGCGCCAAGGACCCCAGTGAAGCATGGTCCTTCCTATACTAATGCTTGCATTAGTCCAGATGCACTTTGCTATGTGGATGCACGTCCACCGAAAAAAGCTAGTGGTACCCTATCCAGCCAGCATAAATGACTTCCAGCATGGGATTGGGGAAGCCGGGCAGGGACGGTACTGCATGGGAGCAGGGGCAGCATGCTACACAGCACATGAGATACCCAATAATTAGCCATGCAGAGCACAGTCAGACCTTCACCACACATAGGAAAACGGATACCCCCAAACAAATGGTCTGGAAAGTGTTTATGACAAACTTCCCTCTCTTCATATAGGGAAGATGAAGAGTCGCTGAAAAACAAAGTAATGCACTGGATCCGACATAAGCGCGACTGCCTATCTGTAATACATTTGGATTACTGGAGGTGGAGCGTTAAACTAGGGAAAAATTCAGCCCTTGATACCATACTCCTTACACTAATTTAAAAAAACATAGCTGATGGGTTAGTAGCGCTTGATTTGAGAACAGGACCTTTTCTAGCAACCTGGTATCTCACCAGGCTGCTAGAAAATTGTACTGTTCTCAAATCGACTATACAATCCCGTGGCACAATAGAAGGGAGCCATTAAGAGTCTGCCAAAACCAGACTACTACCTAATCTCAATTCTTCGCATAAAAACGTGGAGGCAGTCGACTGACAGCCAATGCTGTCTCTCACACTCGACCACAGTATCGGGCCACTTGTCTTACCTAATGAAGATCTATTCCCAAGTGTCCTCACCATTAAGCAAAATGCCATTCAAGTAAGTAGGGAAGAAAGAGGAGCAGATCATGTCCCAAACAGCTCCCAACTTTAGAGTGAAGCGACACAGTAAACAGAAATACATTTGACATCATGGAACATAGCAGGGTTGAAACAAAAATGTATAGATTGTGAATGGCAGGAGTGTATTAACCATAGTGAAATCTGCTTGTTGCAAGAAACTTGGGCATTGGAAACTCCTCACAAGCTTGGGTATAAAACATTTAGTATTAGTGTCGCCCCGTCAGTAAGAGGCAGACCTTTGGGTGGTCTTGTCTAATGGGTAAAAATCACCTTAAAGGTTGAAACATCTCACCTGGAATTTCTATCACAAGATATACTGGGGATAAAGGTATTAACACATGACCAAGCTGAGATCTATATAATAAATATTTACAATAGACCAAGTCCATCCAGAAATGAATCTCCAATTATAGAGCTGTTAGACAGGTTTTTATGTAGAATTGACTCTAGGGCAATGATAATTGTAGGGGGAGACTTTAACTGTAAATTTGAACCGGTATTGGGTTTGGACAATATTTTTAAAGAGGAGGCTATGGCAAACAATATTCCTTCTCTGGAGGCTGGCCCTACAGTGCCCTGTACAGTTGCAGTCTCACAACTTATTTGATTAGTTTCAAGGCAGGGACTTAGGGCCTGCAAGGGTAGGCTGTTGTCAGACAGACTGAGTGTCCCTACATTTAATAGGGGAACTACTAAGAGTAGAATTGATTATGTAATGGTAACTGCTAACTTCCGGCCTAATATGAATGATCTAAAAGTCGAAATCAGAGATAGCCATCATTACCCATAGTGCTTAACATTAGCAGGCTCCCTCTTTGAGCCTATGAATTTGAGAAATAATGATAACAACCTAATTCCAACACGACTTATAGTTGGTAACAACCATAGAACCCCGATGTGGCCATCAATAGTGGGTATAGGTGAAGTTATGCTAAAGATTTAGCACACCTTTTAAGATGTTATCTCCCCTTACATTGAACTGCCTATCCCAGAAATTCCTATAATGCAGATTTATTGTAAAATGACTGATAAATTAAAAATTGTCCAGAGCAAAATTCCTATAGAGAATGAGGTGGGGAATGCAGCTACTTACCCTAAAGCTAATCAGTAGTATAATAGCGAGTGCCGTAAAGTAAAGAGTGAGCTAATATTGGCAGCGAAATCTAATGATGTTAAGGCACTAGGAGACAAAAGGTCCAAGTACAAAAAATTACTAATGCTAACAAAGAGAGACTGGGTTGATAGCATTTGGACGGAACTAGTTATCGTAGCCAAAATTAAGGACCACGGAGGCTTCAGGAGATTGATAGCCAAGAGTAATAAAATGGGGCGAAGTAGTATGGATCTCTTCTTAGACTCAGGTACTTGGGTCCACCATTTTCCAAAACTATATTCAGATATTACAACTGAACCAATAAACAACTAGCAAAGGAATGCAACAAATCCCCTAGCAATCTCCAAAATGGGACAAACTTACACCCCAAACTTTAGTACAGAGAAAACGTTGGCAGCTATTGATGCAGTTCACCCGGGAAAGCTTCAGGGCCCGATAAAATAACAGGCAAATTGCTGAAACATGATAAAGCTGTTTGGGGGCCGTACATCAATCTTCTCTGTAATGCTGTGGTGGCAAGTGCCCCATTACTAGAGTCTTGGAAAGGGGAAGAAATCATCCCAATTTTAAAAAAAGGGAGATCGTCAATAACCTGCAAATTACCAGCCTATAAGTAGGGGTGGGCAGAATTTGCATAGTCACGCTATGCAAAGCTCTGCGAAACAGTAAAAAATCTCCTCGAACACGCAGAAATTCCACGAACATGCGGAATTGCTTCTTTGCAATGCTTTTTTCCTGTTCGCGATAGCTGTTTGCGTGCTCGGGGGAAAAAATCTTGCAAACACGCATTTTGAGGACGAGAACAAGCAAACAATTCCACCAAGCAGCGGACGTGGAATTTTAAGCAATTTAGCGTTCTCCGCGGAACGCAAAATTACCCAAATTCCGGGAGCCGAACGGAATTTACCACCCAAGCCTAATTGATACCCTACAAAAGATCTATGCTAAGCAGATTTTATCAAAACTAAATGACTGGATAGAGGGAAATAACATTTTATTTCAGGACTAGGCTGGGTTTAGAGCTAGAAGCAGCACAATTGGTCAGCCCTTCAGACTCCTCTGCACGGGATGGAAATACACTATTTTAAAGAAAGGCCGCTTGTACATAGCTTTTATAGATTTGAAGGCCACCTTTGACGTTATCCCCAGAGATCTGCTTGGAGCTATCTAAAAAATCAAGGTGTACACGAGGATCTCCTTGTACAGATAACGAGATTACATGAAGATAACTGTGCAAATGTTAGATGGAGACCGAGGGGAGAACTCACGGAGGCAATCCCTATAAGGAGGGGTGTAGGACAGGGCTGTGTGAAGGCACCCACACTCTTCTCACTATAAGTAAATGATGCCACAAAATATCTCTTGGGGTGCAGACAAGATTCACCGAAGTTAGGAGGGGTGTCAGTACCGGCTCTTTTATTTGCAGATGATACTATTCTATTGTCACAAACTCCGAAGGGACTTCAAAATCTATTAGAGTTATTTAGTGACTATTGTAACTCAAAGGGCCTCAAAATAAATTATAGCAAAACAAAATATATGGCAGTCAGACCACACAAACCATTCAAGAAGCACATTACTGTCCAAAAACAGAAGCTAGAATATGTGCCAAATATTTATTACTTAGTTATCACACTTGACACTAAAGTGGCATGGCACTCACATCTGCAGAAAAGTAAGACTATTCTGTTCCAAAATTCCTCCCCAATATTAAGAAAACATCAGAATAGTATTAACAAGGCAGTGTCTCCTGCACTTGAAGTGTACAAATACAGGGCACAATCCACAACACTTTATGGTGCAGAACTTTGGGGGGCTACCTGCAGGAACACGTTTGCAGGGAAAGAAAACAAAATTATTAGGATGCTGTTACGTCTTCCAGTACGCACACGAATGATCCCTATTACCATAGATTTGAATATAAAGCGCATTGACCACCAGGCTCTATTAAGACCGTTGTTATTCTGGGCGCATTTGTGGACCACTGTAGAACTTGCAAGTTATAAAAAAGGGTTAGAAGAGATCTTAAGGTTGTATCAGTGTGCTAGACTTCTGTGGGCCAAGCATGTGCACACATGGTTTTGCAAATTTGGGTTGAACCATTATTGGGAAGTGCCCACTTTATTGTCACCATCCTCAAAAAAAATCTTGAAAACTACATTTTGGGTATATATGCAAAATAGTGTCTCCCATAGTTCAGATATTGGTAGGTTGATATCTCAGTTCCTCCTTACAAAAACACTTCCGTTTTTTGCGCAGTATCTGATTGAAGTCCAACCTCAGTGGCAAAATCTTTGTACATGAAGTTTCGCTATGGTGTTTTGCAAATACAATCTAACATAGTGAAATGGGGTCGAAAAAATGGTGTTGACAATGATGACTACTGTCTCTTATGTCAACCTAAAGTACCAGAAAACGATCCCCATATACTATTTTTCTGCACAGTATATGCCATCCGAAGGTGAAAATGGATCAAGCCCATTTGTCAGAACATGGGGATAAGATCTTGTTCTGATGGGACAAAAGTCCTAAAAACTGTTACTTCACAGAAAATTATTTTTAGTGTTAGCAGATACTTGTTTGCTGTCAATTTATTAAGGCAAGAAAAAGGCATGACATTTTAATGTCGCAAAACTACATGTGCTACTTTAATACTTATATGCAAATCTTTTGAATTTGCACTTTATTCTTTGCCCAAAACCTGTGCAGAAACTTCAGATACTCATATGCACCTTTTGCACACTTTATGTGCTGCTTAAGTACCTATATGCAGTTTTATAGCATTTGGACTTTATTCCTTGTCTAGAGTCTATGTAGAAAGCTTTAAATATTTAAATGTACTTTCCTAGCATTTGCACCTTATGAAACCTCTGCCCGTAACTTACATTTCACTCTATGTGTTACATATACTGGATAGTAAGCTTAGCATTTTTATTGTATTTTATCTGATTTATCGAGTAACTGATTTTATATTCTGAAGGCAAAAATGTATTAAGTACAATTGTCCAACTGAGAATCATGGAAACAATTATTCAAACTGTGTTTATCACTATGTATAAACTGTTTTTATTTTGTGTCCTTTTTGGTTTTCTAAACCGAATAAAGATTAACGAATGAATGAATGAGTGAGTGCATATGTGTTTGTGTAGCCCGCCTGCCCCTCTCCCTGCCTACATTTCTGACTGCTACTGAGTACACATAAACCAAGCATTGGCCAAGCCAATAGGTGCGGTGTTGGGAGCCTTTTGGCTTTTTCCATGCTTCTTTTTCATGTTTGCAAAACGTTATTGTTGGAGGAGCTGTCGAGCCATCACTAATACAAAAAAAAATTGGGTAAAAGCAAAAATGTGTTTTATGGCCTAAAATACCGTTGTTGCAACTGATGTCCCTAGCACAGAAGTGAACTAAATAGCGTGCATATGTGCTTCTTGTAGAAACGCGGAATACTGTCAATTATAGTAAAGGTAACCAATTTCTGAAGTGAACTGACCTATTGTTGTATGTCATAGCCCGGAAGACAAAAAATATGAATTAAACAACTACAGACCATATGGCCAGGATACCCGTCACCCCCTCCCAACACAATCCCCAAGGATGGGAAGACAGACACAGTTCTTGAACTTTTGGAAGGCGGGAGGGAGTTACCCTCCCGGCCGTATTTATTAAAATATGAAACAAAATTAAAACATTAAAATAACAGTTTCATATCATGTACAATTTTACATTTATACATTACGATGTTTATTGGCTAACCTTAACACATCTCTAATACAAAGGTTCTCCTAGCCGAGTCTAAACATACTGCAAATGCATATTCTCTAAATAAAAATTGTACATCCTAAAATTACGGGCCAACGGCAAGGTCGTAACCGGTGTCAGATCCCTAATACCAGAACTCCCCCCTCACTTGTGAGGGGCGGCCGCACAGAGGACTGTACCTCTGTGCCAACTTCCAATTTCCCTTGTCTTAACGGGGGCCCCTTATTTACTCAACGCCATCTTAGTGGTCGTCCGAGGACTCGTGTGAGGTGTCTAGAAGGTAGCGTAGACCCCCCTCCCACCCCACACTGCTTACCACATCCGCCGTCGCGGATGTCCTGGCCCCGGGAAATTCGTAGGAGGGGCCCGTAGCCGCCTCCTCCCCTGGGAGGGGCCTATGACCGCCTTCCCTTTTTGCGGCCCCATCCTTAGAGGGTGCCGCCTCCCCGTGTGAGGGGCCAATGGCCGCCTCCCCCCGGGCGCTCCCATCCATAATGGGTGGCGCCCCACCTCTAGGGATCTTCCAATTACTGCTCACCGATCATGACCTTACCGCCCGACCAAAATAAATACGACATTTTGAACCTAATGAGGAGCGGAAAAGCGATTATACTGGACATTCGCAATATAAACCTTTATCTACACATGTAACACATCTTTCACTAGACTGTGATACTCCGCTTAAAACAAAGCAAATCATTTTATTGCCTTAAGAACAAACCAAACTTTATTAAAACAACCTGGAAAAAGAGATATTATCACCGCAAATCGACTTAATTGCAATACCAATCGTTGCCATAAGGGGCTGGTGGGTGGGTCAAAATTGGCTCCTTGTTCCGTCGAGGGCTCACGTGCAACGAGGAGGTGCAGCTTCCAAGCACCGGAACAAGAGGATGCTTCTTTGGATTGTTGCTCCTTTTATTCTTCCTCGGGAGGGCGTGTACCCTCCTCCGATCCGCCTACAGGGCGTGGCCAACAGTGTAGGTGTATAGGACAACCCCTCTTGGGCGGGAAAAAGGCGCGCCCCGGCTACGCTGCTTCGGGCATACCAGCCGAGACACGCCTCCCGCCCAAAATGGTTTCCCGGAGGGGTCAGGGCACCCTACCATACGTTCGGGGGGACCGAGTGGTCGCCCCTTTCCATATGGCCGGGATACCCGTCACCCCCTCCCAACACAATCCCCAAGGATGGGTAGACGGACACAGTTCTTAAACTTTTGGAAGGCGGGAGGGAGTTACCCTCCCGGCCGTATTTATTAAAATATGAAACAAAATTAAAACATTAAAATAACAGTTTCATATCATGTACAATTTTTCATTTATACATTACGATGTTTATTGGCTAACCTTAACACATCTCTGATACAAAGGTTCTGCTAGCCGAGTCTAAACATCCTGCAAATGCATATTCTCTAAATAAAAATTGTACATCCTAACATTACGGGCCAACGGCAAGGTCGTAACCGGTGTCAGATCCCTAATACCAGAACTCCCCCCTCACTTGTGAGGGGCGGCCGCACAGAGGACTGTACCTCTGTGCCAACTTCCAATTTCCCTTGTCTTAACGGGGGCCCCTTATTTACTCGACGCCATCTTAGTGGTCGTCCGAGGACTCGTGTGAGGTGTCTAGAAGGTAGCGTAGACCCCTCTCCCACCCCACACTGCTTACCACATCCGCCGTCGCGGATGTCCTGGCCCCGGGAAATTCGTAGGAGGGGCCCGTAGCCGCCTCCCCCCCTGGGAGGGGCCTATGACCGCCTTCCCTTTTTGCGGCCCCATCCTTAGAGGGTGCCGCCTCCCCGTGTGAGGGGCCAATGGCCGCCTCCCCCCGGGCGCTCCCATCCATAATGGGTGGCGCCCCACCTCTAGGGATCTTCCAATTACTGCTCACCGATCATGACCTTACCGCCACAGGCCGGATCGTTGACCGGCTATCCGGACCCCCCACAAACTCCTACTAAAGGTCATGGCTACACAAACCCTTTAACCAGGCTATGAAGTCTCCTATGAGTAAGACATTCCCCTCCCGGGACAAATGGACCCCATCTTCAAAATACATGTGGTCCCCCCGAATACATCCATGTGGAATACAATGCAACTGTCCTGAGCGAAACAACCTACTAAGTTTGTTATTGACTTTCTTTACCGACTGATTCAAAGCTGACACCGAGAGGGCCCCCCGCTACACCTTCCTGGGAATCATGTGCGACCATGCTATCGTGCACCCTGGAACCCTTCTCGCCAACCAACTAACAGAGGATAAAATCAGCTCGAGAAGTACTCGTCGACCAATGGTCACCAAATCATTGCCCCCAAGGTGTACTATGATTACAGACGGCGGTGACCTCGTCCGCCCTAACAGTCCCTCAATAAAATTTTGAAAATGGTCAATACAGAGTCCGCCCCTTTCGTGGAAGGTCACCCTGTACCCGTATTCCCCAGCCACGTGAATCATGTCACCTGCTTTGAATACGTCCGCGGCACGCATCACGTATGAGTGGCCAACGACCCACACCACTCTTCCCTCAGCCGGTGATCTTTGACCGCTGGTCCCCAGGTGTCGGGTCAACTGCACAGTCCGCCCCGCAAAGCCTGCTCGCGAAACTGTAAACCAAACAGAAAACAAGAAGCGTGAGTGAATGACATCGGCTTCACAACATGTGCAACCGCACATACCTTTTATAACAGTTCGAGGACCAACGTCCCAATTGTTTCACCTTTTCAACACTCAGACCCCTGGCTGTAGCCTCTGTAGCAGCCCCTATCCGGAAGGAATGGGTCCCAAAATCGCTCGGGTTCAAGCCCGCTGCCGCGATTGCCATTGTTAGCACCCGCTGAAACTGAAACCTAGTCAGTGGGGTGGCGTCGGTGTGTCTCAGCAAGCTTCCCCCCCATGATGCCGCCCTTTGCGCTAAATATTCCTCCACACATTTCACCCGGCACATGGGGGACCCTAGCATGCGCTGGACAACAACACTGTCCCCGATCGCTCCCTGATCGGTTTTGGACCTGGCTATTGTGACTACCATTGTGTCACCCTTGATCTGAATGTGTTCTCGACACAGACCTCCCCCCGTATCCTGCTTGTTCCTCGCTACCAGTTCGCTTACCCGCATAGCCCCATGGAATGCTAATGCAAAAGCGGCCCGGAAAAGCACTGTCTCTGACTGGGATGAACATGTCGCAGGGAGTACGGACATTAACAGGGACAACCTTGCTAGCCCAATCGGGCGCCTCTCGTCCACTTTACGACCCTCAAGGCGTTGCCACCCACGCAGTGCCTTTTTTACGAGAAAGGACGATGTGGGGTCCTGGATGCCATGAGCCTGCGCCATGAAGGCAATGGCGGCCCGGTGCCTATTGGCTGTTGCCGCTGATCGGCCTGCCTGATGTAGTGATACCAGAAACTTCAGGACATACTCCTCCTGCCCCCAATGCTCCCCTCTAGCTGGACCCAAAAATGACCAATAGGAACGGAACGCTCCTTCGTATGCCTTCCTTGTCCTGGGTGCTAGACTTGCTCCCACGAGGTCTTGTAATCCGGGGCACCGAGTGACCAGAGAGCTCCGGGAAATGGTGCCGCCACCAAGTCCGCAGAGGGTAGATAACCTCTGAAGGCCTGCATGTGGGAACGAGAGAGTGCATCAGCCGCCTGGTTCAGTACACCAGGCACGTGTCTTGCCCTAAAGTGGACGTTTAGTCTCATACACAGTAGAACAATTTCTTTCAGTAATCTCAAAATCCACTTGCAGCGTGCTGCCTGATTATTGATACATTCAACCACGGTCATGTTATCCGACCAGAACACCACTGTGCGATCACGAAACCCATCCGGCCATGTCTTCAAGGCCACCAAAATGGGGAACAGCTCAAGAAACCCAATGTTACCTGTGAGCCCACTGTCGTGCCACCACGTCGGCCATGTTCGCGCCGACCATTGATTACCAAAGATGGCGCCAAATCCCACACTCCCCGCCGAATCGGTCCATAGCCCCAGCTCCTCGGAGGAGGCTGGTGGCTTATTCCACACGACGCGACCGTTGAAATCTGCCAGAAATGCCAACCATATGCGCATATCCTGGCGAACCTCTGCTGACAGTCGTGTGCGGTGATGCCCTTCCTTGAGGCCAACCATGGCTTGTGCAATAGAACGGGAAAAGGGGCGAGCCATCGGTATCACTCTAAGGGCAAAGTTAAGCTGGCCCACTGCTTGTTGCAACTGATGGAGAGTTACCTTTTTCTCGCAGATGCACAATTCGAGAGAAGCCTTAAATTTCATTACCTTCTCCTTGGGTAGACGGAAGCAACCCTCCACAGAGTCGAGCTCAATTCCAAGAAACTCGAGTGAAGTAGATGGCCCCACTGTCTTCCCTGGTGCCAGTGGCACGCCAAATCGTTTCATGAGATTGCAAAATTCCAGTAAAGCCTGTGCACATTCTGTGTCACCGGCTGCCCCCAGGAACAAAAAATCATCAAGGTAGTGCATAACCTGCGTAAAGACCGTAGCTCTGGTGAACGCCCATTGCAAAAAACAACTGAATTTCTCGAAATACGCACAAGAGATGGAGCAACCCATTGGCATACATTTATCCATGTAGTAGCGTCCTTGAAACACAAAACCTAACAAACGCTGATCCAGCGGGTGTACCGGGAGCAACCTGAACGCTGATTCAATATCTGATTTTGCCATCAGCGCTCCGGGCCCCAGGCGATTCAACATGGCGACGGCCTCATCGAAGGAGGCGTACCGCACCGAACAAACTCCGGGGTCAATCGCATCGTTCACCGAAAGACCCCTAGGAGCGGACAAGTTATGGATTAACCTAAACTCACCTGGGTCCTTCTTGGGGACTACTCCCAACGGTGAACAAATGAAGTTAGCAACTGGCGGATGCCCATAGGGTCCAGCAACCTGACCACGGGCCACCTCTTTTGCAATCTTAGCTTGCACTACCGCCGTATTCTGTTGAACCGACAGTTGGTTCTTACACTGTGATTCCCCCCGAAAATCCCCCGCCGGGATGCGGAAACCATATGAGAAACCGTCTCGCAACACCCCGGCGGAGACATGATCAGGGTATTCGTTCAGCCAAGGGATCATTGCCATGATGTCCACGGGAGTAGGTAGCGGTGCCCCTCGGTCGACATTAGACCTGTTTGGCTCCTCCTCTACCCCCTGTATCACCATTCTTGGCTCTGCACGAACTCTCGGGGTGTGAAGATTGTCCGCACCCCGCACACTCATGCTTGAACTTACATGCCCCTTGTGGCCTCGTGCATTTGCCTCTGTTAAAGCTCCAACAGACCCCTTTTCTACCCGAGTTCCCACTACCCCTTGGGTGTTGATCACTGCTGATGGCTGCCCGAAAGGGCGCCGCCGGATAATGGCGGGAGGGCTCCGCCCCATTCCCGCCAAGCGAAGACGACTTTGTCGTGCTCGGCATGAGCTGCTTCTGCCAAGAGATGGAGTCGAAACAATCCCACGTCAGAGATGAGTCGTGCTCCTTGGCCTTACGAAACTTATTATCATAACCTAGCCATTGATTGCCTTCATACGTCTCATAGAAATCCATTATACGTGTCTGGTAGCAAGCCAATTCAGTCAATACCTCGGGCCTACGTTCCCCCATGATCGCAGTGAACCTTGCAAACGCCCTGGCCCAATTAGCGATCATCTCATCCACCCTGAATCCCGCCATTTTTGCACGCCATACACTCGGATGCAACAAATCCTTCTGACTTTTAAGGTGCTCTATCTCATGGTGGTCGGTCAAGAGAGAAAACATGTTCACATATTTATCAGCCCAGATCAGTTCTTTCGTGGGCATCGGGATATGTTGAACCACCCTTTCCCTTCTTGAGGGTAACGGTCCCTCCCTTGCCATTGGCAACGACTGCTTACCCGAATCGGTAGCTGATCCTGCTGTGTTCCAACGCCAGACGCCGGTTGTTCCGAGGGAACCTGAGGGGAAACAAGAGGACAAGGCGCCTTCGCAGCATCTCTCGACTGCCGCAACTGCTTCATTAGTAACCTGGCCTCTTCGGCCGTGTCTCCTGGCGCCGTAGCACCCTCGGTGTTTTTGCCTAACCATGCCGCTAACTGGGCGGCCAACTCGGGAGGCATATCCTCCTCGTTAACGGGTGTAACCACAACAGGGATCGGCTGTCCCGCGTTCGGGGTCGGAACTGGGGCCTCCACTGGACTGACCGGGCTCGCCGGGGGTGACTCGGGAACTGGGGCTTCCCCCCCTGCCGCCCCATTCCTGGCCCTTTTACCTCTCCCGGCAGGGACTACTCCCGGCAATGCTGGTCCGATGACTTTCTTCGGCCTGCCCGTTTTATTCATTGTCGCCATCTGTTTTTTCATGTTCGCCATGTCTTTCACCAGCATGCGAAGCATCTGTTCGGTCCCAACCTTCTTTCCAACCTTCTTGCCAGGCATCGTTATCGGATATTCGAAACTTGCCGCTCGACGAGGTCCTGGATCCAAAGAGTCGGAGTCACTGAAAAGAGAAGCACAAAATTACAAGTTCTCAAAATTGGCTCCTTGTTCCGTCGAGGGCTCACGTGCAACAAGGAGGTGCAGCTTCCAAGCACCGGAACAAGAGGATGCTTCTTTGGATTGTTGCTCCTTTTATTCTTCCTCGGGAGGGCGTGTACCCTCCTCCGATCCGCCTACAGGGCGTGGCCAACGGTGTAGGTGTCTAGGACAACCCCTCTTGGGCGGGAAAAAGGCGCGCCCCGGCTACGCCGCTTCGGGCATACCAGCCGAGACACGCTTCCCGCCCAAAATGGTTTCCCTGGGGGGTCAGGGCACCCTACCATACGTTCGGGGGGACCGAGTGGTCGCCCCTTTCCATTACTGTCGGAAGCCCTTAAAGAACATAGATAGTGCAATCAAATGGTATTATCTAACACTAGATGTAAAGATACTCCCATTCCATGATTTAGGTATGTTTTCACAGTGCAAAAGGTGCTGCTAAAACTTACGCAAAAAACATCTGCACCTGCTCAGACTTTCCACAACTTTTCAGTCCCTTGTTAATTAGATTTCAAATTCGCCTTGCCCATTTCTGATGAAATTACTATAGGAGTCTGCGTTTGATCTCAGATTCAATTCCCGGCATGTCCACTTCACCTTTCATCTTCCTGAGACTGATACAATGAGTGTCATTGAATTAGTAACAGTAAACATCTGCTATTCTGAGCCAAACTACACCAACCTGTGAATTCACATTTTAAAAATCCATGTAAAGATATAGGAAATAACAAGTTAATATGGGCTAAATAGTAGTAGTTGTATTATTTCTAATTTTATTCTAATTCTTAGTATTACTACTACTGCTACTATTACTAGTTTGTAGAATTACAGGGCCCTTGCAGTGTGGGGAATAACAAACTCGTAGTTTCTTCTGTGCAGCGCCCCTTCAAGAGACCGACAGGATGTTGAGATACAGATTGATTTGCCAACATTCATCCCCTTTGTTTAATACACTGTCCATATCTTGTGTGCTTGTAACACGCGTGCAGATAGGCTATTAGAGGTCCAGAACATATATCTTTATGGCATTTCATTGTACTTGCTGACATTTTTATTACACTTCTGAAATTATAGAAGCACAGGTAATGTAATTTCCTGAACGTATTATGCACACACAGTAAACAGAAATAAATGCAGTACATATTTCTGCGTCGTACCTGCTGCTTCCAAAGGCTGATCACTTTGTGGAGCACTTCTTTTTCTTTTCCTTGGCTAGGACTAGTGATCAGCACGTCAACATCATGTCCTGTTTTCTTTCCTCTAAGAAGTGCAACATAAAAATTAAACATGTAAATAGAAGTGATCGTTTATAATGGTATAGTGATCTCTATGTAACTATTATCTTTTTATCCATCCATCTCTCCGTCTGTCGAACTGTCTATTTATTTTAAAATATACACTTTGAGTTTACTTACATCTCATGCTATACTCTGAAATGTAAGCACAAGACCAGCCAGTTATGCTATGGATTACTTTTCTGACAATACCTGATGAAATCACAGCTAGGCCCTGGCGAAATGTAAACTACTTCTGCATAATTTGCGTAATTTCCGGAATGTTGTGTTATGATTACTGAGCTAAAGTCCCAAATTAATGCCGTGTCGCACTCTTATGCCGTATTTGCATCAAAATAATTGCACAGATGAACGGATTTGCAAACAAACAGAACTCAAGCAGATGTTATTGATGGTACTTGATTTTTTCGCTATATTTTTTTAATGCAAACTCGTCTTTGTGTACAAAATGGATGAGAGGGCGTAAATGCAGGATTTGCGTTCCACATAATTATTCTAAATGTTGTGCAATTTTTGGGAAATGTCCTGTAATCAAACAAAAGCAATTTACACAAATTTCACACATCCCTGTAACAGCAAAACAGATATTGCAGCAACTGAACACTTTACAATGCCTGTGTATTGCTCATATTCTTTAAAAGAGAACTGAGAAGAAACAACAAAGGTGGCTGTAAGAGAATATTGTTATAAGACCGAAGTAGGTAAACTCAAAAAAGTAAAATAATATGAAAGAGTACAAGTGTATCCTGGATTTTTTTTACTAGGCACATGCTAGTACTATCAGCTTTATTGTTTGATTTACAAATCATAAGACTGAGGCAAGAGAAATCGCACCTGTCACATATAGTGAATTTATGTCAGATTCGTCTGGTGCCCAAGATCTGGAAGAATAGACTTCTAATCTTCCTCACAGTAGCAATGCCCAATATAACAGTTACTTAAGAATGATCAGTATACACAATTTATCACTTATAGCTATATGATGTATATCTATTGAGACACAGGGTGTATAAACTCTATTCATGTGTTTCTTTCTTTCAGAGGAGTTTCTTTATTCAAATCTTCATAAAAAGAATTTCCACAATGTAGCCAATGCGTTTCGTCGCCTACGAGAGACTTCTTCAGGGCCCTAGCTCACTGAATTTTATTAGGAAAACATTCTGCACTCCATTAACCTTCTCCAGGATTTAAGGGCCAGATGTATGACCCTATTTTGCGTGCGCAGCGGGGTTTGCGACCCGTTTGTGCATGCAATATCTAATAGGGCCATGTGCAATCCCCATTTAGCGAGTCACAATTTTTTTGTGACTCGCTAAATAGGAATTGCGAATTGCTATTAGGAAGGGGCTTTCCAAGGTTGTCCCTTCCTAATGGCGATTCAGAGGCCTATGTAAGAATGTTTTGCAATTGCGGTCGCAAAGCAGTCACAATTTACCGCCCTCTTCAAGAGGGTGGTAAAGCACTAGCAAATGGAAAGGGGTCCCCAGGGGACCCATTGCGAATGGAGGAGAAAATAGTTTTTTAGGGGCAGGCAGTGGTCCCAGGGACCACTACCTGCCCTTAAAAAATTAAATGAAAACGTTAAATTTTTTTTTTTTAAAGCATCCCATTTTCCTTTGAGGAAAACGGGCTGCATTTTTAAAAAAACAGCTTTATTTAAAAGCAGTCGCAGACATGGAGGTCTGCTGAGCCCCGCAGGCCACCATACCTAGGAGAGCCAGCCATTCCTAATAGAGTCACAAATTGCAAGTGCCTTATTAATATGCACGAGGAATGCAATTTGCGAGACATTAGGAATCGCTAACAGTGTCTCAGACACTGTTGTACATGGCATTTAGTGAGTCGCAAACTGCGATTCACAATTGAGCACAATTTGCGAGTCGCTAAATTAAATCTGGCCCTAAGTCTCCAAGTCAATGCAGCCAAATTAAATCTCCTTCATGATCAATGTACTGAATACTGTGAAGAAGTGTTGCAATCAAGATGCCTAATTTCGCCTCCCTCCGGAGTGCATGCACTGTTTGAAGGCAGGATTTCCATTTCATATACTTATGCAAAATTTCTGTGTAATTTTATGGAAATTTCCTGTAATTACACAAAACCAATTTACACAAACTTCACACATCCCTGTAACAGCAATAAAGATATTGCAATATTTGAACACATTACACTGCCCGTGCATTGCTCATATTCTTTAAAAGAGAAATAAGAAGAAATAACAAATGTGTCTGAAAGGGAATATTGCAGTAATACCGAAATAGGTAAACTGAAAAAGGTAAAATAATATGAACGAGTAAAAAGTGTATCCTGGATTGTTTTTATACTAGGCACACGCTAGTACTATCAGCTTTATTTCTCAGCCTGGAAGAACAGCCCATACAATAAACAACTCAGAGATCAAACATGAAATTTGACTAAACAACATGTAACAATAATTGCATCCCTGTACATTTGAAAGAGTCCCCCCATATAAATCCGCACATGTTTAAAAATAGTCAGCCAATTAAGTACTGGTGTCACTAAAATTCTGCCAGATATTTGAGGCATAAAGGACTACCTGGCCACAGTGCCATCTACCCGGCTTGCAAGCCACAATTTAAAAAACATAATAAGTACTGAGTTGGGATAGGACATAGGGAATTTGGGGGTTATATTATCAAGGACCGGTGTTAAAATTATCGCCGTTTTATCGGCAGGAAACTGCCGATAAAACAGCAATAATGGGCTTGATAATACGCTCTTGTTAATTCCCATAGAAGCTCATGTTCTGGTGTTAACATGGGCTTCTATGGGAATTAACAAGAGCGCATTATCAAGCCCATTGTCGCTGTTTTATCAGCAGTTTCCTGCCGATAAAACGGCGATAATTTTAACACCGGTCCTTGATATTATGCCCCTTGGTTCTACTAAAGTGCAAGTGCTATTGGTTGCAGTTGGCAAAAAAACTTGTAAAAGCATTGACCAGGTCTTCAAAATAGAAATATCCCACCGCATGACATCAGTGCATCAAGATGTAAACCAAAAAATAATAGCAACTGCATAATAGAACTTACACAATGAAACAACTTGGCCAGTAGAAACAGGACTCTTATTATATACCAAGATCTCACGGTTGGCTGTGGCTAGAGGTCTTGAAGATTGAAGATTTGTTCAGAGTCTGTATGCAGAGACTGAGCCAAAGCATACTTGTAACATATAATGCTGTTAATGATGAAAATAGGGTGGTGGTAAGATCTTCTAGCCTTCAGAGTAAAAGAACAAATCAGCATAAATGTCCATCCCCCAAACTCTCGACTGCAGGTGGGTGGGCCCCTATTGCCGTTTCCCATGTACTAGTAAAATGTTTCACTAGCAAAATACTTAGTCCAATCAAGATATAAAGATTGTGTTCACATTCACATTTATGAAAAGTTCTGAAGAACTGAAGGTAAGCTACCATTTTCTCTTTCAGATGATTGAGAATATAATCACGCTCGCATCTTCTCTTTTTCCAGCTCCCCACTAGCTACTGCAAGCTCTCAGGTTTATACGAAAATTCCAGCCAGCCCATAGTGCCGTGTGATGGCCAAATGATTGTACAAGGGTAGTTTGGCTGACTTGTCATAAGGCCAAAGTTCTTGCATAGTTCCTCACCTCAGGTTTTCTCCAAATTCTTATCCAATATAGGAGGGGTTGTAGTGCCACATGCTGCTCGACAGATTTTAATCCCAGCTCCAGCCTTAATGCATCCATTGGAGTCCCTGTGCCAAAATAGAGAGTCCAGTATCCAGGACTTAAATTTAAATTAGACTCTGACTTTAACATCTATAGTGAATATTTAAAAATTAAATAGCGTTAAAATGATATTGTTCTCTGTAACCATACAAAAAATGTCACAACAGGAGTATGAAGGGGGCAGAGTGATGAAAAAAGGCTTAAGGAGATTTTTCGCACACTAAAGATGGGAAGCACTGCATGCAAAGAAGTACTCCTAAGAGTGTAAAATCAGTAAATCTACTAGGACAACATCTGTATTGGTAATATAATTTAAGGATATAAAATAAAACAAAATATCGAAAAAAAAGTCGAAAGAACCAGTGGCAGAGGAAGTCAGAATGCTACAGAATCCTACAGATGGTCACACTTGATAAGAGCTTGATTGATACTGCCTACTTTAAACACACTGAGTTAAAGACTTTTTCGGTGTGTAAAATATTCGCTCCATCTGCCATATTATGGTGTTCCATCAATCTACATCTCTTTGCAATATTCCCAACCTACAGAGGGCATTTCAGGACAGCTATTCAAGGTGTTTGCATGACTCCCGAATTACGACCCTTGGTCAGCTTTACAATAATGGGCTTCTTTCAACATTTCAGGAAACAAGCAAGGCATATCCACCTCCTAAACTTGGACCATTTTGCTACTTGCAATTAACAAAATTCTTTTTGCACATTTCCTCTAATGAAATCAGTTTAAGTTACAATAAGTTTTTATAAAAAATTCATTAAGGTCACCAAATGCGGTTACATTGCATTTTTATTCAGTGATGATGAGCTTGAAGAAACCGACCAATAGATCTGCGACCTTGCCTGCTAGTAGGGCTCGTAATTTACAAACGAACATCTCCATCACTGATGTAAAGTGTACAAACATGCTCGCCCAAAGTGTTTTGAAAGTTTCTAGGCTAACGACTCATTCCCTCAAAATGCTCTATGACCTATATTATATACCTAACAAGTTGTACAAATGGGGTTTGAGGATTACTTCTGAATGCTTTCGTTGCTGTCTGCTCAACACCGACACTGTTCATATCTTTGCCTCAAGTGATCGAATTGTCCCATACTGGAATAGGGTAATTGACATGATGAGCAAGCGTGTAAAGTTACACGTAAGGTATGACCCTAGAGTAGTATTACTGGACACGGGTCTAATATTCCTTCGGAAAAGGCTTTGGTTTTCTTCTTTGCCGTAACCATGGCAAGAGTGGCAATCGCTTGGGCCTGCTTTCGCGTGAGGCTCTGAAGATCATGGCCTGGTTGCAGGAGTTTGTGTTTCTCTGCGGGCTGGAAAGGGCGATCATTGAAATATATCCCAGGCGCAATCGATTAAGGAAGATTTGGTAACCAGTAAGACAGGGCCGAACCGATCTCACACCTGGTTATGCCCTGGATGTATGACAGGGATATAACAGATTGGTTTCGTTAACTCTTTTATGAAGTTTCTATGTCTTTGATGAATTCTGATCTTGAAATCCTGCGCACTCTTGTCAATATTATTGTAGTAATCAACATAGCTGAGTACATCTCTGTAACATGTCGACTGCTGTATTAATTTACTATATTCTTTTCCAATAAAAAAATGATAAAAAAAAGAGAGCTACAGCATAATCATCATTATGCCGTTCTTCCTTGCCTCTAGGCAAAATTTACGAACGGTTCTTCCTGCTGCTTAGGTGTGTCAGTGGTAGCAGCTAGTTAGCACCAGCATTCATGGATCAGATCTTGCTTTTTACCATCGGATATTAACCCGAGTTAGAGAAAGAAAGGCAGAAAAGTGAGAAAGAAAGAGGAAAGGAAAGATAGGAAAACAGTTACAAAGGAAAACAGCAGTTATGGAATATAAGCATCAAAGGTGAGACAAAGAAACTGATGATGTAGGATTGAACAAAGAGTCAAAAGGAGTAATCAACACGAAACTTTATTAGTATTTGGCAATCCTACTGCTGGACCTGGCCCTTTTTGCAGGTTTATCCCCTGACTTTTTGCCTTTTGCTTCCTATTTTTCTAACTTTTTTTGCTGGCTTTAGGACTCTGGGCACTTTACCACTGCTGATTAGTGCTAATGTGCATATGCTCTCTGTGCAAATTGTGATTATGATTGGTCATCCATGATTGGCATATTTGATTTGACTGGTAAGTCCTTAGTAAAGTGCACTATGTGTGCCCAGAACCTGTAAATCAAATACTACTAGTGGGGCTGCAGCAGTGGTTGTGCAACCTACATGGGTAGCCCTGTAAACGTGCCTCAGGAATCCCATTGCAGTGTCTGAGAGGGCAGTTTTAAGCTGCCATGTCGACCTGTCAAGTGCACCCACTTGCCAAAAACCTTCCCTTATACTACATGCAAGGTACTGCTAAAGTAGGCCCTATACCCCCATGGGCAGGGTGCAGTGTAGGACATGTGCTGGTGTGTTTTACATAAACTGATAGTGAAATACTGTCACTTTCGCTTTTCAGTATTGAAAGGACTGTCTTCCCTATAGGCTATCATTGGAGCTGCCTTGTAACATCTACATGTGTAACTTTCAATAGGGGGCAGTTAGAGATTTGGAGCTTAGGTTCCCTGAACTCAGAAGTTAAAAATACATCTTTTAGTGAAGATGGTTTTTAAATTGTGTGTTTTGAAAATGCCACTTTCAGAAAGTAGAAGGACAGAACAGGGGAACCCTACTCACTGAGGAACCAGGGTAATTAGTTATATAGGAAAAACAATGGTTCCTGTGGAATAATACAACCTATTTATGTAATAATGTGCACAATTGTGATAAGGAGGGTTTGAGTAAGGTCAGAAGGGGAAGAAACTACAAAGACTGATGATTTAGTATGACAACATTTATAAGTTTTCAAAGGAGAGAAAAAGATATATACATTGTTCCAAATCTATTGAAAAACATTTGTGCATAATGTCGAAAGTGAGAAAGGGAACCTAAAACATAAATGAGAGTGTGATGATTAAATACAAGGTTTCCACAATTTCATACAAGTCAATTGTCATTATCAATTATATGTGAACAGCAGCTATATACAGTGATATGCACTGAGTAATGGTTCGCTTCTTCTGTGTGTTGATGGCGTTTCGACCCTCTAATCAGTGTGGGTCTCTTCAGGACTGAATGATGTAGGGATGTCTGATAGTATAATGGTGCAGCCTCGTGAAAATGGTGTGCCACACGTGAAAAAATGATGAAAGGAAGTAGCTACTCACAGATGTTGTCACAAGGACAAGGACACACTGATTCTGAATTCTATGTGAGGGGCGGAGGCTTCTGATTAGGCTGTCACTTTCTCCCTTTATTGTACTCCAGCAGCCATTAAAAGTATAAACATTCAATCTAAACTACATTTCCCTTGAACACCAGGGAAAATGGAAACAAAAAAATGTCCCATCAGTAACTGTCCAATCCCAAGCCAGGGCTCCTCATATCCTCCTCTGTTGGCCCTCTATCCTCCTCTTTCTTCGCTGCTCCAGCAGCATACAGATAAGTGTTTTTGCCTTCTTGATTCTGACTGACTGTGTTCTAACTGCGATTCCATTTGTTAACGCTGTGCAGTGTCGCGCTTGTTAGCACGTGTGTGTTTACCTTTTCAAGGTTAAGCTTGACTCGGTTCGTCGACCGCGGGAGCGTTTCTCCGCTCCTTTCGCGGTTTCTGTCTGTGAGGCTCGTGCGCGGGCGGCCTGCCGCCGCTAGGGGACCCCGCGCCCTTTCGCTGCTGCTCTTCGGAGCTTTAGCCCCCGGTGTGCGCAAGTCGTTGAGTTCCGCTTTTGCAGTTCCGACGGTGGGAGCGGCTCATTTTGACTCGCGCGCCACGGGGGAAGTCATTACTGAGCCTTTTTGTGTTTTTGGGAAGCGTTTGAGGCCAATTAGCTTATCAGAGCCCCTGCCTTGAGCCTGAACACCCGCGCAGTGGGTAAGACAGATTGGTGTGAGAGAAGGGACCGGCCCAGGCAGGTTTAACGTCACTGTGCCATATAGGTGGAGGCTGTTGGGTCCCAGTGTGTTTACATAATCCCGCTAAGTGTGGGTTGAATATTTAAGGGTCCGGCCCTATCATACCCCCTTCAGCTGGCAGCTAATCAGTGATAATATGGAGTATGAAGAGTATTATGAGGAGGAGGAGGAACAGGTCATGTACCTACCGGTTGATGACCACTTTTGCCAGGTTATGGATTCCTCCATACTGAAAGCTGTGTCACGGGTGGTTGCGCCACTGGAGAAGAAAATTGATCAGCTTCAAGCACAATGCCAACCCCTCAGCCAGAGGGAAGACCTTTCGGGACAAGTGAATTCCCTACCTCCAGGCCAACCATCTACGAGCGCGATAGATCCTAAGCGGAAGCGCTCGGTGGACGCGGGGGAAGATTCAGATGCCTTTTCGCGTTTAAAGAAGGCGTTCCTGGATGCGAAAACCTCTGAATCTCCTACAAACCCGGAGGGGGCGCAGACTGGAGACTGTGGGGTTCCCAAGGATGTGCCTCTACCAACTCGGATGAATCCCCCCAGACCTCGGATGGGATGGTGAACCAGAGCGCTCGTGGCTCCCCCCCATCCCGTTCAGGCGTCGTCCTCAGATCCCAGCACGGACATGCTTAATCCGGACGAGTTGCTCCACCCACGCTTGTCGCAATGGGTTCCTGCTCCCAAGGTAGTAGCCTATATGGCGGGCAGGATTCGTAAGCCTTTAGATTAGGAGGTGCGTAGTTGCCTGCGGGCAGAGTGCCCGCACCCTACCTAAGAAGGCAAGGTCACGGTTACCCCGGAGATTTACCCCAAGATGTCCACCTTTCTAACCAAGTTCGTGAAAGACCCAAGAAAGGCATAGATCGCTCTTGGAGGGCGTGCCAAGATAAACTCTTGGACACGGCGGGGCCTTTGGCTAAGATTCTGGACATGGCCGAAGACGCCAAGGCATCAGGCTCTCTAATTTCCCCAGACACGCTCTCAGGTTGGGCGTAAAGGGCAATTATTTTCCTCGGGAATGCTAATGTGGTGATTTCCACAGAGCAAAGGAGGTCCATTCTAATTAAAATCGATCCCAAGTTAGGGGAACTGGCTACGTCTGAGGCAGGCCCAATGGCAGAGGGTAATCTCTTTGGAGACCAGTTTGTCAAGGAATTAGGCAAGTTTGTGAATACGTTCAATTCCCTTGACATGGCCCAGATGTCAGTTAAACGTATTTTCACCCCCCGTGTTTTTGGAGCAAATGGTCGTGGAATCGACCAGCATGCCCTATAACAGAGGCTCCTACAAGCAGGGCGACTCCCAAAGGGGTCAGTACCAGAATCCCGACAAGTTCGGAAATTTCTAACAGACCAGAGGTTACCCCCGCCGCCGTGGTGGAAGAGGCAGAGGAGACGACGGCTACAATAATCAAAGAGGTGAGGGTTCAGAATGCGAGGGGTGTGAGATTAAGGGGCAGACTTCAGTGTTTTCTTCAAGCCTGGTCTTTGCTTACCTCCGACGCCTGGGTCTTACAGACTGTCAGAGGGTTCCAAATAGAATACTGGGAGCTTCCCAGGCAGGGTTTTCACCCCAGACCTATAGCCTTCACAGCGGCCCAGTGTACTCTAATAGACAAAGAGGTCGCAGGCCTTCTCCAGAAAGGGGCCATTGTGCGGTCTGATCTACACCCTCAGGGGTTCCTCAACAATATTTTTCTCGTGGAGAAACAGGACGGAGGCTATCGTCCTGTGATAAACCTCAAGGAGTTCAACGGGTGGCTTATATACCGCTATTTCAAGATGGAGGGTATTCACCTCCTGCGGGACCTGATTCAGGAAGGGGATTGGATGGTCCGGTTGGACCTAAAAGATGCTTACCTCACAATCCCTATTTTCGCCCCACACAGACGCTTTCTTCAGTTTCAGTGGGGCCGGCAGGTCCACGAGTTTACCTCCCTTCCTTTCGGACTGTCCTCCGCTCCGTGGTGTTTTACCAAGGTGATGAAGCCGGTGGTGGAGAGCCTCCACTCGGAGGGCATCCAATTAATAATTTATCTAGACGACATGCTCCTCCTGAATCAATGTCCGCGGAGGTTGCTGGTCCACCTTCAGAGGGCGGTATGCCTTCTGAAGTCCCTGGGGTTCATCATCAACGAGGGCAAGTCAGACCTTCGACCATTTCAGAGGATGCAATTCCTAGGGTTTATGATAGACTCGATGGAGGCCACCTCGTCTCTTCCTTCTCGCAAATTATCCAAGATCAAACACAAGTTGAGACGAACTCTGGCGCGACCTACGATTTTTTTACGTCACCTGGCCAGGGTGGTAGGTCTTCTGTCGTCATCCATCCAAGCGATATTCCCTGGTCCTCTGCACTACCGGGCCCTTCAGCGCCTCAAGGCTTTTCACCTTTGCAAGGGTCTCACCTACTCTCAAGTCATTCCCCTCACGGAGGAGGCGAGAACGGAACTACGGTGGTGGATCGAGCATATGGAAGCTTGGAACGGTCGGGTGATCTTTGGGTCCAAGCCAGATTTGATAATAGAGTCCGACGCCAGTGGCACGGGCTGGGGAGCGCGTTGGGGGCGCAGTTTCTACCGGGGGAATATGGTCATCCGCAGAAAAGACCCTTCGCATCAACTGCCTGGAGCTGATGGCGGGTTCGTTTGCGGTGAAGTGCTGGATGAAGGACAATGGACAATGTGGCGGCGGTGCGCTACATTAACCATCTCGGGGGAAACCGGTCCAGGGCATTGTCCGATCTAGCCCGCAATCTATAGGAGTACTGCCTGTCCAACAGGATATCCCTATCGGCGGAACACCTTCCCGGGTCATCCAATCAGGTGGCAGACTGGTGGTCTCGTCACTGGAAGGACACCAGCCTATGGCAGCTTCATCCCAAGGTGTTCGGGGCAATCCAGACCAGATGGGGTCCGTTTTCGGTGGACCTTTTTGCATCTTGTCTGGACGCCCAGCTGAAGCGCTATTGCAGTTGGCGCCCGGACCCGGACGCAGTGGCAGTAGATGCTTTCCTGCAGGACTGGAGCAAGGAGAGGGATTATGCATTTCCCCCCTTTGCGATGATCATGAGAGTGTCAACCCAAGTGAGGAGACAGCAGGCGGATCTGGTGCTGGTCACCCCGACGTGGAGATCGCAAGCCTGGTTTCCAGTTCTGATGGAACTTTCCTGGGATTTTCCAATCCCTCTACCCCTCGATCACGATCTCCTCAAGGATCCTCAAGGGAATCCCCACCACCTTCTGACCATGGGCAATCTGCGTCTGATGGCCTGGCGGGTTACAGGCAACGCTGGAAAGTGCCGGGACTTTCGGAGGACGCTGCCAAGCTGCTGGCAAAATCCTGGACGGACAGTACCAACAAGAGGTATCGGTCAGCCTGGTCTCGGTGGAGTAGTTGGTGTCTGCGAAAACAAGTTGATCCCATGGGGGGCGGACATTGTCCATGTCCTTAACTTCTTAGCCTCACTGGCAAGTGAAGGTTTAGCATACAGGTCAATAAATACCTTTCGGTCGCCATCTGGGCAGGCCATGCTCCTCTGGATAATCACCCGATTGGGGAACATCCTCTGGTATGCAAACTGTTGCGGGGTGTTAGGTTATCAGTTCCTCTGGAGCCCCGCTACTCAGTTTTGTGGGATGTAAACAAAGTCCTTAACTTGTTCCGAGAGTGGCCCTCTAACAAATATTTATCGAGGAAGCAGATTTCAGCTAAGCTGGCGATGTTGCTATGTCTCATCTCTTGTCGCAGGGTCTCGGATGTGAGGGCCTTAGACCTTACAGGACGTGTCTTTACTCCGGAGGGAGTCACTTTCCACATTTCTAGACGTACCAAGGGCGATTCGCCTTCTATTTCATATCCTGCATTCCCGGATGTTCCTAAGCTATGTGTGGTTAGAGCACTTAAGGCCTATGAAGTGGCAACGATAGATATACGCCCACAGGGTGTAAAGCAATTGTTCATTGCTCTTACGAAACCATACAGGGCGGTCTCGTCCCCTACTATTGCGAGATGGGTACGCTGGGTTATGCAGGACGCTGGCATAGATATCTCCCGTTTTGGGGCTCATTCTGTGAGAGGTGTGATGGCATCTAAAGCTTTTGCCATGGGGGCTCATCTGGAGGACATTCTGAAAGCCACAGACTGGTCCACCTTCAAGAGATTTTACTTTAAGCCAGTAGTGTTGCTGGCTTCGTTGGTGGTGGATAAGCTTTGAACTAGCCTAATCAGAAGCCTCCGCCCCCGACATAGAATACAAAATTTCCTAGCTAACGTGCAGGAAAGTTTCAATTCTCTTAAGGAGGCGGAGGCGAGGATTAGCCCACCCGGTCTTCATTTGAACCCTCCCAGAATCTCTGCGTTGTGGCGGTAAGTAAACTCTTTATGATGAAGTGTTCAAATGTGTCCTGTTGCAGACAATGTTATTTTCTTTGTCATTGACTTGTCCAGTAGTGCTAATTGAGTTTTACAGGAGTTATTTTCCTTTTGGCTTAATTAGTGTATTTATGCCGTGGTTTCTGATGCTGGCAAGCAGGAATAACGAGCAAATGACTGTGGAAGGGTCGCAGGAAGAAAGAGGAGGATAGAGGGCCAACAGAAGAGGATATGAGGAGCCCTGGCTAGGGATTGGACAGTTACTGATGGGAAATTTTTTGTTTCCATTTTCCCTGGTGTTCATGGGAAATGTAGTTTAGATGTGAATGTTTATACTTTTAATGGCTGCTGGAGTACAATAAAGGGAGAAAGTGACAGCCTAATCCTCGCCTCCACCTCCTTAATAGAATTGAAACTTTCCTGCACGTTAGCTAGGAAATTTTGTATTCAGCAGGCATCTGATGGTCCACAGTCTAAATCTATTTATTAAAGACTGTCTATGTCTATGTAGGGATATTTATAAAGTGCAACTGCTACTCCAAGGACTGTCATGGTGCTGATTGCTAAAGAGTGTCATCAGGGGCAACAAGGAGCTATGGGCTGGAAAAAAGCCAAGATTTCAGCTGCTTCCGAAACACGGGTGTTGACTTGATGCTTCTAAGGGTCAGCAGCAGTTTGTTCCAAAGGGATGGGCCCAGAAAGGAGAAGGCCTTTCCCCCTGACCGAGCCTTCTTGATACGTGGGGTACTGGCCGGGAAGTGATTCGCAGAGCGGAGAATTCTCTGTGGGGCATAGAACAAAATCCTGTTTTTTAAGTAGCCTGGTCACAAGCAGCATCTTAAAGATAATCCTTTTCATTATTGGCAGCCAATGAAGACTCCTAAGATAGCTTGACACATGAGCATCATGGGAAAGCCCAAAAATAGTTCGTACCACTGCATTCTGGAATAGCTGAAGCCTATCAATCAGGTACTTAGGCATGCATGAGTAAAGACCATTCTCATAGTCAAGACGTGAGAAGATCAGGGCTTGAATCACTTGTTGTCTGGCCGCCAAGGACAATAGTAACAGAAACTTCTGAAAGAGTTGCAGGAGGGCAAAGCAGGTGCCCACTGCCAAGTTTAGTTGGGTATGAAATAGCAATTGACTCTCAAATTTAAAGCCCAAGTTTTTCACCACCTGATTTTTGATGAAGGGGGGGGGGGGGCGTCCGATGGCCAGAAAGACTGCAAGGGTGTCTCCACATCTGAACAAAAATAAAGCAGCTCAGTCTTCACGCATTACATTTAAGTTGGTTCACGGACACCCAAATACTGCTGAAAGTAAATTACGAATGTCCTTGCCTGGGCAGGACTTGTTGTTCTTCCATTAGAACAGCAGCTGGGTGTCATCTGCATAAGACGCATTTTTTGCCCCTAAGGATTATGCCATAGTAGCCAACGGCGTGAGATAAATATTGAACAAAGTCAGGCTCATGGCAGAGCCCTGAGGAACACCAACATTCAGCTTAGGGAATTGGCCGAGTAGGGGTGGCACCATACCTCTTTACCCCTCCCTTCATGGATGGATGCTAGCCATTTCCAGGCCTGCCTTCAACACCTATTGAGTGGCGATGGGCCTGGAGAATATGGTGAGAGATCGTATTGAAAGCAGCAAATAGCTCTAACAGGTCCAGCAACGCCCTGTCACCCATTTCCAGACCAAGTCGGAGGGATTCAACAACCTTCAACAGTACTGTTTTGGTGCTATGATTAGGGCAAAAGCCCAATTGGCTGGTATATAGTAGGCAATTCCTGTCAAGGTATGATGATATCTGATGGTTCACATGCTTCTCTAGAACTTTAGAGAAAGCGGGGTAGAGGTAAATTGGCCTGTAGTTGGATGGGTCAGAGGGTCTACCTGTTTTTTTTTTAAGCAGCAGGATAACCTTCACTTGATCCATTTTGTAGGTACAGTGGCTGACGAGAGAGAGGTATTCAGTAGCTGATTCACCAGTGGGATAATAGCCTCTGCCCTGGAGCAAGAATAAAAGAGGGGCAGGGTCCAACGGGAAACCTGATTTGAGGCATTTTAAGGCATGCAGGGAATCATCCAGGGTGATAGGAAAGAAAAAGTTCAGAGAGCAAACTTCATCATTGATGATTGGATCATGGGCAGGCTCTTCCTGGTTTCCTATCACATTTAGGGCTACAGCGTCAGTGCCAGATTTCAGTATATAATCTTCCGCACTGGGAGGTGGGATGCTTGCCTGAATAATGTACATTTTTTCTCGGAAGAACAAGGCAAGTGTCTCACACCATTCCCTTGATGGAATTTTCTGATTAGAGTCTACTTCGTGAGAGGAAAAAGATATAACAAATTTAGTGATTTCTCTGTAGTGGTTTCCCACTTTTTAAATTGTGGACTCAAAGTAGGCTTTTTTGGCTATTTTGATTTCTTTATAGTACTTCCCTAATTCTGCTTTATAAGTAGCTTTTGCTTTTTGGGGGTAGTTTTACCTCCATTGCCTCTATTTGCGTTTATAGGCTAGCTTTGTTTTTTGAGAGAAGGGGTGAACCAAGGACAAGGCACTTTCAAGCGAAGTTGATGGGTGCTACTTTCTGGTGCCAAGGATAGGCGGGCAGACTCAATCCAACCATCTATTTGTCCTACCTCTTCATTGATTTTGCAGGTGAAAGAAAGCTTATCCTCATCAAGTCTAGTACCTAATAATTCCTGTTTAATTTTATGAAAATTGTGTCCAAGTATCAGTGAGGTTTTTCGAATAGGGTTCTGAACCTAGTGAGCTTACACCGCTAGCGTCGCGGACGCCATCTTGCCTCCGTAGTAAGCTTGCCGGCTCCTCCGCTCCCATTCTGTAGGAGAAGAACAGACGTCGAGAACTGACTTTTGCGTTTACCACAGAGGAATGAACTAACGAACCTGACCTGATTGAAGGAGTTACTTCAGGCATTTTTTTCACCGCTCGGATTTATGCCGTTTGGCTATTGTGGACGGTGGTGCTATTTGTGTGATCGAACGAAGGCAAAGTGTCGGACTCGCAGCTCCGCCCTTGATGGTGTTTCTGGCTTTGCTTTCCGCCCGTGCACTTAAGTGCTCCATTCGGGCTTGGCGTATCCCGCTCCGGCTTGGAAAGATATTCCGAACATCTTCGGCATCCAGTGGGAATAACGTTGCGATGCCCCCCAAAAATGCAAAAGTGCCTTCCACGCGAAGCGGGAGAAACAAAGTAACCGCTGTGGCTGATGATGAGCAGGAAGATTCAACAAGCGGTTCGCCAGGCAATATGAAATCCGGTGAGTCGGTTGCTAACTCAAGGTCTCAAACTACCAAGAAAGGGGCTGAGCGTGTTGCACAAACAGTACCCGAACTTTTTTAGAAACAATCTGCCAAGAATGTTTGCACACAGCTTGGGGGGGGCAGTGGCACTTACCCCTCAGGAGCCTCAGGTTATGTTAAGTGAGAAAGGCAGCAATGTAGATTCAGGTATACAGACTCACGTTAATATTAGCGCGCAAATAGTATTAGGGGTGCCTGAATCAATTGGTATTAATCCGGAGTCAGACCTGGTGCTGAATAGCAACTCGAACTCTACACCTGAGTGTGAGATTGTCGAGAATGGGATTATGGGAGATGTAGTCCCTGTCAGTTCAGTAGCTCAACTCGAAACAGGAACCAATAGCGAAAACGAAAATTTAAATATTGCCGCAGAAGATAATTTGAGTCCAGAACTTTCAGCAGCTCGTTGTCAAGATATGATGCAAGATATTAATGAACAATTTTATTCAATGTCTGATCTGACTTCGGAGGAAAGCCTGGATTAAGATTGGGCTGATTACCTAGCGGATGATACTAGTATAGAGGAAGAAGTGGGGGAGGGTGAAGCATCACCTCTCTCAGACATTACAGTTAAGAAAAAGACAACTCGGAATGCGCAATCTGTAAAAGACATAAGTAATGAATTAGAGAATGAGCAGTTCGTGACATTAGATCCTGAAGCAGTCTCAGACTCGGAGGTCACACTAACGATGATATATCAAACACTGCTAACCCACAGGTCCGACACAAAAAGCGAGATTGCACGTACTCAGGCTACCTGTCGGAAGGTACAGAACGCCACTCGACGCATCACTAAAATATGTACTGATATGGCTACTAGAGTCTCAGAAGCTGAGACCAGGATCTCAATACTAGAAGACGAGGTTGTGGCTCAGAAGAAATAACTTTCTCTGGTGAAAGATCAACGAGATGACATCAGTGCAAAGCTAACTGAATTGGAGAATCAAGCTCGCCGAAACAACCTGCGAGTTTTAGGGGTGCCAGAAAATTTGGGTGGTCCTGATGTCCGGAAATTTATTTGCGAACTTTTTTCTGATGCGTTTCCGGAATTAGGAATGTGGGATTGGTCGGTGGTGATTGAACGAGCTCATCGTTTTCCATTTACTCTTAGAAATAAGCAGAAAAATGATATTTATCCTAGAGCTATCCTGGTTAAATTCAGTAATTTTCTAGCAAGGGAAGCGGTATTCAATCTAGCTAGGCCAGATAAGAAACGCTCAGGCAAAGACTTCAGTTTCTTTGTCAGACCTGATTATTGTCAGGTGACTGTGTCAAAGCGATGGCATCTGAGACAGCTGATAGCCGGCTTCCAACAGAAGGGAGCCACAGTATTTCTGCAAAGTCCTGCCAAACTAAAGGTTATTGTAAGAGGCCAGACAAGATTTTTCTTTTCGGAAATCGCTGCCAAGGACTATTTGGCCTCATTATGAATAATCGTTGTTACTTTGTTGAGACTGTAAAAACTTTATTTGGCTGCTCATTGGCTACTCATGTTTGTTTGTTTTTTGGACAGTAGCTTGATTGATTTGATTGAAAGTAATTTCTGATTTCTCCTTCAGAACGTGGAGGGGGGGGAGGGGCGGCATCCTGAGCTCCCAGGGACTGGCTGTCCCTGTGCCTCATAAGTTGGTTTGGGTTTGGGTGGGGGGGGGAGGGTTGGTTGGGTGGTGATGGTTACTGGGGGTTGTGGGTAGGGTGGGGTTGGGGTGTTAAATCAGCAACAGTCAGTTATAGACACAGAAGCACTATGATAGCGAAGCCTGAAATACTAAGGAAATTTGTCTGCAGCTTAATGTTGTCGAAGGTTTTTTTTTTCTGGATTCTTTTTTGCTTTTTCAAATGGAAATGAAGATAAAAATATGCTCTCTGAATATTAACGGTCTTAATGATAATAAAAAAAGGGGGACCCTAGCCAAAATGATACAACTACTCCGAATAGATATTCTTTGTCTGCAAGAGACCCATGTTGCATGGGAGAAAAGAGGATTCCTTAATAACTTAGGACTAGACTTATTGGTCTGCTCTAAACAGACGGGAATTAAGCAGGGCGTTGCGATCTTCATGCGACATAAGTTAGGATCTTGTATTAAAACAATTGCGGATAAATGGGGAAGGTGGGCATCTGCAGAACTGTTACTATATCAACAGAAATTTGTAATATATACTGTTTATGGCCCCAATTTGGACGACGCTGAGTTATTTAATTCTTTAAATCAGGAGCTATCTGCTTGTACTTCTCCTATTATTTTTGTGGGGATCTAAACATCCATTTAGAAGCTAATTTTGATATCAGACATAATAAATATACGGGTCTCAAACCCCGAACTTTCAGAGCCCTGAAGAATTTACTGACGGATAATTGTCTTATGGATGTTTGGTTTTCTATGTATAATAAAGACCCTGGCTATAGTTCTTTTTCTGCCCCACATCGGAAGCATGTTCGCCTTGACTACTTCTATGTATCCCATTTTTTTTTGATAAAGTCAAGATGGAAATTCTTCCAAGATTACTATCGGATCACAATCCTTTAGTAATGTACGTTAGTCTACCATCAGTTCGGGAAAGGCCCAAAACAACTTGGACATTTGAGAGGAGTCTATTATCTGACGATGAATATATTCAATATATGACTAAAATTATACAGGAATTTTTGGATATAAACAATGATAGTGCATCTATTCCAGTGGTGTGGGATACATTTAAATCAATAGTAAGGGGAGAAACCTTAAAGTATTCGAACTTTCAAGGTAAAAGTAAACGGGATAAATTTAAGAAAGACTGTGATACGGTCTCGCGGGCAGAAAGAAAACTAGCTGAAAGCATTAAATCCAACACCCATATTCAAGAATCCCAAACTGATCTCTCTATCAAACGCAGCATGGTGTACTCCCATATTGTCGAGCGAGTGATTCTGCAATATAGACAACACAGAACCGTAAGCTATGAGCTAAGTGAGCAAACAGGTAAAATCTTGGCTCAAAGATTGCGCCAAAAAACAACATCAAATAAAATCCTTAAAATTCGAGATCACAGTGGAAATGTCAAAGTATCCAAGAAGGATATATTGTTTGCCTTTAGTGAGTTTTATCAATCTCTAACTGTCAACCTAAAAATAAAGAGGATATAGAATCTAGAATATCTCAATATCTGGAGGACGTAGGGGTAACCCGGCTAACGGAAGATCAGAGGGAACCTCTCAGTGCTACAATATCATGGGAAGAAATTGAAGCAGCAATAATGGGACTGGCACTTGGTAAAGCAGCAGGGCCAGATAGTATACCATTAGAATTTTATCGAAAATTTAGGGGAGTGCTAAAACTAGAACTCATAAAACTGTTCCAGCTGGCATTTTATGGCACTCCTCCAGAGTCATGGTCGCTAGCCACTATTGTCATTTTTAAAAAGAAAGGGAAGCCTAGTGAAGAAATGGGGTCTTATAGGCCCATATCTCTAATATCCGCTGATAGCAAAAAAAATTCTAAAATTTTAGCTAATAGACTAAATAATTTGATGCCGTTTCTTGTATCCAGAAGGCAGCATGGATTTGTTGCGAAAAGAGATACCACGGACCATATGAAAAAGATAATAACTCTATTAGACTGGGCGCAAGTATCTGAATCCCCCGTAGCTGTGGCCCTGTTGGACGCCAAAAAAAAGCGTTCAACAGGGTCACATGGAGGTTCCTATGGGCTGTCATGACCTGGATGGGACTCCCTAATGAACTCTTGAATGCTATTAGGGCACTTTATCATCAACCTAAAGCTGCCATTAGAATTACTGATACAGTTTCTGAATTTTTTGGGATAACAAGGGGGACTAGGCAGGGTTGCCGCTGCTCCCCCTTGTTGTTTGCTATGTATTTGGAGCCCTATCTCCGTAGACTGGCAACTGAGGAAGGAATTATCCCAGTAACGATTAGAGGAAACGATTTTAAAATATTTGCTTATGCGGATGATGTCGCTATTACTACGTCAGACATTAAAAGTGCCCTACCAAAGATAATATCTCTGGCAGAAGAGTTTGGGGAGCTATCAGGCTACAAGTTGAATATAGCAAAAACGCAGATAATTCATTCCGGAAATGGCCGCCCTAAAGATATGGTGTTCGTACCTGAGGCTCAATATTTGGGAATCACAATATCCCCTAAAGTCGAGGATATTGTTCGCTTAAATATTGAACCTGTAATAAAATCTTCAAATGCCACGTTGGAAAGGCTCAATAACCTACACTTTTCCCTTTATGGCCGGGTTAATACTTTGAAGATGTTAATTTTCCCAAAATGTTTATATTTATTTCGCACAATTCCTTTATTGTTCTCGACATTTTATTTTTCCCAAATGGATAGAATGGCATCTAGATTTTTATGGAGTTACCATCGGACTAGACGTGCTATAAATCGATGTTCTCTCCCAAGGATGAAAGGTGGCTGGGGGTCCCTAATTTTCGATTGTATTATTGGCTTATTTTATTAAAACATATGGGCATACTAATATTTCCTGAGATTACTATTGATCAAGCGATATACCCGTCAATTTATGAAATATTATTGGGTGAGGAAGTTCCTCAATCTTTGGTTAAAATTTTGGAAATTAGCTATTACAAAAAGACAAAGTTTAAAGTTATAGCAGCTGCCGCCATAATCTGGAGGCAGTTTAAAAAGAAAATTATTAATCTTAAAGATATTAATTATTATACTCCAGTTTTGAAATGTAGGGCACTCCCCGAGATTTTTAATGATCAAGTCATGAAAAAGTGGTATGCTGCAGGTGTTTGTACTCTGGGAGATCTTTATAACGGTACTCAACTCTGTTCTTTTTCCAGTCTACAAGTTAAATATAATTTGTCAAGACATGATTTTTTTAAATACCTTCAGCTTCGTAACTTTTTAGAAACAAAAAGGCTACTCAATAATATCTGCATGAATAAAAATTATGTTCTGGAAGCAATCAGGAGGGGGGTGAGAACTGGTTTAATCTATCAGCTGGTAGCGAATCAAATGGATGATGATCTCAAGCTAACTGAAATTAAATGGCAAAGAAAATTTGGAATTGCTAAGGTTGATATAGCAAGATCAATTCATCTATCAACCAGAGTGCTGTTTAATGGCTCATTGCAAAGCCAACACTTCATGGCTATTTATGATTTGTATTACTCACCTGCGAAGTTGGCAAAATGGAAAGGGAGTCACGGTGATAAATGTAACAGATGTGATGAAATAGCTGCCGATTCTAGTCACATGTTTTTTAAATGTCCTAAACTTTCACAATTTATTGCGGATATCGAATTTTTTATTAATAATAGTTTGGGGATTTCTGTCAAATTGAACATGGAAATGGTCATTCTCGGTTTGGAAACCAATCAAATAGGAACTAGGACATTAGCGGAAGAAGTTTTTTTATTTATTTGTATGGCAGCTTTCCGTTTCTGTATCACCTCTCACTGGCTTGATTCTGAATCTCCCGTCTTTAGCCAATGGCAAGTCAAAATGTTATCTATATATCAACTCCAAATGGCCATCTATAGATCTAAGAGTGTTGTAAAGAAGAGACTCGGGCTAAAAATCTGGGCACCAATTCAGAATTGGATATAATTTATTGATTTTTCCAGCTTATATAAGCTATAAGCTGTCAAATGAATTCATTTATTGTATATTTTGTAGGTTTTTCTCCCTTCCATTTAGTGTCTATTTTCTCGTGTTGTGCTCTATGTTTTGTACAAAGATAAGTTTGTTGTATTTTCTGTATAATGTCTGACTGTTTGCTGAAATAAAAACAAAAAAAAAGGGTTCTGAACCTAGTGTGGTCTGAATCAAAACATACTTTTTACCAAGAGGTTTGCAGAAATGTTAATTGTCAATCATTCGGCTAATCTAGCCTTTACAAAGTTTGTCATAACCCAAACCCTATCACCGGGAAGGATCTTTTCAGGTCTGGTGAACAATTCCGGTCTACCTACACTACCCATGGGGAGCTGATATACTTGAACTAAGAGACAGTATAACTGTGATCACAAGAGAGACAATCCCTTACGATCTCCTTGTTCAAGTATGTAAAAAGATGAAGCCACACTGCAATCCACAGTAAAAGCTGCTCCAAATTCATTCATTCAGTCAAATAAATAAACCATAAAACCAGCACAGCATCACATATAATAATTCCTACAACCTCATAAAACAAGAAAAAATGCCTCCCCCACAATAGCTATTGTTAAATAATCTGCCCTACATGTTTCAGGGATATTCTAGGATAAAAAGAGTTTACACTAAATCAGTTCCATTCATTCAACGTTCAATGTCTCTCTAATTCAGAGTACCTTTGAAAGGAACATAGCAACCCTATAGCAAATACATACATCACTAAGATCGTATAATTGTTTAGAAGCAGGCAAAAGATAGATAATGATAGATAATTCTTTCTTTTAATAACAAGGACTTTTTGATAAAATGTCCTTGGTGCAAGATACAACCTACAAAAAAGTGCAATGAGCATTGTGCATTGATAATAATAATAGAAATAATAGTCTTTATTCGTAAGTGATCACAACACAGCAGCAATACAATTAAAAATCCATTTGACAATTTAGTGCAAGGTCGCAAAGTCCAAACAGCCCTCAATCACATCTGGAATTTCTAGATCTGAATGCCACTCTCAGAAAATTCATTACTTCAAAGAGTGTGTGATCATTAGGCAGTAGCTGCAAATACATTAGAGCAACACAGGCTTGTCTAAAACTCAAATCTTTACAAGGGGTTTAAGAAACAATCTCCTTGGGCGAGTAAAATATTTACATAAAAGGACAAAATGTAGGGTATCCTGTGGAGACCTATCGTTACAGGCTCAAGGACCTCTCTCCTCCACATGTAAAATAAAGCCAGCTGGGGACGCCGAGAGATGATGAAGCTGATTAAATCTAAAACGAGCATTGCGAGTGTTCCAACATTCTATCACAAGGGCATTTCTGCATGATGGATCCCCACCCTGTTTTCCTTGGAAAGGCTGTTGTATAATGAAATGTAAGAAGGCGAAAGCATGTTAAGAGATAGCTATGGTGTGTATTGTGAGTTAGGGTAAAGTACCTCATACAGCCAGGTTGCTCATTAAAACTTAGATACCGGCCATAGTTCCTTTGTTGGAATAAAGCTCTACCCTTCATTCTCTACAGACTTTATACACATAGGGGCATATTTACAAGGGAATGGTGGAGCGTGGCATTAAGCACAACATGCTAACACCACGCTCCGCCATTTGGAAAACACAGGGATGCGCCATATTTACAAAGATATGGCGCACCCCTGTGTTTTCCCTAGCATTAAAGTAAACTTCCTAGCGCCAAAGCAGGCACCCTCACGCCAGAGTGCAAAGGGTGCCTGCGTTGAGGGAATGATTGTTTATGTGCAGGAAGGTGTCCCTTCCTGCACATAAACAATCACAAATGTCAATGTGTAACTTCTATGTGTGCTGTATTGTGCAGCGCACATAGATGTTGCAAATCGTCATTTTTGTAATGATTGTTTATGTTCAGAAAGGGACACCTTCCTGCACATAAACAATCATTTACCGACTTTTGCTGTTTCTATGTGTGTTGCATAATGCAGCACACATAGAAACAGCAAAATCGAGGTGAAATAATGCATTTCTCCTCATTTCGCCATGTTAAGACCAGGTTTTCCCTGGTCTTAATTTTGGAGCAGCCTCCTATTTACTCCACACTTGTAAATAGGGGTCAGCATCAAAATCAAGGGGTGTTGCAGTAGAACGCCCACTACACAGCCATTGTTCACCCCTTTCACGCTAAGTACAGCGTGAAAGGATGCCTTATTTACATGGTGACGTCAAACCACGTTAAGAAGCTTAACACCACCGAAGCCGCTATCGCCGCTGGAACGTCTTTAAAAGTGACATTCCTGTTGCGAAAGGGGCTTATAAATATGCCCCATAGTCTATTAAGTCCCATTTGGAGTACCAAATATTCGTCAATTTAATTTTATCCTCTACAAACTCAAGGCCCAGTTCTTCATGATTAGCAAAATTGGAGCTATAAAGAGTGAGAATCCTGCTGTCAGCATGATTTTCCTCAACTTGGAGGGACTTAACATCTCGATAGCCCCATAGACCTGCACTATCAGTTAGCACAGGCAGACTCTTACAACTGTAGATTACATGAGGAGAACTATAGGTTTTTTACCTAATTTTAACTCCGTGGAAAGAAGAGAGCCCAAAGTGCTACAAAACCGTCTAGCAAGTAAACAAGGCTCCAAAGCGTGATTAATATCGAAAGTAACCTCTAAATAGGGGAAGGAAGAGAACAGGTCAATAGCTTTGCCCGTAATATTAAAGGAGCAAGTTTTGCGACATCTAGGAACACATACCACGAGAAAGGTCTCCGTATTATTGGTTTGTGTATCCCACTCTCCTGCATAAACGAATCCAAGAGTTTCTTTACACCATTTGGGGTTCTAGACATAATGACAGCATCATCTGCAAACAGAAGAATTAGAACTGACCTACATTTGACCTTTAGCATATCCTGACCTTTGGACAACAGGAAGCCCTCCAGCCCATTAATGTATGAAAGGAATCAAATTGGGGCAAAAACACACACTGGTCCAGCACAAAGGAGCTGGTGCAAACTCCTGTGTTGCCATAGTGCACGGATACATTAAGATCAAAATGCAGAGCACGCAAGATGTCCACACCGTCCGGGTACTCGCCCATGTACCTCAAAATCTCCCACAATTTAGAACAAATCACACTATTGAATGCACTTCCGAGATCCATAAAAGCCATAAAAAAAGAGCCAAGCTTGTCCAGCGTCAATTTAGAAATAATGAAATGAACATTCAAATATTGTTCTATTGTACCAAACCCCTCTCTAAAGCCATACTGAGCCGTACATATTGAATAGTATAGATTTTTAACATAAGTCAAACATAGCAAATCCTCAGTAACAAGTGTTCACTAAATTACTTAAATAATTCCAACATCATAAAGAAATCAGAAATTGGTAAATAATTAATCAAAAACGTTATAGTTAAAAAAAAATGCATGCATTCGAAGTAGTTCTACATTAAATTAAAACTGTTTTTCTATTATAATAACATATATAACGAGTATGCATTCCTTTCTGTCATTTCTAAGTGCTATAGATTGCAGTTAACTATACTATGTGTCCCAATTCTATATATGTCAGTGGTGATGTTTGGAATGCTGGGAATGAATAATGTAATGTAATGATGTAAGGGGATGTGGGTGTGTGGTGTGGAGTGGAGTGGAGTGGAAGCTAGGTGATGGGATAGTTAGGAGTATTGAGTCCTGACATGATCTACCTGCTATTGCTGCATCATAAGGGCCTAACATGTAATGAAGAATTACCTTCTGCCTGAGTTACTTAACACTTGCATGAAGACCCTGTACTCTAATTTGAACAATAGTAACCTAAATTCTGTAACCCTCATGTACTTAACACGAAAGAAAAGTCGTTTATTTTAGTTTGGGCTTGTCTTGGCCCACCTCTACATTTTGGTATAAAAAAGCAATGTACTTCATTTCTGCTTTCAATGCTACACAAATATTTTTAAAATATGTTTATGCTTTAGAAAAGTAAATATTAAACTTATGACAAAAAACTACCATTGTGTGAGCATCAGATTTCCCAACACTCAGGCTGAAATATCTTTTAAAAACACATTTTATGAGAAGCAGGACATGGCAGGAGGGCTTAAGGGACAGTGGAAAGAGAGGGGAAGGTGGATTGTTAGGGGCACTTAAAACGCAACATTTTTCAAACCAATAAACATTTTGTATGGTCTTCAAAACAGAGGAGAGAGAGTGGATGTGTTTTTGTTAGTGTAGCCATGTAAAAATCGCAGATGAAATCCAATAGACACTTCACCACACCCGACTGAAACCACTTGTACCCAAATAGTTAGTACAGAAAACATTTTTTAAGGGGTGTAACACCCCAAACACCCTGCTTGAAGCTACATCGCTGTTTATACACTTGTTTGCTCTATTTAACCTTAGACATAGCCTCATGCTTGTACTGTGTCCTAGATAAGCAATTTATAAGAGGCCTTTATTTATCAAACACAAAATACAATCATACAGTTACATTATCAATGCTTTATCTAAAGTATCCTGGGCAATATTGGTGGTGGGTGAGCCTGCTTTTTGTGCCCCTGGGGCACTTTGGTATTATAGAAGGGAGCGCTGATGCGTGCTTGGCCACTTATGTGATAAAGATTGTGCCTGCACACATGTAATACTAGTGAAATCTCAATGTGCCGTTCCCTCATTTTCCTGAGGTCGTGGGTCTATGCAAATCAGGAACCACTTTGCCTCTGTGTCCATGTCATATTATTGACTTGGGTGCAGAGGCAAAGGAGCTTTGAGAGGACACACTGACCATGCACCACATAGAGGTGGCACATAGTCAGTGTGTACCCCAAGGGCACCTTTTGAAAAGGGAGCCCTATGGGTCCATGTAAGATAACCTCCTGCTGGTGGGTGCAGACAGCAGGGGGAGCACTGGCCACCTTTCAAATGCAGGTTGTTTTCCACCTCCATAGGAAAAGACAGACGGAGGGTTGAAAGAGCTTGCTCGACTTTGACTTATGCACGCCCCCACTGGCAGGCAAACGTTCACGGATGGGCTTGGCAACAGCAGATTCATTGTGACAGAGTGTACACACGTTTAACTAAATAATTCATGTGCCTTAGTACTACCCCATTTTTCACAATTAGTATCAACAATAGTATGAAAAAAAGAGTTCAAACTTGGATCACACCCTGTCTCTCATTAGGTGTAAATGCACAAAACAAAAAAGCTTTTGGATATGTTAATAGTTTGCTAAATAAACCAGTTGCAATTCTGCATTTTGAGTAACTAAAACATCAGCAACATCATGTGTTTTACTCTTCTGGCGCTGAGTCGTTTCACAGGCATATCAACACGTGTTTTACCCAAAGCTACAGGACTTTTTCAAAGCTGCAAAATAACCGAAACAATGTCTTACATTTGTTCAATTACATTATAACACCTATTTTTATAAAAACACACCGGAATGTCTACAAAGTGTGACAGAATTGTGTCTTACAGTTATAGGCGTTGACTTCGCACCCAGTGAAATGCCTTTCTCATGCTGTTGTAAGACACAAAGATTATAGACAGCCCTTCCAGGCATGACTTATTACATTAACACCAGTGACCATGAAACATGGCTGTAAGTGACAAAATATGCACAACATTTCATAAGTGCACAGAATAAATCAGAAGCACCTGTGATTTCCAGCGAAGTGAACTGTTAGCTGTTAGATTTGGGGGTCTCTAGTTGGCAGAGGTAGGTACCTTTGACCGAATAGAGACCCTTGCGTTTAGTCAGGGTAAGGGGGTACACTCCTAAAATAACCTCTGCTCACCCCCTTGGTGGCTTGGCACGAGCAGACAGGCTTATCTCAGAGGCAGTGTGTAAAGCATGTGTGAACACATACAGTAAACCAGTGACAACACTACAGATGGAGATCACACAAGTTGTAGTATACAAATAAGTATTTTTATATAGACTTACCACAAGACAACAAACAACATAAATCCACAATACTGTACTTTAAAAATGGTAGAAATAGCTTAGTTCTCTTTTAAATGGTAAGTGCGACACTTTAAGTTCAATGTACCTTTGGATGCGTGACGCTGTATACAACAAAAGTGTTGCAGGGAAGGTGATGCGTCGGATCCTTACACATAAGAACGGTGATGCGTCAGGTCCCTAATTCTGTGCAGGGATGCATTGGTTCTTCTCCGCGTGGGGAGGAGATGGTCGGTTTCTTACTGCGCTTCCGTGGCGATGCAACCAGCAGTGCCGTGATGCGATGAAGATCCGGTGCAATAAAACAAAATGGTGTCTTCTTCTTGATGCAACAACGATGCCTGCATGCCCGACAGCTGTGCGGTGACTCAACGATTCACAAACGACAGGGCCTGCGACACGCTTCTCCGGTGATGCGACGGCATTTGCTGCGACGGCGACACTCTTCTCCGGTGATGTGAGGCGCTTCAGGTGATGCGATGGTGATGGCGACAGCGGTGGCACGCTTTTCCAGTGATGCAACAGCGTATGCTGCAACAGCGATACTCTTCTCCGATGATTCGCCGGCTGCGGCTGCGACACGCTTCTTTTTCTTGAGTCACACTTCCAGCTCCCAGCCACACGCAGTCTCTCCGAAGACCCAGCTCAACAGCAGGCACTTCAATTCTCAGCAAAGGAAGGCAGGGGAACTTGTTGGTGAAGTCTGTTGTCTATGAGACTTCACAGAAGGTAAGATCTATCTCAAGCTCTAGGAGATCCTTTACAAGTTGATTTGAAAGTAGCACAAAGTCCTTTCTCCTTTCTTTGGCAGTCAGGCAACCACTGAAGCACTCAGCTTAGGCATAGTCTCCTCCTCAGTTTCTCTGGCTCCTCTTGTCAGCAAAGGTTCTTCTTGTTTCCCAAAAGTGATCTAAAGTTCTGGGGTTTGGGTCCCCTCTTTTATACTCATTTTCTCTTTGTTCTCTGAAGGCAGAGAGCCCTTTGCCTAGTCCAACCCAGCTCTGGTCAGTCCTAGAGCACTCCGTTTACATGACTCCTTCTTTCCTTTCACAGTGTAGGCCAGGGACAGCAGACGCACCACAGGAGATGGAGCCAGCATTGTGGAAGGAAGGCACAGCCCTATTCAGGTCCCAGGGGCAACTCCTCCCACCCATCTACATGCAAATACCTCTATTCAGCCCTGTGCTGACTCACCCTATCTCCTGGAATCCCCCAGCTCCTGTCACTCAAAGTCTAGACAAGGAATACACAACCTAGCAGAGGCAGGCTTGGATAGTTAGGCAAGAAAATACCTACTTTCCAAAAGTGGTATTTTCAAACACAGAATGTTAAAAACAACTTCACTAAAAGATGTATTTGATCATTCTGAGTTCAGGCATACTAAACTCGAATTTCTACCTAGTTCCATGAGTCAGTTAGGATTATAAGATGTTATAATCAAACTTCCCATTCTGGCCTATGGGGAATAGGTAGCCTTGCAATAGTGAAAAACGAAAATGGCTGTCATTCACTATAAGGACATGTCATACACATCAGGGCTTGCCCTACCTTTTACCAACAATGCACCCTGCCCTTGGGCCTACCATAGGGGTGACTAATATGCAGAAAAGGGAAGGTTTAGGGACTGGCAAGTGGGTGCACTTGCCCAGTCAACATGGCAGTACCAGACTGCACACAGGCTCTGCAATGGCAGACCTGAGACACATTGTACAGGCTGCTTCTGTGGGTGGCACAACCAGTGCTGCAATCCCACCAGCAGCATTTGGTTTACAGGCCCTGGGCACACGCACTGCACTGTACTAGGGTCTGACAAGTGAACTAAATGATCCATACATTAATTTACCATAGGGAGAGCATATGCACTTTAGCAATGATCAGCAGTGGTAAAGTGCACAGAGTCATGAAACCAACAAAAACAGGTCGGACAAAATACAGGAGAAAGGCAAAAAAGTTCAGGGATGACGCAGCAAAAAGGGCCAAGTCCAACATGAGCATTAGATGTTACTTTTTACCCACTGTCCATAACTTCATTCATAGTCCATGTACAAACTAACAGGGGTCTTTACCTCATGAAGAGTGACATATCTGTCTTCAGTCCTTACTCACATATAATTACTGCAATTATTCAGCTGATCACTATGGGGAAAATATTAATGCTAAAGAGTAGTTTCATAAGTCTGAGTCTCTCCTCAATGTACCAGGGAACAGTTGTATTTTCATAATATGACATAATGTGCATTTGTAAAGAGCACATCACCCAAGGGTATCATAGTGCTGAATATCAGATGTTTATTGTTACCCGGCTTAATGGTATTCATTTTATGGACCTCAGAAGGATGAAAGGCTGAACAGGCCTGCTGGGATTTGAACCTATGACCATGAGGTAGAACACAAGCGTCTACACTGCTCACCAGACGCATTAGTCCACTAAGCCAACAGTCCCGGCCAAGAGCACAGAGGGGGCAGGCGTTGTGTTAATTGTGCCGAGCGGGCACTGGCCGCTTATTATACAGTTTTTTGTTTCAGGCATTTGTTCTAATAAGCTGTCATGAAAATTCTGTTTCTCGTTTCCTAGCATTCGCTGTGGTAAGGCCCTAATGAATGAGTAACAAGCTCATAAGTAACCACACATTCAAGAGACTGGCACGTTGCTTGCCTAAACTAGATAATATTATTACTACGCTTCTCCACTGCTTGATGCAAAGCTTGCAAGATGTGAATAGGACTGTCAAAAGATTTATATTTATTTGCTGAAAGTTTACAAGGTCTATCCTCCACATTTTATGTAAGACTTTATCGGATCTCGAATTTAGAAGTTGGTTCACTTTGTTCTTAGTAGCAGAGTCTCACATACACAGACAACTTATTCACATATATTTAAAAACACTGTAAACTGCTTACACCTCAATATAAAACATATAACTAGATCGCATGGACAAATCTCTTGTCTTGAAATAAGCTGTGCAGGACTAAAATATCACACTGGTTTCACTAAAGTTGAATTTCTCTCTTGTCCTCCCTGTTATGCGTAGAGTTGAGCCTTACCACAGTGTATTTTCAAAAGCTGCCATCTGCAGTAAGATGTCTGCACTGGTAGGCATGCTAGTCTGGGTGTTAGTAAAAACACATTACTGACAATTGCAATCAACCCTTGGCTGATAAATACAGTCTGACTAAGCAATGGCCAATGAGTGAGGAGGTCACACCTTTACCCACTCTCTCTGTGTACCTATTATGAGTGACTGCAAGACAGTGGAAGCAGTCTCTGCTAAACATACAAGACATCTGCCTATGCATAATGAATCAATCATTCATGCTGTTATAACCCCTTTCTTATTGATAATACAACGTAAACATCTAGGCTGCTCTTCACTGAAGCATCCATGAGCAAAAATCAACTCACCTGTGGTTAGAGATATTCAACATTTGTTAAAAGGTGTGACTGTGAGATTAATGCTCTCCATCTCAGTCGGTGCAAGCCATGTTGAAGCTTTATCGATATGGTTAAGTTAAAACATTTTGTCAGGGCGGTGGGAATAACAGTTGATTGCGCACAAAGACGCAGTCCCCACTCTGACGGTGAGGAACAGTGGTGTATCAGGTTGAATTTAAGGTTCTCAAGGAATGCTAACAGCTAGTCCTTCTTTTACAATGACTATGGGTGGAAGTACACAAATCCCATAATTCATTGCAAATTCTTTAGCTAATATGGCTAGATGTGGGAAATTACCTGTACGGGAATTATTACAATCATATTTATTACAATGATTCCAGTCTAATCAGATTGTCGATCGATGCTAAAGACTGAGTTCACTTCTACATTCAGGGTCTCAGGACACTTTCACTTATATAGCTTTGTCTTCATGTTTTGGCACAAATTTGAATGCTATACAAAAAACCATGTTTAGCAAAATGAGTTAATTGACAGTATAAGAAAAATAATAAAATAATAAATGCTGCTTGGTTAAGGAAATTAATGTTAATGTGACGTCTCATCTCCTGATTGGCAAAAAAATGCATTTAGTTTTCCTACTTACCAGACTTACAGCTCAGCCACTGAAGTTCTTGGCCATGGGTTTATCAACAAAATGACAATCACTATCCAAATGGAAATTGTGTGTGCCAGATTGTTAGAACCGAGGTCTCTAGTTGGCCGGGTATGCACCCTAGTCCAAGTAGGCACCACTGCTTCCGACAGGGTAGCCTGGCGCAGAGCTGGAAGGCTTAACCTCCGAAGCAATGTGTAAAGTATTTGTGCAACACACCAACAGTTCCCAATAAAACACGCACAAAAGAAAAAGACACTACACCAATAAAATATAAAAATATAAATATCTTTATCTCAGTTTCAGGCAAGATCAATCATCAGATAAATGCAGTTGCAGGCAAGATCAATAATTAGACAAATCTAGTTCCCAGGCAAGATCACTAGTATGAATGAATCTAGTTGCCAGGCAAAATCAATATTAAAAATGAAATCAGTTTCCTGGCCAGATCAAATCCCGGCAGCCATACAGGCCAAGAACTCTTATTTGCAGGTCCTGCCTGACAGTGTTCCTTGTGAGGGTAAATAATCTAGCAAACTGCAGCAGTTCTTGTTCTGCAGGCAAGCGATTGGGTAATTGCCAGCTCAGTCTCAAGCATGCATCATAAAAAACGGGTGCCTGGTTAATGTTAATATGCCCCCGCTGTACTTGTAGGGAAAAGCTGCCCCCTATGATGGTAGTGTCGTGCTCAACAAATGCCCCAAAGCAACAAGTTCAGGCGAACAGGCCCGCAATGGTGTGCTGCCGGTCCCCGGCAGTTTAGCCCAATCCCCAGTGATCCTCAGTCCGCCCGGTAACCGATGGTGCAGTTGATCGTTACCTGGGGTTGGTCAGTCGCTCCCGGCTCCTCCAACATGATCCCCTGCCTGAAGCCTCTGCTGCCCGCCTCCCAGACTCTCTCCGATGCTGCAGACTTCCAGCTGCACGTGAGAGGGAGCATGCATCGCCTTCTTCCTGCAACTGATGCTGCTAGGCGACACCTTGCGCCCGCACCCAATCACAGCGTGGCGGGTCCTGACGTGGGGCAGTGACACGCCCTGGGCTCCCGAGACTCCCGGGCCGCACCGGTGATTAAGGGGAGGAAGATTTGAATGTGCTGTGAATTCAGGCCCGCAGTGGTGACTTCAGGGCAACAGTGCGAGTCCCGGGCCTGCGGCAATCGGCTTGACATGCACAGTGCTTCACTATCACTGCAGTGCTCCACAGCACACTATGATCCCAGGCGGCGGCGGTGACTTCAGGGATAATTTCCAAACTGGGTTTGGGAGCGCTTACACCCTAGCCAGTGGCGGGGATTTCCCAGGCACATGCACTCCTTTGTTACAGTGCTCAGTCCTTGCGCAGTGCTTCTCAGCGCACTCCTGTCCCCCGGGGCGGCGGTGGGGAATCTGGGCAATTTAACTCCTGAGTAACCCACGCTAACAGAGGTGACAACAGGGGCAGTTCCCAGGCACGAACGCAGCAGTCCCTCGGTGGAATAAGGCAGTCCCACGTGCCGTGTCGCAGGGGCAGTTTCTTTAAAGGTCAAGGGGCCAGCAGGATTGCACACAGGTTCAGCTCTGTAGGGCAAATCCTGCAAATGTTGTTGTTTCAGAAAGGCAGGCCTTATGACGATGTTATCCAAAGAAAGGTAGTGTCCCTCCCTGTTGTCAGCCATCACAACTGGATGGAATGCATCAAGAATTATTTGCTCTGGGGACACCAGCTGACTCCCTACCATAGTCGTGCTGGCACCTGTGTCCTGGGCCTCCACCTCCTGACAATTAAGGGTGACCCACTGCCTATACTTAGTAGCATTGGAGAGCACGTGGACCTTAGGAACCATCTCACTGTCTCCCAGAGACAGTAGGACAAGCCCTGCCCCCTCACTCTCATTATCTAGGGACATGTCCTCCCCAAGTGCTACACTAGCCACCCCGTGGGTTTTACCTCCAGTGGCCTGTTGTGCTCTCTTGCGACACTTGGGATCCCCCTTGTAGTGTCCAACTTCATCACACTCATAGCACCGGACAATTCTGGGATGCTGACCTTTGTCAGGATAAGTGGACTTCTGGTGGCCAGATTGAGGCTGGGACCCAGACCCTTTCCCTTGTGAATTGTTCTGGGGGCCTTTGGAGAACTCTTTCATTTTATCTCCCCCCTCTTTCCTCTGGTGGGAACCCTGACCACCCCTTTGGGGAGTCCCCCCCATAACCCATGTTGGACACCCTGGTACTGACCCAGGTGTCCGCCTCCTCCGCAAGCTTCCTAGGATTGGTCAACTTGCGGTCAACCAGGTGTTGGCGCAACTCTGGAAAACATTTCTCTAGAAGGTGCTCTCTTAAAAACAAGTCATACAACCCTTCATAATCATACACATTGCTGCCCCGCACCCAGCCCTCCAAAGCTTTACTAGCATAGTCCAGGAAATCTACCCAGTTCTGTGTGGGAAGTTTGTGGCTATTCCTATACCTTTGCCTATACCTCTCAGGGGTAAGACCAAATCTCTTGAGCAATGCAGCTTTCATGACAGAATAGTTAGTCTTGTCTTCCTTTTCTAAGTAAAGGAGGGTGTCCTTACATCTGGAGGTAGGTACTTAGACAAACCACTTCCCCAATAACTCTCTGGGACCCCATGGGCTCTTAAAGACACCTCATAGGCTGCTAACCACTTATTATTAATATCCCCCACCTTAAAACTGGCCATCACATCTTTAGGCATAAAGACCCTGGACTCACGTGAAGCTTCCGTAGGTATGCTGCCACCATTCTTGTTGCTGTTGGCCCCTATTTCTAGGGCCCGGATTTCCAGTTCCTTCAGGCTGAGCTCATGGGCATTTTATTTTCCCTCATAGCCAGTCGCTTTTCTTCACGCTCCTGCTCCATGGCCCACCATTCTCTTTCCCGTTCTTTCTCCAGGTTTGCAAGCTCCAACCTAAGCTGTCTCTCCTCTCTCCTGTCCTCCAAGTCTTTTGAGGACAGGGTCCTTACTGACACACAACTGCCTTCCCTGGAAGGTACCCTTGTACCTGGTAACAAATTACCTTTTTCCACTAAGTGCAGTAGGTCAAGATCACCAGCGACGGCGTGCTCTGGTTCCTACTCGTCCCCATCTCCTTCTGGGTGGGCTGTTACCCATGCTCTCAAGGCTTTCTGAAGCTCTGCCTACTTGGCGCTTTGCTTGAAGGGCACCCTTTTCCCCTAGCAAAATTCTTTGAGTTGGCCCACAGTGTAAGTTTCCAGGTCGGCCAGCTCGAATTCCAACTTGCTAGGTAGGGCCTCAGACGTTGGTAGAGAAAATCGAATGGGACTTAGGCAAAAGGACATTTAAAAAGACAGCCAGTCAGGGAGAAGTTTGCCAATTGGAAAGGGTAGACAAAAATTCAGTGGATTGAGGTATAGGGTTGTGGTGTACTCGGAGTCACTGTGCGGAGTTACAGAAGCACAAGTCCTATCCCACCGCTCGATCACCAATGTTAGAACTGGGGTCTCTAGTTGGCCGGGGTATGCACCTTAGTCCAAGTAGGAACCACCGCTAGCGACAGGGTAGCCTGGCGTAGAGCGGGAGGGCTTAACTTCAGAGGCAATGTGTAAAGTATTTGTGCAACACACCAACAGTTCCCAGTAAAACACGCACAAAAGAAAAAGACACTACACCAATAAAATATAAAAATATAAATATCTTTATCTCAGTTTCAGGCAAGATCAATCATCAGATAAATGCAGTTGCAGGCAAGATCAATAATTAGACAAATCTAGTTCCCAGGCAAGATCACTAGTATAAATGAATCCAGTTTCCCGGCCAAATCAAATCCCCGGCAGTCCATACAGGCCAAGAACTCTAATTTGCAGGGCCTGCCTGACAGTGTTCTTTGTGGGGGAAATAATCTAGCAAACTGCGGCAGTTCTTGCTCTGCAGGCAAGCGATCGGGTAATTGCCAGCTCAGTCTCAAGCATGCATCATGAAAAAACGGGTGCCAGGGCTATCCCACCTAGCCCCAGAACAGAGTCACTTAGCGCGAGGTTCCCAATGTTAATATGCCCCTGCTGTACTTGTAGAGAAAAGCTGCCACCGATGATGGTAGTGTTGTGCTCAACAAATGCCCCAAAGCAACAAGTTCAGGTGAACAGGCCCGCAATGGTGTGCAGCCGGTCCCCGGCAGTTTAGCACAATCCCCAGTGATCCCCTGCCTGCCCGGTAACCAATGGTGCAGTTGATAGTTACCTGGGGCTGGTCAGTCGCTCCCGCCTTCTCCAACGCGATCCCCTGCCTGAAGTCTCTGCTGCCCGCCTCCCGGACTCTCTCCGATGCCGCGGGCTTCCAGCTGCGCATGAGAGGGAGTGCCCTTCGCCTTCTTCCTGCAACTGATGTTGCTAGGCGACACCTCGCGCCCACACCCAATCACAGCGCGGTGGGTCCTGGCGTGTGGCAGTGACACACCCCGGGCTCCTGAGACTCTCGGACCGCAGCGGTGATTAAGGGGAGGGAGATTTGAATGTGCTGTGAATACAGGCCCGCAGCCGTGACTTCAGGGCAACAGTGCAAGTCCAGAGCCAGGGCCATCGCTTTGACAGGCACAGCACTTCACTACCACTGCAGCGCTCCACAGCACACTACAATCCCAGGCGGTGGCGGTGACTTCAGGGATAATTTCCAAACTGGGTTTGGGAGCACTTACTCCCCAGCCAGCAGCAGTGATTTCCCAGGCACATGCGCTCCTTTGTTACAGTGCTCAGTCCTTGCGCAGCGCTTCTCAGCGCACTCCTGTCCCCCGGGGCGGCGGTGGTGAATCTGGTGATTTAACTCCTGCGTTACCCACGCTCACAGAGGTGACAACAGGGGCAGTTCCCAGGCACAAACGCAGCAGTCCCTCTGTGGAATAAGGCAGTCCCACGTGCCGTGCCGCAGGGGCAGTTTCTTTAAAGGTCAAGGGGCCAGCGAGATTGCACGCAGGCTCAGCGCGGTAGGGCAAATCCTGCAAATGTTGTTGTCCCAGAAAGGCAGGCCTTATGACGATGTTATCCAAAGAAAGGTAGTGTTCTTTAATCAAAAAGGGTGCAGTCCCATGAAGACAGTTCTTATGAATATGGTGGAGACACTCTGAGGGTGTTATTTCCTGTCCCCCTGGCAGGGCAGGATCAGCAGGCAGTAGGGCAGCTCAGCAAGTAGGGGCAGCAGTTCCTTGGAGCAGTCAGCCTCCTCCCAAGTAGCAATCCTTCCTGGTGCAGCAGTCCTCACTCCAGCAGAGAGTCCCCATAGTCCAGCAGTGTAACAACGAAGTGAGGTCAGGACCCTCCCTTATATATCTTTCAGTCTAGGGACTAGAAAGTGGTAGAAGTCTCTGGAAGGGTCTGGGGGTAGGGGCTCCTGGAAGAGTCCAGGGAGTTCTGGGATGTTCCCTGCCTTCCCTGACCTAGCTGTCACCGTGACGAGAGACAGGCCGTTAAGGCTACAGTGGGCAGCCCATCCCAGCCCATCCAAGGGAAAAAGGTGTGAATCACCACTCCCACCTCCCAAACCAGGCAGCTATCCATTTGCAGAGGGGAGGGGGGAGTCTGCAGTGCCCTATCTAAGTGTAGGCAGGAAAAGGTCCACTTTCTAAAAGTGGGATCCTTAGCATAGTAGTGCCAAAACCCCATACATCATTGGAAAGGGTTCCCCGCCCCAGTCCAACAAGAGCAAACATGACAGGCTTATTAGGTCCCCGTCAGGATTTATCCCATAAGGGGGTTCCCAATGCTAGCCTATGGAGGTTTAAGCCTTACTTTGGTAGCAGGGGCTTGTGGCAGATATGCCAGCGTCATATGGTTTTAGGGGAGAGCACCTGCACCTCAGCACTGTTTAGCAGTGGTGAGGCGCCCAGAGTCCTAAGTCCAACAAAAAGGTACAGTGAAAATGGGAGGCACAAGGGCAAACAGGTAGGGGAAGACCACCCTAAGGCTGACAGGTCCAACACAGATCATAGGCTAAAATATTTGGGAAAACACATTGAAATAGCATTGAGGATTCAACGGTGCAGGGCCAATAAGGTTATTGTGTCCCAAGCCCGATGGCACTCACTCACCGTTCAACACCTAGTTCCCCTCGGAGATGGAAAATGTAATCACAGGCAGAAGATGGAGACACTTGTAAAATATTCATTTTACTTATTATTGTTTTCTTGTATGAAAACTGTAAAAAAAAAAAGAAAAAGGCCGACACATGTTTTGCGACAAAGTCAATTTGGCTAGAAAATTGTCACAGAGAGTTCAAATGAACACTTTATCATTAAGAATACTCTTTTAAGAGATTCGGTTCATAAGACAACTAAATATATGCCATAAAACACGTGTATGCCCCTTTTTTGCAACATTCATGTGATGATAGAAAAAAAACTATGAAAGAAATTAAGAGTTTTACAAGTATCCCCATACAGCGTATCTAATGTGCAAAAAATCTGAGTGATTTTTAATGTCCATATAGTTCTGTTAAAAAAACTGATGCTGAATCTTGAAGGAAAGTTTGCAGGTAGGCTATGCCACCCCTTAAAAAAAGTATTGGGACGACTTGCTTTAATGATTGTGAACAGGTGGATAGGTGGTAACCTAAGGGATCTTGTAATTGGTTGCTTTTGTGAAACCTGATGGACATATCTATGGCATTCGTAGCAGGGGTGGAATTTCAAAAGCATTGCCTCTTACCCAGAGTACCCTAGACCTCCACTCTACCTTGGAACCTCAGTATCTTTAGAGGAAGGGTCCTGAGTTTGTCCACCTGAGATCTGAACTCGCGGAAATGAAGTCTCACTTGCTGGGACAGTTGCGCCAATCAGAGCCTGGGTCAGAGGTTGTTCAGTGCAAGATGAAAGGGACAGTTGCGCCAATCAGAGCCTGGGTCAGAGGTTGTTCAGTGCAAGATGCAAGGGACAGTTGCGCCAATCAGAGCCTGGGTCAGAGGTTGTTCAGTGCAAGATGCAAGGGACAGTTGCGCCAATGAGAGCCTTGGTCAGAGGTTGTTCAGAGCACGACACATAGGCACATGATGAAAAACGGATTAAGTATTCTCAGTTCAATGCTGTCTTTCCCACTTTGGCTATATTTGGCAGTGATGCTCTCACTTTTAACGGAAAGATAAATATAAAGCTATTTTAATTAACGCCAAGTAAGCTGCATGTAAATACGTGGTGCTCAACAGCTAACCACAAATCCAAAATCGTTGTTAAAATAAGAGGCAGATTATCCAGGGTTCCCCTCGAATAATTTCAACAGCTTTCATAAGACTTTTTCTTTCTTAACATAGTGTAAATATGACCCATGACCTCGACATTTACTCAAAGTGCACACGCTCATATCCTTTTATAGCGCAGCCACAGATGTCTCCACCTCTTGGAATAATCTTAAGGGTGGTGAAAGGAATGCGTTTGGCATGCAAGGGCTGAAAACTCCATCCTACTAGAAAAATCACTTCCCAATGTCATTTATTTTAGGAAACAGAGCGGTGATTCTGAAAGCATTTCTTTAAGTGTTAGACCGTGTGTTTTTCGCACATCGCTTGCAGAGTGGCACCCTGGGAAGTGGAGAAGTCAGTGATATGAAGTTAATATTCGGCAAAGAAAGATATTTTTTGCTGACCTGAGAATAAAGTATCTTGACTCAGATGTCCAAAATAGACATGTTACAATCCATCTCTAAGAAATGAATTGACTTGCAAATCCCAAACGGGCTCTAACATAACACGAGCAGGCAACTGCACAAACATTCATCTTGTAAAAACGTTGCTTCTTTCAATTTAAAATGCATTTGTCTCTTGGTTCAAAAATAGATGTCTCAGAAAAAGACACGCAGCACCTCATGCCTCGCTGTGCACAAGTGACCTGCATGTAATTGTTATGTACGGTTATAGACTGCAGTTGATTAATGATTACTTTAGAACCTCTGGGAGATATGATCTTATCACTAGATTGCTGATTCTGGCACCAGGGAACTTCATTCTTTTATCATCGTTAACGCTCGACCACCAATTGAGTAACTGTGAGCAATCCATCGTCTCCCTATGGATTGAATTGTAAATATGGGCTGACTACTTTCATTTATCCTCTGCCTTGCCTCTCTCCCAATGCTTGTCACCACTGTGCGACTTTGTTTTCCCTATATCTCATCGTCTATGCCAGAGGTCCCCGGACTTTTCTGTAACTAGGCGCCGAAACCCACCGTCACACAAGCTCAAACTCGCTTCCTGTGAAAACGCCTCAAGCGCCAATCAGTGAAGAGTGGGAGGGGCTAAGGTTGACAAGGGGTACAAATGACGCCAGCAACGGGGGAGCGCAGCGGACGCACCCGCGGCGAGCCAAAGGCAAGCCCGTCTGCGCCCTTCCGGGCCGACCTGGGCAAGGGGCAAGCCATCATGCTCAAAACACTATCTACTCCACGGCCAACCTAAAATCACTCCATTCTAATGAACTAGCAATCAACCAGCAATGTCTGGCTAACAGAGCCATGAATGGGATAATGGTAAAAAGATCCTCATTCCCCGAACTCTGTGATCATAAAAATCCGAGCTAGAGACCCAATCTCAAGGCCGCAGCCACGGAACAAGTCTAACAGTTATCTATCTAAATACCCGTTCCATGGTCTAACACCAACTTGAAATGCACAACCTACTGACGAAGGAAAAAACAGATATCCTACTATTGACAGAAACCTGGTTAACACAGGATTCCTCCCCAGATATCCTAGCAGCCCTCACTAACGATTATTACAACCTCCAAGCCAACCGTCCTCAAGGAAAAACAGGAAGGGGTGTGGCAGCTATAATTCATCAAGACCTAAAATTGTCAGCACTTACCCCCCTCGGCCTTCCACAAGTAGAGAATCTAGTGATTAAATTAGAGTCCGATTCCGCCCCGTTAGTCTGTGTCATACTCTACAGACCACCACAGAGCATGCCACAGTTCCCACAATCTCTGAGCGAACAGATGACACATATTATGACAAACCACGCAAAAATACTACTGATTGGTGACCTTAACTACTGGGCTAACGACCCAGCAGATGGACCTCACTCAGCCAAACTTACTGATCTACTCACAGGGCTAAACTTCCATCAGCACATCACCTCCGCTACTCACACTAAAGGGCATACACTAGACCAGTTATGGTCCACAAACCTAGCCATGACAAACCCAGATGTAACTCCCTGTATCTGGTCCGATCACTATCTCATCAAATTCTCCATAAACAACCTTACTAAACCCAAAATACTCTCACACGAACCTGGATACTTTAGGAGCTGGAACACTATCGACAAAACCCAATTCCTCGAAACCTTGGCCAACACAATTCCCATCAGCCAAACAACTATAGAGGAGAGTGAGGAAAACCTGTCGGAATGGCTCTTGACAGCCAGCAATCAATAAGCCCCTCTTAGTAAAATACAACGAGCACGCCGTCATGAAGCCCAGAAATGGTTTTCTGACCACTTAAAAGAGGTAAAACTAGCTCTTTGACATGCAGAAAGGAAATGGAGGAGCAAATACTCACCCGACGGCAAAAGTACCTACCTAACAGCCCTTAGAAACTATAAAAATCTGTTTCAGACCACAAAGGCCGAATACTTCTCACTAAAAATTATCACCTCCAAAAACCGCTCAAAGGACATCTTCTCAATAATTAACGACCTATCAAACCCTGACAGAGTGACCATGAAAATCACACCTTCACAATCTCTAAGCGACTCCCTGAACAAATTCTTCCTCGACAAAATCAAAACTATCAAAGCAAGCATCCCATATGCACTAACCCTATTTGTCAAAACACACCAAACAATACACAAAGGCTAGAACAAATCCCAATGATAAGCCAAGAAGCCCTTACAGACCTACTTACCAAAGTAAAATTTGGCTCTCCCAGGGACTGCTGCCCCCCCCTGGATCCTAAAGGAAGATCTCATGGCCTGCCCAGATCCAGCCATGGCCCTCTTAAAAAAATCCCTATTCTAGGGATACTTACTAAATGCCTTCAAAGAGGCACACATCATCCCCCTCCTGAAGAAGCCAGGAGCAGATCCTGGAACCCTCAGTAATTACCGACCAATCTCATTGCTTCCATATATGGCCAAAATACTCGAAGCCCACGTAGCCAAAAGTCTATCCACCTTTCTGTAACAGTCAGATTATCTAGACCCTCATCAAGCAGAGTTCCGCCCAGCTCATTTCACAGAATCAGTGGTACTATCAGTCCTGGATTTCCTGCGAGAGAAAGCAGACGGAGGACACCCCAAGCCTTGGTGCTACTAGATCTTTCGGTCCTTTTGACACGATCGACCACAACATCCTGGTCGCCCGTATCATGGACGCAGGAATCCAGGGATCGGCCCTTGAATGGATAAAATCCTTTCTAACAGACCGTTATCAAGCGGTCCGCCTGGGAAACTTCACATTCCCCAAGATGAAGAACACTTGTGGGGTTCCCCAGGGCTCCTCTCTCTCCCCGCACTTATTTAATCTATACCTCCTCCCCCTGATCCATGCACTAAAAGAAAGAAAAGTCCAAACGTTTAACTATGCAGATGATTTTCAATTAATATTTCCGATTACAGATTCCCCCACCACCATTTCCAATTTCCAGACGACTATGCTGTTCATCCGTGACTGGATGAACAGCAACCACCTTAAGCTAAATACAGACAAAATGGAAATAATCCTCACAGGAGGCTCATTGAATCCCTGGAGCTCCCACCTTTGGCCTAAAGAACTGGGGCAGCCCCCTGCTCCCTCTACATCTGCAAAAACCTTGGGAGTCATAATTGACAACGACCTGACCATGAAAAATCAAATTGGAGCTGTGACTTCCACCTGCTGCTTCCAACTAAGGAACTAAGGAAAATAAAGAAAATCAGCAGGTTCCTCTCTCAGGAAGCAAACACACAGCCAGTACTTGCGAAGGTAATATCCCACATCGACTATACCAACTCCTTTTACCTGGGCATTCCTACCTACCTCACCCACCGCCTTCAAATGGTTCAAAACCAGGCGGCCAGGCTGATCCTTCAAGAAAACAGGTGCCAACATATCACCCCTCTTCTGAAGAAACATTGGCTTCCAATAAATCAGAGATGCGCCTTTAAGGTGGATGCATCATCTTTAAAGCCCTGAATAACAAAAGCCCTGAAATCATCAACAATCTGATCAGTAGATATACTCTCCTACCTGCAGCCTGCGATCTGCTCATATGCGTCTCCTAACCATACCATCTTTCAGCCTAAAATGCGCTGGAGGAATAAGGTTCACCACCCTAGGCCCCAAATTCTGGAACTCCCTGCCTCTTGAGATCAGATCCTGCTTCCGCAATCAAACACTTGGCTATTTAAACAGGTGTTAGACCTGGCATCCTTGGCGTGGTTTCCCCCTATCTTTTTTCCTCTACCTCCTGTATTTTAGATGCTGTGCTGGATTTCGTTTTTGCTGGTTTAGATGCTTTGGGCACTTTGCCACTGCTGATCAGTGTCAAAGTGCAAGTGCTCCCTGGGTAAATTGTTATTGTAATTAGTTATCCATGATTGGCATATTTGTATCACCAAGAAGTCCCTAATAAAGTGCACTGGGTGTGCCTGGGCTGGTGATTCAAATGCTACTAGTGGGCATGCAGCACTGATTGTGCCACCCACAAGAGTAGCCCTAAAAGGGTGTCTCAGGCCTGCCACCGCAGTGCCTGTGTGCAATCTGCGAACTGCCATGTCCTCCTGGTCAGTGTCCCCACTGACCAGGCCTAACCCTTCCCTTTCTGTGTACATCGGTCACCCCTATGGAAGGCCCAAGGTACCTCCTTGGGCAGGGTGCAGTGTATGTGAAAGGTAGAGCATGTACTAGTGCAGGTGACATGCTCTGGTCTGGTAGTGAATTACTGCCATTTTCGTTTTTCACTATTGTAAGCCTATCTTGCCCCATAGGCTATCATGGGCAATGCTGGCTACAGTGGATACCAGCATACCTTCCCATAGGAGCAAGATAGGACATAAAAGTCTGATATTCTGAACTCAGAATTTAATAACACATATTTTAGGAAAGGTTGTTTTTAAATCCTGTGTTTGAGAACAGCACTTTTAGAAAGTTGCTGTTCTCTTGTCTGACCTTTCTGTGTGCATTGGCCAGTTTGTGAATTGACTGTCTGGTTTGTAAGTGACAGGGGCTGGGTGGCTCCTAGAGGCTGAGTGAGCCATACCTGGGCTGAATAGCTCCATCTGCATCTAGAGTGGTGGGAGAGGGTAGCACCTGGGCCTGAATAGGGCTGTGCCTGTCTTCCACAATGCTGACTCTACCTCCTGCTGAGCGGCTGACAACCCTGCCCCTCTCTGAAAGGAAAGGAGAGGCCAGGAAAACAAAGTGCTCAAGGAACACCCAGAACTGGTTCAGACCGGGCTCAGAGCCCTCCTGCACAAAGGGAACAAAGACTTTTAGGGGTATAAGTAGAGGACCCCTGACTACTGAAAATTAGATCATCCTGGAACCAAGAAGGAACCTCTGCCAAGGAGAAAGCTGAAACTGAAGAAGGAAGACTGTCCTGCTGTTGCTCTGCTGGACTGACCTGCTGTTGCTTTGCTGCCAAGGAGAGGGGAAGGACTTTGCTTTATGCTGTGTCCCCTTGCTTGAAGGAATCTCCAAGGGCCTGAGAAGAGCTGGCTCCCTGTTAAGAAGTCCCAGGAACAAAAGGGCTTCATCCCCAGCTTCTCTGAACTCTGTTGAGAGAGTTCTGTCCGTCCTAGAGTGCTTGGGCCAGTTGTGGCGCCTCTGGAAGTTGTACCTGTGTTGGGAAGCTGGAAACCAAGGTTTTAAAGACTTTCTGGAAGTTTTATCGCATCGTTCGCTTGCGGAGCGCATCCCCGTCAGTGCGAGGAAATTACCGCCGCCGCGAGGGTCGAAATCGTCGCAGCGCCTGTTGCCGCTGCCAAAGTCACTGCATCCTTCATTTGCGGGACGCACTAGTCCGGTGCGGGAATATTAGCATCGCTGCGAGTATCGCCCCAGAGCCTGTTGTCACTGAGTGAGATCGTTGCACCGCTTACTTGCGGACCGCATCACGTCGCTGCGAACATAGTCGCAGAGCCATCGCAGGGGCCGCGAGAGTAGAAGATCGTTACTGAGCCGCGCATCATCGCCGCACCGGAGATCATCGCTGCCCCAAAGATCGTCGCATTGTCCCTTTTGCAAGCCGTTTCCACGAAACCTGTGCACCGGAATCCACTCAAGGTATCGCATCACTCCCCATACAGACCGGAGTCACGGCAACACTCCAGCTACATCCAGCTGGGTTGTCTCAGAAGTGACGCATCGCTTGCTTTTTACCGCTACAGCTTTCACTTGGAACTTTTGTCGCATCTAAAGGTGCTGTTGACTAAAATGTGATGCAACTGTGGATTATTTTAAGGCAACCTTAAGAACTCATTAGAAACCATATCCTTGAACTGTGTATGTTGGATTTTTGTCATTTTGGTCTTGTGTAGTTTAGATTGAAAATTGAAAATTGACCCGAGGTACTAATATTTTTAGTGTTGTAATAGTGACCACATCAGACAAGATTATGTTAGTGGTCAACCCATGTAGGATTACCAGCAGTGATCACTTCAGTGCATCAATGAGTTACCAGCACTACTGTACAAAGTATTTTTCAATTTGGAATGCCTCTACATGCTCTATTACTTACCGGTAATCTTCATTACTCCAGGTCCCGTTATCCTCTTCCCATTCAGTTACAAAGTGGAGATAACCATCTCCTGACAGAAAAAAAGACAAGAGGAATGCTGGGACCCTAATGCTGCCCCTCCCACCAGGAGTACATAAGCAGTACTTACCCAGCATCCCGCCTGTACAACCAAGCCCAACCCAGGAAGGCCGGCCGCCCGGGAGGGAGGGAGGGGCGTATGAATGGGATGAGGACAACGGCACCAGGAGTAATGAAGATTACCGATAAGTAATAGAGCACTACCCCCAGGTCACTTATGTCCTTGTCCTATTCAGTTACAAAGTGGAGAATAACAAAGCAGAAAACCATCCGTCCGAACCCACAAGCACACCCAGGAAACCACACCAAAAGCAGCAACAAAAGGGAGGACAGAAAGAGGGAACCGCAGGAAGCAACCGACCATCATCCCAGAACAGGACCGCAGGGACACAAGCAAGGACCGGAAACAACCAAGAAAAAAACAGAAGGCCAGAGCCACACAAGGAGGCTGCCAACCAGAAAAAAAATGGAGACAGAGCAACCAGGCCAAAAACCCCCAAAAGGACACAGCCAAGGACACCCACCGGACAAGGATGGCCAGCCTAGAACCACCAGGAAGGCACACAGGACCCGGCAGCCGCACAGATAAGGAGCAAACCCTTACCATCCCAGAGAAGGCCACAGAAAGAAGGCAAGGCCGGCCAACAGGGTGCAGACACAAGCACCCAGACCAACAAGGCAGGAGGGTAGCACCAACCAGACACTGGCCAAACTGAACAAACCGACCCCAAGAGAGACCAGAGGATGAAACCACCCATACCCCGCAGAGGAGTCTGATGCCCCAGAAAAGAAAAGACAGCCCCAACAGGACCGCCAAAGATCACCACAGCCCAGAGGGAGGGCCACAGTGAGAGCCCTGGAGCAGAACAGGAGCCAGATCCTAACCATACCGAAAAGGACAGGGAAGGAGCTAAATACCAGAAACCCCAGGAGGCCAAGAGCCCCCACAGGGAGGCAGGCTGCAAAATGAACTAGGACCGGACTCAAAACGCCACAGCACAAGGGCAGAGGAGGCCAAACCAAATGACCACAGGCCAGAGATGGCCCCAGAAAGACCCCACAGACAGCCAACCAAACAACCGAGAGGCCAGCAAAGACCGGGAACCAACAACCCGGAACCGAACTGGCACACCAAGGGAGGGGACAGGGCCAACAGCCACAAGCCCAAAAACCCCAACCCCAAAGGGAGGGGAAAAAACAAGGCAGGGCACAAGCCCAGGGCAACCAGGAACCCCGCCAGACCCCAAACCAGGAACCAACCAGGCAAGAATCCACCAAATCACAGAAAAAACAGGTGCCAACAGGGCAGAGGACCTTTCATCATTCTTTAGCTCACTCCGCCACCCCAGTTCAGACATGGCCATATGCAAATCAGTCTGACCCTGTGCGTCATGGGAACAGTCCAGCCTGAACTGCCAAGTCATGTCTTCCCTGGACCGGAAACAAGCATCCTGGGACAGGGTTCAGGTTCATAACCCTCATCAGCCAGGCTATCTTGAATCCAGTGGCAAAGTGAGCAAGGGACCCACGTCTGGGCATACCCCGCCAACTTAGGGTGAACTTAGCAACACCAAAAGGGGTGATGGACAGAGTGTTGAACATTGCAAGCACTCAACCCCAGTCAACTGATCTTGGTTTAATCCATCATCATTCTTTAGCTCACTCCACCACCCCAGTTCAGACATGGCCATATGCAAATCAGTCTGACCCTGTACCTCATGGGAACAGTCCAGCCCAAACTGCCAAGCCATGTCTTCCCTGGACAGGAAACAAGCATTCTGGGACTTCTTTCGGGTTCATAACCCTCATCAGCCAGGCTATCTTGAATCCAGTGGCAAAGTGAGCAAGGAACCCATGCTAGGCATACCCTGCCAACTTAGGGCGAACTTAGCAAAACCAAAGGGGATGATGGACGGAGTGCTGAACATTGCAAGCACTCATCCCCAGTCAACTGATCTGGGTTTAATCCAAATTAGTCTGACCCTGTGCCTCATGGGAACAGTCCAGCTGGAACTGCCAAGACATGTCTTCCCTGGACCGGAAACAAGCATCCTGGGACCGGTTTTGGGTTCATAACCCTTATCAGCCAGGCTATCCTGAATCCAGTGGCAAAGTGAGCAAGGGACCCACTTCTGGGCATACCCTGCCCTAAATTGTCAGGGTATGCCCAGACGTGGATCCCTTGCTCACTTTGCTACTGGATTCAAGCTAGCTTGGCTGATGACGGCTGATTAGCCAGAAACCGGTCCCAGGATGCTTGATTCCGGTCCAGGGAAGACATGGCTTGGCAGTTCGGGCTGGACTGTACCCATGAGGCACAGGGTCAGACTGATTTGCATAAGGCCATGTCTGAATTGGGGTGTGTTAGACCTGGCACCTTGGCGTGAGTCTCCCTTCCACTTTTTGCTGATGTGCCTCAGATGTTTTTGCTGGTGTTCGATGCTCAGGGCACTGGGCCACGGCTAACCTGTGCCGCAGTGCAAGTGCTCCCTATATAAATTGTATCGGTACTTGATTTCCATGATTGGCTTATTTTGTTTACTGTCAGTCCCCAGTAACGTGCACCAGGAGTGCCGGGGTTTGTAGATACAAATGCCGCTAGTGGGCCTGCAGCGCTGGTTGCGCCACCCACCGATGCGGCCTCATAGAAGATGTCTCCAGTCCGCCATTGCAGACCCTGCGTACAGTCTGGCACTGTCACGCTGACTGTGCAAGTGCCCACACTTGCCAGTCCCTAAAACCTTCCCTAACCTTCATATCAGTCACCCCTGTGGTAGGCCCAAGGGCAGGGTGCATTATGAGCGTAAGGTAGGACAAGCCCGGATGTGTGTGGCATGTCTTAGTAGTGAATTACCGCCCTTTTTCGTTCTTCACTATTGAAGGGCTGCCTGTTCTCTTAGGCCAAGGTGAGGGGCTGGAACTATTACACGCTATAGTCCCGGCCGGCTCAGGGAACACGGTAGCATGTCGAGTTTGGTATGCCTGAACTCAGAATAATAAAATACTCCCTTTAGCAAGGTTTATTTTAATATCCTGTGTTTGCAAATGCTACTTTTAGAAAGTTAGCATTTGCCTGACTATTTCAGCCGCGTCTGCCAGGATGTGTATCTGCTGTCTGGGTTTGTGTGAGTGACAGGGCTGGGGAATTCCCGGGGACAGTCGGGGTGACCAGGTGGTGAATAGAGTGCTTACACCAGGATGGGTGGGCGGAGTAGTCCTTGACTCTGAATAGGGTTGTGGTCCACCACCACAATGCTGGCTCCACCTCCTGCGGAGCGTCTGATATCCCTGCCCTGCACCCTGAAAGAAGACGGCAGCGTCCGGTCAAGAGAGTACTCCAAAACCGGGTTGAACCAGGCTCAGGCCCCCTGGCCTGCCAAGACAAAAGAAACCGAGTATAAAGGTAGGAGCCCTGCTCCTAGGAAATTAGATCCAGTTTTGACCACGACGAACCTCTGCCCGACTAGGAGGACCAAGAGAAGCTGAGGAGAAGGTATCCTGCAGTGGTGCCTTGCTGAGGAAAGAGAGGAAAAGACCAGAAAGGACTTTGAAGACTTGTGCCTGAAACTATCTCCAAGGGCTTGATCACAAGCTTGCCCCCTGAACAGAACCCCAGGATTATTGGGTTCTATTCTGCCTGTGCCCGTTGCTGTTGGGCCTTTAGTTCTTATTCCCTCGCCAGAGTTGTGACTCGGGTGCCTTCGCCCTCCAAGGTCGCGACAGCTCGGAGCCTGGTCGCCCGCCGCAGAGAGCCCCGCTCAAGCTTGAGTCGCTCTCCGCTTCAGTGCCGGGACACCCGCTCTCCTGTCACCTCGCCTGCTACGGAGCACGCTGTGCGCCTCTCATCTCCTCCCGCCGGAATCTGCACGGAGCGCATCTGATAGCCTTGGACGGTCCGTACGTCGTAACGTACCCGACTGTCTTGCTTTGCCCTCCTGCATACCAACGCAGTGCAGCACCTCAAGAAGGTCTTTCGTACTATGGTACTGAAGGCCCAGTGCTGCACCCGTCTGCCCGAGAACGGACGCCCCACACAGATCCACAGGTACGAACTGGTGTGCTAAGAAGTAGTACGCCCGCAGGCCTGAACGGCGCCTTGCCCCGTGAGCTGCATCAGATCCTGGATTGCCACAACCCTCCACACCATCCCGCTCACCCACCTCGCACCTCGAGGGGGCTCCGAGCCGGATAGATCCTTTGGAGATCCGTTGGCCTCGTCATGGGTCCGCCCTCACCAACAGCCGTGCCTGAAACGCCTCGGAAACTCATCACAAGGTACATTGGAACTCTATCCCGAGTTCGCATCGGATCCAGGGTCCGCAATGTTTTGTTTTCCCTGTCATCGTATCTTGCTGACCAAGAACACTTAAGAACAATTGCCTATTTAAATCTGGTGGCCTTCATTCGCTAAACGTTATATGGTCTTGTGATAATTCTGCATATATTTTTACATAAAGTCTACGCATTTTTTATACAATCCTACGACTGGTGTCCGTCTGTGGTGGGTCAGTGGGTTTCCTGTATGTGATCATAAATGCTTAACTAACTATCGCCCTGAGGATTAGCCTTGTCTGCTCGCGCCCCACTACCTAGAGGGTGAGCAAGGGTTATTTCTAAAGGAGTAGTTCTCTTACCCTGACTAGAGGAGAGGGTCCCTGTTTGTCACAAGTGCATACCTGTACCAACCAGAGACCCCTGAGTCTAATAGGGTGGCAGAGTGAGCTAAAGAATGATGATGGATTAAACCCAGATCAGTTGACTGGGGGTGAGTGCCTGCAATGTTCAATACTCCGTCCATCATCCCCTTTGGTTTTGCTGACAGCAGGAACACTGCAGGAAGCATGGCACGCCCCACCTGGCCATGCTCAGGGAGACGTGCACTGGACCCAGATGGAACCAAGAGTCCACGCCCCCGCTGCAAATGGCCGGGCGGACAGGCATGAATCTGGCTCCAACAGTGAATGACTTCCAGCAAGCCCTTCAGGCCAGGAGACATCCCAGGAAACCTCTCGCCCACACAGCCAGCCAACCGGATGGGGGGAGAAGAGAAGCACCGCCCCTCCAGTCCAGCAGGAGGAGCACCAGTACACCATGTCCAAACTGTCGACAAACAGAAAAAAAGAACAGGTGGGATGCTGGTTAAGTTCTGCTTATGTACTCCCGGTAGGAGGGGCAGTTTTAGGGTCCCAGCTTTCCTCCTGTCTTTTTTTCTGTCAGGAGATGGTTATCTCCACTTTGTAACTAAATGGGATGAGGACGTAAGGGACATGGGGGTAATGGGTATTACCCAGCAGCCAAACCTGAATTACGCCAGACACCAGGGTAATATTACATGATTTTTCACTCAAAACAAAGCTTTAAATATATTTGGGAAATCCATTTTTCTCTAAACTTCACCTTATAAATTCTGAAAACACAAATTTTCATCGCGAAAGAGAAACCTTTCAATTTTGGGCTACATATATTAAACCAAAAAAAGCTTCTAATTTGGTATGCTGTGCTGCACACTGGAAAGCTACTTACTGGTAGCAGCTGGGCTACCAGTAGCTCAAGGGCTACTCATTGGAGAAGCCTAATCTATGCACTTTTCCTCATACCTTCCCACTCTATGCTGCATGTGTCACTTGAAGTTGAAATAGTTCAGCAGTCCTTATTTTGTAAAAGACTAAGTGTCAAGGCCCAAAGTTGTTACAAACCACAACGCAGGTGCTGCAGAATGTAGGCTTTGCTGAATACCAAAGACGCCTTGTCGTGCTTCTGCCTCATAACTCTTTCATCCACCTCCATATTCTTTACCTCTTACAGGTTCTTTTTCATCCCACCTTCCAATCATTGTCACCTTTTCTCCGTCTTGCTCTTCCCCCTGCTCCCCTTTATTTTTCTGACTTCATCTCTCTTGTTCTGGGTTTAAGTCTGTTGTTGGAAAACCATGTTCATGTACTAGTGCAAACTGCATATGGGTAAAATGAATGCACTGATGTTTAAGTGAGTCATCTTTTAGAGGAAGGTCTGCCTTCAGGTCAAGTCCTACACGCAGAGAGGGCTGGTACAAGAGCTGGCATGTGGACTGCTGCCAGAGCAATGAATGGTATGGGTTAGGCAAGCAAGAGGATCAGAGCAGGGCCAGACCATAGGACAGGCCCAGCAGAAAACCTCTCCTGCACAGGCCGCGTACAAAAGGGGTTTGATGCTCAGATGACTGGGACCAGTAACAGGCAACGGTTGTACTCTACCAAAGACACAGCGAAGCTTAGCCTGGGAATGCAGGAGGTTGCCACAAGGCTTGTTGAATGGCCAATCCTGCAGCCAGGCTCTGGTGTGCACAGCCACAGCCCTACAGCATGGGGACCGGACATTCTGGAGATTGGACGTTCTAGAGGATGGTCACAGGGGCACATCAGTCTTCATCGTACCAAGGATCATGCACAGTTATGTGTAAGGTCTACGAAACAAATATTCAAAAACCACAAAAAATAGTTTGTTATAGGTTCAGTATTGTTTAATCTGTGTATAAAACAATACCATAACCCTCAGAAAACCTCTGAAATTCCCTTAACAAACACAGCTAAAATGAAGTCATGATCCTTAAATTAAAAGCATAACCCCTGAAAGTGGAATGTTATGCTGTAGAAATTCTTTATTTAGATATAACACAGATATCTTTAAAAGAGGATTACATAGTTCACGTTGTATACAACTTATTAAAAATAAAAACAACAAGACAGTCAATTAGCCAGCCATGATAAAAATAGGGGTCTTCCGCATCCTCAGCCTCCTAGGTCCATAAAAAACTTTTTTTTTATTTTTTTTTTTTATAAAGGATAAAAACCAGAAGAAAAAATAATACAAAAGTTAAAATCTAATATACAGGGAACTTCACCCCATTTTCTTTACTCTCACTGAGTTGGATATCAAACAACTAAAAAACGACCCAATTCTCCTTGGGGTACTACTCATATTCTTTTCGTTTCATCCCCCTAGAAATTTGGGATGTATCGTAAGGATCATTAAGTAATAAAAAGGAAAAAGGAAATAAGAGGGAGGATTTAGCAGGATATCTTTAAGTTAAAATTACGATATGCTTGCTGGATGAACTTTGTAAGTCTGATATTCAAGTCAGTGTTTTCAGGGTTCAGAGCCACAATGATGGCTTGCCTGCAGGTTCGGGCGCCCAACCTATTCCATTCGGCTTTTAGTTTGCACCTGCGTTGGAGGTTAAAGGCTGGGCAAAGGCAAACCACGTGTAGCAATGTTTCGGCTGTTTTACCGCACCCTCTGCAGGTTAGATCTTCCACTGTCCGTCTCCAAGGAGGTAAATCTTGCAGAAAACGCCAATCACCCATTCTAATGGCTATAAGGGTGCGTTTTAGATACAGTGGATATGTGCAGGAAAAGTAAGCGGCGGGGAGTAGCCGACTGTAAGAATTTACAAGGGCCCAAGAATGGCTGCGTTTTGAGAAGAGTGCTTTGTCTGTGATGAGTGATCTCATTCTTACACATTTTTTTATGGCGATTTTAAACGCTGTCTGACTGGGGTTAAGAGCCCATAGGTCACCTGCTGACATTTGTTGAATGTAGTCCTTAAAAAGGCGACCAAACGTTCCACCTGGATTTTTCTGGGAGATTTCCAGCCAGACTAGAGATTCTAGTGAGCCTGAGTTAGCCTGCCTCAGCTTGTGACACAAGTTTAGGTATGCACCAATATTGAAAACCTCATAGTTTGGTAGCCCCATCTCCAGTCTTATCTGTGCACAAGATGCAGAAGTTGGCAACTGGAGGACCTTTTTATAGATTTTGGTGGTATGTTGGTTTAGGGCCGTATTCAATTTACCCTTGAATGACTCTATCCCGTATGATAGGGTGGGGCCGATTTTCGCTCTCAGGACTTCCAGGAGGGGCGAAAGAGTTGGACCTGAGAGGTTTTTCGAAAGCTTGGTTAAAGATACTGCAAGAATCGTGGCTTTAACTGCAATCTCATGGCGCTGTTTTAAAAGGTTGCCCCTTGAATCCAGGTGGACACCAAGATATTTATACTATTGACCAATCGCGAGGCTTATGTTGTTGAAAGTCCACCCACGGCAGACATGTCGTTTCTTCCCAAAGGGGACTACTTGGGTTTTCTTTAGATTGACTTCTAATTGATTCGCTATTGTGTAGCGAAGCAGTGTGTCAAGGAGCCTTTGCAGCCCGACCTTGGTAAGGCTGAAAAGAACAAGGTCATCGGCATATAACAGATTACTGAGTGCCGTGCCGCCCACCTTTGGAGGATGACTATTAGTTTCATCCAGGGTCTGTGACAGATCTGCTATAAACAGGTTAAAGAGAAGGGGGGCCAGCACGCATCCCTGTTTTACACCTCTCGTTGTCATAATTTTCCGGGAGAGATGCGTGCCGGACCCTAACTTCACTCGTACCCAGGTACGGGAGTGAAGTTGAATCATGGCCTCCAGTAGTTTGTCAGGGATCCCCCACTTCCTTAGCTTTTCCCATAGAGCCGCCCTAGGAACCCTATCAAATGCTGCTTTGAAATCGACAAAGCAGCATAGCACTGTCCTGGATGTTAAGAGTGCTTTGTCGACGATGGTTGACACTGCTAGGAGATTGGTCATAGTCCCTGAGTTGGCAACGAACCCCGTTTGATTCATCGGAATCCGGTTGTGTTCCGTTGCCCAATGCTTCAGGTCCTCCAAGAGGAGGCCTGCATAGTGCTTAGCCTCAATGTCCAAAAGAGCTATGAGTCTGTAGTTGTTAGGGGCAGCGCGAGATCCTGATTTATAAATTGGATGTATTATTGCACCCCGCCATGAGTCTGGGATGGTTGCGGTTCTCAGGGCGTAGTTGAAAAGGTTTGTTAGAGTTCCTGACCAAAAAGCTACATCAGATTTGAAAAGGTTCTGTGGCAGGCCATTTGGGCCCGGTGCTCCATCTGATCTTGCTTTAGTCACAACCGTCGCTACTCTGTCTTGGGACACCTGAAGATCCATATTGAGTGAGCTTGACGGCTCAATGGGTGTGTTCCGCTGGGTGCTGGCCCCGATCACGGTCTCTGGAATGTTATGATTACCAACACTAACGATAACTCGCTCTACCTTCTGGAAAACTATAACTTACCCTACAAGTGGACTAGCAAGCAACTATAATCACATTTAAATTTCGTTCTTTTACTGAATTTTAAGTCATTTTAACATGATCCTAAAGAAGTGCAGTATGTATGGGCATGCATAGTAGAACTACTGCCTTTAATATTGAGAAATCATTATTTGTGAGTGACAGAACTCCAAATCAGTTGGAAAAAGTTTACATGAGAGTGTGATGAAGATGAGAAAATGAATACACCTCTCTACTCACAATTCCGATACCAACCTATTAAATCAGATCAAATCCAAGATGATGTATATACTCTAAAGTGCTTTAAATTCCCTGCAATGTGTATTGTAAGGGATATTTGGACCTCTGAAACAGGTCTAATAAATACTGAAAGAGAGAAGGTTACCTAAAGGAAAAGATAGAGGGCAAGTGCAGGTCATGTTACAATCCACTGTGTGAAATCTACATTTCAGTAGGAGTATAAGACAATTAATGATGGAAGAAATAGATTGGTTACTATTCATGCAGGAAGAGCCTGAATGTGTGCTGCTAGTACAGAATTATGATTCACACTCCTTGGAGGTCAAATATTGATGGCTGCTTCCTAAAGAAATGAATGGCTCCTCAGCACATAATATGTGGACGAATCATATTCATATTCTGTCTTGGAAACCAGAGGGGATAGAAAGGCATCATGAGACTGTAGACTTCTGGAATTGCAGATTACAATACTAGATGATATGTCTACAAAGAATCTGTCACCAAGATTATTGAGATGGTTAAATATCAGTTCTGCCAAAACCAGCTACAGACACAGACCATAAAAGGGGATTCCACAACCAGGCTAAGAGCTCACAGTTTATATGTGTTTTTCTACCAGTGGGGTAATTTACTGTGACCTTGCAAGGATATGCTATAAGATATATAAAAGACTAGGAAATCATGTTTAAGTGTTATGTCCATTGATACTGATGGTTTTAATGTTAAAACTATGTTGCACCAAGGTTGTGTGTTCTGACATGGAAATGATAATTTAAATATAATTAGGATTGACCTTTAGTACTGTAATTGTAAGAATATGATTGTAGAAACAAATGTATCTGTAGAATTTCACTTTGTGATTCTTAAGTCATAGAATAGTCATAAAGGATGGTTTACGCATGGGTCGGAATTACGAGTTGTTAGTTATTTAAAGCATTCAATTACCTTAGGATGAGTTAAAGAACTCAACCAGTATTACATTTTGGCAAGTAAAACATGCTGAAACTTGAAGGGGGATCCCACACAGTAACACAAAAATCGGCATGTTATTCCTCAACAACTCATAATAAATGATATTTAGCACACCCAATAAATTACCAACCTCATGGTATCATTATCATTTGCAATATAGACCAATAAATCAAGCCCTTTTTGCTTGGCAGAGCTTGATGTAGTCTAGCTTATAAAGAAAGAGCCTTTTTGCCAGACTCTTTGCCGTGTAATTCTTCCTGGTGTTGTATGAGATATTAAGGATTTAGTTAAACACTTGTTTTAAATTGTGGCACAATTGTGAACAATAAAATATGATTTGTGTGTATTGTGGGTTTTAGAATTGTAAAACATTTAATTGTACATTCAGTAAATGGTTATTTATGTATAGTTTGTTTAATATGTTGAATTGGTTGATAATGTTGTTTACCTTGTTATATTAAATATACTCTGATAATCCAGCTACCAAAAATAAATCAATAAAAAATAAATACATTTCAAATAAAAAAATATTTGCACCCAAGAGACCAAAGTCTGATTGACACTTCTGAACATTTTCACTATTCAAAAACTTGTTGAGAATTTGGCAACTTGTTCTTCTTTCCACTTTGACTTGAGCCGCTGTCGGTGGAAACCATGCATATAAAATTAATGAACGACAGTGCTAACTTACCCGAGGTAAGAACACAAAAAATGTACCTAGAATAATTGTGCAAAACGCACCAAGCATTAATTTTTACTGGTAGGCCTTAACTAGATTTTTCCATTAATGGATAGATGTTCTTTAGGAAATGCTGAACCATGCACAAATGTATTCAACAGCATGAGCTTAATATGACCTGCTTAGATTTTGTTATAACTGCAGAATGTGCTGAGTTTAAAAAATATATTCCTATCTTAAGCTACACATTTTCAATGAACTAAACTAAACTTCCTACATTATCACATGTTCATATAAAACTTAATAGAGAACTGCACATTTAACAATAAAGGTAGGCCTAAAAGAAATATAATTGCCATTACCTAATAAGAGAACTGCAAGCAAATGTTTCTGTCTTAGTGAGACATTGAATAAATGGCAGAATAGACACTGCAATAGTCTTCAATGGGAACCAAGGTTAGACGTTCCCTTTTATACAAACGTTTTAGAATAGATGGATACAAATTGATAGTGGATTGTGAACTCCATGTGCTTGCCGTGGGAAAGGAACAATGAAGCTGCTTACTGTCCGAATACAACTTCTCATTGGATCGGACCAACCAGATCCACTACTTTGTTATTATGGTGTTCTCATTTCATTCACATTAGTGCGTGTTTCTAGTTAGTGTCACTTTCTGCCATTACATTGAACCCAGAGCTGTTTGCGGTGAGCTACTGCTGTTCTTGATTGCTGGTGCCTGATACTTTGTAGGTGTCAATTTCTTCAACCCTTTTACCCTGATGGGTGCAGCTACTACGGTTTCCCTAATTTGACTTAGTGAAGTCTTTATTTCATGTAAAACTGGGAGCTTGCATTCCAATATAAATCCCAGCTCCGATGTCGATTTCAGTGGAAGCCTTTCAGAGCTCCTGCTCCTTCTTCAAAGGATCAACATTCAGGTTTAGCACTTGTGCTGACACACCCATGAATTTATGGTCAGGCACCCTCTAATGGGCCACTCAGGTGAATAGTTCCACGTTTCCTTCTGGAACTTGTAGTGTGCATCAGGGTAAATTCATGCCTAAATGGGTGCTGTGTATTCCGAGCTGTTGCTAATTAAAACACTCCAATGGGCCTCAGAGTGCAGGTCCGTTATAAATCCTACATGCTGCTGCCCCACTTTCAGACTCAGAATGATTTCAAGCCTCGTGGTCCCTTTTATTGCAGGGTAGTGCAGTCCTTCATGGCTGGGCTGCCGAGATAAATGTTTCCAACATGAGTGCCCTAAGAGCAAGGACGCACTCGAAAAACAGCTGACTTGGTGAAGACTTTATTTCAGGTAAAACTGGAAGCTTGCATTGCGATAAAAATCCCAGCTCTGATGTCGATTTCAGCCAGCGCGTTTCAGAGCTCCTGCTCCTTCTTCAAAGTCTCAACATTCAGGTTTAGCGCTTGTGCGGACACACCCATGAATTTATGATCAGGCGCCCTCTAATGGTAGTTCCCCGTTTCCTTCTGGAACACTTAGTGTGCATCAGGGTAAATTTATTCCCAAATGGATGCTGTATATTCTGAGATGTTGCTAAGGAAATGAGACTCTAGGACTTGGATGCATCAATGACAAGAGGGAGAGGAAGAGGGGCAGGCGGAGGACGTGGCAGTGGCGATACAAAGTCTTCAAAAGTACAAGGAAAACCAGAAGATCTAAGTGAAGGAAGACAATACACCCTGTGCAATGGCAACAAGTAGAAATGACTCACAATGAAGAGAATAATCGAATAGTCAATCTTTCAAATGATGTACTTGAGGACAATGAAAAGTCACTCTTGAATAAAGGACTTTCCTTTGGGTCCAGAAAGCCATTTCAACTACACGGATACTAAAATACATCTATACAAGTACATAAGGAAATTAAAATTGACTAAAATACATGCGAGTAAACAAACTGGAATCCAAACAATCATGACAGATAAAAAACAGAAAAGCACTGAAATGACAATTGAACAAATACCTGATCTAAAATATATATTTGATCTGATGTACAATCTCCATGAAGATGATATGACCAAAGGGGAAATATTACAAGAGCTTACTATAGAAACCAATCACCATAAATTCAGCAAGTTTATGAGAAAATCTAAATACTGTCCTAATCTCTCTCCAGTCAACACGCTTGATATGTTCTCTGATGCAATAACGAGAGAATTGGAAAAGATACCTAAAACTAGACAACCAAGAAATGAGAATTTGACCTGTGGTGAGCAAATGGCTCTGAAGGAATTAATGAACAACTAACAACTAATAATCAAGCCCGCAGACAAGGGAGGCAATATAGTCCTTCAAAACAAAATGACTATATGCAGGAAGGCTACAGGAAACTAAATGACCAAGAAATATATATTAAACTACATTCTAATCCCACCAATCAAATGATAACAGAACTGGAGAATTAGCTGAATGAGTGGGATCATTTGAAATTAATAAATAAGGAAGAACACCTATTCCTATTGAAGGAACAACCTGTGATGCCAACAATATACTTCCTGCATAAATCCACAAAACGTTGGTCAATCCTCCAGGGAGACCAATCGTTTCATCATGTGAATCGATTTATGAGAATATTTCAACATATGTGGATTCATATTTAGCACATATTGCACAAAGCCTAAGCTCCTTTATCAAAGATGCTGGAGATTTACTACGCATTCTATCAGAAAGGGATTGGAATGAGAACTATAAGATGGCAACCATCAATGTCGTCACCCTCTATACGTCAATGAAACACAAATTGGAATGCAGGCCTGCAACTATTTTTTGAAACAAAGAAACATAAGTGAACTGGAGCACTCGAAAATGCTTTTGAAAATGATTGAGATGTGCTTGATAAACAACGTTTTTATATTCAATTATAAACTGTTTCATCAAAAATGTGGGACTGCCATGGGTATTTAATTTTCTCCAAATTACGCCAATATCACAATAAGATGGTGGGAGAACGAGGTGGCAATAGTGCCCAGAAAATCAAAAAGAACTTGACAAAATTATATTATAGGTCAGATATACCAACAACTTTTTTATAATATGGGACAGGAGTACCAAAAACTTCAGGGAATACTTTGATAAATTAAATCAATATAACATTGGATTATCTTTTACAAGTGCTATCAGTCAATTTAACATTGACTTTCTGGATACGCACATTTATGTAGAAGCAGGAACAATTGAATCTACACTGTATAGAAAAATGACTGCAACAAACAGCGTACTTCATGGAGAAAGCTTTCACTCAAAGTCTTTGTTAAAAAATATCCCCAATGGGGAACTAATAAGAATGCGTTGGAACTGCTCCAATGATAAAGATGCAGAAAATCAGTTAAATGAAAAAATATCTAGGATGAAAAAGAGAGGATATGAACAAAAGGAACTTTCCACCAGTTTGGAAAAAGTAAGAACAACAACTTGTGCTGAAACAGTAATACCAAATAAGAAAATTGATGAAAGAGAGAAAGAAAATCAAGAAGCACCAAGATAAATTTTGACCTACAGTAAAGAGAGTAAAACGATTAAAAATGCAGTACAGAGACATTGGCACTTGATCAAACAGGATCCAGATATAGGAGAGTGTAGGATTGCTCGTCCATCAGTGACCTATAAGAAAACCCAATCATTAAAAGACAAGCTAGTTCAAAGTCATTTACAATCTACCATGACAAAAAACTGGCTAACGGATGCTAGAAAAGGGTTCACGAAATGCAATAGCTGCAAAGCCTGCAAAATTGGGGAAAACGAAAAAAAAGTAAGTAACAAAGATGGCAAGAAAATATTGATCAAACACAACACTACATGTAAGACGAAGTATGTGATATATGTGATTCAATGCCATTGTGGATTTCAATACATCAGTAGCACGACATGAATGCTGAAAAAAAGGATATTAGAGCACATACGTGCCTTCAAGAACAAAGGTACCAACTATGCGACAGCGAGACACTTGAACCAATGCCAAAATGCGAACTGTAGATCAAAGAATTACATTGCCATAGACGTAATCCCACCTGATGAATATGGGGGTGACAGAACGAAAAAGCTAAAACAGATGGAATTACAATACATTATTAGACTTAAAACCAAAGTACAGACAGGCCTCATTAAGGATGAGGACCTTTTTGTGCATTTATAAATAATCTATTGGGGGACCGATTTATACCACTGAGCTTTAAATTAGATTGACAAGTTATTTGAGAAACTCATTTAATGGGTAGTTAGAACCATTGGTACTAAACCAGAATAAAGCTGAATTACTTGCAGCATATAAATTTGAATTTGAATTTACAGGAATTTGTATAGCGCGCGTATACCAGGCGGTTTCATGGCGCTGAAGGATGCTTAACCCAAGGCTAGGGCGGCAGAGTTACTGGGATGGGAAGGCGTGTGAAAATAAGAAGGTCTTGAGAGCCCTATGGAATTCGAGATAAGAAGAAATCAATCTGATATAGAAAGGAAGGGAGTTCCAGAAGGTGGGGGCAAGGACAGTAAATTTCAGACCCCCTGATTTACTTTTTTTAAACCGGGGAACAGAGAGAAAAAGTTTGGTAGAAGAGCGAAGATCTCTGTTGGGGCAGTAAACACTGATGGCGTATGAGATGAAGTCTGGGGCAGTCCCCGCCATGGCCTGAAAGGTGGTGCAGCCCAGCTTAAAGAGAGCCCGTTCTTTGATAGGCAGCCAATGTAAGGATTTAAGTAGGGGAGTAGTGTGATGAAATCTGGGCCGCCCATAAATCAGGCGGGCAGCCTGATTTTGGACTAACTGGAGGCGGCGAAATGCATATGCAGGGGCGCCATTGTACACAATATTCCCGTAGTCAAGCCGGGAGAGGACCATTGCCATCAGAATCAGTTTTAGGGCGGGGAGGGAAAAGAACTGGGAGATTTTTCATATGGTGCGAAGGGCAAAAAACAGGAAGAAACGACTGAGCTGATCTGGGAATGGGGAGTGAGGTGTTTGTTGATTGAGATCCCTAGTGTTTTGACTGAAGAGGAGGGCGTGGGGGAAGTGCCCAGGGAGGTAGGCCAAAAGTTAGGGGACCAAGGGCTAGGGGTGCTACCAGTGACGACAAGTTCAGTCTTGTCCAGATTTAATTTAAGGTGGTTGCAGTTCATCCAATCACTGATGAACAGCATAACAGATTGGAAGTTGAGGATACTGGCTGGGGATTGTGAGAGATGGAAAATGAGTTGGAGGTCATCGGCATAGTTGTACACGGTGACCTCCATTTGCTGGAGTGCGGAAATGAGTGGAAAAATATGCAGATTAAATAATAAAGGAGAAAGAGAGGAGCCCTGGGGGACACCACACTGAACCGGGTGAGGGGGGGCAGAAAATTCAGTGAGATGGACGGCCTGGGAGCGATCTCTTAGAAAGAAGCTGATCCAGGTCAGAGCTGGGCCCCCGATGCCCGCCGCCTTGACACGGGTGAGAAGGATGGAATGATCAACCGTGTCAAAGGCGGCGGAGAGATCCAAGAGAACGAGGGCCTGGGGAGTGTTGGTATCTAGCCCCTCTCTAAGCTCGTCCATCACGGAGATGACAACCTTCTCGGTGGAGTGCCGGGGACGAAAACTGGCCTGGTGGGAAGCAAGTCCCCCACTTTCCTCCACGAAGGCCCCAAGAACCTGGGTGACATGGGCCTTAAGGGTTTTGGCCAAAAAAGGGAGAAGGGAGATGGGGCGATAGTTAGAGGGGGAAGCGGGGTCAGCCCCAGGTTTTTTTAGAATGGGGATAATGATAGCCGCTTTATGGGGGACCGGTACAGCCCCCTGTTCGAGGGAATCATTCAGAAGAGTGAGTGGGGGAAGGTAGCAATTGGTAAAGATCTTGCGGAGGACGTGCGCCGAGGCGATGTCCGCAGGGGATCCAGATTTGACACGGGTCAATAGGGAGAGAAAGGTTTCTCGAGTCAGGAGGGGTAGATGAGTCAGGCTGAGCGTGGTGGAAGGAGGCTGGGGATCGCAGAAAGTAGGGGAGGGTGGTGGAATCTTAGCCTTGAGGAGTGCAACTTTCTCAATAAAGAAATCATTGAGAGAGTTGCACAGATGTTGGGATGGGGGGATTTTAGAGGAGGCCCTGTCGGAAGAAGCCAGCTCACAAACTATAGCAAATACCTCTTTAGACTGGTTCTCTGCTGCGAGAATTTTCCCTGAATAGTAGCCTGTCTTGGCGAGAAGGATATCCTTTTTATATTCGTTGAGGATGGAGGTGTAGCGTGGTTTCAAAAGAGGGCAATAGGTCCGCCTCCAAGCTCTCTCTGCTTGGCGCACTGCCAGTTTTTTTGCCTTGAGGGCAGGGGAGAACCATTTATTTGCATCATGGGCGCGTTTGACCGTGACGCACTTCAGGGTGGCTGCTTGATCGCAGGCCCTCAGGAGCCAGCTGTTCAAGGCATCCAGCTGCCTAGATGGCACAAGGCCAACCAGGTCTGGGTCAGAGGTAGATAGAGAGGAGCATAGGGCAGATATGTCCACTCTGCTCCAATTTCTCGCCCAGGTGTGTTTGGGAAATGGAGAATCGATGTTAACACTAAGATCCAGAGAGAAAGAGATCATAAAATGGTCCGACCATGTGCAAGGCTGGGCGATGGGGGCTGAAATAGGGGTATTGAGGGTCCAAATTTGATCTAAAGTGTGACCGTGAATGTGAGTGGGAGAAAGGACACGAGAAACAAAGTTCAAGCTTAGGCGAAGCTCGGTGAAATTACTAGACATAAAAAAAGTTTAATTTGCAGAGCATAATTAATGTTTTTTTCAGCGTAGGCTTCCAGGGCACTGCACTCTGGATGTGTTACCAAATATACCCATTTCTCAACATCAAATTTGAAAAATTGCGAGTTGGTGGCACAATGTCCCCCTCATTCATTACTTAACGAATCAATCAGATACTGAGTGACAATGAGATAAATTAGTTTGTTTTTATGCACAAAAACACATTTGTAGAGAAAAAGCTATGTTTGTTGTGTTAAAAAATGACAAAGAAAATGTCATGCTTTGAATAAGTTAACGTGTGATGTTTTATTAAAAAATACAACTCCCAATATGCATCATAATGGGTAGATGATGGTGAGAGTATAAAAATAAAAAAAGACCATGGGGTAGCAGCGCTGGTTTGAATTAAAACTGGAATCACTGAGTGCAGCTTATTTTGTAAACTGCAAATTGTCCTGGGCTTTGGGGTGAAGCACTTCGCGAGCACCCGCAATGGGCGCGACGGGCATTTAACCCACATTGTTTGAAAATATATATATATATATACACACACACACACAAATCTATCTATACAAATATATATATATACATATATATATATATAGCAACGCTCCAAATGGCACCAACACTCTGCACTCCCGGGCGGGTGCCTGAACGCGGCGGTGCCGGCCGCAAATAAATTTCACGCTGCCAATTCCGTCAAGTCTAAACAGAAATACGGGCACGCAGGAAGCCTTCATCGAAAATGGTTTATTTTAGCAGGGGTATGAAAACAGACGTGTTTCGGATTGCTCCTTCGTCAGAGTTACATCGGTATGTTAGTCAGACACCATTTTAAATGTTCCCGCGTCACTGAGTTACCAACAGTGACGACGGGTCAAATCATTCAACCTTTCACCAAACTGGCGGCCATTTTAACATAGTCAATGTTACAGTACAAGTAATGCCTGCACATAGGAATATGGGGTCATGATGTACTCCTTATCTTATACATCTAGATATCTATGTTATTCCTCATGACAAATCGTCAAAGTGGTCAACCTCGCATGGTTATCACATAAATCTAGCCGTGGATCCGCAAGGGTCCACACATTAACGGGGTGGAGAAAGAAAGTAAATTCAAACGAATTTTACAACGATCAATTATTGCTCCTATGTATGAATCATATGCCCCTTAGGTGGACAGCAAATCAAGCCATGTATCGGCAAACCTACAAACTGCGAGTAGGCCACTAAATATCAAATAAATATATATATATATATATATATATATATATATATATATATATATATATATATATATATATATATATAGAGAGAGAGAGAGAGAGAGAGAGAGAGAGAGAGAGAGAGAGAGAGAGAGAGAGAGAGAGAGAGAGAGAGATCCGGGTTGTTTAAGAGTAAAAACAGAGCAGAGTACCACATATACAATGGTCGGCCTGCTGCGGGTGTCTTCTATTGTACCGGCACACAAAAATTGTGCCTTGAGTGACACTAAGCTTTACAACATGGCGCAGAGGCCCCTGCATGCTATCTATCAAATGGTTTGAATTGGACCCACACCCTTCCAGTACAATGTTCTGTGCGCAGACAAACATAGGAGAGTCAGCACATTGGCTGTGTGCTGGGCACAGCATCACACATGCAATACTTGGTTTCTGAGGTAAATGAATGCATGCCCCCATGTTTGCACTTGCTTCCAATGGGCATCATTATTTTATGCAAAGCCTGTCTGTTTTTCCTAGTACATCGGGATACATCAATATTCGCTCCCAGTAAGACCCCCTTAATTGTTGTTGCTTTGTGAAAAAAAGCAACTTTGAAATACAAAACAACTTTTGTACTGAATAGGAGACACTATGTGGTCCTATATGTTATTATGCATCGCAGCAGCACCAGTGCAAAGCTTTTGAAGATCCGGTCCCTAGTATTTTTCCATGCTCCCTTTTCAGGGAACTGTACATCGAAAAGGTGATGCAGGTAACATGTTCCTTTGCTTGGAACCGCAGAAGGCTTCAGCTAATTGGCTAGATCTTCCTTGTTGGCTGTAATAGGCTTCAGCGAATGTGTTGTACACCCAAGTCCCAGCAGAGGCTGTAGTTGTACATGCATCTGGAACAGGATCTGTAGCTGTCCAGCAGTTCTGAATCAATACGTAACCCCACGAGGCTCTCATTGAAACCCATAGACTATGCCTGGTGTATTTCATTGCAACTTGCACAGACAATCATGACAGGGTTACATTTTTAAATAATTAGAATGTTCCTATTTACTGATCTGCTGTTTGCGCAATTATCTTGCCTTGCTGCCATTCTGGGCCCAAGCCTACGGGGTTATGTTCAAAGTTGAATAATTACAATGTCACACAAGCTTTGGCAACTCCAGTGGGTGACTCCATTGCACCAAGCCATGGCAAAACATCTTTACTCATGTTTTCTCAAGCCACATGCTTTCTGATTTCCGAACAAGGTGTCAAGAAGAACAACGATATAACAATCTTATTTAAATCCCATCAACCCACTTTAGGCTTTGTTCTTTACCCCCCTCCTACAACTTAATTGCCTGGGATATATAAATATGATTGATGAAACATATTTCTTAATTTATCAAAAAGCACATTTCCATACTATTTCCAATATACTGAGTCGTGTTTGAAAGATTGATTTCATTTTAAATAAAAAAAAAGATGTTTCATTTATTATAGAAAGAGGCTTCAGCTCTTCATGGAAATGCATTTCTGTAGCTTGTATAACAAATGGAACCTTAATTAATGATTGCCACCTTGAGTTGATTGTACATTGTAATGAAAGAAGTTACTTAGGCATTTACCTCTGCATGAAATTAATGTGTCAGGCTTTGGACGTCAAGCAATGTTTTAAAATGGCCACCACTCAATCAATGTAATTCGATTTTAAAATATAGTTTGTAACAATCTAAGCTGGAAGAATCAATCAGGCTTCTATTACGCAAACGGTGATTTATGTATCACTGTTGAAACCACTGAGATAGTACTGTCATTTGAGGAAGCTTGGGTAAATACTGTGCTAATATACCTCAAGTTTAAGAAGACTCAGGGGCATATTAATGAAGAACCGAGGCAGCGGGGCCCTACAAGAAATTTTGCAGCAACACATGGCGACATTTCAAAATGCAGGGATGCGTCGTATTCACAAGAATATGGTGCACCCCTGTGTTTTCCCTTGCGCCGGTGGTAAAACAGCTGCCTAGAGCCAACACAGACACCCTTGTGCCATGGTGCAATAGTGCCTGCTTTGCAGGGATGATTGTTTATGTGCAGGAAGGCATGGCTTGGCAGTTCGAGCTGGACTGTTCCCATGAGGCACAGGGTCAGACTGATTTGCATATGGCCATGTCTGAACTGGGGTGGTGTGGAGTGCAAGAAAACGATGGATTTAGGCCCAGATCTCTGTACTGGGGTGAATGTATGACATTGTTCTGCATTCTGTCCATCAACTATGGTTTTTGCAGGAAGGGACACTTTCCTGCACAGAAACAATCATTAATGGCGATTTGCTCCTTCTATGTGTGATGCAGAATGCAGCACAAATAAAAAGAGCAAAAAAATGAGCAGAAATAAAAGCCTTGCTCCTCGCTGCATCACTCTAATGCCTGCTTTTCACTAGCGTTAATTGTTGGCACTGCCTCAGATTTACATATCCTTGTAAATCTGGGGAAATGTAAAAAAGCAATAGGTGTTGCAGTGGAACACCCACAGCAACACCTATTGCTCATCCTTTTCATGCAAATGCCTGTATCAAAGGGTGCGATATTTGCAAAGCTGTATTAAGCCACTCAAAGTGGCTTTGTGCCACCTTGTAAATATGGAGCAGGGCCTTGCGCCACCGTGTGTCGGAAAAAAGTGACGCTACAGAGGGAAAAAGTCCTTGTAAATATGCCCCTTTATCTGACATTGCTGCCTGTAAATACAAAACTGTAGGGGGCATATTATCAAGAACGGCATTAGAATTATCGCCGCTTTAGTGGCAGGAAACTTCCGCTAAAGCGGCGATAATGGGCTTGATAATATGCCCTTGTGAATTCCCATAGAAGCCCAGGTTCACACCAGAACTTGGGCTTCTATGGGAATTCACAAGGGCCCAATATCAAGTTCATTATCGCCGCTTTAGCGGCAGTTTCCTGCCAGTAAAGCGGCGATAATTTTAACGCCGTTCTTGATAATATGCCCCCATGTCTTTATCACATTTAAAATAAGTCCGGACCATAAAGGCAAATTCCAAGTAAAGGACGATCCTCTCATGGTTCTTAAAAAAAAAAAATGAGAATACCTAGGGGCATATTATCAAGCCTGTGCGCTAAAATTATCGCCGCTTTATCGGCCGAAAACGGCCGATAAAGCGGCGATAATGGGCTTGATAATATGCTCTGTGGAATTCCAATCGAAGCCCATGTTAGATGTCTTCACATCTAACATGTGCTTCGATTGGAATTCCATAGAGCATATTATCAAGCCCATTATCGCCGCTTTATCGGCCGTTTTCGGCCGATAAAGCGGCGATAATTTTAGCGCACAGGCTTGATAATATGCCCCCTAGTTGTTCCCATCATTCCAACATGCAACTATCTGGATGTAAGTTGCCGAAAATATGCAATACTTCTCTTGTTCATCTGAGATGCTAACTGGCTCCTCACAAACACAAGCCCCTGGTTGACATGCTTTGTGTACACTGTACCCACTTTTGTAGCAATTATTGTGTGCCCTACTTCAAAAACTCCCACAATGCTTCCCTCTACCTACAACAAAGATGGTAAAAACTTTCTTCTTCTGTGCAGAGCTTCTGTTCTCACCCTAGATTTGTTGCTGGGGAAATGAGCAATCCCTCCGCTGGCCTTGGAGGCAGCTCCTCTCCCACATGCAGAAGGTGTCCACTATGCTCAAGTCTAGTGTGCCCAGCAGCCCACTGATATTTCTCAACTAGTACAGAGCATGGTCAAAGGCTACACAATATGATGAGTGCTCACAGAGCCCCATTAGTAAACAGCCTTTACAACAAAACTTTTACAACGCACTACCATTACGACGCAACCATTACAACGCAAACCATTACAACGCATTGCGCTGGGGGGCGCTCTAGGATAGGGAATAGATTTAATTTACTATCCAACACCTTCCCTACTATCCAGGGGGACTGGAGTTGGAATAGTAAATTAAACTATTCACTATCCAGCACCCCAAAGCGCTATGCGTTGTAATGGTATGCGTTGTAAAAACTGCGTTGTTATGGCATGCGTGGTAAAAGCATGCGTTGTAACGTCATACATCCGCCCCATTGTATATTGTATATGCTGACCACATCCAAAGCCCATGCTCAGTTTGTATGTGGGTGTGGTATTAGGAGCAGGGAAAAAACTACCTCATGATGAATATGAAAAAAGTATACAGGGGTGAAAAACAGATTTTGTAAAGTAAGCCATTACCAAAATAGAAGAAAACATTTGGAAAAAAACACTCCACTTAAAAAATTGGGGTTAGATATTAGGATCAGAAGGTTTGTAATATTATAAATGAAATTGAAACAATGTATTCAAAAACAGCAATTAAGGGGGCATTATGACCACTATTCAAAATTAAAAAACACTGGGATTTTCCAGTCATGTTGACCTACGCCACCCTCATTCCCCCAATGTACTGCTCATTACCTTAAACCTGACATCATATCATCGTTTTCGGAAGAAAAATCAGGTTGGTCCAGATTGGATAGGATGGGCATGCATCATATCCAGCGAGTTCGGCAGAAGATGCATTGAGAGCAGCACATTATTTAGGCAAAAGGCACTTTTTTTGGAATGCAGTCATGGGTTGAGATGGCAATAATGTGTCCCAACTTCACATTTCTAGCCCGAACCTTATCACTAGTCCAATTCTGAACTTAGTATTGCTCCCAGTACGTATGGTGGAAGGGGCTATGCAATGCTCTTTCCACAATACTTTGTGTTGGGTTCAGTAGTGGACCATTAATGACATCTCACCTTATATTCATCTCGTAGTGATGGAGGATAGACTGGTTGCAGGGCAAGTTCAATGGCCATATCATGTGCTCAATGCAGCCTCATGCACCAAAAGTCTATGTATAGTTGCCACTGCGGTAGCTATTTCTTATTCACAGTGCTGGCTTGAGACAGCCAAGAACGTGCCCTGAAAGTTTTGGGGCACATTTTTTGCTGCAGGATATGGTAAAAAGTCATATTTTGTCCACAAACCTGCTATAGGTAGCCAACAATACTGGGCCAGATCTAATAGTGACATGGGGTGAGTGTCTGAAAAGTTTCAGATTAAATGAATGCACTTTACGCACCGCAGGTGCTTAAAAACAAGCACTGGGCTCTGTGCTGAGCCAGCACAGCCCATCATAATACCCCCTGACGCAGGGTTGATTATCAGCGAGCTTCCTGCCTGGATTATTGAATGTGAAAAGCAGCCAAGAGAGGACCTAGCATGTATGTGAAAGGAATGAAAGTTAGCTTCTAATCATTGTATCAGACCCATGTGTGCATGATCTGTTTGATCTTTGTACCTCTTTGCCAACTGAGGACACGAATCCAGGATTGATGAGAAAGCCAGAGGGAAGATTCCATTTTATTATTCAGGCTGCAGCATGAACAGGGGAGAGGCATCTACAGACTACAGTTAATCATGTAAAATGCCTTTCCCACTCAATCTCTCCGACTTCATCTTAAAAGTGCCGATGCAAATGGAAAACTAGCTTTCAAGCAAGCAAGGCGTAACTGTGGGAAAAATACGTTTTCCCAAAGACACAAATCTGTCTTAATGTCAAAGGGATTCATCAACTCAGCAGATGTGTGATGATTGATCAACCAATCCCAGAGTGTATACATTCGTGACTAGCAGCGCACTTTTGTTTAGAAGAATAGGCTGTTTTTATTTTATCACTATGCCCTGTGAAATGTAAATTTAACACATGTAGATTGAGAAACGAAAAGGTTTAGGTATGTGGTAATTGCCACAGCTGATGCATTGTACATTTTTGACTGTGATCAGCAGAGATTTGTAGTATTCAAAAAATCCCAGGGTGCATGCTGCTAAATTCTTTGCAAATCGAAGCTATCCATATCACTGACATCCTATAGTGCACTACACATGTACCGCTAAAGTTGAAAGAACGCATGCTCATAAAGAGTAAAGATCAGGTAGAGAAGGTAATGAGTCCAGGGAGGATGGATCTATGCTGGCAGCCCGCCTGATTAGCCAACAAGCATATGGACTGCACGCCATCAGGTGGTGTACCCTTCTCAGGTTTTCCTCAATCTCTGGAACCCCCAGTCCAGGAGTCAAAACTCTCATGCAGGGGTGGAGCATTACTTGGCAAGACGCCGATTGCTCAATTTTACAACGGCCCATGGGACTAACGGGCCAGCATCACTTTCCTTCCAGGGCCCTGTCATAAAGTTTAAAGGGGAATAGGCATGGAGATACCTCATGTGGTTGCTTCTGCACCAACATCATTTGCAAAGCCCTGCAACTCTACCTGTAATCCCCGAACAATTGAAAAAAGCATTACAAAATATTCATATGTAAATAGCCAAGCTTATTTCCTACATCCAAGATTGAGGGTAAATGGTACAGTGGGATTCAATTAAAAAAAACCCCAAAAGGAGGGACCCCTAGTTAACTCCTTCGACGCTCATGATGAGCTGAGCTCGTCATGAGCCACGGCGCTCCGCTGCTCATGACGAGCTCAGCTCGTCATGGCCCGTGGAACGCTCAGGTGTGGGGAGAATTCCCCTGCTGTGCTGAGCGTTCCACGGGAGTCAATACACCTGTGACGAGCTGAGCTCGTCATGAGCACAGGAGCACTGTAGCTCATGACTAGCTCAGCTCGTCATGAGCATGGGGGCGCTGTGCGAGCCCCCTCCCCCCCCAGCACAGCGGGGGAATAACCCCCGCAGCGAAGGGGTTAAACAACCCCGTGCTCTGTCATATGTCCCATGCAGGGCCATTGTCATTTTTCCTATGTTGGCAATAGCACGTTGCAGACTGCCCTCTGCTTTACGCACATTACTATGCAAACGTATTTTGCTTTGTGCCACAATTTACTTTCATGCAGAACATGCCATTGTTTTCTCATTCTGTTCTTTCCTGGGATTTAGTCTACACACCGTAGACAAGGACAAACAACATTTCCCCTTGTCATTTCGTTCTGGCCAGGCCTCAGCACCTAGACAAAAAAAACAAATGCAACTGTTGTTTGGGAAAACATAATTTGTCATAAAGCTTTGCACAGAATAGGTAACAACTCACTTGGAGAGTGATCTTTCCAGGGAAGAGAGAGTGACAGCACCTGAGATGTAGACTATTCATCTGTGCATGCTAAGGTACTGGGTCTGCTGACATCACCCTGATATCTTATGATATATAATCGTTGTGCTTCTGCAGAAGGGGTGGGGTTAGTTTACCTATCTTATACAATGACAGCTCCTTTTATGTTTTATGGATTACTTACTATGTTGACCGTATTTTTGTTACGCAGCTTATTACTTATTGTGGAACGTACACTGCTTACTAGAGCAGGATTGTTAAAATAAACATTGAAACTTTTCTTGTGTGTCTGTCAGATCTTATTGTGGCTTTGTACAAATATGAGGGTGAAAGGGTTTGCCCTGCAATTGCAATTCCTAAGAGGGACGGGAGTGTTCTGTTCTGGGGTGTCTAATCACTTGTTCCTCTTTAAGTGTATAGGAGGGCAAGTGAGACACTATAGCTAGTCAGTCCTGGGCTCATGGTTACTCTATGATCCCAAACATATTTCTGTGACTCTGCAGAATCTCTGCAATATGCCCACTACACTGAGGTTCCGTGACAATTGTAAGTGGTGTTTTCGACTCGCTCGAATATGGTCGAGTCTGGTATCTATGAACCGCAAATGACGAGTTTAGTGGGTGTACGCGTTTTCGCTGTACTAACCTAAACCGTTTGTCTGTTTCATGGGTTTCTTCATCTGAACCCATGTGTTCCATTTTAGATACGGCATCCATTTTGTTTCTTGCCCTCAAGTAGCCAGCGAACGGACACTGTCCGCTTCGTGACCCTGGGATTCCCAAACTCTTGCGGAAGACATGTGTTCCTTTGAGGGTGTCTTTTTGACGAGGGGGATGACACTGCAAGGCAGATGGCCCCGCTCGAGGCTCATCTTGCCGTGCCGGTCTATTGTCTCAGTTGTGCATTCATTAGGCACGTCTCCTTTGATCCCTGCAATCGGGTTTCCGACATCACCCCCTTACACTCTTTTCAATCTGTTGACTATCTTTGTCTTTCTCTGCACCTGTTTCTGACTCTTCCTTGATTCGTTTACTGTCGGAATGGAATGCACTAATGGTGAGAAGATGTACTTTACAGTTGGGAACCGGCAATGCTACTGTAATTATGTTCCGGGCCCTGAATACATGAAAGCGACCCCTATGAAATTTACTGTGGGAACCGGGTTGTAACCTTTTGTTTTCCATGTTGTCTTATGACGAAAAACTGTATAAATGGAGCGATCCACAGATACAATTCGAAGCAGTCTCCTTGAACCTACATGCTATGTACTTCTTGTGACTTCTGTGTTCCCTGCAGTAAATAAACCTCGAATCTTTTGACGCCGAAGGAAGTGTCCCGTGTCTCTGTAATTTGTACGCCCGAACAGGTAACCCACGAAGGTTTCAGGTGTTGTCCCCTGGCACCGCTGGGCCTTAGAATAGCCCAGTCCTTCAGTTGGCGCCCAACGTGGGGCGGCTTCAGTGGTACCGGTCCAAAGCCCGACGATCGTGAGGAACTTTGTGTGAAATCTCCGAGGGAAGGTGCACCCCGCTTCATCGATCCTGTTGTCGAAACAAGTGGCCCGAAGACTTTTCCCGCGAAGATCCCCGCCTCCTGACGGCTGCGACGGACTGATGCCCTGACTGTCGACCTGTTTTGGCGCTTGGCGTAGACCTTGGTACAGCGAGACGATTGACGGGCCTTCCTGGTGACGCCATTGTTCTTTGAGTTAAGTATTTGTGGGTCGCTCCCAGAATCCTTAGTTGTTGTGGGTGCTTAGTTGTTGCATGGTTCCATTGCATTTGTGGTTCTTCGTATTTTGTTCTTAGTTATTTGACGACTGCAGTCGCCAAAAACCGAGGGTTTTTGCACTTTTGCGGGGACATTGTAATCCAATAACCCTTGACGTTTGTGAAACTCGGTTAGTGTGCACGATGCCTGGCCGTAGTACTTTGTTCAGTTGCTTTAGAGGTTGTGGTGCGGATTCCCGATTGGAGGACTCATGTCCGATACCTCCAGTTGGAACTCCAATTTATGAATTATATAGTCGCCATGGTGTGGGTCCTATCACATTCAATGATTGTTGGGTTCGTTACACTAAAGATGACGGTGTCCTTAGTTGGCCACCTCATGGTAGTTTTGAGACCCCGATTTTAGATAATCTTGAAGCTAAATTGTTCCAAAGAAAAGCAAGGCCGGCCATGTTTGATTCCTTTCGGTTATGGCGTAAGGAAGCCAAGCAGAAAGAAATCAAACAGCTTAAACGTAATAAGAGAGAAGGTATTGTTACAACGATGAGAAATGCAGAGCAGTTTCAGAGAGACAAAGAAGAGAAGGAAAAGGAAATTTTTGATAGATTACAACGTATGACAGTGGATAAATGTTCTCCCGCTTTACCGACGGGTACTGATAAGCAGGGAGAGGAAGCAGTCGAGGACCCTTTGTTGTCCTATCTACTGAAGTCGCCACCTCCATATGCACAGGATACCGCAGCCCCTGTAGTTCCCCCTGTTCCTCAGCCTGTTGTTCCGGCAGCTGTTAATCAGCCTGTCGCTGGTCCTGTCCTTGCGAATCCTTCTGTTCCTATTCCTCTACCTGCTCCTGTCCCTACTGCTCCACCGTCTATACCTTCTCAAGCTATTGTTCCCGCTACTTCTGCTCTTGTGGCCACTCCTACTGCTCCTGCTGCTCCTGTCTTTGGTCCTCCTGTTGTTACCCCTTTACTTCTCTCCTCTTCCCCGTCTGTTCGGCGACGTATTCCTAATATTGTTACTAACTTTTACTCTCCTCTTGGACCGATTCTTGGGTCTGATGATTCTGATGCTCCCCAACGACGAAGTCAGCTTCCTGGTGGTAGGGAACGTGATACGCTACTAAAAATGGCGAAAAATTGGATTAGGTATCCCCTTAAGAATCCCCCGAGCATAGTTGTTGAGACTTTTTCACAATTTAATGAGCCAACACAGAGATTCGTGTTTGAAGAAATGTGCAAATTCTTACGCGACGAGATATCAGTTGACGCGGTAGATGATGTACTGGCCGCTGTAACTGAACTTCAGCTTCAGTTTTCGAGTGGTATGATTGTGGGTAGCAATGTTCGACGTGCTGTCGAGCATCTACTGTTTTTTCGTCCCACTGTGATGCCTCGTGCACTGTTTAAAGATGAACATGAGGAATGGATGTCGACGCCTGGTCAGTATCCCATGCGTGAAGTTCCGCCAGTGTGGATGCTAGGTGATCCGAATGCTAATCCTGCTATTCCGCCACATTTCCAGAGAGTTTGGATACACCTTCCATGGAAACGATCGGAAGTTTTGCAGGTTAAGCAAACTTTGCCAGACCCTCGAAAAAATCCTGCAGGGTACTATAAAGAATTGTCTCAACTAGTGGAAGCAACGATAATGAATCTTGCTGACATCGACATGTTGTTCGGCAATGTCGTACCGCAACCGGTTTGGGCGAAAATTCGTCAAGAGAATCACGCAGCCGAGTTAGGCGGTGATTGGGCTGCTCTTGTGGCAGCTGACGTACGACAAATTGGTGGGGCTAAGCCCGAACAGCTCATTCCTGATCTTCCCCAAAGAATAATTACCCTTATGAAGACACTTATGCCAGCAATGAAAGTTAACTGGGATAAACTGTCTGCCTGTAAGCAAAAGAAGGACGAGAGTGTCTCCGATTTCTTTACGAGATTTGAGGAGGCATTCATCGATCACAGTGGTCAAGATATGAGCACTGAGGGAGGTCAGAGATTGTTTGTGGATAAATTTGTATCGAATTTGTTGCCTGAACTTAGCAACAAATTGAAAAATTCAGAAAGTGCGTGGGCTGTTTCGACAGCTGCTCAGATATTGGCCACGGCCCAATATTATGAAAATAGAGAGAAGGAGGAAAATGATCGTGCAGATAAGAAGACGAAAGAACTCAAAATGAAAGTTTTGTTGCAACAAGCGTATCCTCCGCGCTCAAATCAAAATGATTCTCAACAACGGAATAGATCAGAATCGCAGTCCGCTAGATCGCAGTCGCGGAATGATTCTTCCTCGCAGAGATCTATGCTTGGGTACAATCAATGTGCCTATTGTGAGGGTCATTTGAAATTTGATTGTCCGGTTCTGCGCGATCGGAATAATGGCAATTCATCTAGAGGAGGTCATAGTGGTCCTCAACAGGCTTCACGAGGTAGAGGTCGTGGTGTTACTCAGAATCAAAATGAGCGTTCTAATAATTCCTCTGATTCCAATAATTGTTTTGATCAGCGTGGGTCATCGTCAGGTAGATCCGCACAGTACAATGTGGACCATTTTTACATCGAGCAGGGTACTGATGACGGTAATTACTAGGACAGCCACCGACGAAGAGAGGGAGTAGTATCAGTTCCGGTTGATCAGAGAGGGCCTTACGTCGCAGTTGCTACATCGGGCGTAGTTGAGCCTTTTCTGTTGGACACTGGTGCAGCGAAAAGTTCCATCATGCATTCGAAACTCCCTGGCGCACCTTTGTCTGGCTTAACAAATGTTTCCGTTGGATTCTCTGGCGCCCCTGTTAGCAATCCGGTTTCTCGCCCTTTGCCCCTCACAATTGGGCCTTGTGAGCTGAAAGCTCCTTTGATTTTGACTACTGGTTGTGGTGAAAATCTTCTGGGCCTGGATTTGCTGAAACGTTTGTATGCGACTCTGAATTGTTCTCCTGCGGGAGTAAAGCTTACATTGGGTGAGAGAGTAATCTCTCCTATGTACTTGTCAATTGATAAGCTCCCATCGGAATTGAGTTCTCTTCCTGTATTTTTGTGGGCAACAGGTCCTAATGACGTGGGCCTGCTTGACATTTCCCCTTATGTTGTTCAATTGAAATCGAATGTGCGATTACCACGTATTCCCCAGTATCGTATCTCCCTTGATGGTGAGCGAGCGTTGTTAGCGATCATCTATGACTTGATCGAGAAAGATGTTATCGAGGAGACTCGGGGAAACGTGTGTAATAGTCCTGTGTTGCCTATTCTGAAACGCACTGATCCATCTAAGCCTCCTGTTTATCATTTTGTCATTGATTTACGGGAGGTGAACAAAATTGTGGTTCCTCAGTTCCCTGTGGTGCCTGACATTACGGCTTTACTGACTCTGATTCCAGCATCTGCTTCCTGGTTCTCAGTGATCGATCTGAAGAATGCTTTCTTTAGCATTCCGATTGCTGAGGAAAGCAGGGACCTATTCGGTTTCTCGTTAGGTGGTCGCAGCTTTAGGTTTAAACGCGCTCCTCAGGGCTACTGTGAGAGTCCATCGATATACAGCCAAGCCCTGAAGATTCAACTTGACGCGTTTGTGTTACCAACTGGTGCGGCCTTGATCCAATATGTCGACGACTTATTGGTGGCTGCCGACACACGAGAAATTTGCACAACTGCTACGGTGTCTTTGTTGCAACATCTCAGTGACTTACATCACAAGGTGTCACCTTCTAAACTGCAATATTGTTGCCAAGAAGTAACCTATCTAGGTCACTTATTGTCAAAGAAGGGAAGACGGTTGACCCCAGAGAGAATTGCAGCGATCGCTCGAATGACTGTGCCAACATCTCAGAGAGATGTGCGTGCCTTCCTAGGTATCACGTCATACTGCAGGCAATGGATTACACATTTTTCATTGCTAGCGAAACCATTGGTAGCCCTCACGTGCAAGGATGTTCCAACTCCTTTGCCATGGACGGAAGAATGTCAGAAAAGTTTTTCTGAATTGCGTGATGCGTTGTGTTCGGCCCCTGTGTTAGGTACTCCTGACTACAGTAAGCTGTTTACACTATACGTTCACGAGAGGGAAGGTTGTGCGTTGAGTGTTTTGACGCAACAATTTGGCGGTAAGCAGCGTCCATGTGCATATTTTTCCTCGACCTTGGACCCAGTAGCTAGAGCATTGCCGAGTTGTCTAAGAGCGACAGTGGCAGCTGCGGTGTCCATCCGACAATCTGCAGGATTGGTCATGGATAATATGGTTACGGTGATGGTTCCGCATGCAGTTGACACTCTCTTGAATCGTACGAAAACCCAACACTTGACGAGCGCAAGGTTGTCTGGGTATGAGTTGACGCTTTTGGCAAGTCACATTCAAATAAAGCGCTGCAATGTCCTTAATCCGGCGACTTTGTTGCCAATCAATATGGAATCAGACGAGGTCCCACCACATGATTGTTATTTGCGAACTGAGGAAGAAACGAAGGGTCGTGTTGACCTAAAAAACACTCCATTGGAAGAACCCGATGGTACTTTGTATGTGGACGGTTCGTGTTTTAAATTGCCGAATGGTGATGTGACGACTGCGTATGCTGTGGTAACGTTGAGTACGGTTGTGGAAACTGCGAGATTGAGTCAGAATTCTGCACAGGCGGCGGAATTAATTGCATTGACGAGAGCGTGTGTTTTGTCGAAAGGAAAGCGGGTTAATGTGTTTACTGACAGCCAATACGCCTTTGGCGTCGCTCATAGTTTTGGACGATTGTGGCGAGAGAGAGGTTTTATGACATCGCATGGCACGAAGATTCAACACGGACAGCTTGTGAATGATCTTTTAGACGCACTCACATTGCCCAAGCAGGTGGCGATTATTAAATGCAGTGCGCACCGTAAGGTGACGGATGATGTTGGTCGTGGCAATGTGTTTGCTGATGAGATTGCTAAGGAGACTGCGAGAAACCTTGCAACTAGAATGTATGTGACGAGTTCGGTAAGGTGGCCTGCAGAGACTGGTATGCGTGAGGATACGGTCGAAAGTGTGAAAGCGATTCAGAATGAGGCCACCGAAACTGAGAAGACCAAGTGGAAGGAGAGCACAGGAAAGTTGGATGCGAATGTATGTTGGATTGATTTATGGGAGAATCAAAGGTGGATGTTGCCGGATGCATATGTGCTAGCTGTTGTGACCATAGCACACGGCCTGTCACATATTAGCGCGAAAGGTATCTGCAAGTTGTTGTCCCCTGTATGGAAGAATGATGGTATCGCTAAGTGTGCTGAGAGATTGGTCAAGAATTGCACGGTATGTATGATGTACAACCCTGGCAAGGGCACTCCTACACCCCCTGGCCACTTTGCTCCTCCTACATGTCCCTTTGAGGTAATCCAGCTGGACTTCATCCATATGGAGCGATGTAATAACCTGAAATACGTTTTAGTTGTGGTTTGCGCATTCTCCCGATGGATTGAAGCTTACCCTCTCAAAGACAATACTGCCCTGTCCACAGCAAAAGTCCTACTGAAGGAATACTTTCCTCGGTATGGAATGCCACGGATTGTATGGTCTGATAACGGAAGTGAGTTTGTGGGGAGTGTGATGAAGAATGTGTGTAAGGGCCTTGGAATTACACAAAAATTCCATAGCGCCAATCATCCCCAGTCAGCAGGTTTGGTTGAGGGGTACAATGGTACTCTAAAACTAAAACTCGCAAAGATTCAGGCTACGACTGGTCTGTCGTGGCCTGACGCTTTGCCTCTGGCTCTCTTGTCAACTAGGGCGACTGTACACTCTCGAGTAGGGCTCAGCCCATATGAGATTGTGTTCGGCCGTCCTGCAAATATTTGGGGGGTTCCTAGACCTAGTTAATTTACAAATCTTGAATATCCAATGCTAATTGATTACCTTCATGATCTGACTGCTAAACTGAGGTTAATTCATCAACAGGTCTTTGAAGCACTGCCGGCGCAGACGGAGGTTCAACCCGGAGACTGGGTGGTTACCAGAAACTTTGGCCGGAAGCGAAACCTCGAGCCGAGGTTTGTGGGACCCTACCAGGTGCTCCTCGCCACGAGAACTGCTGTTCGTTTGGAGGGCCGCAAGCATTGGGTGCACGCCACCCACACCAAAAAGGTACCAATACCTTTGCCAGCGGACTCGTGGGTGAGGACTGGCATTGCAGCATCAGAAACAGAAGCTTTGCTGAACTTTGTGCCGTTCAGTGACGCTCAGCCTGTGGGAGATACTTCAGTGCAGCCAGATAACTCTGTTGAACGTTTGTCATTGGAGAATTCAAGATCTGAACTATCGTCTGACCGACAGGATTCTGCTCCACAATCCGATCAATTGTTTGAAGAGCAAACTCGTCCTGGGAGAAGCAAATATTTTCTTCGTTCCAATACCGGAGACAAATAAATTATTTTTGCTTTTTCCTTTTTGGAATCCACGTTACCCCCATTATCATCTTGAACATTTTTGAATAATTGTGGTTTCTGTTTACATTCTGAGTTCTTTTCCACATATGTGTTTTTTTCCACAGCTAGGAGATTTTGTATATATTGTTTGATTAAAAAAAACCTTACATCCGGGTTGACCGTAGGGCCGTGCGGGTACTTCCTTCTGTTTAGTAGGTCCTGACACTAGGTCGGAGACCGTCGATTCCTAGGAACTCCTGGGGATTGACCATTGCTACACAGAACGAAGTGCGTCAAGAACGTTGCGGACGGTTTTAGAGGATGGCATTCTCAAAGTTGTCGGAAGTGGAGAAGACTCAAGCGCAAAGATCCGAACTGCATAGGGTTGTACGTACCAAATGCTTTATGTTTCAGGTGTTCCTACTGTTCCTAACTGTTTCCCTGTTACTGGTGGGTGGAGTATACTATGCGATACAATCATTATTGCCTTCTGCTTCACCTACCCCTTCCTCCGAACCAAAACCTACTTCCACTGTTTCTCCTCATTCTTTCCACATCTTACCCCAACACGAGCAGGTTAGACGTGCGGAATTCATGAACAATTCTTTCGTTCAGCTCCTTCATCAACATCAGTTGGTGATGAACACTACCAACTGTTGGGTGTGTGGGTTAATGCCACATACCACGGATAGGGGAATTCCGTACTTGGTCCTTCCTTACAGTTCCCAGGGTTCAGCTCGAGCATTCCAAACAATGTTTCGTAGCGCACTAGATTCCTACCCCCATCGAGAGCCACGCACTGCAGATCATGGTCCTGGCCCGTACCACAAGCCTTTGGCAAGAGCAATTGCCGATTTAGATAGGGATATCTTCGACGCATCGCTTATCCCAGAGGAAGAGGTGCGAGCATACAGAGATCTGAGTGAGGCTGAGTATAGCGTGTCAGTGGGTGATCGGCAGCTTAAAAGCTCGTCTCCGATCTGGATCGTACCCCATCTCGGTAATTTCTGTCTGAAAGGTCTTGGCCCAAGTCCACGAGCTCAGCTCGGGAGGAGTGCCTGTACTAAAACGTATGTTTTACCGACGGCATCTTCCCCTGTTCTTCTGACTGCCAAGGGTACTTACTTTGTTTGTTACGACCGCGCATATACATGGTTGCCTCGTGACTTCTCAGGCACATGTTATATTGCGAATCTGTTACCACCGACCTTTACTGTTGGGTCGGATTATCACAAGACCAGAGTTGTGAGAGGCGTGATTAGCGAAGAAGACACTGCCGGTCAAGAAGCAGGAGACTTCTTTAAGGGTTTCTTGCCGTTTTGGGGACCTATGATCAATAGTAGGAACCTGAGACAGTTGACTCGAGTGGTGGAATCGACCGCTAATATCACTGCAAGTGCCCTTGGTAACATTACAGCAGAGCTTCAGGCTGACAGGCTTATGACGTTACAAAATCGTATGGTTTTAGACGTTGTCCTTGCAGATAGAGGTGGAGTATGTAAGGTGATCCATTCGAGTTGTTGTAGTTTCATTCCTAATAACGCTCCAACTGTCTATCAAGCCATCTCGAAGTTGCATAAGATCTCCGAGTCCATACACGTGGACGTAGGTGATAGGACGCCACTAGGGTGGTTTTGGGGCCTGATGTCGACGTGGGGTTGGAAAATTCTGATGATTATTGAGGTTGTTGTAGCATTTCTGTTCACGTGTTGTGTTTGTGTGCAGTGTGGTCCTGCCTTATGTGGCCTCTGTGCTACGACGTGTATAAGACGGCCACCTATTACCAAGGAAGCACTGATGGATAGAATAATGTTGCAGCAACATCTGGATGGTCTGATGAATATCGAGATCGATTCTGATTTTGACTAGTGCTTGCCTACATGAGGGCAAAAGGAGCGTCTGAGGTTCCGTGACAATTGTAAGTGGTGTTTTTGACTCGCTCGAATATGGTCGAGTCTGGTATCTATGAACCGCAAATGACGAGTTTAGTGGGTGTACGCTATTCGCTGTACTAACCTAAACCGTTCGTCTGTTTCATGGGTTTCTTCATCTGAACCCACGGGTTCCATTTTAGGTACGGCATCCATTTTGTTTCTTGCCCTCAAGTAGCCAGCGAACGGACACTGTCTGCTTCGTGACCCTGGGATTCCCAAACTCTTGCGGAAGACACGTGTTCCTTTGAGGATGTCTTTTTGACGAGGGGGATGACACTGCAAGGCAGATGGCCCCGCTCGAGGCTCATCTTGCCGTGCCGGTCTATTGTCTCAGTTGTGCATTCATTAGGCACGTCTCCTTTGATCCCTGCAATCGTGTTTCCGACATCACCCCCCTTACACTCTTTTCAATCTGTTGACTATCTTTGTCTTCCTCTGCACCTGTTTCTGACTCTTCCTTGATTCGTTTACTGTCGGAATGGAATGCACTAATGGTGAGAAGATGTACTTTACAGTTGGGAACTGGCAATGCTACTGTAATTATGTTCCGGGCCCTAAATGCATGAAAGCGACCCCTATGAAATTTACTGTGGGAACCGGGTTGTAACCTTTTGTTTTCCATGTTGTCTTATGACGAAAAACTGTATAAAAGGAGCGATCCACAGATACAATTCGAAGCAGTCTCCTTGAACCTACATGCTATGTACTTCTTGTGACTTCTGTGTTCCCTGCAGTAAATAAACCTCGAATCTTTTGACGCCGAAGGAAGTGTCCCGTGTCTCTGTAATTTGTACACCGGAACAGGTAACCCACGAAGGTTTCAGGTGTTGTCCCCTGGCACCGCTGGGCCTTAGAATAGCCCAGTCCTTCAACACTCAGAAATACCTCACTGACCCTAGAAGGAGGTGGTAAGCTCCACTTCCGCCTCTGTACCACTGAGCTCGCTTCCCTATGATGGTCATGGGGAGAAGGGTTGTGTGATAAGGCAGAGGACTGCAACGATAACCCTTGCTGCCTGCTTAAATGTTACGCAGAGCGCAACGCGGGCAGCTCCAGTTGATCAAACTTCTATGTTTTTGGATCTTGGATCTTCAGGGCAGGGGCGTAACACAGGCCCCTGCAGCCCCTGCAGTGCGGGGGGGCCCCGACGCTCCAGGGGCCCCCCTCACTTCCGGCAGAGGAAGATGGCTGCAAGCAAGGCAGCAAGCATAAATTATACAGTGCGCAACAGCCTGAACCTCTGTTTAAACATGAATTTAAATTACAGGGGTGTATTAACACAGGCCCCACCCCCGGCAGGTGGCCCCCATGCTCCAGGGGCCCCATCACGGGGCCCCCATGCTCCAGGGGGCCCCCTCACTCTCTGCAGAGAAAGAGTGGAAGACAACTGCAACACTGCAAGCAAGCCCAGGCCTATAAACAGTCAGTGCGAGCACACGCACACCACGGACTGTGACGTCTCTATTTAACCATTAATTATGGCATATGAACACAGGCCCCTTGCAGGGGGCCCCACGCTCCAGAGGCCCCCTCACTAGTCTGAGCAGAGGCTAGGAAGCATATAAACAGTGCACTGCGCAGCACACGGCGGATGGTGCCTCGGCCTCTATTTAATAAAAGTAATTATGGTGCCATGCTCGGGATATGCCCTGTAGGGGAGAGGCAAAACAGCAATGCACGTTATAGCTGGGGGCGACCAAACCGACAGGGGAGCTCAGCTAGTTAGCTTCAAGCTGTATTTCTAATCTCTCCTTTGACGTAGGGGGAGACCAAACCAATGGGGAAGATTAGCCTGCCTGAGGCTTTTTTACATGAATTAAATAGTTGGTGCCCACTGCGCAGTGTAGGGTTTTCTTCATGGGCGGCGCGCAGTGGTTGTCTATGAGTCTGCGTGCCGCGGTGCCGCGGTCTTCAGGGTAGGGCGGGGCTAGTGACAGACTTAGAAGAAGGGTGCGGCCGCCGTGGTACCGTACTAAAAGAGTACTACTAGCCCCTGCCTGGCCCTGGTGGCTAGCCTCGCCCAGACCCCAGTCGCCCTGTCTTCTGCTGCCCGCCCCGGCGCTCTCCTTCAAAGCTGCATGCCATCCAGGCCTAAGGTGAGCAACGAGTATGTGTGAGAATTTAGGAAGCCTGGCGGCTATGCATTCTCAGGGTGGCATTGGTGGTATAGCAGGACAGGCGCAGAAGGGCGATGGCGGGAACGGTTAAGGAAATATCCCTTAGCACTGTCTGGCAGGGGGGAGAACGAGTACCGGTACTAGTGCTGAGCGGGAGCCTGAAAGCAGTAGAGTAGTTGGACCTGGAGGGGACAGCAAAGCTTCAATATTCCGTTCCCCCTCAAGTGCATGCCAAAGAAATGAGAGGCCCCCAGCGCGAGGCCGCAATCGTGGGTAGGAAACAGGGTGGCAACCAGATAGCTGAGGGCTAGTGCTGTCAGCTGCAATGGATTGGGATCACAGTGGTGGGCGGGGGGTGGGGGGGGGGCGAGGGGGAGGGGGGCGGTGTCGGAGCCCATAAATCAGATTCCAAAGGATTGGGTGTACTTCTTGCACTCCATGACCAGGAATGGGACAAAGCGCTTGAATATCCACATACAGTGACAGTCTCGAGGAATACTTGATTCAAATCAATAGAATTCTACTGTCTATATAGAGCTTTCTTTCTCCCTAAAAAATAAACAGTCTTCCCTGATGCCAACCCCTCATGGCCAGATTGTGCTGCCCCAGGAGCAGACTTTTATAACATGAAGTTGAATTGTCCATCCTTTGCGGCATTTTGGCAAGCAGTCAAGGAAACTCAGTAACAGAGAGTGTGGGGGTGCCCTTCCTGGGCACCTGGGATTCCTGCGCTCTAGACCTATTGAGATGAGCGAAGATTACAAAGTAGTGTCTCAGTTCTTAGACCTAGCCCTATTGCTGGCTTGTGATGGAAATCCTCCTACCTTCTCTTAATCGTGGCCTGATAGCAGACCATATACAAATGTAAAGTCTTGCATAGAGAGATAGCTAGAGACTTGCGGAAGCACGCTCTGCCATGGGAGAGGGACATGATTTAGATTGACAAAGGACATACACCTAGAGACAATAATCTAAATCCATAGTACCCCATGACCCAACGAGGACCGAGATTAATACTCTCATGATACCTCAAAGGGCCCACAGGGATGTCGTTTATATTCTTTGCTTGATCATTTGTTTAATTAGAAGCTAGACTGATCTACATAACCGAGGCTATGAACAAGTCCACTGGACTTATGAGGCAAGGGAGGACCAAGTTATGCAGCATGATTCTGTTATGCAATAGAAAAGACTAATAATGCAACATACCGTGGCACATTTTCTGGCAGTAGTACTTTACTGTTTTGCCATTTTCATACTTAAATACTGCTTGGGAAAAGGATGCACCTCTTTGGCATCAGTTTAACACCTAAATACAGCAATCAGCCACTGAAAGGTGACCAGTTGACCTGAGGAAGGTGCTGCCAATTCTTGGCTACGCGTGTGGCAGCATTTTCAATCAATTAATCAATCAGGGGGATTTGTAAAGCGCACTACTTACCCGTGAGGGTCTCAAGGCGCTGAGGGAGGGGGGTGGCAACGCTACTGTTCGAAGAGCCAGGTCTTGAGGAGTTTTCTGAAGGCGAGTAGGTCTTCGGTCTGATGTAGGTGGGTAGGAAGGGTGTTCCAGGTTTGGCGGTGAGGTAGGAGAAGGATCTGCCACTGGAGGTAGTTCGTTGGATGCGGGGGCGGTGGCGAGGGTGAGGCTGGTGGAGCGTAGCTGGCGGTTGGGGGTGTGGAAGTTGAGTCGGCTATTCAAGTAGGCTGGTCCGGAGTTGTGGAGTGCTTTGTGTGCGTGGGTGAGGAGTTTGAAGATGATCCTCTTGTCGACAGAGAGCCAGTGAAGGTTCCTCAGGTGGGGGGTGATGTGGCAGCGGCGGGGTGTGTTGACGATCAGTCGGGCGGAAGCATTTTGGATGCGCTGGAGTCGTTGTAGGTGTTTGGCTGGGGTTCCGGCGTAGAGTGCGTTGCCGTAGTCCAGCCTGCTGCTGATGAGGGCCTGTGTCACTGTTCTTCTTGTTTCGCCGGGATCCATTTGTAGATCCTGCGAAGGGCGCGGAGGGTGTTGTAGCAGGAGGAGGAGATGGCGTTGACCTGTTTGGACATGGAGAGGGTGGAGTCGAGGATGAATCCCAGGTTGCCTGCGTGGTCGGTGGGTGTCGGTGCTGTCCCCAGAGTGGTAGGCCACCAGGAGTCTCGTAATTCGAGTGACTGCATGGTTCCTTGTTAAATGTTTGTATCCATTATATTGTAATGTTATTTGTTTGTGTGTACAATATCCTCGCTCTGGGAGCATTGCTTAGAATGAAACCCCGTCTGGAACATAGCACATGCGAAATAAACACATCTAATGAAACATAATCTGAATTTTAGAGGCTTGAGTGGATGCCAGGCCCTGTCCGGCCGATAATGGAGTCCGCAAGGGGGAGAGAACGAGCACCAGTAGTAGTGCTGAGTGGGAGCCTGAAAGCAGTAGAGTAGGTGGACCTGGAGGGGCCAGCAAAGCTTCAATGTTCCCCCTTAAGCACCAAAGAGATGAGAGGCCCCCAGCGTGAGGCCGCGAGCGTGGGAAGGAAACGGGGTGGGACCCAGATAGCTGAGGGCTGGTGCTGTCAGCTGCAATGGGTTGTGATCAGTTGAGACAGCCTTAGACCAGCAGGGGCATCGGGAGAAACCCACGCCATTAGGGAGCAGCCTTATATTACGTTGGGTCAGGGTGCCAGAAGGTAATACTATTGTATTATTAAACTCTTTACAATTGTATAAAAAAAGAACACTGGTGAGCATAAGACCGATAAAAACCCATTATACATAAAACCAATAATAACATAATTCATTAGAGATTTAAAAATACTTAACTGAGGTGATAAGCCAGGAGAGCAGGGAATGTAGAGATAGCTTTGGATCATGGAACACAACAAAAAAGGGCGGGGTCACCGTCAAACTCATCATTAAAGTACATTATCCCAGACGGGTATCAGGAGTGCTAGAAGGACGAAGGTTTTTGAATCAGTAAGAGGGTGCACTGCCTGTTCATACGCATATAGTTTCAAATAACAAGAATTTCTTAGGTGCTATACGGCGAGTGGACAAACCCAAACCACTCCTGTGAGTAAAGAGATACTCCTGTCAGATAAACGGTTTGCCGAAGCACTCTGTAAAGTAACGACGTTTTGTACAATGACAATATACAAGCACATTCCAGAACACCAAATTGACAGAAGTGAACAAAGTTCCACAAGATGATTAAATCTTGGAGTCTTTAATGAAGATTACAGCCAGCCGACACGTGTTTGATCGCCTTCGCGATTCCTCAGGGCTAGATGGCCGTGTCAACATCCGAAGGTCGCTTAGCTGGTGATAATTCCGACCCAGCCGGGCCTTCCCCTAGTAGCACTGGTGTGAGTGAGTCCAGAAGCGGTGAAAGTCCTTATATATATATTTAAAAGGCATATGCGTTTAAGTCGGGCTCGGAAATCACTCGGTGTCTTTCACCAGACTATCGAAACTTCTGTGGTCAGAGAGCGTGCAATATCAATTCTTTTGTAAGGAAACCTGGTGCGGTTCCAAATAGATTTTGTATCAAGCCGTGTGCGGCGTTTCCCGAGGTAACAGACGAGTGCAGCTCTTCCGGGCCCGGTTCCGTGTATACCGGGTATCAGGAGTGCCATGGTGCTGTCCTAACAAATCTGTGCCATGCTGCTAGCCTAGTCGAAAGAGTAAACGCCGGGTAACCTCTTTCTTACCCTGAAATGTCCTTTGTTACTAATAATGAAAGTAGGAGTTGTTCTGGGAGGACATTCCAAAAGGCCAGGAGGATGCTAGAAAGAGCAGGGGTATCTGGGATCTATGAAATGTTTTGTGTGGCATGGAGGGGTGAGGATGGAAGGGTGAGATGAGGCAAGCCGATTCGCTTTTGCGTTGTCAGGCAGGAACCTACTAAGGCTTTGTCTCTCCCGCTGTCATGTGCAGGGTACCAGTCTGGGTCAGATCTGAGCAACGAGCTAGTGGGCCGCGCCGCCGGGGGCCCCCTCCATGTGCTTTGCAGGGGGGCCCCCTCAGGTTTCGTTACGCCACTGCTTCAGGGGTATCTTCTCATACTTCTTTGAAGCAAAAGAGTAATCAATTTGCAGTGTGGCAAAGAGAAGAAAACACCCCAAAACTGAATTTAATTTTAGGGAAAGTGTTCTTCAAGAGAGGTGTTGGTCTTGAATATATTTACCAGTAAGGAAACAAAATATAAATAGTTTCACAGTGCACATATGCTTGATTACTTGTGCACTTGGGAAGCTGCAAACTGAATTTGTTTGTGGTTATAATCCTACATTTTGGAAAGTAATATGTTACATTTACAATTTAAAAGTAGAAGCCTGTTGCAAGGGTCTGCATGAGTACAGTCACAAAGGATGTGTGTCCACTATCTGCTAAAAATCAAACATACAAGTTGGTTGCAGATTATCTCTTTACAATAAATAGTTTCAAAGAGCTGCATGCAAATGTGACTTGTCTCTAGAACTAATGGCAGGGCAGCCAAGACAAGACCAAACCAAGGGGGTCATTATGATGGCGGACCCCGTCCACAGTGGCAGCGGCGGTCCCTCTGAGTGAATTAGGATGTGACCGCCACCCTGGCGATCACATCCTGTATTTTTAACATTGCGGCGGGTTTTGCTTGAAGCAGCACCCGCCACAATGTTAAAACGGCATGCAGTGCATTTGCATGCACAGAGCGTCAGGCACCGCGCGGTGCCTGCCGCTATGTGCAAGCAAATGCAGTGGGGTACCATAGGTACCCTCCATGTGCACCCCCACTTCCCCTTCACCCTAGGGGCCCGCAACGGGCCCCCAATGAAAAGACCGTATGCCTTTTCGTGGTGGCATTGCCGCCGCGGAAAGGCATGCCACACGGCTAATCCTAATATGGCTGGCGGTGTCTGACAGACACCGCCACCATATTAGAGCTTTTCCGCCGCGGAACAGCGGCAGAAAAGCTGCGGAGGGTCTTCAAGATCCCCCTGCCATCTAATCTGGCGGGGGGTCTTGTAAATCATCGCAGCGGTGAATCCGCATCCTCCGGGCCGGCACTGGCTTCCGCCGACCCGGAGGATGCAGATTCACCGCAATCCTAATCGGCCCCCAAGTGTTCCATTTTTGCATCAGAGTTCATGTCAAAGCAGCAGTTTATCACTTCTATGAAATTGAAAGCAAGGACTCAGTTATTTAATTGATGAGGATTAGCACAGCTGAAAAATACTGAGCATATGAACATTTGGGGCCTAATTTGCAATATTTTGACACACCAATGCAGCAAACATTCCTGATTCGCTGCAGTGCTTCAGAAGAAAAGGGCATGGATGCACCATATCTATAAGATAAAGGGCATTCCTGTCATTTTCCCCTGCACGTGTTCACAATGGGTTGGTGCAAGGGTGTCTGCACTGTAGGGGCGATTGTTTTTGTGCATACAGGGACTCTTTCTAGCACAAATAAAATCACGAGAGGTGTTTTCCTCTTTCTATGTTTACTGCAGAATGCATAGGAATCTGAAGCATTCCCAGGTTTATGAAACCTTGTAAATCTGGGAATGCGTCAGGCTCCAAAGATGTTGTGTGGGAACATCCACAGCAACACCATTGAAAGCCCCGTTCATGCACAGTAATGCATGAAAGGGGCCCAAAATTACAAGGCCAAGAATAGTTACACAGGGTGGCTTTATGTGGGTTTGTAAATAGGAAAATGCACATTTTGCAGCAGGTGCATCCAAAAAAGTGACACACCTGTGGTTCAATGGGCTTGTAAATAAGCCCCCTCATCTACTGTGATTTATTCCAATTGTTGTAATACATAAACTCATATTTTGTTTTCAAAACAATAGTTTCACAGAAAATGTGCAAATTTAGCATCATAGATTTGCGCTTTGTATTTGTCTAAATGTACACATTTCCTGATATTGACAAAATCCCAAATACTTCATCTTGGAGTTGAAATAGACCAATTGTAGATTTCTAGGCACATTAAACATTAAGGTTATGTTCTCTAGTACTTTGTACTCATGGTGGATAATATGCTGGAGTGCTCATATCAGACATTTTTGAAACCATATATGTTTTTACAAAGTTTGTTTTCCATGAAAGGAAATTAGGATTTAATTTGTAACAGAACATTCACTAAACATTGGCAGGTGTCTGAATATCTTCCTCTTGGTTACATAACCATAATTAGAGATCAGGGGAATATGTTCAGTGGGAGCAGCACTGGCTGCCACAGTTAGATTTGGAAATCAATTACACTTATAGGAACTCCTATATAGAGCAGATCAATCTGAACCATTATTGCAAGCGTCTGTTTCCATTTGGCATTGGAATGGCAACCATGGTGGTCCCGCATGAAGACCAGGAATGTCAACAAAGACCAGGAATGCCCACATTTTTGGAAGAAAAGTCTGAGCACTTTGGTTACATTAGATATGTTATTTCTGACATACGAACTCTGGTTTAGAGATCTTTCCTCAGAAATGATTTAAGTGGCACCAGGACTAACATGCCACTATGACGTTACAAAATTGCCCCCACTGTTTTCCGCCTCTAAGCAGCTCCCCCAATGTAAACAGGAGTCACTTTGGGAAAATGTCATTTGACATAGTGGACATCCTTAAATTCGGCTGGTGGAGAAAAGGTTGTATCTCTACCATCCCTAGAATTTGGCAATTGACCGAAAAAACTTTAAATGATGGCCTAATTAATCACAGGAGCTTTATTCGGAGTAAGATCAACAGCCATAAAAGCAAGCCTCATTAGTCATCATCTTGGCAGGTATAACTTTCTCGAATAGATAAGGACCTGCAACCTGCAGACATGAATACCCTCAAACGTCTGAAGTTTTATGTTTACCAACATTTTCCTGGTCGACCTGCATAGGAATGTTCTCCTTCCATGGAGGTTTTCACCAAGTGGCGTTCTGCAAAACTGACAGTTTTCCTGTGTATTAGATTTTAAGTGATTGACTTATTCAAATAGCATTTTCTTAAATATGCAGACGTGCTAGGAATACCATCTTTTGATCTGTTCTTCTAGCCAGGGCAAAACAGACTTTATTCAGTGAACTTGCATTCCTCCAGCCAATATTGCAATTAGTTAAATTATAATAATTTAAATGTGAGGTTACTCTTAACCTCACATGTAAGTGGCGTCAGCCCTATTTCTAAAATATGTTTCAATTTAGTAAATGAGTTTGAAATACTACTCATATTATACATAGGGACAGTCATACTTCTAAAACTTCCTTCAATAAAGCAAATGAGTTTGGGATATGACTCGGTCTGTCAGAGATCTCTGAAAGATGGCTCATAGGTCACAGGCATTTTAGGGCTCGTCAGTATAATGACATTGAAACCATTTGTGAGGATGGATGCTTGAGGGGTGGCTAATTACAAGTACAAATAATAGAGAAAAACTGCTGTTCTTAAGTCGGACTCAGCAAACTCCTGGGGGCCCACAGTGCCTATTCAGTGAGTTATATACTGTTTAGGGAGTTGTATAATATGAGGAGGTTAGTGAAGTACACATACACAAAAAGCAACATGCAAAATGTAATGTTATGGAATTTAAAATTGGTGGTTAAAAGCTCATTTGGCAACTCTGAGCTTGATTCATGAGAGCAATGCAAGTACACCAAACTGATTGATGGCCTCCACTAAAAACACTACTATGCACTAATAACATGATCATGCATTAGGAGCAAAAAAGAACAAGTGATATGCTGCAGTCTAGCATATTGTTTCGCATTTTAGAAATAAAACCAGTTTAAATTCTGCAACCTTTCTAATAAAATCTAAATTTTGACCTTTGTGTATTTTTTTGTTTGTGATTTACATAACATATTTAAAAAACTGTATATCTATTTGATGTAAAGGTTTAAATCACATTAATTACTTTGGTTGGGATACCTGACTTCAAGTTGTGATTCAGAGGGGTTCCACAGAAAATATTCCCAGTAATCCTCTCTGTGACATCCTATATCACCAGTGTCAAACACGAGAGCCCAAGACCACATCTAACACAAAAATCTAGTTTGGGACACCCACTGTACCCCTATAAACCCAAAGACACAAGTCTGGTAGAACAAATTAAGGTTCCTCAGCAACCAGACAGTAGCTACACAAGAATTGTTTTGCCATCCTGTTCTCCTACTTTCAAGAGTGCCCAGAGTGTTACCTGTAAGAGATAGACGTCTGGTGGGACAAAGCATGGTACTTCAGCAAGCTGAGAGAGTTCGTTCTACAAGAACTGTTTTAGCATTTTTTTTCTTGACCTTTCATCTGTGCCCAAAATGTTAAATTTAAACCCAGTAGAATTGTCAAGCTGGTTTTGACACTAACACAGTATTTGACACTGTAATGTAAAAAAGGATGCTGACAGCCCCCATCTTGCATATTTTTGAAAGTTCAGAGGAGTGCCCTCTGTCCATTCAGGTTAGGCTATTGTTTGCTCCTAGGATACATTTCACAACTATTCACATGCTAATTACTGACTGCAGAAGTTGAAGTGTAAACATACATTTAGTCTCCAGGAACTTCAAGTATGGAAAAGGTAACTTTCTAAAGGTAACTTTTCTTTATTATTTATTAAATATCTGACTTCAAAATTGAATTGAATTTTTGGGGGCATGGCCTAGTGATCCAGCATGGTGGACGCACACTAGGCGAGCTCCGCTGAGCCCGTCCTTATTACCCTTCATTTCTCCTGGCTAGTCGGCAATATTAGTTCCAGAAAGTCCCCGGAGTGATGAAGGATCCAGCAGGGAACGCAGTGATTGACAACTTTGTCAGGATTGCGGCATTTGGGGGTGATTGCAGAGGAGTGCGGCCTGGGTGCCTGGTGAGCACACTTGAGGTGGAGCCAATGGGGCGGCACCTGAAGCTGCTGGAGTCAGGCTTGAGGGCTGCACACGTCAAAAAATGAGAGCCCAGCTGAGGGTCAGTTAACCTTCCAGAGGCTGCCCTGAACCGGGGGCTGTGGTGTGGGCAGTGCCTACATATGCAGGAGATATCTAAGATGGCCTCGTGAGTGCCGGTGCCCCCCTCCCCTGTGTCCCCTTGTTGAGCCTCGGCAGGCGTATCGGCCCGCACAAGGGAGTTGGGCAGTCACTTCAGAGACCGAAGGCGGGAGTGGCACCTCAGAGGTCTGGACTATCAGCGGTGGAGCCCTGGTGGCCGCGCAACACCGGACTGGGAGTTTGTGAGCCGGCCTGCGTCAGACAGGGGGGCTGCAATGCTTGTGGTGTCTGTCTGCACAGTGGTGCCGGCTTGGTGAGTGCCCTGACTCCCCCCATTCCCTCGCTGCATCTCGGCAGCAGAGTAAAGAGGTTGAGTGGTCTGGCAAATCCGAGGAAGAGCCGTTGAAGCTGTGCAGCATCCGGGTGGGGTGCGCCGGGCCTCTGATAAATCAAGCTCCATGTGCTGGTGGGGAACTCCCGATTACCATCTTCCACATATCAATTTTGGTTAGTTGGCCTGTGTGTGGCGTCACTCTGCCTGCTGAAGTGCGAAGCCTGTGGACCTGGAGTGAGGGGCGAGTCATTGACGTCCATGCAGGGGAGTGCAGATACAGCCATTTTGGGCTCTGGAACTGTGTGGCGGCGCTGGCACCAGGAGGAAGACTAGGCATCCTCGGTGGTTCAAGGTATCCTTGGTGGGACCATTGGCTCTCCCAACCCCCGCGTTCCCTTGCTGAATGTCGGTGGCCGGATAGGGCCGTGCAAGGATTCTGGGCTCACATGCCAGGAGTCAGAGGGGGTGCAACACTCCTATGAGCTTGTGACATTTTGGGTGCTCAGAGGAAGGTGGGACACCCATTGGGGGGGAGATTTGACTGTCCGCTGAAGCAGCCGGGTGAGCACTTGGTGCGGTTTGTGGGTGGCAGGTCTCCTCCAGTGTTCTATCCCCTCAGGAGTCATTATATCAGAAAGGGCCAACGCGAGGTACGGCCGTATAGGAGAAAGACCTGTGAGTCTTGGATTTCGTTGCCATTATTGAATATGGGATCCCCCTTGGGGGCCTACCTATCAGACGCCTAACAGTGTTGGGGTCTTAACACCACAATGATGAGAGATAAACAGACAGGGGGCTCGGCTAAACAAAGCAAAATGGATCACTACACTGGACCAGGGGCCTCCCTTACTGATCAGGGAGGTACCCAGGGTGGTGTCCCGGACAATGCAGCCCTAATGGCAGCCATCACACAGTCCAGAACCACCTTGGAAACTAAAATTGGAGAGGTGGGTTCTGAAGTCTTACTTATTCGACAGGATCTGCGCAACATGACAGAGCGAATTACTGAGGCCGAGACTAGGGTCTGAGAGGTGGGGGACTCTGTTACCAGCTTAAAGAAAAAAGTAGCAATGCTGGAAACTGTAACCAGAGGTTTGACTTTACGGGTTGAAGATGCAGAAGGTAGGGCCAGGAGAAGTAAACAATGTTTTGTGGGCTTCCCTGAAGGATGCGAAGGGGGATACATGGAACAGTTCTTGACCAAGTGGCTCATAAACTGGCTTCCCCCTGAATCGATGTCCTGCTGTTTCGTTATGGAACAAGCACACAGGGCCCTATGGTCGAAGCCACCTCCGGGAGCCAGACCAAGACCCATCATTGCCAAGATCTTAAATTATCATGACAGGGATGTTATTCTGAAACAAGCCAGACTTAAAGAACCCCTTCAATTCGAGAACACTCGTATTCTTATATTTCAAGACCACACCAGACTGGTTCAGCAGAAACGGCAGTCATTTATGGTGGCCAAACCTGTCTCCGAGATATGCTCTTTCATATCCTACCAGACTGCGTGTGGTGTATCAGTCACGTACACTATTTTTCAAATCACCTGAAGAAGTCTTTAATTGGACAGACAAAACGGTTAAGGTCTGGCCACACACGCCGCCCAGACTAGATTCGAACTCTTCGGCTAGCGAGATTGGTCGTAAACCATCCAAACCTAAACTTAAAGGTACCAGAAGATCAAGATCTAGACGTCGCTCCCAGTCCCACAGTCATGCCAGCAGATCTGCCTCGGTGCCTCAGCCGGGAAATTCGACCTCGTAAATTCAATGAGCTCTCTCAGTAGGGGAACATTTGAGATTATCCACTGTGACCGATGAAGCAAGAGAAGGGGCTACCACCATTGTTTGACTTTTTATAGTCCGGGGAAGCCCGTAGAATATGGGTGGGTTTCAGGGATCCATTGGTGTAGGCGGGCAGGAGGTTCCCGTTAGGGCCCTCAAGCCACCTTCGCCACAACAGATACTTCAGCAGTTTTTAGGTATTTGTGGGAGGGGTGGGGGTAGTTGGGCTGTTTATGTTGTTTTCTTGCACTGGACCACTGCTGTGTAGGACTACTACTTGTACTCTAGAGGATGATTGTTTTACGTATTATGAATTGGGATATTTTTATTATTTCAGTGCACTGCATCACCGATTTCTTGAACCACTGCTTGCTCACTGATTCTTTCTCATCCTGATCGTTAATGTTACTGGTCCTCTTGAAGGCAGGCCCTACAGCTAGGTCACAGGCCCATGCAGGAGATCTTCACATTTTGAGTTGGAACGTTAGGGGTGCGTTGGACAAGGTAAAGAGATGGGCCATACTCCAGGAGGCCAAACGTTATAGGGTGGATGTCCTTATGCTGCAGGAGACACACATGCTGGGAACAAAGTCCCTATGCTTTTGTGGATATGGTTATCTGCAAGTATTTCACTCTGGGTTCACAAGGGGATCCCGGGGCGTCACCATTCTTATTCATTGGAGGGTCCCATATAAACACACAAAGATGTGGGAAGATGTTCAAGGGAGGTAAGTCTTCATCATGGGCACTATTAACGAGGAACAGGTGGTATTAGGTAGTGTCTATGCCCCTGCCCCTGTCCTGGCCATTGGTTGAGCGCCTTACGACCCTGTGGGCAGACATACCAGAAGGATTGGCAATTATGGTGGGGGGGTTGAAATGATTTGATGGATATGACTAGGGACAGATGGAGACAGGGTGGCCTTCCCATGGTTTGTCAGACCACCAAATTATACTCCCTGGTCCCAGGATTGAGTTGGATGGATTCCTGACGTAGACAACATAGGGAGTACCAGGGCTACGCATATCATTCCGCAGTGCATGACTAATTTTCCAGATTGGACTATATATTTGTGCCACTAGGTGCAGCTGATAGAGTGAGGGATGCAGAGACTCTCCTGAATGGACTATCCGATCATTCTCCGGTTCTGCTCATGAGGCAACTGGGCACTGCGAATCTCAATAACGTCTCTCCTCATGGAACCTGCAGGATGAGAAGTATAAAGAACATATAGGGCAGGTAATGGACCACTATCTGGAGCTTAACGTAGGGTCGGTGGCAGCAGCGGAACCCCTATGGGAGGCTGTAAAATCAACCATAAGGGGCATAGATATATTGTATTGCTCCGCGGCATGTCGAGCTTGAAAGGAGTCGCTGCTGAAGTCTGATGCCCATATCATGGAACTAGAGCAGGAAAGTAGATAGGAATGAGGTGGTCTAGTGCCCATCAGTTGCTGATGGTGAGACGGATGCATGCGATCTGCTGATGGACAAGGCCTGATTGGGATGGTTAGCGTTCCGTAGTAGGATTTATTAGTGGGGGATAAGTCTAGCAAGCTACTCCATTGTCTATGCCGGGGGACCTTGTGCCCCCTGATTCTCCCAGGTATATCTAAACCTGATGGGAAGACCCTCGGGGATCCCTCTTTGAATGCTGAGAGCTTCGCACATTACTTTGCAGAATTATACGCCCCAAAGGAATACCTACCAGTAGATATGGTACGCCCATTTATAGGGGACCTTCTGCCCTAGACCCTCTCTGATGTTGCTCAGGCTGAACTAGACCTTCCGCTTACCAAAGAGGAGCTGTGTGCAGCTCTAGTAGACTTAAACTCCGGGAAAGCCCCAGGCCCTAACGGGTAGCCAAGCAAGTTTTTCAATAGATATTACACAAAATTGAGACCCCACCTCCATAGGGTGGTGGATGAGGTGCGTGAACGCGGATACCTCCCACAGGACTGCCGACATGCAATGGTGGTCGTGTTTCACAAACCGGGCCGACCCTCAGACCAAAACGCTTCACATCGCCCTATCTCCTTATTGAACATAGAGGCTAAAATCTTGGCTAAGGCTTTGGCCAAGCACCTCCGATCCCATAATACGTCCTTGATCCATCCAAACCAGGCAGGTTTTATGCCTCAGAGAGCAACGCAACACAAAATTTGTCAAGCGCATCTTGCTGTCACCACTATTTGGGGGTTGGATGAGCCGGCTGCACTCCTATCGGCAGATATGGATAGGGCATTTGATTCCCTCAGTTGGACATTTGCCCTTTTAGATTGCCTAAATATTGGTCCACGGTTCTTGTCCTATCTAAAATTATTATATACGGACCTCACGGCCTTGGTCCGCATCGCGGTATCTACTTCCTTCACTTTCTCTATTAGACAGGGTACCCAGCAGGGTTGTCCATTGTCGCCATTTCTGTTTACCCAGGCAATGGAGCCCTTGGCAGCATGGGTGCGGATGGATGCACAGGTGACAGGTTTTGAATGGGCCCAGGGGCTATCGGACTCCATCGCATTATATGCCGATGATGTCCTCATCTTCTTGACAGATATTAATAGGACAGGGCTGAGGTTGCTTCATATCATGCACATCTTTTGGGGAAACATCTGGTTTGTTCATGAATCCTTGTAAATCCACTTTGTGGCTACTGGGGAAACAAGAGGAACAGGGTACCTGGACCTCGGCGGTGCAGGTAACTACAGTGGGAGTAAAATACCTGGGAGTTTTCCTGTCGGACTCAGCAAGTGTGTCCTGGGATCAAAAAGTTGTGCCAGTTTGGGCGTGAGTACGCAAGGAGATGAGGGCCTGGTCTCATATGCCCTTTTCCATTCCGTAGACCATCTCCAAGATGGTATCATTACCACGGCTGCTCTATCAACTGCAGGATCATCCCTACCCCGTTCCCCCATTGTGGTTTTGCCAGGTCAATTCGACCCTGGGTCAGTTTCTGTGGGCAGGAAGGGCACCCAGGGTGGCGTTGCGGAATTGCTTCCAGTCAACATTCTGTGGAGGGCTGGCCACCTCGGATGTCCAATCATATTACATGGCCTCGTACCTATTGATCTTGAATGGATGGTGGTATGGGGATAGGAGGCACCCCGCTTATGCGGTGGAAAGACGATGCATGGGGACTGCCACACTACATACTATACTATATTCTGCACCTCTGCCTTATGCGTTGCCGTCGGCCACTAGGGTGTCTTTCAGGTGTGGAGGCAGGCTGTAATGAAGATGGGGTGGTCGCGCAGATTGACGAGGGAGACTCCACTATGGTCTAATGGGAGGTTGCCACAGTTAGCGGTACTAACGGGCTTCCGAGGCTGGGATAACATAGGGATTTCCACCTTAGGAGATGTGATGCGGGGCACAGTTCTGAAGTCTTTCCAAGATCTCCAGCAGGAGTACCAGATGCCAAAGGCCCAAATTTTAAAATATCTTCAGTTTAGACATGCCATACTCTGCAGTGTGAGGAGCTTGGAGTCCCTTCCCGAATTTAGCCTGTTTGAAGCTAAACTGTTCATGGGTGAAGCTAAACTGTTCATGGGGGACCTACAAGACCACGAAATCTCCAAAATCTATCAGTCCCTCATAAAAAACTGTCCTACTACACTTAATAAACTTAGGACGGCGTGGGAGGGAGACATCGGCCCATTAGATGGAGATGATTGGAATGAGGCGTTGGTGTCCCCTCGGGGGGCTGCGATTGCAATGCGGCTCCGGCTAGTTCAGTTTAATTACCTACACCGGGTGTACTATTCTAGGGACAGGTTGTGGACGGCTGGCCTTGTGGCAGCCCCAACTTGTTTGCGATGAGGACGGGAGGAGGGCACTTTGTGTCACACGGTCTGGCATTGCACAGCACTCGCAAAGTTCTGGCGGGGGTGTTGGTCTGTCTTGCAGAGGTGCTGGGGTGGGAGCTCCCCTTCTCGCCTAAACTGGTGCTCCTGCATATTATGGAGGGGGTTGGAGGTAATATTTATAACCGCCATCTGCTGCTTTTGGGATTTACACTAGCAAATCGAGAAATTGCACGAAAGTGGAAGGCAGAGGTTCTGCCTTCCTTGTCCACTTCGAAAAATGGTCTAGATTTTAATATGGGGTTGAGGATTCCTATCTTTAAAGCACGGGGTTGCCCGCAAAAGCATCCTAAGATCTGGAAGCGATGGGCGGACTATAGAGGCCTATACATGGAGCCCATCTCCTCAGAGAACGCCACAGACTCCAGGTAGATTGCAAAGGACTTAGGTACAGGAGACCAGTGGTTAAGTGAGAATTGTCACTTAGGTGGTGGGAGTGGAAGTGGTGCTTGAGATGCAGTGCTGAGACAGGGGGGCGTTATATTGGTTACGTTTGATTGTTTTCTTTTTCTTTCTTGGGGGGAAACTATATATTACAAATGTAAATGCCATTCTGCTGTATTTTAAACTGTAGCAGACAGCTTCTGGATCACAGAGCTCTGCAATGTCAGTGACACTTGACGCAATAAAATATGTTTATTACAAAAAAACATTTGAATTGAATTTTTATAACTATTAAAAATAGTTGTTCCATTATTTTTATAGCTAGTCCTATTCCCAAAATACAATATTAAGATTTTAATCTGTTCTGTGGATTTTGATATAGGACACCTAGGCCTGCCATGATATTGACAAAACCAACCTGTCCATTTTATGTTGGACATGATAATGCCATTGGTGGAGATTCTATCTTGCCGTATTTCAAATCCATCAAATCTCAAATATCACTTTTGCAGCGTTTGGAATGGCGTGTGAAAAGCAGCAAATTATCTGTGAATAAACATGTTTACTTCAATAATTGGAGCGTAAAAAAACACGCACAGTGCCCTGCTGTTTTCAGATAAGTGCACGCTCCTCTAAGTATAGATGTTTAAATTGTGCATATGTGCAAAGTCGAAACCTGAGCATTCGGAAGTTTGTTCCACAGTCGCCATACATCACTCTCACTCTACGTGCAGAGTCCACTGTCAGCAAATCATGCTGAGACCCCTTACACGTTTAGTATGCATTAAAATGACTAAAGAATGATGCTCAAGTCATAAAGGACTGGATCTCAACGCAGGCTTACAGGACTGGAAGAGGGCCACGTCATTACGCTTAGCTGACTCCGAGACAAAATATGATGACAATACACGAGATAAAAATACAATGAAACAAGTAAACTACAAAAAAGCAACTAGCTTCATAGGGTCACTTTCTTTCTTTATTCGATCCATTTAAAATACAGATCACAAAAGTACAAAAATATACATAAACGCAGATATTGATAATAAATAAGTGAACATGATCACGGAGAATTCACTACTAAGTACAAAGTCCATTCCAGAATGCAGAAACCCTGCAAGGAAAAATTTGCCGCAAGTCAAACTAATGCATTCATAAGTCAGGCCAGTACAAAAAGCAGGAAAAAACTGCTCAAAATACAGATTATACAGTACTATGGTGCAGGGTTTTCATTTTTCTAGAGCAAGCTCATACAAAAGAGGCCAATGAGGAGCATACAAATGGGTCGGACAGTCTCTTTAAAAAATAAAACGCTACACAACATTGTTTAAAATTAAAACGTCTTAAAATCCATACACCTTGCACGTTCTTCCTTATACAAACCACAGACAGAAAAAGACTATGTGGAGGTCATCTGAAGTGTAGTAGTGCTGTAGGTATTACTGGAGGTGTTATTTACTGTAATACTCATTGTGTTACTTTTAGGTACCATGTACACGTGGCCTTGTACAAAGGATAATCATAAGAAAGTAGAAGAGAGCGTGCAGCAATACCGCCCGAGCAAAGGGTTCAACTGTATCTCAGTGAGGGTGTGTTGCAGGTGTGAAGGTGCCCAGAATAATTAGTGCTCCGATGTTTTCCCCCTGCAAGCTCCTCTAATTGGATAAAACCTCTATGAGAAATGGTTGCCAAGTTTGCAGGTAATGTAAGTCAATATTAAGTGCTCAAACAGTATTAATATGGAAGTCAGAAGAAGCAAGAAGACAGCTGCATTGCAATTGCATTCGCACACATGTTATTTGCAGGAACCTGCATAGCTAAAACTCTGTAAAAAATTGAGTACTATGTGGTAATACCGGGTGCAAAGGACCTTAGGGCATATTACTTCTCATTTACACCTAGAAAAAAATCAGAACTGGGCAATAAAAACTGCCAGTGTAATAATGTGACTACCATGCATTAATATACAAAAGAGTTCTACGTTGTTCCTCTCTTAATAAAGTAGCTGCTTGGAGAAGCCAAGTGATAGGATCCCACTCTTCTCTACAAAGGGTAGTAGTGGGGATCCTTTTGTTGGATCATAATGCCCTCACACACCGTTTCAGGTGTCATGCTCCTCGTTGGGGCGGCGGTGCAATCCCCAACGGGCTCCCTAAAAAGGGGCTCTTTGTCGGAGATCTTCTATCCAACTGCCGTAAGATGAGTGCAGGTGTTGGGCCAAGTAGTGTAGATGCTGTGTAGTGAATAAAAATAGGGCTGGGAGTACCTGGAATGGAAAAGGATCCCTACTACTACCCTTTGTAGGGAGGAGTGGGATCCTATCACTTGGCTTCTCCAAGCAGCTACTTTATTAAGAGAGGAACAACATAGAACTCTTTTGTATATTGCTTTTGTCGAGGCACCTCCTATGTTGGACCTCCCCACTCCCCACTCCTCCTTAAGTGGGAAATGGCCTCTAGTCCCTTCCCTTTGTTCTTGATACCATGCATTAATAGCATATCCTCAGGTCTTTTTTTGAGCCCATGATGTCCTTAAATCCCGAGCTAACTTGACAAAATAACTATTTGCAAAGCTGTATAACTGACAACTGTATATTTTATAGGAGTCATTGCATTTTTTTCTCTCCAGTATTGTATAAAAAAAGATAGCAGTTCAAAATGTCTATGATTCCCAATTGATGGATTATACGTGAATCTAGGCATCTGTGAACATCAAACAAGTGGAATTATTTCACAAAGATTAACAATTTAAGAGCACAAAATACACAAATGGGTGAACACATAATACTTCAAACTTAACTTAAGATTTGTTTCTATTCAGTGAAAGTCTGTACAAAATTACTTAGGGGCATATGTACAAGAACTTAACAATGCCACAGCGTCAATTTTTTGAGTTACAGCAAATTTTTTTTAATCACTGTGTTTACAAGTTGCCACTAACTTCAATTAGAGACAGTTTACCGGTGTAAAGGAGAAGTTTTAGGATCGCCACTTCTGTTGGCGGGACTTAAAGGAAATGAGATGTGAGGTGGGCGTTTCCATGAAAAAATTGCAGCTAACCCCACTTTGCGATATCAGAATTATTTTTCGGTCCGCTGATAATTCAAAAAAATTGGAGCAAAGTTTAGTTAGTGGTTGGTTTTTAAGATGAGAAAAAAGCTGGTCTAAAGAATGGTGCAAACACACCTGTATATAAGGGAAACTAACCCAGACCCCCATTTGCCTACCTATCGATGCCATGGAGGTACTCCTCTTGCAGCTTGGAGCTCCAAGTAGACCACAACCACCACTGCCAGCAGTACCACCACAGAGGAAGCGCCGCAGAAGAGAGTGGGTCTGCTGGCAACAGATCACCCTGATAGTCCTCCTGCCAGAGGATGTGATAGCCCACTACAGAAGAAAAAAGGACCTCCATCCTACGCATACTCACCCAGAGAGTGCCAAGGCTGCAGACATCATCACCGCGCTGCTCTAACATACCTCCACAGGCAAAGCTACTTGCAGTGGCACATGTTGGCCTCAGGTACCTTCAAACCAACCAGTTCCAGAGTGGGTGGAGTCTACAAAGTCAGCCTTCTCCAGTTTCCTTTCAACTGTCCTGGATGCCATTAGAAGCCTGACGCAGCAGCACCTACGCTTCCCCAACACTGCACAGGAACAGCTTGACAACAATCCAGTACAGTACTGGGAATGCATCAAACACCAAACACACACAGTGAAACAACAACAGAAATTGTGAATAACTCAAAAGCTGACACATGTTCCATTGTAACTATCAATAGTCACATGACATGCGATATTCACTGTGCATTTATCATTCTACAACACAGCAATGATCTGTCAATGCTATAGTCACATAAGCACAAACAATGACACATATGCCAGACATGGAACAAATGTCAAGACAGCAGCACACAACAACGTGTATGTAGGACCATGTACGGGCCAAGGCAATGTCAATAAATTGTCGATGTCGCATGCACCACAACAAGATTGTCTCATGGCAATGAAGGGGTAGAATGGGCTGTATCCTCATCTAATAACTCTAGCTGTGTGATCACACACCCAAAACAGAGAACAGACATACACATGAGTAAAGTGTTACAGGGAATACAATGAGTACAGCACTAACATACCAACAACATGCAACATATGACAACAGGAATGGACATTGTTTTGGGTCAAACAGTAATGAAATTAATCGTCTTAGCTCCCAGAAAGGTGTACCACCTAGATCTGGATTATGACTACACGTTCACACATGTCAATTGTATGATCTGTGTACTTTTGCTCTTCAGCACAACTACAACACTCTAAATAGCTACACATCTGCAGGCACAGTTGAACACATAGACAAGCATGCTTCTAAGAAGAAATGTTAATGTCACACAATATTGCATCTCTCAAGCAATGTACAAATTCTCATCATTAAATGGTGTTGTGCAAGCTTGCCAGTTATCATTTATGGTTCATGTAACAGTACAGTGTGGACAACAGGACCCCCAGTCAGGAGTGTGCCTGAAGAAATATCTGTCCCAATAGCATCCATGGAAATCCAACATACACCAAAGTGCTCCCTAACACATGTTGATGATAGGCTGCACCACATGTTTGACTCATAATGGCAACAGTAGCAAGCAGATCCATGGAAAACTGCTAGGTACAAGCAGTCTTTTTCCTGATAATGTGCAGCTACAACCCCTGGCCCATCTCTGCTTTACCCGCAACCATCTCTAAAACATCAATACTACAGCAGGCTTCAAATCACAACACCCTATCTGAGTTACTGACTCAGCCAGCATAATCATTGGTCAGTCCAGAGCATACAAGCCAGGATACAGCATGGTACGCTAACTATGCATTTGGAACTACTGATACAGGGGACGCAAGTGGACACTTTTATTTGCCTACTCACATGTCCCCTGCATCACAAGTCTTGTAGAGTAGATGGGCCTCATCCTCGACAGTGACGGACAGCGCAACCTATTCAGGCTTAATGACGTTGAGAGACCATTCAAAGAGATAGGATGTCTCCCCTGTTACACCAGGCTCCTCTTAATTTGCGTCCTGCAATGCACACCAACATTTGTACATTATCAGGAGCACCTTCAATGATCAACACAACAAGTTGCACCATGCATACTTCTTAGTCACCAATGTCAAAACAATAACATGACAATCCTTGTAATCAGGTAATGTTCATTCCTGAAGCAACAATGGCAAGAACCTGGGTCCACCATATCACACACAATGCAGGCATTGTCATCCATTTCAGTCTGCTGTAACTCAGCAGTATCTGTGTCTAGACACCTGGGTCTCATACAATGGCACAACATGATCTCCAGGCCTTGCGGACTGCATGTGCTTACAGGTATCGCTAGTTTTGCTTTTGCAATGATTGTGACATGCAAAGGGCAGCTTTGCTGTTCCAAAGTAACAATGACATGTTCACATATGAATCTGGGTCTTCAACATGCTTGTACATGGCTGAGTGGGGCCTGTTGGTCTGTGCATAATTAGGAAGTCTCGGCTCCATTCTTCTATCTGTCACACACACTTTACTATTCATTATCTGAGCTGTCCTTGCAAGATCTTGTAGCCCCTAGGGTATTAAAAATATGTGATGACATTATACCAACATTTACTTACAATGGGATCTATCCAGCCATACCATAATTGTCCATAACAGCTAACATTTGATTATTGCTGTCATGCTAGACTTATCTTGTGATGTTGCTTTGCACAAGAACATACTTACACCATGTAATGCCTTGTTTAGCATTTTTTGTAATGTTGACAATGGAGATGGTCATCACACACCGGTTATAGACCATGTCATGCATAGCACATCATGAAATGCATAGACATAGCTTTTGAAAATGAAGCCATGAGTGCCTTAACACAGGCTTTCATCAATGTGCACCTTTGTGCCTCCAGCTATTCATATACTCAAATGTGAATGAATATGCAGTCATAGCTGTGCATTGCATGCTGCTTTGAAAATTTCTTAGACAAGAAATGACTGCCTGTTGGTCAAGTATGTGTGTGTAGCAACACCATCTAACTGTCACAGATTTCACAGCAATGTTTGATGTAAGAGTCTCACATGTAGTGACACATACCACCAATGCTAACCCCAATATGTGACACTGTGGCATGTGTTTACGTACATACATGACCATTCACGAACAGACATCAATGGTAGTAACTAGTGCTTCCTGAAAGCTCAGGACCACTCATACCCAGACAGTTCAGATATACTACACATAAGTACAACACACAGATCACATCACAAATCCATATTGTGTTTTTAGGCCAAACAATCAGATAAAATGGTACATATACTGATCAAGTATCAATAAGCGGTAAAAAAAAATTAACGCTAATCCATGTTTGCCGTAATATTTCTCATATCTGCCACAGAAAATACTCACAAAATACATGTATACATATGTGTGTAATTTCATTGCAAAGCATGAAACCAGGCCGCAAACTGCCAGGAAATTATGTCAGTCTGCTTACTGTTCCATAGAGGAGTACTGTACACTTTCACTTTCTCTTTTCAACCACACTGTTAGTTTCTTTTGTGAATTGTGTAGGTGTTGGAAGGTGCCTGCTGGTGTTGGTGTTTTGGAGAGAGTTCTGTGTGTAGTGTACTTTCCATACTGTCCTTGTTGAGTCCTATGTCCCTGTCCATATGTGTTTTTTGTGACTGTCTCATTGTTTTGTCAGGTGTACGTTTAAGGGAAATCTTTGTTATTTTTCATAGTTATTAGGGGTTATTTGTGTTTTTTTTCTTTTTCTGGGGTCAACAGTGTTTTTTGGGATGTTCAGTCAGGGTAGAGAGGGCAGGATGTCGGAGGGGGCTTGGAGGGCTTCCTCTGGCTTGTAATATTTTACGTGCCCAAGATTGTAGAGGCTGGGGAAGTATCATACCGGGATACAATGTGAAAATCCAGAAAGTGATGTGAGAGCACATCCGGGAGAAAATGATCAATATGTTTGGTGTAGGCAGTACTGTTCAGCACCGGACGGAGGATGGCGTGGGCCGTGAGGGGAACCTCATGGATCACCTTGGATTCATTGTTGTCAGCCAAGGTGGTAAGTACATGACCAGCTTTGTATCACATCAGAGGATGAATCCACAAGACACTAATTAGGTTGAGCACAACATATATGCACCCCTCATGGAATGTGCCATATGGCAAAAATACATGCCTGTCATGATATAATGTGCCACCCCTACATGCTTTGATGTTGGTATACTTCACATGATCAACTGGCTGTCAATCTCAGTGAGATACACAATGTGGGTCACCAACATGTCAAAGGTTGTCATACACCTGTGTGTAGTGAAGAAACAGATTATGACTGAGTTTGGTGGCTCAGTGGACTAATGCGTCCGCTGCATTAATGTACCCACACGCTACTGGTGAGTGCATTGCCCCTACCTTTGGATTATATGTGTTGACATATTCAAATCATTCCACAGGCCCTGTATGTCATTGTACACAGTCTTGGCATGCATCACATGGACCTCACCTCTGGTGTGATGATGCTGTATTAAGGCAAGCGTTATGCACATCAGCATTATTAGATGTTGGAGGACAGCATTGCCCTTCCTGACTTGATGATGCAACTCCTCATATGATTCACAACACCCTGGCGATGTATAAGCGAACAGTTCATGATTTTAATGATGTAATTGCCATGTTATGGAGCTGATCATCACAAACATCTATGCGCCCTGACATGATTGTTCAAGGGGACCAGATATGGTGCTGGCAATTTCAATTGTAGACTGTTGTACATGATGATAAGTTTGTTCCAGTGAACATGTCACATATGTTGTTGATTATCATTTGCTAAGTGATGTGGCATTCTTAAATGAACCTGTGACAAAAACAAACATACAAACTTATTATTAAAATAATAGAATGTACATATGATGTTTGCCCCCATCGTATCAACTGTGTCTCCACAAATCAATGAATTGACGTAAGCTGTGTCTGTGGGTACTCACAGCATGTTCAATTGGATATGTAATTTAGCAACAATGGGAAGACACATATTTGATATATTGTGCATGATCTGATCCAAAACTCAAAATTATGATTGGCTCCTTGACATCGTATAATGTATACAGGTCAGCTTGTGGACATGTTGCATGTCCACTGCTACATCAAGTTAAATATGTTTCCTGAGCATGGAATTATTTACCACATGAATATAGTACAGTTTGAACTACTGAATTATGAGCCCATTAATGTAAACGTTGTGCATCACTCCAGCCATCGTAGGTACATCCCAGAGTGTACACACTTCAGAAGATTCATTAGAGGAATGATGTTGATGTGTATGAACAGACCTGGAATACGTTGACACCCAGCACTGATATGCATGTGGGTAATTGTCAAGTTTTATAGAAGTTCCAGTTGACATTGACAGTTAGTTGTCCAAAGAGCAGGTCACATAATCACAATAACAACGTGAGTACGTCTCACAAAGGGCTGACTGACATGATGAAACCTCAACAAGTTTGTCAAGAAAAACCTTTCCAATGTAACACAGATTGTTGGTACATAGATCTGTCCCACACAACACTTTGTATTTGATGAGCAATCTTGTGAATCATTTCCATGCTAGTGTACGTAAACAGGGGTCAGTAGCCAATGCAAAGTTTGGTGTCACAACATTGTCTTGGACAGACTATCTCAGACTCAGTGCCAAAGCAGGGATAATCTAAACAATGTAGGACAACATCAACTCATGCATCAGACATCATTTCGCACTACATTTAGGTGTTGAGGGGTTGACATGGTTACTGCTAAGCCCATTCATCATCACACAGAACTATTCCCACCGGAGCACCTTCAATAGCGAGGAGTGCCTAAAATTTTAGAACGTGTCCAAATTATGTTTGAAATATGCTCTTTACTTTGGCATGCTCAACAGTTCTCTAATTTACATATTACAAGTTGGTCATCAGAGTGCGTCACACATGAACAACATAATAGTTCAATGATGGATTAAGTGTTTGATGGTGCACCTTGCACCACATTGACTAACCTGTGCTTAAGTCAGACAACATAGCACTGTTGGACGAAGGTGCATTCCTTAGCACTAGCATGAATGTGTTCACTCTGCCACTGGTTGAAAAGCAGTGCAGCCAAATTTGCGGTTGACATGCAGTGGCTTTGCTTTCCCATTGGGCCATTGCACATAAAAGTGTAGAGCAGGTTAATACTGCTACACAATGCTTCATGCAACATATGCCCTCTTTTCTTGCATGCATGTCAAATTATATGCTGTATTCCACAGATTTCCAAGTAAATGTATACATGATCTGATATGGTTGTGTAGCTGTGTTGACACCTCCAAAGGGTCCCTAATACAATGCATTCCCATTTCCTCAAATGTACTACATGACTACCACTGTTGTAATTAGTCAACTCTCATGATTGCAGACTCTGCAACCTACTGTCTTTGTGTAGTTGGAATGGCAGGGTCTGCCATGGGCCTGCTAAACATCATACTTAATAAACTCCCCCTGTTGGACTCTATCATCATTCATTTGCACAGCCAAATTGCAAATAGCAATTCTACAACTGTTGTCACTGCACTCTGTGCCTGCTTTGTCCAGGCCCATGAATAACCATGTTGTCCTGAACATCTTATTTGGAATCCAGCAATACTGTGTTTATGATTTGTCAGGTCATGTGTGTTGTTGCATGTTTTTTATGATGGTGTTCATGGAACATATGGCTTATTAGTTGTTGGTGGGCCAATTATGCAGAATGCCATCCTGCTTTTTGAGTCAGGAAACATGACATGTTTGTGTTTATTTCAGACAATATGTCACCGGAGGACCAGCAGCTGTTCTTACAGCATAAGGAACATTACCTTCACATTAGGTGTGTTGCAAAGCCATACAATGACACAGCTAGGAGGTACCATGAGGAGAAAGCTTCTGGCAGGTGGAAGTCCATATCACACCGCAAAAAGAAAGGTGGACAACAAGCTACTCTGCCCGCCTCCACAACAACCCAGAGCCAGTCCCAGCCAATCCCTGGCCCATCAGGATTACATTGTGGCACACATAAGAAAAGGCTGGCTGTACCAGGACCATCAAGAGGTGCTCCACATGCTGCACCCACCTATTCAACACAAAGCGCAGCCCCCTCACAGAGTGCTCAACCCGGAACATCCTCAAGAGCTGCGGGACACAAAGATAAGTCTTTCCTCTCAAAGAGGGAGAGGAGGCTGTTGTTCAATTTGAACGTTCGGGTGGCCTGACTGGAACAGGACAATGATGAACGTAAGGGCAATCTTATGGACATTAAGGTGGCCCTGTGGCTCCCCTTTTCATGTGCCATGTTTTTCCCCACCCTGTACAGTTCCCCAATTCCCCTTACCTATTGACCATCAATTTTCTAGATTATTTTGTTGATTAGTATTAGGTGTAGTTTTAGTGTGGATGTAGTATAGCGTTAGGTGTAGTTAGTTCTTGTTTTTTATGGATATCTACTTAGTGCTTTTGATTAAGTTTCCTTTTACTTAGGGTGGAGGGTTGGTGTCTTTTTGGAGTTGTCAAAATGAAAAAAAATATATATATATTTGTTTAGTATATATGTTTAGTTAGTTAATGTATAGGTTAAGCTGTCTTTGTTCCGGCCCAGGATGTGCCGTAAGGGGGAGGTGGAATTATATATTATATATGTTGTTATGTGCATAGTCTTAGGAAAGCTAGTTCGTTTAGTATAGTTTAATATTAGTATAAGTTAGGTTAGTGTACTTTATGATCAGTTAGTAGGATTAGTTTAGTTTGTTAAGATTGTATTGTCTGTGAATAAATTGCTAACGGTTTGTGGTGCAATGATTGTTTTTGTAGGGACAGATACTGTTCAATTGGTAGCAGTTTACAACAGATGAATCACCCACATAATCCATTTGAATGTCTCCAAACGTAATTACACCATCTTCAAGAGCCAGACTCCCATGTTTTTGACCCAAAATTAATGATGTTTGGGGTAGCAAACTTCAGTTAGGTAAATGTTTTGGAGTGGTCTGAGAACTATTTTTCCATATGTGACTATTTAGCAAGTACAGAATTACACAAGATGCATCATGGGCATGGTACTTACACAGCATTGGTTACATGCTGTAGGTATCTTGTGAGGATAGTTTGGGGCATATTTACAAGATCCTATCGCCATGGAGATATCACGTTTTGCAACATTCCAGAGGCGATAGGGACTTCACCTTATTTACAAGGCAGCGTTAACCCACTTAACATGGCATAACGCTGCCTTGTAAATAAGGATCCCTTTCACGCTATGCTTAGTGTGAAAAGGGTGGGCATTGCAGTTGGCGCCATTGATTTTGATGCTGCCTCCTATTTACATGGGCAGCATAAATAGGAGCAGTGCCAAAATTAAAACTAGGGAATACCTGGTCTTAAGTTGGCGAAACAAGGAGAAATGCTTTATTTCTCCTTGTTTTTGCTTTTTCCATGTGTGCTGCATTGAGCAGCACACATAGAAGTGACAAAATGGCATTTAAAGATTGTTTAAACAATCTTTCCCCTGCATGCAGACACCCTTGCACTATGGTGCAAAGGTGCCTATGTTGGCACTACACTGCTAAGTGTAGCACCAGCACAGGAGGAATCGCAAGGCTGCACCATAATGTTGTTTAAAATATGGTGCAGCCCTGCATTTCAGAAGTGGCAGAGTGAGGCGTTATGCCATGACGGCTACCACCTCACTACGCCACTTCTGTGGTACATATGCCCCCTTGGGTCATCTTGGATTACACCGGTCCCCACACAGCTTCACCTTCCATGTGGGGGTGCAGGGGATGTATGCTTTGTATTATTTACAAGTCATCCTAACGTCTCTGTACGTGTTTCAACACAGCCTTGCACATTGTGGACAAGACTGTGAAAAATGTGGCATACAAGTGTAGGGCAAAAGATGATGTGATGTGCCTAACAGAAAAACTGTGCTAGAAATTGAACCAGTAACACATTTTGACATATGCTTTCCTGCACCATTCCACTACTTTTAGCTAGATATATTTTTTGGTATATGAGACATGTTGAGGGAACTGTCTTAACATGTGTCATGCTATGACACCCATCTTTTCAAGCATTGTCAACAACATTGACAGTGAGTACATGTTTAATATATATATTTTTTAATTATCTTTGGACATACTTCATTTGGCTTGACACCGATGTGATTACAGTTAACCCTGGGCAAAGCACTACGCTACGCTCGCGTAGTTTGCGAAGTTTGCGCAACTTTGCACTATGTGAGCTGCACGTAGCACAGTGCGAACATGCGTAGGTCAGCGTAGCATAGTGCAGAGGCTTTCTTTGCTTGTTCGCGGTCCTCAACGTCATGTTCACGACCGCGAGCAGGCAAAATGACATCCTGGCGAGAATCTCAACGCGGGAGGTCAGGTTTCTCATTGCGAGTGGTTGCGCATGCTCGCAACCGCTCGCGATGAGAAACTACCAATCCGCGTTGAGAAAGCTGCCGCTCGAGTAAAAATCTACTCAAGCGGCAGAAAACTGCAGCTTGCACTGTTCAAGATGCCGTTTTTAATGATTGCACAGTGCTGGATGCATGTCCGCACTGTGCAATCATTGAAAACGCATCTTGCACAGTGCGAACATGCTACTATGCAGCTCGCGTAGTGCTACGTGAAGTTCACGTAGTGCGAAGTGCACTTCGCGTAGCTTCGCGTAGCTTCGCGTAGCGCTACTTCGCGAACTATGCCCACCCTTAATTACAGTTCCAAATCACGAACAACATCTTGGGCATAGACTTTTTTATGTAGCTAAAACAGTGTTGTCATACAGATCTGAGCATTAGTAGAATCACATGTATCCAGCCTTCTCAATGGCTATCATGGACACAGAGTAAGCATATTCCCTTTTCCAGGTGTTCCTTGATTTATAGTGGTGGCAAAAGTTTAAATGTAAAAGGTCACAGTGAACACACATCTTAGTGACTTAATAAATTTTATTTACAGGTGCATTACCCAGTTACCAGACTGGCCCAGTTCATCGTGCAGCAACACCCCAGTGTGTAAAATCCCAGTGGATGGCCAGAGTCCTGGGGGGGTGAAACATGTCTAGACACATGTTGGGGAGGAGACAGAGTTCAGTATGCAGGGTGATTGTAGTGTCATTGGGAACAATGTCAAAATTGGCAGTCCATATTAAGCCCAATGTGAATGTAGCAGAGTCATTCAGAGGAAAGTGGAAGCTGATGTTCCTAGGCATGATGGTACGCACAGGTCCAAGAAGAAACTATTCATTTGACTCAGATGAATGCTACAGCTGACTTTGTGCATAAATGTGGATTCATCCATATCGTCCTCCTCTGATGTGTCATGTGCCTCCCATGTGCGTGATGCCAGGCATGCAATTCATATCAGGCAGGCAGACATATAACACACAGAAATGCCAACTTTTAAAAGTGGTATTTATAAAATAGTTATAATAAATCTGTGCGCACCATTGCACAGCATTTAATATTACCATTCCACATATATTAAACTTGACCCTGCTGCTCCTCTCATATCAGGAATTACCACTGAAACACTTATCAGGAACCCCCAATGCATTCCTATGGGAGGGCAGCCCCTCAGTAGTGAGAAACCACAAATCGCTGTTTGTCACTACCAGGACATGTCACACACTTAAGGTACATGTCCTATCTTTTACCTACAATGCACCCTGCCCATAGGGCTAGCTAGGACCTACCTACCTTAGGGGTGACTGACATGTAGTCAAAGGGGGGTCACGGACATGGCACACACTTTAGATGCCACATCACAGCGGCAGTAACACTGCGTGCACAGGCCCTGCAATGGCAGAGGCCAGAGATAGGTTTGAAAGGATACTTTGGTGGGTGGCGCAATCAGCACTACAAGCCCGCCAGTAGCATTCAATTTACCAGCCCTGGGTATATGAGATACCACTTAACAAGGGAATGACAGGTAAATTAAACAGGGCAAACAGGTGTAGACCAATCTTACCATATTTATCATAGAGAGCACACACACTTTACACTGAACAGCAGTGCTAAAGTGCCCAGAGTTCTGAAACCACCAACACCATGTCAGAAAAAAGGCTAGGAGAAAGGCAAAAAGTTTAGGAATGACCCTGCAAAAATGGCCAAGTCCAACATTACCTCTGACTTTTTTGCATGAATGTGGATTCATCCACAGCGTCCTCCTCTGATGTGTCATGTGTCTCCCGTGTGCGTGATGGAGGATTGGCAAGAGCACTGTGAAACTGGGCCCCATTAGAGGGGTAAGATGTGGATGTTGAAGGAGCAGCAGCATTCATCTGTGCCAAATGATGAGGTGTCACTGCAGTGATGATAAGCTGAAGAGCTTGCAAGACTCCAGGAACATCTCTGTGTTATGCAGCCATGGCTGCCAAGTGTGAAGCATGCATCCGCTCCATGTTCTCCATGATCTTTCTCATTTCACGCAAGTCTTTGATGACATCGCTAGAGCCACTTTGACTGGACAGTTGTTCTTGTCTCTGAGTAAGTACTCCAGCAATGTCAGCCATGGAATTCTCGAGAGTGGACTGTGGGAGCCTCTAATGGACTCTAGATGGTCCCTAATGGGACTAAGACACCCATGGACCCCCTTCTACTTTGGACGCTAGGCTGTCAAACCTCACTCGCACCTGACCAGCCATCTCATGCTGGACTTCTACCACACAGCGTTTAAATGTTAAAAGTGGGTCCTCAAAGTCCTGGAAAACAGCTGTGATGGTAGATGCTTGCTGCTGGGTGTTTTGTGCAGGAGGTGGAGCTTCCATGTGCTGCTGGATGTCCCTGCTTATGGAGCTGGTCTGCCAATGGAGTTGAGCAACTCTTGGAGGGTGTTCTGGTCGATGGTTGAGATGTCTTCATCTTCATCATTGAAGAGTGGGACTGGCTGCTGTACAGGAGGTGATGTTTCTCCCTCTGTAAATCATTGTACAACATCACTGATGTGACATTTGAGTTGTTAATGATTTTTGCAGTTTCCCAGTATGCCATATGTGAGGGCTCAGTTTCTTCACACATGCTGCACCAGTTGTATCCTCTGTTCAGTAGTGACAGTGGTGCAGGTTGTATCACATTCCTTACAATGCAGATTTTATCTGATGTATGTGTCTGTACACTGGTTGTCCCCCCTACTCAGTCAAGTTTACATATTGTTTTATTATCTAGTTTTAGAGGTGTAGATTGCATTGCACCCCGCTTTGCTGTTGGCAATGCCATATGATTGTTATTGTGGCATGAGTAGGGCAATCATGCAGTTAAGATCAGGGTTGATGTGATGTACACCATGATATGACAGGTAGAGGTGCTTGGTTTGCCATGCTCCAACCAGTGTATATATATTTTAAGGTGGCAAAATCTCATTGACAAATGACATTCTCATTAATGTATGTTGATATGCAGGGATGGTACAGCTTCTGGTTTATTGCCCCTTATTCATTCCACCCAGTCACCCTTGCACTTTTATTCATTTTCAATGACGTTATGTTGCAAGCTGGAGGACATATGGCTCTTAGTCAGGCTTATGGAACTTGTGCATTGTTGGACTGCAGATGTTTTTCTTGCATCACGGGGGCATAGATAAAATGAAGTGACAGAGTGAGGCCTTCTCCTTACAGGATTGACTATGCACTCCTCCACTTCAGTTACACAGACCTGCACCATAGTTACAAGTTTATGGTGCAGCCATGCAGTTCATCCTGTTCTGGCACTTAACATCTCACAGTGGCACAAAGACGGGCACCTTAGCTAGATGGTGCAAGTGTGTCTGGGCACAGGGTAAGAATGTTTATGTGCAGGGGGAACCCCTTCAGGCACATTTTCAATGATTGACAACTTTCTATGTATGCTGCACATTACAGTAGACATGGAAACGGCAAAAGCGTTGGCAAATGAAAAATTTCTCTATATTTATATGTTAGAGGTCATATTTCTTCTTGCCTAAATTAATACTAGCCTCCTATTGACTTCACCCATGTGCGTATAGGGCAGTGTGTTTTATATGGGTGTTTCAGGGGGGACACAAAACATAACACACATTACCTTCACCTGTCATGCCACGTGAAGTGTGTAAGTGGGCCTTCATTACATGGCAGTGGTTTTGCACTCGCTTGTAAGTGGTGCTAAGCCCTTATCAGCACCCCAACGTCACATCAAGTAACATTGGGGTGGGGATGGGTGCTTGTAAATATGCCCTCAGATGGAAACATGGATGATACATGCTGTTTTGCTCAGGGTGATTTGATGCCTTTGTTTGTGTAAGGATGTTTACAGACATGACTGCCTTTGCATTTGATCATTGCCACTGTTGACTTTACTTAAGGACTGGTTTCTGGGCATGTCAATGTGTCATGGCCATCTCACATCCGGACTGTGATAACTATGCAATACTGGTAACTGTATGACAAGTAGATACGTTCATGTGGATGAGTGCATTTTGATGTATCGAGTTAAGGTGACATGTAGCAAGATGACATGCATTGGTGCAACATTGTAATTCTTACTCAGTGTCATACTTCACTTGACATGCACCTTGACAGGGACTGTATGGTTCTGTGAGCATGACACACAGACCAAACATGTTGTTGTTTATATGGGACACAATCCTGATATGCAGTCCTTACACTGTACTTTTGGATACATATCCCTTCTGTTCATAGTTGAACATCACATTTGCCCACCAGGATGCTAATTTTGGACAATTTGGAATATGCACATTTTAGACACAGTGGTACATATTTACTATGGAGTGGCAATGCATGTGTTTATGCCACAAAAACTCACAACATGCTTTGTCACTTTGGGAACACATGGCTGCATCTCATGAGCAGGCAAAGGGGCATATTGACTGGTGAGGTGGCAGAGTGTCACATTGGGCTCCTTAGCTCAACACCACGCTCAGCCAAATTGGCAACACAGGGCTGCATCTCATTGATAGCAATATGATGCAGCCCCATGAACCAACCAGCTCTGGGGCAAAAGTTAGCAGGCCACCACCAATGCCGGCACACATGCACCATTGTGCAGGGGTGCCTGTGTTATGGGGAAGATTGTGCATGGGTATTAAGGTCCCCTTTTATGCACATGTACAATCTTCAACTCAACTCAGACACCCTTGCACAATGGTGCATGTGTGCGGGCATCCGGGTTAGGAGGTTTGTTCTCTCCTGCATTATTGGGTCCACCTTGCTCCATGTTTCTTCAGGGCTTGTTTTTATTTATTTATTTATTTTTGTGTCGTTTTGTTTTTCCTGTGAAGCATGAAAAAAGTGGCGTCTCGCTGATTAACGTGCATTTTTTGCCCGCTGACTGGCCGGCCGTCACTTTTTTCACATTACTGTTTAGATTTTTATTGCTGCAATGCTACTCTTAACATAGACAAATCCAGCTGCAATGAAAAACTATTGCCATGTTGTGACGTATTGTAAATACTTTGGTAACATGGTGATTGTTTTCAGTGGTTATATAATTGCCCCTAACTGACAATAGCTTTAGTTTGTGGCAATTCTTGTACATATACCCCTTAATGTCTAAGAGATTATGATTTTTTTTGTTGAGAATGGATCTGTGAATCACCAGCCTTAGATTGTTATATGCTCTTACGCTCAACACAAAGTGTTTCTGCTGCCTGTCGCACCCAATAGACATATTAATAAGGCTTTAGCAAAATATGTTTTATAACAATGCTGGATAACGACCCAATATGTAGTACACCAGTTTGAGGGGATAGATGGACAATTCATGGCTCCACCTAACAGCTGTCACGCTGGAATCAGCCGTTCTGATAGGCTCGGTTGGACAGGAATCCGTCGACAGAGGTAGTCTGCCATCCAGAAACCCTTCAGTACTCCCCCAGCCGGCTCTTTCCGGCTGGGGGAGAACGATGGCAGTTTCCCACTTCCTTTTTGTACAGGTCTTTCCGGCACAAAAAGGCAGTGAGAAACTGTGTTTGGCGGCCCCTAGTAGGGCCTCCATGGGTGCAAGGCTGCCGAATGGCAGCCTAGGGGCACCTATGGTGCCTCTTTGTTGATTCCTGCACCCGGTGGCAGGCACCTTGAGGTGCCTGCCACGTGGTGCAGGGATGAACTGCACCCCTTCTCATTAAATGAGAGCATGCAGTTCATTCAGAATGCATGCTCCCATTGAAAGTTATAGGCATGCGACCGAACAGGGTTCCATCGCATCCTACTTGCAGGTCTGTAACCAACAACAGGAAGTCATTCGGTTATAGTTCCTGACCGATGTCGGATGGACTCTGGACCATCCGACATTGGAACAGGCCCTATGTCTTTACCACGCTTGTCTTTATCCCATTAATGTATCTATTTTACAGGTAAGTATAAACCCAGAGGTTATACTAAGGTTGACATTTCAATCGTACAAAAACAAATAAATCCTGGCATTATAGTTAGCTGAGCTAACTATAACTTGCGCCCCAGCAATGCACTGCTGATGACGTCATATATTACATCACTCATGACATGGTCAGTCACATCAATGATGACATCACTGATGACATCATCCAGTGACTGAGTGTTTAAAAATAGTTTAAGAATATTATATATACTTCCTGCACAGCACTGTGAAGGAATGACAAGCCGCACCAGCCGGGTAGGTTAATAGGTATTCTTTATTGGGCACAAAGAAGACGCGTTTCGAGCACACAGGCTCTTGGTCACATATATATATATATTACCTACTGGCAGTCGCCAGTAGGTATATTTAGTTAGGACCTAGTTACCATAGGAAATCCTCAACATTCTATTGGGAATAACTTTGGCGTCGATTGAGAAAATTGCGTGCAATTTTCAAACATTTTGGCCAGCTCAGTTATGCTCCTTCCCTGAAACTTTTAGGGGGATTCGTCAAGCGGAGGCCGAAAAAAAGGGGGTCCCAAAACGTGTTTTCCCCATGTTAATTTCCATAGGATGATTAGATACGGCTACAGACCGAACGGCTGAACGGAATTACACCAAACTTGGCAAAATGGTAGGGACTGGTATGCAGAAGTGCCTTTTCTATATTTGGTGAAAATCCCTCCAGAAGTTCCTGAGAAAATCAAAAGAGAAAAAATGTATATATCTATAGCAGCTTACTGTAAGCTTACTGTAAGCTTACCTTTCCAAGCATGAGCTGAATGCTATTTGGCTGTCAACTGTCTGTCAACACTCCAAACCAGAAAGTGTTGGCAGCCATCTTGTGCCTCGGTAGACTGAGGCACAGGAAAGCAGAAAAACAAACGTGTAGAACTCAAAAAGGGGGCAGGGTAGAATCACCCTGACCCCCTAGGCCTGCTCAGGGGGTCCCACAAGGACAAAAAAGGACCAATTCTTTTTTTTTTTAAACCTGGTCTGTTTTTTAAAAAATTACCCCCCAGGAGGACCAAATTGTGGGGGCATAGTGATAAAGAAGTGTGGGGGGTCCACAATCCCCCCACACTTCCCCAGGGACCGCCACCCCCGGGGCAAAGCAATGCAGCCCCTTGGCGCATACTAAAGGCTCCTGATGGGCTAGTTGGCCCCCAGGGACCCCCAGTATGCAAGGGGAATTAGTTCCTACTGCGCAAACACGCCAGGGGTTGCGCTGCAGAGAGGTGTAAAAAAGGGTGTGGCCTCATTACACCTCTCTGCAATGCAGCCCCCTGGCTTATACTGGAGGCTCCTGGTGGCCTAGTTGCCCCCCAGGGATCCCCAGCATGCAAGGGGAATTAGTTCCCCCTCTGCAAACATGCCCGGGGGCTGCGTTGCAGAGAGGTGTAAAAAAGGGTGTGGCCTCATTACACCTCTCTGCAATGCAGCCCCCTGGCTTATACTGGAGGCTCCTGGTGGCCTAGTTGCCCCCCAGGGATCCCCAGCATGCAAGGGGAATTAGTTCCTCCTCTGCAAACGCGCCTGGGTTTGCGCTGCAGAGTGTTGTAATAAGGGGCGTGCCCTCTGAACAGCATCCTATAAAAAATGTAGTAAATCAGTATAAACAAAAACAAATTAATACATTTAAAAATTGTCATTTAAAAAACCTTGCAAATTCAATTTAAAAACCATAGGTTTCAGGCCTTATATAGTTAGGAATTAGCATTTAAAAAACCTTGCAAATTCACTGAAAAAACCATAGGTTTCAGGCCTTATATAGTTAGGAATTTGCATTTAAAAAACCTTGCAAATTCACTGAAAAAACCATAGGTTTCAGGCCTTATATAGTTAGGAATTAGCATTTAAAAAACCTTGCAAATTCACTGAAAAAACCATAGGTTTCAGGTTTTATATAGTTAGGAATTAGCTTTTATAGTAAATTCAATGTCTGTTTACCGATTAAGGACATTAATGTGCTCAAATCGATAAACAGACATTGAATTTACTATAAAATAGTTTTGCCTGTAATTTGGAGCATACATGTCCCAGAAGGTATTGCAGCATCACTTTTTGGGTGTGGTTGCTGCAGGGACACGTGATGCAAATAAAAAACGAAGAAACAATCTCTGCAGGCTTCAATGGTGTTCATGAGCTGCCCAGGAAGAAGGGGCCACAGTGCCTTGAAACGCGTCAGCAAGTCTTAAACAGAGGGAAAATACTGGCAAGATGCATCATATTGCTGGATGGCAGGAGAGAGGTCGAGTTGCTCTTTAAATGCTTGGGGAATTTGTTTGTGAATATCTTATGACACGGCCAGTCCCTGCCGTGGAAGAGGCACCATCTCCGGAAACTAAAGGAGAGGCTGGGAGAGGAACTGTTCAAATCTGACAGCACCTTTCTGCAAATGCGAATGAAACTCGCCAGTGAAGACCCCCCATCCTACTTAAGGACATTAATGTGCTCAAATCGGTAAACAGACATTGAATTTACTATAAAATAGTTTTGCCTGTAATGTGGAGCATACATGTCCCAGGAGGTATTGCAGCATCACGTTTTGGGTGTGGTTGCTGCAGGGACACGTGATGCAAATAAAAACCGAAGAAACAATCTCTGCAGGCTTCAATGGTGTTCATGAGCTGCCCAGGAAGAAGGGGCCACAGTGCCTTGAAATGCGTTGGCAAGTCTTAAACAGAGGGAAAATACTGGCGAGATGCATCATATTGCTGGATGGCAGGAGAGAGGTCGAGTTGCTCTTTAAATGCTTGGGGCATTTGTTTTTGAATATATATATATATATATATATATATATATATATATATATATATATATATATATATATATATATATATATATATATATATATATATATATATATATATATATATATATATATATATATATATATATATATATATATATCAAGCAGTGGAAGCCACACAGGGGAATCCTTAAAGGGGTCCTTTATTGCCACAAACACCAGGATTAGGGCGGATGCATTTCGGCGTGGTTTTGCCTTCCTCAGCGCAAAATGGTGATTGCAGGAGGCGGATACTCATGCTGGTAAAATACCTTCTTTCCTCCGATCAGGTGTGAGCTGGCTACGCCCCCCGACAGACAGCCTGTGTGTGATTCGCTGTCTGAGGTACCCTGTAGGACGCCCAGTGCGTCAGTACTACAGGTACCAGAATGCTGTGCAATGGTCTGGCACAGCCCCGGGAGTGGTAGGTGTTGAAGCAGCTACTAACTCCTGAATACTGCGTGGCGCAGACCTCCTCATCACCCAAAACTGCACAACCACATAGTCTCAGCAGTCCATTAAGCAGGGGTAGGACTGGGGCTCCAGTTCACCCGGGATGGGGCACAATGACTCCAACACTGCCGGTTTTCTTGCAGAGTCCATGGGTGGGTACCCGGTCAATCCAGTCACCTGGGAAATGTCAAAATCTGCAAAAGCAGAAACCAGCTTCGACCGGGACCACTTGAATGTGCAGGGGTTTCCAGAAGCGCGTAACTGGCAATCGCGCTGTATATATATATATATTCGGCATACAAACGTCTCCAGCAGTCACGCAGGTTACATAGACGAGACAAACCCAGATGCTGGTGCTGATTTTTTTATTTAACTCTCCACCACACCACCATTACGCGTTTCGGGCCAAACAAGCCCTTGATCCCATGACAATGTGCAGGGGCGTATGTGCTCCTTTTAAAGTGCTTGTGCCAGATATTGCTATCATAGACATTGAAAACATATTGCCTTAGCCAATAACTGCATAAATGCAGATATGCACATAATTAACATTTGTGTAAGACACATAATGTGTTATAAATGCTCATTCAGTTTCACAACAGGATGGAAGTATGTCTGAACATAATAAATGCATAAATATATAAATATATAAAAGATATTAAAAATACAGATATAAATATAGCAGCAAAATACTGGATATCAACAATAAGATAACTTAATGTATAGTAAATTAAAATTGATATTGTTCCACCCTCACGGATTTGTGATGTATGCATAGAATTAGCCACAGAACGGGTCCATAGTACCATGAAATACAAGTTCTAAAGGCTAGCGTCTCAAAATACAAGCCAATGCGCACTTTAAACGCTGACAATTTGGAAATCACCCCTTATTGGGTTAGGCAAGCAACTGTGCAAAAAGATGAACCTTGTTTAAATTACTTGCAAAAACAGCAATAAATATTGGCAAGATAAATACTACAAAATAGTGCTACCTAGTGAAACATAAAATTGTGAAAATGATAAAAAAACAATGCTTATATAGTAAAAATTGATTGAGATAGGAGGTATGATTATGGTCGTACAGTTGGTCATTATTAAAACAGTATTTATAGGTAAGTATGACAGTCTTCCCCAGAGTTGAGACCATTGGGGGTCTTGGTATCTAATAAAATGATGTACCTGGCCTCTAACCTGCGCAGTAGCAGCTCACGGTCCCCCCCTCTCCTTAGTGGTGGTACCATGTCAATGACAAAATATCTCAATTCTGCCGGATTTTTCCCGTGTGACTCTTCAAAGTGCCTCGCAACCGGGTACGCAGTGTCGCCGTTGGTAATGGCCCTAAGGTGCTGGAGAATGCGTTTGTATATCTGTGGTCTTGTGCTACCGACGTAGCGTAGACCACAGGGGCATTCCAGCACATGCACTGCGTACTCGGTGCACCATTGGTAATGGCCCTAAGGTTCTGGAGAATGCGTTTGTATACCTGTGGTCTTGTGCTACCGACGTAGCGTAGACCACAGGGGCATTCCAGCACATACACTGCGTACTCGGTGCAGCATGTTAATTGGCACTTGATTACTGTGGGTTTGTTACTGAATGGAGCTATATATTTTTTTTTGCTAACTCCATTCCTACAAGCTTTGCATGAGGAGCACTTGAGGAAACCTTTACTTGAGTCCAACCACGAGCCCGTGGTCCGGATCTCTGGACTGCTAGATACTAAACAGTTCCCCATTGTTGTAGCTCTTTTGTAGGCTATTCTCGGGGTGCCCTTGATCTCTATATATATATATGCATACATACACCAAGGTGTACTGATGAATGAGTGGGTGTATGAGTGTCTGTATATATGATTCAGTGGGTGTGTGACTGACTGTATAAGTGAGTGATTAAACATGTCTTACATGAATACATGGGCGAATGACTAACCTGTGTGAATGTCTGTAACAGTCTGTCAGTTGGTGTGTAAGTGGCTGCATGGGTTGGTGAGTAGCTACTTGAGTGTCTATATGGGTTAATGATTGGTTGCCTGATTAACTGTATGGCTGCCTGAGTGTCTGTGTGGGTGTGGGCTTCATGACTGTGTGTGTTAGGGTCTGTATGGGTGGGTGAGTGTGCATAGAGCTGTGTTACTAAGTGAATGGATGTCTCAGTGGTATATGTGTAAGTAACCACATATTTGAAAGGCAGTATATGTGAGTGTTGGAGTATATGTGACTAAATGTGACAGTGAGTGATTGTGACAGTGGCTGCATGGATAAGTGTGTGCTCTTGTCAGTAATTGTAGAACAGAGTATGTATATGGTACTAGCTGTATGAACAAGTGAGGTGGTGTGTGTGTATAACTGCATAGGTGAGTAAAGGGCGGTGTGATAGATTATTTGGGTGACTGACTATGTGTTTGAGTAACTCTTTGGGTGAGCAACAGTGTGTGAGTGTCTATATGGGTGTATGAGTGGCAATATCAGTGGCTGTATTGATGAATAACTGCTTGTATAAGTGACTATGTGGGTTAGTAGTGTATATGTATGCAGACGTATGAATCAGTGTGCTGGTATGTACTAACTGGTATTGGTCTGTCTATGGTTTTGATATTCGAATTCTGTATTTTAGAGTGGGTGTATCAAAGGGTATATAAGGGTGCGAGGATAATCATGGGAATGATGTCATCAGTGATGTCATTTGAGATGTCATCAGTGATGTCGTCAGTGATGTCAGTGACCATGTCATGAGTGTTGTAATATGTGATGTCATCTGCAGTGCATTGCGGGAGCTCGAGTTATAGTAAGCTCATCTAACTATTACAGCCAAATTTCTCTGATTTTGAATGAGTGAAATGTCAGCCTAACTATATTGTCCCTGAAACCTGTGTTTTTTTTCAGTGAATTTCTAAGGTTTTTTTAAATACTAATTCATAACTATAACGTCCCTGAAACCTGTTTTTTTTTCAGTGAATTTCTAAGGTTTATTAAATGCTAAATCTTAAGTATAAAAAGTATTGTAATCTTAGCTTTTTACGGTACTTCTTAGTGTTTTATAGAATTCCTTTTATTTAAAAATGATTGAAAGTACATTTCTGAACTTTTCTTTTTTTAAATATTTATAGATTTCAAAAATGTTCTTTAATAATTAAAATAACTCTTTTAAAATACATAATTCATACACTACTAAAAATGTATTCTGTTATTTAGTGAACAATTTCAATATATATTTAGTTGAAATAATGCATTTATTACTGTGAAAGTTGTTTTATTGTATTGTTATGATATATTTTTCTTATTTTCCTTTACTTTTACAAAGGAGTTGCGAACCTACACAATGGGTGTGCGAACCCTGCTGCCATGTATTTCTGGAATCGCGTTTGAGTCGCTCCTTAGCCGTAATTTTAAAAGTATTAAATATCATTGTAGAAATTTGAAATATTAGTTGTGGTTAGAGACTTTTACTAATATCCTTTAGAAAACAAGTTATACTTTAGAATGTACTGTACGAGATTTTACGAGTGCGTGTACGATGCGCAAACAATGCCAGCAAGTATTTCCGGGGTCGCGACCCTGGAATAATTTTCAAAGTGTGAAATATTACTGTACAAAGTTTAAATATCAGTTTTGCTTAAACACTTTCACTAATATACATTTTCAAAATATTTTATAAACCCCTATCTATACTATATAATTATGTACATGAAATTTTACGGGTGCGGGACTTGGCAGCAACGGGTGCTCGCACCCTACATGATTCCATGTGACTTGAAAAGAAAGCTTCTGGTTCATTTAAAACCTTTTCATTCTGTAAGAGGGAGGATCTAACACCGATTTTATTTCTCTTCATTTGCTGTGTGTCTTCATGGTAACACCTGTTTATTCTAGGGTGTTACAATTACTTTTTTTGGTGTATTCTTTGACTATTTTTCTTAAAAATAGTATCCAGTCATGCAGAAGAAGATCCCTTGGAAGAGGTAGATGATGTGGAGGAGCCTGTAAAAAAAAGGAAGGAGAGTGTAGTTTTTTTTACAGTGCCAGAGGGTGAAAAAAGGTCAATGCAAGAAAATCTACTTGCAAATTGTGCAAAAGAGTTCTTTCAAAGGGATCTGAAAAAAAAGTACTCTTGCGGAACATCCTCAATGAAAAAGAATGTGGAGACTATTCACCCGGTCCATTTGGTAAAAGAGGTCATGCAGAGAGAGAAAAATGAACAAGCTGCCCAGGTTGATCCAAATGCACCATCTATGTCAACTGCAGGAGGGAGTGCCACCTTTACCTCGGCCACACATTTTCCTAGAGCTTATGGATGCTTCTATCAACTGCAAAAAACATGATGCAAAACTTTACGTTGAGGAGGAATGCATTGATGTTATCCTCAATGCAATAAAAACACATGTTCATTTTTTTTACATATGCTCCCATTTTTTCATTTTTGTCTTTTTTTCAAATAGTCATGTTGGACTGTTGAATTTTATTTTGTTTGAAGAAAAAGTTAAAAAAAATGAAAAAATTTTTAGAAAAAAATGTGTTAAAAAAACCAAAATGGTTGTTACTGAACCACATAAACTGGTTAAAAACAGAAACATTGAGTAAGTGATTGCATGAGTGCAGGCATAGTGCTTGGGTTATTGAAGGAGTGCATGGGTAGTGCATTGGTGATTGAAAGAGTGCATGGGTCGTCTCTATGTGATTGCATAATTTGAGGGGTAGTACCTAAGTGCATGGGTAGTATTTGAGAAAATGGATGAGTGCATGGGTAGTGCCTGAGTGATTGCATGAGTGCCTGGGTAGTGTCTGGGTGATTGGAGGAGTGCATGTGTACTGCTTTTGAGATTGCATGAGTACTTGTATAGTGCCTGGGTGATTGCATGAGTGTATGGGTACTACCTGAGTGCATGGATGACTTCATGAGTACTGTTTGAGGGAATGCATGAGTGCAATAGAAATAGCCTGAATGATTGAAGGAGCGTATGAGTAGTGCCTCGCTGATTGCATGAGTGCAGAGATAGTGCTTGGATGCTTGCAGGACTGCATGGGTAGTGTTAAAGGGGACGGATTGGTGCAACAGAAGTGCCTAGGCTAGTGCATGAGTGCAAGAGTTGTGCCTGGATTATTGGAGAAATGCTTGGTAGTGCCTGAGGACATGGTTGAGTGCATGAGTAGTGTTTGAGGGAATGTATGAATGCAGTAAAAGTGCCTCTAAACATTTTTTCATGTTATAATGCTTATTACATTATTTATTTGGACCTTTTTTTTAGTAATGTAGTGGAACTATTTTGGAGAAAATTTGTTTTAAACTAAATTAAACATCTTTTCAAACTTCACCATTACCTTCTGTAAAAAAGAAGAAAAACTGTTATTGAATATATTATGATACTTTTAAGAACACAGCATAATTTTAGAATTACATAACATTTTCAGTAACCCTGGGCAATGAACTCCACTCCCCTAGCAGAGTTTGCAGAGATTTGTTAACTACCCATTCCATTAAAAACACAGAATTCAGGCAAAAACTCTGTTCCTCCACGTAATGGAGTCAGCTACTAAACTGCACCCACAAATGCTTTGATAAAGCAACTTTACATGCTAAAAATCATGTAAACAATTCACAAAAGTGAACTTTGTAAATGAAAACTATCAGGCAATGAGAAAGGTGATGATTTTGGGCTCCCCCTAACCTAAATAATTTTAAAAACATTGAAATTATTACATCATGTTGCAGTTCAACTAGTTGTTGCTAGGTGTCCCTCAAGTCAAATGCTTTTGTATTTGACCCATGAAGGACACCTAGTAATGACTAGAGGAACTGCAGCGTCATGAAAGGGTTTCAATACTTTTGCATTTGACTCATGAGGGACACCTAGTAACGGCCAGTGGAACTGCAGCTTGATGTAATAATGTCAATGCTTTTGCATTTGACTCGTGAGGGACAGCTAGTAATGACTAGTTGAACTGCAGCTCTTTATAGAATTATTTTGAATTTGGATCTATAATATTCACTGCCCACTTCTAATCTCGTCCCATAATGCTTTGCAGGGCCTTTGGTTGGGATTGTATTTTTGCCCATAACTGTGCTTGAGGTGGTCCTAAGAGGATGGGACCTCCACCGATATCGTTCAGCAAGAGCAAGATGTGCTCTTTGTTTTCAAGGCATCTGCTTGGTTCTCTCCCTAGGTTAGGGAGGATCCCAAAAGCATCACCTCTCCACTTGCAAAATTTTCATGTTCACTTTTGTGAAATGACTATATGCATGTTAGCATGTAAAGACAGAGATACTTGTTATTTTACCAATAGTATATGTAACCACATAGGAGATGTTCAGTAGTGTATATTGTGTATGCCACCGTTCACATAATCAGTGTATTTATTGAAATTTATGTTATACTTCTTTCAGCCCTGATGAACTTCAACTATTGAAGAAAACATGTTGGCTAATGCTTTGCATAAATCTTAAGGATTGTTTGAAATAAAGATTTATATTTTTCAACGAAGATACTGATCGAGCTTCCTTATTGACATAATACTTACTTGGGAGTGCACCGCTCCAGTGTTGACAAAGTACTGTATATCTGCTCAGCAGTTGGCATCCCACAATGGCAGGTGCAGGAGCGGATTGTGCACATCAACCTTCAACATACCACTAAACCATTACATGGGGAACAGATAGAGGAGGTGCGGCCACTGGAGTCCGGCGTTGGTTCTCTATTTTCATTGTTTTTACTAATTTGTTAAAAGATACTGATTTGCAATCTGGTATTGTCAAGTATAAGAATCGTTCAGTGTCTATTTCAGCGGTAGAAGAAAATGAACACTCTTCACATTTATGATCCCATCTGTAACTTAGGCCAATAAAATTTTCTTTCTATTCCTTCATCTTCCAATACACCAAGCATAAGGATTAGAAATTCTTGTGCATCTTGTTGTATATTGAGTGTACATTTAAAAGAACCAGTACATATATCCAAAAGATGCCGAATACCAGAAGCAGTATGGATTTTACTTGTCAATTACCAACTTTTGAAATGCATAATGTAGTAAAGAACAGAGGGGCATATTATCAAGGACAGGCGATACATTATCGCCGCTTTTATCGGCAGGAAACTGCCGATAAAGCAGCGATAATGGCCTTGATAATATGCTCTATGAATTCCAATCGAAGCCCATGTTAGATGTGTTCACATCTAACATGGGCTTCGATTGGAATTCATAGAGCATATTATCAAGGCCATTATCGCCGCTTTATCGGCAGTTTCCTGCCGATAAAAGCGGCGATAATATATCGCCTGTCCTTGATAATATGCCCCAGAATCTTTTTTCATGAATTTCCATAATTTCATGATGAAGATCTTGTAAATAAAACACAACATTCAGAATTACATTAGCATAGCAGTTAATACTTGAACTATTTTCTAAGTGGTATAATACAATATCATCAACAGAGTTCATTTTCTTTGCACCTTTATGATTCTCTTCAATTGTTTTGTTTTTTTGAATCTCAATAAAATGTTTGTTATATTTCAATTTTGGACACACCTCCCATTTCTCATATATGGTATATTCACCGAAGTTAGGAACATAAAGTCTTCTCATCTGATTGTCCTCTCTTACACAATTTGCATCAGCACTAATCTTTTCTCATCAAAATCAATCAAATACAAACCAGATAATGTTCTTACTTGAGACAATTCAACGTTTGACATTCTCGCTTTAAGCACTGTACTACCAATAGTTACCAAAGCACTGTCTACACTTAAACCTTGGGATTTATGAATAGTTACTGCATATGCCAAAGACAGAGGAAACTGTTTTCTTCTAACATACAAGTCATTACAAGCAAAAAACGTATATAGCACAACACCCAATCTGTCTTACCTTTTTAATCTGATCAAATGTAATCTTCAAAAATTCAATTCCATCTCTGTTCTGGAAATTTCCAAAATCAACAACTTTTCCCATTGCTCCATTTACTAAATCTTCTTCTACATTTAGATTATGCCGTAAAATTCCCTGACAGTTTATATATACATGGAAAGTCTTTTCTAAACCTGCCGTCTTAGATACAGACTTTTCCAAAGAATCCCACTTTGACTGTAATTTATCTGAAAGAATAATAGTCACTCCTTGGTGTTCCATTTTATCATTAGCTTCCATTTTAACTATTGGCTGTTTTTACAGTTTCAAAAGGTCTTCATTGATGTAGAACACTCTTTCAGTGTAGGCATTAGGAAAACTTTAGACTTCTTTTCTCCAATGTTTTTGTACATTATTTCAGGTGCTGTGTTTTCAGTTGTAAACAAATTCCTTAGTAGCCAACTTTGTGAAGCTTGTTTGCTGTGTTTCGTCAAAACACCAGTTCTTATATCTTTAATAATATTTCCAAAATCTTCATCACTTGCTTGTTGCATATTCTTAATAAGTTCTTTATATTCAAAATGTAACCAAATATTCACATTTACAATACTTCCCAAAGATTTCCTAGTGTCTTCATGGACAAGTATTATAAAAACTGGTTGCCATTTTACAAGAGTAAATTGTAGTAGATCGCTGAATACAATTACATGTTTTCCTCCAAACAGAACATCACAATCTATATTTAAAATCTGTTGCATTCTTAAATGTACAAAAGCAAGCATTAAGTTTGAGACTGTGCTCACCTCATCAATGAATATAAGGTTCATTTTCTTAACTACTCTTGAAACTTCACAACAAGCTTCTCCAAATAACTTTTGATATTCCAATTTATTTTCATGTTCAACTGGTAGCATAAGTAATCAATGTAAAGTAATCCCATTAATGTTGTGTGCCGCTGATCCAGTTGAAACTGTTACAACATAAGATAAATGTGACTCAGTAGTTAACTGGTCAAAACTTTAATTGAGAAAAATGTTAGTGTTCCAGCTTGACCACTTATGTGCATTAGAATAGGTTTAAATGATGTTCATTGGCATTCTTTTTTTTCATGCAGCAAACCATGCTGTATATGTCCTGTCACTTGCTGATATATTTCTTTTTGTTCAATATTTAGTTCTTCTTCCAACTTTCCCAACTGGATAATATCCTGTTGTGCTTGTTGCATTGCCATTTTTACTTCATTTATGGCTATTGCTGCTTCATTTTCAATAATTGGTTGTCCTAGTGGATCTTGACTTAGTGGAGCGGAACTTTGACTATCTTGAGAACTGTTTCTATCTATTTAAGCTGCAATAGTAGTTTCTTGTTCAATCCCATCATTTAACATTTGTAGATACGTTGGGGAAATTGTGCATTGAATGCTATCTTTACATGCATTAAACGAAGCTACATAGCAGTCGAAATCTCCAAGTAATTCCATTTCACTATGTCAAGGATTGAACAGTTGCAGAAGTGCTAAATAGAAAAATTCCCTTTCTTGTATCTGGAGTTTCGCAGCTGAGTTTTCTGTGGTTAATAAGATTTCCTTTGGCATGTTTTACTAAACATCTGTCACATCCAATTACTGCACATTTCTCCTAATTTATATTTTCTGTAACATTTCTCTTAAAGCTTTAATGTTGCAGTACTTCATAGAGATGTATGTTTTCCAGATGTTGGCTCCTTTTGGGATAGTACATATCCAACATATTAGTTTTAACAATATCAGTACTTTCTGGTTCATTCAATGCTAAGTGTTCTATTTCTTGTACAGATTTCAATACTCTATTTCTTGTGGCAGCAAGACCTAAACTTACCCAAATGATTCCACTTGACTTAGAATATAAACTGGCAGAGCCCAACCGATCCGAACATTCATAGGATCCAATCTCTCAGTGGCAAAGCATTTTCCAGATAAAGCTGTACAAATTCTTGCTAAGACTCTTTTCCTGTGAAATTTCTTCCCACATTTCTTTCAACTTTGTATTTTCAGATTTGGTTATATATGACGTAACATAGTAAGCAAAGCAATTGAATTATCTGCAGCATATTAAATATCTATGTTTGCATTCCACATTGTCAAAACCACTGGATTGTAGTCATTAATATACTTTGAATCTTCCGTTCTTTTGAGTTGTATGTTTTCTTCGGAGACTTTCGAGTTATAGTATGCCTTACTGTTGACATAAAAGTATTGACTCTTCCTTTTGAAATTATTGGATGTGAAAATCCAAAACAACATTTTGTATCAAATCTTTCCTTTGACATATTTTCGTTTACATAATTGTCCACATCGATGACTCTGAAACCGTAAAAACTTGTTGTCTCAAGCAGTTTTCTCCTCCTTTTTTGGAATGGCACAGATAACATACTCTTCAATGAAAGACAAAACTGTTTCTTCAGTGTCAGTTCCAAATTGTTGTGCATATACTAGCATGTGTAAATGATGAGCACCTATGGCTTGGTACTCCTTTCTCCCAAAGAAATCAGTAACTTCTCCAAGAGGTGGATTATTTTCATTGCAGATAAAATACATCATAGCTTGAAACCTATGATTAAAATGCCTGCACACATTTACAGGATCAAAGGAACACAGTTCTCCAGCTGTCTTCACTTCAAAGATTTTTTACATTTGAGTTTCTTATCATAAAAATTCAAGTAAATCATCCCACGCATATTCAGCACAGCTAAGTGTTACAAACCAAGTAGGGGTACCTAAGCTTCTTAACATACATTTAAGTTCTCTGTGACAATAAAACAAATATTCATTAGTACCATGCTGACATGCCATCAAATTAGTTAACTGAGATTCTATATGATCGTCTCTCTGTTGAACTTTGTCCATGAATTCCTTTGCAGAAACATGTGCAAGATGAACTCCTGTTTTTAATATGTGGTTCACTGCATATGAAATTCTAGACAAGTCACTTTCAAACAGAAGATGAAATATATATGGAATACACTGTCAAAATCTTGGCTCTTCTGAGTACAATCTTGTTAAGCGGTATTCTGTAGCTGGAATCTGTACTGCTCGTTCATCGTATCATCCACCTCCTCTAGTGGGAAACAGCTGTGGAAAACAATGAGCTTCTAAACTTTTTTCCCATACACTCATGGAAGTTCCCTTTGCTTTTTTCATTTGAAATAATTAATTAGTGTTTCCAATCACTTCTTCTGAATGTAGATGATGTTTACTGCAATGTTCGTAAATCTCTTCACTCCACTTTTTCTATTTGGCCAGTTGAAATTTATGTTTCATCTTCTAAACATATTTCCTGTTCTTCCACTTTAAAGTTGTATAATAAACATTGTTCTGTATAAGATATAATGTAGCATTTTGAAGTTTAGTTACATATACTAACTCTTGCCATATTTTCCAACTCTATGTTGGTACACCATTAACTAGAATAACCATAGGCTCACTTTCTCTCTATACCACCAGTTTCAATATTTTTCCTAAAATCTAAAGGTAAGTTCACAACTCTTCTTTTCAGACCTCTTTGTAAATCTATTGGAGGCATCTTACCTGTTTTAGGCTCCATACGAACTATAGCCTGAAACGAGTGCACAGATTGAATAAGAATGGACTCATATGTATTTAAAGCTGCCAGTTCCAGAGGAATAGCTTCTAACTCTAAGGTGTTAAGTACTGCCGTAGCTGACATTTTGTTCTCTTCTAATTTGTTGTAACAATATTTACAAATATGTCGATCAGTACCCAACTCAAAATGACCTTAACCCAACAAATAAGCATCAAATGGCTTCTACTTATGATTTTTTTCCTGTTCAGTCTGTTCAGTCTTTAAGACATTCCTAGTTTGACTTCTATAGTGAGTATGTCAACCACAAATTCAAACATAGTTTGGTTTTTCACATGAAAGTATCTAAAACGTGGTAATTTCTTGTGCAAACTTCTCAGTACTAATATCTTCCACCTGTTCTTCAACACCTACACTTATCAAGCTCTCACTTTCTCTACACTCCTCTTGTGAACCAAAATAATGAAACTTTATATCATCACAAACAGTTTTTACATCTGATACTGAACCTTGCAAAAGAGCTGTGTTCATTTCACTTAAAGATAATGTCGGACTTTTTATGTACTACAATCTCCTTACTAACTACCGCATTTCTGAGTGATGTACTGCTAACATTCTTATATGATGAAAAGTACTTCGACACACATTTCTAGAAAGACAGGACGGAGAATGACCCTGCAACTTAGTATATTTTCTCACTTTACAAGGATCTAGTTCTTGCAACATCTTTATCTTCTGTTTAACACTTTTTTGGGGCATATTCTCATAAGAAAACTTGTAATATATCTATAGATTCCTGCTGAATACTACAAATACTAATACAATCCCACTTATACACTGGAACATGTGCACATCTCCCTATAACATCTTCAGCTATTATACTTCTTCCACGTTTCTAAGAACCATCTTTTCTTTTTCAATTGGACAACCATCTTGTATATCATAACAATGACCACTGGTACCACTAAAGCCATTGTTAAAATTTTTAAACTACAGTGTTCCCCTGTTGCCACGTATGGAGCCGAAGTTTGGGGATCGGCCAGCAGCATTGGTATTCAAAGAGAGGAAAACCGTTTTTGTAGGAAATTGCTGGGAGCACCAATTTCCTCTTCCAATTTCATCTGTCATAACGAACTCAACCTCCCCTTTATAAACGACTTTATTAAAGTAAGACCAGCACTCTTCTGGATTAGAATCTGGAGGAATGAGGCTGCTGCCCTTACGCAAAACATCATCAGGGACTGCCTTAATAGTGAAAATGGCATGCAGATCCCCTGGTTTAAAGAAGTTTTTAAAATATTTAATGAAATTGGTAGAGGCATTTTGTTTACTGAGCCAACGGCTATTGAATTAAAGGACAAATATGAGGTCCAAAAGGCACTCTATGCACTTTACCGTAATGAACGGCTTGGAATTGAATTACAGAAATCAGGGGTCAAAAAATACATTGGTAATGGTCTCCGTATGCAAATCATGCCATCCTACCTTTCACTCCCTATGTCAAATTGGGAGCGATCTCTACTGTTTCGTCTAAGGGCAGGAACTGTGAAATTTTTGCTCTCTTTTCCTTTGGGGTATCAACACCATATTGACCTTACCCCCTGCCCTTGTGACGGTACAAGCACTCAAGATGATTTGCACTTTCTGTTTTTCTGTAAATTTTATGTGAGGTATACCAAATGGCTTTTAACCCCATATTTTAGAAAACTAAGACCTCTTACACTTCAGGAATCTTATATGCTGCTGCTCACCCTGGACACTGATGAACTGACATTTCGCACTAGCACTTTCTTAAGACTAGCCATACGTGCACGTAAGACTATGGAAAGTCCTTGAAATCAGATTCAGTCATAAAGATACTACTGCTAAAACTTTATAAGATAATGAAATTTATTGCCTAACCACTGTATGAATTGCTTTGTCACTATGGAATGTAATTTATTTAATTGTTTTGTATTATGTGTATATATGTGCTTTGATGTGTTCGGTACTTTTATGAATTTTATCAAATTCGAATAAAGGTCTTTTGAACTTGAACTTGACCACTGGTATCAACTGCATGTACTAATGTATTTTGTTGAAAATAGCTTTCTTCATTAAAGAAAGGCTCAGTTCTAGAAGTGTGCTTCCATTTACCAGAAAAAGTTTTGCAAAAGTTACTTCTATTAACCAGTCTTTTTCTTTTTCTTTTCTCCTTCATAAAGTGCATTGTTTTATTCAATGTTTTCATTCTCTTCAATACCAATTTAATAATTGTTGTTTCAATTCAAAAGTTTTTTCTACTACACTTTCAATCTGTTGCTTTTTCTTATAGGCTACTGATCTTTGTTATATTTTTTTACAATCTTTCAATACATTTTGCAGTACTCTACTACTCATACTTCTTTCAACATGAACTATTTCCCCATAACATGATTTTCTATTAATATTTCCTTTTTTCATTTTCTTCCAATTGATTGTACAATTTTCCTTTTTCTTTTCAATATTTTTTACATTCTTTAGAGGTTTTTTAACAAACTCTTTAGTTCTCTTACCAGAAGTCTTTTTCTTCAATTTAACATTTTGAACTTCATCTAATTTCTGCTTTTCCCTTCTCTTTAAATAGTACTTTTTTCTTTCTTGTCTTTTCTATTGAACTTTTTTTTGCCATACTCAATTTGTCTTACTAATAATGGTGAATATCTGAAAAAAATAAAATTTTAAATAGTTTCTTAAACTACTTTTATAATATTCAAATACATATTTACAAATATTCTCATCTATAAACAAACAAAATAGTTTCAAATGCATTTCAAATGTCTCCATAACACATACATTTTACAATATTATACTTTACATATTATCAAACTTGCTGTGAGATGGCAGCTTTGAAGCAGAACTCACCCATAACATGACATCTTTGATTAAAACTACTCAGCACATCTAGGGATTCATTCCCTTACAGCAGATCTCCCGACCCGGCAGCAAGACAACGGCTGATCGAATCATTTGGATTGGTTGCGTTTCGTGATGACCTTCATATCATGAGTGATTCCATGATTGATTTAGGGCTGTCATCTCCTACTTCCCTACACCTGTCCTTATGAAGACCCACCTTGACTTCTTAATTAAGCATAGATTGGGTTGAAACGTTGATGATCTTTTACAGTCCAGATTGATCAAGGCTCTGGGTGCAAATGATTGAATAATTTGTACAGGCACCAGAGTTATTGTGTTTGTCATAATAGTCAGGCCTTCTCTTCCCCTGTATATACTGTGTTTTTAATCACCTTGTATATAATATATGCACCACGTTCTACCACTGAGCACAAATGTCACTTTAGTACACATCACTGTAAACTTCACCTTTGTTTGACAGCCTCGTTTATAAACCTGTGAGTATATATAAATGCTTGAATATATGTAAAATACCAGAACACTCATCATTTTGTGTCAGTGTTCTTTGCTATGTATTCCATTGTTCCTGAATATTTCGGATAACAGTAATGAAGGTTGCATAATAATACATAAAGAAATAGGTTTTCAAAAAAGAAATAGTGTGTTTGCCAGACAGAATCATTGTTTTTGTTTATATACTCTGGGAGTTGGGCCTACCCAAATATAAAGTAGCAACCCTTCTGATGAGTCTGTTATAGGTCTCACCATATTTCTGAAAGTATGCATGCATGTGTATGTACCTTTTACTAGTGCCATTATATATAAAAGAAACATACAGATTGATGCATGTCTTTCTTCTGTGCTTCTAGAATCCTCAAATGCATAACACATATGAGAATGCATTCGCAAGTAGAGTCATACCTCAGTCACAACACCATGTAGACCGTAACATTTTACAGACTACACTTAACATTTCAAGCAGACACTGAAAATGATGCGGTATATTTGAAGTGTACCTTTCCACAGACTCATACAAAGTAGCCTAATCACTAATCCCTCTGCTAACATCTCTAAAACCTCCCTTTTGTGCTGCAGCTTCACTATTCTGCAACTACTCAGGTTGTTGGCCTACCCAAATATAAAGCAGCAACCCTTCTCATACGTCTGTTGTAAGTCTCACCATATTCCTGAAAGCATGCATGCATGTGTGTATACCTTTCACAAGTGCAATCACATATAAACAAACCTATAGATAGATGTCTGCTTGTCTTTTATATGTCTAGCAACTCCAGATGCATAACACATATGAGAATACATGTGCAAGTGGAAACATACCTCAGTCACAACAGCATGCAGACCTTAAAATTTGACAGACAGCACCTCACATTTCAAGCAACACTGAAAATTATTTAGTGTATTTGAAGTGTAACTTTCCACAGACTCCACCTCACTTTTGTACTGCAGGTTCACTATTCTGCGACTACTCAGAATGTTAGGCCTAGCCAAAGATAAAGCAGCAATCCTTCGCATATCTCTGCTATAAGTCTCACCATATTCCTGAAAGTATACGTGCATGTGTTTGTTCCTTTTGCTAGTGGCATTATATATAAAACAAACATACGAATAGATGTACACCTATCTTTTATATGTATAGCATCTTCAGATCCATAACACATATGAGAATACATGTGCAAGTAGAAACATACCTCAGTCACAAAACCATGCAGACCTTAAAATTTGAGAGAAAGCACTTCACATTTCAAGCAGACACTGACAATGATGTGGTATATTTCAAGTGTGCCTTTCCACAGACTCAGATGAAGTAGCCTAATCACTAATCCCTCTGCCAACATTTCTTAAACCTCACTGTTGTGCTGCAGGTTCAGTATTCTGCGACTACTCAGGGTGATGGGCCTACCCAAATATGAAACAGGAACCCTTCTCCTGAGTCTGTTGTATGTCTCACCATATTCGTGAAAGCATGAATGCATGTGTATGAACCTTTTACAAGTACCATCATATATAAAAGAAACAAATAGATGGATGTATGCCTGTCTTTTATACGTCTACCATCTTAAGATGCATAACACATATGACAACGCATGTGCAAGTAGAGACTTACCTCAGTCACAAGTCTTTGTACATCTTAAAACTTGACAGACTGCACTTCCAGTTTATAAGCAACACCTACGATTATGCGGTGTCCTTCAACTGTACATTGCCAAACACCAATACAAACTACCATAACCGCTTATCCATCTTCCTGTATAGACATATTACTATACACAATCTATTTCAATCATCATTTAACTACAATAAAACAAACTACAATACACATCTCTACATTTAATGACATATTTAAAACATCATAGTTCTTGAATAATTTTTAAATTTTGAAAATAAAGATAATACATAATACATCTCATACATTTGTAACTCGCCATTTAAATAGTATTAAAGAATATAAGATATCAGAAAGTCATAAAAGTTTTTCTTTTGCACACAGTCAATGTGATGCACCACTCTCAACAAGGTAAAACCAGTAATGGCAAACTTTCCCTCTCTTTCTCCACACAAATAAATGTAAGTAACAAATCACATTCCTTCCTACATTATTATAATTTGTGAAACACATTTCTATTGGTTAGACATATTAACCCTTACCAACTGACTTCTAAAAGTGCCCAAACTGGTTCTGTGATTTTTCTCGAGTTGCCACTTCACCTCGGTGCTGCAGTGTAGCGTCGCAATAGAGACGTAAATTCATACAGGAGTTCAAAAACCTATTATTAATAATACTAGTATTATTGGTTAAGAACACACCACTTCTAAATATACTAGTGATTTGGGAAATCTTACTTTAATAACATATCACTCATATATAAATTACAATTTCATATTTTAAAACCACAGTTAACTTTCAACCCTTAAACCCAGCTTAATCCCAGTTTCCAATGTACAGTTTCTGCAACATTCAACTGTACAGACAGCTCACAAGTTCAGCATATTTTCAAGTTCACTGCAGTAGCTTACAAATGCAAATACCAGGTGTAGTTGACTTTTGCAAAATATTACCTTATCGTGTTTGCTGTACGTTTGAAAAATGTTTAATAACCAATAAGAAACATGCTTCGTCCAGAAAGTAACATGCCACAGGACACGTTTGCACACTTGTCATGTCAGGTCCCACCCTCTCCCTTCACCACTGTGCAAACAGGCCCTCTGGTGCGTTGTAAATTTGGGGATTAACTCCCCTTGAATCCTGAGGGTCCATGGGGTCCAACTAGCCCACCAGATACCTCCAGTAAGCCCCACAGAGCTGCGCTGCAGAGAGGTGTAAAAAGGGGCATGGCCTTGGATCACCTCTCTGCAAAGCACCTCCAGTAAATTACACGCAGTGGGATTGCTAAGAGGTGTTTGAAGGCCACGCTCACCTTTCTCCACCATTCTGCAAACGCGACTACTATGTTATAGTTAAAAATTAGCCTTTAAAAAACCTTTGCAATTCACTGAAAATAACATAGGTTTCAGGCGAGTTATAGTTAGTTGGACATTTCACTCGTACAAAACCATAGAAATGCTGGTGTTATAGTTAGTTCAGCTAACTATAACTCGCGCCCCCGCCATGCACTGCTGATGATGTCACATATTAAATCATTCATGACATGGTCAGTGACATCACTGATAACATCACTGATGACATCTCAAATGACATCACTGATGACATCGCTGATGACATAATCTACATGATAATCTGATGCACCTCCTCACACCCTAATATAACCTTTGGCACTACCACTCTAAAATACAGAATACCATTCTCGAAACCTTAGACACACCGATACCAATTATTACAAACTCACTCACTGATTCCTGGGTCAACACACACATCGACTCACTCACCCATATAGTCACTCATAAATGCAGTCACTCATCAATAAAGCCACTATCATATTTACTCATACACCCATACAGACACTTACACAGCGCCAATCACCCATAGAGCTACTCACACAGCTAGTCAGTAATGCAAATAATGAATTAAACAAACTAACATGTAACATTAGTAAACATGAAGTCGATTATCTGGATACCAAGGTGCAGATATGACATAACACTGTTCATACCGTCCTGCACCGCAAGAGTACAGCTGGTAACACCTGTCTTCACGCTCGGAGCAGCCATCCGGAAAATCTTAAGTGGAGTATTCCATATGATGAGCTGCTCAGAGCAAAAAGAAATTGCAGCACCGAAACTGACTATATTAAGGAAGAAACAGTCATGTCACAAAGGTTTGTGGCAAGAGGTTATCCAGTCTGGGTAACAAAAAGGGCCATCAATAAAGTCAAAAAAGTGAAACTTGAAGATCTCCTGAAAGAAACTAGTAGGGAGCAGGAAGAGGATTCCGAAATCAAAACCACCAGGGTCATTTTGAACTATATTGGGAATTCTAACCAAGTTAGAACATTTATAGTTAAAAATTGGAGTATTTTGAAAGGAGATGCCATTATAGGGGACACCTTACCTAACAGACCAAGCATAACGTACAGACGAGGCCGGAACTTGAGTGACATTTTAGTCCATAATGACATCAGTGAAAAAACGATTCACAGGGGGATTGACCTTTATGGTTTTTACCCCTGTGGTCACTGCAAGGCCTGTGCCAACAGTCAGATAGTTAAAGAATATTGGAACCCTAGTACCAACAGGATGATAAGGATAAACCAATTTCTTACATGTACAAGCATGTTTGTGGTATACGTGCTGGTCTGTCCATGTGGCCTAAAATACGTGGGCAGTACCACCCATATGGCAAAAAACGGATCCTAGAACATACAAGAGCTATCAGTAAGAGAGATAAGCTCTACCCAATAGCCCGCCACTTTGAGACCTCACACTATTCTGACCCTTCAAAGCTGTCCTTCTTCATTATAGAACAGGTCAACTTAACCCAAAGGGGTGGCACCCGTACACTGAGACTCAGACAAAGAGAATCTAAAAAACATTATCAGCCTATGTACATGTTACCCCAAAGGGCATATTATGGATGAGGAATTGAGTGTACATTTACAGGAAGACTAACTTTTGTCAGTTAAGTAGGTCTTTGTTGTTTAAATGATTATGAACTGTTCAATGATTATTATGCTATGCACTCTTCTAAATCAACATACTTATTTTCTTCTTCTCTCCTTTCTCTCACAGGAAGAAAGGGAGAGACACTGTCTCAAGTTTGTGGCACCTGTACCCTAATCCTTTCTCCGTGGTCCATCTTCTATTCTCTCTCCAAATATGTAATGTAATTTTCAATTTGTATTTTGTTTTATATTTAGATGTATGCACTGTTGTTGTATTATACACAGTTAACAATAGGAGAATGAGAACAACTCCTTTTACCTACACAGTAAACTCCATGTTTGTCGCCATAGCAGATTCATGATGGATTAGCATTTTACAAGCTTTCATGTATGTAATTCCCACTAATCAGAGTATTCGTATCTCTACCGCTAGACATGTAATATTAGCTCACACCATGTGTTTTCATCAATTAGACCCTTACGTACTCCTTTCCATAGCACTAACCAGCTATGAAGGTACTTACACATTGAAATTCAACTCCACTCCTGAGCACTAACAAGCTTTAATGATGTGGACACTCAACGAGTTTTCACTTGGAGCATGGTCATAGTCGGACATGTCCCACAGGTCCCGCATGAATACATTTTTACATTTCTTTCATTGTCCTTGTAGTTCATGCTTAACATATAGTAGTGCTCTACTGTAGGAATTATAAGCATTTATGCGCACATCAGCATCGCACATGATATGACGTACTACATTTCCCATAATACATGGAGTCACGTGCATTTACGGAGTAGCGCGGTATTACTCATTCCTTATGTACCATAGTAGGTAAGGACGACGTATTAGGGTCACTTGCATCATTTTAGCAAACTTTTAACTTTGATTTTTCATTGTGATTATGTTATATATGCATTTTTGATGAATTGACTATGTTAATATGGCGCTTACAAACAAGTCACGGTAGTATATTGTCTATGTCTATGTCTAGGAAGTAACTGGACCTTAAATACGACAAACTTTATGGATACATTTGTGTGATGAAGCGCTCTTTGGAGCGCGAAATGCGTCACGTAAGGTTTATGGAGTTAATAAACCTTTTATACTTGAAAACGCTGCAGTAGCCCTGGTGTTTTGTTTACGAGTGTTCGTTTGGAATGCCGCTCTTTTCTGTGTATATATGTATATATATATATAATTTATATAATTTTCTAAAAAATTATCAACTCTGATATATGTTTTGATTGTATATAGAGGTGTGCACGTATATGTATAATGAAATACGTGTTTTTTCTATGTCTACACCTTTGCAACTCACGTTTATGGGTGGAGCATCACTGATAGAAAAAAACTGTATAAATTTGTAGCTGACCAGGTGCGCGGTGTGTGACCAAGAGCACTAGTTGCTCGAAACGCGTAACCAGAGAGGTTTTAAATAAAATCTCCTTGCCTGCAACCATTGGGTCCGTGTCTTCGTGTCCACAGAAGTGTGGTTTTTCTGAAGATTGTTTTGTTCGTGTTATACGAGGAGCAGCTGTCCTCGTTTACGGAACCCACTCGCCAGGAAGAGGTCGGGAGCACTGCAGCTGCAAAAGCCACGTTTGTTTCCGAGGAGGAAAATATGCACCCGAACCCCCTGAGCTGAAAGTAAGAGCCTTCGTGTAACGGACGGACTACCGCTCACGTACGGCAGGTCCTAGTGGCTAGCGGTTGGTGAGTGGTGTCCAACCACAACGGGGCTTGTATTGAAGAATTCTCAGGTGGTGAGAATTGGTTTGCAGTCAAGAGACCGGCAGCGGCGCGAGTCGCCGGTTTTTTCATATTTTAAAACGCTGAGCCTCTCCAGTCGCACCATGTCAGCCAGTTTGGAGAGAGAGAGGGAGGACGCCGCTGAAACACTTTTCAGTAATATAAGGAAGAACAATCAAACAAACAATGCGGCTACAAGTCAGCCCAACGAAGTGCAACAGGATGCTAAACAACTTTTAAAAATCCTGGAGAAAAAAACTAAGACGGAGATCACGAAGTGGTGGGAGCACAAGTCTCTCACCAAATACGTCGAAGCCGGTCGAGTTCCGCGTGGTTTGCGGATCATGCTGGCACCTAGCTTCGAGGACCCCAACCCAGCAATGTTAAAGGAATGGGGCGAATTGAATTTGGATGCGTCGATGAACCTGGTAAGAGTACTTATAAAATACGCAGTCATAGACCGCGACAAACTGCTTGAGGAAATTAAGGGCATTAACGAGCAGCTGGATGCCACTACCGACCCTGACACCAAGTTACTAATCACGAACATGCGCAAGGAAATAAGTGAGAGACTGCACAAACATGAGGAGCGCATTAAAATTAGAAAAGTGCATAAATTCGCGAGGGACCTGAAGGACTACGAGACTGGGCAAATCTATACGTTTGCTAGAAAATACGATCGAGCCAAGCAAGCAAAATGGTCCAAACAAGCCGCGAAAGTGGGAGCCAGCAATAGCAACTTGGCGACAACGAATCGACAGGATGAGGTGATGGAAAATTCTGATCCAGATACAGTCTCTCTGGCCAGCTCATCCAGCATGTCTCTCTCCGAGATTAGCAACACAGAAACACATCCGGGAAGAGTTTTAGAAATTGGTGAAGAGATGGATTTTTTAGTGGACGACCGGCTGCAAACATTGCGTCCGAGGCACAAAAAGAACTACAACGCAAAAAGCGCAACGCAAGACGCCACGCAAGACGCAAAAGGCGGAAAGCAACATCAGCAGCCTCAACAGCAAAAGAGAAAGAAACAATGGTTCAACAAAAAGAAACAATAAAAGATTGTACCATTACGAACCTCTCTGACGTTACCCTTACCACAGCAGAAGAGCAATTATTAGCTCTAGGACTTAATTTTTGCCCAGAAAGTTCATTCAATTATACAAATACAAGAGCGGATGTTTTTAAATTCATTCGCAAGCTTAAGCTAAAAAAGTTCTTTGCATCCAAGACTACAACCAAAAATATGGAGCGCACTACCAGCACAAGTGTCACTGCTGTTGCTACAGTTCCAGCAGTCCCGGCAGCAAAAGATGCTAGACTCTTGCTCACTCTATGTGATCTGGGAAATGCTGCGGCGGCCTCGACACAGGACAACGACGGTACTCAAAATACCCAAAGAGAATTGATTAATGTGGACATTCGCCAAAGAGGAGCGGGAGAAAGTCCTTTCAAACCGGTAAGCACCTTTTTACCCGTCATGCCGAAAGATGCAATTGATATTTATCATGAGTGCGTGACGGAAGATTTGAAAAGGCTTAACCGTGTGACACAGGCACAATCTAATAAGAACAATGCTAGGATCATGCAATATAATACTCTAATGAAAAAACTTAGTCAAAATCAGGAAGTTGTTATTAACAAATCTGATAAGGGGGGTAATATTGTCTTGTGGAAAAAGGAAGAGTATATGGCCGAAGCCATGAGACAACTTAATGACCCCACCTGCTATGAAAGATCTAATGGGATGGCCTACAAACGAGCCAAAGACAACTTGAAAAAACTGTTAATGTCTTACAAAAGAACCAATTTGATCTCCCAAGCTGAATTTGACTATCTGCATAGAGAACATCCGGTTATACCGATATTGTATTTGATCCCTAAAATTCATAAGCAGAAAATTCCCACTCCGGGCCGCCCCATCATAGCAGCCATAAACAGTGTGGGGGAGAACATTTCTCATTATATAGACTTTTTTCTGCAGGACATTGTCAAAGAGTTGCCTAGCTATTTAAAAGACACAGGGGACTTTCTTAACAAACTCAATTCCATTCAGTGGCGTGAAAATTGGTGCATTTTGACTTTAGATATTGAGTCCTTATACACCTCCATAGACCACACTAAAGGATTGGACGCCATCACACACTATCTTAGTTCTCGATCTTGTGAATATTATGCACATAACAAGATGTTGTGTGAGTTGATACATTGGTGTTTAAACAACAATTACTTTATGTTTGCCAAGAATGTCTGGAGACAGGTGCGAGGTGTGGCGATGGGATCGTGCTTCTCCCCCAGCTATGCATGCTTGCATGTTGGCTGGTGGGAGGAGCGCGGTCTCACCGGTACTCCCGGATTTGAGAAGGTTAAATACTGGAAACGGTTTATTGATGATGTGTTTTGTATTTGGGAGGGGGATGAGGAAAGTGCTAAAGTTTTTGTTGATGCTTTAAATCAGAATAATGACAACTTGTTCTTTACGGCCCACATCAGCAAGGAGAAAGCAGATTTCCTAGATGTTCATGTTACAATCTCCAATAATACTGTTGCCACGTCATTATATCGTAAACCGACGGCTGGCAACAGCATATTACATGCTAGCAGTAAACATCCCCAACACGTCATTACTAATATTCCATATGGGGAGCTACTCAGAGTTAAGAGAATCAGCAGCACTCCTGAAACCTTTGAACAAGAAGCTCAGAATACGATAAACAGATTGAAAGCTAGGGGATACAACAACAAGGTCCTTAATAGCGCACTGAGGCGATGTCGAGCCAAGCCCCGGGAATCTCTTCTGACATCTGAAACCATAGACATAGAATCAGAGAACCCTGCGCCCCGTCTTATACTAGCATTCAGCAAACAAGAGAAACAAATAAGGTCCATTATGAGGAAGCACTGGTCCATTCTGCGTACTGATAGTGTCCTGGGTGATATTATCCCCAATGCACCTACCATTACGTACAAAAAAGCACCCAGTATGCATAACTGTCTAGTTAAAAACAGCCCGGAACTAGGAAATGGTAGCGCTTGGCTAAAACAAAAAGGTTTCTTTAAATGTTCCTCTTGTAGGGCATGTAAATTTGGTGTAAATACATCCCATTATTTTACACCTTTCAGTCCTAGGAGGAAGGCCATCCGAGGTTACTTTAATTGTCACAGCGAGTTTGCAATATATGTCCTGACGTGCACCTGTGGCCTACGATATGTGGGCAGTACCAAACTACAGGTGCACGCCAGGATTCTGCAACATTTACGAGCCATTGTAAATAGTGACAATACGTACCCAGTAGCACGTCATTTCAAGTCCACTCATAACAATGATTTGTCCAATCTATCATATTATGTTATAGATGTGGTTGCGCCCCTCGTCCGAGGAGGCGACAGAGAAAAACTGCTACGAAAAAAGGAAACCGAATATATAAATGAACTAGACAGCAAATACCCCAATGGACTGAACACCACTGAAGACTTACATCATTTGTTGTAGTCTTATTAATCCTAATGTTCTCATATGGGTTCTTTCTGTATTTTTCTCCTCAAGGTCTTTCTGAATATAACAACTGATACCAGATGGCGCCGGCCTGGCACCACATGGGAGTCCACAAAGGATTCATGTATCACCCGGACCTTGATGTATATTGCCTTCCTGTATATAGTATCTCTCTATCCTTTTATAGAATAATTTGGGGACTAATGAATTTTAGTCCACCTATAATGTGTTTTTATTTTCACTAGGGTGCACTTTCGTTATATTTCTAATATAGATCACAATAAGATTTATCACCAGTGGGTTATTTAATTTCAGCGTTGATATACTATTAGCACATGTATATATTGATGCTATTCATTTCCTGAATCACATACAGATATGTGTCCATGTGTCCAATATAATGCCATGTAAGTTGGAAAAGATATAGATTTTGTAAATAGGAAAATAGTGTGTATTTTTGTATGATATAAATATGTATATATGTATAGGAGTAGGCATATGTATATTTATATATTTTTTGTATAACTTTGGATTATTGTATATAGATAGGATATATATATTTTTCTAAGTGTATAGAGATGGATTCGAATTCAATGGGCACAGTTGTGTGTAGAATTGACATATGCATATTTAGTATGTTCTATACATGGCTATGGTTTAATATGACTTTGTAAGTGCATTCATGCAGATATAATTTTCTAAAAAATTATCAACTCTGATATATGTTTTGATTGTATATAGAGGTGTGCACGTATATGTATAATGAAATACGTGTTTTTTCTATGTCTACACCTTTGCAACTCACGTTTATGGGTGGAGCATCACTGATAGAAAAAAACTGTATAAATTTGTAGCTGACCAGGTGCGCGGTGTGTGACCAAGAGCACTAGTTGCTCGAAACGCGTAACCAGAGAGGTTTTAAATAAAATCTCCTTGCCTGCAACCATTGGGTCCGTGTCTTCGTGTCCACAGAAGTGTGGTTTTTCTGAAGATTGTTTTGTTCATATATATATATATATATATATATATATATATATATATACATATATATATATATATATATTACAGCTCCTTGATTCCACCAGTAATCTCGGGGCACTCGTCGGCGGGTGCTATGACGCACTGGTAGCCGCGTTGAATATGAAAGCTCGTTCATCAATTTCCTTTCTTGAAAAAAGATATAAGCACTCCGGGTAGGAAACAGGATTTTATTTCGCCAGCAACAGCAATGAAAGAGACATACGCGTTTCAGACAGTGTCCTTCCTCAGTGTCTACAGTGTGTTGTGCGCGGCTCTTTTTTGTCCACATTCTCTCTATAGTAGAGAGAGAAGACGGACACAGAGTCTCGTTACTATTCAACATCCGAGCAATGGTAATGTGTGGCGGCCATTATCCAACAGTATAATTACACATAAATGCCAATAATTAAACAAATACATAATTACATCACACAAGACTGCTGCCACTGCCAGTAAAAAGAACAATCTCGCCGTTTATCGGCATGTCACTGGCATCAACACCAAATAAGCGCTCAAAAACCAATATATCCACTGTGCGAAATACAAGTGGTGGAGTGCGATTAAGCCGTGTATAGGCATAATCCTAGTGTAGCTCACAATTGCATATATTTAAGATGCAAGACATATATTATGGTTAAATTCCAAACAGGAGAATCCCTAATTCTCATGAGACAAAAATTCATTAGTGATCACATATAAAGATATGTACAGAAAAGACAACGTCAGAGTACATAGTTACATAATTTTGGCAATTTCTTTAACAGATATTTATAATGCAGCATAAAGGGCAAAAGATTCTGAGCTTCAGAGTAAGTTTGTTTATGTAAATGTAAATGTAAATGTAAAGGCATTTATATAGCGCACTACTTACCCGTAGGGTCCCAAGGCGCTTCGACCGCTGCGAAACCCTTCCTGGCTTCCCTGAGAGATGGTCCCTTAATGGGTATCTCCAGGGTGAGACCAGGCATCCCCGGCGGTCTGGTGGGGCCGTTAGTGAAGATGAGGCAAGCTAATGCCCAGAGTTGCCGAGTGTGATCGCTGATCAGAGTGGGCACCGAGGCGAGAGAATTATCGAGTCCGCTGACCCTGGTCCAGAAACCTGGCGCGCCGGGAATCGAACCCTGGTCCCGGGCCGTCCTCTGCTCTCGGGTCTACCGCCTCTAACCAGTTGGCCTATTATAGATACCCTACCTAACAGTAGAAGAATTTATTTCCCTAGGTGCACAGTAAGTTCTTCCCCTAAATTTAATCCTGTAGGGCTCTTAGTCTGTAGGTCTATAATATAGCGTGACTCGAGTCTCCTAAGGCGGAGTAATCTGTTGCCACCCCTCTGATTTAATGGTATATGGTCAATCCCAATATAGTGCAACAGCTCCCTATTGCTACCATGCATTTTGGCAAAATGCCGCTCCACCGGATATGTTATATCCTTGTTGGTGATGGCTCGTTGGTGCTCCAATATCCTCAATTTTATATTATTGATGGTACTTCCAATGTATTTTAATCCGCAGGGACAGCTCAGACAGTACACCACATAAGTTGTTGTACATGTGATAAATGTATTAATCACTTTGGGTCTCTTTAGGCCTGGGACGTTATAAGTTAGTATACGTCTACTGTTTTCACATGGCCGGCATTTACCACAAGGATAGAATCCCCTCATATCTCTAAGGGTCCCACTCATTTTAGGTTTAGCTGGCATTAAATGGCTTTGGACAAGACTGTCTTTTATGGATTTGAGCTTTCTAAAAGTGAGCAATGGCTTGGCTGAAACATCCATCCCTATGATGGGATCAGTACGCAGTATATGCCAATTTTTTGATAGTATATTTCTTAGTTTATTTGCCTCATCTGAGTAGGTTGTAATCATACTGAATTTATTCGTTAACACAGAGTGGTCACTTTTCTTAGTAGTTTGCTCTAGAAGATGTCTTCTGGGGATTTTTAATACTCTTCTGAGAGTCTTGTCAAGAAGTGTTTGTTCATAGCCCCTGGTATGAAATCTAGTAATGCAATCATGGGCTGCTGATAGAAACTCAGATTCCAAAGAACAATTACGCCTCAATCTTAACAATTTGCCAAAGGGGATACTGCGGATCTCAATAACAACCATATGAATCTAGAATTCACATCGGACATCAGTACTACTGAGGTGCATTACTTGGACCTCAGAGTCAGAGTCTTTGTGAATAATGGAACTTTAGAAACTGCCCTCTACAGGAAGCCGACAGCTGGCAACAGTATCCTGCACGCAGCGAGCAGTCATCCACCGAGCCTGATCCGCAGTATGAGGGGATTCTGTCCTTGCGGTAAATGCCGGGCTTGTGAAAAGAGTAGACGTATACTAACTTATAACATCCCAGGCCTAAAGAGACCCAAAGTGATTAATACATTTATCACATGTACAACACCTTATGTGGTGTACTGTCTGAGCTGTCCCTGCGGATTAAAATACATTGGAAGTACCATCAATAATGTAAAATTGAGGATATTGGAGCACCAACGAGCCATCACCAACAAGGATATAACATATCCGGTGGCCCGGCATTTTGCCAAAATGCATGGTGGCAATAGGGAGCTGTTGCACTATTTTGGGATTGACCATATACCATTAAATCCGAGGGGTGGCGACAGATTACTCCATCTTAGGAGACTCGAGTCACGCTATATTATAGACCTACAGACTAAGAGCCCTACAGGATTAAACTTAGGGGAAGAACTTACTGTGCACCTAGGGAAATAAATTATTCTACTGTTATGTAGGGAATCTACAATAGGCCAACTATAAACAAACTTACTCTGAAGCTCAGAATTTTTTGCCCTTAATGCTGCATTATAAATATCTGTCTAAAGAAATTGCCAAAATTATGTAACTATGTAATCTGACGTTGTCTTTTCTGTACATATCTTTATATGTGATCACTAATGAATTTTTGTCTCGTGAGAATTAGGGATTCTCCTGTTTGGAATTTAACCATAATATATGTCTTGCATCTTAAATATATGCAATTGTGAGCTACACTAGGATTATGCCGATACACGGCTTGATCGCACTCCACCACCTGTATTTCGCACAGTGGATATATTGGTTTTTGAGCGCTTCTTTGGTGTTGATGCCAGTGACATGCCGATACACGGCGAGATTGTTCTTTTTACTGGCAGTGGCAGCAGTCTTGTGTGAAATGTAATCATGTATTTGTTTAATTATTGGCATTTATGTGCAATTATACTGTTGGATAATGGCCGCCGCACATTACCATCGCTCATATGTTGAATAGTACAGAGACTCCGTGTCCGTCTTCTCTCTCTACTATAGAGAGAATGTGGACAAAAAAGAGCCGCGCGCAACACACTGTAGACACTGAGGAAGGACACTGTCTGAAACGCGTATGTCTCTTTCATCGCTGTTGCTGGCGAAATAAAATCCTGTTTCCTACCCGGAGTGCTTATATCTTTTTTCAAGAAAGGAAATTGATGAACGAGCTTTCATATATATATATATATATATATATATATATATATATATATATATATATATATATATATATATATATATAAATAAACCTATTTATATAATAAACTTAATACTTAAGTTTGATACTTAACAACATACTTACATTTAAATGTATTTTTTTTTACTATGAGTATGCCTTTACCTTTAGTGCATTTACAACATAATTCATGGTAAAGGCATACTCGTAAAAAAAAAAAAATTGTAAAAACATTTGTTGTAAAGACGTTTTCATTCTTCAGCTTTGGTTGTAAAGGTATCTCGTTGTTCAGCCTTCATTGTAGAGGCTTTTTCCCATAAGAATGGCTTTGCAGGGATTAGAGGACCAACGCCTTGAGACTGTCGAGTGTCCCCCTTTCCCTTACCAGGCCCAAAATATTAGCTGCACATTTCTAGCTCGTTACACTGAGATGCCTGCTGCCAGAGCCAGCAGCCCAGGTGAAAGGCAGGTCAGGTCACAGAGCACAATTGAAGCAGCTGTTTAAAACAAGAAAACATAATGTAGCTTTTCTTTCTTCTGCTCTATTTTAATAGCTTACAACACAAGTAGAGAGAATATGTTTATTTTTTGCACTCCTTAGAGAAAAGCTAGGATCTTTCTGCATGTTTCAACACATTCTGTCTTACTGCAACATTTTGTTCTTAAAACTTTATTGAACTGTTTTTAATATCCATTTGCAACAGATATCTACCAGCTTTTTCATGTTTCTAATTTTGCGCTGGAATTTTTTCATTTTATTCTTAATGTTTGCAAACATGCTTCCTCTTTCAAGTGAAAGAACTAGGCACCAAGGTTGTAAGTGGTATGAGGGTAAGGTGATGTGTGACCATCTATTATATGGAATAAAGTACACCCATGCGTACATTATAGGGATATTGCAAGTCAGCTTGGCTTTCGGCCTTCTTCCCCTCTATGCTTATGGAACTCCTCGGTGACTTGCAATATCCTTATAATATATGGCAGATGGAATATTATCCCTTATATAATAGAGCAGGGGTCACCAACCTTTTCCGCAGTGAGAGCTTCTTCTGCTGAACGAAACTCCTCTGAATTGCTAACAGATTTTTTCACTATAATACAGTGACCACATATGTTGATGTTGCCATATGACCACCATAAACAGGTTTATCAGTAGTGACCAGTCAAGCATTATAGGCAATACTTCCAGGAAAAAATCTTATCAATATTGAATGATCCACATGTTTAAACATGCCTTCTGGCACAAACGGCATAACCACAGTAATATGTCTCCCTAACTCAGCTTCTATTATCATTCAACTATCAACTTAAAATGTGGTTTGGTATTGCAACCTTTTGTTTTCCTTAGCATTTCTGTTTCTGAAAATACATACATTTGTCAACCACTTTCCATTTTGGATAAACAAACAACTTTTTCCAGAAAAAAAATGTTTATGAAAAAAACTGCATTTTTGCTTTTAAAATAGCAGCTTTCATTTATAGTCCCCAAACACCACCTTGTAAATTTGGAGTACTCACATGTAAATCAATCAATCAATCAGGGTTTGTAAAGCACAGCTACTCACCAGTGAGGGTCTCAAGTTTCTGAGAGGTAGAAGGGGAGCTGCTGATCTGACTGGGGACTGGGGTTCAGTCGGACAGCCAGGTCTGATTCTTCCTGAAATGGGTCAGCAATGGGGATTGCGTGAGGTGGAGTAGCAGGGTGTTCCAGGTCTTGGCGGCGAGGTATGGGAAGGATCTTCGTCCGGTTCTGGTCGTGCAGATCCGTGGGACGGTGGCCAGGGCCAGTTGGGTGGAGCAGGGGTGTCAGGTCGGTATGTGGAATGAAAGGCGGTTCTTTAGATATGCTGGTCCTGCGTCATAGGCAACTGCTTCACATGGACCTGAAGTGCCCAGGGATTACAATCGTTGGTCATGAATGCTCACATTATCACACAGGATGCCTGTATTATGCCAAAAATGCCCGCAACTATACCAGGGACATCATTGTGCCAAAGCTGGACACCTTAACGAATGCCCACCATTTATCATTATTCATTAATATGCAATGGGCAGCCCCATTTATTTCAGGGATAGCTTACTGTAGGCCAGTCATACTCTTAATATGTCATTGATAGCTACAAGAATGTCACCACTTGATCAAGAATGCCCAGAGTAGTCAAGGATGACATTATGATGCAATTGGAACTACAATGCTACGAACAGACACAATTGTGTCAGGGGTGAAACCTGTTTGATAGGGTCTAGAATAGTCTTTTGGCAGTCCTGTAACCAGGTGTCATGTCCAGGCAGTGACAGTATTTAATTTGAAGGGACATATTGTCACACGGACACAAATATAAATGAATGCAGATTAGGTTCTTACTTCTCTCTGCTTTGGATCCATACTATGCTCTCCTCAGCTCTTGAGCTGATTATGCACCCACCTAACACATTTCTCTCCCAAAGGGCATAATATGGACGAGGAATTGAGTGTACATTTACAGGAAGACTAACTTTTGTCAGTTAAGTAGGTCTTCGTTGTTTAAATGATTATGAACTGTGCAATGAATATTATGGTATGCACTCTTCTAAATCAACATACTTATTTTCTTCTTCTCTCATTTCTTTCACAGGAAGAAAGGGAGGGACACTGTCTCAAGTTTGTGGCACCTGTACCCTAATCCTTTCTCCGTGGTGCATCTATTCTCTCTCCAAATATGTAATGTATTTTGCAATTTGTATTTTGTTTTATATTTAGATGTATGCACTGTTGTTGTATTATACACAGCTCACAATAGGAGAATGAGAACAACTCCCTTTACCTACACAGTAAACTCCATGTTTGTCGCCATAGTAGATTCATGATGGATTAGCATTTTACGAGCTTTCATGTATGTAATTCCCACTAATCAGGGTATTCGTATCTCTACCGCTAGACATGTAATATTAGCTCACACCATGCGTTTTCATCAATTAGACCCTTACGTACTTCTTTCCATAGCAATAACCAGCTATGAAGGTACTTACACATTGAAATTCAACTCCACTCCTGAGCACTAACAAGCTTTAATGATGTGGACACACAACGAGTTTTCACTTGGAGCATGGTCATAGTCTGACATGTCCCACAGGTGCCGCATGAATACATTTTTACATTTCTTTCATTGTCCATGTGGTTCATGCTTAACATATAGTAGTGCTCTACTGTAGGAATTATAAGCATGTATGCGCACATCGGCATCACACATGATATGACGTACTGCGTCATAGGCAACTGCTTCACATGGACCTGAAGTGCCCAGGGATTACAATTGTTGGTCATGAATGCTTATATTATCACACAGGATGCCTGTATTATGCCAAAAATGCCCACAACTATACCAGTGACATCATTGTGTCAAAGCTGAACACCTTAACAAAGGCCCACCATTTATTATTAATATGCAATGGGCAGCCGCATTTATTTCAGGGATAGCTTACTGTAGCCAGTCATACTCTTAATATGTCATTGATAGCTACAAGCATGTCACTACTTGATCAAGAATGCCCAGAGTAGTCAAGGATGACATTATGATGCAATTGGTACTATAATGCTACGAACAAACACAATTGTGCCAGGGTTGAAACCTGTTTGATAGGGTCTAGAATACTCTTTTGGCAGTCCTGGAACCAGGTGTCATGTCCACAGTGACAGTATTTATTATGAAGGGACATACTGTCACACGGACACAAATATAAATGCAGATTAGGTTCTTACTTCTCTCTGCTTTGGATCCATACTATGCTCTCCTCAGCTCTTGAGCTGATTATGCATCTACCTAACACATTTTCCCTCTGGCTCCTGCAGTCACACACTTCGTTGGGTCAACGCTGGCTACTGCTGAGGCTACTGCTAGTATTTGTCTCTCATGGTCCATTATTCATTCACACGTCATGCGACTCATAGGGCAGGGTACAGAAGATGGTCAATCTTCTTGTCACTGATGTAGATGGTAATGTGGCAGAACCCATAGGCCCCAAAGTGTGAGTTTGACCACCATCATGATGTCATGCCATTGGACTGGCTTGCTGCACTCTAAGGGTGTTTATATGAGCAATGCTGTCTTCTTTTCAGCTCAAATTCTCTGGAAGATATACTGGGCTTGACATCATCCCTGAAGTGCTACGTTGAGAGCTCTGACGAGCTACCGGTAGCTCCAGAACTACTCTTTGGAGACCCCTGTAATGGAGTGAGCCTAATTTAATCCCTATAGTTCTAACTTTCTTGAAGTATGTTATGGAGGCTAGCAAAGGGGGGCGTGGTTTGAGCGCCGACCGGGATGGCTGTGTGAGCGTGCAGTTCCGCGCCAAGTCCCGACATTTATCCTGAAATCCCTGCCGTTGGTGCTCCAGGAGGTGCGGATTTACCGCACAAGGTGTTGCTCGAGCAGAGGGGAGAGTCTGGGAGCCAACGGGACCTCGGAGACAGTGCGGAGGTCCGATCCCGGAGTTCGGAGGAGCCGGGCCGAGAACAAAGGAAAATGGCGGCGTGAGAGACCTGAAGGACTGCCCACGGGACGGAGCGCACTCGAACTGAGCCGGAGTTCCAGTGGCTGCCTAGCAAAGCAAGTGGAGCGGGGGCTCGACGGAGGGTATCTTCGGCGCTGAACCGGAGAAGCGCAAAGACATCGTAGCCCCAGGGATCGGTGAGTGTGGCGCCCCTCCCCCCCGCTCCCCGACATGGCGGCCGAGTAAACAGCGGGCTGCTCATGGGCGGCGGAGCCTGCAGTCGGCAGCGGTTGGAATATCCGGGGCACTAGCCGAGATCCTTTGGACAGGGCCGCGTGGGAAGGCAGATTCGGCCGCCTGCATGAGGGACATTGCAAACTGGCAGCGGGCTCCCATGCAGCAGCGGGAGCGGACCCGGAGAGCGAACGTTTCCGGATCCTGAGTACCGAGGAGCGCTGGGGCTGCCGAGGGGGACTAGGACCAGACTTGGAAATGCCCTGCACACCAGTAGGGGCTGCGGGGAGCCATTGTAGGATGCGGACCCCACCCATCTGGACAGCTTACAGTGTGGTGGTGGAACGGACTCAGAGCGTGGGCTGAAACCGCGATATAAGCCTAACACAGTGCAATACCCGTGGGCGGCCGGCGCAATCGGCTCTGGAAGACACCTGGATGCTCTTTCGGGATTACGTTGCTGGTTTGCCGTGGCTGGTTTGGACGCTTCCTGGGTCCGTGGTGGGGATATGGTGGACCCACGCAGCACGCAGCCATAGACCGTCTGTGGAAGCCCGTGGATAGAGTGTGCTCTGAGGGTGCAGGAGAAAGGAGGAAAGGGCATGAACGATCCTTTGATTGCGGGTGCTGAGCCCTTGTACTAACAAACACCGGTCCCTACTGGGAGGTGTCAGTGGGCGGTGTGCCTGTGCCAGGAGACCTGGGAACTGGCATGGCCCTTGGCGGTGGCCCGGGAGCAGCACCTGACGCGATCGAGATGGCCGCTCTCAGCGGTGTTTTGAATATGCCACAAGGTCAAGACGACGCGACAGCCTTGGTCCAGGATGGTGGAACCCAAGCCCCATTGGAGGCATCGACGCAAGAACAGAGGCTGAACCTGCATCTCGACAACATCCTAGAGGCGATAACCGTGACGAAGGAGTCGCTGCACCAAGGCATAGCGCAGGTTGCAACGGGGCTGGGTCTCCTGAGGGCAGACCATGCCAAGCTCTCGGACAGGGTAAAAGAGAATGAACAACTGCTTCGGGAGCTGAAACCAGCGGTGGTAACTGCGGAATACAAACTCTCGGATATTCTTGGCCGCCTGGCAACTCTGGAGCGACGGTCGGAGGATGCTGAAAGTCGCAACCGGAGGAATAACGTGAAGGTGGTGGGCCTTCCGGAAAAAATTGAAGGGGGTGACGCTGTGACCTATATGGAGAACTGGTTTAAAACGGTTGTGGCGCTGGAGGGTCTATCTCCCTTCTTCTCCCTGGAGAGAGCACATAGGGTTCCGGCCCAACCGCCCCTGGAGGGCCGACCACCTCGGCCAATGGTGGTGAAACTACTGCACTACAAGGACCGCGATCTGCTGATACAGAGAGCACGGTCTCAGGGCCCCTTCCAAGTGGACAATAACAAAGTTACGGTCTTTCCGGATTACACACAAGAAGTTCAGAAAAGCAGAGCGACCTTCTTATCCGTGAAAAAAGAACTGAGGGAAGAGGGGATTCAATACTCCTTGCTTTTCCCTGCCAAGTTAAGGGTGATCCTTGATGACAAGACCCACTTCTTCCAGACCCCGGATGAGGCATGGTCGTGGCTTGAACTGTACCGTGCTGGAACGGATCACACAAACAAAAGTGGAAGGGAAAGGCAAAAACCGGTCCAGATTAGGAAGTCGCAGCGCATTCACAAACGGAACAAACTCAAGAGGGCCATGCGAGAGATTCAGATGGCGGCAGACAGGAAAGGAGCATTGGCTGTGACGGCGATCATCACGGGGTCACAGCAAGAGAGGACATCGGGGGGGTCGGACTCGTAGGAGGAGGGGGAGAAATCTGGAGGAGACGAATCGGACACAGGGAGCGCGAAGGGACCAGCGGTCACCCCACAGACATCGGATGGACTATTTAATGAGTGATGTTTCGGAGAACTGAGTAACTCCGAGATACCTATTGGGACAGACTCTCCAGATCTTTGGTGGACTATCAGGTATTGAGCTGTGAAAGCAGCATGGGATCGAGGGCGCGGGGTGGGAGCTCTGCCTGCCCTGGATCGGCGCTCACTCACCCTCTTGTGGCCCTTAAGGCCTTCTGTGGTGACGACCACAGATTAGTGTAATGTGTGCTGTGTTGATGGTTTGGAACGGGGCTGAAGCTGGGTTATTAGGTCCTGTCCTGGGGAGAGGGGTTTGGGGAGTTTTGTGGGGTGTTTCGGAGGGGGGGTACAACTGCTGCGATGTGGGGGACAACCGTTTGCTACTAATACTGTGCAGAGACGATTATTATGGGGACGTTACCTAATTTAAAATGCATTACATGGAATGTCCGTGGACTTCGAACGATGGTGAGACGTCATAAGGTGCATGCCTATTTGGTGAGGTGTGGCGTTCAGATAGCAATGTTACAGGTAACTCATTTGACCAAGAAGGAATGCGTTGCCCTACAGAAGAGGTGGCGGGGTCAGGTGTTTGGCACAACATACTCAGCATTTGCCAGAGGGGTGCTAATATGGATAAGGGCGGGGACACCATTCCAGGTCACGAACCAGCAGGTTGATCCTGAGGGTAGATATGTGACGGTGGAGGGACGACTTTACGGTAGGGAGGTGGTCCTGTGTAGTGTACATGCCCCCAATACCGATCAGGCCCGCTTTTTTGATAGTTTAACAAGCTCGCTGGCCTATTTCCTGGCAGGCCCTGTCTTATTGGGGGGCGACTTTAACTCGATCACTGATGTGATGCTGGATAGATCGCATCCGCCATTAGCCGACTCCCCAGTGCGCAGGCTGGCAGCTCACAGGAAGGATTGGCAAGAGAGGTGGGGACTGGTAGATGTGTGGAGGAAGCAGTATCCTGAGATTAGGGATTATTCCTACTTTTCCACAATACACGAATTGCATGTTAGACTAGACTCGGTGCTGTGTAGTGGCCCCTTAGCGGCTGTGGTAACTCATACGGAATATCTGACCAGGACCATTTCGGATCATAACCCCTTATTGGTGTCAGTGCAGTGGCAGCAGGCGAGGTCGGCGGTTCCAACATGGCGGCTGCGGCCTGATACACTAGAAGAGCTGGTGTTTAGTGACACGGTCCGACAGGGCATTGACCACTATATTGAGGTGAGTGAGGGCTCAGCCACAACGAGATCAGTAGAATGGGATACGATGAAAGTGGTAGTGAGAGGCGTGTGCATGGGCAGATTCTCGAATGCGAGGACGGCAGTCTTGAATGATCTGGCGAAAGCGGAAGAGGTATTAAGGGGATTGGAACGGCAAAGGCCTGAGCGTCCGGACCTACAGGAGCGATTGCTGGAGGCTAAGGAGGTGGTGGCGACTGAGACTGAACGGCTGCGGTGCTATGATTATAAGTTGTACACCATTAAGGTGCACGCGGAACGGTATAAAGTGGGTACACTCCTTGCCAAGCTTGCCGATCCAGAGCCTAGGGGGTGCCCGGTCATGAGTATAAGAACAGAGGAGGGGGACATAGTCTACTCGCAATCGGCAGTTCTGGCTCGCTTTCAGTCTTATTACACGGGATTATATGTATGCCAACTAGAGGCGGAGGTATCTGAGATAGGTGAATACTTGGACTTGATCCCACTGCCGGTACTGGATAGCGAGGATGTGAAGGAACTAGGAGGACCCATAACATTGGCGGAGATTAGAGTGGCTATTAAACATATGGCTAGAAATAAAACTCCAGGGGTGGATGGCTTACCGATTGAATTCTATGCCAAATTTGTTGACATCCTAGCACCCAAATTATTGGTGGTGTACTCGGAGGCAGGGCAGTTGGGATGCTTGCCTGGGTCAATGAGGGAGGCGCTAGTAGTACCACTGTTGAAACCAGGCAGAGAAGCATTGGATGTGACATCGTACCGACCCTTGTCTATGCTGACGGTGGATTATAAGATCTTGAGTCGCATCCTGGCCACCAGGTTACTGCCGCACATGACCACATTAGTGCATAGAGACCAAGCGGGATTTATCCCGACTAGGAATACTTTGATGAATATACGTCGACTGGTCCGGATTTTAGATAGTGCCAGGGCCTCAGCTCATGACCCCGCGGTGTTAGCAGTTGATGTCGAAAAAGGCTTTCAACAGCCTCGAGTGGGAGTACCTAGATGAGGTGTTGCTGAAATTCGGAGTCGGAGAAGGATTTCGGAGGTGGACAAAGGTGCTTTACTCGTCGGCGAGGGCAAGGGTACGGCTGGGGCCGATTGTATCTTCGGCTTACCCTGTTTGTAGGGGAACGAGGCAGGGCTGCTCTCTGTCCCCCCTGTTGTTCGCATTGGCGATGGAGCAGCTGGCGGCACAGGCAAGGTCAGGTGCAATGTACAGAGGGATCGCGCAACGGATAGAGTCGCATTATATATCATTATATGCTGATGATCTGCTATTGTACCTAGCGGACACTGGACAATCCCTAGAGGGAGCAGTGGATATGCTGACTAGATTCGGGCAGCTGTCAGGCCTTCGGGTGAATTGGACATAAACCTGTGTGTTCCCATTGCGGGCGGGTACACCCTGTCCCCCACTAGCGAGAGAGGTGGTGTGGGAGCCCTCCTGCTTCACTTACTTGGGTGTGCACAGCTACCATGAGGCTGCGGACTTATTAGAGGGTAACGTAGGGCATTGCGTTCGCGCGCTGAAGGGTTGCATGGTTTTTTGAGCCTCCCTCCCTCTGTCAGTGTTGGGTCGAGTGGCATTATTAAAGATGGTGGCACTTCCGCGGCTACTTTATTATTTCCGGACACTGCCGATATGGATCCCACAGCGGGTCTTTAAAGAATTGAAGATGTTCGTGACTGGCTTCCTTTGGGGTCATGGACGACGTAGGGTGGCGTTGGGTACCCTGACTAGGCCCAAGTTTGAAGGGGGGATGGCAGTCCCCGACTTTGAATTATACTACCTGACGGCACAACTGCAGATATTAACGCAACATATTGCTAGAGAATTCAGGGGTCCTGAACACCAACGTGGGACTGGTATCCAGAGGTATGTCTTGTTATATATAGTCATGCAACAGAAACTGGATATGAGGGACCTTACGGTGGAGGAAAGGACGCTTAAATTATGTTGGCACAGGAGTCTGAAAAGAGCGAAAAGAGACCGGCCGTATGCACCGGAGATACCTTTGGGGATACTGACCGCGCTGCCACATGGGGCGATTGGTCCCCGCTGTTAGAATGGGAGGAGTTGGGCTTGCAGATGGTAGGGGATTTGTACATTGATGGGGTGTTGGTCCCCTATCAGACGTTGCAGGAGCAGTTTGGCCTGCCAGACGGGAATTTTCTACTGCACGCAGCAGTGGTTGCGGCGATGCAGAGGCATTGGAAGGGAGGGCTGGTCGAGCCGGAAGCGACCATGGCATGCCAATACGTGGTGATGGCTGCGGGCACTGTTAAAGCGGTAACTTGCCTCCACACTAGAATGTTAAATGAGGGACTGGTGCCACTACTAGCACTGAAGACGCAATGGGAGGACAGCATAGGCAAGCCCATACCGGACACTGTCTGGAGCCATGTTCTGTGACGGACGTGGAAGGGTACAAGGAACGCACGATTTCAGCAGGTGCATTTCTTCATCATCCATAGGGCATACCTGACTCCGGAGAGGATAAAGCGGTACTTTCGGGTGCTTGACGCAATGTGCCCGAGATGCTTGGCGCCCGAGGTTGATCTGGATCACCTGTTGTGGGGATGTCCGAGGCTAGGGGCGTACTGGCCTGAAGTGGGGGAACTCCTGAATGTGGTAACGGATAGGGAAGTGGACTTTGACGTGGCGGCATGTCTACTGTTCTGGTTCCCTCATACAAAGAAGACGAAAATCACGAGTAAATTTATTGACCTGGGACTCATGTTGGCTCAGAGAGAGATAACTTGGCACTGGAAGTCTAAAGAAGGCCCGTCAGTGAGGAGATGGATGAATCAGCTGTTTTAATGGTCAGGATGTGAAAGTGTTATCAGAATGCGACAAGCTACTAGAACTGGCAACAAGAAATGCTTGAAAATGGCGAGAGCCTGGGAGATGGTGGTTCAGGCATTGCGTGACTACATGATAGAGGATGACGTGGAGGCGCAATGATTGAACAGGGCTCCATGTAGCTTAAGTGACTGCAAGCAACTCCTGATGAGTAGCGTGCTCCAGTGTTGGTACCGATTACGTGCGCCCGCGTCAGCAGCAGTTGGGGGGTGGAGGGGGGGGGGGGGGTGATTTAAGAGGTGTAGTTAAGCACTGCGACACAGTTTAGGAGAGTACCGGCAGTTGGGACATAGGGCTGGTCCATGATGAGGGGGGCCCCGAGGAACGCAGGCAGGCACCCGGAAGGAATACTAGGGGGACCCGGGAGGAGGTCTCTAGAGAGACATAGGTGGGACTGCATTGGAGCGGGTGAGAGCTGTTGACATTGTCCCCATGGGAAGTTTGTGTCTGCTTGACGGTGCATGGAGGGTGGGATTTTAGGGGGGTAAAAGCAGATACTGAATGGTGAAGCTGACCATACGCCCAGGAGAGGTGAAAACTGTGGCATCATCTTGAGAACGAAAGACTTGGTGCGCCGCCCAGCCTCCGGGATGTGGGCTAAATGGCTGTGTACGATATCTATGTCACTTCAATTTTTTGTAATGCCATAAGTGTACTGGTTGGCCTATTCTGAGGTCTTGTTTCTAATTCTGCAAAAAAAATACATAAAAAAAAATGGAGGCTAGCAATGCTTCTTCCTGAAAGATGGTGGTAGACAGATGACCCCTGTGTTTTCAAATGAGCTAACAATATGACTTTTCAGCATTCATCAATGATTTTTACAACTTGTTTAACAGAGGGCACAGAGGTAGGCTTGGGAACAGACCCCTTCCCCCATAGCCCTAGATTTGCACCCGGATTGACAGTCAGTGCAAGTAGTCAGCATGGACACAGAAGTTACTTGGTTGAGGCCCATATGTCCAAATCAATCGTGACAAAGTCAAGGATTGTAAGCCCCTCAGGTCAGTCACACTTTTTACACATATGGTAATGCCCTCTCCATCAAATGAGGCATTGTAATTTTGACGGAAAGATGTGAAGCATATCTGCTCTCTCCTCGCACTAGAGTACTTTGTGCTGCCAAGCACCAACACAGTCAACCTTGCAGGATGCAGGTAGGATTGTTTTTATGCAGGACAGGATACCTTCCAACACAAACACAATCCAAAGAGGCATTTTCCTCTTTCTATGTAGATGCAGAATGCATCACACATAGAAAAAGGAACTAATGAGGAGAAAAAAAGGTTCTCTGGGAGGTGTACTGGAATGTTCGCAATCGCAGGTTTACGAACCTTTGTAAATCTGGAATTGTATGAAATTCCTGGGTGGATGCATAGGAATGCCTATCTTCCACCCATGGAACAACTACAAGTTCAAAATGTTGCGGAATGCAGCGTATCCTCTGCATTGCATTACATTCCTTTACAAAGCCAAATACGTTGGTGCAAATCGGCAGTTGCATGACTTTATAAACATCAATTAAGGGATTGTGCTGCCTTGTGTCTCCTTGTGTGATGCAAGGGCAACACAACTCTTTGATAAATCTGGCCCTGAGTGTCATCATCTGACATAAGTCACCAGGGAGAGAAACTTTAATTACTTTTTTAGCTGTACTCCCAGTTCAAGGACACAGAAAGAGGCTGGAAGCTAAGATTGCAAATGTTACAATGTATAAGGCTGTTGTAATCGAAACCTAAAGGTGATCTTTTGTTTTGTCTTATAGCTGTCTGTCATGCCCACTTATTAGAACTGGTTTCACTAACCTTTGCATCAGAATAGGTGGTATGCAAGAACATCATTAAGAAAGAGTGAGTTTACATGCGTGTGGAGCACTCACATCTAGTTTTTTAGATTAAGGTCTTGAAAAGGCTAGGCCTGGAAGGTCTCGAAGTTCTGTGTCAAAGAGTGTTCATATCTGTTACAGGAAGCAATCAAGGACATTCAGCCTTCCGGGATCATCTCCTTAAAATAGAAAAGCCATAACCAAAGCATAGTCATGGTAATCTAAGTATACAAAAATTATAAAATTGTTAATGCTACTGTTGATGGTAGCTACAGTTAGCAAAACGCCTCCTGGGGAAATAAAATACAGCCGCCTCTAGCAAAAGATGCATGTAAATAGTAAATAAAATACACACCCAGTTGGTAGGGTTAGCTAGCAAAATGAAGGGCTCTGGCAAACAGGGCATGTTTTTCGGGGAAGATGTTCTCAAAAAGATGTCAAAGGACATTGAGATTATTGCATTATAAGGGCCCAAGGTGATAGGCATGGGTTCTTCCAAGACCTTCATTGGACCTGGCCCTCTCTATGGGATCACACCCAAAGTTTTTGCCATCACCCCTTCTCTTTCTGATCCCATTTTGTTTGGTTTTAGGACTCTGTGCACTTTACGACTGCTAACCAGTGCTAAAGTCCCTTTGCTCCCTCCTTTAAATATGGTAAAATTGGCTTGCACCTGATTAGCTCATTTAATTTACTTATAAGTCCCTAGTAAAGTGGTACTACATGTACCCAGGGTTTATAAATCAAATGCTACTAGTGTGCCTGCAGCACTAATTGTGCCACCGAAATAAGTATCCCCTTAAACATGTCTCAGGCCTACCATTGCAGCCTGTGTGTACCGTTTTTAAACTATATTAGAATTGGATAAATGCTCAGCGATTTGTTACCTCTCAAAGTTCAACAGTTAGTCGTTTTTTGGTGCACCGTAAGGTGGCGTCGAGGGTCCTGCGACGTCAAGATACACAGCACTGATGTGGCACTAGAGGATCTCTAGTGTCATCCCTTACCGGGCACACAAATATTTGTCTTCCCACTCAAAGAAGACTTTCAATCCAGTGTTTCAATTGTTCATGAAATGTATTTTATATTTTTAGAAGAATTTATCATCATCATTTCATGTTGTTCGTTCAATATGATTCTCATGTTTGTAAATCAGACATTGTCATAATAAGGCATCCAATGCATTTCGGGCCTTATATAGCATGCCCTTCATCAGGGAAATAGACACTGTAAAACAAGGAATAATAAAATCATATCATCAAAAAAGGTTCTGTGTGAGTCTTATTAACATCAATCATGACATAAACAATACAAGGTCTGCTTGATATGTGCTTATAAGTCAATATGAACTGTGTGTGAATCACATGCTGTGGTTAGTATTAGTGAAAAAACAGGAAGAATCTTCTCAAAGAAAAATACTCTAACTCACATGGCTGGGTCTCTAACAATACTTGTAGTTCTGCAAATCAAAAATAAAGCAGTGTTACAAAAACAGCCTCAAATAGGGAGGCAGTTCATAAGGCAAAAATATACTAACAACCAGGCTGGTGGTCTATAAAGTCCCTCACAACTAACCTTGCTCAAGAATAGGCGCGCGATTACGTCCTTCTCTCCTCGTACTCCGCGATGGCTCAATGAAATGCCGATCGCGTTCACCTATTTAACCTGAATTTTGGTCATGTGACAAGTCACATGGCATGGCCATAGAAGAAAGACTCATTATCGAGGGTAGCAAACCAGAGTATGCTGTCTTAAGTAATACCCGAGTCACTGATCTAAATGCTGGTTATCATGATGGGTGGCCTGGAGAACCGGTTATTACTTAAGACAGCATACTCTGGTTTGCTACCCTCGATAATGAGTCTTTCTTCTATGGCCATGCCATGTGACTTGTCACATGACCAAAATTCAGGTTAAATTTTTGCCTTATGAACTGCCTCCCTATTTGAGGCTGTTTTTGTAACACTGCTTTATTTTTGATTTGCAGAACTACAAGTATTGTTAGAGACCCAGCCATGTGAGTTAGAGTATTTTTCTTTGAGAAGATTCTTCCTGTTTTTTCACTAATACTAACCACAGCATGTGATTCACACACAGTTCATATTGACTTATAAGCACATATCAAGCAGACCTTGTATTGTTTATGTCATGATTGATGTTAATAAGACTCACACAGAACCTTTTTTGATGATATGATTTTATTATTCCTTGTTTTACAGTGTCTATTTCCCTGATGAAGGGCATGCTATATAATGCCCGAAATGCATTGGATGCCTTATTATGACAATGTCTGATTTACAAACATGAGAATCATATTGAACGAACAACATGAAATGATGATGATAAATTCTTCTAAAAATATAAAATAAATTTCATGAACAATTGAAACACTGGATTGAAAGTCTTCTTTGAGTGGGAAGACAAATATTTGTGTGCCCGGTAAGGGATGACACTAGAGATCCTCTAGTGCCACATCAGTACCGTTTTTAAACTGCCATTTCAACCTAGTAAAATAAACCTTTTCCCAGGCTTAAACCTTGCTTTTAAATACATATGAGTGTCCCTTAAGGTAGACCCTAAACAGCCTAAAGGGCAGTGGTTGTTGTATTTAACCCCTTCGACGCTCATGACGGTGCGGTTCCGTCTTGAGCGTCGGTTGGGCTGTGCTCATGACGGAACCGTTCCGTCACAACCACGCCCGTTATTTAGAACCTTCAGCACAGCGCATAAATTTGCGCTGCGCTGAAGGTATTAAAAAGTTGAACATGAATGTCTAAGATTTACATATCCTGGTAGTGAAAAACTCTTAAATGTGTTTTTCACTATTGGAAGTCATACCTCTACTGTAGGATAAGATTGGGATAATTTATTACATTTAATAAGTGATAACTTTTGTTTGTGAGCAAGACGGAATGTCATGTTTGGTGAAGATTTGCAATTTAAAATTCTCTTTAATGGTAAAGTCAGAATATACATCGTAATGCTGAAAGTGACACTTTTAGAAAGTTGGCATTTTCATGGTCTAATCATTTGGTGCCTGCAGCCTGTATCCTGGGTCACATGACTAGGAATAGTTGGCAGTTGCCTTTTGTGTATTCCTCTCAGACAGTATCACAATATAGGGTATGGTGTTGGCATGATGGGCCATGGCACTGGCGTAGCGCACTTACAAAGAACTTCATCCTGACTTATTGTGTCCTCTGACAGACTGGGACCAGCAGGAAGGCACAAAATTCCATACACATCTGTAGGAGTAAAGCTTCAGAAGTTTCTTCCACTTCAAAAGGGGCACCAGGTATAAAAATGGAACCCTTACACCTAATCTTGAGTACACTCCTGGAAACGTGAATACTACCGAAGTAGCAGTGCTCTGCTGTCATGGGACTACCCTGCTGCTTGGGGCCTGCCTTGCTGTCTGAGAAGGAAGACTGGGCCTGCACCCTTTACCTCAGATGGAAGTGACTCCAAGAGTCAGCTGACTGAACTCCTGTTCTAAGCAACAGGGACACATCAAGCTCCAGGGGCCTCCTTGGAACTGTCAACTGGATCTGCAACTGGACTTGCTTTGGTCCTGCTGGCCTCTGCAGGGGTGAGCTCCTGTTCCCCCAGAGGTGCCCCCAGGTCCTGGGCCCTCTATGGGGCATTAGTTGAAATCCTAACTTTTTGGTCACTTTGCGACTGCAAAGAGGCCAGTTCGTGCCAAGACCTAACCACCCACACCAACCACCAATGCAAAGCTCTGGTGAACCGAACTCTTCATGCTACAGTTACCACCTGGGATGACCAACAACATGAGATCTTCACTTTGTTCTTCAGCATCAACAGGCTGCAGTGACCACAAAAGTGAATTTCCAGCAACAACTGTCGTAGACACCTTACAGGATCTTCACAATACAGCGATGGCAGTACACAACACCAAGCTCTTCGAGGCCTCTGCCACCACAAACAGAGCTCTTTGTGCTAGAATTTAGAAAGTAACTTTTTGAGTGGGACTAACCTGGTCCCTCTAGCTGCCCATGCTTCATTGCGGTTTGCCTGAACTTGGGACTTTCATCCAGTCTCACATGACCAGATAGCTGCGAATGCCACTTTCTGCTTTTTGACACTATACTTACCTAAAACCTTTAAAATTGCATATCTCTGGTTCCACTGATTGTTTTTATGTCAAATAATGTATTACATTTGAATCACTTTTACTAAATTGGTATGGTATTTATCTTGTGTAGTGTTGTCACTTTATTACTCTTTGAGTGCTGCATAAATAGTTTACATATTGTCTCTAAATGAAGCCTGAATCCTTCTGTGCCAAGCTGCCAGAGAGTTCAGCACAGGTTAATGTATTGACCTGACAAGGATTGAGGCTGTTGCTTGAGAAGAGCTCAAATCTCCTCAACCATCAAACCCATTTCTCACAACCTTGTTCTGGGGCAACCCACTGGAACCAGGGTTCCATTTCCTGCTTGCGGTAGTAAACTTTCTCATTGATTTATTGCTCAATGATTTAGGGCCTGCTTAGATCTTGGCAGGCGGGTTACCCCGTCACAACGGTGATGGGTATCTGTCTGCTGAAATATAAATCCCATTATATCATAAGGGATTTATATTTTGGTAGATGGGATATCCGTCACCGTTGTGGCGGAGTAACCCATCTGCCAAGATCTAAATCGGGCACTTAATTTCCAGAGAAAGTAACCAGATTTCTTCCCGGAGAAGCAAGGTGAGGAGTGGCATAGATGAGGAAACAGCAACATAGGATGGGAAAAACAGATAACTATCTTCTTTAAAGAGGACCCTTGCCAGCATTTTCTCAAACCTTTGGGACACAGAAAGAGTGTATGGGTAACAACAGATATCTTTACAAACAGCACATTACAACCAGCCAATTGAGTTCTGTCGGATTAAACCAGCTGTTAATGAAGGTGCAGTGCATGGTCTGGAATTTGGGAGCAACACATATTTTGTGAAAATGCGGAACAGAATGCGTCAAATGAAAACACATTATGGCCTGTGACGTTGGGGAATTTCAATATGGAGCAGTGGCCCAATATTGGACCAGGACTATTGATATTGCTGGAATTGTAGGATGAATGTCCAACAATGTAAACATGTCCAGGTTAAGATGTATGAAGCTGGCAAGGAAAAGGATGGTAACTCACTTGCCTTTCACTTACAACTTACATTAGCACCAAAGTGGTTCATTTGCTCAAGGGAGAATGTAAAAGACCAGGGGCCTCACTTATGAGACCCCTTGCACCATTGAAGACTCACTTTTTTGATGCTCCTATGGTGCAGTGTGCTGGCCCATATTAAAAAGGCCATGGAAAGTCACCCTGAGTGACTTTTCATGCCCTTGTAAATATGGTCCCTTTCGCGCATCTCTCTGCATGAAAGGAGCAGTCCATGGGTGTTGCTATGGGTGTTCCCACACAACATCCATGAAACCTGACACATCCCCAGATTTACAAAGTTTGTAAACCTGGGAATGCATCAAATTTTCCTCATTTTTTGCTCTTTCTATGTGTGCTGCATTCTGCAGCACACATAAAAGGAGCAAAACACCATGAATGATTGTTTGTGTGCAGGAAGATGTCCCTTCCTGAACAACAACATTCATCCCTGCAATGCAGGCATCCTGCATCATGGCACAAGGGTGTCTGCATTGGTGCACAGCTGCTGTTTGTGTGCCAGTGCAGGGGAGGACAGGAATGCAATGTATCTTGTAGATACAGTGCATTGCTGCCCTTTTGAATTTTGACGCACGGCAGCCCAGTATGAAGGCTTGCTGTGCTGTTGTGCATCACTATATGGTAAATGAGGCCCCAAGTGTGTTTCTGGTTGAGGTACTGACAATGCTCCAGGACAGATACACTGTCTTGAGAAATAACAGATTGGAGATGGACCTTCTGTAATAGCAATGGTTTGGGGTAAAATGTAAGAATTCCAGAATAATTCCAGCACTCATAATAGCAATATGTTTTAAAATACATAACATCTTAAAGGAGGTTGGTATGCTTAGTTTTCTCATTCTTGTCCAGTAATGTTATATTTCAAAGTGCTGTGCATTAGCAGACTCTATATGTGTTAAAGGAGCAATGCAAGTTAAAGGGTATTAGCTTACACATGCAGAATCCAAATTATGACAAAGATGACAATTACAAAGGGGAGCTAGTTTGTTGGTTTGAACATTTTGTAGTACAGATAGGCTTGCTAAACAAGTCTGGTGTAAGTCTGGGGGGACAGGAGGGATGGATGCCGTGACGAGTTTATAGAAGGCATTAGGCCTTAGCCATCTAAGGACTATGAGATAACATTTCCATTTCATATTACATATTGATATTGACTTGCTGCATTGTGTTATGGAGACTAAGCAAAAGAGTCTAGGACATATTGCTAAAATGTTCTTGCTTTATCACCTTCATTAGTTGGTCTTTCTCCTAGGCCTGAGGAACACAAAATCATGGAGGTAATTGCACTATTTTTAATAAGGACATGATTCAGTGCTGCAAAAAAGGGTATCCACAGTCAGATAGGCATGGTGGATCATCTCACCTCAAGGTCAATCAGGCGCACCCTGAACAATTTCAGTTAGTACTTCGATCCAGAGGTCCAAGGGCTTGATGTCTTTCTTCAAGACTGAATGGTCTCTCAATACTTGGGGTGTGATTATGTGTCAGGAGGAGCGTTATCTCAGTGTGAGATACCCCTCCATCTAATTCCAAGTGGGCAGGTGTTTCTGAACCAAAATTATCATGTTCATAACAAACAGCCCAACATTGCAAATTCAAAGGCTTGTGTGACATAATATTGAGATAAAAATATTGAAATACAAAAATAACATTAAACAATTATAGAGAGCATAAATCTCTCCATTGATCATGAAACCCCCCCACAAATAACGACTTTAAAAATTTATTAATAAAAAACATAAAAATACCTAATTCAAAAATTTAAATTACAGAAATACTAAATATCAGCAATACATAAACACATAGGAAACATTACAAAAATGACAAAAACAAAAATATCATGAACCAAAACAGCCCAAAATATTTTTTTTTTAAAAGGAAATTGATTTTTTAATTTGCTATTAACTTTGGCATTGTTAAATGGTAAATCTTCAAAAAATGTTACCAAAAAAGTTCATCCACCTCTGCTCCTTCCGTGAAAGATTCGGGGTGATCTGTCAAGCAAGAGCGAGAAAAAAATGGGGTCCCTTGCACTTTCCATGAATAATTGTAGACATTGCTACATCCCAAAAAACTGAATGGAATTTCACCAAATTTACTTTAAATAACAGAGTGATCTGATTGGCTGAGGGGGCTTTTTTTCCCCATCAGCTGCCTCACTCCAGCAGCAGTGAATAGATCCAATGAGTCCTGCTGGAGCTCGCAATCTGATTGGTTAGTCTCAGTATGCAGATACATGTTGCAAATTCCGTTCACTACAGGACACGGGGCATGGCCCCTGTGTCCTGAAAATAAAGATGTAAGAAGTATAAGAGGCAGAGTATAGATATTGAATGAACACCAAAATGTAAACGTGTTGGGGCCACCAAAGTCTGTTTCTGTCTGCCTTTTCATGGTGGTGGGAACGCTTTGAAATGGACCGCCATGAAAAGGCAGTTGAAAAGTGCCATCCTAGCCATCCGGCGGTGCCTGAAGAGGCTCCCCTTCCATTGTAGGGATAGGATTCTGACTGCTACCCAACAGGATCTTGTTAGAGGCAACAGTTTTTCCCCACGACCTCTGTGGTCTGACCGCAGGAATCAAAATTAAGAGGTCGGACCGATGGCGGGTCTGTCGGGCAGACTACAGTCCGCCCAACATCCTAATCAGGCCCTAAGTGTCAAACTTATAATGAGTACTGACAGCATTCTAAGTAAAGACATTCTCAAAATAATCAGAATTTCAGGATGAAATTGGAAAGTCATCCACAATTTTCAAGACCATAGGTTTTTATACACAATTTATGCATATTAATTAATTAAACTGCAAACTCAGCATGACATGATCATGGTAAGATTATATTGGCAATTCAAAAACATTTACGTAAATATGAAAGGCTAACACTTGCACATTTCTTAAGGAAAGAGAAATCATCTGCTTGCTTCCTCAGCAAATGCACTCTTGCTATCTAAAACCCCAAAGGAAATATTTTTAAAAAATGGCCCACAGACTCATGTTCTTCTTCACAGTTACATGGAGCTTCCAGCTGAAATCTTTCAAAATGATAAATTAAGTACACAAGGGAAAGTTTCATTCACAATATATGTCTGTTAACAGCGCAGTGCATTGATGTCATTGCTCTTCATGTTCTGTGGGAAACGTAGGGAAGGAGGACTTTCAGCAGGTAGCGGATTAAGAGGGGGAAAACAGGACCAGGATGAACAAAACACCAAAAGCTGCATTCATTTTAAAAATATTGGTGTTTCACGTGACAATGTGGCATATCTGTACTACATTATTATTAGTACATCTAAATGAGAAAATCATATCATATTAAGTGCAAAATCATTATTCCATTTCTTACGGTCATATGCATCATAAAAATTGCTAATTTTCAGAAATAATTTGTCACCCAAAATTACTTATCAGAAATGTTTTTTAACACCCTGACCAACTAAACCTGTGGGTGGATCCAAACAGGGCCAATTAGTTTTATTAGTTTTTGGTGTGGCCATGGCCAGACCTTGCAGCCAACTCAACATCATGTATTGTGGAAAGCAGTGCAGGTAGAGGATGGCCTCATGGAGTGGGTGGGTGCAAAGTCTGGCTGCAGGTCAGGCCCTTAGATCAACCACATTGCCGCACACAGATGCAGGACATGCATGGCTAGGATAGACAGGTGTGAGGCTGCACCGTAAGCAGTTGGCAAAGTTAGGCATGGTAACTAAATCTTACTTTACATTTAAAAAACAATGACAAGATGGCGGGGTGAGCGGACGCTTCTTACCGCAGCTCCTCCGGCCCGGCTAGGCTCGAGCCCCTTTTTCTTCAGCTTCTCTCCCCCTGCTGATGCTCAGCGGCTGAGAGGAGTGTGGCGGAGAACCTGGTGCACGCATTGATGCCGCTTTGGCCCAGATCGCTCCGGTGGAAGCACCTCAAAAGACCGATTGAAGATCAAGAGACGACGGAGCGCCCAGGAGGCGGAGCGTATCGGAGTGCTGTCCATGCGCCTCGGCTGGGCCTAGTGCTGAAAGTTGGTGACCTGGAGTGGAGACCGTCCCGGCGCTCGACGGAGGTCGAAGGAAGGCTATCGGCTGGGGGGCCCGCTTCGCGGGGGACTCTGAGTGCGTGCCCTGGTGCTTGGACTTGAGGAGGTGGCCTCCTGCATGGCGAGGACCCCGGTCCCTGGGTTGGAGGACGATCGACTTGAGACCGGGGCCAGATCTGCCAACTCTTCTAAGTAACCGAGCGGCCCTGGTTGTGGAACTTTCCGGATTGCCTGGCTTCTGGAGTGGCCCGGTGGCGTCGCCGGGCTCGGGCGATCTGCTTGGCCCCACCCAACCGCCATTTTGTCCTCGAGGGGTCGGTGTCGTTGGCCTCCTCCGGAGTCCCTTGGAGGCAGTTTCCTGCACCCTCCACTTCTGCACAGCTATCTCCCTGTGGCGGAGTGCACTGGCCGGGGTCCCCCCAGTGTAGGTCCCGGCTGCCGTCTCGACTGGGCGCCCACGGCTTGTTGTGACTGGACCGACCCGCCATTTTGTCGTCTGTGGCGCAGGTCCCCGGTTTCGCCGGGAGCTCCCCATAGCGAGTCCTTGCTGGTGGTTGGACGTTCCCCGGAGCGGTCGAGCCTGTGCCCGCTCTTCACTTGAGGCGCTTGGAATGTCTGGAAGAGGTGGTTCGAGGAAGGGGGACCACACCCTGCCGGATATGCTTGGCAGGGCCCAGCAGCAACGGGACAGAGCACAGCCGTCGCCGGGGTCTTCCCGGGCCTCGGCGGACGCGCCCGGGGGAGAACCCCCTGTCACGAGATCTTTCATGGAAGAGCTGTTCAGTTCCCTTAAGGAGGACTTCCAGACGCTGAAGCGGGAAGTGACTAGTGAAGTCCGTGAGGTCCGCAGAGAGGTGGAGGGCCTCGGTGAACGGGTTGAGACGGTGGAGACGGCGGCCCAATGCCGGGACGACGAGATTGTCCACTTACAACAGGACGTTCTCCGTCTCCGGGAGCAATGCGTTGAACTCCAGGCCCACTCCGAGGACCTTGAGAACAGGTCAAGGAGAAATAACATTCGAGTACATGGTGTACAGTCTGCGGAGGAAGGGACTGACCTGGTGGGCTATCTGCAGGACTTGTTCCGGGAGATCCTGGGGGAGGCCGCGGACTTTCCTATCCGCATTGATAGAGCCCACAGAGTTGGACAACAGCGCCAGTCATCGGTGCCCCCGCCGGACATCTTAGCTTTCCTGCCCGACTTCCCACTGAAGGAGCGCATCATGTCTGAAGCCCGTAGGAAACAGCCACTGACTTTCCGGGAGCGGCCTGTGGCGCTCTACCAGGACCTGTCCGCCATCACGCTGCAGAAGCGCAGGTCCTTCAGGATTGCCACCGACTTCTTGCGCGATCATGAGACGCCGTACTCCTGGGGGCACCCCTTTCGCTTGATCTTTTGCTGGAACGGGGTGCTACATCAGCTACGCTCCTTGCAAGACGTTTGCGGTGTCCTGGGGCTCACGGCTACAGAGGAGGATGGAGCCACGCCGTCCTGGAGGCGGTCAGAGAGAGGGGGCCGACGGAGGTCAGCGAGGAGACGATCGACAGCGAGTGCTGGGCGTCCTGATTCACCTACCATCAGGGCGGACATGGCCAGTGCCTTGAGGGCGGCGGCCGGGGACTCGGCCGACTCCAACGGCGTGGCCTTGACGGCCTAGACTCACTCCGGGGGGAGATGAACATAGCTTCTTCGATGCCAGGTTTGGGGCTGGGGGGGGTCGGAGGGAGCGGGTGGAGGTGAGTGGCCGGACGTCCACTTTTACTATTTTCTACGGACTTGCCCGTTTTGGGGCTTGACTGAGACAATGGGTTGTTTGAGTTGGCATTTGGCTGGTTGCCGCTGGTGTGTTTGGGGTGGGGTTGGGTGTTGTTCTAGAGTTGGGGAAGTCCCGTCCGATGTTGTCCATGCCCACGCTTGGCCTACTCTGGCCTGTCCCGCGCGGTTGCCCCGCGCCCCCCCTACTCTGGTTCCTTGCCCGCAGCATAGCGTTCCTGGTCCCTGGGAGACATGTCGTCCCTGAAGGTGGTGACCCTTAATGTTAAGGGACTGAATAATCCTGTTAAGCGCAGGGCGATTTTGTCTCTGCTTGAGGGGACGCAGGCTGACATCTGCCTTTTGTAGGAGACCCACTTATTGTCCCGTGACTGCCATAGATTGCGCTCTGCTAAGTTCCCCACCCAGTTTTTCTCCTCTGCGGCGACCAAAACCGCGGGGGTGGCCATTCTCATAGTGAGCTCCTTCAGGGGGGAGGTGCTGTATAAATATGCTGAACAAAAGGGGAGGCTTCTGGCATATCGCCTCAGCCTGGGAGGTATAGCGTTTACAGTTGGCTCTGTCTATAGCCCGAATGACCACCAAGAACGCTTCTTGGACTCAGTACTGGTGGATGTCACTGCCTCTCCTGATCGACATGTTATTCTAGGGGGGGACCTTAATATCGTCTTTGATTCCACACTGGATAGATCAGCGCAGCGGTTTCCACAGACTGGAGAACTTTCCCAAGCTGTGAAGGCCCGGATTGCGGACATGGATTTACACGACCTGTGGCGCTCCATGCACCCCACGGATAGGGACTACTCCTATTTTTCGCATGCACACCGAACCTACGCACGGATGGACTATCTTTTGGTTAGTGGGCCAATGCGCGCCGCTGCTACGGCGGCGGACGTTGGGGTCCTGACTCTGTCTGATCATGCGCCGGTTACTGGCGCGTTTGCGTGGCCGGCGACCTCCCCCTCTCGGGGGGTGTGGCGCCTTTGGGACACCCTTTTGCACAAGAAAACGGTGGTGAAACGTATTGAAGAGGTCATACAGGACTATCAGACACACAATAGTAATACAGACACTTCACTAGCGACACAGTAGGCTGCATTGAAGGCGGTTCTTCGGGGGAGTTCATCTCCATCTCCTCGGCGGAAAATAGGGAGCGGCAACGGAAGAGGGATGAGCTGACTACTCAGGTTCGGGAGCTCGAGCAGGTCCACCGCCGTACGGGCGCTCCGAGGGTTTGGAGGCAGCTGAAGGCGGCAAGGAAGCTCCTGTCGGCGCTGGACCTGGATAGAGCGGAATACGCTGCCTTGCGCTTGAAACATGCCTTTTACACATGGGGGACAGGTGTGGCAAGCTCCTGGCGCATCGGCTTCGGGTCGCGCAACAGCGTAACGTAGTGAAGGAACTCTTGAGTACAGACGGGGTGGCCGTTTCCGGGGACGCGGAGGTGGCGGAAACCTTCTGCAGTTTCTATGAGGCGCTGTACGCTGGGGAGCCCTCCTCGCCGCGGGAAACCGAGGAATATTTAGAGTCGGTGCCCCTTCCGGCGCTGGATCCCGTTCAGGCGGAATATCTGGAGCGGGATATTCACGTTGAGGAGGTGATTTCCGCTATAGCTAGGTTGAAGCACGGGAAGGCCCCGGGCCTGGACGGTTACACGTCCCTGTTTTATAAGACCTTTTGCCCGGTTGTGGCCCCTGTCTTAACTCGGCTATTTAACTCCTTCTCCGACCCGGGAGCCATCCCACCGGATCTCCTGAGTGCGACGGTCTCTAGGATTCCAAAACCCGGGAAGGACCGGGCTTTATGCGGCTCGTATAGGCCCATCTCGCTCCTAAATGTCGACCTCAAGCTGTACACGGGGATTCTGGCGTCCAGGCTGGCCCTGCACCTCCCCGGTTTGGTTGAGGCGGACCAAGCTGGCTTTGTGCCCGGCAGGCAGACGGTCGACAATACCAAGCGGGTGACGCACGTTTTAAAGAAGGCTTCGCGGATCCCGGGGGAGCGGATGTTGTTGGCAGTGGACGCTGAGAAGGCCTTCGATAGAGTTCATTGGCCGTATCTCGAGCTGGTTCTCAGGAAACTGGAAATTGGTGATAAATTCCGCACAATGGTCTTCAACTGCTATAAGTATCCTTCAGCGTCGGTGCGAGTCAACGGGTGCAGCTCCCGTAGTTTTGCAATCGAGCGCGGCACGAGGCAGGGCTGCCCCCTCTCCCCACTCCTCTTTGCTCTCTACATGGAGCCATTCGCCCAAAGGATCCGCCACAATCCGGATGCTATTGGGATCAGGATGGGCCAGTGTGTCCACACGGTCAGCCTCTATGCGGACGATGTCCTGCTGACCCTTGATGACCCTAGGAGGTCCTTACCCGCCTGCATCCACAAGTTGGATGCCTTTTCGCGCGTGGCCGGCTTTAAAATGAACATGAGCAAGTCTGTGGCTTTAGATGTGTCCTTGGCTACGGACACTAGGAGGGACCTTCAGCGACTCTTCCCTATGCAGTGATCATCGTCCCTTGTACCATACTTAGGGATCCTACTGGCACCCACGTTGCCAGCGATGGTGACGGCTAATTACACTTCTCTCAGTAAAAAGATCATGGAGGAGCTCGGCCGCTGGAGTAAGGGCCTGCTATCCTGGCTAGGCAGGATCGCGGCGGTTAAGATGACGGTATTGCCCCAGATACTATATCTTTTCCGAGCCCTACCTCTCCAACCTCCAGTGGGCTGGATCAGACAAATGCAGGCTGACATCTCCCGCTTTGTCTGGCAGGGTCGCAAACCCCGGCTGAAGAGGGTTCTCTCTACGCTTGCCCCGGAAGCGGGGGGCCTGGGCATTCCGGACCTCCGTAAGTACTTTCAGGCGGCGCAGCTACGATACCTTGTGGAGTGGAGCAGGTGGGAGTCCGATAAACATTGGCTTTTTCAGGACCAGGCGTGGCGGGCCGCACCCTCCAGGAGGTTCTATTCTTGCGCCGTGCTCACCGCCCCCCAACCTTTACGCTTCTTTCGTTACGCGGGTTCCCTTGAGGGTGTGGGACGCAGTCTGCGAGGCCCGGGACCTTACCACGTTCCCTTCACCATTTACACCCATAGTGGACCATCCTGACTTCTCCCCGGGTATGGAGCCGGGCGCTTTCTCCCATTGGAGGACTGCGGGCTGCCGGGCGCTCTTTCAGGTCTATGGGCCGGAAGGCGTGGTTCCCTCTCAGCAGCTTCAGCAGGAGTTCGGCCTGACGGAGTTGGATAGACTACGTTACATGCAGGTCCGACATTGGGCCCTCCAGCCCCAGGTGCAGGACACCGCTGATCGTCAAATTACACCGTATGAGCGGTGGCTGGTGACCCGAACCTCTGATGCTAAATTGATTACTGATCTTTATAAGCATCTACAGCCCCCACCGTTTCACTATTATAACCCGGGGAGGGAACGATGGCACAGGGAACTGGGCAGGACTCTCAGCCACAAAGAATGGGACCAGATCGCACACCGAGCAAGACACTCTGCGTACCATACCGGCCTTACAGAGACATTTACCAAGGTGTCCACGTACTGGTACTACACCCCAGAGAGACTGCATGAGATGAATAGGCACATTGATGAGGGGTGCTGGAGAGGTTGCGGGCAGGTGGGGACCCTCTCACATATTCTTTGGGATTGTCCCTTGCTGGCCGCCTATTGGAAGGAGGTTCAGGATGAGGTGGATAAGCACTTTGAGATTGAGCTCCCGCGCTTTCCGGCGTATGTATTGCTGGGCCTCCCTAATGGCCTAATGTATCCGCTGAAGTCCCGCAGGGGCAGGCAGATCGCAATCGCGCTGGGGTCTGCGGTCCAGAATATCCTCATCCATTGGCGCACTACCACTGTCCCCTCCATCACAGGTTGGTTACATAGACTCCGGCACGTGTTGGGAATGGAGAAACTGTCGCTCACGGTGGCGGGGGAGATAGATCAATTTGATGAGCTGTGGCAACCCTTCCGTGCGCTGTTAACTACCGAATTCAGGGAGCTCACCTGCCCGAGGTACCTCAGGCTTCTGAGGCTGACGCCGCCGGCGACTCCGGCAGACTAGGATGAGTGGGGGGCGGGTTCTTGGTGGGGGGGGATGTGGCTATGGGGCAGGTAGTACTGATAACGGGCCATTGGACGGGGGGGTTGGGGGGAGTTGGGGAGTTGGTTCTTTCTTTTGGGGAGGGGGTTCTAGAGGGGGATGGGCTGCGCTTTTTTGTGTCAATTTCATTGCCTTCTTTGATCAGATTTGGGGTGCTGGATATGCGCAGAGTGGAGATATAAATTGCATTTCATTTTTTTCATCTGCTGTTGCTTCTCCTCTGGCCTAACGAACTGTTCCACGAGCACGCTCCTGATACTACGATTCTTTTCTTATTGTACTGTATGTAACCCTAACCTCCTGTTCCCTCTCCCCGTGTTCTTTTGTCTTAATAAAATGCTTTAAACCTAAAAAACAATGACACTCACTGAAAAAAATGACGATTAAAGAGGCATCATAGTAAAGATAAGGGGAACATTTCAGTAAAATGTAACATTTTACACTTAATAAACTGCTGAAATTCACAAGACATAGCTAACTGAGCTAAAAATAATCCATGCCCTCGCTATGCACTGTTTATAACCTCACATATTACATGCTCTCTACCTAAATTTAGTAACTACCCAGAGATCTCTGCTTATATATATATATATTACCTACTGGCGGTCGACAGTAGGTAGTTATGGTTAGGATTATTTTCAATGCAAAATCTCAACATTCTATTGTGAATAACTTTGGCGCCAGTTGAGGAATCTGCCTGAAAATTTCCTCAAATCTGCCTCGCGGCAACCCGGTCCTTCCCTGAAAGTTTGGGGGGGGATTTGTCAAGCGGGGGCCGAGATAAAAGGGCGGTCGACCTCATTTTTAGCCCGAACAGCTGAATGGATTTCCACCAAACTTGGCAAAATTGAAGGGACTGGTAGCCCGTTGTGCCTTTGCTATGTCTCAAGATATGTGCTCAAGTGAATTTTGAGTAATTTAGGTTAAAAAAAAATATATATCTATAAGCGCTCCCCGGTACGCGCACCGGGGCGCTAAACAGCGCGCTACGCGAGTTCGTGCGCGGAAACCTGATTGGCTCTCGGGTGTCTGTAAACATTCCAAACAGTCCGAAGCTGCCGCCATCTTGTGTCTCGGTAGGATCGAGACACAAGAGGTGGCAAAAACAAAGGGGGAAATGGCCATAAGGGGGCAGAGTAGACCCCTCCTGACCCCCTAGGTTTGATGTGGGGGCTATAAAAGGGCCCCGCGGGGCAAAAAAAAAAATTATTATTTTTTTGATTTGCGCGGGGGGAGCGCCCGGTACGGGCACCGCGGAGCGTACCGGGAAGCGTTCCATGGTAAAAAAGAATGATAGAGTTTTTAAAAAATGTAGCCTTTTTTTAAAAATTGGAGGTAGTTATAAAAAGAACAGGTTTTTTTCCTTCTTTTTGTTGTTTTATATTTTATTTATGTTTTTTGAACATTTTGTACTTTTTTGGGCTTTTATGAACTATTTTATATTTGTAATTTTTATGGGGGGAAACAAAAAACAGGGAATTGAAAATGGCTCAACTGGAGCAAAAAAAACAGGAAAAAATTAGGGGTTTTTTTGGGCAATTGTGGTTGTCACCAGCAAGGAGGATGAGCTTTATGCTCTGTTCACCATAGGATTTGGTCTTACCACAAAAAATACATGCAATTCTGAATTCCCCAAACCGTGGTTGTATGCAAGGGATCGTCTCCCTTGTCTCTGGTCCCGATGGAGTGGGTTGCTTTCTTTTGGAGGTGGTGGTTGAAGATTGGGGAGGGTTACTGGCCAGTTCTCTCACCTCTGCGGCAGAATAGTTGTTCGGATGCTTGCGCTGCATGTGTCTAATCATGGTATTGTTACCAAAAGAATATTTTTTGTTAGGGTTCCCCCTTGAAAGTTCCATGCCACATATTAGGCAAATCACCTTGGGCGCATTGACTTTTTTCTTGCCCTCTGGGATAGAAAAAAACTCCCATACAATGTGCTGCCTTGGCTTGTATGGGGTATTGTCTTCTGGCAGCCATCTTCTCCCTTCCTCCTCCTCCTCTTCTTGACCACCAATGTAATGTTGTGGTGGTCCTCTTGGTGGTGGTGGTGGTGGTACAGATGCTCCAGCTGCTGCTGCTGCTGTAGCCATTTTAAAGTACAAAATATTTGTGATAGATTTTCAAACAGGTCTTCCTCAGTCAAAGGACAAAGACAGAATAAGGAAAAAAGGTGGGGTCTTTCATCATTTGGAAAAAAAAACTGTCCTGAACCAATGAAAAGTGTTATTTTCAGGTCACATGACCCGGGCTTTCATCATTTAGAAACCAAAACTGTTCTGCACCAATAAAAAGTGTTATTTTTAGGTCACATGACCCGACGCGCTTACGCGACGCGTCACGGGGCGCGTCGCGTAAGCGCGTCAGATGATTACGTTGCGCGATCGTATTCGCTCGAGTATTTCCGGGTGCGCTTACGCCGTGCGTATCACGCGGACGCGGCTACGCGGCTACGCGATACGTCAAGATGTTTTCGTTCGCGGCAATAGCGCTAACGGGATGCTCACCGGTGCGCGACCCGGGGGGCGCTCCGAAAAAATGCACTTTCCAGTGGGCACGCCGGGCCGCGCACCGGGAGTGCACCGGGGCAAAAAATATATATATATATATATATTTTTTTTAAAGTATTATATAAATATACAATATAGGATTCATCATAAAAAATATTACATTTCATAGGTTTGAGGCCCTATATATAGTTAGGAATTAGCTTTTAAAAACCTATGAAATTCACTGAAAAAACCATAGGTTTCACACCAGTTATAGTTAGGAATTAGCATTTAAAAAACCTATGAAATTCACTGAAAAAACCATAGGTTTCACACCAGTTATAGTTAGGAATTAGCATTTAAAAAACCTATTAAATTCACTGAAAAAACCATAGGTTTCACACCAGTTATAGTTAGCAGGAGGTTTTACTCGCATAAAACCATTGAAATTCCGACGTTATAGTTAGTTGGACTCACTATAACTTGCGCGTGCAATGCACTGCTGATGATGTCACATATTACATCACTCATGACATGGTCAGTGACATCACTCATGACATCACTGATGACACCATCCTTGTGACAGAGTGACAGACCTCCTTTCACTGTAATGAAACCCATGAAACACATATTGAAAAATATAAATTAAAATGTTCAAAAAAATAGAGATACCCATACCAGTTACAACAACCAATTCAATAATTCCACCATCTATATACACATCCACTCATTCACCAACAGTTTTATATAGTCACTCATACATATACTCACTCATCATATGTAGTGATTCACCTATACATCCTGTTACACACCGACAGTCATCCAAAAGTTACTCTCACACATACTCACACATGCAAGTAAACTATTGAACATCCATTTATTTGCATACACAGCTATACACACACTACCACCTTACTTCTAAGGAAACTTACACATACTTACTCTCTTAAACAATCACTTATAGAAACAAATATTTATTTAAACAAGAACTCTTTCAATATCTCACTCTCACATATACTCACTTATATACATCAATACTCACATATACTAGATTAAAACATATGTAGTTACTGATAAAGACACTAGTGAGACAGTCATTCACTCACTAACACACACATATACACACTCATCCACCCATACAGTCCTGCACATATGCTGTCTTCAAAACACATACAAAGAGAGAGTTAGTTATTCATGCATCTATGTGATAAGTAATACCCCCACGAAACCATACAAACACTCATACTGATACTAAAAAAACATCTAATAACCCATATACCTACACATGTACCTACTCACCAACCCATGCAGCCACTTACACACAAAGTGAAACACTAATACATATATATTTAAACATTACTCACTAATATATGTATTCACTAAGAAACACTTAATAAGCCAGTTAACTAATCAATTTTTATTAAAAAAACATCATTTAGACATTTATTTAAACATTTATTCTTCCATCAACTTTTACATATACATATATAAAAAGACACACATTTACTGGATGGTGTCATCAGTGATGTCATGAGTGATGTCACTGACCATGTCATGAGTGATGTAATATGTGACGTCATCAGCAGTGCATTGCACGCGCAAGTTATAGTGAGTCCAACTATAACTTGTGCTTTTATTTAGCCAGAAGGAAACAGTCTCAATCTTAAAACCTAACGATGTAAGGGCGTAGTTGTGGGACACCCCCGCGCCGCACGGCCACCAGCTGCTGCGTGTGCCCCCAGTGCCTGCCTCTGCCTCAGCGCCGGCCTCGCTGCCGCCTTGAGCGATCCCCGTTGGTTTTGACCCGTTTTTGCCCAACATTTGTGCTTGTTTCTTTGTGTGCCGTCAGATCGTCAGCTTATCTGTTTCCCCCCGTTTTGACCTGAATTTTGCCTGTATTTTTCTGTGCCGTTTCCTCTCAGTGTGCTGACCCCCATTGTGCATTGTGCCTGTCTCCTTCCTGTTTGCCCGCCTACCTCGCCGCCCTCCGCTCTCCCTCCCCGCTCCCGCTTCCCGCCACCGCCATTAGCCCCGCCCCTTTCTCTTCTGTTTCCTCCCCGCTCCCGCCTCCCAGCTGCTCCGCCCACCCGCGCACTTCGCCTTAAATGGCGACCGTGCGAACGCGCAGCGGTCACGCGCAGCGGGCGCGCCGATTGTGCGCCGAAGGCGCGCCAAAGGTAAGCCCGTCTACGCCCGTCCGCGCCTGGACCGCGCCCAGTGCCAGGACCCCTGGCCCCCGAAGAGCCCGACCAACCCGCCTGACGTACTCCGCCACCACCCTCACCGCACTCAACACTGGCCGACTCCCAGAATGCCACCAAGCCACACCACGACGCACCCACGGACCTTTCAGCTGCCACGCCTGCAAGTTCTCCTGCATCCGGACCAGACTCGCACCAGCACCCGCCAAGTTGAACACCAGCAGCACCCACCTCAAGTGCATCCTGCTCAACACCCGCTCCGTCCGCAGACACGCCATCGAACTCTGGAACCTTCTAGACGCCACAGCCCCTGACGTTGCCTTCCTCACGGAGACCTGGATGAACGCCTCTTCAGCTCCCGACATCGCCATCGCTATCCCAGAGGGCTACAAGATCGTCCGGAGGGACCGAAACGCCAACCAGATGGGAGGAGGCATCGCCATCATCCACAGGAACACCATCCGTCTCACGACCAGCACCGACAACACCCTGACCAGCGCCGAACACCTGCATTTCCAGATCCACACCAACCCGAACACCACCCTCAGAGGCACCCTGATCTACCGACCCCCCGGACCACGCACACAATTCAGCGAGGACATCGCCGACTTCGTCAGCCCGCATGCCCTCCCCTCCGCCGACTACATCCTCCTGGGAGACCTCAACTTCCATCTGGAGAACAACAACAACCACAACACCAGCACCCTGCTCGACAACCTCGCCAACCTGGGACTGAAGCAACTGGTGTCCACCCCCACCCACCTCGCCGGACACACACTCGACGCAGTCTTCTCCTCCAGCACAGACATCGACTTCAGCCACGCCACAGAGCTTCAATGGACGGACCACAGCTGCGTCCACTTCACCTTCAAGAGAACGACGACCCACCACCACCAACAACAGGCCGCCCGCAGAAGCTGGAACAAGATCACAGCAGACCAGCTCGCCACCTCCCTGAGCCAGCACCCTCCTGCCAGCTCAGCGGACCCCAGCCAGGCCGCCGACAACCTCACAAAGTGGATCAGCAACTGCGCGGACGTACTCGCCCCTCTGAGGACCCCGCCTAGCAGACCCGGCAGCAAGAAGGCTCCATGGTTCACCGACGAACTCAAGAGCTCCAAGAAGAACTGCCGAGCCCTCGAGAAAGTCTGGAGAAGGGAACCGACACCGGACAACAGGACCTCCTTCAAGCTGGCCACCCGGAAACACCACCAGCTGATCCGCGCCGCCAAGAAAACAGCATTCAAGGACAGGTTGGACAACAACGCACACAACTGCAAGGAACTCTTCAACATCGTGAAAGAGCTTTCCAACCCCAGCGCAGGAAACAACGACATCACCCCTTCGCAAGACCTCTGCAACTCCCTGGCTTCATACTTCCACAACAAGATCGCGGACATACATAACAGCTTCAACAACCAACCAACGCACACCATGACCGAACAACCACCCCCCACCACCACCCTCCACGCCTGGACCCCGATCAGCACCGAAGACACCATCCGCACGATGAACTCCATCCACTCCGGATCACCGACCGACCCCTGCCCTCACCACGTCTTCAACAAGGCCGACGCTGTCATCGCACCCCACCTGCGAGACATCATCAACACATCCTTCGACACCACCATCTTCCCTGAGAGCTGGAAACACGCCAAACTCAGCGCTCTACTCAAGAAACCAACAGCGGACCCCACCGACCTCAAGAACTACCGCCCCATCTCACTCCTCCCGTTTCCAGCCAAAGTCATCGAGAAGACCGTCAACAAGCAGATGGCCGCCTTCCTCGAGACGAACGGATCCCTCGACCCCTCACAGTCCGGCTTCCGTGCCAATCACAGCACCGAAACCGCCCTCATCGCCGCCACCGATGACATCCGAGCCCTGATGGACAATGGAGAAACAGCGGCCCTCATCCTCCTAGACCTCTCCGCGGCATTCGACACGGTCTGCCACCGCACCCTAGTACGGCGCCTCAGCAACATCGGAATCCAGGACAAGGCGCTGGAATGGATCATCTCCTTCCTCGACGGAAGAACACAGAGAGTCCGCCTACCACCGTACAAGTCAGAGGCCTCCGAAGTCATCTGTGGCGTCCCTCAAGGATCATCTCTGAGCCCCACCCTCTTCAACGTCTACATGAGCCCCCTCGCGGCCATCGTACGCAAACACAACCTCAGCATAATCTCCTACGCCGACGACACCCAGCTGATCCTCTCCCTGACCAACGACCCCACCGCCGCCAGAGCCAACCTGCACGAAGGGATGAAAGAGGTAGCCGAGTGGATGACGACCAGCCGCCTGAAACTGAACTCTGACAAGACGGAGGTCCTCATCCTGGGCCCCTCACCCTCCGCCTGGGACGACTCCTGGTGGCCTCCCGCCCTGGGCACCGCACCCAAACCGACAGACCATGCACGCAACCTGGGCTTCATCCTGGACTCCTCCCTCTCCATGACCAGGCAAGTCAACAACGTCTCCTCGGCGTGCTTCAACATCCTGCGCATGCTACGGAAGATCTTCTGGTGGATCCCCAACGAGACCAGGAAGATCGTCACCCAGGCCCTCGTCACCAGCCGACTGGACTACGGCAACGCCCTCTAAGCCGGGACCACCGCCAAGCTCCAGAAGAGACTCCAGCGGATCCAGAACGCCTCAGCCAGACTCATCCTCGACATCCCACGAACCAGTCACATCTCCGGACATCTGAGAGACCTTCACTGGCTCCCCGTCAACAAAAGAATCACCTTCCGCCTCCTCACCCACGCACACAAAGCCCTACACGACCAAGGCCCGAGCTACCTCAACAGCCGAGTCAACTTCTACGCTCCCAAACGCCACCTCCGTTCAGCCAACCACGCCCTCGCCGCCGTCCCCCGCATCCGAAGAGCGACTACAGGAGGAAGGTCCTTCGCCTACCTGGCTGCCAAGACCTGGAACTCCCTCCCTCCCGACCTGCGCCTGACCCAAGACCACCTCTCCTTCAGGAAGAAGCTGAAGACCTGGCTGTTCGAGCAGTAGCGGCACCCCCCCCCCCCCCAGCGCCTTGAGACCCTACGGGTATGTAGCGCGCTTTACAAGTGTCATTGATTGATTGATAGTTTGGCGCAGGCGCACAAAATAACATTTGAAAGACCACAAACACAAGGACAACTGCTCATTTGTGATCAAGGCTGCAACAACGGCTGAAACGCGTTAGGTTTTAAGATTGAGACTGTTTCCTTCTAGCTAAATTAAAGCACAAGTTACCCCACGATGTATTGGTCCAGCGTTTTCTTCTCTGCTGAAAGGGAAGTTTGTTGGTGTATTTTTGGAGGATGCCCACCTCCAGCGCTGTGACCGCCCAGAGAGGTCTGTTGCTCCTTGTGGGTAAAGGAGTTGGATTGAATGTTAAATGAAGGAGCCGGACCGGTCCGCAGGGTTCCAGCAGTATGGCACGGAGTCTTCCAGCCGAGAATATCTGGGTACACTGATGGCTTGGGAATGTGCGGCACACGAGTACTGCAACTGAAGACATCGGGATTGTTTCAAGGTGCCTGCATTAATTATTAACGAGGAAAGAGCCGGATTTATTTATGAGCAGACAGTACAACGAGTGAGTACTCTGAAATATGGTGAATACGGACTGCAATTGTGTCAGTAACCAAAATGTTAGCTGAAGTAAATGCAAAGCAGTTTAAATGACATAACTAAAGAGGCTTTTACTCACCTGGTGTATTCTGGGAATTGTATGAAGCCGAGAACTACGATGTAAGGGCGTGGGTAAAGGAGTTGGATTGAATATATATATACATATATATATATATATTTATATCACAAAAAACAGAGTTGCCTCCAAAGGACAAGCCACAACATAGGTAGGGTAAGTTCTCCGTTTATTACCAGGAAGCTCCAGTGAAGTTTGTAGAATGTTTGTAGAATGTCTCCCATATACAGATGCCGACGCGTTTCGTGCTGGCATGCACTTCATCAAAGGCAAGTTTATATGAGCAGTGCAAAGCATGTCGGGCACAAATTTAAACTCTTAGTACCCGCCCAGTGGTCGCTGGCCAAAGCATTCTGGTACCTGTAGTATCCGTGCTTAGTATTCCTCGATTGAGGCGCTCGTGCATTGTCAATGAACAAAATAAAACCCCAGTGGGTTTCGCAGATATCCTGTTTTCCACACTGCATCATAACGCATCCAAAACGACCTCCTATCCCGCTGCTGACAACCATCTGGCATCACCACAGGGCAGCTTCTATGCGGCGGGGCTCCGTCCACGGCTGGGCCAGCCGTACTAGTTTCACAAAAAAGAGAGTTGCCCCCAAAGGATCCTCACGCTGATCCGTTGAGTGAACGACACGGTTCCGGAGCGTGCAGCCTGTTTGCAGTCACAAAGAGCTCAAATTTTTTATTTAAATAGGCTGTAATGCATGAAACCCACTTCTGAGGCCCATGAATGAAGGCAAATAAATGTGAACTAAAATGACTTCAGAGGTATGCAATAGGTTTTGTTCAGGGTCCCCAGTATTGGATTAAAAACAAGCTATAACAGAATGGTATTGAACCTGTCTAAAACAAAGTTTAGGTAAACTTGATGTTTCCAAATAAGTCAACCTAAGACACTGCATGTCTTGGCGTTTCCACTCCAACCACCAGTTTTGTACTTACAAATGTCTTTTGTCACACACCACAAATTGGTTACACACACGTAGTAATAACACCCACAAGATCCTAACTAAAGAAGGCCGCCTGTCAAGGGTACTAGGTTCAAACATGTCGACCTATGACCAAATTTACACCCTATGACAGGTTCAATCCCATCCTGTTATAGCTATAGTTTTTTTAAATCTTGGTCTGGGTATGCCTGAATAACACTTATTGCATACCTCTGAACTAATTTTAACTCACTTCTATTTTTTATTTGCATCCCTCACCAAACCTACTTCCCTTAAGGTAATTAGTGTACCTCTGTGAGACAAACTAAAACATCCCTGAGCTCCTCCCTCTCAGAGAGGGTGTTGTAGCCCGCACTATGACTAGGCTCATAGTGCGAAGAGGTAACACTATGATGAAGCATGCCACCTTCGGGTAGGCGAGAGAAACTGCCCTATAAATGGGATGCCCCATTAGTACTCATCTGATTTCTAGACCCAGGGTTTATGTTGTGTTTTTTTTACACAAATTTGTCACCTGGACTACTATACAACTAACAGACTTTGGAAGAAGTGGCAAGCTAGGGAGAGATCTGTATCCATAATGAAACCCAGAGTTTTTCACAGACTTGGTATGTTCAGGTAGTAGAGGGCAGGCGGGAGGCAACACATTCGATAAACAGGAGAAGATTTGAGAATTGTGGCACATGCAGAGCTACTCTGTTTCATTGCAATTAAACTTCAGGACATTTAAATCCAGCCAGGATATTATAGAAGACATACAGAGATAGAAGGAGTTGGTAGATAACAGGGCGAGTGAATCCAATCATATAATCAGCATGGTATCCAAGTCCATAATATCTTATTAGTGTAATCGAAAAACAGATGTAAATGTTGAACAACATGGGACTCAGCTCCAACTCCTGTGGACTTCCATCATCTACAGTTTTGAATTCTGACAGCGCCCGACTCTTATCTATTAAATAGGATTTACATCACAGTATGGCTTATTCACCGATACCAGCTTCCAAAAGTCTGGAGAGGAGGATTTAGTGTGATACTATGTCAGAAGCTTAAGACAAATCCAATAACACTAAGGCCATTGAATGTGCCTTATACACCACCAGAAGCAGTTCATCCAGAACAGACAGCAAAGCTCTTACTGGTCTATGCGCTGATCTGAATCCCAACTGTACAGACTCCAAGATGTGGCTATGCTCTATAAAATACAGTATTATTCTTTCTGTAACCTCCTCATCATTCATTGTTGTTCTCTTCTGAACTGTATCATGGTGGAATGGATGGGTTTTGGTGTGCTGGAAATTTAAAGGCACCATGTTGGCCCTTAAAGACCAACCACCAATTTTCTGGGGTGCAGGTGGCATCTTGTCTGTCAGCTCAGCAATGATTGTACAGTTGCAATAAATGTCCTTACATACAACTTGAATATTTTAATAAAAGGGCTCCTAATGATGTGATAGTAGCTTTTCATGAGAAATGCTCAATGCTGCATAATCCAATAGGTCATGGGGGCAGGTTAGCCTATATAGTATTTCTGTGGTTGTTGTTCAAAGGCCAACATTTTAAAAGGGGGGTTATTTGAGAAAATAATAAAACAGCTACCTATTGCCAGTGTATAAGTGACTTGTCATTTTTTTCCTGCCCGGGACTGCCATACCTGGAAAAAACAGTATTGGCAGATCTACCTTAAACAGGACAGCCATCTGACACTGTGAAGCCAATAGTTGACAGGCAGCTGGCTTGTCAGCAATGTGTTTCCAAATACATTGTGGCTGTGTCTTCAAAAACTAAGCAGTTTTCAACATCTGAATAAAGCATGGAGAGTGAGGTGGATGGCTATAGAGTCTCTAAATTTTGGTGAATTTTGTTATTGTCCAGATCTTTATAAGGATCTATGTTTTCTTACTGTGTGAGTCGATTTTACCTAAATGTCTTTGAGATTGTACCTAAACTGACTTATGAAAGGTTACTATCCTCAATTGATAGGGCCTCAGGCACTCAGCCAAAAGATTTGTGCTTGCTGACTATATTAGGTGACTAAGATGTGACACCAATCTTTAAAGGAAACATATGTTGTTGATAGAGAAACTCATGGTATGTCCAAACTGTGGTGTTCATATGTTAGGAAGAATGTGGGCCCAACTCTGTTTTATTGGTCATTTTATCCTATTAGCCCAGGTGCATGAGCTCATGCTAAGTTTTGCTGGGGAAGTGCAGCCAGAGCTGTTGGTAATAGATTCTTACTTCAGAAATGTTATGGCCTCACATTGATAATTCCAAGATTTCAAAAAAGGAGGTTTTCTGAACCCTAGGATTCAAGCCTATTGAGAGGGTGATGATTTTAATCTAGTGATGGATCTCCTATTGTTCTTGCCATCTGAGACTGCCATCATTCAGTCAGAAAAGCAAATATGTTTTGTCTTCTTTCTAACTTTACCAGTCTAGCAAACTCGTGAAACCTTGCCTTTCACATTTAGAAACTGTCAGCTATTCCCCTCCTTGTATGTATCTCAGAAAGACTGACTATTGGTATGCAAGAGGTTGGTTGAACTTGTCTGCCATTCCTTTTTATTTGCTTTATAATGTGGCATTCAACATGGTCCTTGCTGCATACCAACATGGTCATTGTCTGTGGATTGAATGCATCGGAGTACATGATAGAACCATAAGGCATAGAAAGAAGACCTGCTTAATTTCTATATGGAGGTGTGCAAATTTTGAAACTATGTCCTTGATTCTCATGTTTTCTAAGGCCTATGGAGCAGGCCATATAAAATACATTTACTTTCTCTGAAGTTCTTTAATAAACGTTGCAGCTGAAATGTGGCTATGAGGGGAGAAGGTCTTTAAAGTTACATCTAGAATGAAGGAGAGAAGATATCTTAGCTTCCTATAACTTGAACATGTTGTAGTGTTACGGGGCCCTTTTTGTTCACTAACTGCTTTGTCTTATCACTCGCCTTAGTTTTCATTCATTTGGTCCTCTGATGGATCATGCCTCGTGCTGAGAGGAGTTGGACATAGGAGATCCAGCTCCAGTTATCCAATGAGGACCATGAATTTGGTAACTGACCAACAAATTTGTAATTAGATTAATGTATGTAACTCTCAGAACTAAGCAATACAAATAAAGTATTGCCACTGCTAGACTAAATCTCCTGAAGAATTTCAGTCAAACCAAGATCATACAAACCAATAATTCAGTTAAAGATATCCAGAATAATAACATTAGTATCTGATGTCCAAAGATCTCTCTATTAGAGTTCCCTCCAACCATCGACAACCCATTTGGAATGCACAATCAGTTATGAGAGACAAATCATGGAGATACAAAATCAGGATTTAGTTGAAGTTAGATTTTGTCATAAATATTTAAAAGGAGCAACTACAGTATTATCAGATATTCAAGACCTAAGAGTACAAGATAGTCAAATCAAACATTGAGTTTGTCATTAATTACCAAAGTTCTGAGAAAGTTCAGAAAGGGACATGAACCATGACAGCTCAAAGGTACTCTCCCATGAGAGGGAAATAAGTCTGAGAATAATGCATACAGTTTATGCGTCAGTCGAAAGAAAAGCCAATAGAGTCTGTAAGAGAGTTCCAAAAGTAAGGAGAAACTATGTGAAGAACTCCCCTCTTTCCGTCATATCAATGTATAATATAATCCTCACGTTCTGAGGTGACACCTCCTAAATCCCTCATCTGGTATGACCTCTCAGTCCATTGGTCAGTTTGTATAGGGTGATTGTCAAGCAGCAGATAGAAGACACATATTAAAGCAAAAAGGTGGTGATCATCACATAATCTGTGAAACCATCCAGTGTATATCACTTTCAAACAATAGTCCTTTTTCAAAAGCACATGTGTGAGGTCAAAAAGACCGTTTCACGTGGTAGATGTTCCCAAAGAAACAAAATTGTTGCAAGCAGTCCTTGTATGTGGACGGGAAATTTCCCTATGAGACATAGGTTATTGTTACATTGCAAGTTTACGAAGCCTTTCCATGAGAACAGAATAAAGCAAAGTAAGCAAAATGCAGGCCTTAATGGAATTTGGTTAATGAAATATAGAATATAAAATAATGAAAATTCACATTTCACTTATAACCTTAAGACCTTATATATTTGTTTAAACTTATTTGTACTCATAAAGCATTTTAATTTTGTTGTGAATAGCATGTGTAACTGTGACATATTACTAAATTTTCAAAGTACCAATTTGTAAAACTAATTCAATACATACATTTTTAATCTTGTTTCTGGTGATTCATATTAGTACATGTATGAAGATTATTCCCTAACGGTTTCAGAGAATTTGGTTTTATTGTTCACGTACAGCACCCTTTTCTCCTTTCTTACTCAGTGCATAATTTTACATATGCAAAATGTGGAGTTTAGAATGGGACTCTAAGACACACACCTTATGTCATCTAGATTACATGAGTTTTCATTAATTCTTCATACACATTTTAGCTCATAAGGTAAACTAAGGAAAATGTTCTAACTATCTGAATGTATCACTTAACATCTATGACGTTTTGAAAAGATACACCAATACTAGTATGTAGAGTACAATTATTTAAATGACTAATTTTCATTACATTTTCTCTCATCTGAAAGCTTTTATAAAGCAATAACTAAGTCTTCTCACATTTTTTTCTCATGATTCTTCAATGTATAGTTAGCATAGAAGGTCCAGTTTTGTTATTCTTCTCTCAGATGTGTCATAGTCTTTGAAACTTAACGGTTCAAAGACTGACATTCTCCTCCTTGGTCAGAAGGGGCTCTCTCTTTCCCAGAACATCTGGCCACCTTGTTTAGGCCCGCCCCCTGACCCGAAACCAGAGGTCAAAAGCCTGGGCGTGTGGCTCGAAAAAGACCTATCATTCTCAACATAAGCAAAAAAAGTAGCCGGGACATGCTTTGGGCTCCTCAAGTCGACTCGTAAGATCCTGCTCCTACTCCCTCCCAACTCGCAAAAACTGTTGATCCAAGGCCTCATACTATCTAGGCTCGACTATAGTAATTCCATCTACTTAGGCGCTCCTGAGGCAACCTTGAACAAACTACAAAGGATCCAAAACGCAGCTGCCGGATCCTCACCAACACTCCTGCCAGAGCCTCGGCCAAACCAGCCTTGAAGCTTCTCCATTGGCTCCCGGTAAGAGAACGTGTGAAGTTCAAGGCCCTCTGCCTGGCCCACAGACTGCTTCAAAACAAAGGCCCCCCAATTTTAAGAAAATTCATTAAACCCTATAAAGCCCCAAGATCCCTACGATCCGATCAGGAATATCTTATCCTCACTCCCAGAGTTAAGAAGGCTCTCACAGGTGGTAGGCGCTTCTCGGTCCACACCGCACGCCTTTGGAACGCCCTACCCCGCGACCTTAGAACTGAATCTAGCTATCTACAATTCAGAAAGCGGTTGAAAACCCATCTTTTTCCTTAAACTATAACCCGCTCCCCCCTGCCCACACTGATCCGCAGCTGTACTGATCTTAGCGCTGGGATACTCACGGGTGACTACGCGCTTTATAACATTTTTAATAATAATAATAATAATCAATTTTGTGTGTCAGTTAAAAGGCTCAGCCGTTTATCTGATTCATTGTCCCACATTTGATGGCTAATTAAGCCATCGCAAAATTATCTTATCTGATGTCACACATTACAACTCTGTAGTTTTCATTATTTTTCTAAAGCTTTCATTTCATCATAGTTCACACTTTGTATATCTTCCAATTCTATTTCAGCTCTTTTCAGGTTTCTTTCTTAGTTTTCAAACATCTATAACTTGAAGATGATATTCAAGGTCATTATACATATAGTAATTGTCAAGATGGGCTTCAAGGTTTTTCCTACAATCCATTTTCTAGTTTCGTAAACCATTTACCTATTGAAGAGAATCCTTTCCCAATTAATTCCCAAGCACAATCAACTTTTAAATCATTCAAGTTTCTTTCATGATGGGTAATGTTCTTAATGTATTGTTTCAAGTGTTTACTTTTATCTGGAATGTTAAGTGCAACAATGTGGCGCTTTTAGCATGTGGCAGACTTTGCCTTCTTTTGCAAGAAGGATGTCTAAATCAAGACAAGACAGTTTATAAGAACCATAAATCTCATGGCAATCATTTCATTATCCATTGCTAAGAATCCTCCAGCAGTGTCAGTAGACAGCTAGTCTACCGCAGTAGAGTGTTGTTCGTATCTTGTGAGAATTTAGTGTCACCCAAACAGATGGTATTATGGCTCCAAACATTGTACCCTCTATCTCTCCAATACTTCAACCTCTGTTAAGTCTTTGATGTGTCACTTTGCTGGTTTCATATCATTGACCCACATGATAAATGTTCGGAAAAACTATTCCCATGTAACAAGATCCATAACATTTTTTAGGCAGCCTATATTAGGCATTTTTCTCACGGATGTAATTAATTCCAGAGATAATGGGATTAACACCTCCCAGAAATAATCCCCAATTTCCTAGAACTTGAAATGTATGGTCATATTTACTGAAACCTTAATATATAGCTTTCCTCTATGTTGTCAATCTAAAGCAATACTAGCTTGGTTTCCCATTGTTTTGAGATCCAGTTCCTTAAGGGCCCGAGATGGTATCCTAGTATGATTTGTAGCCTTAACCATGATGCTTCAGCCAATGCATTTAAAAAAGAAAAATTTTACTTTTCAGTTGAATTTTTTTAAGGGCACGCAATGGTCTCTGGGACCACTACCTGCTATTAAAAAATATTTTCCAACATACTCACAAAGGGGAAGTGGTCCTTTGGGGACTCCTTCCCCTTTGCGAGTGGTTTACCACCTACTTGAAATAGGTGGTAAACTGTGAGTGTTTTGCGGCCGCATATACGGTTGCAAAACACTAGTACATAGCATGTTGGCATGCTATTAGGAAGGGGTGCCCCATCCTAACAGTGAGAGTCGCAAATGCTATTTTTTGAGTCAGTAACTCGCAAAATAGCATTTGTACATGCTGTTACCCTTTTATGTGACCGCAAACGGGAGGTTCTCCCGTTTTGCGGCCGTAATAAAGGGTCGTACATCTCGCCCGTGGTTAATAATGATCACTGCCATTTATATCTTCTCCATAACTTCAGCCACATAATGCTTAGTAAGGTTGAACTTTTTTTGATTAAAATAACATTAACTCTTAGAGTTGTCGCTCATCCCTCACAATCTGATCTAACCACGTTGTGCCCGAACATCCCAAGATGGCCGCCACAGTCACCACACTAGTCTTCCTAACAATTGACAGAAAGTACTGCAACCAGTATAACTCCGCCCCCTCTGCGTGCCTTGGGATGGGAGATAGACCCAGGGTAGGTGTACAGGTGCATGCCACACCACGAATGAGTGAGTATTGACTCCCAAGGACACTCCCTGCATCAACTGGGGTAAGGCGCATGAATACTTTTAACCTTCCCGGTTTCATACTAAACCTCTACGTTGCGAGTGAGCATTCGCTCTGTTGTAGTCCTGTATGACTCGAATCAACACCAAAACGGGTGATTGATCCAACTCCACAAATAACAATATGTTATGTATGTGTGTGTTTAAGCAATGCATCAAATGGCACATTGCCTACTGTTGTAAAACAAGTAGTGTTGAATAGAGGATTGTCTAACCCGAATATGGGTACAGCAATGATGTTACTTATGTACGAATGATGATTAAGATTATCCGAGAAAAGATAACAGAAACTCCAACGCCACACGATCATGGTCTCATAGCACTATTTCAAAAGAGCCAACGATAGTGTCAAAAATTGTTTTGCACATTGGTGGTGCTACATGCGTTTTCCCAGCAATTGTCTCCTTGTACTGCACTATAGGTCATGAAATAAATGAGGTGATAAACATAAGAAATTAAAACTCATTATAGCTAAACATTTCACAACTTCTTACCAGAATTTTAAACAAACATTGTATTTGTTCTATGCTTTCTCTGTCCCTCTTTTCTTTCAGGTCAATTTGGTATACAAGGTAGAATCCTGTCTTGTTACGTATGGTGTGACTGCTTACTTGAATTATCTGCACACTTTAAACAATCAGTCACACAGTAGTGTAAGATATTCTTCTTTGGTCCTGATGAATTGCCAATAGACCCCTTAAGGGCTGCAGTAGGCAAGACACATGTTGACCATACAGCTTTGAAACTAATCACGACTGCTCTTTAGGACCAATGTATCCCACACGTCCAACACTGGTTTAATTAGGTTAGTGAGCTCCAATATTAAAGTTCACTCAAACTTAGCATCACTAAACCTAATTTAATCACCCTTTTTACTACACTACTTGTCACACCCCACATACCCACACTACTCAAACGGCATACTTAAAAGATCTCCAGCAAAGAGCACCTTCATAAGTGTCTGTCGGATATTACAGTGCCGGCCGATAAGGAGCACACCCAGATGATGAAGCTTAACAGCTCTCTGGGTGTATGGGGGCACTTACTCCTATTGGAGTATATTCCACTGACTTGATAGATTATTATCTTTTTTCCTTGTTGCAGGAACTGCACACCCTTGCCTCTAAATCATTAAATAAGGGAGCATGTAGCTGGACCAAACCAATATCTCCTGGTTCCTCCTGTTTAAATGAATAATTGGTCAGGGAGGCTACAGGCATATGGCAAAGCTACCCCTAGAGAAAGAAACCCTCTCTGATTATACAATTTTAGGTCTGGGAGAAAAGGGAGAAAACACCAAACAAACTATCAAAAACCTCCCACCTGACCTATATTTCTTTCCTATAGGGCAAAATAATCTCCAGTGGGTTATTGACATTCAATCTGAGACATGATGCATGCATCAATTGCTACTTTATCAAAATATTTTTATTCATCTTTTAGCATGATTTATTTCCCTATTTGTATCAAAAACTTTAAAAAACATACAATATATTCATAATTATTTCCATTTTTCTTTTTTTACAAATGTGTTGTACAATTCATAAACATTTTTGCACACAAATGCTACTTTCTATATTAATACCCCACTCATACTGACCTCTCGCATCCACACTCATACTCGCTCGGACCATCCACACTATCAACCCACCGAATAACACATGTCCATGATGGTCATACAAGGTACAGAGATGTTTAAGTCTCCGTGGCTGTGTTGTGGGTTTGGTGCACACAAAGACAGGTCGAGGCACGTTTCCGTGGTATTAGCCAATTTCCGACCATCTTCTTCAGGACCATCAAGGTTTGCAAATTTTGGGCGAGTGGTTGGGGTATAACAACTACATCAGAGAGAATATCATAAAGGAACCACTGTACGGCAGATCACTAGAACTGAGGTAACGTCAGTATTGTATTTGGCCTCTCTTCTAGGCGAGATGCATAAATCTCTATTTAGCACTTTTGGTGAGACATAGTGGGTAAAATGTGTCCAATTGATAGATTAGAAGACTATGATTTCTAATAATTGGACATCACCGAAGTCCAATATGATATGATATGTTAGGACAGGAATACACACCTGTATGTATATTTCCTACTATGCCATGAGATATTGGATCCTATCTTCTTTGGAATGTTCTTGGTGTTAGTTGATGCAATCACAGGGTTTATCTGAGTCTCCAGTCCTCACTTAACAAAACGCCAAAAGAACGTCCATGGGTTCAGCTTTCTATTTGTTCCTTTGTTGGCACTTCCGTATCACATCACAAACACCACCTAAAGCTACCAGCTTGGTCACTTGTACAGAAAACAAACCTTGCAACCATGAAACTTCAATCACACTCACAACTGTACATACAACATATGCAGCCTTCAGATTTCCTCATGCATCTTGCAAACCATCAACAAACAGCACAGAGCTGGTGCAGGCAAAGGGGTAGCAAGGACATCTGACCTTGACTTCGTACACAGCTCAGTCACGTCCAGGCACTCATTATCAGCCTCATCAATCACAACCTCGTTTCCAGGAAGGGACATCAAAGTTGCAGGATTCAAACTTGTGCATCGCATCAAAGTCACAATCTCAGCTCCCAAGATTATCTGCTCATCCCTTGCAAGGCAGCTGCCTGTGAGGTGTTGCGTTTGGGTATGAGTAAGCAAGACCTCAACTGAGTGTGGCACATACACCCTAAGCAGATGTCCCATCACAATGCTCTCAGTCTGCTCCAAACTCTCACACGTTTCAGCTACAGATTTCAAACATCCAGGTAATGTGGCAGCAACAGGGTCAAGAGTTGCAGAGAAATAAGCTACAGGTCTGTATGCAGTACCATGCATCTGAGCTAGTACTGATAATGTGCACCCCTTGCGCTCACTGCAAAATGGCGTTAAGTTCTTGTTATAATCAGGCATTCCCAAAGCCGGAACTTTGCAAAGACTCTCTCGCAGTTCGGTAAAAGAGCACACACAATCATCATCCCAAAGTACTGTGTCTGACACATCCTTGTGTGTCACCCTCTGAAGAGATTTGGCTGTCAGAGAAAAATTGAGAATCCATTGTCAACAGTATCCAACCATTCCTAAAAACATGCGGAACTTCCTGCTGAAAACTTGGCGGACTCATGTTTAAAATCACAGTGAACCTGTCTTGGGACACCTTCCTTGATACTTTCTCAATATGATGTCCAAGATACTGAGCATATCTCTTGCAAAATTCCAATTTGGACAGTGACATCTTATGTGCATTCACAGCCAAATAATTCAGTAAAGCGATGGTATTGTGAGTGCAAGCCTCCTGAGTAGGTGATGTTACCAACAAGTTGTCAATGTATTGGATGAGAACAACATGATTAGGCATCTCCAAAGACTCCAAATGTTTCTTTAAAATTTGATTCAATATTGAGGAGCTTTCTGTATACACTTCTTGAACTCAGCACCCTGCCAAAACACAGCTGCCGAACCGGAAAGCAAAAAGATGCTGACTGTTCTCGTGCAATGGGATGGAAAAGAAAGTTTGGCACAAATCCATGACAGAAAACCACTCAGCTTTGCATGGAATCAGGAATAACATCCCTGCTGGATTCTGTGCCACACGACAACTTGGGAATACAATCAGATTAATTTGCATAAACCCTGAACAATGCAATATTTACCATTTTGTTTCTGCAAAAAACTAATAATAGGAGAGTTACATGGCCTTCCCATTATTTATTTCAGAATTCCTTGCTCAATCATCAAACCAATCAGAGGAGAAATACCTACAATGGTTTCTGGACACAAATTGTATTGCAGGATTTTTGGGAATTCATCATTAGGTTTCACTGTAATTTTTAAAGGAGCCACACATTTGATTAGACCAATCATTTTTCCTGCAAAGTCCCAAACGTCTGGAAATACAGTGTCTCTCAATTCTAGATGCAGGTAATCTCTGAATAACGCATTAACCGCAGCGGTTTTTCCGCCGTAGTGCGGGCGTTCTAAAGGGTGGGCGGGACTCCGTCGGCCGTTGGCCGACGGCAGCACTAGGGAGGTAGTGTTCCTGTCGGCCAATGGCCGACAGCAGCACGCAATTGGTTAACATGAGAAGCCTTCCTTGCATCTCTGAATTCTGTTTAGCCATTTTAAAGACATCATCCTCATCATTTGTGTGAAACTCAATTCGTTTTGAAGTACAATAAACTGAGCAATTGAGCTTGCACAACAAGTCTCATCCCAGTACACGTACGGGACTTGAATCACACCCAACAAATTTGTGTAAATCCTCAAAAGAAAATATTTTCCCTTATACAGGTTTGGTTACCGGGTTTGACATTTGTTGATTTGCAACTCCCACAATTTGAATTCTTTTCCCCAAGAGGGGTAAGTTTGGAACTTCTGCTGTTCTTACAGTGGAACGAGTAGACACATTCAATACAAAAAGAGATAGGAGTCCCATTTACATTGCTGTCCACGTAAGGACCACTCTAGTCTATCTCTAAGGATATGTCAAGCACTCATTCCTCCTCCCCTCTTAGGTACTGTCACTGTGACAGGTCTGAGTCTGCATCATCTATTTGGATCAAAGTGTATTGCTGAGATACATTCTGATTTGCATGAGATTCTGTATCTTTATGAAATCCTCTATTTGAATTGCATTTCTGAATCTGACCATTTGTTTACGGCATCGGGGCACATTTTGAGTTTGGTTTCTTTGCATGTGAACCAGTTGAGTCTGTACAATGCCATCTCCCTGTAAGTGGGCATTCCTTACATTGTTAATCTGTCCCCTAGTTCCTTGATTAATTGGATTAAATTGACGTTTGCACTTCCAATACCTTAACTTGCCACAAATGTGAGGATTTGTCCTCTTCAACACATCAACTGAAACACTTCAACCTCTACCTTGAGGCCGCAGACCCTGCTGTTGTACTCCACTTTCCCCTCATCGTTGAGGTCTGCTGATAACCTCCCTGCACAACAAACAAGGAATCAACACCTGTCCCACCTTGACCCATCTGAGCTGCTTTCATTTGGGCAAACATTAGCTTGATCCCTCTGAACTGCTTTCATTTGGGCAAGCATTAGCTTTTCCTTGCACTTTTTGTGTTTTGAGTCAATTTTGTTTCCGCAATACTTTGCATAATGGATTATTTCAGCAACAGTTTACTCTGCGAGCAAATTAAGTGCTGCTGAATCATGCTGCTAATCTCAGGATTCAGACCTTACACAAACCGATAAACAAATGATTGCATATCATTTTTAAACATATTCTTCATTCCACTGTATTGCTTTAATGCCTGCAATAACATCTTATAGTAAGCATGATCTGTGTCCTTCAATTCTTGAGTCTTCCTGGCAATTTTCTACCCAATACATTTCATTCGGGAAATGTTCCCTTTCAAATAGGTAGTGGCTTGGTTATAATTCGTCATCACCTCAGGAGATGGTGCAGCTATGCGAGCATTCTTAGCTGGAACTATCTCAGGCCAATCAACAGGAAATTTGCATTCAGCACACAAGTCATTCGAGACCACAATGTCAAATAAGGTATATAAATCTTTCAACAAAACCTTTGAAACCTTCAAAAACCGTTAAACTTGTTAATGACATTCAAAGGGATTTTCTCTCAATTTTGGAAAGTCATTTGCAAAGGACAATATGTCTGGTATAGTCCAAGGGACATGTACATATCAACCTTCAGGTCCCTCTCTCATAGGGAGCAACCTCAACCCCTCACCTTCATAATCTTCAATGACCAGGAACATTTGCACTGTAACCTTTTTTGTGTCTTTCTTCTTGTCTCATAAACCTTCCTATTTTTCCAGCTACCCCCTTTTCTAAGGATAGCCAGTAACTCTTTAATCTGTGGCCTCATTCCTGAAGGTCTAATGTTTTCAATATCCCTGTCACTGAAATCTATTCTATAGGGCTTTTGTAATGTTTTTGATTGTTTTACATTCACTCTTCATTTCTGCGCCAATTCGGATAACTGTTCATGAGTATTTCAAACACGTCTGGTAATGTCTTTTTGCAGACAAACAATAATTCATCATCCTGATAAGCAGATATCCAAGCAGGGCTTATGGTTTCTATAATCATTTCTTCCAATTCCACCTTGAGTCCTGCAACATTAATTGACCTAATTTTTTTTGTTCCCAGGGCATTTGTTCCATTAATTCCAACACCTGTATAATTCACAGGAGTAACTATACGTTTAGGCCAATCATCAAATTATTGAGAAGTAAGACCTGTTTGCCCTTCTGTTGCATTTCCTAGTATATCCTCATGCTGACCTTCTGTTCTTGCAATAGATGTGGAATGTAAAAGGGACACACCAGAGTCTGGCGCTCCATCAGAAGAAGGTTTCTTCTAATATTTTGTACTACCCGCTGTGGATTTACCATACCATTCTCAGGTACATAAAAAGTTTGGAACTATCCTGACCTTCCGCTGGAACAATTTAATTGCGTGGAATGTACATTCGAACCAGCGCTAGCTCCACAAGGAATATCAGCTGGGGTTGGAATTAAAGGCACTCTCATTCACAAATTTGCAGGAGTTGAAGTTGAACCATTTATCCCAGTAGGGACAGACAATATTTGTACGTTTTCCTCTATTTCCAGGCTGATATAAAGGAACTACAGGACCTATGGTCACTGGGACAGTCAAAGCATCTGAAGGATTCTAAACAGTCTAATTATTCACATCAAGCATTCCTATGTTTCCACTCACTGCTGTGAAGGGAATGTGTGGAACTGTTTCTGTGGGCACGGCAGGTGCAATTAGGAATTATCCCCAAATAAAAATGTGTTAAACTCTGGTGTTGATCTTTATTATAAGGTGATCGGCCGTTCAGTAATAATTCATTTAAGAATTCATCATTAAATTAATAATCTTGACTCTTTAAGATGCTTTTCTTTTCATTATGCTTCCCTCCATTTTACTTTTCTGCCGCTAATATGGGAGCCATTCTGCTTCCCTCTGCAATATCTGTTCTCCAAAACATCTGTTGGACATCCCTTCTAGCCTTGACATATCGGATCAAGGTATTCTTGTACCTTCCCTGACATTTCTGTTTTGCTTTTTGATGGGCTATATCTTTTCATTCACTAAGCGCCTCGAATCGCACAGAACTCGGTGGTAGTTTACGGTCATATAGTTGTGTCCTTAAATTTCCATGAATTCTAACTGTAAATGTTGCATGTTCCGGGAAAGCTGATGATCCATCATTTTTCGTGTATTTCATCCAATGCTCAAGCCATGTACATGTGTGATATCCTCTCCCTTGGGACATATACTGGTTTACCTTCAGGCAATATTCTGTCCCCTCCTCGAGTGGTATGGGTACATCCCCTGCATTAAGCTCTTCAAGTTTTAAAAAAATGTCATTTTCTCACAAATTTTAAATTTTGTCTTTCACACATATTTCTCCTCAATCAACTTCCCCTACACTTCATTGTTTAGCTCCTTTACAGCCAGTACCAGAGCGGTGACATTGCTACGCTATCCCAGCACAGGGATACACCAACCAACCAATCTCAATGCAGCACACTGTGACATCAATCGCACTTCTTGCAGTGGCTACCCTCCTTTAGAATCCTTTGCATACATTTTCCCTAAGTAAAAATCCTCACAGTGCAAGCTATTTTAAAAACTCTGTCTGATCCACTAAAGAAATTATAGATCATTTCACAGAAGAAGTCTAATCAAACGCCATGATGTAACCTATTTTCCCATACACTTCAAGTGAGAGCTCGACCAGCGAGATCTCACTCAGGTTGTCAGGAATTCTCCACATGCACTGAGAGCGAATTTAACAACAGTATCCCTCACTCACACAAAGAAAGTTGCCCTTCTCTTGCCGACGACATCTCACAAATAGCTCCTTCGAAACACAGCAGACAACTTACTCAGCATATGCCACACTCAGACCACCTATAGGTGTATATCCCGGAATTTTGGGTCACTATGGACCTGATAACAACTTGAACTTTTCTGCATAAAGATCATCACTCAAACGTGGACTCGAACTTCTCTGGCTACTCATACAGCCATTTCCCATTACAGGAATCAAAGCTTAAGCATTTGCAATGTGCAACCCTATTGATACTCACACCACTGCTTTAAACAATAGATGAAGCAGATAAACTGCAAAATCTCTTTAGCTGACACACAAAAACAATTTTGACACTTTGAGTGAAAAATGACAAACGTGCACCCTCTGTGCTAATTATACATTGAAAAATTCATGTGAGACAAATAAATGAAAAGACTTAGTTACTGCATCGTAAAAGCATGCAGTTAAAGTGTATGACAGGGGGAACATATATTAAATACCATAGGCTCATAGTTTAACCTGTTTCAGTTGCTTGCCTAATGTGTTTAAATAAAAATGTAAATGTGATGTATTTAGATGTTACAAGGTTTCTAACCCTTCTTATCAAATTAGTGATGTGTGTGAAGAATATTATGAAGTCTAACATGTTTTAGATATTTACGTATGATATTCTAGACAGGAACTAATGGAGTTAAGGACTGACCCATCCCTCTCTTGCTGGACTGAAACCTGGCCAGTCCCTGAAGGCCCTTTCTCTTGCCGAGTTTGTCGGTTTCAGGGCTACTCCGCGGAGACGATACTGACCCACAAGGTACTCTATTGTCTTCCCACCAGTGTTGCTTCTCATACCCTTGAAACCGCCACCTTCCCTGACCATGCTATAGGAATATCCCCAGATAAGCCTTGGAAAGGGTGGAAAAGTCTGCTATGCAACATTCGATCCCTGCCTACGCATTCCACTGAGGTTTGGGATGTACTGTCTTCAGCACAGCCTGAGCTGGGCTTTCTGACTGAAACCTGGTTTAAGCCCCATTCTGCTCCCTTAATAGTGCAAGGTATACCCGAAGGCTAAACATTTATTATATTGGACAGACCATTGAAGATGGGGGTGGAATTGCGATTGTGCACAAAGACTGCATTAAAGTTACCACGCTGGATCAGCGCTGTAATGCTACAATGGAAGTTCTAGTCTTTAGGATAGACATCTCCTCCCAAGTTAGCTGGAAGGGGGCCCTAGTCTATCAACACCCAGGACCCTTAGCTGAATTTTCTTTACAGCTTACCAAACTACTAGCTCCCCACGTGTTTGCATGCAGCAATATTCTACTACTAGGTGATTTTAATATTCATAGCGAATGCCCCTCCAATGCTGATGCACAGACACTTCTGGCAGACCTAGCCCTCTTGGGCTTATCTAAGCTCAATGAAGGCCCGACTCAAATAGCTGGCCACACACTAGACATCGTTTTTTCCAACTCTCCCAGGGTTTAGTGTGAACCCCCCAACAATTAACTTGGTCTGACAATTCGTCAATCAAATTTTTATCCAGGGCTCAAGGGAGTTGAATAAATCCAAACCTGTCACATTCCACACTCATAGGCAGTGGCAGAAAATCACCCCAAGAGCTTTCAAGCCTCCTTTTCAATGCCTTGGAATATTGCACCTGACAATATAGAGGAAGCCTTGGCCACAAACAATTCCGCTGTTTCTATGGCTATCGACCATCTTGCACCTCTAAAATCACTCCCAAGTCATCCCAAAGGCCCACAGACTGCCTGGTTCTCTCCTCAGCTGCGAGTACAGAAACAACTCTGAAGGAAACATGAGAGACAATACTCATGTGACAAGAAGGACAAAGATTGATTTTTCACCACCCTGTCCAGCAATCATAAAAATATAAAAATTGTCCAATAAGCTCATCCAGCATCGCAATTGGCCCAGGCTGGTAGCGCCCCAAAACTCTAGATCACATTCTCCAATCCTTTATCAATCCCAGGGCCTGTGAGAACTCCACGCAAAACGCTATGCAATGATATTCCTCTATACTTTTCGCAGAAAATAGAGCATATCTACGAAAAAATAGTTTCGCCAGGAAACTAGCCTCTGACCCCAATGCCATCTGACCAACCAGAATAGGCAACCCCTCAGTTGCTAGAGTGCTTCCCCACACTGACATCGGCAGAGGTGGAATCATTGATTCATAAGACAAAATCAGAGTCCCCTTTGGACCTTTTGCTGGCCAAAGTTGTCACTTCCCTGGCCAATCAATTGTCTCCTTCGATTGAATCTCTCCTCAACATCTCACTGGGAGAGGGCCAAGTACCATCAGAATGAAAAGCAGCACAGGTTAGGCCTATCAGTAAGAACACTAAAGTCCCTTTGACGGATCTTTCCAATCTCTGCCCCATTTTGATTCTTCTTCTGTTTCTGAGCACACTACTTGAGAAACATATTAACAATCCTCTTTCCAACCATGTTGAACTTGCTGGGTGTTTAGATTCTTCCCAGTCTGGTTTTAGGCCCAAATACAGCACCAAATCAGCTCCGCTAGCTGTCACGGATAACATCAGGATGACCCACCCTAGATAAGGACCATTCTACGATATTGGTGCTGTTGGACCTATCTGATGCGTTCAACACAGTGTCACATCGGATATTGCTCAGAAGACTAAAGGACATTGGTCTAAGAAACTCAGCCTTGCAGTGGATGACAAGCTTTCTATCTGCTCGCTCCCAGGCCATCAACTTAGGCCCATATTGTTTGGCACCTATGGAACTCTCCAAGGGAGTACCTCAGGGTTCATGTCTGAGCGATACATTGTTTCACATCTATGTCGCTCCCTTGGCCAATCTCCTGAGGACGCATGGGTTCACCCCCATATCCTATGCCAACGATACTCTGCTGCTTTTTCCATTTGTCAAATTCACTCCATCTGTACATTTAGCCTTTTCTTCTGGTATGAGAGCCATCTCTAACTGGATGAAGAGTCATTTCCTCCAGTATAATGTGGGGAAAACTGAGATTCTGCTCTTCAGAGAGGCCCCTTCTCTATGGACGCCTGACTGGTGACCGGTCGATTTGGGTGCCCATTCTGCCCCCAAATCTACTGTTAAGAACGTGGGCATCCGTTTGGATCAAGCCCTTACTCTGAAGGAGCATGCTGCTCAGACAGCTGGCTCCGGTTTCCATACAATGGGCCTTCTCCGTTGAGCCTTCCCTCTGCTTCCCGACTCAACTCGGAAAACTCTGACTCAGGCACTTGTACTAAGCCGCCTGGACTACTGTAATGGTCTGCTGATCTCCGCCAATGAAGCCTCGCTCAGACTGCAGGTAGTCCAGAATACGGCGGCGTGACTGGTCCTCAATGCTCCTCCTAGGACTGCCTCCCTCTTCTCTTGCAACTTCATTGGCTTTCTATTCACCAACGGGTAAGATTCAAAGTTTGCTGCACCATCCATAAGGCATTGTTTAATCTAGGCCCCACCTACCTCGGAGAAATGTACACGGTCCCTACCTTCCAGATCCATTTGCTTGGGCTCTAAACATCTTCTTGTGTTCCTCGAGTTAGGAAGGCTAGATTAGGAGTAAGGGCCCTTTCTCATCTTGGACCCTGTTTCTGGAAGGAGCTCCCCATACTCTTGAGACAATGCCGTGATCATTTGCAATTCAGGAAGCTGCTCAAGACTACTCTTTTCTATTCTTGATCCAGCTGTAGCTGCACTATATCCATGCTGCTCATCCGAAGCCCAGAGATACCCCTTCGGGGGTCGATTCAGGAGCTATATAAATAAATAAATAAATAAACATTGACAGGTTTCATTCTAAAACTTCATATTTTTAATATGTGAAATTTTGCACCAAGTGAGAAAAGGGTATTGCACCTTATATTAAAACCAAATGCTCTGAAAGTTTCAGAGAATAATCTTCATGCATGTACTAATATGAATTACTAGAAATTATAATAATATTTTATGTTTTAGAATAATTCTACGCATTAGTACAATTGCAGTAATATTTCATAGTTACACCTGCAAATTGCAATGAAACCAAATTGCTTTATGAGTGTAATGAGTTGAAAGTAATATATGTAAGGATCCCAAAGGAGATGAATGAAATGTATATTCTCATAATTTTTTATTCTATATTTCGTTAAGCAAATTATATTTAGGTCTGCATTTTCCTTACTTTGCTTGATTCTGCTTTCGTGGAAAGTAGGGCTGGGCGTAGTTTGCGAAGTAGCGCTACGCGAAGCTACGCAAAGTGCACTTCGCAATACGCGAGCTACGCTTAAGCACTACGCGAACTGCGTAGTACCCTGTTCCCACTGTGCAAGATGCCGTTTTCAATGATTGCACAGTGCGGACAAGCATCCAGCACTGTGCAGTCATTGAAAACGGCTACTTGCACAGTGCGAGCTGTAATTTTCTGCCGCTGCAATAGATTTTTAATCCAGCTGCAGCTTTCTCAACAAGGGCTGGTAGTTTCTCATTGCGAGCGGTCGCGCGCATTTAGCGACCACTCGCAATGAGAAACCTGACCTCCCCAAGTTGTGAATCTCGCCAGGAGGTTTATTTTCCACGCTCGTGATCGGCAACTTGATGTTGCTGATCGTGAATGAGGAAAAAGTCTTGCTGTGATGTAATTTTGCTTGCTCGCGCCGCCAACTTGACGTTGAGGACCGCGAGCAAGCAAAAAACTACAGCTGCACTAAGCTATGCGTGTTTGCACTGTGCTACGTGCAGTTCGCATAGTGCGAAAGAGCGCAAACTTCGCAAACTACGTGAGCGTAGCATAGTCCTTTGCCAAGTGTTAATGGAAAGGCTTCGTAAACATACAATGTGAACTGCAACTATTTCTCATTGGGAGAGTTCCCATGTGCATACTAGGACTGCTTGCGAAAAATGTGTTGCTTTGGAAACATCTGCCATGAGAAACTGTCCTCTTGAACTCACTCATGTGCTTTTGCAAACAAACTATTGTCTGAAATTTGCATACATTGGATCTTTTGACAGCTTACGTGATGATCACCAGCTATAGTATGTGTCTTCTTCATGCTGCATGACAGTCACCCTTTACGAAGTGACCAATTGAATGAATGGTCTTACCAAATGGAGTGACCTAGGAGGTGTCACCCTGGAACTTGATGAATTATATTATATATTGAAGTGACAGAAAGGATACACATCCAACAACACATCTTGCTCTTTTTGTGAGCTGAGAAACACATCATTAATTTCCTTGAAAACTCTATAGGCTTTCCTTTGGCTGACGCATACACTGTGTGTGCTAATCCCAGACTTCTTTCCTCATGAGAGGGAATGTTTGAGCTGATGTGGTACATGTCCATTCTTGAACTCCTGTTCTAGAACTTTGGCAATTGATGGACCTTAATAGATTAATTTGATTAGTCTGCACTCCTAAATTTGATGCCTGATATTAATGCATTTACTCTTCTTACTTTACTGATAAAAATCAAACTTTAACTAAATCTTGTTTCTGTCTCTCCATGATTTGTCCCAAATGATTGAGTGTGCTTTCCAAATGAGTAATAATCAGGGATGGAACGGTAATTGCAGCCTGCATGGAGAACATGCCCGCCTCTCCAGCCCCTGGCTGAGCACTGTGTCAAGGCACTCGGACCAATCACAATGCTGCATTGCTTCCTGTTCCTGGAATTGGACACAGGAGAGCAGGAACAGTGACATGGGTCCCGACAGCAAGGTAATTGTTTAAAAAAAAAAATGTTTACATTGCGACCCATGAGCCCCTCCCTCCCCATGCTCCAGCCCCACCACCCGCAGGCCGTGCCACCTACCTCTGGTGACACCGTCTGGGTCACCTCATCTTGGCTGACTACTCAGTCCATTGGCCACTTCGAATAGGGTGATTGCCATGCAGCATAAAGAAGACATATACTATAGCAAAAAGATGGTGATCATCACGTAACCTGTTGAACCATCCAATGTATATAACTTTCAAACAATAGTCCTTTTGCAAAGGTACATGAGTGAGTTCAAGAGGACAGTTTCTCATGGCAGATGTTCCCAAAGTAACAAAATTGTTGCAAGCAGTCCTTGTATACAAAAGGTAACTCTCCCTATGAGACATAGTTTTCTTCACATTGCAAGTTTATGAAATATTTCCATGAGAGCAAAATCAAGCAATGTAAGGAAAATTCAGGCCTAAAATTAATTTGGTTAATGAAATATAGAATAGAAAGTAATGGAAATATAAATTTCACTTATAACTTTTGTGACCTTATATATTTCTTTCAACTGATTTTCACTCATAAAACCTTTTAAATTAGTTGTTAATTGAACTTGTACCTATGACATATTACCACATTTTCAAAGTACCAATGTGTAAAAATAATTCAAAACATAAATTATTACTATTGTTTCTAGTGATTCTTATTAGTACATGTATGACAGTTTGAAGATTATTCCCTAACACTTTCAGAGCATTTGGTTTTAGTATAAACATGCAGCTCCCTTTTCTACTTCCTTACTCAGTGCATAATTTCACATATGCAAAATATGGAATTTAGAATGGAGCTCTTAAATACACACTTAGGGCCTGATTCCGATCCTGGATTTTTTTTCCATACAAATAGGATTTGTAGTTTTTTTCCATACAAATTGTACAAATCCCTTCCAAACCGTGTAGTACGATTCGTACGGGAAAAATACATACAGATCGGCCCAATCCTTACAAATCGGATCGGGAAAAGCTGTACGACACAGACTTGTAAAAAAGACCATACAAATTGTAAAAAGACTGTCCAACCCGTCAAGTACGATTCGTACCAGTTTGTCAGCATACGATTTGTAGGGAAAATGGCCTATATACGGGGAATGACTCGTACCGGGCAACAAAGCGAACCCCTATACGCCTCATACCCTGGTATGACTCGTTCTGGGGGTACGACTCATACCGGGGTACGGGTCGTATAGAGGTATGAGGCGTACAGGGGTCCCCCCACATGCGAGGCATGTGTATGGTGCGTACCCCAAAAAAGCATATGTGCGCACCGGACCCCAAAATCGCCCATGTACGCACCGTACCCCAAAATCGCCCATGTACGCACCGCACCCCAAAATTGCCCATGTACGCACCGTACCCCAAAATCGCCCATGTACGCACCGTACCCCAAAATTGTCCATGTACGCACCGTACCCCAAAATCGCCCATGTACGCACCGTACCCCAAAATCGCCCATGTACGCACCGTACCCCAAAATCGCCTGTGTACGCACTGTACCCCAATATCGCGCATTTACACACCGTACATATGCGATTTTGGGGTAGGATGCGTACACGGCCGATTTTGGGGTACGGTGCGTACATACGCGATTTTGGGGTACGGTTCGTACACGGCCGATTTTGGGGTACGGTGCTTACATACGCGATTTTGGGGTACAGTTCGTACACGGCCGATTTTGGGGTACGGTTCGTACACAGGTGATTTTGGGGTACGGTGCTTGTACGGTGCGTACACGACCAGTATCCCTTCATCGCGTATGTACGCACCGTACCCCACTTTCCGTGTCATCCGTATGCACTGTGCATACGCACGGTACCCCTGTATTCATGGGGTGTCTGAAGCGTACATGGGGGGGTCTGTCTCGTACTGTTTTAGGGGTGTACAAGGCTTTTCCCGCACTTTTTGGCTCTTGTAAAAAAAGAGCCGTACCGCATGCCGTTTGTACGAATCGTACTTGCCGGGTTGTAAACTGCTGCCGGGAATACATGGGAACGTCGCGTACAGAGCAATCAGAATCGGAATCGCTTGTATATACGAGTTGTATGGTCTTTTTTACAATTTGTATGGAGTGCGTCTATTTGTACGTATCGTACTTCCTAGGTTGTAGGGGCCTCCTTACAAGTACGAGCTGTATGGAGAAAACGCTCCATACCACGGTTTGTACAGCGTTTTTCCAGGATCGGAATCAGCCCCTAATGTCATCTAGATTACATCAGTTTTCATTAATTCTTCACGCACATTTTAGTTCATAAGTGACATTAGGAAAATGTTCTAATCATGTGAATTTAGCAGTTAACATCTTCTATTACGTTTTGAAAAATACACCAATACTAGTAAATAGAGTACACTCAATGTTATTTAAATGACTAATTTTCATCTAATTTCCTCTAGTCTGCATGCTTTTACAATACAGTAAATACATTTTCTCTTACCTTTTCTTGATTCTTCAAGGTATATTTAGCACAGTAGGTGCACGTTTGTCATTTTTTCTCTCAGATGTGTCATAATAGGTTTTATGTGTCAGTTAAAAGCCTCAGCAGTTTATCTATTTAATCAAACACAAGTGCTATAGACTGTCATATAGAGAAAAAAAGAGCCAAGCACAAGCTGATCCCTCCTTCTAAAAAAACTATGCTTTTGTCCACTGATCATTAAAGCATTAAAACCTGTTATATCCTGAGCAAAAGAGCAGCATATTTGGTGAGCAATGATAATGCACAAAGGTATGTTAAGGACAATGAGATGGTAAAGATGTTCAGCTATCTAAGGCTTAAATGGGTACAATTTAGATTTCAGCAAATAAGACTAAAGGATTTGAGGTTCAAAATGATATTTTCTAAAGTAGCTGATGGATTTAAATTATTCTCTGTAGGCTGCACCAAGCATCTGATATCAATTTAAGGAAGTGATTTCTTTATTCCAGGGCTCCCTAAAAGTACCTTTTTGTTGGGGATTACTATAGGAAGCCATTAGAATTAGCAAAAAGGCATTGCATTAAGGTACTTAGTATGTTTGTTCACATTTTGAAAGATGGGTTGGTGACATGCTCCCTCAGAGACACATCATGTTTGTCCAAAGACATGGAAAGATCATTTCAGTGCCTCTATTTATAGGTCTTTCTCCCTCATTAATTATGAATGTGATGGATATTCTGGCATTATTTCAGGAAGGCTAGCATATTCCAATTCAATTGATCTGTCATCCAGATGAATCAGGTGCTTAAATGAGAAAATTTAATTAGAAAATAACAGATTATTCTGTAATGTTGTCAGTCTTTTGCAGATTTACTCCACTATGGCCAATCATGGTTGCTGAAGAGCCTAGAAATGTCATGAGCCTTCCTCTCCAGGACACCATCAATCTTTAAACTGATGAGAGCTCCTGGGATGTATTCCACTCTCCTCACATGCAAGAAATTGAAGGGTTAGTTGAGGAGGGTGAGAACCCACTTCCACTACTAATCACTATCCTTGTCAGGGTGAACAATTAAAGTCACTAAATAAACCTGTGCCTGACCCTCTGGTAGCTTCGCCCAAAGCAGTTAGGCTTAACTGAGAGGCAATGTACAAAGTATTTAAGCAGTACTTAAACAGCAATAAAGTGAAACCACAACACAAGACAAAACAAGAAAATTCCCAAACTTATTTAGCAAAATAGAGGAAATTTAAGTAGATAAAATGAGTCTAAAAATGATTTTAAAAATCCAATAAGAAGAGCGGAGATTTGAATTAAACTTTAAATAGAAAATAGTGTCAACAAACACAAACCACAATTATCTGGTTGCATTAGACTGGGTCAAAGTCAAAAGTTAAGGGCAACTGCGATGGTGCCAAAACAGATATAGTGAGAGATAGCCTTCTGACTTAGAAATGTTTTTACAGAAAAAGTGTCATCAGCCAGTGGTTGAAAGAACAACACAATTGCCAGTACTGGATTTGACTTACTGTCTTCTTTAGAGTAACCTTTATGAATAAAACATACCGGTCCGTTTTATGAATTACGTCACTAGTTTGTTTATTTCACTAATGGGAAAAATTGTTTTAAATTATTTTTTTCTCCATATTGCAAAAAAATGTTTTTGTGCATATATAAACAGATGAAAAACAATACAATTATTAACATCAACAAGTTTTTCAATATACATTATCATTACAAAATTGACACACATCCTACCCATACTTTGGCCAAGTCATACACACCACATTCATACAAAACCACATATACACAAAAGACTTTTGAATGACCCTATGTCAAAACCACTGATTGTTTGTACATATGACTATAATTGAATTCCTTAATTTAGAATCCTATTCCGTCAAAAACTGTCACTTGGATATAAATCCTTATTTACAAAACAATAGTCGTCTGTTTTATTCAGATTGACAATGGGTCCGGTCAGGTTGATGTGTTTCGAACCCCCGATTGGGGGGTTCTCCTCAGGACCAAAAATCTCTTGTAACTAAGACTGAAATCCCTTAGGATGGTAAAGTTGGTAGGACACAGATCCCTCTTGGTGCACTTATTATTCGTGTGACGGAGCCATAGAGATCATGGCTGTTCGCGGCTTGGAACTAAGCTCGGTCTGTTTAGAAGATGCCAAGCGGGGGTCTCTTTAACGGGGCCAGATTGAATCAGACGGACGGGTTGAAGACACTGTGTTCGGCGTTCTGCTCGAGACCTTTCATTATATAGGGCTTAGCCTTACTGGGTCAGAGCTACGACCCTGTGTTGTTCTCTAGATCAGCCAGTGGTTGGCGGGGCAAGCTCTAAGATGGATCCACAGATGGGCTCGATAACACTTGATTGCTGAAGATCTGTGTCCTGGTGCAGTCGGAGACAAAGGCAGGAAACCTCCAAGCAGGTGAAATCCGAAGGCTGTGCATCGGAAGTCCACTATATCAACAGTTTGATGCTCGGCATCACTCTCGATGATGCCCTCTACATTTAGATTTCAAAACTTTTCTGGAAGTCAGATCTCCTTCAGTGGGACAACCCAGCAAGGTTAGGCTAAACGGCAATTTAACATGAAAGGTTCCGGCCAACTTACCCTTAGAGTCACATATGAGGTTATGAGTTCAGGGTAAGCTGGTACATTCTTCTTTCAGGTTTTAAACAGCAGGGCAGTCTTTCCTATGATCTTCGTAGGTCAAGAAATGTTCTGGGGAGAGGTCAGTGGGGTTCACTTTTATGCCCTGTGACAGCATGTTGGTGTAGGAAAAGCCTTTGTTCACCCCCTAAACCAGTTCTGATTGGTTCATCTATCCCCACTTAGTTAGGTGCCATCCTGACTAGAGAGACGAAGAGGAGGCAGGCCTAGGTGTGAGAATCATCTGCCAGTGACAAGGTAAGTATCTTTGAAACTAAGGAAGGGGTTGGGTAGAGCCCCTAATCCACCTTGTGAAGGGAGGAGTCTCCATCCCGACTCCCAGGGTTCTTTGTCGAAAGTCACATCTCACCAGAGGGGAGCTATCAAGGGTCAGGTGACAGCTGGACAATGGCAGGAAAGACTTCTGTTTTCGGGCAGGAAAATGACAACTTCCTAAAAGTGCCATATCCAAAATAGCAATAAAAAATCCAACTTGCCCATTAAGTTGGATTTATGAAATCTATTAAAATGAGCCTAGAACCATTTTTCTAGCTACATCCACATTGAATTTAGCACTTATTAAAGATAATAGTGTAAACCAGATTTAACCTCTGGGAGAGACAGTCTTGCCACAGGCAGTAAAACATTAAATATACATGCCCAACTTTTTATAGATGCAATAAAAACCTGTAACCATGACTGAGAGCACCTAATACAGGCAATAAAGCAGGCAACTTTAACCAGGAGTAGCTATCAGTCTCATTATGCATGTTGGGTCTCATGCTTAGAAAAGGTTCCGCCGGGTTTGAGGCTTCTGCTTTTTCTACTTTCCCTTACTTCCTATGTGCTGAGATGTCATTGTTAAAATCAATTACGAGGAGTGCGAAGGCAGCGGGTATTTAATCGCAGCTTGCCTTCACTTCCTCGCTTGGTGATTCACGCTGCCAGAAGGACTTGGGGCCCATTGGCGAAAGGGGAGGGGGGAGAAAGCACCGACCAGAGACTCCATGTAAGTGTGACAAAGGCCGCTTTATTGGAAGCAGGTGCATCCTACACAATAACATCCTTGGCCTGCGCCGCACAATCTAAACCTCATAAATATGTAATTTCCTGCCTCACCCCCACCCCCTCCCCTAACTGATTCCCACAGTCCACAAACAGTAACAATTAGCATAACGTCAATTTGCCTCTCTACCTGGCTAAATACTTTATTGTGCTTGACCTACCCCCCGATAATCCAACACAGTTCTCCTACTCTTCCCCCATATATTAGGAAGAAACCGCCACTCGAGGGACGTGCTAACGGTCCTTGACCCCCCCCCCTTAGGACCCCCCTCCCTCAACCGGGACGTGCCACCCCCCCCATTCGGCGGGACCACCCCCTAACTATATGGCTGCCGCGGACCCCCCTCCAGCCCCGTGATGTCTGGTCCACGCGCTCAAACCGTCGGCACGTCCTCCCCCCTAACCACAGGGCCATGCCCTCCGTCCCAATGTGGAGGGCCATGCCTTCCATCACCACGCACAGGGCCATGCCCTCCGCCACCACGGATAGGGCCATGCCCTCCGTCACCAATGTATAGGGCCATGCCCTCCGTCACCACTGTATAGGGCCATGCCCTCCGTCACCACTGTATAGGGCCATGCCCTCCGTCCCCAAGGTATAGGGCCATGCCCTCCACCACCAAGGAATAGGGCCATGCCCCTGCCACCAACGATTAGGGGCCTGCCCTCCGTCTCCACGTATAGGGCCATGCCCTCCGTCACCAAGTATAGGGCCATGCCCTCCATCACCCATGTCTAGGGCCATGCCCTCCGTCACCAATGTATAGGGCCCTGCCCTCCATCACCGATGTATAGGGCCATGCCCTTCGGCACCAAGGTATAGGGCCATGCCCCTGCCACCCGCACATAGGGCCATGCCCTCCGCCACCAACATATAGGGCCATGCCCTCCGTCACCACTTATGGGGCCATGCCCTCCGTCACCACTGCATAGGGCCATGCCCTCCGTCACCAATGTATCCAGATGCCTCAGTCACCCATGCCAGGGCCATGCCCTCTGTTACTAACGGGGCGTGCTTCCTGACTGCGGAATCGAGCTCCCTACGAGGTATGCCGCACTGAACCGGGGCCGTGCTCCCTCCTGGCGCCCAGGGCCCCCCGTAAACAGAAGGCCTGAGAAGCCGCCCAGCGCCTGCCAGCGGTCCGCTGAAGCCAGCCGTCCCACCAGAGAGAAGCCCTCCGGATGCGTGTCCCACACCGGAGCCCGTCCGCCAGGAAGAAACCCCTGCCGCAGTGGCACCAACTCCCCCCGTCACCTACCACACCCCGCAGCCCCCGACCCGGCGGCGTCCCCGTTCCGCGTCAGCCCCCCCTGCGCGCTTCGACCCCCCCCCTGTCCTCCGGCGGGCGTGCTCCCTGGCCACGGAGTCGAGCTCAATACGGGGAACGACCACCGACATGGGACCGTGCCTCCTCTCCGGCGCCCGGGAAGAAGTCCTCCACACGGTGCGTCACCCACCAGAGCCTGTCCGCCAGGGAAAAGCCCACTGCAAAGAAGGCACTTCTCACCTACACGCGACTTGAAATGCCCGCGGCCTAACCGCGCCGCTGTCCCCGTTCACGCCGCTAACTCCCGTACCGTCCGCTCGAGCCCCCCATCCTGCGCATAGGCCGACAGCGATGCCAGTCAACCCCCTGCAGGGGCAGCTGTCCATGGGCAAACGTTACGTACTTATGCCAGCAACACACGAAAGAGGGCCGAACTCACGATGTGGCATAAACCTGATACCGCTCATTTTTTTTTGTTACGAAGGGCGGCACAAACTTGATGTTCGTGGTGCCATGCTGGCTGAAAATAATGCCCCAGCCCCCTTCTCGACGCCGTTGTTGCACATGCCCTGGCTGTCCTTCGTGATCTAGTTTCAGAGACCCGCGACAACAGTAAAAGAAACCCTGGTAATGCCCATATTGTGCTACAAAACTCGGCCTGTGAACATTTTGGTTCTGACGCGAACAAAATGAGATGTGGACAATGAAGCCGGCTGGAAACGACGCGAGATGCCCCTGCCAAAGAATGCGTACCCAGGGACGAATTCAGAAGTTGCCCACGCTGGATGTGGCCTAACGTTTAAGAGAAAAAATGAAAACAAAATGTTTACTTTTTTTTTTTTTTTGTGACACTTTGCTAGAGAAAAGCAATATTGCTGGTGGCCTCTTTAGGATCGGACATGTGTAAGGGTGACTGACCGAGGGGGCATATAGATGTGTCCTCGCCCTGAGCTGTGGTCTTCTGATCCCAACTGCACGCCCCCTGCAAGATATAACCGGAAGGGCAAATGCTGCAACGAGCCGATCGAAAGGGAGACACTGACAGAGCCTTTTCGCTTTTATATTTCAGTGGGTGGTTAACGAAATACAACTTACAGTTCGACGGAATCAGTATACTCTATGTTTAATACTATTTCCCTCTACATCTTACTGCATGCGGTACGCCCTCATTTTTCATGAAATATTTGTACAGTATAATATGCTAATTAATTGATTTCCGTAAACGTTGTTCTAAATTGAGTGGTCACAATCCTTAACTTGCTGGTATATACTTTGTTTCGCAGTTCGTTTGCCCTAGCTGCGAGACAGAATCCACTTTTCAATGAGTCCATAAGAAAAATGTTTCCCTGACTTAGAATTGATTAATATCTGTAATTGGATCAGAGAGGTGCATTTCTTTTTCGTTCTTCAGCACACGTATGTTTGATACCCACGTTCATTTAAACCTGGAAATGCATACGAAAGAGGCCCACTAAAAACAGGCCTATAGATTTCATACTTTGTATAGCAATATAGGTATTTCACTAAGATAGACAGACGGGTGCTAATTACCATCGGCGAAGGGCTATATTATTGAAGCAGATGAACTAACTTTATAACACCATTTTACATTGTTTAACGATGCGTATAGAACAATCGAGAACGTAAGATAGGATTACTTTGCACAGACATGGACGCCAGGTTAACTACTGAGTAGAGATATATTGTAATGTGACATTAAACAACTATCATCATGATGTCAAATATCTGAATGGTGACATTCTCAAACTGTAACCTCGTTTTATATTCAGGCGGGAGACCAAATAAGTGTTCTGCCGTGATCAGATGCACAGAGATGTCGCTAAAACTTCATATTTCTAAACTTCAGCATTGCATGAACTATAATCACACAGCCTTAATGAGTAGTTAGCATGACGCCACGTTATTCAAGATTCCCAGCAGCAGTATGATATTTTCATCATCAGAAATTTTTGGTGACGTTGCGCCTATTTTAGTCATACATAGGTGCCCGCATTTTCGGCTTCATGTAGTGAGTGAATAATACAAATGCGTTTCCACATCCCCTACCATTCCACTTTTTTTTTTTTTTTTTTTTTTTTTTAAATGTCATCAGATTTAAGTGCAATTGTATGTTTATTTACCCATCCAGGCACGCTTTCCATATTGAAGGGCTGTAGTCATGCCGTTTTTCTGTTTAAGAACTGCCCACCCTATCTAGCACCCTTGTTGTGACCAAACTGACATTGAGGCTATCAGAGCACAGTACCATACAATCAGTCCCCATCAACCACAAACGTTGCGCATGAAATCGAGGCTATCAGCGCACCCTACCATACCCTCAGTCATTATTAACCCCTAATTCGCGAGCGTGAATAACGTGTCACCGGCACGGGAACGTCAGCGAGAAAGAGGTAAGCCCCCACCATCCGATTAATCTCGCAAAAGAAACAAGCAAACATAACTAATGCAACATTCCAGAGTGGAAACGTGACGATCATGCGGCAACCGTATCTCACGGGAACAAACCTGGAAACCCTGCGGGGAGTTATCCCGTACCCCCCTGCACCATCCTATGCAACCTACATGTCCCCATGTAGCCCCGGATTCAGGCTGTTCTCCCACCGCTTACAGATAGACACAAGACCCATATGACATTTTAGTACCTCACACACAGTCTCGGCCGCTCTACCCAAACCTGAATGCCGCCCGTCCTCTGTACCGTAGTTGTTCCTTGTATGCCCCCAAAATACCCCCGGCGGCCGCCCGGACCCTTCGGGTAGAGGCAGCGGGACTCACCAAGTCCCACGTGGGAGCCTGACCGCCCGCAGAACAGGCCCATCCGCTCGGTCGTGTGGAGCCGCATGCTGCTCACCTGAGCTCCTCCGGTCTCCCGCGATGTCAGTGACGCCTCCAACCTGCAGTGAATTCCGGTGGCACGGACGATGCCAAACAAATGCCACAGTCCAACAGTCCATTGTGACGACCTATCTCTCCTCAGGTAAAAATTGCTGTACAACCGCCACCCCCGCCCGACGGCCGAGACACCTCACCTAAAATGGTGTCTCAGCCGCGTGGACGGGCGGATACCACAGCCCAGCCCAGCGGAAACTCCACCCAAGCCCCGCCCCCCAGCCCAAAAGCTACCGACACAACCCGTCTCTGTTCGGCGCCATCTCTACCCCCCCCCTTTCCCCAGCCCCCAAATTCCCCCGGGCGGGGCATGCCTCCCTTCGGTCGGCCGCCCCCCCCAGGACCCCATTCGCCTGCAGTGTCTCTGGAATCCATGCTGTTTTCTGTTTGTCTTATTCCGCATTGGATTTCGGTTCTACAGAACTCTGGTTTCTGCATCGTTGGGCTCTTTCGTTTGAATTATCTGTTTGTTTGTTTTTTGCTGAACTTGAATTACTGTTCGGGACACTTGGTTGGTGAGTTACGGGTTGTTCTGTGTGACTTCCCCATTTTACCTTATTTTTCAGCTTAACTCACTTTTCTCGCTTATTGCTCTCATTGTGTGTTTCTTGGACGCTTTTACGAAGCACTGTGGAACCGAGAAACGAAAAAGGGATCCCTTAAGCATAGCAAGTATAGAAACTGCGTTTTTGCCTTATCAGGTATTTTTCTCTCACACAAAGAAGGTGGCCTTTTGTGTTAGCTGATCTGGACAGTCTTTTTTGAGTACACTGTGATTGCCTTGCGTAGATTCCACCATATTGGAATGGAGTGGAAATGAGGTTGTTTTGCTACCCCCTTGGAGTATGACCATAAAAGAAAGGGGTAAGAAAGACATACATCCTTGCTCATGGATTTTTACTGATTGTGTACGAATGGTGATTTTTCTCAGTACACACTGCTTAATACTTTCTTCATTTCTCTTTCTCAAAAGGCTAACTGTTATTTTCTGGGGTTCCTTCTACAACCAGAGAAGGAGAGCCTAGAAGGACAGTCCATCCTGTTTTTTCTCTTCCCTTGTTTTCCCCAACTTCCCCCGATGCCTTCTTCTGCTGTTGCTGTTATATACATAGGCAATTGTGGTTAAGGTACAGGTAGTGGATCGAGACATTCTTCGCTACTGCAGTGTTGGTTTAACCAGTGAGTGGTGGTGAAACAATGCAAATAAAGCATTAGCAAGAATCAATATCTAAGCATGTCTGGGAGTGTGGTGTACCCATCACAATTGTCATCATGAAAAGACAATTCTATTACAGGACCGGAGGCTTCGTATTATGCTTCTCTTTCTTATATTTGCTACTCACAGCAGCCAATGAAAAATGTTTTGTATGCAAATAAAACTACATTTCCCATGATGCTTGCCCATACATCACATCCTGTATAGCCCCAATAAGAGCTGCTGCACCCTGTGTCTCCTCCTCTTTCTTTGCTGCTCACGCAGAAAGTTAAGTGCTTCAGAACTTTAATATGATATTTGTTTTCTTGTGTTATTAATGAATTTGTGACGATTATGAATGTATTGCTATGCTTGCACATAGATCGTGCTACGTTTTAAACTCTGCTGTTTTGTTTGTATACGCACTTCGCGCTGATTGCTAAAATAAATGATCCAACCTCGTGTAACGCGCTATTGTTTCAAGCTTTAATCGCAAAGCTATACTTTCCAATTTTAATGTCCTTACACTTCCGCACGCACCGCGCTGCGTTTAAGCATTTCGGTGATGCAGCGTGTATCGGATGCATCACGCCGATTACCAATGCTGATGAGCCCCGGTCGGGAGAATTAACTCCATAAGCTCTCGCAGAGAGCAGAGCTAAGGCGTCATGCGGGCGGCCCCCGGGCTCATAATTATTCACCTGTGTAGATAAGGCGCTTCAGGTCAGTTTGTTGTAGCGCTCCTTCCCCCATTTCAGGCCTAAAATTTCTTCAATGTGGCTGTGCCCAAATGTTTACCCGCTCACGTGCGAAAGCCCTTCTCCCGTTTCCGGCGGGCGTAAATGCTGTTTAAAGGCTTCCAGCCTCAGAGAATATGGGAGAGCCTCCCGGTTTACTGCAATATCACGCTGCCTTTCACAGCATGCTTACTAGGTGTTTTTTGTGTCTGGTCTCTTCGCTTTGGAAGCACACACTATAGTGGCTAGCGCTGCCTCCCTCTGGAGCTGTAGGTGCAGTGTACGTCTGGTGTCGACATCTGCTATTCAATCTCGGTGGCTCGCGCTCAGCTAGACTTCCACTCTTTTGATGGCTTATCCTATTTATAGAATGTCTCCATGGGTATTATACCTTTACAATGAAGGCCTGACGGACCTCTGTTATGTGTAGTCAATGTGTTTATATGTTTTTACAGTGAAGGCCTTGCAGCTCTCTGTTACATATATATTCATAAGTATTTATACCCATTATAGGAAGGACCTTGCAGCTCTGTGTTATCTACTGTTCCTTTAGTTTCTCATACCTATTGAGCGTTCCCGCCAGGGATTGGTTTTGCGCCAGCGGGCGAGATGATTGACATGTTCCTGACCGGTTGGGTTTTAGAAATGTGCGCCCCAAATTGCATTGCCTGCGCAATTTTGCATTATACGCTCATGCCCCAACTGCCTAGTAGATGAATATGTGTCATTACACGAAAGGTTAACCCCTACCGGTTCCCGTAACCTGAAAACGCTCCCATGGGAGTGGATATAGCGTGCTCTCATTTTACATATTAACTCTAGGTATATTGGTCCAGTTGGACACAACATACATACGTACCCAGGAGAGCAAAGCACTGTGCTGGGTCCCCAGCGTACCCGCTAAGCCACTGTCAGGTAGTGGTTAAGGTATCTTAATATATACCGTGGATTATTGTGTTCAATGCAGGTAGGTAATATGTTGTTCAAATCTAGTTACTTCAGAGTACGTCCATGTGTTTTATAAGAGAATACTCCCCTTCATGGCGCAGTTTCGCGCTTTCCCGCCAAAGGCCCTCCCTAGTGGCTGAGTGCGGATTAGAGCCGATGACGCTCCGGGGGGCTTAACCCAATCAGGTTCAATTTATACCAGTTTGGATCACGCACTTTGCACGCGTTCCCAGTTTGCTCCTAGGTTCCTAATGCCTTATGTTCAAATGGAGCAATTTTTGTCTTACGCCTTTCCGGGCTGTAACAACAGGAGGGCCTCGGAGTGCGCACGCGCTCCTTATAACTAGACACGGCTCGGACGCCCTTGTGGGCTGGAATGACTTGGACTACAGCTTTGCTGAGGAGCCAGATATATTATTATTATTGTTTCACTTCCAGTGTGCAAAGGGTTGGCTCCACCTTTACTCCTCGGTGATTGGTGCCTTGCACTACACTATTGCATTCAGACACCCTTACGCAGGTAGGGTGAGATACAAGGAGGATGAAATCTACATTAAAGGAGCGTTTCGCCCCAGAATGAACTGTGTGCCAATCGGGATTTGCCATCCCGGTGTCGGTCACCAGGGCCCCAGGTATACAGTCCCCAGTACAGGGTAGCAAGTTTCCATGAACGCCCATCATAATTATTTAGGCATATCCTTTGGGCGTTGTTGTTGTTTGTCTAGTTTCTTGTCTTGTTGCATTTTCTTGTCCTTTTTTCTTATCCTTTCCTCCTATTTCTCTCTCCTAGCTAGGGTCGGTCTTCCTACCGTTCACTCAAAATCCATCAGATCGCTGGGGGGGTTTTATCATTGATGTGTCACCTTAAACTTAGGGTGGGGACTTTTTAATCCTTTAGGAGGGGGAGTCTGCACTACTCCTGCAGCCCCCCCGGACTCTTGCATCATTTTAGTGATGACCCCGTTCTCTGGGAGTCACCCCAAGCGAGGGAACCAAAAAGTTACAGCCAGCCCCACAGGGCATTATGGAGCGCTCCTCCTGAGTGCATGCATATTGTAGTAGATCCACCACTATGCCAGGGAGAGTTGCTGTGAAGGCCCCTTTGATTTAGGGAATTTTTCTTTGTAGGCTCCCTTTTGCCACTGATTTTTTGGGGGGTGTCCGGTCCCAGAGTCATACGGCCAACAAAAACGGGTTCAGCAAAAGAAGGCACAAATCTGTGGGAATACCACACTTAAGATGGCCATTTCTAACACACAATAACAGAGGACTGATACATAGGTCAGGGACTGTTATGGAGCAGTCCCTCACTTCAAACCTTACCTGCCACCCACTAATTTTTCAGACTGCACCAAAGGTTTTTCTTACAACACCACCCAACAAGTAATCTTACTCAGCTGGCAAATTTAGTAATCCTGACAGCTGTGACCCATTCCTGTACCGATGATTTAGAAATCCTAGGCTAGCTTATCCATAATAGTGTCTATGGTGAGCACGAGAGAGTTGGTAAGGGCTTGAACGACTTAGAATTTATACAACTGGCTAATATCTGAAGTCATAATATTGGCAACTGGCAACATTTATTTTCTCAAATGCCCAATGTCAGCATCACAAATGATCAGCCTCTTTCATTAGCAGATGACAACTTTAGCCCTTTTTGCATCTTCTGACAAACTCAGTATCAAAGTGATAAGTGAATTGGAGGATACAACTGTGACCTGGGTAAGAAATATCACTGCTATTCAATTTAACAATCTCCTACATGATTATAGTAGAGAAAATTGAATCCCAAATTTCATTTGGATAGGATATTGTTATAAAAATATCGAGGGACAAAATATCGAAAGGTAAGTGAACAAATGGAATTAGGATTTACTATTCTTAACTCCATGTCTAAGTAACTTGGAGCTATATAAATATCACCAAGGTATGTATATATGGAGTTAGGTATAGAAAATGTATAGAACATTTTCCAAGGAACTCTTCAATGAATGGCAGGAAATTATTTTAACACCCAAAAAGAAACCATAACTACGCCTTGTAAATGTTAACGTTGCTTCATATCCTTCTGTAGTAAAAAAAAATGTCTTCCCTTTGAGCAAGCTTGCCCGCTTGCTACTACTTCTCAATGGTCCCTGACTTTTGTTGTTCTGCCAACTAATCTTGGACAACATCCTGCCTGTGTGAGACAGTATAAATTCCAAGATCATCCACAGCCTTAAACTCTCCATCATACCTGTACACCAAACATAATAAACTATACTAGCTGACTACTGCTGCAATAATCACAAGACAGACACATGTCTCTCTCAACACCTGTAGTATTGCATAAATAAAAGCACGTCATAACAACTCCACTATTTAGAGAAATTACTATTAAAAGCAGACTTGGAATGCCCAAGTATTACAGAAAAAAACCTCATGATGCATTGTTAATTTACGGATTAGTAGACTTGTCTATTTGTGCATTGAACTCAAATGTAACAACAACCTAGTCCTGAACATCACATTTTTGACGGAACCTCGGTTATAGCAATCTTAATGTGACACAGCCATTGCTGGGGTTTTCTTGTTGTTACTCACCCTAACTATTTATGACACAACGTGCATCATTGAGCCCAGTGCTACCACTTTCCATCCTCTTTGTATGTCTGTCCGCCTCATGAACTGAGTTATTATTTACTAAGACTTTGCGGGAAAGTATTGTTTAATCAGATTTTTGGAAGTTACTAGAAGTGTTTTGCAACTGCCAACACTAAAACATTGCTTCAATTTGTATGTGCGCCCTTATGTCTAGGTCTAGTCTAAAAAGCAATTTGTTAACCCATGTTTAAGTGTTTTTTAGAAAGTAACTGTTTTGGAATCAAGGCCTGTATGTATGAAGGAAGCCCCGAATCTCAGGATACTGGTCAGATGCCGGTTCCACAGTCAGCAGTCCTGACCACAAGGCCCCAATCCCGAGTAAAATGATAGGGCTTTGCGGGGGAGCGGCCGACCAGCGAGAGGCCAGTTACCCCCGGGGGGTTTTGGGGTCCGGGAGGGAGGGGCAGAGGAGAGTCAGAGCCATTAATTTTGTGGCCCGGGCCCCTTTAAGGGTAATGTTAGGTTGGGCTTGTTTTGGGCTGGTTGAGCTCCCTTGGGCTGGGGGGGGGGGTTGGGGGGGTTCATAACCGGACATTTTGTGGTGATTGTCACCATTTTGGTGGCAATGTGACACAGCAGCCGGGGGGGCCTTTAGCGAGCGTTTTCCCACTCTCCCTCCCTATTTTTTGGCATTTGTTTGGGTTGTGTGTTTTTTTGGGGTTTTGGCCGGTGTGGAGGGGTAGTGTTGAGGGGTTTTCTTGGGAGCCGGTGCATCATAGGGAGATGTGTTGTAAAGATTACCGTGTCACTGGAACAGGTGCTGGTGTTTTGCTCGTCAAGGGGCGTTTTCCTAGTCCATGGGGGAAGTCAGGGTAGGAAGGCCTGGGGTGTGTCTACAGGAGGGGGAGGGATGTGCCTTGGGTAGGGGGAATGTGGTGCTAGGCCCACCATCCAAAATTGTCATGCAGGTACGACGCAGGCTGACCCATTCATGCTGCCCAGCGCAGCAACTTAGGGGCAGATTTACAAGCCCCTTGCGCCACCACTACGTCACTTTTTATGACGTACTGGTGGCGCAGGGGGGGGCTCCTCCATATTTACAAGAAGAGGAAAAGCCACCCTGCCTGACTTTTCCTCTCCTTGTAAATATGGCCCCTTCACACGCAGCACAGTGCATTGAATGGGCATATCATGGGTGTTGCTGTGGGTGTTCCCACGCAAAGCCATAGAACAAGACACATCTCCAGATTTACGAGAAATCTTAACGCTGGAGATGCGTGTGAATGCTACGCCACCCTACAGGTGGCGTAGAGAGGCGCACCGAGGAGAAATGATTTCATTTCTCCTCGTTTGTTCCTCTTTCAATGCGTGCTGCATTCTACAGCACGCATTGAAAGAGGTAAAAGCCTCTTGTGATTGTTTTTGTGCTGGAAGGTTCCCCTACTGCACAAAAACAATCTCTCCACGACACATATACAATTATGAGGCACGGCCATTCACCGTAATGAAGTGTATATTTCCTATTCTAACTCTATAGGCACCTAGATAATAGGGTACATTACAAAATGGTCTAATTAAATATAACTGCACTTTTGTTTTTTTTATACTCACTTAAAAATACCTAACTACACTATGAGCACCTGTCTTCGTGGAAATGATGTGCATCCGTTTCTTTCAGGGTTTAACCACACAATCAGGAGCAATCCAGACCTCACAGTGTGGAATAAACATAGAAACAACCACACAAAGCAATTTGAATACACCATAAGTGATCACATGAAACCGGAAGCACTGTTAATGTTACCTAAATGATTGAAAACTGAAGATGGGGAAAATCAAAGCATTTAGACTTTCTTTATTTTTATAGGTAATGTATTCCAGAGATGGACCCAGGACACCCACTGAGGTAGAAGGGTAAAATATATCGAGTGATATTGAGAGCACATATAGTGGGATAGTTGAAAGATTGGTAAATAGACCATGCAGTCAATGATGTGGCACAAACTGGGAAACGGGGTACAGACTAGGGAAGAAGGCACAGACTGTTTTCAAAATGAAAGAACTAAAAGAATTGGTATGAGCTGTTGGAGATCACAGTGCAAAAGCATTCTGAGAGAGATGGTATACAAGGGCACACTTTAGAGACAGAGCACAGGACTCCATGAAGAGCAATCAATGATAGTAGAAGACATGTTCAAAAACACTAATGGAGACCACATTTTCAACGAGAATCAATAAGATTGATCTGAACTGATCAACAAAGGGATCAGTTAGAGGCTTGAGGCAAGGTAGGAGTCCTAGTGGAGACCCGAGTTGTTGAAGTTGCCTATTTTACTGCATTCTAATTGACTGAATATAATAGCTGGCGTTGCATATTGTTCTGCGTTTCTTTCATGTCTTTTTTTTGGTTGTAGCTCTTTTGCTATCATAAAAATCACCAGAATCATGAAGTTCTATTTACTGTTTGTTGGACCAACTTGCATCTTGCTCGCCCAGTTAGCAAGCATCAGCTTCTACATGGAAATCCCAATAAACAAATGAATATGTTTACTATTCCAAAACGGAAGTCCACCATTTGAAATATTTATTACATTATTGTGTTCTGTGTTGCTGCTTTTTGTTCTAAATATAATTCACAGAACATTTAGAGCCTGATTGAGATCTTTGCGGAGGGGAATACTCAGTCTCAAACGTGACGATATCCCGTCCGCCATATTACAGTCCCATTATATCCAATGGTGATCGTAATACGGCGGACAGGATATCCCTCATGTTTGTGATGGAGCATTCAATCCGCTGAGATCTAAATAAATCTACATTTTTGAGAGGCCCTTGATGTCTCTCAAAAAAAAGTCTGGTCAGAATACATGTCTGTGCCATCTAGACAACACCATGTCCACAAACATAATTATTATAAAAATGATATGCTTCAGCACATTCATACCACTCCGTAAAGTTGGGACTGCTGTTATTATTTCTTGGCAACCATGTTTTGAAGAGATGTATTTTCATTTGTTGTTCTGATCTTAGGTGGTGCTGCTGCATTGGGAATCAGTTTAAATACAATATGTTTTACTATCACACACAGGGCTGATCCCCGCTGTATTTCATCTCAATGGCCAATGGACCTTAGATGCTGAATTTTGAGAATCAGGAGCAAATCATCACATAAATATCAATCATAATCTCTGTCTAAGTTCAGTCAATAATGAGAGTTAGTGCAGATTTTAAGATTTTTATTATTTCACAGTTTCACAAATAGTCTTTATTCAGGTTTAATCATGTTATTTCAAAATAATCAATATTTCACAGAATTGATAAAGAAATAAAGGTTAGGCCAATCAATATATATATAACATTCAACGTGTTCCATAACGGAAGAAAATCCTTATTGCAAGACTGGGACAAAAAAGATGTCAGTAGACCCCATAGCGGGTTCAAGTTCGAAAGAGAGTGAGATCAAGAATATCTCATATCAATAATAAATCAGAGCTGAAACTTCCTATAAAAAGATGCTTACCAAACTCAGTAGAGTCAGAAGCAAATATGACAAAATGATAATGTGGTAGCAATAGCGAACCGCAATCAGCAATAGGTTAAAAAAGAGTGGCAAATCAACGTTCAGCCTTCAGCATTAAGCGCCAAGCATCCCGCTTCTGAGTGGGGTGGGTATGGTATAAGCGTATAAGCATAAAGGGGAAAAGTGTTAACCTACTCAAGAAACACAAACTCATATAAAAAATCGAAAAGAAATGTTGCAGTCAGTGTTGCATCTTCTCCATTCGTCCAATCAGCTCTCGGTATTCTGAGAAAAGGCTAGCTCTTTCCTTTCTCACTTATGGAACAATAACCTGAAGACAGTTATCCGGAAGTGTGAAACTGAATTAATTTCTATAGCTAAATATGAAGTTTTTCGATTTCAAACCTCCTTTCCCAGGGACATGACTGCATTTCCAACCTTCTCATAAATCAAATAGTATGTTAGCTAAAAGATGAAGTAATGTAAAATCGAAACATTGAGTACAATGAGGATTCTTTTTCATCACACTATTCATTATTTTATAAGGAAAAAATGTTAAATGTCAACCTCTCTGTTTGAACATTACATTCTCATGTGAATATTTTCATAATTCTATCTAACAATAACGTTTCTCAGCCATCATTTCAAAACATTATTGTTAATAATCAGAAACCCTTTGAAGAGTTATGTGAAACTTTTCATTAAACACATAGTCACAGAAAGGTCAATTTTTAAACATTTTGTGCTTGTTTCAGCACTTCTAGTAAAGCTACTTGCAGAGCAAAGCTGCTGTAGACGTTTTTGAAGCCTAGTATGAATAAGTATAACTATCGAGTACAAATTCCACATCTTTAAACGTCTTTTTGGTTCATTATAATGTATAATGTGCACGTTAAGACTGCCCGTATAACTTTAACTACAATAATTTAATTAATGAAAACTCTCCATCAGTGCCATCTTTGTGAGGGTGATCAAACAGCTCCAAGTTATAAAATAAACATCCTTTCTTGTTCACCATGGTAATTTCAAAGGAAAAATTATAGTAAACGCTGTTGTTAGATTCGTGCCATTTTTCTAATTAGACTATTGGTCTTATTTCGACTTTGGTGGCACTGCCCCTGCACCATCTGCTGGAGGACCGCCAAGGCTGTGGTGTGCCCGCTGTCGTATTATGAGTGTAATCCATGGCGGGCTGGTATTGCAGTGGCAGTCTGACGGCGGTGGTGGGAGAGCCTACTACACAGATCGAAGCTGTGAGAGAGCCGACTGTACGTTCCTGTAGGGTGTGGCATGTATGCCATACCATGCAGTCCTGGTGGTGTAAAACCAGGGGGCACATGTTTTGCCCTCCGTATGCATCCCCAGGCCCAGGGGAGGCATGGGCCCTGCTAGGGCTTGCTTGGTTGCTTCTCCGCCACCCTTTTCATGACAGACTCACCGCCTTGAAAGGGATTGCAGATAGGTAACTCATAATATGCTCAGCGGGTCCGCAGCGGCACCACCAGCTTATTTACGCTCCCTGATTGCTGTGCGACTGCTGCAGAATCCTGGATCCCTGGATGTCAGGGGTCCTGAGACATGAAAAGACAGATGAAAATCCGAAAGAACAGCGCCGACCGCGAGGTGCGCAACATCAGGCACGGAGTCAAGCGGACCCACAAAGAACAGTACCTTGGAATTGATGAAAGGTGATGCCTCTGTTCCTTACTGCAGTGCAGGGGAGGTGAGATGTCGGTTCCTTACTGTGTTGGGGAGGTGATGTCACGGATGGCGGTGAGGTGTCGGTTCCTTATGACGGTGCGAAGTCGATGAATTCGGGAGTCACCCACGTTGAGGATTGGCTCCGCATTGAGGAAAGCACCACGTCGGTGAAGTCGGGGCTGCGGTGCGAGTCAGGACGGTGCGTTATGGACATCACGAGTGGTGTTCTCGGCTTCGGTGCAGGTAGCGGCATCACTTGGTGTTGCAGTTTACTTCTGTGGCAGCTGAAACAGCAGTTCCAGATGCAGAGAGACAGAAGGGATGATGTATTTGTGTCCCTGAGACTTCAGAACAGGAGGCAAGCTCAGTTTCAAGCACTTGGAGATCTTTTCTTCAAGCAGGTGATAAAGCAAACAGCAAAATCCATTTTCTCCTATCCTTGGCAGTAAGCAGCCACTGCAGGCCAACCCCAGACAGCAAACAGCATAGGGGCAGTATTCCTCCTCAGCTTCTTCTCCTTGGTAAAGGTTCCTCATGCTTTCCCAGAAGTGATCTAAAAATCTGGGTTCTGGGCCCCTCTTTTTATGCACCAAATTCCTTTGTTCTCAGAAGGCAGAGAGTGTCTGTACCCAGCCAAAACCAGTTTTGTGGGATGCTAGGCAAGCACACAACTACCTCCATTGTCATTGTGAGCCCTGGTTCCAGACACACCACAGGGGGGCGGAGCCGTCACTGTGGAAGGCACACACAGCCCTATTCAGGTGAAGGTGGTACCCCTCCCACCACTCCAAATGCAGACCAGGCATATTCAGGCCATTCCTGACTCATCAGACTTTTGGAGCCACTGCCCTTCTCCAGCCCCTGTACACAAACCTAGCAGAGGCACGCTGGATGGTTAGTCAAGAAAATACCTGCTTACTAAAAGTGGTATTTTCAAACCCAAAATGTAAAAATCACCCTCACTAAAAGATGCATCTTAAAATTCTGAGTTCAGGCATACTAAACTTTATATTCCCATCTTGTTCCCAGTGTCAGTTATGTTTCTAAGATTGTTGGACCCGGCCCCTGTTGGCAGGTTCACCCCGAAACTTTTTGCTTTTGCCTAGCCTGTTTCTGTATCCTGGTGTTGGTGATTTTAGGTCTCTACGCACTTTTTCACTGTGGTCCAGTGTAAAGTGGGTGCGCTCTCTGTGTGAGTGGTGAGAGTGACCTGCCCTCCCATAGGAATGCATGTGGAATATGTGTGACCATGGTAGTTCCTGATGTGTGGGGAGTGCAGGGTCGAGTTTGGTATGTGCGAACTCGTGAGATTGAATGCTGCGCAATGATGTATGCGGCATGATTGTGTCTAGTGTGGAAGTGCCACTTCTAGAAGTTGGCATGTTAGTGAAATTTGTGTCTGGCGTGTGATTGGATGGAGCTGGCTGGTGATCCTGGCTCCAGGAGTCAGGATGGGTCTGCCCCGGTGGTGAATGGAGAGATTAGCATGCTGATGTGAGGGAGGGTTACACCTGGGACCTGAATAGGGCTGGGTTTTCCCTCCACAATGGTGGCTCCACCCCTGTGGTGCGTCTGATGTCCCTAGCCTGGCCAGTGAAAGGGAGTTCCCCATAACCAGTTGTAGCTGGTTCTTACATTTCCTGCACCTTGTAGACAAAGGACTTTGCTCTATAAAAAAGGGTGCTGTTACACCCTGAAGATGTTCTTGTTCTCCTACTTTAATCTGCCAGGGGCATGCTGCTGCTGGGGCCCAGGGGAAGGCATGCCTCCCTGTGCCCTGCCAAGCCCCTGGATTGCTGATGGACTTCTTTGGGACCCCTCTGCCTTGCCTGGGGGACTGGAAGACTTTGTCTTGCTCTAGGACTGTTCCTGCGCTGGTCTTTCTTTATTCCCCTAGCGCTGGGAGCGCTTTTACCTTCCCTTCCAGCTCCTGGGAGCGCTTGATTTGCCCCTTTTTGGTCTAGGGGAAAGCGGCTGCCCACGCCGCATATTTGCCGATTTTTTGGTACTTTAAGAACAGGTGCCCACCCTGGATTATTTATTTATTTACCGGGTGCCCACCCCGTAATGTGTGGGAAGAGTCACCGCCGCCGCCAGGGGGTTTCATTTCAGAGGCCTCGCTGCTCTTAGACGAGGCACCCCGGAGCCAGGGAGCTCGACGCCTCGAGCCGCGCCGCCATTGGCTGTCCAGCCCGCCTATTGCATTCCAGCCCAGCCGGATGGTTGCCCGGCAACCAGGACTCTTGTGCATTTCCCTCAGAGGGAGGAGGCAGGAAGTCCCGCCCCCGCAACCTCGGGAGGAAGGAAGGTGATCCCGGAAGTTAGGAGGATCGGAAAAGCAGGGCTCCCGCACCCACGGTGTGAGCCCTGCGTGTGGCAAATCCCGCCAGAGAGCAGCCCGACCGAGGGAGCCCCTGCGCCGAGAGTGAAGTGGAGTATCGGCGAGGAGAGAAGATGGCAGCAGCCACACTCGAGGGAAGAACGCCATACACAACCCCTGGAAGCCCCGGTGAGTGAGGCAGGGCTGAAGGGGGGGCGTGCAGCACGATCTGGTAGTGTGCCTGATCAGGGCCCACGTCAATTCACCCTTCAGAGCGGCCCCGCCTGGCAGTGGGCCGCTCCAACGTCAGGGCACGCATTCTTTCGAGCCCACGAGGCTCAACGGGCGCATTTGGTTATTTAAAGCCCTTGAGAGGCACCTGGCGATTTCCTTTTGTCCTTCGGGTCCCCCGAGAGGGACTCCAACGATGGGGGCATATTTGTTATAGAGCCTAGAAGGCTCCCAGGGCACATCGGGGCATATTGTTGTTGCCCGTTCCCCCGTGGGGAGCACCCGTGATACCTCGAGTCCCCAGTGAGGGACTCCAGAGGCTCTTGAGCATCTGCTGGTTTTCGAGTCCCCAGAGAGGGGACTTGTTGTATTCTCTACACTTATGTCTTGTTGTATCTCTTTAAGTCTTACATTCCACGTTTCTGATGTCATCCTCTACTGAGCAGAAATTTGTGAAGCTGGTATCTTAACACCGTTTGATACCAACCGTAAGTCAGTTTTGACAGTGGATGCGAGTGCTGTGGGGGTTGGTGCAGTATTAGCTCAAGTGCATGAGTCTGGACTCAAGACTGTAGCATTTGCGTCGAGAACACTCACAACGGCAGAGAGGAATTACTCTATAATTGAGCGGGAGGCTCTAGCAGCAGCGTGGGGTTGCGAGTATTACAGAATGTATTTGTGGGGGTTCAAGTTTACGTTGTTGACAGATCACAAACCCTTAGTCAAAATTCTATCACCTGGCGGGGCTGGCAAGGGTTCAGCGAGGTTAGCTAGACTGGCTGCGAGAATTCAGGAGTATTTGTACACTGCTGAGTATATTCTGGGTTGGAGGAACTGCCAAGCCAATGGTCTCTCTAGACTTCCACTACCTTGGGAGATAGTAGACAAGTTGGGGGTGGAATCACTCAATTCAGAAGGGTCTGTGGCTGCTGTGGATGAGGTAGTGGATATGTGTGCTGGAGCAGTTAGTAAGAGTTGGTGGAATACCTCCATGGCTAAGGACGAGGTGTTGAGAGAGGTGAAAGACCTAATTGTGAAGGGTCCAAGGAGAGAGAGTTGCTTATCCCCTGCTCTTCGTCCATATCTGAAAGTTCTGGAACATTTGTCTGTCTTGGACAAAGAAGGTTTCATGATTTTAATGGAAGATAAGTTTATTCCTCCACAGGAGGTGAGGTTTACTCTATTTAAGTTAGCTCATGAGGGTCACCTAGGACAGTCCCTCACTAAGAGGAGAGTTAGAGAGAATTTCTGGTGGCCCGGTATGGACTTGGAGATTTCTCAGTTGGTGGAAAGATGTACAGACTGTGTGGAGAGCGAGAAGAGGCTTAAAGTTGGTAGTCATTCTGGTTGTGGCACAATAGTAGACCCAGGGTGTCCTTGGCACACCATATGTCTTGATTTCATTGGCCTGTTTTACCAGTTGAGTCAAGACATGAGGTTTGGTTCAGTGGTTGTTGATGTTTCTTCGAAATGGTTGGTAGTTAAGTTTATGAAGGAGATCACTACGAGCAGCACTCTTACCATGTTGGGTGATATTTTCAGAGAGGAAGGTTTTCCAACGAGAATTATCACTGATAATGGGACGCAATTGACTTCCCTGGAGATGGCTAATTTTTTGGGAAAATGCGGTATTACACATTCTAGGACCTCACTTTACAACCCTTAGGGGAATGGAATAGTTGAGAGGGCGAACCGGATGGTTAAAGGTGCGATTCAGATGGCCATTTCTTCTAGGACAGATGTGAGAGGATTGGTTAATGACCTGGTTTGGGCCTATAGAACTACTGAAAATGGTGTGACTGGGAAGATTCCTTTCAGTGTCATGAGGGGGCGTTCAGCTGGTACCAAACTTGTCGCTGCATGGATGAAAGAGTATCTGGACGCTGGCGTTCCTGTAGGCCCTGATAATGTGAATGAACCAGCTGGTAGGTGTAATTTTGCAGTGAATGATTGGGTGAAAGTAAAACCTGGACGAGTTGGCGTTGGGTTGACGAAGTTCAGGGGACCATTTAAGGTCAAGTCTGTCCATAAAAGGTTTGTGACTTTATTTAATGGAGAGAGTTGGAATTTGAGGCGTGTGGCACTGTATAAGAAGGCTGAATATGGGGTCAATTTGTCTTCATCTAACCGCCGGTTGGAGTCAAACAATGGTATTGGTGCTAGTAGAGGTCAGAGAGAGAGGAGACCTCCGAGTTACTTACATGATTTTGTTTGTGAGTGATGTTTGTCTGTGTAATGGAGAGCATGTGCTTATTATTATTTTTATTTTTTTATTTTGTTTTTTTTTATGCGAAGGGAAGAGGATATGTTGTATTCTCTACACTTATGTCTTGTTGTATCTCTTTAAGTCTTACATTCCACGTTTCTGATGTCATCCTCTACTGTTTTCTTTCTGGTCAGTTAGCTCCCTGCTTTCTGATGGGAACACCAGTTATTCTTTGTAGTGCATAATAAATGCTTAATATTCCTTTATCTGCCTCATTACTTCATTTACAACAGGACTCCAACGTGAATGAGGCATTTCTGGCGGTAGAGCGGCCCCACCTGATTAGGAGGCCTGACTGTTCATTTCATAGCCCAGAGGAGATCCTACAGCTGTCCAGCACTTAGTGGGCAGCTGCTAGGTTTAGTCCTGGTGCAAATCTGCTTTGGCTGCCTGCGCAGCCTGCCCTGACTTTGAAACACAGGGCGTTTCAGCCCCAGAACGGCCAGTTGGCCTGGGGACAGCTACATGTTTTGGCCTATGTAATTTTTGCACAATGTGATTTTACTATGTTTGTGATGGTAATTGCCTAGTGTGATTCATGTGCTAGAGTGATGTGGTGCTAGGAAATGTAATGCATTTTGTATGTTTTACGCACCCTGTGTTTTATACCTCTAAACTTGGGTTCATGATTATGAGGTTATTTTACCTATGTAGGTTTATGCTAGTGAGATGTTTTCACTCTTTGAGTTACGCCCCTAAATGTGAGTTATGCTTAGGGGGTAGGGTCTAAGGTGTTTAGACTAGTGAGAGATTGCCTACTGTAGTTATACTGTTTAGGTCTAAATGTGATTGCTGGGTATTGTGCTTTGCCTTCATGCTTGTGTTATACTTCTAAAGGTGCTCATGCTTAGAAGTTTGCTTTGCCTAGTATAGTTTATACTAGAGAGGTTATGTGTCCATGCGTGATCTATGCCTATGGTTATTAGTATTGCGTAGTGTGTACCTACCTGTTACCAGTGGTTACTGGTTGTGATCTATAATTGTTATTTGGTGTTACAGTTTTTCTAAGTGCTTGTTCTACTAAGTGCTGGTTCTGACAGTGGCCCACGTGGCCCTGTCCTGGTGTAAATAATCCCTTGTGAATATTGCCCGTGCCAGTTGGCACAATGTATATTGTGTGATTACTATCTGATGTGTTTTGACAATACAAAAGTTATTTTTATATAACCTTGTGTGGAGTTCCTTTTGTGGTGTGCCCAGGATGTTGTTGCTGTGGTGTGCGTGCGCAAATGCTTTCCAGATTGCCTCCGGGATAAGCCTGTCTGCTCGTGCCAAGCTACCAAGGGGGTGAGCAGGCGTTATATTGGCGTGTGACTCCCTTGCCCTGACTAGAATGGTGGTTTCTGCCTGGCTTTGACGTAAGCCTTAGCCAACCAGAAATCCCAGTTCTAACAAAGATGTTATAAACAAACTCCCCATTCTGTCCTATGGGAACAGGTAGCCTTGCAATAGTGAAAAACAAAATTGGCAGTAGTTCAAGTTCACTATCAGGACATGCCACACACATCAGGGCATGTCCTACCTTTCACATACAATGCACTCTGCCCACAGGGGTACCTTGGGTCTACCTTAGGGGTGATTATTATGCAGAAAAGATAATTTTTAGGGACTAACAAGTGTGTGCACTTGCCAAGTTGACATGGCAGTCCCAGGCTGTGCACAGGCTCTGCAATGGCAGGCCAGAGTTACATTTTACAGGCTGCTTCTGTGGGTGGCACAATCAGTGCTGCAGCCCACTAGCAGAATTTGATTTACAGGCCCTGGGCACACACAGTGCACTATACTAGGGTCTGACAAGTAAATCAAATATGCCAATCACGGAATCACTAATCCATAACATCAATTTACAAAGAGAGCATATGAACTTTAGCACTGATCAGTAGTAGTAAAGTGCCCAGAGTCATAACACCAACTGAAACCGCTCAAAAACAATACAGGAGGAAGGCAAAAAGTTCTGGGATGACCCTGCAAAAAGGGTAAAGTTCGACACTATCTATTTTCAAAACAACGCTTGTAAGCTGTGCTATGACGTATTGCAAATGGAACAGAAATTTGCGAACTGACCTGCGTACTTAAAGATTAGTTGACAATTTCCCATTTGGACTGGGTGGCTGTGAGAAATTGGGTTGTTGGTTGGGCATGGTGCGAGCCCTTTTCAAGCAGCAGCCACATGCCCTGTCAGAGTGAGCAATGACAGTCACTAAATTAACACATGCTTAACTCTCTGGTAGATTGGCACAAAACAGTCAGGCTTAACTTAGAAACAATGTGTGAAGTATTTATGCAGTACTCAAACAGCAATAAAGTGAAAACACAACATGAGGAGAATCCCACACCAAGTTAGAGAAATAGAGTAAATATTTATAAATTATTTGAAATGAAAAATGTAAAAAATCCAATCAGTAGAACTGGAGCTATACATTTTTAAATGTAAAGTGGAAATTAGCACCTAAAAGATCAAAGTGGCAAACATGGACATCTTGTCATTTGAAATTCGGGAAAAGCCGAAAGATATGGCCGACCACAAGTGTATTGGACCCAGTCTCCACTTATCTTTGGAATTAGAAGAAATGTTTAAAGAAAATATCTGAGAAGGTAAAGTTCTGCGGAGCAAGGCAGCTGGTGGGGTCCGAGGGCTTGTATGACATTACAACGCAGGCTTTTACCCCGCGTGCCATTACAATGCCGTTTTTACAACGCAAGTCGTTACAACGACTTGCGCTGTAAGCGATGGATAGTGGAATAGTTAAACTTTCTATTCCAACTCCAGCCCATGTTACAGTAGGGAAGATATTAGAATAGAAAATGTAACTTTTCGTTTTCCAACAGCGCCCTCCAGCGCAAGTCGTTGAAACGATTTGCGGTGTAAAACCGGCGTAGTAATGGCAGCGCATGGTAATGCCCGCGTTGTGATGGCTGCTCACCGTCCGAGGAGGAGGCGTCATTGTAGGGGAGCCACCAGGTGAAGTTGGGGTAAAGATCACTTCATTCGGACTTAGTCGCATTTTTTAAAGTTGACAATTTCCAGACGGACAAAGCTGAATGCTGTGGTCGATGAGGCCTCCAAGTGGCTGGATACCCCTTCTGCGAGCAGCTGCTTAAAACAGGATTTGCTGCTGGGGAGAAGAACGTAGCGGGAGCTGCCAAAATGGTATGCCGACCAGCAATGCACATTGAGTGGATCAACTAGCAGGTAAGTCCCGTCTTCTTTTGTTTCTTAAAACACTTTTTGGATAAGATATTTTAAGTCCAGAGTTTTGGATTTGGGCTGTCTAGGGACATTTAGCACCACTTACAAGGGTTGAGGACTAAAGGGACACCACTTAGAGGGCCAGGACTCACTCAGGCAGGGTCCATGCATGGGTTGAAAATGGTTGTAACCTTTGATGTCCCTGAGGCTGTGATAAGAAGGCTAGTTAACTAGCCCTTGGAATCACTCTGGAAGTCCTGGGTTCAAGTAGAAGCACAGGGCTCAAGCAGCAAAGAGGAGCTCCGGGGGCTCAGAGCAGACTTCTAGCTGCAGAGCAATCATTATTGATGCAGCAATTCAGTACACAGCAGGCCACACCAGCAGGCAGTCCTTTGAGAGATTTTCCACAGGTCCAGAAAGTGAACTGGAGAGTGTGCCTGAGGTTCCAGTTTTCATAACCGGTGGCCACTTTGAAGTGGGAGAAGATTCTGGAGTTTCCTCCCACCCTACCCTGCCTGCAAAGTGTCTGTGGTTACAATAGGCTAGTGTGAAGTCCTTGTGTGTGAGCTGGGCCAGTGCCTTTGAAGTGGAATTGTGGTAGGTGACAGCTCCACCTACCAATCCTGCCAGCACCCAGACTCTTTATTGTGATGCTGTCTGGGAGGAATATACAAAGGCCAACAGTAAACTGCACCTAGTCAGGTGACCCAGGAACAAGCTGCAGGTACCAAATGGCTAGGACAAGAAAGTGCCAACTTTCTAAAAGTGGCATTTTCGGAATTGTGACTTAGAGTCTGACTCACTATTACAGAGTGTTTTAAATTACAATGCATCAGCAACCAAAGATGGCATTCCTACCTGCTCCCAATCAAAGGTTATCGCTTAATAAATGTAATAAAGTAACCCAATGGTATCCTATGGGAGAGGTACACATTGCAGCAGTGAAAAAAATAATTTAGCAGGAGCAGCTCTTACTCTAAGGTGGAGGAGCATTGCCCCACTGATTTCAGAGCAGAGCAGCAAAAATACAATGATAATAACGTCATTATTATTTTTATTTTTTGTAGCAGGGGGCTTGGTTAGGGCGGGCAGGGCTGATGACACAGGGGGAGGAGCGGTTTACCAACTCCCTAAGTGCACATGACTGTTTGGCCGGCCCTCTGGTACCGACCGAACAGTCATGTGCACTTTGCATGTTCCCAACTAGGCTGCATTACACAGCCTGGTGAGGAACATGCAAAGCATCCCTATCCCCGTCTGAGCACCAAACCACAGCACTCAGACCAATCACAACGCTGCATTGTAGCGTTGTGATTGGCCCAGGGGACCCCGGGATCCGGATGCTTCCTGTTGCCCCACTGCACCACTGACTACTACGAAACAAACATTTTATTTTAATACTTACAAAGGGGAGGGTTTACCTTTGGGGCCTGTTCCCCTTTGCGGATGGGTTTTTAACCCAAATCAGGAATTAGTGACTTTTCAATGTTTTGCAACCAGATTATGACCTCAAATCAGCAATAACATTACATGTGTATTTGTAAAGTGCACGTTCACCCCAACAGGGTATCTTGGCACTGAATAACAGATGTTTATTGTTGCCCAACTCAACAGTACTCATTTTATCGACCTCAGATGGATTAAAGGCTGAGTGGACCCTCCGGGATTTGAACCTGTGTCCATGAGATCAAACTCATGCCTCTGCTGTGGCTGCATTAATCCACTGAGCAAACAGGCCGTGCCTCAAAACAGCAGTACATTTCATTGTGAATTACAATTTAGAAGGGAGCCCTAAAGGCCCCTTCCAAATAGAAAATCACTGTGCATTTAGAAACCCATTCTGTGGTTCACTTTACCCAACTGTGAAATGGGTGTAGTACATAACAAAACGCCATTTTGCAGTCACAAAACCTGTGATTTTGTAAATCTCAGGCTGTGCGACTGCAAAATGATTTTGCACCAGATGTTATTACGGTGGACACCCCTTTTGGAAAAATATTTTGGGGGGATTAACACATAATTTATTTGATCTTCGACTCTAATGCAGCGTTGAAGTTTTCAGAGGTATTACCACTTTATCAAGGAGCACGTTAGTAGTTTGAGTCTATTGTTGTTGGTGAGGAGCCGAAAGAATAGTACGGTGTTTTGGATCAACCTGAACAGATATGGCTGATATTAACCCCTTCTCTGCGGCGCTAATTCTGCCGCGGTGTGGGGATTTAATTAGAGGGCATAACCCCTTGCGTGCTCAGGACGGCCCACGGCCGTCCTACATCACACTGGGCATGTGTTTAGGATGGTCAGGGGCTGTACGAACTCCGCCCACTAATTAATTATTTTGCACATTCAGGATATTTGTGCTGTGCTGCGGAATTGTCAGCGTTCGGACGGCCCGCGCGCGTTCGGACAGCCCCCGGCCGTACTGAGCACATGCCCAGCGTGATGTAGGATGGCCAGGGGCCGTCCTGAGCACACAAGGGGTTAAGGAATGTGTTAACTCTTAAAGCCACCTTTAACTCCCAAGATTTTCTTATTCTTGTGATCATGTGTTAGGTTTAGATTAATACGTTAAAATGTTTGGCATTCAAAATATATGCCTTCTTTAAACAGATGGAGGATTCTGATTATAATACATAAATATCTTATCTTAAACTTTGTAACTCAAAAGACAAAACTGGTTAGGCCCAGAATGGCTTGATGTTGTTAACAGTTCTCACAGATTCAATAGTATGATCATTCTGCTTTGATGCATTGATGTTTATTTAATAATATTTGGGGTCCTTTCTTTCTTCTTGGGTTCTAATTGGAATTATAAGAAAATGGTTCCATTGTGCATTACACATAAGGCTTGGTTTGATAGGTATGGATGAGTGTTACACAGGCATATTAGGATAACAAAGAGTGTAGCTGTACCGTTCACCAAGTCCCTTGGTATCCTCATCGGCTCCAACCTCAACATGTCTGAATACCTGAACACATCAACAGCTAAGAAAATCAGCATCATACCAGCTGCATCACTTTAAAAAACATGAAATCCTCCATATTCTTTGTTATGGTGGAGATGGCTCTCCAATACCTCGTCCTTTCTCACGTCGATGGAGATAATGCCATCTTAGGTTGTCCACCCACAAGTTCTGATGTACCTCTCAAAGCACCACCTCCCGCTGCAGTACATCTTCTCTCCATCTCTAAAAACCAGGCCAAATCACTCCCAAACATAAACAACCACAATGGATTCTCGTATATGCTTGCATCAATTTCAAAACGTCCTTCATTACCCACAAGACCATTTCTCAAAGCCAGTTTACCTCCTTGCCTCAAAAAACAAACTTTTTAATAGTTGAGGTGAAAGGACAGTCTTAGGGAAACCCAAACTCATCCTCAAAATACCTAAAATGAAAAACAGCAAACCAAGCTTTCTCCTGTCTTACCCTAAAACTTAGCAATCCCATCTCTTGTGCCATCAAACTAGTAGACTCATCTACAAAAAATTGGCACAGGGAAGCGCAGCAAGTCTTTTTGCTGCAGTGCCCCACGCCAATTTGACGAGTTCTGATGCATTTCTGTCCCTTCATTCAGCCAGCACCGGTGTACAATTTGGTGCCTAGCACCAACACAGTCACCCTTGCACCGTGGTGCAAGGGTGTCTGTGTTGTTGGCAGGATTGTTTTTGTGTAGGAAGAGGGACCTTCCTGCACAAAAACAATCCACGGAGGCATTCTCCTTGTTCTATGTGTTCTGCAGAATGCACCACACACAGAAAGAGGACAAAACAGGGAGAAATTAAAACATTTTGGCTCTTTGCGTCTGCTCTAGTGCTGCCCCAGGTTTCCATGATTTTGTAAATCTGGGGAAGCATCAAAATTCATGGGTGTCGCATGGGAACACCAATGCCCAAGGAAAGCCTCCTGAGTAAGGCGACAGAGCCATTTGCTTTCCATGACATGCATCTCAACAGAAATGATGCAAAGAAATACGAAACAAATCAGTTTTATGTCCCATGTTCCTGCTGCTTTTCTTCCATGATATCAGGTGCTGTACAACCCCCTTCCCCCCCATCCCAAACTCACAACGTCCTTACACAGATGTTGTGGGTGAAACGCTTTGTGTTTAGAGGCATTATTGGATTGAAACAATGTCAATATGTTATGAGTAAAGACTAACCACACTGAATTATAATATATGTTGTGGGAAAAAACAAAAGTAAATGCATGCCTTTAATAGATCCAGTCTGTAAAATGTGTTGAACATTCATTCACATATGTGAAAATGTGAATCTAAATTCTTGTGGGGCTGTATCACGATCCAATTCTGTGCGATGCGTCAGGCGCAGCAAGGGGCCATGTGTCAGCTTCAACTAATTCGTGCTGTAAATCTAATTCTATGAGTTAGTGCGTGCACGAGCTGTGACGCCTGAAGCGGTCGAAAACATTTGGAAAACTTGATTTAAGGGAGATATGAGAATGGGCTTCAGCGGTGGAAGATTTCTTGCAGGATGTCAGAGGGTTTCTAGGCATATTAAAAGAATGATCTGGAAAAAAATACCGATGCAGCAGAAAATATCAGTCCCAGACAATCTCATCAGCAAGTGGTGTGCTGTGCAATGGGCTGAATGGGGGGAGAGACAGACTACTTGGGGAACAATATCAGTCCCTTTAGAGACATCAGAGTGCGACAGTGTGCTCAAAGGGGCTTGCTAAAAGCAGTATTGTTGCGTTTGGTCACACAATAGGCCAATGGTCTTTGTGATAAGCAGTCTACAAGGCATGCTCGGATATTTAGATTAGTGTAGGCCTTAGTGATTAAAAATCAGAGAGATGAAATGTTATTACCCACGTGATTTGTGCAAGACAGCTAGAACTAATGTACTTGCACGTTAAGTCCAATACATTCAGTAAGCTAGCCATGAATATCAAAATGTTTCTACTCCTCAGTAGGACATGGAGGATTTTCTGGCATCCGCCCGACCGGAAGGAGTACCAAACTGGCTCGAGACCAGCCCTCCTCACTGTAAGACATTCAATCCTTCCTCCAAACTCTCATGGAACAGAGCGTCAGCACTCACAAGAGGCTGCTTAACAAAGCCCATGATAAGGGTTGCTATCTGTTTGTACAAGGAATTACACTAGTATTGTGATGTCTCGCTACATAACAAGTGCTAGGAGAATGTACAAAATTGTGTCAAGGAATCTGGGGGCATATTACCGAGGTGTGCGTTGCAAAACGCACATCTCCGTATCGCCAGCTACCGCCGGATTTCATCGCCTAATTAGCGCACAATTATCAATGCGCATCAGGCAGGCGATTAGAAATCCGGCGATAGTCGGTGATATGGCATATTAGCGCATGAAAACAAACGTTGTTTTCATGCGCTAATGTGGTCCTTGATAATATGGGGGGGTGGATTCAGCTTTATGATCCACACCCCCATGCTAACAATGCCTAACGCCTGGTCGGAACAGGCGTTGGGAGACCTGCGATAAACGAGTTTATCGCAGGTTTTTGTCTCCCAACGCCTGCCTTGGTAATAGGGTGTTCCCACCTCCAACCACATTTTACATGTGGTTGGACGTGGGAACGCCCACTTTGCATGTCATTAGCGATGTTTATCGCCGACATGCAAAGTGGGCTCGGCCCAGGCTTTAAAGTGCCCTTGGTAATAGGGCTCTAGCTGTATCGCCGCTTTCTCGGCACAATTCGCCGAGAAAGCGGCGATACTAGCTCTTGGTAATATGGCCCTTGGAAACGGAAGTAACGGTATTTTCTTTTTTATGGTCCGTTAATCTCCTTATTTACAATTTGGTGGTTGGTGCAAACACATATAATCAATGGTGCTTTTCTCCACATCTCTCTAGGCCCTCTCTTTTTTTTTACATTGAAGCCACCCTGTTCACTGTATGTATATATGTAAATACCATGAATAAAATTTTTTTTTTTTTTTTTAAATGAGGTTAGCAGGCCCTTGTAAGCCCGTTTGATGCCACGCATAATAGATTTGGGCTTTATTGACTGTGGGTGAGGGTATTTTATGTCCCACACTATTGCATGATTTTGGGAGGCATTGCTACGCTGATAGAGGTGATAAGTTATTTTGCAAGCCCCACTCTTCCAAACATAATGCTTGCCTTTGGAGATGTTGTATGAAAAGCACAGTCGATAGAACATGCAAACATGAACAGATAAGTAATGAAAAGGATAACTAAATGTATCAGCCAGGCCTTCCACAGTTCTTTTTGGAGAATAATGTTTTCGCAGAATCTAACAGTTCATTGCAATTATTTGGTCGGTTTCTCCTGAATGCATGCATTAATGCTAGATTCGTAAATGTTATGGTGATTTGCATTCAATATCCAGCACAGCACGCCAATATAGGGAAAAAAACACAACAAAGTAAAAACTCATTTATGGGAACATCACAAGAATTATGAACGCGTTTTCCGCATGAATATGCTAAACTATCAAGCAGATAACCAGGGAACTTGTGACACTCTGCAATTTCTTCGCACATAAAGAGCTGCATTAAAAATGTCCCGTCGATTGCAAAGCAATTTAAATGAATGCCTTGCCCTGCTCGGCTCTTACAGTAATTTTAAATGTCAGTATTTTGACGTTTTGAAAAAAGCACTTCGAGTCCAATCTACAACTTTCAACATATATAATAATCTGCTGCATCTGCTTATTCTCACACTCGAACGACAAAAATGATGAGTCTGGCATTTTCGATGACAATTGTCAATCAAACAGTAGGGGAGAAGCTATGCATATTTTAAAGGAGATCTCGAATGTGACACATTTCCCAGTTGGGTTTCACCTGTTTATCAGTGATAGGGCAATTTACAAAATCAGCTCCTGGGCCATGAAAAGAGCGGCCGCTGCTGACAGCCTGCACTCTGCTCTGCTGGAGCCAGTGTAAACATGGCAGTTTATGCATTATGATTCCTTCGACTCAGAAACGGCCTAAGTTGATTCAGTCAGCTGAAAAGAAAGAATGTCAAACAAGACCCAACAGTCGGCTGAACTTAGTCCCCTTTCTATATTTAAACTCGAGAACTGTGCAGCCGAGGGACAGGTTGCTTTTTTTAAAGTTGCAAAATAAAATATGACATAAAAACATGGGAGTTTCATTAATATTTTATAAATCTGTCACTTGCAATTGATGCGACAGAGTTCACCTCGTGTGCCCATAAGTCTATTAACAGTATTGAGAGTTGTAATATCGAGTGCTTGTTTCTCTAAATGCGGTACAAAAGGGGGTCGTGATGGACGGAGCATCTGAATCAATCAAACACTCACACCCAGTCAAAAGATCTGGGTTTAATCCATCACCGTTCTTTAGCCTACTCTGCCACCCCAGTTCAGACATGACCATACGCAACTCAGTCTGACTCTGTGCCTCATGGGAACAGTCCAGCCCGAACTGCCAAGCCATGTCTTCCCTGGACCGGAAACAAGCTTCCGAGGACCGGTTTCTGGCATTCCAGCCGTCTTCAGCCCGGCTTGCTTGAATCCAGTGGCAAAGTGAGCAAGGGACTCACGTCTGAGCATACCCTGCCACACTTATGGCGGCCAAAAGTGGTACAAAAGGGGGTCGTGATGGACGGAGCATCTGAATCAATCAAACACTCACACCCAGTCAAAAGATCTGGGTTTAATCCATCACCGTTCTTTAGCCCACTCTGCCACCCCAGTTCAGACATGGCCATATACAAATCAGTCTGACCCTGTGCCTCATGGGAACAGTCCAGCCCGAACTGCCAAGCCATGTCTTCCCTGGACCGGAAACAAGCTTCCGAGGACCGGTTTCTGGCATTCCAGCCGTCTTCAGCCCGGCTTGCTTGAATCCAGTGGCAAAGTGAGCAAGGGACTCACGTCTGAGCATACCCTGTCACAGTTATGGCGGCCAAAAGTGGTAAAAAGGGGGTCGTGATGGACGGAGCATCTGAATCAATCAAACACTCACACCCAGTCAAAAGATGTGGGCTCAATCCATCACCGTTCTTTAGCCCACTCTGCCACCCCAGTTCAGACATGGGCATATGCAAATCAGTCTCACCCTGCGCCTCATGGGAACAGTCCAGCCCGAACTGCCAAGCCATGTCTTCCCTGGACCGGAAACAAGCTTCTGAGGACCGGTTTCTGGCATTCCAGCCGTCTTCAGTCCGGCTTGCTTGAATCCAGTGGCAAAGTGAGCAAGGGACTCACGTCTGAGCATATCCTGCCACACTTATGGTGGCCAAAAGCGGTACAAAAGGGGGTCGTGATGGACGGAGCATCTGAATCAATCAAACACTCACACCCAGTCAAAAGATCTGGGTTTAATCCATCACCGTTCTTTTGCCCACTCTGCCACCCCAGTTCAGACATGGCCGTATGCAAATCAGTCTGACCCTGTGCCTCATGGGAACAGTCCAGCCCGAACTGCCAAGCCATGTCTTCCCTGGACCGGAAACAAGCTTCCGAGGACCGGTTTCTGGCATTCCAGCCGTCTTCAGCCCGGCTTGCTTGAATCCAGTGGCAAAGTGAGCAAAAAAAGTCTAATAAAAAGATATATGTTTACAACAAAACAAGCTTGATCTCATATTTTTTCCTTAGACCAATCATTCGTGTTATTACTTGTTCGCACAGCATGGATGTCACTTAACATTCTGGCCCAGATTTACTATGACTTCGCGTCAGGGTTGCAGCACTTTTTCACGCAGCCCTGGACCAAAATCTATTTTGGTGATTACTATGCCACTCAAAACCCCATTTGCACGGCTTTGTAAAATTAACGCAGCTCATAGAGCTGCCTTGTGCTAGCTTGCATCGGGGGTATTACGTGGGTGGAGCATGGGCATTGCCACGCATCCACTCTTGTATTCTGGTGCAATCCCGGATCTACTAAAGTCAGTAATCATGGACTTACGCCAGAATGGTGCACCTGCCCGAGGCTAGTGTGACGAGGAGAAACATCTTTATTTTCTCCTCATCACTTTCTCCTCGCATGTGTGCTGCTGCATTGTTGTTTGGCAGCGCAAGTGTGTCAACACTAGAAGAGAGCACAACTGCACCATATCTTGGTAAATATGACACAGTTCTTCTCGCTCCCTTTTATGCATTTTGGTGTAACAACTTGCCTCGCTGCATTGCATTGCATGAGATCTTAGTAAATCCGGGCCTTTGTTTCCAGGATCTAATGAACGATTGTAACCCATGAAAATAAACAGGTACAAGGATTGGAAAATCTGACAGAGCGAATGCAGTGTTTTTGAGGGTAATAGTTGAGTAGTGGTTCTTGAAATGAATACAGAGAATGTTTACTCTATGTCCTCAGAACTCCATTCCAAGCGCTAAGGGCATTAAGGCCGTTTCCACCGCTTCATGTTTAGATGAACCCCTCACACCAGTGTTTCTCCTATTACTCCCGACAATGTACAGAACGTGGGGGCATATTTGCAAGAAGTTGAGATATTTATTAAAAAACACGCTTATCACGTTTATTTTTATCGCTGCCTATCGCTGGATATTTTAGTGGAGAAAATATGCTATTATCAACATTTATCTCCACTGTGCTAAAATATCCAGCGATAGCGGCGAAATCCCTGAATATCGCTGGAAATCCAGTATTATTCACGCAATAACGCCATGATGGACTTAGCGCAACTTTTTTAATCGCTTCGCCTGCGTTGCTAATAGGCGATAGCTGTGTTAGCGACTGCTTTCAGTCGCTTACAGTTTGGGTATGCCCACTTTGCATGTCATTAGCGATAAATATCGCTGACATGCAAAGCGGCCCCCAAACCGGTCACTATCGCCTGAAAGCTGTCGCTAACTGCTGTTAGCGACAGCTTGCTGATAGGGCAATAGAAATATTGCTGCTTTAGCGGCAAAAGGTGCAGCTAAAGCGGCGATACTGCCCTTGCTAATATGCCCCATGGTTTCTTCCTGAGATTTGCCGATGATGTCAGCAGCTACACAGTGCCCCACTGCTATATCTACCAGGTGATGACCATGGCTGGAGCCATTCAGCTCCAGTGTGGAAGATTGTGCAAAGACATACTCTTCTCTGTGAGCCCAGAACATAAAGGATGGACTAGAGAAGAGCAGAGACCTTTTGCTTTTAGCAAACGCCTTCTCGTACAGATTAGAGATGGGGATACTGTCAAGACTGCAATTCCAAGGTATGACTCAACACTGGCTGACCATGGATTGTAACAGATCTCTTCATTCACCCACATACCATTCCTCTTTCTTTTTCTAAGTATTCGGCTCAATTGTCCACTAGCCAACTCTGTTGATACTTTATTACAAAATTGGAACAAACAAAGCCAAGTTACCTTTGCTTTGGTCTGTTTCCACCTTGCCAAATCCCACAAAAACAATCTTTAACAATCCTATGAAAAGATCAATGGATTTGCCCCTCTCTTGACCCCCTCAGAAACAAAACGAGACTCATCCCATGTATGATTTTTTTAAACAAATGACACAAGAAGGAAGACAATATTCTAGACCAGCGACACTGCACTGCACTCACACCCTTACACTCCCAATTTGGCCATATTGGGGGTTTAGCCACAATTTATTCCCTTTTGGTGGTTTAAAAAGTTGCAAGTAAGTAATATTTACATATTCCATTTATTTAAAAGCAAACACAGTTGTGAAACATTAAATCCGTATAAGGTCTTATATATTTAAAAATTATATGATGTTCGTTGTCTTAACATGCTAGTCTCCCATACGCTAGAAATTGAACACATATCACTTGAAAAACATGGGAAAGCATTCCCTGCCACATAGAGTGACTTGCACAGCATTGTAGGTGTGAAAACCAAGGCAAATAGACACAAATCACAAATACATGTTTCCTGTTAAAAAAAATCATATTTTAGCTTGATTTTTCAGGGGACTGCTCTTAATACCATATAAATCTAAACTTAACATTTCTGATGATTTTACATGTATAATGCCCTTTACACGGTATGTCTCCTAATGTTATACTGCTTCTTGATGCACTCTTACATCAGAGTTAAAAACGTTTCAGAGATATGAATTTTCAGTAGAGATCTGACCTTCGAGGGAGGCCTTGATAAATGAAGGTGATATGACAGAGAGATACATGACAGCACCCCTTGGGGGAAAAGCTCTGACCATGTGCATAAGACAACAATCTAGCATTTTGCTGAATATTGCTTATGTTGGAATAGGTTGGGAAAAAGACACTTATGTGCAGTAGTTAAATCCACTTACATTTATCACCGTTCACAACCTGAAACAATTCACACTCTTTCGGCATTCCCTACATGTGATCAAGCTATAGGTCTGTCTAACGTAAGTTATTAAAGTAGGTAATACAACTTCAATGCAAACGCCAATTCATGTCCTTCAGTAAACTTAATCTAGTACATGCCTACTTACCTTTGCCACTGCTGCTGACATGGGACTGATATCTATTAACTACAACATCTGTGCTCAGTCTGAAATTGTGTGTCAGTTCCTGCCATTGTTTCATGGCATAGGAAGACTCAAGAAAGTGAAAGTGTAACTTCATATCAATGAAATTGTTAGACCTGGCTTTTTCAGTGGGTTTAGCCACAGACGTTTTGTCTTTTTGGCCTCATGTTTTTGACCCTGTTTTGGTTGGTTTTATGGCTCTCGGGCACTTTACCACTGCTGATCAGTGCTAAAGTGCATATGCTCTCTGTGTAAATTGTGACTATGTATTGATGTTTCCATAATTGGCTTGTTTGACTTTCTACTTAGCCCCTAGTACAGTGCACTGTGTGTGCCCAGGGCCTGTAAATTAAATGCTGCGAGTGGGCTTGCAGCACTGATTGCGCCACCCACACAAGCAGCCTTGCATAAAGTTCTCAGACCTGTCATTGCAGTGTCTGTGTGTAGTTTAGTACTGCCATGTCGACCTGGCAAGTGCACTCACTTGTCAGGCCCTAACCTTCCCTTTTTCGTACATGTGAGTCACCCCTAAGGTAGGCCCAAGGTACCCCTGTACGCAGGGTGCAGTGTATGTGAAAGGTAGAACATGTCCTGATATGTGTGGTATTCCCTGATAGTGAATGCTGCCAATTTCTTTTTTCACTATTGAAAGGCTCTCTGTAGGATAGAATGGAGAGTTTACTTATAACCTCTTATAAGTATAACTGCCCATGGGAACAAGATCGGAAAGTGGAGTTTGGTATGCCTGGAGCTCAGAATATAAAGATGCATCTTTTAGTAAGGAGGATTTTTATATGCTGGGTTTAAAACATCCCTTTTAGAAAGTGAGTATGTTCTTGTTTAGCCATTCTGTGTGCCTCTCCTAGGTTTGCATATTGACTGTCTGGCCTTGTAATGACAGGGGCTAGGGATGTGCATTCTGTTCAGATAGCTACTTGGGGGGGTGAGGTGTGTCCCTTCTTTCCAGGGTGTCAACGTTGGGCTGAATATACCTGGACTGCATGGGGGGGCAGATTTCCTTTTCACCTGAATGGGTCTGGTCTGACTTACACAATGCTGTCTCCACCTCCTGCCGGGAAGCTGCACTAGAGAGGACAGAACTGGTTTTGGCTGAGTATAGAGCCTCTCTGACAACAGTGAACAAAGAGAAATGGACTATAAATGATGGGGCCCAGACTTTTAGATCACTGCTGAACTAAGGAACCTGCCAAGAAGAGGAGCTGTTTGGGGTTTTCCTGCAGTGGCTGTTGCTGCCAAGCAGAGGATAAAGACTTTGGTGTGTGCTGTGTCTCCTGCTTGAGGAAGATCTCCAAAGGCTTGAAGTAGAGCTTACCTCCTGTTGGACGTCTCAGGGATAGAAAAGACTTCAGATATTACTTCTGGAATTTAAGAGGAACCTCTGCCAAGGATAAGAGCTGGGAAAACTGAAGGAGAAGTACTGCCCCTTTGCTGTGTGCTGTCTGGAGTTGGCCAGCAGTGGCTGTTTCTGCCAAGGAGAGGATAAAGACTTTGCTGTGTACTGTGTCTCCTGCTTGAAGAAGATCTCCAAGGGCTTGAAGTAGAGCCTGCCAAGTCACTGACCTAGTACCTCCTCTGGAGTAAGGAACCAACGCATCACCTTCCCTGGGCGTAAGGAATTGACGCATCACCTTCCTTGTTTTTGTTTATGATTTTGACACAACCAAGATACTTTCTGTTGAAAGAGTCACATCTATAGCTTGCTATGGACAGAACTGTTTCTACCTTTTAAAAGTCATATTTTGATTACTATAATGTGGATTTTTGTCCTTTTGGTCTTGTTTGGTTTAAATAAAGATTACTTATTTTTCTAAACTGGTGTGGTGTACATTTGAAGTGTTTTCACTCTATTACTGTATCTGTACACAAATGCTTTACACACTGCATCTGAAATAAGCCTATCTGCTCGTGCCAAGCTACCAAGGAGATTACTTTAGAAGTGTATCCCCCTTACCCTGACCAGGAAGAAGGGTCCCTACTTGGACAAAGGTGCAAACCATTGGCAACTAGAAAACTCAATTTCTAACGGAAGACATTTACCCTGTTGCCCAATGTCAACGCAGAGTCACTGTTCACTTACAAGACTCCACTCTGAAAGAACTAGAAACACTGTTGAAGCATTACACCATTGAAAACCCCACCAGTCCTACATGTGGGTTCCCCCATAGTTGTGGTGGGAAAAAAGGACAGTAGAGGTGCAGTGCACATGTGTGTTCATATGTACCAGGCCAACAAAGCAATCAAGAGTGAAAGACATCCTGGTCCCAACATAGCAGCCATAACCATGCCTGAACAGCCTTCTCCTGCCTTGGCGTGAACAAAGAATGACATGGACTCGAGCTGGTAGAGAAGTATAGGTATATTACTATTTTTCAACTCATTTTGGTTTGTTCAGATACAAAAGACTGAATTTTGGAGTATCTTTGGGTGCAGAGATATTTCAGAATGTTATTTCCTGAGTCATTCAGCCTTTTACACAACCTTTCAATTACAGGTATTTAGGACAACACAAAATGAACATGACAAGGCTCTTACATAAATGTGCCAATTACTTGCTGATGCAGGTCTACCCTGAAACTTAAATTCTTTCGGCACATATTTTCTGGTGGGGGAATTACTCCTGACCCAGATATGGTGCAAGCTCTGTCAACTACATGCCCCCCACAAGACATAACCATGCTGTGATCATTCTTTGGCATGGCAAGGTCAAGGTACATTTCTGACATTGCTACAGTGAGCGCCTCATTGAGAGACTTAACAAAGCGAAATGTCCCATTCCAGTGGTCTCCTGAATGGGACAACATTTCAAAGAAATAAGACATGTGATTGAGAATGCAACTGAAATGGTCTATTTTGCACCCAAATGACATACGGAGATGACAGTAGATGCCCGCCTGGTGGGGCTGGGGGCAATCTTTGCTCAACAAAACGGACATCCCAATGCCCAGAGACACATTGTGGCCTATGCCAGTAGAAGCCTGTCTGAAATAGAACATGCCTACTCTCAGTTAGCAAAGGAGAGTCTGGCAGTGTAGTGGGCATGCAAACATTCTCATATGTTTTTATTTAAAACATTTCACCATCATCTTAGATCACCAGGAATTGCTCATTATTTTTTGAAACCCAAAAGCTCAGATGCCCCCTCGCATTGAGTGGAAAGGGTTGTGACTGCAAGAGAACGACTATGCAATTGTACACAATCGCAAGAGAAAGACCAAAACCCCACAGACGTTTCCCTTATTGCCGCTATCTTGCCACACTTCAAAATCCAAAGCGGCTAAAGAGTACCTCAACTTCATTGTGAGGTCCAGCACACCAGCAACTCTAACCATTGAACAAATTATTGCTGCTACCAATACAGTTAAAGACATGCCCATCATCAAAGACCTCATTGCAACACAATCTTGGAGGGAAAGTATTAACCCTTTGCTGATGATGTTGAATTTCAAAAATAAAAAAATATACAGGATGAGCTATCTATCACCTGAGTGGGTATTATATTGAGGGGCTCACCTGGGGAAAACCGCTACTCTCACCGGCCCAAACTGCTGCCTGCCTGCCTGTTTGTCTCCCTCCCGCCGCCGCACACGCAATCCATAGCGGCCGCTGTGTGGAGGGGGACGATGACTGGGAAAACTACAATCCCCAGACTCCCCTGCGGCGGAAGACGCCGAAGCCCGCATTCCTCACGCCAGGAGGCGCATAACTAGCACCAGACCATCGGTGGAGCGGGGGGCTCACCTGGGGAAAACCGCTACTCTCACCGGCCCAAACTGCTGCCTGCCTGCCTGTTTGTCTCCCTCCCGCCGCCGCACACGCAATCCATAGCGGCTGCTGTGTGGAGGGGGACGCTGCCTGGGAAAACTACAATCCCCAGACTCCCCTGCGGCGGAAGACGCCGAAGCCCGCATTCCTCACGCCAGGAGGCGCATAATTAGCACCAGACCATCGGTGGAGAGGGGGGCTCACCTGGGGAAAACCGCTACTCTCACCGGCCCAAACTGCTGCCTGCCTGCCTGTTTGTCTCCCTCCCGCCGCCGCACATGCAATCCATAGCGGCCGCTGTGTGGAGGGGGACGATGACTGGGAAAACTACAATCCCCAGACTCCCCTGCGGCGGAAGACGCCTAAGCCCGCATTCCTCGTGCCAGGAGGCGCATAATTAGCACCAGACCATCGGTGGAGCGGGGGGCTCACCTGTGGAAAACCGCTACTCTCACCGGCCCAAACTGCTGCCTGCCTGCCTGTTTGTCTCCCTCCCGCCACCGCACACGCAATCCATAGCGGCCTCTGTGTGGAGGGGGACGCTGACTGGGAAAACTACAATCCCCAAACTCCCCTGCGGTGGAAGACGCCGAAGCCCGCATTCCTCGTGCCAGGAGGCGCATAATTAGCACCAGACCACTCGCGTCGCGGAATCGCGCGCGGATCGCGCCCGGGAGAAGCCCGGGCAAAGGGCGGACCCTCTACGGCCCTCAGAGGCCAGAAGAGGATGGGACAGGCCACCCCACTTGACTTTTCCATTGGAGGAGGTATAGAGACGCACTTTTCTTATTGACTTACTGTACTGCTTATTGCTGCTTTTTGGCGTACTGTATATAAAACATGTCCATCTGGGAGGAGCTCAATGCCCTGTGTGGCACCAAGTATGTCCCGGATGCATCACCCCCCCCCTATTATGGGCAGTAATTCTGACAATTCTAACGGCACTCCGCGGGACCTACCTCTATCAAGCCAATGCACTGCCCCGGGGTCTCAATATTAAAAGGAAGCACGACGGGGAAAATGTCAATGAGAACCAACCTAAAATCCCAAAATTGCGCACCAGCCCTATATCAGCCCCCTCTAACCCAATCACATCAATGGTGGATTTGGCTGTGGATCACCGGTTCTGCGAAGGAGGCACAACAGGTCCCACGCTGTGCTGGCCAGAAATCCTGGCTTCACCCTGCCACTTCAATAACCTTGGAGCTATCAACAAGCATTGAAAGCGTGATCTTGAGAAGGGAATCCCCCCTCTCACAGCTAGATACACTTTAGGGCGTGTAGACACATAGACCACACTACACAACCCCTAATTTTAACCCACACATATTTATTGTCCTGATGAAAGCCAGATTAATATAAGGCACTGGCTGAAACATGTTGACTACTCAAGGACGTAGGAGGTCGTAACCCGCCTCTAACGTCCCACAGCCTTATTTTTAACCGCTGGCAGAGGCCCTTTTAATAAAGTATCCTTACCCCAGGGACCATCTGCCAAGCCGTTTTAACTTCACTTACCTTAGCACCTCACACCGCACACACAGTGACATACCTGCTCCGCTGTAATCAGGCGTCGAAGCACACCCGGGACACGCTAGGTGTCACTGGGTGGGCCCGATGATGAAGCATGCCACCAACTAGGTTGGTGGGTGAGGGCTTTCAAAAGACACCCACGAGGTGCCATTGCCACCCGGCAAAATACTGAGTCGCTACATAACTAATATTAATCTACCATAACCGTGTCAGATTAATCCATTCTAGAGCTAGTCTCCTATTGATACCAATACATATAAACCGGGGATCTGGACTAGCTTTCTGGTCCTCTCTCTCCCTCTTGATTCTCGCCGATAAAATAGATGACCCTGCATTGTCCTCCCAACTGTCTTTACTGGCTCAGCTCGAGCAACTGTTACTATCTGTCATATCACCTTTGGTTATAAAAATTATTGACCTGGGGGACAGGCTGATTAGCATTGAGAAAATAATTAAAAGGAATTCTCCACCAACCAATAAGATGGCAATTCCCATTTGCCCTAATCCTCCCATTATCCCCGAAAAGTTCAAGTCAATTAAACTTAAGAATGCCCAAACTCTATTACTACCTCTTAATACACCTACTGCAACAGGCCCTAAAGTAGCACTAAAACCTGCGTTAATAAATCACACAGTGTCCAGAGCAAATCCAGAAAGAATGCCACGTATTAACCTACCTCCTGAAGCCGCCCCATATGTGACTGTCCTCTCTGGGGTCCCTGCACTTAGCCAGGGAAAACACGAAACACATCAGGACTGTTGAACAAGGTTATTTTTTGGCTACAGAACAACAGACCTTTGCCACCTAATCTAGATGGTGGCATCCTGAGCGTCAGGAGGGTGGGGTGGTTAGGTACGCTGCCCAAAGACACCTCTGCGGACCTGGTGTTAATTAAATTTAAGAATAGGAACATCGTCCCCTACTTACGATTTTGCCAGCCCAAAGAAGGAGATGGCCCCATCTGTATTTGGGACTTGCACGACTTCTACCTGAGCTTCCTACACACCCCATTACAAAGATCAACGGCAAAGAAATACAACTCCTGGGGAAGGGGATCTTGTGCACCTAGCGCCACTAACCTTCTAGCCTTGAATAGTTTTGAACCACTGTTTAAAAATTGTATTTTCTGAGAACCAACTACAAAGAGGCCACTCATGAGTACTAGCTTAATTGACACAGTAGGATGCAATTAACAAGTAAACTGCTGACATAGGTTTGCCTGATGTTCTTCCCCTGAACCTTAAGCTATTTTTTGGCACTGTATGCATGACCCTTTTTGTTTTTAGAGTTGTTCTACTTGATAATGAAATGTTTTATATTGATTAGCTGATCCGTCATACTTATTTAATCCTGTTTTAATCGTTGATATTAACTTTGTAATGAAATGTTAAGGTCTTTATTTATGTACTGTTGCTGCTTTTATGATTTTAAACCAAAACCGAATAAAGCTAATCTGACTGACTGACTGACTATTGAGGGGCTCAAGAATTGTCATACCTGGGAGCCTGATACAGAAAGTCATTGAGCTAGCCCATGATGGACATTCAGCCACCAAAAGAGCCCTAAGAGACTAAGTGTGGTTCTCCCTCCAAGATAAACAAGTTGAGAAAGAGCTGAAAGTGTGCCACCTTTCTAACTGTTTATCCCCCAAGGTGACCCAGCATCCACTGACAATGTCTGACCTTTCTGTGCATGCCTGGGAGAGAGTTGCAGTGGATTTCTTTGGGCCTCTAGCACACGGACATCATCTCAGGGGAGTAATTGAGTAATATTCGTGTTTTTCTTTGGGGAAAGACTTATCAGCAACCCATGAGAATGTCATTGTGTGGCTTGACACCTTTGCAGCATGGGGCATCCCCAGTATTCTTAAATCTCATAATGGACCGCCATTCAATAGAAAAGAATTCAAGGAGTTTCTTGTTTGAATCAATATCCAGCATCAAAAGATTACAGCTCTCTGGCCCGAAGGCAATGGTATTGTTAAACGATTTATGGGCATCCTCAAGAGGGTAATTCAGTGAGCATCGATGGGGGGAATCGATCTAAACCAAGTCATGTATCTAACCCTTGTTGCCTATCGATCAACTCCTCATTAACCACTGGTAAGAGTCCAGCCACCTTGCTATGTGGGAGAGCCACCAGAACCAAACTACCACAATGCACATCAGACCGATTGATGAATAGGAATACGGTTTGTGTCACAGACACTTCACGAAAGTGCATAATGAAAACATATGCAGATCAGCGTCAATGCGCCCAGTAAACAGTCTTTGATAAAGGAGACTGGCTACTGGTCAAATAGAAACGGAAGCGGAAAAAGGACATTCCATTTGATGTTGCCCTTTTAGGGTTGTCACGAGCAAACGACATATGATGACAACGCATTGTCCCAGAAAACCCATCACATAGGACTTGTCACACATTAAACACCTACCTCAACGCTCATCAGTTCCTGAGATCACAAGAGAGGCAACCCCGCCTGAATGTCCAAATCACAATTTCTTACCATATGTCATCGTTGTCTAATCAAGATAAATCTCACCTGCCTCATACCACCCGATCTGGCAGACCAGTGCGAGCACCTTGGTGACCATTTGAGGGAATATGATGGTAATGTTGTCTGTGCTTTTTATTAAACAAAAGGGGAGATATAGTGTCTTCAATATTATACACGAAAGTACCCTCACAGTTTTAGGCAGACTCTAAACATGAGCTAAGTTGTCTTCTGGGAGGTGGTATGGTGTCGCTAAGAAAGTTATGAGGCAATAAAGATGTCTGTTACAGAGCTCCATGTGAGGCATGTTCCTTTGTATGCTCCTGGGCTGGCGAAGACGTTACCAGGTCCATCTTAGAAAGTGTTTGGGTAGGTCCCTGTATATCCTTGCACATTTGTCTACTCTGGATCTTCTTTCATGAGGGAGTGACTACAGAAAGCATTCGTGTGTGTGCATGTTTGTGCCTAGCAGCTATTTATGTTCCTTGCCATTGTTTCTGTGTGATGGCTCTGTTAGTTATTAGGTCATGTTTCTATTCTATGTGTGTATTTTTTCAAATCATCTCATTTATTGACTGTGCAGTGCCTGAAAGCTAAGCTGTCTACCATATTTTTTATGTATAAATTGGGCGTACTATGTTTCGTACTCTACTGTTGGGCAGTTTTGATAGTTCATACCATGTGCCTTGGAATCTGTAGAAAGGTGTGAGATGGTTCCTGATCTTTCCTCAATTTTGTTTCATTTCATACTCAGGAGGTTTCCCTAGATGCAAAACCTATTACATTGTAAATGCTTCTTTAACTAGTAGTCGTGTTTGCAGAGTGGTGGAGAAAGGGTGCTGAACCTCTGACCAGCGCTCAGGAATTCCGCTGCGTAGGACTTACAGGCGGTACCAGGAGGGCTTCTTAGCCCCCAAAGTCCCCCAGGAGTAAAATGGACTTCATCACCCATCCCGTAGTCTGCCAGGAGGTGTGTTTGCAGAGTGGTGGAGAAAGGGCGCGTGGCCTCCGGAGATGTCTTAGCAATCCCACTGTGTGGGACTTACTGGAGGTAACAAGAGGGGTAGTTGGCCCCCAAGCACATTCTAGGAGGGCAACTATCCCGCCTATAACCTCCAGTTATTCCCACACAGCAGGATTACTAAGTTCTCATAACAGGCCATGTCCCCTTTGCCCACCACTCTGCAAACGTGCTCCCTGGCGCGCACTTGGATGGGGATTGAAGTCCCCTTTGCTGCTGGGGGTGGTAAGGGGCCAACTAGCCTACCTTTTACCTCCAGTAAGCCCCACATAGTTGGATTGCTGAGAAGTGGACAAAGGCCACGCCACCACCCTGCAAACGTGCCTCCTGGCATGCTCTTGGTTGGTGGATGAAGTCCCCTTTCCTCCTGAAGGTCCCTGGGGGCCAACTAGCCCTCCTGTTACCTCCAGTAAGCCCCATACTGCTGGTTTACTGAGAGTGCTCAAAGGCCACGCCCTCTGTTTACACAACTCTGCAAAGGCAGATCCTGGTGCACTGCTGCTCGGGGGATGAAGTCCACTTTAGTCCTGAGGTCCTAAGAACGCAACAGGACCTCATCCCCCCCACCAGCAATGCACCAAGAGGCGTGGTTGCAGAGTGGTGTAAAAAGGGGCATGGCCTCAGACCACCTCTCAGGAATCCCACTGTGTGGGGCTTACTGGATGTACCTGGTGGGCTAGTTGGCCCCTAAGGACTCATAGGATTCTAGGGGACTTCATCCCCCAACCCAAAATGTGCCAGGAGATGCATTTGCAGAGTGGTACAGGGAGAAGGCGAGGCCTCCCGCGAGATGCCGGCTTCTGTTTTATTTTTATTTTTTAGAAGGGGGACTGTGTGGCTCCTCTTTTGTTAATACTTTAGCCCCCAAGGCCAGAAGTGGCCTCCCAGGCCATTTCTTGCCCCGGGGACCCCATCCCCTTGGCCTGGCCTCTTTTATGGGGATCGTGGAGGGAGCCTCAATGCCCCCAAGGTCCCTGCCGGCTCCCCGCCTCCTGCAGGAGCCGGCATTGCTTTTGGGCAAGGGGAGCTGCTGACATGCAGCTCCACTTGCCCAAAAGCAATCTGCTTCGCTTCATGGAAGCAAGAGTAGGTTTCCTGCTCTCAGTTCCATGATGCAAAGCAGTGTTTGCTACGGCAGGGCGAGAGCAGTGCTCCCACCCTGCAATAGCAAACAGCAATGACCTGAGGGTGGGTAACCCGGAACATTGCAGGAGCCAACCCTGGGGGGTGACGGTCCCCAGGGCCATGTAGGACTCCAGGAGGGGGGCTGCGAAGCCCCCCTCCCAACTCTTTAAAACCCCGGGGAGGTGATGGTCCCTGAGACCTGGGGGTCTGCCACGGAACCTCATATGCAAATAATTAGTGCCCCGGGAAGGAGCCCCCTACACTCCTCTAATTTGATTGGAGTGGCAGGGAGGTGGCAGTCCCCAGGGCTTGGGGGGCCCACAAGGCCCCCAGCCCCTATTAAATCAAAGCCATGGGGAGGTAGTGGTCCCCTGGGCTGTGGGGGGCCACGTGCCTCAGCAAATATGATCAAAGCCCCCGGGAGGTGGCAGTCCCCAGGGCTGCGGGGGCCCTTACGGGCCCCCATACCACAATTATAAATTTCCTCCAGGACCTGGACCACCCAGGGACTTAAAGAGAACAAAGCGCTGGAGCCCGAGCTTCATTTTTTTAAAACAATGTTTTTTAACATATGCTTTTTTGGGCCTGGGGGTCCTTGTGGGACCCCCTGAGCAGGCCTAGGGGTCGGGGTGTTTCTACCCTGCCCCCTTTTCTTGTTTTTCATCTTTTTTCTACTGCTTTCTTGTGACTCCGTTAAGTCAAAAGATGGCTGCCAACACTTCCTGGTTTGGAGTGTTGGCAGCCAATAAAAATGAAGCTCAGCTCGGGAGGATTCACAAATCCTCCTCAATGCTCAGATATCAATATTTGTATTTTTTTAATTTCTCAGGTACTCCTGAACGATTTTATACCATTTAATAAAAGAGTGCTTTCTGAACCAAAAGCTACACTTTTTCCAAATTTGGTGTAATTCCGTTCAGCATTTTGAGCTGTAGCCTGTTCCAAACGTCCTAAGGAAATTAACACGGAGAAAAGGTGTTTTGGGACCCCCTATTTTTCTCGCCCACCACTTGATGAATAACCCCCAAACTTGCAAGACAGGAGCTGACCTGAGCTGGTCAATAGTTTGAAAAAGTTCGCAAAGATTCGTCAAACGGCGCCAAAGATATTGGCAAAAGAAAAAATGCTTTTTGAAAAGAAACATGTTCCTAACTATAACTACCTACTGGCGACCGACAGTAGGTAATATATGCATACTTTATTTGAGACTATAATCTTGATACTCTCATCCTCCGGGTAGGGAATACACATTTATACATTTACTAGCAGCCCGTCCCGACGATGTCCGGGAGCAAAAGGCTGCTTCAGGGCCCCCGCCTACCCCGCAGAAGAGTTGTCTGTGCAAGTCCTGGCCCTGTTCAACTGATTTGGCCCAGTTGTGTTATTTTTTTAATTCGTATGTATTGTTTTCCGCGTTTTATGTTGTCCACAAGATGTGAGGAAAGTGTTGTGTCACCTGTTTAATGTTTTTTTTTTCTTTCGAAGGCTCTTTCCGTGTGTTCGTTTTTGTATCCCTTCAAAGAAGTTTCCCTTTCGTTTTGTCAATTGTGTGGTGAAGTCCTGGCAGTGCTCGCGTGATTATGGGCAGTTGTTATTTTCGTTATTCGTATGTCTTATTGTAAGCGTTTTATCTTGTCCGCAAGATGTGAGGAAAGTCTCGTAAATGCGCAGTCGGTTGCGTTTCTCCGTTAAGAAATGTCGGCTTTTTTTGTTTGTGTTTACCCCCCTGTGACGTCGTTGGTCAATGGCCAATGGTTAAAGACTTTTTTTTGGGTAAGCCGAAGTCATGTGTGTTTCTTTAGTGCATTGTGATTGGTGTAGTATGCGATTAATCCTGCCCCCTGTGTGGCGTCATTTGATACTCCTCGTCGATGGAAGGCCCGCCCGGTTTTTAATGCGAAGGCGTCAATGTTGTCTGGGTAACTGCAACAAATGTGTGTATATTTCTTATAGCGCGCACCTCTGCTGTTTTTGTATATTGGTGTTACTGCGCTGTATGTGTGAATTTAAATTCATTGAAAGCACATTTCCACTGTATGTGTTGGGATTTGCAAACGTTTGTTAGAAATTCACTGAAAGCGCATTTCCGCTCTGTCTGCATATTGTGCGTTCTAAATTCAGTAAAAGCGCATTTTCGCTCTGTGTGCATATGTAAGTGTGTTGTGAAGTCCCTTGGCCTATGTTTGTTATTTGCACTTTGCACGGCCCTGTAAACGCCCACATTTGTGGTTTGAGACACCCACGACCACACCCCCAAGGGCCTACTTTACCACTTTTGGCGTTTTTGCTTTTTTAATGTATATGGTGTAAAAATCTATAGCCTATGTCCTTCTGCCACATTTCCCCTTTCAAATGGTGTATTGGGTGTAGTGATTGGTGCATTACTTTTGTAGTTTACCTGGCTCAAAGGTTTGTGTTCTCTCTTTATAATAGTAGTATAGATATATATATATATATATATACTAGCATCCCGCCCCAGCGTTGCCTGGGGCAGAAAGGTGCTGGGGGCAGTACACCCGCTCCCGCCCGACCCCCTCCCGCACCGACTCCCTCCCACCCCGACTCACTCGCGCCCCCCTCCCGCCCCGACTCACTCGCGCATCCCTCCCGCCCCGACTCACTCGATCCCCCCTACCGCCCCGACTCACTCGTGCTCCGACATTTTCATTTACTGCTGCCTCCTTCTTGCCTCCTCCTGCATCACACAGTCTCACTTTCCCTTTCCTTACCTGTGCTGCCGCTCCTCACTTCACAGCCGCTCGTCACTGCACCGCCCTCCTCCTTCGTCGTCATCACGCACGTCCCGTCGTGGCCAGCCCTAGGTCCCGGCCGGCGCTACTTTCAGGGGACTACTTTGTTTACAAACTTAATTTTTTTAATTTACTTTTTTATTTTTATTTATATAGCCTATGTCCATCTACACACCCTGACATTTTCATAGATGTATCGGGTGTGTAGATTGGCGCAGTGGTTCCCGAGTTTACCTGGCCAAAAGGTGCAAGTTCTCTCTTTATAATAGTAGTATAGATGTATTGTTTGCAATAGTCCTACTTTTGGCATAATAAGATGGCTGTGCACTTTGCTGTTATTTGTATGTATATATATTTTTTGCATTAGGCAACTCATTTTTATGCCGTGATCAGTTTGTTTATGCCGGTTAGGGTGTCATTCACAAAGGCTGCTTTTTATGTCTATTGAAGCCTATGTGAGGTGGGAGGGCTGTATATATATAGTTGAAATTATATGGCGCCAAACAGATTGCTAAAGCCTGCTGTGCAGGCAAAACACGTCTCTCTTTCTTTGCAACGGTCCTGGGAGACCTGAATTTAATAAACAAGCCTTATTCTTTCCTACCTCTTGTACGTGTCTCTTCCTTGTGGAGTTGGATGGACTTTTGGATATATATAGATAGATAGATAGATAGATAGATAGATAGATAGATAGATAGATAGATAGATAGATAGATAGATAGATAGATAGATAGATAGATAGATAGATAGATAGATAGATTGTACGTGCCTCTTCCTTGTGGAGTTGGGTGGACTTTTGGATATATATATATATAGATAGATAGATAGATAGATAGATAGATAGATAGATAGATAGATAGATAGATAGATAGATAGATAGATAGATAGATAGATAGATAGATAGATAGATAGATACCCAATTACAAAAATATTGAGTATTTAAACAAAAAAATAACCATTGAAAAAATAAAATAAGTAACATATTGCTCACTTAAGAATAATTAATATGTAATTTTAAAACACTACCAGCACAATCTCAAAATAAACCCTACAACCTGAAGAAATACATTAATATAACACTTTTAAGAATACATTTTACAATGATATATAATTTAAAAATGCATAATGCAATACAATAAAACATCATATTTAAAAAATGAAATTTCTACTTTTATATCATAGTAAAACTATAAAACAACGATATACTTACTTACCTTTGATATTTTAGGCCCAGATATTTTTGCTATCACAATATTTTAACTGCAATATCATGGGGAGACACTTTTTGAGCAGATATTGAGGGGGTATACTCAAGCTAATGTAGGTTGGGAAGTCCTGTTTGCCTTTTCTTTTATCATCAGTATGAAAAGCTCACCCTTTGGTATATGATTTACTCTTGCAATAAGACAGTGGCAAATCTCATTAGTTGTGATCAATAAAGGAAAACATCATGAAATGCACAAGTACATATTAATTTCACGAGCTAGTGGAATGGGTGATCTCTGCTTTGGCAATATTTCTGAAGACTTGACAAGGGGTCACCTAAAAAGATGAGGATTTTTCTTTAAAAACCCCTCTAGTGGCATAATAACAAACACGGTACTTTAAAATCAAAACTTATAAATCAACACCACCAGACAGGTGGTATTTTAGATATAATTGCACACAGCTTTCATTAACATCAAGGACCTGACTTGCGAAAGGGTTTTGCGGTCACTAAGCAGGTGACTCACAAAACTGCAGGTGCTTTGACTGCAAAAGCCATAGTTGCAATGTTTCACAGGTCCTTTCCTCTTCACTTAAAGGCAGGTAGATATTGGGAGTTGCAAATGCCTTTGTGATTCACGTGTGCTCTTTGCAACTCTTTACCCGTTTTTAAGAAAAACCGGTTTGAAATAGGCGTTCCCCCTGCCTAACTAGTCACAATAGAATATATCAATGATATGGAACCTCAGTTAAGCTTGCAAACCATTAACTGGATATGGACTTCCAAAACAGGGTCACATCTATTTTCAAGGTGGAAGATGTCTGTGAAGGGCGTTTTCACTTTATGAATCTGGGCTTTGGGAACTGGCACGGGCGGCTGGCTCAGGAAAGTGCGGTGAGACGGTGGGATGGGGCAGAGTGCTGCAGGGGGACGCCAATGGACGACGGAATAGGTATTATTTATTTAATTAATTATACCTATTCTGTCGTCTTTTTACTTCCCCCTCCCACATGGTTCGACCCATTGCATTTACCTGTGCCGGCCGCCGCTGGGAATTGGGGGAGCCCACATCAGTCCAGACAATCGCTGCATGCTCCTATATGCCCTTCCTATTATGTCATTTTCATATTTCCTTACTTTGGAGGGAATCTGTCGCTTCTGCGCACTACTGTTAATATGGCTGCCAGAGCGAGCAGCCGAGATGAAAGGCAGGTGAGGTCAGGGAACAGCTCTATAAAGCCACAAAAATGAATGTTGCTTTTCTTTCTCCTGCTCTATTTTTCAAGCTTATACTGACTATCAAAAAAAGGCACATTTTTTGCATTCCTCTTATAATGTGCAACAGGGTGTGCTTTTTCCCTTATATAATTGATTAGTACTTCTGTTTCAGCACGAAAATATTCTGGGGTCTCAGACAGTCACTGTGTCATAAGAGGGACCGTTTGCAACCCCCAAATCATGCTTTGAGGTCAATCTAGGGGGGTACATTGTGCTTCTCATAATATAATGCTGACGATATTACAACTGAAAGCACATAGTGCTCATATCATGGTTGATGGCAACCGAGTTAGTTTAAATTTGTGCATCGGTATTAGCTTTCTTCTTGATCTGAATAATTGTTTGTCAAGAAAAAGTATTCTGCGTATTACAGCAATTGAGTTGCCAGGATAATACGGTAAAGTATTTCTGTTGGTCCAGAACTGTGATAACTGCAATCAGATGCATTATTGGCCTTCTTTCAACAGAGTATAAATTGTAGTTATGAATTAAAAAATGCCTTAATAAACAGTTCTCTGGTTCCTACTTTTCCACTCTATGTTTTTCCTCAGAAACAAAGTTGCAAGATAAAAAATTGGGCCACCAAACACAAAAAGTCTACTATAAAGTGGGAGTTGTTACACTTCGGCTCATTTACATTAATGCTGTGAAATCCTTCGTTTATAGATTTTCTTTTTGTACATATTATTTCTCTGCAAAATGGAGCGTCTAATTAGATCAGCATAATAGAAATACTGCTGTCTTCCAGCTCCTGCTGTGCCAAGCACGAGAGACACGAGAACTTCTCTGACACCTGAAGCCAATCAGTACATGAAAAGCTGAGGTAATAATTACCTCTGACGTATCAGACAGGCTGAGATGAGACAGGAAGTGTGGTGAGCACGAGCTCCCATCTGAGCATATGCACGCGCCATTGTGTATTCGCTTCTCAAGTAGCACACATGAGAGATAGCTGAAGAGTAAGACATTAATTACTGCAAGAAGTAACATTTATGTAAAATAGATCCAAGGTTAAGGCGCCCCAGGTAAATTGGCAGCATGTCCTTTATATTCGCCACTGAGTCCCTGGCAGGGGCAATGAATATTTAGAATGTTACTGAAAAGACGCCCTCGCCCCTTCATTAGTTTACCTGTTGCATGCATCTGCCTGCGCTCCTGCTGGGATGTGAGGCCTGGTACCTCCCCAGCCTCTACCCGCTAAGTGCAAATGAAGTTTAATCTTGGCGGGGTTTCCTGTGCCAGGGAGATTGCTTTGAGGCAGCGCCCCCGAGCAAGAAAAGGAATATCAAGGCGCCTTATTATGAGGACATCAAAGCTTCTTAGCAACTCATTAAACAGACGGAATCCAAAAATATTCTCCCCTTGGCATCATTGCCTATTTTACGAGAAAAAGGCAATTGAGTTTTAAAAGCTTTTAAATTGACAACAATCAGATAAAACTAAATCACCATCCAAGAAGGAAGAGTGAAAATGCGTAATGGCCCCTTGAGCACGCAAAGCTCTCTTCGTTTCTTGCGATTAATTCGCGGCACGGAGTGAGACACATATCATGCAGAAAATGGTCAAAGCAATAGTTATTAATCTATGCAGCCATCCTATTAAGCAGCAATTTCTTTTCAAGTGAAAACAAACCACAATAAAGCTACTTAGAGCGCGTAACATCCATTATTGATAAATAATAGAATACATACAGCAAGAATCATGTCCAAGAACGTGTTCCTTTTTACAAATGGATAGTGTTCCTCGCACTTTACAAATATCAACTGGAATCACTGACTTGTTATATTACTAGGGGATTGCAGCCTATTGCATGAGTGGCAGCCACACTTTGAAGGGTTCCCAAAATGTTGATTTGCCAGCTTAATTCCCAGAGGAATGGCTGAATGGAATTACACCAAATTTTGCAAAACGGGCGAACTTTACTGAAAAACAGTGCTTTTTATGACTCCCTAACTGGGATGGGTATGCCCAGACATGGGTCCCATGGACCCTGTGCCACTGGCACCAAGCTATACCTGGCTGATGAGCCCTAAACAGAGTGAAAACAGTACTGGGTTGCTTATTCTAGAGTTCAAGGAGGACCTGTTTGGCATTTTGGGCTGGACTGTTACCATTGGAGCAAGGTCAAGGCTAATTTGCATATGGCTAGTCCCAAACTTAGGGGCTCATTAGGATCGCGGACGGACTTGAGTCCGTCCGCGACCCCAGAGTAGGAGGGAACGTCCGCATGGGCAGCGGTGTTCCCTCCGTGCAGATTAGGATGTGACCGCCAGGGTGGCGGTCACATCCTATATCTTTAACATTGCGGCGGGTGCAGCTTCAAGCTGCACCCGCCGCAATGTTAAAAATGCATACAATGCATTTGTATGCAGAAAGCGGCAGGCACTGCGCGGTGCCTGCCGATTTCTGCATACAAATGCAGGGAGGTACCATGGGTACCCCCCATGTGCACCCCCCACCCCACCTTCACGCAGGGGGCCGCAACGGGCCCCTGAAGTCAAATCCCGTATGCTTTTCCACGGCGGAAAAGCCGCCGTGGAAAAGCATCTCTTTTACTCTATCCTAATATGGCTGGCGGTGTCTGATGGACACCGCCAGCCATGTTACAGCTTTCCCGCCGCGGTTGTAAGTCAACCGCGTTGGAAAAGCGACGGACTGATACCAGGACCCACCAGCCATCCTAATGTGGCGGTGGGTCTTTGGTGGGTCCGCAGAGGATTTTCCGCATCCTCCCGGCCGGCGGTGGCTTCGGCCGGTCCGGAGGATGCGAAAAATCCTCCATCCTAATCAGCCCCTAAGTTGGCAAAGTGTGCAAAATAACAATGTACTGGGACGCTGTAAGCTATAATTTGTGAATTTAAGTGATGTTTGGTTTTTCAACGTTAGTTTTTATCTCATTTCAACACCTATCTATAAAGTCACTCTAACCTTTTTTTCTGTGGCTTTCTGTTTTATTTTTTTAAATGTAAGTTTAGTTCTTACCATACTTAATTATAATGACACTTTAATCTTGTTGTACATGCGAAAAAGGAACTCTCAAGCTGCCTAATTTAAATCTACCGAGATCAGTGATGTGTATCTCTCTGAAGATCTGCACTGCCTGCTAAAGATGTAAGGTAATAATCTAGTACATTGTTGCACCAGCACCCCTCTAATTGAATAGACAGAAAGCGGATGCGTACTTGGCTCCTCCACAGTTATTGCCACTTCCCAATTGAGTGAAACCGCGATGGGGTCTATTTGATGACAGCAGTCCTCTAACCATGCCAGTGCCATCTGAAATCCTCTTGATGAGCTTTTAAAGGGTCTATTTGACCTGACACCCTTAGGGTGGTCATCCTCCCAACCTTTTCCCTACCTCCTCTGCTTTTCTGACCTTCTTTTTGTCATCTTTAGGACTCTGTGCACTTCACACGTGCTAACCAGTACTAAAGTGCTCTCTCCCTATAACATGGTAATATTGGTTCTACCCCAATTTGCATATTTAATTAACTTATAAGTCCCTGGTAAAGTGGTACCCCTGGTACCCAGGGCCTGTAAATTAAAAGCTACTAGTGGGTCTGCAACACTGATTGTGCCACCCACTTAAGTAGCCCATTTAACCATGTCTCAGGCCAGCCACTGCAGATCCTATGTGTGCAGTTTACACTGCCATTTTGGCCTGGCAAAGCAACCCTTTTGCCAGGTCCAAATCTTCCCTTTTTATACATAACCTTCACCCCTAAAGTAGGCCCTGTATAACCTACAAGGCATGGTGTAATGTATTTAGAAGGCAATACATACACTTTTAAGTTTTACATTTCTTGGTAGTGAAAAACTCCCAAACTGATTTTTCACTATTGCAAGGCCTACTACTCCCATTTTATAACATTGGGGTTACCTTATTACATTTAATAGGTCGAATTTCCAATAGGGAAGAGATAGGACCCCCAAGTCTGGTGGCTTTGGAATCAGTTTAATATCACAACATATGGTAAAGTTGGATTTTAAATTCAGAAAATGCCACTGGATTCAAACTACCCAGACTGATAAGGGGTGTTATCCTGAAACTAGTCCCAGGATGCTTGTTTCTGGTCCATGGAGGACCCGGCTTGGTAGTTTGGGCTGAACTGTTCCCATGAGGAACAGGGTCAGGACTGATTTGCATATGGCTGGGTCCTAACTGGGATTGCATAGTGAGCAAAAGTACAATGGATTTAACCAAGATCTCTTGACTGGCGGTGAATGGTAGATTCTTTCAGCATTTGGTCCATAATTTGTTGCTGCAGCACTTTTCGCCCTAAGTGGGATGGGTATGCACAGACATTGGAACCTTGCTCACTGTGCCACCGGATTCAAGCTAGCCTGGCTGATGAGGGGTGTTTCTCCGAAAATGGTCCCAGGATGTTTTTTTTTAGTCCAGGAAGAATTCTAATTGGCATTTAGGGTTGGACTGTACCCATAAGGAACAGGGCCAAGACTGATTTGCATATGGCTGGGTCCAAACTGGGGTGGCCTAGTGAGAAAAAGAACAATGGATTTTAACCCAGATCTCTTGACTGGGGGTGAATGTTTGATTCTTTCAGCATTCCGTCCATCATTTGTTACTGCAGCACTTTTCATCCCAAGTGGGATGGGTATGCCCTGATATAGGTCCCTTGCTCACTGTGCCACTGGATTCAAGCTAGCCTGGCTGATGAGTGGTGTTACCCCGAAACCGGTCCCAGGATGCTTGTTTCTGGTCCAGGGAGGACCCGGCTTGACAGTTCTGGCTGGACTGTTTCCACGAGGAACAGGGTTAAGACTGATTTGGCTGGGTCCAAACTGGGGTGGCGTAATGATCAAAAGAATGAAGGATTTAACCCGGATCGCTTGACTTGGGCTGAATGTTTGATTCTTTGAGCATTCTACCCATCATTTGTTGCCACTGCAATTTTAGGAAGCTGGCTTTTTCTTACTTTAGCCATTTGGTACCTAGTGCCTGTCTCTGTTAGGTCTAGGATGGGTAACAGCTGGGCTTTGTGTATTCCCTCTGGACAGTCACAAACAAAAGGAGCTTAGGTGTACCTTGATGGGTCTTCCTGGGAGATGGGAAGGAGGAGCTGAGCACAGCCTCACATAGGCTGTATCCTGTCCACACCAAAGGTCTGCATACTCTTCTGTAGTGAGTCAGGCACAACTGGATATAAGTATTGGACATCTGGCACCATGCCGTCAGTACACTTCTGGACTTGTGGATACAATGCCAAAAAGAATGACTGCTGTGCTGCTAAAGTACTTTCACTCTGCTCGACTGCTGCTCTGGAAGACTTGCTGCTTTGCTTTGCTAACCTGCTGCCCTCTTCCTGGAGAGAAATAACTAGACTTAGAACCCATCTTGAACCCAGGATCCCAGAGTGTCTCCAAGGACTAGCTTGCTGGCCTCCTGATCTAAGCCTCCAGGACATAACAGACACCCCACAGCTCCTAGACGCACCTTAAAAAGCTCCTGATCCCAAGGGGCTCTTCTCCGCTCTTGAGCCCTTGAAAGTGTTTTTAGGCTCATGAGATCGAGCTTTTCGGCTCTTTGCAAACATGCAAAATGTTATTGCATATCTGTAATTAATGATGTGTTGCCAGAGTAGCCCCGTCACAACATTCCTAAATTTTGCAAATGTCATTCTGTGCATATGCTTTTGTAATTTCAGTACTTCGAAAGGTCACTCAAATGCCCACTTTCACCCAGTGCTGCCATTTTGGCTGGAATCGTGTGCCAATCGGATGGCCAGAATTCCTGAGTTACTATGACTTTGTCCTAATATGGTGCACATTTTTTTTCCACTACCATGCATAGTGCAGACAACTTGCTATTCCCACTTTTGGCATGTTGTAGGAGCACACTGTATGCATAAGCAGAGCTAGAGGCAAAATGCTGAAACCGCAGGATGATGAGAATGCAGGCATGCAGATCTCCACTACCCCCTCTCGACCCACATCATCTTTAAAACCTGGTGCATCACTTACAATAACACAGACACCTGACTGATACCTAACATAAAGATAACCTGGAGGACTACTCAAGACATTTAACAGCAGTATCTGCTGACTAGAGGTCAAGAAATGTAGGAATGAGAGGACCTGATGCCACACCTTCCCTTGCTGTACATCGAAGGTATACAATCCTATTTCATTTGAGATCATTAAGCAGTTTCCATCATCCGTTTCAGAAAAGAGATAAAGGCCTCCCGTCTGAAGCAAAACTGTGTAACTATGAGACACCATACCTATTTGAGGGGTGCTCCCACTGAACATCTACCCCTACATCCCACACTGATCACCTCACTCGCCATGCCTCTGTTACTATACTTTCCTCAGCTAACCCCTGTCCACCTGCTTTCTGAATCACTATCCACGGTCTACACCTTAAGTAGCAAGTCTCTATGTGTCCCTGTTTCCCTCTCACAGTCTCTACTTCAGTGAATCCTACTCTCTTGCTTTTTAGGCAATTTGTTCATTGAAAATCCTGTACTTCGATACAGAAATGCACCTCCTTCAGAAGAGGTGGGCTTGTTTCTCCTGGAAAGGGGCGTATGTGACCTGTGAGGTAATATCGAGAAAAAAGAGCCTGTGTAGTTGAGACAGTCTATATGGCTCCATTTACATCTGATCATCACCACATATCTATAAGTGTGGTTTTCTGTATGTGTGCACTGTGCATGACAACAACTGAATCCGGCAAGGAGTACTTGATGGGGTGAGTATGTTTCATTGTCGGATCCATCTAAGTATCTGTAGTCTTTGAAATGAAGGAAATAGTGGAATAGGTTTCTCGGTTCCAGTATTCTGGTGTTTTATGGAAGAAATTTACACAATCAACAAATCCAATTTATTTTTTAAAAAGATGCAGCATACAATCATTTAATCTCGTACACTGAATATGACTCGTCTTTAAAGTATTGCAGTCTGTGTGAATGTTTGCTCACTTCATGGTCTAAAAGTGTGAGAGGACAAAAGCCATCACTTGGGGCCTCAATTTGAGATGGGTGCTATTGGGAGATATTCCAAAAATCTGCAGTTGCCCCTTCTGTCCACCCCTGGGTCACCTGCCTCAGTAGTGGTGAGGGAACATTGCCCTTATACCCACACCCAGTCTACCAGGCATCGTTGGAGATGCCACCTATTAGGGCGGCTCCTCTGATGCCAAGTTCACCATACTTTTCGTGCCAGCATCTGCCATGTATGGTATGGTGCTCCAAGGCAGAAAAGAATGAACACATAATCAATGGTCGGGAAGGACTCTAGTTTGTACCTCAATATTTACCAGCATGCAGCTGCCTTTCCTCTGTGAAACAAACTTTATCATACAGTATGAACTGGAATCGGAATGACATTCGACTCTGCCTACAATAAGCACTTACAGGCTTTAGAGTAAGAGGCACCTGGGGCGACATTCTTTTTTATGTCTCCACACCTCCAAAAACCTCCCCTTCCAGAGATTCTCTCGCTACCACTCTCCAACAGTGCCCCTCACCCCTCCACAGTCCCTCTCTCACATGCATTTCTTTTGTTTTATAGCGCTGCTCATACACAAGCCTAGGGTGTCAGAGCACGTTGCATCACATATGTTATACAGAGGCACTAAATCTCATGTGTGTGTATATCAGTATGTAGGAAATGTTAGAGAACAAATTAAGAATTACCATTCTGCAATCTGCATGTAGACGTTCTTTGCAACAGACATAATAACCCTCTGCGCTACTTTATGATGAGTCACAGCTGCCACTAGTCAAAACGCCGAACTCTCTCCAACCGAAACATTAACCACCTGCGTCAATTCGACATATTTACTGTTGCCTGAAAAATGCTGAACGCAAGAAAACAGCAGGTGCTTTTTAAAAGCAAAAGTTATTTCTGAGCACAGCGCCTGTCTCGAGATCAGCGCCAGGTGCGACTGCACCAGTCTGTCTGACCCCCTCCAAGGGTACATCTTGATTGTCCATCGTCTCATGTGTTTGAGTTGTACATATGCTTTCTGTGCGGTTTCAAAGTGTGTGATTTGCCATTCTACAAATTTATACTTCTTAAATGTATTAGACACGGTGACTTTGGTGAGATTATGTTCAAAGTTTCCTTTCTGAGTTTAGAGTTTGCATGACACCGTTGGCAAAAAACACATGTCTGGCAGAAATCCTTCACTCTCCCCAACACACTAAGAAAACACTTGAACAATATAACTTAATTTGGCTAGCTGAGCGGCCCCAAATATGTGTTGCACGTTGCACTGAGAAGGGGCAAGGGCAGTCACAGAGCTACGTCTGCCAAGATGGGGTTTGAAATGGCAATGGTTTGGTGCCATTGTTCCAAACCTGGTGGAGCAGTGCAGACTTGTCAGAAGTGCTTAATTAGTAAAAAACAAAATGAAGTGTCAGGTCACAAGGAATTTCACACGGGTTCACTACAGCTGTAAACACCTGCATTTCACTTTAAACTGCAGGTTTTAAAAAAAACATTTTTGTACAGATATAATACCTACTTAAATGCTCCACAAATTAATTAAGCTTAAAAATATACACGCAGCTCCACCGTGTGGTTGATTCTCATAAATCCGTGCCTGTGTGTAGAAATAAGTGCCGGTGCTGAGCACCAGCAACCACTGCCACAAATTGTCCATCAATTGTGTGTCTTTTAGGAGGCAAGATGGCTGCAGCTGGATAGTAGTGCACAAGTCGCAATCTCTCCCTCTCCCTCCTGACCGAGAATGGAGCTCTGATGAGGATGCTGTGGACTCTTGGAGGTTCGGAATCCCTGGTGGTAATAAGGCAAAGAGACTTTGGGACTGTAAGCTGGCTAGCATGTCCAACAGCCTTATTAATATCTGCCATCAAGATCGGCTTGGTAAAAATTGCAGCGTTTCTTTCGCGAACCAGAGCGACAACTACAATGCCCCCGCGTGCCCCCAAGCAGGTGAAGGAGCAGAATGAGCCGGGGATCGTCAACGAAAAGGCTACAAAGAAAGACATTGCAGCCCAGGACATGTCTCAGTGATCTACAGGTACGGCACGGAGGGCTCCGAATACACTGGCAAAAAAAGAGTGGGGAACAGCGGGGAAAAGTCGTTGAGGTCGCGATCACAGATGACGCCCGAAGCACTCCATTACAGAAATCCACTAAAGACAGCGGCAAATCTAAGGAGGCGGTAATGCGACAGCCTACTGTGGTTGAAGCATTCTCCGCCAACGTCCTGGAGCAGCCAGGCGTTGACGTGGGAAAAGACGAAGGCAGCGCTGTCCTCGAGGACGCTGATAGAATGGTTGCCAGGCAACGCTCGGTCTCAGCGGTGCAAGCTCTGGCGGCCGAGCAGAGGAGCGGCAAGGCAGGCAATGGAAAGGACGAGGGAGCCCAGGAACTGCTCCCTGACAATAATGGAGCCCCGGACAGATCAACTATGGTCAACAATGTTGTGCGGAGAGCCCAGACCATGGTGGAAGCTGGTCTCTATACTCCTCAGCAAACTGTGAGTACATGGGGAAGTGACCCTTTTCTGGCAAGCCAAGAAGGTGATGCAAAGGCTATGCAGCAGCAAGGGGTACCGGAGTGAGGGGGTGACTCACCTGACGGAGACTGTTTTTTCTCCCTGAATGAGGACTCAGAGTCTTTTTTGTCAAGCGAAGCAAGCTCAGGGGAGGGTTAAGACACAGGAACTAGCTCTTCTGATAGGAAAAGCACGCAGAAAACGCAAAGATTTAAAATCAGAGGAACACGCCTGGGACCCCCTCGGATACCAACAAGAAATTACTGTGGGACTATTCAGCTACCTCAGAATTGTACCAGGATGGTACTAACTCAATCAGTTTAGAAGAGGAGCTTCCATCTAACACCCCCCGCTTCAGCTTGCCTCACTCGAACTTCTGTTTAGCACATTAAAGCAGATACAGGGGGAAGCAAGGGTGGAGAGTCGCAGGGCCAGGCAGGCAACAAAAAAGATCCAAAACTCACTCTGGAAAATGAACAAAATGTATGAAGAAGTGGCGGACAGAGTGGCGCAGGTTGAGGAGAGGACAGGAAGGCTGGAGGATGACATTAGCAACTGGCAGACTTTCAAACAAGCGCAAGAAAAGATGGCAGAAGACGTACAGTGGAAGCTGGAGGATTTTGAGAATCTGCAGTGACGGAACAATATCAGACTACTGGGCATGGCAGAGGGGGTGGAGGGGGAAGATGCCAGGCTATTTGTTGTTAACTTACTGAAGGGCGCTTTTCCAGAAACACCAGCCTGGCAGTGGGAGAATGAAGTGCAAAGAGCGCACCGGTTTCCATTCACATTGAGGAAAGGGAGAGGAGTGCCACAGGAGGGTATGCCAAGCGCAATCTTGGTTTATGTGGGTAATTACCTGCTTAGACAGGAAATCATGGACAAGGCGAAGCCGGAGTCTAAGCGCTCATTTAATGGCATCACTTTTTTCGCCAGACCAGACTTTTGCCACGCTACTGTTGAGAGAAGGTGGAGGCTTAGGCAATTAATCGCCCTCTTCCAGGCTCTAGGGTCAGAGGCCTATCTACTATACCCTGCCAGGCTCCAAGGTGATCACAAAGGGGCAGGTCAAAATGTTCTCGTCAGAGATTAAAGCACAACAGTACATGGAGGAGTTAAAGGGGCAGAAGGGTGGCTAAACTGTCTAGAATGAAGCACAGGGCAAGGGACCTTTGGGTACATAGGGGGCCCCTTTTTCTTTTTTCTCAGGCCAGGGCATAAGGTGCTGGTGGTGGGTCGGTATAGAGGGCAGGGGGTATCCACAGCTAGGCTTAACAGACATAAAGGAGGGAGAGGGATGTGATCGCTGCAATCCAAAAGCGTTCACTCATAGGTCATGCTTGACCTATTTGCCTTTTAAAGGGGGGAGGGGGGCTCTGGGGGGAGGAATACTGGGAGGGGCAGGGGTGGGGGGCTGGAGCAGGGGGGACTTAAAGGGGGGAACACAAGGCACATACAGGACAGCACAGCACAAGCACAAGTATCGTTTTTTTTCAAAGTACGGATGGGTAAGGCAGGCAGCTATACAATACATTCTAATGAGCATCCGGATTGCATCAATAAACGTGTGTGGTCTCAACAATGGCAATAAAAGGCAGTGGGTGACAGCACTCCTTAGGTCAATGCATTTAGATATAGCATGTCTACAAGAGACACACAGAGGGGACGAAAGGCTACCTCCTGGAGAAAATGGGACTCTCGGTACTGGTGCATACAAAGCAAGGGATCAGAACTCTGGGGTCGCTGTACTCGCCAAAAGGGGGGACACAATAGTTAAAATGAAGAAGGAGGATCAATGGGGGAGGTGGTTTATACTAGAATGCACTATCAAGGGCGAGACATTCACTTTAGCATTAATCTATGGGTCTACTGAAGTTGACCTAGATATCTTTGAATTTCTGGACTCAGAACTACCCTTATGGCCAGAACCTATCATTTGTTGTGGGGACTTCAATATTAATGGGCTGAATGATTTCGGTACAGAGGCGGGCCAGACCTATACAGGCCATAAAAAAAAGGGCCGTTGTGCAATAGTCAACTTGGCATATCATAACTCTTTAACAGACCTTTGGACCCGGTTCAATCCGGTAGGCTCTGGAAGTACATTCTATTCAGCACCACATAGGATCTCCATGAGATTGGATTATTTTCTGGTGTCAAACTCACTAGTTGCAAGGGCTCGGATAGGGAAACAACCACAAATATTATCCTATCACAATCCTCTAATAATTACGCTTAAAATAGAGAGGGTCGCTAACAAGGAGAACAAATGGACCTTCGAGAGGGCATTATTAAAGGATGAGGAATATGTTAACCCTCATTCTGGAACTCACTGCCACTGGAACTGAGACTCTCCTCCTCTCACCTTCATTTCAGATCTCTCCTAAAAACCCACCTCTTCCATGGCATTTATTCATAATTTCCTCTCCCCCCGCTCCCTGCCTCTTGTTGAATAAAGTGAATAGCGCCAAGAAACCGTCCGGTGAATGCCGCGCTTTATAAGTAATTTTTACATTACATTTTACATTACATTACATTACATTACATTACATGAAGGAGTGAATTAGAATATACTGGGAGATCAACAGAGGAAGTACCTCCTCTGGTATCGCCTGGCGAGACTCTGAGTTACACACTATAGAAGAAAAAGCAGGAAAAGAAAAGGGTCGGAAAGATTATAAAAATGTTGGCAGAGACAGAGGAGGAGTTGAATGTAGCTATACAGCTGAAGGCGCCCCTGGAGGATATTCAACTTAAAATTGCAGTTGGAAAAGCTGAGGCAAGTGGGAGTATTGCAAGCAAAGCAGCAGCCATTTTTTGGTCAAAAGGGAAAGGTGCTATGAACTCAGTGTGAGAGTAGGGCACATTTTGGAGATGCGCACAAGGCAGAAAACGGCGGAAGGGGAAATAAATGAGATTTTAGATAATAAAGGAGATGTAGTTACAGACTCTGGGGCAATTCGGGAGGTTTTTAGACTCTTTTATGCGGCACTGTATAGTCAAAATCAGATAAGCAATGTAACACCCATTCAGGAATACCTTAAGGACATTCTACACCCGGTTCTCCCTGAGGAAGAGAAGGCAGTTTTGGATCTCTCTATAAGTCTAGATGAGATGACTACCGCATTAAAAAATCTCCCTTCGGGTAAGGCGGCAGGCCCGTACCAGATACCGGCCGAATTCTATAAAGTCTTTCAGGGTGTGCTAAGTAAGGATATGCAGGCTACAATGTTACAAGCGCAACAAGGAGTTTCCACACCAAGCTCTTGGGGGGGGGGGGGGGCGATATAGTAGTTATCTTAAAAAAGGGCAAACCACAATCAGAACCAGGATCGTATAGGGCCATAACACTCATGAACGCTGATGCGAAAATCTTCTCTAAAATACTGGCTATGAGGTTAGGCAGGGTGATAGAGAGCTTGGTTAGCCCCAGGCAGCATGTTTTTTTACCAGGAAAGGGAACCACACAACATATAAGGCAAATGTTTACCCTATTTGATGCAGCAGAGGTCTCAGGGGACCCTATGGCTGTCCTGCTACTTGATGCAGAAAAGGCATTCAACAGGGTCTCCTGGGACTACCTCTGGATGGCCATGAGATGGAGCGGTATAGGGGAAGGATATATAGGGGCTATACAGACTCTATATAAGGATCCTACAGCCCGACTGAAAATTTACAAAGGATATACTGCCCGCTGCAGATCAAGGGGGGGACGAGACAAAGGTGCCCTTCCTCGCCTCTTCTATTCACCTTGTATATGGACCCGCTGCTACGCAGACTGGAACATAACAACAGGATCTTCCCTGTAGTTATGCATGGCCAGGAGTTTAAAACCTTTGCTTACGCAGATGACGTCGCAATTTCTACATCAGCACCAGTCACTGCTATCGAAGAGGTAGAGGCAGAAGCTCAGAGATTCAGGCTGGTCTCAGGGTATGCGCTCAACAGGGCAAAAACCCAGATAATCAAAAATGCTGTCACAAGTTGCGAGGATGATAGGGTGGTAAGGTCGGCTATATATTTAGGGATTAGGATTTCATCAGATTTAAGCAACTCAGTAGACCAGAAAATTGAGCCATTAATCGAAAAAGTCAAAGGGGACCTTAACAGGATACATAGTCTCCAGCTGTCATTAGTGGGCCGTACGAATGTCATAAAGATAATCATCTTGCCTAAATTCCTCTACTTATTCAGGGCAAATCCACTCTTTTTTGAGGCCAAAGGGTTTAGGGTATTAGAACATATTTTGAACAGATTTATACGGGCCCATGGCAAAACAAGGAGGGCATATCGGTACATTACTCTTCCCAGGGAAAGAGGGGGATGGGGGGCATGTACTACTGGGCGGCGGCACTTCAGTACATGCAGGGGTTACTAGGAGGAGCAGAGAGGGATTCGGAAGATAGACCCAGATACATTAATGTATATGCTATGGTGATGGGGATAGAAGCAGGGAACTGCTTTCTTATCTGCATAGATTACAGCTATTATAAAGGAACCAAGTTCAAGACAATGCAAGCGGCATATAAGATATGGGCAGCCTTCTCAAAAAAGTTTGGATTTGGAAGGTTTAACAGCTATACCCGTATGCTCAATAATGCATCCCTTCCAGGGGAGATATTTAGGGATTCAGTGATGGTGGACTGGGGGGAGCATGGAATCCAGAAACTAGGCGGCCTTATGGGCCCAGGCGGAATTCTTCAATTCTCTGTACTACAAGCTATGTATGGCATTGATAGAAGGAGCTTCTTTAAATATCTGCAGGTACGAAGTTTCAAGTCTAAAAAGCATGGTGGGCCCTTGGGGTTTAGGAACAACAACATTTTGGATATTATTGAAAGCGGGGGAGATTGTACAATTCGCAGATTTTATGCAGATGCATTTATGGCTATGTCGGTGCTGCGCATATGTATCGCTAAGGCATGGTCAGACAAAGTGCCCCCTACGCTACATCATTGGTTAGCCAGGCTGCTTGCTGCCTATAATCTAGAGGATGGAATCTATGCAAGGAAGGGCAGAAAGGGCAAAACACTTGGGAGGAGAATTTGGACACCCATTGAGCAGTGGAAAGAGGGACTTAAAAATGCACTCTAGGAATGGTGTTTTCTCCTCCTCCTCTTATATGCTCTTCCTATTGGTGTTTTTTTTTCTCTTCTTTCTCCATTCTTTTTCTCCTTATTGGGATTTTCTCATCAGTAAATGTTGCAATGTTTAACTGAAAGTATATAATGTAAATATTGGCAATTTGGTCTGTGCTGTGCTGGAACACACAAAAAAATACAAAATCTTAATAATTTTTTTTTTTTAAAAGAAACAAATTGTGTGTCTTTTGCTTTCTCGCCCTAAGTGTGCCAGGTATGCCCAAACGTGGGTCCTGGGCTCACTGTGCCACTTGATTCAAGCTATCCTGGCTGAAGAGGGGTGAAACCCCGAAACCGGTACTAGGATGCTTGTTTCCGGTCCAGGGAGGACCTGGCTTGGCAGTTCGGGTTGGATTGTTCCCATGAGGCACAGGGTCAAGACTGATTTGCATATGGCCAGGTCTAAACTGGGGTGGCATGGTGAGCAAAAGAATGATGGATTTAACCCAGATCTCTTGACTGGGGTGAATGTTTTGATTTGTTTTGCATTCTGTCCATCAATTGTGTGTCTTTTACAAACTAAGCACTGCCGGTCAGCTCTGAGAGCATTAATGAGCGGTGCACCTGTTTCAAAGTCAAACCACTTGTTGAATCCATGTGTGGAATTAGCAAGAGCAGGGTTTTGGTGAAGGCTGCGTCACTGCAATGCCGCTTACAGTGAGCTTGCTTTATTGACAGCATCTTCCTGGTCAATAAGTGAGATAGGGCATTTTTTTCGAACAAATAGTACTTCAGTAAAGCGACTTCTGATGCTTAAACTGAAAGTACGGGACCCAGGAAGGGTGTATGCTCACATGACAATCAAACACTTCTTTTTGTTACAGTTCAACACTAAAATAATGCACAATCATTTAATCAGTGTCAGATGTGAAAAATCAGGTTGCCAAACCGGTTCCCAGAAAATTGGACTGAACAAAACTGCAAGCAGGAATGCTGTGCTTTTTTGCCCTCCTCTTGGGGATTACAAATGACAAAATACTGTTGTGGTATTTAACACACAATGATTACTTACAACTATGGCTGCTTTCCTAATAGAGGTCAGAAATGAAGGGAGTATTTAACAAATTATGCAACGCAGCAAATCACCATGCTGTGCAGCGTGATAGGGAAAGGGCAATAAATGGCACATTCCTGTCCTTTCTTTATGCTGGTGCACAATGGTCTGCCTAGCGCCAATGCAGGCACCCTTTGACTGATGGAGCAGGATTTGGGTGAATGTGTATAGGCCAAGTATGTGATGTTATTGAATATTCATCCCTGATTAATTTATTTCGTGCGAGCTGGATCAAGACCATGGTGCAAGGGTGTTGTAAGCAGGATTGTTTTTGTGCAGGAAGGTATGGCCCTAAGGTGTATGCCTGGTGCACGGCAGCTGAAATCAGCGCCAGAGCTACAGAGAGGTGAGGAGAGAGCCATTTCTATGTGAATATGATGCTCTTCTGCTCCCTCCCTGTCATGCAGCACAGAACAGCCTCTTTGGGTGCTGCGCTGCGTTGCATGACACCTTTCAGAAACTGGGCCTCAGTGTTACTATATCTGCCAAATTAGTGCTACCCCTATCCGTGTAAAACCTAAAAGTACATAAGAAGTCAATAGACAGACAAGAATCCTGCTTCTCTTTTCTACCCAATGAGTTGTAAGCTTAATCAATGAGTCTACGCAGAAGTGGGCTGATGGATGGAGGGGTATGTGTATGTGAGTTGATGATGGATAAAGTGACAAACATAGAATGATGGATGGACGGATGATACACATATGATATCTGACTTTGACGTAACCACCCTTGAAATCAGTTTGCCTGAATTGTTTATCACATTTATTGAAAGAGTTGAAAACAGAGGCAAAAATAAAATATGATGACAAACCCCCCTGCCTCTATCAACAAATTCTGGTTGAGAAATGACTAGAGGTGAGACACAAGAACCCCTAATCAAATCTCCTGATGATTTCATTATAACAGACACACATATACTCACCAACGAGACTCAGAACATCTTGGACTAGGGGCTTATAGCCCCTGGAATTCAAGGATTGTTTGATGTTATTGACCAGTGGCGACTCCTCCGCTAAAGTGGAGAAGCATTGCCGCTTTTCGTAGTGTAAAAAAAGGAATACTAAAATGATAATAACATGACGCTATTATCATTTTACATTTTCCTGCTGCTGCAGCTTTGCAGGACGGGTGGGCCCACTCTGCTCTAGGAGGCATGCGCACTTTGCATGTTCTCCACCCAGGCTGCGATACAGCCTGGGTGGAGAACATACCCAGGCTCCCATTTCCAGCCGAGCGCTGATCCACGGCGCTCAGATCAATCACAATGCTGCATTGCAACGTTTTGATTGGCTTAGTGGTGCCTGGGTGCTTCCTGATTCCAGCACGACGCGAGAGATGACAGAGGAGAGACATGGCAATAAGGTAAGTTGATTTTTAGTTTTATTTTACACCCCATCCCAACCCCACCTCCCACCACCCTCGATCCGTGCCAGCCACCACTGTGATTGACACTTTAAATACACTAACTACAATCCAAGAAGGAGCATACGATTCTTCCTGTGACCACATCACTGCATTCACATTGCATTGTAAGAATTCATAGAAAGCGTCCTTGACAGGATTTCACATACGGATAAGAGAGAAAAATAAAATATACGTGGTCTTGTATTCCTTTAGCCATACTACCCAAAGAAGAGTCCTCCATGAACTAGAAAAGGAAACGGAGGAACCTCTCCTCTGCCTTAAATAGGGATTTGTTACAAACTGACCTGTAGCTAAAATATTCTATAGACTGAAGTACAGTACTCAAAATCTTGCTAAACAAGGCTAAACACCGCCATACAATGCACTTTAAAACGAGTCATACTCAATTACACAAACAAGATCTCAGGGCTGATAAATTTGATTTGATATTATTATTATTATGAATGTGCTGAATTGCTCTTTAATTAAATGCATGAAATTCGGGGAGAACCCAGGCTCCCACTGTGAACTCCTCCATTCTCAATATAGCAAATAAATCAAGCTCATAATGGATCAAGCTCAAAGAGCCTTGGAATACTCCTGCAATACCCGTGAGATATTCAGCTGACCAAATATCTCTAAATCTTCCAAAAAATATGAGCCACACACTGCTGCCAGCCTGGATAGAATTCATAAACTCAAAACTAGGACATATTACAGCCACATCTCCTTAAAACTGAACATTAATGAATTAATGTCTGCATGAATGAATGACTATCCATGTAGGGTGGATATTACATTCAAAAAGATAGGTTGTCATAAACTTGTTTTAAAAAAAAGCAGATGATCCAAGCAACCTTGAAGACACTCGCCCCATCACTGGTCTAACATTGATAACTAAACTCATGGCAAACTATGACGCATCCGCATCCTCCTATACACTTTAAAACAAAGGTTCACAATTGTTGGGGTGCCACTAAAGTGGTTCAAGATACACCTTGCGAACAGGTGCAAATTTTCTAGAGTTGAGGAAGATCCAAACCTCTGTCTGTTACCATGTGTGCACCTCTAAGCTCTATATTTGAACCTCGCTGGAGCCAAGACATAAAATGTCATCTTTACTTGGACACTCAAGCATAGCTCAAAGTAACCTCTTTTGCTTTTATTGTGAAAATACTTGCGTATAAAAATGCTATGACAAATAAATAAAACTCTAACTAGGATCAATCAGTAATGATACCTTGTTTAATCTACATTCAAAAAACAAACAAAAAGTCGACATCTGAAGCTAAATTAATTTATACATGAATTTATATTCCTATAAAAAAATGCAGAAAGCTGTCTCTTAAATCTTTCATTGTATATTCAGCTACATCCTGTGGGATTTATGGCCAGAAAAGCACATTGCAATACTGTGTATGCTGTTTCCTGTTGCAGTAATACGACATGTTAATACTGTTGTGTCTTGATATTATGCACGTTCTGACCCTTGCAGTTCTGGGCGCTCTCTAAATAGGAATGATGTAAACTGCTGGGAGGTGTTGAGGTGGTGTTAGAAAAGTTATGATGGAATGTGTGCAGTGTGTGATTGTATGTTGAGCAATGAATATGTCTGTTACAGAGCACCGTGCAGAAAGGTGTTAACCTTTAAACTCATGCAGTAATTTCACTCTGCACTATTAGCAATGAAGGTCAATCTGTGAAAAAACTGAGATTCAAAAGATGAAATCACTGTGCAATTCCCTCCATTCAGCTTTTTTTTAATGCAAAACTTAACATTGTTGATTTGTTTCTTCTTTCCATTTTCTGCAGCTAGTTTGAATCCTTTGTTTTGTTGGCAGAGGCTATGCACTTTTGCTGAAAATTCTTTTTTCCTTTGTCACTGTACTTTTTGCTTACTGTCCAGTTTTTAATATGGACATGAAGTGGGGGTAAACCACATGACATCTGCATGAATAATAGTGAATTGGTCTGCTTCACTGAATAAAGCATATTTGTGAGAAATTAGATGACTGGTTGAGGAGTGTGAAACTCTACTCAAGCAGCAACCACATCCTTGTCAGGGTGAGGCACAAGCAACCCATCAATTAAACTGTACCCAACTCTCTGGTAGCTAGGCACAGAGCAAGCAGGCTTAGCTTAAAGGTAATGTAAAAAGCATTTATGCAGCACTTCAAACAGTAAATAAGTGAAAACGCAACACAAGAAAAATCCAACAACCAATTTAGAAAAATATAGTACATTTTAATAAATAAATCAGGACCAAAATGACAAAATTCAATCAGTAGACCCAGAGATATGCAATTTTAAAGATTTCAGATAAAATAGCACCAAAAAGCACAAAGTGCCAACTGTGGATATCTGTTTGCCCTGGACAGGGACAGAGTCAAAAGTTCAGGCTGAGCTCGTAGTACGTGCCAGGTACAGGGACCCAGTTAGACCTGCTGAACAAGAGTACCTGAACTCTGGAGTGTTGCGCGGTCCCGCGTCGAGGATGTGTCGTGCAGACAAGGTGATACATCAATTCTAAGGAGCTGCAATGTGAGGCCTGCACCTTTGTCAAGGATCTCATTGACAAGGGCTTGCAATGTGAAGTCTAGCATCGAGAATGTGTTGTGCAGTCAAGGCGAAGCATCAGTTCGGAATAGCTGTGAGTCTTCGATGTGAGAACCTGCATTGTAGAGGCTGCCATCAACAAGAGATTTGTGATGTGAGGGCCTGCGTCGGTGAAGCTCCTCACAACAGCATTCCAGCCGGGCTACGAGATCGATGTGGATCCTTGCACTGAGACAATCCTCAAAGCAGAGGCGATCCATCCAGCAACGTAGATGTTGCTAAATCCACAGATCGGCTGGCAGAGTGCCTACAGGCCCACTTCCAAGGGTCCAGGACTCGGGTGGTACCACTTGGCAGAGTAGGACTCACAGATGGCAGAAACCAAGTGTTGGGTTCAAAGTTGTTGAAGCCTTTTGTCCCTGAGGCTCTAGTCAGGAGGCCATCCAACTCGCCCTTGGATGCACTCTGGGGGTCCTGGGTTCCACAGATGCAGGACCATTCCTTCTTACCCAGGTAAAAGGTCAACAGGTAGCAGGGCAGCAGCCCTTCAGAGCAGCAATCCGGCAGGATGGCAGTCCTTTCAGCAGCACAGCAGTCCTTTTTCCTGCCATAGTATCCACAGGTCCAGAAGCGCACTGAAGAATTGGTGTCTGGAGTCCAATATTTATACCTGTGCATTACTTTGAAGAAGGAGAAGCTTCTAGAGGTTTCTCTTTGAAGAAGGAGACATTCTGCCTTCCCTGACACTGTCCATTTGAGTGTAAATAACCTGTGTCCAGCTCCGACATCCCATCCCGCCAGTGAAGGTCCATCCAGGCATAATTGAGCTCCCACTTGTGTGGCTATCTAGGAGTAATACCCAAAGACCAACTATGAGCTATGCCCAGTCATGTGACCCAGAGACAGTCTGAAGGCACTAAATGGCTAAGGCAGGAAAATGCCAACTTACCCTGATTTCAGCCAGTGTTCCCCTCTGCCAGTTGATTGCAGACAGGAGATTATCGATCCTTCAATCTAATTATAGAAGCCTCACACTTCTGGTGAATAGATTCCTTCTTTCCTAGTAAATGGAACCCATGAATGGATAGTCTCTGCAGTTTAAAGAAGAACCAAAGTTGTTTTGAGTTGAATTGGTTCATCAAGTAGCATATTCAATAGGTGCTCATGGTGCATGGATGGAATGGACTTACGTTTACTTCAGTTCTGAGTCCTGATGAGGACCTGTAAAATGTGAAGGGTTTGAAACACCATGACGCTTTCTTAGCCAAAAGTGCATGATATTAATGAGTGGTGGAATGTCAGAGGATGATATTGAACAATTACAAGGCCACTCCTTTGTTCTTAATCAGCTTGGCACTGTGTGGTTGATCAAGTCTATTCAGGAGGAATTTAGAAATTATTTGGTAGTAGTAGTGAAAGAAACAAAAAAAAGGAAGATTTCCTACTGGGCATTAACATTCAGAACAGTTTCATTTGTGGTATATGCTGGTTTATAATGATTTGTCCTTGAAATTGCATTTGGTATGTGTGGGGGGTGACAATGCAATGCACTGAATAGTGTTGAGATGTCGATATTGTATGTTTTGTGTATTTCAATGTGTATTGCATAAATGAAAATGTTGTTAAAATTGTTGTAAAGTAAAAAGAAGAAGAAATTAATGGTGATCACTGTTATTAAATCAGTAACCTTGAACAAAAATAAAAGTTCGTAGTTTCAGAGTCAGTTTTGGCGTTTGTTTGTTGGGTTGAATTTTCTGTGGCCAGCCTTGCTGACTAGTTAGGGGCCCATTACTAATAAAGGCATTGAACTTACTAAAAGTTACATTTTTAAAATTGTAATTGAAAATCTGACTTCACCATGAGAGAGTATTTTTCATTTCATTTCCAAAGGCACCAAACATGAACATGTTACCTGCTTCCATTTGGAAATTAACACTTATTAAATGCAAAGAGGTTACTCCAATGTTATTCCATGGGAAAGGTATGCCTTTCAGTAGTGAGTAAATAAATGTAAGAGCTTTCAGCTAACAGGACAAGTGAAACTAAAAAGTACATGTCCAACATTTCAAAAACACTACATTCTGCCCTCTGGGCTTTTCAGGGCCTATCCTATGGGTGACAAACATATATTAAAAAGGAAGGGTTGGGCCTGGGAAAAGGTTTTTTATGCCAGTACAAAATGACAGTATGAAACTGCACAAACAGGCTGCAAATGCAGACCTGAGACATGTGTAAAGTGATACTTAGGTAGCTGGCTCAATCAGTGCTACTAGCCCAGTAGCATTTATTTAGAGGCAATGGACAGAGTTAGTGACACTTTACTAGGGACTTATAAGTAAAATAAAAATGTCAATTGGGTATAAGCCAATTCTACCATGTTTTAAGATGAGAGCTCAAGCACTTAAGCACTTGTTAGCATTGGTAAAGTGTGCAGGGTCCTAAAGCTAACAAAACAATGTCACTAAAACAGGAGGGCTGAATGCAAAACATTGGGGTGAAAACCACGCAAAGGATGTCAGGTCTAACAATGTTCAGTTGTTTTATGCGTTTCCCCAATTTATCATTTACCATGTGTGTATTTGTTGCTCTCTGTCTTTAGAGTAGTTAGTTTGATTATCTTCATGAACACCCCCACACAGCCATTAAGAGGGAACTTGGCTTCCTCGTCTCAACATTTTTATAAATTCAATAATTTAAAGGTTGGCAAAACTGGTATTTCTTTAAGAGGAGGAGGTTCATGAAGCTATAGATAAGGGTGTTTTGAAAGTTTCAGCAACTTCTATCTGTTTGTCTTTGGAAAATCCAAAACTAATAGACCCTGGGAAGTATATGGGAATGTTAATGTTAATGAAATGTATACAGCGCACTGTTACCCAGGGGTGTCCTGGCACTAGTTACATCTCCTATGGCAAAAAATGGAAGAAGTTTATTGCGCAAAGAGCCAGGTCTTTAGGCACTTTCTGAAAACTAGGAGATTTGTGATATTTCTTAAGTGAAACTGCAGTTTATTCCGGGCTTTGGTTGCACTGTATATAAAACTTATGCCTCCCCGTCAAACTTGTTTTATGCATGGCACTGAGACCAGCCTGGCCCCTAACAAAAAAAGTGGTCTTTTTGGTGTATACCAGCCGAAATGATGTTTCAAAAAGTCAGGTCCTGAACCCTCCGGCGCCTTAAAAACCAGACAAAGGGCTTTGAAGTGAACTCGGTTCCTTACCGGAAGCCAGTGCAGTTTCTTTATTTCCCTGGCAATAGGTGGAAACCGAGGGGTGCCCAGAAGCAGTCTGGCTGCTGCATTCTGCAGCAATTGAAGTTTATTCAGGAGCCTTTGTAGACCATACAGTAGTCCAATCTTGACATTAGGAGAGTTGTGACTACTGTTCGCCGCCTGCTCGAAGGCAGGAACGGTAATATTTACCTGATTGTTTTGATCACATAAAAGGTTTTAGACGCCACTGAGTTCACCTTATAGTTGGGCGAGGGAAGAGAACCCATCGACTGGCCACCAATTTGGAGTCCAGAATTAATATTGTTACCAGACAATATGATCTCAGTTTTACCAGTATTGAGTTTTAGGCAGTTCCTCATTCTTCCATACTTGTCCATGGGTGCTTGCAAACTTCTATAAAGCAGGGTCTTGTGCCTTAAATCCCCTAAAATAAAGGGCTTAAATATTGGGAGGTGCAGAAAAGGATGAGAACCACTTAGCCTCCTGTCTCACTATACCCTTGTATTAAAAGAAGGCGACAATATCAATGTACTCTCCCATCCAGCAATATTACTGGATTGTTGGGTGAAGTATTAAACCAGGATGATGGTGTTCAAATCACTGTGGAGTCTCATTCCACAGCACAGTGTGATTAATGGAGGTTTAATCAATGAAATACGACAAAAGCATTTCCATCTCTGCCTAATAAGGGATATAACTTGAACCCCCAAAAGATTAGAGTTCAACATTTGCTCACTAAAACACAATCACCACATCTAAACCTCTTAGAGCTATATGTATTATTAAGAAGGTGACCATGGGCAATGGTTCATTTTTTTAAATATGGCAGCCTCAGAGTTGAGAGAGTATCCCCACAGTTGTCAATTTCAGGGGAGGTATTATGTGTGCATTGAGGAAAGTGAGACATCGGCCATCCATCACCCTAACAATTCAGAGTCATGGAAGTAGGACATAAAGAGGATAGGGCTTAAAATTAGAGTATCATGACGGGGGTTTGGGGGCTTGGCACATTTTACTGTGGCAGTAGTTGATTGACAGCCTACATCTGCACTACTACTGCTTTTTGGCCTTGGTATGGATGCAGGGAATCCTATTTTGAATGGAACGATTAATTCCTGACAAATCTGTGTTTTTTAGGGTCTGCCCTCTTTCATCAACGTTTTAAACTTTAAAAGTAACTGCTGTATACAAGTACATTCAGCCAGGTCTGTGCATTGTATACAAAGGATTGAGATGGATCAGCAGTGGACTCTCGCACCTTTAACATGTTACGATGGATGCTCTCAGTGACCTTACAGCTGCATTTACAGTGCCTGTGATGTAAAACTAAGCTATTGCTTAGCTAAAGCCAAAACAATTTACATTACCAATGATTGTTCAGTTTAAAGGTGCTGTTTGCACTGCATAATTATCACCGCCACGTTGCTGCTGCAGACCACCTTGTGGTAATAGTTGTTGGCACCGCTGGCCATACATAGTATTAACTATTAGGGCAAGCAATCATAATGCCTATTGCTTCTTTATCTAGTTAGCTATTAGTTCCCTTCTTATACCCCCTATGCAAGTCGGGTCAATTCCTAATGTTTCCAGTTACAGAAGTGACCAGCCACATTATTAATTACAAATACCATGGGGACCTGGACATTTTACCTACTCAAAGTAGGCAGTAGTGCCTGGGTGAAAAAGAGGTAACAAGCTTAAGAAAAACATGATGGTTACAATGTAGAAAAACTGGGTATTTCATGTTCTTAACCATTTCTCAGAGTCCAGTCTTGCAACGGGCCAGTACTCCTGCATCCTTCTGTTCACACCGGACATCCTAGTATACGCCGTGCGGAAATCAGAAATCTGTTTATACCTGGGTTATTTTTGCCAGGTCAATTCTGCTCTGGAAAATGGGATCAGTGGGCAGGATGACCAAATATAGAGCTATGATTGCCGCTCGCGTCCAGGACAAGCAGTTATGAAACCATGTTTTGCAGGTTGGGGGTAGAGCAGGACAACCATGTCTACATGTTTTTAGGGAGGGGACAGGGCAGCAGTGTGCAGGGCTTAGTTTTGGGGCAGGGTTGGGGAGCAAGACAACCAAGTATGCACCTGTGTTTGGGAGTTTGAATAGGCAGGTCATGTGTTTCCAAGTTCGGGGATAGAGGCCCAAGAATAAGGAAGTATTTGAAGGTCAAGCAACCATGTATGCACTTTTGCTTCAGCAATTAAGAGGAACAGAACATCCACATGCGATGATTTGTTTAAGGGCTGGGAGATAAGCAAAACAACTATTGTTTGTCCTGGTGATTAGGGCCAAACAGGATGTTTCTGTTTTGGAGGTATGCAAACTGCCTATGACCATTTCTGTAAAAAGTTGGGGCTTATTTACAAGCCCCTTGCTCCACTTTTGCGTCACTTTTCCCATGTTAAAAATGACGCAAAAGTGGCGCAAGGGGCTTGTAAATAAGCCCCCAAATCTTTCAAAGAAGTGGGCCTTGATTGTTGAAGAAGCTCAAACCTAGGTTTGCCCCTGAGAGCACCATGGGCCATATTATCAAGAAAGGGTGATACATTATTGCCGCTTTTATCAGCAGGAAACTGTTGCTAAAGCGGCGATAATGGGCTTGATAATATGCCCTTGTGAATTCTCATATAAGCCCAGGTTGACACCAGAACCTGGGCTTCTATGGGAATTCACAAGGGCATATTATCAAGCCCATTATCGCCGCTTTAGCTGCAGTTTCCTAATGATAAAAGTGGCAATAATGTATCGCCCTTTCTTGATAATATGGCCCCTTGTTTGACTGTGACCGAGAAGTACCAGTCAGCACACCTAATTAATAAAGAAAGATGCTATCTCAAGCACATGCGCTGCGTCAGGAAAATACTGAAACAGTACCACTGGAAAAGAAAATGGTGGTTCACATGCTGCTCATGGTTCCGTTACACTAACCTGATCTATGAAGACTGGTCTTAAGGATCCCACAATGAATGAATGAATGAATGAATGAATGCTGGATTTATAGAGCGTGTGGTTACCCGGAAGCTTCCTAGCGCTGTACCACTGGGGAACCCGTCCTGGCTTTCCCTGTGAGATGGTCCCTTTACTGGGCATCCCCAAGGTGCAGCCAGGCATCCCCAGCAGTGATGGGGCCGGAGTGGAGATTAAGCAAGGTATTGCCCAGAGTTGCAGCGTGGTACCCCATGGTTAGCGTGGCATCGAGGCGAGATTTATCGGGCCCGCTGACATTGGTCCTGCACCCGGCCGCGTCAGGAATTGAACCCTGGTCTCGGGCCAATATCTGCCTCCGAGTCTGCCGCCTCCGGGTCTGCCGCCTCTAACCGTTGATATGTAAACACAACAGGTGATGGACCGAATGTGGATCAATGTCACACACTCACCCCAGTCCAAAGATCTGGGCCTAAATCCATCGTTTTTTTGCACTCCACACCACCCTGGGTTAAACAATGGCGATATGCAAATCAGCTCTGACCCTGTGCCCCATGGGAACAGTCCAGTCCGAACTACAGAAGCCATGTCCTTCCCAGAACGGAATCAAGCATCCGAGGACCGGACCGGTTTCGAGGTAACACCTCTCATCAGCCCGGCTAGCTTGACTCCAGTGGTGTGGAGTGCCTGGGACCCACGTCTGGGCATCCCCAGCGCACTTAGGGCGGAATATGCAAACACAACAGGTGATGGACCGAATGTGGATCAATGTCACACACTCACCCCAGTCCAAAGATCTGGGCCTAAATCCATCGTTTTTTTGCACTCCACACCACCCTGGGTTAAACAATGGCGATATGCAAATCAGCTCTGACCCTGTGCCCCATGGGAACAGTCCAGTCCGAACTACAGAAGCCATGTCCTTCCCAGAACGGAATCAAGCATCCGAGGACCGGACCGGTTTCGAGGTAACACCTCTCATCAGCCCGGCTAGCTTGACTCCAGTGGTGTGGAGTGCCTGGGACCCACGTCTGGGCATCCCCAGCGCACTTAGGGCGGAATATGCAAACACAGCAGGTGATGGACCGAATGTGGATCAATGTCACACACTCACCCCAGTCCAAAGATCTGGGCCTAAATCCATCGTTTTTTTGCACTCCACACCACCCTGGGTTAAACAATGGCGATATGCAAATCAGCTCTGACCCTGTGCCCCATGGGAACAGTCCAGTCCGAACTACAGAAGCCATGTCCTTCCCAGAACGGAATCAAGCATCCGAGGACCGGACCGGTTTCGAGGTAACACCTCTCATCAGCCCGGCTAGCTTGACTCCAGTGGTGTGGAGTGCCTGGGACCCACGTCTGGGCATCCCCAGCGCACTTAGGGCGGAATATGCAAACACAACAGGTGATGGACCGAATGTGGATCAATGTCACACACTCACCCCAGTCCAAAGATCTGGGCCTAAATCCATCGTTTTTTTGCACTCCACACCACCCTGGGTTAAACAATGGCGCCATAATTGTGGCAGGGTATGCTCAGACGTGAGTCCCTTGCTCACTTTGCCACTGGATTCAAGCAAGCCGGGCTGAAGACGGCTGGAATGCCAGAAACCGGTCCTCGGAAGCTTGTTTCCGATCCAGGGAAGACATGGCTTGGCAGTTCGGGCTGGACTGTTCCCATAAGGCACAGGGTCGGACTGATTTGCATATAGCCATGTCTGAACTGGGGTGGCAGAGTGGGCTAAAGAACGGTGATGGATTAAACCCAGATCTTTTGACTGGGTGTGAATGTTTGATTGATTCAGATGCTCCGTCCATCACCACCCCCTTTTGTACCGCCTCTAACCATTGAGCCACACTTCTCTGGTGGGTGAAAAATGACTGCACCTAATCCTAATGGGGGGGGGGGGTTGAGGGATACCTCAGATACAGTGTATTGAGGATCAGACCCTATGCTGCACTAGCAATGTTTGGGAATAGACAGGGGCCCCTGAACAAAGTTTATGCAGGGAAATGCAGACTATTCCTTCGGAATGAACCAAGGATCCCTTCCGCTACGCAGGTAATGTCTATGACTGCTACCTTCCATGCGTGGATCTAAGGGGGTGCACCCACACTATCTTGTATAAAATTGCTCTAAGTGTGTCTTAGGCAAAATAGCATATCTTCACATGCCTGGAAGACTTCCTCCATACTTTTGCTGTATTTTGTGGCTTCTTCCGAGCCACATTTGTGCACGTTTCCGGATTATTTTCATTCTCTAATTTTTAAAACAGGAAACCATAATGTGCCCTATTTCCATTGCCTTTTAAGCACTCTATACATGGTTAATCTTGAGTTGACTTTTCGCTTTTAAAAATTATTTTAAGCAAGGATTTTAATGATTTCCAATCAATTAATTTAGTTTGAGTAGTCCTTTTAGATTGCAGTTGTTATTTAGTACATATATTCCATCTTTGTAAAATATATTTTCTGTTTACATAACTAAGCTGTTTCATTGCAATATTTCCAACATTGCACGTCATTTAATATTGAGGCCTGATTTATTTGTGCAAAAAGGAGCTGGCAATATTGAAGTGTTTTTCTCATTTGTTTGCTGTTGAGTACGATTATTTGATGCTGCTTTTACAATTTTGGGTTCTTAGAGTACTGTGGGGCTTATTTATGAGCCAGTACGTCACTTTTGCGCCGCCGGTGTGTCACTTTTTGTGATGCACCAGCAGGGTAAAAAATGCACCATGTTTTGTCATATTTACAAAGTGACGCATCTAGGTAGATGTGTCACTTTGTAAACCACTGCTCCACATTATATCTGTGCCAGGTATAATGTATGCAGGGTGGGCGTTCTGCCGCAAGTAAGCCTCATAGAAGTGACACAGTGAAATCTCTTAGATTTCACTGCGTCACTTCTAGGACACAAATGCGTCAATATCTTACGCCTGCCTCACAGCAGGCGTAAGACAGATGCAGGCACATTTGAAATGGGACTTGCCCATTGGCCCATTGATGGAGTTGCGTCACTTTCATGATACACTCCAGCAATGCGTAATTTTTTAGCTTACAGGTAGGTCAGAAATATTGACGTATCTGTAACTCCTTGCGACATGATGCGTCATACTGTAAATATGACGCATCCAACATGTCGCAAGGAGGGCGCAATGAAAAGTGCGTCACTTTTCATAAATGAGGCCCTATGTTTTCAAAATTAAAAAAATCTAGTTTCAGTTTTGAGTCCCTATCAATCAAAAGTTTCATATTTTTAAATTAGAAAGTTCGTTTTGACTCAACTTTTTTAGGTATTTCTTTGTGTTTATAGATGTTTTTAGTCTTTTTCACTTATGTTTGATTCCATCTAGTAGTTTTTGTTTACAAAAATAACAATTACTGCTTATAAGTTCAGAATCAGTGTGCTCCTATCCGATTGATGGCAATCCAGCTTGCCTAGGGGGACATAGTGTGCCAATCCAAACATTGAATACTCAGATTTTTATAGAAAAACCAATCAGCCATACGTCACCAACAAACAACAGAGCGATTCCTATAATCTGTGTCGACCTTCTAAAATCACTATCAGTCCCATTTGCCCACTTTGGTAACTGCGGCATCCCAGGCAATAGAGTAAAGTGATGTGATGCCCTTTTGTTGATGTTCTAATATTTTGCTCCACATATAATGTAGCTATGTACCATAACATAAACAGATAGGGGGGTTATTCACAAGGAAGTGGTGGAAAGAGGCGTTAGCCTTCGTGGCTTAATGCCTCCCTCCGCCACTTCAGAAAACCAAGGCTGCACCATATTCACAATGACCTGGTGCAGCCTTGCTTTTCCCCCTGCGATGGCGCTAAGTTTCACAACTTAGCGCCAACGCAGGCACCCTTGCACCAGAGTGCAAGGGTATCTGCAAGCAGGGAGGTTTGTTTATGTACAACCCTTAAATGCCAGTTTGTAACTTACATGTGTGCTGCTTCATGCAGCACACATGTAAGTTACAAAGCAGCATTTAACAGCTTAGCTGCTTCGCAAATATCCCTCCCCAGTGCTGCGCTGTCCATTGGAACTAGTGCTGAATGGACGTCCAATGGTCGTGCACAGCAATGGGGAGGTAGCGCTCGTGACGACCGTTGGCCGTCAGCAGCGCTTAAGAGGTTAAAAAACAGGATTGTTTTTGTACAGGAAGCGATACCTTTGTGTACATAAACAAACCATGGCATTTTGCATTTTCCAGGTGTGCTGCGCAAGGCAGCACACATGAAAAATGCAAAAACGAGGAGAAATAAAGCATTTCTCCTCGTATCGCCAACTTAAGACCAGGGTTTTCCTGGTCTTAAGTTTGGCGTTAGCTCCTATTTACGCTGCCCTTGTGAATATTGGGCAGCATAAATATCAATGGGTGTTGTGGTGGAACGCCCACCACAACACCCACTGCACGCCTCTTTCAATCTAAACACAGCGTGAAAGAGGGCCTATACACAAGGCAGCGTTAAGCCACGTTTTAGCGCTACCTTGTGAATAAAGCAAGGCCCGTATCGCCACCACAATGTCACTGAAAATGATGTTGTGGTGGCGATAGGGGCTTATGAATATGCCCCATAGTTGATGTGAATGTGCGATCTCAAACAAACACCACAAAGCAGCACATCGACGATGTGGAACCTCAGCCTTCCCACACGTGATAACAGAGGCTTCCCTCTTCACCAAAGTAGTATGAGAGTAGATGAATGATTTTACAGCACTAAACAATCCACTGAGCAGAAGTTCGCTCTGTGTTGCAATAGTTTATCAATGAATGAGTGGAAAAAAGGAGCGAAATCAAAGGAAGCCATCAGTTTCAAAAAGATATGTTTCAGCGTAATATATGGGAGCCAAGGATGACCTTATGGAGAAGATGAAAAATGCTGTTTAAGACATAGGACACTGTGTTACAAAATCGGTAAACATATTGTACCCCATGGGTACTCGCAAATATTTCCCAAGGGGCCAAAAGTTCTGGCCTGGTATGTGACCAAGGGCCGTATTGATGCCAGCAGGGTGGCAGGAGTTGTCCATGTATAATAGCAACCCAGGCCACTTAGAAGGTGAACATAACAACTGGCTTGTCTCTTAGCTCACTATTTCCATTGTTGCTATAATGTTTCTAAATTCATGTTTGCAAACTATCACTTTAAAAAAAACTTCCCAATGCACTGATGTACTAAGGTCAAACACTTCTGCATGTTAAAGAAATGCACTTTTCTGCATTTTTGTAGGGACTCACATTTTGTTCATGTTTGTTGCAAGATGTCTTTAAAAAAGTAAGTGCTCCTAAAGTTAAGTGGTGCAGTACACCTTTACTTATTTTCGTTTACTTTACTTAATAAGTTAGTTTAGTTGGAAATAAATACTTGCCCCTTTAGTTAACATCTTTTGGAATATTGGTGCGCCCTCAAATAAACAGCAGCTCAGTGCTGCTGTTCACCAGAGGGCCGCAAGTAAAGGTCAGGAGAGCCGCATGCGGCCCCCGGGTCGTACCTGAGTATCACTGCTCTGACCAGATTCAATGGTTGTCACACCTCATCAACCTTTTAGGGGAACCCCATAAGCCTTTTCCAGAGCTAAACACTTTCATGCTACACTTCGTGGGAATCTTCCCCATGGTGGGTAGGTAAAGCTGCCAGCAATATCTCTTTAAGGTCCCAGAGTGAAACCAAACGTGGATTTGATGGTCTTGTTTGTCTTGTTTAACTTAACGTATTTCCATACAAATGCGGGACATGTTGGAAGTGAAATGCGTCACAAAAACTCACAGCCTGATTTTGAGTAGTTTACCTGGAACCACTTCAAATGTTAGCTGGAGGCAAATTTCAAAGCAGGGTCATTTTGGGTATTCTTTAATTTCAGACGTCAATGACAATAAGGGTGTTTACATTTTTTGAAAGTGTTTTCACAATCAATAACAATTTACAGCCTGATTCATGTAGTGAAATTGCGCCCGCAATCGCTGCGAAAACGCAAATGCTGGCGCAATTTCCGTAATCGGCATTCAACAACAAAATAGCGAATTCGCTAACACATATTTGCGAAGTCGCTAAAATAATCGCAGAATCCCTGGTGCAGAGCATTAGCGATTCGGAATTAGCGACACACCACGGAATCTGCGAAAATAATAGCGAATTCGCAATAGAATAGCGCCATCGGCATTCAAGAACAATCGCAATGTGCGAAAAAGCCAAAAAATCGCTATTTGCACGGCGCAAAATAAGGACAACTCAAAGCAGGTGGTAACCATGAAAGGCATAGAAAAAATATTCAAAAAACTGTTGACCTATCACCAACAGGGCCAGGCCTGACCAATCACACATAAGGACATTCAGCAGCAGCAGCATGAGGCTTTCCACAATGCCAGGGATGTACATGGTGGTGAGGCGGCGAAGGCTACAGCGAGCAGCACGGAGGAGACGCATGAGGCAGGCAAGGATTTACCGGCTGCGGGTCACCTTGCTGGGCCAAACCAGAGAACAGATTTATGCTAAATACAGGCTGAATGGGGAAATGATCACCTGGCTGATACAAGAACTCGACCCCATCATGCAGCACCCAACAAGGCGAAACAATTCTGTGCCCACACATGTGCAGGTATTGTGCAGCCTGCACCTCCTGGCCTCCGGCAGTTTCCAGGGCATAGTAGCCGCTGCTGGGGGGATATCCCAGCCCACCATGTCACGCTGCCTCCACACTTTTGTTGACGCCATGCTCAGCCAGCTCCACCGGTACATCACATTTCCCACGAGCCAACAGGAATTGGACCTCACTAAACTACAATTTTATAATGTTGCCCATTTTCCCCATGTCCTCGGCTGCATAGACTGTACCCACGTCGCCATCTGCCCACCAGCTGGCACGGAGTATATGTACCGCAACAGAAAGTGCTACCACTCCCTCAACATACAGATGGTCTGCAATGCCAAGAGCATCATCACTGACATTGTGGCCCAGTACCCAGGGAGTACCCATGACTCCTTCATCTTCAGGCACAGCGGACTCCACACACGACTGATCAGGGGAGAGTTTGGGGAAGGACACCTACTTGGTAAGTACACTTTGTCGACAATGTCACATTGCTATGAAGTAACTGCGCTGCACAGGCAATCAACATCTGCTCCTCTCATTCAGGTGACAGTGGCTACGCCCTACGGGAATACCTCCTGACCCCTTACCTCAACCCTGCCACACCTCAGCAACGGCGCTACAATGTTGCGCACATCCGGACAAGGACCTGTATTGAAAGGACATTTGGCCTGCTCAAGAGCAGGTTCCGTATACTGCACAAGACAGGTGGGGCCATGTATTACAGTCCTGCAGCGTGCTGCCGCATTGTGGCTGTCTGTGCAATGCTTCATAACATTGCTACCAAGCGGCGGATACCAGTTGACATCTCAGGCAGTGAATCCGAGGGGGACGACCGGCCACCAGCAAATGCGCACCATGCATGCGGGGAGCACCCAGCTGAAGGCCACAGACGTCGCAACCAAATCACAGACAACTATTACTAGCCCACCCCCTTCCCCCACCCCACATATCACAAATGCATGCTAAATATAATGATAACACAAGGCAAATGTATGCTTCAAAATAAATGTAATTGTTTGATTCACAACAGAAAAGGGACATGGAATGAACTATTTACAAAAAAAAAACAGTATTCCAGCATACTGCTTGTCAGGCTTATCCTCAGCCTGTGGCTGTGTCCCTGACTCAATGTCAATGCTGCTTCCTGCGCACATTTCCCAGCCGCCTTTGCGGCTCCTCATCCTCATCCAGGCCAGATGGACCAGGCGTTGCCCTGGTGCTGCGCCTAGGTGGGGGGGCCTGCGTGGCAGAATTGCTGCTCACACTGGAGGCAGCCTCACTCCCATCGTCTCCCCCAACGACAGCCGGTACCACAGGTTGGAGCAGTGGGACCACGGCGGTGGTGAGGTGCTCCAGCACTCGGGTGACCTCTTCGCAGCACTGCACCAGCTGGTGCTGCTGGGTCATTGAGCGTCTGGAGAGCTGGGAGGTGGCATTTGCTGCCACATAGTTGGAGCGACTGTAGGTTGCCATCTGGCTCACCAGATGGTGTTGGCGCCTGCGAGCAGCACTGCGCTGCTTCCTCAGCTCAGCTGTGTTGGCCTCCATAGCCACTGCCATGCGCTCAATGGCCGCCGTCATGCGGTCCACACGCTGGCCCACTCCTGCCACATTGCGGCCAATCTTCTGCAGCTGGAGCTGGATGGCTCCTTGCTGCTGCGACTGCCTCTGGTGGAGGCGGAGCATTCGCCGCTCCACCGACATGCAGGCATGGAGATGCCCTTTGCCCCTCCTGCTCTTTTGCCGCTGTGCTACGGATGTGGCTGGGCCAGATCTTGGAGGACGCGCTGCAGGTGTAGTGGCAGCTGGCGTCACAGGTGCGGCAGGCACTGTAGGTGCGGCAGGCACTGTAGGCACATTGGTGGGGGGCCTGACCTTGGCTGGCGGTGGTCCTGCGGATTTAGCTGCAGGTAAGGTGGTGGGCCTGGCTGCTGGTGTTGCCGCAGCGGCAGGGGCTGGTGGCAGGGTGGCGGGTAGGGATACATCCTCCTGGGCCTCCTCGACGATCACCAGCCTCTCACTGTCGCTGCTATCGTCTGCACCTGTGAGGGTAAGTGGATACTCATTAGGTGCATGTGACTGTCAGACGTGCAGATGTTACATGCATGCTGGGTGAGATTCCCTGGATGGCTGTGGAGATGTGCGCTTAGGCACCTTTCAGGCCGCATAGTGGTACAACTACATTGTGGACATACTACGTCTCCCACTATGCCTCAGGGCATTTCCTGATGCACAACATAGGCATGATTAAGGGCCAATGAGTGAGCCTATTTGGGCAGGGACGGTCATAAGGGACAGGGTTGCAGTCGCATGCCACTTACCTTGGGTGTTGTGGGTTGGGCGGGAGGAGTCCAGGGGGATCACACCGACACACGCCTCCATTTCCAGAGTGTCCTCGACCTGGTCCTCCAGGGGGGTGTTGGGTGGGACAGTCGGTCCCCCACCTCCGGTGCCAGATGACTCTCCGAGACGCGCCGCCACCTTCTCCTTTGCACGCCCTCGGAGATCGTACCAGCGCTTCTTGATTTCTTCGATTGACCTTGCCGCTACGCCAACTGCGTTCACGCTGGAGGCAATCCCCACCCAGATCCTCCTCTTCTCCTGCTCGGGGACCCTCCTCGAGTTTGCACCGAACAGCTGGGCGTGGTGGGCCACCACCCCTTCAATCAGGCTCTCCAACTCCGCCTCGGAGAATTTCAACTTGCGCTTTCGGCTAGCGCTGTTGCTGGGGCCGGGCAGTGGTTCTTCAGCCATGGCGGGCGCAATTTCTGCCGGGTCGGGATTCGCTATCGGCGGTTAGGCGGCTGCTTTCCGTCGTCTCGAGTCGGATGACTGCGTCACTGTGGTGTTTGAAGGTGCGATTTGGCAGCTTCCTGGTTGTGATGTCATCACGGTGCTCGGAATGCGTAATCCCGTATTTCCGGATCCCGCGATAATGCGACACGCAATCCCGATCGCACGGGATTGCGAGTCGCTATCCCGTGTGATCGGGATTGCGTGTCGCAATCCCGATCGCTGGTGGGCGGAAATAGCGATTTTTCTGCGTTTTTGGTTGGTCGCTAACGGAATTTGCGCCCGCGTGCGAGTCGCTATTTTTTCACATGAAAATACATGAATGCCGTTTTGCGTGTCCTCAATTGCGATTCGCTATGAATCGCTATTAGGGACACGCAAAACGGCCCGTACATGAATCAGGCTGTTAGTCCCTGCGCCCCCGGGAAGAAAATATTCTTGATAAGGTGAACAAGGACATGTGTGCTAACCGTGAACCAAATTCCTGAAATATTATTCAATCCAGCATGGAATACAATCCCAACTAGAACAAAGGGACATATTTACCGATCCCTTTATTGAGCTACGTGTCTGTTGAGGAGTGTAACCCATGAAGTGAAGCAGGAGGTCTGCAGGTAGCTCAGAATCCTTCCCAGGATTGGTTGATACTGACATTTTGTGACATTGGATTGCTCTACCAGACTTGTCACAAGTGGCAGATATGTACAAGGATTTTATGAATGTTTCTGCTGATTCAGAATGGAGCAATATATATTTTTTCAAGACCATTTTATCAGACAGATTTCACTCACTCCCAGGACAGTAGTTTGATGCACTGGTAATCTTGCATTACAGCAAACAAAAGTAAATTGAACTGGTTGCAGAATACTCTAAGGAATTTCTAAAACACTTCCAAGTGCCAGGTATGGAAGTAGAAATCCATTTAAAAGAGGCTTGTGCTAGTCTTTAGAATGTTACAATATTGTGCAATACTCTCTGCAGTATTACATTTCATCTTTATGTATTGGGAATAATGCAAACCTTATGTGTGTGTTACTGGATACCGCAGTCAGACTACTGTCTGTCATAGATATTGGCCCTCATTATAAGATAGAAAGAATGGAATGGGTTATTTACAACACAAGGTAAACACCATCACCTCAGGGTATTCTAAGTTTTCAACATGAAAATGAGCCACAACATGCAGAATAGTTTTTAGCACACTGAATTCTGTATGTTTGCCTATTTCTGGCTCTATTCCCATCTTAAATTAGAGGACTTAGGGGCATATTATCAAGGGGGTTTATCTCCGCTTTTTTGGCTTCAAAAGCCAAGAAAGCGGAGACAAAATTATCTCCCTATTACCTAGCTGTCGCTAACACCAGTTAGCGACAGCTAGTAGGAGATAGCGACCATCTTGGGCCCTACTTTGCATGTCAGTGATATTTATCACTAATGACATGCAAAGTGGGCGTGCCAAGATGTTAGCGACTGAAAACAGTCGCTAACATCGCTATCTCCTATTACCAACTTTTGGAGATATTCGCGCTAAGCGCGAATATCTCCAAAAGCTAACACCTGCCCTGAGCAGTTCTTAGCCATGTTATCCAATGGGAGGTGGATAACATAGCTAAGAGCATTAGCTCGGTAATGCATGAATATCGCGGACTTTTCAGCGATATTCATGCATTGCGGCGATTTTTATCGCATTTGCGATAAACCTTGATAATACAAAGGTTTATTTGCGGTAGAAATCGCCGCAGCTCAGCGGTAAATTTTTCACGCTAACCAAGCAATAGCGATAATTATCGCTATTGCTTGGTAATATGCCCCTTAGTCCCTGGCGGAATCTTAGGGTTAAATTGCAAGGGCGTTTAAGGATGTCAGTTATAACCTTAACTTGTAACTCTGATCCCATTGCAAATGTATGTGGGGACAGGGAAAGAAAGCTAGCTCTTAAATTGTAATAATGGCCCAAGTGCCTTAAATGTTATCTACAAAAATATTGTCTGATTGAAATTAACAATAGATAATCGACAAGCAGTGTATTATTTTTGTAAATTATTTTTGGCACGTTATAAACATCAAGAACACAATATGCAATATTTCTGTATACAATATTCTGACATACAACCACCCACAGAATTTGAAAAACACAAAGGGGCATATTATCAAGTACTCAATCGCCAGCGCCAGTTCGCAGGATTTTTTTCATCGCCTTCTTTCCCTGATATTTATCACCTTGTTAGCGACTTATTATCAACACTTTGGTAACAGGCGATATTTTCAGGGATCTGCGTAGAAAACTCCTGCTAACTTGGTTACGATGTCGATAGTAATTTAGGTAATACCTAGCGATCGCCGCGTTAGCGGCCGGAAAAGTGCGGCTAATGCGGCGAGAATTTGTTGATAATTTGCCCTACCTTTACCAGTATGCAAAACCCGGCGCATCTCATTTGTGAAGCTGCTGAATTAATATTATCCCATTATGAAACATGCATTCTAATACAATCAATCAGGGAATTGTAAGCACGCTGCTCACCAGTTAGGGTCTCAAGGTGCTGAGGGGGTGGGGGGTTTCCGCAGATCTGTTTACCCGAATAGCCAGGTCTTGAGAGTCTTCCTGGAGGTGTTCAGGGAGAGGGCACGTCTGATGTCTGCTGGTAGCTCATTCCAGGTCTTGGCTGCAATGTGAGAGAAGGATCTTCCACCTGCTCTGGCTCTGTGGATGCGCGGGGTTTCGGCCAGTGCGAGGTTGGAAGATCGGAGGTTTCTTTTGGGTATGTGGAAGTTGATTCTGTCGTTGAGGTATTTGGGTCTGTTGTTGTGTAGGCATTTGTAGGCATGAGTGAGGATTTTGAAAGTGACTCTTCTCCACTGGGAGCCATTAGAGACTTCGTAGGTGTTGGCTGATGTGTTCGTTTTGGGGGATGCCGTGGACGAGTGTGGCGGCGGTGTTCTGTATTGTCTGGAGTTTGCGGAGAAGGGACTTGTTGATGCGGGTGTAGAGTGAATTTCCATAGTTCAGTCTGCTGGTGACGAGTGTGTGGGTGACTGTCTTCCTTGACTCAGGGGGGATCCACATGAAGGTCTTGCGGAGAATGCGGAGGGTGTTGAAGCAGCTGGAGGTGACAGCGTTAACCTGTCGGTTCATGGTGAGTGATGAGTCGAGTACGAAGCCAAAGTTCTTGGCATGGTCTGAGGGGGTAGGTGGGCTTTCGAGGGCGGTCAGCCACCAGGTGCTGTCCCATGCAGAAGGGCGGGTACCGAGGACGAGGACTTCTGTCTTCTCAGCGTTGAGCTTCAGGCAGCTGTTGGTCATTTAGACTGTGACATCTTGAATTCCTTTCTAGAAGTTGAGTTTGGCAGTGGTGGGATCTTTGGTGAGGAAGAGCATGAGCTGTGTGTCGTCGGCATAGGATACGATGTTGAGGCCGAGTTGCCAGGCGATGGCTGTGAGGGGGCCATGTAGATGTTGAAGAGGTTTGGGCTCAGAGATGACCCCTGAGGGACTCCGCTGGTGATTTACGTGGGATCAGAGAGGAAGGGTGGCAGTCTGATCCTTTGGCTTCTTCCAGTGAGGAATGATCAGATCGAGTCTAGGACTGTCCTTGTATGCCAGAGTCCTGTAGTCTGGGGAATATTGTGCATTGGGAGACAGTGTTGAAGGCCGCTGAAAGGTTGAGTAGGTTGAGGGCTGTGGAGTGGCCTTGGTCTAGGATGTTGTGGATGTCATCTGTGACGGCGAGTAGGGCGGCATTATTGCTATGGTTGCGTTGCAATCCGGATTGGGGCGGGATGTGGATGGCGTTGTCTTTAATGTTATGTTATGTTATGTTATGGGTGTCTTATATAGCGCTCGGCTACTCCAAGGAGTGTCCCGGCGCTTTCTGGCCCATGAATCATGCCAGTTCCCTGTTGACTGTTTACTCTGCAAATTTGGCTGCAAAGGGGCGGAGCAAGATGGGCTGGTAGTTCTTGAGGTCGGTGGGGTCATCTGTGAGCTTTTTGGGCAGGGGACTGACTTCTTCATGCTTCCAGTCATCTGGTTAGGTGCCTGTTTTGAAGATGGTGTTGATGGTGCATTGTAGATAATGTGCAATTTCCGGACGCGGCTCTGTGGTAGATGTGAGGAGGGCAGGGGTCGTGGATGTCCCTGAGTGGATGCCTTTCCATAGTTGAGACGGTGTCTTTGGCTGTGACCAACGTCCAGGTGGAGATGGTGGACTGGCTGGTGGGTCTGGGGGGGTGGTGGGTGGGCTGTAGCGTCTGCTGGATGTCCTTCGTAGTTGTCGTAGAGTATTTTGATCTTGAGGAGGAAGTAGGTTCCACGCTTATTGCATGATGTCTCTGGCTTTGCTGCATGGGTAGTTGAATTCATGAATGACACTGAAGAGTTGCTTGGAGTTGGTGGAGTTTTCGAGGAGTTTGTTGTGGATGAATTCCCTCTTGATGGTCCTGATCTGGTTATGGTAGTCCATCATGGCATTCTTGTAGGTAGTGTAGATATAGAGTGTCTTGGTGCTTCTCCGGTTCTTCTCAAGGCATCTGCAGGTGTGTCTTGCTACTTGGAGATCAGTGGTGAACCTGGCAGCTTTACTGGGGTGCTGTTTGTCGGGGTTGCTTAGCGGGGCGAGCTTGTATGCACAGTTGGAGATCCAAGTGTGGGGTTCTCTGGCTGTGACATTGGTGTTGGGTGCCCAGGTGTGGCTGTCTTGGGTGAGTTTGGAGTTGAGTTGCTCGTAGGTTACCTTGCTCCAGTTCCGCCCAGGTGTGCATAGGGCTGGTTTGGGTGCCTTGTGTTTGTCAACGGCAAAGTGTACGCAGTGGAGGTCGGTCCATGGCGTTTGCTTTGTGTTGCTGAAGTGAACGCTGTTCCCTGCTGCAAAGATAAGGTCGAGGTTGTTGCCTGCTCTGTGGGTCTGTGTGGTGACGAGTTGTTTCAGTCTGATGTTGGCGAGGTTGTCACAAAGGATGGTGGAGTTGGGGTCGAGGTGGAAGTTCAGGTCTCCAATGAGTATGTCGTTCATTGAGGCGATGGTATTGGGTGCGATGAAGTCGTGGATGGTGGTGGCGATAGGTGTCCGGGGGCCAGTGGTCTGTAGACGAGGGTTCCTCTGAGTGTGGAGTTGTGCCTGGTCTGGATCTTGAAGTGCAGGTGTTCAGCAGAGGGAAAGGTTTTGGTGGAGTTGTTGAGGTGGGGGGTGCTCTTGTGGGCGATGGCGAGGTCCCCTCCCAGGTGGTTGGGGCGGTCCTTCCTCTAGATCTTGTATCCGTCAGGGATGGCGGTGTTGATGTTTGGGGCAGAGGGGACGTTGGTCCAGGTCTCTGTGAAGAAGTCATTGTCGGGCGAGAGAGAGTTGAGAAGGTTACAGATGTCCAAGGCGTGTTTGTGCACGGAGCGCAAGTTGAGGAGGATGCATCTTAGGGTATCGCCAGTGCTGGCTACAGCTGTTTTGGAGTCCAGGGTGGTGGTTAAGGTCTGGCGGCAGAGGACGCAGGAGAAGTGGCCGTGGGTCGTGTTTGGTGAGACCTGTTGGCAGTCTCTGACTTTTCCGGGGTTGAATGCTTGGAGGGTGGCTGTGCTGTAGCAGTGGGGGGCCAGGGATCCAGGATTCCTGGCGCTGGTTGCAGTTGGGTCGCGGCAGCGGACTGATTGGCTTGGCCGAGGCATGCCTCCTGCATGCCAGCAGCACAGGTCCAATACGCAACCATGCAGCGTCTGCCATTTAGTAGGGGAGGGGGGAGGAACGATCAGCTGGGAGTTGGCAATGGTGAGGACAGGAGTGCGGGGCCACAGGGCAGCAGCAGCGGGAAGCAGGAAGTTCGGGCTCCGAGAAGCCTAAAAAAACATCAAAAGTTAAACACAAGAGAAAACTGACTGATGTAATCATGCTGTGTATCTTCAGGGGGTGGGAAGGTGGGTAGGACTGCTCCAAATACAGAGCAGGGCATGGGTGGATTGGCATGCCTACTCAAGTGCGCAATGACTGTTTAGTCGGCCTGCTCAGGCCGCCCAAAGCAGTCATGCGCACTTCCCTGTTCACAATGCAGGCTGCATTACAGCCTGTTTGGAGAATATGGCCACCCCTCCGGCCCCTGGTGCATGACTTGTCCCATTGCCGATTACCAATCCCACCGCTACATCACAGCGTTGTGATTGCCTCAGGGGAGGGAGCATGGCTGCCTACTTCCTTTTCCTGGAAGCAGATGCAGGAGAGCAGGAGCTCCAAAGACACGGGACATGGCTTCGAGGTAAGACTTCCCTCAATAAATTTTTAACAACACGTGCTCACCCACACATCCCCAAGGCCACAAACTATCCAGTGTTATTTCTGGTGTTTCCCACCTCACAGCTCTCCAGACCCCCGCACTTCTCGATGTTGGCTGCTGTGCGCCCATGCACAGCGGGAGTACCACTTGTGTGCCACAGGCAACGTTGTTGTGACGCATGCAATCACCCTGCATTCCATTCCAATGCATACTGATACTAGGCACATTGCAACAGTAGAGTGGGTGTTGCATTGTGGATACATAAAGATCACTGTTTCCACTTCAGTGAATGTAACCCAAAACTGACCTGTGCACCACAAACTCAACCGTGAACCAAGGAATTCCTTTTTTGAGTCCCCAAAACACACACAAAAATCACATTTGAGACAAATGCAATCACCATTTTTCATTTTTTTAGCCCAGAATTCACCCCAATTTTCACATTTTACCCCAAAAAACACACAACTTTTCATTTTTTTGCCCAAAAAACACCCAATTTTTCATATTTTACCCCAAAAAACACCCCATTTTTCATATTTTAATGCCAAAAAAACTTACATTTTCACATTTTAAACCAAAACCCATACACACATGAGAATCTTTAATTTACCCCATTACTGACCTCACAATGCGTTGTGATCAAATGTGATGTTAAGGCAGCCATGTTGTCGGAGTTGAGTTGTTAACGATGTACTGCCTGCATTGTAATTGTCAGCTTCCGTGTCAAAGGCAACCCATTGGCTACGCCATTTGCATCCGTTTGCCCCCGGACCGTGCTCAGCACCAAGGAGCATTACTCTTGGACACTCCACCGCTACAACGCCAGCACCCTCCTCGCCATCAACCCTAGATGCCACCTCGCCTGCCAGGACCAACCTCTTCTCCATGCCGGACATCGCCTACACCATCACTGGCGGCTGCAGTATCACCCGCAAGGAGCACCCCGACCGTCAAGGAGGAGGCATTGCTGTCACCTACAGAGGCACACTCTGACTGACAAAGCACTCTAATGTGCCAAGGGAGACCATGGACCACGTCAACTACCAAATCCAGACCAAGCCCAAGAACATCCAACTCCAACTCCAACTCCAACGGGCACAAAACGCGGCGGCAAGGCTCATAATGGACCTCCCCCCTAGAGCCTCTGCCAAACCAGCCCTTAAGGCCCTTCACTGGCTCCCTGTCCGCCAGCGAATTGAGTTTAAAGCAATGTGCACCAGTCATAAACTCATTAATGGTGCCGGCCCGGCCGCCCTGAAAGACCTTGTCGCCCCCTACAAAGCCTCAAGATCACTGCGCTCGGACGACGAGCATCTTGCCATCGTCCCTAAATTTAAGAAGGCTCGTACCGGCGGCCGTCGCTTCTCGGTCAAAGCCTCTTCAGGGTGGAACGCTCTGCCTCGCCACTTGTGTCTGGAACCCTCCCACGCCCTCTTCCGGAAAAAACTAAAGACTTTCTTATTCCCTAAATAGCCTTCCGGTCCCCCCCTCCTCTTGGATATCGCAATTCCATAGCGCGGGGATGCCTCCGGGTCACCAGGCGCTTTATAAATTTATAAATAAATAAATAAATAAATAAATCATCTGCAGCACCCTCATGTGCAGGCCCCCCGGGCCATTAACCCACATTCTCCAATGCCATTGTAGACCTCATTGCACCCCAGGGTCTCCCATCCACCAACGACATTCGAATCGGTATACTCAAGTTCCTCCTGGACAACCCCAGTGACCAGAGCACCACCCCATCCTGGGAGGGTACCCGACATCAGACGCAAGCAGCAAGTCACCTCAACAGGCCACGTAGCAAGACACATAGTAGAACACGTCCCCTCGTCAGTGATTACTTCAACTACAGCCACAACATCGGACTCTCCTGGACCGACCATCATTGGTAACATCATGTCTTCACCTTGCCCACCGGACGCCACAGCCATCATAGCACCCCCTCGCAGCTGGATCAAGGCCAGCGAAGAACATCTTGTCAACTCCCTCAGGACCAACACTCCACCAATACTTCCAATCGATGACACCACAGCGTGCAACCACCACCGAAGGATCTCAAAAAGCGCCGACCTTAGGTCACCCCTCCTGAACAGCACTGTGTCGGTACCTTCAACCTGCCTAATGGCAGACATAAGGGTGAGGCAGTGCCACAGGGATAGGCCGGCCCCATGCATTGCTGGAGTTGCGTCATAGTTGTGACGACTGCAGCAATGCTTGACTTTAGCGCCAGCAGAGACGTCAGGATTCCTGACGTATCTGTCATTACTTACGTCATGGAGCGCTGTACAGTGATTACAGCGCATCCATGATGTCGCAAGAAGGGCGTAGTGAAAAGTGTTGCAACACTGTCTTGTTGCAGCGCAGCAACACTTTTCATGACTGGGGCACTGGTATGCGCACTATCTTATTGATTGTTCGCATTCCTGCACTGTAGTTTTGTCGCAGGGCAGCGCTGCAACATTGCTTGTAGCTAGGCATGGGCGGAAAATCCGTTCCGCTCGCGGATTTTGCGGATTTTCGGGAAATCCGCAATCCGCGAGATTTGCGAATTTCCTGCAAAATCCGCAAATCCGCGAGCAGCGGATTTTGCTCGCACTGCTCGCACTGTTCGCGTGAGTTCGCGCCCCGCGAATAAGTGCGAAATTGCAGAAATACGATCTAAGCAAAACTGAAAGTAACTACTTACCAGGTTCAAAAGTTCAGGCACATCATTAGTAGCCATTTCCTGTAGTGCTTCCTGAGGGGCCCCTCCAGAGTTCAGTTGCCAGTTGAAACTATTATGTGACCCTGCTCTGAACCTCAGAATAGTTACACATATGCCACAAAGGTCATGAATTACAGCTAAGGGAGACAAGCAGGAGCCAGGCTGGAAGTTAAAATCCATTAATCAGCCCCTAATTCATTATTGTCAGTTGGGGCAGGGCAGGTGTTGTAACTAATTTTGCAACAATGAAAGCACTTAGCAAGTGCAAAAGATCACTAATCAGGGCGCACTAAGGAAGCAGGTGCCAGCTAAAAAAATATTCTGTGACACATTAATCAGCCCCAAATTAATTCAGGTCACTTGAGGCAGGGAAGGTGTGCTTTGCTTTGCCGAAAATAATGTACACTGGACAACCAGAGGGTGTGGTGATGAAACAGAGGGTGGCATGGGTGGGCCAGAGGGTGGCATGAGTAGTCAGAGAGTGGCAGTGGTGACAGAGAGTGGCAGTGATGAAGAAGAGTGTCCCAAACAGGTTGGACACGTAGAAACAACAAGTTCGCAAAACTTGCGACCCGACAGGTAAGTTCGCAAATTGCGAAATTGTAAAAACCCTCGCGAACTGGCAGAAACACGGGCGAACACAAAAAAAAAAAAAAATCCGCAAATTCGCGGGAATTCGCGGATTTTGCGGATTGCGAGTTCGCAAATCCGCAAATTCGCGGATTGCCAATCCGCAAAATCCGCTCATGCAGCGCTGGCCAGTGCCAAAACATGCAGAGATATGGGCTCAAGTTTTATCACCATTTTTAAGACCAGCTATTTTCTGGTCTTAAGTAACTGGCTCTAACTGCTGTTAGAGCCAGTTTTTAGGCTATTTAGAACTTCAAGGAGCCCCTTGATAATATGGAGTAGTGGTGTTTGCATACCTTTTTGCACAGGAACACCTACTTTGCATGTAATTAGCGATAAATATCACTAACATGCTTTGAGATAAAAAAACGGGCTGCTGTCGCCCAAAAACTCAGGCTAAGGCCCGTTTGCTGGAGCTTGCTAATAGTGAGATAAAATTATCGCTGCTGTAGGGGCAAAAAGGTGCAGCTAAGGCCCTTGATACTATGCCCAAAGTGCTGCAAAATTGCTGCCAAAACAAAACTATATGCCACAAATTTCTCTTTTTTGTTCTGGAAAATGTCCTAATGCATTCAATATTTTCAAGGGTTTGACAACGAGTTGACCACCTGAGAGTGCCAAGAAACAATACCAAGGGGCATATTTACAAGCCCCTTGCGCCGCAGGTGCGTCACTTTTTTCAGTTTTAAAAAGTAAGGCACCAGCAGCGCAAGATGCTTGTAAAAAAAGTTTTTAACTATGTTCAGTTGGAAGCAGTTGGAATTTGAGAAAAGACAGAACACTGCACAAAAACAAAAACTCTGTCAATTTTCCAAAAGATCAGATCAAGATGTGCGATGAAGGTACTGTGAAAATCTGTTGCTGCACTGAACCTCTCAGGCTGCTTCAGTGTGTGTTCTAATTTCTGGCACACCTGCGGATGACGGTGTTCTCTCCTCGACCTGTTCGTGTGGGAGGGAAGGAGGGAGGGAGGGAGATTAGGTATTCAACCGCACAGCTGTTCTCATTCTAATTACAGACATCCTTTAAAGTCGTTTTTTTCTGTTACCCTAGATAGGGGTGTCATAGCGAGACGAAATTTCAGATCGTCTCATTTTGGCATTTGAGAATAAAATACAGGAAGAAAACAAGAATCAAAGAGAATTCGAATCTTTAAAGAGTCCACTAAAGGTACATGTTTGCAGCAGAGTGCCAGACACAAAACTTTCACAAAATCGCGTTTTGCAGTTGTGTCCCTTAATTGTAAAGGTAAATATTAGTGCTTACTGATATTTGATTTGCAATCAGCGCAATGCAAGGGCTCACAAATTAATTGAATAGTTAATTAGCAACGAATCTCAAATGAGCTCTGTATGACTCTGTTTTACGGTGTTTACTACTGTCGCTGCTATGCTTTCATCAATGCATTGGTTTAGTGACAAAGAAATATCTCGCTAATAGGATCTGCACGTGGATTGGTTTAATAACTCATCTTACATATAGCGCTTCATACATAACTTTTAAATTTCTAACCGCTTTAGATAGCAGCGGTACCCAACTATGCCGCTTTATAAATGGCCTACTAATAATAAGGATGGGCCAGTAACTGAAGTTAGGTTCATTGCAAGTCCACTGATCGTTTACGCTTCACCCTATCTCCAGGTGAAATGCCAGGGTGAAATGATGAATAGCCATCGGTGTCTGATGCAGAATTAATTCTCGCAATAATTCCTGATATCTATAGAAACCGCAAACAAAGGATGATGGGGCAGGTGGAGGGAGCACCACGAAGTAGCACAGGGAGAGGAGGGTCGAGCTGGGGTGTTAGGAGTAATGTATTAAAAAAGCTGCCGCCCTCCTCCTGCGCCGCATCTCCTTTTTGGTGCCAGCAGCCTCTGGGACAGACTCCCATCCAATCCCCATGCTGGAGAAGTGTGGCTCACTGGTTAGAGGAGGCAGACCTGGAAGCAGAGGTCAGCCCGGGACCAGGGTTCAATTCCCGACTCGGCGGGGTCTTGAGTCCCAAAATGTCCACAGACTTGACAATTCTCGCTCTGGTGCCTACTCGATTCATGGGTTCACACTCTGCGACTCTGGGCAATAGCTTGCTTAATCTCCACAACGCCACCTCGCTGTGGGATGCCTGGCTTTCACCTTGTGGATACCCTGCCGGGGTTGTCTCACAGGGGAATACCAGGACGGGTTCCCTAAGCAAGCGCTTAGATACCAGGTCGGTGATTTGCGCTATATAAATACATTTACATTTACATTTTTAGAGCAGCGAAGGGATTGGGCGGAGCGGCCTGGAAAGATGCTTCACACAGGCCAAGAAGTCTGTGGGGGTTTATCCAGCTCCGCAGTTCAATTCAGCTGGGCTTGAGAAACCTAAATGTGCATGTGTGTTTTGGTCGGCGTAATCTGGCTGGCCAAACACATATGCACACTTACGGAGTGCACATAACACTCCTCCTCCCATGCCCCGCCCCTCCCTGCACAAGCTGGCTCGGAGCCAGCAATGAAAAATAAAACGATGCTAGAACATCATTTTATTTTTCCTTTCCTGGCTCTGAGCCAGGCAGTGGGGTGACGCTCCTCCGCCCTTGTGGAGGAGCCGCTGCTGAGTAACTGTCGAGATCCAAACTATAATATCTGACCACTCCACCTCCCTGAGGTTGGGAGAGGGTGGTGGGGGAGTTACCAGCAGGGCACAAGTCGTAAAAAAAGAAGTGGGGGGACGCTGTCACCGGAAGTGACGTCACGACAGGAAGTGTCGTCACGAAAGGTGCCGAGCTCCTCGTCACAGAGAAGCCAAAGAGTGAAGTCCAGCTGTTTGGCAGGGGGGACAGCGTCCCCCCAGTAAAATAAGTGGGGGGACGCCATCCACCCGCGTGGTACCCCGACTCAAGCCCTGGTTACCTGGCCCACTTTAAAGCAACCTCGTAATGAGACCCTTAACTATACTCAATTTACCTATTTTAGAAGGTCGGAAGATTGGGTGAATTTTACTAAGATTCCACAATTTGACCTGCAAATAACATTTACCTGCCTGAGCCATTTTGCCATCTTGTACTTTCTTGCAGTATTATGCAACTGCTGAGCCAGCTGATCTGCACAGTTATTGATTCCCTTATCCTGTGCCATTACCAACAGGCCATGCAGGCAGTTCTATAATCCCGCCTGGATCTAATTAAGCAGGCCAACAAGCGAGCTCAAGTGTATTCCCAGCGTGAGATATAATCATATTAAGACGCTGTTTTACTTTCGAAAATATGTGAAGAATCATCTAGGAAACGAAGAGGGAGGTAATTAGCTTCGAAGACGTTTTTCTTTAATTATATTGAGGCGAAATAATTGTTCTTGATCTTGAAGAGGAAGGACACTTGGGCCTGTGAAAAGCGAGACATGGTTGAATTAAGGAGTACTGTGTACAAAGAAAAAATATGCTTTAGCTTCTTGCGTCATTCATTTTGTTTGCTACTCACCGGATTTTGCGGTTAAACCTTCTACTGGTTAATGGTTTTTGGGCTCAAGAAATCACAATTTCGATTTTCAATGTTCGCTAAACTAGTAGTGTGGTGTATAAAGAAGAAAATGCATAATAACATATTGTCTTTTTTACTTTTTATCACAACTTAATGTATGCATTTTATTTCATTGTAATACAAGGCATGTAGAGGTATGGACCATGGGTTTATAAATTCACAATGTTGTTTATGAATGCTTTGCAATGGCGTGTTTGCCTTGCAAAAGCATGAAAGGAAAGGGGCCAGCCTAGTACAACTGATAACAATTTCCTAATGACAACGTAGTGCTTGGTTGACCATTTTGTGGTAGTTAGTGAGATTTGAAGTCAAATGTGCAAAGAAACTTCATGTCTAGCAGCAGTGCAGTTTGGTCACCAATGTGCGAAGAACGTTCAGTGACCTGTAATCAGCTCAACAGTAGCTATTGGTGAAGCAATCTTCACTGGTGGCTGCAGTAGAATTCCTGACCCTCTGATCAATGTGGTCAATGCCCTACAAGTTCATTACTCCTGGCCCTGTTATCATCGTTCCATTTATTACTTGTGTAGATAACCATCTACCAAAGACCTGTGGAATGCTAGGACTCTAACCCCACCCCCTCCCACTAGGAGTACACAACCAGTACTTGTCCAGCATTCTGCCTGAACTACCAAACCACCAACAGGAAGACTGGCCATCCAGGAGGGAGGGAGGGGCTTCCTAATTGGGACGAGGACAACAGGACCAGGATTAATTAAGATTACTGGTAAGTAATAGGGCATTATACCCAGATCCCTCCTGTCCTTGTTCCATTCATTACTTGTGGGGCATACCAAAGCCAGGAAACTGACCATCTGAACTCCCAAAGGACACCCAGGCACCCAGGACACCACACTGAAAGCAGCATTTCAAGTGAAGCAGACAGGAGAATCACGTGAAAAAAACCAGGAGCACATACTCTGCAACGCACCCAACCAAACAAAAAGGATGCACCACCCAGAAGAAGCAGGAGATGCCCATAGAGAACAATAATGCAGCAAGCCCATGGGCCGCCACCCAGAGCGCAGCCTACCCACACCAGGAACAATCCCCAACCAACAAAGGAGGAGCCCCCGCCAGCGAAGCTCCGCCAGCCACAGACAGACTGCAAGGAGACCACATACGGAAGAAGATCCAAAGTGTCCAAACACTACAGCACAGCCAGGGACAGACCAATAGGGACACAAACCATGCCTGGAAGAACCAGGCCTCAGGAAAGGAGAACCACCACCGGCACCAATGAGGCAGTCAACTAACGAAAAACGACAAGCAGGGCACCCAGGCCCCAACACCCCCAAACTCCAAAACTGCGGAAGAGAGCTATCCCAGAAAGCACCATGAAGGCGACAAGACAAGGACAAACAAATTTACGGCCAGAAAGGAGACCTACCACAGAGACCCCAATTCCAACAGGCCAAACCCCATTAGGGAAACGGCAGCCGAAGCAACCACACCAGCAAAACAGCAGGTACAAGGAGGACCAGAACAGCCCAAGCACCCAACAGGGCACAAAAAGTTTGCACGGGTGCCCACAGGGCCAGACGGCCACCACCCCCAGCACTGCCAAGCCACCACTGAGACACAGCAGCAGAACTGACAGACAGCAGGCCGCAACAGACAAGGGAAGGAACACTCAACAAAGCCAAAAGGCCACACAACAAACTTCAGAAGAGAGCTGAGGGGCAGCAGGGAAGTCCCAAAAGCCCTGCCCCAAACAGGAAACCGAGAGCAACAGGGAAGACAACAGGACAAACCGCACACATTGGCACCAAAGATGACACCCCCAACCACAAATCTGGGGGTCGACTGAAGGTGGAAAACAGTGCTGGAGACAGAGAAACCCACTGGCCACAAAAGACAAGCCGAACAACACAAACAACGACCAAGCACCGCACACCCCAGAGCCCACAACCGGGACAAGAGCCATGAGACACTGAGCCGACCAGCCCAAACCAGGAAGGGGAACCCCCAACCAAAAACCCAGCTGACCAACTGACTCACTTTGATGACACGCGTTATTGACTTCACCTCGCTGCATCTTAAGACACTGCAGGATCTCTGACTGCTCACAGGCTCGTTTAAGCGCAAATTATGTGCATCGACCCCTGATTTTTCTCAGAAATTTGATAATAATTCACCTAACATACACTGGATGTATTCTACTGTGTATGAATACGTGAACCCTATGTGAGTGAAGTTCAGACGCTACATCCAACTTGGATGAGCGATCTCCGCATTCGATAGTCAGGTCCCTAGGATACTGTGATCCTTCCAAGATCTTCTTGCGGATGACGATAATCCGCAAACAGACTACAATATTTCTATACAGATCTGAACTGATTACAGTCCTGAGGATGGTTTCATCAAATAACTGCTAAGAAACCGAAACGTCGACTTTGCACTTCATCCCTTGCTTTGTTTTACTCAATGTGTTTTGGGATAGGTGTCTTTTAGGTTCTGTTGAGTCACTTAGCAATTTATTTTTATGTGTACCCACAGTCCTAAAATCTTATTCGCTTATTTGTCTGTATATGAAGCTGATTTTTCTTAATGAATTATTTGATAAAAACACTTTTTTCGTATACACCCTGTGTCTTTGTTTATATGTTTCATGTTGACAACACAATTTGATCAGTTTTGATTCACTCATTGTAAGGACGATAAATTGGTTCTTCTCATATTAATTTTAAATAACAAAACTTAGATTGAACAAAGTCCCTTGAAGGCATCTTTACCTTTCTATATTTACTTACCCAAGCCCTCAAGGGTATTCCGGGTTGCTCACTTCCTTAATAATTCCAGAAGACAACCGACAACACCCAAGACCCACCCCAAGCTAGACCCGACACCAAATGCAGAAGGGCCGAGACAAAGACTGACGCCAGTCCCAGAGTAACCAGGAACACAAACTGCCAAGGACCCCAGAGCCCCTGGCCAATAATGCAGCAGGAAAACAAGCACAACACCACAACCCCAAGGAACGGGAAGACAAGCAGGGCAGCCGATATGCCACCTAGAAGCCAACCAATGGCACCACGGACCTGCCAGCAGAGACAGTAGTAGGAACCATCATCAGCCACCAGAAAGCCAGACCACAAGAGAGGAAGGCCAAACAAGAGCCCAGGAGAACAAGCAACAACCCGCAACACCCAGGCCAGTGACTCAAGGAAGAACAGGTGACCACCCTCCTAGCCAGCCACATAGCCACCACCAACCACCCCAGGAGAAAGGGAATGTAGGCAAAAGGCCCGGGTGCAGCCCAAACGGCCGGAAGCAGAAAATCCAACACCAAAATAGGCTAGAACATCCGCCCCCAGCACAGGATCGACAAGGCCACCAATGCGGTGCCCCCACAGACCTGGGAAGAGAGGCACAGGGCCAGACAGCCACAGACCAGAAAAACATCAACCCCTGCAGAAAGTAAAAGCCACCAGAATCAGCCCCAACCAAGGCCCCAGAGACAAGATCCACAAAAAGGCAGTGGACAGCCACACCACCGTCCAGCCCACACCAGGGGAAGAAAGATGCAGAAGAAACCAAAAGGAAGAGGAAGAACAATGGCCCAAGCTACAGCCACGCCAGGCACAGAACCGCTGCCCCACACCCAAGGGAGATGTCAAGAGGAGGAAGGGAAGCTAGAAAATCCCCAAGTAAGCCCCAAAAGGAGCCTCCTTTAAGGCACCAAGGCCAGCATTGGGAACAACCCCTAGAGGGAAGCCCCCCCCCCGAATCAAGAAGCACCCAGCCAGGAGAAAGGGGCAGGGAACACACTTTGAGGACACCACCACCTCAAAGTGTGACAGTCCGGAGGCCAAACAACTATACAACCCCCAAGGGAGCAGAGGCCAGAAGGCGACAGGTCAGAACCGGACCCACGCCGCTGCAGGGTAGCCAAAAGTGGGAGAGCACCACCAAGGAAAACAAGGCACCCCTGGCCAAAAGAAGGACCCACCACACCGAGCCGCTGAGGTGGGTCGCCACCCCAGGAGGAGGAGGAACTGGGGAAACCAGAGGCACAACCCCAGCCTCCGAGCCACAGCGCCAAGTGCAGGAAAACCCAGCAGGAAGGCCGGCTGGAATACCAACAGACAAAGCCCAGACCAGGCACCAGGTGAAAAAGGTTCAAAGACGCCATCCCCACAGCCAGGACACAAATCCAGCCACAGAGGGACCAGTGACACAGCAGGTGGAGACATTGTCACCGAAAAAGATGACTGAGCAAAGAAAGCCAAGGCAGAAGCCACCATCCCACTGGCAACCAAGCAGACCAGGGTTAACACTAGCACTACCCGAGGTGCCAAGCAGGTTCCACGTCACATCCTCCAACCGGCCCAGCTAACAGGAAGACGTGCCAGAATGCCAGTGCAGAAGACTCATTACCCCCAACAACTAGGCAGGCAGGGACACCAAGGAACACCAGACCTCACAGACCCTGGTTCACAGCAGTAAACAGCAACACAAAAGGAAAGGTAAACCGCTATGTGATACTCACACCTGGGGCTGGCAAACTCCAGACAGCAGAGCCCTGCCATCACCACAGTCCCACCACCCAGCCCAGTTGCGCACCAAAAGCAAGAGTACCTGGGCAGAAGACACATGCACAGCAGCAACAAGGCAGGCCAGGGAGAACCACCAGCAGAGAACCCGAGCCGCCAAACAGGCTCCACAGTGCATCTCCCAACTGCCCCAGCCATGAGTAAGACGAGCCATAGCTCCGAAGCTGAAGGCCATGCCACTGGCAACCAGGCAGGCCAAGGGCATCCTCAGCATGGTCACTGAGCCACCAAGTAGCCTCCACAGTGCGTCACAGCCATCATGAAGATGTGCCATGCAACCTGGAACTGACCAGGAAGGCCAGTGCACCAACTGCAAAGGGCAGGCTAGCAACAACCGAGCTGCCTGGCAAGCCCAGCAGACCAGAAGACACATCAGCAAAACTGATGTCCAGACAGCCTAGCAGCCGGAGGGAGACTACGAAGCTAGCCACTCCCTTAAGGAGGAGCAGTACCCAGCATTTTACCCCATTCCTGTCGGCAGACAGAAAAAACGAATAGGCGGAATGCTGGGTAAGTACTGGTTATGTACTCCCAGTGGGAGGGGGTGGGGTTAGGGTCCCAGCATTCCTCTGTTCTTTTTTGTGTCATAGAGATGGTTATCTCCACATGTCATGAATAGGACGAGGACTGGAGGGACCTGGGGTAATGTGTCCCAACACGCTCTGTCAAAATATGGATGTAGCAAAACAAGTTCAATTAACCAGAGGCAGATTACATGCTTTGTCCTGCAAGGATTATGTCATCTTTGATCAGCCAGTGCCAACACTGCAGAACATTTGAGAACATGACAATTCTGTCAAAAACAGCAAGTGCCTCCTTTAAGCAAAAGCAGGAGGTGAGGAAATTGGATTGATACACTAAGGGTACGCAGTTGATAATTTGTGTGTCCTGAATGAATTTTAGAGATGGACTGTCATAGAAGGTGCTAGATAATGTCACTCTGCCTTTGGATGAGCTTAAAGATATGCAATGAGCTCACTCACGTTTCGTTTGTAGGTGTTTTAATGAAATATGCTGATTATATGTAATTTGCATGCCAGTACTTCTTCTAAAACCAAAGAAGTTGGTGCCAGTTTGTAATTCTTTTCTTTGTTTATTTCTTCCTTCATAGCAAGTTAGAAAGAATATCCACAGTACTGCTCTTCAAGGTTTCCAGGCATTGGGTTTGCAGCAGAAGGACATTTCAACAATGGAAACATTGATGTACTGGTGTCACATAAGATCTAGTGATCTGTCAAGCAACATGTATTAATGTACAGAAAACAATCTACAGGGGGTGATTCTTGACAAACACTACGTTTTTTCAGTTAGGATGCAGATGTATTTACCAAAATAGGTTTACAGGGAACTGGTATTTAATATGGCAATATGGAGACAAATTCTTAAGTTTCATAAATGGGCTTTTGTATAGTGTTTAATGTGTCAATGAAAAGTAAGTATACATGCTGAAAAACTTTCTTTAGATGCTCGCTTCACACTTTCACCACTGGGACTATGTAGTGTTTCTTAAAATGTAGGTAGATGAGTGGGGACACATGGATGCATGGATGTAATAGATGTGAATGTTAGTGGTTTGATGGTTGGAAGCAGGAGAGCAAATGGGCTGTGTTTCTTATGTGCTCTGCCTAGTGGGCAAATAAAGTTACTTCAACATTATTTAAAGTGTAGGGTACTTACTACACTTTGCTGGTGACAAACACAACTAGCCATCTGGAGTCCTCGCTTGCAGTTTGAAGTTGGAGGCTGTGGACGGTGCTGGCGCTTAGTTATCAGTGAAGTGTAGCCTTCGTGAGCTGTGTACCACTGCGTATTCAACAGCTCTGGGCCATTTCTGGCCCAACGTACCCCAAGGAGGCAGCCTGTTGCAGCGGTTTGGCCATCATTTTATTGCTGGTTTGGTTGGTAATTGCGACAGCAGTGAGAGCAAGCTCATAGTCTGTGTGTGCGCAAAACATCTGCTTGTGTCTCTGCACGCATTTACGGCGTGTCAGCGTACTGACGATTGTGCCCTGGTTTCCGGCATCTACACGCCTGTACATGGCAAAGACAACACTCTGACTATGGTGCACTGTTTTCTTACATCTCCATGCCTGCGTACGGCAGAGACGAGACTCTTCACATTTACCAAAGACATGCTGGCTGGCACATAGCAGTGTACTACTTGATTGAAGTGCAGGACACCTTGAAAGAGGTGAGGTGTTCTTTTTCTGGCTACAGATGACTTGTAGATTAATTTCTGCTGCTCTTCCTGATTGTTTGCTTCAATTGATTAAGACTACAATACTTACATTGCTACAGCCTGCTCACCATATCTGCCATACTTATGTTGCTTCATCATGCTCACCGTTCTCACATATTTGTGGCTGAAGTGTTTTTTATTTGTCCTTTCAATTTCTTCAAGTATTGCTACACTGCCTTAACCTTTATAGAATCAATGAGCCTGTGTTTTTCCTACAAGTTTGTTAGCAGTCTGCTAATTACACATTTATATCTAAATATACCTTCTGAGTGGTGAAGAGTGGACTAAGGCTATCCTTAGAACTAATCTACTTCAAGGTGGCTACAACTGCTCCCAGAATTACAGTCAAAAGATTTTGTGTGCGCCAGGTAAACCACGAGTACCATGGTTGCAGTAGAAAGAATATTTTTGTAATTACATTGCCACCATTGACCATGCTGGCTCTTTATCGACAGCAAGAAAGAAGGGGTTGTTATTACATTCTTTAGGCTCCTAGGAAATGATGATAGATGAAAATGAGGGGTATGGAAATGCATTTAAGGAGGTTATTGCACAGCTGGATTCATATTTCTCTCCAAAGGTGGGCATAGGTATAACTGGTTACACATTTCTCCATAGGAAACAGGAAAAAAGGGAATCAATAGTGGAATAAGTTACTCCATTGAAAAAACTAGCATGAGATTGTAGGTTTGGGGGGTTACAAGACGAGTTCATAAGAGATCAAGTCGTGATGCATGCTTATGACCCAGCCATCCAAGAAAGACTTTGGATGGATTAATGGTTGATGCTTAATTGAAAGATGCAATTGTGAGAATTATCAGGGAGATGTGCCAAGGCACTTAAAAATTGTTGTACAGAAGTTGAATGGGAACCAGTAGCTAAGCTTACGGTGAACAAATCCAAAGTAAAGGTGTTCAAATCCGGTAAAAAAGGTCAAGTATGTCGGAAAGCTTGTTTAAAATAATGATGTTAAATGTTATAGGTGTCATTGTAAAAGTCACCTAGATAACAAGAATAACTGTCCTTCTGTAAAACAAAGGTTTAGTTCTTGCAGCAAGTTAGGACATTTCACTTGTGCAAGTAAAATGAAATTAGGTAAAAATGAGAGGTTTAAGTGTATTGCTGAGGGAGAGATGGATAGTTCTAGTGAAGAAGAGGAAAAGGAAAATGACTACTCTGATGAATTGCACATGAAGAAAAAAGAAGTGATAAGCATTGGTTAAATGAATGAAAAAAATAGACCAAAGTGCTACATGAAAATTGGGAGTGTGGGGATTCACATATCAACAGATTCAGGATCTCTATTCACCATTGTAAATGAAAGTGTATGGAAAGAAAAGTTTGAGAAAAATTGGGTTCTGCACTAATTGAGGCAGACATTGCTCTGGGAAGTTATACTGGGGAAATAATCAACATGCCAGGGTATAGGAACCTTGTATTTGGATTTTAGAACAGGAAGGACGTGTGCAAATCATATATTGTGAAAAAAGGAACTTCAGTATTAGGATGGAAGTATCATAGAAATTTGCACATTGGGCTAGACCCTAATAGTGATGAGTCACTTTTGATTCTTGATGATGGACAAGTAGTAGGTAAAAGAATGTGTGATGAGGTCCCCAAGGTATTTGGGGGGATTGGAAAATTGGATGGGTTCAAACATAAGATAGTACTAAAGGAGGGAGCCATACCCAAGGCACTTAAGCTGAGAAATGTACCCTTGTCAATAACGGAAGAGGCTGAGACTGAAGTAGAACGGTTAGTTAATGATGGCATTATAAAACCCATTTATTCTTCAGAGTGGCTGGCTCCATAGGTAGTGGCAAGGAAGGCCAATGGGAAAATCAGATTTTGTGTTGACCTGTGGCATCTTAATGGGAATATTTTAATAGACCAAGCACTAATGAAATGCTGACCAAAACTAGGGGTATACAGTTTTTCTCGACAGTGGACTTATCAGCCGCATACCATCAAATTCAACTGTCCGAAGATAGTTGGAAGTATACCTTATTTATTTCTCATGTAGGGTATTATCAATTCAAGAAGCTGTTGTTTGGCTTGGCGTCCGCAGCTGCAATATTGCAGTGCCTCATTTTTAACATCCTTGGTAAAATCAAAAATGTTGTAGTGTTCGAAGATGACATCAAGTTCATGGGAAAAGGCAAGGATTACCATAATTGCAAAATGAGACTAGTGTTAAGCTTATTGGACAGATATAGGTTGACTGTGGAGTATTCGAACTGCAGCTTCTCTAAAAGACATGTAACATACTTGTGGCATGAGGTTAGTATGGTGGGCATTTAGCCAAAAGTCAAGTTGTTAGAAGCTATCAGGGATGCTCAATTTCCTACGAACAAAGAGGATATAAAGTAATTCCTAGGATTAGTATATTTGTTTTCAAAATGTAATTAAACATTTCTATAAGGACATTCCACATCAGACAGTTACTAAAATCCAATGTTAAATTTGTATGGTCTGAGAATTTTGAATTGGAATTCAGTGATATTAGGAATACTATTCACGCAGCTGAAGGACTGGGTTTTCTTAAGACCCAGCGGTGCCAGGGATAACACCTGAAACCTTCGTGGGCAACCTGTTCCGGCGGACAAATGACAGAGACACGGGACACTTCCTTCGACGTCACAGATTCGAGGTTTATTACTGCAGGGAACACAGAAGTCACAGGAAGTACATAGCATGTAGGTTCAAGGAGACTGCTTCGAATGAATGCACGACTAAGACAATAGACCGGCACGGCAAGATGAGCCTCGAGCGGGGCCATCTGCCTTACAGTGCCGACCCCCTTATCATAAAGACACTTTCAAAGGAAACGTGTCTTCCGCAAGAGTTTGGGAATCTCAGGGTCGCGAAGCGGACAGCGTCCGTTCGCTGGCTACTTGAGGGCAAGAGACAAAATGGATGCCGCATCTAAGATGGAACCCGTGGGCTCGGATGTAGAACCCTACGAAACAAACGAACGGTTTAGGCTAGCACAACGAAAACGCGTACACCCACTAAACTCGACATTTGCGGTTCATAGATACCAGACTCGACCATATCCGTGCGAGTTGAAAACACCACTTACGATCGTCACGGAACCTCAGACGCTCCTTTTTCCCTCATGTAGGCAAGCACTAGTCGGAATCATATTCGATATTCATCAGACCATCTAGATGTTGCTGTAACATAATTCTATCCATCAGAGTTCCTTTGGTAACAGGAGGCTGTCTTATACACGTCGTAGCGCAGAGGCCACATGAGGCAGGACCACACTGCACACAAAGGCAACACGTGAACAGGAATGCTACAACAGCCCCGATGATCATCAGAATTTTCCAACCCCAAGTCGACATCAGGCCCCAAAACCACCCAAGTAGCGTCCAATCCCCTACGTCCACGTGTATGGACTCAGAGATCTTATGCAACTTTGAGATGGCTTGATAGACAGTCGGAGCGTTATCTGGAATGAAAATACAGCAGCTCGAATGGATCACCTTACATACTCCACCTCAATCTGCCAAAACAACGTCTAAAACCATACGGTTTTGTAATGTCATAAGCCTATCCGCCTGAAGCTCTGCTGTAATATTACCAAGTGCACTGGCAGTGATATTAGCTGTCGATTCCACCACTCAGGTCAACTGTCTCAGGTTCCTACTATTGACCATAGGTCCCCAAAATGGAAAGAAACCCTTGAAAAAGTCTCCTGCCTCTTGACTGGCAGTGTCCTCTTCGCTAATCACGCCCCTCACAATTCGAGTCTTGTGGTAATCGGAGGCGACTGTAAAAGTCGGTGGCAACAAGTTTGCAATATAACATGTGCCCGCAAAGTCAGATGGCAACCACGTATACGCACGATCATGACAGACAAAGTACGTACCCTTGGCAGTCAGAAACACAGGGGAAGAGAGCATCGGTAAGACATACATCTCAGAGCACGCACTCTCTCCAAGATGAGCTCTCGGGCGTCGGCCACGACCTTTTAGACAGAAATTTCCAAGGTGGGGTACGATCCATATTGGAGACAAGCTTTTAAGCTGTCTTTCACCCATGAGCGCACTATACTCAGCCTCACTCAGATCCCTATAGGCTCGCACCTCTTCCTCTGGGATGAGCGACGGCTCATAGATATCCCTATCTAAATCAGCGATCACTATAGCCAAAGGCTTGTGGTACGGACCGGGACCAAAGTGCGGAGGACGTGGCTCTCTATTGGGGTAGGAATCTAGTGCACTTCGAAACATTGTTTGGAATGCTCGAGCTGAACCCTGGGAACTATAAGGAAGGACCAAGTACGGAATTCCCTTATCGGTGGTATGTGGCATTAACCCACACACCCAACAATTGGTAGTGTTAACCACCAACTGATGTTGATGAAGGAGCTGAATAAAGGAATTATTCATAAATTCCGCACGTCTGACCTGCTTGTGTTGGGGTAAGATGTGGAAGGAATGAGGAGAAACAGTGGATGTAGTTTTAGGTTCAGGAGAAGGGGTAGGTGAGGCAGAAGGCAAGAACGTCAATATCAGGTAATACACCCCACCCACCAATAGCGAAGAAACAGTTAAGAACAGAAGGAACACTTGAAACATAAAGCATTTTGTACGAGTAATTTGCTGCAACTTGAATCTTTGGGCCTGCGCTTTTTCCAAATCCACCAGCTTAGAGAACGGCATCCTCTAAAACCGTCCGCAACATCTCTTGACGCACTTCGTTCTGTGTAGCAGTAGTCAATCCCCAGGAGTTCCCAGGAACCGACGGCCTTCGACCTAGTGTCAAGACCTACTAACCAGAAGGAAGTACACGCGCGGCCCTACGGTCCACCCGGATGTAAGGTATTTTTTTACAAAATATATACAAAATCTCCTAGCTGTGGAAACAAAAACACATATCTGGAAACAAACTCACAATATTTACAAAAACCAAAATTATACGAGTGTGTTCAGACTGAATGGTGTCAATGGGGTAACGTGGATGTCAAGGGAGAAAGCAAAAGCTTTTTATTAGTCTTTGATATTGGATCGCAGAAAGTATCGGCTTCTCCCAGGACGTGTCTGTTCATCAAACAACTGATCCGATGGTGGGACAGAGTTCTGCTGATCAGTCAATTGTTCAGATCTTGAGTTTTTCGATGGTAAGTGTTCAACAATGTTGTTCTGCTGCACTGAGGGCTCTCCAACAGGCTGAGCATCGCTAAAAGGGACAAAGGTCTGCGCAGTTTCCGTTTCGGACGAAGCAATGCCTTTCCTCACCCACGAGTCTGCTGGTAAAGGTATCGGTACCTTTTTAGTATGAGTGGCATGCACCCAATTCTTGCGTCCTTCCAAACGAACCGCAGTCCTCGTGGCAAGAAGTACTTGGTAGGGTCCAGTAAAGCGTGGCTCAAGGTTGCGTTTTCGTCCGAAGTTCCGCGTTATCACCCAGTCTCCAGGCTGGAGCTGGTGGCCTGGACCCTCCGTCTGCGTCGGCAGTGCTTCAAAGACCTGTTGGTGAATTAACCTCAGTTTAGCAGTCAGATCATGCAGATAATCGATCAACATTGGGTACTCCAGATCAGAGAACACACTCGGTCTAGGGACCCCCCAAACATTTGCAGGGCGGCCGAACACAATCTCGTAGGGACTAAGCCCTACTCGGGAGTGTACAGTCGCCCTAGTGGACAGAAGGGCTAGAGGTAAAGCGTCAGGCCACGAGAGACCAGTCGTAGCCTGAATCTTCGCCAACTTCAATTTAAGGGTGCCATTATACCCTTCAACCAAACCTGCTGACTGGGGATGATTGGCGCTGTGGAATTTCTGGGTAATTCCAAGGCCCTTACACACACTCTTCATCACACTCCCCACAAACTCACTTCCGTTATCAGACCATACAATTCGTGGCATTCCATACCGAGGAAAGTATTCCTTCAGTAAGATTTTCGCAGTGGACAGAGCAGTGTTATCTTTGAGAGGGTAGGCTTCGATCCATCGGGAGAACGCACAAACCACAACTAAAACGTACTTCAGGTTATTGCATCGCTCCATATGGATGAAGTCTAGCTGAATCACTTCAAAAGGACATGAAGGGGGAGCAAAATGGCCAGGAGGTGTTGGGGTTCCCTTTCCAGGATTGTACATCATACATATCATACAATTCTTAACCAATCTCTCAGCACACTTCGTGATACCATCATTCTTCCATACAGGGGACAACAACTTACAGATACCTTTCGCGCTAATATGTGCCAAGCCGTGTGCCATTGTCACAACAGCTAGCACATACGCATCCGGCAACATCCACCTCTTATTCTCTGACAAATCAATCCAACAGCCATTCGCATCCAACTTTCCCGTACTCTCCTTCCACTTCGTCTTTTCAGACTCAGTGGCCTCGTTCTGAATCATTTTCACACTCTCGATGGTGTCCTCACACATACCTGTCTCTGTAGGCCACCTAACCGAACTCGTCACATACATTCTAGTACTGAGATTCCGAGCAGTCTCCTTAGCAATTTCATCAGCGAACGCATTGCCACGACCCACATCATCCGTCACCTTACGGTGTGCACTACATTTAATAATTGCCACCTGCTTGGGCAATGTAAGTGCATCCAAGAGATCATTCACAAGCTGTCCGTGTTGAATCTTCGTACCATGTGATGTCATAAAACCCCTCTCTCTCCACAGACGTCCAAAGCTATGTGCCACGCCAAATGCGTATTGGCTGTCGGTAAACACATTCACCCATTTCCCTTTCGACAACACACACGCTCTAGTCAAAGCAATCAGCTCTGCCGCCTGAGCAGAATTCTGATTCAATCTCGCAGTCTCCACAACAGTATTCAATGTCACCACAGCATACGCAGTCGTTACATCGCCATTCGGCAACTTAAAACATGAACCATCCACATACAAGGTCCCATCGGGATCTTCCAATGGAGTATTTTTCAGGTCGACACGACCTTTTGTTTCCTCTTCCGTTCGCAAGTAGCAATCATGAGGTGCTACTTCATCTGATTCCATACTGATTGGCAACAAAGTCGCCGGGTTCAGGACGTTGCAACGTTTTATTTGAATGTGACTAGCCAAAAGCGTCAACTCATAACCAGACAACCTTGCACTAGTCAAATGCTGAGTTTTCGTACGATTCAAGAGAGTGTCAACTGCATGCGGAACCATTACCGTAAGCATATTATCCATGACCAATCCTGCAGATTGTCGGATGGACACCGCAGCTGCCGCTGTTGCTCTCAAACAACTCGGCAATGCTCTAGCTACTGGGTCCAAGGTCGAGGAAAAATATGCACATGGACGTTGCTTACCGCCGAATTGTTGCATCAAAACACTCAACGCACAACCTTCTCTCTCGTGAACGTATAGTGTAAACGGTTTACTGTAGTCAGGAGTCCCTAACACAGGAGCCGAACACAACGCGTCACGCAGTTCAGAAAAACTTTTCTGACATTCATCCGTCCATGGTAAAGGAGTTGGAACATCCTTGCACGTAAGAGCTACCAATGGTTTCGCTAGCAATGAAAAATTTGGAATCCACTGCCTGCAGTATGACGTGATACCTAAAAAGGCACGCACATCTCTCTGAGTTGTTGGCACAGTCATTCGAGCAATCGCTGCAATTCTCTCTGGGGTCAACCTTCTTCCCTCCTTTGACAATAAGTGACCTAGATAGGTTACTTCATGACAACAATATTGCAGTTTAGAAGGTGACACCTTGTGATGTAAGCCACAGAGATGCTGCAACAACGACACCGTTGCAAGTTTGCAAATGTCCTGAGTATCTGCAGCCACCAACAAGTAATCGACATATTGGATCTAGGCCGCACCGGCCGGCAACACAAACGCATCAAGTTGGCCCTTCAAGGCTTGACTGTATATCGATGGACTCTCACAGTAGCCCTGAGGAGCACGTTTAAACCGGAAGCTGCGACCACCTAGAGAGAAACCGAAAAGGTCTCTACTTTCCACAGCAATCGGAATGCTGAAGAAAGCATTCTTCAGATCGATCACTGAGAACCAAGATGCAGAGGCTGGAATCACAGTTTGTAGAGCCGTAATGTCAGGCACCACAGGGAACTGAGGAATCACAATTTTATTCACCTCCCGTAAATCGATAACAAAACGATAAACAGGGGGTTTTGATGGATCAGTGCGCTTCAAAATGGGCAGTACGGGGCTATTGCACACGTTTCCCCGAGTCTCCTCGATAACATCTTTCTCAATCAAGTCGTAGATGATAGCTAACAACGCTCGTTCACCATCAAGGGAGATACGATACTGGGGAATACGTGGCAGTCGCACATTAGATTTCAAGTGAACAACATAGGGGGAGATGTCAAGCAGGCCCACGTCATTGGGACCTGTTGCCCACAAAGATGCAGGAAGAGAACTCAATTCCGGTGGAAGCTTATCGATGGATAAGTACATAGGAGAGACAACTCTCTCACCTAACGTAAGCTTCACTCCCGCAGGAGAACAATACAAAGTCGCATACAGACGTTTTAGCAAATCCAGGCCCAAAAGATTTTCACCACAACCAGTAGTCAAAATCAGCGGAGCTTTCAGCTCGCGAGGCCCAATTGTAAGAGGCAAAGGGCACGAAACCGGATTGCTAACAGGGGCGCCAGAGAATCCAACGGAAACATTTGTTAAGCCAGACAAAGGTGCGCCAGGGAGTTTCGAATGTATGATGGAACTTTTTTGCTGCACCAGTGTCCAACAGAAAAGGCTCAACGACGCCAGAGGTGGCAGCTGCGACGTAAGGCCCTCTCTGATCAACCGGAACTGATACTACTCCCTCTCCTTGTCTATGGCTGTCCTAGTAATTACCGTCGTCAGCATCCTGATCGACGTAATAATCATCCACATTGTACTGAGCAGATCACCCTTGCGACGATCCGCGCTGATCGAAACAATTATTAGAGTCAGTAGTATTGTTGGAACGATCATTTTGAGCACCGCGACCTCTACCACGTGATGTCTGTTGAGGACCGCTGCGACCTCCTCTAGATATATTTCCACTATTGCGATCACGCAAAACTGGACAATCGAATTTCAAATGACCCTCACCCCTACAATAGGCACATTGATTGTACCCTAACGAAGATCTCTGCGAAGAGGAGTCATTTCGTGATTGCGACCTATTCGACTGAGATTGTGATCTGTTCCGTTGTTGCGAATCATTCTGATTCGAACGTGGAGGATACGCTTGCTGCAACAACACTTTAGTTTTGAGTTCTTTCGTCTTCTTATCGGCACGATCATTCTCCTCTTTCTCTCTATTCTCGTAGTATTGGGCCGTGGCCAATATTTGAGCAGAAGTGGAAACAGCCCACGCACTTTCTGAATTGTGCAATTTGTTGCTTAAGTCAGGCAGCAAATTTGAGACAAACTTATCCACAAACAATCGTTGACCTCCTTCAGTACCCATATCCTGACCACTATGATCGATGAATGCCTCCTCAAATCTCGTAAAGAAATCGGAGACACTCTCATCCTTCTTTTGCTTGCAAGCGGACAGTTTGTCCCAATTTACCTTCATAGCTGGCATAAGCGTTTTCCTCAGAGCGATAATTCTCTGGGGCAAAGCCGTGATTAATTGATCAGGCTTGGCCCCACCGACTTGCAAAGCGTCAGCTGCCCGCAATGCATTCCAATCACCACCTAGTTCTCCCGCATGATCTTCCTGACGAATCCTTGCCCATACCGGTTGTGGTACGACATTGCCAAACAACATATCGGTATCGGCAAGATTCATTATCGTAGCATCCACAAGCTGCGATAATTCTTTATAATACCCTGCAGGATTTTTGCGAGGGTCAGGCAAAGATTGCTTTACCTGCAAAACTTCCGATCGTTTCCATGGAAGATGTATCCACACTCTCTGAAAGTGCGGCAAGACTGCAGGATTTTGAGTAGCATCACCTGGCATCCACACTGGTGGAACTTCGCGCATGGGGTACTGACCAGGCGCTGCAAGCGGTCCCTCAATGTCTTCTACAAACAATGCCCGAGGCATTATAGAAGGACAAAAAGACAACAACTGCTCGACAGCACGTCGAACATTGGTGCCCACCAACATTCCGCTCGAAAACTGAAGCTGAAGATCAGTCAAAGCAGTCAAAACCTCATCAGATGCATCAGCGGATATTTGGTCACGTAGAGCCTTACACATTTCTTCAAAAACAAACCTTTGTGTCGGCATATTGAATTGACAAAACATATCTAATACCACACGTGGAGGATTTCTAAGGGGGTATTTCATCCAATTCATCGCCATATTATACAGTGTGTCACGTTCCCTACTACCGGGAAGCTGACTTCGTCTTTGAGGACCGTCCGAACCAGCGGACTCAAGAATAGGTCCAAGAGAATTAAAGAAGTTAGCAGCAACAGAAGGGGTACGACGTCGAACAGATGGAGAAGAAGAGTAACACAACGGGGTGACAAGAGAAGTATCAGAAGCAGAAGAGACAGCAGGAGTAACCAGAACAGCAGGAGCAGCGGGAGCAGGACTATGAGGAAGTACAAACGGAGGAGCAGTAGGGACGGAAGTTGGTAGAGGAGCAGGAACGGGTTGAGGGACAGGTTGTGGAACAGGAGCAGGAGGAACAGGGGCAGGAGGAACCACAGGAGTTACAGTACCCTGTGCATACGGAGGTGGTGACTTCAAAAGGTAGGACAGGAAAGGGTCCTCTACCGATTCCTCCTTCTTATCCGTACCCGTCGGTAAAACGGGGTAACACTTGTCTACAGACATACGCTGCAATCTATCAAAAACTTCCTTTTCCTTTTCCTCCTTATCTCGCTGAAACTGCTCTGCATTTCTTACCGTGGTAACAACTCCTTCTCTCTTATTACGTTTGATCTGTTTGATTTCTCTCTGTTTGGCTTCTTTACGCCACAACCGAAAGGAATCAAACATGGCCGGCCTTGATTTTCTCTGAAACAATTTGGCTTCTAGATTGTCTAAAATCGGGGTCTCAAAACTACCATGAGGTGGCCAACTAAGGACACCATCCTTTTTAGTATAGCGAATCCAACACTCATTGAATGTAATTGGACCTAACCCGTGTTTGCTATACAGCTCATAAGTTGGAGTTCCAACCGGAGGTATCGGACACGAGTCCTCCAGTCGGGAATCCGCACCACAACGTCTAAAACAACTGAACAAAGTACTACGGCCAGGCATCTTGCACACTAACCGAGTTTCACAAACGTCAAGGGTTATAGGATTAACAATGTCCCTGCAAAGAGCAAAGACCCTCGGTTTTTGGCGACTGCAGACGTCAAATATCACAACAAAGAACCAAGTACTAAGAACCACAAATGCAATGGAACCATGCAACAAATAAGCACCCACAACTAAGGACTCTGGGAGCGACCCACAAATACTTAACTCAAAGATCGATGGCGTCACCAGGAAGGCCCGTCAATCGTCTCGCTGTACCAAGGTCTACGCCAGGTGCCAAAACAGGTCTACAGTCAGGGCAGCAGTCCGTCGCAGCCGTCAGGAGGCGGGGATCTTCACGGGAAAAGTCGTCGGGCCACTTGTTTCGACAACAGGATCGATGAAGCGGGGTGCACCTTCCCTCGGAGATTTCACACGAAGTTCCTCACGATCGTCGGGCTTGGACCGGTACCACTGATGCAGCCCCACGTTGGGCACCAACTGAAGGACTGGGTTTTCTTAAGACCCAGCGGTGCCAGGGATAACACCTGAAACCTTCGTGGGTAACCTGTTCCGGCGTACAAATGACAGAGACACAGGACACCTCCTTCGGCATCAAAGATTCGAGGTTTATTACTGCAGGGAACACAGAAGTCACAGGAAGTACAACACGTGTAGGTTCGAGGAGTCTGCTTCGACTTGCCTCTGTGGATCGCTCCTTTTATACAGTTCTAATGCATTGAATATCATAGTACACAAAGGTTTACAACTCGGTTCCCATCGTAAAGACCATAAGGGGTTACTTTCATGTATTCAAGGCCCGGAACATAAGTACAGAAACGTTTGGTAGTTCCCAACTGTAAAAACCCATCTTCCCACCATTAGTACATTCCAATCAGCAGTAAACAGATCGAGGAAGGGACAGAAACAGGTGCAGAGGAAGACAGAAACAGTGGGGAGATCGGAAAGGGTGTAAAAGGGGTGGTATCGGGAAACACAAGCTGCAGGCATCAAAGGGGACGTGCCTAATGAATGCACGACTAAGACAATAGACCGGCACGGCAAGATGAGCCTCGAGCGGGGCCATCTGCCTTACAGTGCCGACCCCCTTATCATAAAGACACTTTCAAAGGAAACGTGTCTTCCGCAAGAGTTTGGGAATCTCAGGGTCGCGAAGCGGACAGCGTCCGTTCGCTGGCTACTTGAGGGCAAGAGACAAAATGGATGCCGCATCTAAGACGGAACCCGTGGGCTCGGATGTAGAACCCTACGAAACAAACGAACGGTTTAGGCTAGCACAACGAAAACGCGTACACCCACTAAACTCGTCATTTGCGGTTCATAGATACCAGACTCGACCATATCCGTGCGAGTCGAAAACACCACTTACGATCGTCACGGAACCTCACAGCTCCTGAGCTGCAAGGTTTTGACCCCACAAACATGAGTATAATTACAACGGATGCCAGTAGTAAAGGTATTGGTGCTATGTTGTCGCAATACAATAAGGAAGGGGAAGAAGTGATCATAGCATACGCTTCTACATCATTATCTCCAGCTGAAGAGAAGTACACTCTACTTGAAAGGAGAGCATAGGCTCGCATATGGGTACTTGAACATTTCTGTTCCTTCATTTGAGGAAGGAGATTAGTGTTAAGTATGGCCACTAGTAACAATGTCTCTGTTAACAATGTCTCATCTAGATTAGCTCAAATCTCTTTGAGCTTACTAGATTTCATTTATAAAAATAGTGTATATAGCAAGGGAAAAAATGTAGTGTCTGATTTTTTGTCATGCCTTTACAGAGATCACAGAAAATCAAGATGAGTATTAGAAGATGTTAAGGATGCCCTAGTTTGGGAGGATGGTGTGTAAACATTCAGAAAAGAGGATTGAAAGGAGGAAAAGAGGAATGTGAGAAGGATGAAAAAAATGACAGAATATGTGAGGAATGGATGGCCTGCCAAAAGAGAAACTGGGAGTGTTGAAGCCATATTGGGGAGTAAGGAAATAATTAACTTGCAATGATTTGTCTGTAATGAGAGGAGACAGATTACCTACAACCAATTCTTTGAGGAGAGACAATATTTTTATGACATTCAGGAATCGTAAAAACCAAGGTCACTTTTCAGAGGGTTTACTGGGTGCCAGGTGCAGACACTGAAATAGAGAGAACACTTAGGGAGTGTGGTATGTGCCTGTCTGCTTAGAAAACCCTTAAGATATTGAGACATCCTATGAGTGATTTTCTATGTCCAGATACTCCATGGGAGTGTGTGGCTATAGGCATCATGAGACCTTTGGGTAACTCTGAAAGTACGTCATAAGTCTCAAGAATGTATTTTCCAAATGGCTCTATATTAAACCATATAGTCAACAAAATGTGTTGGGCCACTGAATGCAACTGCTTGAATAAGCATATGATCCACTGTGTATGGTATGAAGTACAGGCATTTAATAAACAATGTTTTCTACAATCATCAAATGCAAATACTTGATTCCTTTTATTACCCTTTGTGCAAAATGGAAAACAATTGCAACATTTAATCTAAAATACAAATGTGGTAAGAACCACTATATTCAACCATGCATTTAACCCAAGGAGCAGAAAAATGTAAGAGAACACTTTTTAGCAATATTTCAGGATCCTTGAAAGGTGCATTATGCTTAGATTAAAATCATTATTGGATAGCATCCATGGGCTGGGCAAAAAGGTTTGTATGACTGCCTAATACAAATACTAAATTAAATACATATGACCCATGGTGACCAAAGGTTGTCTTGTATGTCTAATGACTTATGTGTCTATCATATACAAGCAGTTCCTTTCTGGGGTTACTGCAAGGGATATACAGCCAAAGGTGTTGAGATATTACATTCTCTTAGCAGGTCCCTACTGTAGTTTAACATTTTGCTGTTCTAGCTAACTCCTTTGGATTGTCACACATTAGACGTAAGTATCCTCTTCCCTACAAGATCTTAGCCCATCTTTCAGGAATAGGTCGCCCGAAGACACAGAACCACTGCAAACACACTGCTTACCATCCAATATCTAATGGGCAATAGGGCTCGGCTGGCAAAATGGCTAACCCACGGGATTCGAGTGGAGAGAGCGATCTAATTACAGCCACTACGCCGCAAGTGGGAAGAGGACGTAGGCCGTGCATTTACAGACAAGGAATGGGAAACTATATTGGGGTTTCCCAAAAAGGTCTCTCGTAATCCCAAATTAAAATTTATCCAATTGATGTTATTACACAGGGCTTATTTAACTCCACACAGACTAGGCAATAGGTTCCCGGGGGCAAGTGATGAATGCCCGCGCTGCCACACATCTAATGCGGGGTTAATACACATGGTATGGGCTTGCCCTAGGCTGGGACATTATTGGGCGATAGTATGCAAAATATTGTCGGCGGTAGCTCCGGTACGTCAGAACGACACATTGAAATACTGTATACTAGGCATAGGTCCCAGCAACAAGAAGGGCAGTTCGACCTCACGATTTGCTAACCTTGCGCTCCTTTTAGCTAAGAGAGCCATTACCACATGATGGAAGGCCGCTAGAGCCCCGTCCTTACAGGAATGGCACGCAGAAATGTTAAGGTGGGGTAAAGTGGAGCGGGCGGAACTGAATAGGGCGAAATATAGAGGCCTACAGAAAACACCAATCTTGCTGAGCTGGTACACAATGCTGGAAGACTACACTGCTATTGATAATCTGTCCTATTAGGGTCTGTTAGGCTTAATATATGTGGATCATGTCTGACGATGCAGGACACCTGGACACCCATGTCTTCTGTGTGCTGGGGTGGGTAAATTGTAAGCACAGTGCAGTTCACCTGCGACAGACTTGAAACTGAGAAACGCACACCTGTGGATATGGTTAATATGCGAGTACTCCTGTGGAGTTTTTTGAGGGCCGAACATGCGGGCAGGGGAGGGAAGCGGGGTAACTATGTTTTGTTAAGCCGTTTTCTAATTGCATTGAATCCTGACAGCTTTACCAAATTGTTGTCTGTTTTGCTAAACTTATGCTATAGGCAAGACTGCTAAGAACGTTTGATATTGGCATGCCGCCCGAAATTTATTTTTTATGCCACTTGTTAACTATGTGTGGCCATACAGGGACACTTATGGATGCTAGACACTGTTGTAGTACCTTAGCCTATGATGGTTGTAATTGTGTAATACTCTACTGCGTGATTGTATCTCTTGGCTCATTGTGCTGTAAAATCAATAAAAAATAAAAATAAAAAATAAATAAACAGTAAGAAAAATCTTTCAGGATTAGAGGCCTCACTAAAATGTACTCATCATTGCAGGTCAACAACATAATAGGTGGGTCAATTAATCAGTAACATATGAGCACAAACTACACCACTGCTGGCACCCACGTTTTGATTTCCAATGTTTCTGGACTCCCATAATAGCAGTGCCAATAGTCTCATGTATAGTATATTTTTATGGGCTGTCCTGCCCAATGGGTCCTTTAAATATGGCTGATGGTCTGCTGCCTTGTAGAATTGAAGCAAGCCCACTGCCACCAAAGTGTGCCTTACTTCCTGCAAGTCAAGCGCTCTGGCCAGTTGCCCTCATTGTGTTTTTAAAATGCACTTCAGTTGGTGTTGTGATATCATTGTATGCTTTATGAGTCCAAAATTCAAGTTCAGAGTATTGAGGGCAATCTGCGAGAATTTTGACTAGGAGCTTGATTCATCTTTAAAAATGTGCTACAATACACATTTCATTGTACCTTCTTTTGCAGAGGCAACCTGATAGTAATATTTTACAACAGCCATTTTGCACTCAATGCCCTGGCTCAGCAACCCAAACTCCAGATGCAATAGAGTGTGGTGTGTGTGTTTCGGCAAACCAAACATCTCCCTGTATGTGGCTGAATGGCACTGCTCAAGGATATTCAATAGTATTCCAGGAAAGGCGAGATACCCATAGTTTAAAGCTGGTAACAGTTTAGCCCGGTTTGCTGTTTGAATTCCTTCCGTGGTAGGACTGTGCAACTTGCGATGGAGTAACGCCAGTGCAAATGTTATTTTTAATGCCTTTCTTCTATTGTCCTGGACTGTAAAAAATGCTTTACTCGTGTCGGGACAACTATACGCCAAAATTATGATATTTGTTAGTTGTTATTGCAATGAGAGACCCCAGGTTCCATCTCTGTTGATATTTTTTTGTGCGCTGTCCAAAGATCAGAACTTTAATTTTTGTGGCGTTAGCACAATGTGGGTGTGATCCGAGATGATAAAGTCATCAGCATATTATACATCTCCGTTATTTTGATGGCCTGATTTTTGGAGGAAACTAGTTCCATTTTGATAGTGCCGGCCCTTAAACAGCAGTATAAAAGTAAAACAACATGGCTGCTATTACCTAACCCAGCTTCAATCCTTTGTTTGTAGTTATTTTTGTGGAGGATTGAGTTTGGGAGACACAAGTATCTTTATATGAAGCAATTATTGCATTTAGGAGAATTTGTTGATATCTCCCACTCGGTGAGCTTTGCCCAAAGAATATTGCAGTCAATGCCATCAATTGCCATGCTGTAGTACAAAGCATGCGTATAATGAACTTGACCCTTTTTTTCACAGCTTTATTTACCTTAAGGGGCAGGGCAATTTCTATTTCCATGGTGGACTCCTTTGGGTGAAAGCTTCTCTGATAGTACGATATAATATTGTTATCTATTACCCAATCCTTCAGTTCATGGAATAGGACTTTTGCAAAAGCTTTCCCCTCCACATCAAATAGGGCTATTAGCCTGTAGTTTTCCAGTTTTGAACTGTCACCTTTTTTATGATTTGGATGCAGAAGGGAGCCTCTCCATGATGTGGCAATATTAGATGACAGAATACAGTCTTGGAATAGATTTTCAATTGTGGTGCCCAGAAAACTGCATCTCCCCTAAAGATGTTCCTGGGTAGGCCATTTGACCCAGAGCACCATCATTGCGTATTGTTTGGAGCATTGTTTTTGTTTCCGCCACTGTTAGGTGGATTGGTTCCTCTACATGGTCTCCTATTTCATTTCCAGATTCCACTTCCCAGTGGGCGAAAGGTGGTTTAGGACCTATATACAAAAATGGAGCATAATTTGTCAATTGATCCGCAGAAACACCATTTATTTACTTTGTTCATGAGGTGAATGACATAGTCCCAAAATGTCCTTGACATGGCGGGTACTAATAAGGAGAATTCATACTTCCATTCATTTCTCTAGGCTTTTTTGTTTTAGAGCCCATACAAGTTTTTTAGGATTTGCCCTTGCCTCTTTTAACTCCCTTTCTGTTACGCCTCCTATATCTGGTTTCTGCATTCCGATGCAGCTTTTTACTCTAGTTGAACTCTCTGTCATTTCTGTATGTTTTATATTTGGACTTTGTGGGCATTTGTAAGTTGTTCTCGTTTATGTTTCTTGTGAGGGTCGAGTAGAAGTATCTCATATTGTCTAAGACTTCCATTCCCATTAGATGTGATGGTCCTTTTGGCACAGAGTTTTGTGGTTCTCTCCATTTCTTGTATTGTGCTCTACTGCATTGACCCCAGCTTAATCCTTTCCAATACTGTGTTTGCCTTGTGCTCAAGGAGTAACCTGCTGCTTGGGCTGCCAGATGTGTATTGCACCTCAGGATGATTTCAATATTCAGAGGATAATAATCACTTTATTTTCTACTTTGAACCTTGAAGTACATTGATCTTCCATGACTTTGGGTACTCCTGAAGACGTAATCCACGGTGTAGATGCTTTTTTATGTAAGCAACCTTTTCTCATCTGATTCATACTGTTGATTAAGTGTGCAGATTGAATTAATTAATGGAGGCTTCTAAGGCATTCCGATAGACATTTTTCTGATGCCCTTCAGGCTGTCCCAATTTTATTGTGTTATAGTCCCCTACCAGAATAACTTTGCAGCCAGAATACTGATAAAGAAGCATCCATATGTGCTCACAGAAATCATCAACTGCCTTCTTTATGCCTTCTTTGTATGGTTTAATATAAACGTTAAGGAGAATAATGGGTAGGTAGGGGCAATTTAAGGTTAGACCAACAAGTTCCAGTGCCTGTATGACTTGCATCAAGGTTTTTATCTCATATATTCCTAGTTCCACCAGATGCCCTTCTACAGATGTTCTTCCTCTGCGCAATGCTGTCTACCACTGGAGTCAAGCTATCCCGGCTGATTATTATTATTATTATTATTACTATTATTATAAAACATTTATAAAGCACATGGCTATCCAAAGGCATTCCAGCGCTATCAGCATCAGTTAGAGCAACTGTCTGGATGGTTACGAAACTGCGTTTTGAAATAACCAAGTTTTGAGGAGTTTCCGGAAGGAGAGACAGTGGGTCACTTAGCGGAGATGTGGAGACAGGATGTTCAACAGTCTAGTAGTGTTATGAGAGAAGGAGCAGCCTCCACATCTTGCCCTTTTAGTTTTACGGAATGAGGCTAGAAATTGGGTATCCAAAAGTAGGCCTCTCCTGGGACAATAGCAGGCGATGACAAAGCAATTGATTAGGGGCCCTTTTCCCCAAAGAGTATTGTGGGCTATAAACAAAGCTTTACATTCTATTCTTTTACTAATTGGCAGCCAGTGTAGAATCTTCAAGGCTGGCTTAGCAGAGTGAGTTTTAGGAATATTAAGCAATAGTCAGGCTGCACAATTCTGTACAGCTTGCAGTTTTCTTATCATTGATTCTGGCGACCCAAAATAGAGGCAATTTCTGTAGTCCAGATAAGAAAGAATCAATGACTGGACCACGACCCTCCTTGCCATCATGGGAAGGAGAGGTAGGACTTTCCGAAGCTGTCTAAGGGTGCTATAGCAGGTTGATGCCAGTTTCACTGCTTGGTGGTCGAATTTAAGGGACTTATCAAGCCAAACGCCTAGACTTTTAATCTTAGGAGGGCCAAGACAGTTCGGCCAGGTCAGTCCGAAATCAGGGATAGTAGAATTGCCCAGGACCATTTGGTCAGTTTTATCTTCATTAAGCTTGATACAGGAAAACTCCATCCATTGTGCAAATTTTAACAGACAGGATTCCAGGTCAGATGGGAAATTCTGCGAATATTTAAGGGCAACCACCAGTTGCATGTCATCAGCATCTGTGATGATCTTAATCTTTTATGGCAAGACAATCTCAGCAAGAGGTCTCATATACACATTAAACACTATGGGGCTCAGTGATGAGGCTTGAGGCACTCCACAGCTAAGTGATAGGCTCTTGGATGTGTTCCTCCTTCAAAAATCTGGAACGATCAACCATCTTAGAAGGACTGAAGCCAAGTGATGACACCAGCTGAGACTTCGATATTTCTAACTCTGTTAAGAAGAATGATATAATTGACAGTACAGAAGGCGGAGCTCAGGTCGAGGTGGATAATCACAACTGCTCCTCCTTGGCCCCTGCTGAGAGGTGAAACCCCAAAACCGGTCCTAGCAGGCTTGCTTCCAGCCCAGGGAAGGCCTGGAATTTCGGGCTGGACTGTACCCATTGGGCACAGGGTCAAGACTGATTTGCATATCGCTGAGTTCAAACTGGAATGGCATGGAGAGCAAAACACGCTGGGTTTAGGCCTAGATATTTGTACTGGGGGGAATGTATGACATAGTTCTGCATTCTGTCCATCAATTGCTCTTTTTGAATTTGTCACCTCAAGTTGGACTGGTACGCCCAGATGTTGGTCCAGTACTCTCCATGCCACTGGAGTCAAGCTATCCTGCTTGATGAGGGGTGAAACCCCAAAACGGTCCTAGGTTGCTTGTTTCCAGTCCAGGGAGGCCCTGGCCTGGCAGTTCGGGCTAGACTGTTCCCATTGGGTACAGGGTCAAGACTGATTTGCATATGGCTGGGTTCAAACTGGAATGGCATGGGGAGCAAAACAACTATGGGTTTAGGCCCAGAAATCTGTACTTGGGTGAATGAATGACATTGTTCTGCATTCTGCCCATCAACGGTTATTTTTGCATTTGTCACCCCGAGTGGGACGGATTTGCCCAGACTTGGGTCCCGTGCTCTCCATGCCACTGGAGTTATACTATCCTGGCTGATGTGGGGTGAAACCCCTAAACCGGTCCCAGGATGCTTGTTTCCAGTCCAGGGAGAACCTGGTCTGGCAGTTCGGGCTGGAGTGTTCCCATTGGGCACAGAGTCAAGACTGATTTGCATATGGATGTGTTAAAACTGGAATGGCATATGGGTGGGCGGAATTTGCGAGCTAGGCAGAATTCCACGAGCACGCAGAATTGCTTGGTCTGCCCATTCGCAATGCATTTTTCGAGTTCGGGGAAGCTGTTTGCGTGCCCTGGGGTAAATGTCTTGCAAACTTGCCCATGCGTTCGCTGCCATCTTGTTTCACTTGTCCAGGCAGCTTGCGATGTGTGTTTCCTGTTCAGGAAAGCAGATGTCCGATGGTATGTCCGAATGACGTGAACGCGATTGCACACTCTCGCGGGATCGTGCGGTACCAAAATCTCGTGGCACACGCAAACGGATAGGAAAACCTGTCGGAGAACGCAGGGATCCCGGTAAGTCGCTCCTGAAAGCGCGAACAAGGAAAAAAATTCCGCTATGCCGCAGATCGCAGAATTTTCGGCAATTGCGCGTTCTCCGAGGAACGCAGAATTGCCAAAATTCCACAAGCAGAGCGGAATTTACTTCCCAGGCCTAATAAAGATCAAAGAAAATGATGGATTTAGGCCCAGATCTCAGAACTAGGGTGAATGTATGACATTGTTCTGCATTCTGTCTATCAATTGTTCTTTTTCAACATAATACCCAGGCAATGTCAGGGATTTCGTTACCAAGGTTGCCTGTAGATACAGAACGTCATCCCTAGTTGAAAATATCAAGGACTTCTTTTATGCAGAACAGTAGCCAAACCAGCAACATTGCAGCTTATTAATTTGATAGTTTGCCTGATCTCATGTTTGGGCTTTTGCATAGTGTTAAGGGCGCATGGCACCTGCAGGATTCAAAGCGACCAACAGCCAACCTCAGCTGACCCTGTGATCCCTTGCTATGTCATTTATCATGGGTACCCTACTGTTGTTTTAACCTCCCTTAAAATGTGTCAGATTTATATTTTCCTCCTAAATGAGTGATGCAAGTTGCTTTGTTTAACTGTAATATGCCCCCTTGTTTCCATAGCCAATTGCCTTGGCCCTTTGTTTATTAATTAATACGTGCTAGTATTTTTTCTCAAATAGGTTTGCTGTTAAGAATTTCCCAGTCTTCAAATAGCTTGCGCTCCTTCAATACATTTTTCATGCCCCAATATCTCACCATATAGGTATATTTGATTCTTTGAGCTAATATGTGGTATTGTTTTGAAGTGAATGGCGACTAGATTTTTGGAAGAAAGGTATGCCAGAGCCAGAGATGGTATGATTTTGAAGAGGCATAATATGTTTGTTATATTTAAATTGCCGTAAATTCCTCGTGAATTGAACTGAGGTTTAAAAATCAGAGGGCTAGGGTTGATTATCGGCCAACCTGATGATTTGATGCAAGCCGTGACCATGAGTGGACCTAGGCTCGGAATACTCCCTCCTTCCAATATTGTCCTGCCCCATATCTGCAGTCTCGTATGTTGTGGGACCGATCCGCCATTTTTGTTTCCCGCAATTAGTACTGGTGTGGAGGGAACTTCTGATGATTCCAAGTGTTCTGATGCATTTCTCTCATTTAGTGCCCCCTTTGCTTTAGGGCTGAATATATTTATTTTATGTTTTGAGACGCTATTTTGACTGTCCTCTTTGGGTAAAACCCTGGCCTGGAACTCCTGAATAGAGCTATTTACTTTCTTGTTATGTCTAGTTTGGCGTTTCTGGTTCCTGGTGTTTAATTTTGCAATGTTCCTCAGCCTTTGTTTCCCATCTCATTAGGTGTCATTGAGTGTTTAAAGTCTTGCTTATGACTTCCACCCTGAGTGCTTCTAGGAGAGACCCGTTCATGCTGTCGTCTCCATGTATTACGGCTGGTGGGGTGTGGTTAATTGTTCCATTTTGCTTGGTAGAATTCCTTGTTTCATACGTTTCATTGACCCTAGTGTCCCCACTCAATGATTGCACTCTACAATCCCTGCTGTGCTGCCGTCTCTTAGTTGTTCTAGGAGGATATTGCATGGTGGGATGAGGGACCTCAGTTAATTCATTTCCTATAACCATGGAGTTATGCTTCAACTGGGGACATGTGATGCGGGTGGCCTTATGTGTTTTAGATGATTCACTAATGTAGAAAGGAGGTTTGGGAGAGTGCAAAACATATTCACTATTTTTTTGCAGGTGCTAATCATATTCCCTCCCATGACTTCACCTGTTTCCCTCTATGGTTTAGCTCCCTCCATGTCATTAGTAAAGTCTGTCACTGGATTTCGCATAGGTAAGTATCTAGCTTGTGGGCTCATCTGTCCATTTGTTTGTCCAGTGAAATCAATGTTTAGGCAAAAGTTTGTATTAGATCTACCTTCACCTCCAATTTGTGCGACTGCTATGTCAAGGCATTAATGGCGGCCAATAAGGTAGGATTTATGGTGGTAAATATTGAGTTGGTGAAGATAGATGGACCACACTGGGCACCTTTAGCCATGCTGGCAGGGAGGTCTTTGGAGGTGCTGACCCCCATCAAGGTTCCAAATGAGGAAGTCACACTTTCTTCCCTTACTGTTTTGATATCTTCCTCAAGTAGGGCCAACTCGTCGTGTTGCCATGCCACCTAAAAGCATTTAAAATCCCTGCGCAATTGGTTACTGTCACTCTCCCTGAAACCTTCGCTGCTTGTGGGGAACGTGATGAGTTTGTATCACTATTTTTCCTTACGGCTCAGGTGTGTCCACGCCTTTGGTGCTTAAATCATTTATGAGTTTGTCCTTCTATTCTTCCTGTGCAATGTTCTCATAAGTGCTATCTGAACAGCTGTGCCCATAGCTGAAGTTGAAAGGAATACAGTATCCTCAATGTCCTCAAGGTCAGATCCCATTTTTGGGCAGGATCTTGTGCATCTAATTTAGTGGAAGAATGCATTTCAGCGCATTTCATGAAAATAAGTATTACAGTAATTTCTCTTGCTGAAAGGCTTTGCATATCATATTTCAGAAATGTATTTGAGAAATTCAAAATAATTCCATAAAGGTGCACTCAGAGATTTTCTCTCTTCTTTCAACATGTAGGGGCGTATTTGCAAGGGCATTGACCACTGGAGCATTACTTTTTAGATGCTCCGGTGGCGCAATGCCCTGCTCCATATGTACAAAGCGGAGTTAAGCCACTTTGCATGGCTTAACGCCGCTTTGTAAATATGGTACCTTTTCACGCAGGTTTCTGTGGGAAAGGGCCATGCAATGGGTGTTGCTGTGGGCATTCCACCGCAGCAGCCATTGCTTTTTGATGCTGCCCCAGATTTACAAGGATGTGTCAATCTGAGGCTTGGAGAAGCAAATTTCTTTCTTTCTTTTCACAGCGGGATCTAATTGGTATATAATAACACAAGCACTTATAGTGAATTCTTATACACATCACTTCTTTCTATTCTTCCCCTCTCAAATTCTGGACATTTTCCTTTTTTCTTTTTGGTTATGAAAGTTACCAATGGTGATAGCGTGGGCAAACTGGTGATTACCAACCAGCAGCTCCCTTGGTGGTGCTGACGTGAGGTACTTTCTGAACTTTTCAAACAGTTTCTCCTCTTGCTATTTACAAGATGAAATGCCACCTGGTGTTTTGACAAACAGTGGAAATTGAACACTCAGATTGGGTGGTGAATGGCAATAATTTTAAAAGCCAGCCAGTAGGGAGAGGTAAAGTTAAAACTGCTCCTGATATCCGTTAATAAGTTTTAAATAATTAGTGTTCGTGAATAATCAGGTGTTGGGGATTTATAAATCTATCTGAGGCAGCGCCTAACACTTACGCCACTAAATAGCAGTTGTGAGAATGAGGAGAAATACTTTTATTTCTCCTCGTTTTTGCTTTTTCTATGTGTGCTGCATTCAGCAACACACATAAAAGGAGCAAATCACCTTTAACGATTGTTTATGTGCAGGAAAGTGTCCCTTTCTGCACATTAACAATCATGCCTGAAACACCGACACCCTTGAACCATAGAGCAAGGGTGCCTGAGTAGCAAGGCCTGCAACGCGGGCGCAAGGTTGCCTCAGTTGCACCATGGCACAAGGGTATCTGTCTAGTGCTAAGCAATTTTGTTTAGTACCAGCGCAAAGGAAAACACAGAGGGGCGCCATATTCTCATAATTCAGTGCATCACTGCATTTTTCGAAATGACGCAGCGCGGCACAGCTAAATTGCTTGCAGCGCTGCAATGTGCCATTTCTTTGTAAATATACCCTGCAGTTTTCAGCAGATCACAAAACGTGCTAGTGGTATGTTTGGAATATTGCACCAGTACCACATTCCGAGGCATCCTTCAGAGAAAGTCATCTGCCTTTTTCTGGAAAGGCATCTGCTTTTCAATTGCCATTTTTTTCTTTTCACTTTATTCACCACTTTGGGGCAGATTTATGTTGGGAATGCGCCACGTTTGTGTCACGCAACTGCGGCGTAAACGTGGCACATCCCTATGACCCATTTAAGACGTGACGCATCTAGGCAGATGCGTCACGTTGTAAAGCCCTGCGCCACTTGTGGGCGTTCCGGCGCAGGGTGGGCGTTCCGGGGCAGGTGCGCCTCGCAAAAGTGGCTGAGTGAAATCTATAAGATTTCACTCAGTCACTTCCAGGCCAATGCTGTGTCAAAACCCTGCGCCTGCTTGAAGCAGGCGTAGGTCTTGACGCAGCATTGTAAAGATGGGGCACCCCCGAGCCTTGCTGGAGCTGTTTCTCATTTGCGACGCAACTCCAGCAATGCGCCACCTTTACGGCACAGATGCGTTACGCATCTGTGCGGTTTTTGCCCCATAGTGCGCCGCATTGTAAATGCGGCGCAACATGGGTGGCGGAGCAGCGGCGCAAAATAACTGGCGCATCCCTGGGGATGCGCCAGTTATCATAAATCTACCCCAAAGAATTTTTGCCCCTTGGCGAACCCCCAGAGGTGTTCCACTTCAGTCACATCCTTGAAGCCAAATTAAACTCCTCGAATGTGTAAATAGACGAACATTTCCACAGGGGGAAAGTGCGGGAGAGAAGATAGTGCATGCTCACAAACTGATGTGTTCTAATGGAAACTCACACCGTGATTCGATCACTTCCCACCCCTTGCGTTCGATTTACTTTACTTGTGCGCTATTAAGCAGGAGTAAACAGATTTATGCTCGTGAATTTCTTGCAGGCATACATTCAGACATTTTTAAAGGAAAATATTGTCTTTTATCTCCAGTATGTGATGGGAATCCTATCTTGCAGTCAGGAAACAACCTGCTGCAGCAATGTCAAAAAGTAAAATAGAGCTGAGTTAGAGTTCTGCTGGCCTTCTGTTATGGCCGAAGTTTGGGTTCTGGTCTCCCTTTTTTTCAGCTATTTATTGGAGACGCTGCACTGATGAGGGGAGAGAAAATGACAACCAAAAGCTGTGAATTTAATAGCCCGTTGTCCCATTTGGCACAGCAATACCATACGGTTTCTCAAACATTAAAACCCAATTTCCCAATTAATTTACCCGTCCAAACAAATACTAAAATTATTTTATGTAAACGTTATGTCCAATGTGCACTCCTTTTTGTGTTTTTTATTTCGAATTCCATTAAAGACATTTATGTAAACGTAACTTTTAAAAATCAATACCAAGTCCATATGACAAATTTATATTCTAGTAAATTGATGGAAATTTTTCTATAACAGTCGAAGAATAACAAAAAAAATGAGAACAATAAGTAACTTTAGATAACTCACCTACCCATGGCTACTCAACCAAACTCAAATGCATCTATTTACAATGAATATTCACTCTGAAAATTACTGGGTGCAGTACTTAAAGCAGTACCAACAATTTAAAAGCCGTGAAAACAATAGGCTAACTTTTCCAAACCAATTTTAGAAAAAGAGAGAAATCATTTAAGGGGAACAGGTGTATATTGTTTTAAAGTTGTACGTTAAAATCACCTAGAAAATGTAAAGCATCACGTTCAGTTTGCAGATGCTGGAACCTAGGGAAGAGGAGGTGGCCTTACGCCCAAATCTGGGGAACTGGGTTTGAGTCTCAGCAATGACGCTGAACATCCTGTGATTCTGGGCAAATCACTTAATCTGCCCGTGCCTAACCCAAAACATTTTTTTTAAATGAATGTGTCCTCATGTAACGCAACTGTTGCTATGCAAAGCGCTCTGATACCCGGTTCGGGTCAAGTTTGCGCTACATAAAACTCAGTAAAAGGCCTTCTGGGGGGTCTTCCTCACAACGTTTTTGCATTCTCCTTCACTTTTTCCGACCTCATTTTTATTGGTATTAGGACTAACCAGTGCTAAAGTGCTTGAGCTCTCTCCTCTAAGTATGGAAATACTGCTTCATCTCCAATTGGCAAGTTTAATTTACTTATAAATCCCTAGTAAATTCCACTACATGTGCCCAGGGCCTGTAAATAAAATGGTACTAGTGGGCCTGCAGCACTTATTGTGCCACCTCATAACCATTGCTCAGGTCTGCCATTGCAGTTTACACTGCCATGGCGATCTGGCAAAATAAACCTTTTGCCAGGGCAAAACCTCCCTTTTTATATATATAACTCACCACTATGGTAGGCCCTGCACAATCCAGAGGGCAGAGTGCCATGCATTTTAAAGGCAGGACATGCATTTTTAAATTTCACATGACCTGGCAGTGAAATACTTCCCAAGTCGTTTTTCACTACTGCAAGGAGTATCTCTCCCATAGGATAACATCAGGATTAACTAATTACATTTTATAAGTGTAATTCCCAATTGGCAAACAATGATTGCCTCAAGTTTGGTGTATTAGGAATCACAATTCAAAACCAAATTACTGGTGAAGATTCAGTCAGTCAGTCAGTCCGTGTTTTGCTTGTTGCCGAGAGCCTGCTGCTGGTCAGTTGATCTGCGAGTCGAGAGCCGCCCACCACCCGCCGCCACCCGCTGCCGCCCGCAGAAGCAGAGACCGCTGAAAACCGCCGAAAATCACCCCGTCGGCCATCGGCCATCTCCCTGATCAGCGGAACTGGTTGTGGCACGGAGCGGAGAGGGGGGACAAGCGGGAAGACAAGCGGCCGGGCTAATAAGCCGGGAAACAAAGCGGCAATGCGGCACAGCGACCAAAATTGAAAGAAGCTCGCCCATGACCCTGCCTCTGGTTCGCCCCTGACTTTCGCCTCACAGCGCCTCACAGCGAACCGTGCAGCACAGCATCCGCAGAGAAAACAGCGGAGAGTGGGGCTTGAGAGGGCCGAGAGCTGACAGCCTTCAGCGCCTGCATCGCCTTCATCACCAGCCGGCCTGAGGCGAGCTCGGACCACTGCAAAGCCTGGTATCTGGGTCCGCTTGGTGGCAGCAGAGAGCAGTAAACGAGGGAGATCGAGACTCCAGCGGGGGCCTGTGGGAGCTCGACTCGGCGCAAGCTGTGTGAGCTGAGCTGTGCTGTGCGCTCAAGTGGCAGTAGAGGAAGCTACAGCAGTACCGGAGAGGAGCGGAGCACGGCGGACCGAGGCAGCTGATCTGAACGGTGAGCCTTGTGAGCTGTGAGCCTCACCCCCCACCCCCAGGTAAAACCCAGCATTGTGTAACCAGTGGGACCACACAGCGCGAACACACAACGAGGGAGCTGATCACGAGCGAACAGAAGGAAGGAAGCGGTGGTTCTGGCTATTGGACTGCGCCGGTGAGCAGGTGTGATTGCGGGGTGGGAGAGCTGACGTGGGTGTTAGAGCTGTACTGAGCTAGGATAATAATCCAACATATCCCCACGCAGTCGCTGACTCACCACTGCGGCGTGCCCATCAGAGGTACCCAGACGGCGAGTTCCTGTAGTCCATCCACGCAGAAAGAGGGCGATTAAGGGAAAATTTGTGCCGAACAGAGAAGCAGACTAAGACCTCCAATCAGGGCATAATGAGGTCGGGGAGAATGCGGCACCCGGTGGAAAATAAGAAGACCACGAAAAATTTTAAGAAGTTAAACGTAGAGGATATGTCTTCGGGGGCACAAGCCAACCAAAGGGAGAGGTTGGTCTCAGCACCCACCCCGGAAACAACGTCAAAATTCTCAAATAAGTCAGGCCTCTTAAAATTCTTCTACTTAAAGGATCCAATTGCAGCGATCTACACGTCATCAGTCGAAGCAAGCAACTTGCCAAAGCCAATTTCGCCAATTAGTGCTCTACCCTCCCGGGACAACAACAAGTCAAGTATGAGCGACCCCTGTACACTATCCAAGGGTTTCTCTCCTAAGGGAAGCAAATTGACAATTGCCGCACAAGTTCACCTCTCAAATGCCCACGTAGGGGAGAGCGATCCCTTGGAAACACATAAGCACTCTACGGTGGTATACTCCACAAAGGTCCATAGTAGGACATCAACTGACATTACAATACCAAATGAGGTGGTGGAAGCAAAAAAACCGAAAGGTCCAATAAGACCTCCGAACAGCCCAACATCATCCGACGTGGTGGAAGTAAAAGACCCTAACAGTTCGAAAAGTCATTAGGAGGGCTCAAAAGACCAGGCTAATCTACATGCAGAATCCATGTTTGATACTGATCCATGGCAAAAACCATTGTTTTTATCTAATGACACAGAACTGGAAGAATTAACGGAAAGGATCTCAATGTACCTAGAAACCCAAGGTAGAGCATTACAATCTGAGCCAAGTCCGAAAAATTTACACCCGAGTCTTGGTCCGGCGATGTCTACCCCTCGAGGACCAGTAGAAAAAAGAAACCTCCAAGACTGCACCATAAACAACAGTATCAACAAGTCAATAAATGATCCTTACATAAATAACTCTGTACCAATCACCATCTCATCAGGAAGTCTGATGGATACTAATTCGGAAGTCGCAATTGAGTCTCAAGAAGATCAATCGCCCATTTGGACTAAGTCCTTACTAAACTCTCTAGACCAAGCTATAAAAGCTTTGAATTTTCAATCAAATAAAATGGAGGTGCAGATAGACCTAATCACTTTGGTGGCAGGCCACATTGCGGGATTAAACTCAAAAATGGATGCACTTACCTCCCTATTAAGAAGCCAAGGGAAAATAGTAGCCCAACCAGAATTTAACAAAAAACAGCCATGCTGTGGTTGTGGTTCAATATTCGAAAAACTAGCAAGTTTGCCAGCAATCCTGACGGACATTCTGCGGGAAGTAAGACAACATCACAACTCAGCTGAAAAGATCACAAAACTCTCCCCAGAGAAATTACATTTCCGCAGTAGGTCAATTTCAAAGGAGCATTTAACCAGTAATCACCTGAAGGTCTCAGACCACATCTCAGGGGAAGTGGGGCTAGAAAGATCAGCACGAGTACAGGAACTAGTATTGTCTTCCCAAATCATAAGTGAAGAGGAAAAAATTGCTGTCAAAGAGGACAAAACAGTAACAAAGAAACAAAAGAAAAAGGCCGGGAAAGCTAGGCTAAAGTACAAACAACAACAATCCTTAGATCCAGGGAAGGCGTTTTCAATTTTCAACGTAAACTCTGCCCAGGTCTTAAATTCTGATTGTTCCACCACGCCTCAAGACAGCAAGATAGGCTCAACTCAGACGCCAGTGAATCAAGAGTCCCAACTCCCACCGAGGGTGGACAATCCCAGGCAGAATTCACCCACAACATCAGTTAACCATCACAGCAAAACGAATTTAGTATTATTTGAAGCTCCCAGTGGCCCAACGGAAAACCCGTCAGTACGGAAAAACATCCGGATTCATACGGAAGGAACCGCCGAAAATGGAACACCTGAGCAAACAAGGCCCAGAAAAAACATGGGTGACCACACAGGGGGACAAGGTCAGTCTAACCCGGCCATCAATAAGAGTCCAGCCTAGTTGTCAGAAATCTGGACCCATTCTAAAAAAATAACTCAGGAGAATCTAACGGATCACAGCTAAAAATCACACCAACCCGTATGTGTGTTACCGTTACGGAAAAACACCGCACTTGTGCCTTAACTCAAACTCGGCATAATACTCCTTCAAAGGGTCATCACAACCCAGGTACAAATCAAAGCACAACCAATCCGACGTTGTTAGCAATTACGGACCATGGGCAAGAGTCCTCCGCATTATCTCCGAAATCCAACGGATTTATAAAGCCTCAACAGTCTAAAGTTGATAAAAAAATCCTTTCTCATTCTGAAAGAACACCCCACAAACTAACATTTATTCCGGAATATTCATCAAAGGGGCTTCAGGACTTCCTAAACCGGGGCAATCTGCTAAGATTATTCCAGGAAATAGAGGAGTTAAAAGAGATAACTTCTCAGGACCTCCTGTCCGTTGAATTCAAAAGAATCCCCCAGCACATAGAATCTGAAGTCACCGTCACAACGTGGGCGTCAAAAGCAATTGCTGGCAAAATATTCTCCACAAGAGATCACTTTGAATCATGGGGAATTTCGCTTTTAAGAAACATAATCCCAAAATATCCATTTCCGTTACAAAAAATCACCTATAAAGAAACAAAGGATAAAGGGGATAAACGCCCCCCGTTTTCTTGCCTATTAGGAGCCCGTGCCACCTCTCCAGCCGAAGCAAGCGTAGCTGTAGGGGTAAATCTGACAGACCACAATCACCCAAATAGGCAGCCCGGTCGGGACACAACAGATTGGTCCTGGGTCCCAATGTTCCTGTGTAAAAAGAGACCCTAACACTGAGAAAATTTCTTCCCGTTCTCCATGTAGGAGGGAGGAAGCGCAGAGTGCTAAAACTACTTCAACAAAAGTCTCGGTATGCACATGGAACGTACATGGTTTCCACGAAATGGAGCTGGACCTTGATACCCAAATCTTTTTTTCCAACCAAGACATAATCCTGATTCAGGAGACATGGGAACTAGCACCAAGTGTAATACCAGGTTTCAAGACCCACTACATCCCTGCAGAAAGACACTCAAAGTTTGGACACCCTCGGGGTGGTTTATCAACTTACATCACTCAAAAATTTGACTGGTCTTCAGAAGCACTGGATGTAGGACTAAACTGGGTACAAGTGATCAGAATCACGGAATTTACGTCAGCCGGGCACAAAAAATGGCAAATTATAATCCTTAATGTTTATATCCATCCTGACCGTAAGCTACAACAAGGAAAACAAACGTGCCTGACGTCGCTGATTAAAACGATGAAAAAAACTTATAAAGGATGTCCTCTATTAATCTCAGGGGACTTTAACTGTGATCTCAATGGAAAGTTGAGGGCAAAAGAAGTCAAGCGACTGCCCAAAGGAGGCCTTAGGTTAGCCTTTGACCCAAAAGCTCTGGGTCTGACAGTTATAAACGGCAACACGACGGGGGACAGGCCGGCAGGCGTTACGTTCCTGAGTGGTAGGGCCCACTCAACAATAGACTATACAATAGTAAGCGACGAATTAATCCCAGCCATTGAGACTTTCAAAATTGTCCAACGATCAGAAAGCGACCATTTCCCCCAAATAACCTCCCTAAACATTGCGTTAAACTTGGCACCGAAATTAGTGAGTCTGCTTCACCAAGCCACTAAATTCAACTTAAAGAAACTAAAATGGAGAGGACAAATGTTGGAACGAATTCTTCGTGCCGCAATGGCTAGAAAATCCGAGTTAGGGATGCAAAAAAAGGAGGACCTTGTAAAATATTGGGAGCTACTGGTCCTGGACCTTCTTCACAAATTTCCTGCAACTTCAGGTGTACGGAGTAAGTCCACCGCTAAAAAGGAGCCCTGGTTTTCCAACGAACTGAGAACAAAGAAAAGGAGGGTAGCAAATGTTGTCCGTCATCTTGCGTGGAATAAAAAGCTGGGGTTACCAACAAACAAAGGGGTTCTGACAGAAGCCAGAAGTACCTACAGGAAGGCTTTATACATTGCAAAATCAGCCCACAAGGAGAAGTTATGGAATAGATTGTTAAGTGCCGGAAAACAACCTAATAGTCGTGAATTTTGGGGCATCATCAATGACCTAAATAAAGGACAAAAACTCTATCAGGAAGCAGGAGTAGGAGCCGACGCTTGGTCTCAACATGTGCAATCCCTTTACTGCACAAGAACATTTGGTCTTCCAAATAATACGCAGGCAACAAATACAGCAGAGAATGGCCAGTTGGAAACCTACAACACAGGCTCAGAAGGACCGGGGATAAAGGACTGCGCGAAAGAGGAAATGATAGTCCCAGAATTGACAACTAGAGTGGAACTGTGTAAAATCATTATTAGGCTAAAGGCTGAAGGAGCACCAGGTCCGAATGGTCTGCCCAATGCCATCTTTAAACATGACCCGGTTTTTTGGGCAGAAATCCTGACACCATTGTTTAATCAAATCTATCGTGACATACAGGTTCCTGCATCATGGAAGGGGAACGTGATTCACCCAATATTTAAACAAGGTGACCATGGCAACCCAACAAATTACCGACTTATATCATTGATAGATGTGGAAGCCAAGCTCTATGCCTCTTGTATCCTCCTTAAGCTGCAAGATTGGATAGGAGAATCTCAGAGAATCCCCTGGTTCCAGACGGGATTTAGGAGGGACATGGGGACAATCACCAACTTAACTTGCCTGTCAGTATTAATGGACAGAATAGCAGTAAAGGGCGCACGATTATACGCCTGTTTTGTTGACATCAAATCTGCATTTGACAGAGTAAATCGAGAGCGCCTATGGGAAAAATTGCAGCTTTGGGGGACGCCTTTAAAATTAATACAGGCAATAAAAGCTTTGCACGAAGATACATGGGCAAAGGTTAAATTGGGAGACGGAGCCTATACAACGAGGAACATACCAACATTCCAGGGCCTTAAACAAGGCTGTGTTCAAGCGCCTACCCTTTTTAATCTATTCCTTTCTGATCTCGCAACAGTGTTGGACACAGATGAGGTGCATCCACCTTCATTGGCAAACCGGCGAATTCCCTGTCTGCAATATGCAGATGACATTGTCCTGTTGAGTAAAACTCCAGTGGGTTTACAAAGAGCTTTAAACATCTTAGCAGAATACCTAGGACAAGAAGGATTGGACTTAAACAAAGAAAAAACAAAAGTAGTACGTTTAGTGGACCCAAAGAAACTTAGTTACACATGGTCATTTAACGTGACAAAGGTGAACGAACAAGGCTCGTATAAATATCTTGGAGTAACAATATCCCAGGGACAAAACTGCAATTCGAGCAAAAGCACAACAACTAATCTTTGCGTACCGATTGCTAAAAGCAAAAATGAATTGCCCAAATTACAGTCACCTCCTGAAGGTCATGTCAGCACAAATATTACCATCATTATCTTACGGTCTCGTCACCTGGTGTGGCAAGGAAGTAGACCTGCTCAACGAGCTCCAAACAAAAATTTATAAAGCAGTTTTTAACCTCCCTAAGAGTGCTTCAGCTCCGCAAGTAAGGCTGGAATTCGGTCTGCAAAACCAGAAATATAGGAGCATGAGCGGCTTCATAAAACTGTGTCACAAATTAAGATCTGCAGATCCGGATTCGATGGATTGGTTAAACTGGGAAGCCATAAAAAATCAAGGAGCAACTGGAACCCCTTGTCCTTGGGGAAAATACCTGAAAACCTGCGTGAAAGAGCTGGGGCTGGAAGGAATTTGGGAAACTGTGACGGACAAAGCAACAATAAGTAGACTAGCCAATAAGGCAGCAAGGTCGAAATCTTTTCAAGAGGACAAAGCGTTACTGCTCAAGCGGAGACATGGTTGGACTATAATCAACTCCTTCACAGCTGGTCGACCACACGCATATTTAACCTTGCATTTTAACGTGCACATAAAAAGAGCCTTTACAGCCTACAGGATGGGTATGCACAGTTCGAAAGACTTAGCACCTTCTTGGAAAGAGAAACACCAGACCGAGAGCTGTAGACTTTGTGGCTACAAAACGGAATCATTAGCCCATTTTTTGTGCGTTTGTCCGGCTCTCCTGGTGCAACGTCGAAGATTATTGAAACAGATCTGTAACGAGTTAAACATCCGCACCTGTAGGCAAGCGGTAACTTGCTGGCTAGGAGGGAGTTCAATCATTTTAGCATGCCGGGGAATAAAATTCATGGCAGAAGTGAATAAATGCCTAAGTCTTGTGGAACAAGGACATGATGAAATAAGCAGTGTAATAACTCTGCCCTGATCCCTAAGACCGGTAAACCCTGCATTAATTTGTACCAAACATTCTGACCTCTTAGTGCAGGTGGGAGCTTACCTGAGGAACCTTGTTTTAAAATTGTGTAATCATTTTAACAATGGAAGAGTTCAATCTTCTTTTTAGTAGCATTTTTCGTATCACAAAATTGACATGTGGAAATTGTAATGATTTTAATTAATTATGCAATAAACCTCTTTGACTACTGGTGAAGTTGAATTTTACATTGTAATTCTGAAAACACCACTTTTGGAAAGTTGGCATTTTATTACTTTAGCTATTGGGTGCCTGCTGCCTGTCTTTGATCACATGAATGGGAAGGGGGACAGCTGTGCTTTGTTTATTCCACCTAGACAGCCACACACAATGGAACCTTAGGTGTGATTTGATGGGCCAGTCTGGCAGGATGGGAGGGAGGGAAGAGCTAGACCCAGTCTCACTTACACCTGAATAGGCTATGTCCTGTCCCAACACAAAGGGCTGCATACCCCCCTGTAATGAGTCTGGAGCCCGGGCAGTGAGGGAGGACCTCTGTGCATTCCAAAGGCCTGTCTTTTCATTTCTAAGTCCTCCCATGTCAAAGGCACCACCACTTTGGTACACTTTTGGATCTGTGAATACTCTGCAAGGAAGAATGACGACTGTGCTGCTGAAGGACTTACATTCCACGGGACTGCTGCTTTGCTGGACTCTTGCTTTGCTGTGCTGATCTGCTGCTCTCCTGCCTAGGTGAGGAGGACTGGACCTGCATCACTTGACCCCCGAACCCAGAGTTACTTTAAGGGCTAGTTGGCTAGCCTACTGATCTGAAGTTTCAGGGTCATAAAAGACTTCCAACCCTTGCACTTGGACTCTGCCATCTGTGAGTCTACCCTGCTAAGTGGTGCCACTCCAGTCCTGGACCCTTGGAACTGAGCCTAAGGTGCTTGCCAGCTGAACCAATGCAGCTTCTCTGCTGAGCGAGGCAAGCCAGAGAAGAACCAATGCATCTCCTTGGCTGAGCGGCGCATCCCTGAGCAGAACCGAAGCAGCACCACTGTTGCATGGTTTGGACCCGTCTCAAAAGACTTTCATCATCGCAGCCTCCTACATCTAGGACCAATGCATCGCCTTCAAAACTGCTGCTGCGCGAGGCTTTACCTGGCACAAGCTCCTTGCATCCATCGTTGGCAGCAACTTCAATGGCAATAACAGAACTCTGCATCGCAGCTTCACAGCCTATTAGAACCAATGGATCGGCTCTGCTGCACCTCACATCCTAGAAACTGGACTTGGCACCGCAACAAGCCCCGTTCACAGGATATACAACGTTCATGCATGAAGACCTCACACTGCAGCCTCGTCGCATCTTGGAACCAAGGCATCGCCTCCGCTGCACAAATTATCTTCGATGTGGATCTATGTAATGCTCCGCAATCAAGATTAAGGAACTTTGTTCAGTGGCCTAACTCGGTCCCTTTAGCTGACCCGCGTTCCATCGCAGTTGGCCTGACCTTGTGGCTTTGGGCTTTGACATCCCCAATACCACTTTTGGCTTCTGTGTGCTATTTTACTTAAAAACTTTGAAATTCAATATCTCCAATTCTTCTAATGGGATGTTTATCATTTTGATCTTGTTTTATTTAGTCAATTAAGCTCTTTTCTTCTAAAATGATGTGGAATCTTTTTGTGTGTTGTTTTTACTGTTTTACTATTTGAAGTGTTGCACAAATAATTTATACTTTGCCTCTAAAGGTAAGCCTGACTGCTCTCTGCCAAGCTACCAGAGGGTGAGCACAGGTTAATTTAGGGTATTTATTTGTCAATTCTATAGCATGACCCTAGCCAAAAGGCAGTAGACCACTGTAAGAGGTCAATTTCAGACCAGCTATGTTGAAATGGAAGTTTGGTAAATCAAATCACTTAGTCAAAGTCTTTACTGTTGGAGTTTGGATTTCAAAATATTCCAGCGGGTGAAGGTCCAAATTTGAAGAATGTAGGGGTCCCTTGGAGTCAGATACATCATTGTTAAACTATTGCTGAATTCTTTCGTTTTGGTATCAAAAGCTCCAAGTGGGACACAGTTGGATTTCTTAACAGCTGAGGGTCTTTGCTGCTCGGACAGATTTGCAACCGGCCCGCATCCAAGGCTTTATTTTCAGACTGAGACAACAGTTTGTTTTTTCAAAATACTCCAGCGGTCAAGGTTGCAAGCTCTAGCCAGGCAGGCCTCCACAGCTATGCGATCTTGCTGAAATAGATGTCAATGTTTCAGAAAGCTCAGAGCAGGACAAACCTGTTTTTCTTTTCTGCAAAAGGTATGCCCTTTCTGGTGTAGCTCAACACCTTGACCCTTTTCTCTGGAGGTAGAACATATCATAAAGCCCCACTTTTCTCCAGCTGCTGAGAAAGTTCCTTCTGGTAACTCTTATAGCCCCAAGACAATCAGGGCAGACTTTTAGGCACCAGGGATCTTTCCATTGAGGCCTCTTGCAGGGTCCAGTACACAGTGTTAAGGTGAGCCCTCTTTGAATCGGGTGTCTTTCTGCTTTTTGTGTCTCTGAAGCAGGCAAAATACAGTGAATCAGTTGGTACTCGGAGACGACACCCATTCCTTGGGTGTTAGGAGGAGACAGAACTACATGAGGCTTCTTCTTTGAGCAGTCTTTTTTTTTAAGATACTGTCATACCAGGTCCAGGAATGTTCTGATTAGGTGGCGGTGGGTTCTTTCTTGTCCTAGAGACTAGCCAGTGATCTGGAGAATACCATCAACGCAATCCTGCCTATTTTCTTGTAAATTTCTTGTGAAAGTGCTCTCTGGAATTATTGCATTTATAAATGTGCAACTCTTTGATAGTTGTTAAGGAACTTTTGGTATTGTAACAATTTAGTTTCGGACCCTTCCATATTGTGTGCAAACTGAGTATGAGTGGGTTTTATTAAAAATACTCCTTTATTTGAATAATCAATCAATCAATCAATCAGTGACACTTATAAAGCGCGCTACATACCCGTAGGGTCTCAAGGCGCTGGGGAGGGGGGGTGCCGCTACTGCTCGAACAGCCAGGTCTTCAGCTTCTTCCTGAAGGAGAGGTGGTCTTGGGTCAGGCGCAGGTCGGACGGGAGGGAGTTCCAGGTCTTGGCGGCCAGGTAGGAGAAGGACCTTCCTCCTGTAGTCGCTCTTCGGATGCGGGGGACGGCGGCGAGGGCGTGGTTGGCTGATCGAAGGTGGCGTTTGGGAGCGTAGAAGTTGACTCGGCTGTTGAGGTAGCTCGGGCCTTGGTCGTGTAGGGCTTTGTGTGCGTGGGTGAGGAGGCGGAAGGTGATTCTCTTGTTAATGGGGAGCCAGTGAAGGTCTCTCAGATGTCCGGAGATGTGGCTGGATCGTGGGATGTCGAGGATGAGTCTGGCTGAGGCGTTTTGGATCCGCTGGAGTCTCTTCTGGAGCTTGGCGGTGGTCCCGGCGTAGAGGGCGTTGCCGTAGTCCAGTCGGCTGGTGACGAGGGCCTGGGTGACGGTCTTCCTGGTCTCTGTGGGGATCCACCAGAAGATCTTCCGTAGCATGCGTAGGATGTTGAAGCACGCCGAGGAGACGCTGTTGACTTGCCTGGTCATGGAGAGGGAGGAGTCCAGGATGAAGCCCAGGTTTCGTGCATGGTCTGTCGGTTTGGGTGCGGTGCCCAGGGCGGGAGGCCACCAGGAGTCGTCCCAGGCGGAGGGTGAAGAGCCCAGGATGAGGACCTCCGTCTTGTCCGAGTTCAGTTTCAGGCGGCTGGTCGTCATCCACTCGGCTACCTCTTTCATCCCTTCGTGCAGGTTGGCTCTGGCGGCGGCGGGGTTGTTGGTCAGGGAGAGGATCAGCTGGGTGTCGTCGGCGTAGGAGATGATGCTGAGGTGGTGTTTGCGTACGATGGCCGCGAGGGGGCTCATGTAGACGTTGAAGAGGGTGGGGCTCAGTGATGATCCTTGGGGGACGCCGCAGATGACTTCGGAGGCCTCTGACTTGAACGGTGGTAGGCGGACTCGCTGTGTTCTTCCGTCGAGGAAGGAGATGATCCATTCCAGCGCCTTGTCCTGGATTCCGATGTTGCTGAGGCGCCGTATTAGGGTGCGGTGGCAGACCGTGTCGAATGCCGCGGAGAGGTCTAGGAGGATGAGGGCCGCTGTTTCTCCATTGTCCATCAGGGCTCGGATGTCATCGGTGGCGGCGATGAGGGCGGTCTCGGTGCTGTGTTTGGCTCGGAAGCCGGACTGTGAGGGGTCGAGGGATCCGTTCGTCTCGAGGAAGGCGGCCATCTGCTTGTTGACGGTCTTCTCGATGACTTTGGCTGGAAACGGGAGAAGCGAGATGGGGCGGTAGTTCTTGAGGTCGGTGGGGTCCGCTGTTGGTTTCTTGAGTAGAGCGCTGAGTTCGGCGTGTTTCCAGCTTTCGGGGAAGATGGCGGTGTCGAAGGATGTGTTGATGATGTCTCGCAGGTGGGGTGCGATGACAGCGTCGGCCTTGTTGAAGACGTGGTGAGGGCAGGGGTCGGTTGGTGATCCGGAGTGGATGGAGTTCATCGTGCGGATGGTGTCTTCTGTGCTGATCGGGGTCCAGGCGTGGAGGGTGGTGGTGCTGGGGGGTGGCTGGTCGGTCGTGGTGTGCGTTGGTTGGTTGTTGAAACTGCTGTGTATGTCCGTGATCTTGTTGTGGAAGTATGAGGCGAGGGAGTTGCAGAGGTCTTGCGATGGGGTGATGTCGTTGTTTCCTGCGCTGGGGTTGGAAAGCTCTTTCACGATGTTGAAGAGTTCCTTGCTGTTGTGTGCGTTGTTGTCCAACCGGTCCTTGAATGCTGTTCTCTTGGCGGCGCGGATCAGCTGGTGGTGTTTCCGGGTGGCCAGTTTGTAGGAGGTCCTGTTGTCCGGTGTCGGGTCCCTTTTCCAGACTTTCTCGAGGGCTCGGCAGTTCTTCTTGGAGCTCTTGAGTTCGTCGGTGAACCATGGGGCCTTCTTGCTGCCGGGTCTGCTGGGCGGGGTCCTCAGCGGGGCGAGTTCGTCCGCGCAGTTGCTGATCCACTTCGTGATGTTATCGGCGGCCTGGCTGGGGTTCGCTGAGCTGGCAGGAGGGTGTTGGCTCAGGGAGGTGGCGAGCTGGTCTGCTGTGATCTTGTTCCAGCTTCTGCGGGCGGTGTGTTGCTGGTGTTGGTGGGTCGTCGTTCTCTTGAAGGTGAAGTGGACGCAGCTGTGGTCCGTCCATTGAAGCTCTGTGGCGTGGCTGAAGTTGATGTCTGTGCTGGATGAGAAGACGGCGTCGAGTGTGTGTCCGGCGAGGTGGGTGGGGGTGGACACCAGTTGCTTGAGTCCCAGGTTGGCGAGGTTGTCGAGCAGGGTGCTGGTGTTGTGGTCGTTGTTGTTCTCCAGATGGAAGTTGAGGTCTCCCAGGAGGATGTAGTCAGCGGAGGGGAGGGCATGCGGGCTGACGAAGTCGGCGATGTCCTCGCTGAATTGCGTGCGTGGTCCAGGGGGTCGGTAGATCAGGGTGCCTCTGAGGGTGGTGTTCGGGTTGGTGTGGATCTGGAAATGCAGGTGTTCGGCGCTGGTCAGGGTGTTGTCGGTGCTGGTCGTGAGACGGATGGTGTTCCTGTGGATGATGGCGATGCCTCCTCCCATCTGGTTGGCGTTTCGGTCCCTCCGGACGATCTTGTAGCCCTCTGGGATAGCGATGGCGATGTCGGGAGCTGAAGAGGCGTTCATCCAGGTCTCCGTGAGGAAGGCAACGTCAGGGGCTGTGGTGTCTAGAAGGTTCCAGAGTTCGATGGCGTGTCTGTGGACGGAGCGGGTGTTGAGCAGGATGCACTTGAGGTGGGTGCTGTTGGCGTTCGACTTGGCGGGTGTTGGTGCGAGGCAGGTCCGGATGCAGGAGAACTTGCAGGCGTGGCAGCTGAAAGGTCCGTGGGTGTGTCGTGGTGTGGCTTGATGGCAATCAGGGAGTCGGCCGGAGTTGAGAGCGATGAGGGTGGCGGCGGAGTACGTCAGGCGGGTCGGTCGGGCTCCTCGGGGGCCAGGGGTCCTGGCGCTGGTCGCGATCCGGTCGCGGACGGGCGCAGACGGGCTTACCTTTGGCGCGCCTTCGGCGCACAATCGGCGCGCCCGCTGCGCGTGACCGCTGCGCGTTCGCACGGTCGCCATTTAAGGCGAAGTGCGCGGGTGGGCGGGGCAGCTGGGAGGCGGGAGCGGGGAGGGTTACAGAAGACAAAAGGGGCGGGGACAAGCGGCGGTGGCGGGAAGGGAGGGCGGGGGGCGGCGCGGTAGGCGGACAACAAGGAAGGAGAGAAAACGCGCTAAAAGTAAAAAACAGGCACAAATTACCGCTAAAAGCGGCAAAAACAGACTAAACACCAAAACCAGACAAGCACAAATCAATGACAAAACAAGGGAAAAACAAAAGCACTCGCAGCGGCGGCAGCCGGCAACGAGGCAGCAGCGAGGCAGGGGCAGGCAAGGGGCACACGCAGCAGCTGGTGGCCGTGCGGCGCGGGGGTGTCCCACAAGTGGGTCACACTCACCTGCGTCGCACGGTCGCCATTTAAGGCCAAGTGCGCGGGTGGGCGGGGCAGCTGGGAGGCGGGAGCGGGGAGGGTTACAGAAGACAAAAGGGGCGGGGACAAGCGGCGGTGGCGGGAAGGGAGGGCGGGGGGCGGCGCGGTAGGCGGACAACAAGGAAGGAGAGAAAACGCGCTAAAAGTAAAAAACAGGCACAAATTACCGCTAAAAGCGGCAAAAACAGACTAAACACCAAAACCAGACAAGCACAAATCAATGACAAAACAAGGGAAAAACAAAAGCACTCGCAGCGGCGGCAGCCGGCAACGAGGCAGCAGCGAGGCAGGGGCAGGCAAGGGGCACACGCAGCAGCTGGTGGCCGTGCGGCGCGGGGGTGTCCCACAAGTGGGTCACACTCACCTGCGTCGCACGGTCGCCATTTAAGGCCAAGTGCGCGGGTGGGCGGGGCAGCTGGGAGGCGGGAGCGGGGAGGGTTACAGAAGACAAAAGGGGCGGGGACAAGCGGCGGTGGCGGGAAGGGAGGGCGGGGGGCGGCGCGGTAGGCGGACAACAAGGAAGGAGAGAAAACGCGCTAAAAGTAAAAAACAGGCACAAATTACCGCTAAAAGCGGCAAAAACAGACTAAACACCAAAACCAGACAAGCACAAATCAATGACAAAACAAGGGAAAAACAAAAGCACTCGCAGCGGCGGCAGCCGGCAACGAGGCAGCAGCGAGGCAGGGGCAGGCAAGGGGCACACGCAGCAGCTGGTGGCCGTGCGGCGCGGGGGTGTCCCACAAGTGGGTCACACTCACCTGCGTCGCACGGTCGCCATTTAAGGCCAAGTGCGCGGGTGGGCGGGGCAGCTGGGAGGCGGGAGCGGGGAGGGTTACAGAAGACAAAAGGGGCGGGGACAAGCGGCGGTGGCGGGAAGGGAGGGCGGGGGGCGGCGCGGTAGGCGGACAACAAGGAAGGAGAGAAAACGCGCTAAAAGTAAAAAACAGGCACAAATTACCGCTAAAAGCGGCAAAAACAGACTAAACACCAAAACCAGACAAGCACAAATCAATGACAAAACAAGGGAAAAACAAAAGCACTCGCAGCGGCGGCAGCCGGCAACGAGGCAGCAGCGAGGCAGGGGCAGGCAAGGGGCACACTATGAGCATCGTTTGGCCGCCATAATTGTAGCAGGGTATGCTCAGACGTGAGTCCCTTGCTCACTTTGCCACTGGATTCAAGCAAGCCGGGCTGAAGACGGCTGGAATGCCAGAAACCGGTCCTCGGAAGATTGTTTCCGGTCCAGGGAAGACATGGCTTGGCAGTTCGGGTTGGACTGTTCCCATGAGGCACAGGGTCAGACTGATTTGCATATAGCCATGTCTGAACTGGGGTGGCAGAGTGGGCTAAAGAACGGTGATGGATTAAACCCAGATCTTTTGACTGGGTGTGAGTATTTGATTGATTCAGATGCTCCGTCCATCGCCACCCCCTTTTGTACCGCTTTTGGCCGCCATAAGTGTGGCAGGGTATGCTCAGACTTGAGTCCCTTGCTCACTTTGCCACTGGATTAAAGCAAGCCGGGCTGAAGACGGCTGGAATGCCAGAAACCGGTCCTCAGAAGCTTGTTTCCAGTCCAGGGAAGACATGGCTTGGCAGTTTGGGCTGGACTGTTCCCATGAGGCACAGGGTCAGACTGATTTGCATATAGCCATGTCTGAACTGGGGTGGCAGAGTGGGCTAAAGAACGGTGATGGATTAAACCCAGATCTTTTGACTGGGTGTGAGTGTTTGATTGATTCAGATGCTCCGTCCATCACCACCCCCTTTTGTACCGCTTTTGGCCGCCATAAGAGTGGCAGGGTATGCTCAGACGTGAGTCCCTTGCTCACTTTGCCACTGGATTCAAGCAAGCCGGGCTGAAGACGGCTGGAATGCCAGAAACCGATCCTCGGAAGCTTGTTTTCGGTCCAGGGAAGACATGGCTTGGCAGTTCGGGCTGGACTGTTCCCATGAGGCACAGGGTCAGACTGATTTGCATATAGCCATGTCTGAACTGGGGTGGCAGAGTGGGCTAAAGAACGGTGATGGATTAAACCCAGATCTTTTGACTGGGTGTGAGTGTTTGATTGATCCAGATGCTCCGTCCATCACCACCACCTTTTGTACCGCTTTTGGCCGCCATAAGTGTGGCAGGGTATGCTCAGACGTGAGTCCCTTGCTCACTTTGCCACTGGATTCAAGCAAGCCGGGCTGAAGACGGCTGGAATGCCAGAAACCGGTCCTCGGAAGCTTGTTTCCGGTCCAGGGAAGACATGGCTTGGCAGTTCGGGCTGGACTGTTCCCATGAGGCACAGGGTCAGACTGATTTGCATATAGCCATTCTGAACTGGGATGCCAGAGTGGGCTAAAGAACGGTGATGGATTAAACCCAGATCTTTTGACTGGGTGTGAGTGTTTGATTGATTCAGATGCTCCGTCCATCACCACCCCCTTTTGTACCACTTTTGGCCGCCATAAGTGTGGCAGGGTATGCTCAGACGTGAGTCCCTTGCTCACTTTGCCACTGGATTCAAGCAAGCCGGGCTGAAGACGGCTGGAATGCCAGAAACCGGTCCTCGGAAGCTTGTTTCTGGTCCAGGGAAGACATGGCTTGGCAGTTCAGGCTGGACTGTTCCCATGAGGCACAGGGTCAGACTGATTTGCATATAGCCATGTCTGAACTGGGGTGGCAGAGTGGGCTAAAGAACGGTGATGGATTAAACCCAGATCTTTTGACTGGGTGTGAGTGTTTGATTGATTCAGATGCTCCGTCCATCACCACCCCCTTTTGTACCGCTTTTGGCCGCCATAAGTGTGGCAGGGTATGCTCAGACGCAAGTCCCTTGCTCACTTTGCCACTGGATTCAAGCAAGCCGGGCTGAAGACGGCTGGAATGCCAGAAACCGGTCCTCGGAAGCTTGTTTCCAGTCCAGGGAAGACATGGCTTGGCAGTTCGGGCTGGACTGTTCCCATGAGGCACAGGGTCAGACTGATTTGCATATAGCCATGTCTGAACTGGGGTGGCAGAGTGGGCTAAAGAACGGTGATGGATTAAACTCAGAACTTTTGACTGGGTGTGAGTGTTTGATTGATTCAGATGCTCCGTCCATCACCACCCCCTTTTGTACCGCTTTTGGCCGCCATAAGTGTGGCAGGGTATGCTCAGACGTGAGTCCCTTGCTCACTTTGCCACTGGATTCAAGCAAGCCGGGCTGAAGACGGCTGGAATGCCGGAAACCGGTCCTCAGAAGCTTGTTTCCGGTCCAGGGAAGACATGGCTTGGCAGTTCGGGCTGGACTGTTCCCATGAGGCACAGGGTCAGACTAATTTGCATATAGCCATGTCTGAACTGGGGTGGCAGAGTGGGCTAAAGAACGGTGATGGATTAAACCCAGATCTTTTGACTGGGTGTGAGTGTTTGATTGATTCAGATGCTCCGTCCATCACCACCCCCTTTTGTACCGCTTTTGGCCGCCATAAGAGTGGCAGGGTATGCTCAGACGTGAGTCCCTTGCTCACTTTGCCACTGGATTCAAGCAAGCCGGGCTGAAGACGGCTGGAATGCCAGAAACCGATCCTCGGAAGCTTGTTTTCAGTCCAGGGAAGACATGGCTTGGCAGTTCGGGCTGGATTGTTCCCATGAGGCACAGGGTCAGACTGATTTGCATATAGCCATTCTGAACTGGGGTGGCAGAGTGGGCTAAAGAACGGTGATGGATTAAACCCAGATCTTTTGACTGGGTGTGAGTGTTTGATTGATTCAGATGCTCCGTCCATCGCCACCCCCTTTTGTACCGCTTTTGGCCGCCATAAGTGTGGCAGGGTATGCTCAGACGTGAGTCCCTTGCTCACTTTGCCACTGGATTCAAGCAAGCCGGGCTGAAGACAGCTGGAATGCCAGAAACCGGTCCTCGGAAGCTTGTTTCCGGTCCAGGGAAGACATGGATTGGCAGTTCGGGCTGGACTGTTCCCATGAGGCACAGGGTCAGACTGATTTGCATATAGCCATGTCTGAACTGGGGTGGCAGAGTGGGCTAAAGAACGGTGATGGATTAAACCCAGATCTTTTGACTGGGTGTGAGTGTTTGATTGATTCAGATGCTCCGTCCATCACCACCCCCTTTTGTACCGCTTTTGGCCGCCATAAGTGTGGCAGGGTATGCTCAGACGCAAGTCCCTTGCTCACTTTGCCACTGGATTCAAGCAAGCCGGGCTGAAGACGGCTGGAATGCCAGAAACCGGTCCTCTGAAGCTTGTTTCCAGTCCAGGGAAGACATGGCTTGGCAGTTCGGGCTGGACTGTTCCCATGAGGCACAGGGTCAGACTGATTTGCATATAGCCATGTCTGAACTGGGGTGGCAGAGTGGGCTAAAGAACGGTGATGGATTAAACTCAGAACTTTTGACTGGGTGTCAGTGTTTGATTGATTCAGATGCTCCGTCCATCACCACCCCCTTTTGTACCGCTTTTGGCCGCCATAAGAGTGGCAGGGTATGCTCAGACGTGAGTCCCTTGCTCACTTTGCCACTGGATTCAAGCAAGCCGGGCTGAAGACGGCTGGAATGCCAGAAACCGGTCCTCAGAAGCTTGTTTCCGGTCCAGGGAAGACATGGCTTGGCAGTTCGGGCTGGACTGTTCCCATGAGGCACAGGGTCAGACTAATTTGCATATAGCCATGTCTGAACTGGGGTGGCAGAGTGGGCTAAAGAACGGTGATGGATTAAACCCAGATCTTTTGACTGGGTGTGAGGGTTTGATTGATTCAGATGCTCCGTCCATCACCACCCCCTTTTGTACCGCTTTTGGCCGCCATAAGAGTGGCAGGGTATGCTCAGACGTGAGTCCCTTGCTCACTTTGCCACTGGATTCAAGCAAGCCGGGCTGAAGACGGCTGGAATGCCAGAAACCGATCCTCGGAAGCTTGTTTTCAGTCCAGGGAAGACATGGCTTGGCAGTTCGGGCTGGATTGTTCCCATGAGGCACAGGGTCAGACTGATTTGCATATAGCCATTCTGAACTGGGGTGGCAGAGTGGGCTAAAGAACGGTGATGGATTAAACCCAGATCTTTTGACTGGGTGTGAGTGTTTGATTGATTCAGATGCTCCGTCCATCACCACCCCCTTTTGTACCGCTTTTGGCCGCCATAAGTGTGGCAGGGTATGCTCAGACGTGAGTCCCTTGCTCACTTTGCCACTGGATTCAAGCAAGCCGGGCTGAAGACAGCTGGAATGCCAGAAACCGGTCCTCGGAAGCTTGTTTCCGGTCCAGGGAAGACATGGCTTGGCAGTTCGGGCTGGACTGTTCCCATGAGGCACAGGGTCAGACTGATTTGCATATAGCCATGTCTGAACTGGGGTGGCAGAGTGGGCTAAAGAACGGTGATGGATTAAACCCAGATCTTTTGACTGGGTGTGAGTGTTTGATTGATTCAGATGCTCCGTCCATCACCACCCCCTTTTGTACCACATTGCATTTTTCATGCAGTGATGTAACAGTTTTCATAAATAAGTCTCTGAATATTTAGGGCGCAAGCGCACATGCTGTGCCGCATTTAGTAATGGCATAGCACCTGAATCCAAAGCCAGCAAAAATCAGAGAAAAATTAAGGCTCACTGGAAAAAAGATGTCCTGTCTTGCATTTTCTTAGTCATTCTGTTATCTTTCATGCCTGTATTGTTTAACCTTATGTGTGTTTACAATTTGCATTGTGGTGTACAGTCATTGATTAAACAACATACATAAAATCTATAGGACAGAGCTTGTTGATACACATATTTCAACTGTAGCATGAATGTTACTGAAAGAGAAATTGGGAACTTTGTGAATATGGTTCTTTTACTAAAGTTACTGCATTTTTCTACTTTTTATTCAGAAGGGAGAAGTCAAATGTATTGCTCTTTACGAGTATTCGCAATGGGTTAGTGCATTGATCTAGCATAGAGTGAACCTTTTAGTTGCAAATTGGAACAAGAATACATACTAGTGGAAAAGGTAATCTGATTTGGGCTCACATTCATGTTACATAGATGATGTGTTTTTAATATAGCTAAAATAAGAAAATGTAATATGAAATATTAAAGAAATTAATTCTATACAATATAAAAATCTTTATACATAAATTGAGAGCTAGTACCTCATATGTTTGGATGTGGAAATTAAGTATGATATAAATAAATGAAAGAGAGAATTATTTTCTAACTCATGGATAGAAAAAATATATGCATTTTTAATAGCCTTGATTGGTCATTGAAAAGTAAATATCTCAACTCATGCAGTTTAAACTTCCACAGAGGAAGACGATTGCAATAGTCAAAAAATGAAATAAGTGGGAATATTTGATCAGAAGCTACACGGCTGAAGTAATCAATCAAGCGGGAAAATGCAGGGAAAGGAAGGATCTGTTACAATAATAATCATAACAAAAGAGAAAAAACAGTATGGGTTATGAAATAATCCAGAGAGAGTTGTGGGATTAAGAATAGCAGTGCTTTAACACTTGAACTTTATTGAGGCAGATATGAAACTGGGAACATTTCATCATACAAATCTGACTGTTATGTTCATATAATTATACTAAGAAAACATAAAATATATTATCAAATTAAAACGTAAAACAAAATCTGAAGCAAAAATGAAAATGGGCTGATCCTTTCCATGCTGTTGGGCACTGTGGTGCTATAGTGAAGGGAGATATAATTACCACACTAATCAGGAGAGAAAAGATTAGGGTAAAATGCATATGTTTTAGGGGGTACTCTGTGTATCTCTTAAAATGCTCTTGTGGTAAATGTGGTAAAGTATACATGAAAAAACAGAGAGATGCATGAAAACAACAGTAAATGAACTCAAAAGTGATATTAGACTATGTCATAGAAAATCAGTAATTGTTAATACTCTTTAAGCAAATGGGCCACATTAGCAGTCAACTAAGATATCAAAGACGCTTTACGTGAAACGACAAAGGGTGGTGATAGATGAAGAAAAAAGCTGCAAAGAATAACATATTGGCTGAGGCATGGCACATTGTAATTGAAAGGTTGGACATGTAGTTTTAAGTTTTGCATGTCCTGGTAGTAAAAAAACTCCTAAATTAACAGTGAGGCCCAATGCTTCCATAGGACAACGCTGGGTTCCCTTATTACATTTAATAAGTGATAACATTTCATTGGAAACAGGTGAACATTTCATGTTTGTTTTCTGAGAAATTGTAATTAAAAAAAATATGTTTAATGGTAGAGCCAGATTTTAGGTTACAATTCTAAAAATGCCAATTTTAGAATGTTACCAATATGATGCAACCATGGTTCACATAGGTAGCCTATGTAAAAGAATATTGATAATTAATTGGAAAAGAAGTATCATGAATATTCACAGAGCCTACCAGAACAAATTGTTTCTGACTCCTTAGTTAAACAAAACAAAGAAAAAACCACAAAGAACACCACTTATACGAGAATTTTAATCTATAGTAGTGCAACCACATGAATCTTTCACTGTCTGTAAACTGTGTGGTACAGATTAAACGTTCTCCATATAGTAAACAATGTTTACTGTACCCTCTTTTCTAATCATATCAACTTTATTTCTCAATGTAGGCTCAGCAACTGTGAGAGGTTTGATACAGGCAAAAGCTCTCCATAGTAGGGCATTAGGTTTGGAACAGATTTGGAGTATCTTGAGTGACCTGGCTTTTTCTGAGCAGTTGTATAAATATTGAGTACAGTGTGCAATGAGGGTTTCCCATATATCTATGGTTAGCTGTTAATATTAAGTTAACTACCTGAGACATGCATGATATATGGTCAATGTTGCACATATCACATGCTTGCTACACCTAAGGGAGTTGTATCTGGGATGGCATTAATTATGCTTCTTATTGTTCTGAGCTACTGTATACGTACATTCAGGCCTTTAATGCAATACTAGGTTATAGAGTAATGTCTACAAAAGAAGCTTGGATGAATTTATCAGTGACGTCATAAATGATATTATAGAACTTGTCATGAGTGATGTAATATGTGCGGTGGTGGGGTGCAAGTTGTTTCACCAGTTATAACTTCACAACTTCATAAACCTTTCAAAGGTTCCTCCACCAACACTCCTTCCCAGAGAGTCTTGGGGTGATCCATCAAGCAGGGGCCGATAAAAAGAGGGGTCCATAAACTTCTTTAAGATGGGCTACAGCAAACACTGCTCAACAGAATTACATCAAATTACACAGGAAACTACATTTTGGTCCACAGGTTGTGCATTTTGTGATTTGTGTAAATGTGTCAGTAGTTTTTTGAGAATTTAAGGGTGAAAAAAATATGATATCTTGATGGCTAGGCCCAAGAGAGTCTCAAGAGACTTTGCAGGATCACCAATTTAAAAATGGAACATTCTGATTGGCCCAAGGAACTTTATTTCTCTTGGGCCATCTTGCTCCAATGAGAGTCAGGCTCCTGTGAGAGCGAGTGCTCTGATTGGCTGCCAGCAACATGAGTAAAATGCTGCTGGCAGCCATTACAGGACTTGAGAACTTTGTCCCCTGTGAAGAAGTTACAACAAAATATATAAGAGGGCACACTAGGGATACCCTGACCTCATAGGCCTAAAGACGGGACCCAGAGGAACCTACCCCGAGCCAAAATGAAAATAATAAAGGCAGCACAAAATGTTGCAATCCAGCACAATTCTCATGGGATTGAAAAAAAATGGTTGGGCTGCATTCATTTTTATATATACCCTAGGAGCCTATCCCTCCAAGACTGTGTTCAAATATGGGAGAACAGTTGTGTGGCCCCCTCCCCAAGCCTCCAGATGCCCCACGGAGACCACTCCTGGGCTGAAATTATCTAATATGAGGAGGGCGTCACGTGACCCCATCCCTGTTCCTCCAAAGGCCCCTGGGATCCCACCCCTGGGGCTCAAATTTCAGAAAATAGGAAAGGGACACTTTCCCTGCCCCTCAAAAGGCCACAGGGAGCTCTCCCCTGGAGCCACAAATTCACAAAATAAGGAAGGCGCTACACAGCCATGCGGCCTCCCTCCCTTAGCCATTAATGGCCCAGGGGACCCCATCCCTTGGGGTCAGCTCACAGGCTCTATCCTGGGGAGTTAGCTGCACTAACTTGCACCCCTGCCATGCACCGCTTATGAACTCACATATGATATCACTCATGAAATGTTCCGTGACATCATCTATAACATTTCTGATGATATATATTGGGAGAGAGAGAGAGATATAACATCATCCAGTGACTGTGAGTGTTTTAAATGGGTGGAATATGGGTGAGTAACTGGGTATGTGAAAGGCAGTATAGGTGTGTGATGGGGTAAATGAGTGACTGTATGGGTGAGTGAGTGACTGTGAGAGTGGCTGTATGCGTGAGCATGTGCTTGTGTCAGTGACTGTATAGTTATATGAGTACGCATTTGTATCTGTATGAGTAAGTGAGTCAGTGTGTGTGTGTATCTGTATGGGTGAGAAAGGGGCTGTGTGATTCACTGTATAGGTGAGTGACTAGGAGTGTGAGTAGCTCTATCAGTGACTGACTCAGTGTGTGAGTGGCTGTATGTGTGTATGAGTGGATATGTCAGTGGATGTGTTAGGGACTGAGTGGGTATATAAGTGTTATGTTATGTTATGTTATGTTATTTATACACTTCTATAGCGCACGGCCACTCCACTGGAGTATCCCGGCGCTTTGACGAAGACTCCCAACCGAAGATGGGGAGAAAAACATAACACCAAAAGGGCATACAGACATAAAAACAGCCTCAAAGATTACGGGAAGAGCCAAGTCTTAAGGGCCTTACGGAAAGACAGAAGACTGGAAGTCTGTCTTAAAGAGATTGGAAGATCATTCCATGCATGAGGGGCTAAGTGCCGAAAAGACCGTCCTCCTACTCTTGCCCGTTTGATAGTGGGAACACTCATTTTTGATAAGGACGAGGATCTAAGAGATCTGAGAGGGGTATACCAAGACAGTCGTTTGGAGATATATTTGGGGCCTATGCCATGCAAGGCCTTGAAAGTCGTGGTCAGTGTTTTAAATAAAATCCTTTTTGCAACTGGAAGCCAATGCAATGTGGCGAGAAGATCCGTGGCTCTGGCTTTCCTTGGAAGGCCAAAAATGGCTCGGGCTGCAGAATTCTGGGCGATTTGCAAACGCCTGACCAGATATTTGGGAAGTCCCAAAAACAGAATGTTTGCATAATCCAGCCTGGAGCAGATCAGTGCCTGGACAATAATTTTTCTTTGCTGGATAGAGACTAGGGGGAGAAATTTGCGAAGCATCCGCAGGATGCCGAAACATTTCCCAGTGAGAGATGAAATATGTGGTCCGAAAGATAGCTTGTTGTCAATCACCACTCCCAGATTTTTGGCTTTCGCAGACGAGCTAGTGGGAGGAGACATGTCTTTCGGCCACCAGGTTTTCCAATCGGGTTCAGATGTACAGCCAAAGAAGAGCAACTCCGACTTGTCGGCGTTGCACTTCAGCCCATGGCATCCAAACCACTCAAAAATAGCATTCAAACATCCGTTGACCTGGACACCATCAAACTGACCATCCCTGTTACTTACAAAGAGGAGCTGGGTGTCATCAGCATAGCTGACAATCCGGGCGCCAAAAGACTCCGCCGTCACCGCCAGGGGGGCCATAAAGATGTTAAACAGGAGGGGGCTTAAGATGGAACCTTGCGGGACCCCCACTTCAAGCGGTGACATTTCAGCAGAGAAAGGTGGTGCCCAGATTGTCTGCCGGCGGTCGGCTAGAAAGGACTTGAGCCAGTTCCACACCGTTCCCCGCAGACCAAAGTCCCAGAGTCTGGAGAGAAGAAGTGCGTGGGGAACGGTGTCGAAAGCCGCCGACAGATCCAGCATAATCAGTACCACTTTTTTACCAGCATCCAACTCCTCCCTGATGGCATCTGTGACTTCAAGGAGCGCGGTCTCCGTGCTGAAATTTGCACGGAAGCCGGATTGAGTACCATGCAACAGACCCCTTTCTTCGATAAAATTGGAAATAGATCTGTGAGCATACCTTTCTGTCACTTTCGCCAGAGCAGGGAGTAAGGAGATGGGTCTGTAGTTTACATGAACTGCAGGGTCGAGCGGGTGAATGAAGAGATGTGTGTAGATATATGAATCAGTAAGAAGGTGTGTAAGTACTGGTATGGGTATGTGAATGGGTTTGTGGTTGTGTGGGAGTGGGAGTGGGAGTGGGGTTAAGAAAGATTCTATGGAGTTGTGAGTGAGTGTGTCAGTGATTCTGTGGATGATGTCATCAGTGATGTCACTTACCATGTCATGAGTGATGTAATCTGCGAGGTCATAAGCGGAAAATTGCAGGGGCACACGTTATAATTAGCTTAGCTAACTATAACTGCCGAATTTCACTGGTTTTGTACAAGTGAAATCTGAGCCTAACTACAACGTCCCTGTAACCTTTGTTTTTTTCAGTGTATTTCTAAGGTTTTTTAAATGCTAATTCCTAACTATTACGTCCCTATAACCTTTGTTTTTTTCAGTGAATTTCTAATGTTTTTTAATGGTATTCCTAACTAAAACGTACCTGTAACCTTTGTTTTGTTTCATTTAATTACTATGGTTTTTCAAGTAGAAGATGCGTTTGCAGAGTGGTTGGGAAAGGGGGGCCTCCCACCAGCTCTCAGGAATCCCACTGTTTAGGACTTACAGAAAGAACCAGGAGGGCTTCTTGGCCCCCGCGTTCCCTCAGGAGTAAAGTGGTTTTCAACCCCCAAACAGTAGTGCGCTTGGAGGCACATTGGCAGTTTGGTGGAGAAAGGGTGCATGGTCTCCGAAGACATCTTAGCAATCCTGCTGTGTGGGACTTACTGGAGGCAACAGGAGGGGTAGTTAATACTTATGTGACAAAGTCACACAGAGTGTAACATTTTAAAAATAAAAAAACACTCTGAAATCCGCCATTATAGCTCAGGGAGCTAATCATAACTTGCGCACCCGCCACATACTGCTAATGACCTGAAATATTGCATCACTCATGGCTTGTTTAAATTACATCATTGACAACATTAATCATGTGAAATCTCAAATGACATTATTGAGGACATCACTGATTTCATCACTGATTATATCATCCAATGAAGGGGACGGTGTTCTACTTTGTTTTCATACTGGTATTCAGTTGTATAAGAAATGTAATGTTGCTATAATCATTAATGCAATCCTCAGTTTATTAAACCTTGAATACCGTTCAGAAGAAGATTTGGTTGGTATTTACTTTAATGAGAAGTATCTGTCAAATACCTCAGCTGGCATAGTATTTGAATGCAATAGATTTATATTTATTTATGAATTATTCACTGTTAAGGCATGCATGCTCAGTCTATATGGACAACTCTCCATAGTTTGTAAAAGTACCCTATAAACATTCCTGAAATGAGCACAATGGTGTAATCATTTATAACAATGCTTACAATCCTACTACAACTTAAACGATCTGTTAGTCACCAACACATTATAAATTCTTCAACAATGCATATTGGCCCACATGCATCATTGTGTCATTTTGCATTTCTTAATTTGCGAAAAATAAGGAATCGCAAATTAAGAAGTGCAAAATGCTATGCATCATTTTTTTCGGTATTTCTTTGTGATTCGGTAAAAATCACAATTTTTACCGAATCCCAAAGAAATACCGAATTCTTAAGTTAATTTTCGCAATTCTCATTGATTCCTATGGGCCAAAAGGCCCATAGGAGTCAATGCAAATTGCGAGTGGCACTTAGAAAATTTCATGGGTGCAGGGGGGGGGGTCCAAAGGACCCCCCCATGCACCCCTGAAATGTATCATGTTGCACACACACATGTCCTAAGGACATGTGTGTCCGTAACATGAATGTTGAAAAAAAAGCATTTTCAACATTTTAAACACTTTTTCCAAATTTACCGAGTGGTTCAACCACTCGGTAAATTTGGCACCCTATTTGCGAATTTTCACTTTTTAAAATAATGATGCATTGCTTTTAAGAAATCGCACATCTGCGACTTCTTAAAAGCACCCGCAATTTTAGAATTCGCAAACATGTTACGAATTCTAAAATTGCTTCATGCATCCCAAAAAGCACTTTTGCATTCGCAAACGGCCGATTTTAAGAAATCGCACCGTTTGCGACTACAAAAATGCTTGATGCATGTGGGCCATTGTCTCCAAATGTTCATTGCATTTTCTAGAAGTAAATCCCTGCACCTTGTAGAGTTCATTTTATATAGAAATTGTCTACAGCACTACATAATGACTTTTTAAGGTCAACATGTACACAAAAATACAAAGGTCAATAATATATTGTAAGGAAAAGCTGTCGTTTTTCTCATACGTTGGGCACAACCTGGACACCCTTGCATTTAAGTGATGTGACATAGATCCTAACATATGATTGCCAAGGCTGAAAAACTCAATTGAAATGTGGGTTTTGGTTAGCATAGACAAATATTTCCATTTTCAAAATACTATTGCTTATAATCGTTGCATCACGTGAATTAAGTGCAGAATTACATGCAGAGGTCGACTCGTGTGTAGACCTATAACGCCGTGCATTTATCCCAGTGAAACTTGGTAATCGCAGTGAAAAAGATGCAAATCGAGATTCAGCAAAGGGTGCTCATCCCGAAAATGCAAAACACAAGAGGTGTGTATGTATTTCTATTTACCTTAAAGAAAATCCCTAGCGCCATTTTAAGTAGGAATCCTTGAAAAATTAATAAGAATCACTAGTCGGTTAAATTCAGGGTATTCCGTAAATTGCAAAGAAGTGCGAAGTTCACAGACTTTGTCCACACTGATGTTCCCTGCAGCTGAATGTCCTGCCCAATAAGGATGGGATACTGAGCTGCCAGGAAGCATCTTTCTTTACTGCTACCTCTACTTTGTATTCTGCTGGAAATCCCAAGGCGGCCTTCACGCATCCAGTTAGCGCAGACAGTACAGATGCAGAAAAAAGGCTAATGCCCTGTTAGCCCCCAGGTTGCAAAGTTGCACAAAGTTAAGAAAGCAACTGCGATGAGCCATCATTTTAACAAGGGGAGAGTGGATTAATGTAGGCTATTTATTCAAATGTCAGACCATCTATTGTATACTTTGCAAACTTACGAAAATCATCGAATTTGCAGTGCTTTTTTCGGTGGGGAAAAATACAGATTTAGAGGCATATTATCAAGACAGGCGAAAAAATGATCGCCGTTTTAGTGGCAGAAAACTGCCGCTAAAACGGCGATAATGGGCTTGATCATATGCTCTATGGAATTCCAATTGAAGCCCGTGTTAGATGTCCTTCACATTTAACATGGACTTCAATTGGAGATCCTTAGAGCATATTTTCAAGCCCATTATCGCCGTTTTAGCTGCAATTTTCTGCCGCTAAAATGGCGATAATTTCGTAGCTAAATATTGTGTAAACAAAAAAGTCCTGCAGTCTGATTTTTGGTGGGTGCATTTTTATGCACCATAAGATGACTTCTGCCGAATGCACATTTCAGAGGAAAAGTAAAAAGTTCCCAAAACTGAAAACTGCTTAGGGCCTCATTTATGAGGCTGTGCGTCACTTTTACGCGGGCGGTGCGTCACTTTTTGTGAAGCACCTGCAGCGTAAAAAATGTGCCTTGTTGCACCATATTTACAAAGTGAAGCATCTAGGTAGATGCGTCACTTTGTAAACCCCTGCGCTACATTATACCTACGCCAGGTATAATGTATGCGGGGAGGGCGTTCTGACGCAAGAAAGGGTCATAGAAGTGACGCAGTGAAATCTATAAGATTTCACTGCGCTACTTCTAGGACAAATATGCGTCATTTTCTTACGCCAGCCTCACAGCAGGCGTAAGACTGACGCAGGCCCTTTCACATGAAAGGACACATTGCTGGAGTTGCGTCACTTTTGTGACACACTCCAGCAATGCATCACTTTTGCGCCATACAGATACGTCAGAAATACTGACGTATCTGTAACTCCTTGCGCCATGATGCGTCATACTGTAAATATGATGCATCATTGGTGTCGCAAGGAGGGCGCAGTGAAAAGTGACGCATCGCTGTTTTCACGCAGCGATGCGTCACTTTTCATAAATGAGGCCATTAATTTTTCATAGCCATGCCAACATAATTCTTTCACCCACCCTTAATTTTGATCGCAAATATGTCTTTCAAGCTGCAGGATGTTATTGACAGGCTTAAGCAAATATTGTGACAGTTCCTGGATTTATACTTCAAGTAAAACAATAATTTGGATTCTATGTCTTGCGACTATATTGACTCACTCTCAAGCATTATGTTTGGGATTTACCTAATAATCTCACGGAATGTTTATCTTGTCTTCATTTTTAAACTGTATTCCATTAACTAAAATATAATTAGCAAAAAAAAACAATTGCACTTTTCCATCATATTAGACATGTCAATAGACAACAATTAGCTATTTTTGTACAGGGAAGTAACACAAAGTGGGAAACACTTTGGATCATCTACCTTGAGAAGCATTCACGCATGAGTTTTACATGACGCACTGGTAATGCTGTTAGCCTGGCAATGGATCTTTGTGGACAGCTTGTCTTAACCCGTTCCGTGCTCATGACAGGCTCAGCTCGTCATGAGGCACAGTCGCGCTGTGCTCATGATGAGCTGAGCTCTTCATGACCGTTGCGCCGCGCCCACACAGGATAATTCCCCTGCTGTAGTGGGCGTTCCATTGGAACGGGTGTGGTCGTGACGAGCTCAGCTCGTCATGAGCACAGCGCCACCGTGAAGCATGATGAGCCGAGCTCATCAGCACCGCGGCATTGCGCGTGCCCCCCCTCCCCCAGTACAGCAGGGGAATTAGCCCTGTGAGGGAGGGGTTAATGAATGAATAGTTATATGCGGTAACAAATTTGCACCCTGTTAACAAATCTGATATGGAGAATGCAGAAGGGCATCAGTGGTGTAATAGAAGGAATCTGTCATATGTTACATTTTATCGATCAAACACAGCTGCCTATAATCACAATCTCTCATGATAACACACATTTAAGATACTAGAGTGACTTCTAAATTAAGATTGTGCTACCCGCTTTAGTTTAAATGCAGTTAATTTCAAACACCAAGATATAAAACCATATTTAGGTTTCAGAAACACTGAAAACAAATCCGAACATATTATCTTAGCACAATAACTGGGCCTAATTTGAAAGGAAATTCTCAAACATTCCCAAACATTACACAATAGATTCCCAGATTCGTGGGCTATGACTGTTAGCTTTTCTTAAGCTCAGAACACTATCAGAAAAGAACATTTCAAAGTCAACCAGGGAATTATTTTATTACCTTCTGAAGCCACCGGTTAAAGTCACTACAGCATCTGGTAAAAAAGTGTAGAAAGCCTCTTTAGCTAACATGATAATTTCATCTGCTTCCACATTAGAAACACCTCCAATAAGGTCTTCGTAGTGCTGGAGTCCTGAAAGTCAATTTGAAATATCAATAAAAGCTGCTTTGTGGTTTGAATATTAATACTGGAACCAATATACTGTTACAGAAAAAGCCAACCCTTAAGGTCAGGTGACTTACATTACACCAGTGTCATTTTTGCATTGATCAAACAGTCCAAACGTTATTTTTTCTTTTGTTATGACAGTGAAAGATTGCAATGACATCAGAGAAATCTATTTGATCTGAAAATGTAGGTGTAAAACTTCATGCATCTCTGTGCAAGCCATTGGAGGTCAATAATTAGAAAATCACAACCACCACTGCATATTATTTTATCTAATTTCCTTGTATAGGAAACTAGACAAATTAGTGTAATATAACCGATGCAGGCTTATGGAAAATCAGGGCCGCCTGCAAAAAAAATCTTCTTTACCCCACGCTTACTTGATTTATTGGCTCTGGACTTCCTATATTTTGCAAGGGCAGCAGCCTGCATCCTGAAGCCTGCTGTCCATACCTAGCCTCAACCATTATGCTCTGTATAAAAGGATGACTGTTTTTATTTCCACATGATAAAACCGTCCGTTTGATAAAGCACCTGTCTAAGAGCACGTCACCTGCACATCTGTATAGAGTGCAGCTATGTATGTTATGTTATGTTATGTTATTAAAAATGTATAAAGCGCGCATACGCCCGAAGGCTTCTTGGCGCTGAAAAGAGATAAAAAACATAACAAGGGGTGAGTCTGCAGGAATCTTTATTTCGAGTAAGCCTGTGTGAAAAGGTGAGTCTTAAGTGCCTTTCTAAAGGCAAGGAGGTCCTTACTCTGTCTGAGGGCTAGTGGCAGAGAATTCCATAGGGTAGCTGCTAAGAAATGGAAGCTGCTGCCACCTTGTCGTTTTCTCTTAAAGCGAGGTACTTCAAGTAGGTCTTTATGGGCTGATCTCAGGTTACGTGAGGGAACATATCTTCCAATCAGCTGCCTGATGAATAAAGGTCCCTTGCCTTGCAAAGCCTTAAAGATGATGCACCCGGCTTTGAATTCGGCTCTTTGAGCCACGGGTAGCCAGTGCAGGGTCTCAAGGCCTGATTTGATCGAGTCCCATTTGGGTACATTGCAGATCAGCCTGGCGGCCTGATTCTGTAAGTACTGCAGTCTTCTAAGTTGTCCTACTGGTAGGCCAAGGTATAGGCTGTTTGAGAAGTCGATGTGGGAGAGGACTAGTACCATGACCACCTGAATTAAGGCGGAAGGAGTGAGGAAATGGACGATTTTCCTAATTTTCCTCAATTGGAAAAATCCAGAGGAAACCACGGTTCCAATTTGGGATTTTAGCGAGAGGTCCTCATTGATGGTTATCCCCAGACTTTTTACAGTCAGAGATTTCTTAGGGGGGAGGCCCATATCAGCAGGCCAGAAGTTAGGGCTCCAACTGATTTCGCTCTTGCCGGGCAGGATCAACTCAGTTTTCCCTGGGTTTAATTTAAGGTGATTTGAGGACATCCAACTCTGGATTAAAGTCATAGTGGCTTGGAAGTCCTCCACAGCATTTGGGGAATTAAGAACGAAAACTAGCTGCAAGTCATCTGCATAATTGTATACAGTGACTTTGTGCTTTCTCAGGGCAAAAAGAAGGGGCCGCATGTACAAGTTGAACAATAGGGGAGATAACGAAGAGCCTTGGGGCACCCCACAGAAAGACTTGACTTTGGCAGCAGAAAAGGAGCCTAAGCGGACAGACTGAGTACGTTCAGAAATGAACGATTTCAACCAGGCTAGGGCAGAGTCTCTAAGGCCCGCCTGTTCGACACGGTTGACCAGGATAGAATAGTCAACCGTGTCGAATGCGGCGGACAAGTCAAGAAGTACCAGGGCTTGATGAAGATTTTTATCAGCGTTGGACCTCAAGGTGTTCTGGACGGCCAGTATTACTGCCTCAGTGGAGTGACCAGGCCGGAATCCTGCTTGGTTGGGTTGCAGATAGTCCGATTCCTCCACGAAATTAGAGAGGCAGTTGGTGACATGCGCCTCCAACATTTTGGATAGAAAGGGCAGCAAGGATATAGGCCGGTAGTTCGTGAGGTCCAGTGGGTCAATACCAGGTTTCTTGGTGAGGGGAATCAGTAAGGCCTGCTTAAAGCTACTAGGCACTATCCCTGAAGTAAGGGAGTCGTTGAGCAAGGGTATCATGCTGTTGGGCATGGCTCGACCGATTTCTTTCATGATTTGGGGGGGGGCAGACATCCATAGGAGAGCCTGATTTGACTCTAGACAGTAGTTCCCAAAAAGTTTTCAAATCAATAAGGGGGAAAGAATGTAAAGTTGAGGGATTAAAGTAGATATCATCCACTGGGGCGCAAGCTGGAAGCGTGGAGATGTTCTGTTTAATCAATAACATTTTATCGCGGAAAAAGTCGTTCAGGGAATTGCATAGCGCTTGTGTGGGAACTACCGGAGGGGAAGTTCTATCGTTATTGCAAAGATCGTTTACTATCCTGAAAATTTCTTTTGACTTATTGGTGGAGTTTAGGATTTTGGATGAGTAATAGGTAGTTTTATGGTTTTGTAGAGTTGTTTGGTATGTCTTCCTAGCTAAGCAGTATGTCGCCCTGGCTAAAGGGCAGTACTGGGAGCGCCATGTTCTTTCTTTTTGCCTCACTTCCAATTTCAGTTTTTTTTAGCTCAGGTGTAAACCATTTATGTGCGTCAGGGCTCCTAGAGCTGCAAAGACGCGTAGGAGGAGCATAGATGTTAATCGCTGCAGTGAGCCATTCATTGAACCGACCATCGGCCTCCTCCACATTAGTGCTGTCAGGGGGAAGGGAGTCACCTAAAAAATTAAGAAAGGCTGACAAGTCCATAGAAGTCCATTTCCTAATGGTTTTGCTGGTTTGTAACTTGAAATGGGTGGTCTTGTCTAACTGGAAGGAGAAACTTATGCTGTGGTGATCAGACCAGCAGCAAGGTTTTATATCTATTGAGGATAGTGACAAGTTCAGAGACCAGATTTGGTCAAGACTATGGCCCTTCTGGTGAGTCTCAGTGTGGATGTGTTGTGTCAGGTTGAGATCACAGAAAAGTTCACTCATCTCTGCAGCTTGGGGATCCAATGATATGTTGTCAAACCAGAAGTTTAAATCCCCAACCAAAAGTAGTTTAGGGTGATTTGTGACCAGCGGTGCCAGTAGCTGAGCTAGAGTGGAAGGGAATGTGGACATGGTTTGGGGGGGGCGATATAGTAGGACCAGTACAAGTGAGCCATTGGGAGTATCTATTTTGGCGACTATGTTTTCAGTGTTAGGTAGAGGCAGAGATGGGAGCTGTCTAAGTTGGAATTTCTTATTGACAATTATAGCTGCTCCTCCCCCGATTTTTCCACCTGGGCGTAATGCTGATAGGATGTAGTAGTCTGCAGGTAGGGCCGCTAAAATGTCCGGTAATGAGTCCGGGGTGAGCCAGGTCTCTGTCAATAGCAGCATGTCAGGTTGTTTATCCATAAGTAGCAGAAAAATATCTGTCTGGTGTTTAATCATGGAGGGGGTATTTAGATATATACACCTGAACATGTAGGTAGAACTGGGTGTGGTCGTGAGCATAGAGTACTCAGGAGCAGGGGCGTTTGTAAGGGTGGCGGGATTGCCTATGCCCAAGTAAGATATACGTTTCGCCGCGTTATGGGGAACAGGTAGACACGTCGTGGTAGTTGGGCGCAGCGCTAGTAGTTCAGTAGATGTATAATTATGATAGCATACAGAGTCCTTAGCCCCTAGTCCCGGACGCTCGCGGACGAGCGCAGACGAGCTTGCCTTAAGCGCGCCTTCGGCGCGCAATCGGCGCGCCCGCTGCGCTCGTCCGCTGCGCTTCCTTGGGAGGCACATACTTATGGGTTGGTGGGTAGGTCGGCGGTGGGCGTGGCCTCCGATGGGGGCATGGCCTGTCGATCGGCCGAGGCTCTGACAAGCGTTTGGCACGCCGGTTTCTGGGCAGCGGAGGGGCCGCTTGCAGTGGGAGAGGCTTGGGTGAGTGAGAAATAGTTTTAAAAGCACAATAACATTTACAAATCAATTTTTAAGAAAACGGTGCGCTCTCCCGGCTTTCCGCCTCAGGAGCAGCGTTTGTAGGTGGAGAGGCTGGTGAGCAGCGTCTCTTTTGAGCTCTAGGTCGGTGGGCGTGGCCTCCGATGGGGGCGTGGCCTGGCGATCGGCCGAGGCTCTGACAAGCATTTGGCACGCCGGTTTCTGGGCAGCGGAGGGGCCGCTTGCAGTGGGAGAGGCTTGGGTGAGTGAGAAATAGTTTTAAAAGCACAATAACATTTACAAATCAATTTTTAAGAAAACGGTGCGCTCTGTAGAGAAGAAGTGAATTATATAGTCTGCCTGATTCTAAAACATAACGTGATTTCATATTGCATATTCTTCTAGTAGTCTGTGCTGCAAGGCATGTCTTCTGCTGCATACAATGTAATGTGACATTGAATTGGTAACTTTAAGCTGAAAAGTGCTATTCAAACCATATTTGCAGAGCATATGTTGAATGCGCTGGGAGGGGCCCATACATTTGCTCTTATGTTTGCAGATGATACAATCCTACTATCCCAGACTGGGGGGAGGGGGGAGCTACAAACATTACTTGACAGCTTTAGTAATTACTGTATATTAAAGGGCCTAGAAATTAATCCTACCAAGACTAAGTGCATGGCCATAAGACTGCACAAACATTTTAAAAACAAATTGGTCTTAGATGATATACCACTTGAGTGCGCAGCTAATTTTAGTTACCGCGGGCTGATCTTGACTCAAAGCTGTTTTGGAAACCACATATAAATACGGCCAAGACAATTTTACTGCAAAACATCATGCCAATTGTCAAGAGACAACAAGCTACTGAGTTTAGAGTTTAGATATCCCTGGCTCTGGAGATCTACAGATATAGAGCCAAGCTTCAGCACTTTATGAGTCCGAATTATGGGGCAGGGGAAAAGGTAATACATTAATAGCTGAGGAAAATAAAGCCATGCAAATGCTTATATTACTTCCCCTAAATACCCCATTTATTCCCCTATTTTATGATATTGGTACGAAGAAATTGGAGCATCTAGCAACACTGAAACCACTATGCTATTGGGTCAGAATTTGGACCACAGAGGAACTACATGTATATAGAAAAGGTCTGAGAGAGCTGTTGGGTTTGGATGGCCAACTCACATTCCCCAGGCTCACTCATGTACGGCACTGGCTTCTTAAGTTGGACTTGAGTAGGTTCTGGGCAGACCCGAGCACATTTACTGTAGAAGCAAACAAAGAGATCAAACATACCTACTGGAATTTTATTTTAAAGAGGACCAAATTAAACTACACAGTGGGAAGACTCACAACACAATTTCTATCCTTCAAGCTGATGCCAAGCTTTGAACCATTCTTGGATGAAATTAAACCCAGCTAGCCAAACCCCTTTACCTGAAATTCCAATATGAGGCCCTCCCGATTAATGCAATCACAGCCGAGTGGTCACTCCAACAAGCAGCGAGGTTAGAAACTAAATGCTCTCTCTGCCTGTTAGATTCAGATGAAGACATTGCAATTATATTATTCTTCTGTCCATCATATGCCAGCCTTAGAAGGGAATAGATAAAGCTACTGTGTGTGAGACTGATGACTAGGAAACATATGGAGGCTTTAAGAATACTAAAAACAGACAGCTCACAAATAATTGTTTTTGGAGTTCTAAGATTTTTACTTGGTGTGGGTTATCTTCGGAAAAAGAAAGGGCTAAAGTTCTAAACCCATATTTTACATATGCTTAACTTATCAGAGAGATAGATGTATACTTTAAAGCTAAAATTGGCCGTAAAACTGATGATGATTCATTTTACACTGCATGAAATAATTTTTATGTGATTTTAGTTAAACAAACTACCTTGATTGTTGTAATCGTTTTATTAAGCACATGCACTTTACGTAATCCACTTACAAAAGTAGAGACCTTTCCTAAATATGGAATCTTTTTTCACGATGGATCTGTACATAATACAATTCATCATATAAGCAAGTTGTTAAAAAAAATATATTGGGAGTGGGTGCAAGCCGAGTAATTAAAGAGCATAAAGTGGGGAGCCCTAACTACCCAATGTTTGGAACATAAGCCTACTAGGAAGTTCGAACCATTTTTGGATTTTATCCGAATCCCTAAAGATAGATCACTTTTCCTGAAAATGAGGTATGGGACACTTCCTCTTAACAAATTCACTGAGGGCTGGAAAGGCACACGGGTTTTACAATCCTCCTGCCCTAGCTGCACATATGTGACTGAATCCTTACCGCACTTTTTGTTCACCTGTAAAGCTTACAAGAAGGCTAGAGCAAGATGGTTAAAACCAGTATGTAGGGAGTTGGGAGTGAGTGACTATAGGGTCGCCCTACGCATCCTCTCATCAGACACAACATCTCTGTTTATTGTATGTGGTGTTGCAAAATATTTATCATGTGCTTGGCTCACACGTACTATGTTGTTAAATGCAAACAAAGCCTAGATCGTGCCTCTGTAGAAAGTTTACATGTATACTACTGCTGTCGTATTTTAATCCCTGTAACAGGTTTTTACATTTTATTGTCTTTTATATTTCTGAATTGGATACATTAGTTAACAGTAATTTTAGGTTTGAAATGAATGTATGTACTTTTATGATATAAATATATCGAATAAAGTATTTCAACAACATACATATAATGCAATTATGGAATGTGACAGTTTATGCAATAATTGTGTTTTATTGTAAATATTATCTCTATGATCTTTTATGGTTCCTTGAACCAAAATAAAGATGAAATGAATGAGCTGAAAAAACAGTGATGGAGTCACATTTCTGTTACTTATTATGCTTATAGAAATTATGAGAAATGCAGTTCATTCCAATAGGTATGCACATATATCTAGGATTGCATATAATTTGCACATTGATGGGCCTATTCACAAGCTGCATTTTGTAGTAGTTTAGTAGTACTACAAATGTACTACTAACGTACTACAAAATGCTATTCACAAACCTACATGTGTAAATCTTCACCTCGCCTATCTTTTCTATGGGGAGATCCTCACACATGTAAATTTACTACTTAGTAGCAAATTTGGGAGGGGCCGCGGGGGTGATTAGAAAAAGGGGCATACTACTACTAAATGGGAGCGGCTTAGGGAGGAGTAAGGAGAGGTTTAGGGAAGACTGCAGAGAGGTTTAAGAATGGACATGCACCCACTAACACAAATCTGTGAGCCCAATGCAATTCACAAACTGCACTTCTAAATTTATACTGCCACAAATAAACTCAAAAAAGTAGAAAATGACTCCTGCTCAGAGCTGAAGTATGTCCAGAATGACAAATGGCCAACAACTAGTATTACAACACCCTTCCAAAGAAAAAAATGACATTGGGGAATTACAATAAAACCCTGTAGGTTAATAGTGTTGAACTTAATTACATTTATAAAAATAGTTAAACATAAATATTGTTTAATGTCAAAAATGAAAAAATAAAACATATTTACTATTTAATTATAAAATATTTTAACTTACTTTAGTGAATTTACACCAATAGACTTTGAAAAAATTTAATTAAATTGCTTTTAATGAATTATGTATATCACTTTTGATCATTATTAATGCATAACAAAAATGTTTTTTTACTTTAGGTGGACATTAATTTCTCCATTTAAACTTTAGAAAACTATTTTTTATTTAATTTATTTTTAATGTATTAAACAATGAATTCAAAATTAAGTTAATAGTGCTGTAGTATTTTATATAGCTCTACATTTTAAATGTATTTATAAAATTAATTGCCATTAATATTTAACAGAAACATATGTTTACAATTTTTTTCAAGTTAAATACACTTTTTTACATTTCCCTACACTTTACCATGGGGAGTTCCACAGCCAATAAATTATAATGAAACTTTATAACATATTAGGAAAAATATTTTTATGTTAAACGTCAATGTCCACTGCTCCCCTCAGCTGCCATCCAAGAGGTCTGTCTACAAAGGAAGTATCCGTTCCAGTTTCAGGAGCAGGTCAGACACCAGCATATCTTGTTTGTGTAGGCACATACTAAGCAACAACCCTTTTGTAATAATCAAACGTTTAATTTATTTTTGCTGAAATTTGCTCTGTGCCTTAAATCCAATGTACATGTCCGGGCTTAGTCTCCATTCACTCTTTAATGTATCAGCAATACATTTACATTTTCCTTCCTTTACAAAACCTGAGGAAAAAAGCCTGCCAATTGTACCAGTCCCTCCATGAGTGGAGGATGGAGTGCAATCCTGGAAGATAACTCTATCCTCTTGCAAGTGGACTTCTTCAGCGCTGAAGAAAAAAGAGGAGGCTGATCAACATTATCCCTCCTAACTCTCTAGGCATCATCTAAAAAGTCACAGATACTCATTCTGACCATGGAGGACTCACTGCCAAATACCCCTCACACTACAAGCAGCTCAGTGAGCTCACCTACTGCACCCTCCAACCCGGGTGAAGGTCTTGTGTTCTTTCCATCTTCCGAGGGAGAATACACCTGAGGTCAGGATGACTTTTCCAACATTCAGCAACTAGATGGCCTTGTCAGACAGTCCTGGTTGAGGACAGTTGGCATGAGCACATCCTGTCTTCTGAAAGGAACATCTTTTTCAACAGCAGTTGCCTGTGAGAGGTGGTATTTGGGAAATAGGGGTGACCTTAAACATAATGTCTGCCCACCTGAAGCAGTTTCCAAGGTTGATGGATAGACAACCCCATATCTAGTATGGTGATTTTGCTCAGATAATGTCTCTAGATTTCAAGAAAAGAGGTTTTAAAGTGCCATGGCTCGTCTATGCAGCTTACATGATAATGGAGGCCCATCTGAAGCTGCAGGAGCATCAGGCAACTGGCTGGTGTATGTGTATCAGGCAACTAGCGATCAACAACAATCTGATGGAAACCACACAAATGTTACCAACAACCCACATGCATCCCCCATTAACATATCTGCTCCTACTCTACAACCAGGTCCACCATCAGTCACTGGCTCACATTCAAAGAACACACACTAGCATTTAAAGAAGGGTTCTTGTTAGGCATGACTGGGTTAACCCTCATAAAAAGTTAGGTATATATGGATGCCTGGTCCCATTAGAATCGCACTGGACTCATAAATAAAAAATAGATCATTCTGAATGGCTGAGGGAGGGTTTTCTCCTGTTGGTAATTTCAGTACTACAGTACAGGTGCTCGCTCCACAGTACCAAATGATCTGATTGGCTGGCCCCAATATGAGGGCTCAGAGGAGTCAGGGTCCAATGTAAGCCTCCATGACTGATCTTGAAAGCTGGCACTTGGAGGATGAGGTGGGATGTCAAGAGGTGAAATCGGATAGAGGACTGTTAGGAGTTTGGAAATACAGAGGCCTTGTTGTGTAATATTCACACAACAATCTGCCTGAGCTAGGTGATAGGCAGGTGCAATCTGGGTGCTGCAGCCCCAATCCCATTAATTTCAAGTACTTTGCCATAGCTGCTGGGTCATTTCATATTTGTTTTGAGTTGAATAAAGTGAAAACCTCTAAGAGTAATGCTCACAACAAGGGTCTGATAACAGGCACAGATATATAGTTTGGTAATGAGACTAATGTGGTACACGAGCCACATGGGGAGAAATCATCATTCACCTAAAAAAGCTAATGTTGTGAAACAAGATGTGTTTTTGTGCAACTTTGAGAAGGATAGATATTGCAAATGCAGTTAAAGACAGCATTGGAAACTTGTGCTAACTCAGTGAGTAATATCCTTAATTCCACTAATTTTGAGGTTAAGGACAATGACATTGCTGGGCATTTTTCCCTATCAGACTTGTCTACTGATATCTCTAACTCTCTATAGATGGTGATGGCTAAGCCGATAATCCAGAGCTAACAGTGAAATACAGGATAAAGCTCTGACTAGACAATTTGAATCATCTAATTTAACAGTGCTTAAATTAGACTTCCTGCCCACTTACCTCACTCTGGGTAGCAATCAAAAAGAGCAGGAGTTATGTTCTACCTCAATGGGTGTGTCTAAAAAGTCTAAAAATTCTCTTAATACAATCTACCCAGCTCATCCTAAAGCATAGTATCGAGATTTGCGGAACTGTGTGTATTCAGCAACAAGAAAAGTTCAAGGTACTATTAGGAACATTTCTAAACTTTTTACAAGTAAGGAGGCAAGAGTGAAGGAACTGAAACACATACCTTTAAAGTACAAAACAACACAAGCACAATAAACAAAAAGGGCTTATGGTCTTGGAAGTAATTTCATTGAAATACAGTGGAAATTCAAGGATTTTGAGACCCTCCAAATTTTGTCGGATTCCGACAGCCTTTCCGACTCGGTCTGTCGTACACAAAAAGGCTGTCGGAAGCCAACTTTGGGGGCCCCTAGTAGCCCTCCTTTAAACAGAGGTCTCTGTTTGGGGGCCGTGGGTATACCCAAGGGACTGCCCTGTAAAACCATGCACAGTGTGACAGGCACTCTGGGGTGCCCAGCACAGGGTGCAAGGTTTTCCAAAACCACTGCTTTATTCAATGGGAGGCTGTGTTGTTGGTTGGAAAACTGCCTCCCATTAAAGTCAATGGGAGACTTTCCCAATGGTGTTTGGAAGCATCATAATCAGTTGGTTGGAACCTCTGACCACCAGTCGGTCAGAACCGTTTGCAACAAGGAGGCAGTTGGAAAGCTTTCTTACCGACATTGTAATCAGGCCCATTTTTGGGATTTTTTGATTTTTCAGTCCACACGCTATCCGTTTTGGAGCAGAATCATGCTGAGCGTCAGCACCGGGTCTGTCCGGAATTAGTGATCTAGTTTACCAGCATGCTATTATTAATGTTTGCTCCTATCTGATATCTAAATTTGAGCCAGACAAGGCCATCATGTTGTGACCAGTATTTGTGTGCATCTGTGGAGGCTCTCCTTTTGTTATGATCGTATGGGGAAAAGGCAGTCGCAGCCTAATTAAACATGTCCTCAGCTATGAAACTAAATGTGGGTTAACTTGCTTTGCATTTACAAATTATTGGTCATATATATAGACATCATACCATGGGATGTTGATGTTGTTGATGGTGTTCTTGATACTGTTGGTGAATATCTACTTTGCAAGCTGGATATGGATAGAATTTGTAGGTTACCCAAAGCAATATATAGATACGATTCATGGTGTTCTACACATTATGAATATACAACTTGGGTGTTAGCTGGTTCAACAATCCTAGGTCATTATGTTTCCAAACTTATGAGTTGATCTATAGTAACACAATCCCTTAGATACCATCTGGGAGACACTATTCCCTAACATCTTGTTTGAACAGAACAGGAAGAATATACCTAATTGGTGGATGTGATCCAAGATGATGAGGTTCACCTGGTGATAAAAAGTTTTTGATATACCTAACGAGTTTTGTATACTGAACCCACAAGAACTCCAGATTTGGAGTATAAAGAATATGAATACATTGTAGGTATGTTTTTCAAATTTTCGCTGTGTACAGGTACTCTGGTTTTCAAAAGAATTACTAAATACGTAGCTTATAATTATTATGGTGATATCCCAAAATGAAGGATGTTGTATAAAAAGTGTAGAGTAGGGTGTATAAAATGTGTTTAAGACTAAATGTACTTCCTATTGTTATGGTGCCCCTGGCACATTTATTCACTTTTAGTTTACTCCTTTTTTGTACCCAAGGATAAAACATGTAATGATTTATGTTAAGTTGTTCACTGATTTCTTGCCATGTTCTGGTGGTTCATTACACACTATTGGATCCTATGTCATAGTGCATTTCTATCTAGGCCACTCTCTTCCATGTTCATGGACATAACAAACAAAGGCATATATTGTTTTGTTTAATAGGTGTTTGTCATGTTCCACTGTTTTATTTTTATTTTTATTATATGTGTATGTATGACATGTTATTACAGCTACCAAATTCCACCAGGCAATTCCTCCTGATAAAGAAAACAGCACTCGCAGGGGCGGTTTCCAACCAACTTTATTGGAAACCTCAGCACATCAAGACGCTTTTCGGCGCTTAGCCTTCGTCAATTGTTGCAACAATTGACAAAGGCTAAGCGCCGAAACGCGTCTTGATGTGCTGAGGTATCCAATAAAGTTGGTTGGAAACCGCCCCTGCGAGTGCTGTTTTATTTATCAGGAGGAATTGCCTGGTGGAATTTGGTAGCTGTAATACAAAAACAGGTACACCCCCGTTAAGCAAGCACCCGTTCAAGAGTGCGGCAGGCTGGTGTTTTGGGAAGCAGTATGATATGTTATATTCACCAAGTGATTGTTATGTTTTTATTTCTTATTACACACTGACATATGTTATGTCATAGTGCCCTTCTGTCTAAAACTGTGTGGTGTGTTTTTGGTCTTTCATACTATGTGGTACTGTTTGTGTTTTTATCATGTTTATATATGATTCTGTATTTATGTTTTTCATGTATCGTCCACATCCCTGATGAAGTTCAAAATGTTTTTGAACGAAATGTGTTGGCTGGATGTTGCTCTGTATGGAAAATGATTTTATGAATCACAGGAACAATAAAAAGGATTTGGAATAAAATTGGAAATGTGTGGGCTATATTTAATAAGTGCTAACTTTTGATTCAGAGCAGGTAGGAAAGTCATGTTTGGGTCTGAGGAATTGGATTTTTAAATCCCCTTTAATGGTAAATTTGGATTTTAAGTCACAATTCTAAAAATGCCACTTTTCGAAAGTTGACCTTTGTTCTGTCCTAACCATTTGGTGCCTGCAGCCTGTTCCTAGGTCACATGACTGGGTGTAGTTTGCAGCAGGACTTTGTTTAGTCCTCCCAGGCAGCCACAGAATACAGGGATCAGGTGTGCCTGGATGGGCCATCAACTTTCAGGAGGGGGTGAGCAGAGCTGAGCACTGCTACACCCGCTGTGCTCTGCCTTCACAAGAAGGAATTGTCACCCATTCAAATGTTCATGCAGACATCCAGGAGCCAGGGCAAGGGAAGCAGGAAATCTCATGGACTACAAAGGGAATTCTCTAGAAACCTCTCCTACTTCACAGAAGGCAACAGGTAGAAAAATAGGACCCTCACACCCAATCAGTTCATTTTCTGGATCTGTGAAATGACTCTGAAAGGACTGCCTGTTGCTGTGTCCTGCTGTGTATGCCACAAGACTGCTTTGCTGTACCTGGGAGGACTGCTTTCCTGCCTGGAGCCTGCCTTGAACCCTCAGAGGCCTGCCCTGCTGTGTGATCCCTATTTCATCACTTGAACCGAGGACTACCAGAGTGACTCCAAAAGCTAGTTGGCTGGCCTCCAGATCAGATGCTCAGGGACAGAAAAGGCTCCATCCATCCTGCACCTGCACCTGAACCCAGCCTGAGTGAGTCCTAAACCCCACATTGTGCCCATCCAGCCCTGGACCCTAGAGGATGAGACTAAAGGTGCCCAGATAACAAGAAGCCAAAACATTAGACTTTGACATTGTTTGACTCTAATCTGCTCTCAGAACTGAGGGAAGACCGGGACCAACCTGATCATCTATCCGCCCAAGGTGCATCGCTGGTCAGCCTGACTTTGTGGTAGCTCCAGCTATATTCTACTCTACAGCACCAAATCCTGTTCAGCAGTTCTTCACCCAAGGGATGTCTGGATTTGTAGAACTCTCGTCGGCTTCAGCCACCTGTCTTGTCCCATTGGAGATTTATGACTGCCCAAAAAAAAGACAATGTCTGAATGTAGAAATTTTCACAGTGACTTCGTCCAGCGGTTCCACAACAACTCTTCCTCGGACACCGCCTGCAGCCTTGCCCTGCTGACCTTTACCTACTCAGAACATTTTCTTCAAAATGTCTTCTAAGTCCGAAGGTAAGTGGCGACCAGGCCCAATCCACCTTCCTGTATTCGACTCGCACTCCATCATGGTCCTATTTTTCGACATTGACCTGGTCTCGCGTGATTAGATGTCCAAAGTTGCTGCTTTAATCTTTTCTGTGATATTTTTTACCTTAAACTTTAAAAATTCATAATTCCGACTCTACTGTTTGGATTTTTCTTACTTTGGTGTCAAATAATTTCTTAAAATGTACTCTATTTTTCTAAATTGGTGTCTGATTTTCCTTGTGTTGTGTTTTCACTTTATTACTGTCTGTGTGGTGCATAAATACTTTAGACATTGCCTTTAAGTTAAGCCTGAGTGTATCAAGCTACCACAGGGTTAAGCACAGGTTAATTTATGACTTTTGTGGCTCACCTTTACAGGGTTTGTGGCTGTTGCTTGAGCAGGGTTAACATCCCACCCAACCAACAACTCAATTTCACACACTTGCAAATCAATGCAAAGGAATTTCCAGAGTCTCTCAAATAAAATGTGACTTTTCTCAGTTTGCATTTGTTTAACTGGATTTTGGATACAATTGAGAGATTCTATGATTATTTTCACTAATATTTTATTATATTGAGTAAAGTGGGAGGGAGTCAATTTAGAGCATAATCCGCTGTCAGTTGACACTATAATTGGTCTGATTTCCATTTAGGGGGTCCTCTCTTCTGAAAGTGACTTGGGCGCAAGGTTGAGTTATTATTGGAGGGGATGCTTAAGAGATTGAGTTAGAGGCTCACAGGGTGTGGTGGGCGTATTCCAGACAGGAAAAAAGGAATATGAAAGTAGAATAAATCAAGGCGGAAGAAGTTAGCAGTGTTCTATTTTGTAAACTTTCAGTCTATAGCGGTGTGTAACTTGAATATTTTGTCATGAAATGTGAAAAGTATAAATCAATGTTGTTAAAGGATGCTGTTAATAAAATAATTAAAATCACATGCTGGCGCGGAAAAAGAAAGACCTGACGTCAGTGCGCGAGGGCGGTGTCTAAGTAACTTCCACAACGTTATACCGGCAACCGCAACCCCAATGACGGACGCAGAGTCGACCAACGCCACCTACTGACGTGCAGAGGTATTGCTAATGAAAAACTTTCCTGATCCAGTCTGACGCCTCGGGGTAATTCTAAGGTAAGGAATCTATAACTAACCTATGTTTCTTACAGACTTGTTCATCGATGTTGTAAAAGGATGCTGTTAATAAAATAATTAAAATATCAATATTCGATGTAATGTGTATGTACGAAATTTAATTTAAAGATAGCAAATTATTGAAGAAGCAAAGTTTAAGTTTTGGTTTGCACAACATAGCAAGCTTCTACCCATACTACTAATATCAAGCTGCCCAAATACATTTTCACCAATCATAACACTATCTGATTCAAATGGAAGATGCTCAATAGTGCCAGCCATGTTTGGAGATTTTAGTTTTACCCTTTGCTCAGTGAGTGGTTCTAACCTAGTTAACATAATGTGGTGTACTGCTGAGTATATGTGGTGATTACAACTCTTCAATGGAAAGAGAAAAAGCAAAAACAGGGAGTGCCAGAGGAATAATTAAAACAGGGCTTCCATTATGAGGCACATGGAAATCCATGAGCAAAGGATTTTTGGTGTGTACTGAATACTGCTGATCCAGGTTATACCTTTGATTCTGTTGTCCCACATGGGTAATAGTCCTACATTGATCTATTTCTAGATATTTGCTCAGATCAAAACCTATTTTGTGTGATGCTTGAATGTGAACTAGCAATATGCCGAAACAATCCTCTAAATGAAGTTTGATAGATCTTTGCTACTAGACTCCTGTTATGTTAAATGGGTTAAACGAGTTCAATGTTGATACCGAACTACATGCAGGATAATATTGACTCTGCAGTCCCATATGTTGCATGGCACACTTTTGAAGCTGGAATCCTTAAAGTTATGCTAATTAATAAGGAGAAAGTCATGCAATAGCAAATCCTAATGGGCTAAGCAAACTCATGCAAACTAGAACTAAAACAAGTGCAGGCTCTTGCAAAAAGGACCCAGCTTAATAAACACTGCAGGAACAAATCGCTTAAGCAAATGCAAAAATCCGAAAAAATATTTGTCAAGTTGGCTAGAAAATAAATTTGAAACTAGAAAAAAATTTAGCACAATGAATCTATAGGCAAAATGCTTGCAATAAAAATTAGATATAATGTCGTGAAAACATTTAAAATTCACGTGAGGACCGCGACCAAAAGCCTGATGGTAGTATACAGCTGTTTGGTGCATTAATAAAAGTTATAGGCAGAAACATTTTAGTCTCATGAAGATGGTATCTTTATTTTTTTAGAGTTGGTACATAAGGATATTACATCAGAGCTTTTTTATGATCTGTTAGATTCATCGATTATGAGTAGCGCAAAAAGAAAGTGCAATTGTTGCACTTTCTGCTCGGAAAGTGATTGGAGTGGGTAGAATTTCACCCGATTTATTTTTTTTATTCTCCCTCTGCTCAAATTACTTTTACTATCACTGATTTGGTAAATACAACAACATTGTATAATGTTTGAATATTGGACTTTGACAAATATTATATCATATCTAAAGAAAGAAAAACTCCAATAGATCTGGAATCAGACTGACCTATTTTGCTAATGAATAGTAATGCTAAAAGTCTAAATTCTTAGTCACCTGTTTAGGCAGGAATATTGCAATTGCAACTTGGCTTTATTTCTGATAGAGGACCGTATCAACTGAGTAATTATCCTAGTTCTTATTGCTAATTTGCGAGACACCATGGCAATGATGCTGCTTAACACCGAACAAGTACTTGATAGATTCATATGGCGATACCCTTGAGTAGTAATGAGGGCAATAATAATCAGGCCTAACATCAGCAAATCATTAAAGGTTCGGTAAAAAACAACCTGTAGCCAATATCCAACTTATGGTAACAGCTTCTGGCAATATTCATGTAACTCATAGCACTCATACAGGGTTGCCTGTACTTCTGACTTTATTTTTCAGTATATTTGAAAGCGTTTTGCAGAAACTTTTCAATTCCCTAGCAATAAATCATGTTTCCGATAATGATGTTTTAAATAACATATAGGCTGAAGTGTAATCAAGCAATAGAAGCTGAAGCTTTAGGATTTGGTCAACTATCAGGATATCATTTATAACAAATTAAAACCCAGATTATGGCAAATCGATATTGTATTGCCCATTCTCAATGCTAGGGGAAACTTCTATATATTTAAGGGCTGCACTAGCAGCAGATGTAGGTAAACTGGTGTCACTAAACTATGATACATTACTCAAGAATGTTACGCACAAATTATAAAATTGGGATTGTATTCATTTTAGCATTATGAGAACTGGCAATATCTTGACAATATTAGTACTGCTCAAATTCATATACCTATTTAGGACAATCCCATTGTTACTGACTAACATCAGATTCTACCAAACAGATTCACCTATCAGCAGCTTCATATACAAGTCAGAACATCGTAGCAGGGTATTAAAATGGTCAAGACTTTCGTGTAAGAGTGGTGGCTGGGATCTCCCTAATATTACATTTCAAAATGCTGCTGCTGTGGTAATGCAAATTAGCTATTTGATAAAAAAAATCTTCTACTAGGTTATTTTATTGTACTTGGCTCCTCTCTATATAGGTATAAAAGTAAAACTGGACAGAAAAAATGTCAAAAGATTTGGGGTCCATCACAGAGCTGGATAAGTCAATACCCTTCACCCTTTTAATGCGCTGGATACTTATTTGTTGTATAGTGTAAATTGTTAATCTTCTCTCTTTTTGTTGTAATGAACACATTTAAGATTATGCAACTTTTTATTGTTGTTATGTTGTAACCAATATCAATTTATGCTGTAACTCTTTTCTAATTACATAACAAAAACTAGAAAAATTAAATGTTTGCTGAGATTTTTTTCTGCATGTAATACGTTCCTGATTTTTTCTTACAATTTAAACTGTGCAATGCTTCTGAGAATTTGCCAAGCTTGCAAAGTTTTTAAGTTTGAGAATGAAAACTTCTCACACTACTAATTTACATTTAAAAAAGAGCGATTTGGAGAATTGTCATTTACCCAAGATTACATTAGACAAAAGAGAAAACATTTGAAATTATCCTATTCATTTGCGATCTAAATTCGTTGCCTAAATCACCGGAAGAAGCTTCCCCCAAAAAATGATGGCATGTGCATGGCCAAACTGGAAAAAGAAATCACACTGACAATCTGTGTTACCTGCTATCTGCATGTTAGTTAACCTTAGATTCTTGTCCTCTTTTATTTCTTCAAGAGTTTGGATACCCAATTTGTGCCATTTCACAGCTGTTTTCAGTCCCACTCCAAAAATAGTAGTAAACAGCTAAAACAAAAAAATAGCACTTTATTAACAGACTTTGGTATTGCATTCAATAAAATGGCATCAACATTCCATCCACTGATGGGAAGAAAACTGTTGGAGATAGTTTTAACAAATGAAGATTGTTGGAAAGTGCGTTATTGGTAGGGTAAATATGCATCTACCACTAGTAATAAGGCCACTAACATGGTATAGAGTCCAGTAAAGGTCTCAGTAAATTGTCCCCTTGCTCAACCAAGCAGTCAGGCCTAATTTAGGAGACAGGAGTGTAAAGCATTTAAAAACACCAATACATCAAATAAGCAAGACAGAACACACAATACAAATCCCACTCCAATGTATAACAATAGGAAACACGTTTATGAATAAATAGACACCAACATGACAAACATTGAATGTAGGGAACAGGAGATATGAAGTATTAAAGATTAACCAATTTATAGTGCTTAAAAGCCTAGAGCGCCACAATGGGACATCTGGTCGTGCTTCACCGGGACAAAGTCAAAGTTTGAGCCTGACACGATGGAGCCATGGTTGTATACACTAAGTGGGAGGCCCTGCTCAAAATGTTACCTTCACACTTAGAAACATTTCTAGACCTTTTTCTCTGACGGCAGTCGACCGACCCCAATATGGTAGATTTGGAAAGTGTTTGCTGGCTTGACATTTTGTGAGGCCCAGTCAAATCCTCGAAGTCTAGAGCTCCTGCGCTTTCAGTGGGAAGAACCTGAAATCCGGGTTGCGGTTTAAGGTAGTAGGCTTGGGGGGGCGTGACCAACAGCATGGACGAGTAGGACGTGCTTGGTCTCGGCTCCCGGTGCACTGCATTAATCCGACTACATAAACCTGCCAAATCATCCAAACCAACAAAAAACCGAAGTATGGGCTGGCACTGACACTCCTGCTGCCGAAATTCTGAACTTTCCGAGCGATTACAGGCGGTAATCGGCCAAGGGAGGTCACAATCCGGAGCGGGGCCGCTTCCATAGGATGGCGGCCAGGCGAGCTTCATCGGCCCTTATCTGACTCCACCCCGGCCTCGGGTACTGCTGCCTGCGGTGCGCCTTTGCCCTCGGGACCGGAGGGAGTGTCCGACCAGCTGCAAAAGAGACCGGACACCCTGCGCCCCCCACTACCCCCGGTGAGCGGCTTCCTGAGTGACGGCAGCGGCCGGTAACTGCAGCGGCCGAGAAATACACCCGTGAGGGGCCCAAGGCGGAGGCGTGTAGACTATGGGGGAGCCGCTGCGGGATGAGATCCGGGGCCCCCGACCCAGAGGGATCCGAGAAGAGGTGTTGTCCGGGAGATCCTGGGGTGGACCCGCCCCCCCCCTCCCGAGTCCAGTGTCTGGCATGCCCGCGCTGCTGCGCCCGGCTCCGGAGAGGCGTGCTGATGCCTGAGACGGGGATCGGTCGGTACGAGGGACACAGCCGCGGCGCGGCAGCCGGTGAGTGAGAACCTGCCCTCCCCTCACCCCTCATCCCCACGAGTGAAGACCAGGCCGGGGCCCCCATCGAAGAAAATACTGCTGACCTGCAAGTGTGACTGGGGGGATTGCGCTGCGGAGGAGAGGGCGCCCGTCACCCGAAGGGATCCAGGCCGTGGACACTGAGGGGTTGGGCCAGGAACACTGCCCACCGTGACAAGAAAACGCTGCGCAATTATCAGAAGGGGCCCGAACGGCAAGAAGCGCATGACTCTACATGAAGTGCCCTCTGGGTCTGAGGGCCTACCTATACTGCCTGGGGATCACGCTCCCCTAGCCCTTTGAACTGATCTTTCTCGGGGCCAATCACTATCATACACTGTGGAAGAGAGGGCCTACTACCCACAGAAGACCCGAACTGGTGGGGCAGACATACTATTGGTACTAAGGAGGATAGTGGTGGTTAGCACGGGTTGCGCCTGACCCATGCCGCCCGGACTACATCTCACCCACGGAGCTATCGGGACAGAGGAGGGTGAGACGAATGCCCTCCCGCCACCCCGACTTGCCGGGCAACCCCAGGCGACTTTGGTAACGACAAGGAATCGAAATGGGGAAGAGGGACCCGGCGGCGAGACCAGCCAGACAAGAAACTATTGAGAGCTACGCTACTACAAGGGCACAAAAGGAGACGACCCAGGGGCTGCCGGGAACACGCACTGACACGGCCATGCTGCTGGAGGCGATTCAGGCCTCCAGGACTGATATACAAGACTCCAGAACAGCACTAAAGACTAAAATAGGCGAAGTGGGCTCTGAAGTCCTCTTACTGCGCCAAGACTTCAGGAACCTAACTGAGAGGGTGAATACGGCGGAGAACAGAATTGGTGAAGCTGAGGACTCTATTACTACCCTCCGAAAGGATATGGCGGAGCTACAGGCATGTCACAGACAACTGTTGTGGAGGGTGGACGATGCCGAAAACAGGGTGAGGCGCAACAACCTTCGCTTCGTGGGCTTTAGGTAGGGCATTGAAAAGACTGATGTAGCGGCCTTTCTGCATAGCTGGCTAAGATCGACATTCCCGCAGGCCCAGTTCTCAAACTGCTTTGTTATACAAAGAGCACATAGGGCCCTGCTGATGAAACCGCCGGAGGGAGCACGGCCGCGGCCGATCATTGCACGTTTCCTCAATTATGCAGACAGGGACCTTATTCTCCGGGAAGCAAGAAAAAAAGGAGAACTTAGGATGGAAAACACAACTATCATGATCTTCCCAGACTACAGCCAGGACGTCCAGAGGCAGAGGCGACCCTACGACTCAGTCAAAGCAAAACTCTGAGATCTGCACATATCGTATATGTTGCTCTTCCCAGCGAAACTGAAAGTACTGTTCAAAGGCAAGTACCACTTCTTCAACAACCCAGAGGAGGCCTGGCAGTGGCTGGAGGAGCGTCCCATACTCCGGGAAGCCGAAGAGGAAGGTCGCAGAATCTGAACAGAAATAGCGGCGGCCAACTTCCGGAGGAATTCACCTAAGCCACAAAGGTCCCAAATCCCGAGAATGAGACGAGGCTCACACCCATCTCCTTATCCAGAACATCATGCGACGGGCCCGGGAGGAAGAAGCTGGGCAGCGCCTACAAATGACCTGCCGGATCAGGGGTCCAGGTTCGGCTGTCTGGCCCACCACACTGGAGCAGAGACGGAATATATGGAAGGTGAACGTACGTCGGATGTGGAATAATCAGCTGATCATTCACTGCACCCCCTGGCTGAGGCAATCCGCGAGATGGAACAGGGGGCAACTGGCGGAACTGACGACCTTGACATCGACACACAAGACTCTAACTCCTGAGGACGTTTGGAACTGATATCCGAGGCAGCAGTGCACCACTGCTGGGGACACGCAAGTTGACAACTCTTTTCTCTTCGTGTTGACTCACATCACTGTTAGTGGTTTTTGCTGGTGATCCCATCGCCCTGTTCGGCACGGGTATTCCGGGCCACAGGATACAGGGATATTGCCACATGATCAACCCTACAGGGGCTCTCATCAGAGCCCTGGAGGTAGTTTAGTTTGGGATTCACTAGGAGGGCGACAGACCTTTACCACCTGAAAGTCCTATTGGTCAATGGTTGCACAGATGGGATGGACGGGGGGAAGGTGGGGAGGGAGAGGGTGGTAAGGGGGATGTTTACACAGCTTTGTTTGGGGGGATCTTGGTTGGGGGGAGGGGGGAACAGTTGATTGAATGCAGTCACGCGTCTTGGTGCTCCATGCTACACCTCCACTGTGGGACACATCCGCATACTCCTAGTGTTATACAAGAATGACAAATACGGTAACTGGCTCATCCACAGACAGTATAAAGGTTAGTGTCCTAACCTGGAATGTAAACGGACTCGGAAACAAAATCAAGAGGGGGTTGGTCAACTCATATATAAAAAGGCTAGACCCGGACATTACCTTCTTACAGGAAACCCACCTCAAGGGACAAAACTGCCCCTTCATAGCCAGGGGGCGCCATAAATTGCTGGCACATGCGGGCTACACCACTGATTTGAGAGGGGTGGCGATCCTCATAAAGAACTCCACCCCGTTCAGTGTCACACGCACCTGGGTCGACCCACTGGGGACTTGTGTTAGGGTCCAGGGGACATGGCGCAGACGCATATACACCCTTATATCGGTCTACGCACCGCCCAAGCTACAGGCAAACACACTTAGGACACTGACCAACATACTCCTTGACACGGCCGACACCATTCAGATAGTTGGAGGAGACTTTAACGATGTCATGGAATTGGAGAGGGATAGGTCGGGGGCACCGACTGCAAGAGGGAATCGGACCCCCCTGGCCCAATTAATGACGACTATTGGTCTCACGGATGTCTGGAGGTGGTTGCGACCACGACACACTGCTTATTCCTTTACTCAGCCACCCACAGGACATTCTCCAGGTTAGACTATATATTTATGTCCAGACAGCACTTATCGGTAGACACGACAGCAGAATACCAGGTGAGAGGAATATCTGACCACTCACCACTGTTAGTAAGGTTGGGCCACAATCGGGGTGGGGAGGTGGCCTCTTGGCGCCTGGCCGCCTGGGACCTCCAGAAAGCACCGATACTGAGAGGAGTGAGAGCGGACGTCAGGGTCTACATAGCCGAAAACGAGGGGTCCATTGCTTCAGGTGTGATCCTATGGGATGCCCTGAAGCCTGTGATGCACGATAGGATACAGAATAGGCTGGTAGAGGAACGAAGGAAACTCCAGAGGAAGTAGCAAAACTAGAACGAGCAATCCTGGACCTAGAGGAAGACTATTTGAGTTTGAGGGATAACGGAACTCTTCGGAGACTGGTAGACAAGCAGAAACAGTACAGGGAACTGGTGACGAAGGAGGCTAAAACTCAGCACTTGGCCACCCTCCACCGCATCTATGATCTAGGGGACAAATCGGGCAAACTCCTGGCATGGCTGAGTAGAAAGGAACGGGCAGATAGGTGGATGGACAGAGTTAAAGACTCGGGAGGGACACTTGTCAACACGGATACACACATTGCTAATGCTTTTGCTCTACACTATGAGAACTTCTACACTGCAAGGGAACTAGGGACCTGCGAGGAGGCACTACGTTATATGGAATGGGTCGACCTTCCAGTGCTAGACTCTGAGGCCCTCGCGACATTAGAGGCTGACTTCACTATAGACGACTTTTCCGGGGCCATTGCTAGACTGAGATCGGGAAGGACCCTGGGTCCAAATGGTTTCCCAGCAGAATTTTTCAAGTGTACAGCCGACCTCCTTGTTCCCCACCTGAAGAACCTTTTCTCTTCGGGCCTATCGGGAGGGGAGGCTCCCACCAGACCTCTCTATGGCAACAATCGTTCCGATATACAAGGAGGGCAAGCCCCGAGAGGACTGTGCGTCCTATCGCCCAATTTCCCTCCTAAACACGGAGGCGATACTTCTCGCAACCATCTTAACACTACGACTCCGGTCGGTGATTTCAAACCTCATACACCTGGATCAAACTGGCTTTTTGCCAGACAGGGCCACCAAGCTGAACCTCCGGCGCACCCACAATTAGCTGCAGGAGGTGCGGGACAGAGAGGCGCCACACTGGTTTCTCTCCCTGGACGCTGAGAAAGCCTTCGACGCAGTCCATTGGCCGTTCCTAGAAGGAGTCTTGCATAAATTCAGCTTTGGTCCAAAGTTTCGGACTTGGGTCCGGCTACTCTATACTGAACCCCGAGCTAGGGTGAGGGTAAATGGTAAACTGTCCCGGGAATTTCAGATTCAAAGGGGGACCCGACAGGGTTGCCCTCTGTCCCCCCTCCTCTTCATGCTTACCATTGAGGTGCTGGCAGCCAGGATCCGACAAAACCCACGGATCACTGGTTTCATCAGAACGGATATTGACCCCGCACAAGAGAAACTATCCCTCTATGCGGATGATGTCCTCGTGTACATTACCCACCCAGGGACCACTGTGCCGGAGCTCTTCGTGGAACTGGAACGATATGGGGAACACTCCGGATACAATATAAATTGGCACAAATCGGTCCTATACGACCCAGGGGGCAGGGAAGCCTGGACAACATTACCAAGGCAACTGATCACAACTACGGCAGGATTTCAATACCTCGGGATTTACATCACCTTAGACAGTAAACTCTCCCTACAGAAAAACCTAGAAAGGATCGTGCTGAATTCCGTAGCGGACATGGACCGATGGAGACAGTTGCCGCTTACGCTTTTAGGCCGAGCGGCGATGTACAAGATGATCTTCCTCCCCAAATACTTATACGCCCTACAGAATGAATACTACCCGCTACCGGAAACACTACTGCCTATAATACATTCGGATCTTAGGACTTTCCTTTGGCTAGGTAAACAACCTAGAATAGCACTAACCACACTACAGAGACACCAGTATAGCGGAGGAATCTCCTTACCTAACTTGGAGGCCTATTATTGGGCGGAACACATGACCCCGATTAATGAATGGCTCCATGCTCAGGCAGACCACCCCACATATGCCCTAGAGCGACACAAACTGGACTGAGACATAATATTGATGAACCCCAGAGAGGTGGCGATCAAGTCCAGGCTACCTCTCATCCAATACAATATATTACATGGGACATACTATGACAGAGTGAGACTCCAGAGGATGGGAAGAGCACAAGACGCCGCGTGCCTACGCTGCCATAGCTGCAGAGGAGATTTTTATCACATACTGTGGGTATGTGCCGTTATCCAAAACTACTGGAACCACATATTTGGGGAGTTGAGAGATATACTGGGGGCCTCGCTTGTCCAGGAGCCCAAGTTGGCCCTCTTAGGAATGACTAACGATGTAGACCTTCCCCGCCCTCTCCTAACCTTCCTGGTTCTTGCCCTGGTAGTGGCCAAGAGAGACATAGCAAGGTACTTGGATCTCTATATGGCTGCTGAGAGAGTGACTTACAAAGCTAGAGGGTGCCCTGGAAAATTCCGCAGGGTCTGGGCCAGGTGGCGCTATTATCATGAACTGGATGGGGGGCTGGATGGGAGATGAGCACAACACTGGGATGTACCATTCCCTAAACGTCTTATAGAGGGTTGGTTTGATCAATCTAATAAACCTTTGCATACCAAAGTTACTGACTCAGGACCAATGGGATATGCAGGGTACCAGCATAATTGGAATATGGAGGGGGTGCATTGTAAACAGAGCCACAGGGTCTGGGCCAGGGGGCTCTATTATCACGGATGGGATGGGGTTGGATGGGAGATGAGCACAGCACAAGGATGCAACATTGACTAAAAGTCTTATAGATGACTTGGATGAACACTCTGGGACACTTTACATGTCAAAATTACGAACCCTGGACTGCTGGGGTATTTACAGTATCAATGAGGATGGAATGTGGAAGAGTGGGAGGGGTGTAGGGGGATGAGTACGAAGAACTACGTGACTGTACTGTTGAGTTATAACCAAAATGCAAATAAAAATGTTTAAAAAAAAAAAAAGGTAGTAGGCTTGACTCTCGCGGTTGGGTTCATCAACTTATGAAGCTTTTTCACAAAAGTTCTCCAAACTTCAGGAGGTACTTCCTAAAGGTATCCTCGTAGGTTCCAAGTGTCTAAATCACCATTCCAAATGTCTGGAATCTCCTAGGTGGTCTCCAGGATATCTGGTCCATCAACTGCCACAATGCACCTGGCTAAATCCTTATAAGTCCACTGGACACATTCCAGGATGGAGCCTCTTGGTGGAGAAGATGCAAGTGGGCTCTGTTGACCTGTAGCTTGCAGGGAGTCCACTCCTTAATCCTACTTGAAGCAAGGCCCTGCCCCCAGGGCTGTAATACCAAATTGTGCAGCAGGCGCAGCCGTTTAGAGTGCAGTTCTTTGGGTACAAATCCAGATTCCAGCATGGCAGTCCTTCTTTTCCTTGTAGCTTCAGGAAGCAGATCCGAGAGCCTATGAAGCTCCCAGATATTTATTCAGTGTTCTGTGGTGACATGCAGGAGGCACCTCTGTTCAGTGAGATGCTGGGTGCCACCCAAAAGCATGAGAACTTCCTCCAAAGTGTAGCATCTTCTTTTCCCACAACATATTCGTCTGATGGAGGACCTCTTGACTTTCCGGAGGGCTTTAAAAACTTTCCTGTTTTAGCTGATTTCATGTTTTTAGTTTCCTGTTGTGTTATGTTCTACCTTGTCTCTGCGCCGGGACGCCCCTTGGCTGGGGTATCTGTGCGCATAATAAATCAATATAACATAACATAACATAACATAACATAACATAACATACTGCACTTCCAAAATCCAACATGGATGATTTCTCTCCAGAGGAGTAGGAGCTAGCTAAACCAACCCTCTGTGTGGATCATTTTCATTAGCTCTCACCCCCCTGATCCCTGCAAATTCCTGTTCTAAATCTGCCAGGATGTGGGGGTAGGTACGCCTGTCATTCCTTGCTGAGCTACTCTCTCTTTGAGCTCAGTTTGATTTGCCCAGCCCCCTCTGCAGGCCCCATGCTCACCAGCTGCAGAGCTCTCCCCATCAGATAGCCTATTCTCCTGCCAGGCCACTTATCACCTAATCAAAGCAGACTGGCTAAGTCTGTTAAGGCTGACGAATCGGCAGAGATCACTAGAAGGCTGGATTTTGGCTTACAGAAGAGAAAGTTCCATAAATTCTCTTCTGTACTAGTTATGATAAATTCAACAGTGGCAAGTTGTGAGATTTCTCAATACCAATTGTTTAAGTCCATGAATGATATTTGACTCCTCTCCTAGTAATATGTATAACTTAGTAAAATATTTCAATGTTAGCCTATGGAGTTAAGTATCTACAAAGGGGAACATTAAACAGGCAGTTTTACCCTCACCAGGGCATATAAAACACCTATCTGTTAGGGGTGGTCGGATTTGACCTCATAAACAAGTGTTCAACGTAGATTCTACAGGGCTAAATTGGAGTTCTCCTTCCAGCATTTCCTATTGAACTCCATGAGAACTATGTTGAGTCCTTTTGTGACATTCCCTAAACAGCGTGCTGGGTTGTGTTGGAAAACGTTTGAGACGCTCCCGAACTAAGTAAAAAGGGAGTCTCACCCGCGGATCATTGCTTGGCTTACTGCTTGGTTAGTGACCACGCCCCTTTACTCAGCGTCCTGCTTTGTGAGGTTCCCGTAGCGTTCTTGGTTCCTGTCTGCCTTCCTGTTCCAGTTTGTTCCCTGATTCCTGAGCCCGTGGTATTTTCTTTGTTTTCCTGTTGGATTCCCGGTATTTCTTCCCTACACTTTACCCCGAATTTCGCTGCCTAATCTGTTCCCGATACTTAGTCTCCCTGTCTCCCTTCCCGCTTCTCAGTTCTCCCCGGTGCCTTGCTCGACTTTCCGCCTTAGCGACTTGTTCTGTCCCTACGCCCTGTTAATGGTGATTGGTTTGTCTTCGGGCCATTCTTTCCGCTCCGTTCCACTCGGTCTTCAGTGTATGAGTGGACGGAGGCTTTCTCTGGACATTAGCGTTTCTGTGTTTGTACATGTCCACGCGCTCCACTCTGTCTTTAGTTTACGAGTTGGACGCATTGTGCGTACTCCATGTGTTGTCTTGTTGAGTGTACACCCGCTCCGCTCCGTCATAAGTTCCAAGAGTCGGACGTGGTGTGTGTATTTGTGCTTGTTGTGTGTTCTGTGTTTACCCACTCCGCTCTGTCTTTAGTTTATGAGTCGGAAGTGGGAGTTGTTGCCGTGCCACTTTGTCTTTAGCTCCATAAGTGGTACGAGTCTGTCATCTGCTGCTCTGGTGGCCCAGTCTTGCTCAGTCCTTAGTTTATGAGCAGGACTGGAATTGTTTACCTTCTTGCTTGGAGGTATACCTTGCTGAGTAGTCATCCAGGTTCCCTTCACTACCTCCTGGTTCGTGACTTTTGACTACTCGCTTATGCTCTGACGCTCACCTGGTGAGGTAAGTGGATTTCTATATTGAACACTTGTGTACTAGTCCTGAAAATTACTAGAGAGTTTAGTCCTATTGTATGTTTGGTTACAGCCATCTCCTGCCATCGAGACTGCAGCTACAACGTCCCTGCTGGGGAGAGTTGCTATACTCTCTGGGAAATTCCCCCCACACTTTTTGGGAGCAACTGACTTTGAGTGAGTTATCTCTTCTCACTTGGGTCGTTGCTGTTTGGAAGTGTGGGGGACATTCATCTTTGATCCTGTGGACTTCCATCCTCCTCAAGAGGGGAGGACCCTTAACACTATCTATAAGGCCCCTGCTTTTAGTTACATGACGCCTACTCCTGGGCACCTAGGGGAGAACTTGGAGGCACCTAATATGTGCAAATAAGGAAGATTATCACTGTTAAAGTGACCATTCCTCCAAAGCAGAGTTTGCCCACAATTTTACTTTCAAAGACAGTCTGCAAGTCCAGCCTGCCTTTAAAATGAGAGAAGGCACTCTGCAGTGCACACATGCAAGTTCAGGAAATCTGCTGGCCTGTAAGTTTCCACGCCCTATTACATATTAGGGTCTTATGCGTAGTTTGAACCCCATGGCCCTAATATATAAGATGGATTTATATGGTCTGTCAATACCAATTGTGAGAATTCACTTTAAAAGACAGGCTTCAAGGCAGGACTGCTTTTAAAAGGACAGCATGCACACATCAGTGCACACATGCAAGTGCAAGAAATCTGCTGAGCCTCTAAACCTCAATGCCCCATGATATACCAGGGCGTATAGGTAAATTGCACCCCCAGGCACTATTATCTACTATTATGACTTACAGGGTCTGTCATTGCTGTACCCTATTACAAGTTCCTTTTCATGCATTTTACTGGACCTAGGCCGGTTTAGCAGAGCCCAGGTACAGTCAGTCAATTAACACCAGTAGCATTCAGCAAAAAATGGGAGTGAAGAGGGCAAAAGGATCACTTTCTAACAAAGATTGAACCTTCATGATACAAATCCATGATATCTTAGATTAAATATCCTCAATCCTTTTATCATTAGATATTATTTCTATCTGCCAGTGAACTATATGCTGCCATTAGGGTGGTGAGGTCTATGGACAAGGTGTTAATCAGTACAGAGTAATCAATTAAACACTGTTTCACACAGGTAAAATTATCCTTTTGCTGCAAGCAGTTTGTGGCGGTCATTTAAAACATAACAAAAGTGAGTTCTAACAGAGTTGACTCTACACTGCCAAGGTACAACCGCATGTCCTATTCTCAATTTTGCAGTCGCTGTAAAACACAGGAAAAAGAAAAAAAGATATAACAATCTTAAATTACAGCTTCTCTTTTTCAGATATTACTCTCTCAAAATTCTGATTAATGAACACACATTTATGCACTCTAACAACATTTAACACAGATTTGATACTATGTACGTCATCAATCGGCAATTAAAATGAACATTAATTCTATATTATCTAAAGCTTTACACTGGAAGAGAACATGTGGAAAACTATTAAGACCAGTGCTTTACTGTTGCCAAATGTATGCCTTTTCCTCAGTGCTAGAACCAACTAGAGGGCGGATCGGAGAAACATGAACACTTTCCTGCCCGCGTTGTATTTCAGAAACAAGACTTACCCAGTATCCGAAACAATCTTATACACAATATGCTATATTTAATAAGGGTATTCCCTGTTTATAGCATTAAGGTACATCAGAGCTAGCATGCAGCTGGATCAAAAGCCTTCCTCTAGTGGAAGTGTGAATGGGCTGAAGTTTCTTAAGTTGAAAGCCCTTTGTCATAATCTATTGTAACTGCAGTCACGAAATAGAGACTCCGCTCACCAGAAGTAGTGTTGCTTTTGCATACTTTATTTAAGAGGTGAGCTGTAGGAAATAAATAGCACTCAATGCATGGAGCTTGAGTCTAAGCCAGACAGGATTAACCATTAAACAAAATAAGCATGAGCTCAGGGCATCAAGGGACGGGGGGACCCACAGAAATTTTCATTTTTCGGATCTACCATTGACCATATGGTGCAAAAGTTCAAATGGTGCAACTGAACCCAGACATAAAGTGGAAGTATCAAAAAATACATTTTCTTTACCCTCTTAATGTGGTGGAGTGGTGTGGCTCACTCTTTAGAGGCGGCAGACCCGAAAGCAGAGGACGGCCTGGGACCAGGGTTCAATTCCCGACGCGGCAGGGTCGTGGACCAGGGTCAGCAGACTCGATAATTCTCACCTCGGTGCCTACTCTAACCAGGGATCACACTCGGCAACTCTGGGCATTAGCTTGCCTAATCTCCACAACGGCCCCCCACATACGCCGGGGATGCCTGGTTTCACTTTGGAGATACCCAGTAGGGACCATCTCACAGGGAAAGCCAGGACAGGTTCCCCAGCGGTCTACTGCACAGAGATACTCCTTCAGGAGTCGATTCTAGCGCCTTACAAACCCACAATTAATTAATTTCAATTAATGTAAATTTTGTTTTATTTAGGAAAATAGAAGGTTTTTTTTATGGTTTATTATTGTTTATATTTTGAATTAGATATATCTGGCGGCACCAAAATCTTTTAAGTGCTTGGGGCCTCTAAATGTCTTAATCTTGCCCTGAGTCTAAGGGGCTGGATACCGCGTTGATGCTCCTGCGCTGTGGTGCACTGAAAAAGGACACCGCAATGGGAACGGCAAAAATGTTGCAGCACGGCATGGACTGTGAAGTCCATGCCATGCTGAAACTGGGGATGCAAGCAGACAGGGGGGCACTATGCATCCCCATGGCAGCAGGGGCATGTGGACCCTATAAAGCCCACTTTCTTTTCCCTCTGCCAGCCTTTTCATGGTGGTGAACCCACCATGAAAAGGTTAATGGATGGAAAACTCATAATATGCTTTCCGGACTGTGGCGGTCCAGCTTTCCATAATATATAGGCCCTCTGCGCAGTGCCACCGCTGACGCAGTGGTGGCCAGTCCCAAAAGTCGCCTCATAAGGAGGCAGGCGCAGGACCGCCACCACGAATCTGGCAGTACAAATCGGGCCCTAAGGTATTTAGAAATCGTTTACCCAGTGATGAACGGACAAAATTCCTAAGATTTGCCCTGGAATTGCCCTTTCCCTCTCACTAGACCACTGCCTTTGCCTCGACCCCTGCTTAAAAAAAGGGGTTGTGGTAATACTTTGTGTCCTAACAGGTGCACTGATAAAGCGGTACTGGTTCCTTGCCCAAGATGTGAATCCATCTCTATGTCTGACTCACAAGGGACTGAACATTCTGAGAAAGTGCTAAAAACTAAGTTGCTGTAGATTACCCTAGCTTGAGGGTACTCCTTGTGCCGAGTTGTGAAAGAACTCATCTCGCAGATAAGGACAAGTCATGTTCTTAATGTACTTTTGTACGTCCTTGCTTAGTTTGAAGAGTTTGCGACCCAAATTAATTGATTTAAATTCTTTGATGGATTTTTTTCTAAATTTCTCAGAATTTTTCAATAACAAGATACGCTTTCGTCCTCAAGGACAGCAATTTATTTTGTAAGGCGTTCCTTGTAATTAAGAGCAGTTTTAATGTCCAAAACAATTCAGTATCTCCGACTGCAGTTGGGGATAAAACTAAAGCTGTTATGATAACTAGGTTCATCAACAAACTCAGTAGGACTTCTGATCTGCAGCCTAATGGGAATAGTATTACCCGAACACAAACCTGTCATTAAGTGACCCTGAAACCTAGTTCTAATAAGTTTATTTTAAGTCTTATTTAAGGTGTCTATTTTATTTTTCCAACTGTCTGACAACGCTGATCTGCACTTTATAGTTGCAGGATAGAAGAAGCTTTTTAAGAAGGCAAGCCAAGGCCTACATGAAATACGAGAACACTATAAGAGAAAAGAATGCCAGAAGACAAACCGTACCATCACTTTGGTGTACTTGAGAGGAGCTTGGCACCAACACAGCTATAAAACACACTGCTTGAATTTGATGCAGAGAACATCCCAATCTCAGCCATGCCACACTCCCAATAACGTAGGTGATCCTCATATTAGGTGAGTCAAGATAAGAATGGAGCAGGGCAGTCGAGGCACAGGCATGCTCTTGAGCTGGTTGCATTGTCCAGCCAGGCACTGTGGTCCGAACTGTGCTGACCCTGTCTCCCAGTGATGTGTTTTATCTAGGAACCCGATTCAATATTGTGACTTTATGCCCCTATACGGCTATAATCAAAATTATCCCTATAATGGCATAATGATCAGAACCATATTTCAGTAAGTCGCCCTTGCAGTCCAAGGCACAGCAAAAGCTACTTCCTTAGATTCCTAGAGAGCACACCGAGTTCTTTCGACACACCAAACCTCCAGCAACCTGGGAAAGCACCGCTTGCTTTTGTTTTGATTTGTAATAGAACTCCTGCGAGCACTGTAAGAACGACCAGTTCTTAGTGACATCTTTATTGACGTCTTATGTCCAAACCTTACGTCAGACTCGGGACCTTTCAGGTATAAATATACCAACGTTGCCTTAAGCAAACACACAGTGGTGATTCTGGAGCAGAGCAGCTAATCTACTTTCCGAGAGCCCAGCAGAAGCGAGAAGCCCACGGACGCTGCCCCTCCTCTTTGATGCACTGAGAAAGACGCTGTCTTTTCTCCTGCCGAGAAAATCCAGCTCCGGCGTTTCCAGCCTACCCTTGCGGGTGACTGTAATATCGAGTCCTGAGAGAAAGATACCAGACCTCCTACATTCTATTCCCAAGGTACAGTGCTGATTAAACCCTTAGAGAAAATTCTTGAACAGATCCTTGGCAACAAACCTACTTAACTTAAACTGCTACTTACTTACTCCTTCCCACGTATTAGGCTTAGGTCAGGTACACCGGGGTAGGCTTAGTTTAGAAGCACCAGTTGAACACGTTAGCCTATGTATATATGTATATATATTTTATCCATTTTAAAGTGTCTTATGGTTAAGAAACCATATCAATGCTTTTACAGTATTATTTCATTATACTCCTTTTACTGTACGTACTTTACTTTACATTAAGTATTGCAATTGTGGCAATTAATTTCTCTTGCATGAGAAAGAAGACTGCTCAATAAATAATACCTTTTATTGAAAACGCCCGTCTCTCTATTCTGTGCACCCTGGTGAAATTAAATATGCACATCTGACTGAGTGAAATAGCTGTCTATTGTTTCACACGACTCTAGAGATTGACTCTTATTCTGAGGGAGCAAAGTTGTCATGTTTATGCAGTTGTCGGAAGCTGAATCCCTTCTTGTCTGAGCCAGGGAAGCTGATCACTTCCTATTCAGTCAAGAAAGTTTCCAGTGACCTCTGAGCTAGCTGGCGCAAACCTAAATTAAGTCTAACATAGTCAGTAGAGACCTAGATGACCTCAGTCCTACATCTACACTGCTGTTTATGTTATTCCAATGCGCAGGGCCTATAGGGAAAATAGGAACTACACTACACCCGGAGATCAAAATTGTGCACTCACCACTAAAGAAGTTACTCTGCGAAACACCTATCATATCCTGTCAGCTCCAAACTCCTATTTGTCCTCATTCTTCCCTTACACCTCAGGCTGATCCAGTTAGGTGCCCTGGATTGACAAATGCAGCCTCAGCATCATTACTAGGCACCCAAGGCAAGGGTTGCCACCACTGGTAATTCCTGCCGTTTAGGGATATCTGTGAGATGATGATGTCCACCCACTCCAAATGCATGTTGGTTGTATTTCTTCATATGATTAGGGCAGGCACTTATGCCATGATATTGCCTACAATGGGAAATGCATACCCTGGCATATAGGTGACTATGGATGGCATATTGGGAATACCCAGAGTATGATGGTGCCCACACTTGCTATAATGCAGGCCACAGCATAGCAGTCGTAATTGATGGCTTTTTATGGACATCTTGAGTACTTAATGAAAATGATGAATCAAGGTTTGGGTATTAAAAACATACATTGGGAATGCTATTCTGAGACAAAAAAAATTTGTTTTAATGAAAGCTATAAGCATTTTGAGGGAAAACACTAAAATGATGAAACACGTAGTCGAAGGCCAACCCATTAGTCAGGTAGAAAACTTCAAGTATTTCTTACTTTGACAACTGTCTGACAACACTGACCTGCACTCCAGAGTTGCAGGATAGCGAAAGGAAAAGATGATTGTAACGAAACTGGTGCTCATGTGAAGTGCTCTGATGCCCGATGTCTCAGTTCTAGTTTGCGCTATATAAAACTCTTTAAAAAAAAAGTATTTAGGGGTTTTATTCCATTCGGAGCTGAAGCGGCGCTCACTCATATCTCAGAATGTTCTGACCTTTAATAGAGTGACATTCAGTAGTAAAGATTTTTCCCCTCTGCTAGGACGCACTCACATCCAATCGGTCCTGGAAATTTACAGGGCCAAGTGCATCCCCATAGTAAGCTACGGTAGTGGAATATGGGGATATGGATGGGTTGCCCATCTCAAAGCAGCTGAAAATAAATTTTTAAGAGGTCTATTAGGGGTCCCCCAAAGTGTTCCCTCTGAAATTGTCCATGAGGAGCTATGCTTAGACGTTCTCATTGACCAGCTACGCCTTTGTTCTTAAAGCTCTGGAACTAGATCTGGTTAAAAGAGGAACTTAGTTTTAGCAGAATACTTCTACAGGATTGTATAGTATTGGAAAAATCCTCTCTGATCCCATGGCTGGTGTATGTGGCACTTACCTGGGGGCCCTAGGCTGGTCTGATCTGTATGTCAATCCCTCTATTTTAACTCGCTCCTTGGGCACAAAGATCGAAACAGCATTTAGGTACAAGTTGGCATAAGAGCCGATGATTTTGCACTAACAAAATATTCTATGCAACATGCAATTTTAGTGCAAACTGTCAGCGATATAGAACCATATTTAACCTGGAATATGACAGCCATCAAAGTTGTGTGCTGCCTATTTCAGGTTGAATCTATTTCCCTGCCTCATCCCCTCTAATCACGGGTTGTTTTTCGGATTTGGACCTGCCCCTCTGTGAATGTGACCAACAACGATTAACAATACTTTACATGTCACTATGCTTTGTCCAAAATACGATAATCTGCGGCACAAGTTTCTGATTTTAAGGCCCATTAATTTTACCCAAGTCAGTCCTGCTCTGCTGTTTTTACAGTTCTTAAACTATTCTTATGTTTGTTTTTTCCTTTTACGCTTTCTGATGGAGGTTTAAAAGATGAATCAGTCTGACTATGATAACCTGTATGTTCACTTTACTGATAACTTATGTCTTTTATCGCTTTATTTGTAAAATCGAATAAAGACCTTTAATTGGTTGAGATGATTTTTCCAAAATGAAGTTGTAAATTGATAGCACAATGTGTGTTTTTACATGAATTGACAAGCTGGTGTCGGAGGACCAAATTATTGGTTTCCAAAAAACATAATTAAAGCGGATATTTCAGTTTGCAGTGGTCTGAAATCCTAAGCATAGGAATTAGTATAACAATCCTGTTGTATATTCTCCTTAACCTAAGCATTAACACTGATGTATAGGCATGGTAAATCGTTCTACTAATGATTTATATTTACATCCTGACCCTCCCAAGGACAGTGTTATTCGTAAAATATGATTGAGCATCTTCTATGAATTAATAGGATGTAAAAATAAAATACAAATTGAAATATAGTGGTGTAGATAGCTGCCTTGGTAAATGATATTGCAATAAATTGTGTGAGGTCTTCTTTTTGGAGAAAACGATAGGCCATGTGAAACTGTATTTTCTGAACTGTATATTGTATTTTCTGAACTGCATATATTGTCCATGGCTTTCTAGACATTTCTGTATGGAGATTGTGCTAAAGAAGCACCATTTTGTCACCATTTTCTCGAGGTTATCTTAAGACACCTAAACATGCTACACTCTCTAGGAGTATCAATTTGCTTTTCTCTCCGTGAACGTCCTGGATTGTTTCATGAGTACACTTTCAGAATCTATGACTTGTTTGCAAGTGTATGTGAAAATTGTGATGCAAAACGGGACAAAATAATCATGTGTTTTTAAAACTTTCTGTGCAAAGTACCCCACAAATGCCTCTTGACGAAGTAAGGCTCGTTTTCTTGGTTCAATCAGTCTCCCCAATTTGAAGCAGATATTCACTGACACCCGTTTCAAAGCTCCTCGGCACTATTGTGTTTGATGCAGAGCAATATTAAAGACACTTATAGAGAGATTTATCATTGAAAAATCGTCTCGCAAATGGCCAGATTCTGAGAATCTGGCCCTTTGCGAGCGCAATTTTTGCATTTGGGATTCATCATCCCAAATGCAAAAATTAGTAATTGCGAATTCGATAAATTGCGGGGAATTACATTTAAGGAATCTCTATTTGAGATTCCTTAAATGCAATTCATTAACCATTTTTAAATTGCAAAATCGCATTTTCGGGCCGCTATTTACCGCAAGGTCAAACCTCGTGGTAAATAGCGAAAACTTAGAAAAATGCTTTTAAATGCATTTTTCTAAGTTGCATGTTGCACACACACATGTCCTTTGGACATGTGTGTGCGCAACACCAATGTAGATTACATTTCAGGGGTGCTACAGGGTGTCCTAGCACCCTTGAAATCCCATCCTTATTTGCGATTAGCAATTTGCTAATCGCAAATAAGGAATGTGTAGGAATCGCAATTTATTTAGCGATTCCTACATGAATCCCGTTTTGCAAGTCCTTAATAGCGATTCCTTAATAATCGCTATTAAGGACTCGCTAAACGGGACTTTGATGAATCTAGAGCCCAATGAATGACCTGTCATTTAAAATTATGTCATCAGTTGAGCAGGGAGTGGATAGCAGGTTAACCATTTTAGGAGATTTCAAATTGCACTTGGTGAATTATTTCTGTTGACCATTAGTATAGGAAGATCAAAGAAGAATTATGTGAACACATAATATTGCTTTACATCAAAATTTCTGTCAATCCTAATTTATGACATCTCCCAGGAGAAAGCCTTACCCTAACACATATATCTATATAAAACTTGAATGGGATCACAATTGTTAAGGACAGCCCAATCCATCCTATTCTATTCTATTCTAGCCTCACATTCATAAATCACAACATTTGTTACATAGGTCTCCTAGCACTCTTGATTCAATAGGTCTGGAGATGCTTTCCTATTCTTAGATAAGGCTTTAGAATTCAGAGAAGTAACTTCTGCTGATACAATTGTATTGGATAAAATACATTGTTTTCCTGTTTAACCAAAGTTTTGTACTTCACTGAAGTAGATATTCAGGTTTCCATGAAGATGAAATTATTGTCTCCATTTGAACTCCAATTTCACAAGTGTGGATTTTGTTTCTTTAACTCTGGAAAAGAGCATATGCCTTCCAAAAACTATGCACTGAGAGTAGGATCAAAAAGGAATTTGTTGATTTGCTCCGGCTCTTTCAGTCTGATGAAAAATATGTAGACAAAGGTCTGGCCCTGGCTGTTCCTTCATCCCATACTCCATACCCAATTATTTCATAAGGCAATCATTTTGAGGAATAATTGCTGACAGATTGTTTTTGAGGGATTTTAAAACTCCTAAAGCTTCAACAATTATAAATGTATGATGAGGCCTAGGAAAATCTAGCAGCAGAGTCAAATTAAATCTCCAATAATAAGTAAAAATCTGATCTAGCAAAGGGTCAGCCAAAAGAGTTGGTCCACGCACGATTTTAATAACTTCAATTGACTACACATAGGACAGAACTATTCCTACTAAATAGTTTGCATGGTCACTATCCAACAGTTGAAATCTTACTAATCTTACTAATAATTCATCAAAACACCTAGCCTGAAATACTAAAAGCTCAAAGAGAGACTAGTTAATTGCATCAAATGGAATAGACCATGTACACACATCGGCCGTGTCAAATTACAAGCTTAGTCTCATCTTAATCCTGTCCACCTATAAAGGCTGAAGGAGAAAAGGAACAGTTTATTTAGCTGATTAAGATTTCAACAGGGCACATAAATCCTTGTGTATCACTGCTAGCTTATTGGTTCAGTCTTCATCAATGACCTTTTGATGAAATCTACTTAATACAGTTCTACTATTTTACTATCACATCTTTCTGGACCTTGAGATATTAGCACTCCACGCATTTATGTGTCATTGAGCTTGTTGTTCCCTTGGATACCATGGCATCTCTTTCACAGTTATGGTTTGAGGAAACCCATAAAGAACAAGAAGAAGGATTGGATATTTATGATGGAATTAGAGTCACAGCTGTCTGTCATTAGGCATATTTGTATGTTGTGGAAGCTTGGTCAAATTCCTTAAGTCATTATCTTTTCCTTCACCTAAACCCTGCCCTGCTTTTAGTAAAGTTGGTAATGATTTGCTATCAAAGAGAAATATCCAGTGGCATTCCACATGATACTACTCTATTGATGGGCATACTAAAATTGGATGCAGCAGCAACACAGAATGTTCAATTTAAGATTGCAGCCAGTGGTGTCTGAAGAGGCATCAATGTCAGAGAGCCAATGGCCAAAGTTGCGGTAAAAATCCATTCATTCAGATTTTGTTTCTTTTTTGGAAGTTGAACATTTTCAGCTGGATGAAGCCACAGTTTGTAACTGGCAAGGGTTCCACAAAATTAGATATCCCTTCTGGTAGTAGAAACTAAACAGGCTTTACTGCTGCAGAGAAGAAGGCAGTGGGAGGTGTCGCAAAGTCAGATTGTCCAGCGATGCACCTTGGGCAGATCGACGAGCAGGCAGGTTACGGTCTCCTTCCGGTTCTCAAAGCACTTATCGGTATTTGGGCTATCTAGGCACATTTAGCATCAATCCCAAAGGCCCAGAACTGCAAATGAGACACTTGTAGGGTCAGGACTCACTTGCGCTGGAGCCTTTTCTGTCCCTGCGGCTCTGATCAGGAGGTCAGTCACCTAGCCCTTGGACTCATTCTGAAAGTAGAAGAGCAGGTCTAAAACAGCAGGGCAGGCTTCTGAGGGCACAAGGCAGCTTTTAGCCAGCAAAGCTGTCATTGTTTGTGCAGCAAGGCAGACTTTTGAAGGACAGCAGGCCACAGCAGCAGACAGTAGTCTGAGAGTCTTTCCACAGGTCTAGGATTGAAGTGAAGTGTGAGTCTGACGGTCCTATTTTTATACCTAGTGCCTACTTGAAGTGAAAGAAACTTCTGGAGACTCCCTCCCCAGAACTGCCTGGAATGTTCTGCCTCCTTGTGCTTGTCCCAGTCTGCCCAGTCTGCCTGCAGTCACAATAGGCTACTGTGAATGTCTTTGTGTGTGAGTGAGGCTGGGTATGTTGAAGTGCAAGTGGGGCTGCTCACAACTCCCCCCCCCCATCCTGCCTGCTGAGATGGCCAATTTAGGCAAACCTAGTGTCTGTATTGTGTGGCGGTCTGGCAGGAACATACAATGCCACTCACACCTTGGTATGTGACCCAGGAACAGGCTGCAGGCATCAAATGGTTAGTGCAGAAAAAAGTCCAATTTTCTAAAATTTGCATTTTCAGAATTGTGACTTAAAATCTGAATTTACCAATAAAGGTGATTTTAAATTTTAATTCCTAAGACACCAAACATGACATCCCTACTTTCTCCGAATCAAACGCTGTTACTTATGAAATGTAATACGAGAACCCAATGATATCCAATGGGAGAGGTAGGCCTCACAATAGTGAAAATCTAAAGTGTGTGTTTTTCACTACCAGGATATGTAAAACGTAACAGTACAGGTGCACTTTTTTTTAAAACACTGCACCCTGCCCTATTAGCTGTCTGGGGACTACCTTAGGGGAAAATGATATGTATTTTTGTTTTAGTTTAAGAGAGCTATATTTAAGTATAAGAAGAAAGGGTATATCTTACAACAGAAATTAGAAATAAACAATAAAACGAGTATGCAATGATACAATAGTACTGTTAGGTAGCAGGTAAGAAGTAACAATATTCAAAAAAGAACCTTAATGAAACAGCATTTTTGTTTTATATATTAAAAGAAAAATGGATAAGGGAGAAAAGTAAGAACATAAAATAGAAAGTAAGGTCAGCACTATCACAGTGATAATCAAGAATGAATTATAATAGTAACACAATAAAAGTACATACAACGCAATGGTAACAATGAAATAACCTAATATGTACAATTTAAGAGAAATGAAACTGAAGAGCTCATGGAAATTATGGGGCATACTATCAAGGGGTTTATCTCCGCTTTTTCGGCTTTAAAAGCCAAGAAAGCGGAGATAAAATTATCTCCCTATTACCTAGCTGTCGGTAACACCAGTTACAGACAGCTAGTAGGAGATAGCGACCATCTTGGGCCCCGCTTTGCATATCAGTGATATTTGTCACGAATGACATGCAAAGTGGGCATGCCAAGATGTTAGCGACTAGAAACAGTCGCTAACATCGCTATCACCTATTACCAACTTTTGGAGATATTCGCGCTAAGCGCAAATATCTCCAAAAGCTAACACCTGCCCCAGAGCAGTTCTTAGCCATGTTATCCAATAGTAGGTGGATAACATGGCTGAGAGCATTAGCTCGATAATGCATGAATATCGCTGACTTTTCAGCGATATTCATGCATTTTGGCCAATTTTTATCGCTTAGGAGATAAACCTTGATAATAGCAAGGTTCCTAAGCGATAAAAATCGCCGCAGCTCGGCGATAAAAATATCACCGCTAAACCAACATAGAGATAATTATCGCTAGTTGTTAGTAATATGCCCCTATATGTATTAAAAAGGGAGTTTCAGTCTTGGTAAAGGGTTTATTTTGCCAAGTCGAATTGACAGTTTAAAACTGCTGGCATGGTTTAGAGGGCTGCTTAAGTCGGTAGCACAATATGTGATGCAGGACCCCTGGTAGCATTTAATTTACAGGTCCTGGGTATATAGTATACCAATCTACTAGAAACTTATAAGTAAATTAAATGAGTCAATTCTAAGAACAAGCACTTTATCACTGGTTAGCAGTGGTAAAGTGCATCAAGTCCTAAGGCCAACAAACACGAATTCAGGAAAATAGGAGGGGTGAGGGCAAAATGTTTGGAAGAAGACTACCCTAAGGCTGACAGGTCTAAGAGTACTATAACAGTCTTATTATGCCATTGGTGTGTAAGAGTACCCCTTTATGGTTTAACATTGCCCTTATCCTCTTCAACATTTTCTTCAACGATCTTTCATACTGTCAATAGGATAACTAAGTGGTGAGCCAAAGATGTCTCTCTGTCTTGCTATTTGCAGATAACTGCAAGCTCTTCTTGTGAAGTGAGCATTTATTAATGAAGCTCTTTGTGAGTTTTTGTTTTATTGATCCAGGGAAAGGCCAGAGATTAGTGTCTATTAGTGTCGGGAAGAAAGTTCAATTAATGGTGTTTGGCAAGCACTTCTGCTGTTTCAGAAGTTTTATCAAATTAATTTAGAGGGTGAGATAAAAACGACTCTAACTACCTAGGAGTTTGTTCTATGAAGAATCATAAATTGAATGGATTAGTCAGCATTAGCTAATTCCCTTTGATGACGGGGTAGATATCTGTCCCAAAGGTGAATGCCAATTTTTGTGGTCATCATATTGAGATTTAAATAAAGGGCCTTGGACTCAAAACGTTCCTTGTAACTGCGTAAACAGAATAATTTTGTTAGCACCCTTTGTGCGTTCTTTTGATACATTTTCTGGGTTCAGAGTCAGTAGGTGTTAAAAAAACAGCAAAAGAGTAAAAAGAAAATTGTGTTTTTTCTAATCGAAAGTCACTCAAATACAGAGAAAGCCATACAGGTTTTATTGTGGATTAATTTCAAGATACACAGGGCCTCATTTATGAAAGTGACACATCGCTGCGTGAAAACAGTGATGCGTCACTTTTCATTGGGCCCTCCTTGCGACATGCTGGATGTGTCATATTTACAGTATGATGCATCTTGTCGCAAGGAGTTACAGATACGTCAGTATTTCTGATGGATCTGTTGGTGCAAAAATTACGCATTGCTGGAGTGTGTAACGAAAGTGGCACAACTCCATCAATGGGTCATTTTAGATGGGCAAGTCCCATTTCAAATGTGGCTGTGTCAGTCTTACGCCTGCTGTGAGGCAGGCATAAGGTATTGATGCATTTACGTCCTACAAGTAATGCCGTGAAATCTCATAGATTTCACTGCGTCACTTCTACGAGGCTCACTTGCGTCCGACCGCCCACCCTGCATACATTATACCTGGTGCAGGTATAATGTGGTGCAGGGGTTTACAAAGTGACGCATCTCCCTAGATGCGTCACTTTGTAAATATGACACAATATGGCATATTTTTTACCCTGCTGGCGCATCGCAAAATGTGACGCACCGGCAGTGCAAAAGTGACGCAAGGGCTCATAAACAAGACCCACAACAACTTATGTTTGGCCAGCATCTGCTGTTGCATAAGTCGCATACAAATAAGTTAGAGTGTGAGATTCAACCTGCTTTACCTATCTATGATTATTATTTTTTCTAAAGGATTATAAATGGAACCCCTAAATCTACACATGCTAATCTTTATTGATGCATGTGTTGGCATATGTATAGAAAACACATTACAAATTTAATGGTCATTATTTTGACGCCTAATTGAAAACGTTAAGGGTTCCTGCATTGGAACTGGTCTGTGACAAGACTTCCACCTAGTTGAAAAGAAAGAGACATATAGTTAAATGTCAACAACTCAGAAAATGCACTTATGAAGTTTGCTTCACATGAAAAATGGCCTGGTTCCTTTCATAATGCTGATGGGTTTTGACAGGATGAGTATCACTGGGCACATGAGTGCGCACAGTTCATAGGTGCCTCCTGCTAAACTGACACTAGAAATATTATCAGTGGGAGTTCCAAATAACCTCTAACTCTGGTAGATGTAGGCAATGTAAGTTAGCATTTTATGATAAATAGCACTCAGCTCCCATTACTCCATTAGCCTATCCCAACTCACCCCCTCACGAGAAAACCCTGGTCCCTCCCTACCCTCTTTTCCCATCCTCCCTTTCCGACAGGGCGATCTATGTCATCCTGCCTGCTTATAACTGCGTATGTCTTTTCTGCTCTACAGTCCATTGCTTTATAGGTAGACTTGACCGTTAAGCCTTTAAAGAGGCTTGAGCGATGAGCAGTAGTGGCTGGCTGATTCTAATGCAGAAACAACCTTCCTTTCTAGGGCCCTGATTGTGAGTGGGGGTATTCCACCCAGAAAACGAACTTCTAGTGAAATTCCATTACTTGCCATAATGAGTAGCCAACTGTCTTCAGAACAGTAAATTCTGAACTCTGTAATCCCAAGTCTAAAAACTCTGGGTCCTATAATTCAGGCCAAAGACACCAGGCTGGGTGTTACCATGTGCAAATGTGCACTCTGAGAAACTACTGGATAGGGCTGAAGGCAGGAGCTTAGCCCAACACCCTCTCAACCCCTGCAGTACCACTTAGACAACCAAACAATGCTCCCCTTGGCCAAGCCAAGACCTATGCCTGCTGCACCATTACTGTAAACCAAGTCATTTATGCCGGCTATCTCTTTCAGTCACAGTGCACAGTGACACATAGATAAAATATGTTCTAAAATGCATCTTGATTAGTTCCCTCCCATGTGACTGTTCAATTTAATGTAGTGCTCCATTTTTTTAGTAAAGGTTTCACTGAGCAAACTCTAGTTTTAAATGGGGGTCTTCACTCCCTTTGTCACATAAACCAGTCATGTACCTCAGAGTCTGAATTCTTTCACCCAGGATGAATATAGTAGTTTGAGAGATCATGCTTTTCCCTTCTGTTTCTGGTTTAAAACTGCACAAACTTGTCACTGAGTTCTGTAGGATATGTTGGTGAAGAACCCCCATAAAACAGCCAGCACTATCTAAAAAAAGGCACACCAATCATCAATGGTACAACACCTTAGCTGTACCTTGAAAAAATGTGAAATGAAAATTCATGAACCTGAAACCTAAACAGCATGATGAAGCAGCTGATGTTTTCTGTTGCCAAAAATGCACCAGGTGTGATGCCATTGATGTAAAATAGACATTTCTGATTTCCAAATAATGTATTTAAGAAATTGGGGTGTTGGTTGACTGGGGTGCACAGCCTGATCAAGGGGCAATCACAATCGTTGTCAGGGCGAGGCACAAGCCAACCCTAAATTCAACAGTGCTTAACCCTCTGGTAGCTTGGCACAGAGCTATCATGTTTAACTTAGAGGCAATGTGTAAAGTATTTCTGCAGCATTTCAAACAGTAATAAAGTGAAAAACACCACACAAAAAGCAATCGCACACCAAGTCAGAAAAATCGAGTGATTTTTAATAAATGAAACAATACCAAAATGGCATACAACCAATCAGTAGAACTTGAGATTTGCAATTTTAAGGATCCCAGTGAAAATAGAGATGCAAAGCACCAGAACAGGACAAAGTCTCAAGTTCAGACTGACCACAGTGGAGCACAGTGGGTGCAGGGACCCTGTTAGGCCTGCTGAGCAAAGTACATTAAATCCTGATTTGTTGGGCATTGCTTGGATCCATGTCGAAGATGCATCACACAGCTATGGTGATGCGTCTGTTCTGGGGTGCAGTAAGACTCAGATGCGAGGGCTTGTATCATTGCTGAGGATTCCACTGACGAGGGCTTGCAATACGAAATCTGGCATCGAGGATGCATCACACAGTCCAGGTCATTGTTGTTGAGATTGCTGTCAATGAGGTATGCTAGGGCCTGCGGATAGAATGGATCCTGCAGTTGCATTTCTAAAGACACTGCAGAGGTGGCAATTCCAATCCATACAGCAACGGCGATTTGCCGTTCTGCTCGAGGTTATGTCGTGTAGCAGAGGAAATGTGTCAATTCCACTGGATCCACATTGAATAACAGAGCACCTTAAGCCCGCTTCCAAACATATAGGACTGGGATGGCCCCACTAAAGAGGATAAAGTCACAGATGATAGAGTCCAGGTGCATGTGCAAGGTTGTTGGAAGCCTGCAGTGTCGCAGAGGCTTTAGACCAAGAGGCCAGCCAATAAGCACCTTGAGTCACAATAGATGCAGGTCCATTCCTTCTCACCCAGGCAAGAGGGCAGCAGGTCAGCACAGCAGGGCAGCAGTTCCTTCAGGTAAGCAGTCCAGCAGAGTGGCAGTCCTTTCAGAAGCACAGTATTCCTTCATCCTGGCAGAGTCTCTACAAGTCCAGAAGTGTACTAAAGAGTTCATATCTGAGGTCTAGTATTTATACCCAGGTGTGTCTTTGAAGTGGGGAGAACCTTCTGAACATTTTCTCCCTCCTGAAGGGTCCGGCCTTCCCTTCCTCCTTGTCCTGGGCCCGCATGCCTGTGGTCTATTCGAGACTAGCGACAGGCCCTTTGTGAGAGTGCTCAGCGAGAGCCTGTGTGATTTGCAAGTATGGTAAGTGACATATCCTCTTCCTTATTAACTCAGAGTGGCCCATCCTGCCAACACCTATCTTCCCTTTGTTTCACTGTCTGGGAGCAATACACAAATACCAACTGCCACCTATGTCTAGTCATGTGACCCAAGATCAGGCTGCAGGCACCAAATGGTTAGGAGAGGAATATGCCATTTTTTTAAAAGCTGCATTTTCAGATTTGGTAATAAGAAGCTGACATTACCATTAAAAGTGCTTTTAACAATTCTTTAGACACCAAACTCGACCTATCGACCTAGTCCCAATTGGAAGTTACAGCTTATGAACTGTAATAAGGTATTTCCAATGCTATCCTAAGGGAGAGGTAGGCCTTTCAGGAGTGAAAAAGTAATTTAGAAGTGTTTCACTATCAGGACATCATTTAAAACTTAAAAGTACATGTCCAACCTTTTAAATACACTGCAGCTGTCCTCTCGGCTCTCCAGGGCCTACTCTAGGGGTGACATATGGATTAAAAAGAAAGGTTGGGGCCTGGCAAAGGATTTATTTTGCCATATTGAAATGGCAGTTTGACAATGCACACACACAGGCTGCAGGCCTGGGCACAGGTAGTTCCACTTTACTAGGGACTTAAAAGTAAATTAAATATCCCAGTTGGGTATAAGCCAATTCTATTATGTTTTAAGGAGCAAGCACAAGCACTTTAGCACTGGTTAGCAGTGGTAAATTGCTCAGAGTCCTAAAAATCAGCAAGCATAGGTTCAGAAACCAGTTGGGTGGAGGCAAAAGAGTCTTGGGCTGAAACTGCAGAAAGTGCACAGTCCAACAATGTGTGATTAACATCATGAACATTTTCGCACTGAAACAAAAACACTGCACTTTGTAAAACTGCATTTTCATGTGCTTGGCTAAACTAGGCCTAAACCAGCCTTGACTCCATCTTGTATCTCCATATAGCCATGAAATCTGTTTTCTTATCTTCTGTCGCTGCACGTAGTAAAGTGTGCTCATGAAATGCTTGTTGTTGACATGCTTTTCTTTGGAACTCTGATGCAAAAGTTTTCCTTTTCTCTGTATCAAATGTAAAGTTCTTTCTGCCTACAGCAAGCCTTATCATAAAATGAGTTTGCCATTGTTTTGTGTGTAACTAGATTTGTTCTGATAAAGGGTCAAATAGGGATTGATCATTCATTAATTTAACTTGATGTTGTTGCACATTGCTGTATTGTGATTGGTTTAACCATGCAACGTTTATTTCATTTTATGTTGACTATGTTATTTTTACTGTGTATTTTACCATAAAAGATCCAGAAATTGGAGGTGAGCCAGTCTGGTTTGTCCCAACTCTTTGAGTGCAGACCCTCATTAGTCGGTCTCTGGCTTAGGACTAAAAATATTTAATTGAGCCCTATACTAATTCCCCAGATTGATTTACCATACATTTTGACAATTATTGTTGCCTTCTGTATTGGTATAAAGGGAAGAGAGGGGCTCTTAATAACCCAAAGGGAAATGGAGCGCCAATATACTGAAAAGTAAAACAAAGAGGTTTCCCTATGGGGAGTATTATTTCCTGCTCCTAGATTAGGACTCAAACTGACAAACACCAATCACACCATTCGTTTTGTGGAACTGGAGAACACTTACCAAAAAGGAACATACCCAAACAAATTATAATTAAAAAAGTGTACAATTTATTATAAAAAAGTATACAAAGATATCAATGAATTACCAATAAAAAACATGTACGTCACAAATAAAAAAACAGTTAAAACCACCTAATGTGGGCGTGGAGAAATTAATCAAAGGAGACACTAATATCTGTCTTTGTCATATCATTTTGGACCCTCGTTTGTCAACAATAGGAGGAATATTATTCCTTTAGACCAGATTGGTTGTTGGCAACGCCGAATATGACTTAGGGATTGGCGTCGACGCGTTTCGGAAGCATCAAATGATAATGGCTTCCTTCCTCAGGACAGTTTGTATATGTATTCTCCACACGTTAAAAATCAAACCGTGATGGTTATATTGCCAGTGGTGATCTACCAAATGTGTAGTATTCCTCTGGTTTCGCCTGTAGTAACATCAAGCTTCTACAATCCTATCTCGATATATAAGAAAGCGCTTCTATTCCACAGCTAGTCTGTTTGAAGATAAATCCAAAACGGACTTTGCACAATCCTTGTTTATTGCACAATTGGGCGTGATCAATTTGGTGCCTCCCCTTTATTCTTAGCGCTGTGTTTTGCTAAAGTAGCGGATCCGATTTCCGAAATGGGGGTTCTGTTTTTGCAGCCGGGTAGTGTCATACACGTGGCTAATGTAGGCGCACGGCTGGTTTTCCCGGAACTGCTCTGCGTGGCGTCTTTTCAATCACCGCTTCGTTTGTTGATATGTCTTCTGTATTGCACTTTAAATTTCTCACTTTTACTGATCGCGAACCTTCTTGAGAGTCAAGGCTTTTTAAATTGACTATGCCTATTTGTATGCTGTTTATCTGTATGGACACATTAACTCATATGATATTGAGGTGAACACTATCCACTATCCAGTGCAGGCGATTTATCTAAAATTTACTGATAAGACAGCTTCAACATTTTCCACAGGAGATTGTCATGCTCTACACTTGACACATTGTAGAATCTGTGGTGGGAGAGAAAGGCAGTGTATCAAGCCAAATTGTGTTACGTTCATGTTAAACCAGAAACGCCTACCTATGTATATGCAGTGTACAAGTATATGTCCAGCTTTCTTCTAAATGTGACATTGCCCAATGAAATTTTGACACTAAGAATGCTTACATGCTCATGTACCCTGCAATCTTCGTTTTCTCATTTTGCTCATTGTCATAACAAAGCAATAGGAAGATGCCAACGTAAAAAAGGGTATAAGAAGCTGTGATCTTTTTTTTTGCAACTTTTGTTAAGATCTGTGGAAAACGTGACAAATTATGAATGTTGCAAGATTTTTCACTTTACCACATCAGTGTGAAAACCATGACTCATCACTTAATATTATTATTATATTTAAACTTATATGGCGCAACAGCTACCCGGGGGTTTCCCGGCGCCTATGGGCACATGCTGAGAAGAGGAGTAATCAATGGAGCTTACTGATTGAATAGCCATGTCTTGATTCCTTTCCGGAAACTGACATAGTTATGCTCATGGTAAAGTAAAAGTGATAACGAATTCCACAATGCAGGAGCCAGTTGAGCAAAAGAACGACCACCCATCCGAGACCGTTTGAACCTAGGGGTCATGAATTTGCCCTGCTTTGACGAGCGTAGGTGACGAGTGGGGATGTATTGTTTAACCAAAGCCCTAAGATAGCTGGGAGCCTTCCCAGCGTTAATTCTCTGCATGAAGCAGAGTGCTTTAAATTTAGAGCGATTTTCGATCTTTAGCCAATGTAAGTCACGAAGGTACCTTGTGATGGGGCTCATCTAGGAAGCCGGTATAGGAGTCTGGCTGCAGCGTTTTGGACTACTTGCAGCCTGCAAATGACATCCTTGTTGGCCCCTAGGTATAAGACATTCCCATAGTCCAACCTTGACACAATCAAGGCTTGGACCACTGTCTTTTGCGCCCCATCCGGCAGCATCCATAGGAACTTTCTCAGCAATTTCAGAATTGCAAAGCAAATTGAAGTGGTCTTGACTGCTTGTTGTTGCATTGACAGTTGGTAATCGATAATGATGCCCAAGTTGCGAACACATTGCAATGGTTGGGGAAGGGGACCCATTTGGTGCGGTCAGTGCTGTGGGCCCCAGAGATCTTTGTTACCACCAAGGATGAGGAGCTCCGTTTTACCTCCATTTAACTTGTTTGTTAGAATGCATCCATTTGGAAATCTTTTGAAGGCCTATTTGAAGAGAGGACACCTTAGGCTTATCGTTTGTGGATAGAGAGAAGACAAGCTGTGTGTCATCTGCATAAGAATATATTGTAAGCCCATCTTCTTCTGCTATGGCTGCCAGGGGACTAATGTAAATGTTAAAAAGCAATGGGCTTAAAATAGACCCCTGAGGTACTCCGTGAAGGGAAACATGAGAACCGGAGTTATTATTCTTTGAGAAAGCCTGGAATGTGCGATTAGATAGAAAACTCTCCAACTATTTCAGGGCAGTACCACCGACACCCTTTGATTTAAGAGTTTGAACAAGGGTCTCCTGGGATTTGGTGTCCAAAGTGGCATTCAAATGTAGTAAGATGAGTGCCACTGTGTTACCCTTGTCTATCCACTGACGGATGGTTTCCGTCACTCCCAGGAGTGTCGACTCGGTTGAGAAGCCTGTTCTGAAGTCGTATTGGGACAGATGAAGAAGATTCTGGGAGTTCACAAATTGAGTCAGTTGGTTGTTGCCATTTTCTTCCATTATTTTGGAAAATGCGGGAAGCAGGGAGATGGGGCGAAAGTTGGAGAAGACTTCCGGATCAGCGTTAGCCTTCTTCAGGAAAGGAAGAATCATTGCATGTTTCCAAGTATCAGGCACTACTGCTTCCTCAATTGAAGCATTGAGAAGTTCCATAATCCCTTTCAGAATCAAAGGGTCCAGTTTTTTTAGAACATGCACTGGGAGGGGGTCCTTTGGGGATCCTGACTTAATGCTCTTTAGTGTGTCCATGAAAGATGTTATATCTAGCGGTAGCCAACTATTAAGTGTGTTCTCTAAAGATTCTAATGACTCACTGGGAGGAGTGAAATTTGCTGACATTTGATTAGATTTAGGAAGCAGTTCGGAGTAAATTTTATCAATTTTATCATTAAAATACGTCGCTAATTGTTCACATTGCGTTTTCGTTAACTTTGGGGGTTCTGATTGGTGTGCGGCACCCGAAAATTCTTGTACCACCTTAAAAAGTATTTTGGGCAAACAGAATATTATTTTTTGTATATTCAGCTTGCGCCGCTTTGCATAATGTCTGGTAGACTTTAATGGCCTGTTTGTAAGACAGCCTTTCAGCCGGTGTGTAGTCTTTCCTCCACTGCCTCTCTAGCACCTTACATTTCGTTTTTTCTACTTTAAGTTTTTCTGAGAACCATGGGGCTGGAAGACGATGGTTCTTAGTTTTATTTTTCATTAACGGAATAAGAATGTCCGCAGATGCTGTTAGCCAGTTATGAATGGCATCCGTATCCATGGTGCTGACTGACTTTAGATCTGGTCTAGAGTCTAACAGCCGGGCATTTAAATGATCCATATTACGTTTTTTTCCAATTTCTGGACCAAATTGCGTCGGCTGTGGTGAATGGTGGCTCATGTTTCACCACCTGCTGAAGCTTAAAGCTAACTAAATAATGGTCCGACCAGAGTTGAGGTAATGTGGGTTTGCATGTGATATTATTTAGGTTGGAAAAAATAGGATCCAAAAGTGGTCCTGCTTTATGCGTGGGGCCAGAATTGCATAGAGGCATATTTAGAGCAACTAGGTCTGAAATTAGCGTAGAGCTAATGGAACAGTTATGGTCATAGAAATGTAAGTTTAAATCTCCTAAAATGGAGAAATTGGTGGCATCAAGTAAAAAGGGGGCAATGAAATCCAGAAGCGCTGCCGCCCAGGCTCCTGCTGAACCCGGGGGAGGTAGATCAACAACCCCGAGAAAGTGAATTGGGGTGTAAGAGAAAGTTTAAAAAGGCCTGCTTCACAATTATTCAGCGGAAGTTCCGCCCATTTGCAAATAAAATCCTTCTTAAACATGATTCCAATGCCTCCTCCTATTTTATTCGCTCGATCCATCCTAAGGATCATGTAATTCTGAGGTATTGCAATGGCAATGTCAGGTCCTGAGCTGTCATTGAGCTACGTTTCCATCAGGAAGATGGCATCAGGCTGGGAGTTACTTAATAAGTCACATATATCTTGTTTATGTTTTGGCAGAGACCTGCAGTTGATGCTAAAGAACAGAAAGTCTTTAGTAGATGTTTCCTTTTTATGCTCCGCTTGGGAAGTAGAATCGCTATGGACCGTGGTGTTAGATCCATGAGTTTGAAGACTAAAGGAGAAGAAAAAATTGCAACAGGGGCAAGGGAGAGACATATTGCCCAATGTCATCACCGTACAGTTCTGTTGACAATAAGAGCAAAACCTACTGAGATCTTTGTGGGAATATACAGGGAACCTTATGATTTTGCACAGGGGGTATGGCCCCTGGTCCCGTTCGGGCACGGACGGGCACAGACGGGCTTGCCTTTGTTGCCTTTGGCGAGCCGTCGGCCAGTCTGCTGCGCGTCGCCTTCATGCGCTCCCTAAATAGTCTGGCTGAGAGTAGTCCCGCCCTCTGCCCTCTAACCCGGACAGTGAAGACTCTGTCGTCTTCACTCCCTCCACAACAACAGGGAAAACCCGTGGTGGACCAGGGAGTTGCATATTGCTTATTTTATACCCTAAAAATGGCCCTGCATAAAATAGTTCACAGCAAACGATGTCATGCTTCTGTGTAGTACCACTGGACACAGAAAAGATCTGTAAAATGTAAAATTTATGAAGAAAAACTTCCAGGTTGCCTGGGTTTGATTAGAGGGCAAACGTTTCCATTATGAGTTGAAAATGATCTTGTTCAAAAGGTAAAACATTTCACATAGGAAAAAGCGAAAATAAACCAATAAAAAAAAAATCTTGATTTGTAAAAAATAATATCTGCAGGAACCCAGCATTTTTCTAAGGGCCCACAGTCAGCACTGCAAATGTCACAGTTGTTGAATACTAGCGGTCCTTAGCCTTGCTTCCACATTATTTCACTTTTCACCACCTTGCACTTCCAGTCCTTTTATGTCACTCTTGCTGGTTGTTTTATTCCTGTTTTCTCTCGTGTCACTGTTTTCCTATCTTTCTCTTCCTGATTCTTGCTACATTTTTATGGTCTGACTTGACAGCAGACAATTATGTAAGCATTCGTAGAGACAGATTTGGGGGAGCCAGGAGTACGTTTTGATTGGGCAGATAGTGTGTGCTTCGACAAAAAAAAACGCTTTCCATCCTCACAACTGTGATCATTTTGTTTAATCATCCAGCAGCCTGAGGTTTAACTTGGGGGGCACACAAATGGTATTGTAATGATATTAAAGTGCCTGAAGATAACTATCATTTATGGTGTTTGTCTTTTTCTGGCAGTAGCACAGATGTGAGAGGCACAGTTATTATCCTGCATGGACTTGTAGATCTGGCTTGTCAGTGCAACTGTCCATTGACCTTTAAACCCTCATCAATTGTATTCTACAGTTCTTTGCTTCCACACATAAACTAATTCATTCCCATGCAATTTACTCTAATTCTGTACATTACAATACAACATTCCTTTAAAGCCAAACCTATTGCCTTTGCCAATGCTCGCCTGCCTTTCGTATTCTTGCTCTGGGACAGAGACTGTTAATGAAAAACTAAGGGCAAGATGTACTACCCACCAATTTGCGAGTTGCAAATTACATTGCATTTGCGACTCGCAATGTGCAACTCTCAAATTAGGATGCACAACAGTGTCTGAGACACTGTTTGCGAATTCCATTAGGGTCGCAAATTGCATGCCTCATGCATATTAATAAGAATGTCACAATTTGCGACCCCATTGAGAATGTCTGGCACTCCAAGGGATAGTGGCCTGCTGGGTTTAGCAGACCACCATATCTGGGACTACTTTTAAATGGAAAACAACCTTTACAACGCAGTCATTACATCGCACTACCTTTACATAGCAATAATTACATTGCAACATCCTTTACATCGCATGTCATTACAACGCAACCATTATATTGCATGTCACTACAACACGTCATTAAAATGCATGTCACTACAACGCAGGCATTACACGCAAGTCATTACAATGAATACCCTTACAATGTATAGTACCCTTACACTATCCCACAGTTACCCTACTGTTGCACTCACTGGAGTTAGAATAGTAATTTGTACCCCTACACTATCCAACAATTACCCTACTGTTGTACTCACTGGAGTTAGAATAGTAATGTTTACCCCTACACTATCCAACACTTACCCTACTGTTGTACTCACTGAAGTTAGAATAGTAATTTTTACCCCTACACTATCCAACATTTACCCTACTGTTGCACTCACTGGAGTTAGATTAGTAATTATTACCCCTATACTATCCAACACTTACCTTAAATGCGATGTAATGGTATGCATTGTAATGGTATGCGTTGTAAAGGTATAATGCGATGTAATAGAATGCGTTGTAAAGGTAGTTTCTGAAAATGCGATGTAATGGCATGCTATGTAAAAGAATGTGTTGTAAAGGATGTTGCGATGTAAAAACTGCATTGTAAAAGCATGCATTGTAAATGTATGCATTGTAACGGCATACATTCTGAAAATGAAACTTTTAAGTTTCATTTTTTAAGGACAGGCAGTGGTACCGACCACTGCCTGCCCGTAAAAAATATTTTGAGAGCCACTCACAAAAGAGAAGGGGTCCCCTGTGGTCCCCTTCCCATTTGCGAGTGGGTTAAGACCCTTCTGTGAAGAGTGGTAAACTGTGACCGCAATTGCGGTTGCAAAACAGTCCTAATAGCTTCAGGAGTCGCTATTAGGAAGGGACGTCCTTGGAACGCCCCTTCCTAATAGCGCGTCTCTAGCCCTATTTTACGAGTGAGAGATGCACAAAATAGGATTAATACATGGGCCACACGTTTTTTGCAGTCGCAAACAGGTCTAAAACCCATTTGAGCCCGCAAAAGACGTTAGTACATCTGGCCCTATGTCCTTGCCACATAAAGGAATGTCGGGCCCATCACCTGCATTCACAGACACAAACTTAGCAGGGGAGGAAACCTTGCAAAGTGTGAACATTATAAACTTCGCAAGATATCACAATTCAATAAACACCACGCAGACCTACGAATAAGTAAGTCATTTATGTTCTGAATAGACAAACAAAACAAAAACAGAACGACCAAAGCAATTATACGCATTTTCGTAAATGACCCCACGCCCCGAAGCTGTTGTATCAAAATACAGCTTTAGTCCTCCTTCCCTCTTGGGACCCATCTACCCCGTCAATTACTCACGGACCGTAGATTTGCTATTGACCCTGGAGCGCTCCTCTACCTCCTGGCTAGGTTCGTGCCGCATATATCACATATGTACATACATATATTCAGTGGGTGTCTTTTCCAAGTCTTTGAAGAGATTTAGATACAGAACTACAAGGGATTTCCTGATTTGATTTTGAAATATTTTGACACGTTTAGTAATGTCATGCTTTTTAAGCAGATACAAAGCTACTGCAAAGAATCACACTTACATCCTGTTAAGATAGAGAAATGCAAAATATATTTGTTAAATACGCTCAGGAATAACGGAATGAGTCACGTTTCTCCGTGTGCTGAGATTGCTTCAGTACTGCTTTAAACTTGAGGCGTGTTTTTCCCCCCTCTCCTGTAGCAGGGCATGGGTGAAAGATTCCGATCAATGCTATTGCATAAAGAGCACAGACTTCAACCGCAGTGAAAGGTCACAACATATTTCTTCTCGCTGGCTTCATTCATCACTCTGTGCACACATCTCCTCAATCAGGTCAAGCGAGCACAGCGTCAGAAGTGGCTATAAATGTAAAGCCTGATTTTTTTGTTTGTAATATCTTTATTGATTTTTCAAATAAAGCACATACTACAAAGACACAGAGTACACAATGTAACAGATGGCATTTCATACATAAATTGCGGGATTGTCTCTTACACACCTGACATTGAGACCGAGAAGTCTGAGTTTGTCTCCGCAAGATGTTTAATTCTTGCTTCCCTCTGTCTGCTGTTCGCGTACCAATGTCTGCTTTCTTTCGACTTGATGTGAAACCATCCTACTTACTTTGACAGTTTCCTTATTTGACTGAAGTGTGCCTGCTTGTAAAAGCCTGCTTCTCCTTCCGTCCTGTCCTTGCTTCCTCTCTTAACACTGTCTGTTCTCTCCCACTGTCTCTGCCCTCAGTCAGCTCTAGTCAACCCAAACACATTGTATCCTCTTTTCCAGAGGATCCAGCACCTCCCCCCACAACTCCCCGAAACATTGTCCTCCATTCTGCCATCCTGTTAGCTGTTTTCGTGTGGTTTCCCTTTGTCTCACCCACTCTTCCATGTCTTTCATGGGTGGTTGCGGTCTGAGCTGCCAGGATTAGTTCTAAAGCTGCTGATGTTCCTACAATGTTCTCTTTTTCCTTTTAGGCGACATTCCCAAGAAATATTGGTGTGTGGGCTGTGTGGTCTCTACACCACCATCCAGTCTGTGTCGTTTTGCTATTATCTGTAATCAGCACCTACTCATTCACGAACACAAAATCTGCTCCAGGCGCCTTGTATTCCAGCACTCTGTTGGCCTAGCTGGGTGGCGTTAGCTATACTCGGTTAATGTAATTGAACGGTGTTAGTTCTAAACTAGCATTGCCTGATGCTCCTATTATGCTTTTCCATGCAGCCTCCCATTCTTTAGCTGTGATCAGGGCATCACAATCAACGCCCTTTTTTTTTCATAGCGGAGTGTCCTCTGCAGGCTGATTACCCATTTTTCCCTGGGCCCGTTACATAAAAGTATCTCCATTGCTCCAGGGTCCCTGGGAAACTCTCTAGCTATCCTTGACATACTGATGTAGTGCAGTAAATGTCCAGTTTAGATCCCCAAAGCATTCCTGCTCTTCCTCAAATTTAAGGATTTCAATAGATGATCAAGACTTTATGTCAAAATATCGAGGATGAAGTGTAGAGGCCTAAATATTGAGAACCTGCAGAATCCATTAAGTTTCAGGTCCCATTTTGTGAAACTTGATAGAAGCTTGCACAACATCCCTTGTGCTGCTGGTCTGAACTTGTAATGGAATGTATGACTGTATTCCGCTTGCGTTTATCACGGCATGCCTTGGGAACGCCATTATTAGAACAAATGCATCTTTAGCGTGCAGAACAAATGCACGCTAAAGATGCATTTGTTCTGCACGCAAGGCGTTATAATGACTTGCCTTAGGGGGTTGCTAGATATTGGAATAGTTTAATTTACTATTCCAACTCCAGTCGGCGCAACAGCAGGGAAGGTGTTGGACTTTAATTTCAACACCATTCCACCAATGTGCCCCCGTCATTGTAAGAACTTGCATGCAGAATGAATGGGTGCAAAAGACGCGTTTGTTCTGTTGCCGGTGCTGTGAAGGTACAGCGTGATTGGGGCTTCGTCCTACAGGACATTTCCCCTTGTAATAACTGCAAGACTAGAGAAATTAGGAAATCATGACTTTATATGAGAAATTGCTTCTTCGTCTTGCATATGGATTTCATAAGTCCCATGTAAAATGTTCCTCTGGAAGCAGTCATGAAAGGATCTATTTCCACGCTGCTGTGTTGAATGTATGATGTTACAACGCATACATTCACAACGCATACCATTACAACAACACTTTTACAACGCATGCCATTACAAAGCATGCCATTACAACGCAGATGCTATTACAAGGCATGCCATTACAACGTAAGTATGGGTAAGTATTTATTTTTATTTTAATTAATGGGAATGTAATAGTAGTGTAAATGTTGGATAGTGTAGGGGTTACAATTACTATTCTAACTCCAGGGGGGTGTAATAGTAGGGCAAGTGATGGATAGTGTAGGGGTTAAAATTACTATTCTAACTCCAGGGGTTGTAATAGTAGGGTAAGCGTTGGATAGTGTAGGGGTTAAAATTAACTTAAATACTTACCCATACTTACATTGTAATGGCATGCGTTGCAATAGCATCTGCGTTGTAATGGCATGCGTTTTAATGGCATGAGTTGTAATGGATCCTGCGTTGTAAAAGTTTTGTTGTAATGGTAGTGCGTTGTGAAAGTTGCGTTGTAATGGTTGTTTCCTGCTGTGTTTAATAAAAAATTGCTTTGAACCTTACTGCATATTGCTTTTATTTATTTAGGTTTCAGAAAACTAGAATATATGGAAGATAAGTGCATATATGTGGGTATAGATTTACTAATTCTGGCTCCACATCTACATATCTTGAAGATATATGTCATCAAGAAAGTTAAGAATAGTAAACCCATATATTCTTACCTTCATAATATTTTTATCCCCAATATTTAGGCCTCAATATCTTGGCCCCAGGATATGTTTTCAGCAGTAGTTTGTCGAAAAGCCCAAGGGTAATGCTTCATGGTCCCCCTAATCATCATCATCTTCTTCATGTGCTGTAATGTGTCCTCTCCAGTCATGGTTTGCCAAAAAGCACCCTTCCCAGCTTTCATTAATTCCATAAAACCAGATTGCATTCTGCAGATGTGATGGCATGTAGTACAATCAATACTGGGTAATGCTGTCATCCTTTTTCACTAGGCAGCTCAGCGTTTCCATCTGATTCCAGCCTTTTCCCTTACCATATTAACGACACCAGGATCTGATCTTACATCTTCAATTTCTGTCAAGGTATTGGTGCCATAGTTCTCTGCAGTATATGTAGGCCACACAGGAGAAAGTCCATTTTAGCCAGTGCCACTCTGTCCATTATCAACACTAAGGGGCTTATTTACAAGCCCCTTGCACCACTTTTGCGTCACTTTTAACATGGGAAAAGTGATGCAAAAGTGGCGCAAGGGGCTTGTAAATCTACCCCTTAGTCCAGAAGTCTACCCAGTTCCTTTATTACTTTACCTATGTTAAGTGCACATTGGGCTTCCTTGCTATGTTTTGGATGTATACAAGGATAACAGAAGTTCTCAGTTTCCAATCTGATTTCCACTTCATACTATTCTGTCCTTCCCAGAAAATCAAGACCCACCAATTGGGACAATTTAGATTCATCCAAGTTATCAATCTCTGAGGGAGGACCTGATGGATAGGTTTGCAACCTCCGAGAGTAACCAGAGAGGGCTGTATGACAGATTTGATATTCTAGAGGCCAAAATGGAGGGGATAGCAGCTCAAACCAGTGTGTTAGAAAGTAAAGTAACCTCGCTTTCAGAAACATCGTTGGAAAACTCTAAGGACATTGATGTTCTAAAGGCACAGAACCGTAAACTTGCAATGGACATGGAGAGATTGGAAATGCAGAGTCGGCGAAACAATCTAAGAATACTTAAGATCCCAGAAGGGGCAGAAGTGGAGGATATCAAGGGGTTTGTGTGCAGGCTATTACGGGAGGACATATTAAAGGACCGGCCAGATATAGACTTAGAAGCTGAGATCCAGCGTGTGCAGAGAGACCCTTTTAGGTTACATCCAGACCGTAAAGCCCCCAGAAAGATTTTGGTTTATTTCCAGACATATACGGTTAAGGAACTAATCCTCAGTAGGTGTCTTGCAAGATCTTCTCTTCATTACCGTGCCAATCCCTATCAAATTAGATCTGACATAGGGGGGGAAACGGCTCAGAGGCAATGGGAGTTGGGCTCCAGGATGCCTGAACTTCGTTCCCTGGGAGCTCAAGTTAAAATGAAATTTCCTGCCTTATTAAAAATAATGTGGAACAATAAGATGCATAACTGTAACTACCCTGAGGAAGTAGATGAACTGCTAGATAAAATGAGAAAATAGTTAAGGGGTAGTAACGTGGGCATATAGTTATCAGCTGTATTTAATGAGTAAAACAGGGATAGGGGGGCAGGTACACTTTTTTATGGTAAAGCACTAACTTAGAGGAAGTAAAGAAAAAGATAAAAAAAGAATAAATGAAAAAGGGAAAAGAGGAGAAAGGGGGAAAAAAGAAAAAAAAATGAAGCTGCACACTGGTGGTTGGGGGATCTAATAGTTAAGGTCAATTATATAGAGCAGGGGAAAGTAAAACCTTTTCAGTTAGGTGTGGTGTTTCAAGGGTGGGGGGGCTCCTTAGGGCGTGGACACGCCGAACAAGAACAAGGAGGTGGGGTTCCCTCGGGGGGTGGGGTGAGAGGGGTTTCAGGGGGGAGGGGGTAAAACATTTAATAATGTCCTCATATCCCAAAAGTTTTTATTTTGATAGGTTAGAAAGTCAACACAGGTCACAACAAGCTATAGCTACACTAGATAACAGGTTTCGCTATGGCATCCAGTAATAAAATATTATCCTGGAATTTAAATGGGATAGGGAATCGGAAGAAACAGCAAAGAGTATGCGAATTCTTAAAAAACACTGATGCCCATATATATCTCTTACAAAAAACCCACCTTGAAGCAGAATCGTGTGGTCAAGTTTTCTCTAAACTTAGGTGGGTTCAGGAAATCCTGTGTTCCAAGCAGAAGGGCTCCACGAGAGGAGTAGCTATTATTGTGCAGGCAAATAAGGGTATCAGGGTGCAAAGCTTGGGAACTGATCAGTCTGGGCGATGGCTGGTAGCAGTCCTTTCTATTGGCAGCTTCACCTTCTTAAGTGCTGTTTACTATGGTCCCAATGACTAGAAGAGTATATGATACAGCACACAGTTCCAGTTATTTTGGGAGGCGACTTTAACCTCATATTGGATCTCTATCTGGATCGCACCTCTAAGGCAAAATACAATTCCCCTAACAAATTCCTGTCAGCTCTGAAGAATATTATGAAAGACTTTAACCTACAGGATGCGCGGAGAGTTAAGCAAGGAAATCTTAGGGAATACTCGTTCTACAGTAAGAAATATAAACAATACTCCAGAATTGATCTCTTTCTCTTAGATCAAGCTTTTCTGTCAGATATTGTTTCAGTATCCTACATTCCTGTAGGTCTGTCTGATCATTTGATCGTGGAGCTAAAAATTAATCTCAAAGTCACCCCCTCATCATATAGCTGGACTTTGGATAGAACGATCCTTTTTGATGTTCAAAGTAAAAGTAAAATTAAGGGAAGCCTGTTGGAGTTCTTTTTATTCAACGATAGTACAGCTCCAGAACAAATAGTCTGGGATACGCTTAAGTCCTTTTTGAGGGGCATTCTTGGGTCGCATATGGCTTTAAAGAGAAAGCTCATGAAAGAAAAAGACAGATTTGACCTTGAATTGATTAAAACGAAAGAACAACAATTACAGTTAGCTGTATTAGAAGATAGATGTAGAATCCCACAACTCGAAAAAGAGCTGTTTGAGTTACAGATAGGTTTTAAGGCACGTGCTGATAAAATAAACAAGGATAGGTGGGAAGTGAGTAAACTCCGAAATTTTGAATATGGAGAGAAGTGCGGCCCTCTTCTCGCCTGGAAAGTTAGAACGGAGAGGAGAAGGAATAATATCAGTACACTAATTCAGCGGGATTCAGGTTTGCCCTTAACAGAAGATGCTGAGATCAGGAGAGAGGCTAGAGGGTTTATGGAGGAATTATACCAGGAGCAGAATAGTCTGGGGGCAGATGAGTTAGAACATTGGTGGGCCTTGAGAGAGTTACCCCAGTTGAGTGAATCGGATAAAGAATATTTAGCTACAGAGATTACTGAAGGAGAGGTACGGGCCCAGTTGAAAAAGATGGCGAGGAATAAGGCCCCGGGCCCGGATGGACTGCCGACGGAGCTGTACAAGGACAGCGTGGAAGAAATCCTAGGTCCATTATTGTCACTACTTAATAAAATTTTCATACAGGGGGAGGGCATTCCGGCTTCTTGGTCAGAAGCAACCATCACTCTGGTAGCAAAGCACAATAAAGACCCCAAAAATATAGAATCGTACAGGCCCATTTCACTTCTTAATTCGGATTCAAAAATCTATTTAGGTATCCTAACGTCTAGACTGGCAAAAATAATTAAGTCCATGATACACCCAGATCAGCGGGGGTTCATACCAGGGTGTCAACTGAACGAACTTACTTTTCAAGTTGTAGGAGCAATGGATATGGCAATGGAGAGGGGGTTACCGCTGGCCATTGTTGCGATTGATGCTGCAAAAGCCTTCGATCAGGTTAATTGGCTTTTTTTATGGAAAACCATGGCAAAGTTTGGATTTCCAGATATATTTATTAGAGGGATTGAGACGTTGTATAGGGGCCCCCGAGCCAAGGTATTAGTCAATGGTAGCCTGACTGAATGGTTGTATATTTCGAGGGGAACGAGGCAGGGATGTCCCCTGCCCCCTCTCCTTTTCGATATTTATATCGAGCCCTTTGTTTGCTCCCTTAGATCTGACCCAGTGATCTTACCTTTCAAAATGGGGGAATTGGTTCTTAAGACAGCACTCTATGCTGACGATCTGCTTCTCTACACATCTAATCCTGAACAGGCTATTCCTAGGTTATTCGAATTGGCTGAAGACTTTGGCACGGTCTCGGGATATAGGATCAATAAGGACAAGACAGATATAATGAGCTGGAATAACCTGGCCCCGATACCGGAAGCCAAATCAAAAATCAGATACCTGGGAATTCAGCTTACTCATAAAATCTAGATGATGTCACTAAAACCAGTTGGCAGACGGTGGTTAAGGTTTTAAGGAAGCTCTTGACTAGATGGAATACTCTACCTCTTAACATCTATGGTAGAGTTAACCGAGTCAAGATGATAATTTTGCCAAAAGTTACTTTCTTATTCAACTCTATTCCTTTATACTTTAATAAAAAAGATATTTCTAACCTTCAAGGAAGGATTGGTTCTTTTATTTGGGCGACCAAGTCCCCTAGAACTGCATGGCGGAAATTAAGAAGGGGGCTGAAACTGGGCGGATTGGCTCTTCCTGATTTACTTTTTTATTGTTATGCTTTTCAATTTAAGAATTTTAGACTCCTGGCAAATAAATTAGACTCTTCCTCACATAAAAGACTTTTCCAGGCCATGCTATCAGACTTGCCACAAGGTTTAGAGTTTTTTCTTTACAAATTTGGGGACCAGACGTTTTTTAAGAAGGTTCGCCTGAAGCTCCTTAGGACAGCACTTAAGATCTGGAAGGCAATCCGTAGAATTTTGGACATACACTACTATCATTCGCATGCCCCCATATGGGACTCCCCAGGTACACCAGACTGCCTATTAGATCGACTGGCATTTCTTTGAGAGCTGCAGGTTTAACCAAGTGGGGGGACCTGGGTAATAATTCCGAACTATTAAGTTGGGAATCTCTTTCAAATTTAACAGGGGGTTCCATTTCCAGGTTCAAATTCTATCAGCTGTCTTCCTGGTGGGGTAGCCAGTGTTGGGTTAATGAGGACGGGATCCCGATTTTGGAATGTATTAATAGGGGGACAGGAAGGAAAGGAGAGGTGTCACTCTGGTACAATGCATTGGTGGGGGCGAAAGAGGAACTAGGAGCTGAAACCATCAAGCTTGTGGATAACCTCGTAACTCAAGACTCTGAAGAGATGCTGAAGGGTTGGACAGACTCATTCACAATTTCCCAAAAAACTTATAAAACCATCTAATCTTAGAAGGAACCATTTATTCACAGCATATAGGGTTTACTGGACTCCTGCGAAATTGTCAAGGATTTCGTCAGAAGAATATGTCTGTTCAAGATGCAGGTCTCCAGGCGCAGATGATAGACATATGTTTGTTGACTGCCCTGAAATCATCAGTTACTGGAATCAGGTCTGTGGGTTCCTAGAAGAGGTTCTATCAAAACCAATCACTTGTTCCCCCAGATTGATATTTTTTGGTCTCCTCCTGGACTATAATGTTAGTAACAGCATATCGCAGTTTATCTTTTATGTTATTGTTATAGCCAGAAGGGAGATATGCAGGGAGTTGAAATATGTAAGTCCTCCTCGATTTGCAGATTGTCTTAAGAATATTATGGCTGTTAGTCGTTTAGACCTACTGTGTGGAGGGGAAAGTGCTATTAAGATGTGGTCCCAATTAACTGCATGGTCTGAGAGATAACGGACAAGGTATACAAAACGTCCAATGATTATGCCAGAGGTTTAGTGGTCCTGTCCTCCCAAAGGGGCACGATACATCATGAATGGGAGTGGGATAAGGAAACGACCTACCTCTGGGTGATCTCTGTTGGCTATCCACGGGATCCAGGGCGGGAACAGTTAGCCCGTGTTAGTGGCCCGGAGAAAAGCCCATCTAGAGTTGACAATTTCTGGTGGCATTTATGAGGACAAAAAAAAAAAAAAGATTCATCCAAGTTAGTCTGAAGCTCTGACATTTCCCAGAAATCTTCCAGGTCTTCTGATAGTTGAGGCATTGACCCCTCTGACCTCTCATGTATATGAGTGTGTGATCCAAAAAAAGAAATTCTATGGGTGTAACACTTCCTACTCAAAAGCCCCTTTGCTGAAGCTTGGCTCTCAGATATAATGCCAGAGCTTCTTTGGTCAGTAGCAACGGTATTTAGGATAAACAGTACCCTTGTTTCGTGCCTCTTTGCAATATCTAGTTGTCAAAATTACCCATCATGGCTTCACTTGCACAATGTAGACAATAGCACTTTTGCAGAGTTAGCAAACACAACGACGAAACACATATGTTCTAGTTTTCAGCACAGATACTCCCACCCTAACAAACCAAAAACCCTTTCAAGCTCCAGGACTCAGTGCTCAAGTCTACCCTCTAGGGTATGGATGATATGTGTTGCTCTATTCAAATTCTACAGACTGCTCTAGTTTGGGTTAAATTTATATTGTTCTTTGTAAATCATGGACTCTCTGATTGTTAGGATTCGTTTTTTTTTACTAAGCCTTTTGAATACATGGGGGCAGTAACTCCCTATTTCAATCCGTTCTTTATCATTTTTTGGGAATAGTGTAACTATTGATTCTTTCATCGTGGGCAGTAACATTGTCTTATATTACGTCCATTAATGGACCTCAATTAGAGTCTCCACAAATATACCGCTATATGCCAGCAGTCACGGCTGGTCGGCTAATCATTAGTGGAAAAAGGGGGTCAGTGAGGGTGGGCAAGGGTCTAGAGGGGGTCGGGTGGAAAAAAAATGACTTACCTGTCAGCTGGCCTGCAGCCTCTCATTCATCCTAATCTTGGCTTCCGCTGGAAAAGGAAGCAGAATGTGCTCCCCTGAGCCCATCACAATGCTGCAATGCAGCATTGTGATTGGTAAGCACCCTGGCTCTCCTAAGCCAAACACAATGCTGAAATGTTGCGTTGTGATTGGTCTGAGCGCTGTGGTTTGGTGCTCAGATGGGGAATGGAAGCTTGGGCATGTTCTCCACCCAGACTGAAATGCAGTCTGGTGGAGAACATGCTAAGTGTGCATGAATGTTTGGATGGCCCCAAAGGGCCAACCAAAAATTAATGCATACTTAGGAGGGTGTCACCACTCCTCCCCCTCTGCACCTGAGCCCCGCCCACCCCGCCCTGCCCTGCAAAACTGCTTCAGCAAAGAAAAATAAAATGATTAGAACATCACGTTATTATAATTTATTTTTCCATTTTTACTGTGCTGAAAGGTAGTGGGGTGACCCTCCTCTGCATTAGCGGAGGAGCCCCCCTATATGCCAGAGACATTTCTTCATTACTCCTGGGGAGATTTCCTGTCTGCACACACAATACCTTTTGTTATACAATCATGGGGTATATTTGTGTTGCACATGACAAACACCTTTTCAATATGGCTGAAATACAATATTATTGCACATTATTGTATATGTCATAAAAAGACCCTAGCTTTTTAGACTCAATAACCAGGATGTGAACACAATTAATAGGCATCCTCTCTGTTAGACTTGGCCCTTTTTGTACGGTCATCCCTAAACTTTTTGCCCTTTTCTCTTTTTTTCTAACATGGTGTTGGTGGTGTTAGCCCTCTGGGCACTTTAGCACTGCTGTCCAGTGTAAAGTGTGTGTGCTCTCTGTGTTACATATGGTAGGATTGGATTTATTTTACCTGTCAGTCCCTTGTAAAGTGGTATCTCAGATACCCAGGGCTGGTAAATTAAATGCTACTGGTGGGCTTGCAGCGCTGATTGCGCCACCCACCAAAGTAGCCTTTCAAATCTATCTCAGGCCTTTGCCATTGCAGGGCCAGTGTGCCGCTGTGTCGTGGCACCTAAAATGTGTGCCATGTCTGTGACCCCCCTTTTACTGCATGTCAGTCACCCCTAAGGTAGTCCCTAGCTGGCACTATGGGCAGGGTGCATTGTAGGTAAAATATAGGACATGCACCTTAAGTGTTTTTTGGTTTCTCACTACTGTTGGGGTCCCTCCCATAGAAATGCATTGGGGATTCCCTGATAAGTGTTTCAGTGGTCATTCCTGATATGAGAGGAGCAGCGTGGTCAAGTTTAGTATATCTTGAAATGTCATAATAAATGCTGCGCAATGGTGTGCACAGATTTATTATGACTATTTTAGAAATGCCACATTTAGAAGTTGGCATTTCTGTGTGCTATATGTCTGCCTGCCTAATGTGAATTGCATGTCTGGATTTTGAGTGACAGGGTCTGGGAGGTGTGTGTGGCTCCAGGAGAGGTAGGGTGAGTCAGCACTAGTCTGAATGGGACATCTGCATTGGGAGTAGTGGGAGGAGTAATCCCCTGACCCTGAATAGGTTTGTGGGGAGCCTGTACAATGCTGGCTCCGCCCCCTTGTGGTGTGTCTGATCACCGAGGCCCCACCTGACGAAGGGGAAAAGGAGACTTGTAAACAAAGTACTCCAATTCCCTCCTGAACCAGTTGCATATGGTTCCCCAAAGCCCTGTGCTGCAGACAAAATACAATGAGTATAAATGTAGGAGCTGTGACCCCATGAATGTTGTGCTTTTTCTGAACTTGTTGGGGGCCTGCTGCTGCTGGGGGTCCAGGAGGAGCCACCAAAGGGGCTTGCCTCCCTACTGGAGGTCCTAGTGTGCTGGCCTGCCTGGGCACAGCTATGCCCCTTAGACCCTGAAGGACTCTTGCGCCATGGGAGCATTTTATATTTGAAATGCCAGAAGAAGAGAGTCCTGGGGCTTTGCAGCGCTGAGCTGCCTATCGTGGAGGAGGGAATCCCAAGCATAGGGATTCCCCCGTGCTGCGAATGAGGCAGGAGCCTACCCCGCATTGATGCTTTTTAGCGGGTGCGAACCCTGCATTTATGCTTACTTAAGCAGAGGGTACCCCGCCCGTGTTTGCCTTTATTTTTTTAGTTTCCCACCCCGCATCAGTGCCCATTTTAAGAAGCGAGTGCCCACCCCACATTTCTGCTCACTTTTTAGGAGGGTGCCTACCACGCATTGCCGCCGAGTGAAGGTGCCGCCGGGCCACTGCCAGTGCGACCCGGAAGTCAGGCACCACTGCCTGGTTGAGGGAAGAGCTGCAGCCGGCCAATTGTAGCGCGGACAGAAAAGTGGTGGTGGAAGGAGGGCGGGAGCCTACCCCACCTCCGTGACAGTGAGACACAGACGAGTTGTCCCGTGTTTGGAAACAGGAACGAGGAAGCCCACCCGAGCTGCACCGGTGAGTGGGGCTTCATGCTGCACAGTATTGAGTCCGGGTGAAGGAGAGCGGTTCCGTGATTGGGCCGGCCTGGGGTGTGTGCCGGCCCAAGTTCCGCCAACTAGAGGAGCGGAGTCCTTCCCCGAGAGCCCCGGTGAGTGGGGCTACACTTAAGTAATGTTGGTGCCTTCGGTGGCACCCCTTTGTGATTTGCCTGCATGGAGCCGCAGGGAATGGGGTCGGGGGCCATTTGTTTTGCAAGTGGTAGTTTGGGGGCATTTCTCTTCGAGGTCCCAAGGGCACAGTCGTGCCAGGGCCTCTTTACTTCATTCACATCTGCGCCACACCAGCGCGGTCGTAAAGGGGGTGGTAATGGACGGAGCATCTGAACTAATCAAACACTCACACCCAGTCAAAAGATCTGGGTTTAATCCATCCCCATTCTTCAGCCCACTCTGCCACCCCAGTTCAGACATGGCTATATGCAAATCAGAGTGTTTGATTGATTCAGATGCTATGTCCATCACCACCCCCTTTTGTACCGCTTTTGGCCACCATAAGTGTGGCAGGGTATGCTCAGACTTGAGTCCCTTGCTCACTTTGCCACTGGATTCAAGCAAGCCGAGCTGAAGACGGCTGGAATGCCAGAAACCGGTCCTCGGAAGCTTGTTTCCGGTCCAGGGAAGACATAGCTTGGCAGTTCGGGCTGGACTGTTCCCATGAGGCACAGGGTCAGACTGATTTGCATATAGCCATGTCTGAACTGGGACTGGTTTCGGGGTTTCACCCTAATCAGCCAGGCTATCTGGACTCCAGGGGCATGGAGAGCATGGGACCCACTTATGGGCATACCCGTCCCACTCAGGGTGACAAATGCAAAAGGAAAAATTGATGAACAGAATGTGGAACAATGTCAAACATTCACCCCAGTACAGGGATCTGGGGCTAAATCCATCATTGTTTTTGCTCCCCATGGCATTCCAGTTTGAATCCAGCCATATGCAAATCAGTCTTGGCCTTGTTCCCAATCGGAACAGTCCAGCCTGAACTACCAGGCCATGTCCTCCCTGGACCAGAAACAGGCATCCTGGAACCAGTTTTGGGGGTTCACCCTAATCAGCCAGACTATCTTGAATCGAGTGGCATGGAGAGCACATGACCCACGTCGGGGAATACCCGTCCCACTTGGGTCCAGGCTTCTTCTTAGTAACTGGCATGTTCTGTCTCTTCTTGACCTGGATTGTTTCCAGACCACTGATGTACAATAAACAACGAATTAGTGCTAGGAGAATACAGCCCTACCAGACCTCCGGACTCAAACCAAATGGGTTGGTGCATTCCTTACTTTTACCATATGTTACTGAAGCAGAAACAGCAGAGTGAAGTCCACGCAAAAATGCCAGCAAACCCTCCTGCACTACCATAGATTCCAGTGTGACCTAGACCTCGATCTGTTGGCACTGTCAAAAACACATGAGAGTTCCACAAAGGCTAGGTGTATGGCACTGTGTTTAGAAACTGTGTATTTTCCTATTAGCAGATGTAAATTAACGGACTGTTCCATTGTCCCCCACCTTGTCCAGAACCTATAGCGTAATGCTGGATGCCGTGGTCCAAAGCACTAGCCTGTCAGGAGTGACTCTTCCAATAACTTTAATTGTGGAGCCCAGTAATGAAATTGATTGATAACAACAGGATTCCCGGTGATTCCCTTCTTTAAAGATTGGTATTGTAATATCTGATTGGCAGGACTGCGAGAAACTGGATTTAAATGCTGTTTTAATGCTGTTAGTAAGGAGCAGTGCCCATAGCTGCGCATTTTCTTCATATAAATCCATTGGAGCCCCATCCTGGCCTCACACGTTTCTTGAAGGGCTTTTATATATTGTCTCTAACACATTTTCCACTGAGAATTCTATATTAAGAGGGAACTGGGGTAGAGAAAGGCCCAAAGGTCTGTGTCAATCAATGTGGGACTCTCTGGGTAGATTATTTTGAAATGAGCTACCCATTGACCGGAGTTTTATTTGCAGCCAGACCTGTCATTGAGATGTTAGAGACATAATTTGAATGAGCTGTTTTCCAGAACATATGTGTGTTCTTTAGCTTACAAGAACAAATCAGTTTCTCCCATATATGAATTTGGAGGCCTGGCTTCCTGTTTTTCAAGGCCTGTCTGTATTCCCTTCTACAGAGGGCAAACGCATATCTGTTACTTGGGGCTGCATTTACGGGTGTACGTAGTCCCCAATTTCAGTTTCTACATACTTTGTCAAACCAAGAGAGCTGATGTGTATGTACTAAAGGTTACCTGGAGCTTCATAAACAGGGCCCTAATGATATTATCCAGTTGTGAAGAGGTCTCGATGACAACAGAAGGACTAGAGTCCGTTGAGAGGCAACAACATACAGGGCCTGATTACCTAAAAGTAGTTCACACAAGATGTCTCCCCTTTTAGCTGTTCTTCACACCAGCCTTCACCCATTATCTTTAATTGAAATTTTAGTACTGTCCCTAAACACTTTCCTGTAACTGCCTTTGAGGGTTACTAAGTTAATGACAAATGGGTTTCGATCACAGTAGATCTGGAGGCAAGACACTCAATGTCCTCTGTGATCTGGAGTCATCTCACTCCCCTACAATGAGTCATCAAACTCCACTACCTCATTTCTTTTCCATAAGTGAGGCTTAGTGGATTAGGGGCGTTCTGGTGCCTGCATTTGTCTGCTAGCATGGTTAGCCCTTTGTTTAAAGCAATATCTGTTTTTTAGGCCACCCAAATGCAAAGAGTTTGCCAGAACAAACAGACATGCGGACACCTATAAACTATTCCAAAGTATAATGTTATAAGACGGAAGGAGAATGTGCCACCTTTCTTGGCCAAATGTAAAAACATATTTCAAATCCCATCTAATCTCAATGCAGTATCAACTACCATGAAACAAACTCTGCCAAGAGTGAGGAGGAGTTTCCTGTACCTGTATATGATTCTTAAGAGATAGTGTCCTAATTTTAGACAGTCACTGTTGTAAATTAAGTTATGAAGTGGAACCAATGGATTTACAGGATGTAAACATTCACTAGATATTTTTGTGGCAGGGCTTTGCTTGTTCTAGTGCATGTTATTATTTTCCTCTGTGTTTTAGAAGAATATGAAGTTAGAAAGAAATGTTGTTGCCAGGTCAATCCCTCTAAATTCCCAATTTAACGGGCTGCATTTAAAAAGAATAAAAATGCTTTATTGAAAAGCAGTCCCAGACATGGAGGTCTGCTGCGCCCAGCAGGCCACCATCCCTGGCAGGGCCAGCCATTCCCAATGGGGTTGCAAATTGCAGTAGCTTATTAATATTTATGGGCCTCGCATTTTGCGACTCCATTGGGACTGTGACTGACTGACACTGATGTACATTGGCTTGCGTGACTCACAATTTGCGAGTCGCAAAAGTCAATGGTCGTACATCTGGCCCTACATTTCCTGTGAGATCCATCAATGATTAACCATATCCACATAGCTATTTAACACCTGTATCCACTCGGAAATAACATAACCAAATGTCCCACTTCCTCTTTCAGAAATACTGGATGTCACAGAGATCATGCTCTCAAGGAATCACAACGCATTGTACCCATATGCGTGACTGGATGAGAAAGAATAGTCAGTGCCTACATAGATTGTTGATGAAAATGCTGCTTTTTGCAGTGGTCAACCAATACTAACTTCCCTTGGAATGGTCATCATAACTGAGTATGTCCATGATCCAGCAAATACATTTAAAAACATGAGGGCCACCCTCAATGCACACTTACTATTACTTTCAGAAGTTAATGTTGGGGCAAGAAACTATTGTCTCTAGCCCAGCAATGTCTCCAAAGGTTAGCTTCCAACAGAAAGTGGAGTCAGCCCAGGGCTCTGTGTTATCGGTCCTGGACCTCAGGTGCCTATATATACATATATATATTACCTACTGGCGGTCGCCAGTAGGTATATATAGTTAGGATTTTTTCTCTATGGGATTTTTGAAAATTCTATGTCTAATAACTTTGGCGTTTGTGGACGGAATTGGCTGAAATTTTCAGGAAAATGGCACATTTTGTTTCTGAGCAGCCCCTGAAAATTTGGGGGGTGTTCGTCAAGGGGGGGCAAGAAAAAAGGGGGGTCCCAAAACGTGTTTTTCTCATGTTAATTTCCATAGGGCGGTTGGCCTCACTTTTAGCTCGAACGGCTGAATGGATTTGCATGAAACTTGGCAAAATTGTAGGGACTGTTAGCCCGATGTGCCTTTGCTAGGTCTCAATATATGTGCTCCAGTGAATTTTGATAAATTAAAGTTAAAAAAAATATATATATCTGTGACAGCGCTCTGGGTAGCGCTCCGGTTCGCGTACTTTTCGCGTAACGGAACTTTGCGAAGCGAAGCTGATTGGCTCTCCAGTGTCTGTCAACATTCTAAACAGTCCGGAGCGGCCGCCATCTTGTCTCTCGGTAGGATCGAGAGACAAGAGGAGGGCAAAACAAAGGGGGAAATGACCATAAGGGGGCATAGCAGATCTCCCTGACCCCCTAGGTTTGATGTGGAGGCTTTAAAAGGGCCACGCGGGGCAAAAAAATAAAATAAAAAAAAATAGTTTTTTTTGCGTGGGGAGCGCCCGGTACGCTTTTGTGCAATGGGCGGTGGTAATCTAAATGATGAGGAGGGGGGGGCAGCGTTCAAAGCACATCAGCGTGCATAAACACGAAAAAGTTTTTATCTACCACGTACTTGACTTATCTCTCTGAGATGCATTCCCTTGTGTTTCGGCAATGGTAGTCTGTTCATTACATAGATCGCCCGAGGGCGGTAGTACAGACCGCGAGTAGGAAAGGGTCAAAAGCCAGGGATATAGGAGTATGTAACAAGCGAGCCATTTAATTGAAAAAACTAAACGTGACAAACGGTTGCAGGATCAGTGAAGGTTGATTTTATAATTGAAAGTATAACAGGATCAGTTACAATAAAATCGAACATACGCACACCATGGGCGAGTATCATGGGTAACATTTTTTCGAAGCTTTATTAATACAATAATCAATAATGAAAAATCGACATCAAAAGGGTTGTCTGTATTCCCAGTCAGTACCCTTCCCCGCCCACCATGTGCATAAAGACTGCATACATCCCCCATAACGTCAAGGCTAAGTAACTAGAACGTCATAAGGAGTTGCAAGTCGCTCCCATACTGGCGCCATTTTGGTCGAGGCCAGGCAGGTTCAGAGTATAGTTCAATATCTCCAATAAGTAGCGGCAGGACCAGAATCCCTTTCAGCAGTTCTGGCTTCGTCATTACGAGCACTAGAAAACAAGACATTCTGGGCAATACCACCCTTGACGCAGCTCTTTATTCCTCAAGATGGTGTCTTTCAAAAGCCAGGGGTATAGGAGTATGTAACAAGCGAGCCATTTAATTGAAAAAACTAAACGTGACAAACGGTCGTAGGATCAGTGAAGGTTTATTTTTTAATTGAAAGTATAACAGGATCAGTTACAATAAAATCGTCCATATGCACACCATGGGCGAGTATCATGGGTTACATTACTTTGAAGCTTTTTTAATACCATAATCAATAATGAAAAATTGACATCAATAGGGTTGTCCGTATTCCCAGTCAGTACCCTTCCCCGCCCGCCATGTGCACAAAGACCGCATACATCCCCCATAACGTCAAGGCTAAGTAACTAGAACGTCATAAGGAGATGCAAGTTGCTCCCATTCTGGCGCCATTTTGGTCGAGGCCAGGCAGGTCCAGAGTATAGTTTAATGTCTCCAATAAGTAGCGGCAGGACCAGAATTCCTTTTGGCAGTTCTGGCTTCGTTATTACGAGCACTAGAAAACAAGACATTCTGGGCAATACCACCCTTGACGCAGCCCTTTATTCTACAAGATGGTGTCTTTCAAAAGCCAGGGGTATAGGAGTATGTAACAAGCGAGCCATTTAATTGAAAAAACTAAACGTGACAAACGGTTGCAGGATCAGTAAAGGTTGATTTTATAAGTGAAAGTATAACAGGATCAGTTACAATAAAATCGAACATACGCACATCATGGGCGAGTATCATGGGTAACATTATTTCGAAGCTTTATTAATACAATAATCAACAATGAAAAATCGACATCAATAGGGTTTTTTGTATTCCCAGTCAGTACCCTTCCCCGCCCGCCATGTGCACAAAGACCGCATACATCCCCCATAACGTCAAGGCTAAGTAACTAGAACGTCATAAGGAGTTGCAAGTCGCTCCCATACTGGCGCCATTTTGGTCGAGGCCAGGCAGGTCCAGAGTATAGTTCAATGTCTCCAATAAGTAGCGGCAGGACCAGAATCCCTTTCGGCAGTTCTGGCTTCGTCATTACGAGCACTAGAAAACAAGACATTCTGGGCAATACCACCCTTGACGCAGCCTTTTATGCTACAAGATGGTGTCTTCCATTCAGAAAATATTGTTGGCAGCATTTTGAAAGTAAAGATAAACGGCCGTTCTCCTAGTGAGTCTCACATTGTTACATTTATGAAGAATGTTGAAGAGTAGTATGTTGAAAATCTGAAGCCATCTTTCTACAAACTCTCAACCAGCCTTGGATGGAAAAATCCTGCAGAATGTACAAACTGAAAACCAGTTTTTGTTTGCATAGCATCAGCAGCAACACTTGAGTCAGCTTTGTGTGAAGCCGCCATCTTGATCCAATCAATACCGTCCCCTTGCACACGTTCAGGGACCAGGCCGCAGGACGTGTCTTCAGGTCAAACGGATTGTGGGACAAGGTGCAGAATGGAAGAGTCACCAAAAAGCAAAAAGTTCCGCCGGACCCCGGGAGCATCTCAGGGACCAAGCAACATACCATATCCAGAGTCTTTCCTACAGCCTCTGCCTTCCTTCTTACCTAGTTATGGTTCTTTCACTCTCACTACAGGCTTTTAGTCTGTGGATGGAAAACCATGAACCTACACTCACCTATGAAAATCTTACTATTGATGCTTGACTGAGGCCAAGGAGATCAGAGTGCATGTCTGTGTAAGGTGATGTACCTCTGGGGAGACAAGGTCCAGAATGGAAGAGTCGCTGTATCGCAAGAGTGGGTGAAATTTAGCCGGATGGTGGGTGAGACGCTGTAATAGCAAGAGCAGGCGCAACTCAGCTGGCCGAGAGAGACTTGGGGAGAGGGCAGGAGCCAAGCGCCCCCTCCCAGTCCACGCCACCACACCGCCCCTCGGGGGCCTCCGTCAAGCGGTTCAGGGAGGCACCGCAGGCAGCTGTTCTTCAGATCAGTGGCTCTCACCGGCAAGGCTCCCCTCCTTTAGCAGCGATTGTTGGCGCTGTGGTTGCGGCCGGAGGCCCCGCCTAGTCAACGCCCCGGCCTCTCCATGTCGTAGGCCGCAAGAGTGGGCGCAACTCTGCTGGCCGAGCGAGAAATACCGTCCCCTGCACACATTCAGGGACCAGGCCGCATTGCGAGGGCACCGCAGGACGTGTCTTCAGGTCAAACGGATTGTGGGACAAGGTCCAGAATGGAAGAGTCGCTGTATCGCAAAAGTGGGTGAAATTTAGCCGGATGGCGGGTGAGACGCTGTAATAGAAAGAGCAGGCGCAACTCAGCTGGCCGAGAGAGACTTGGGGAGGGGGTAGGAGCTAAGTGCCCCCTCCCAGTCCGCGCCACCACACCGCCCCTGGGGGGCCTCCGTCTAGCGGTTCAGGGAGGAACCGCAGGCAGCCGTTCTTCAGATCAGTGGCTCTCACCGGTAAGGCTCCCCTCCGTCAGCAGCAATCGTTGGCACTGTGGTTGCGGCCAGAGGCCACGCCTAGTCAACGCCCCGGCCTCTCCTTGTCGTAGGCTGCAAGAGTGGTCGTGACTCAGCTGGCCGAGCGAGACTTGGGGAGGGGGCAGGAGCCAAGCGCCCCCTCCCAGTCCGCGGCACTACACCGCCCCTCGGGGGCCTCCGTCAAGCGGCTCAGTGAGGCACCACAGGCAGCTGTTCTTCAGATCACAACAGAGTCTCATGCTCGATCGATTGAGCTGGCCGAATCAGGCAACAAGAAGGTGTGGGGGGGCACCTCTTGCTCAACCACCACATGAGGAGGTGGTACTCTCTTCCTAGGAGGTGGTGGTGGGGATGCATCACTTGCTATTGCTAAGTGATGAAAAAAGGTCTACCTCTCTCAAAGATGAAAGTCAGAGTGAGGAAAAAAGGAGGGGTTTTCATCATTTGGGACAAAAAATAGTTCTCAACCAATGAAAAGTGTTATTTTTAGGTCACATGACCTAGCCTTACATCATTAGGAACCCAAAAGTGAAATGAACCAATGAAAAGTTTTATTAACAAGTCACATGACCTGTTATGCTTACGTTACGCGCTCCGCGCCGCACCCTGGATCGCTTCCGGGTAGCTGCTTTTCGCGCCTCGCGCACCGGAGCACTTCCGGGTGCGCTAACGCGGTGCATCATATGACAGAAGGGATAGGCAACAAGAACCATCAGTCAAAGAGGGGAGGGCAAGTTCTTCCCTACCGGGTCACATTGGGGCTCCACCGGAACTGATCGAATTGGTAGTCTACAGTGTTTCTGGATGTTTCAGACTGAAGCTGGCGTCAGCATGAGAGCACCCCGTGGCTACGTCGTGGCCATTCGCGAGCAATCATGGCAGTCGCTCCCCACCGGAAGTCTGCGGGAGTCGGGGGCCCCGGTGACTCTTGTAGAATCTTTAAGGCTGAGGGGACGCTTTTGGGAATGGGGCCCATGCCCTAGCAGTCAAGCATCCGAGTTCCAGGGTTGCCCAGAGCCATCCTTGCAGGCCAGGCCCAAGTCTGTGGAGCCGACCGCCATTTCCTGAGCTCCGTGGCAGCCGCCTCTCGCTGTACTGCAAGAGTGGGTGCAATTCATCTGGATGGCGGGTGAGACACTGTAATAACAAGAGCAGGCGCAATTCAGCTGGCCGAGCGAGGCCCTGTGCCGCAGGAGCGGGCGCAACTCAGGTGGCTGAGTGAAGCGCTGGGGTGTAGCTAAGAAACCTCCACCTGGGGAGGTGGGGGAGGCTCGTTCATGCTGCCTCTCCTTTCCAGTGCACCCCACGCCGTCAAGCGTTCGAGTTCCAGGGATGCCCAGAGCCATCCTTGCAGGCCAGGCCCAAGTCTGTGGAGCCGACCGCCATTTCCTGAGCTCCGTGGCATCCGCCTGTCGCTGTACTGCAAGAGTGGGTGCAATTCATCCGGATGGCGGGTGAGACGCTTTAATAACAAGAGCAGGCGCAATTCAGCTGGCCGAGCGAGGCCCTGTGCCGCAGGAGCGGGCGCAACTCAGGTGGCTGAGTGAAGCGCTGGGGTGTAGCTGAGAAACCTCCACTTGGGGAGGTGGGGGAGGCTCGTTCGCGCCGCCTCTCCCTTCTAGTGCACCCCACGCCGTCTCCTGGCGCAGGTATATGTGATGGTTGGACCAGGGCACCGCAGGACGTGTCTTCAGGTCAAACGGATTGTGGGACAAGGTCCAGAATGGAAGAGTAACCAAAAGGCAACAAGTTCCGCCTGACCCCGGGAGCCGACCGCCTATGCCGGGGGCGATCTCAGGCGACACCAGGGCAACAAGACTTGGGGAGGGGGCAGGAGTCAAGCGCCCCCTCCGAGTCCGCGCCACCACACCGCCCCTCGGGGGCATCCGTCAAGCGGCTCAGGGAGGCACCGCAGGCAGCGGTTCGTCAGATCAGTGGCTGTCAGCAGCGATCGTTGGCGCTGTGGTTGCGGCCGGAGGCCCCGCCTAGTCAACGCCCCGGCCTCTCCATCTCGTAGGCCGCAGAGTATTCGGGAAGAAATCCCTGGAACGGCGGCATGCATTTGGATCGATGTTGCAGCAGGCTGCCATGTAAATAGTTATTTAATAAAACGTTTTACCCTGTTACTTTGCTGGTGTGTTGTATATATTTATAATATTTGCATAGGGTTTGTCGTTGTTTTGGGCGGGGTGGGCGGCGGAGCCGAGCTGTCTTGCAGCCATCATGGCGTCGAGCTCAGTTCCTCTCACTAGTTTCATACTTCTCATGAGGGTTTTTTCCTAATGTTTCTATTTTAGCGAGGTCAAAAAGAGATCCCATTAGTGGCCTACTGAATTAGCTTGATTCCTTTTGTTGTTTCTAACGATTTTTCAATATCTGCAAAGACTAAACAGAGTATTGCAACTCTGTGCTTGTTTGTAAATAGAGAATACACCAAAGAGAACCATTTCTAAAACAGTAAATGCTTGGATAACAATCAATCAAATGGAGAGGGAAGCAGGAACGACGGATTACAATGGGGGCAAAGGCCTGCGCTACCTACCCTTCACTATCTGCAAAGAGAGAATACTCCTAAAAGAGAAGAGGGGGGGAGGGGGGGCAGCGTTCAAAGCACATCAGCGTGCATAGACACGAAAATGTTTTTACCTACCACGTACTTGACATTTTAAAGCTTTTGATATTTGCTATTAAAAAACCATTGAAATTCACAGAAAAAAACATAGATTATAGACCATATATAGTTAGGAATTAGCATTTACAAAACCTTGAAAATTCACTGAAAAAACCATGGGTTATAGACCATATATAGTTAGGAATTAGCATTTACAAAACCTTATTTTACTCACACAAAACCATTGAAATTCCATATATAGTTAGTTGCACTAACTATATATCGCTCACCCGCAATCCACTGCTGATGATGTCACATATTACATCATTCATGACATGGTCAGTGACATCACTAATGACATGACTGATGACAACTCAAATGACATCACTGATGACATTATCCAATGACTGTATGTTTCTGTAAAGTTAAAATATGTCTTACATATTGAAGAATGAGTGGATGTATAAGTGTCTGGATGAAGAATTTAGTAGGTGCATGACTGACTGTATGAGAGAGTGATTAAATGTGTCTCACTGAGTGAATGGGTTAGTGACTAAACTGTCTTAATTTGTGCATCATTATGTCTGTTGTTCTGTAAACTGCTGAATGTGTTAATCAGTAGCTATATGAGTAACTATATGGGATATTCATTGGTTGCCCAAGTTTTTGTATGGGAGACTGAGTATGTGTGTGAGTGGCTGGGAGGTGTATGACTCTGTGCATAGATGTGTGAGCAGTTGATTCACTAGATGTATGGGTTCAAAAGTTCATGTGGAAACAGCTGCATGGGCGGTTGACTGTGTGCATGAGTGTATTGGTGAGTGAATGGATATCTCAGTGCAACATGTCAAAGTAAGTACATATGTAAAACACAGTACATGTGAGAGTTGACATATATAACCGTGCATAAGGGCCAATGAATGTGTGAGTGGCTGTATGGATCATTGTGAACTTGTATCAGGGATCGTATAGGAGAGTAAATATGTGTTAGAATATGTTTGAATTAGTAAGGTGTGTATAACTGTATAGTTGAGGAAATGGAGGTGTGATTGATTCTTTTCATGACTGACTAGATGTATGAGTAACTCCATGGATGAGTGACAATCTGTGAGTGTCTGTTTACACCGAGTGTATCTAAGGTTACATTAGAGTCTGAAGAGGTTCATCGTATTAACACATGAATGATGTCATCAGTGATGTTGTCAGTGATGTCATTTGAGTTGTCATCAGTGATGTCATCAGTGATGTCACTGACCATGTCATGAATGATGTAATATGTGACATCATCAGCAGTGGATTGCGGGTGCGCGATATATAGTTAGTGCAACTAACTATATATGGAATTTCAATGGTTTTGTGTGAGTAAAATAAGGTTTTGTAAATGCTAATTCCTAACTATATATGGTCTATAACCCATGGTTTTTCCAGTGAATTTTCAAGGTTTTGTAAATGCTATACCCTAACTATATATGGTCTATAACCTATGGTTTTTTCAGTGAATATATATATATATATATAGGCGCTGAAGACCTAGCAGACCACAGCAAGTATATGCCCTGTGACGACATCAGTGTGGGAGGGGCTGTAGTCCGTGAATGAGGAGAAGGCTGGACATATAAACCTTCGCTCATACCCCTTTCCTCAAACACCTGTACCCGGCGCTGAAGAGGCAGAGAACGCCGAAATGCATCCGCCGTGAAAGGTTGACAGAATTCTACTCTATTTGGGCAGTCTATTAAAAGCGCTTCCGAAACTTTCCTCAAGTGTGGCCTTCCTCTTTCTACGAAGGAGCTTGTTTGGATATATATATATATATATATATATATATATATATATATATATATATATATATATATATATATATATATATATATATATATAATATTACCTACTGGCGGTCGCCAGTAGGTAGTTATAGTTAGGATTGTTTTCTGTAGGTAATCCGCAACATTCTATTGGGAATAACTTTGGCGCCGGTTGAGGAATCTGTCTGTAATTTTCCTTAAATTTGCCTTGCTGCGCTCCGCTCCTTCCCTGAAAGTTTAGGGGGATTCGTCAAGCGGGGGCCGAGATAAAAGGGGTGTCCCAAAACATGTTTTCCTCATGTTAATTTCCATAGGGCGGTTGGACTCACTTTAAGCCCGAACGGCTGAATGGATTTCCACAAAACTTGGCAAAATTGTAGGGACTGGTAGCCCGATGTGCCTTTGCTATGTCTCAAGATATGTGCTCCAGTGGATTTTGAGTAATTTAGGTTAAAAAATATATATATATATATATCTGGGCGGAGCCTAACCACACATCTGATCTGATTGGCTGTCAGCACGTCATCCAAGAAGTGTTGGCAGCCATCTTGGGACCAATATACATGATAGCACCTCATTAAAAAGCATTGTAGTTAATAGAGGGTTTTAGGACTTTAGTTACATTATAAATCATTTGTTGATGGTACCATACTCATTTTAGGAATTGTGGTGTGTTCTAAGGTGATTTTACCATGTGAAAAAGCCTTCTGCTGTGATATCATGAATCATGTTTGAAAGAAAACGAATATCTCATGATTTTCCCACAGTGGTTTGGAAGGGGATCTATAAGCTAAACTGAAAGCATATTTTCTGTAAATTCACATTATCTTTCTCAGTCATGTGAGAATGAAGTCTGACATTCTCAGTAAAACATGTACATCCAACAAGGACAGAGACTGTCAGTTGATTCCTTTGTGTTCTACTGCAGCCTCCTAGAGTGTTCTAAAGAACAACTAGAGCGCTAACAGTCCTACTTATTACAAAGGTATAGCACACCTGAAGCCATCGTGAAGGGAATAACGTGGTAACTCTTAAAACATTTAATTTAAAAAGGAACAAACTGAGGGGGTATATTATGCCATAGAAAGTATTATTAGTGTTGCAGAAAGAAAAATTAGGGCAAATTTTGAGTGACTTCTCAAATCCTCTTCTATTTCATTAAAAAATTCTGACATGCAGTCTCCCAAGATGGCCTCCAGAGACAAAAGAGCCCAAATGTAGCCAAATATCACCCAGATGTAGCCCAAGTATAGCCCAATGACAGAATGTCCCAGAGTGTTCTAAAGAACAACTAGAGCGCTAACAGTCTTACTTATTACAAAGGTATGGCACACCTGAAGCCATCTTGATTGGAATAAAGTGGTAACTCTTAAAACATTTAATGTAAAAAGGAACAAAATGAGGGGGTATATTTTGCCATAGAAAGTATGATTAGTGCTCCAGAAAGAAAAATTAGGGATAATTTTGAGTGACTTCTCAAATCCTCTTCTATTTCATTAAAAAAATTATGACATGCAGACTGACGCATGCACTTTGAATACCAGCAGCAGACTTCCCCGGCGAGCAGTAGCTTTACTACAGTGATCTAATGAGCAACTAGAGTGCTAACATTCAGAATTTATGGCAAATGTGTGACACATCTGAATGCCTTCTTGATGGAACCAAAGTAAACAAGCATTGAAAATGCAATAGATATCGCCCTCGTTTAAGTTAAAGCCATTCTGTTTGTAATGAGGTGGCTTTTTAGCTTTGCTTTTATTAGTGTTTTAAACTTTCATGTAAATAACATGCATCTGTATGCATATATGTATTTGTATGCATGCATTTATATTTGTATTTATATAGATATACAGATTATATATGCTTATGTATGTATGTATATATATATATATATATACATACACATACATATATATTAATACATATGCATATATATGCATATATATGTGTATATGTGTGCGTGTAGAGAGAGGTAGAGAGGTAGAGGTGTAGAGGTAGAGAGGTAGAGGTAGAAAGGTAGCGGTAGAGAGGTAGAGACTAGTAGAGAGATAAGTAGAGAGAGGTAGAGAGGTAGAGAGTAGAGAGTGAGTAATAGAGAGTAGAGAGTGAGTAGTAGAGAGTAGTAGAGAGCAGTAGAGAGAGTAGCAGAGAGTGAGTAGTAGAGAGTAGTAAAGTAAATAGCAGAGTGAGTAGTAGTGAGTAGTAGAGAGTGAGTAGTAGAGAGTAGTAGAGAGTAAGTAGTAGAGTGAGTAGTAGAGAGCAGTAGAGAGTGAGTAGTAGAGAGTAGTAAAGAGTGAGTAGTAGAAAGTAGTAGAGAGTGAGTAGTAGAGAGTAGTAGAGAGTGAGTAGTAGAGAGTAGTAGAGAGTAAGTAGTAGAATGAGTAGTAGAGAGCAGTAGAGAGTGAGTAGTAGAGAGTAGTAAAGAGTGAGTAGTAGAAAGTAGTAGAGAGTGAGTAGTAGAGAGTAAGTAGTAAAGAGTAGTAGAGAGTGAGTAACAGAGAGAGAGAATAGTAGAGCATAGTAGAGAGTGAGTAGTAGAGTGAGTAGTAGAGACTAGTAGAGAGAGAGTAGTAGAGAGTGAGTAGTAGAGAGTAGTAGAGAGTGAGTAGTAGAGTGAGTAGTAGAGAGTGAGTAGTAGAGGGAGAGTAGTAGAGAGTGAGTAGTAGAGAGTAGTAGAGAGTGAGAAGTAGAGTGAGTAGTTGAGAGTAGTAGAGAGTGAGTAATAAAGAGTGAGTAGTAGAGAGAGAGAGTAGTAGAGAGTGAGTAGTAGAGAGTAGTAGATAGTGAGTAGTAGGGAGTGAGTAGTAGAGAGAGTAGTAGAGAGAGTAGCAGAGAGTAGTAGAGTAGTAGAGAATGAGTAGTAGAGAGTGAGTATTTGAGAGTAGTGGAGTAGGAGAGAGTAAGTAGTAGAGAGTAGTGGAGAATATTCCAAAGTTCGGCACAGCACCACTTGCACAATAAGTCCAATCAAATCATATCACTTAGAGTCCTTATTGAAGCGCTGAATCTTGGTGTATATTCAAATGCTTTTATTTTCCTTAAGTTTATGTACCACAGCCAGCCGAAACGTTTTGTTCTGTACAACAGAACTTCTTCAGGGCGTTCTTATTTCCTTCAAGTTATGTCGGTATCCTGTTGTCATATAACTAGATATTTCTTCCAAATGCTAGACGGGACGCAAGTACATTCTTATTCAAAGTGACTAGGTATCAATTTTACCCACACAATTCGGGCAGACTTGAGTAATTTATAGCATCCTCAAAGTCAGTCTTTCAAAAATTCCAAAGTATAGGACTTGATAATCCAAATCCGAATGTTTCTCAAGAAAAGTCATTTTCAATCATTCGGAATATCGGTGTTTGGGCAGATATGACCCAGGGACCCCCAGTATGCAAGGGGAATTAGTCCCCCCTCTGCAAACGCGCCAGTGGCCTGCGTTGCAGAGAGGTGTAAAAAGGGGCTTAGCCTCATTACACCTTTGTGCAATGCAGCCCCCTGGAGCATACTGGAGGTTCCAGGTGGGCTAGTTGGCCTCCAGGGGACCCTAGTATGCAAGGGGAATTAGTTCCCCCTCTTCAAACATGCACGGGGGCTGCGTTGCAGAGAGGTGTAAAAAAGGGTTTGGCCTCATTACATCTCTCTGCAATGCAGCCCCCTGGCGCATACTGGAGGCTCCTGGTGGGCTAGTTGGCCCCCAGGGGCCCCCAGTATGAAAGGGCAATTAGTTTCCCCTCTTCAAACATGCATGGGGGCTTCGTTGCAGAGAGGTGTAAAAAGGGGCGTGGTTAATCAGTTTAATACTTTGCTCTCCATAGCAAATTGTCCTTCCACAAAATTTGAAAACAATTTTGAAATCTCCAAACTGGGTTTGGATGTTTGGGACCATCTCACTTGTCTCTGGACCCGATGGAGTGGGTTGCTTACTTTGGGAGGTGCTGGGAGAAGATTGAGGAGAGTTTCTGGTCAGTTCTCTGACCTCTGCCGCAGCATAGTTGTTTGGGTGCCGGCGTTGCATGTGGCGAATCATGGTGTTGTTGCCAAAAGAATACTTTTTGGCAGGGTTCCCCCTAGAAAGTACAGTGCCACAGATCAGACAAGTAACCTTTGGCGCATTAACTTTCTTGAGGCCCCTTGGGATTTTAAAAAACTCCCAGACAATGTGCTCCTTTGGCTTATAAGTGGTAGTATCTTCAGGCAGGTACCGCCTCTCCTCCTCCTCCTCCTCCTCCTCTTCTTCTTCTCCACCACTGTGGTGTTGTGGTGGTCCTTGTGGTGGTGGTGGTTGAGATGCTCCTGCTGCTGCTGCTACTGTAGCCATTTCTCAGTACAAATAGGTACAAATAGGTCTGCAAACAGGTCTTCCTCAGTCAAAGTAAAAAAGTGAGAATGAGGAAAAAAGGTGGGGGCTTTCATCTTTTGGAAAACAAAACTGTCCTGAACCAATGAAAAGTGTTATTTTCAGGTCACATGACACTGGCATTATCATTTGGAAACCAAAACTGTCCTGAACCAATGAAAAGTGTTATTTTCAGGTCACATGACCCGACGCGCTTACGCTACGCGCCCCGGGGCGCGCCCAGGGGCGCTTACGTAGCGCGGTGGTATGCGCTCGAGTGCTTCTGGGTGCGCTTACGCCCGTGCGTATTACGCGGACGTGGCTACGCGATACGTCACGATGATGTTTTCGTTCGCGGCAATAGTGCTAACGGGACGCTCACCGGTACGCGCACCGGGGCGGGCCATATGACTGCGCTTCCCGGTGCGCTCACTGGTAAGCGCACCGGGAGCGCTCAAGGGCAGAGAAAAAAAACATGAACAATATACATAAAAAAAATAGTATTACATAAATATATAATATAGGATTCATTATAAAAAATATTAATTTTCATAGCTATAGAAATTTGCTATTAAAAAACCTTTGAAATTCCCTGGAAAAAAACATAGGTTTGAGGCCCAATATATAGTTAGGAATCAGCATTTAAAAAACCTATGAAATTCACTGAAAAAACCATAGGTTTCACACCAGTTATAGTTAGGGATTAGCATTTAAAAAACATTTGAAATTCACTGAAAAAAACATAGGTTTCACACCAGTTATAGTTAGGAATTAGCATTTAAAAAACCTATTAAATTCACTGAAAAAACCATAGGTTTGACACCAGTTATAGTTAGCTGGAATTTTTACTGGCATAAAACCATTGAAATTCCCACGTTATAGTTAGTTGGACTCACTATAAATTGCGCGCCTGCAATGCACTGCTGATGATGTCACATATTACATCACTCATGACATGGTCAGTGACATCACTCATGACATCACTGATGACACCATCCTTGTGACAGAGTGACAGACCTCCTTTCAGTGTAATGTAACCCTTGAAACACATATTCAAATATAGAAACTAATATTTTCAAAAAAATGGAGATACCCATACCAGTTACAACAACCAATTCAGTAATTCCACCATCTATACACACATCCACTCATTCACCAACAGTTCTATATAGTCACTCATACATATACTCACTCATCATATGTAGTGATACACCTATACATCCTGTTACACACCGACAGTCATCTAAAAGTTACTCACACACATACTCACACATGCAAATAAACAATTGAATATCCATTTATTTGCATATAGAGCTATACACACACTACCACCTCACTTCTATTGAAAAGATAAAAGGGGGTCCCAAAACGTGTTTTGACCATGTTAATTTCCATAGGGCGGTTGGACTCACTTTTAGCCCGAATGGCTGAATGGATTTCCACAAAACTTGGCAAAATTGTAGGGACTGGTAGCCCGATGTACCTTTGCTATGTCTCAAGATATGTGCTCCAGTGGATTTTGAGTAATTTAGGTTCAAACAAATATAAATATCTGGGCGGAGCCTAAACACACATCTGATCTGATTGGCTGTCAGCACTTCATCCAAGAAGTGTTGGTAGCCATCTTGGGACCAATATACATGATAGCACCTCATTAAAAAGCATTGTAGTTAATAGAGGGTTTTAGGACTTTAGTTACATTATAAATAATTTGTTGATGGTACCATACTCATTTTAGGAATTGTGGTGTGTTCTAAGGTGATTTTACCATGTGAAAAACCCTTCTGCTGTGATATCATGACTCATGTTTGAAAGAAAACTAATATCTCATGATTTTCCCACAGTGGTTTGGAAGGGGATCTATAAGATAAACTGAAAGCATATTTTCTGTAAATTCACATTATCTTTCTCAGTCATGTGAAGTCTGACATTCTCAGTAAAACATGTACATCCAACAAGGACAGAGACTGTCAGTTGATTCCTTTGTGTTCTACTGCAGCCTCCTAGAGTGTTCTAAAGAACAACTAGAGCGCTAACAGTCCTACTTATTACAAAGGTATAGCACACCTGAAGCCATCTTGATTGGAATAAAGTGGTAACTCTTAAAACATTTAATTTAAAAAGGAACAAAATGAGGGGGTATATTTTGCCATAGAAAGTATGATTAGTGCTCCAGAAAGAAACATTAGGGATCATTTTGAGTGACTTCTCAAATCCTCTTCTATTTCATTAAAAAAATTCTGACATGCAGACTCAAACATGCACTTTGAATACCAGCAGCAGACTAACCTGGTGAGCAGTAGCTTTACTACAGTGATCTAATGAGCAGCTAGAGTGCTAACATTCAGAATTTATGGCAAATGTGTGATAATTCAGCCGTGGATATATATATATATGTACCACAGCCAGCCGAAACGTTTCGTTCTGTACAACAGAACTTCTTCAGGGCGTTCTTATTTCCTTCAAGTTATGTCGGTATCCTGTTGTCATATAACTTGATATTTCTTCCAAATGTTAGACGAGACGTAAGTACATTCTTATTCAAAGTGACTAGGTATCAATTTTACCCACACAATTCGGGCAGACTCGAGTATTTTATAGCATCCTCAAAGTCAGTCTTTCAAAAATTCCAAAAATTCCAAAGTATAGGACTTGATAATCCAAATCCGAATGTTTCTTAAGAAAAGTCATTTTCAATCGTTCGGAATATCGGTGTTTGGGCAGATATGACCCAGGGACCCCCAGTCTGCAAGGGGAATTAGTCCCCCCCTCTGCAAACGCGCCAGTGGCCTGCGTTGCAGAGAGGTGTTAAAAGGGGCACAGCCTCATTACACCTTTGTGCAATGCAGCCCCCCGGCGCATACTGGAGGTTCCAGGTGGGCTAGTTGGCCCCCAGGGACCCCTAGTATGCAAGGGGAATTAGTTCCCCCTCTTCAAACATGCACGGGGCTGCGTTGCAGAGAGGTGTAAAAAAGGGTGTGGCCTCATTACACCTCTCTGCAATGCAGCCCCCTGGCGCATACTGGAGGCTCCTGGTGGGCTAGTTGGCCCCCAGGGGCCCGCAGTATGAAAGGGGAAGTAGTTCAACCTCTTCAACCATGCATGGGGGCTGCGTTGCAGAGAGGTATAAAAAGGGGCGTGGTTAATCAGTTTAATACTTTGCTCTCCATAGCAAATTGTCTTTCCACAAAATTTGCAAACAATTCTGAAATCTCCAAACTGGGTTTGGATGTTTGGGACCATCTCACTTGTCTCTGGACCCAATGGAGTGGGTTGCTTACTTTGGGAGGTGCTGGGTGAAGATTGTGGAGAGTTTCTGGTCAGTTCTCTGACCTCTGCCGCAGCATAGTTGCTTGGGTGCCGGCGTTGCATGTGGTGAATGATAGTGTTGTTGCCAAAAGAATACTTTTTGGCAGGGTTCCCCCTGGAAAGTACAGTGCCACAGATCAGACAAGTAACCTTTGGCGCATTAACTTTCTTGAGGCCCCTTGGGATTTAAAAAAACTCGCAGACAATGTGCTCCTTTGGCTTATAGGTGGTTTTATCTTCAGGCAGGTACCGCCTCTCCTCCTCCTCCTCCTCCTCCTCCTCCTCCTCCTCTTCTTCTTCTCCACCTCTGTGGTGTTGTGGTGGTCCTTGTGGTAGTGGTGGTGGTGGTGGTGGTTGAGATGCTCCTGCTGCTGCTGCTACTGTAGCCATTTCTGAGTACAAATAGGTACAAATAGGTCTGCAAACAGGTCTTCCTTAGTCAAAGTAAAAAGTGAGAATGAGGAAAAAAGGTGGGGGCTTTCATCTTTTGGAAAACAAAACTGTCCTGAACCAATGAAAAGTGTTATTTTCAGGTCACATGACACTGGCTTTATCATTTGGAAACCAAAACTGTCCTGAACCAATGAAAAGTGTTATTTTCAGGTCACATGACCCGATGCGCTTACGCTACGTGCCCCGGGGTGTGCCCGGGGGCGCTTACATAGCGCGATCGTATGTGCTCGAGTGCTTCCGGGTGCGCTTACGCCGTGCGTATCACGTGGACGCGGCTACGCGATACGTCACGATGATGTTTTCGTTCGTGGCAATAGCGCTAACGGGACGCTCACCGGTACGCGCACCGGGGTGCGCCGCATGACTTCTCTTACCGGTGCGCTCACCGGTACGCGCACCGGGAGCGCTCCAGGGCAAACAAAAAACAAAACATGAACAATATACATAAAAAAAATTGTATTACATAAATATACATTATAGGATTCATTATAAAAAATATTACATTTCATAGCTATAGAAATTTGCTATTAAAACACCTTTGAAATTCACTGAAAAAAAAATAGGTTTGAGGCCCTATACATAGTTAGGAATTAGCATTTAAAAAACCTATAAAATTCACTTAAAAAACCATAGGTTTCACACCAGTTATAGTTAGAAATTAGCATTTAAAAAACCTTTGAAATTCACTGAAAAAACCATAGGTTTCACACCAGTTATAGTTAGGAATTAGCATTTAAAAAATCTATTAAATTCACTGAATAAACCATAGGTTTGACACCAGTTATAGTTAGCTTGAAATTTTACTGACATAAAATCATTGAAATTCCCACGTTATAGTTAGTTGGACTCACTATAACTTGCGCGCCTGCAATGCACTGCTGATGATGTCACATATTACATCACTCATGACATGGTCAGTGACATCACTCATGTCAGTAAAATTTCCAGCTAACTATAACTGGTGTCAAACCTATGGTTTTTTCAGTGAATATATATATAACGCACCAGTCTCTCTACCAATTCTTGGAAAAAAGTGTGACCATGCTCCGGGGGACTGGAAAAGCCGCTTTATTTGAGTGAAGTTGCACAAACATTAAAAGGAAGTTGCTGAAACGCTTGGCAGACGCGTTTCGTCCTTAGAATGGACTCTTCAGTGCCTGTTTCAGTTTGTTCTCCTAATGGGGGCTCTTTTGCCGTTAGTTTTTATCTTACTGTGACCACTCCCAGTCACGTGGTTACGTCCCTCCTATGCCTCACAGGTGAGTGATTCTCCTTGCGCTGTGCCTGCACCTCCGATGCATGCTGGATACTGAAGTTTGCTGCAGGGACCCATATAGTGAAGGGACCCACTAGACACCAGGTGATGCCTCCCACATGCCGTCGGTCAGCGCTCCACAGTCTGCAGCACTCGAAGAGCAGGTAACAAAGAACTTCTCTGTCCCCCATATATATGGCGGTCGCCAGTAGGTATATATAGTTAGAATTTTTTTTAATAGGGATTTCTGAAAATTCTATGTTGAATAACTTTGGCGTTGAAGGACGGAATTGGCTGAAATTTTCAGGAAAATTGCACATTTTGTTTCTGAGCGTCCCCTGAAAGTTTTGCGGGGGTTTCGTGAAGTGGGGGCCGAGAAAAAAGGGGGGTCCCAAAACGTGTTTTTAACATTGAGTTTTCCGTAGGGCGGTTGGACTCACTTTTAGCTCGAACGGCTGAATGGATTTCTATGAAACTTGGCAAAATTGTAGGGACTGGTAGTCCAATGTGCCTTTGCTAGGTCTCAAGATATGTGCTCCAGTGGATTTTGAGTATTTTGGGTTCAAAAAAATATATATATCTGTGACAGCGTCCCGGTTAGCGCCCCGGTTCGCGGACCAGACGCGTAATGGAACTTCGCGAGGAGAAGCGGATTGGCTCCCCGGTGACTGTGAACATTCTAAACAGTTCGGTGCAGCCGCCATCTTGTCTCTCGGTAGGATCGAGAGACAAGAGGTGTAAATAAACGAAAGGGGAAATGAATAAAAGGGGGCAAGGTAGACCCCTCCTGACCCCCTAGGATTGATGTGGGGCCTATTAAGGGCCCCGCGGGGCAAAAAAAAATAAATTGATTTTTCGCGGTGGAAGCGCTACCCGGTAAGCGAACCGGGTAGCTTACCGGTAGCGTAACGGGAGTCTGCCATCTTGCGTTAAGGTCTAATTTGGACACAAGATGGATGAAAAACATTGCTGGGATTGTGTAAAAGGCGGCAAGGGAGACATATCCTGACCCCCAAGGTTTTGTGAGGGTGGATGAGGAGGCCCATATATGTCCAAAAAAATAAATTCAAATTTTTGCGCGGTTAGCGCCCGGTGCACGAACCGGGTAGCGCTCCGGAAAGCGTAAATCGTGAACATTTGTAAAAAAAAGTTACATTTAAAATATATTTAGAGTGATCATAGTTAGGGTAGCTCTGAAAAAAGAGCTTTTGGGTCTGTGGAACATTTAGGTACTTATAAGTAGGTACCAATACACAGTCTTAAATTCTGGATGAAAACTCTGTTCCCCTCATCTGAGAATTGCACTCCATCTCCTCTGTAGATATCTTGCATGTAGTAACGCAAGTTGTTGTTGTAGATGGAGCCCATTCCATGGTCTCTCATGTAAGCTGAAACAGACGTATTTACATGCTTCCTCGCTTTCTCAATTTGTAGACAAAATTGATTGGACCACCTCCATTTCTGTCTTTGGCATTTATTTGAATATACCAAGGCAGTTTGAGGAACAAGTGCCATCAATTGCTCAAAGGTGTCCTTTAAAAGCATTTCCAGACCAACCCCAGTCAAAGTGCCCAAATCATTTCCTCCACAGTGCACTATTATGAGGTCAGGGTTTGGCAAATGCAAAAAGGTTTTCACCAATGGTATCAATTGGTGACATCTCAATCCTCTCTGGCCAATCCAGTTGATTTCCACATTTTGTAAATTGAGGTTGTGTAAATATCTGTTATCAGCATACCTTTGAGCCCAGTGGATGTAGCTATGTCTAAGAATCCAGACAGAAAACATGGTGAGAGGAGGTTCTGCTGCAGTCAGATGAAGTGTGGGAATGAAATGGCAGTTGAAACAGTAGGAGTTTGTAATGAAAAAAACTGTGGAGTTTCAGTGCTAATGATTCAGTAGCAGTGATTGGTGGATTTTGATTGCTGAAAACAGAAAGTTAGGGTGCATGGATGTGTTCTTTGAAAGATGTAATTCAAATGGTTAAGAAAAAATCATTTTAAGAAACATTGCACTGGATAAGCGGGTGTACTGAGAGTTCAAAGTTCAGTTGAAACATTGTTGTGTGAACTTGTAAACATGAGAGGTCTTTCAGGAGGTAGTTGCTATGGAAAAAAGGCAGAAAGGGCAGAGGGGGGAAGGGTGTTGATTTGAAAAAAGTGAGGGAAGAGTTTTGATTGGGTGACATGAGAGATATGTGTGATGAATTATAGCATTTCTGTGCCATTGTTGGTTGCAGCCTCTGGAGTGCATACCGTTTGCTCTGCTAAAGAAAAATTGGTGTGTGTCTGAGACTGTTTTGAAACTCAAAAAGCATTTGCCAAGGTGAGAAAAGATTCATTTAATTTAGATAGAGACTAGTATGCTTTAGGGAGAAAATTAGGAAGAAAGTTGTGTATTTAAAATGTTGCTTTGTGTCAAGTGTTTTACAAAAAGATTTTGTTTATTTGAGAAATTGTAATTGGAGATAATGTGAAGTATTAGTACTGACAGGGTGTGCTTGTACATAGGAGCTGTGCTGTGTTTTCAAATTATGACTTGAAAATCGTTTTTAACGAAAAGGAATGCTTTTTAAATTTATGACAAGGAAAAAATGGTGTCTGCTTCTTTAAACAAATATTTCACTTGACCCATGATTCAGGGAGAATAATTTGCTTACTTGATGTGTTTAAAAACGTTTTTTGAAGTCATTTAGGTTTCTTGATATGTACTGCTAGAGTTTCATAGCCAGCATGGGGCATATTTACAAGGCCTTTGAGCCACTTTCACGTCATTTTCCCCATGTTAAAAGTGACCCAAAAGTGGTGCAAGGGCCTTGTAAATACGCCCCCATGTGTGTTAGGGCATTTTAAGTCACTTCCCCATGAATCTGGGAGAATAATTTGCTTACTTGATGTGTTTAAAAACGTTTCTTGAAGTCATTTAGGTTTCTTGATATGTACTGCTAGAGTTTTATAGCCAGCATGGGGCATATTTACAAGGCCTTTGAGCCACTTTCACATCATTTTCCCCATGTTAAAAGTGACGCAAAAGTGGTGCAAGGGCCTTGTAAATACGCCCCCATGTGTGTTAGGGCATTTTAAGTCACTTGCCCCATGAATCAGGGAGAATAATTTGCTTACTTGATGTGTTTAAAAACGTTTTTTGAAGTCATTTAGGTTTCTTGATATGTACTGCTAGAATTTCATAACCAGCATGGGGCATATTTACATGTCACTGACCATGTCATGAATGATGTAATATGTGACATCATCAGCAGTGGATTGCGGGTGCGCGATATATAGTTAGTGCAACTAACTATATATGCGAATTTCAATGGTTTTGTGTGAGTAAAATAAGGTTTTGTAAATGCTAATTCCTAACTATATATGGTCTATAACCTATGGTTTTTTCAGTGAATTTTCAAGGTTTTGTAAATGCTAATTCCTAACTATATATGGTCTATAACCTATGGTTTTTTCAGTGAATATATATATATATATATATATATATATATATATATATATATATATATATGTGCGCTCAAAGTGTAGAAAACACCAACCACACTCGCGGGGCTTCTGTGCAAGGCTTTATTCTCACAATAGTTGCTAGATAGCTGAGAAACACAGGAACAGGGTTAGTGATGCAAGCCTGATTCGTCGTGTATCCTGACGCGTTTCGAAGGCGGCTGCCTTCTTTTTCAGAGGAGGACGAATAAAGTTTTCAGGGTAGTGGCAGGAAAAGCCCTCTTTTATGTTCATGACATGCACCTGGATGGGCGCCGTGCCTTATGGTACTTGTATTCCTGCAAGTGATGCCTTGTCGCTTATGGCGTCCGAGTCCTGAATTCTCAATTGTCGGGAAACAGCCCTGGACTGGAAACCCCTCGCCAGCCGGGCAGCGTCGTGGTATTTGAGCAGGGGAAAAGATAGATTCATCTCCCCACAAGCTGGATGCTCACCATTACGGGCTCTTTCCATCTCGCTGTTTGGCAGGGTTCGACGTGATGCAGTTTCACTACAGCGCTCCTATTCCATCAGAACGTCGTGCACTCTTCTCAGGTGGGTGCGGAGAAGAAAGGTGATGGGACCTTTCAGATATGTGCGCTCAAAGTGTAGAAAACACCAACCACACTCGCGGGGCTTCTGTGCAAGGCTTTATTCTCACACTAGACGCTAGATAGCTGAGAAACACAGGAACAGGGTTCGTGATGCAAGCCTGATTCATTGTGTATCCTGACGCGTTTCGAAGGCGGCTGCCTTCTTCTTCAGAGGAGGACGAATAAAGTTTTCAGGGTATATATATATATTACCTACTGGCGTTTGCCAGTAGGTAGTTATAGTTAGGATTTTTTTCTATAGGAAATCCGCAACATTCTATTGGGAATAACTTTGGCGCCGGTCGAGGATTCTGCCTCTAATTTTCCTTAAATTTGCCTCGCTGCGCTCCGCTCCTTCCCTGAAAGTTTGGGGGGGATTGGTCAAGCAGGGGCCGAGATAAAAGGGGAGTCCCAAAACGTGTTTTCCCCATGTTAATTTCCATAGGGCGGTTGGACTCACTTTTAGCCCGAACGGCTGCATGGATTTCCACAAATCTTGGCAAATTTGTAGGGACTAGTAGTCCGATGTGCCTTTGCTATGTCTCAAGATATGTGCTCCAGTGGATTTTGAGTAATTTAGGTTCAAAAAAATATATATATCTGGGCGGAGCCTAACCACACATCTGATCTGATTGGCTGTCAGCACTTCATCCAAGAAGTGTTGGCAGCCATCTTGGGACCAATATACATGATAGCACCTCATTAAAAATCATTGTAGTTAATAGTGGGTTTTAGGACTTTAGTTACAATATAAATCATTTGTTGATGGTACAATACTCATTTTAGGAATTGTGGTGTGTTCTAAGGTGATTTTACCATGTGAAAAAGCTACTGTGATATCATGAATCATGTTTGAAAGAAAACTAATATCTCATGATTTTCCCACAGTGGTTTGGAAGGGGATCTATAAGCTAAACTGAAAGCATATTTTATGTAAATTCACATTATCTTTCTCAGTCATGTGAGAATGAAGTCTGACATTCTCAGTAAAACATGTACATCCAACAAGGACAGAGACTGTCAGTTGATTCTTTTGTGTTCTACTGCAGCCTCCTAGAGTGTTCTAAAGAACAACTAGAGCGCTAACAGTCCTACTTATTACAAAGGTATAGAACACCTGAAGCCATCGTGATGGGAATAAAGTGGTAACTCTTAAAACATTTAATTTAAAAAGGAACAAAATGAGGGTGTATATTATGCCATAGAAAGTATTATTAGTGCTGCAGGAAAAAAACTTAGGGCACATTTTGAGTGACTTCTCAAATCCTCTTCTATTTCATTAAAACATTCTGACATGCAGTCTCCCAAGATGGCCACCAGAGACAAAAGAGCCCAAATGTAGCCCAAATATCACCCAAATGTAGCCCAAGTATAGCCCAATGACAGAATGTCCCAGAGTGTTCTAAAGAACAACTAGAGCGCTAACAGCCCTACTTATTACAAAGGTATGGCACACCTGAAGCCATCTTGATTGGAATAAAGCGGTACCTCTTAAAACATTTAATTTAAAAAGAAACAAAATGAGGGGGTATATTTTGCCATAGAAAGTATGATTAGTGCTCCAGAAAGAAAAATTAGGGATCATTTTGAGTGACTTCTCAAATCCTCTTCTATTTCATTACAACAATTCTGACATGCAGGCTGAAACATGCACTTTGAATACCAGCAGCAGACTTCCCTGGTGAGCAGTAGCTTTACTACAGTGATCTAATGAGCAACTAGAGTGCTAACATTCAGAATTTATGGCAAATGTGTGACACATCTGAATGCCTTCTTGATGGAACCAAAGTAAACAAGCACTGAACATGCAATAGATCTTGCCCTCATTTAAGTTAAATCCATTCTGTTTGTAATGAGGTGGCTTTTTAGCTTTGCTTTTATTAGTGTTTTTTAAACTTTCATGAAAATAACATGCATCTGTATGCATATATGTATATGTATGCATGCATTTATATTTGTATTTATATAGATATACAGATTATATATGTTTATATATGTATGTATGTATATATATATATATATATATATATATATATATATATATATATACATATATCAATGAAAAAACCATTGGTTTTAGGCCATATATAGTTAGGAATTAGCATTTACAAAACCTTATTTTACTCGCATAAAACCATTGAAATTCCATATATAGTTAGAAGCGCTAACTATATATCGCGCACCCGCAATCCACTGCTGATGATGTCACATATTACATCATTCATGACATGGTCAGTGACATCACTGATGACATCACTGATGACATCTCAAATGACATCACTGATGACATCACTGATGACAACATCCAGTGATTGTATGTGTCTGTAAAGTTTAAATATGTTTTACATATTGAAGAATGAGTGGATGTATAAGTGTCTGGATGAAGAATTTAGTAGGTGCATGACTGACTGTATGAAAGAGTGATTAAATGTGTCTCACTGAGTGCATGGGTTAGTGACTAAACTGTCTTAATTTGTGCATCAGTATGTTTGTTGTTGTGTAAGCTGCTGCATGTGTTGATCAGTAGCTATAAGAGTGGCCATATGGGTTATTGATTGGTTGCCCAAGTATTTGAATGGGAGGCTGAGTGTGTGTGTGGGTGGCTGGGAGGTGCGTGAATCTGTGCATAGATGTGTAAGCAGTTGATTCACTAGGAGTATGAGTTCAAGAGTGCATGTGGAAACAGCTATATGGACGGTTGACTGTGCATGGGTCTGTTGGTGAGTGAATGGATTTCTCATTGCTGCATGTGCAAGTAAGTACGTATGTAAAACACAATACATGTGAGAGTTGAGATATATAAATAACTGAACATAAGAGCCAGTGAATGTGTGAGTGGCTGTGTCGATCACTGTGAGCTTGTATCAGGGATTATATAAGAGAGTAAATATGTGTTATTATATGTTTGAATAAGTAAGATGTGTATAACTGTATAGTTGAGGAAATGGAGGTGTGATTGATTCTTTGCATGACTGACTAGGTGTGTGAGTAACTCCATGGATGAGTGACAGTCTGTGAGTGTCTGTTTATACTGAGTGTATGTAAGGTTATATTAGAGTCTGAAGAGGTTCATTGTATTATCACATGAGTGATGTGATCAGTGATGACAAATGAGATGTCATCAGTGATGTCATTTGAGTTGTCATCAGTGATGTCATCAGTGATGTCATTTGAGATGTCATCAGTGATGTCATTTGAGTTGTCATCAGTGATGTCATCAGTGATGTCATTTGAGATGTCATCAGTGATGTCATCAGTGATTTCACTGACCATGTCATGAATGATGTAATATGTGACATCATCAGCAGTGGATTGCGGGTGCGCGATATATAGTTAGCGCTTCTAACTATATATGGAATTTCAATGGTTTTATGCGAGTAAAATAAGGTTTTGTAAATGCTAATTCCTAACTATATATGGCCTAAAACCAATGGTTTTTTCATTGAATTTTCAAGGTTTTGTAAATGCAAATTCCTAACTATATATCCACTATAACCTATGGTTTTTTCTGTGAATTTCATTGGTTTTTTAATAGCAAATATGAAAAGCTTTAAAATGTCAAGTACGTGATAGATAAAAACATTTTCGTATTTATGCACGCTGATGTGCTTTGAACGCTGCACCCCCCCCCCCTCCCCTCTTTTGTCTTAGTAGTACTCTCTCTTTGCAGATACTGAAGGGTAGTTAACGCAGGCCTTTACCCCCGTTGTAATCCGTCGTGCCTCCTTGTCTCTCCATTTGATTGATTGTTGTCCAAGCATTTACTGTTTTAGAATTGGTTCTCTTTGGATCATTCTCTATTTACAAACAAGCACAAAGTCGCAATACTCTGTTTAGTCTTTGCAGATAGTGAAAAATCGTGTAAAAAAATAAAAGTAATCGAGCAAAATCAGTAGGCCACTAATTGGATCTCTTTTTGACCTCGCTAAAATAGAAATATTAGGAACAACCCTTCATGAGAAATACAAAAATAGTGAGATGAACTGAGCTCCACAACATGAGGGCTGCAAGACAGCTCGGCTCCATCACCCATCCCGCACAAAATAACGACAAACCCTATGCAAATATTAAAAATATAGACAACACACCAGCAAAGAAACAGGGTAAAACATTTTATTAAAAAACTATTTACATAACGTTGGTTTATAAGATGATGTCAGTAGTGGACCGATGTGTGAATAGATCGAAAGCAGCACAAGGCTCCAAGATCCGGATGGCAAGCTCCTGGATGTTGGGTGCCATAGTTTAGAGTTCTGAGTTTCAGCCTTTTTCAATGCCTGTGCTTTGTTGAATCAAAATGGCGGCTTGACACAAAGCTGACTCAAGCGTTGCTACTGATGCTATGCAGACCAAAACTGGTTTTCAGTTTGTACATTTTTCTAGATTTTTCAATCCAAGTTTGGTTGACTTTGTAGAACGATGGCTTCAGATTTTCAACATACGGTGTGGTGGCGCTGACTGGGAGGGGGCGCTTCGCTCCTGCCCCCTCCCCAAGTAAGATTTTCATACGTGAAAGTACGTTAATGGTTTTGGTCCCTGAGATGCTTCGATGTCACTGCCATTCTCAAATAGCATAAGTTCTGGATGTTGGGTGCCATAGTTAAGACTTCTGAGCAGTGCTTGTAACACTGTCTAAAGCGTATTTCCACCTACTGCAGCTTCACTATTCTCAAAGTAAGTGAGTGTCGTTTGTGGACCTGACTGCATTAGAAAACAATGTGATATGTTACCTTCCTAAACAGCTTGACGGAGGCCCCTGAGGGGCGGTGTGATGGCCATGGACTCGGAGAAGACGCTTGGCTCCGACACCCTCCCCAAGTCTTATAGCACTGGTGTAGCCTGAGATCGCCCCCGACATAGGCGTCCGGCTCCCGGGGTCCGGCGGAACTTTTTGCCTTTTGATGACTCTTCAATTCTGGACCTTGTCCCACAATCCGTTTGACCTGAAGACAAGCTGTAGTGGGGCACCCCTTTATCGTTTTAGTTGCCATTCCGCCCGCTTTTGCTACACTGTGCCTCTTCCGCCATTCAGCTGTTTACCGCCCGCTCTTGCGACTACAGCGTCTCGCTCACCATGTAGTTGAGTTGCGCCCGCTCTTGCGGTGCAGCGATAGGCGGCTGCCACAGGACTCTCAAAATGGCGGCCGGCTCTTCGGTTTTGGGCCTGGTCCACTAAAATGGCCCTGGGACACCTTGGAACTCGAACGCTTCCCTGATAGGGCTTGGGTCCCATTCTCGAAAAGCGTCCCCTCAGCCGTGAAGATTCTACAAAAGTCTTGGGGGCCTCCGACTCCCGCAGGCTTCTGGTGGGGAGCGGCTGCCATGATTGCTCGTGGAATGGCCACGACGGAGCTACGAGATGGTAGTGGTCTCATGCTGACGCCTGCTTAAGTCTGAAACATCCAGAAACACTATAGACTACCAATTCGATCAGTTCCGGTAGCGCCCCAACATGACCCGGAAGAGAAGAACTTGCCCTCCCCTCTTTGACTGATGGTTCTTGTTGCCTGTCCCCTCTGTTCTCATTTAACAGAACTTTTTGGACTGCTGAAAGGGGTTGTGTTCTGAACGCTGGTTGGTGGAGACATTTAGACTATATTCTTGACCTACGTTGTCGCGTAATGCGTTTTATGACACGCCGCGTTAGCGCACCCGGAAGTGATCCGAGGCGCGGCGCGCAGCGCGTAACGTAAGCATAACAGGTCATGTGACTTGTTAATAAAACTTTTCATTGGTTCATTTTACTTTTGTTAATTTAATGATGAAAAGCTTGGTCATATGACCTAAAAATTACGCTTTTTATTATTTTCGAACAATATTTTTTTTTCAAACATATGTTATAATATTCCAGGCTAATGTACTTTCCCGGAAAATTTACAACTGTCTTGCAAGTAAAATATATTCCTTTTTCGAGAAAAAGGGCGTTTCTTCCTTCCATGACGGAGCCGTTGAGTAAAAGAGATTCGGCCTGCTGTCTTAGTCGCCGATACGCCTGATTATCAGATTCTTATCGATCACTTTATGTTGCAGACATGAAAAACACAACTGCCCTTGACCATTTATCTTTACTGCGTTCCTACATATTATACCTTTTATCCGTCATGTAATTGGACTGCTTTATTTCACTTGCCTTTTACTGATTCGAAAACAGTGACTAAAAGTAAAAACTTTACCAATGTAAATACTACTACCGTGTTTTGTTTTAAAAACCTTTATTGTGAAAATGTCAGTATACAAATACGGGCCTATAACCACGTGGGCCGGCCACGGAGCAAACTGAAATCGTATATGATGAGGAGACATTTACACTGTAGAGGAACGTAACGAGCGGGCCATTAGGTTGCAAGAACTAAGGTGTCTAACAGTTGCGGAATCGGTGGACATACATTTTGTAATTAAAATAGAACAGGGCCACTTACAATAACATTTTCTAGATATACATTTGCGGGCAAGGAGTTACGAGTCCCATTTATACCGGCGCCATTTTGGGCGAGGCCGGGCAGGTCCAAGATATAGTCAAAATGTCTCCACCAACCATCGGCCAGACCAGAACCCCTTTCGGCCCTTTATGCTACAAGATGGTGTCTTCCATTCAGAAAATATTGTTGGCAGCATTTTGAAAGGAAACAGAAACAGCCGTTCTCCTAGTGAGTTTCACATTGTTACATTTAGGAAGAATGTTGAAGAGTAGTATGTGGAAAATCTGAAGCCATTTTTCTACAAACTCTCAATCAGACTTGGATGGAAAAAAAAAACCTGAAGAATGTACAAACTGAAAACCAATTTTTGTCTGTATAGCACCAACAGTAACGCTTGAGTCAGCTTTGTGTCAAGCCGCCATTTTCATTCAATCAATAGCGTCCCCCTGCACACATTCAGGGACCTGATCGTGTCTTCAGATGAAACGGATTGTAGGAAAAGAAGCAGAAAGGAAAAGGAAAAAAGTTCCGCCGGACCTAGTGAAGCTGCAGCAGGTGCAAATAAGCTTCAGACAGTCTTACAAGCACTGCTCAGAACTCTCAACTGAGGCACTCAACATCCAGGACTTGCCATTCGGATCTTGGCGCCTTGTGCTGGTTCCGACCTATTCACACATCGGTCCACTACTGACATCACCTCATAAGCCAACGGGGCACCCCACGCCGACTTTCGGCGCAGCATTGTAGGATGGCCACACCAGTGCGGCAATTTGCTGGACACAACATCGGGGCCATCCAGATCTCGGCGCGTTCGACTCACTGTACCGCAACAGTGACCGCAACTCAGCTGGACACGCCGTCTTTCGGCGCAGCATTGTAGGATGGCCACACCAGTGCGGCAATTTGCTGGACACCACCTCGGTGCCATCCGGATCTCGGCGCGTTCGAGTCACTGTACCGCAACAGTGACCGCAATTCAGCTGGACACGCCGTCTTTCGGCGCAGCATTGTAGGATGGCCACACCAGTGCGGCAATTTGCTGGACACCACCTCGGTGCCATCCGGATCTCGGCGCGTTCGAGTCACTGTACCGCAACAGTGACTGCAACTCAGCTGGACACGCCGTCTTTCAGCGCAGCATTGTAGGATGGCCACACCAGTGCGGCAATTTGCTGGACACCACCTCGGTGCCATCCGGATCTCGGCGCGTTCGAGTCACTGTACCGCAACAGTGACCGCAACTCAGCTGGACACGCCGTCTTTCGGCGCAGCATTGTAGGATGGCCACACCAGTGCGGCAATTTGCTGGACACCACCTCGGTACCATCCGGATCTCGGCCCGTTGTGCTGCCTTCGGCCTATTCGCACATCGGTCCGCTACTGACGCCGCCTCACGTGCCAACGGATTTTCTACGCTTTTTGTAGCCCTATGCCGCATAACAGGTCATGTGACTTGTTTATAAAACTTTTCATTGGTTCATTTTACTTTTGGTTTCCTAAAGATGGAAGGCTTGGTCATATGACCTAAAAATAACACTTTTCATTGGTTTAGAACATTTTTTTTCCCAAACGATGAAAGCCCCACCTTGTTTCTGGATCATTCAGACTGAAGCTGGCGTCAGCATGAGAGCACCACCATCTCGTGGCTCCGTCGTGGTCATTCCGCGAGCAATCATGGCAGCCGCTCCCCACCGGAAGCCTGCGGGAGTCGGGGGCCCCCAAGACTTTTGTACAATCTTCACGGCTGAGGGGACGCTTTTCGAGAATGGAGCCCAAGCCCTATCAGGGAAGCGCCCGAGTTCCAAGGTGTCCCAGGGCCATTTCAGTGGACCAGGCCCAAAACCGAGGAGCCGTCCGCCATTTTAAGAGCCATGTGGCAGCCGCCTATCGCTGCACTGCAAGAGTGGGAGCAACTCAACAACATGGTGAGCGAGACGCTGTAACCGCAAGAGCGGGCGCAACTCAGCTAGATGGCCGCCACCTGGGGAGGCCCGTTCACGCCGCCTCCCCCACACCCCCCCCCCGGGCCGCCGCACGCCAATTTTCGGAGCAGCATTGTAGGATACCAAAACCAGTGCGGCAGTCTACTGGACATCACCTGGGTGCCTGTCGTACATGTTGTGTCAGCCATGTGACACTGGACACAGACCGCTACTGACGAGGCCTCCCCCCGCACCACCCGGGACGCCCCACGCTGTTTTTCTGTGCTGCATTGTAGGATCCCTAAACCAGTGCGGCACCCAGGCGACATCACCTGGGTGCCGTCCAGAACTCTGCACGTTGTGCTGCCTTGGGACTATTCGCACAACAGACCGCTACTGACGAGGCCTCCCCCCGCCCCACCCGGGACGCCCCACGCCAATTTTCGGAGCAGCATTGTAGGATCCCTAAACCAGTGCGGCACCCAGGCGACATCACCTGGGTGCCGTCCAGAACTCTGCACGTTGTGCTGCCTTGGGACTATTCGCACAAAAGACAGCTTCTAACCATTGTTGCTTTTTGTGTTGAGAAATGTTTAAATGTTTTTAGTTTTTGTTCCGTTCGTTAAAGTTAATAGTTAATAAAGTTTTATAACCTTACTTTGTTGGAGTGTTATCTATTTTTTTAAAAACGGGTGAATGGGGCCTTGAATCGGGTTATTGTCATGTGTGGGCTTTGGAAGTGTGCTGCTGCAGGATCGGACATTTCAAACTCAAATGCACGTTCTTTTTCTTACCTTTCCGAAGCATGGAGCGCAATAGCAAGCAGAGAAAGGGTGATGCACGTGTTGAACACTACCTGACCTGGCAAGTTGCTGGCAGTGCCCCCCCGCCCGCTCCTGAAAGAGGAAACACACACACCGCCGCTCCGAGTACTTCACAAATCTTTAAAAGACCATGCGCTTGTTCATGAGGCTTAAATGGTTTATCACCTCTTCTAGAACCCCTGCATCGACCCTCTGACGTTTCCTGGAAAAATTACCATGTAACACAATACCAAGCCCTGTCAGCTGAAACCCCCAAGGAATCGTGGGGCATATTATCAAGGGGGTTTATCTCCGCTTTTTTGGCTTTAAAAGCCTTGAAAGCGGAGATAAAATTATCTCCCTATTACCAAGCTGTCGCTAACACCAGTTAGTGACAGCTAAAAGGAGATAGCGACCATCTTGGGCCCCGCTTTGCATGTCAGTGATACTTATCACTAATGACATGCAAAGTGGCGTGCCAAGATGTTAGCGACTGGAAACAGTCCCTAACATCGCTACCTTCTATTACCAACTTTTGGAGATATTCGCGCTAAGCGCGAATATCTCCAAAATCTAACACCTGCCCTGAGCAGTTCTTAGCCATGTTATCCAATGGGAGGTGGACAACATGGCTAAGAGCATTTGCTCGATAATACATGAATATCGCTGACTTTTCTGCGATAATAGCAAGGTTTATCTGCGATAAAAATCGCCGATGTACGGCGATAATTTTTGTCTCTAAACAAGTTAGAGACAAAAATTATCGCTAGTTGTTCGTAATATGCCCCCGGGTTTTTGCTTGCAGAAATCGGGAGGCGGGAGACTAGCACTGAAATCAGTAGTCACACGCCTGAATCGGGAGGATTGGCATGTCTGAATTCTCTACAGCTGGGGCCATAAACTACATCCGCAGGGTTAGGTGATAGCATGGGACCAGCCTGGCATCTAAAATGGCTGCCGTGCACGACAAAATTGTGGCATTGGAAAAAAGGCAAGATGGCGCAGCCGCTGGAAGAGATGTATCAACATATATCAGCCTCCTCAGCCACCCTCAGGAAACATAGGGGATTAGGATACGTCTCCCGCACCCCCTTATACCTAGTAATTTAATTAACGAAGCACAAAATGGCGAATTCCCGTTTCGCTACCAGTTTGTGGCCCAGTTCGCGGCCCGTGAAGCGCTTCTACCGTGAAAAATCATTTTTTTTTTATTTTCCCCACGGGACCCTTTAATAACCCCAACAACATTCCTAGGGGGTCAAGAGGGGGATACCTTGCCCCCTTTCATTAAATTCCCCTTTCGTTTTTCACCTCTTCTTCTCTCTCGATCCTACCGAGAGACAAGATGGCGGCCGCTCCGGACTGTTTAGAATGTTGACAGACACCGGAGAGCCAATCAGCTTTCTGCGCGCAAAGTTCCGATAAGCGAAAAGTAAGCGGACCGGATCGCTGCCCGGAGCGCTGTTACAGATATATATCTTGATTTAAACGTTAATTTCTCAAAATCCACTGAAGCACATATATTGAGACCTAGCAAAGGCACATCGGGCTAACAGTCCCTACAATTTTGCCAAGTTTCGTGCAAATCCATTCAGCCGTTCGAGCTAAAAGTGAGTCCAACCGCCCTATGGAAAAATGAATGGGAAAAACGCGTTTTGGGACCCCCCTTTTTTCTCAGGCCCCCCTTGACGAAACCCCCCCAAATTTTTAGGGGCTGCTCAGAAACAAAATGTGCCATTTTCCTGAAAATTTCAGCCGATTCCGTCCACAAACGCCAAAGTTATTAGGCATAGAATTTTCAGAAATCCCATAGGGAAAAAATCCTAACTATATATACCTACTGGCGAGACGCCAGTAGGTAATATATATATATATATATATATACATACACATACATATATATAAATGCATATGCATATATATGCATATATATATGTGTATATGTGTGCGTGTAGAGAGAGGTAGACAGGTAGAGGTGTAGAGGTAGAGAGGTAGAGGTAGAGAGGTAGCGGTAGAGAGGTAGAGACTAGTAGAGAGAGAAGTAGTGGGAGGTAGAGAGGTAGAGAGTAGAGACTGAGTAATAGAGAGTAGAGAGTGAGTAGTAGAGAGTTGTAGGGAGCAGTAGAGAGAGTAGCAGAGAGTGAGTAGTAGAGAGTAGTAGAGTGAATAGTAGAGTGAGTAGTAGAGAGTAGTAGAGAGTGAGTAGTAGAGAGTGAGCAGTAGAGAGTAGTAGAGAATAAGTAGTAGAGTGAGTAGAAGAGAGCAGTAGAGAGTGAGTAGTAGAGAGTAGTAAAGAGTGAGTAATGGAGAGTAGTAGATAGTGAGTAGTAGAGAGTGAGTAGTAGATAGTAGTAGAGAGTGAGTAGCAGAGAGAGAGAATAGTAGAGAGTAGTAGAGAGTGAGTAGTAGAGTGAGTAGTAGAGAGTAGTAGAGAGTGAGTAGTAGAGTGAGTAGTAGAGAGTGAGTAGTAGAGAGAGAGTAGTAGAGAATGAGTTGTAGGGAGTAGTAGAGAGTGAGTAGTAGAGTGAGTAGTAGAGAGTGAGTAGTAGAAGGGAGAGTAGTAGAGAGTGAGTAGTAGAGAGTGAGAAGTAGAGAGTGAGTAGTAGAGAGTAGTAGAGAGTGAGTAGTAAAGAGTGAGTAGTAGAGAGAGAGTAGTAGAGAGTGAGTAGTTGAGAGTAGTAGATAGTGAGTAGTAGGGAGTGAGTAGTAGAGAGAGAGTAGTAGAGAGTAGTAGAGTAGTAGAGAATGAGTAGTAGAGAGTGAGTATTTGAGAGTAGTGGAGTAGGAGAGAGTAAGTAGTAGAGAGTAGTGGAGAATATTCCAAAGTTTGGCACAGCACCACTTGCACAATAAGTCCAATCAAATCATATCACTTAGAGTCCTTATTGAAGCGCTGAATCTTGGTGTATATTCAAATGCTTTTATTTTCCTTAAGTTTATGTACCACAGCCAGCCGAAAAGTTTCGTTCTGTACAACAGAACTTTTTCAGGGCGTTCTTATTTCCTTCAAGTTATGTCGGTATCCTGTTGTCATATAACTAGATATTTCTTCCAAATGTTAGACGAGACGTAAGTACATTCTTATTCAAAGTGACTAGGTATCAATTTTACCCACACAATTCGGGCAGACTTGAGTATTTTATAGCATCCTCAAAGTCAGTCTTTCAAATATTCCAAAGTATAGGACTTGATAATCCAAATCCGAATGTTTCTCAAGAAAAGTCATTTTCAATCGTTCGGAATATCGGTGTTTGGGCAGATATGACCCAGGGACCCCCAGTATGCAAGGGGAATTAGTCCCCCCTCTGCAAACGCGCCAGTGGTTTGCGTTGCAGAGAGGTGTAAAAAGGGGCATAGCCTCATTACACCTTTGTGCAATGCAGCCCCCCGGCGCATACTGGAGGTTCCAGGTGGGCTAGTTGGCTCCCAGGGACCTCTAGCATGCAAGGGGAATTAGTTCCCCCTCTTCAACATGCAAGGGGGCTGCGTTGCAGAGAGGTGTAAAAAAGGGTGTGGCCTTTTACACCTCTCTGCAATGCAGCCCCCTGGCGCATACTGGAGGCTCCTGGTAGACTAGTTGGCTCCCACGGGCCCCCAGTATGCAAGGGGAATTAGTTCCCCCTCTTCAAACATGCACGGGGGCTGCGTTGCAGAGAGGTGTAAAAAGGGGCGTGGTTAATCAGTTTAATACTTTGCTCTCCATAGCAAATTGTCCTTCCACAAAATTTGCAAACAATTTTGAAATCTCCATACTGGGTTTGGATGTTGGGGACCATCTCACTTGTCTCTGGACCCGATGGAGTGAGTTGCCTACTTTGGGAGGTGCTGGGTGAAGATTGGGGAGGGTTTCTGGTCAGTTCTCCGACCTCTGCCGCAGCATAGTTGTTTGGCTGCCGGCGTTGCATGTGGCGAATCATGGTGTTGTTGCCAAAAGAATACTTTTTGGCAGGGTTCCCCCTGGAAAGTACAGTGCCACAGATCAGACAAGTAACCTTTGGCGCATTAACTTTCTTGAGCCCCCTTGGGATTTTAAAAAACTCGCAGACAATGTGCTCCTTTGGCTTATAGGTGGTAGTATCTTCAGGCAGGTACTGCCTCTCCTCCTCCTCCTCCTCCTCCGCCTCCTCCTCCTCCTCCTCCTCCTCCTCTTCTTCTTCTCCACCACTGTGGTGTTGTGGTGTCCTTGTGGTAGTGGTGGTGGTGGTGGTGGTTGAGATGCTCCTGCTGCTGCTGCTACTGTAGCCATTTCTCAGTACAAATAGGTACAAATAGGTCTGCGAACAGGTCTTCCTCAGTCAAAGTAAAAAGTGAGAATGAGGAAAAAAGGTGGGGCTTTCATCTTTTGGAAAACAAAACTGTCCTGAACCAATGAAAAGTGTTATTTTCAGGTCACATGACACTGGCTTTATCATTTGGAAACCAAAACTGTCCTGAACCAATGAAAAGTGTTATTTTCTGTTCACATGACCCGACGCGCTTATGCTACGCTCCCCGGGGCGCGCCCGGGGGCGCTTACGTAGCACGATCGTATGCGCTCGAGTGCTTCCGGGTACGCTTACGCCGTGCGTATCACGCGGACGCAGGTATGCGATACGTCAAGATTATATTTTCGTTCGTGGCAATAGCGCTAACAGGACGCTCACCGGTACGCGCACCGGGACGCGCCACATGACTGCGCTTACCGGTGCGCTCACCGGCACGCGCACCGGGAGCGCTCCAGGGCAATTTTTTTTTTAAAAATTACAAAAACATGAACAATATACATAAAAAAAAATAGTATTACATAAATATACAATATAGGATTCATTATAAAAAATATTACTTTTCATAGCTATAGAAATTTGCTATTAAAAAACCTTTGAAATTCACTGAAAAAAACATAGGTTTGAGGCCCTATATATAGTTAGGAATTAGCATTTAAAAAACCTATGAAATTCACTGAAAAAACCATAGGTTTCACACCAGTTATAGTTAGGAATTAGCATTTAAAAAACCTTTGAAATTCACTGAAAAAACCATAGGTTTCACACCAGTTATAGTTAGGAATTAGCATTTAAAAAACCTATTAAATTCACTGAAAAAGCCATAGGTTTGACACCAGTTATAGTTAGCTGGAAATTTTACTGACATAAAACCATTGAAATTCCCACGTTATAGTTAGTTGTAATCACTATAACTTGCGCGCCAGCAATGCACAGCTGATGACATCACATATTACATCACTCATGACATGGTCAGTGACATCACTCATGACATCACTGATGACACCATCCTTGTGACAGAGTGACAGAGTGACAGACCTCCTTTCAGTGTAATGTAACCCTTGAAATACATATTCAAAAATAGAAACTAACATTTTCAAAAAAATGGAGATACCCATACCAGTTACAACAACCAATTCAGTAATTCCACCATCTATATACACATCCACTCATTCACCAACAGTTCTATATAGTGACTCATACATACCGACAGTCATGCAAAAGTTACTCACACACATACTCACACATGCAAATAAACTATTGAACATCCATTTATTTGCATATACAACTATACACACACTACCACCTTACTTCTAAGGAAACTTACACATACTTACTCTCTTAAACAATCACTTATAGAAACACATACTTATTTAAAAAGGAACTCTTACAATCTCTCACTCTCACATAGACTCACTTATATACATCAATACTCACATATACTAGATTAAAACATATGTTGTTACTGATAAAGACACTAGTGAGATAGTCATTCACTCACTAACACACACATATACACACTCATCCACCCATACAGTCCTGCACATATGCTGTCTTGAAAACACATACAAACAGTGAGTCAGTCATTGATGCATCTATGTGCTAAGTAATACCCCCACCAAACCATATAGACACTCATACTGATACTAAAAAAACATCTAATAACCCATATACACACACATGTAGCTACTCACCAACCCATGCAGCCACTTATACACAAAGTAAAACACTGATACATATATTTAAATATTTAAACATTTATTCTTCCATCGACCTTTACATATACATATATAAAACATACCGTATTTTCCGGCGTATAAGACGACTTTTTAACCCTTTAAAATGTGCTCGAAAGTCGGGGGTCGTCTTATACGCCGGTAACTAAATTTTACTGCTCCACCAACCTTGCCTATGCCCGCCTGCTGTAGTCCTTACCGGCTATTGTAGTCGTGCCGCTCCGCCTTCACGACCCAGGTCGGTATACCGAGCCTGTGAGCATGCCTCGAGCCTCCGCGTCGGTGTGATGGCAGCGCAGCAGCTCCAGTGGGGAGGAATTCGGGCGCCCTGCTCGTGGGAGGGTGGGGGGATGCAGCAGCATGTCCTGATCTGGCGTGACCCAGGTCGGTATACAGAAGGGCACCGAGCCTGTGAGCATGCCTCGAGCCTCCGCGTCGGTGTGATGGCAGCGCAGCAGCTCCAGTGGGGAGGAATTCGGGCGCCCTGCTCGTGGGAGGGTGGGGGGATGCAGCAGCATGTCCTGATCTGGCGTCTCTCTCCTTCCGATGTGACCAGAAATCTCGCGGTCATCGGAAGCAGAGGAGCGTCAGTTAATGGCCATAGAAAGGGGACTGTGATATTTTCCCGCCGGCAATACAGCAACGTCATGTTTTGCTGCAGTTACTAACAGTACATTCCTGTTAAATCACCAAGACACTGCGTTCTTTTTAGGATCGGATGGACAGTCTTTACATTTTATGTCACGGAGGAGGGCTAAAATCACGGGTCGTCTTATACGGCGAATATATCACAAAACCTAATTTTTTTAATGAAAAGTAGGGGGTCGTCTTATACGCCGGGTCGTCTTATACGCCGGAAAATACGGTATTTATTTTTCAGAAAGACACACATTCACTGGATGGTGTCATCAGTAATGTCATGAGTGATGTCACTGACCATGTCATGAGTAGTGCATCAGCAGTGCATTGCAGGCGCGCAAGTTATAGTGAGTCCAACTAACTATAACGTGGGAATTTAAATGATTTTATGTCAGTAAAATTTCCAGCTAACTATAACTGGTGTCAAACCTATGGTTTTTTCAGTGAATATATATATATATATATATATATATATATATATATATATATATATATATATATATATATATATATATATATAGATAGATAGATAGATAGATAGATAGATAGATAGATAGATAGATAGATAGATAGATAGATAGATAGATAGATAGATAGCTAGATAGATAGATAGATAGATAGATATACCTCAAACAAGATCCTGGAACATTATCTACTTGCGAAGATGGACAGCTAGGATATCATTAGGCTTAAAATGGATGGAGCCTCTGATGGCACTTACTGTGATCTTCACACTGGCTAACATTACAACAAGCAGTATCTTTTATGATGCTCTACGCAACACACAAACCAGAAAGTTCATGATGCCACAAATTCTAAGCAAGCTACTCTGCCACTCCAGCCCAACCTCTGACCAAACAACAAAAGATAACATCACCTCAGCATCTTTCTTCCAAAGTTGTGTAAAATGAATAAACCACTGAAGAATAGGCATTGATGGATGAACACATGTAGCCTTGCAGTTAAGTAACAATATGACAAGCTCAGAGGGAAGCACATTTCACCTTCTCTCAAGGGTCATTGTCAGCCTCATAGATAGAAGTGGAAGAAGTGGAATGTGACTATATTAGCTGTGTAAGGACATAACAGATGGATCTGTTTTATTTTCAGTAATGATCTTTCCCCCTTCATATTTTCCTTATAAACCTTTGCTTCTTAATGACAATGAAACCTGTTGTGGCATGTGGTACCTATGAAGTTATCAATAAATAACACATTGGGAAATATTTTCTAATAAAGATGGAGATAAAGCCAAATTAGAGATATCCACGTCATTGCAAAGCTTCACAGCCTGGTGGCTACAGGTAGGAACGTATTCTATTTATTTATTTATTTAGGGATTTTGTACTGCATTGCGTTTTAGCTTTTGGTTACTTGGATTCACGTGGCTGTCAGTAGATATAATGCTTTGTTGTAAGATCAAGGCACACAATGATTAACATTGTTAGATTCCAGGGCAATTTGAGAAGAAGGATTTACTAACATGGATTAATGTTCCAACCTTGCGGTCACTTTAGGTCTCAGTGCACAAAGCTTTTACTGCCAAGGAGACCTCATGTGATGGATATTTTAAAAAGTACAATAAGAAGACATATATGGGTGGGTGGAATTGTGTCAGCCCCCTTAATCTGTGGTTCTCTAGTAGCTTTCAAAGTTTGCCAATGCTTAGATTGCGTTGTCCTTCAAGTCCATGGCATTTTGTGGAGGTTTACACTCTCCCTTTACTGTTCAACTTAGGTTTAAGTAATGAGTCTTCAAACATGTACACACATCTCACTTACTACTTATCCCATCTTCTTATATCCCCTCACATCCTACGGACACTGGATCATAATCACTGTTGTCTTGCCTTCACCACTTCCCATTTCCCTTGGTACAAATATTATCTTGCCTTCACACTCAATTAACCTCCAGTGCTCTTTCCTATCACTCCCTTTCCTTTCCTTCACTCAATCGCTCCCCATCATCGGTCCCTCTACCATTCACTTGCTCTCCTCCCCTCCCTTTCTCAATCCGGTCATGCCTGCTCGCTCACTTCAAATCCTCACCTGTTCTGCTGCTCACCAGTGCGTGCTTCCCCCCGAAGCTCTACTTTAGGGCCTTCCTTGGTCCCGGTTTGTGCTTCTCTTCTGCCTACTATGGCTTGCTCTCTCCCCTCACCTCCTGTCATCTACGCTTTCCTCGCACCCTTTCCTGGTCCTCTCACTTAGCACCCGTCCCCTCACCCCCATCATCCCTGGTTCCCTCATTCCTGTCCTCCCTACCTCTCTCTTCTCGCTTCAACCATCTGCTCTTCTGCTTCTGCCCCTGTCCTCACGTGTTTTCCCATGCCCTCCCCACCTTCGAGGCCTCTAAATCGCTTTTCAGTCACACTGCTCCCTGATGCTTTACTCCCCGCCTTCACTTACTTCCAGACTATGCACACTGGCGACGCACTGCTAGCAATAAAGGAATGCCATCTAGAAGGAAGCCGGGGAGCTGTTCCAGATGTAGAATAGAGGGAATTTCAATGTACAAGGGACTTGCAATATCTTGAACTAGCACGGTGGCTTCTTTCAGGGCAGACCGGTGTTGCACATAGGGCCTTGATGATTACTATTACAATAATAACCTACTATTGGCATGTTTATTTATAAAACAGAAACATAGAAAAAACTTGAGATTTGCAAATGCGAATATGTGAATTTATACGGTGGAGCAACATGCTCAAAACAAAAGCGCAATCTAGTTTTTTGTGTGTTACTTCCCACATTCAAGAAAAGGAAACATTAAAGAGCATCAGCTCTGTTTATATTTCTCTGGTGTTGTGACATAGAGAGGGACAGAGGTGGATGTCTACAGGACCTAGTAACGACTGAAGGTAGTGAAGCATGTTACAGGGTGGACTTTTGTCTGACTTCACAAACCTCCAGTAACAGCCTCCTGGACCACAGGCTGCTTCAGGAAAGTGCTGCCTGCAGCTGTTCAACAGGATGTGAATGTCAATGCCACATTTGGCTCAGGGTTCTTTCATGGACTGTATACTTATTTAAGGATGTACCTTTTGCTGGAGCAGTGCATGAAAACAGTAATTAGTCGTATTGAGTGTGCAATGAGCATAGGCCTTGCTAAAAGTTCAGTATGGCTTGGCTTGCATGGATTTATAGGCCAGAGATATCAGCTTTGGCAATGCATGCATATAAAGCAGACTTATTTGACTTTTGCCATTGCTTGTTGAAGGATGTGTAAAAGGAAGCTGATCATTTTTCTTGTGCCCCTATACTCTTTTTTACAATTTGGGTCCTTAATTATAACCTTAACTTATCATTCCACACGGCATGCTTTCTCTATTGGCTCCCAACGGTACTGTTGTGGATCGATATTTCTTGCAGAATGGGAAACACGCTGACGGACGGAAAAGGGCTATCTTAGCCCATTATAATATGGCGGTCGCGAGGATCACTGCAGGAGTAATTAAATAGACGTTTTCCACCACCGCCAGCACCGCGGGGGTGCCTACAACCGCCCTCGTAATCAGCCCCTATATTTGTATTTGTTGTTGATGTATTCACTATAGAAGTCAAACTACCAATGTTGATTTATATTTAAAAAGTGAAATGGAAAACAATGGTCTGTGTTTGATTTTAGAAAGTCAGTCTGACTTGGCTAGTGATCAAGTTATTTGTAAGTACTGTTACAACTAATTAGAAGAAAACAAAATGCCAGCTAGAGCAGTACATAACAACTTAGAGTTGGTACCTATTCCTCAGAAACTGGCAGATATAAATGTATATGAGGCCATAGTTTGTATGGAGCCTAAAACAGGTAAGCTGCCACCAACAGATTTGCAAAAAGGTCTGAAAGGAAGAGTTGTCTACTTACCTTTAGATTTTAAGAAACACATTGAAACTGTTAGTGTAGAGAGGGAGGAAATGAACAAGAAGTTATTCTAGTAAATGGTGTTCCAACAAATAATAGGAGAGTCTGGCAAGAGTTTGTAGAAGTTAATAAACTTCAAAAGACTGCATTATACTTGGTACAGAATACTAAATGGTAATCCAATCCCCCCAACTTGGCATGGAGCTGTCATAATACCTATCTATAAAAAAGGCAAAAGAACAAACCCCTCTAACTACAGTCCTATACACCTGCTAGATTATACACAACAAATATTCTGCAGACACTTCCTATTCAAATTGAAAGAATGGGTAGAACAGAATAACATTTTTGATGAGGTGCAAGCAGGGTTTAGAACAAAGACCCGCACATTGGACCAGGTCCTCTGCTTCAAGGTGATAACCTGGAAATATGTCACCTTGAAGCATGATCATCTATATGTCATGTTCATTGACCTGAGAGCGGCATTCGACCTGGTGCCAAGAAGAACCCTGTGGGAAGTGTTGGAAGGGTATGGCATTCCCCCAGACCTACTAAGAATATTGATAGAGCTCCATGCCAGCACTTATCCAAAGGTTAGATGGAACAATGTAGGTGACCTGATAGAAAGGATAAAGATGAACCATGGAGTTAGACAATGATGTGTCCTCGCCCCATCCCTTTTTACTCTATATATTAATGGAGCAGCGAGGAAGCTGAAGGAATGCAAGAATGACGCCCCCAAAATAGCTGGTGTTCCTACCCCTATTCTGATGTTTGCAGATGATACCCTGTTGATAGCCAGCACGCCCATGGGCCTGCAAACCGAATAGAACACCTTTGCTACTTTTTGTAAGGAAAGAGGTCTTAAATTAAATCCATCTTAATCTAAAGTTATGACAATAAATCTCCATAAAAACAGAGAGTCAACATGACAATCGAGGGACTTCCTCTGGAAAAAGTGTTTAGACTATCTTAGGATGAGGCTAAGCGAAAGCCAAACATGGGGTTCGTCGCTGGAAAAAAACAAAGCCATACTCCAACAGAAAGCCTCTGGAATACGTAGAAAATACAGGGCTGCTTCGGGAGGTCCGATGTCCCCAGTCCTCATGATATATAGAGCAGTAGCTGTAACAGCTGCGATATACGAAGCAGAGATAAGGGGCTATGCCACTTCGAGGTCCTTAACTAAGATCGGAAATAAGTTCAATAAGGGCTTATTTAAACTCCCCAAGCATACCCATTTCTCCACTGCAATTAGACCTAGCTCTCAATTGAATACATCTAACAGCCCTAATAAAACCCCTGATACACTGGATTAGATTATGGTCTACGCAATCATTAGGAACTTATAGAGACTGCCTTAGAGACCTAATAGGTGTAGACAGATCACTGTGTCCCCCACGGCTAAATAATATTAAAGAAACTTCACACAGAATAGGCATGGATGAACAATGAACATCCCCTGAGTTGATTGTTAAGGGAGACACATAAAAAGTCAAACAGCTATATTTGGAGGCAGTCTTGTTGCAAACGTGGGAAGCATACCTGGATAGCAGCCTGACAGGCCAGTTTCTGAACTATAAGTGTGTCCCAGGTCTTGAACCCTACATGGACAAAATGTATCCATTCCAGTCCAAACGCTTATATGTTCAATTTATATGTGGGCTTCTACCCCTGAGAACTTACACCTCAAAATGGGCAAACGTGCCTTCTCATTCTAAATTGTGTCCTAATTGCCCTAACATTGAAGAATAAGAGGTACATGTTATGTTCTTCTGCCCTCTATATAGGTATGCTTGTAAAAATGGCTTGTAGCTGTATGTGAACTCATTGGTTTGAGTCATTATTGGGTAGCTATGAGACTCTTCAAGAGCGATACTAGTGAACAACTAGCTTTTGTGGTATTTCGATACCTGCACTTTGCATGGAAATAAAGGAAGAAGACCATAGATAATTCCTGGATCACTGAAATAATATCGAGGGACAAAATATCGACTTGCCAAAATATCGTGGACAAAATATCGACAGTCAAAATATCGAGTTTGTATCTACAAACAGGTAAGTACAAAAATATCGAGTACAAAATATCGTTAACAAAAACATAGATGTAAAAAATATCGACTTTATTAAAAACAGTGTTAAATTAAATTAATATTAAATTGTAATTACTAAAATATACTTAAAACGACTTAAATTAAATTATAATAATTAAATAATAAATGAAAATAATAAAAATATTTTTTTTAAATCTTATTTGTTGACCCTGAACCCTAAAAATACCCCTTTACCCAAAAACCCAAAACTGACCCTGAACCCTAAAAATACCCCTTTACCCAAAAACTGAAAACTGACCCTGAACCCTAAAAATGCCCCTTTACCCAAAAACTGAAAACTGACCCTGAACCCTAAAAATACCCCTTTACCCAAAAACTGAAAACTGACCCTGAACCCTAAAAATACCCCTTTACCCATGAACTGAAAACTGACCCTGAACCCTAAAAATACCCCTTTACCCATGAACTGAAAACTGACCCTGAACCCTAAAAATACCCCTTTACCCATGAACTGAAAACTGACCCTGAACCCTAAAAATACCCCTTTACCCATGAACTGAAAACTGACCCTGAACCCTAAAAATACCCCTTTACCCATGAACTGAAAACTGACCCTGAACCCTAAAAATACCCCTTTACCCATGAACTGAAAACTGACCCTGAACCCTAAAAATACCCCTTTACCCATGAACTGAAAACTGACCCTGAACCCTAAAAATACCCCTTTACCCATGAACTGAAAACTGACCCTGAACCCTAAAAATGCTCCTTTACCCAAAATTTATCAATATTATTTAATTACCAATTAATTATTAATTAACAATAACAATAAAGTAAATATATTAGAACATTAGCTGTAATTATTTTAATAATTAATATTATTTTTTCCAAATTAATTACTTAAAAATAACACAAAATTATATATATTAAAAATGTACTCTAATTAATGTAATTAACTAATTACAATTAATTAATTAACAATTATTTACTAATACAAAATATGTTCAAAATTATATTAATTAATTAACTAATTAATATTAATTAATTATCAATTAATTATTAATTAAAAATATTAACAAACATATATTAATTAATTAATTATTATTAAATTACTTCCCACCCTATTCCCCTATAAACCCACAACCCGCTACAGAATTACATTACGCAATTATTATAAAAACAAAATTCATGTAATAAAATATTTTATAACATTAATACACACTATTCACACATATTATTACATAAAAATACACTATAAAATATTATATATTATTAAAAAATCGATATTTTTGCTATCTATATTTTATACAGTCGATATTACTTCACTTACCTGAAAAACGATATTTTTGTAGTCGATATTATGTCCAGTCGATATTTTGTCCAGTCTATATTTAAAACTCGATATTATGTCCAGTCGATATTTTGGAGTCGATATTTTGTCTCTATACCATAATTCCTAACTATGATAGTTAAATTGCCAAAGCAAAACTTAATCAGGCTGTTCAGTGACCTTCTCTTTTTTTCTATACCAAAGATATTAATTGAAGCAATATTTTTATGAATTGTTTTTAGATTGACACATGAATGGGTTTTATACTAAACTATATGACATTTTTCCTTTTTAGATTGTTTGTTGCACAGGAGGATATTTTCTCATTTTACTAGGAAATAGAATTATGATATAGCAACGATATTGTTACGAACTATTACATTAAAAATGATCTCCTAGTTGCGCTATTTCTTTCTTTTTATTTTCTTTAGGATTGTTTTATCTGTATTTCTCCATGTTCAATCATATTGTATGTATGATGAATGTTGCTGTTGATTTTATCTATATAAACCTTTTATGCCTTGGTTGCCCAAATAAAAGATATCTAACTACTAGATACAGAATAATATTTATTATAAAAATGTAAATGTTGATGAGGACGTAATATGCCTAAAAGATGAAACAGTAATGTCAAGTGGCCAAAATGAAAAAATGGACAAGTACAGGACTGAATAGATTTATGAACAATATACAATACGTCCTCTGCATTCGAAAGCAGTCATAGGAAATAGTATTGAATTATTTCAAATAAAAAAAGCAAAGGGAACTCCCATGAGTGTATAGGAAAAAAGTTTAGAAGCTTGTTGTTTTCCACAGTTATTCCCCACTGGAGAAGGTGGTAAATTTTATGAGCGAGCTGTACAGATTCCAGCTTCAGAATACCGATCAACAAGAATGTATTGTGAAGATCCGAGATTTCGGCAGTGAATTCCATATATATTTCATATTCTCTTTGAAAGCAATTTGTCTGCACTTTCATATGCAGTGAACCATATATTAAAAACAGGAGTTCACCTTCAGCATGTTTCTGCAAAAGAGTTCATGGACAAAGTTAAACAAAGAGATGAAAATTTAGAATCTCAGTTAATTCATTTAATGGCGTGTCAATGTGGTACCAAACAATATTGGTATCATCGTCATGGTGAACTTAAATGCATGTTAAGAACCCTAGGTACACCTACTTGCTTTCTAACACTCAGGGGCCAATTCAAATGTCAGACGGACTAGAGTGCATCCCACATCGGTTGGGAACTGGAACCAAACAAACTTCTGTCATCGGTTTCAGCCCAAGAATTAGAAGGTCGCAATCCTATCCTTTACAATGGGAGCATACATTCTGAATGTTATGCATGCTCTCATTGCAGAGATCAGAGGTGCAGTTCATCCCTGCACACTGTGGCAGGCCCATCAAGGGGCCTGCCACTGGGTGCGGGAATCAACAGGGGGGGCACCATAGATGCTCCCAAGGCTGCCATTCAGTGACCTTGCACCTATGGGGGCCCCAGCTGGGGGCCCCCAAAGACAGATTCTCAATGCCTTTCTGCATTGGCAAGGCAGCACAGAAAGGCAGTGTGAATCTGCCATCATAATTCCTCGGCCGGAAAGAGCCTGCTGAGGGATTACTGCAGGTTTTCTGAGTGGTGGACGGGCGCCCGTCGGAGACCATTTGGAAAACGGATTCGAATTCCCTTCCAGCTGACCCCATTGACATAGGTCGGCTGGAAAGGAATGCAACCAGTTGATTATGATGCGGACTGGAGGGCTCCAACTGACAGTCGGAGCCGTTCCACCCCACATCGTAAGTGGCCCTTAGTTGTGTTGAATGTACGTGGGATTATTTACTTGCATTCATTTGACAAGCAAATTGAAATGTTAAAAACATTGAATTGAAGACAGCTGGAGCCCTCTATTTCTTAAATCCTGTAAATATCTGCAGGTAGTTTAACCATAGATTTCAAGCTATGATGTAATTTATCTGCAATAAAAACATTTCATTTCACTTGTTGGAGAGGTAACTGATTTCTTTTGGTGAAAAGAGTACCAAGCTCGAAGTAATCCTCATATACACATGCTAATATGGATAAAGAATGCACCAAAATTTGGAACAGTTAGTGATTAAACTGTTTTGTCTTTCATTGAACAGTACGTTACATGTACCATTCCAAGAGAAAGAGGAGAAAACAGCTTGAGGCAACAGGTTTTACGCTTTCAAGGTCATAGATGTGGGAAATACTGCAGAAGAAAATAAAAATGTAAAGGGAAATTTTATACAAAATGTCTCTTTGGATTCTCACATACTATAATTTTTAAAGGAAGAGTAAATTGTTTTTTTCTCAACAGTAAAACATACCATAACTCAAAATCTCCCAAAAATACATACAACTTAAAAAGAACAGAAGCTTCAAAGTACATTAATGACAACAATCCAGTTATTCTGAAAATGTGAAATGCAAACATGGATATTCAGTATGTTGCAGATAATTCAATTGCTGTTGCTTGTTATGTTACAATATATATTACAAAATCAGAAAAGTCAGAGATGAAAGAAATGTGGGAAGAGATTTCAGCAGAAATTAGTATTAGCAAGAAATTGTACAGCTTCAGCTTCAAAATGCTTTCCCATAGAGAGACTGGAATCTACGAATGTTCAGATTTTGTGAGCTCAACCAGTTTGCATTCAAAATCAAGAGGAATCATTTGGATAGGTCTAGGTGTTGCCTCCCTACAAATTAGAGTATTGAAATCTGTACAAGAAATTGAATACTTAGCACTGTATTAGCCAGAAAGTTCTGATATTGTCAAAACTAATATGTTGGATACATACTATCCCCAAAGGAGTACACATCTTGAAAAACTATGCCTGTATGAAATACTTTGATACAAAAGGGGATGATGGACGGAGCGTTTGAGCAAATCAAACACTCACCCCCAGTCAACTGATCTGGGTTTAATCCATTACCATTATTTAGCCCACTCAGCCACCCCAGTTCAGACATGGCCATATGCAAATCAGTCTGACCCTGTGCCTCATGGGAAAAGTCCAGCCCGAACTGCCAAGCCATGTCTTCCCTGGACCTGAAACAAGCATCCTGGGACCGGTTTCGGAATCATAATCCTCATAAGCCAGGCTATCTTGAATCCAGTGGCCAAGTGAGCAAGGGACTCACGTCTGAGCATGCCCTGCCAACTTAGGGCGAACAAAGCGATACAAAAGGGGATGATGGACGGAGCGTTTGAGCAAATCAAACACTCACCCCCAGTCAACTGATCTGGGTTTAATCCATCACCATTCTTTAGCCCACTCAGCCACCCCAGTTCAGATGTAGTGTAGTTCCTATTTTCTCTATAGGCCCTGCGCATTGGAATAACATAAACAGCAGTGTAGACGTAGGACTGAGGTCTTCTAGGTCTCTACTGACTATGTTAGACTTAATTTAGGTTTGCGCCAGCTAGCTCAGAGGTCACTGGAAACTTTCTTGACTGAATAGGAAGTGATCAGCTTCCCTGGCTCACACAAGAAGGAATTCAGCTTCCGACAACGGCATAAACATGACAACTTTGCTCCCCAGAATAAGAGTCAATCTCTAGAGCCGTGTGAAACAATAGACAGCTATTTCACTCAGTCAGACGTGCGTTCTTAGTTTCACCAGGGTGCAGAGAATAGAGAGACAGGCGTTTTCAATAAAAGATATTATTTATTGAGCAGTCTTCTTTCTCATGCAAGAGAAATGAATTGCCACAATTGCAAGACTTGTTATTATAAAAAGTGCGTACAGTAAAAGGAGTATTACGAAATATTACTGTAAAAGCATTGATATGGTTTCTTAGCCATAAGATAGTTAAAATGAATAAAATATATACATTCATATATACATTGGCTAACGACCTCAACTGGTGCTTCTAACTATGCCTACCCCGGTGTACCTGACCTAAGCCTAATATGTGGGAGGGAGTAAGTAAGTAGCAGTTTAAGTTAAGTTGGTTTTGCCAAGAGTTTGATTCAAGAATTCTCTCTAAGGGTTTAGTCAGCACCGTACCTCTGGAATAGAATGTAGGAGGTCTGGTATCTCCCTCTCAGGACCCGATATCCCAGTCACCTGCAAGGGTAGGCTGGAAACGCCGGAGCTGGATTTTCTCAGCAGGAGAAAAGACAGCGTCTTTCTCAGAGCGTCAAAGAGGAGGGGCAGCGTCCGTGGGATTCTCGCATCTGCTGGGCTCTTTGCAAATCAGTCTGACCCTGTGCCTCATGGGAACAGTCCAGCCCGAACTGCCAAGCCATGTCTTCCCTGGACCGGAAACAAGCATCCAGGGACCAGTTTCGGATTCATAATCCTCATCAGCCAGGCTATCTTTAATCCAGTGGCCAAGTGAGCAAGAGACTCACGTCTGCGCATACCCTGCCAACGTAGGGCGAACAAAGCAATACAAAAGGGGATGATGGACGGAGCGTTTGAGCAAATCAAAAACTCACCCCCAGTCAACTGATCTGGGTTTAATCCATCACCATTCTTTAGCCCACTCAGCCACCCCAGTTCAGACATGGTCATATGCAAATCAGTCTGACCCTGTGCCTCATGGGAACAGTCCAGCCCGAACTGCCAAGCCATGTCTTCCCTGGACCGGAAACAAGCATCCTGGGACCGGTTTTGGATTCATAATTCTCATCAGCCAGGCTATCTTGAATCCAGTGGCCAAGTGAGCAACGGACTCACGTCGGAGCATACCCTGCCAACTTAGGGCGAACAAAGCGATACAAAAGGGGAAGATGGACGGAGCGTTTGAGCAAATCAAACACTCACCCCCAGTCAACTGATTTGGGTTTAATCCATCACCATTCTTTAGCCCACTCAGCCACCCCAGTTCTGACATGGCCATATGCAAATCAGTCTGACCCTGTGCCTCATGGGAACAGTCCAGCCCGAACTGCCAAGCCATGTCTTCCCTGGACCAGAAACAAGCATCCTGGGACCGGTTTTGGATTCATAATTTTCATCAGCCAGGCTATCTTGAATCCAGTGGCCAAGTGAGCAACGGCTCACGTCGGAGCATACCCTGCCAACTTAGGGCGAACAAAGCGATACAAAAGGGGAAGATGGACGGAGCGTTTGAGCAAATCAAACACTCACCCCCAGTCAACTGATCTGGGTTTAATCCATCACCATTCTTTAGCCCACTCAGCCACCCCAGTTCAGACATGGTCATATGCAAATCAGTCTGCCCTGTGCCTCATGGGAACAGTCCAGCCCGAACTGCCAAGCCATGTCTTCCCTGGACCGGAAACAAGCATCCTGGGACCGGTTTTGGATTCATAATTCTCATCAGCCAGGCTATCTTGAATCCAGTGGCCAAGTGAGCAACGGACTCACGTCGGAGCATACCCTGCCAACTTAGGGCGAACAAAGCGATACAAAAGGGGAAGATGGACGGAGCGTTTGAGCAAATCAAACACTCACCCCCAGTCAACTGATCTGGGTTTAATCCATCACCATTCTTTAGCCCACTCAGCCACCCCAGTTCAGACATGGCCATATGCAAATCAGTCTGACCCTGTGCCTCATGGGAACAGTCCAGCCCGAACTGCCAAGCCATGTCTTCCCTGGACCAGAAACAAGCATCCAGGGACCGGTTTCGGATTCATAATCCTCATCAGCCAGGCTATCTTGAATCCAGTGGCCAAGTGAGCAAGAGACTCACGTCTGCGCATACCCTGCCAACGTAGGGCGAACAAAGCAATACAAAAGGGGATGATGGACGGAGCGTTTGAGCAAATCAAAAACTCACCCCCAGTCAACTGATCTGGGTTTAATCCATCACCATTCTTTAGCCCACTCAGCCACCCCAGTTCAGACATGGTCATATGCAAATCAGTCTGCCCTGTGCCTCATGGGAACAGTCCAGCCCGAACTGCCAAGCCATGTCTTCCCTGGACCGGAAACAAGCATCCTGGGACCGGTTTTGGATTCATAATTCTCATCAGCCAGGCTATCTTGAATCCAGTGGCCAAGTGAGCAACGGACTCACGTCGGAGCATACCCTGCCAACTTAGGGCGAACAAAGCGATACAAAAGGGGAAGATGGACGGAGCGTTTGAGCAAATCAAACACTCACCCCCAGTCAACTGATCTGGGTTTAATCCATCACCATTCTTTAGCCCACTCAGCCACCCCAGTTCAGACATGGCCATATGCAAATCAGTCTGACCCTGTGCCTCATGGGAACAGTCCAGCCCGAACTGCCAAGCCATGTCTTCCCTGGACCGGAAACAAGCATCCAGGGACCGGTTTCGGATTCATAATCCTCATCAGCCAGGCTATCTTGAATCCAGTGGCCAAGTGAGCAAGAGACTCACGTCTGCGCATACCCTGCCAACTTAGGGCGAACAAAGCGATACAAAAGGGGATGATGGACGGAGCGTTTGAGCAAATCAAAAACTCACCCCCAGTCAACTGATCTGGGTTTAATCCATCACCATTCTTTAGCCCACTCAGCCACCCCAGTTCAGACATGGTCATATGCAAATCAGTCTGACCCTGTGCCTCATGGGAACAGTCCAGCCCGAACTGCCAAGCCATGTCTTCCCTGGACCGGAAACAAGCATCCTGGGACCGGTTTCGGATTCATAATTCTCATCAGCCAGGCTATCTTGAATCCAGTGGCCAAGTGAGCAACGGACTCACGTCGGAGCATACCCTGCCAACTTAGGGCGAACAAAGCGATACAAAAGGGGAAGATGGACGGAGCGTTTGAGCAAATCAAACACTCACCCCCAGTCAACTGATCTGGGTTTAATCCAGCACCATTCTTTAGCCCACTCAACCACCCCAGTTCAGACATGGCCATATGCAAATCAGTCTGACCCTGTGCCTCATGGGAACAGTCCAGCCCGAACTGCCAAGCCATGTCTTCCCTGGACCAGAAACAAGCATCCTGGGACCGGTTTTGGATTCATAATTTTCATCAGCCATGCTATCTTGAATCCAGTGGCCAAGTGAGCAACGGACTCACGTCGGAGCATACCCTGCCAACTTAGGGCGAACAAAGCGATACAAAAGGGGAAGATGGACGGAGCGTTTGAGCAAATCAAACAATCACCCCCAGTCAACTGATCTGGGTTTAATCCATCACCATTCTTTAGCCCACTCAGCCACCCCAGTTCAGACATGGTCATATGCAAATCAGTCTGACCCTGTGCCTCATGGGAACAGTCCAGCCCGAACTGCCAAGCCATGTCTTCCCTGGACCGGAAACAAGCATCCTGGGACCGGTTTCGGATTCATAATTCTCATCAGCCAGGCTATCTTGAATCCAGTGGCCAAGTGAGCAACGGACTCACGTCGGAGCATACCCTGCCAACTTAGGGCGAACAAAGCGATACAAAAGGGGAAGATGGACGGAGCGTTTGAGCAAATCAAACACTCACCCCCAGTCAACTGATCTGGGTTTAATCCATCACCATTCTTTAGCCCACTCAGCCACCCCAGTTCAGACATGGCCAAATGCAAATCAGTCTGACCCTGTGCCTCATGGGAACAGTCCAGCCCGAACTGCCAAGCCATGTCTTCCCTGGACTAGAAACAAGCATCCTGGGACCGGTTTCGGATTCATAATTTTCATCAGCCAGGCTATCTTGAATCCAGTGGCCAAGTGAGCAACGGACTCACGTCGGAGCATACCCTGCCAACTTAGGGCGAACAAAGCGATACAAAAGGGGAAGATGGACGGAGCGTTTGAGCAACTCAAACACTCACCCCCTGTCAACTGATCTAGGTTTAATCCATCACCATTCTTTAGCCCAATCAGCCACCCCAGTTCAGACATGGTCATATGCAAATCAGTCTGACCCTGTGCCTCATGGGAACAGTCCAGCCACAACCCGCTATGGTACTAAAAGCACAAAATTAAAATAAAAAAATGAATAACTACTAAAAATGTATTAAAATTACAAACGAATCTTATACAAAAGAATACATCAGATACATATACTAAAATACATAACAGTCATAAAAAATTATATTTCAAACAACTATATTTTCACAAACGATAATAAACACTTCGATATTTTAAAAAACGATATTTCTTACCTTAAGTCGATGCTTGACCACAATATTCTTGCTGTTGATATTCAGGACCCACGATAATATTGACTCAATATTTGTGCAACTCAATATTTTGTACTCAGTATTCTGTCTCTGTACCATCGACTGTTATGCTAAAGAGATTCTGAATGTTGTGTTTCATTTAGCACATCTTCATCATGAAGTCATGGAAAGTCATGAAAAAAGATTTTGTTCTGCACTACATCATTTATTGCAACTGTTGGTAAGTGGTAGAAGAAAAATGCATTCTGTTTCTGTCATTCGGCATCTTTATGTACTGGTTCATTGACATTTAATCTAAACATACAACAAGATGCACAAGAATTTCTAATGCTCTTGCTTGGGGTATTAGAATACAAAGGAATACACATTGATAACTTATTTGGACTAAGTTACAAATGAAACCATAAGTGTGAAGAGTTTTCATTTACACTGAAATACAAACAGAACAATTCATATACCTAACAATACCGGACTGCAAATCAGTACTTTTTAACAAATTGATTAAATCAGCAAATCAGGATATGATATGTTCACATTGTAGATAAGAGATGTTGGCTCCATTACGTATAGAAAGATTTGAGAAATATGGAATTTTAATGTTGCAACGTTGTAGAGCAAATGAAAGAAAAATGGAAACAAACATAACAGATTTTAAAGGATGTCAAATATCTATTTCAGGACGAACGTATACAACAGTGGTTATTATTTTCCATGAAGGACCTACTACAGCCTCTAGATACTATACTGTTTATTTAAAGTGTAACAAAGGATGGGCGCATTGCAATGATGCCCACTTGAAACTGAAACCTAGATTGCCTTATCACTTACCAAATTCTTATATGTTATTTCTCCAGCCAAAGTTTTGAGAACATCGTTCGGCCTATTAGGGAAGATGTCAACGGAAAATAGAAAGCAGTGCAATCTATTAGGGTTTATTATTAGTATTTTGATTATTATTTGACCTAATTGAAATTATATTTTGAAAAATGTGTTTAAAAGTAAATAGTTTATATATTTATTATCAATATTGTGCCAGAAGCAAATTAGATTGTACAATGTATTTGTGATAAATAAGAAACAAAGGGGTCCATTAGGATGGCGCAAAAGGGACCACCCGCCAAAAGGGCGGGGTCCCGTTTGTGCCCTTGGATGCGCCTGCCACAGTGGCGGGCGCATCCCATATTTTTGACATTGCGGCGGGCAGTGCTGAAGCACCGCCCGCTGCAATGCTAAAAATGCACACCAAGCAGTTCAATGTTCAACTTGGTGACCGGGAGGAAAAAGCGGCGGACGGTCTTTCTGTCTGCTGTGGTCCCCCCGCCATAGTAATATGGCGGGGGAAATGGGTGGCGGATGTCGTGCAGATCGCCACTGCAATGCAATGTGCCCGACATCCTAATCAGTCCCTTAATGTAGCTGGAAGAATTGATTAACAAAGTGCAGATAGAAAAAACGCATTGTTGCACATATTGATAATGATGTACAATGCAGATCTTTTTTTTTGTACAATCAATTTGATAGTTTTTTCCCCCACTGTTCAATGATGATGCTACATTCAAATCACTGTGTATGGTGATGTTATGTGGAATCTGAGAACAGCAAAAAAGGGAAACTGAGAATATTATCTAATTCTAAATGAATATTTTGTTCTCAAAAATATAATGTTATAATTTTGCTAATATTTTATGATTAAATGACAGTCTTTCTTTTTCTTCTTTATCGTAGGTACTGTTCAAGCCTGAGAATTGTTTTAATGCTCTTTAGGATAATACTACTCAGAATGTATCTAAATTACCTGAAAGATAAGAGTATATAATACAATATGCATGATAAAGTACAGAAATGTATTTATATGTTATTTATTTCTATATAAATAATGTTCACCTTTTAGACTATTTAAAAGTATAATTCTATTCATGAGGCACAGTATCACACTCATCCAGTCATGTATATGCAACCCACACACTCATAAAATTAAGCAAGTACTACCCATGCACTAATCCAATAACCCAAGCAGTGCTCATGCCCTCATCCATTCACTCAGGCCCTTTCTATGCGCTCTCCCAATCACGTAGGCACTATCCATACACTCATCCAATCTCCTAGAAACTACCCTTGCACTCATCCATTCAGTCAGGCATTATGCATGCACTCCTCCATTCACTCAGGTTTTATCCATTGACTCATCCATTCACCCAGGTACTACTCATGCACACATCCAATCAGCCAGACACTACCCTTGCTTTCATCCATTCACTCAGCCACTTCACATGCGCTCATCCATTCACTCAGGCACTTTGCATGCGCTCACCCATTCACTCAGGCACTACCCATGCATTCATCCAATGACCCAGGCACTACCTTACACTCATTCAACGATCCAGCCACTACTGTTGCACTCACCCATTCACTCAGTTACTACCCATTCACTCATCCAATCATTCAGGTACTACTCAACCATTCACTCAGGCAGTACCCATTGCACTCAGCCATTCACTGATGCTCTACCCATGCAGTCATCTGTTCTCTCAGACACTATGCATGCACTCATCCAATCACCCAGGCACTACCCATGCACTCATACAATCATTCAGGCACTACTCTTGCACTCAAGAATTCACTTAGGCACTACCCATGACATTATTCATTTTCTCAGGCACTATGGTTGCACTCATCCAATGACCCAGGCACTACCCTTGCACTCATCTAATCATTCAATCACTACTCTCGCTTTCAACCGTTCACTCAGGCACTGCCCATGCAATCACTTAGGCGCTACTCTTGCACTCCGCCATTTATTCAGGTATGATGCATACACTCATTAATTCTCTCAGGCACTACCCTTGCATTCTTGCAATGACACAGGCACTACCCTTGTAGTCATCCAATCACTCAGGCACTACTCTTCACGAGACCATTCTTTACTCAGGCACTACCCTTGCACTTATCCATTCTTTCAGGCAATACCGATGCACTCATCCAATAACCCAGGCACTACCCTTGCACTCATCCAATCACTCAAGCCCTATGTACATACTACTGCATTGTCTCAAGCACTACACATTCACTTATCCAGTGACCCAGGCACTACCCATGCACTCACCCAATCACCTAGGTTCTACCTATGCAGTGATCCAATTGCCCAGGCACTACCCATGTACTCATCCAATAACCCAGGCACTACCCATGCACATTTGCAATCCCCCAGGCACTACCCATGCACTCATGCAATCACACAGGACCTACCCATGCAATCATCAAATCAGTCGGGCTCTACTCCTACACTCAACTATTCACTCAGGCATGATCAATGGATACACTCATCCATTCTCTCAGGCACTACCCTTGCATTCAAGTAATGATGTAGGAACTAACTTTCAAGTAATCCATTCACTCGCATACTACCCTTGTAGTAAACCATTCAGTCAGGCACTAGCCATGCTCTAATCCATTCTCTCAGGCACTACCCATGCAGTCATCCAATAACCCAGCCAGTACCCTTGCACTCATGCATTCACTCAGTCACTACCCATGCAATCACGCAATCACCCTGGCACTACCCATGCACTCATCCAATCACCCAGGCACTACCCATGTACTCATCCAATCACCCAGGTAGTATCTTTAAACTCTTGCATTAGCTGGGGGTACTACCCATGCACTCATTCAATCATCCAGCCACTATGCATGCACCCATCCACACACACAAGTATCCATGCAATCATTTCCACTACATACAGTTTTGCTATTTTTAAACAGAATAGGTGGTTCTGTGAGAACCTTTTTTTGAAAACTATTTTGAGTTATTTTGTATTTTCTAACAATTGTTTATTTTTTGGTGTTTTTGACTTTTTTAAAGAAAAAAAATAAACTTGTATAGTCCAAGTTCAGTGTTTATAAACAACTAAGAAACACAAGCCCGCAAACCCAACAAAAAAGTTAACACTTGTGTGTCTTCAGAAGATTGATGATAGCATCAATGGATTGTTCTCCCACACACAGAATGGTTTTGCACTTCCTGCAGTGCACTTCAGCATCTGCCAATTACGGGAAAATTGAGGGTTGAGGTGTTGTGAGAACAGCTGCAGCAGATATAGAAGGCTGATTGAATTCACTGTTCTCAGCTTGTTTCCTTTTCGCCCGAGTCTTCACTTCCCTCGCAAAACAAGTTGCGTGCATGGTCTCCAGATGCTTCTTCATGGAGGATGTCCCACATGAATATTTCTTCTCCGATCCTCTGGAGAGAACTTTCTGGCACAGAGAGCAGGTGACCTTCCTGGCATTGACCTTTTTTTCACCCTCAGGGATGGTGAAAAAGGTCTAAACAATGCTCTCCTTTCACTTCTTGATGGGCTCTTTAATTTCTTCAACATCCTCCAGCTGCTCTTCCACTGTATGTGAAGATGCCATTATGAAAAATTTGAAGGTCAAAACACCCCCAAAAAAAATTTGAGTAGAGCCTACAAAAAATATGTTACAGATGCAGACACACCCAAAACAAGAAGAAAGGAACAGGTGTTGGATCTTCCTTCTAACCAACCAAAAGCTTTCTTTCCATGTGACATGAGGCCAAGTAGGGGTCACGTACCCATCCCATGTACTTTGAACACCCGTAAAATGTGCTAAATTTAATTTAAAAGTATAAAATACTACAAGCAAATTGGTTTTTAAAGTATTTTAGTAGAAAGATTTTAAGCAAAACAGATATTTAAACTTTGCATAGTGATATTTAATACTTTTTTTAAATTAGCCAGAGTCGCGATCCCTACACGATCCTGGAAATACGTACCAGCACGGTGCACGACACTGTCACGGTTCCATAGCATAGCTAGAAATTCGATTTTTAATTAACTGTAAAATATTTTTAATTTAGTTTCATTATTCTAGATGTAATTCACCACAATTTTGGTGTTTCCAAAAATGATTTTAACTGTATTCAACACTATAAAAAATTTGAGGGGTCATGACCCCTACGTGACTGGTGCGCGTCGGTGCTCCGCACATAAAAATCTGTTTTCAGTTGCTTAACACTAACACTATTCTTTTCTAATCAGTAAAAAACCTCTTTGTTAAATATGTACTTAACAACTACATTCATATAACGGATTTGCGTACTGAAGGCGTAGATCTGCGACTGGTGCACGGTAGTGTCGCGTCCATAAAAAATTGTTTAAAAGGTTTAAAAACAAATATATAACTTATGTGAAACTATTCTTTTACACTCAGTAATAAACAGCTTCCTGAAAAAAAAAACATTTTCTTTCTAAATATGTATTTACACTTACAATCATAACACGGATACATGCACCGAACACGTAGGTTAGTGACCGGTGCGCAATGCTTTTTGAAAACACAAATATATATATATAAAGAAGATATTATCCTAATTACAGAACAACCTAAGGTTACAGGAACTTTCTAGTTAGGAATTAGCATTTAAAAAACCTTAGAAATTCCGTGAAAAAAATACAGGTGTCAGGGACATTAAAGTTAGGAATTCGCATTTAAAACACCTTAGAAATTCACAGAAAAAACCAAAGGTTACAGGGACATTATAGTTAGGCTGACATTTCCCTCGTACAAAACCAGACAAATTTGCGCCCCTGGAATGCACTGCTGATGACGTCTAATATTACATCACTCATGACATGGTCAGTAAAATCACTGATGACATTGCAAATGACATAATTGATTACATCATCCTCATAATCTCTGATGCACCTACTCACACCCTAATATAACCTTTCATACTCCTACTCTAAAATACAGACTACCATTCTCGAAACCATAGACACATAACTACTAGTTAGTACATACTCATGCACTGATTCATAGGTCTACACACACATCCACTCACTCACCCATACAGCTACTCATACACACAGTCACTTATCAATTCAGCCACTGATATATGCACTCATACACCCATATAGACACTCGCACATTGCCACTCACCCATAGAGTTACTCACACACCTAGTCACTCACCCAGAGTAAATCACACTACTATTTACTCACCTATACAGTTACACACACCACCTTACTTATTCAAACAGATACTAACACATACTTACTCTCCTATATAATCACTCATTCAGGCACTCTAATGATCACTCATTCTCACACAGTCACTTATATACTCGAACACTCACATATACTGCCTTACACATATCCAGTTACTCACCCATATGCCACTGAGACATCCATTCACTCACTGACACAGCATACGCATACTCACCCATACAGCCCCTCACGGATGCAGTTATGAACCCATACAGCTAGTAAATCACCCACTCACACATCAAGCAGGGAGTCAAACACCCCACCACCCACCCACACAGGCACTCAGGTGCCCATACAGATACTCAAACAGCCAAACAATAACCTGTGTAGACACTCATGTAGCTGCTCACCAACCCAACTGACAAACTGATATAGATATTCACACAGATTAGTCACTCACCCATACATTCACTGAGACTCATATAATCACTCACTTACACAGTCAGTTACGACCCACTGAATCATCCATACAGACACTCATACACCCATTCATTCTTCAATATTCCTTTGCATCTTGTTGACTAGGCATTAACGATCTCCGTAGTCCTCTAGGGACTCTTTGCACTTCTAGATATTTCTTTAGTGTTGTTAATTCCCACCATCTGTTGATTTCTTTTTTACTCAACTTCTCCCAATATTTGAATTTACTCCGTAGGTCTGACTTTTTAGATGGTAAGCTATATACACACCAGCATCGCTGTGCGCACAGCAAATGTACAAATATTTTCTAATAATGAAATCATCCATAAAGAAAAGGAGGAAGAGCATAACGGTTGAGTAATAAGATCAATACTTAGGGAAATGTGTACAAAAATGGATGGGTGTGCATAAATACCTGGCGAAAAATATAAACAGTAAAGGGAGTGTAGGCAATAAAATATCCTACACTCCAATATGAAATAACTAGTACTTCTATTAAATCTCAAAATGGATTAAGTCTAACTTACATAACAATGTCAAAAAACAAGCACAGGCGTAAGCAATCACGTGACATTAAAAGTCAGGGCGGAATACACATCATAACAAGTAAGATTAGAAAGAATGAGGGTTAAAATTTGCAAAATTCACTTTAATTTTTGTCAATACACTTGTTTTTTAATTCACATATGTATAAAGAGTTTTGAACCCCCAATTAGATGAATACGTAGGTAATGTGGCTGGCAACACAGAATACATTTCCCACCATACACTATGCGTATAACAATGATCAGCATATGTCACATGATGTTTTTTAAACTGGTTTTATTGGTTGAATTGAATGTATCCAACTTGAACCGTGAAAAAGCTATCAGGGATAGCGAAACGTGTCGGTGTGTCTCCTTAACCTTGATGTGATTGCAATAAATAACTTGGGGAACGAAAAAGCCTGCGAGTGTGTCTTTTAAAACTCCGAAAGGAATTGTTGTGGTATATATATGTATGTATATACATATACACACTCGCACAAAATGATTTTAAGTAATATTCTTTCTAAACCTTAAGTTATGAAATCCACCTTGATTACCTGACTACCTTTGTTCACTTACCTTCCACTACTATTACCAGATAACTTGCTGCAGGTACATACTCTTATTGAACCTTACCAGGCCGGAAAGCTGCAACCTTATATTTTGGAAGACATAAATGTGCAAACATGCAGACAGATTCAGTACATGCAAGTTCTAATGCTTCTAATAAAAGATTTTAATCTAGCCTGAGTCAAGGAGGTATGCAATTATAGTCATGAATCATGGCTACACCTGCTCTGCTATTGATCCACTTTAGACCTACAATGGACATTATTGCTCAAACCGGTCTTCCTTGCTACAGGGGTGGGTACATGCCAGAAAGCATCTTGAACCTAATTCTGGATATCGCTCCAGGGGCTCTGGTGAGATGCGCCAAATATGTCAATGGACTTAGGCGACAGCTCTCCCAATCACTGTGGCCACACACAGCCATAAGCAAGGGCAAAACCTTATATCAAATTTCGTTTTCCCTGTAGGGCAGGAGAGATGACCAAGGGCAGAGAAAGGGAGTTAACTGGAGACCCTCGATTTTGGGGGTTAAATGGCAATGGGTAATTTTACATGATCTGGTAGTTATCCAGCAAACTAGGACAGGACGTAATCTCTTGAACTTGGCAGTTGGTGACTGGTCCATTACTTTTTGCTTTTAATTGTCTCAATAATGCACTGACTGTTTTCTGTAACTGCCCATTGGTATATTGTACATTGCACTTTAAATATTTAATTGATATTTATATGTTTTAATCCAGTCGTTAAGGTTTTTATTAATTAACAATAAAGTGTACTCACTAATTTACTTAATTATCTTGACTACTTGACTACCTTTATTTACTTATCTTCCCCTACTAGTAGAGTGTCCCAGGTGCATTAACAGTCTCCCATTTACTTAAATGAATAGCAGGTTATGCTTGGTGAATCACTTGGCAAGAATAATTTCTTGTTTGTAAGCACAATCATTAAATCGTCTAATTTTTGAGCTCTTAGAAGGATTCATTACATTAAATGTATTGGTGTTTTAATACACCTCATTCCCACAGGGTATCTATAATTAGTCACTACTATCCAGTCATCCAAGCAATTTTATGTAAAATTGAAAAAACATTTTGCAAGCCGAGTTCAAGAAGGTAGCCAGGCCATCATCTATACACAAAGACAGTAGTAGCCTTCTTTCAAAGCTCGTGATGCTTCAATGTTGGGCACCTCATTCTTGAAATAAGAAAAAACATGTCTACATTGAGAATGGCACAATCCGCGTGTAATAATGTTTTATTTAGAGATTTTAGCTAAATCACTCGAACTATGAAGCCAAGCAACATCTGGTAAAAATGTTGTCATGTTTTGTCATCAATGCAAGCGCTCTTTCTTTAGACAATGAGCAAAACAATCATTCAACCATACAAGGTAATTTGCAAATACCATAGAAAGAACATAAAAATGGAAGGATGTAAACCATTTAAAACTATTTTTCAATGCATATTTAGGATTAAGTTCTGCAAGCCTCCTTCTTTGGATATTTTCAGTAAATGAATTTGCTGAACATGACAGATTTGAACGTAGTTCATCATGTTGCAAGCTTAGGCACTTCTTCTAAAAGCCATTTAAATGTCAATAGCACTCTCACTATGAAGAAACCAACAAATATTAAATTAACCCTATTACCCTATCTGAGCTGCACACTGGTCCAGCAGGATGCTTATTCCCCTATTTGCTAATTTCAGAAAAGACGGATGGCAGACATTTTCAAAATGGGGGCAATTCCTTAACATATTTGTCCTGCTATAAAGAGCATTAAGACATCAATACACCTGTCTAGTTATCATGAGATCTCTGTAAACACTCTGGTGTATATTACAACTGATAGATCAAAGCATAGTGCATAGTTCTAGTATTACAATGCACTAGTAGTGAATAAATGTTCCTAATATTCTGAAACCTATCCTCTCATCTAAAATCTACAATATCCTATACCCATCTTGCCTGTATTTTTTCACTATCAGTTTTGTAAGCGTAGTCAACAGCTCATATGCCCACGCAATAAGACCCCTACTGGTACGCTATCTGGAAGGTCACCTCTTACACCAGTAAAGAGGTATCATTTCTATTTCAATTAAAAAGGTTCTGCATTGTAGGTAAAAACAAATCCGATAATGAAAGAAGGTCCCATTTTTCTAGGGGTAGATGTACGACCATTTTTTGCGGTGGTAAACGGGAACAACATTCCCAGGTATTCACCTTGAGAACATCAGCACCAATGACAACTGGTTCCATCCTGGCAACAGCTATCAAATTCTTCTTTGGTCAGGTAAGTCTGGGTACCCATGATTTTACCTTTTGCATCTGGTAATTAGGCCTTACTATAAGTCTTTCATCTCTATTTTGTGAGTATATCAACTTGTATAAGTCTTTTTAAGTGGTGATGTTCGTTTTCCTTTCTTGTGTGTATCTCTGATATCAGCATTTATGGTTATGATGAATTTCATATTTTGATGTTTTCCACTGAATATCATTTATATATCTATAGATGCTAGATTTAGAGATATACTGGAAACACAAATTACAAGGACAAAGGTTCAGCAGCTAATCTCACTGGGGATCTCGAAAAATGTTATTTCTGTGGCTGCAGCTGGTGAGTTCACATTGTTGAGAGGTAATAATTCCATCCATTAATCATACTTTAATTTCATGCTTTTTTACGTACATATGGTAGTAACATTAGTATTTATTTGCACAGCAGTGTTTATTAAAGTACTGTGTTGACATTTTGACACAAACCTGAATTTGATGTAGTGCAACTGGTGGACTAACCACAGCTGAAACAGTGAAACTCACTTGCAGGTGAGTCGGCCGAGCTCGCCGAGATTACTGCTGCTGCTGCCGCTCCGGCTCTTGCCTCGGAGTCGTGGAGAGTGCTTTTTTGGCCGAGTGCTGACTAGGGGGTCAGCCTTGAGGGCTGGGGGTCCGGTGCAGGAAGTTGCAGCGGCTTGGCGTTTGGGGGTTCGGTGCCGAGGTAGGTGAGTTGATCCGAGCCGAGCTGTTTTGGCATGGCGGCGCGTAGGGCGGCTGCCGCCCGCCTTGTTCCTGGGACCTGCTTGTGGCTCTCCTTGCTACTCCCAGCTCCTTGCCCCCCCTCACCCCCCCTGGGCCGACATCCCGATCCTGTTCTCCCGCCCACATCTTCACCTGGCCGCCCATAGTTTGCCAGTTACTTGGGCGGCAAGTGGTGACTGGGTGCAGGGATCAAGCGGGCAGCTGAGGAGTGAGCGGAGTAGCTGGAGGAGGAGTGTTCGCTCGGAGCCTGGAGGTGCGAATGGAGAAGGAATCACCAGCACAACAGCCTCGGCAGGCAAACGCCGTCGGCTCACGTATTCTGGGGGAAAAAGAGCTTCTCGCACACGGAGAGGAACGGAGCCAAGCCGAGAGTGGGTAGGCGCCAGAGCTTGAGCGGGACTCGCCATCGCCATTGGCAAATGCCCCGTCGTTTGGCTACAACCACCCCTGCCTCCCAGTCCGCTGCCTGTTGCCCGCATCAGCTGCCTTAGTAGAAAGCGACAGTTGTAGGGGGATGCGCTGTCTCATAAAGCCTCAGGACTAACTGCACAGTACCATCCTCACAGGCTCAAGAGTTGGAGGGGGTGAGGAGCAGTGCCTGCTGCCGACAGTGGCAGGCAGCACACCGCGGGTTCCTCAGGCGGTGGGAAGGAGCGCTCGTGACCACCCACCCAGGCAAGCTGCTGACCGGCTGATTGAGTCCAGCAGCAGAGGCACCTGCTGCAGGAGGCTAAGGCAGGAAGCGAAGGGACCTACGCAACAAGCTCCCAAGTACTCTTCCACCAGCAAGCAAGAGCACTGTCTCTGTGCATTTGGAGCATCGGGACAATTGCGTGAGACTTTCGGCGTGAATGACAGTGCTACAGTGGCATAGCGGAGATTGATCCGAAGCCGAAAGACGTGTCCAAGTTGAGGAGTATGGTGGCCGGGGGTAAGTCAAGAGTCAGGAGAGTGTAGCTGCGGGTGCCGCAAGGTAGTGCTGCCCACAAGCATTTTCTCCCCCATCTTTGAGGCGGCGGGGGGAGCTGCGATGCGCACCTCTCACTCTACATAGTGGGTAGAGCGGAGGCGGGAGTTGTGAGGAACACCTCCCCCCCTAACAGAGGGAAGTGCGGCAGTGGGAGCCGCAAGGAGCACCGCCCCCCACAGTGAACTGTGCGGTGGAGGAAGCTGCAAGGAACACACAGGTCTCATTGATAAGCTGATTATCTCCACAGAAGAATGACAAAAAAAGACAAAGAAAAAACCACTCAGCACCTAGAAAACGCCCACGCAAAGCCACTACTACAGTCTAAAGTTTCACCCAGAATTTTAAGGAGAGCTAGGATCGCAGTACACAACAAAAAGTCCTTTTTAAAGTCACCACTGGGAGGCCTTATAACCCAATTCTTATATAAACTCCCGCCCAATACAGAGAGCACTTCAACCATGTTAGATCAACCAAGAGCCAAGATCAGCAACGGGTTGGATCACAGTTCAGGGAGCCAGTCCTACCACAATCTCCCTGCTACACAAGCACAAAGTGCAAACATAGGAAACACAAGCATTGAAAGACGACGTTCTCAATCCTGCTCGGGGTCGGGACGCTCATCTGGAAAGAAACACAGACATACAAGCAGCGACCCAGTAGGTGACAGCACTGCATTAACTCGCAAAAACGCAGAGCAAGTAGTGACTTCCCAAATACACTGCCAGGAACAACCTAATGTTCTCTCTCCCGTGCAGACACCGTCGCGGGTACTTATAGGATCAGGTCTAACAAAAACAGGTGTGTCAGAGAGGCTGCAAAACTCGGGTTACCTATCACCTACATTCCTCCTAAACTTGGAATCCAAGATACAAAGCACACTGGAGCTGACCCCAAATCTCTTCTGAAGCTCTAATGACAACCGGCGCACTCCTTTCTCCACACCAAGCTCTCAAACTCAGAATCTTTACGAGAGTTGCGCCATTCACGATCTAGGAGCATCCCCATCCTGGGAAACAGTTCAAAACATGGCCAGGTCACTGCTCTGGCAATCGAAGAAAAAGGAGTTACAAATTGATCTTTTATCCACCATTGCGCAACGACTAGTGGAGCTGAACAACAAGGTGGACTTCTTGGAGAACAAGCTTAGCGAGATCCAGAATAACAGCATCTGCACCTGTTCGTGCATAGCCCTCATGGACACATGGGCACCACTGCCAGAAATTCTTAAAGGTTTGGTAGACTCATTAAAAATTCAAACAGGAAGCAAGATGGGCCCAAGGAATAAGAGTAGCTCTTCTCCTGCTTTAAACCCAGAAAGCCCTCTGGGTATCGCAGCTGGAGGCAACAAGGGTAACCCGACAACAAAACCTGAGACACAAGAACCTTTGGTATCTACCAAACCTTTCAGTAGTCCTTCCAGCTGCAATTCCAGCGTTAGAATCCCTTCCCCAGAGAGGCAAATTGAGGGTAACAACTGCAATCAGAAAAGGAAGGAGGAACCTCATTCAAGGAGGGCTAAGAAAAAATTAAAGAAACAGGAAAAATAAGCCAAGGCATCAGAAAAACATGCTCTTCTATTACTAACACACACTCAAAATTCACAAATCATTAGAGAAAAGACGTCTCTTCCCGATTTTAACAAAAAAACATGTTTCAATTAACTCAACATGCATAGCACCAGCCGCTTCGGGCACCACAAAAGAGAGGGGTAGGTCCACACAGCCAAACTTCCACATGGAGGTCTGTCATAGTCCAACAGGCCCGGCAACAACAGCACAACCACATCACGTACTAAACATCAAGAAGCCAGAGCAAAGAAAACCAGCGGGTTCGGTTAAGGATCAAGGACCCGATATCAGGGTCAACATACGTAATGGACACATAGCCCAGGGCTGGCAGAAAATCAGCGATCAAGCAGTGCAGCCATTCCAAAGTCCGGCCCAGCAATCAGAACCATGCCAACAGACTCCTGGCTCTAGTCATAACACAAGTATTCTGGAAGGAGACCAAAATAACCAGCATAAAGCAAATCAAGTTAGCAAAACAATGCACAAGGTGATTCTCACCCGCTATTTCATCAAAGCTCATCACAATATTTTAAACAGGGGCAATTTACTCAGACTTTTTAAGCACATCCCGTCCCTCACGGAAATACAGTCAAACGACCTAGTCTGGGTTAAGTTTCTGAGCCTAACCAGTGACTCTCATGGTGAATCAACCTCGATAGGGTTGAGTCGCCATGCCCAGGTGGGTCTCACAACAGATGAAATAGCAAAAATGGCTGATTGGGGCATCGACATAGCGTTCCCCATACCCGAGAAATACCCACATGTATTAGCAGTAACTTCGCCAACAAAGGAGGTTCATTCGGTGTTAAGGAGACTGCAGGCAATCAACCCGGGAAAAGCTCTGCCATGGAACCAAGACTTTACAATGCCTACAAGATAATAAACTCACTTGAGCAAAGGGCAGACTACTACACTGAACCAAAGCACAGCGCAATGCAAAGCACGCTGAATGGTCCTGGTGGCTTGTTCCCTCGACGGCACTTCTAATAGTAAAAATGCTACTAGTTACACGAACATGAATAGAAGAGCGGGAAGCAACACTCATCTGTCCATCATATCGTGGAATGTTGCAGGGTTAAAAAGACTGCTTAGCTGCAAAGTAGCATGCATGTATCTCTGAGCAAATGTCATTCTGTGCCTACAAGAGACATGGGCCACCGAACCCCTAATTCTCCCAGGCTTTTATGAGATTCACACCGCAGCAATAAAAAGCAACATCTTCGGGAGAGCAGCAGGCGGGCTCTCAATTTTTATCAATCATGCCCGTAAAATAAAAGTAAAATCACTAGCAACGAATTCCCCCAACCTGCAAGCAGCACTGATCGGCGGATTTAAAAGCAACAATATCTCAATCAGACTGTTGATAATTAATTGTTATATAAACCCTAAAAAATGGCAAAAAAAGCAAGCACTAAAAACATTACCTATAAAAATGGACCACCTTATAAATAAATATGCTTCGCATCTTCCAATCATCGTAGGGGACATGAATACCAGGGACTTGGGATATGGTACAAGGGAACCTCCAAACACAACAGAATCGGCACCTCTACAACAGCTTCTTTTTGAGCATAACATGGTTTCTGCCAACTCCTCCATGAAAGCAGTGGACCCTCTTTGGCTTCCCTTGCCCACCTTCAGGGACAAGTCAACAATCGATTACATCTTTATCTCCGAAAACTTGTGAACACACTTTAATGACTTTGATGTGGGAAACAGGGATGAGAGTGGTCACTGGCCACTTAGGGTCACCCTTGATCTAAATGGGAAATCAGCAAAACCCCTCAGAACATTGGGCACCTCAACAGGTGAAGAGCACCATGAAGTATTGAATAGAATAAAATGGTTCACAAAATTAAGTCCAGTACTTTTGGAGTGGGTCGCACACAAAGAGAAGTGCCAAAGAGATAGAAGGTTGGCATCCCCCTTGGAGCTCTAGAAGGAATTACTTGAGGATCTAAAGACCGTGCTAGGACAGGTCACTGGCATCCCCAAAGCTCAGGTCTTCCATCCGCAAAACCTCTCATTACAACCAAACTCTAGGGCCTCAGAGCAAACTAAGCAGAGTCTCTCAAAGACCTTGAAGGCGAGAAGAAAAGAAGCCATAAATCACCACACATTGGAAATAAAAGCGCTTCGCAGGGAACACGGGAAGAAAATATGGAAAATTCAAACAACGAAAATCGAGGCAGAGTGGCTGAAAATATTTAACCTTCTCAAAGAAAAGGGTCAATTACGACTTTGGAGACATGTCAGACAACTGAGCCACACCGGTCAGAGCAAAGAAAACGGGGTTGCCGCCTCCGAGTGGGTTAAATATGTAAAGCTACTGTATACAACAGACCAGCACAAGACGGATACCCAAGAACAACAAATCCCTCCAGCAACTGAGGAAGAGGACAAAACACCAGTTATCACCACGGTAGAGATAACCAACCTGATTAAGAAAATGAGGTTAGACGGCACGCCGGGTCCCAATGGAATGCCAGCGGCAGTGTTCAAAGTGTCACATGGATTCTGGGCAGATCAGCTAACCCCACTCTTTAAGTATGCCTTTGAAACGTCCACCGTTCCATCATCGTGGAAAGGCTCAATACTTTTCCAGATTCATAAAAAAGGGGACCGAACAAACCCAGAAAATTATAGGCTTGTGGCTCTTCCAGATATAGAAGCAAAGGCATACGCCAGAGTGTTGCAGAAGGAACTAGAAACTTGGGCAAAGGATCACAACATTCTCCCATTCTTCCAAACTGGATTTAGACCTCAATGCTCCACTATAGATAACATCCAAGCGCTGGGTCATCTGTCCCTATGTGCTACTCAGCCCTCTCAACTACCCTTGTTTTGCTGCTTCGTAGATTATAGCGCAGCTGTTGACCAAATGGATCGTGGCAAGTTATGGAGAAAACTTACCAACTGGGGCATGCCTCAAAAGGTGTTAAAGGCTATAACTGCTCTATATGAAGGGACCTGGGTGCGTATTAAAACCAGTCAAACGTCGACAACAACTAAGGTCCCAACTAATGATGGCCTCAAACAAGGGTGCGTCCTTGCCCCTTTACTTTTTAACATCTACACATCCGACTTGGGACAAGACCTGGAGGGGGCAAATCTATTAATTCCAAAGTTGGGGAATGTGCGGCTCCAAATTCTCCAATATGCAGACGATCTTGTAATCTTGTACCACACTAGGACAGGTCTACAGACAGCCTTAGAAGCGCTACACAGATTCAATCAAAAGAACAATCTACTGGTAAATCAAGAGAAGACCAAGATACTTATCTTTGGGAAGTGCCATCGAAAGAAGACAGCTCAATGGCGCCTAGATGACCTGCAAATCAGATCTTGTAAAATCTATAACTATTTGGGTCTCAGGCTAACGGAAGGGGCAAAACCATCAGCTCATTTGAAATATTTAAGAAGCAAGGGGGCCGGAATCATCTGCAGCCTGAGAAGTCTCAACCGAAGACTACACAGTCCATCCACTGAACCTATCTTGAAAGTCCTAAAAGCAAAAGGAGTGCCCTCAGTCATTTACGGCCACTTAACCTTCCCTGGCACCCTTACTAGCTTTAGTATTAGGCATCTCATGAGAGGTCAGGAGAGCTAGAGTAAGGCTGGAGCTGGGTCTAAATCGCCCAGACATTACATGTCTTGGGGACACGCTAAAATACTATATTAGTACCCTGCGAGCTCCAGCAACAGCCTTGAAAGCGCAAATTAAAACAATCTTTGAAGAAAGTGGATTCCCATGGCATGCGCAATTGACAGTGGCCACAAAATTGTTAGAAATTGAGGTGCAAAACCTGGACAATTTAAACATTCCAGTAGCTGCATGGAAAAGAGCTGTGAACAGACAGGTCAAGAATATGTCACATGCAAGAGACCTGGAAAGCTTACACCACCAACCAAATCTCTCTTCACTGGACGCCTCCTACATAGTGGGAAAACCAAATCCTTATCTCGGGCAAGCACTAACTGTCCAAATCCGAAAAAATATCACTTACACGAGGCTTCTCACATTGCCCATCGTGGATTTTACCCAAAGCTGGGCCCGTCTGGATAATTTAGCTGCATGCAGACTCTGCAATTACCATCAGGAATCCTGGCTTCATCTGCTGTGCTGCTGTCCAAAGTTAGCTAGTGAGAGGCATTGTTTGGTCACTCCAATCTGCAGAGCTCAGGGCCTTATACGATGCAGAGAAGTCTCTCACTTGTGTTTTTCTTCTAACTCAACTCAAACAGTTGCACGGCTGGGGAAATTCATAGAATTAATTCGAGCCGTACTGTCTCTAAAAATAGAGCCTCATAAAGAAAACAGTCGGCTTGGAAATATGGGAGCCGCGGACATACCTCCCGTTTAAAACCAATGCACTTTGCACTCAAACTGTATATCCAGAATGTGATTCTGTTTTTTAAGGTTTTATGCCTTACAAGGTCGTAGTAACAAACAGGGAATTTTAACTTTTTTTTATATTTCTTGTATATTGCTAGTATATTGTAATGATTTTAAGTAATCGAACAATAAAAGGCTTTTCACAGTGAACTGGTGAAATCATTTACCAGGTACTGGGGACATTGCAAAAGATGATGATGCTGAACCATCTGCAAGCAGAAGATGACAGGCAATCTGAGAAGAGAGTCCAATTCTCCCCCAAATAACAATGTCAGCGGCCCGGACTGCTCAATAAGAAGAGAAGGAGGAGAAGCTGATCGAGGAAGAGGAGGGCAAAGGAGTACGACATTGTTGTGCTCACATAATTCTTCAAAAATGCCACTTCAGAGCTCGACAGCAGTGTTCCACCTAAGTCACTTCTGAGAATTGCTAGTCCCCCACCATTAGACGAGCAAGTGTCCCCCATTCTTCAGTCTCTGCTCTACAACTACCCACATACACCCCTTTCCACACTGGATAACCTGCTTGTCATGTCAGGACCCACCTTTGTATGTGGAGGTTGGCATGGTCTACTGATGACCACCGGAAGGATCTTTTTTACCAAAGAAGTCTAATGTGTGTAAGGATATTCATGCAATGGGAGCTACTTTCCATGACCTAAAAAAAAACTCACTCAGATGATTGCCATGCAGGACAGTACCTTGGATAATATTGCAAAATGTTACCAAAATATTACACAAATGAACCAAGAACATTCTCAAACATTTAAGGAAGAGAGTGCAAGACATCATGCCTTGATCATGAAGATAATAGAGACAATGGACACAAATGTCAATGTCAATCTTCACAGCCAATGTAAGCAGAAGATTATGCTGAGCCACCTCAACATATGAGTGTAGGAAATTGGGTTATTGTTTGGGGGTGAAAACTGAAGCAACAACCACAATCCTTGTCAGGGGGGTGAACTACAAAAGTCATTATTTCAAACTATGCTTAACCCTCGTGTAGCTTGGCACGAAAACAGTCACGCTTAACTTTATAGCACAGGCCTTCAAACTGTGTGGCATCCCTCTGATGGCAGTGGCTGCATTCGCAAGTGGGGTGCACATGTTTCTTCAACTACGTGTAAATAAAGACGGCATGGAAGCACAATTTTTTTTATTTGGCAAATTTCCAGCTGTCTTCATGTACATAAAACATATATGAATACATTTATTTTATTAATAAGTAATCAGACTGCACTGCAACACATTCTTCTAAATGTTCATTAAAAGAACACACCACAGAGCTCACTTGGTAACATCCTCACATTACCTCTCCAGAAGAATACATATTTGTCACTGTGGGCCTCCAAGTTTCTATTTTACTATTCTTCCTAATTTTCTTTAGGGCCCAGTGCACCCATGATCTGCCAGTGTTGCTTTGGGCCTCTGAGTAATGGTAGGGGGGCAGGGAAAATTGAATCTGAGGAAACACATTACTTTGGACATCAGTGAGATGGTAGTGAGGGTGATAGAGCAAGATGGAAGCCCATTTTTTTTAACAAAGGACAGAGAAGACATCTCATTTTGGGAGGCAGTATCTTTTATCAGTGAACCAGGTGAAGCAGCACTAGGGTCCATGGTTTTAACTTGCCCAATGATGTCTTTCTTTAAACTAAAAAATAAGTAAGGGGCTAATTCTCCTTGCTAGCATATGGGCTGATGCACTTTTGCTGCAAAAAGGATGGAAATACAATAGAGTTATTTTTTTCTGAAAGGTAAGAGATGTGGCCTAATGGTTAGAGCTCCTGACTTAGGAATTGGGGAAACAGGTTCAAGTCCCAGCATTGGCTCAACATCCTGAGATTCTGGGTGAATAACTTCCCCTGGGGATCTTAAAAGAAATCTGACCTTGGGAAATGTAACTGGTGGTCTGAGTTTGTGATAAATAAAGGCACTGCAAGCTGTTTCATAAATGGAATGATCAGGCAGGTTGGGAAAGGGTGTGAAAGAGGCAGAAGAGATTTCTTTGTATTCAGGGTCACAGCTGTCATTACTGCAGGAGTTGCATTAGGGCCAAGGAGTGCAACAGGCTTACAACACCAAAGAACGGGAAGCAGAGTTGTTTTTGGTCAATTTATGTTTTTGTTTGATGAATTTGCTCTCTTATAAGTCTCACATTTATTGTTGATTATATGCCACAGAAACTGCCTCCCTAAAATTATCTCATAAGCCTTGCCTCTTGTGCTCAGTCTTTCTCCTCCCTCAATTCTTTCCATAAAAATTTGGAAGGGGGGCCTGACTTCAGAACATGCGATTTGAGTGAGTTAGAGCAAAAAACTTTGAAGACATCTGGCTTAGAGGCACAGCCTTCAGTATATATGCAACACACAAATAGCAATAAAGTAAACACATAATACAAGAAAATTCCCAAACCAATTTCGAAGAACATTTTAATGAAACAAATGCAATCCAATCTGTAAAACCGGAGTTATGAATTGTTAGTCTTTGGTGAAAAATAGCATCTAAAAGATCAAACCGCCAATTGCAGGTTTCTGGTGATGCGCGACCAGGACAAAATAAAAAGTTATGGGTTACTGCCATGGAGCGCAGTTCAGATACACAAGGTGTTTTGGGCCCTTTCTCAGCTTACCTTTGGACTTAGAAGAAATTCAAAAGAAATTCAGAGAAAAAGTCTAAAAAAAGGGAGAGTTCGACAGGGCAAGGAAGCAGCATATGTCCGAGGAGGAGTCGTGGTAAACCGGGGAGCACTGGAAGAGGTCTCAGTAAGTTGACACCAATAGCAGAATATAGCTCAGAGTGGGAAAACCCGGATTGCCAGGCCAAGGAGGTTGTTGTCATCAATGGGTAGCGTGTTGCTGTCAAGGCCCAGTGAAGATTATTACCTTAAATCTTAGACAACTTTTTGAAATTTGAAAGCCACCACTGGGATGAATCTGCAAGCCTTAGATGAAGAGGACTCCACGAAGAACGTAGCGGGTCAGACTAGCCAGCGATGCACCAATGGGTGGCTCAGTTGGCAGGTACTTTCCGATCTTCTGTTGGTTCTTCTGACACTTTTTGGTTAATATTTTTCTAAGTCCAAACTTTTAGGGTTAGGCAGGAGCAGCACCTCCAACATCACTTCCAAGCGCCAGGATCTGGGAGCACCACTTGGGGGTTAGGACTCACACCAGCAGAGATCAGGTGCAGTGCTCAAGGTCTCTGGAGCCTGTTATGTCCTTGTAGCTCACACAGGAGGCCAGCAAACAAGGACTTGGAATCACTCTGGCACTATTGGGTTAAAGGAGGCAGGCCTCACTTCTTCAAGCAGCAAGAAGGCCTCAAGCAGCAGGGCAGTCCTTTGAAGAACAAGACAGGCCTCAAGAAGCAGGGAAGTCCTCTTGTAGCAGCAGGGCAGTCATCTAAGGTACACGGTAGGCCTCAAGAAGCAGGTTTGTCCTCTGGAGTAGAAGGCAGTCCCTCTGAGGTCTTCCATAGGTCCTGCAGTGTACTGAAAAGTGGCACTGTCTACTATTTAAATATGATGCCAGCCTTTGAAGTGGGGGGAATCTTCTGACTATCCCCACATCTGTGTCTGGAAAGTTCTTCCTGTCCCCTGCCAAGGTTCCAAGCCATCTGGGGTGACAAAAAGCTAGTGTTATGTTCCTTTCTGTATGTGCTGGAATAAGTCATTTGAAATGTAAGTGGGGCAAGGAACAGCTTTGCCCACAGCAATCCAGGCAGTATAGACCATCCTGCAAACCCCCAATCCCCTATTGTCTTACTGTCTAATATAAATACACAAAGCCAAACAGTAGAACCATTCACAGTCAAGTGTTATGTTATGTTATGTTATGTTATTTTATTTTTATATAGCGCAAATGACCACAGGTCTCTAAGCGCTTTCCAGAAAAACAATGGGTCACTAGCGTAGCCAGGTCAGGAGGCCGCGGGACGCCACTACGCCAATGCTAATGTCTCTCCAAACAGGTGGGTCTTTAACGACTTTCTAAAGGAGAGCAGATCCAATTCCTTTTGCAGGTACTCCGGTAGATCATTCCAGATCTGTGGAAGGAAGACTGAGAAAGCTCTGCCCCTTTGGTTTTAAGATTATTCCTAGAAGAGGCCAGTCTAAAGGCCTCAGAAGAGCAAAGAGCTCTGCCGGGCACGTACTTTACCACTCAATCTTTTATATATTTTAGTGCAGTCCCGTGAATAGCCTTATGGGCTATACAGAGACTCTTCAATTGCACACGCTGTTCAACAGGCAGCCAGTGCAATTTATGTAATAATGGAGTGGCTCTCGTTCTCCTGAGGAGTTCAAAAATTAGCCTAGCTGCATCATTTTGCACAACTTGCAGTCTCCTAAAAAGCTTCTGATGGATGCCCAAATAAAGGGCATTACCATAATCTAGCCGAGATATGACAGTGGCTGAGACAATGGCTTGTAATGCAGAAGTAGAGAGGAGAGGCACAAGTCTTCGTAACTGCCTGAGTAGGCCCGTGCAGATGCCCACAACTGGAGAAACCTGGGCAGCCATAGACAGATCCGAGTCAATTTTCAATCCCAAGCTTTTTACAACTGGCCCCGGAATTGGAACCACACCCAGTTCTAGGGGCCAAAAAAGATCACACCAAGGGCTATTTTGAGTTGGAATAATAAGCACCTCGGTTTTGTCCCGGTTGACTTTCAAGGAGTTGGCCGCCATCCAATTAACAGTAAACCTGAGTAGACTCTTGCCCCTGGCCGGTGTTGTCAAGCCGGACCAGGAGTTGAGTGTCGTCGGCGTAATGAACCCCTGGCAATCTCTGCATGTTAGGGCCTCCATCAAGGGCTGCAGATAGATATTGAAGAGGAGTGGAGACAATGCGGAGCCCTGGGGAACTCCACATATCAATGAGCCTAGGGTCGACAACTGATCCCCCAATTGCACTGTCTGAGTGCGATCGGTCAGGAAGGATCTTAGCCACTGAAGTGCTTACCCCTTTATACCCAGATTCGACAGCCGGTTCAACAGAATTTTATGGCTGACAGCGTCAAATGCCGCTGACAAATCTAATACAATCAGGGCACTTGGCTGTTTGTTATTCCCCCTAACTCTAAGCTCATCCAGAACAGACACCATTACCAGCTCAGTGCTATGGTGTGCTCTAAAGCCCGCCTGTCTAGTGTGGAGCAGTTGGTGGTCATCCAGATGTTTTCCAAGTGTTTTCAGGACATGCTGTTCCAGAATTTTCACCAGGAAGGGGAGCTGTGAGAAAGGCCTGTAGTTTTTTAAGGCTGTCACATCCACCCCTGTTTTTTTCAGTAGGGGGTAACCCTTGCTTCCTTAAGATTAGCTGGTAAATATCCCAGGTCTAAGGACTCATTAAGTAGTCCCAGAACCTGCCTTTCCAGTCCCGGCAGAGCCATGGTACTGGCAGAGGCACAATTGATTTGGGCAATAAATTGCCAACTTTGTAAAAATAGCATTCTCACAATTTTGACTTAAATTCCAACTTTACCATTAATGAGGTTTCTAAGTTATAATTCATTTGAATGACATTTCTACCTGTCCCCAATTAAACTATAGCACTCATTAAATGTATTAATGTAATCCAAAGTTGTCCAATGTGATAGATAGGCTTTTCATTAGTGGAAAACTAATTTGGGAGTTTTTTACTACTAGGAGATGTAAAACTTAAAAACACATGTCTTACATTTTAAATATAATGCACCCTGACCTATGGGCTTTTCAGGGCGCACATGAGGCACATCATATATACATTAAAAATGAAGGTTTAGGCCTGGCAAGAGGTTTATTTCACCAGGTCAAATCAGCAGTTTGAAACTGCATTACACGCTGTAATGGAAGGCTTGAGACATGTTTTAAAGAGCAACTTTAGTGGTTGCACAATGAGTGCCGCAGGCCCACCAGTAGCATTTAATTTACAGGCCCTGAATACATTCAGTCCTAGTTTAGTAGGGACTTACAAACAAATTAAATGCGCAAAACAGGTGTTGCCCATTTTTACCATGTTTTAAGGGGAGAGAAAAAGCACGTTAGCACTGTTTAGCAGTGGTAAAGTGCACCAAGTCCTAAAACCAAACAAAACAAGTTAAAAAGCAGAAGGGGTGAAGGCAAATGTTTGGGCGTGACCCTGGAGGGTGGGCCAAATTCCACAAGGAGTAACCCAACACCTGTCATCCTTACTCCTCAGCCACACACACGTACACCAGCTCCACCACTTCAACGCCACCAACAACTCATCCACCCGTAATGTAAGCACAGCCGCATTCATTCTCACCAACAGTTTTGAGAGGAAGAACCCCACAAAATAACTGTAACGTTGAGCAAAAAAAAATCTGTTCACATTTTGAAAAACACACTTCTGTCACACTCTCATCTGGTTGGTATGCTTGATACTGTGTGGAATGTTTGAGCCATTGATTGACCCTGGTAACCCCATCGCCGGGGGTCCGGTATATCTGTAGTGTCCCGGGGACACTGTAGTTTCCTGCACTGGCTAGTGCGGACATACATGTAAGAATGGTATATATGGGTATTGTGTTAGTCTGCCGTTCATCATTGATAAGAGTCTTTCCAACTAATAAAATGCAGCAACCAAACTAGCAGCTCAAGAACAAAATGAAAAAGATGAGTTAACTAATCAATTTCAAATAAGCTTTATTCGGTCTTTTTCAAAAACTATAAAAGCGACAAAAAAAAAAAGAAATACATACATGCATATATAACTCATCAATTCATTACAAGGTTAAAAGAAAACCGACTATTTAAAACCAACTAAAATCAATTTAGCGAATCAACTAATCAAGGTACACAGAGTCCCCTTCATCAAGTAATATAATTCAGTACTTGGGGGCCAGGATAAAAGTCATGCAAGTCCCAGATACAGATGGGGCCATCACCAATTTTGGGCTTGGTAGATCGTAGATAGGGGACAATGTTCCTGTGTTTGAATTTAATTAATATCAAGTCTCCCGGAATGACTTTGGGCAACATACCTAGCCACCCCACCCTCCTTACACTCAGGATTCCGCCATCTAGAGCAGGTGGCAGCGGTCTGTTGTTTTTGAGCCAAAAAATAGCTTTGTTTAGCAAGTCCTGACACGTTTCAAGTTTGCCCTGACTAAGTGCAGGGACCCCAGAGAGAACGGTCACGTGTGGGGCGGCTTCAGGGGGTAGATTAATTCGATGCCTTCTTTCTTGGAGTATCCTAGGAGCTATGAGAGGGACATGTGCGGAATTAGAAGTAACATTGCGGCCACTTGGAAAGGGTGTATTAAGAGGGGAATCAAGTGTTCGTGCTTTCCTGTGAGCAATTGACTTAGGCTTTTCATGGTTAGTAGGTAGAGTAGAACAGATGGGTATAGCAGAATTACCAGTTAATGGATGGATCCTTTGTACTGTTTTTTCTATACTGGTCAACCTGTCCCCCAGATCGTTGATTTTTGTGACCAGGGGTGATAATGCAGATTTTAACAATCGCTCAATGTGAGCCAGTAGGGTCAGTTGGAGGGGTGATACAGAGTCATTTGTTCTAGTCCCCGCCTTATCCGGCGTTAATAAAGTTGGGTTAGGTGGTGACATTGAGGGGCTACAGCACATTTGAATGTCATTAGATATCCTTTTACTGGTAGAGCCCCGGGACAGTGTGTTAGCCGGAGAAGGAATTTTTTCGGAGGATAAAAGTACGTCCTGGGGGGTGCAGTTTATGTGGTCAGTGTCTCTGCCCACTATAGGTGGGGTTGATATGGCAGGGACATAGTTTGTGCCACACAGGGCATTCAGCTCCTCCCAGATGGACATAGTTATTGGACAACAAAAATAAAAATCCGGGAGCGACACAAGGCTATTCAAAGCGATAGAGATAAAAGGGTTGAGCGTCTCTGTACCTCTTCCTTCGATGGGGCCAAGTGGGGTGGCCCGTCTCATTCTCCTCGGGTCCTCTGAGGGCCATAGAGGGCCCGCCCTTTGCCCGGGCTTAGCCCGGCATCCCGCGGAGCGGAGCGGAGCTCTCCTTTTAGGCGCCTCCTGGCGCTTCGTTGGTGGTGTCAGGAAAGCAGCGCCACTGCTAAGGCTGCCGGGGGATGTAGTCCCGGAGCGGCGGCACTGTGGGCTGCACAAGTGGACTCCTGGTGGTGGCGGCTACAATGGGGGCTTGCTCGCCTCCCCCCTCCTCCAAGCCGGTAAGCTACAATGACCCCCGCGCTCCGCCGAGCGGAGCTCTCCTTTTAGGCGCCTCCTGGCGCTTCGTTGGTGGTGTCAGGAAAGGAGCGCCGCCGCTAAGGCTGCCGGGGGATGTAGTCCCGGAGCGGCGGCGCTGTGGGCTGCACAAGGGGACTCCTGGCGGTGGTGGCTACAATGGGGGCTTTCTCGCCTCCCCCCTCCTCCAAGCCGGTAAGCTACAATGACCCCCGCGCTCCGCCGAGCGGAGCTCTCCTTTTAGGCCCCTCCTGGCGCTTCGTTGGTGGTGTCAGGAAAGCAGCGCCGCCGCTAAGGCTGCCGGGGGATGTAGTCCCGGAGCGGCGGCGCTGTGGGCTGCACAAGTGGACTCCTAGCGGTGGCGGCTACAATGGGGGCTTGCTCGCCTCCCCCCTCCTTCAAGCCAGTAAGCTACAATGAGTTAACTAATCGATTTCCCAACTGGTATAACCTGACCTCATCTTGGTTACCTGGATGTGGCTGTAAATGATGTTTAAGGTCTATATGAAAGCTCTGAGGCAAGCTAATGTTGTGCAATACACAACAGGCTACTATAATCTTGCACACAATTTAGGGTAGTACACCAGTATCTCACCTGTATCGTCAAGACCACTAAATCATGACTGAAGGATCCAAAAAGTGTGTTCAATAATGACTCATGTACATGTGCACCATATTTTACCTTTATTGAAGTGGTGTTGTTGGCCATATTTAGGGTGTGAATTGATAGGGAGAGAGAGGATTCCTGGTTTTACTGGAAACAAAGACATGTGAAAAGTGTAAAAAAGGACCTCATTTCTGTTAGGGTTAGCCCTCTTTTCTATGACCATGCATGCTACATCACATGACCTACCTGGCTTGGGGTTAAATGTTGTGCACACCCCTGTGTCCTTGCTTGGTTTCGATCTGGCGTTGGTATTTACCTCCAGGTCTGGTTCTCGTTGAAGCAGCGGCTTCTTTGGCTTCCTTGCACTCACGGGCTCGTGAGTTTTCGTTGTTCCTTCCTTTGGATTTCTCCCGTTCCTGTCCCGCCCCTCCTCCCTTCACTCCCTTTCCTTTTTGAGGTTCCGAGTTCGGTCCGGACACTCTCAGTGTGCTCTCTGGCGCTGACACATTGTGAGGTTATCGGGGCTCCGATACCCTTTTTTGACTCCCCCCCTGGATTTCCGGGGAGTCAGAGCAGACGCAGGCGCAGCGCAGCGTCTAATTCCATGTTGTTCTGGATTCGGTCCACATCGTTGTGTGGAAGTTTGGTTTCTTTTTGGCGTTCGAAGGACTTCGAAGGTAGCGGCTGCCAACTTTCGATGTTTCCCTTTTTCCCTTCCCGCACCTGGTATTTTGGGGACATTGGGAAACGGTACGGGGTCCTTTTTGTCGATATACAGTGACTTTTTCCCCCCTTTTTATATAATTTCCTGGAGACATCAATTGGAGTGATATTACCTCACAGTGCTTATTGGATATAGTACGTCTGTCATTACAAGAGGATTACAACCCCCCCCAGTGGCACTACTCTGTCACTGTGTATTGGTAAGAGTCATGTTTGTGTTTAATGTTGCTGCCTGGCCATAGAAGGAGAGGGGTGGGATTTCATAGAGCGAGCAGGAGCAGTAGAATAATCAGGTGTTATTTGTTTTCCAGGTGCAGACCTGTTGTGACTAAACTGTTCTCTGGGGTGGTCCAGACAGACGTTCACCTCTCTCCAGGATCCTTATTTCCTCCCTCTCCCTGTGCTCAACAGTTTGCTTGCTGGGTGATTATCAGAGAGTGACTGTGGGGTGCAGGAGGTGGTTTGGGCCATACATCGTTCCTTCAGCGTTCTGGGCAAGGGTGAAACCCGACAGAAAACCAAGCCCACGAATTACATAGCGCTGCCAGAGTGAGTATGGATGAGTTAGGAAATCCCATAGATGGGGTTTCTGGACCCCGACCATGCAGGGACCATCAGCGTTTATGTGACAACCTAAAGGACATTGTGTCTCAGGTGGTTGATCCTCCAGATGATTGTACAGCTTTCATTGACTTGGTGGTCAAATTAAATCATAGGCTGGCAGAAAGAAGAGGGGAACGGAATCGTTTTCAGCCTTCTCGTTTTCAGCCTTCTCGTGGGGGGTATAGTCGGCCTGAAGTTAAGCCGGTGGTGGAGCATAAGTCTGTACCTGAACCGATGGAGATCGGGGGTGTGAGGAGTGCCTTGACCCCTGAGGAGAAGAGAAGACAGAGGGACAAGAATTTGTGTCTGTATTGTGGTCAGGGTGGCCATTATACCAGAGAATGCCCGGTAAAGCCGTCTAGTGTCCCGCAGAGTAAAGGGGTGGTATGTGTACAGAAGGATTGCTGATTGTTTGGCATCCAAGACACTAGAGGGGCCTATGAAGTCGTGGGCGCCGTGGAAAGGGTCCCAAGACATTTCATCCTGTCCGCTTGTCTATTGATCTCCGATAACAACAGAGTGGCTGTGTCGGTATTGTTGGATTCTGGTGCCACAGGAAACTTTATCGATATTGCTTTGGCGGATAAATTGATGGTGCCATGTGTGGACAAAGAGTTACCTGGGCCGGTAAGGGCGATTGATGGGACCGAGTTGACATCAGGGTCTATTACACGTCAGACAGAGCCATTGTGTTTGATTTGCGAGAACGGTCACTCAGAGTATGTTCGTTTTGACCTGATTGACACTCCTTCTTTTGGGTTGGTGTTGGGGGTGCCTTGGTTGCAACTACATAACCCTAGAATTAACTGGGTACGTCGGTCAGTGACTCTAGATTCTGTACAGTGTTTGAAACACTGTTACCAGGAAGTTACCGATTGGGTGTCCCCACTTACTTGTGCCGTGGGGGAAGTAGTGACTGTGCCATCTCCGTATTCGGCCTTTTGAATGTTCTCGATGAGGGTCAGGCTCAGGGCCTTCCCCCACATCGATCATTTGATTGTAGGATTGATTTGGTCCCGGGGGCGGCACTGCCATGCAGCCGCATATATGTGCAGTCTGAACCGGAGGAATTGCATTTGAAAACTTATCTGGATGATATGTTGTTAAAAGAGTTCATCCGTCCATCTTGTTCTCCTGTTTCGTCGGCCATTTTTTTTATTCCGAAGAAAGAGGGCACTTTGCGGGCCTGTGTGGACTACAGGGCCCTTAACAAAGTTACAGTAAAAAACAAATACCCTCTTCCTTTGATACCAGTTTTGCTGGATCAGTTAAAAAAGGCGACTGTGTTCACCAAATTAGATCTCCGGGGCGCGTACCATCTTATCCGAGTTCGCTCAGGGGACGAATGGAAAACTGCTTTTAAAACGAAATTCGGCCTGTTTGAGTACTGCGTGATGCCATTTGGCTTGTGCAACGCGCCAGCGGCCTTTCAGTTTTTCATAAACGAAGTCCTCAGGGAGTACTTGGATATAAGCGTCATCGTCTATATTGACGATATATTGATCTTTTCGGAATCTGCCCAGGACCATCAGGAGCATGTGATGCAGGTATTGCAGACGTTACAGGACCATCGTTTGTTTGTCAAATTGGAGAAGTGTCAGTTTGGCGTCCCCAAGGTGGAGTTTCTGGGTTTCATTGTGTCAGCAGAGGGAATTCAGATGGACTCTAGGAAGATAGAGGCTATTGTCAACTGGCCTGTTCGAGCTACTGCCAAGGATGTACAGGTCCTTTGGGGTTTGCAAACTTCTATAGGCGCTTCATCTCGCATTTCTCTGATATAGTCGCAGCTATGACACGGTTGTTGAGGAAGGGGGTTCCTTTTGTCTGGTCATCTGAGGCACAGGTCTCCTTCCTGCGGTTGTTAGGGGAATTTACATCTGCCCCTGTGTTGATTCATCCTGATCCTGCCTTGCCGTTCTTTGTGGAGACTGACGCATTGTTGTGTGCAATGGGTGGGGTGCTCTCTCAGAAAGACGTTGAGTCTGGCCTCATGCACCCAATAGCCTATTCCTCTAAAACGCTCTTGCTGGCGGAACGGAATTATACTGTCGCCGAGAGGGAATTGTTGGCAGTGAAACTATCCTTTGAGGAATGGAGACACTATTTATGGGGAGCTAGACACACGATCACAATATACACCGACCATAAGAACCTGGAGTTCTTTCATTCTGCTCGGGCTTTGACACCACGCCAGATGCGGTGGGTTCTGTTTTTTAACGAATATGTTTTCGTTATCACTTACAGACCTGCTGCTCAGCAGAAGAAGTCGGATGCCCTTTCCCGTATACACGTTGATTCTGGGGATGCGGGGTTGGAAAGAGAGATAAGACCGATGATTTCCGGTGACAGGATAGTCGGAGCCACCACAGCAGATGAATTTACATGTGCAGTAAAAGAGAAGATTTAGAAAACCGATCTGAGTCCTTGGTTATCTCAGCCGCGGTGTTCTGTGCATGACGGGTTGTTGTTCCATGATGGGCGTTTGTTCATACCGCCTGAGCTGAGGGACACTGTTCTGCATCGGTGTCATTCATCTGCTTTGGTGGCCCATCCTGGAGTGCAGAAAACAAGGGAACTATGCTTAAGGTGGTTTTAGTGGGATACTGTGGCTCGGGATAGTCAGGGTTTTGTGGCAGCTTGTCCTGTCTGTGCCACAAGTAAGCCCTCTCATAGTAAACCGTCAGGCTTGCTGTGTCCTTTGGCTGTGCCCCCTCAACCATGGCATACGATAAGCATGGACTTTGTGACAGATCTTCCTCCTGTTTCCAGGTATACGGCCATTCTTGTGGTGGTAGATCTGTTTACCAAGATGGCTCATTTCGTCCCCCTCGCTAAGATCCCCACGGCCAAGGAAATGGCTGTGGTGTTTATGGCTGCTGTGGTGAGGATACATGGATTGCCAACTGCGATAGTCTCGGATAGGGATGCTCAGTTTGTGTCCCACTTCTGGACTGAGCTTTGTGATGTGCTACAGATGGAGATCCGGATGTCCCCTGCCTATCATCCGCAGACTGATGGGCAGACGGAGCGCACCAACCAAACCATGGAGCAATATCTCAGATGTTTGGTGTCTTCCCTCTCTTGTGATTGGGTTATGGCTTTCCCCTTGGCGGAATTTGCGTACAATAACAGCTTGCACTCCGTCTTGGGGATGACTCCTTTCTTTTGTTCAATGGGTTACCATCCTAGGGCCTTGGCTATTCAACCCACGGGGCACGTGCCAGCCATAGACAATATGTGTAAGGCTTTGAGTGATATCTGGACGAAAGCCAGGGGTACGCTGGTGGAGGCTAAGGCCACTATGAAGGCGTATGCAGATACCCACAGGGCGCCGGCACCTCCCTATAAAGTTGGGGAGCGTGTGTGGTTGGCTACAAGGAATCTTAGGATGCAGGGTTCTCGTGAACTGCAACCTCGATATGTAGGCCCTTTTTCCATCATTCAGGTCATTAATACTGTGGCTATGAAGCTTGCATTGCCTGTGGGATACAGAGTCCATCCAGTGCTCCATACCTCGCTGTTGAAACTCTATGTTGAATCTGAACAGGTGCTGCCACCCCCTCCTCCTTTGTTAGTGGATGGTTATGAGGAGTTTGAGGTCCAGGATATTCTAGATTCTAGCCGTAGGAGAGGCAGACTGCAATATCTGGTGGACTGGAAGGGATACTCTCCTGAGGACCGTACCTGGGAACGAGCGGGTGGGGTCCATGCTCCCAGTTGGTTAGGTTGTTTCATTTGCATCATCCCTCTAAGCCCCGTCCTGTGGGGAGAGTCCTTGGGGGGAGGTACTGTTAGGGTTAGCCCTCTTTCTATGACCATGCATGCTACATAACATGACCTACCTGGCTTGGGGTTAAATGTTGTGCACTCCCCTGCGTCCTTGCTTGGTTCCGATCTGGTGTTGGGATTTACCTCCAGGTCTGGTTCTCGTTGAAGCAGTGGCTTCTTTGGCTTCCTCGCACTCACAGGCTCGTGAATTTTCATCGTTCCTTCCTTTGGATTTCTCCCGTTCCTGTCCGGCCCCCCTCCCTTCACTCCCCTTCCTTTTTGAGCTTCCGAGTTCGGTCCGGACACTCTCAGTGTGCTCTCTGGCGCTGACACGTTGTGAGGTTATCGGGGCTCTGATACCCTTTTTTGACTCCCCCCTGGATTCCTGGGGAGTCACAGCAGACGCAGACGGCTTGCCTTGGATCTCCCTGTGGCAAAGCGGACTTGCAGCATCTACTTCCGTGTTGTTCTGGATTCGGTCCACATCGTTGTGTGGAAGTTTGATTTCTTTTTGGCGTTCGAAGGACTTCGAAGGTAGCGGCAGCCACCTTTCGATATTTCCCTTTTTCCCTTCCAGCACCTGGTATTTTGGGGACATTGAGAAAAGGTACGGGGTTTTTTATGTCGATATACAGTGACTTTTCCCCCCTTTTTATATAATTTCCTGGAGACATCAATTGGAGTGGTATTACCTCACAGTGCTTATTGGATATAGTACGTCTGTCATTACAAGAGGATTACAAGACCCCCCCCCCCCCCCCTCAGTGGGACTATGCTGCCACCGTGTATTGGTAAGGACTTCGAAGGTAGCGGCTTCCACCTTTCGATATTTCCCTTTTTCCCTTCCCGCACCTGGTATTTTGGGGAGATTGAGAAACGGTACGGGGGTTTTTTATGTCGATATACAGTGACTTTTTCCCCCCTTTTTATATAATTTCCTGGAGACATCAATTGGAGTGGTATTACCTCACAGTGCTTATTGGATATAGTACGTCTGTCATTACAAGAGGATTACAAGAACCCTCCCCCTCAGTGGGACTACACTGCCACCGTGTATTGGTAAGGACTTCGAAGGTAGCGGCTGCCACCTTTCGATGTTTCCCTTTTTCCCTTCCCGCACCTGGTATTTTGGGGACATTGGGAAACGGTACGGGGTCCTTTTTGTCGATATACAGTGACTTTTCCCCCCCCTTTTTATATACTTTCCTGGAGACATCAATTGGAGTGGTATTACCTCACAGTGCTTATTGGATATAGTACGTCTGACATTACAAGAGGATTACAAGAACGCCCCCCCCCCCCCCAGTGGGACTACGCTGCCACCGTGTATTGGTAAGAGTCATGTTTGTGCTTAATGTTGCTGCCTGGCCATAGAGGTGGAGGGGTGGGATTTCATAGAGCGAGCAGGAGCAGTAGAATAATCAGGTGTTATTTGTTTTCCAGGTGCAGACCTGTTGTGACTAAACTGTTCTCTGGGGGCGTCCATACAGACGTTCACCCCTCTCCAGGATCCCTATTTCCTCCTTCTCCCTGTGCTCAACAGTTTGCTCGCTGGGTGATTATCAGAGAGTGACTGTGGGGTGCAGGAGGTGGGTTGGGCCATACATCGTTCCTGCAGCGTTCTGGGCAAGGGTGAAACCCGATATATTCTAAATGTAATACATCATGCTTACAAACAATACAATGGAGTTAGGCCGATACCTGTGTATTCTGTTGTAGTGATGATTGTGTTTGTTAGCGATGGCACCCCCAGATGCACATGCATCCCTGGTGTGAGGTGTTGGTACTTACCAATGAGTCACATGCCACTGAAATAGCAAGCAACACACGATGTTCAAGAGGTGACTGTTGGAAGCTAAAGGCAGGAATAAAGGTTTGGGGTGTGGATTCCATTCTGATGTGGTCAGCCTGGCTCTGATAGGTTGGTCCTGAAAAGTGTTTCAGCTAGAAAAGTGTGGTGGGGTTGAAAGCAATCATTCTTTTTGTTACTCGGCATGTTGCAAGTGACGTAGGGCTTAGTATATAAATTGACTCTATTGGCTTTTAAGTGAAAAATAAATAATTATTTTTAGAATATTACTTTATCCTAATATTAAACAGGATTTGTTTTTAAGAAATTATTTATAGATAATAACACAAAATATTTGCACTTCATATGTAATTCTGCAGGATTTGTTTAGAAATATATTTTTTTTAAAAATAGTTTGCACAGAATTTAATACATATTTTCACCACTCAGGATATTCAAAAAGCCTTAAAAATGTATTTTCCAATATATTTCTACCAATATTTATTGTCTTCATAATTCCATAGGTGGTTTTATTTTAAGTTCCTGCCTCCGTTATTTTCTAAGGGAGTGTGTTGCAGAGCTTGTGGTTGGCCACATGTGATGCTAGACTTCCTCCATGGCTGACTAGGAGTATATTTACTACTTTTTTGGGTCCCTTTTACCTGCAGTAAGTTTAGAATTGCAGTTTGTAAATTGGAACATCTTATCCGCTTTTGGTTGGGCCTTTGTCCCGCCTAAATTCCTCCCAAAACACTCCCATTTAATAGTAAATATTCCCCATTTTTCAGCTACATGTGCAGAGATCTCTAGAAAAGATAGGTGAGGTAGAGGCCAAAACATCCGGACAGAGTTTTGTGAATTGCATTATATATAATGTTAGCAGTAGTATTATATTACTAAATGAGCTACCAAATGCAGTTTGTGAATGTTCAGTCTGCAGAACCCTCTCTGCTAGCATCACCCCAGATTTTTGCCTTTCTTGGCTTTCCTTTATGCAACCCATTTATGTTGGCTTTTAGAACCATGCTCCTTTCCCTTCTAACAAGTGGTAACTTGCTTGTGCTCTCTCTTTTAAACATGGTAAAACTGACTTACACCTGATTGGTAGATTTAATTTACGTGTAAGACCCTAGTATTATATGTACCTAGGATCTGTAAAGTAAATGCTATTAGTGGGTAGCAGCACTCATTGTGCTATCCACTAAAGTACCTTTTTGAAATATGTTTGATGCCTGCCACTGCCGTCTGTAGTGCAGGTTTTGCTTGGGCTAAACATCCTTGTTTGATATTAACAGGTCACCTCTAAAGTAGGCCCTAAAGATTCATAAGGCAGGGTACATGGGGCCAGATTTACAATCACTGGCGCATCCCTGCATATCAGCAGGGATGTGCCAGTAATTGTGCGCTGCAGCTCCGCCACCCTGGATGCGCTGCATTTACAATGCGGCGCACCATGTGGCAATAACGGCACAAATGTGTGACGCCTCTGTGCCGTAAAAGTGACGCATTCCTGGAGTTACGTCGCAAGCGTGACGCAGCTCCAGCAAGGCTTGGGGGGCTCTATCTCCACAATGCTGCATCAATCCTTACGCCTGCTTCAAGCAGGCACAGGGTTTTGATGCAGCATGGGCCCAAAAGTGACTGAGTGAAATCTTGTAGATTTCACTTAGCCACTTTTGGGAGGCATTCCTGCGACGGAACACCCCCCCTGCGATGGAACGCCTCCTTCTGGCGCAGGGTTTTACAATGTGACGCATCTGGGAGATGCGTCACGTTGTAAATACCCCGCACCATGGCGCATCTTTTGCACCACCGCTGCGTCACAAAAGGGACGCAACAGCCGCATAAAAGAGGCGCAAGGGGCTTGTAAATCTGCCCCATGGTATTTAAAATGTAGGACATATGGGTTTAAGTTCTACATGTCCTGACAGTGAAAAATGCCTAACATTGTTTTTCATTGCTGTAAGGCTAACTCTCCCATAGACTAACATTGGTTAACTTATTACATTTAAGGGAATTCCACACACAAAGGCCTGCCCCTGGTATAAAAGTGGCACCTTGTGAACCTGTCATTAGTACACTTGCACCTGAGGAGGATTCATAAGGACTGCCCTGCTGTCTGAGGAAAGAAGATTGGACTTACTTGACTTTATTTATTTATTTTATATAGCGCTGGCTAGACCCAAAGGTATCAGAGCGCTTTACATTAGGTTCCACAATGTAACAGAAAATGAGAACAATTACACATTATGTCAAAAAATAACCAATACATTGAGAGAAGAGAGAAGGAGAGACATAAAGAGTGGAGGGGGAAGTGTGAAGAGGGAGGATGAGGGCAGAGACGACAGGAGAGACAAAAGGAAATCTGTCTAAAGACCGACTGGGTAGGTGACGTCCAATAAGGGAATCCATGGCTCGTCTCCCCTTTAGCTAAACACGGTAGCTCCATCGGGCATCAGTCAAAATAGCTAGGTCTCAATTGACGAAGAAAAATTCACGGATAAACAGGGTGGGCGCTAAGGGCAAGGACAGGTGACGGCAAAGGTCAGTAGCTGGAAAGAGGAGAGGAGAAAAGCAGATAGGGGTAGGGGTAGGGAGAAGGGGGAGGAGGGAGATAAGGTCAGGGGAGACGTACGCAGGAGGGTTTGCCCAAAGACCGGCTGGGTAGGTGATGGTCCAAGAGGGAATCCATCGCCCATCTCCCCTTTGGCTCGCGAGCTAGCCTCACCGGGCAGCAGTCAAAATGGCTATGTCTCTGGAAAGGGTAGGACCATGATGAAAAGAGGCAGTCTCTAGAATGGAATTACCACTTGGGAAGCAGGCACGGCAGGCAATTTGAGAACAAACAAACAAATGGGATGGGAAAACCACTGCTTAATGGGTGGTATTGGGGCATATATAGCCGGGCCCGTAGTGGTCATATATGGTGATTGAGTGACCCATCCGCAGATGTCCACCATAAGTGAGTGAGGGAGTATATGTAGTGAGTGCCCATTCCAAGATGGCTGCCATAGGTTGGTAGAGGGGAAGGCGCCTTTCTAAATTCATGCCCTGCCTAGCATCGAGCCCAGGGAAGGGGGTGCCATCTCCAGATCCGAGAGGCATAGAGGGGGACAGCAAGTCAGATTAATACAACAACACAAATAGGCCAAAAACAAAATGGGTGCCTATGCCTGTGCAACAACAGACTAAGCAAGCTCCCAAACAAGCCGGACTTGTGTGGCAGCCCCAAAACACATGGCTACAAATCACCCTCAGCAGAATTCAGAAGAGCCAGAGAGTAGGTGGGCCCCATGGCCCAGATTCCACGTAGCACCGGGAGCATCTCATTGCGGGCCACACCCACTGGGGTCGATGAAGAAGGGTGATGTGATTCCGTCACAAATCTTGCTGCAAAGGTGCAGTAGACACAGGGAAAGAGGGAAACAGCCGCGGGAAATGCCAAAATCGCAGTGGGGGAAGGGACGACTTCGCCCTAGGCTGCAGGTGACCCGCCAGCCCTTGATGTAATCAAATCAAACTGGCCTCCGCTGCATCTTACCAGATGGTGGCCGAAAACAGACCAGTCAAAGAGGTCAGGATGCGAGCCTCAGAGAGGAGATGGCTTCCCAGCGGGGACTTCAGGCCGGGACCAATCTCCAGCCGCAGGCGTCAGGCAGCAGGTGTCCGGTGCAGGGGTCAAGGAGCCATTGGGATCAGGCAGAAGCAGGCCGGCAGATGAGGCCAGGATGGGGGGGCTCCAGAGAGGAAGGTGGCCGGGACTGATCCCAGCAGCAGGCGTCTGGTGACAGAGCAAGAGGGGAGTCGAGGACAAAAGCAACCATCACCGCAGGATACACCCTCGCACTGGAGTTCTGGACTTTTTGGTTCCGTCCAGAGGTGTCAGGGAACAACACCCGAAGACCCCGGAGTTCCACCTGCCTTGGTGCACAAATAAACAGAAACACGGGCTTCTCGATGGTGGCGTCAAAGACCAAAGGTTTATTACTGCAGGGACACAGAAGTCACAGAAACCACGCATGGGCAGTATCTAGGAGCCTGTTCGATTTGTACAAAGAGGGTTGCTCCTTATATACTAAAAATTGGGCTTCAGGCAAATTCTTCACATGTTAGTACATTCCCAAACCTTTGTGTCCTAAACAATAAATATTTGGCGTTACACAGGAACCGTCGATAATATCTGATGCCAAACATTACGAAGAGGGGTTCCCACTAGTTCATCACAATCCCTTGTCAATATTGCATTCAAGAGCCGGACCGCCTCATCGTAAATTTCGTTGCCTCCCCCTAATAAAGATTCAGAAAGAAAGGAACGGAGCCAGGTGTGGAAGATAGAAAAGTGGGATAAGGGATGTTTGTGGGTTGTAAATGGGCAAGGCTACCGGCTTCGGCCGCCTAATCATGATCGGGACAATGGACACGAGAACCAGTTCAGTAGGGCTGGCCTCGGGCAGAGGAGGCAGCCTTTGTCGAGTCATGCAGCTACAGCGTGTTCTGTTCCAAGGTGCACGTGTCACTAAAGAGGTGAATCGCCGGCTAAGCCTACGTGTCCTTAATTGAAATGAAGTGATCAGAGGTTATTGCATATGTGAGGGCAAGAAACACAAAATGGCTGCCATGATCTAAGATGGATGCCATGGGTAGATCAGAAATGTGTTTGTAACAGGAGTACTCTTGCTCGTAGCATAGCGAAAACACCAGGATATGCTAAATGGATCATTTGCGGTTCGCTGATACCAATATTATGTATTTCCGACAATATTGAAAACACGGGTTCAAATCGTCACGGAACCTCAGACCCTCCTTTTGCCCTTACATAGGCAATTACTCAGTCTATGTCAGAGTCTAATTCTATGCTCATCAGGTCAGTGACATGCTGTTGTATCATCATCCTTTCTCGCGCCTTTTCTCCAAACGCAGGTGGTTTTTTGAAACAGGTTGCAGCACAAAGACTACACAGAGCTGGACCACACTGGATAATCAGGCAGCATGAGAAGAGGAATACTAAGATGACACCAATGACCATTAGAACCTTCCATCCCCACTCTGAGATCAGAGTCCAAAACCACTCCATGAAGGACCAGTTTCCCTTGTCTACGTGAATAGAGTCGGAAATCTTGTGTAGCTTCGAGATCGCCTCATAGACTGTTGGAGCATTGTTAGGAATAAAGACACAGCAGCTCGATTGGATCATTCTGCATACCCCACCTCGATCTGCAAGTATTACGTCTAGAACCATACGGTTCTGCAACGTCATGAGTCTATCCGCCTGAAGCTCAGCTGTCAAATTGCTAAGGGCACCAGCAGTTTCGGTAATAGTAGATTCAACTACCCGTGTTAGCTGACGTATGTTTCTACTATTGGCCATAGGCCCCCAGAACGGAAGGAAACCTTTGAAGAAGTCTCCAGCTTCCTGACCAGCGGTATCTTCCTTGCTGAAGACACCTCTTGCTACTCTGGTCTTGTGGTAGTTGGATGAAGCAGTGTATGTTGGAGGTAACAATCGAGCAATATAACATGAACCTGAAAAGTCGGCAGGCAACCATGTATATGCCCTGTCTCGACAGATGAAGTAGGTACCCCTAGCAGTAAGAAAAGCAGGGGAAGAGTTAGACGGAAACACGTAAGTCTCTACGCATTCACTCCTCCCTAGCTGAGCTCTCGGATTTCTCCCATTACCTTGCAAACAGACTTGACCTCGGTGAGGTACGACCCAGATTGGAGTTGAGCTTTTACGCTTGCTTTCTCCCAAACTAAGGCGATACTCTGAAGAATTCCAACTTAAATATACTCGTAATTCGTCTCTAGGGTAAGATGGAGTATTATTGACGTCCTTGATCATGTCAATAATTCCCTGGACTAAGGCTTTGTTGGCAGAGTTATATTTAGTGGAACGTGGTGGACGCGGAGGATAGGTTTCAAGGGCATAAGCAAAGATGGTTTGAAGGGCCTGAAATGATCCATTATAGCTGAAAGGCAAAACCAGATAGGGAATGCCTTTATCCATAGTGTGGGGTATCAAGCCACACACCCAGCAGTCTGTAGTGTTAACTACCAGTTGGTGTTGGTGCAAGAGCTGTACAAAAGTGTTATTAATGAATTCTGAGCGTCGAGCTTGCTCATGTTCAGGAAACGAGTGAAAAGAATGCATAGAGGAAACAGTAGAAGTAGCAGGATCAAGGGGAGGTACTGTGGTTACTGGCATAAAAATCAAACTCATACCAAAGACGATTCCACCCACCAACGTTATCAAAACAATCAAAAATGTAATGGCACATTGTATCAAAAAGCATTTGCTGTGAAGAATTCTGTAAAGTCTGTTTCTGCGAACATAAATCACATTTTCTCGTTGCAGCGCAGGAAGCTCCATCTTCTACAATCCGCTCGCGACCACTGATGATGTGTACGTAGATGAAAATGCCTCTATCAGCCCTGGGAGTTCCCAGAACCAACAGAAAGATCGACCTTGTGTCAGACCCCCGCAGATTCAACTAGGCACACAGCCACGACCCTACGGCTACCCAGACGGCAAGGCAATTTTAAAAACAATAAAACAATAGCAAACTTCCTGGCTGAAGGCAAAAGTTCAAAATTTCAAAATATCACAATAGGCAGTTGCCTGCTTTATTTGTCCATATTACGAGGTCGTAAATTGTATCTTTGCTTTGCAGGAACTGTTTGATCGGCAAATAACGTATCACTAGTAGTTGTTGCAGTGTTCAAGTTCGCAGATGACAGAGTTTTTTCTGATGCAGAGGACAAATGTTCAGAGTTCAAAGGAGGCTTTTCAGGAGGAGAGTCAGAGTTCGGAGTGTCGGTAATCAATTCGGCATCGCTGAAAGGGATGAACTTTGGCGTTTGTTCAAATTCGGAGGCACCAATTCCCTTCTTCACCCAGTCGTCGTAAGGAAGTGGTAGGGGCACACGTTTAACATGGGACGCATGTACCCAGTGCTTGCGACCAGCTACACGAACAGTGGTTCTTGTCGCAAGCAACACTTGGAAGGGGCCAACGAATCTTGGTTGAAGGTTCTTCGTCCTCGCAAAGTTTCTGACCACAACTTGGTCGCCGGGTTTCAGCTGATGCCCTGGACTCTCCGGAGGCTTTGGCAATGCATCGAAAACCTTTTGGTGAATAAGACTCAATTTAGCAGTCAAGTCGTAAAGGTAATCGATCAACATAGGATATTCTAGAGAACAAAACTCCTTTGGCCTAGGCACACCCCACACATTTGCCAGGCGGCCAAAGACAATTTCGTAGGGACTAAGCCCTACTCTAGAATGTACAGTTGCTCTCGTTGATAACAAAGCCAAGGGTAGTGCGTCTGGCCAGGATAAACCCGTGGATGCCTGTATTTTAGCTAGTTTTAATTTGAGGGTGCCATTGTAACCCTCAACTAAACCAGTAGACTGGGGATGGTTTGCACTGTGGAACTTCTGTTTGATGCCCAAACCGGCACACACACTCTGCATAACTTTCCCTATGAACTCACTTCCGTTATCTGACCATACAATCCGTGGCATTCCAAACCTAGGGAAATATTCTTTGAGAAGAATTTTGGCAGTTGATAGGGCCGTATTGTCCTTTAGTGGATATGCTTCGATCCATCTGGAAAAAGCACAGACTACCACCAGGACGTATTTCAAATTATTACACCGATCCATGTGAATGAAGTCTAAGTGAATCACTTCAAAGGGGCAGGAAGGTGGAGCGAAGTGACCAGCAGGAGTTGGAGTTCCCTTGCCAGGATTATGCATCAGGCATACCATACAATTTTTCACCACTCTCTCTGCACATTTACTGATCCCATCATTCTTCCAGACCGGAGCCAACATTTTACAGATTCCTTTAGAACTTATATGTGCTACTCCATGCGCCATCGTCACCACTGCAAGCACATACGCATCAGGCAACATCCAACGCTGTTGTTCTGACAAATCAATCCAACACCCACTCGAATCCAACTTGCCCGTACTTTCTCTCCATACACGTTTTTCCTCCTCAGTTGCCTCTTTCTGAATTTCTTTCACACTTTCTACTGTATCCTCATACATTCCAGACTCGGAAATCCATCTTGCAGACGTAGCAACATACATTCTACTCATCATATCTCTAGCTGTTTGTTTAGCGGTCTCATCAGCAAAAGCATTCCCATGACCAACATCATCCGTGATTGCTTTATGAGCACTGCACTTTACAATCGCAACTTCAGTCGGCAAGGTTAGAGATTCCAACAGATCGTTAACTAGCTGACCATGTTGAATCTTAGTCCCATGGGACATAATGAAACCTCTTTCTTTCCACAAACGGCCAAAACTATGGGCCACGCCAAATGCGTACTGACTATCTGTAAACACATTCACTCTCTTTCCCTTAGCTAAAACACATGCTCTTGTTAGAGCTATCAATTCTGCAGCTTGGGCAGAATTCTGACTCACTCTTGCAGTCTCCACAATCGTTCTTAGAGTCGTTACCGCATAGGCAGCAGTCACATCACCATTCTCCAATTTAAAGCATGACCCATCCACATACAACGTGCCATCTGGATCTGACAATGGAGTGTCTTTTAAAACAATTCGTCCTTTTGTCTCTTCCTCCGTTCTAAAACAACAATCATGGGGCTCGGAATCACTCGACTCTTGATTAGCCGGCAACAGCGTTGCTGGATTCAATACATTACATCTTTTGATCTGAATATGACTTGCTAGTAATGTCAGCTCGTAACCAGATAATCTCGCACTGGTAAGGTGTTGTGTCTTGGTTTGGTTCATGAGTGTATCCACTGCATGAGGAACCATGACCACTAGCATGTTGTTCATCACCAAACCAGCAGATTGCCGAATGGAAGCCGCAGCTGCCGCTGTAGCTCTCAAACAACTAGGTAACGCTCTGTCTACCGGATCTAATGTTGGTGAAAAATACGCACAAGGGCGTTGTTTATCACCAAATGTCTGTGTCAGAACACTCAACGCGCAACCTTCTCTCTCGTGAACGTAGAGCGTGAATGGCTTACTGTAATCAGGTGTACCCAATACAGGAGCTGAACATAGTGCATTTCGTAACTCAGAAAAACTCTCCTGACATTCAGCAGACCATGGCACCGGACTCGGAACATTTTTCCCAGTCAAAGCTACCAACGGTTTTGCTAAAAGAGAAAAATTTGGGATCCACTGCCTACAGTAAGAGGTAATACCTAAAAAGGCACGCACTTCTCTCTGTGTGCGAGGAACACTCATCTGCGTAATTGCTTTTATTCTCTCTGGGGTCAACTTCCTTCCCTCCTTTGACAAGAGAGGACCTAGGTAGGTCACTTCTTGGCAGCAGTATTGCATTTTCGAAGGTGATACCTTATGATTCAAATTAGACAAATGATGCAATAACGAAATCGTAGCTGCTTTGCAAGTTTCCTTGTCATCGGCAGCCACTAGAAGATCATCTACATACTGCACTAAAGCAGAACCTGGAGGAAGGACAAAGGAATCTAACTGACTTTTTAGTGCTTGACTGTAAATAGATGGGCTCTCACAATAGCCTTGTGGAGCGCGTTTAAATCTGAAACTTCGACCTCCTAGACAGAAGCCGAAAATATCTCTGCTTTCTTCGGCTATCGGAATGCTGAAAAAGGCATTCTTCAAGTCGATGACTGAAAACCATGTAGCTGTAGCAGGAATCAATGTTAACAAGGCCGTAATGTCTGGAACTACAGGAAACTGCGGGACCACAATCTTATTAACTTCTCTGAGGTCAATGACAAACCTATACACTGGAGGCTTTGTAGGATCAGTTTGTTTCAAAATCGGTAATACAGGACTGTTACAGACATTTCCTCTAGTTTCTTCAACCACACCTTTCTTAATCAAATCTTGTACAATCAATAAAAGTGCTCGTTCACCTTCACTAGATATTTTGTATTGAGGAATTCGTGGAAATCTTACATTTGCTTTCAAAGTGACTACATATGGTGGTATTTCTAAAAGGCCTACATCGTTAGGACCAGTCGCCCAAAGAGTATCAGGGAGTGAACGCAGCTCTGGCGGGAGTGCATCCATTGACAAGTACATCGGAGAGGTGATTCTTTTGCCCAAGGTAAGCTGTACTCCTTCCGGAGAACAGTACAATGTCGCATATAGGCGTTTTAACAAGTCTAAACCAAGCAGATTTTCATTACAACCTGTCATCAAAATTAGGGGTGCTTTCAATTGACACGGTCCAACAGAAATAGACAAAGGACCAGATATGGGGTTGTAAACAGGGGCGCCTGAAAAACCTACAGAAACATTTGTTGAGCCGGACAAAGGTGCGCCAGGGAGTTTCGCATGAATGATAGAACTTTTTGCTGCACCAGTATCCAACAGAAAAGGTTCGACTACACCTGATGTTGCTACTGCGACATAAGGCCCACTCTGATCCACTGGAACTGATACTACTCCCTCTCTCTGTCCATGGCTGTCCTAGTACCCATTTTGCTGAAATCCCTCATCCACTTCACAATAGTCTTCAACAAGATACTGTTGAGATCTATTTTGCTGGGCAGACTGTCCATTTCGTTGATCAAAGTGATTGGAAGGGCGATCATTCGTCTGTGGAGGCATAGCACCTCGTCCTCGACCTCTAGAATTTTGCACAAAACCACCACGACCTCTCTGAGCTGCTGCTGCGTTATTTTGCGCTAAGACTGGACACTCATTCTTGTAGTGACCCTCTTTCTTACAGTACGCACACTGATTCCACTGATATTGAGGTCTCGGTGAACTATAATCTGTTCTTTGATATGACCCTTGTTGCGTATTAGTCTGATTCGTGCGAGTTGCAAAAGAACTTTAGTCTTTAAGTCTTTCGTTTTTTTATCTGATTTCTCTTTCTCCTCTTTATCCCTATTTTCATAATACTGTGCAGTTGCAAGTATTTGCGCAGTTGTAGAGACAGCCCACGCACTCTCGGAATCTTTTAATTTGTTGCATAGCTCAGGTAACAAATTATGTACGAATTTATCGACAAACAGTCTCTTTCCTCCTTCTGTGCTCATATCCTGACCACTATGATCTACAAAAGTCTCTTCGAACCTCGTGAAAAAGTCGGAGACACTTTCATCTTTCGTTTGCCTGCATGCGGACAACTTGTCCCAATTAACACGCAATGCGGGCATCAGAGTCTTCATTAAGTCGATTATTCTACCTGGAAGATTAGCAATTAGAGGTTCGGGTTTGGAACCACCTATTTGCTGACCATCCGCTGCAATGATAGCTGCCCAATCACCACCTAGGGCAACTGGATGATTCTCTTTACGAATTTTAGCCCAAATTGGTTGTGGAACTACATTACCAAATAACATATCAATGTCCGCCAGATTCATTACACAGGCCTCAACTGTCTGTGTTAATTCTTTATAGTATCCGGCAGGATTCTTACGCGGGTCTGGCAAGGCCTGCTTCACTGCTAGCACTTCGGCTCGTTTCCATGGAATGTGTATCCACACTCTTTGGAATTGGGCCGGAGCGGCAAGAATACCATTCGGCACATCAGCTTGCACAGCTTCGCGCCAAATTGGAGGAACCTCCCTCATTGGATATTGGCGATTTAGCTTCATACTATTTTTCTCTAAGTCTCTTGGTGAACGAAGTGATGGATCATTTCTATAACTTAAAATCAGCTCCATCGCTTCTTTTATATTTTGACCTACTATCATTCCCGCAGCAAACTCTTTCTGAACCTTAATTAAGTCTTCTAAATTTGATTCAACATCATCTTCTTCTACTTCCTCACGTAAAAGCGAGCACATCTCATCAAAGACATACCGTTGCGTTGGTTCATTCCATTGCATAAATGTATCTAGTACATCTCTCGTACTATATCTCCTACTCTTCGAAATCCATCTGAGAGCCGTGGAATCTAAAATTCCCCGTTCCTCAGTACTCGGAAGCTGACTACGTCTTTGAACAGAGTCAGAAGTAGGAGTCTTGATTAAAGTTTTATAGAGAGGAGACAGAATGCTAGAGACAGAATCAGTGATTCTTCGACGAACAGAAAGTGGAGTCAACATACTAGCAGACGCAGAGAACACAGTAGAAGTAGGAACAGATAGCGGGACAGTAGGAGTATCGAGGAAGATAGCTTGTGGAACAGTAGGTGTAAGCGACACAGATACAGGTATAGAAGTCGGCAACCCAGGAAGAGGAGGTGCCGTAGGAATATTCACATTGACCACAGGAGGTACAGGAGCTTGATTCTGAGGGGCAGGAGCAGGAATACCAGGTTGTCCAGCAACCGGCAATTGAACATTCGGTAAAGGTGGAGCCGTAGCACCCTGTGCATATGGTGGAGGTGACCTTAACAGATAAGACAACAGAGGATCGTTTTCGGGGTCCTCCAGTATCTTAGCGGTTTTCGATGGCAAGGCAGGATAGCACTTGTCAATCGCTAAATTATGCTCTCTAATGGCCACCTCTATGGCCTTCTCAGACTCGTTAACTTGCAGCTGTTTAGCCGCTTGCTCTAAAGTCAACTCTTCTTGCTCTTTCTGGTCTTTCTTCAACCTTTTAATCTCTCTCTGTTTAGATTCTTTTCGCCAATAACGGAAAGAATCAAACATTGCCGGCCGGGCTTTCTTCCTAAACAATTTCGCTTCTAAATTATCGAGGATTTCGGGTTCAAAACTACCATGTAGTGGCCAACTAAGGACACCATCCTTTTCTGTATAGCGGACCCATACCTCATTATAAGATATAGGACCCACACCATGCTTACAGTACAGATCATATAAGGGAGTCCCAATCGGAGGAACCAGACATGAGTCCTCCAATCGTGAATCACTGTTGCAACCAAAACACGACAACATACAATTTCTCCGACTTACCATTTTTGCAATCCGGAACACAAAACAGACAAAACAAGAAACAGATATGTGCACCCGAACCAAGAACTTAGGCCTACCAAAAGCGAACTGATGTATCGATACCCAAACTAAACCAAATAGATTATCGTAACCAGAACAACCAGTGATAATCTTACGAAACCAAACCAAACCAAGAACCATAAAGGATTTTAACAACCCTCACGAAGTAACCAACTAGCAACCACTAAATACTTAACTGAGGCACTGAAGACGTCACCAAGGAGAAACCCGTCACGTTTCGCCGTACTAAGGACTGCACCTCGGGTCCAAGACAGGGCGACGGTCAAGGCAACGGACCACTGCAGCCGTCCTGAACGGGAACCCTCGTGGAAGAGAACTTCGGGCCACTTTTGCGATATGCCGGGATCGATGAAGTGGGGCGCCTCCCTCAGGAATCTTCACACGAAGCTTCTCGAACTCTTCAGGCTTTTGGACCGGTACCGATTGACGTCGCCCCACGTTGGGCGCCAATTGGAGTTCTGGACTTTTTGGTTCCGTCCAGAGGTGTCAGGGAACAACACCCGAAGACCCCGGAGTTCCACCTGCCTTGGTGCACAAATAAACAGAAACACGAGCTTCTCGATGGTGGCGTCAAAGACCAAAGGTTTATTACTGCAGGGACACAGAAGTCACAGAAACCACGCATGGGCAGTATCTAGAAGCCTGTTCGATTTGTACAAAGAGGGTTGCTCCTTATATACTAAAAATTGGGCTTCAGGCAAATTCTTCACATGTTAGTACATTCCCAAACCTTTGTGTCCTAAACAATAAATATTTGGCGTTACACAGGAACCGTCGATAATATCTGATGCCAAACATTACGAAGAGGGGTTCCCACTAGTTCATCACAATCCCTTGTCAATATTGCATTCAAGAGCCGGACCGCCTCATCGTAAATTTCGTTGCCTCCCCCTAATAAAGATTCAGAAAGAAAGGAACGGAGCCAGGTGTGGAAGATAGAAAAGTGGGATAAGGGATGTTTGTGGGTTGTAAATGGGCAAGGCTACCGGCTTCGGCCGCCTAATCATGATCGGGACAATGGACACGAGAACCAGTTCAGTAGGGCTGGCCTCGGGCAGAGGAGGCAGCCTTTGTCGAGTCATGCAGCTACAGCGTGTTCTGTTCCAAGGTGCACGTGTCACTAAAGAGGTGAATCGCCGGCTAAGCCTACGTGTCCTTAATTGAAATGAAGTGATCAGAGGTTATTGCATATGTGAGGGCAAGAAACACAAAATGGCTGCCATGATCTAAGATGGATGCCATGGGTAGATCAGAAATGTGTTTGTAACAGGAGTACTCTTGCTCGTAGCATAGCGAAAACACCAGGATATGCTAAATGGATCATTTGCGGTTCGCTGATACCAATATTATGTATTTCCGACAATATTGAAAACACGGGTTCAAATCGTCACGGAACCTCAGCACCCGGCGCCAATGAGAGAGGCTCTGGGTTATGACCAACTCCAGGCTGTGGTGTTCAAGGGCTGCCCACACCCACGCGGACCATCAAAGGCATCCGAGCTCTAGGCACGGCTCTTCGACTGGACTCACCCGGCTGGGAGGCATAACTGTCTATGGAGATGCCATTGCTGGATACGGGAGGCCCAGAAGACGGAGCCTGAGGCAGGGAGCGAGGGCCGCATCCACTGCTCCAGCTGGAGAGTGTCAAGATCATGGAGGGCGGTCTTTATCCCAGGCTTGATAGCAGTGACTCGAAGGATTCAGTTGGATAAACTCATTTTTGAGGGACACGGACACTACAATTTTCCAGAGGCTTACCTGCAACTGCCCAGTTGTCCAACACCAACTGGACCTGCCTGAACATGTGTGAGTCCTGCTGCTGCCCTCTGCTGGAGTGAGTCCTGCTCCCCCCAAGAAGAGTCCCCCAGGACCTGGACAGTTAGCTGGTTTCCAAGTGTACTCCTGAAAAAAAGATGAAGATGCAGACCACAAAGAGACCTCTTTGTGCCAAGAATCGACACCCAGCAGCAACCGCCAAAGCTAAGTTCCAGCGGTACCTGATCTTCACGCTGAGAAACAAATGTCTGGGACAACTGCCAATGCAATGCTCCAATGGGACCTTCTCTTTACACCCATGGTGACCATTTGCTATGACTACCAATGGGAACCTCCAGCAACGAACAGAATTTTTGTGCTACTGCAGGAAATTACCATGAATTCTGATCCGCTCCTCACACTTTATCACTTTTTGAGTGCTGCACAAATACTTTACATATTGCCTCTAAGTTAAGCCAGACTGCTTTTGTGTAAGCTTCCATAGGAAAAAGCACAGGCTTTATTTAGTGACTATTTTCATGCTTAAAAGGACTGTGGTTAGTCTTAGATTGGGGTTTGCACTCCTCCTAACTAGTAACCCAGTTTCTTACAGTGACTATGATCCCAACTGTTTTTCTTGCAGAAGAAGTATTGCTGCACTTCATTCTCCAAATAATGACAGAAAAGTGTGACATTTACACTTGCAGCCTATTTACATTTACTAATATAATTTTTACTATACTCATGTTTATAACATTTCACCTTGATGTATAACATTGCTATGTTAACCCTTTTTTTGCTACCATTCTATTCGCCTTTTATTAAAACCTTAACTGAACTCTTGTACATTGGTGCTGCTACTGCCATGTCTTCTTTATCCATTGCCTCTCTAAACTCTTGAACAGGCTGTGTGCATTCCATATAGTATATATAATTCCTCTTTCTCTCTATATTGCACTGATTTCAGCTTTGTTTTCACTGTCCAAATGAAACCGAAACTGTTCTTCATCTGCACCGCATTCTTTTTTTTGCTCATGACTCTCTCCTTGCCCTCTTTGTTTATTCTATTATTCTCTACTCTCGTGTCAGTCATGGAATGCAACAACCTTCTTGACGCTACTTCCTTGGTTTGTTATTTACCTATCACATTGCACTTTTCTGACTCCAACTTTAAATCATTTGTCTTCATTTATTTTGTGGACAATAATGGTTGCCCTTGCACCACTTCTGTCAATGCTCCAAGGCTAATATTTTCTTATTTCCCATTCCTATTTAGCTTTCATATCACATTTCCATATCTACACCTATGTCTTTTCTCTTTCAGATCCCTCATTTTTCCTGGTACCAATAATGTGGCTGTCAAATTTTTCCCATCTGACTTTCTCATTTAATTTCTCCTAGACTGTGTCTGTACTTTTCAACTCCTGTATCTATTGTGTGCCTATATTTTTTTTCCATTGAGTTGCATCTCAAACAGTATGTTATCGTACCACATCTTGGCTACCGGCATTGGTAACTGTTAAGTTTGTAAACATTCGAAAAATTTGCAAGAGTTGTGTTCGACTACTCCATCCCAACTGGGGTGACCAAATACCAACAGAGAGAAGGTCAGACGAGCCACTAAGGAGTATTTGGAGAGTTACCTGGCCACCAAAGTGTTCTCCAGTCCTCTTCTGAATTTTATAGCATCACCGCCATTGACTTCAATAGAGTGGCCCTGATGCTGTGGATGCAGGAGATTAAGGATGCTCAAAGATGCTCTGGGTGGTGTGTGGTCAAGGGGATGTCCTTGCGGATAATGATCGGTTCACAGAGGTCGGGTCCCTTGAAGTCCTGTGAGTCTAGCCTATGTTTTGTACAAGAAGGGTACCCTTCCTGTACAAAATACTATGCCTAGACAAGTTTTAAACCTTTTCCTATTTTTTATGTGTGCTTCAAAGGGCAGCACACATGCAAAGTAGGAAATGAACGGAGAAATTAAAGCATTTCTACTTTTAAGCCTGCTTTCCAGCGGCGTTCATTTTTGGCACTAAACTCTGCTACTAATGTTAGTGGATAGAGTTTAGTGTCAAAAAGCAATGATGATTTCCTGGAAATGCCTATGCAGCACCCATGTAATGCCCCCTTAACGCAAAGTAATGGAAAAGTTGTGTTTTGCGCTGCTTTGCATTACTTTCCATACAAACCAACAAAATACCAATTAGCTTTGATTTGTTAATCTCCAAATAGGATTAGCATTACAAAACTAACACTAACCTGATGGTAAACCTTTGTAAATCTGGGCCAATGTGTTAGCCAATGGGGCTACTAACTCTACCACAGCAAAAATGACAATTTGGAAGCTTTGCTTTGGGCATATAAAAATACATGGCCCGCCAAATAATCTTCAGCAAACTGCCTTAGGGTTTGGTAGGCCATTCTTAGGGGAGACTTACATGTATTGTTTGGGGAAGTAGGGATTTTCCATTGGTCTAAATGGCAAAGTCGAATTAGCAGTTTTTAAAACTGCTCTTCCAGTCTAAAGTGGCAGGCTGAGAGCCATTGTGTACCTTGTCACACACGGGGTGGCACTATCAGTGCTACAGCCCTGGGTGACTACTCTGCCTTACATGCCCTGGGCACCATTGGCATATTATACTAGGGACTTATAAATAAGTCAGTCTCTGCCAATTGGATAAAGACAATTCGATATACACTTTGTAATAGGTTAGAACACTGGCACTGGGGTCTGGTTAGCAGTGATCAGTGAACTCTCAAAGTCGAAAAAACAGCAACTTCAGTACACATTTTTCTTGCGAAAGCCAAAGTCTCTCCACAACCTGGGCCCCAAGTACCTCAACGACCGCCTGGCCTTCCACACGCCTACCCGCCAGCTACGGTCCGCTAGCCTCGCCCTCGCCGCCGTACCACGCATCCGAAGAGCCACTGCCGGAGGCAGATCCTTCTCCTACCTGGCGGCCAAGACATGGAACTCCCTCCCCATCCACCTTCGGCTGACCCAGGACCACCTCGCCTTCAGGAGACAACTCAAGACCTGGCTGTTCGAGCAGTAGCGGCCCCCTCCCCCCAAGCGCCTTGAGACCCTTCCGGGTGAGTAGCGCGCTATACAAGTGTTATGATTGATTGATTGAATGGCTCCAGAAATACCATGTCCAGTGACTAGTGCACTTCAGAAAGAATTCCTTGGATATAGCCTGTTACTTTGCCTTGCTTAAGGGCTTTGACCTGTGTTGCATGGACTGTTAAGTCCATGCCGTGCAGCAACTGGGGGTGCATCCATACTGGGGGGGGCATCATGTGCCCCCTGCATGCTTCCCCATGGCCCAGATACAACAAGGGGCCCTATAGGCCCTTTACTTTTCTTACCACTACCCTTATCATGGAGGGCTCACAACCAGGAAATTGCAGCCTCACACAGTCGCAACACCGCAAAAGGATCCCAGATCCTCGGGGTTGCAGCTGTCCTTTGGTGTTCCGACCACCAAACTCGTAATAGGGCGGTCAGACCACTGGTGCGGCGGTGCCCTCACCACAACAATGGATAGACCGCTGTAGTCATAATCAGGCCCTAAGTCCCAACGTAAAACCTCTGACTGTCTCAAAGGTGGTTGGTGTATCAGACCCGGGCTCCATTGTGGTAGGCCCCAAATTACACCTAGGTCCTTGTCTACTGAGACCATCAACTACCTTTGCAGCTTTGCACTTTTTGGCACTATTTTTAGTTATAACTCTAAAAGTTGATACTTATAGTTCCCCTCGTTGAATTTTTGTTGCTTTGGTTAAATTTTATTTATTACAATTACTAGATTTTTCTAATTTTGGGATTTTTATTGCTTGATGTTTTTACTTATAATTGTTTTTTTATACTGCATAGATACTTTATATTTTGCCGTAAATTAAGCTTGTCTGAACTGTGGCATAGCTACCAAGGCGCTGAGCCAGGGGCGTAACAAATGCCCCCGCAGCCCCCGCGGTGCGGGGGGTCCCACTCTCTTCAGTAAATGAAGGGGGCCCCGGGCCCCATCAGCTCTTCGGTGAGACCTGTGAGAGAGGCTTGCGCTAAAGCAAGCCTCTCTCCCTCTAAAGCAGGTGCAGGCTGTCTGCAGCCTGCTCTGAGCCCCTCGAACCCTCCCTCTGACTGAAGAGAAACAATGTAACAAGTTGCAATGTTTCTCTTCAGTCAGAATGAGCGAGGCGGAAAGAGGATGGGGTGGGGGCCCCAGAGAGCAGGAGGCAGCACAGAGCAGTGCTCGGGACCCTGACAAGGGTGGGAGTGGGGGCCCCAGAGAGCATTCTCAAGGGCAAAGCTCATATGAGAAGGTATGAGGCAGCAAAATGGTGCCCTCAGGTAAGCACTCTTGTTAGAATGCACCATGTGGGCATCTGCAGGGTGGGGGGGGGCTAGGGGGGGCTGGGAAGGGTTCAAGGCAGAGGGGAGAAGGGTGAAAGGTAGAGAGAAGGGTGCAAGGTAGAGAGGAGATGGGTGCAAGGCAGAGAGGAGATAGGTGCAAGGTAGAGGGGAGAAGAGTGCAAGGTAGAAAGGAGAAAGGTGCATGGTAGAGAGGAGAAGGGTGCAAGACGGAGGGGAGAAGGGTGCAAGGCAGAAGGGTGCAAGGCAGAGGGGAGAAGGGTGCAAGGCGGAGGGGAGAAGGGTCCAAGGCAGAGGGGAGAAGATTGCAAGGCGGAGAGGAGAAGGGTGCAAGGCAGAGGGGAGAAGGGTGCAAGGCAGAGAGGAGAACGGTGCAGGGCGGAGTGGAGAAGGGTGCAAGGGGGAGGGGAGAAGGGTGCAAGGCAGAGGGGAGAAGGGTGCAAGGCAGAGAGGAGCAGGGTGCAAGGCGGAGGGGAGAAGGGTGCAAGGTGGAGGAGAGAAGGGTGCAAGGCAGAGGGGAGAAGAGTGCAAGGGGGAGGGCAGAAGGGTGCAAGGCAGTGGGGAGAAGGGTGCAAGGTAGAGGGGAGAAGGGTGCAAGGCAGAGGGGAGAAGAGTGCAAGGGGGAGGGGAGAAGGGTGCAAGGCAGAGGGGAGAAGGGTGCAAGGCAGAGAGGAGAAGGGTGCAAGGCGGAGGGGAGAAGGGTGTAAGGCAGAGGAGAGAATGGTGCAAAGGGGAGGGGAGAAGGGTGCAAGGCAGACAGGAGAAGGGTGCAAGGGGGATGGTGATGAAGTTAAAAATGTGCCCCCCCTGGAAACATTTCTGCGGACGCCCATGGAACGTACACTACTTTGTGAACGAGAGTGGGAGAAAGTGGAGAGAGAGTGGAGAGAGAGAGAGTGTGGAGAGAGAGTGGAGAGTGGAGAGAGAGAGAGAGTGCAGAGAGACAGTGGAGGGAGAGTAGAGAGAGAGGGTGGAGATAGAGAGTGGAGAGAGAGACATTGGAGAGAGAGTGGAGAGGGAGTGGAGCGAGAGAGTGGAAGGAGACAGTGGAGAGAGAGTGGAGAGAGTGGAAAGAGAGAGATTGAAGAGAGAGTGGAGAGAGAGTAGAGAGAGAGTGGAGGGAGAGTGAAGGGAGAGTGGAGGGAGAGAGTGAGGAGAGAGTGAAGAGAGAGTGGAGAGAGAGTGGAGAGAGAGAGAGTGGAGCGAGAGAGAGTGGAGAGAGAGAGTGGAGGGAGAGTAGAGAGACAGAGAAGGGAGAGAGGGTAAATAGGTAGAGAGTGGAGAGAGAGTAGAGAGAGAGTGGAGGGAGACAGTGGGGAGAGTGGAGGGAGACAGTGGAGGGAGACAGTGAAGAGAGTGGAGAGAGAGAGAGAGAGAGAGAGTGAGAGAGAGAAAGTGGAGAGAGAGACAGTGGAGAGAATGGAGAGAGAGACAGTGGAGATAGAGTGGACAGAGTTGTGAGAGAGAATGGAGAGAGAGAGAGTGAAGAGAGAGTAGAGACTGACTGACTCAGAGACTGAATACTGACTGACCGAGAGACTGACTGGCTGAAAAACTGACTGAGAGAGAGAGAGAGAGACTGGCTGACTGTGAGAGTAACTGACTGACTGACAGAGAGAGAGAGAGAGAGAGAGAGAGAGAGAGAGAGAGACTTATTCAGAGTGAGACTAGCTGACAGAGAGACTGACTGACTGACAGAGATTGACTGACTGAGGTAGAGAGATACTGACTGACAGGGAGAGAGACTGACTGACAGAGAGACTGAGAGAGAGAGGCAGAGACTGACTGACTGCGAGAGATAGACTGATTGACTGCGAGAGAGACTGACTGACTGAGAGAAACTGACTAAGAGAGAGAGAGAGACTGACTGAGGTAGAGAGAGAATGACTGACTGAGAGCGACTGACTGACTGGGAGAGAGAGACTGACTGGGATGGAGAGAGAGACTGACTGACAGAGAGAGAGACTATGAGAGAGAGAGAGAGAGAGAGAGAGAGAGAGAGAGAGAGAGAGAGAGAGACTGACTTAGAGAGAGAGACTGAGAGACTGACAGAGAAAGAGAGACTGACCAACAGAGAGAGAGACTGACTGACATAGAGAGACTGACTGAGAGAGAGAGAGAATCACAGAGCGAGACAGACTGAGAGAGAGACTGACTGACAGAGAGAGAGACTGACAGAGAGAGTCACTGACTGAGAGAGAGAGAGAGAGAGAGAGAGAGAGACTGACTGAGAGAGACTGGCTGACTGCGAGAGAGAGAGAATGACTGACTGAGAGAGACTGACAGAGGGAGAGACAGAGAGAGAGAGAGGGAGACTGTCTGGAAGACTGACTGACTGAGAGAGAGAGAGACTATGAGAGAGAGGCTGAGAGAGGGAGACTGGCAAAGAGACTGACAGAGAGAAGGACAGGCAGGGAGAGAGACTGACTGAGAGAGAGACTGAGAGAGAGACTGACAGAGAGAGGGACTGACAGAGAGAGGGACTGACAGAGAGAGGGACTGACAGAGAGAGAGACTGACAGAGAGAGAGACTGACTGAGAGAGACTGACTGACTAAGAGACTGTTTGAGAGAGAGACTGACTGAGAGAGACTGACAGAGAGACTGGCTGAGAGAGAGACGGACTAGGAGAGAGAGACTGACAGAGAGAGAGAGAGAGAGACTGGGACTCTGACAGAGAGAGAGACTGACTGACAGAGAGAGAGAGAATAAGAGAGAGAGAGAGAGACTGCCAGAGAGAGACTGACCGACAGAGAGAGAGAGAGAGACTGACAGAGAGAGAGAGACTGGCTGACTGAGAGAGAGAGAGAGAGACTGACTGACTGAGAGAAACTAGCAGAGAGAGACTGTGAGAGACTGACTGGCAGAAAGGGAGAGACTGACTGACAGAAAGAGAGAGACTGACTAAGAGAGAGACTGATAGAAAGAGAGAGATAGAGAGACTAACAGAGAGAGAGAGAGAGACTGAGAGAGAGACTGACAGACAGAGGGACTGACAGGGAGAGAGACTGACTGAGAGAGAAAGACTGGTTGAGATAATGACAGAGAGAGGGACTGACTGAGAGAGACTGACAGAGAGCGAGAGAGAGAGAGACTGACTGACTGACAGACAGAGAGAGACTGACTGACTGAGAGAGACTGAATGACAAAGAGAGACTGAATGACAGAGAGAGACTGAATGACAGCGAGAGATAGACTGACTGAATGACAGAGAGAGATAGACTGACTGACTGAGAGAGAGAGAGACTGACAGAGGGAGAGAGACTGACTGACTGACAGACTGACAGAGAGAGACTGACTGACTGACTGGCTGACTGAGAGAGACTGACTGACAGAGAGAGATAGACTGACCGACTGAAAGAGAGAGACTGACTGACTGAGAGAGAGAGAGAGAGAGAGAGAGAGAGAGAGAGAGAGAGAGAGAGAGAGAGAGAGAGAGATGGAATTTGGGTCAAAGTGTGTATGAAGCTATGCAATGCCTCTTAAGATTGCTATTGTCTACTAATAAAAATGTATTATCAAAATGTGCTCTTTGTAGTTACATCAGCTTTTGAAATACTGCATTCATTGTCGCATTGTCTAATGTTTTAAAACGGAAACGAGAAGGAGCAGTGGATGCACTTTTGTCAAAACTGAACGATGATTGAGCCCGATGTTGTATATCATGACACGAGTCTGCATCAGGAAACCCACCTAAAATTGGGCAAACGTCCCCGGCCTACTGATGGCAGGGACCCTGTAATGAATGGACCACCACCTATGATAGCCTGCTGGCAGACTAAGTCCAACTTTTAACTCCTCCACCATCCAGTGTTACTTATAACGGCAGTATTGGTGACAGTGGCGTAACAATAGTCCCGCATCCCCTGCAGTATGGCGGGTCGCTGGCCTGAGACCTCTAGAATGGAATGGAGAATGGGGGGGGCCCTCCATGTAGTTTGCAGGGGGCCCCCTCAAGTTTCGTTACGCCACTGGGCTGAGCTCAGATTCATTTATCAACTTTGACGGTTTACCCTCACAAGAGTTGTGATTATTATTTGAGGTGGGCTGTCGCCCACCCCAATGATAATACAATTTCTTACATTATCTCTTTCTGTCATTTTCTGAACTTCTGTTCCTTATGCCTCCTTTTCCACAATATTCCACAATAATCTGCATCACTGCGCTGCACTGTTTTCTTTAACTGTTACATAATTCTATCTTTGTTGTTGATTTGATACTAGAGTGTGTATGTTGGGGAAAAATAGCAATGAGTGTGCGCTTCTTATAAAAATAATAAATAAATACATGTAATGTGCCTGAAAGCAACAATGCACCTAAGAGATTTTATAAATGAGCTTCTCATTTTGTTATGGGGCTGAAACATAATCTCTGCAGTTACTCTGTAGGAAACATATGATAAAAACACCACCCAGTCTCAGCCCCTCTTGGGACAGTGCATTAAAATTATAATGATGAGAGTTACCGTACAATGTAATAACGCATATGAAAAATAAACACTTACTTTAATCGATTTGTGCCATCCATCACTTAACACTTCTGTTACTTTTGAACTTTCTCCATCTTCAAGGATTTCCTATGCAAAACGTGTTCACAGAAAATAGAGCAATAAATACATACTGAATATAAACATAGTCTATATACATAGTCCCTATGTCAGTAACGATGTGCACTGGTTGTGTATCAAATGTATTTTGCATAATAATGGTGATCTTCAGCCTTTTGTGTTCATGCTCTCTGGACTTATAAAGTTTACGTCTTCGAAATCACTTAAACAGATTTCCATAACTTGTAACCAAATAGAAAAATAGAAACCCCCCTAAATACATTTAAACACCGGTAGGAATAAATATCCTCAAAGCACAAATTCATGTTAAACTAGCCCCTCATCCTAATACCCTTCAAACTACGGTACTAAATAGAACAACTTCAAACTATATCATCATGTAAACCATCTTTTTAAACAGATTATACAATGGTACAGGTTTTCATCTGTATGGTAACTGAATATTGAGTTCAAAGGACTGCAAGAATGCTGTTGTCAAAATAAATTTAAATTCTATAATTTAAATAAATGCTTTATGATTTAAGAAATGTGTTTTTGAATTGTAGTTGTTTAAATAATATGTTAATTTGATTGGTTAAAGGGTTTATTTTGGACTTTGTGGCTTAGTTTGTTATTTTAGTCACATTTTTGTATTTTAATTTTGTGGGTTTTTATGATTCATTTTCATATTTTAAATGTTATTGTTAAAAAGATACCGGAATCAGGTTAAAGGTGAGTCTTTTATTCACAGCCTCCACTAAGCCACCAGAATGCAATGGAAACACTTTACAGTACTGTTGTCATTCTCAGTCTCCTTTTCCCAACATTCTAAGGCTACCTTCAGGGGGCAGCGGAACGTTCCAAGAGGGGGAAGAGAGGAGGGGGGACAGAGGGAGGTACCAAGGTGAAAGAGGATCATAATAAAGATTATAACAGCTATTATTTAAATAACTGCTTTTCAGGATTTTTAAGTTTGTTTTAGGAACATTTATGAAGATATTATATGATATGGTTTTGATATAGTTGGCTTTCGGTTTGTTTACATACATTTATCAAAGATTTAGGGTTTTATAATTACCAGTCTTATATGCTTTTTTATTTTTATTTTATTTGTGTGTTTTATATAGCACCTGGATCACCCCCGAAGGGGTATCTCTGCGCTTTGGATGGAGCTACTGTGCAGGCTGATGGAAAACTTTCAGAACAAGGTAGTCTTAAGTAGTTTCCTGAAGTGTGGTTAATCAGGGCATTGTCTCAAGTATATGGGAAGCTGGTTCCAGTACAGGGGAGCAAGGTAGAAGAAAGATTTTCCACCTAGTCTTGTTTTCCTCAACCTGGGAATTGAAAGAAGAGATTTGCATCCTGATCTAAGGTTCCTGGAAGGAACGTAGGGCTTACGTTTCTCAGAACTGTATAGTGGACCTTTGTTATACAAAGCTTTGTGGACAATACAACAGGTTTTAACTGTCACACGCTGGCGGATTGGGAGCCAAAGGAGCCAGTGGAAAAGGGGAAGGGAGGGAGTTTTAATAGGGGAATTGGTAACGAGTCGCGCTGCGGTGTTCTGGACCACCTGCAATCTATTGAGGGATGACTCATTTGCTGAGACAAGGAGACCATTACAGTAGTTGAGGCAGCTCAAGACATGGCCTGAATGAGAGTTTTGCGGGTATGATCTGGCAAAAAGGGGAAGACACGTCTGAGCAAACCCAACACATAAAAGCAGGTGCTAACACTGTGGGCAGAATGCTCTTTTAATATTAAGGCATGATCAAGGCAAATACTCTAGTTTTTGACTAGGTCTTTAGGGTAAGGAGGGGTGCCAAGGGTTACAAGCCACGAGTCTGGGGACCATAGAAGAGGAGCATCCCCGAAGAGCATAAACTCTGTCTTACCTGTGTTAAGTTGGAATAAATTGCTCTTCATCTAGAGGGCAATCACAGTCATTCCCTCTGAAAAGGTGGACTGAGCCAACGAGGAAGATTTGTTAAAAGAGAAGAGAAGCTGAGTGTCATCTGCTTAAGAAATGGGCAAGAAGCCGCAGGACCTTAGGAGGTTGGCCACGGGGGCAATATAGATGTTAAACAATGTATGGCTCAAACATGAGCCTTTAGGCACACCCTTAGTCAGTTCCATCATCTTAGACAGAAAAGGTCCTAGATTGACAGTCTGAGTACAGGAGGACAGGAAGCTAGTCATCCACTGAAGGGCATGACCTCTAAGTCCAACCTCTTCCAATCTCCTGAGCAAGATCTGGTGTGACTTCATGTCGAATGTGGCAGAGTGGTCCAACAGCATGAGGATTGTAGAGTGCCCACTGTCTAAGGTCATTCTGATGTTATCTGTGACCTCCAGAAGGGCCAACTCCGTACTATAGTTGGGTCTAAAACCAGATTGATAGAGGTGCAAGCTGCCATTATTTTCGATATGGGCAGAGAGATGTTGATTAATGTATTTCCAGTCAACAAGAAAAGAGTGCCCTATGGTTTATTTTTGACCACATTTACGGAGCAAAAAATAAAGTATAACACACAGCCTGATTTAGGGTGTTTTTGAAGAAACCCCTCACTCACCACCTGGTGATGACATGCTTCATCATTGGGCTCCACCAAAGAGACCGAATGTCTCTTTGGTGTGCTACAACGCCAGGTCTACTGCGGAGCCGGTAGGTGGGAGTTAAGACGTGTTTTTGTGCAAAACGAAGCTAGCGAGTGGTGAGGGAATAAAAATAGTCTGTAGTGTATCAACCGGAACTTTATTCTATGATCACTAAAGACAGTATTTAAAAACAATGTGTATGGAAGCAGTCCACATTTAGTTGAGTGGTAGTTTCCTAGGTATCAGTCGACATGTTTCTTGCCATGAAACTGGTGTAAATTTACCGGGCAATTCTTCAGGACTAGAAAGGTGTATTTAAACCCTAGTGGTATGGGCGCGCTAAGGCCCACCCTTACCTAGGGACGTGAAAGTGAAAATAAAAATGTGAAAACGTGCAAAAAGTAGAAAGACAGGTCAGTCTCCTACATTACTCCAGGTTTTGGAGGCTTCGACTTTACGGTTTCTGCACTTTTCGGTGTTTCAGATGTACACCATGGGTCACAGGAGGGGGGTGGGAACGTAATTGGCACACCGCCCTCGACGCTCGGCACCCTCAGTGTACCTGCATCACCCTCTACTGGGGGCGTCGAGGGCGGTGTGCCAATTACGTTCCCACCCCCCTCCTGTGACCCATAATGTCCATCACGTCCCTAGGTAAAGGTGGGCCTTAGCGCGCCCATACCACCAGGGTTTAAATACACCTTTCTAGTCCTGAAGAATTGCCCGGTAAATTTGCACCAGTTTCATGGCAAGAAACATGTCGACTGATACCTAGGAAACTACCACTCAACTAAATGTGGACTGCTTCCATACACATTGTTTTTAAATACTGTCTTTAGTGATCATAGAATAAAGTTCCGGTTGATACACTACAGACTATTTTTATTCCCTCATCACTCACTAGCTTAGGTTTGCACAAAAACACGCCTTAACTCCCACCTACCAGCTCCGCAGTAGACCTGGCGTTGTAGCACACCAAAGAGACATTCGGTCTCTTTGGTGGAGCCCAATGATGAAGCATGTCATCACCAGGTGGTGAGTGAGGGCTTTCTTCAAAAACACCCTAAATCAGGCTGTGTGTTATACTTTTTTTGCTCCGTAAATGTGGTAAAAAATAAACCATAGGGCACTCTTTTCTTGTTGACTGTTCATAACCGGGGAATAAGAGTGTCACACCGACTCTCCCTACCTCTCTTTTTGTTTAAGGATTAATGTATATCTCCCAGATTTTGCTCATGTATGTTAGAAGTGAAATGGGGCGGAGATTGGAGAGTTCTTCCTTAGGATTTTTCCGAATAGGGATGATCTGAGCTGCCTTCAAATCCCTAGGAAGATGACCCTCTTTCATGGTGAGGTTTAGTATTGTGCATATCGATTAAGAGAGTTAGTTGGAAGGAGATGAGGCTAATTTTGCTGGGATAACATCCAGCGGAGAGCCAAATTTGACCGAATGAAGCAAGGCAACCACCGTCTCAGAAGACAGAGGAAGGAAGCTTTCAAGCAACTGTATATTTGCAATTACTGATGGGTCAGCAAAAGGGGCAGTCAATAGTTGTGAATCATAATTTATTTTATATATCTATATACATGGTGTTGAGAGTGCTCTATACAGGAGTTGCCTTCCACCTAAACGTGAGAACTACCCAGAGTTCTCTGCTTCTTTTTTGCATAATTTATTCATCAATCTATGCCTGAAAGGGTATCTTTTTTACTTGTACCGGGTGCTCGCTTGTGTCTGCGCAAAGCTATACCTCTCTGAAGAGCTCTAATTAGAGTGAAACACTGTGTCAGGGGTTGCTTGTACTCATTTCAGGTTGGCTTGGTTGGTATTTTACCAATTCAAAGCTGTAATTCTGTGCCTGGAGTGGTAAATGGCTTTTGTCATTTTACAGCTTGGCAAGGACAGCACTGTGCTAGTCCTATGCTTAAAGACTTTGATGTAGAAATGGCAAAAGACTTTGTCCATTTCTATCTCGGTGTGGATTGCACTGTGCTAATCCTATGCTTAAAAACTGTGATAGAAAAGGAGTCATTTGAGGTGAGCAGATCTAGAGTGTCGCTGGTGTTGAGAGTGCTCTATACAGGAGCTGCTTTCCACCTAAACTTGAGTACTACCCAGAGTTCTCTGCTTCTTTTTTACATAATTTATTCATCACTCTATGCCTGAAAGGGTATTTTCTTTACTTATACCGGGTGCTTTCTTGTGTCTGGACAAAGCTATACCTCTCTGAAGAGCTCTAATTAGAGCGAAACACTGTGTCAGGTGTTGCTTTCACTCATTTCAGGCTGGCTTGGTTACCAATTCAAAGCTGTAATACTGTGCCTGGAGTGGTAAATGGCTTTTGTCATTTTACAGCTCAGCAAGGACAGCACTGTGCTAGTCCTATGCTTAAAGACTTTGCTGTAGAAATGGCAAAATACTTTTTCCATTTCTATCTTGGCATGGATGGCACTGTGCTAAAACTATGCTTAAAGACTTTGATAGAAAAGCAGACAGTTGAGGTGAGCAGATCTAGAGTGTTGCTGGTGTTGAGACAGCTCTATACAGGAGCTGCTTTCCACCTAAACTTGAGAACTACCCAGAGTTCTCTGCTTCTTTTTTGTATATATATAAATATATATATATGTGTGTGTGTGTGTGTGTGTGTGGGTGTGTGTGTGTGTGTGTGTGTGTGTGTTCCACAAGTTGCACAAGGGTAAGCACACTCGCACCAGAACAAATAATTCCAACAGACAGCATTTCAGTTCTTTTAATCGTATTGCCCAATGCGTTTCTGATTTGTACATCCTTGTTCACGGGCCAGCAGCATTTGAATCCACGATGATCTCAAGGGACTCTCAATAAATACCCACATTCAAAGTTAATTCTCATCAGGTGAGTCTGTGGGAAAGTACCAAGCATTGTGGGATTAGTTGTATCAAACATGAATTCATCATAAAATATTCATAAACAATGATATGTTTCGGAAACCACGCAGGGCTGTGATGCGCTAAATAACAAAATCTAGTGCTCTTGAAGGCTCCACTATAGTGATGACCCAGAGCCGCTATTCAGATACCAGCGGTGGTGCGCTTTCACGACTGGACGTGCTGTGCATGTACAAGTTCTACAAGTTGCCCAAGGCGAAACACACTCGCACCATAACAAATAATTCTGCAGTGTGTCAGTCCCTTTAATGCTATTGCCCAACGTGTTTCAGATTTGTACACCCTTGTTCATGGGCCAGCAGCATTTGAATCCACGATGATCACAAGGGACTCTCAATAAATACCTACATTCAATGTTAATTCGAACTATAGGGACTTTGTGGGGAGCCAGAAATGCAGACGGAATGGTGGATTTCAAGTCGTGTGCTCTCCCAAATGCTCGAAAGCACTTTGTTGATTTAAATTTCTAGCAGCAGCCTTATCGTGGGAGGAGCACCATCTCTACGATGGGTAAAAGAGAGGCTGTGCCATCTAACTGTTCTTCGGCATGACAGTGGTTGAGGTCCGGCTTATACAACTCTCCATGTTGTCCCGAATCCCACTAAGGACAACTAAAAGCTTTTTAATGACATTGTCAGTGGAAACCCACTTAGGGAATATTGTTTTGGCTCTCTAAGGAACTCCAGTCTCCCTTCAATAGAACTCCAGTTCCCAGCATGCAACAGAAACTTTGCATAAAGCATACACCCACTTAGGGTAGATAGTAGAAATAAAAGAGGGTCGATTCCACTGCCAATGTGACAAGCAAGCTTCCGATACCTCTGTCAATTTCACAAAGCCTCTTAGCTGTTTCCTGCTTAGAAACTTCCCTCACTGTGTTGTACATTGAATAAAGAAATGCTTTTGACCTATCAAAACCTAGCAAAAATCCTGTTTAGCCAGGTCACCAGAAAGAGAAGATAAGTGCTGTTTCACCTCAGACAATGTTTAATGTTTTAACCACTCTGGGCAAAACTTTCCAATGCTTTATGTTGTGACTACTTCTGTATGTTCTGTCTACACACAACGTGGGTCTGGCTTATTTATCCGAAACCCCTTAGTGTTGTCATGAAAATGTGCCTGTCATCAATATCAGCATCTAATGGTCACACTAATCATCCCTCTGGATTATAACGTGAAGAATTGTATGCCCCATTTCTAGGCAGGTTGTCAAACATGTCCTCCTTGTAATTTAAAAAATACTGACAATTCGCAAAGCAAGGGGAAGTTGGAATCTTTGGTGTATTTAGATTCTTTATCTTGGCCAAACGTCTGCTGCACAGTTTTATTCAAGAAAATCAGTTAGTGTGGTGTAAGGCATGCTCCAAATAAAGCCATGTTCTCCTGAACCTGCCAAACTCTAATTACCCATTTAGATTTGACATCCATATTGTCTTTCCAAAAGTCACACTCTTGTGTCAACAACTGGTAAAATGAAAGATGCAGAATACAACGACTTTGGGCCTCATTTCGATGTTGGTCGGAAAGCATTCCGAACAACTCCTTGGATCGGCAAAGAAACAGTTCTGACCGACTCGGGTTTGGGGAGTCCGACCGACCGATTAAGATGTTTCCGAACACCGTTCGATAGGACTCCCATTGACTTCAATGGGACCTTGTGTTGCGACCGACAACTCAGACTCCCATTGGAAAACCTTGCACGCGGCCACACTGGGATGGTTTTACAGAGGGTTCCCATGGCTAACCCGACTAGGCCTCAACCTTAGGTGTGCGGGTGAAGGGGGGCCTGCTACGGGGCCCCAAAGTCAGTTTCCAACAGCAGTTTTGTGTCGGACAGACTGATTCAGAAAGGCTGTCAGAATCCGTCATTTTAATACATCGGTCAGAAACTCTGAGTCTCTGAATGCTGGTCGGAAAGAACGAACGGTTACCTTTCCTTCGTAATCGGTCAGTCTGAGATGTTTCCGAGTCGGTCGGAAACACAGGTTCCGACACGGGTTAGGAAAATACAAATCCCATTCAGAGCCTTTCCAACCAACATCATAATGAGGACCTGTGTGTAAGTTGGCATTCTCTTCTTTGCCGGTGAAGGTGTAAGTTTATAACAATATAGGTCTGCTGGATCATGACCTGAGAAATATGCAAACTTCTGTACAAATGTCTTTGAGCTACCCTGTGGTAGTGTAGGGCAGTGTTCCCACTGGGTGTAATTAAATAATGCATGTGGAGCACTTGCTTTATGTAAATAATAGTGACCATAATGGTGAAAACAGAACATTTCATCATAATTAAATGTACAATCCTACATTTCTTCACTATTCAAAACCATGTAATACTCTAAATCAGCAAGCATTTCCTGCACTGTGTCAATGTCCCAAACATGATAGATAGTACCAGAAGTGATAACATAATTTAAGGAAATACAAAATACATAAAAACTTGTAGAGTTTCTGTCAGTCCACATATATCATAGGATATCTTATCCCCATCATTTCCATTAGGATCTAGAACAGTTGAAATGTTCATCAGTGAAAGGTCTCTTCGCACTTTGTGTTATGAAGAATGACGCTTCAAAATCTTGTTTACCAGTTCAACAGCAGAGCCTTCTGGAAGACAGTGGGCATTTAGAAGCAGGAAAAAAGTCAGAAAACCAATCCAAATGAAGAGAAAAAGTAATGAAATAATTTTAATCGAAATGTATATACATGAAGGGGTAAGGTATGTGTTTTTGAGCAACAAAAAAAAAATGTTCAGATGGTTCTCTTTGTGGAGGTGTGTCTGATGAATCCAAAGAGAAGCCATCAAATTCAACGAAATAGCCGGTGGCTGTTTATATACACGTGGGAGGCTTGTGAAGCTGTGTAATACTGGTTGCTGACTACACTGGCGGTACGTTGTAAACACCATCATTGTCTGCTCATGGAGATTAAATCTGTGTGGTTCACTGGCAAAATAGCATCACTGGATGTATCGTCCTACAGAAATATCGTCACAAAAACATCAAAGAAAAAAATCTTGTCATCTCATACTTATAATGGAAATGACAAACATATAGGAAAAAAATATTGTTGTAATTACACAAAGATATCATTTTTTAAAATATATATAAATAGTAAACATTACATATATTGAAAAATAACAGTAATGTAAGAAATAAAATTATGATATTTATTTTAACAAATAAATAATATAAATGTTTATTTACACATATTTAATTTAACAATATTATTAAACTAATATTTTCAATTTATAAAACCATTTTTTATCAAATACTATAATTAAAATATATATATATATATTCCATGAAATGTTCACAAAACTTCCCCTTTTATGTTCAGCTGCAATGTTGGAAGTTTCGGGGTGATCCATCAAGTGGGGGCTGAGAAAAGAAAGGGAGCCCAAAATGTGTTTTACCCATGTTATGTCTAAATTTGACAGAAACCTCGATATTGGTTCAGAAAGTGTGTTTTTCGTGATTTGGTGTAAATCTGGACGGTAGTTTTTGAGATATCCATCTTCAAAAAATATAGATATCTGGAACACGAGTCCTTGCAGTGGACTCGCGGATCCTACTAAAATTCAATTTTCTCTCAACACTTCAACCAGGAAGTGTTGGCATACATCTTGGGACTCAGCTTAAAGCCGAGTACCAGAAAAAAAGTAAAAAATAAAGAAAATGGTGAAGGCTAGGAATACACTTACCACTCAAACACAGTGGGCCGGTCCCTCGGGGAACCCACTGGGGGTAAAAAGAATTTTAGTATTTTATTTTTGCTGTGGACTCACCCACAGCTCCAGGGACTGCCACCTCCCCAGGGCTAATTACAATAATGTGGAGGGGCCTCGCAGACCCCTCCTGCCCTGGAGACCACCACCTACCCAGCGCAAATTCCAATAATATGGGGGACCTTGTGAACCCTCACTGCCCCAGCAAATGCCACCTCCCTGTGGCTAATTAGAATATTATAGGTGGTCTTGTGACCCCCACTACCCAGAGGACCGCTGCCTCCCTGGGGCTCTATACATTTAGGTTGGGGGGCCTCATGGACCCCCCCGGGTCCCAGGAACCACCATCTCCCCCTGGTCGAACTCTAAAATGGGAGCGGAGCTGCATGGCCCCTCCTCCTGGGCTGTTCTCTGCCCTGGGGACCACGTCCTCCCAGGGGCAGGCCCTAAAAGAAGACAGGAAGGGGTCCACATGCCCCCCTCCTGTAGCCCTACATTGTCCTGGGCACCACCACCTCCCAGGGTCGGCTCCAGCAATAAGACCCCCCCTGAAATTTTTATCAGCTCACCCGAAATGTGGCTCTAGTTGCGCCCCTGACTGGCGTACGCCGGCTCTGCCCAAGCCGCTAACGCTTACAGAATTCCGTAGATTCTATCCACCGTATGTCAATGATCCAGCTGTGGGGCTGGGAATATCTTGCAGACAGGATTCTGGGCCTTTCATTACCGGTGCTCCACAGACCCAGCAGCTCGCTTTAGGGGATACAGTAATAAGGGACTCCGGGGATCCAACAGTCAGAATTCCTTGTTCCAAAGATGAACAACCTGGGAGGGTATCCACTGAATGAAAATGCAGTATACCAAAATGAGAATTTCAAACTCCTAGACTCGGTTTTCCATGCATCGGAGCGGTATTCCCGCTAGCCAGTGGCCAAGATTTTAGTGTGAGGGAACCCAGGTTACTGGAGCAAAGGCTGTGGGGATCCCATAGCAAAGAAGGTGGGAGCCTCAGGAACCGGTGCAGTGCCTACTCACGCTCCATGCGTAGCGTCGGCTCTCCTGAGGCTTGGTGTGCAATCCTGACACTCCGTCGGGGTTGCCACTGGTTGGTAGCCAATTAGAACCAAGATCGTGCTCAGGGGTTAGGCTCCGCCAACATATGTACTTATCCAATCATTCCGCCAATCCCCAAGCACTTATAAATTCAGCATACACTCTCCGTGCAGTACTCTAATCACCCAGTCTCTACCTATGTACTCATGGAATGACCCAGACAAAGTTACATAACCAAGGTCTTCCCCACTGCCAGAGGTAACATGGTTGCATGTGCAGTAAACAGCACAAGGTAATGTGGTAGGGCCCAGGACCATCATGCATACATAATGAATACACAGACACAGTTAGATAGATAGTGAAACTGGCTAAGGGGCACGTGAGCCCGACCCCTTTTTATTACCAGGGTCACATGTCCAGTGACGCCTTTGCTGGATGCGTGTGCAGTGAGTGTAAACCAGCCCTCAGGGAATGGTTGGTGCTGGCAACAACTACAACAGTGATCATCGGATCACACACAGAGATTCAATTTTAAAGGGTCCATGACTTGTGGTGCACTAAGGTAGGGGCACCAGATTTTAAATCACACACAAAATATTGTATTGTAAAAGGTCCATGACTTGTGGTGCAGTGAGGTAGGGGCACCACAGATGAGTGGCTCATGTGAAGAAATTGTTAATGTCCCTTCGGGATATTCCTGCTGCCTGAGGTGACATTGTTGCATCAGGTGTCTAAAGCACGAAAGTCAATCATAAAGTGTCCATGAGTGTGATGCACAGAGTTAGTGGCACCTGGAGATCTCAGTGTGTGCGCAGCCAGTGATGATGTGTCGTCCGGGCGGGCCGCACAGGATGCAATGTCTGTTGCTTACTGGACTCTGCAATTAATAAATGAAGACTCAATTTTAATTGTGAGCCCTGCTGACCACAGTGTTGGCCAGAGGCAGTGGTCAGCAAGGGTACACAGCCACCTGGCGACTTGTGCTGCACAAAGTTAGTGGCACCTGAAGCACTCAACTTGTGCGCAGGCAGCGACTCTGCAAATAATGAATCAAGACTGAATTTGAATTGTGAGCCCTGCCGACCGCAGTGTAGGTGTATGGACCAAAAGATGAAATAAATATGGAATACATTGTCGAAATATTTGATCTTCGGAGTAGAATCTTGCTGTAAGATATTCTGATGCTGGAATCTGTACAGGTCGTTTGTAATATCATTCACCTTTTCCAGTGGGGAAGATCTGTGGAAAACAACGAGCTTCCAAACTTCTTTCCCAAGCACTCATGGAAGTTCCCTTCACTTTCTTCCTTTTGAATAATTCAATAGTATTTCCAATCACTTTCTTTAAATGTAAAGGATGTACACTATAATGTTCATAAATTTCTTCACTTTTAGAGATGTCCACTTTTTCAATTTGGCCACTTGAAATTTCACTATCATCTACTCAATTGATTTCTTCTTCTTTCATATACACATTTTAGTAGTAAACATTGTTTTTTGTGAGATATAATGTAGCCTTTTGCACTTTGCTGACATCTGCTAATTTTTGCCATATTTTTCGACTCTTCGTAAGAACACCATTAGCTAGAATAACTACAGGTTCAGTTTCATCTTTCTCTACAGCAATAGTTTCAAGATTTTTTACAAAATCTAAAGGTAAATACACAACTCTTCCTTTTAAGCCTCTTTGTAAATCTGATGGAGGCAGCTTACCTGTTTTAGGCTCAATACGAACAATAGCCTGAAATGGATATACTTTTGCCTAATAAATTCTGCCTCAATAAGGCCGCATGGCGGTGACTTGTGATGCCCTGAGTTGGTGGCACCTGAAGCACTTAGTGTGTGCGCAGGCAGCGATGTTGCGTGGTCCATGCGGGCCGCACTGGGAGCAATGTATTTTGCCTACTGCACAGCATCATGTGCAATCGTGACTTGGTCTGAATTGTGAGCCCTGCTGACTGGAGTGTAGGCCAGAGGCAGTAGTCAGAAAGGGCCCACAGCCATGTGGCGTTGACTTGAGCGGCACAGAGTTAGTGGCACCTGAAGCACTCAGTATGTGCGCAGCCAGTGATGGTGTGTCTTGCTGGCAGGCCACAGTGGATGCAATGTCTGTTGCCTACTGGACTCTGAAATTAATAAATCACGACTGAATTCGAATTGTGAGCCCTGCTGACTGCAGTGTAAGCGTATGGAACAAAAGATGAAATATGTATGGAATACATTGTCGAAATATGTAGGTTTCAGGGACGTTATAGTTAGTTGCCTATTGGTCTCTGAAATGAATCAAGACTGAATTTGAATTGTGAGCCCTGCTGACCTCAGTGTAGGCCGGTGGCAGCGGTCAGCAAGGGCCCACAGGCAGAAGGCATTGAGTTGAGCTGCACAGAGTTAGTGGTACCTGAGGCACTCAGCATGTGCGCAGCCAGCGATGATGCGTGGTCCAGGAAGGCCCTTTAGTGGGAGCAATGTCTGTTGCCTACTGGACTGCATCATCTGCAATCGCTACTTCATCTGAATTGTCAGCCCTGCAGACCTCAGTATAGGCCAGAGGCAGCGGTCGGCAAGGGCCAACGGCATATGTCCGTCCCTCGAGATGATGTACTTGATGCTCCTGAAGTGCTGGGACCAGCTCCCTGGTCACCTTGTTGCATATTTTGTTGTGTACGTCGCATCTGCTACCGTGCAAAATGTCTGGGGTGGATTGTCTGGATGTGCTTTTACATGCTCGACATGCCACAAGAGTATTTTTGTCACTACCTCTAGACAAAATCCGTATACAGAGACTACAACTGACCTTCCTTGCGTTGACTCTCTTTTCACCATCTGGGATGGTGAAAAATATCCAGACAGTGAATTCTGGTCTGTTTTTAGGAGGTGGTTCTTCTATCTCTTCTTCATCAGAAGTATGTTCTTGCTGAGGATTGGAAGAAGCCATTTCCAAATCTTTCCAAAAACCTCCCCAAAAATTTAAAAACTAGCTGCAAAAGCACAACAGGTGTCTCTCCTGTGAAGCTGCAGAGAGAATGACTAAAATGGGTGGAGTCCTTCAACTGTTAGAATGGGAAACCTTATGACCCAATCAAATGCTCTCTTTTAAAGTCAGATGGGAGTCAGCCCTACTGACCGCAGTGTAGGCCGGAGGCAGCGGTCAGTAAGGACCAAGAGCCACGTGGCGTTCACTTGAGCTGAACAGAGTTAGTGGCACCTGAAGCACTCAGCGAGTGCGCAGGCAGTGATGATGCGTGGTCCGTGCAGGCCACACTGGGAGCAATGTCTGTTGCCTACTGGAATGGACTGCGTGATCAGCAATCGCGACTCGATCTGAATTGTGAGCCTGCTGTCCGCAGTTTAGGCTGGAGGCAGCGGTCAGCAAGGGCCCACAGCCACGAGGCGTTGAGTTGAGCTGCACAGTTAGTGCACCTGAAGCACTCAGCGTGTGCACAGCCTGCGATGATGCGTGGTCCGGGCGTGCTGCACTGGGAGCAATAAGGCTACGTGGCAGTGACTCATGGTGCAATGAGTTAGTGGCACCTGAAGCACTCAGGCAGTGATGATGCGTGTTCAGGGAGGGCTGCACTGGTAGCAATGTCTGTTGCCTACTGGACTTTGTCAACTGCAATCACGACTCGATCTGAATTATGAGCCCTGCTGTCCACAGTGTAGGCCGGAGGCAGCAGTCAGCAAGGGCCCACAGCCACGTGGCATTGAGTTGAGATGCACAGTTACTGGCACTAGAAGCATTTTGCGTGTGCACAGCCAGCGATGATGCGTGGTCAGGGCGGGCCGCACTAGTCTGTTGCTTACAGGACTGCGTCATCTTTAATCGCCACTCGATCTGAATTGTGAGGCCTGCTGTCTGCTGTGTACATCGAAGGCAGTAGTCTGTAAAGACATAACTCTGCAGTGCTGTGCCTCTGGGTTTACAGGGGGCCTGTGTCGAGGAGGCCAGCAATCGCGGCGGCGGCCTCATGGCAGGGTGAGGGCCGCCGCTCTGTCAGACGCGTTGGCCTTCCCAGAAGTGAACCACGCCCAGAGCCCCAGCCTATTTATTCACACTCCTACGCTTGAGAGGCCTACGTTGGACCAGCTCACTCCGCTTCAGCTTACAGGAGGGGAGGACACAGCTACATGACCGAGATCTTCCACACTGCCTGAGGTAACCTGGTTGCGTCCACTGTCCACAACACTACAAGCACCAGCAGTATATGTACACATGGAGAGGTCTGTGCTCTCCATAATGAGGTCTGTCCAGCACATCACCGCCACACTTGCAATTTTGTGCATTTTTATTGATGGGTGACTTGCCTCCTTCACACATACTTGGTTGCCACGAATTCCAACATTTAGCAATTCTGTGGCTGAGGGGCCATGCCGTTTTGGGAAGGTCCGCTTTCCTGTTCTGCGCTGCCTCGTTGGTTGCAGGTGGGTGGTCCTGGGAGGAGGTCCTGGGGGTGGTGGCAGTGGGTGTTGTGGCCTTCTTGGGTGTCAGAGCTGCATGATCAGTAGCTCTATGACATGTGTTGGTCTTCAGATGTGGCTCTGGGCTGGGTTCCCTTTCATACTGTAGGTAGTCGTCCAGCTTTACACCAGTAAAATGCAGATGTTAAATTCTTACTGCTTAGGCTTATCGCCTGTTTTTGGATTGCATCGCAGATTTGGCTGGTCTTTGAAAATATCTGGAAGTGGTTTTTTTTGCACAGGAATGCCTACTCTGCATATCATTAGCGTTAGTTGTCGCTCTCATTCGTGGCAATGTTTTTTGCGGAAGCTATCGCTGGAAAACTGGCGATATCGGCAATTTTCACCAGGTTGAGAATGGGATGATAATTATTTCACCACTTTTGCTGCTCTAAAGCGCCGATAACTCGAAAATAAGTCCCTGAGAATACGCCTCATCGTTCTGTTTTACTTTTTCGTTTAGATTTGTGACCCAGTCACTTTAAAAGAAATAAATAGTGATAATTTTTTGGCCCTGGAGGTTTTTGTGGGATCCCCTGAGCAGGTCTAGGGGGTCAGGGTGTTTGTATCCTGTCCAATTTTCTTGTTTTTCCATCTTTTTATTTGTGTTTCGCATGTAGCTACAACAAAGTCCTAATAAACAAAAGGGCTTGTTTTAGAGTAATCCTATAACCCAACAGGGGGGACTTATTGCCGAGTGATCAGCACTTTAGCACAGCAAAAGTGGCGAAGAATTATCGCCCCATTCTCAAGTTGGTGCACACTGCCACATTGCCCACAGGCTGATGGTACCAACACAGCGGACAAGCAACATCCTTACGTAGACAAAACTGCTGGCTGTGCTTCACCTGTTGGGTCTGGTACCTTCCAACTAACAACTGCGAGAGTCAGAGGAGTCTCACAGCCAGCCCTATTAAATTTCCTCACACGTGTTGGATGCATGTCTACAAAAGCAACGTAGGGCCCCTGTATCCGCAACATCCGCTCATCCCAATTGGTAGAATCCTGCACAACCAACCCCAGCCGTTGCTTGATGCCTCTGTGCTCCAGATCTAAGATTGTAGTCACTGAAATAGGGGTGTGCCAGGTCATGAAGTCTAGTAGTCAACAGTAGTGGAAAAACAATACTTTATTTGAAAAACATAAATTAGCAACACAATAACATCAAACAACGTGTGGCATTGCCAACGGGGAACATCAACTTGTGTAGATCGGCCTGGGAATCCCAAAACTCCATATTCAGAAACCTGTTGGATAAATGAAGACAATGGCTAAGTGTTAGTATGGTCACAAACGTAATATGGTACAATGTATTGCACCAGAATGCTTACAGGTATGATCAATCCTCCACAAAATGACCGTAACACGAGTTTGTGTGGTCGTAACCTTCGTAGGAAACAAAAGGAATGCTACAACCACATGAACTTCTGTTACGGTCTCATTATACAGGATTTATCACACCTGTGAGCATCACTGTTCGTTTCAGCTTGGTACACTGACATGTTCACTTCACCCACATTGCGTAGGAACAGCTGGAGACCAAGCAAGGGAACCATGCCATACCAGGCTTCCTGCACGTGTTGGGGGCAACTGACTGCACACATGTACTACTTGTGCCCCCTGCCGACACTGCACATAATCACTGCAACAGACAAAACCTCCATTCCAACTGGACCACCGGGGCCTGTGCACTAATGTTGTCGCAAACTTCTCAGGCAGTGTGGATGATTCCTACATCTATCGCAAACATCCCAGCCTTGGTACCCAGACCAGTCCTCCGCCCAGCGATGACTGCCAGACCCTGTGCACCCAGACCTAGTCAGTCATGCAAAGAATTAATCACACTTGCATTTACTGACCTATACAGTTATACACACACCACATCACTTATTCAAACAGAAGCAAATGCATACTTACTCTCTTATACAATCACTGATACAACTACACACTCATCCATACAGCCACTCTCACAATCACTGACTGCCAAGTATAGTCATTTATATGCTTCAACTCTCACATACACTGCCTTTTACATATGTAGTTACTTGGAAATGTACCATTGAGACATCCATTCACTCACCAACACACCAATACACACACTCACCCTCCCATATAGCTATTTTCACATGCACTCTTCAACCTATACACACAGTGAATCAACCACTCAAACATCTATGCACAGCCTCACACACCTCCCACCCAACCACACACATATCCAGGCACCCATACAAATACTCAGGCAACCAATTGATACCCCATATAGACACTCATATAGCTACTGACCAACCCATGCAGCAGCCACAGACTGATACAGACATTAACACAGTTGAATCACTAACTCATGCATTCAGTAAGACACGTTTAATCACTCATTAAACAGTCAGTCACGCACCTACTAAATCCTCCAGTTAGACACTTATACTCCCACTCATTCTTCAATATACCTTGGCATATATATAAAACATATCTAAACTTTAAAGAAAATCACAGTCACTGGATGATGTCATCAGTGATGGCATTTGAGATGTCATCAGTGATGTCACTGACCATGTCTTGAATGATGTAATATGTGACGTCATCAGCATTGCATTGAGGGGGCGTGAGTTATAGTTAGGTGAACTAACTATAACGGTGGAATTTCTATGGTTTTTGTACGAGAGAAATGTCAAACTAACTATAATGTCCTTGGTGGAAGAAAGGAGACTGCTTATTCTAGGTAATGGATGGAAGTCTATTCAGATCTCCTTCTTCAAAGATCCTAAATCTACACAGACGCGGTGACATCCCCCCCCTTTCTAGCCACGACCAAAGGCGACAACCACAGGGAGGACTCCGTTGGCTCAATGATACCTCTAGAACAAAGACTTTTAAGTTCTTTATCTAAGTTGTCTCTGACACTAAATGGAACCCCTCTAAGCTTGTGCTTAACTGGTATGGCTCCATCTTTTACAACAATCTTTTGTTTAAAACCCTTTATTTTGCCTAAAGTGTTCCCAAACACTTCTGGAAGTTTATCCTTCTAAGTCTAAATCTCTTATTCGTTCCCAACAACTAAAACCTGTTCTTTGGCACCTGACTTAAGTATCATGCCAAAAAGTCCCTGGTGAAACCATCCCAAAATGTTGAGCCCTTAGACATCAACATATATCTTTCCCTTGATCCTTCTGTCTTTGAATACTAACTCAGCTTTGAAAAATCCCAACAGCTCAACTTTACGTCCTTCATAGGACACTGGTAACCTGTCAGGAGGGGAGAGAGTTTGAGACCCATCCCAAACGTCATCAAGGAGCTTTTGTGTTATCATCGTTATCTTAGCCCCTGAGTCAACTAATAGCTTAATAGTATGGTGATCTACACCATTGTCAACAACAGGATCCATACATGAGGATGGATCACCCTCAACTACCTCTTGAGAACAATCATTGACATTGTTTCCATCACAAGTGACTACAGATATAGTTTCTTTTCTTGAGACATACTTTCGCAAAGTGCCCCATTCTTTTGCAATAGTTACACATTACGTCCATAGCAGGACATGTTGCCCCTCTTTGATGGAAAGGATTCCTACACCTCAAACACATGCTGCTATTAGTCTTGATAAAATTGGAATTTTGGGGTTTAGGCGTTGAGGAAACGTTTGATGGAACTGGATTGGGCCTGAGGCGCTGCTTGGAAGAATTATTAACATTAAGAACGTTGACGACATCATTACGTTTTTCATCAAGTTCTTTGAGTGAAACCATTGAAATTTCAATACTTTTGGCGAATTTTATAGTCTCTTCTAAAGAGGGATCTGCCATACTCAAAAGTTTCTGTCTAATATTCTTGTCCTTACAATGGCAGATGAACTGGTCTCTGATCAATTGATCAGTGAAATTGACGAACTTACAATCAGCAACAAATTTATGCAAAGTTGAAATGTAGGAGTCTACATCTTCAAATTATGTTTTTTTTTTTTTAAACTTGTGTCTCAAACCATGAGGCTAGGTTGCTTGTCAAATATGTGTTTGAATTTCAACACTATTTGATGATATTCATCCAAATCTTGGGACTTTTCTTGTGTTAAGGGTGGTAAGTGTTTGAAGATGGACCTTCCTTCAAACCCTAATGAATTGAGTAGTAAAGATTTCTTCCTCTCTGCAGCAAATCTAGAAGCGCCAGTGGCACCTAAGTATGTTTGTTTCGAAGGCACTTTGCCAAATTTCCCAATGAACTGGTGCATCTCCTGGGGAGTCTAGAAATGTGGGGGCAGATTGACAGGTTGCAAGGTGCACACAGTGAGGAGAAAAAAAATACGAGTAAAGACAGAGAGAGAAAAATCAATATATATTTGTGTATATGAACACTTTTAATATGAGCACAGTAAAAAGAAAAAAATGTTGTACAGGTGTGTGCTTCACTGAAACCTTGAGTAAAATAGTGGTAGATCACACACAGCAAAATTGGTGTGTTTGTCACCGTAGTATTAATAAATAGCTGAAAATGTCATAAGGTGTGTGTATATCACCGGAAGTAGGAACAGTACACACAAAGCAAAACTGATGTGTGTATCACTGCATTGAACGTAGCCGTGTGAGCTTGAAGCAATGAAAATGTCATAAGGTGTGTATATCACACGAAATTAGGAACAGTACACACAAAGCAAAACTGGTGTGTGTATCACCGCGTTGAACGTAGTAGTTTGAGCTTGGAATGAAACTCTGTATAGAAGACGTTTGAAACGAGTGGTGTGTGTAACACCATGTGATACACTGTTTGTCGAAAAGAAACTAATGAAAATACAATTGGAATTGACCCAATCAAAGATGGCAGCCGCATCGTGAAACAAATTCAAGGGGGGACATAAGAAGCAGCACGTTACAGCAGAGGCATCACACGTCACAAGCAGGAGCATCGCGGTTAAGTTGAACGAAGTGAAGCGAACGCTCCGTTGAGAATGGTGGCGGGCGCAGACGAGCAAGATGCCAAGTAAGGGTGTTGCTTGGCAGTATCCAGAGCTTGTGAGTAAGTATGTGGGAGTGAGAGAAGCCTTTTGAAAGATGCAGCTGGCACGCGCCCTATGCCAGTTTCATCAAAGCGGCAAAGGGATTATAAAACAAGCAGATCAATGGAATGAAAAAAACAATGTTCACAAACGATGAGAAGTTCCCAAACAGATATGGTGATGCACAGGAAAACACATTTCCCAGTGTTAGAGAATGATAAAATAAATGTACCACCATTGTGTTGATGTAAAAAATTCTTGATGAGAAGGACAGTGCTCATTGTGACAAAGATAGTGGTTGAAGGCTCTTTCTCTCAATAAATTTGAACACAAAGCAGAGACTTGCTTGTGACTTGATTGCAGAAGATTTATCTGTGTGGCGTCACACTCGAGGGTAGTACCATGTAGCCTTAGATCGGCACCTACATGTATCCCATCCTCGTCGTTAGTAACTTTGTAGTAATCACATTTGCTATGCTTGAAGCAGAAGGATTTTATAAGGCTACATGTAGGAGAGAGAAGGTAAGAACCAACTCCCTCAGCAGCTCCAGTTCAACTGAATAAACAGCACAGTTGCTAGGAGCCGAGGAACATTCTAAGAACAGAGTAGATCTTTAAGAAGTACATTAAAGCAATTTGAGCAAGTACACAAAATACAACAGTCTCCTTCATTGAATGTGACATAAGTGTATCCGGATGCCCCCACAATTATGTTGATGTATGGTGTTTACACGTGTGTGTAAGTGTTTGGAAGCTAACATCAGAAGGTAATCTGTGTGTGTTCAGATGTCCAATATGCACTTGAAAGTCTGAATACATCAAGTAGTAAAACGGTTTTATCCATTGTGCATAATCTGGTATGTAGGTTCTGCCAAAGTTTAGAAAACCCAATATTGATTAGTGTTTTTCCAATGTATTTGGAGGTTGTAGAAGCACACAGGTCTCTAAGAAAGGCATCACCTGGCTTTTTTCTTCACTTGACAGCTCATATCCCAAGAACAGGACACTGAGATGGGTGATCGTTGACTTTTAAAATTACATTTGTAACCCATATTATCAAACCCAGGAATTATGCGATCTTCTCATTATGTGATCTACTCTGGTCAAATGTAATGCTAAGTCATCATCCAATAGGTATATGTCATTGATGTAGGACAATGCTTGGTAATCAGAATCTTTTGAAAGTTCTGTTACCCGAGTGGAAAATAGTCTAGGGCTATTTTTATAGCCTTGGGGCAATTTATGGAACTGTCTTTGGGAATCGAGAGTGCTGGACGTGGTCAAGTACCTGTTTTCGAGTGCTATTTTTTGACAGAAATACCTATCTGAAATGTCTATTTTTTGTGCACTATACTGTTCATTAGTGCTGCGCTGTGTGCATTTTGTACCGCAAATGTGCATGTAGCAGTGCTCAAGTGTCTGTAATCAAAAATGAAACTATAGAATGGTCCAGTTTCATTACTGGAAAAAGGGAATATTCATTGGTGAGGTGCCATTTTATATTACACCATGGTATTCAAGTTGCGGAAGTATTTCTCTAACTTGTTTTATGGCCTCAAGTTTAATGGGGTATTTAGTTTGTTATTGTGGGTGGGACCTCACAGGTACAATGTAGTGAGGAGATACGTCCTCCCAACCCATGTGGTTGCGGTATAATGCAGGAGCTTGTGCTAACGTCAACTCCTTGGCAGACAATCGACTACACGCAGAGGTACACCGGCTCAGCTTGTGCTGTTTGTGTGGAGGAGGCTACAAGTGCACCACACAGGGAGTGAATCAGACACACTTCCGGGGGCACATCATTGGAGGCAATCTTTGGGCGAGGTTACGGTCTAGTCTTTCGGGCTAGGACCGGACCCAGCACACTATATAGAGGACTCTGAACCGAACGCGCAGCAAGACAATCGACTACACGCAGAGGTACACCGGCTCATTGCGGAAAGCCTGACACACGAATTTCTAACTTTGTGTATGCATATTGAATGAGTGACTATTCAGTAGAGCATTTTTAAACTACCAGTAGGGCGCACTGTTTGGATGACTACTATCGCAGCAGTGGATATTTTAACATTTTAAATCACATGTGAGACAGTGTTTTGGTGCAAGAATTACTGGCACTTACTTCTTACTTTTATAATCGCCGCTTCCTCTCCCCGGTCCACCGCAGCTTGTGCTGTTTGCGTGGAGGGAGGCTACAAGCGCGCCACACGGGGAGTGAATCAGACACACTTCCGGGGGCACATCATTGGAGGCCATCTTTGGGCGAGGTTACGGTCTAGTCTTTCGGGCTAGGACCGGACCCAGCACACTATGTAGAGGACTCTGAACCAAATGCGCAGCAAGACAATCGATTACACGCAGAGGTACACCAGCTCATTGCGGAAAGCCTGACACACAAATTTCGAACTTTGTATATGCATATTGAATGAGTGACTATTCAGTAGAGCATTTTTAAACTACCACTAGGGCGCACTGTTTGGATGACTACAATCACAGCAGTGGATATTTTAAAGATTTAAATCACATGTGAGACAGTGTTTTGGTGCAAGAATTACTGACACTTACTTTTATAATCGCCGCTTCCTCTCCCCGGTCCACCGCAGCTTGTGCTGTTTGTGTAGAGGGAGGCTACAAGCGCGCCACACGGGGTGTGAATCAGACACACTTCCGGGGGAGCATCATTGGAGGCCATCTTTGGGTGAGGTTACGGTCTAGTCTTTCGGGCTAGGACCGTATCTCCCCCCCCCCCATATAAAGCTCAGATGACATGGACGGGCAGCGGACGTGCGCAGCGGGCGCACCGATGGCGTGCCAAAGGCGCGCCAATTGCAAGCCCGTCTGTGCCCGTCCGCGCCATGACCGGGCCTAGGGCTGAGCACTCTGCTCCACTAGATCCAACTCAACAGCTCACAAAGGACTACATACTGTCACTCAACTCTGGCCCAAAATCATGGACTAAGACCCTGAACATGGCAAATTGTGAGGGACCTCTGAGTTGCAACCAATGTAGGAAAATATTTGGGGCCTGCAAACTGGCACCGGAAGACAGTCAGTCGAAATGCCTATGTGGCTGGCTCATTATTGCAAGATCAATGAGCAAACATGCTCTACATATCTTTGATCTTATAACGGAGGAGGACCTAGACTGCCTCTTTATAACTGAGACATGGTTGAAATCCTGCTGTAACCCTGATATTGCAAACGCTCTCCCCCCTGGTTACCTTATTTCAAGGGCAGATAGACCAGACCAACGTGGAGGAGGCCTTGCAATAATCTATCGGGATACCCTGAGGTGTCTAACATACGACCTTCCGGACCTCAAAGGGGCAGAGAGTATGGGCTTTTCGATAAAGGTCCATGACTCGTTCACCTTTGCTGGAGCATTACTGTACCGACCACCAGGGCAGTATAAAGAGTTCTTGGAGAGTATTGGGGAAGTACTCAGTAACCTGGCTCTCAGGTCTGCTAATTGTACGCTTCTAGGAGACATTAACGTGCACCTGGACTCCCCCACAGACCCAGCGGCAACCTGTTTTAAGGACATAATGAGTGTCCTAGGCCTATCCCAGCTCACAACAGATACCACACATAGGGCAGGTCACATCTTGGATTGTATCTGCTCTAACCTAGATATGCTTTATGTAAAAAGGCCCCAGATACAAACATGGACTGACCATAATTTTATCCCTTTTGAGCTCCCAGTTAAGAACTGCCCAGTGGGCAAGAGTACAGTAAAGGCGACAGCGCAGCCACAGGGGAAACCCTGTTGGAAGAGCATCATAGGACAGCCTTACTTTTTGAATAAAGCCCTAGACAAGAGAACTTCCCTGACAGGAGACCCGATCGGAGACAACCAGTAATTTAGGGATTGGATAATCGATCTTAGCATGGAGACAGGTCCCACTGCCTTCAGGAAAGCCCCTAGAAAGGAAGTACAAAATAAGAACACATCCACGCCCTGGTTCTCTTTGACCCTAAAAGAAAAGCAAGGGGAAGTGAGGGCTCTAGAGCGAAGATGGCGCCTTAAGTATGAAAAAAAATGATCAGAACACGTACAAAGCCGCACGACGACAGTATCACACCCTGATAAAAACCCCGAAAACCAACTACTACACGGAAGCCATAAACAATATTAACAACAAACAAAAAGACATTTTTAAGATAGTAAACACATTTATGAACCCCAAAACTATGCAGGAAGAAATTCCCCCTTTTCAAAGTCTCTGTAATACTATAGCTGACTTTTTTGAAGAAAAAATCCATACCCTTACCAAAGACTTCCCCCCCCCATCCGATGTCACCAAATTAAAAAGGGGCTACTGGGATAGGGACAGTTTCCGCCAGCATGAATATATTTTCTCTGATTAACTTAGATGAAACTCGGAAAGCCGTACTGGCCATTAAATCAGGCCCCCCTTTCGACCCCTGCCCGCCCCTGGTCCTACAGTCTATGGTGGATATTGTCAACCCCACCATAAATAGCATAATAAACTCCTCACTTGACCAGGCCTCAATTCCTGCAGAATGGAAATTAGCAGCAGTAAAACCCCTGCAAAAAAAGCAGCTACCGGACCCTACAACTCTTTCAAACCTATGGCCAATCTCGCTGCTTTCAGCTCTCTGTAAATTAACTGAGAAGTTTGTAAACAAACAGTTAACAACCTTTCTGGAGGAAAATAACGCCTGGCACCCAAATCAGGCAGGTTTTAGGGCACAACACTCCACAGAGTCAGCCCTCCTTTTTACCACGGAAACGCTGCGAGCCGCAGTGGACCAGGGAAAAAAGGCCGTCCTGGTACTATTGGACCTGTCCACGGCTTTTGACACGGTCTCACATACCATCCTTGTAGACCCTCTAGTCCTGGTAAACAGGCGGCAAGTGATCACCTCAGGCCAGTTCAGCTCAGGGGAAAAACATCTTACGTCAGGGGTACCGCAGGGCTCCTGTTTGAGCCCTACGCTTTTCAATGTCTGTATGGCCCCCCTGATTGCGCTGATATCATCCTTTAAGATCAACACCATCTTGTATGCGGATGATACGCAGCTCATCCTGGGGTTGGATGATGATACCACAGAGGCTTAAGAAAATCTTAAAAACTGCCTCAAAGCCACACTTGAATGGATGAGCAATAACCATCTGAGGTGCAACTCAGGGAAAACTGAAATTTTGCCATATGGTCTTAACAATCTTTTCAGCCCCATACAATGGTGGCCAGAAGATGCCACCGTTCCCCCAAATACTATTAAGGCAGTCAGAAACCTAGGGATCAAATTTGATGCTACCCTATCCTTCAAACAACAGGCCCTAGCCGTGGCTGGAACTTGTTTCAATATTATAAAGGGTCTGAGAATTTTTTTCGATGTAGTACCTCTCTCAGCTCGAAAAATGATGGTGGTTGCACTCATAACATCACGCCTAGACTATTGTCACAGCTTTTATGCTGGGACCAATAGGGTGGTTGTTCACAAGCTGCAGATGGTCCAGCATGCAGCTGCTAGATTGGTGTTGAGATGGCATAGGAGAACATCGCCCACAGCAGCTATGGACGCCCTACATTGGCTACCGATCCATAAGAGGGTACTGTTCAAGGTTCTACTGATCACTTTCAGGGCCTATCACTCAAGAGGGCCCAGTTACCTTCGGATGATGTTTGAACGCTACAAACCCTCACGTAATCTGAGATCCTCTAACGCTAACCTGCTTACCATCCCCCTTTCAGGCTTAAAACTAGGTGTGGTAAGGCATTGGCGGTCCTGGGCTCAAAGGCCTGGAACAAACTACCCCTTCCTCTTCACCAAATCACCTCTGAATTGGTCTTTAGGAAGTCGTTAAAAACCTGGGTCTACACCCTACCAGACACTCTATGCAAAAGTCTAATCTAAAATGACAGGTTCCCCCCCTGATGAGCGGTTGATCCAGTGCTGTTTCCATTCTGCCTGGCTTTCTTGCGGCACCAAGATGTTCCGTGGAGTGATAGCCGCGCTATATAAAAACCTCCTTACATTACATTACCTTACATTACATTACATGTGTGCTTAACAGATTCTGAAACAAGGTTGGCCAAGGCTGGTAGAATTACTGTTTCTCCTTGTGGGCAATCCCTAACAAACTCAGATGGCCAATCTTTTTCAGCCAAGAGAATGTTGTAACCGAATGACAAGTTCTCCCAAAAGAGAACATTGATAGTACGCTGTATATCCCCCTCCATCTGGAGTTGCAATTCATATAGTTGTTTAGGGACACTCTGGTCTGTTGTTTCCACCTGGACATAGTCACTCGTTGCTACTGCTGCCAGATACTCCATAAGATTCCTGCAAACTATCGAGACTTCTGCCACGCTATCCAGCATGGTCAGGGCCCATTCCCCATTCAGAAGCTTTTTCCTTAATATCTGTGGCATGTTTGCCTTTAAACACAGCCACCTTCTTCTTTTTAAATTGAGTCTTAGACTATGGAGGTTTTTCTTCTTTTTAATTATGTAGTTAGAAGAGCATTGTGAGTCCTTCTTCGCTTTCATGTACTCCTCTGATTTGCGCTCTGATTGTCCTCTTCTTTCTGAGCATTTTTCGGATGATTTCAAATGGAACAAGAAGGATGTGTATCAGTATCCTGACCTATCAGGCTGTTTAATTGAATCATGGTTATGCAAAATATAGCACTTTTCAGTGGTCTCCTGTTAAGGAGATCCACTCCGTGCTGTAGTATTCCTTTATTTCTCCTATTATCTAACCTCTTTTTTGAAGACTATGGTGCCTGCTTCAGGTTATCCTTTTTAGAATTACCATTAATTAGTAGTTAAGTTGTTCTGGCTCCCAAATTATCTCTACCTATAGAACTATTGGTTTCCACAATACTTGTAGGCAATTTGCGCTCCTGTTCTATCAGAGCTACCTGGGTGAGTGGCTGGCCTATAGCCAAGGCTGTTGCCTCTCCTTTTATATTACTTAGTATAATTGATGATACCGTGGCAAAATTACCCATTAGTTTCATCCCCAAATCCAGGGCAGGCCTGTCCGTTCTCATTCTGGATCTGTTTAGGCACTTCAGCCAAAACAGTTATTGACAGTGTACCATGTGTTCAGGTATATACTGCAACAAAGACTGCGCCCCAAGTGGTAGAGTCTTCTACCGGGGAGCCATCGCTATTTGCAGGCATAATGTGAGAATTCAGATTTTCTAGAGGTCCCATTTGGGGGAACACGACTTTAATCTGACTTGTTTTTTGCAAATTCAGTTGGGAAATTCATCCCGTCTGATGGGAACTTTGCCCATTATTGCATTAATGCTTACTGAACTAATTGAGGGCGTAGCCAATTGTGGATGTGCAGCTTGGGGAGCCCTTTGTGGAAAAGCTGTTATGGTTCAGAGAGCAAGTTGTACTAGACGTCTAAGGGGTGTAACTAATTCTCTGTATAGTTCTCCTAGCTCTAGGTTTGTGATGTTTACTATATCAGGATATGGTGTATAACCAGCGAAGACTTGCCATGTTGATCCCTAATTGCTGAGAGGACCAAATATGACATTTTCCAATGTATGTGGTAGGAAAATAATTTATGTGTTCCTGATAAGAGATCTGGATTTCTAATTCCTCATATGCTCTATATTGATGTGGTACTGCTCCTTAAGTGTATGTCCTAAAATTCCCTGTGTTGACATTCACTGCCAGGACTGTGACTCGTGAATAAAATAGCTCTATTTTGTATGCTTTGTGAGCCTCGACCACGAAGGTAACATCCCCTCCCGCTCGTGGGAGTCCGTGCTGTAACAACATTTGTGTTAGTGCATGTCTCCAATTAATTAGCAGAACCACTTGTGCTGGATCAGCCATTGTAATATTTAGAATATATGGAATTCAGAGAGCGTATCTCTGTGAGTTGATCTTTTTAAAGCTTCAATCCAGAAAATAGAGGTTCCCTACTTAGCTGAGGAGGATTTTCCCCTAACCCCACGGATGTCTCTGGTTAATAGGGTAGAAGGGTCTTTGGGCACACAAAAGATTTACTCCTGAGGAGACCCATTAAATAAGTACCCAAGCTTAACCTTTGGCAGCTCCATGTTGTATGGTTCATACTTTTTCAGTAAAACTGTGCGTTTGTTGGACAACATAAATGCAAAACTGTGCACAACTGATCCAATGTATACCATCAGGATATGTTGGCCTGAGTCGTGGCTAGCTCACAGTGCACCATCTGTACCCCTAACCTAGAAAGGCACCAGGTGGTATGTGCAACCTCAAAACATGACAACCCTGACTCCCCAAGGAATTTGTAGAAACAGATCAAAAGACCTTTCGTTTGGTAACTCATGCATGCCCGAAGCATAACACAAGAAATCCTCAAATTGGCATTTCAAACATTTATTGAAGCAATAAGATCCTTGTGTAAAGTATGTGCACTGCCATAATTAGTAGAAGGAAACAGAACAAAGTAATCAGCATCACAAGAATGCTAAAGAAAATGAACAGTTCAGCCATTGTGCTCGTACATAGATTATATTCTTGCATATAAGTACAATTCATAGTTATGCTCCTACCTGGTGCCTCCTATCCCAGTGTGCGTGGGGTGGGTTAATTAGCCAGAATCTCTGTAGGGTGATCTCACTCCCCAGTTCCCTGTGGGTATATTTCATCTGGGAGTCCGTCTTGGTGTAGAGCTGGGCACTATCCCCCTCAGGAGGTAAACATGATTCAACTGGGCTGGAAATTCGGCATGGGACGGTCTCGTCAGTGTCATCAAGATGCCCCTCTTGTTAAGCAAAGGAGTGAGGTTGTGCATATAATAATCTTCTCTCATGGGGTCATGCCGAAGCCCCAGTCAGTCTGTCATTATTGATTCTATCCTAAGAAAGCTCTCTCTGAGCGAACAATAATAGACAACAACATTTTGTGTAGTGAAGTTTATCTTCCATACAAAGCCCTGATAGCATGCCTCCAACTATGTGTAAATGTAAGCAAAGTTATTTCATTGAACTTTATCCATACAAGCATGCAAGCAAATGTGTGTCAAATGTCAACATTCAAGAAAAAATGTCAACTTTAAACATGAACATGCACAACGGTGGTGTTCCTCCATTGGCCTAATGTGACCACATGACAACATTTTACATAGATAAGAATTTTATTTCTCATTATTCAGTCATACCTACAGACAGCTTCAGCTGTCTAGTGATAGTCACATGCCATAACACAATATATACAAACGTGCACAGAAAGGGGCTTTTTTGACAGCCCTTTTCAGCCATTGGCCATTGTGGCGTAGCTGGCTTTAGGCATTAGTACACCGGGATGTCCATCCAGTGTTGTCAGCTTCCAGCATTTTGTGGATGTCAACACTGAGAAGGGGTGCCTCTCCTCATTGTACCATGCCTACCAGGCTGCTCCTTTCATGCATGCCCAGTGACGTCATGTATTTCTGCAGCTTGGACTGCTTTCAGCTTTCCTGCCTGGCCTCTTTCCTCATGATCAGCACCCTATAGCTGTCTCCTCTCTCACCATGCTGCTCCTCTTAGTCGCACCATGCTGCCTTCTTAGTACAGGCATCACTCCTCGATCCACAGCTCCCTCTGCTGTCTCCTCTCCAGCTGGGCTGCTTCTTTTCTGCTCAGTACCCCATACCTGTCTCCTCTCACACCAGGCTGCTCCTCGTAGTCGCATTAGGTTGGTTTCTTTCAACAGCCACCACCGCTCACTCCACAGACCCCCCTCTGCTGTCTCCTCTCCAGCTGGGCTGCTTCTCTCATGCACACCAGGCAGGTTCCTTTTTTTTTTTTTGCAGTTTTAGAGAAAACCTGACCCCGGTGTATTGGAGAACTTTACATGAGCACATTACACAAAGTCACATTCTTTCGTTAGACACAGGAATATTGTGAGGTGCTGAAAATCAAACGATGTTGAGCTGATGCTGAAATTCAAACCTGGTTCCCCAGTTCCAAATTTGGGAGCTATGGCAATTCAGCACCACAGCTTGTTGCCTCTGTAGGATCTGATGTAAAGGAGAATTATGACAGTTTACTCCTCAGTATAATTTTGAGTTCTTCAGGTAATAGATTTATCATCCTTGCGTGGGCTGCGAGAAGCATAGCAATAGCGGACTGATTTTAAAAGTCAAAGTATCTTTTATTTTAGGACAGCTTTACTTGTCCCCCAAATACCTGCATTCTCTCCCTGCAATAGACCGCCTGGGCTCGATATTGAAGCCTGGCCGCCTCGTTCCGACTCGGCAACCAGTGCCGTTGTGCGGAGGGCGGACAGGTAAGAGCCAGGCAGCACTTCCGGTTCTGCCGGAGCTGAGGTTAGCGCTCTAGTGGCTACCTCACTCTGGGCTATTTAGACCGGCCTGACTCTCGGGCGCGCGCGGTAGGGAGACGGTGGCAGTGTCTCCCGGACCCGCTGCTGCTCCCGTGAGTTAATTGTGGTTTTTATCATCCTTGCGTGGGCTGCGAGAAGCATAGCAATAGCGGACTGATTTTAAAAGTCAAAGTATCTTTTATTTTAGGACAGCTTTACTTGTCCCCCAAATACCTGCATTCTCTCCCTGCAATAGACCGCCTGGGCTCGATATTGAAGCCTGGCCGCCTCGTTCCGACTCGGCAACCAGTGCCGTTGTGCGGAGGGCGGACAGGTAAGAGCCAGGCAGCACTTCCGGTTCTGCCGGAGCTGAGGTTAGCGCTCTAGTGGCTACCTCACTCCGGGCTATTTAGCCACGCCCTTCCTACAAGCGCGCAGCGGTTGCGCGCAGGGGGCGCCTTCGAGCGCGCCTAAGAAGCGCCGAAGAAAAGCCCGTCTGCGCCCGTCCGCGACAGGACGGGGCGAGGGGCGATGGACCCTGACATAGCTCAACGAGCCTCCATCGGTAAGGGTAACCACATATTCACCTACTCTGGCCAAACGCTACTGAGCCTTAGACCATCTATGCAGTGTAGCACTAAAATTCCATGGCACCGCATAGAGGGAGGCTTTTCCTGCCTACAATGTCGGCGCCTATCCAAAAACAGCACTCCTCCTTCCGACCTTAATACCCTCCCACAGGGCCTGAAGAGTTTCCTTCTAAATGTGCGATCACTACCCAAACACCAACATCAGGTTTGGGATTTAATTCACTCCACTCAGCCGGATATTTGTTTTCTTGTTGAAACATGGTTAAAACCCCATACAATTACAGCCATAGCAATGGGGATTCCATCCGGATATAAGATCAAACATTTAGATAGAGAAATTAAAACAGGAGGTGGCCTGGCAATTATACATAAGGACCACATAAAATTTACTATCACAGAACATCATTTATACTCACAGTTAGAGATTAGGATTTTTAAAATCTTTTTAACCAACCACATTACCTGGAAAGGTGCTTTGGTTTACCGGCCCCCGGGACCAAACCCTAATTTTGCACTCACCCTCCAAGAAATTCTAGCCCCCCATCTTAAATCCAAAGAAGATTTTCTTCTTTTGGGTGATTTTAACACGCACGTAGATCGGCCAACACTGTCTAAATCCACGGCTTTGATCACAGACCTTTCGAACCTGGGTCTAGAACTACAAAACCATGGATCCACCCATAAAGGAGGACATATGCTTGATCTACTCTTCTGCAACTGTGCCAAAGTAATCTGCTCCCCGGCAAAAGAAATATCATGGACAGATCACTCCATGTTAGAATTTTTATTACTAACTTCAACAAGACCTGTTAAAAGTGCACCTCTTCCCCCTATCTGGCGACGACAATGGCACAAAGTTACTGCCAACAAAGTCCAGGAAGTCTGGACAAGTCCCAATATTCTGGAAACAGACACAGCAGATATGGCCTTAGCTAAGCTCAATGATTCCATTAAGCAAGCCATTGACATCTTAGCTCCTTTAAAACGGCACAAGCAGTATCCTGCGTCTAAACAAGAAAGCTGGTATACCAATGAATTGAGAGCAGGAAAACAAAAATGCAGATGAGCTGAGAAGGCATGGAGGAAAAGGAAAACCGAGAATAGCCGAGCAGCTTTCCTAGATGCCCAATCAGAGTATTACAAAAACATACAGCTAGCTAGGAAACAACACCTAACACAACAGATAGCAGAAGCGAGCAATTGCTCCAAGGAGCTCTTCAATATTCTGCAGAATTTTATCAAACCATCTGCATGTGAGAGCTCCGACGACTTCTCGCAGGACTTATGCGATGAAGTCTCTCTATTCTTTGAGGACAAAATAAATACTATCTACGAAAGAATAGTAGCAGCTAATAATGTCATAAATAAGACTAACAAATACCCTCCTCAGACCCCGGCAATATACAATAAACCTCCTCTGATATCCTTCCCTCCGATTGACAATACAGAGCTCCTCTCCCTCTGCAGTCATATTAAATCAGGGTCCCCCAATGACCTCATTCCTGCCAAAATGGTTGGCCCTATGATCTCTCTTCTGGGACCCCACATACTGGAAGTGATTAATACCTCCCTTATGAAAGGCCAGGTCCCAGCAGACTGGAAAGAGGCAGTGGTGAACCCGATAAGAAAAAAAGCATCATCCCCATGGACAGACCTCTCCAACTTACGACCTATCTCTCTCCTACCCTACTTAGGCAAGATCGCGGAAAGGCACGTGAACACCCATCTCTCCCAACATCTTGAAGCGACGGAAGGCCTGGACTACTCACAATCTGGGTTCAGGCCAAACCACAGCACAGAATCAGCCCTTCAAACAGTGACCAATAACATCAAGATGGCACTGGATGACGGCAGCTCTATGATTCTGGTGCTGTTGGATCTTTCCGCCGCTTTTGATACAGTGTCTCACATGGTGCTTCTCAACCGCCTAAGGGAGGTAGGCGTGGAAGGAGGGGCTCTGGCGTGGATGGAGAGCTTTTTGTCTGGTCGATTTCAAGAAGTTAGGCTGGGCTCCCATAAATCCATTCATAGGGAGCTCAACAAGGGAGCGCCACAAGGCTCTTGTCTAAGCCCCACACTTTTCAACATGTATGTGGCCCCCCTAGCCAACTTAGCAAGATCTTTCGGGTTCACCCCTGTGTCGTACGCTGACGACACCCAACTCCTTTTTCCCTTCAAAAACCTTACACCTGCAATAAAAAGATCTTTTGCAGATGGCATGAGAGCCATTGCAGAATGGATGTCATCAAACTGTCTGCAGTGTAACGTAGGGAAAACCGAGGCCATGCTGTTCGGGCAAGCGGCAACACACTGGTCATCTGACTGGTGGCCCCCAGAGCTAGGCCCGTCCCCATTCCCAAGAGCACGGTTAGGAACCTGGGAGTGCTACTTGATCAGCAACTTACATTTAAAGATCATGTAAATCAAGTTGCCGGTACCTGCTTTCGGGAAATTGGGATGTTAAGACGAGTCTTCCCCTACTTACCGGACCATCATAGGAAAACGCTTGTACAGGCTCTCGTCATCAGCAGGGTGGATTACTGCAACGGTTTGCTCCTTGGAGAAAACGAGGAACAACTTAACAAACTGCAGGTAATCCAAAATACAGCAGCAAGGATTGTCCTGAACGCTCCACCAAGGACTCCCTCCTGTCCCCTACTGACCAGACTCCACTGGCTTCCAGTGAGGAAACGAGTCCAGTTTAAAACTCTATGCACTATCCACAAGAGTATGATAGGGGAGGGCCCTAAATATCTGACTGAAATCTTCCAGCCCTATATCCCCGGACGCTCTTTGCGCTCCAGTAACCAGCAGTTACTGCAGGTACCTAGAGTAAAGAAGACCAGACAAGGTGGCCGTGCGCTGGCCCATGCTGGACCAGTACTCTGGAACTCTTTGCCCCCAGAATTAAGATCTCTTACCAGTCACCTGATTTTTCGGAAAACCTTAAAAACATACCTGTTTCCCAGTAACTAATTGCCTCTCCTGCCTAAACATCACCACTGGATACACCGCTATATAACACTCCCTTTGCAGCAACAGCGCGGAGATACCCCTTCGGGGGTCTATTCTGGCGCTTTACAAGCATATAAAATAAATAAAAAAATAGATATTGCCTGTGCACCTCTTTATAGTCGAAAGCCATTCACATAAAAAAACATATCGCTAGCTGTTTCTTTTTTTGTTTCCATGATATCTTCTCCCACTACCTTTTTTAAGTAAGCACTCTTTGGCATTCTGGGACATGCCCTTGCTAGATTGGCATTCTAAGTATAGGTCGAAAAATCCGTACTCTGAAAGAGTAGTTGACAAAATAGTCGCTGACTAAGTTTCACATGACTTTAGCCCTCTGACAGTCTCACCACAAGTGTATCCTGGACATGTATTGTATAACTCAGGCGGTCCTCAACAATTTAAACAGGTGCTGCACAGAGGCTAGGATTGCGTACAGTCTGATGCAAGTGCATTGAAAGCCTTTTGAAGAGGTTGACACCTGTGTGCCTGTCTAGAGCATAGTTACGTGTGCTGTGGTGATATCTTCTCCCAGTTAGGGGCGTAAGACAGGCCCCGCATCCCCGTGGTGCGGGGGTCTCTCAGCTCAGTACTTAGGCCTGAGTGCTCCGTATTAACTCCGGAGTGGGGCCCCTCCGTGTACATTGCAGAGGGGGCCCTTAAACTTTCATTACGCCACTGCTCCCAGCGGCTCCTGGACGGAGTTCCTGGAGGGCGGTGAGGTGGGCTAGGGGAAGGGCAGGGTGGGGGGTAGTAAACTACAGCATATGGCTGAACCGAAGTAAGTACATGAATAAATAAATAAAACCAATTACATAGTGCACGCTGCATCGCCATTTGGCGTTGCAACGTGCGCAATATAATGTGTACTTACCTAGGTTCGGCCGTATGCCATAGTTTACTAACCCCACCCTGCCCCTCACCCGCCCCGCCACCCCCACCAGGAGCCGCTACTGAGGTACAGCTCCGCGAGGGTCGCCAGTGTTGTTAGGTAAGACAATGAGCCAGAACGCATTGCTTACGTGGGTGAATTCACATTGTGTGAGCCTCTGCCAAGTGGAGAGTTGTATGCAAGCTGTGAAGAGTGACCTGTTCAAGTATCTCACCTACATGTGACAGCTTCTTCATAGTGCTTTTTGCCCTGATGAATAGTTGTGGGAAATCATATGTTATGTTTGTAAATAATCAACATGCTTATTTCTGGCCATGCAGTACCGTGCATTGAAAACAACATCAATAAGAATGTTATTAATAAGTAAAGATGCCTTTTGGAGATTACATATAGACAACCTTTCGTTTCCTTTGCAGTTCACACGTCTGGTAGCCTATTGTGTTCTAGGGATGAGTGAGTTAGTGTCTTAACGACACAATACCAGTAGTTTGTGCAATGATGCCACTCATGAGCGTTGTATGTTCTGCTTAATCTGTAGATACCACTCTGGAATTGGAGATCCGATCTCTTGGAGGCTCTGCCTGGCTTCAATGCTCACTGGCGCAAAACCCCCATTTTGAAGTATGTGAGCCAAGCCGTGCAGTTCCCATTTCATACCCATTCCACTGTCCAAGACTTATGTAGTCACAATGGACATTTTATTAACTCTTCGCTCACTTCCTCGCGACAGTCATTATTCTACAAGGAAAGCCATCTCATCTGACAGAATTCATATAGTTCAGGGCTTCAAAGCCTGATGTGCCAGCACCCCCAGAGGGTGCGCCTTGGTATTTCAGGGGGTGCAATAAAGAGGGAAAGTATATACTGTATGCATAATAGGAATACGCCAAGACTTTTGTAGGGGTGTGAACATTCATTAAACATTTCCTAGAGGATCAGGGCATAGAAAACATAGCGAACACCTGATATAGTTCTGCCTAACTGTCTATGTTTCCAAAAGGTTTGGTCACACCTTAGTACACAAAGTCCCTCCTGCCACACGAAATCTCATTGTTTTGCCTGTCTACCTCATGGACCTCTATGGCACTCATATGACACCAGGGGGCATTTGTACAAGCCTCTAGAGCCACCGGAGCATCACTCTTCACTTTTTTATGCTCCAATGGCCCTGTGTGCTGGTGCATATTTTAAGACCACCCAAAGCCACTTTGCATGGTTTTAACCCTTTCCATGCGGCCGCGATTCCCCTGGTGTGCTGTAAACAGCACGAACAGGGGCGGGCCGTGACGAACCCCAGCCGTCATCAGCACACGAGCACCGTAGTGCATGACGGCTGGGGTTCGTCATCAGCATGGAAGGGGTTAAACAGCCATGTAAATATGGCCCACTTTCACACAGTACTCTGCATCAGAGGGGCATGTTATGGGTGTTGCTGTGGTGTGTTCCCATGCAACACCTAAGCATTGGCGGCTCCTTGAGGGAGTGCTGCGGGCGGTGAGGCAGGGCGGGGGAAGGACAGGGTGGGGGTAGTAAACTCCGGAATACGTAGTTGAGTAAATAAATAAATAAATAAAAACAAATTACATTGCGCACACTGCAACAGCAAATCGGCAATGCAGCACGCAATATAATTTGTTTTATTTATTTATTTACTCAACTCCGTTTGACCGGATTCCGGAGTTTACTATCCCTTGCCCTGCCCCATCCCCGCCCGCCTCACCGCCCAGCAGCACTCCCTCAAGGAACCGCCACTGCCCCCAAGGCTTTTTAACACTGCCCCAGGGGGGGCATTAAAGTGGCGCAACAAAGAGAAATACTTTTATATCTTCTCCTTTTTTGCTCTTTCTGTGTGAGCTGCAGCACACATAGAAGAGCAAAACACCATTAATGATTATTTTTGTGTAGGAAAGTGTTCCTATACAAACACAATCCTCCCTGCAACGCAGGCATCCTTGCACCACGGTGCAATGTGCCTCAGTTGGTGTACAGCTGCTGTTTGTGCACTGAAGAGAGCCCAGAGGTGCCCCATATTCTTGTAAATACGGCGCATCCCTGCGTTTTTTAAATGACACTGCTTGCTGCAGCAATCTTGCTTGTGGCACCGTGCTGCGCCATTTCATTGTAACCATGCCCCCAGGTATCCTTACATTTGCTATTTTATTGTTCAGTTATTTTATTTTACTTTTTGACAATCTATTGGGGGACATGTACTGTGAAGCCAACGTCGTAGAAGAACGAGAAGAACTTGGTGGTGGAAATTGTGCTTTCATGTGTGACTAGCCTGGTTGAAGATCAGCAAAGGGTACAGAAGATTAATGGCCGCTGTGCTCTGTGCGCTCATGATACTATGATAGAAGACAGACTAATGGACACAGGGAGAGGAGACACCAGGCCTTAGCGCAAAGTATTCTCTACAAGCGTGATTTTCTAAGGAGGATTCTAAACTTTTTTATCAAATAGGGCCGTGAAATGTTAGTCTTTTATTTCAACAGAGGATGACGTTACATCACATCTTTTTCTAATTCTCGGGGTTTCACAGGTCGAAGCCAGTCATAGAGTCCATTATGAAAAGCGTCTTTTCATTTAACTTGTAGAAGGAAATAAATGAAGCTACATATTTGTATAATAAGCAGACTACAGCAAGCTCGTCAGCCTTACCTCAACAATGCCTTTAATCTGATCTCCAAAGCCTGGCAGTCCATCCACGTCTCTCATTGCGACTATGGCAAATGGAAGGGATTTCAATACAGATGCGGCTCGTCTATACGCCAGACAAGATCCTTTGTTCTCGTGAAACTCGTAGTGTTCTGCCAGTATCTCAAAAGCATTCTACAGTGAAAAAGAATCAGATTTCAAAATGGTAGTTGACTTGTGTGTATTTTCTTGAAATTACATGAGTTTTCGCATAAAATGTTGATTTACTTTTCATTTATTGACTTAAGTGCTCTGAGGAACTAATTTATGGCATTTTGGAGTCGGGCAGCACCGTTTTGGCAGCCTAGCGCCAACGTAGTCAGCCTTGCATCATGGTGCAAGGGTGCCTTTATTGCAGGCAGGATTGTTTTTGTGCAGGGAGGGGCACCTTCCTACACAAAAACAATTCTATGTGATATGAAGAATGCAGCACACATAAAAAGAGGAAAAAACGAGGAAAAATAAACAGATATCACCTCAGGAAATGTACCGCTTCAATGCTTCCCCACTTTATAAATGTTGTGCTGCATCAAATTCCATAGGTGTTGAATGGTTAAGCCCTCCCCGGCGCCCATGGAACTCCTCCCAGGCGCAGAGTATGGTGATGCAGATATTTGTGCTGCGTCGCCTTACTCATGATTTAGGAGGCCACTCAGAACCACGCGCTGTGGTTTTGCGTGGTTTCATACATTTTTATTAGAGCCATGCGTCATGCATGTACCACTTTACGTGCTGCAAATGTGACGCAGGGCTCTCATAAATAAGCCCCTTAGGGGCAGATTTATGAGGCCCTTGCGCCTCTTTGCTCTGCAATTGCGTCACTTTATTTGACGCAACGGCGGCGCAAACAATGCGCCCTATTTACAACGTGACGCATCTAGGAGATGCATCACGTTGTAAAGCCCTGCTCCATAAGGAGGCGTTCCTGCGTGGGGGGGGGCGTTCCTGCGCAAGAACGCCTCCTGAAAGTGGCTGAGTGAAATCTATGAGATTTCACTCAGTCACTTTCAGGCCAATGCTGCGTCAAAACCCTGCGCCTGCTTGAAGCAGACGTAGGTCTTGACGCAGCATTGTGAAGATGGGGCACCCCCGAGCCTTGCTGGAGCTGCGTCGCGCTTGCGACGCAACTCCAGCAATGCGCCACCTTTCCGGCACAGATGCGTCATGCATCTGTGCCGTTTTTGCCCCATGGTGCGCCGCATTGTAAATGCGGCGCACCATGGGTGGCGGAGCTGTGGCGCACTGTGGCGCACTGTGGCGCACATTAACTGGCGCATCCCTGGGGATGCGCCAGTTAACATAAATCTGCCCCTCGGTATTTTCTTTTTTTTTTTTTTTTAAAGAGTTTTATTTTATTTTCACCTGGTATAAGACTACAGAGCATTCGAAATGGTTTCAGTTCATCAAGTATATTCACAATCAAACATAAATAAATCATTTTCACATTATTAAGTAGAAACACTAAGCAAAAATCAGAAATTTCAAATAGACAAATAATAGTCTTGGATATATCAGTTCAATTCTAGGATCCCCCAAATTTTCTCAAATTTCTTTAAAGATCGAACACCCCTAAATTCTGCCAACGTACACTCCATAATTTTAATTTCATTGACCAGATACCACCATTCCAGAGCATTGGGTGGGTTAGGGTTAATCCAGGCCCTGGCTATGGTTAATTTGGAACAAGAGAGTAGAATTGATAACAGTACATGATGTGATTGATTTGTCAAATGTGGGCCTAGTATTACCATAGGGGCTGTTATTGGTGAGCTGAGAATGTTTTTTGCTACTAAGATTTTTCCCACTTCTTCCCAGAATTTCCCAAGTTTTGGACATGAAAACAACATATGTACAAGGTCTGCCGCAAACTCAGCACATTTCGGGCATTTGGTTTTCTCTCCCATGATGTTATTTGAGGACCATTTAGAAAAATTTTCTGGAGTACAGTATAACATATATATAGTTCTATATTGTTGTAGTCGTAGGCTAGATGATCTTACATGATAATGGATATTAGTATAAGAGTTACTTATTTGTTTTCCTGTTAAATTAGTTCCAAATTTTAAATCCCATTTATTAGCTAGTGCGTCATTGTCGTCAGATCTTAAACCTATAAAGAATGTATATGCCGAGCTGATTATAGATTTCTCTTTTTTAGAATTTAAGAGGTCCGAAATACCCCCGCTCGACAAAGTATTAATTCTGTTCTTTTGCACTAGAAAGTCGTAGATTTGCATATATTTAAACCTGTGTATTTCGGACAATCCTTATAATTGTTTTAAAGTAAAAAAATCCATTATGCCTTGAGAGTTATATAAGTCACCCAGAACCATAATTCCTTTCAGTTGCCACCTTCGAGATTCCCCGTCGCTAAATATACTCGGAAGCCCAGGGTTGTTCCACAAAATTAATTGAGAATGAAATATAGTAGTTTTACAATGGGCGAGTATATCCTTCCATATTCTTACTATATCCCGTGCCGTCTTGAATTTAACCCTTTTGTAGTAGTTGGGATCTGTGATACGGAGTAGAAATTGTTTAGAATCTCCCTTTAATAATAAATGATGATAGAAAAGCAAGTCCTCTACATTCAGTAATGATCGTATATGTCTTACAAAAGAAGCCCAAAAGTATAATTTCATGTCGGGAAAGTTAAGACCGCCAGATCCGATTTGGTTTTTCAATGTCTTTAGCGATCTCCTAGCCTTCTTGTAACCCCAAATAAAGTTACAGAAGATCCTATCTAGTTGTTTAAAAAAAAGCCTGTTCTGTGCCAAAGGGATTGATCTAAATAAATATAAGTATTTAGGAATAATTTTCATTTTTATCAGATTTATTCTACCAATTAGATTTAGTGGGAGTCGATGCCATTTTTTTAAATTCGTGATGGTAGTTTTCATTAAATCATTATAGTTAATGGTATTAAGTTCTTTAATGTTTGAGGTGATTTTAACGCCGAGATATGTCGCGATCTTACATATTTCAGGCACTGGTTGAGGGGGGACAAAGTTAGCTATTATTTGGGTTTTATGAGCATTTAATTTGTAGCCTGATACATTTCCGAATTTGGATGCTTCAAAATTGATAGCTCTTAGGGATTCAGTTGCTTCAGTCGAATAGATAGCAATATCGTCCGCATACGCAGTGATTTTTAAGCTTTGCCTGCTAGTCTTAAAGGGTATTATTCCTGACTGAGTATCCAAAGCTTTTAAAAACGGTTCCAATGAGAGGGCAAATAATAAAGGTGACAAGGGACACCCTTGACGTGTGCCCCTCCTAATTGGAAAGCACTGTGACGTGAGACCACCATAGCTGGTGTATGCTATTGGATTGTCATAAAGTGCCCGAATCCCATTTAAAAAATTTCCACCGAACCCCATTGATCCCATTGTATGCCATAAATAGTCCCACCCCACCCGATCAAATGCCTTTTCGGCGTCAAGCATTATCATGGCAAGGGGAGTGGCCTCTACCTCTGCTATGTCGAACGCTGTTATTGCCGTGTTGACATGGGCTGATGTATCCCTCCCTGTTATAAACCCGTGTTGCTGCATGTTTACAATTTTAGGCATTAGTGGTGCAAGTCTTCTAGCCAAGCATTTTCCAAAGATCTTTGCGTCGGCGTTGATCAAGGAGATCGGTCTATATATCTCCTCTTTAGGTCTACCCTTTTTATGAAAAAAGATTATTTTGGCTTTATTCCAAGAGCGGGGGGCTGACCCAGTTCTGCCAATATGGATGATTACTTCTAAAAGAAAGGGTGTTAACTCATCCAAGCATAATTTATAGATTTCCAGAGGGATTGTATCCTCACCAGCGGCTTTTCCTAGTGACAGTGATTTTATAGCATCCTTTAGTTCTTCACTAGTTATTTCTATAGCCAATTCCTCTGCTTCATTTATTGTTAGCTTATTCGTTAAATTTTCTTTCAGATAATTCTCGATTGTATGGTCATTAGGCATGTTCTCCGGTGTATACAGAGTTTCATAATATTTAGCAAACTGTTGAATTATATCATCTGGCTGATTGTATCTCTTATTATCAACCCCCAAAATTTGGGGAATCATAGACTTAGCTCTATCCTCTGCTACTTTAAATGCTAAAAATTTTCCAATTTTGTCACCGCCCTCGTATTGTGAAAATTTATATTTATGGATCTGTGCGCTCCTTTTCTTTAGAAGAGTTTCTTTGGTCTTACATTTTAGCTGGCTAAGATTTGCACTGATATCCAGAATGGATCAGTTATCTCTTAGAGCTTGTACTAGCTTTATCTCTTCGGCAGCGATGTCAGAGGTCAGGGTTAAATTATATTTGTATCTTTCGTGATTCTGTTTCAAGACAAAGGTTTGCGTAAACCCTCGGATACTGGCTTTACATGTATCCCATACTGTTAAGCATGAAGCAGTGTTTCTGTTAATAGTCAGGAATTTGTTAATATGTTGTTTTAGTTGCGAAGTAAAAGTCGTATTCGATATTAGATTCCTGGGAAATGTGAAAGCTCTCGGAGGTTTACGATTCAAAGAGGTAGTAAATTCAATCATAATGGGGTTGTGATCAGATGTTATACGTGGATATATTACCATTGATGTGGATCTCATCAGTGAATCTGATACAAAAGCCATATCTAGACGTGAACATAACCTGTGGGGAGCTGAATAGTATGTATAGCCTGGAGAGTTTGGGTATAGCGAGCTCCATACATCTCTGACATTATGTAGCTTACATAGATCTAAGATAGATGTTCTAGTTTTGGGCATTCGTTTGTAATTACCCGGACGCGTTGTATCCATCTGACAGTTCAGAATACAATTAAAGTCACCCATAATTATTACTTCTCCCTCCCAGTCTAGTAAAGCTATATTTAGCTGTTTGAATATTCTAGGATCTTCTTTGTTAGGCCCATATACAACACATGCTACAAGCTTCACATTGTAAAAACAAAGTTGGGTAATTGCCCACCTGCCCCATTTGTCACATTGTGTTTTAGTTATTTCTGCATTGAACCTTTTGTCTTTTAGTATAGCGACCCCTCTTGTAGGGGAAGCAACTGCCGAGTTGATTACCATCTCAAAACCCAGTTGACTTAGCAGCTTCTTATCTTTATCTATAATATGGGTTTCTGACAAAAATACTAAGTGGGGGTTGTATAATCTCAGTTCTTCGGCAACTAGGTGCCTCTTACGTTTGTTGTTCAACCCTGAGACATTCCATGCCAAGCATTTAATATTATGCATCTCTAATGTAAAAAGTAATGTCGATATTCTGCGTTATTATGTGTAGTTCCAAGTAAAGAATACATTTTGCAAACATAAATCTCTCATCAAGTCTTTCTACCAGGTTGAAAATATTTTTTTTCCTTTTTTCCCCAGCCCTCCCTCCACCTTCCCACATCTCCCACACCCTCCCCAGATTGCGAAGACCTACCCCCTCCCCCTTACCTACTGCTGCCGTTGATGAGGCAATAAACCAAGAACCCCTCCCCCCTCCCACTGGGGTGTCAGCTAATAGTGTTGCTTCATCAGCACTGATGTTCACCTCAAGAAAACGCTTTATATTTGGGTGCATTATACATCCAATACAATCAAGCAATACTAAATATTTGTGAAATAGAAGAAAAAACAAAAATTAAGTGTTTAAATGTTTGAAGTTTCGATGCCCCACCTATAACTCCGTATTCCCCGCGCCCTGTGCCCCTTCATAATCCCATTTCTTTCTATCTATCTAAAGTTTCTGCATCTCTTGTGCAAAGAGGAGTATAAACCTCCTCTATTTCCTTCAGTCTTTACTCCTGTTGCCGTTGGTTAAATATGACTGACTGTGCCTCCCTTAGTTCAATTATGCAGAGAACAATATAAACCCCCTCTCTTTCTTTTCAATCTTTACTCTTGTTGACGCTGGCTAAAAATGCCTGTGCCTCCCGTACTTCACTAAAGAAGTTTGTGTGCCCTTTCATAATCACTTTAAGTCGGGCGGGTTCTTGTAGATATGCTAGGCCTCCCAATTTATTGATTGGGTCGATTAATTTACGTATTTTCCATCTTTTGTCCATCGTGGTTTTGCTAAGATCTGACCGAGTAAGATTGTCAATAGTTATTGGGGTGTTAGGCTTAGCTTTTTGCCACACAGCTTGTCGGAGCAGAAAGTTACCAAAATGTATTAAAAGTGGGCGTGGGAATTTACTGTTCTGGCGTTTTTGGCCAAGTGGAAGTCGGTGTGCTCTTTGTACTTGGGAGTCCCAGTCCCAGTCTGAGAGATCCGGGAAGGCGCGAGGCAACAGTCTCACCAGAAAAGCCCTCGGATCCGATTCCTCTAGCCCTTCTGGGATTCCGTAAGGTTTGAGGTTGGGTCTTCTTTGTCGGTTTTCCAGGTCCTCGACTTTCCCCTGGAGTTGAATTAATTCTGCATCGTGGCGCCCCACAGTGGCATCTAACCGTTGTGTTCCTTCTTCTACTATGACTGTGCGTTGTTGGAGCTCTATTATCTCCTGTGTAACGCCCTTTAGTATGGAGGCTATATCAGTTATGGAGGTTTGCAGTCTAACATTGTCACTTTTCAGTTGCTGATAGTGTGCCTCCGATTCTACCCTTTGATTTATCAAAAGTTTTAGTATAGTGTCTAGTTGGGGGTGGCCAGTGTTTCCCAACCTGATCTCTTCCGTTAAATTTGTATTCGTATTTTCAGCAGAAAACTTATTTAGGTCAGAATCAATATCCACAGATATCGGTAGATTAGAAGCTGCAGCAGTTGATAGGAGATCTTTTTCTCCTGCGATCAGCTCAGAAGGGACATGACTGGGAGTTTGCGTCATATAAGACCCTATTTCGGGGACTTGCAGTATCCCATTATCTGTAGGGCTGCCCCCAGAGAGCCTTAAAGTCATACTCTTGACTAACCCCTTGGCCTCAATCCATTTTCTTAGCTGACTTTTGTCGGTGGCCATTTTTTTTGTAATCAAGGGGGCTGCTCCTGTAGCCACGCTAGATAAAGCTCTCCCTCTCTTCTTGTGATTTGTCTTGGCTTTGCCTCTGCGTCTCTGTGGAGGTAGCCTGCTCAGGGACTTATCCGTAGACTTATCAATTCCTCCTCTGTATCATAATCACAGTCCTCAAAGGAGAGATGTTCCTCAGCCAATTCCAAAGTCTGTTCCGAACCATAATTACCCACTGGGCACGTAGCAAGACTGTTACTTTCTTCTAATGTGCCTTTGCCTGTGTCTGTTGGGCCATCCATCCTCGAAAATATAGCTGCCGCCTTGGGGATGGAGGTCGAGGTAGCTAAAGCATCTGATAATGTCTTGGAGATGTTTAATGATTGGGGCCCCCCATTTGCCACCCCATTTGCCACCTTTGTTCCTTCTGTTGTCTCTGGGCTTTCTAGTATCTCCCGGGTCTCGCTGTCTTCAGTAAGGGTAGGAGATATAGCTGATTGAGCGGATAGAGCAGCATCAACATCATGGTTTATTTTATCCAGTGTCATGGTATGTTGAAAACGTACTAATGCCATATCTTCCCCTGAAGCCACCCCGGCTTTAACACTTTCAATAATGTCTGCACCTTTCTGTGCCGTTTTTTTGGGAATTGTCCCGGAATTCAACAGAGGAGGGCGCAGAATCGTCTTACCTGTCGCCATCCTGTCGCTCCCCTTCAAAATAGCAGCCTTATTAAGAACATCCGTGTCTCCTTGGGCCGGTGCTGCCAGTGTTGCCGCTTCTGCATTTGCTACCGTTTTCTCAGCCCCCCCCATCGTCATATCTTCTGTTGTCTCTACAACCGTGACAACCAGTGGGGTAGGGGCTGGGGCTGCAGCTGTCGACGTGAGCGTAGGCAGAGCGGCGGCCGCCGCCGCTGCTGCTGTTGTGGAGGTTTTGGTATTCCGCGTTGTGCGCGGAGGGTGTTTGGGCGACATAGCTTCTGGTGATACAGTTGCACACCGCGTCTTAGCCAGACCAAACAAATCGATACCAGGTCGAGCGAGCCGGTTCTCAAACCAGTCCCTCACCGCTCGCCAGATTCTCGTAGAAAGCCACAGCATCAATCAGCAACGATCATCCGTTGAGGGCAGTGTGAAGCGTTGTGGAGCACTGGATAGCTGACCCGGGTAAGTAGTTTGGTGAAGAAAAAAAAGCTGCAGTGATGCTTCTAAGCCGCTATGCCAGTCCGATTCATTCAGTCGGGTCTGGTCCTATTTTCGTCTCTCTTCTTTTCCGGTTGCTTCCTCACCGTGTAGGCAGTCATTAGAATCACGATTTGTTCCCCATTTTCTGCACTCTTAGGGGTTTTTAGGGGGCTCTAGTAATCCGCTGACACCAGTGTGGAGGGAGAGAGCTCTCGGTCCGCCGCACAGCAGAGTCCTCACTCCGCCATCTTGGACCGCCCCTCGGTATTTTCACTGCAATTGCACCAACTTCTTTGCAAGATTTTCAGTCTTTGATATTTCTCTCCTTCGTTGCAAATCTCAGTTGAAGTTGCTTTGAAATATATGCAAACCAAGACTCCTTTGGCAGAAAATCACTACTTAGAAGTGTATGGGGTGCGAAACAAACAATGCTGATTAGCAAGGGTGAATTCAGTTCAAAGTGAAATACACTGTAAAAATCCACCTTGGCACCATTTAGCACAAGCATTTGCCCAACACCTTATTCGACTCCTTCTTTGGCCCATCTCGGACCACGCCAAGTGACGTTCATACCGGGGACACAACAAGTATAAACTCTATGTTGGCATGTACACCAATGGCAAGTGGTAATTCCAGATCGATTGGCCCAAAGTACTTAACACTTTTGAGGTAATGAACCATGTACTACTAAATAAAATTCCCATAATTCAAAGCCCTTTGCTTCATAGACACAAACTTCAGGAGCAACAGACTATCATCCCCGCAGACACTGGCCTCTATATATCCGCACTATTCAAACGTGTTCTAATGAAACAATAACGTCCCAACCACTTAACAAGCTTCAAGGGACAAATGTTAGATAAAAGTCATTGCCCTGTGCCTTGGGACACTTATGATGCAGATGGCCACCATAAGATGCCACTAGGGCAAATGACAGCAGTTCTGTCGTTTTTTTTACACACAGTTGGGTTTAAGAATGGATTAGCCAAGTAAAAAGGAAACCATAAAACACCCTCTGAAGGGGGAGCTGGAATAGACATAAGAAAACTTCCTGAATCTACACATCACAAAAAAATATTACCAAAGTTAAAAAATGTGTTCTTTTAATGAGTACTCGTCCTCACAAATTCCACATATGATCCAATTCCAGAGCAGTTATTGAATGGAGGAGGCGAAGATCAGTCTAAAAAAAAACCTACATTTTACAACCATCATAAACCGGGGCAGGATTAAGATAGCTTATGCTTCTTGTATTATTTGATTCTTACCCAAAGGCATAAAGATCTTGATGGAATGTTTAATATGGACTGTAATTTTGAACCAGTCAAAGATGTCTTAAATCGGTTTGCTTCTCCTTTCCGAATAGCTCTTGGGGTGCACAAAAGCCCACATTTCAGCCTCATGTTGCTCCTTTCACAGGTCACCACAAGCAATGTGAATGTGGGTCATACACAAATATTTCTATGCACCATTTCCTACACTGGCAAAGATGTAGAGGCAGCACCATGTGTCAAGTAATTCGCCGAGGCAACGTTTTCTGAAAATATATTCATTTTATTGATCCTTTTTTTAGGGGTGCACAAGACTGGCTGTCTTGTGCACCCCTAAAAAAAAGAATATCTAGAAACCCAGTGAGACGAACCACAGTAGGTCTTGGAGGTTATCAGCACATGACATTGAACATTTTATGGGACTGTTGAAGTTGAGGTGCTAATCGCTTGTTCCGCTGTGGAGATCCTCTTTTGTTGTTCCATTTCCTACACTGCTTGAAGCATGAAGATGGTGTGCGTGTGATAGTTTCATGCACGATTTGCAATCAGTGTGTGTGGTCAGCCAGGTTTAAGTAATAAAAAGTAAGCCCATATACTTTGTGTCCAGTTAGCGATATACGTCAGTGCAGTATTTGCTAATCACAATTGGGTTGATTAGCAAAAAGAGCGATTTGTCTAATGTTTTTGGGATTATAGTATTTGGGTTGACTCCAGGCGTGGATGTCAGTTTAGCTATTCTACCATCGATGTGGTGATGTTAGTCGGGGTTGGTTTTCATTGGGGTTAATTATTTGGTATGTAACTAATGTGGCAGGGCCATGTAGAAAAACAGCATTGTTACGGGATGCTGCATGACAGCTGTGGGATCTGTTGGCGTTGCACTGCATGAGCGAGAATGTGGTCACAGGCGGATCTGTGTGCAATTCTTATTGTGGTGCAGATGGGCTGTGTAACCTGATTACAGCAGGACCGACCCAATAATGAATTCAGTTAGGTGGTTTGCTGGTTGTGTAAAGTATAAAGGGAGGCCATGTGGGGTGTGTATTGAGTAATGAGCGTCCAACACTGACAGCAACCACCTGAAGTGCATCCTGCTGAACACCCGCTCCGTCCACAGGCACGCCGTGGAACTCTGGGACCTGCTCGACGCAACTACACCGGATGTCGCCTTCCTCACCGATACAAGATCACCCGGAAGGACCGCGTCAACCAGACCGGAGGAGCCATCGCCATCGTACACAAGAACACCATCCGCATCTCGACTAACTCCGACAAAACCTTCACCACCGCCGAGTACCTGCACTTCCAGATACACACCGACCTCAAGACCACCCTCCGAGGCACCCTCATCTACAGACCACTGCGACCATGCACGCAGTTCAGCGAAGACATCGCAGACTTTATCTGCCCACACGCTCTTCCCTCCGCCGACTACATCCTCCTAGGGGACCTCAACTTCCACCTGGAGAACAACTACGACAGAAACACCACCGCCCTGCTGGACAACCTCGCCAACCTCGGACTCAAGCAACTGGTGGACACCCCCACCCACTACGCTGGACACACGCTTGACCCTGTCTTCACATCCAGCAAGCACGTCTCCTTCAGCCACGCCACCGGACTCCACTGGACAGACCACAGCTGCGTCCACTTCAGCTTCAGTAGAACTACGACCCACCTCCATCCGCAACGGGTACCCCGCCACAGCTGGAGCAAGATCACCGCCGAGCAGCTCACCGCCTCCCTCAGACAGAACACTCCCACCAGCACAACGGACCCCAACGTAGCAGCCAGCAACCTCACCAAGTGGCTGACCGCCTGTGCCGATGACCTCACACCACTCAAGAACCCTCCCAGCAGACCCGGCAGCAAGAAAACCCACTGGTTCACCGTCGAACTCAAACAATCCAAGAAGAACTGCCGCACCCTCGAGAAAGCCTGGCGGCTCAACCAAATCAAATCAAATCAAAACAAGCTTTATTCGATTTTAAATTAAAATCATAAAAGCATTTATACATCCGTATATACATTAAAAAACACTTAAACGTATCATAGAATTAATCAGTACAGTGCAAGAATAGCTTGTTTGATCATTAAAAGATCTTTTACATGAAGATTCATTAAAAATAATTAAAAAACAGGGATTTCATTAGAAAACGTCATCAGTCCAGGATAGAAAAATGGCTTAATACATAGTTTTTCTCCAGTTTACAACAGATTTTAAAAAGCATGAAACAGCGTAAACTACGTGATTATCTTCTAGCTGTAGCATTTTCATGTATGCAGATCTGCATTTACGAATCCCCCAGCGCTTAAGGAAAGGTATCAAAAATTGTTTCCTGGGGCTCGTATAAAACTTGCAGAAGAACATGATATGAATGTTTGATTGGACTGAGGTACTATCACAGGGACATATAAGTTTGGTGGTAGACCAATCATTGCAAGTAGGTAATGTGACCATGTGAAAAAAATACCCCAAACGTAAGCGGGTCAGCAACATTCTGGGGTAGGGCAACTGTACTAGGACTAGGTAAGGTTGAAGTCCCTCCTTCGGTGTAATTTCCTGGTAACTGAGCACTGTACTTTTGGATTTTTCACTATTCCATCTGTTGGTCTCTAAATGGGTGGTCATCATCTTTTTCAGTGCTGTTCTGGGTATCCCTTCTAGGGTACTAGGGTTATCAAAGAACTCAGGATGACCCAGTTCGGTGAATAGAGTTCTCACATAGGATAACCATTTGATGTTACCTACCCCATCTAGTGCTAGGCAGTCTTTAATAAGATCTCTGTTCAGTTTGGCTTCCTGCGTGGCCCATACCTTATGCCAAAGCAGGATAGGGGACATCTTAACAATGTCAAGTCAAGTCAAGTCATAAAATTTGTATAGCGCACTACATACCCAGAGGGTTTCAAGGCGCTTAGGAAGGGGAGGGGGATTATTTGTCAAATATCCACGTTTTAAGCTGTTTTCTGAACGCTAGGTGATTCTGGGTGAGGCGAAGGTAGGCGGGGAGTGAGTTCCATGTTTTGGCCGCCAGGTATGAAAAGGATCTGCCTCCCATGGTGGTCTTGTTGATGCGAGGTACAGTGGCGAAGGCTTGGCTGGAAGAGCGAAGTTGGCGGGAGGGGGTGTAGAAGGACAGTCGAGAGTTGAGGCAATCTGGTCCGATATCGTAGAGTGATTTGTGTGCGTGGGTAAGCAGTCGGAACGTGATCCTCTTATTGACGGGTAGCCAGTGGAGGTCTTTAAGGTGACCAGAGATGTGTTCATTGCGTGGGATGTCTAATATGAGCCTGGCTGAGGCGTTTTGGATTCGTTGTAGTTTCTTCTGGAGTTTAGCGGTGGTGCCTGCGTAGAGAGTGTTTCCGTAGTCCAGTCGGCTCGTGACTAGAGCGTGGGTGACTGTATGTGGATGTTGTTTTTGACATTCCCAATAGATGGCAAATTAATTGATTTTCACAACTCTGTAGGGATGATGTTTCTCAATACCCCATAGCCCTGCGCCATAAGTAGCTGTGGATACACACTTCGCTCTGTAGACCTGGATTAATTCCTTGACTGGTTTACCACCAATTTTATCAGAGAAGGAGTGCAAGGCACCTATAGTTCGACTATAGGCCAATTTCCGGGCTGCTATGGCAGCCTGCCAGCGGCCCCGCCTGTCGAACAGAATTCCCAGGTAGCAGAATCTATCTGTTGTTGCTATTCTTTGATTGTCAAGAAATATGGTGCAGGGGGCCCTATTAGTCTTTGGTGCACAGGGCATAGTATAGGTTTTTGAGATATTAACTCTTAGGTATCTGTCCCTCATGTAACTTGTGAACTTCTCTACAGCACACTGTAAGCCAATTCTGGTCCTGGACATTAAAGCCGCATCATCGGCATATAAAAAATAGGCACCGGGGAACCATTAACAGTAGGGTAATCGTTGGGTAAGGTTGACAAGTGCTGGCCAATGGAATTAATATATAAAGTAAATAAAAATGGTGCCAATATGCAACCTTGTCTGACCCCTCTAGAAATAGGAAATTTGTCTGTACATTCCCCATGTTGACCGTACCTCACTCTAGCCCCTGCATCTTTATAAAGTTCTTTAATAAAGGTGATAATACGGGCGTCAATACCAATATCCCGCAATGTAGTCCAAAGAAAGCCATGATCAACACTATCAAACGTGGAACTAAGATCAATAAAAGTTATAAAAAGTGTTCCGTGTTTGGCCTGGGAGTATTTAGAGATAAGAAGGGACACATTTAGGCATTGTTCTATCGTCTCTATTCCCTTTCTAAACCCATATTGGAGATTTGATACCACTTGCTGGTTTTCCTCCCAAAGTTGAATTCTTTTTAGAATTATCTTTCCAGCCACCTTCATCAGACCATCTAACAGGGATATTGGCCTATAACAGGTTGGATCATCTCTACTACCTTTTTTGAAAATAGGCACCACGATGGTGTCTGGCCAGGTAGAGATGAACCCACACTGATTTCCCGTGTTTAAAACGTTTGTAAGCAACAGAGCCTAAAAGTCAGGTTCTGCTTTGTAGACGTCCACCGGGGTACAGTCCGGTCCGGGCGCTTTACCAAATGCGCTTTCCCTGATGGCATCATATACTCCCTGATAGGTAAATAATATATCTATGGGAAATGGGTTAGGGTGAGAATGGACACCAGGATTATTAAGGGTTGCCCTTAATGTAAATGGACTTGAACACACCCCTGGAATAGGTGTGCCTGCACCAGGGGTAGAGTGGTTATACAGTTGTTTGAAATGGTTTACCCAAGTGTCACCAGCTATTGCTACATCCATAGTATTCTCATTATTATTCGATTTATACGAGGATTTAACCACCTTCCAGAAGGTAGAGCTATTTCTCTGTCTGGATGCCTCCATTAGGGACTCCCAGGCCTTACTTTTCAGTTTTGATTTCCTATCTTTAATTGCTGATTTATATAACCTCCTAGTCTGGCGAATGAGGTCTGAATTTTTAGGTATTAGGCACAAGGCACTTTTTAGCTCTTTCAGAGCAGCAGTGCATTTGCTGTCGAACCACCCTGGGGATTTTTTAATGTTCCCTTTGGGTACTCGGACCAAAAGGTTTTTAATTGTGTGTTGAATATTGGAAAAGGCAGCCATTACCTCCTTTGGATTATTATTTTCTTCGAGGAACACTGAAATATCAGCTGCACACGATGAAACTAGATTTTGAAAAAATCCTAGGGGTTGAATCTTTTCCCATTTGACAACATAACCATTTTCTTTAGTCAGGTTAATCTTGGGCGGATAAACGCAAGTAGTAGATTTTTTACTTTGTTGCCCCAGAACATTTACATTAAAGATTAACGGGTAATGGTCACTCAACGGGACTTTCCCCGTTTCCCAGTGGGTTATGAGCCCAGGTGTAATAGGGGAAATTAGAGCGAAATCTATCGTGGAATCACAGCCACGACTGTTAAAGGTTGACTCGAAAGGGGCAGGTGGTAAACATACTTGGTTGATAAATGACAGGTCGAAATGAAAGACGATGTCATTAAGGAGGGTCCCCATCTTGGTGTGGGTAAAGTGTGTGGGACCATCCTCCCCGTAGTCTGCCAGGCCGCACAAACCTAGTTCATAGTACGGGCAGGTGGTACAATTAAAATCCCCCACCCAAATGATCAGTTTTTCCCCCACAACTTCTTCTCCTAACGTTTTGATGGAACTCAGGATTTTTGCCATAATGGGCTCCATCTCGGTGCTCGGTATGTTATTATAAAAGTTCACTAAGATGATATTATGCAAAAGGCCCCATTTAAAGGTTAGGATTTGGTAGTACAAACTTGACTGAAACTTGTGCATCTTAACATCCCCCGTTGTTGATACATATATACAAAGACACCCCTTGTTACGGCCCTGGATCGAAGGGGTGGCTGGGGAATGGAACGTTTGATAACCTATCATGTGGACTTCATCCAAGAGCCAGGTCTCCTGTAAACAAAGAATGCTATGCTTTCGGATGATGTCCAACCATGTATTAAGAGTGATTTTACTTGCCAGACCCGCTACATTCCAGGAAAGCAATGCATGTGAATGTTTACTAAGTCCATCACGAATGGGTCCAAGATTCCCACTGGTATTTGAGATGAACAAGGGAGGGGTATGCTGCAAATTCTGTATAAAAGGGGAGGTTGAATGAGATTCTTCTGGATGTAATGATTGGTAACATTGATCTAAGTCTATTATCTCCTTATGGTCCCTAGCTGATAGTGACACTGACACTCTGGGTTCTTTAACACAGTTCCTGGTGACCCAAGGGTAACATTATTATTCGTTACTAACTGTTCTAGTTGCTTGTTATAGTGGGTTATTGGCAGCATCTTAATTGATGAGAGTGTCTCCTCCTGCTCAGAGTGCCTTGCCTGTCAGTCTAGATCTTCTAGACCTGACAGGACATCGTATCTATTAACTAAAGGGATTTGCCATTGTGGCACACATGAGGGGCGCGATGCAAAATCCATATGCCCCCCCCCCATACACTGGGATATCTATTAGGCAGTCTCAATCTTGAGTTATCCCTTGGGTATTGCCACAAAGGTCTCCTGGGTCCTACATTCATGTTCAATAGAGAGGGAACGTAGGGGCATTCGGAGGGGTTGTTAAAAAGGTTTCCATCATACAGTGGTGCCACTAGTGACCGGGGATAGAAATAGCTCAAGTCCCTTGTGGCGATACCATTTGCTCCACGAGTGTCCGACCAGTCAGTGATATGAGTAACCACCCTGTGGTCCCTGAAGTTTCACATCCCCTGGTATATCTTTGGGCCTTTGTCCTACCCACCCTAATCTCCTTACGTTCGTTATCTCTCCATTAAGGTGGGGCGGCAGTGGTCCATTGTTTCTAAGCCAGTGGGTTACCTTGCTTTTTAAATCGAAGTAGCCTTCCCGCCTACCTTCTAGAAGCTCAGGAACCCCTGTAAATATAATTACGAAGGGGTCCGAATCAGGTGGTAGATTTATGTGGTGCTGAGTATTATGATTTTTTCTCTGGGGGCGTCCAACTTTATTCAAATCTCTTGTTAGTTCAGGTCTTGGGGAGGGAATGTTTTTGTGGGCAGTATTGAGGGAACCTTTATCTTTTTTCCCATTTGTGTTCAACCCCCCGGCCCCTATGGGACTGGAAAGTTTGGCCTCTGGTGCTGGTTTCGGTGGATCTATCCTGGCTTGTTTAGATGGAACAGCTTCCTTAACCCTCTTAGTAGGAAGATTTTCTTTTACATTATGATGTGATACAGGGTGTGCCTTGTCAGAGCGTGTCGATGGAGCCGTGATTTGAGGTTTCTGGCCTTCTATAGTCGCGGGTTGTTTAGTATGATCTGATTTTATGTAAGGTGCCAGATCTTTCAAGAGTTTAGTATTTTCATTTGCTACATCTGTAAGGTTGGACAGATCATTGCCCAATTTTTTCACCCTCTCTAGTAAAGGCATAATTAATGATTTCATGAGGTGCTCTATGTTTTCCACAGTGCACGGAAATACGCCATCTACTTGTACGGGAGGGATTAGGATATTTAAACTCTCAGCACTTTGCAGGTTTTTCCTGGGGTTGTTCAATAGAGTCTTTCCTGGGATGGATTTTCTAGAAAGTCTGGGAGCTTTCGAGGTTCTCCCCTTCAAAGGCGGGCCCCTTTTCCTCTTTAAATGTGCTCTTGTGGGCGGATTGCCTATTATGGGTTTATCTGTGTTGCCCTTAGGGGTTGGTAAAGGCAATTGCATTAAGGAGGATTCTACTGAGGAGAGGTCTGAGGAAAGTTCTAAAGGGACCATACTGGGGGAAGGGCTATTCACTATAATATGTGAAGACAAGTATTCTTGGAATATAAGCGGGACATCTATGTCTACTGTTTTATCTATCTGTACAGTTTGTGTGGGTGAAGGTGTTGGTAAAATACTAGTATCTTTTGAGGACAGCTTGCTTTTTTGCTAACCAAATGATAGACGCCTTTCAACGAGGGCAATTTCATTATCTATGGCTGCAACCCTCTTTGTTAAATAGGCATCTAGTGGCCCTATCACATTTGCCCTCCCAAGCGGGGTTAGTAGGTTGGTGGGTCCCTTGCTCGACATGCCAGTTAATGCAAGCGTGTGATCCAATTATGAATCTTTAATATATGCCACTATCAGCAATAGTTCATCAAATGATTGTCCGTCCGGTGATAACTTCAGGAAACAAAAGTTTACAGTGGGACAAAAATGCAGTTAGGTTTTCGTAGAAAGCCTAAAGATAGAAGTCCTTACTGGGATTGCAGCAACTGTTAGAGGGGTGGGCCGGTCCGGTCCTGGTTGGTCTTGGACGGGCTTAGACGGGCCCGCCCTTGGTCCGGGCTTCGTCCGGGCGTCCCGCTCGCGTCCCGCATTGCGGGCGTGCCCCAGCTTTGTAGCGCCTCCAGGCGCTCGATGATGACACGCTCCTGAAGCGCCGCCGCGGTAACCCCTGGGAAACGGAGTTCCTCCCAACAGTGGCCACAGGTGTTGCTGGTGCGGTGGCAGGAGGACTCGGCGCAGGGGACCCGGCAGTCAGCAGCAGGCAGGGGGACAAACGGGTAAATCCTTAGAGTCCGACTTCTTTTCAGCAGCCCTTCAGTGAAGTGGAAATGTAATGCTCAACCACACCACAGACAACTGGACTGCCCTCAAGCACGCCACCCGCAAACACCACCAACTGATCCGCGCCACCAAGAAGACGGCACTCAAAGAACGACTGGACAACAAAGCCCACAACAGCAAGGAACTCTTCAGCATCGTCAAAGAGTTCTCCAACCCCAGCGCCGGAACCAACGACATCACTCCCACGCAAGACCTCTGCGACTTCCTCGCCTCGTATTCCACCGCAAGATCGCCGACATACACAACAGCTTCGACTCACAGACCACGCACCCTACTACCGAACCAACGCCCGCCACCACCACCCTCTGCAACTGGACCCCGATCAGCACCGAAGACACCACCCGCACGATGAACTCCATCCACTCAGGATCACCAACCGACCTGTGCCCACACCACGTCTCCAACAAAGCCGCCGCCACCATCGCATCCCATCTCCGAGACACCATCAATTCCTCCTTCCACACCGCCATCTTCCCGGAGAGCTGGAAGCACGCCGAGCTGACCGCCCTCCTGAAGAAACCAACGGCGGACCCCACCGACCTCAAGAACTACCGTCCCATCTCGCTCCTTCCTTTCCCGGTCAAAGTCATCGAGAAGACCGTCAACAAACAGCTTTCCGCCTTCCTCGAGACGAACTGATCCCTCGACCACTCGCAGTCCGGATTTCGGGCCAACCACAGCACTGAGACCGCCCTCATCGCAGCCACTGATGACATCAGATGCCTGCTCGACAACGGGGAAACAGCGGCCCTCATCCTCCTGGACCTCTCCGCAGCGTTCGACACAGTCTGCCACCGAACCCTAGTGAAGCGCCTCAGCAACATCGGAATCCGAGAGAAAGCGCTGGAATGGATCATCTCGTTCCTCACCGGAAGAACCCAGAGAGTCCGCCTCCCTCCGTTCAGATCCGAGGCCACCGAAGTCATCTGCGGCGTACCACAAGGATCTTCTCTCAGCCCGACCCTCTTCAACGTCTTCATGAGCCCCCTCGAAGCCATCACACGCCAACACCACCTCAACATCATCTCCTACGCCGATGACACCCAGCTGATCCTCTCCCTCACCAACGATCCCACTACCGCCAGAGCCAACCTACACGAAGGGATGAAAGACGTCGCCGACTGGATGAGGAACAGCCGTCTTAAACTGAACTCAGACAAGACGGAAGTCCTCATCCTGGGATCATCACCCTCCACCTGGGACGACTCCTGGTGGCCCCCGGCCCTGGGCACCACCCCCAAACCAACAGACCACGCACGCAACCTGGGCTTCATCCTGGACTCCTCCCTGTCAATGACCAGACAAGTCAACGCCGTTTCTTCCTCGTGCTTCAACACCCTGCACATGCTCCGCAAGATCTTCAGATGGATCCCCACCGAAACCAGGAAGACCATCACCCAGGCACTCGTCACCAGCCGACTGGACTACGGGAACGCCCTCTACGCCGGAACCACAGCCAAACTCCAGAGAAGACTCCTACGAATCCAGAACGCCTCCGCACGACTCATCCTGGACATTCCCCGACACAGCCACATCACCGGACACCTGCGAGAACTGCACTGGCTCCCAGTCAGCAAGAGAATCACGTTCACACTCCTCACCCACGCACACAAGGCTCTACACGACCTGGGACTCAAGTACCTCAACGACCGGATGACCTTCTACACGCCCACGCGCCAGCTACGATCTACCAGCTACGCACTCGCCACCGTACCTCGCATCCGCAGAACCACCGCCGGAGGAAGATCCTTCTCCTACATGGCAGCCAAGACCCGGAACTCCCTCCCCATTCACCTTCGACGTAGCCAAGACCATCTCTCCTTCAGGAAGCAACTCAAGACCTGGCTGTTCGAGCAGTAACTCACCCCTTTCCCCCAGCGCCTTGAGACCCTCCCGGGTGAGTAGTGCGCTATATAAATGCCGTGATTGATTGATTGATTGATTGCAGTATTACGGTTTTGTCAAAAATATGTCTCCCCTGTGTGAGTTGTAAAATGCGGTCAAGTGCTGTTCAAATAGTGTAGTTTCCCTGTGATGTTAAAAGCAACACTTTTTAGATGTTCGCACATTTCATTAGCCCAGATATGGGCATAGCAGTTACAGAACTATGCAGGTGTATTCCAGACAGGTGAAAATGGCCTCAAGTGGCACAACAAGGGCCTGCTTTACACACTCTAAATTCAGGCCAGTAGCATAAAGGGCCTGACCAGTCCTGGCCTGGCCGTAACAGGCATTTCCCTAGTAGGATGGTTTTACTGCTGGTTTATTTATTTTATTCATTTATAAAGTTTTATATAGCACGAACATGATCCCGAAGGATATCAGAGTGCTTTACAATTTGAGGGAGAGGAAGGTAATAGTTGCAGCACAATCATCAGAAGGAATACCAACCCAAACAAATCACATATGCATATCAAACAAAATGTTACAATCGAAAGGGACAATAATGGGTAAGATAATAACTGGAACACAGTGAACTGGGAGGTGAGCAAGTGACTAGTAAAGCAGAATAACACCAAACGCAGGACTTAGGGTGTAAGTCCAAAGCATTAGAGAAGACGATCCGAGACCCTTTTACGGAAGGAATTTGTTCATGAGGAATCTTTTAACTTCCAATTTGAAGGCAACCTTGGAGAAGATTCTGCGTATTTGGGTGGGAGAGAGTACCAGATCTTTGGCGCAGAGCCGGAGAAAGCTCGGTGACACATTCTGTTTTTGCGAAAGATCCGAGGTTTCAGGAGGAGAGAGTAAGCACTCCGAGAAGGTCTAACCCCTCTGGATAATTCTAGGTTTTGCGCTACATAACTGGGGGGTTTTCAATGGAGGGCTTTGTAATACAGACAGGCAACCTTCAGCTGAATTCCTGCTTCATAGGGTAACCAATTTAGGGATTTTAAGACTGAGGAGATGTGCTAATTTCTTTTGGTACCCATGACCAGTCTGGCCACCGCATTAAGTGAAGCCCTTAGAGGGGCCAAGGTATATTTGGGGAGGCCACAGAGCGTAGCGCTGCCATAGTCTAGCATCGGCAAACAAGCGCTTGTACCACTTGCTTGAAGTCAGCTTGTGGGAGGAAAGGTTTGAGATTCCTGAGTATCCTCATTAGGTGATTAGCTCCCTTACACACATTGGTGATATGAGTTTTCATGATCAGATGCTTGTCTAAATTGAGTCCGAGAGATTTGGCTGAGTCAACAATGAGGGGGGAGCAGTTGAAGGCAGTGAGGTGGTTCATCCAAAGGTCTATCTTGGGGATGTGATTCAGGGGAGAAATGAGAAGGAATTCTGTTTTGGAGGTGTTCAGCAAGAGGTGGATCTCAGTTAACCAGGTTTGAGTATTTATTAGGGTGGAGTTGAGTGATATGAGGTTATTCGGGGAGGAGATTTTCAGATAGAGTTGCGTATCATCCGCATACATATGGAAGAGAATGTACGTGGAATTTAGTGCATTAGCTAAAGGTTCCAAGAACAAATTGAAGGGTATGGGGGATAGGGCAGACCCTTGCGGGACCCCCATGGATACTAGTGATGGCTGGGAGAGAGAGTGGTTAGCCTTAACTCTTTGTGATCTGTGGTGGAGGAAGGACTAGAACCATTGCAGCACCGGACCAGAAAGGCCCATCCTGTACTTCAAAATGGATAGGAGGGTGCTGTGATTAACAGCGTCAAATGCAGAGGAAAAGTCAAATAGGATAAGGAGGCAGGATTCATTTTGGTCGAGCATTTTTAAAATTTCATCCATAACGTGAGTGAGAGCTGAATTGGTGGTGTGCCCACTCTGGAAGCCAGATTGGTGTTGGTCCAGGAGATGGAAATTCTCGATGTGGACACAGAGTTGAGATTGATCGCATTTTTCTAGGAGTTTGGCTAGGGTGGGGATGTTAGAGATAGGGCGGAAGTTGTTAAGTCCCGGAATATCTGCTGTAGGCTTTTTTAGGATAGATGTTACCTGAGCATCTTTTAGGCAATCAGGATCATACCTTGTGAGAGAGACCCATTGACAATCTTTGTCCAAATGGGGGTGACAACCTCCTTCAGTTCTTTGAAGATGGATGGTGGTAACGGGTTGCTAAAATGATTAGATGGGTTGATACTCTGAAAATCTTGGTAATTCTTTCGCTGAGGGGAGTGAAGGTGCCCCATGAGGCATTGTTCTTGGTGCTCAGGCTGGTCGGTTCATCTTCTATGATTAGGCCGAGGGGGGCGCAGACCCCCCGGCTAGCAAAAGCACCTCCCTGGAGTCAAGATCAATATTGATGAGTCTGGATTTCTCAGTAAAGAAGGCAGCCATCATCGCATGTAGGTGGGTTGACCTCAGGGACCGAGCGGTTTGGTGTTTCCACCGATTGTTGTTTCACCAACTCAAAAAGATTCTTGGGGCGATTAGCGGCTTTATTAAGTTGGGAACTGAAGTAGTCGGCCTTAGCAATCTTGAGTTGTTGGTTATAGGAGTTCCTTATCGTTCTAATGATTATTAGTTGGTCGGAGGATGGATTCGATTTCCAGGATCGTTTGATTGCCCTAAGGTGATGTCTCACCGTGTTTAAATTGTCGATGAACCATGGTTTGGACATTTTAGTTGGAGTGTTTTTTTGTTGGAGTGAAGCAATGGAATCCATGATGCTAGTGATAGTAGAGTAGTAGAAGTTAGTGAGTGAATGTACCCCAGTCATGTCAGGTTGTGAAGAGAAGGCAGATATACAGGGGGTTGCTAGATCGGATGTATTGATATTGCTGAGGTCCCTTTTCCAAATCTTCGATTTCGTTGGTTGAGCCTTCTTCAGAGAGACTTCCAAGTTGATAAAAAAGAAGATGCTGTGATGATCGGACCAATTACATTGGGAAATGGTGCCCAGTGTGATTGCATCCATTCTTGAATTAACTCATCCACACACTCATTTAAATATTTATTGATTGACTAATGCAGGCACCTCATCTGTCTTCATCAATTCATTCAATGATTGGACTAGGTTCTATAATGAAAAATGCGTGGTAAAACACATCATTCCATTTTCTTTTAAATGTCTTAGAGGGAGAACCCACCCCAAGCTTCCCTTGAAGTGGCCAGGCTTGCTCACTGCACTCACTTGCTATATACAGAATGAGGGCTGCTCTGGAAAACATTGCCAGCGCTGCTTTTGATTCCCACTCCAACCCTGAGGCTTGCATAGGCTTTAGTGACAGTGGGCCTAATGTAGGTCACCAAATACCGATCGGTAACAGCCGATTTCGACCGTTACCGACCGGTATTTGGTGATTGAGATGTAGGGGGCCTAAATTTTACAGATTCAGTAAATTTACCGAATCGGTAAATTTACCGATTCTGTAAAATACCGATTCTGTAATTTTACAGAATCAGTAAATCTATATGTAGGTGGCACTGCAAACAGTGCCACAGGCCCCTAAGAATTTGTTATTTACCATGTAATACTATTGCATGGTAAATAACGAATTCCTTTGTATATGCACATCTGTGTATGTACACCTGTGCCATGTGGCACACAGACATGCCCTAAGGGCATGTATGTGTGTCACATGGCACATAAGCCTGAATCAGGTGTGCAACAGGGTGTCAAAGTGACTCCCTGTCCCCCTTGTCAATTCGGTTATTTTACCGAATCGGTATATACCGATTCGGTAATTGTCATAGGTTCCTATGGGCCTCAAGGCCCATAGGAATCAATGGCAATTAACGAATTGGCAAATACCGATTCGGTAATTACCGAATCATTCCGATTCAGTAAAAATTACCGAATAATTACCTACATCTTATTTACCGAATCTAAAATACCGAATCGGTAAAATTCGGTATTTTAGAGTCGGTAAATAAGATTTACCTACATCTGGCTCAGAATCTCTAAACCACTACTGTGGATGTCCTGTTACAATCCACTTCTAAGTGATGCCTATACTCTTTGATGGTCAAAACAATCAAGGACTTAATTTCAAAGTTCAGGGGTTTCATAGGTAGCCATAATTGCATAGTTGCAATAACATTATATTTAATTTATAGCACTGCTTTGGTGATTCGAAGGTCCCACAAATTGAGTTGCAACTAGCAATTGAACATCTAAAGTTATGGCCACATTAAAGTCGAAATACCCTCAATGTCTGTGGAAAGAGACATGAAGTTGAATCATGATTTTGCTAAAATAGCAAATATCATCACTGGTGACCAATCTAAAAAGTCTGTACAATTCTTAGTTCTAACTATAGCATTCTTTAATATATGTTGTAACAGTGATGTGGTCAGAGGGACCTAATGTCTCTGAGAAACCATGACAACAAATTAATTAAGGAAGCAACAGAACATTGCAATAAACTGTAAAAAAGTAACTGCATTTTAAAGTACATAAGTAGTACTACAACAGTACTACTCACTTACTACAAAATGCAATTCACAAAACTGAGAAACTATTCATAAAGGTACATTTCAACATGTAAATCTACTAACGTGAACATGTACTCCAAAACCTAGGTGTGAATCTAAACTTTTGTGCTAATTACCATATCTGAGAAGAGTAGAGATTTACACCTAAGTGTAAGTGCAGACTTACTTATCTCCATCCCTTCATTTCAGGGGGAGGAAACATACAAAACTGAATTTATATGTGTAAAGTCACTACTAGTATGTTTTCATATGTAAGTGAATGTCTCTGGTACAGTAATGAAGGTTCCCCCATGGAAAACTATAGGGAAAATGTTTGAAGTTTATTATTTAAAAAAATATAAAAATGTTTTTCTATAAAATATAAATGAACAATAGTTTTAAAGACTTATCATAAACTTAAAATAACATATTACATCACATTAACTAATTCAATTAAACGGGTATTAAATAATTATTACATCAATTAGAATATATTTAATAGTAACATTTCTTAAAGAATACATAAAAAACTCCAACTTACAGTAACATTTTTATTTTTATGAATTAAATAATTGTATAAATGAAATGTTAATAAAAGTTGTGTTGAATTCATTTAGACCTTTTTTAGGTTGAGTTCATTTGATTTATTACCAATGGGATGCTATTTTAAGTCTCTTCCTTCACTATTTTACATTGGAGCATGCTGTGGTATCTGTGAAAAGCCATTTGTGGTGCTTAAATAACTCTATGGCTAAGCTGAATTACATTTACAAATGTTGTGTCACCTTTAGGACTGTAAAAACGTTTTAAATGTTGTTTGTAAATAGAAATGGGCCCAATCTTTTGTGGGCAGGTGTTTGGAGTTGCCTGTACCTCCATAAACCCCTCCAACTTTTTCCCTAAGACCCTCCCATTTTTTAGTAGATACTCCTTGATGTCACACCCCTCCCCACAAATTAATAAACGTATACGTGTGGAAATCTCCCCCTAGAAAAGATAAGAGAGGCGAAGGTGGAGGTGGAGAAGAATATTGAAATTAACACTCACTAGTTTGTGAACTGCATTTTGTAGTAAGTAGTCTAATACTACTTCATGTACTACAAAATTCAGTTGCTAATCTCGCTCTGAGGGTGGAGATCTCCACCTCCAACTATCCTGTGTGAACCGACAGGGTATGGTATGAGTTAGAAAGAATCACATGTGCCCCTCTAGCTTGTGTCCAGGCTGCCCTCCATACAATATACTGGCATTTAACATCCTTCCTAGGATTCTGCTACCTTAAAATCAGTCTTTTTTTTAGTTTAGTACAGACTCTCTTGTGAAGGGTTGTACACAGGAGCATCTCTACTGATACCAGTTTCCATTTTAGCCGTTCGTGTTTTTACTGTAAAATGTGTGGATGCATTGCATCGGTGTGCGACCTGTTACAACTCCTGACATTTTATAAACTGGTTTAACCCCCACAGATGTCATATAGCAGAATCCCCAGAATGCAGCAGCACAGAAAGCTCACATAACACAGAACATCAGCAATGCTCACAATGACTCCCATCCCTGTGTTAGATCGCTGAGCCTTGGGATGGTCTTCCCCCTAACTTATTGCCTTCCTCCTCTATTTTTTCTCATCTCCTTTTTGCTGGCATTAGGACTCTGTGCACTTCACCACTGATAACCAGTACTAAAGTGCATGTACTCACTCCTTTAAATATATAATCCAGGCCATCTGATATACCTCAGTAGAAAATTGTTGCACAGAGATTTTAATTTTTATTAGTGTTTTTGGATCATTAGAGAAGTAATTTAGCTTCGGTAGACATTGCTGATCCGAAACCATTTTTTCTGGATAACATTTTAAAAAATGGCTGATGTGTTGCAGTGATGATGGAATAATGTAGGAAACGTGAGACATACATACTTAATTTTGGTGTCAAAACATAGGTTTTGGGGTTCTACTAGTCTTATAGAGACACAAAATAACACCACAGAGCAACCCTTCTGCCATTTTCTAAAATGGCAGCTATAACAGAGGATTAAGAGACATATATAGAAAAAAAACAAATAAAAATTGTTATTATTCCTTTTATGTGTACACCAAACAATGTTTTTTGATCTGGATATGAAAAAAAGAATGTTTAGCGCTCCTGCTTTAGACACATTCATAGTTCACTTTTTTAGGTTGAGCCTAGAGTCAGCGCGCAACTGCTGCTCTGGTAAGATCTTCTGTTGTTCAGTACGTGAAAGAAGGCCTGCCCACTCCTTCACCCATATTTTTATTGGCTTGTGTCTTTGTCCTTCCTAAATGCTGTCTTCTGATTCCTAAATAGGCTTGTTAGGCCCTCCTTAGTAAGGCCGTGTCGTCATCTGTATCCTTCCATAGCTACTGGCCCCTTTACTTGGTTGTTACATGGTGTGTGTACTATTTATTGTTTATAGCTTCCACAGCGGATGCCTTTAATAAGGCTGTTTACCATTATGTGCGCTCCTGGGATGGGTCAGGAGGCGAGGGCTGGGGCTTTGAAGGTGTCTGTTAACAGCGCAGGACTCTTGTTGATCTTAATGAGGGGTCAGCACGCTGGACTCCTCAGCTTTACAACTCTGAAAATAACTCAGTTGCTTCCCTAAAATGTGCACGCTTATCGATAATGGAACAAGATTTATTGTTTATTCCACGGCGGGTGGGTTCAAGGTGGCTCTAGCAAGCAGTGTTTGGTGCATCAAGCTGACTTCATCTATCCGGACTGTATATTAGTTTTCAACAAGTCACTGCTCCAGTGAAAGCAGGGAAGCCACCCCTATGCCTCAACTTCAGAGGACTCTCATTTGCCTTAAAATGGTCAGGCTCCATTCTGATTTTAATGTACCTCTCGTCATTATTGTGAACCAAATCCTCTACTACCTGCCCTAGCTCTATGAACTCAACTGGGGTGAACTTCGAGAACTTAAAGACAGGATAAAAACACAGCTATGCTGATAAGTGGTTATCATTCTCAGGAATGCGTTATTCCATTACATCTTAATTTATAGGACATGCACCATAAACGCCTCTGTATTGTAGTCAGTCAGCCCTGTCTCTTGGTGAAAAGTTTCTCAATGAAACACAAAGTTATATATACTGTCTATTCACTTTGTCACATTACAAAACATACCACTAGATTATTTTGCCGGCTTCACATTGCGCAACTACTATTTAGATAAATGCTAACTTTTTCCTTAGCGAAACTGATGAAAGGCTACACAAATACATTTGAATTTGTTATCTGTGGTCATGTAATCCTTCAGTCGCACTAACCTGTTATTGTTTCTTCATAATACATTTGTCAAGTCTTGTTACGGAACTGCAGTTTTAATTTTAAGTGTTGCGATCTCTCATTGACATTCAGACATTTTTCTTTGTATTTAAGAACAGTTTCTTTCCAGGATCTACAGACCATCACTATACATGTTTTTGTGCAGAATACAGTTCTATTTTCAACTTTTTTAAATCGTTATTTCAAGTCTTGTGCCAGGAAAATCGTATTCAAATTAGCTAATCGGTGCCCAGATCTTCAAATTTTGTGTATGACCAAATTTGTCATTGCTGTAATTGGAGGCATTTCCCAACATTCTATGTCACTTCTGGTGTCGAAGGGTGTTTTCATGAGAGGATTGAACATTGTTACTTTAAAAAAATATATATATAGGTTTTTATGTAAGCAGAGATTCACACCATTTTCTCTTCTCCGTTTTTAGGAGTGAATATCAGAAAATTGCAGATATTTTTGTGACGAAAGGCCCTTATCTGAAAATGTATTCAACATACATTAGAGAATTTGAGAGGAACATTTCCCTGCTAGATCAACACTGTAAAAGAAACCCGGGTTTGCCTCAGTAGTGAGGGAGTTTGAGGTAATATCCGTATTCCCGTCCTGTGCATTGCTTGGTGTTCTCCTGGAGTTTCTTGAGGCAGTGGTATAACACAAAAAGAAAGTCCTACTCCCCTTCAGAATGTGGTCAGGGGCCTGCTGACTAGGGGACATCCTAAATGTAGGGCCTCCCTGGTCCACAGGGGCTGCCGTGGCCTGCGTTGCAGCCCTATCTTGGGGATGTTTGTTCCTGTGAGGGACAGAATTAAGGTGGTCTTGGACTGAGGTTATTAAGATGACTTACATTTTGGCAGGTACATCTCTATTATCAGGTTAGTTGCTTACCTTAAGTTCTCTGCAGTTAAAATAACACATTAGAGCAAGAGATTCTATTGCCCCTGGTTAGGTACCTACTAGCTGCCTTCATTGTACGAGCCAGTAGCGGCTCCTGGAGGGAGTGGTGCGGGCGGTGAGGTGGGATGAGGGAGGGTGTGGGGTAGTAAACCACGAAATATGGCAGAACAGAGGTAAGTACATAAATAAATGAAGAAAACTAATTGCGTACACTGCATCACCAAATGGTGATGCAGTGTGCGCAATGTTTTTGTTTATTTATCTATGTATGTACCTCCGGTCAGCCATATTCTGTGGTTTGCTACCTCCCACCCTGCCCCTCCCCCGTCCCGCCTCACCGACCCGCACCACTCCCTCCAGGAGCCTCTACTGGTATGAACTATTAGAATCCAAGAGTTATGCATTGCAGTAGTGAAGGCAAGCTCAATCTCTCATCTGTCCATCATCTATGTAGTAAAGTCCAGTTTGATAATAGTACTTCTCCCTTTTCCCACCTGCATCCTTTTGTACTCCTGCTTTTTTTGCACTCCTGTCTCCTTTGCACCCCATCTCCATTTTCTCACCTGCCTTTTGTTGCACACCTACTTCCAGTTGACCACTTGTTAAACCTGACGTGCCCAGACACAACCAGCCTTTCACAGGCCTCGTCCTATGGAGTTTCTCCTGATTTCCCTGTAGGTCTGTCTACATCTGTTACGTCCGGTGTAGAAATGTCCATTGAGCTATTTGGATTTAAAGCAGCTTCACACCTATGTGAATGTGCCTTTGGATTTAATTTTGCTAGTAATTTATGACCCAAGCATAGATTTTCTATATAAAGTAAAAACGTACTAACTGTTGGGATAATCAAATGCGTAAGCAGCAGTTTGAGGCAATCTACAGCTACATAGTGCATCGTGAGACTTCATGACCACTTCAGTCTGGTTCATAAATTAAGTAAATCATTCAGTCTGTTGCAGTCACACTAAATTCAACTTCATCCCCAGGATTAAAATAGAAGGATGATAGAGTAAGATGTTGGGGAGAAAAGAATTGTTTCGGTTTTCAATGTATTTGATGGTTGTCTGTGCAAAAATGAACTTGGAATGAGGTACAGAGTCTCAACAAACCAGTCTATGGGGTAGTCTTGCTTTGATTTTTCAATAGCTGAACATAAAATTACTTCTTTGACTGGCTTGCTTTGATTATTTTTCGATATTTGCCTTGTCCATTGAACCCTCATTGGGCTAATATGGCACTGAAACAATACCTGCTCAAGCTTGTTCAGCAGATACCCCAGTACAAATTGCTGTTAACAGGTACCTACATTGTACTTTTGTTACAAGCCCACAGGCCACTGGCTTGTGAGCTTCAGTTGTGTTAGTGGTGTGTGCTGTTAGTAATTGCTGTAGTGCTCCTAAAGGATCAGAGTACTTGCCAGCAGCTTCTGACAAACAACAACAATAAATAGACAGAAAGTTCCTTGCATGGTGTTGATTGAGTCAAGTCAAGTCAAGTCAGAGAATTTATATAGCGCACTACATACCCAGAGGGTCTCAAGGCGCTTAGGGGGGGGGAGGATTACTTGTCAAATATCCACTTTTTAAGTTGCTTTCTGAATGCTAGGTGGTTCTGGGTAAGGCGAAGGTAAGTGGGGAGTGAGTTCCATGTTTTAGCGGCCAGGTATGAGAAGGATCGGCCTCCCATGGTGGTCTTGTTGATGCGAGGTACAGTGGCGAGGGCTTGGCTGGAAGAACGTAGTTGGCGGGAGGGGGTGTAGAAGGACAGTCGTGAGTTGAGGCATTCTGGTCCGATGTCGTAGAGTGATTTGTGTGCGTGGGTTAGCAGTCGGAAAGTGATCCTCTTATTGATGGGTAGCCAGTGGAGGTCTTTCAGGTGACCAGAGATGTGTTCGTTGCGCGGGATGTCTAATATGATCCTGGCTGAGGCGTTTTGGATTCGTTGGAGTTTCTTTTGGAGTTTAGCGGTGGTACCTGCGTAGAGGGTGTTTCCGTAGTCCAGTCGGCTCGTGACCAGAGCATGGGTGACTGTTTTTCTGGTTTCGGTGGGGATCCAGCGAAATGTTTTTTTGAGCATGCGGAGAATGTTGAAGCAGGATGAGGATACGGCGCTGACTTGTCTGTTCATTGAGAGTGAAGAATCCAGGATAACGCCTAGGTTCCGTGCGTGGTCTGTCGGGCTGGGTGCTTTTCCAAGGGCTTCCGGCCACCAAGAGTCGTCCCATGCAGAGGGGGAAGAACCTAAGATGAGGACTTCTGTTTTATCTGAGTTCAGTTTCAGACGGCTTTGTTTCATCCATTCGGCAACTTCTTTCATTCCTTCGTGTAGGTTAGTTTTGGCGGTGCTGGGGTCATTGGTGAGAGAAAGGATCAGTTGAGTGTCATCCGCGTAGGAGATGATGTTGAGGTTGTGTTGGCGGGCGATGGCCACGAGGGGGCTCATGTATACGTTGAAGAGGGTGGGACTGAGTGAGGATCCTTGTGGTACGCCACAGATGACTTCAGTGGCCTCGGACTTGAATGGTGGAAGGCGGACTCTCTGGGTTCTTCCGGTGAGGAACGAGGTGATCCATTCAAGTGCTTTTCCTTGTATTCCGATGTTTCTGAGGCGTTGTAAAAGGGTGCTGTGGCAGACTGTGTCGAAGGCTGCAGAGAGGTCGAGGAGGATGAGGGCGACTGTGTCTCCATTGTCCAGTAGAGTTCGAATGTTGTCTGTAGCTGCGATGAGGGCGGTCTCAGTGCTGTGTTTTGCTCGGAAGCCGGACTGTGAGGAGTCGAGGGATTTGCTGGCTTCGAGGAAGGCAGCGAGCTGGTTGTTGACAGCTTTCTCGATTACTTTGGCCGGGAATGGAAGGAGCGAGATGGGACGGTAGTTTTTGAGTTCGGTGGGGTCAGCTGTGGGTTTTTTCAGAAAGGCGGTGAGTTCAGCGTGTTTCCAGCTTTCCGGGAAGGTGGCGGAGTTGAAGGAGCAGTTGATGACGTCTCGGAGGTGCGGTGCTATGACGGAGTCTGCTTTGTTGAAGATGTGGTGAGGACATGGGTCTGTGGGGGATCCTGAGTGGATGGAGTTCATCAGGCGGATGGTGTCCTCAGTGGAGATTGGGTTCCAGTCGTTAAGGGTGTTCAAGGGGGGAGAATGTTCAGCATATGGTTGGGTGGGTTGGTCTCCGGGTTGGTTGTCGAAGCTGTTGTGGATGTCTGCAATTTTGTTGTGGAAGAAAGAGGCTAGGGAGTCGCAGAGGGCTTGAGAGGGGGTGATGTCGTTGGAGTTGGCCGAGGGATTGGTAAATTCCTTGACGATGTTGAAAAGTTCCTTGCTGTTGTGGGCGTTGTTGTCAAGTCGATCCTTGAATGCTGTTTTCTTGGCCTTTCGGATTAGTTGGTGGTGTGTGCGGGTGGCGTTTTTGAAGGCGTCCTTGGTGCTTGTGGTTGGGTCTTTTTTCCAGGCCTTTTCAAGGGAGCGGCAGAGTTTCTTGGACTTCTTAAGATCATTGTTGAACCATGAGGCCTTCTTGCTGCCATGTTTGCTTTGACGTTTTATCAGTGGTGCTAAGGTGTCGGCGGTGTTGGATAACCATAGGGTGAAGTTGGCGGCGGCTTGGTCTGGGTTAGAAGAGTGGGATGGGGTGTATAGAAGGAGCGATGAGGAGATCTGGTCGATGGTGATTTTGTTCCAGTTTCTTTGCAGAGTTGGTTGGAGGTGGTTGATGGGTTTTGGCTTGTTGTAGGTGAAGTGAACCCAGCTGTGGTCAGTCCAGAGGAGATCCGTGGTGTGGTTGAAGGAGACATGATTGCTGGAGGTGAAGATGGGGTCGAGTGTGTGGCCTGCGATGTGGGTGGGGGAAGTGACCAGTTGTTTAAGTCCGAGGTTGGCGAGGTTGTCCAGGAGGGTGGTGGTGTTGCGGTCGTTGATCTTTTCGAGGTGAAAGTTGAGGTCTCCCAGAAGGATGTAGTCTTTTGAGGGGAGCGCGTGTGGAGTGATGAAGTCCGTGATGTCTTCGCTGAATTTTGCGCGGGGTCCTGGTGGTCTGTAAAGGAGGGTGCCTCTGAGTGTGGTCTTGGGGTCGGTGTGGATCTGGAAGTGCAGGTGTTCGGAGTTGGCGAGGTTGGCGTCAGAGCTGGTTGAGATGCGGATTGATTTCTTATGGACGATAGCGATTCCTCCTCCTGTGTGGCCGGTACGGTCTTTGCGTATGATCTTATAATCTTCAGGGATGGCAATGGTGATGTCTGGGGCGGAGGAAGCGTTCATCCATGTTTCTGTTAGGAAGGCGACGTCCGGAGAGATGGTGTCTAGTAGATTCCATAGGTCAATGGCGTGCCTGTGGACCGATCGGGTGTTGAGAAGGATGCATTGTAGGTGATTGGGGTCGGGAATCTGTGGTGTGGTCGTAGCGTAGATGTTGTCGGTGCCGATGAATTTGCAGGAGTAGCATGAGAAAGGCCCATGGGTGTGTCCAGGAGCGGCTTGGACGCAGTTGGGGGCGCGACCGGGATGAATATTACGTATATACAACAAGACATGGGCAACTGAGAAACTACTTTTTGTAGTAATGAGGGAAGTAGAGGAGAGGAGTCACTAAGTAGAGTAAACTGTTTTGTGCAGTTGTTTGAGGTTGGATTCTGCATATCTATATAGATGGCACGAAGATCGTTCTTTTAGTCAGGGGTGATCTAGGTGCCACCGTAGACATTTTCACATTATGTCTTCAGCTGTGGCATTTCTACAATAGACTAAAACTAAATGGAGGCACAACATAAATATTGTCACCTCGTTATCGAGACCCTACTGTGAACTATCACTTATTGTCAAGCATTATTGGGTCTCCTTACCCCACTCCATATAACAGGCAAGAAGAAATTGGGGTAAAATATGCCAGTGTTGACACTGGTTATGTAAGTCAACATCATCTCTCAGACGCGGTTGTTATCATTATTAAAGGACTATATATCTTCAATGTCACCAGAAGGTTTCTAAATGGAACTGTTCCTCAAGACTAGAGTGCATGTGCCTAGTCTTTGCTTGTCTTTCCAGGGAGCTAATCTGAAGACTTAGGTCTGTCTATTATTCTCACTTGTGGAGCCTACTGAAATTGAAAGAGTGCAATGGCCTTGGTCCAGCGCTGCCTGCTTTGCAGTGGATGTCAGTTCAGCACCCTGTATCGAGCAAAACAATCCCAGGTGGCAAATTAGCCGCAAATCATCCAAATAGTTCACTTTGTTCTACTTACAGTTTGTGTCTTATCACTCTGACTGCCAGGAAATCAAAACAAAAAAGGAAAAAAAGAGCCTTCTCCTTGCAGGTAGGTTAATTCAGGAATATGTCACCAGCAGATGTGTCCCAGTAACTAAATAAGCGGAAGTTCAGAAGATCTTTCAACACTTCACTGCATTTGCATTAATATCCTGTGGCTTGCAGTTTTTCGTAATACAAATTCTATAGCACCACTAACGGCCAGGATGCATAGTGGTCTTAGTAATTTTAATCATAAATAGAGTTATTACCCTATTGAGAGTAGTTCTACATGATGGGCATAAGAAAACTGATTCTCACCACCAACCCAACTTTTAAAGTCGAGCCTGGGCAACACATGCGCTGCTCTGCGAGGCATGCTGTATTGAGGTAGGGACTTGAAGCTCTGCCCACTCTCCGCCCACATTTTTCATTGGCTTGTGTCATTGTCCACTGTAAACTGTGACTGTTCATTGGTCAAAAGGATTAGTAGTTTCTCCTTAGTACCGCCTTGTCACATTTTGTAATCTAATTTTGGCGACACCCCCTGTTACGTGTGTTGTTGCTCTATACTCTTTAATTACAGACTCTGATCACTATTTTCTCAAATAGCTTTGTCCTGCCTGCTGCTGGTGGCAGGACACGCTCTCTACTAATGCATTTAAAAAATTTATAGCATGCATGTGCAAAGCAATAGGCCTTCAATTTGTGAGAGTTTAAGCTATTGACATTGTAAATGACAATCATTTTTATTTATCTTTTTAAGAAACAAAACATAAATAAAATGCATTGTCATTTAAAAATGCCAATAGCTCAAGCTCTCATAAATGTGAAACCTATTGCATTGCAAATGCTTGTTTTATTTGTTTCAGCAATAACGTCTGGTACATTTGCAGAATATTGAACATTTGAGAAGAGCATATCAACAGGGTCATCTTTTTGTAGCACAGGTTTTGCAAGTACATGTACGTGTAAATTCTGCGGGTAGAGGATTAAGAGATTTCGTAGATTTTAGCACCCCATCAATATGATCCAACCAAATTCCCACAGATCTTTCCCCACATATGCATGATCTGAAACATTCCCACATCTTCTTATCAAGTAGAACCCTCTTTTAATGTGTCCATGTTCAGAATATGATGTCGGTTTAAGGTCACTGAGCCGGACTAATCTCTTGAACTCACTGTACCGAAGATCGTCAAATGTGTGACAGTCAGAACTCATTTTCCACACACGCACAAGGTATTTTTCTACGTCTTTAAAGTCAAATTCTTCTTCTGTCTCAGCAAAACCTTTTAGAAACTTCACAGGTTCAGCAGTTTAAGCCCGAAGCTTTGTTCCAATTTACTCAAGAATATGTGCCTTGATAAGAACTCTGGACATCTCTGGGTCAGGTTTCTAGTACAGAATATGAAGCAGGGTTAAGTGTCTTTGCTCACCTGTTCCATAAAGTATCCACACTCCAAAAGCCCTTGACTTATGAACAGTGGAACTACTCTAAGTAGCACAATAATACCTTTTGTGTAATTTGACAGTACAATGACTAGATTGGAACCATTACGAACAGCCCACTCAACATGTGGCACAACACGGTCAGCTTCCTTTTTGCTGTTAATTTCTTGACCAATATGGCCCCTAACTTTTGAATATATCTCTGCAAGTTAACATCTCCAAGTTCATCTTGTTCAATGTTGATGACTAGAATTTATCACGTTGCACAGGTATAGGTGTCGAATTTTTGATGCAGGCAAGGTCAATTGCTCCACTTGTAGACATTCGTCTGATTCTCTCACATTCTTTGACAGATAGTCCAAGATAACTATCAAGGAGAATGTGCAGTACTTGCAAGGTTCACACTGACTTTGATATCTGTAGAACAGTCTGAACGATCTCTCTGAAGTTTTACATGGGTGAAATCTTGACCATTTGCAATTGTGACATATAGTCCACAACAACAGCATATTTCAATGAGAACATGTTTTCGAATTGAATTTCTTCAGATGAAAGTTTTATTTCGAGCTTTTGTACAAGTTTGTGCTACACTGGTTTGATTCAGCATCTCCATAAAATAATGCATTTGTTGGAAGAAGATCACGCAAAAGAATGTCCTTGATAAATTCACCCCTTTTTTCTGCCTTTATCTCTCTATGTCCTTGCATAAGTGTTTCTTCTGTAATCTGTTATTTAGAGACTAGTTGGACAAAACGCTTACTATGGCAATTAAAGTGTAGAAGTTGAGTTTAAGTGGTTATGACAAACAGCTTTTTCTCCTGCAATATATATCTCTCCTGCTTCTGTTCTGCGTGTACTTTTGATCCATGTTCCAGGACATCTAGTAGAGTTGTCTTTATATCGTTATTCACGAAGATGTATACTCGCACAGTCATATCAAAGGTGTTTCCTTGCTGCTGCATGAAATGAAGAAGGCTGTCAACATGTTTAATAAAACATTCCCCTCTCTTTCCCACAAGTTTGTGGTGAGGAACAGTTTCACGATGGTCCATTTATTTTGAATTTGTCATCTCTCTGAAAACATTGCAAATAGAAAGACTTTATGGTAAACTAGCTGCCATTGAGCAACATATTCACTCTAACGTGTCGGACCAACAAGCTTTTCTTTGAACTCTGAATCATCTATTCCAGTTTCATATCTGGAGCCACAGCATTGAACCATTTAACCATCCCTCTCTGTCTTTTACCACAAAATGTCTTTATATTAATTTTCAGTATAGGTATGGTTTTTCCACCTCTAGCTTCTTCACTCTTTCCAAACACCAGGACCCATATTTCAGGTACTTTATACAATCGAATTCGCGAAACACAGTAATAAGTGATTCCACAGCACTGTGATTGGCTAATAGGAGCCAATCACAAAGCTGCATAGCAGTGTTCTACATGGCTCAGGAGAGCCTGCTGCTACTGCTGGCCGGGACTGAGATCAGAAGATGAAGAGGACAGAGGAGAGGCGGCCATCTGTCCATCCGTTTCAGGTAAGTCCTATTTTATTTTCTCCATTCGATTTCCCTGCACCTCCATCCCCTCAATCACACATCAAAGGTGTTTCCTTGCTGCTGCATGAAATGAAGAAGGCTGTCAACATGTTTAATAAAACATTTCCCTCTGTTTCCCACAAATTTGTGGTGAGGAACAGTTTCACGATGGTCCATTTATTTTGAATTTGTCATCTCTCTGAAAACATTGCAAATAGAAAGGACTTCATGGTAAACTAGCTGCCATTGAGCAACATATTCACTCTAACGTGTCGGAGCAACAAGCTTTCCTTTGATCTCTGAATCGTCTACTCCAGTTTATATCTGAAGCCACAGCATTGAACCATTGAACCATCCCTCCCTGACTTTCACCACAAAATGTCTTTATATTCATTTTCTGTGAAGGTATGGTTTTTCCACCTCTAGCTTCTTCACTCTTTCCAAATACCAGGACCCATATTTCAGGTACTTTATACAATCGAATTTGTGAAGCACAGTAATAAGTGATTCCACAGCACTGTGATTGGCTATGGGGAGTCAATCATAATGCTGCATTGCAGCATTGTGATTGGCTTAGAGGAGCCAATTACAATGCTGCATAGCAGTGTTCTACATGGGTCAGGAGAGCCTGCTGCTACTGCTGGCCGGGACTGAGATTGAAAAATGAAGAGGACGGAGAAGAGGTGGCCATCTGTCTGTCAGTTTCAGGTAAGTCCTATTTTATTTTGTCCGTTTGAGTTCCCTGCCCCTCCATCCCCGTCTGATAGCAGCCGTTACTAAAAAAAAAGTTTGTCCTTTTCCTTTGCCACTGACAGAAGCAGCAACTGCAGGGCAACCTACCCCTCACACAGAAAAAGTAGCGCTCCTCACACTGCTCTCTAGCTCTTAATCTTGGCAGGGTCCTCTTGTTTCCAGAAGTGATCTAAAGTCTTGGGGTTTTAGGTCTCTTTGTGGCAAGGGTCAGTGAGCATGTCCAAACCAGTCCTGGTCTCCTTGGTCCAGCATCACTGCAGGAGGTGGAGACAGCATTATGAAAAGTAGTCACAGCTTATTCAGGAGCTACTGAAACCCCTCCCCCAACTCTAAATGCAGACCCGGTCTATTCAGTCTAGCTATGAGTCACTCAGGCAAGGCAAGACTTTCCTCAGCAACCCCTTGTGACTTTCTAGAGTAAATGCACATCCTTAGCTCCGGTCACTCCAAAACCAGACAGTGAATACACAAACAGGCAGAGGCACACAGAATGGTAAAGCAAAAAAATGCCCACTTTCTAAAAGTAAAAAAACAGCACGTCTCATGACCCACCCCTCCTCCGCACTGCTGAATGAAGGGATTGTCTCATTCAGTGAATCAGACTCTATCACATCTCGAAATGTTTCTTTGAATTTTCATCTTATAAACCAATCTTTAAATCCATATTCATCCAAATCTTAAACCATATTTTTATAAAGCCACTGCAGCGACGGCATAGTTCCACTTGAATGTTTTATTCAACATTTTCAAATGCCACCTGACGTCATCCTGACTTTTACAAGCGGCACGTGTTCACAAAGCATCCGTGTAGAGCAGGTTCCTAACAATCCACCCAATGCATTTTGAACCTTAACAGGCTCTTCGTCAGGGGTTACTACGATAAAATGAGAAAGGTAACTGAACCAGCTATAAAGTAAACTGTGATTTTAAAAAATCGTTCTATGCTCACTTCATACCCCACCCTAATTTCTATCATGAATATAACTCAGAAACCCCCATGTTTTCGAATGAAAACAATGCACCATTCTTCCCAGCAGTGAGCACACCCAATTATAAACAATTTAATCAGTGCCTCTTAAAAAATAAGGTTGTGAAACTCGTGAGCACACTGTTACACAATCCTTCAACCACCTTAGTTCTCCCCGAGTTCCTAACATACAATGACCCCTTCAATTATTTCAAACATAACCCTACTAAAAATGTACCTTGGAAGCCACATTTGGCGCTCAATCCATTTAGTCTGTTTGCGTTCTGAATAAACTCAATGTCCCTTTTCAGCCACTATATACTCTGATATCGTTCACATATGCGTAATCAGTGTCACGTGGGCCCTGACCCCTTGACCTCCCCTTTCACGGCCATAGATCTTAAAGAGATATGCTGTGTTTCAGAAAAAGCCCACTGCATCAAACCATAAACTTTATCAAACATATAAACACCCCCATACTTCATGCCATGTTTCAAAAACCCTTATTAAAACAAGGTAAACCCTGTGAGTATGCTCTAAACATACATGAAAAGAACCTTTAGCATATGGTTATTAAAAACACCATCTAAATCAAAAAGGCCAAAAAATGGAAAACTCAATGAATCAGAAATGCATGCAAAATAAAATCCACGAACATTGATGTAACTGCCATAGTCCATAGTTCACTTCCTAAAAGTGGCATTTTCAAACACACAGTTTAAAAATCACCTTTACTAAAATGTGTGTTATTTAATTCTGAGTTCAGAGAACCTAAAATCAATTTCTCTATCTTGTTCCAATGGAAAGTTAGGCTTCAAAGATTGCAGACATGGCAGCTCTTATGTAAATTGTTAATGTTAGGTAATTTTATATAGCGCGCAGCTGTCTCACTGAAGTGACGTCCCGGCGCTTGCAGCAGTGCTAATAGAACGCAAGGGCTAAATCGTATGGAATAGGTAGGTCTTGATAGCCTTGCGGAAGGACAGCAGGCAATCTAACTGCGAGATCTGAACAGGAAGAGAATTCCATAATCTAGCGGCCAGATATCAAAATGACTTGCCCCACGCTGTAAGACGTTTCACACAGGGGACCACTGCAAGGGATTTCTCTGACGAGCGTAGCTGGCGAGTAGGGACATATGGGAACTAGCAGACTTGACAGGATCTCAGGGGAAGACAGCTTTAGAGTCTTGAACGAAAGGCATAGAGCTTTAAATTGAATCCTTTGGGGCATGGGTAACCAGTGAAGGCGCCGTAAGGCACCTGGCGCAGAGCTGGTCCGAAGGAGCCTCAGCAGGACTCGAGCAGCCGCGTTCTGTACTCGCAGCAAGCGAGTGACTTCAGTCTTATTGGCGCCTAGCATCAGTGAGTTGGCATAATCTAATCTAGATAGGATGGTCTCCTGGACTATCAACCATCGAGTAAAAGGGTCAAAGAAGCCCAGCAGGGGTCTCAGACCCCGCAAAAGTCCGAAGCAAGTACCGGCGATCTTCTTTGTATGTTCCTGGAACCCAAGAGTGGAGTCAAACCAGATACCTAATTTTTCTACTGACGACTTAGGGGCAGTCCCCAGAGAAGCCGGACACCAGTGCTTGCTCCACAGCATTTCATCCTTCCCCACCAGCAGGACTTCTGATTTGTTGGCATTGAGTTGCAGGCAGTTTACCGTCATCTTATGTGCAACTGCCGCTAGGCCATCCCGGAATCGTACAGCACCCAGAGTATGGTCATCGGAGAGGGCCACCACTAGCTGTGTATCATCAGCGTACGAGATCATGGTCAAGCCATGATCTCTCGCCACCGCCGCCAGAGGTTAAACATAAAGGTTGAACAACAAGGGCCTTAAGGCCGAGCCCTGGGGAACCCCCTGTTTGATGACATGGGCTTGTGAGAGGAAGGGGGGGGGGGGCTGAAACCGGGAATGACCTTTCAGATAAAAAGGAACAAAACCACTCCAAGGCCAGGGCCACCACCCCGCCTCCTACAGCCGACGCAGGAGGATCTGATGAGAGATCGTGTCAAACGCAGTGCTAAGGTCGAGTAAAATAAGGGCCGCAGTTTGACCCTCATCCAGGATGGCCCGCAGATGTTCACTCACGGCTAGCAGCTCGGTCTCGGTACTATGACCCGGGTGGAAACAATTCTGGGAGCAGTCCAAAGCACCTGTGTGGTTAAGATAACCTGAAAGGATGGCATTAGTGTGGGCTTCCGCAATTTTAGCGACCCAGGGTAGAAGGGATATGGGTCGCAAATTTTCCAGTTTAGTAGGGTTGAGTGATGTTTTTTCAGTAATGGGACAACTCTGGCTTATTTCCATGCTGAAGGCAGCACTGCCGTAATGAAGGAGGCATTGATGATCTGCCGCAGAGGTGTCATAAGAACTAGTAAAGTATCCCTGAATTGGGCTGGCCTCATGGGATCTATAGGGGAACCTGATTTAATCTTTTTACTCAGGGTTAGAAACTCATCCTGGGAGATGGAGGGGATAACAGCCAGGGTATTGATGGACCGAGGACACGGGGTCCAGTGGGCAGATAGGAAATGATTTATAGATGGATTCAACTTTCTGCAAGAAAAAAGTAGCCAAATGCACTCATTGTTGCTCAGACGTAATCCACGGCATTGAGAGATCCTTCCTAGTTTTAAAGTTGTTGAGTATTTTAAAGATGCTTTTTACCGGGTTCTTACTTGACTTAATCTCATTGGGACAGACAGCTTTTAAACAGTGAAAAACAAAACACACAGTATTTCACTATCAGGACATGTAAAACACACTAGCACATGTCCTACCTTTCACATACACTGCACCCTGCTCCTGGGGGTACCTTGGGGCAACCTGAGGAGTGCCTTACATGTAAGAAAATGAAAGGTTTGGGAAGGTTTGGGCATGGCAAGTGGATGCAATTGCCAAGTCAACATGGTAGTTAATAACTCTGCATGCAGACAATGAGACATTTACAGGTCTGAGACATTTACAGCGCTACTCATGTGGGTGGCACAACCAGTGCTTCAAGCTCACTTGTAGTATTTGATTTACAGGCCCTGGCACACTCAATGCCCTTTACTAAGGACTTACCAGTAAATCAAATAGTCCAATCATGGATAAAACTATCAGAATGACAATATACACAGAGAGCATAGCACATTAGCACTGATTAGCAGTTGCAAATTGCCCAGAGACCATATTGCCAACAAAAAGAGTGTCAGAAAAATAGGAGGCAAAAAGCAAAAAGTGTTGGGATAAACCTGCAAAAAGGGCCAGGTCAAATACACCTTTCTACATTTTATAAGTGTCATTTCCAAATGGGAAGAAATATGACTGGTTCAAGTTTGGAGGCTCTGGAATCTTTATTTAAAATCCTTAGGTATGGTGAATTCAGATTTTAAATCATAATTTGGAAAATACCATGTTTAGAAAATTGGAATTTTCCACTTGGAGCCGCAGGTACGACCGTCAGGTTTTGCGACTCGCAATATGCGATTTTTAGTGACTTGCAATTTGCGAGTCGCAAACCCTGATGCGCAATAGTGTCTCATACACTGTTTGCAATTCCCAAATGGGTCTCAAGGGACCTGCCTCATTCATTTTCATGAGGCAAGTCGCAATTTGCAAGCCATTGGGGATGGCTGCCACTCACAGGGATGGTATCCTGCCAGGGTCCGCAGAAAACCATGTCTGTAACTGCTTCTTAAAAGAAAGGTGTTTTTTTTAAATGCAGCCCATTTCCTGAAAGCAAACTGGATGCATTTCAAAAATAAAAATGAAAAGTTTTCTTTTCATTTTTATTTTTGCAGTTGTACGTGGTACCCTGCCTGCTCTAAAAAAATGTTGGTGCCCCCATTCACAAAGGGGAAGGGGTCACTTGGGGACCCCATCCCATTTGCAAATGGTTTACCAGCCATTTGAAATTCCTTACTGCCCTCTTGCTGGGGAAGAAAAACTGGACCTGCAACTCATCTTGAACACTGGACCCCAGAGTGACTCAAAGGGCTAGTCTGTTGATCTCCTGGTCTGAGTCTTAAGGACATAACAGGCTCCCCAACAGCTCCTGGACCCATCTTTAGTGATTTTCGGACGCCCAAGTAGTGTCACTCAGGTCCTAGACCCTTGCTTTGGCTCTCAAGCCTTTTAAATCAATCTGTTGGGCTCTTTGCGGCCACAGGCGGGCCCGTTTGCACAGAAACCACGCCACCCACTCTGAAAATAAGTGCAAGCTGCCACTAGCCCATTGTTTTACTGTTTGAAGTGTTGCACAAATACTTTACACATTGCTTCTAGGTTAAACCTGACTGCTCTGTGCCAAGCTACCAGGGGGATGAGCACAAGTTAATTTGGGGTTTGCACTGCCTTACCCTGACCAGGATTGTGGTTGGTTCTTAACCTCTTCACTGCGGCGGCTATTCCGCCGCAGTGCTAAGGGTGGGGGGCCGCGCGGCTCGCCCATGCTGGTGACGGAACCGCTCCGTCACCAGCCGTGGTTGCGCTGTGCTCATGACGGAGCGGTTCCGTCATGGCCCCGCCCGCTCAATAGAACGTTCAGTGCAGGCGCGGAATCCGCGCCTCGCAGGCGTGCCGAGCGGGCCGTGACGGAACCGCTCCGTCATCAGCACAGCGCGACCGCGGCTGATGACGGAGTGGTTCCGTCACCAGCAGGGAAGGGGTTAACCAGGGTTCACACCCCACTCAACCAGTAATCAATTTCCTACACCCTGCTGCTTGACAGAGGCGAGGCCTCCTGCTAAAACTGTCTTTTTTCTAACAAACGTATTAAATGAACAGTATTTTACATTTAACATTACTGCGAAGTCAGTTTTGACAGGGTGTCAGGCCATGATTGGTGCGTTCAATAGTTCAATTAAACAGAACTGAATTAAAAGCCATTTAAAACTACCGGAAACACATAGTTGTGATAGCCTGAGTACTGTCTAAATGATTTAGAAACATTTTTAGAAAGAATGCAGACTTTTGATTGATTGATTGATGCTTTATTTCGATATGCATATATCATAAAAGCAGTACAAAAGATAAAAACAGCATGTCGAAAAAAGTAAGACTGTACATTTAGTAAAAAGATAAAACACATTAGGTCAGCATAAATTAGATAAAAAGAGAATTAAATTGATATGGACAGTCTTCTAATTCTAATCAACCAAGCCCATTTTAAAAACTTAGCGACAGCACAAACAATGGGAGGGGCTGTGTTAGTTAAGAGGATCCGGAGTGCAACGGAGTGCTGACGAGTACCCAGTTCTCTACAGATGGGACCGAGCCAACGTGATCTGGGGCGACCGTAGTCCGGGCATTCAAAAAGAAAATGTGGCACCGTCTCTGGCTTGTCTTGACAAAGAGCACAGTAGCCTGATGTAGACTGGGATTTATTCCACCTCGAGCAGAAGTCGGCCAAGGGTAGGGTTCCTAACCGGAATTTAATGTACAGGGACCTGTCCATAGCCACTGATATAATGTCCATGTACGGCTCATACATGACATCGTCTTTTAACAGCAGAAAAGCTGCGGTGGTTTTGCAATGCTGCTGGCTTCTCAAGCGCTTCGTACAGACCCACTCCCAGAAAAGTTTTTTTAAGGTCTCCTTCGGGGGAGCGGAGTGGCTATGCCAGCATGAGTCCAGGCCTAGGTCCCCTAAAAGTTGTTTTATATCCTTCAGCCATTTGATGCTACGCCAACCGTCAGAATGCATCACCTCTGCCAGACCATTGGCATAGGATTTTAGCTCCGGGACCCTCCACAGACGTGCCCAAAGCAAAAGGGGTCGAAGCCGAGCCTGGTCCCTTATGGCTTTGCAGCCAGTGTCCATGAGCACTGGGATGGTCGGGCTACTCGATGGAATGGCAAGGAGATCCTTGATGAATTTATTTTCAGCCTTGCTCAGTGAGTCGACTTTACCCAAACCCCACAGTTCCGCTCCATAGAGTGACGCAGGGACCGCACGTGCTTTGTATATCTCAAGTAGAGGGGCAACACAATGTTTTGAGGAGTTGTTAAACTCCTTAAGAATGGCGCCACCCACCCTTTTGTGGGCCAATGTCATTTTGTCAATGTGGGCGGTCCAGCTCATCACATCGTTCAGTCTGATTCCCAGATAATCAAATTCTGCCACTCTTTCTAGGGGTATAGAGTTCAGGATGGGAGGGCGGCCAAGTTTGCGAGGTGGATGTATAACTAGGTACTTAGTCTTATCTACATTGATAACAAGGCCCTTAGTGGTACAAAAGTCCTGAAAGCGGTTCAGCAGTGTCTGGAGACCTTGGGGGTTTTAGAGATGAGGAGGGTGTCGTCGGCGAACAGCAGGGTTGGGATTTTTACACCTCCCAGAGTGGGAGCGTCTGCTGGTTCGTCCAATAGGTGATCTACCACCCCGTTAATGTAGAGGGAGAATAAGGTAGGGGCCAGAACGCAACCCTGCCTTACTCCCCTCTCGACCCTGATCTTGTCGGTCTTTTCCCCATTCAACCCCCATCTGACCTGAGCATAGGTGTTGGTGTGCAGGTTAATAAGGAGGTTTAATATGTACGGGGGCATCCCTAAACCATAAAGGACCCTCCAGAGTTCCTCCCTAGGTACCAGGTCAAAGGCAGTCTTGAGGTCAATAAAGGCCAAATAAAGACTGCCTTTGCCCAGCACCACCACCTTCCAGTATACTAGCAAGAGCCTGAAGACCTGTTCGATGGTTCCTGTACCTGAACGGAACCCGGCTTGCATATCGGACAGGATATGATTATCGTCCACCCATTGGGAGATCCTCCCCAAAATGGCTTTCCCCGCCAATTTCTGGCCAGAGTCTATTAGGCTTATTGGCCTATAGTTCCCGGGTGAATCTCGACTGCCCTTTTTATAGATGGGGACCACCTCCGCACCTCTCCAGGAGTCTGGCACAGGGCCTCCCCCAATGATTGCGTTCAGGAGTGCAGTGATTAGTACCCCCCATTCTTCCGGATAAGCGCGGAGGATATCGCCTGGTAGACCATCCGGACCAGCTGCTTTCAATGGAACCAGGGTTTTAATCTGCTTTGTTACGTCCAAAACAGAAAAAAGTTCCAGGTCACGATCTAGGGTAAAGGGTGGGAGGTTAAAAGAATCGTTTAATGGGCCTTCAACAGCAGAGTAAAGTTTTTGGAAGTGAGAGAACCAGGTCTGGGCATTAATGGTACAGGTCCTCCGGGTATCGTCAGGACGGTTCCTTTTGCCCACCAAGTCCCAGAAACCTTTGGCATCTTTCCCACGACTGGCAGCCAGGAGGTCCTGCCAGAAATTTTCCTCCCACTCCCTCCTCGCATTTTTTTGGCAGAGTGCATAGTATCTTCTTGCCTCCCTAGCCTTGGACGGTAGTTTGGACTTGACTGCCTCAATAAGAAGTGACTTCGCCTCCCTACACTTCTGATTGTACCAGCCCTGTCCCGATCGTGAACCTTGTTTCCCTCTGCTCGAATTAGCTGGAATTACAAAGAGGTCACTAATAGCCTTAGTTATGACACAGAACCTAGGTTCCACCTCCATCAGCCCTTCGTCTTGGTGGTCGAGATTGGCTAGGGCTGAGGCAAGGAGCTGCCTAATGGCAGAAGTTTTCTCCTCTGAAAGTGCCAGCTTCGCCCACTTTATCCGTCGTCCGCAGTTTGTGACCACTGACAGGTCCGGGGCGGGGTTACTAGGAAATCTACTCGCGGTGATGTTAAGACACCTGTAGGATAAGGTGAGGGACAGGAGATTGTGGTCACTCTCTACCGATGGTACAATCACCATGTCCTCCACCATGCTCCACAGGTGTCTGTCAAGGAGAAAATAGTCGATCCGTGACATATGCCCTGGCCTGTTATAGGTGTGGGCCCCTGCTTTGTCGGACCTTGTCCTTCCATTAGCAGCCCTGAGACCGAACTCCATAGCTAGTGAGTTGATCTGGAGGGCCACTTCTGTCCACTTTTTAATAGGACTAAGCTCGAGGGGCGGAATCCCCCACCCACTATCATGTTCCTCTTGGTCTGTTAGGATTTCTAGATCCAGAGGCTCAAAGGTGCAGTTCAGGTCACCCGCCAACAAGGTACAGGACCTGTGGGAAGATAAGCGGAGCTGAGCCTCCAGACAAGCTATTACTGAGGATTCTCTACCCCCCTTTGTGCCTCTGGCGTAGATGTTAAAAATATTTAAAATGACTCGGCCCTGGGAATTTCTCAGCAATATATTAAGGAGATCCGGGCAATTAGTGTCCCGCTCCACCACCCTGCAATTAAGATTTGAAGCCACCCAGATAAGTAGGCCACCCGAAGGGCGGCCCCTACCAGTTGCACTATGTACTGCCGGCAGAAAGTGGGTGGAATATCCCGCCTTGTGTAGGGGCACCCGACTCCAGGTTTCCTGGAACAGGCAAATGGAGTATTGCTCCACAAGCTCGTTCCAGTCCGGCATTGCTAGCTTCCTCTCGAGGCCCGCCACATTCCAGCTGAAAACCCTAACCGGGGGGTCCGTCACAGCCGTAATGCGACAGTCTTCAACAGGGAGCGGTGTGTCCAAAACACCCACACCAGGGAGGCTAGCCAGCAGGTTAAATGGTGCCCCGATCTCCCCTTGCTCTTCTACAAACTCGGCTGTAGCCTGGATTTGCGATGAGGGCCAGGGGCTATTTGTTTTAGGGTAGGGTATTGGCTCAACAGCAGGGCTCGGAGCCACAGGTACCTCCCCGGAAACATCCCAGAGTCAGCAACCCCAGGATCCCCAGTTCGGTATCAGTGGAGCCTGAAATGGCCGCTGTGGGAAAACTCCCGGGGGAGAGTGGCCGTGAACGGTATTCTCCACAGGAAATTGGCCCCCAAAACTGCTAATGTGGGTTGGTTGCCCAAGGTGAATGGAAGAAGAAATCGTAATGGGCCGGGGGTAAAAGAATGTTAAGTCGACTACGTCGATACCCGTTCCCACCGTGGATTGTCCTTGGGAGCATATCAGATGGGCAACCCTAACATCTTGGAAATTTATCACCACACAATCCCCTTCGAGAGATTTTTTCCCGTTTCCAATCCATCCCACCCTGCGTACACCAAGAATTATGCCATCCACTCCCGAAGGCAAGGGCCTGTATGCTCTCAGCCAGTGGATGACTTTATTCTTAAGTGCCTGATGGTTTTCCTGCTGGGTACTCCCGATAGGGCGGACTTTGGTGAGGATAACAACATACGGGTGGCACTCAGGGGGGAGGTTAACTGGGGGACACTTTTGTCTGGTATTCTGAGGAGAGCCTGGGGGAAGGGAGTTTATAGGTGGGACAGGAATGGGTATAGCCTTAGGGGTCGATGCTTTGCCACCAGTTGTTACAAGGGAAGCGGCCCCAGTTTGCGAAGTTGGGCCCGCTCCTCCCTTCTGGTGTTGCCTTAGGCCTTGAGTAGGCGCCAGGGTTGTTACTACTGGGGGAGGGATAGCATGCACTTGGGCAGCATGGGTGGAGACATTCGGCCTTGTCTGCCTAGGGCCATCCTGAGGGGCAACCGAGACAGTATTCCCGGGGGCTGGTCGCTTGGGTGGCCGCGACGGCTGCTCTCCTGAAGGGGGTGTCTCTGGGACCTCTATCCTAGTGTTCTTATCTATCCTGTCTGTCTTATCCTCACTGGGCTTTGGCTGAAGTTTGAACAGGGTTTTGAGGGAAAAGAAATTATCCCTGGTTGCCTGTTCAAAACAGTCGAGCCTATCCCCCAACCTCTTAACTTGGTCAGTAAGTGGTACCAAAAGAGACCTGACCAACTTCTCGATCGACTCTAAAGAGGGACCCACGTTGGTTAGGTCAGGCGCTGATGGGACCAGCAAGGAAGGCAGCACTGTGTCAGCTACAACTGGAGCGGTAATGGGAATCCCTGAGGCTACAGGACCTACGGCGCCCAAGGGAGAAAAACCCCTCTTGGGCGGGCACCTGGCGTGCTTAGTAAACAAAGGAGGACAGCCCTTTCGAATGTTGATTGCCCTTTTCCCCTTCCTTTTGTTGTGGCCCTGGGTAGAACGAGTCTTAGGGGGAGGTTGTGGGTCGAGAGCAAGAGCATCAGGGCAGGGTTGGGGCTGGTTGCCAGGTGAACATGCCATGGAAGACTCGGTGCAGGGCTCCTTAAGCACGGCACAAGGGCTGGTGGGGTGATTACCAGTCTGCGAGCTCTCTGCCCCGTCTGTACCGCCCTCTACCTCACCCTCTATTGGTGCAATGTAAGAATCCCCAGGTAGGTCCCCAGACAAGCGTACAAAGGAAGTAGAGTTTTGTGAGGACAACACTGTTGCTGGAGATGTGCTTTTGGAGGAAGGAAAGTCAAGAGAGAGGCGCCTTTCTGATATGGCGAGTTCATTGTCGATGACAGCCGCCACCCTAGTGAGGAACTTGTCCATAGAGCCAAACATAGTGCGCCCAGGGGAACTATCACCGCCACCCCTCAAGGCCTTACCGGAGCGTGTAGACATACTGTGTTCCGGCCCCACAATGAGGCACCACGAACTAAGATCTGTACGGTGGTTGTAAGGGGGGGTGGCCCAGCCCTGCCGCCTCCTGCCCCGGACGGCCACAGACGGCCCGCCCTCTGCCCGGGCTCTGCCCGGCCCGTCCCGCGCGCGTCCCGCGGCTGCGGGAGGCGTTCCTTCGTTTTCAAGCGCCTCCGGGCGCGGTGTTGGTGGCGTCAGGTGTGCGCCGCCGGGGCACCTGGGGGCTGTGGTCCTGCCTGCCGTTCCCCTCACGGCGCTGTGGACTCCCCCGGTGCGGCCGTTTCCCTCACGGCTGGTCGGCCTCTGCACAAGTTCAAAAAGATGCAGACACAATAGAGGAAATTGGTAGTGAAAACAATATCCTGCCAGCGGCTTTGAATCGTATTTACTTTAATAATCAGAGTGGAATGCAAATTTGCTAATTATTCGCAAGCGATTATTACTTTGACATTTTTTTATTCTAGACGTCTGTAGAACCAGATGTACTCGCTGGTTTATAAACAGCCATTGTATGCTCCTGAGCTGGCACTGAGGGGGAAAGGTGAAGCGAGGCTGCTGCATCTAACACGTCTGTGCTCTTAAGATTAAATTATAAATACCCGGGGTGCCAAAAAAAACAACATGGCGGTTCCTTGAAAGAGCGACAAGGGTCAAAAGCATCTCATTAAAATGAAGCACAGAGACATGATAGCCTGCGCGAGGAAACAAAACCGAATCAAAGCGGCGCCATGTTAAGCGTTGTGGATTCAGCGCAGCAAAGCACTTGAGAAGTGTGCAGGGTGCTACTGCACCCAAGTGGAGAAAGAGACATCAGGGATGAACATTTCATGCTTGATTTTACAGCACTGAGGTGGAGTTCACAAAAGGTTTGTCTTGTTTCTTTAAAAATAAGGATTAAGGAACGTGGGATATTTCAATTTGTGTGAAACCATGCATTTCGAACAGAAACGCTAAGCACAGTATGAGCTGGATACATTATTAGGACGTGAAGAGCACAAAGGGAAAGATACAAGAGTTTGTGTATATAACTTATTGCGGAATGAGACACAGCAGTGACAGTGCACAACATAAAATACCGTATTGCAGGGCTTTTAGAAGTAATTGCTTGTTGGCAATATGTATAACGATTTCCCTGATGTTCACGGAAATGTTGTCTTTGTCTTGAATAAGAGAATTTCAGATTTTCTATACTTGTGATGCTCACAATGCACTTCTGTCTTGTGCTTGCGTTTAGGGGATAGGTCAGAAATACAGCAAACATAATATAGTAATGCTGTACAATTATCTCACAAAACTACATTGGGGAGCAAAGACGAGAAGAGACGTTGACAAAGACGCAGCATGGACCTCAGTTATGGGCAGTCAGGTAGCATTGGTAAACCCTGGCTTGCCCTTTTGCTGGGCCAATATTAGAAGCAAGCATTAGCAAAGCCAAATGGTCTCGCCAATCAAAGAGCGATGGGCGCTGTCAATGTTAATGTCTTTTAGCTGTGTTGAATAGCAGCACGTCGGTGGTTCAGCGTGGCTGAAAGCGCAGTAAAAAAGCATTAGGCCTGGCCCTGTGGACGTGTAGAATGGCTGCAGGTGTGAGCGTGTGAATTAACTGGGTGTGAAATAATGTTTTCATTGCAAAATCGTTATAACAAATAAAAAGAGCATGCCTGTTTTAAAATGCATCCCAGTGCAATCAGCAAACTCGACCCAAAGGTATCAGACTGCTCTACATGAGCACCAGTTGCAATTGTTCATTTTTAGGAACAGCTGATACACGGCTCCCCATCTTCAAAGTTTACTACTCAAGTAGTTACACCATATCCTCTCCCAGTGTGTGTAAAAGGAAGCATAGGGGATCAGTTAAGAGGAAAGCTTTTAAGAAATTGGAAGACAAGCTTTTCCACTGACCACATCGGATGAAAATAAATACAGGAGGTGGCAAGCTGCAAACATTGTAAGTATAAAACGAAACAGGATTTCCACAGAATTACAGGATGTTAAGCCAGCCGCCAAGACTCGAACCCGATTCCCTAGCTTCAAAGTTGGCTCATCAAGCCAGGGGCGGCTCTAGGCATATGGCGGCCCTGGGCAGGGAGCGTGGGTAGGAGACCCCGGAAGTGGGGATCCAGGTGGGGCGGGGCAGAGCATGGAGGCCAGTGAAGAGGGGGTGTTAGGGTGTTTGGAAGTGGAACAGAGCCGGAGCCCGCTAAATCCCTGCCAGGGGTCGCCACGGAAATATGTATCCATCCTCAGAGGATTATTATATTAAGGATATATATTGGTGTAGTGGCCCCTGGGGTTTGGTGGCCCTGTGCAGGTGCACAGCTTGCACATGCCTAAGGCCGCCCCTGATCAAGCAGTTACACCACATCTTTCCTCAGTGTATACACAAGGAAGCATAGGGGAACAGTAAAGAGGAAATCTTTTAACAAACTAGGAGTCAAGCTTTTGCACTGCACACACATAAAAAATCACATCAACAAAACGTGTAGTTTTATAATCCTTGTTGGATTGTTGGAGGGTGAGCAAGTCAAGGGAGCAGTAAAGCACATGGAACAGTCAAAACGGTAAAGCAAACAACTGGATATCAAGGAACCAACATTTTAGTGGAGTGCTTGATTGTAAATAAAACAAGCAAGTCAAGGGAGCAGTAAAGCGTGCTGTACAGTTGGAACGGTATTTAGTGGGGTGAGAGCGGGTGGGAGGAGACAGAGCTGGTAAAATCATGAGCACTGTGTAGAGTATTGAAAAACAAAGTAAAAAGTAGGCCCTGAAAAGGTCCTAAAACAGAGCAGTGGATTTTTACAAGTACTTGGTCCATGCTCTATACACATGCCACGGACACATGGTGACAAAAAGATATGAGACAGATGATGGAACAAGTAAATGGGAAGCCTGTGGGTGGGCTGAAGCCCACAGATTAAACATAACACGTCTCTTCAAGACAGCACAAGCGCTTTCTAGCCAAGACCTAAAAAACATGAGAACAGTGTTTACTTTTTGTAGTTTCCACTACTTGGCTTTCAGCTACCCACTCAGCAGCAAAAAGCAGGCTGTTGATGGCCAAAGAATGGGCAAGTAGCTAACTCCAAAATGTCAAAGATGTTAAATGGCACGTGATGTCATCTTCGCTACGCATTGCACATGTATGCTACACTACACTCAATTATGCCTTTGACAGATCAATTTCCCAATTAAAGTATTAAAAAGAATAATTGAAATCTGTGAACAGATTTTATCTGATTGTCTTATTTTCGCCAAATCGAGATCAGCAACAGTTGTATCACTTATATTTTGGTGCTGTTGGAATAATGATTGTAAGTGTAATATACATGAAATAATAGAATTGTGTAATTGTCGATTTGACCAAAATCCCAAAAATAAATATCAAAAGGTGATTCAAAGTGTAGCTAATAAGTGGTGATCTAGACTTTACCTGGTTATAAAACTAGAAGGTCAAAAACAAGATTGATCTAGAATCTAGTTCTGCAACCAAAATTAACCTACAGATTAGACTAACCATCAATGAAAATCATAATACCTGCAGCCAGACCGTTCAAATGTATATAGTTAAAAAATAAGTGTACAGATATAAGACAAGCAGAATGTAGGCCTTAATTGGTATTTCTACATACTTAATAATTATCAGCAAGAACCAAAGACGACAACAAATTTATCAAAAAATGAAAAATTAAGATGTAATAAATATTAGAACAATGAAGAACATATTTTAAAGAATCCTTCATTCACTTTCATATCTATCATTCAGACTTACAACCTTACTAAGCCCAGATAAAAAAAATTATCAGAAATATAACACATTTTAATTGATCAATTGATCAGCACAACATATGTGAAGCAATGTCAGAAGAGTGGCACAAATTCGAATGACTGGTGAAATTCTCTACCCGTGTTTCGGCACAAGCAAGGTGCCTTCGTCAGGAAGACGGCCACAATAGAAGCAGTTGATGAATTCTGGATATAGGTAGGAAACCTGTATCGATGAACAATGAAGTGAGAGCAAAACGATATTGGAATGATGGTCTTAAAAACGTGTATCAATGAAACACCGAAGAATGCAATGAAATGTAGAAGAGAGTATCTTCATAAAGTTTCGATACTGGTGTACTGTGGATCCCATTGATAGATGTTGCCTGGACAATCAGACAAGATTAATGATGTCTGCAGAATACTAGGTGTCCCATTCTATTCTGTCTTCATTAAATATATTACGATGTAAGAGAAGGAACTGAGTTCAATGCTATTGGCTGGTATCATAGGTAGTCGTGAGTGAAAAAATATCCCCCGGATATGGGGATCCTCTTATCTGCACGTCTGCTTGATAATATAGTTCAAAAAGGACATCTAGCAGTACACAAAAATGGGGCAAGAAGATACAACAAAAAAGTGGGCTACCAAACAATCTCAAAGGGAATTGAGCCAATGACTAGCATTTGATGTTTAAATACTTTTTTATTGGAACTCTTCAATGCAGAGTAACAATAGCGAGTCTGCATATGTAATAAACCAACTACTTAATAACTAAATAACGTATGCCCTGCTCACAAGCAAAGACAGAAAACATGTTTCAGTCTATCACCTCACAAATATAGCCTCCAAGTCCAAAAAATAACACCAGCACTCCATGAGGAAAGATGTAGGCAAGTGAGATTTGGAAAGGGAGGGAAGAAAGGCTCAGTAGAAGGGGAACAAGGAAAGCATAGAAAAAGGGGGAACGCAAGAGGTTATAAAGCAGTTTGAACATGAAAAATATATTACACTCTATAGAAGCCTCCACCTAGCATGTTTTCCCATTGTACCACAACCACGAAGGCCATTCAAGAGGATGCTTGTAGCTGTAGAACAGCATCACACCATAAGATTGCAACATTTCTTGCTTGTCGTTGGGCTGATTCTTATTGTGGAAATGCATGTGTTCCTTACCACACCACCTTCAAGAATGCTGAGTACCAAATGGAGGATATAAGCCCCATAGGTGAAATAGTCCTAGAACTAAAGAAGTCATCAGCCCTGGACAAAGATGTCACTGCTGTTTGTTGTACTTGAGTTGTTAAAGAGCCTGAGCGACAACCTGTAGGCCCTTTTTGCTATCTTCCCTCTTAATATCCACCCAGCTATGTCTCTACCCCCCTCAAGGTCTTCCCCACTGTTAGAAAAGGGATTCCTGGTTGGCTGAAGCATGACTCAGGCCAGGCAGGAACCACCACTCAAATCAGGGTAAGCTAGATAGACACTAAAAGATAACCTGAGCTCACCTGCTGATAGCTTGGCACAGAGCAGTCAGGCTTATCTAAAGAGGCAATGAGTGAAGTATTTGTGCAGCATACATAGAGTAAACCGGGAAACAACCTTTACAACGCAACTTTTACAACGCACTACCATTACAACAAAACTTTTACAACGCAACATCGATTACAATGCATGCCATTACAACGCAACCATTACAATGCATGACACTACAATGCATACCACTACAACGCATGTCATTACAACGCAGTCATTACAACACATACCATTACGACGCATAGCATTACAACACATAGTACCCTTACACTATCCAACACTTACCCTACTGTTGCACCCCCTGGAGTTAGAATAGTAATTTTTACCCCTACACTATCCAGCACTTACTCTACTATTACACCCCCCTGGAGTTAGAATAGTAATTTTTACCCCTACACTATCCAGCACTTACCCTACTATTACACCCCCCCCCTGGAGTTAGAATAGTAATTTTTACCCCTACACTATCCAGCACATACCCTACTATTACACCCCCCTGGAGTTAGAATAGTAATTTTTACCCCTACACTATCCAGCACTTACCCTACTATTACACGCCCCTGGAGTTAGAATAGTAATTTTTACCCCTACACTATCCAGCACTTACCCTACTATTACACCCCCCTGGAGTTAGAATAGTAATTTTTACCCCTACAGTATCCAGCACTTACCCCACTATTACACCACCCTGGAGTTAGAATAGTAATTTTTACCCCTACACTATCCAGCACTTACCCTACTATTACACCCCCCTGGAGTTAGAATAGTAGTAAGTAAGTAAGTAAATGTTTTATTGTATATGGTTAATTAAAACCTTTACAAATTTGCAAAGAGAATATAACATAAAATCATTAAAATTAAAAATGAATGAAAAACTACATTTACTCTCTGTTTTAAAAGGGAAGACAGAAAAAAAATAAAACAATTTGACATTTGCTGAAATCGGCGTCTTTTGTAATCCTTAATCCTTTGATTTGATACCATTGTTCGTCATTTTTTCAGTTTGCATTATTAGGAGGCTCGCCTTCTGAAGAAATCTGGTGGCCCTACAGGCTGTCTGCAGCTGCTGGCTGTTCAGTGCTAGCATAACTGCCGGCCGACATGTTCTAACTTGAAATGAGCGGAATATATGCAAGAGATAGTAGCGTCTCAGGATTGTGAGGGTTGGGCAAATGCACAGAAGATGAATCAAAGTTTCTTCTGTATGACCACAGAGTCTGCAGAGTGGTGTTGGCCACGTTTGCTTCCATGCAGGGGTCTGGTCTTTTGAGATGTAAGTTCCCAGCCGTACTCGTAGGAGCATCTGTTGTGTAGATGGTGTAATATGGTTAACTAAGTATGGTTGCGGAACACACCTCTCATATGTTGCAAGTACCATCCAGCCGTGTTTTTTCTTTGCTAGTGCAGCTTTGTCAGTGATCCAAGATTCTAGTTTTGCCGCACCATTGGCTGCTTTTTTGAAGGTCGCAAAGGTGTGACCGGTGTTCCAGGCCTCTTGCATATTAAGTTTTGACAGACCTTCTTCAAGTTTTGTTATCCATGCGTCTTTTCCTTTTGTTTGTTTATTTATTTCAGTCCAGCAGAGACCCATCAGCGTGTCCTCTTGAGCTGCTCTTAATTTCCAGCACATTTTTAGTATTGCCGCTTGTCTGGCTTGGTGCTGATTTAATAGCCCAAAGTCAAGGCGTACTTGCACTTGTGAAGCGAACTTCGGAATTTGAAAGATGTGTTTGAACAGCACTGACTGTTGGAGATTAGGAAGTTTGCGTCTTTGCCTCTGAATAGTTCTGAGCCGTACGTGATCGATGGCAAAAATTTTGCTGCGATTACCTTCAACAGATGTGAATTGGAAGGGCAATTCAGTTTTGTTTTTAATAGATTTAAAGCAAAGCGTAGTTTATTGGCCTGAGCTTTTCTGTGCAGTAGTTGATCTTTTAATGTCCATCTTGCGTCGACCAGTACTCCCAGGTACTTGTAAAAGGAGCTTTGCTCTATCATATTTCCCTCAATATGCCATTTGAATTTTTGCCGCCCTGGCCGCGATGCAAAGCAGACGATTTTTGTTTTTTTGTAATTGAGTTGCAGCCCGTGCGTACGGGTAAATTCATACAGCCTTGTGATGGAGCGTTGTAATCCCAAGGGGGTCTGGCTGCAAAGAACGATATCATCGGCGTACTGCACTATATTTTGTGCTGAGCTAGCTTGGGAGGGTCGCTTTCAATCTCCGCAATGCTCTTGTCCAGATCCGCGGTAAAGATATTAAAGAGGGTGGGGGCCAAGACACATCCCTGCTTGAGGCCATTTCGGGTGGGGATTTTTTCTGTTGTTCTGTCACCATTGCCTATTTTTATCTTGACCCAGGTCGATGTGTATAAGTCAATGATGGCCTGTAACAGCTTTGATGGTATGCCCCAGCTATCCATCTTTTTCCACAGGGTCTCCCTTGGGACTGTGTCAAACGCCGCTTTTAAGTCGACAAAGCAGGTATAGAGTTTTGTTGATTTGGCATTTGCACTGTCGACAAGGAGGTTTAGCGCTAACAGGTTGCAAGATGTGTTAGTTCCTGGCCTAAACCCCGTCTGGGTAATTGGTAGAATGTTATTGGAGCTGACCCAGTCCTCCAGTGCTTGTAGGAGGTTGGATGCGTATACTTTGGCCTCTACGTCGATAAGCGCTATCAGCCTATAATTCGCTGGGTCTGTTCGCGCGCCTGCTTTGTAAATTGGGTGCAGGATGCTCCCTCTCCATGAGGGGGGAATGCTTCCTGTTTGAAAAGCGTTGTTGTACAAAGGGGTAAGGTATTCAGTCCTAAACGCTTGGTCATGTTTAAAGAGTCCATTTGGCAAGCCATTTGGGCCTGGTGCACCTTGTGATCTCAATTTTTTTAGGATCAGTTGCACTTGTCGTGACGTAATCCAATTTTCACCAAAGTTTTGGTCCGCTTCTTGTTTCTCATTTTTCTTGTATGTTGGATGGCCTACTTGGGAATTGGTCATTTGTGTTAGCTCTAAATGGTGGATCCAGTCTTCCTGTAGTATGGTTGCATTAAAGACGTGGGCAGCTCCATTTGCTATTTTATTGATTTCTGCCCAGAATTTCCAATTGTTGTTTGTTTTGCTTGTAGTAGTTGTAGCCAAATTTCAGTTTGATGTTTTGTCTTTGCCGACCATATGTCTTTTTTGTATTTTTGCCTTAGATTATGGATTTGTCCTTTGGTGTCTACACCCTTTGTTGGTTTGTTTCCCTGCAGTTTTCTGATTTCCTGATTTAGGATCCTTTTTTTGCGCCCTATTGGGCCCAGGAGCCCCTGATGTACTTCATTAGTTTTTCTTATGTGAATCTGGGGTTGCTGGCCAAATCTGTTGGTTAGACTTACAGTCATGTTTTCCCAATTGTCCTGGTGTGACAATAAGTTTTGCACGCCCTCTTCTGCCTGCACACTTTTCACAAATGTCATAATTTCTTCGACGTTCTTCCCATTCCAAACTAGTCTCTTAAGATTGTAGGGACTCGGGATTTGGAGCAAGTCTTTGCATGCTGGAGCCCTGGTATGTTGGAAGCTCAGCTCAATTGATTGTAGATTGTGGTCACTCTCCAATTTGTGGATTATTCTGTAGGTGACAACTGTTTGGAGTACCTCGAGGTCCACTATGGTGTAGTCTAATACGGCTTGCGCCTGTTTGGCAATTGTGGTCGAAGATGCGGGCTGATCTTGCGAAAAGCGGCCGTTCAAATTAAGCATTCCCAGTTCCGCGAACATTAGGGCACATTGTTGACTGTATTTATCCTTTTTTAGATGGTTAGTTATTGTAGGGGGAATTGGTTTCCCATTCCTTTTGTTTCGTTGGATCTTCTGTGCGTGATCTCTCTGTAAAAGGAACATGTTCAAATCCCCAGAAACTATCAGCCCCGACTGTGGGAAGGTGGATTGCAAAAATTTGACTAGTGCCTTCAGGGTCAAGATTTTTTCTAATTTCCTCCTCGATTCTGGGTGTATGTAGGTGTTGCAGATAACCAATGACCGAAAGTCTTGTGTGACCTGTGCTCCTGGAGTGGGGACAGGCTGAGGTTCAATTTTGATGCACTGGATCCATGTGTGTCCCGTGTCGATTATGTCAAAAGACCATGGGATGCTGGTATTCAGATACATCGATAGACCTCCGGAAGCTCTGCCTACTAAGCCCTTTTTGATGGCATGTTGTTAAATTTCTTTAAAGCCGTTTATATGTTCGGGTGTGATTGACCAGGTCTCTTGGAGTAATATAATATCAGATTGTTGTAGACATACTAGTAGTTCTGCGTCATTTGTTTTGCCCCCCAGCCCGTTGATGTTCCATGAGCATACCTTCAAGTTCAATTTTCATGCCTCATCAGTCATGCCATTCGCGGGGCTTGGGGTTAGGGGGAGAACTTTCCGGGCCCGGCTTGCGTCTCCTAACAAGCCTTGTCGGATAATGCGTAAGTTGGACCAGCCTCCATTGATGCTTCCCGAGCTACCAACAGCCCCCGCAGTGTTCCTCTGTCGGCGGTGATCTTGACACTGCCAGCATTGCTAGCGGGCCCGGGTATCTTTCCACTTCAACTGGTCTGATTTCGATTCCCCAATTTGCAAACTCTTCTCTGTGGAGCCAGAATTCTTTGGCTTTCTGAGGGTCCTTCCATGTTGCCACTGTCATCTCTCTTCCATTTGTATTTGGGATTGGTTTGAATTCAATACTTTTGATGTGATTCGTGTTCAAGTGGCTTAGTGTTTCAATTGAGTTGGTAAGTTTTAGGATGGCGCTCCGATTGAGAATGTCGTGGTTCCCCCTGGAGCTGTAGTGGGGAATGATTTCATGTGATAAGACTCCTGCAGGGTAAGGGGAATCCATCTCTTCTCTCGGAGCCGCATGCCTGGTTTGGATATTATTTTGTTCGGAAGTTGCCTGGTTGCCTTGATATAAGATGTTAGCCTGAGCTGCTGGCGCAGTGCCAAAACCCGGCTGTGGTGGTCTGGGGTGCTCTGGGCCTTCTGGACGGGCTTTTTGCTGCTGCGCCTTGGCCAAGGGATTCTCTTTTGGTCCCGTGCCCAACTTTGTGAAGTAGTGCGAAATGCTTTTTTGTTCTACTAGCATTTTCTGTGCGGGTGACTTGTCTGCCTGTTGTGTTTTTGTGATTACTTGTGGTGACTTGTGATTGCTTTGGCTGCTAAGGTGCATGTCTGATATGGCCGGTTGAGGCGGAGTTGGGGGAGGGGGGTCCTGCAAAATTTCACCTTTATCTTCTTGATCCTTTTTGCTTGTCTCTTTGCCATTCAGTCCGTTTGAGGTTGTTACTGGAATCAGAGTTTGTATTATACTGCTCGGCGTTGGGAGCTCTTGATCCTGGTCTTGATGCCTATTGGGCTCTTGGGCCTGGACCCTATTTGGCAATGCAGTTGCTTTCTTTCCTTGGTACTTTTTTTGTCTGGCTTTCCTCAAACGTTTGCGTTCTCGTTTTGTTAAGGCGTTGGTATGTTTTATTTGCCCATTTGGGGGTGACCCGGGCTCTTTTCTCCCTTGCTTTACTGGGTCATTGGTGTCTGTAAGTTGGAATTGCATGTTTGTGGAAGTTGTTGACTGAGCATTTACTGTGGTTTCTATTGGGTTGCCTTCCGCGGGGTCCGTGAGTGAGCTCTCACTGAGCGTTGTGTCACTACTAGTTGTGCATGACCAGCGGTCAGGAGCCTTTTCTACAGCGGTGGTTTCAGTAGAAGTTTGCTGCGCTTTGGTTTTATTTTTTACTTCTGACAAAATGTCTGTGAGGATAGTCGGAAGATCTTTAAGTTGATTCAGTGTGTCAGTGCACTGGCATTCATGGCACTTTGTCTGAGGATCTTTCTGGACCCGTTCAATGAAAGAATTTAGGTCTAATATCTTTCTGTCTATTCCCACTACATGAGAGGCCAGAATTTGGAGAAGGTCAATCTGAAGCTCTAATTGGAGTGTTGGAGCAAAGCCTCTGATATAGTTTCCATGGTGCTTATGAACGGAGGCCATAGGGGAGCATGTGCTGGGAGAAAAAGATCTGTTTGGTTACTGCCAGCATGGGGACTAACCCAGGCTTTGTCTCCTGGTTTGCTCCAAATGAAGTCTCGAGCATCTCGTGGATCTTCTCCCCGACCTATATCTGATGTCGCTGTTTGTATATGACCTTTTTTCTGGGGATCAAGGCTTTTTGGTGGTGTTGCTTCTATTGAAGAGGGGATATTATGTCGTGGAAGAGATTCTCCTAACGGGCTGATTGTGGATTTTATTGAGGCCTCATTGCGGATAGTTGGGCTGGTTGCGCTTGCGCCGACCGGTACTTCCTGTGTTTCCCATCCGGCAGTCTTTTTTGTCGTTTTGTCATCCTGTAATGGGACCTTCGGGGTTGGCGGGCGTTCCTGTGCCTCAAGACTTTCTTGATTTGTGGGTGTCCGGGCATTCGTCAATTCCCCCTGTTGCCGTTCTAAGGTTTCTTTATCTGTTTTGCCTCTGTGCCGCATATTTGTAATATTCGTTCTTGTCGCTGGTGGACTGTCGGTCCCTGAGTCGGGCCTCTTTGTTCCAAAGAATGAACCCAGACTTGCTGAACGCCACCTCACTGGCGCGTTAGGAGTTTTGTCCTCTAATGCCACTGATGGATCAGTACACTGCTCCTTTTGGGCGTTAACGTTGTTTGCTGCTTCACTTGTATTTATTTGTGCTTTCACTGTTATTATGTTGGACGTGATGTTGGAAGATTCCCCAGGACTTTGGATTTGGGTTATCTCCGGTAGGATGTAATTCTGTGGGTACAAAGCTTTCGGTAGCGAGCCCACTGACTGGGACATTCTTTTGTTGCTTGTAACTGTTTCGATGTTCTGTGCTTGAGACACCGGAAGCACCGAACGCACCGAGGGAGCCAATGATAAAGATGGTGTGGATGGAAACAAAAAGTCTGTGATCTTGTAGTTTTCGAGCCCTGGTATGATCATCTGCTTCTTGGAGGTGGGAGCACTGGCCTTTTTGTCTTCCACCTCTCCTTTTTCTTCATCGCAGGAATTGAATTCTCTTCGCTCATATTTCCGCGATGTTTTAAGTTCCTTTTTTTTTTGTTTGTAAGGTCTGCTCTGACTCTTCCTCACCTCATGATGGGGAAGTAGTGCAAGGAGTGCAATTGCGAGAGCCACTGGTTAGTGGGCCTGACGCCCCCTTCTCTCCTTGGCTGACGTCAAGTTAGTTGGCTCGATGGTGGACCGCAGAATCTGAGGGGCAATTTTACAGCCCGAGCCTGTGCGCCCGCCGGGCAGTAGGCGTGGCTGCGGGCGAGTTGCTTGCTTCTTGTGGGATTCTTGTAGGATTCCTTGGGTTTACTCTGCGGAGTGAGTGGCAGCAGTGGGTGTTGCAGGGTAGATAATAGGTGTTAGACGGAACCCCCCCCCTCCCCTGCTGCTGCTGGCGAAAGGTCAATGAGGGCTATCAAGGCTGTGAATAGAATACTAGTGGGCAACCAGTAACGACAACGGGCGTGCAGGGCAAAAAAAGCATGGGGGCTGGGTACGAGCGGAGCACTCAGGTGGTGCCACGGGCAAGCTCTGACCTAGTCAGATCTGCCTTGACATCCCCCCGGGCTCTTACTTTGCAGCTGCCTCTATCGGCAGCCGCGCTCATGTCTTAGTCCAACGACTCTCTCACACACCTGGCGGTCGGCCTCACCTCCTTTGCTCCTTTTGCTCGAGGCTATGTTGTGGAAGTAGATTAGAGCACGCTCGCTCTCCCAAGCCGCCTCTGACGCTTGTGTTCGGTCGTCCGCGCTGCCTGATGCTGCCTAAGTCTGCACCTCGCACATGCCCTCCAGGAGTTTGTCAGATCCGTAACGGAGACGCGGAGGGTGCTGCAGGTCGGTAGACAGGGGGGGGCTGCCTCTGGTAACGCAGCTCGGCTGACTTGAGCCCCGCTGCTACTCTGAGAGTTCTGGTCTCGCACCTCCCTCACAGAGCACAGAGCACCGGACGTCCACCGGCCGCACAGGTTTAGCCGCACTCCCGGTCTCCTTGCCCAACAGCGGCTCAGCGATTGGCGGGCTGTGGGGGTCAGTGAAGGAGCCCGTGAAGGAGCTGCGGAGGGGCTGCTTGTTTGTTCGTGAGGTGGCGAGGTGGTGATCTGGCTCTCCGGTTCTCAGGCGTTCAGCTCTCTGCTGCTTAGAATAGTAATTTTTACCCCTACACTATCCAACACTTACCCTACTATTACACCCCCCTGGATATTAGAATAGTAATTTTTACCCCTACACTATCCAAAACTTACCCTACTATTACACCCCCCTGCAGTTAGAATAGTCATTTTTACCCCTACACTATCCAATACTTACCTTACATGCAATGTATTGCTATGCGTTGTAATGGTATGCGTTGTAAAGGCAGTATGCGATGTAATGGAATGCGTTGTAAAGGTAGTTTTTAAAAATTTGTTGTAATGGCATGCGTTCTAATGGAATGCGTTGTAATGGATGTCGTGTTGTAAAAAATGCGTTGTAAAGGTATGCGTTGTAAAAGTATGCATTGTAACGTCATACATCCGAGTAAAACAATGAATATACCACAAAAAAGACTCCACACATGTTTAGAAAAATAGAGAATGTTTATCTGAATAAATAAGACTAAAGTGTCAAATATCCAATCAGTAGAATCGAAATATAATTTTTTAAATATTAAATGCAAAAACAGTGCTTAGACATCACAGACGGTCTAAAGGTTATTTGAGATCATGAGGGACTCGTGCAAATCCAAAGTTCAATCCGACTGCGATGAAGGGCAGGCTGGCTATAGGACCCACGCAGGGCTCACTGAGAAATTACCTTGGATGGAGCAAAGTGTTGATGCTGAGGGCATGATGCATCAATCTTTTCCAGCCAGTTGGGTTGCTGGGTCATCATCGAGCTTCTCTGAGGTGAATGCAATGTGCTGTGGGTGAGCCACACAGAGCATCTTCGATGGCCAACGCAGGATGTAGAACTGCTGTCATCATCCAGCCTCTGCGTCGGAAGGCAATACATTGATTGTGATTGCCGCAAAGTTGACGATGCATTGGTTTTGTTGCAGAACCCACTTCTGAGACCCAGAAACTGAAGAATGCACCTCAGGCAAGGGTAGGATTAACACAAGGGAGAGCCCAGCAGCACCAGCAAAATTGCACAAAGTCTTTTGTATCCCTGAGACTTCAGAACACAGGAGACAAGCTAGAAAGCCCTTGGAGGTCACTTTGAGGGAAGGCAGAGGCCAGCTATCCTGCAGCAGAGTCAGGGAGCAGCATGCAGGAGGGCAACACGCTGAAAGGTGTCCTTCTAGAACATTTTTCCAGCTGAGCCCTTTAAGCAGCACAGTAGTCCTTCTGACAGAGGTTCAGTTCAAGATTCAGAACATTTTAAAGGGTCAGAGACCCAGTATTTTTACCCTAAAGTACCTTTGATGAAGGGGTGACTTCAAAGCAGCTCTCTGAAGTGCACAAAGATCCCTTTCAACCCAGTCTTGTCTGCCAGGCTATTTGTGGGAGATAAATCAGTGCTAGGAGTGTGGACAGGACACTACCTATTGAAGTGTAAGTGTCAGCCCCTCCCATTCCTCCCTGCCCGGGAAGACCCATCAGAATGCAGATGAATGCAGATGAGAGCTCAGAATGCTGATGAGCCTCACCTTTCTGTGTTTGTGTCTATCTAGAGAAAAGGCATAACGCGTAGCTGTCACCCGACCTAGATGTGTATTAGAGACAGGCTATAAAGCAGAAAGAGCAATAAGTGCAAAGAAATGTCCACTTTCTAAAAGTGGAATTTCTAAAATAGTAATGTTAAATCCTACATAACCAGAAGGATTTATCATTATCATTCCAAAGATATGAAAAATGGGAAAACTACTCCTCTCTGATCAGGTATTACAGCTTAAAAGTGTATTAAGGAATTCCCAATGATAGCCTCCGAAATAAGTAGGCATGATAGTAGCGAAAAACAAAATAGGCAGTTTGTCACTACCAGAACATGCAAAACATACAGGCAAATGACCTACCTTTTATTACATAACACCTTGCCCTTAGGGCTACTTAAGGCCTACCATAGGGGTGACTTATATGTATTTATAGAAGAGTTTAAGGTTTGGCAAGTGGTTTTAAATGCCAAGTCGAAGTGACAGTAAACTCCACACACAAAACAGCAGTGGCATGAGACAGGTTTAAAAGGCTACTTATGTCCATGGCACAATCATTGCTATTGCCCACTAGTAGTATTTCAAGTACAGACCCTGGGTATATGGTATTTCACTTTACAAGGGAATTAAAAGTACAACAAATATGCCAATCAGGTATACATCAATGTCATGTTTAAAGAGGAAGCACATGCACTTTAGCACTGGTTAGCAGTGGTAAAGTGTTCAGAGTCCTTAGGCCAACAAAAAGAATCAGCAAAAACGAGAGGCAAAAGGCAAAAAGTCTGGGGAAAGACCACCCTAAGGATGACTGGTATAACACCCACGCTCTTCAGCTTTTTCAAAATGACTTCATACATTGCCTTCATGTCCCATCTCTCCATTAAATCACCAGTGCCAGCATGACCTCCTTCTTCTTCCAGTGTATCCTGGAGGTAGGAGTGTTTGAAGAAATCCTTCTTATCTGTTTTAGCCTCTTTCTCTGTGCTTATGGTCCCTGGTCTACAGCCATTCACAACACTGCGGTAGGATTCTGCACCAGCCTGTTGCTGCCTACCAAAGTTATGTGGAAAATTTGTGGTGGATTCTCCTCCCACCACTAGTGCCAATCTGCCAAGTGTAAGCCATGTGCTTTCCTGACCTGCATCTCTGACTGGCTAGATCAGTAATGCATGCACTACGAGTCAGTGGAGCAGCATCTTCCGAAGCCACCTCCGTGTGGAGATTCTGCCATACCTTTCTATACCAATCACACAAAGGTGACACAAGGTTTTTAATACATGGCATCAGCTGCCATTGCCATTCCATGCAGAACATCAGGGGACGTATTATGGGAAGTGCCCTGGGGGTGCAACGGGCATGTGTGCCTACTTTGTGCACCCCTAGGGCACTTTGGTATTACAGATAGGGCCGCAGACACTTGTATGGACCTTTGTGTAATACATATAGCGCCAGCTCTTTCAAAAGAGGGTGTTCCCTCATTTGCATGGAGGGCGAGGTCCTATTAAATGATGGAATCCCTTTGCCTCTGCACCCTTGCAATATTATAGACAAAGGTGCAGATGCAAAGAAGCTGTCAGGAGATGCACTGACAGTGTGCCACCTAAAAGGTCATTCACTGCACCTGCCTGCAAGGGGATCTCTAGCCCCCTTAAAAGTGTAGGCAAGTTGCCACCTGCACAGTGACACATGAAGCAGCTGCTTTAAAGCTGCTAAGTATATACTAGAATGCGCTGCCCCAGGGCAGTATGACTTTGCGGCTGCCCTGGGGGCAGCACATTCAATAATGTGGTGCACTCTCCTTGTCTGTGCAGCGCGCAGCTTTTGAAAAGGTGTGCCCTACGTAAACTAAGAGAGCACAGAGTATTCTGTAAATAGGCCCCAGGTGTTCACAGTATCATAGGGCTCGGCAACCACTTTATTCAGCCCTGAAGGAATGAGTTACTCACAGATTCAAGATGGCATAAATATGGTGTTAACTATCCTGTTCCATCCTCTGGGGCTGGCATTTTTCTCTTGCCTACTAAGAACAGTAAATTATACAAATATAATTTCCTAGATATTGTGTGACATGAATATTATAACAAAAATACTGTGACTACAAACATATCATGAAGTAGAATATAATTTGCAAGAATATCGTTTTTTTGGAATGTAATATTGTTTCATGGAATATACTTTGTTATTAGTATTGATTATTACGATATAGTTGTAGTTAATATTGGTTTTACTTATTTTAGTATACTTTGGGTATTATTTTTATTTTAGGTGTTATTATTAGTTTAATTGCTGAATTTTGGAATGTATATTTTTAAATGTATTTTTTAACAAATGTAATTCAAAGCTAAAATACAACAGCAGCATGTTGTTGAGTTTGTAAAGAGATAGGGTGAGAAATAAATTTTTTGAAATTGGCTGTCGGAAACTGATTTTGGGGGCCCCTATCAGTGCCCCCTTCCCTCCTGGCCCTCTGTATTTGGGCCTAACATCCCTGCACCATGTGGCAGGCACGGTGAGGTGCCTGCCACATGGTGCAGGGATGTTTGCAAACTTCCATCTTTCAATGGAAGCTTGTGCTGCTGGTGGTTTAGGCCAGCCGCATACACTTCCATTGAAAAAAGGAAGTTTGCGACATGTGCGGTTGCATCCTAATGGGCTTGTAAGAACCACCGACCAATGGTTTGGCGGTTCGTTCCCCAAAATGATGTCGGTCGGAGGCAACTCTGACCGACATCGTAATTAGGCCCCTAGTTTTGATAGGAAAAGTCTTTGATTTGCTACTAACTTTGGCACCCCCTGACGAATCTTCACGGAATTTTCAAAACTTGTTTGCAACTCATTTCAGGTGCTGTCTGGAAAGGTTTGGAGAGATTTGTCAAGCAACGGCAGAAAAAAAGGCGTTCCCAAATTGCTTTTACCCATGCAATTTACCTTAGGGATTTTAGACACACCTTCAGTCTAAACCCCGTATAGAATTTTACCAAATTTGGCAGAAAGGTAGATCTTTTTCCAGAAAGAACCCTTTTTGTCATTTGTAGGCCTAGGCGTAACATTCCAGTCCGCTCGTGGAGTTTGCAGAGTTTTTTTCACTCCACGCTCCACATAGGTCACGAAGATTGAAAAAGTTATTTCCTTACTTGCCAACATTAAGTTGGTGAGCACAAGCGAGGAAAATCTTATCCCAGATCACATCTTGGCACATGGTGCCGCTGGCACTAATTTTCCAGCGAGGGACAACCACCCTGTGCTAAAAATACGCAGCTTCTGCAACTCTGCGTAGCACAGTGGAGTTTTTTGGTCACACGGATCTCTGCGAACCCCACCCAGGCTTAGTAATTCGGGATAAATCTGTTAAGTGGTTTTGGAGTTTAAAAAAAATATATATTTATGTATATCCAGAGATGCAAATGCTCCGCCGATCTGACAGATCTCATGATGAGATCCGATTGGCTGCCACCCCTTTCATCAGGAAGTGTTGGCAGCCATCTTGGGACTTGAGCCCCAAATAAACTGAAAAGGAATACCCTGACCACAGGGAACCCAAAAGCTTTTTTTAAAAAACATTTTTACTACCAAGCCACAGAGGATCCTTAATACAAGGGTGAAATAAAAAAAAACGAGCGCAGCATCATTTTCTTGTTGTCTTTATGCTCCCTGGGTGAGCCAGGCCCCAGTGGGTGGATTATAAAATATAATTGGGGAAAGGGCTGCTCGTAGCCCCTCTCCCAAGGCAGATTATGGCCCAGGAGACCCTATTCCCTGGGACCCAGCCTTACAAATGAACTGGGAGTGGGACACATAACCCCCTCCCTGATCTGAGTTTGGGCCTGGGTTGCCATCGCTCAGGGCCCAGCCATATATCTAGAGTGTGAGGCTGTCTAACTAATGCTTAGCAGGAACACAGAGGCCCCCTCTCCAGGCTGATTTCAGCCCACAGATCCTCATCTTTCTGTGCCGAGCCACTATTTGAAAAGGGAGGGTACCCCTCCGGGATCCATTAATGGACCTGTGGACCCCATCCACCAGGGCCAGCTCCTGCTATGTCCCGGTTGCCCATCTCAAGGACATAACGGTTTCGCCGCCAACACTACTTGCTTTGCAGGAGCAATTTCAAAGCTCCTGCCAAGTGAGAACAAACCTGAAGTCCAGCCGCGGCTAGTAGGAGCTTTGAAAATGCTCCCTTCAGCTGGGAGCGGACTACAGATCTGTTTTAGAATAAATTTGAATATTGCTTTCCCACCTGCAAGGAGCATAATTATTAGCTATTTCCAGCGGGCAGTAGCAATGCCTACTCCCACTTGATGCGGGGAGATGGCTGGGGCTGCAGGAGTCTTGGAGCTCCCCCTGCGGCCTCCAACAAGGAGAAGGTGGGTGCCCTGAGTAGGCACCAAGGCACCCACTCTAGGTTTGCCCGGCCCCAGGGATCGGGACCCCCAGGGCCGAAATTGGACCGGAGGGAGGGTGTGCAGCCTCCCTCCCCACTTTAATTATTTGTCAGGCCGCAGAGGATGGGGTCCCTAGAGCCGATATTGGCTCGGGGAGGGGGCTGCATGGGCCCCTCCTCCTTTAATCATTGGCAGCCCCTGGGAGATGAGGTCCCAGGGCTGAGAATGGCCCGGAAAGGGGGCCGCGTGACCCCCTTCTCCTTTACCCATTGGCTGCCTGGTGCCAATATCAGCTCAGGAGGGGGGCTATGTGCCTCTGCCCCAAATAAAAAAGGTGCTATGCCATGGGGGATGCATCTCCCTGGCCAAAGTCTTTTACTTAAAATCGTCTCGTCACTACCCCGTTCACTACGTTGAGTTAGGGGGGAAACATTCAGTGTTTAGCTTGGGGGGAACAATCCGATACACGCTTCACACAGCAGTTTTGGAGCCTTTTGATGAGGTATTTTGGCAGGTCAACATATAGAGAGTTGGCATAATCTATCCAGGAAAGAATGAGGGCAATGACAGCTTGGATAAGGTCACCCCAAGATTCTCTACTGCTTTTTAAGGGTGGCCAGAATGATTTGGTCCAGTATTCCCGCTTATTTTTGGTGATAATGATTTCTATTTATTCCACTTTTAATTTCAGGTGGTAGCTGTTCATCCAGTCACGGATGAACAGCATTGTGGATTGAAAGTGATCTTTAGTTACCGGGGAGTTGTCTAATCTGAAGAGCAATTGCATGTCTGCGTAGTTGTGAATTGTGCAGTTCCTCTATGAACAAAGGGGCGAATGTATAGGTTAAAAAGATGGGGGGATAGGGATGATCCCTGGGAGACTCCACAATCTAGATGGACATGGGATGAGGTAAACGGGGTTAGGTCTCTGCAGAAAGAGATGATCCAATTGAGGGCCAGGAACCTCAGCCCAACGACCTTGGCACAGTCAACTAAGAAGTTCACCATGTTGAAAGCTGCCGACAGATTGAGGAGCACAAGATCATGGGTGAAGCCGCAGTCGTCTTCTGATCGAATGGCATCCATCACAGAGAGGATGACTGCTTCTGAGGAATGGGCTGGGCTAAAGTCGGCTGAAATGGGTCCAGAATCTCAGACTCCTCTATAAAAGCGAAGCGGTTTCGTGCCACATATGCTTCTAGTACCTTTGCTAGGTAAGGTAAAAGAGATATGGGGTGATAATGTTTCAAGGTGAGTGGATCTTCACCTTGTTTTTCTAAAAGGGAATCATTATTGCTTTCTTGAATGTGCTAGGTACTTTTCCTGACTTCATGGACTAGTTGAGAAGAGACTGACTGGACCTAGGTTGATGGAAGGAGACAGTGTAGAAAGCTGGGTTTCTGTTGCAGTAACCACCCCACATTTTGCTTTATTTCTGATGCACTTTCACATGATGTGCCTGGGTCCCTGGCAATCAGGTTCCCAGGGCCTATGTTCTTTCCCATAACTGTACCTTTGTACCTCCAATTGGCACCTCTCTGGCCACATGTAAGTCCCTTGTAAAAGGTACCATGGATACCAAGGACACTGTGACCAGGGAAGGCCTCTGAGGGCTGCAGCACATATTGTGCCACCCTTAGAGGTCCTGTACCTTAACACAAACACACTGTCATTGCAGGCTGCATGTTTTGGTGCAGAGAAAAGTGAAGAATTGAGATGGCACACATTCCTGTGTGCAATGCCTGCAACCCACTGCCTATATTAGAGGTAAGACACTCCTCTAGCTGGGTGCACTATACCACTGGTGAGGGTACAGTTGCATGAGCACTGTACCCCTACATTGTGTAAGTCCATTCTTAGACATTGTGAGTGCAGTAAAACCATAAAGAGTATAAGGTCTGGGAGTTTGTCATTACGAATTCCACAGCACCATAATGGCTTTACTGAATTGAAAGAAGTTTGGTAGCAAACATCTCAGGACAATAATCCCAGTGTGGGATTTATTATACAGTGCACTCAGAGGGCATCTTAGAGTTGCACCCTGAAAAACGACCAGTCTCTGGTGGGTTCCCTGACTGGTAAACACCAGCCTGTCACCATGAGACATGTTTCCGGACCCCTGGGGTGGGAGCCTTCGCTCCCTGACCCCAGAAACAAAGCCTTTCCTGGGCAGGTCACAGCTCCTCCAGGTCAGGAAGAGCCATCTGTGGCAGGGGAGCTTCAAAGGCCTTGCCACCTTTGTAACATGACCACAGCCTCTCCAGCTATCAGGAGCAGGCCCCTTTCCTCTCTCCCCTCCTTGTTGGCGGGAAGATAGGCGGGAAAAGATAGCATTGCCCATAAGTTATGCCCACCTCTGCAAATGCCACCCCTTTAGGTGGGGGAGGTGAGGTGAAGCCCACTCTTCAGTGCCCACCATCTTACAGATGGCAGGCCCTCTCCAATCAGGGTTAGGAATTGTGCCCACTCCCCGACGTGAGGTGAGCACAACAAGGGTGTAGTCACCCTAAGTGTCCCATTGGCTACTGACCTCGATGCCCCTAAAACGCCCCTAAATATAGTATTTAGGGGGCAGCCCTGAACCAAGAAAGAAGATTCCCAAAACCCTAGAAGAAGAAGAACAAAAGAAAACGCACAGCAGAGGAGACTGCATAGAAGAACTAACTTGGCCACAGCCCTACCGGCCCGTCTGCAGTTTCTAGAGATGCTTTGCCAAAAGTCACCTTACCCTGCAGCTAGCGACCTCCTGAACCCCTGGGACGACTGACTGCCTTCCACAAAGACCGGATCTCCTGTGAACTGCAGCTCTGTTAAAAAAAACTTCAGAGACAGACTCTGAGCCTGCTGAGGACAAAGAAACCCAACCCCTGGAACCACCACTGAACCCGATGCCTACGGCCCAAGTTCGAGTGGCCCGCCGGTCCCACTGAGGTCCCTCAGCGCTTAAAAGTCTGAGTCCCCTGTGGGTTTACCCCTCCAGGGCTCCCAAATGTCGCCTGCAGCCTCTGCACGGAAACCCCCCCAGCCGCGAGTGGCCTAGTAAGGTGAAATCTGACCTCAAAAGATGCCCCTGCATCCAGCTGCCCTTACCCCTGGAGAAGAGAATCCAGGGTGCACCTACATCACTGAGCACTCCAACTTACCTGCCCAGCTGTCGGTTCCTCCCGCAACACTACCTGGACCGAGCCTGTAGCCAAAATGCAAAACTATCATTGAAAACAACAGGGCACCCAATGGCAAAACAGCACTCTGCACCTGGCTTTCCCTGTGCCGCTGTGGGTGCACTATGTGTGCTAAACTGGATCCCCCTTTGCCCTGAGCTTAAGTCCAGAAGCTTTGCTCCGACAACCTTATGGTCGGCTCGTGAGCAGGAACCAACTGCAGGTCCTCTATCTCCCATTGGATAACATTGGGCCTCAGCACTCTTCAACCGGCTGTTCTAGTGCCGCTAAGGGTGCTTTAGTGCATCCTTAACACTGGGGGCACCCTGGTTCTAACCCTCAAAACCCAACTCCCACAACCAAGTACTTACCTGTAAACTGATAACTTCATTTCTTCCAATAGGATTGCATTTTACTGCTTTTCTTTGAAAATTGTTCTGTGTGGATTTGGCTTTGGAGTATGGAACACTAAGAAACTGCAAATATATAAAAACTGATTTACTTACCTTTTCTCTAAGAAGTGTCCAAGTGTGATATCTAGGCATATCGCACTGAGTAGATAGAAAAAGTAATCTAAAAGGTAATCTGCAAAATAATAAAAAATAATCTAACAGTAATTTCAAGTATTTACAAACCTGTCACAAAGTCATTTTAATTCAGCTTGCTTATATTGTTCAAGCTGCCTTGAAAAGTACCATTTACACTTACTTGTGCCAGGCCTGCTTGTTTCTAGAAATAAATACAACTAAATAATAATTTATTATAAAAAGTAATTGGTCTGAGTTCAGTCCTTGAGTGTGTGACATCATTTCTAGCCTGAGTGTATACAATAAATGCTTAACACTACACTCTGATAAACCTTATTGCTCGCCCACACTACCACAAATAGAGAGTAAGGTATTATCTACTTTTACTTCTGCCTACCTTTGGGGTTTTACTGCACTCTGAGCACACTATACATCACTTGGTATAGTATATACAGAGAAAGGTTTTAGGGGGGTAAGGATTGTTTGGGTGGCCCCACTTTACTTTAATCAGTAGGTCATTGAGGCAATATTTACTGATTTCCGAGAATTTAAATAAGGTGACAGGGTTCATGTCATCTGGATTGTTCATGTTTGAGAGGGAGCTAGTGGGGATGCTCTCATTAATAATCGTGATTTTGCTGATGAAATGAATCCAGAAATACACCCCTAGATACTAACTACACTACGCTCATATGAACTACATATCAGTTCCCAAATTCAAGAAGAAGAGATTGGGTGGCACCAGATTTTTGTCATCGCTCCCATCCTCTGGAACTTCCACGCCCTTGAGATAAGATAGGCGTCTTGATACTTGCAACTCATGAAATCACTGAAAACCTGGTTATTTAGAAAAGTATACAACTAACACTCTGTCCATCTGTAATTCAACTCCTTGTCCTCACCATAGTGTCATGAAACTGCTTGGTGAATTCGCACTCTATAAGCTTCAATAACATAACTGCATAACATAACAAAGACCTTTTGACTCAAAGTCACAAGTAGGCCTTGTTATCCCTTTTATTAAAACTCATTTTCTTTTTCCTAAAGCCCCTGTTAACTAATCTAATTGAGCCCTCAATGTGCTGGCCGTCTACCCAAGCAGTACCCTCCCACTGGGGGCGGCATACACAACAGCATGTGTGATTTATACCCAGTAAAGGCCACAATTGAGATTAGACTATTTATAGTTTACTTTTTTATTTCACATATTTTGTATAGTGCAGCATACCATTTAGAATGTTCCAGCCCCAGCGGCAGTGGGAGTACCTGCAGGGCGGTGACGTGGGGGGGTGGAGGGGCAGGGTGGGGGGGAGTAATGTATGGATTACGGAATTTTACAGGTAAGTAAACATTTAAATAAATAAAACGAATTTCTTTGCGCACACTGCATCACATTTGGGGATGCAGTGCACTCAACGAAACTCGTTTTATTTATTTATTTAAATGTTTAATTACCTGGGAAGCTCCGAAATCCATATATTACTAACCCCCACCCTGCCCCTCCCCCTCTCCACGTCACCGCCCTGCAGGTACTCCCACTGCCGGCCGCGGCTGGAATGTTCTCAGAATGCACAGGGAGGGTTTACAAGAAGAGGATGAAAGTGACACTCCCGGTGGTAAGTCACTCAATACATTGGATAAGGCCAATGATAGGAGCCAATTTCCCTAAAGGGAAAATAACTAGAACAAAACCTGAGGAATATAAAGCACAGAATCCTATAGCTACCCTAAGATGCTGCAGCAACTGGTTAATATTTGGTGTCTGGATGGGCGACAAGTAATAATAAAGCAATGTCAGGATTAATCAAGACCCCGGTGTAAAAGAGAAGTCTAACAAAGGGCCTGAATGAGCTGATCTGTTTACATGGATTTCCTGAATTTAGAAAAGTTATTTTTTATTGGAGAGAATTCTGCATGGAGGAACCTTAAAAAAGTCAGATCTTCCATCAAATGTTTTGTACCTCGGCTGAAGGTTGGATTTCCATTAGTTGATAGAGAGTAAACATATTTTTGAAATAACTTCGGAGCATACAGTATACATTTATATTTTGCATGTTCTGAAGTTTATTAAGTGATTCCTTGGGAATTCATGTGTTGATGTCACTGGTGAAACATTAGTACTACAAGGAGTTGTGAAAATCGGTGTGGAACAGCTGGAGGAGATGCTCAATGCATCTGACACAATTTAGGTGTTGAAAGGTCAACTTGAGAACAGTAGTTATATGATATACTACCAGAATGAAGTAGTATCCTACAAAATATTGTGATCGACTAAAAAGAATTCTTGAAGGAACTAAGTTTAGGTCAGTGGAGGTTTTGTTATACTTATATCCACATAAAAGTGCCTTGGCAATATATATCATTGAGGCAGAATATTTTAGTTCTTAATATTTAGTTCTTAACAAAGCCTGTAGGGCAATATTTCTATCCTTGATATTCTGACACACAACTAATTATAATGGTCATGAGTAAGAACGTTTGTCTTTATATGCAGAGGTTTAGTTTGGAGTGGATAAGTACACATTAGTCATGGTTCAGCATCCCAGGAGTAGGAGGGTGAGGGATGCTCCTAATGTAAGCATAGATCACAATTCAGCTGCCTATCATTAGAATTAGTTTGATTCATTGTACTGTGGTTTTAAAACTCAAAGGATAAGCTTTATGACAGATATTATATACTACTGTGGCAGGACATCCCTTTATAGTACTTGTCATTGGAGAATAAAAGTCAGTCTTTCCCAGATGACTGTGCTCGGACAATGACAAGTCCATTTATTTCCAAAATGGACCCACAAAACTGCAACTAAACTAATATGACCCAACAAAAGAAAATACTCAATGGCGTCCACAACTAGTGACTGTTAATGCTTTAAAATATTTCTTCAAAAATCAGCTCTCTATAGGAATCTAAGAAATAACTACTTGAAATTGCAAACTGCAAAATATGTGTTGAATACAACAAATAAGTAATAGAAATCAATATATGTCCTTGAAATAAAATACAAAGAGGCTCATTTAGAACATGGCAGGTGGTCCGCAATCAGATGAGTGGGGGCAAAATACTCTATTGACTAGGTGAGTTAGTGGGCCCCATATGAGCTTTTGTGACTGGCGTGGACCTTCAGAGCAACTACCAGAGCACCAATGAGAGTTAATTTTTGAAAAAGAGTTCTGCCTTCAGAGCGAAGGCAGAACTCTTTAAAAGAAATAACTCTCAGAGCTGAATTTTCTTTGAATGCCCTGACATGACGTTTTTCACCTCACTAATCATCATGTTCTGGCAGACCTGTGGTGGAGGGGTGCCATGTCAAGGGTCCCCAAAAGCAAAGGCAGGGAAGGTTCTGTCATGTGAAATTCTGTATTCTCCCACCTCTAAATGAGACAGTTAGCATGAGTGGTGGGGCAGATAAAATGCCAATTTATGCCAGTTCATGCACTGCACCAAACCGTAAACGGCCCCTCAAATCTTTGTTCCATTATCTGCATTTTCTCCAATTTGCTTTCATCAGAGGAGCCCTCAATCTATTACTCTTGCTAAGGATAGTGAAAGTGAAATCACATACCATTTGGCCTCCAAGAACATCACATAGCTGACCCTTTTATCCAACAAATAGACACCTAACAGCCTTCTATTTCCTGCTTGTTTATGTATTTATTTTCGAGTTTTTTATAGCGTGAACCGGACTCGAGGGCATCTGAGCGCTTTACAACGTTTGTACACGTAGCATTTACAAAGAATACACAAGGAAGATGTACAGACAGCATTTACAAGGAATACAGCATTTACAAGGAATACACAAGAAAAATGGATTGCCTACATACAGCAACATATATGTGGGGAAATATTATACAGTGGGGGAAAATAAGTGGTTAATATAGTTTACAGCTAGCGATGAACAGTGGTTTCAGAGGTAGAGATGAGTGGGCTCTTCCATATAGTGGGGGTGTCCTAGAGTCGATTAGTTTGGGAGGGCGGCTTCAGGTATTTGTGGAGAAGACATAGGGGCACATTAGGATGGTTCCCGTCGTAAAAAGGGACCGCCTGCCATAAGCTTGGGGGTCCCATGGGTGCTATTTGTGCACTCAGCACCGCCCGCCACAATGCCAGGTAGGCATGTTGTGTACTTCCATGCACAACATGGCAGGCGGTGCCTGCCATGTTTTGCATGGAACTGTAGGGGGGTTCCATGCATGACTTTCCGTGGCGGCAATGCCACCACAGAAAGGCATCTGTGAACCCACATCCTATTATGTCTAGCGGTGTCTATCAGACACCCCCACCATATAGAACCCTTTGCCTCCCGGTCGACATGTCGACCGGGCAGAAAAGCAGTGGACAGTCTTTCCCTCCACCGCGGACACCCCAGCCATTATAATATGGCGGGGGGTCATTACTGCAGGTATGGGGGGGCGGTTCGCCCCGCGAGCCGGCGGTGGCTACTGCCGGCCTGGCGGGGGTGATCCGCCCCCCATCCTAATGGGGCCCATAGTTTGAAGTTTTCCCTGAAGTATAGGTATAATTGATTGTCCCATAGTTCTTAAGGCAGAGAACAAACGGGTTAGTCATTTCTTTGTCTTAAATTTAAGTGGAATTAGTAGCAGAGTGTTTTGTATTCACAAAGGCCTCTTTTGGCCAGCTTTTGAGAGTTTGCTAGGGAGGTAAGATGGATTTGCAGTGCAGAGGGCTTTATGGGTTATGCAAGCAGTTTTAAATATGCTTCTCGCTTTGACTGGTAGCCAGTTGAGTTTCTTAAGTGTGGCAGTGATGTGTTTATCACGCCCCTCCTCAGAAAGAAGTCTGGATGCTGTGTTGAGTGTGGATTTCATAGGTAGAAGGTGGGTGTTTGAAGTACCTGTGATAGTTGTGTTGCTGTAGTCCAGCTTGGAAAGCGCCAGGGATTGCACCACAGTTCTTAGATCTTCTAGGTGGATGAATGGTTTGATTTTCTTTAGGGGTTTCAGTTTATAGAAGGCACTTTTAGCCACAGGAATTAATGTGGTCTTTCATGTTCAAATTATTGTCAAGAGTAATCCCATGAAACTTAACAGAGTCAGAGATATATAGTTTACAGTCCAGTGTATTTAGATTGTCAACCTAGTTGTGGAGAGGATATGACTTTCCTTTAGCTAGATGAAGAGGAGTTCAGTTTTGTTGGGGTTACTCTTTAGGTGTTTGTTTGGCACCAGGTTTGTATGAAGGAGTATTGTTAGGTGTTATATGTATTTGGATGATGAGAATTGTATGTAGAGTTGGATGTTATCACCATCGAGATGGTGAGAAATTCTGGCCTGTTTCAGGATCACTGTGAGGTGTTCCATATAGAGGTTGAACAGGGCAAGGGACACAATTGAACCATGGGGAACTCCTTGTGGGACTAAAACTGCAAGTGAGGTGAAATTGTTTAATTTGAGAACTTGGGATCTTTGGTTCAGGTATGAGGCGAACTACTGGAGGGCAGGTCCATTGTTGTCAGCATGCTGTGAGGGTTTTTTTTAGGAGAATGTTGTGGTTAACAGTATCAAAGGCCATTGAGAGGTCCAGGAGGCAGGGCTAACCATCGCCAAGGGATCTGTGTAAGTCATCAGTGATGTTCAGGATGGCAGTCTCCATACTGCAGTCTTTCCTGAACCTGGTTTCAAAGGTGTCATGTAGCTTGAATTTTTCATTGTGGTTGTTGAGTTGAGGGAGCACACAGTTTTCAATAGTTCTGGCAAAGAGAGCAAGGTTGGTTACAGGTCTGTAGTTATTAAGTTCTGTCATATGTCCCCTGCAGGTCCATTGTCGTTTTCCCTATGTTAGCATGAGCATGTTGCAGACTATGTTAGACCTGACATCATTGGCCTGAGTCTCTCCTCCATTTTTTTTCTGTTTGCCTCCACTGTTTACGATGTTTTTGCTGGTATATTGCTTTGGGCACTGTGCCACTGCTGATCAGTGCCACAGTGCAAGTGCTCCCTATGTGAAATTACTGTATTAATTGAATTCCATGTTTGGCTTATTTGGTTTACTGTCAGTCCCTAGTCTAGTGCACCAGGAGTGCCAGGGCTTGTAAATACAAATGCTGCTCGTGGGCTTGCAGCACGTGTTGTGCCACCCACAAGAGCGGCCTAATAAAAAGTATGTCTAAAGGTCTGCCAGTGCTAGACCTACGCGCAGTCTGGTACTGTCACGCAGACTGCGCAAGTACACCTACTTGCCAGTCCCTAAACCTTCCCTTAACTTCATGTTAGTCACCCCTAGGCAGGGTGCATTGTAAGCATAAGGTAGGACAGGCCTGACAAGGTTGGCATGTCCTAATAGTGAATTACAGCCATATTCGTTTTTCACTATTGTAAGGTTACCTGCTCTCCATTAGTTAGAATGGGCTGCCAGAATTATTAATGCTATAATCCTAGCTGGCTCGGGGAGCATGGTGCAATGTCGAGTTTGGTATCCCTGAACTCGGGGTTTAATAACGCATCCGTTTGGGTGGATGGTTTTTAGACTCTGTGTTTGAAAATAGCACTTTTAGAAAGTGGCTATTTTCTTGTCTAACTATTACTGGTTTCTGCTGGTTTGGTGTGTGTGTGACAGGAGCTGGGTGGCTCCAGAGGTCTGAATGAGTCAGTGTGGGATGAGTGGGATATTTGCATTGAGAGTAGGGGAAGAGTAGCTCCTGATAGCCTGCCCTGCCTGACACAATGCTGGCTCCACCTCCTACCAGGCAACTGATGGCTCTGCTCCTGCCAGTGACAATGCTGGCTCCACTTCCTGCTGGGTGGCTGAAGACTCTGCCCTGGTATACACCCGTTACAACGCATCTTTTACTCCGCACTACCATTACAACGCGACTTTTACAATGCATACCATTACAACGCATTGCGCTGGGGGGCGCTCTAGGATAGGGAATAAGTATAATTTACTATCCAACACCTTCCCTAGGGTCCACGGGGACTGGAGTTAGAATAGTAAATTATACTTACCACTATCCAGCACCTCAAAGCGCTATGCGTTGTAATGGTATGCGTTGTAATGGTCGTGTTGTAACGGTAGGTAGTTGTAATAGTATGCGTTGTAACATGGTACATCCCTCTGCCCTGCACCGTGAATAGGCCAGGTGCCTCGGCCTGGCAACACCCACAACAAACCCAGGATGGGGGGAAATTCCCCTGCATTGACAAAGGGATCAAAGCCAAAAAGGGGTATAAGAGAAGGACCCCTGAACCAAGAATTTAGATCACTTCTGACAAGGAAACCTGCACCAAGGACAAGAAGCCTGCTGATCCAAGGACTTGCCTACTGCCTTCAGCTTTGCTCGCGTTACTATCCAAATGTATTTTGCTTTGTGGCATACTGTACTTTCACATATAACCTGCTGTTGTTTTCGGATCCTGTTCTTTCCTGGGATTTAGTCTGCACACCGTAGACAAGGTTAAACACCAATGTCCCTTGTTATTTTGTTCTGGTCAGGCCTTAGCACCTAGACAAAACACACAAATGCAGCTGTTGTTTGGGAACACGTACTTTGTCATATAGCTATGCACAAAATAAGTAACAACACACTTGGAGAGGCATCTTCCTAGGGAAGAGATCGTGACAGCACCTGAGACGGAGAACGTTCTTCTGTGCATGCTAAGGTACAGGGTCATCTGCCAACATCCATAGATGTTCTGATATATAACCACTTTGCTTCTGTTGAAGGGGAGGGGTTTAGGCTACCCTGTCTTGTATAATGACAGCTCCTTTCATGATTTATGGAGTACTTACTATGCTGACTTTAATTGTGTTAGTCATTTTCTTACTTATTGTGGCATGTATACTACATACTAGAGCACAATGGTTAAAATAAACCTTTTAAAATGTTCTCGTGTCTCTTTAGAACCCTACTCTAGACTAGTATGTGTGTGAGAGCGAAAAGGTGTGTCCTACAACCGAGATTCCTGTGAGGGTCAGGAGTTTTGTGTTCTGGGGTGTCTAATCACTTGTTCCTCTGTGAGTGAGTAGGAGGGCTAGTGAGACACTATACCTAGTCGGTCCCGCGCTCATGGGTACACAAGTGGTAGGATGACTCAGTCCCTGCCTACTAAGGTTCCATGATCCCATGCATAGTTCTGTGACTCCGTAGAATCCGTGCGACAGTTCATTCAGGTCGCCGACTGTCTTTTTGATGAAGGCGCTGACTTGGCCAAGTTTAAGAGAGGCTGAAATAGAGCCACTGGATAAGGAGGAGTTAATGATTTTAGTCCAAGTTGGGGAGATGAGGTGTCTGATATTTTTGACAAGAGAAGAAAGAAGAGGGTCAGAGAAGTTGGATGTTGGCTTCATGCATGAAAGTATTTCAAGGACTTCCTTGTCAGAGATGTTTTTAAACTGTTGAGAAGCTATGGCAAGTGAATATTTAATGATGTTTTATGCCTCTGCCTACCTTAATAACCTCTGACAACTGGGAGTATCAGCTACTCTGCTCACATGCACTAAATGACATCCATGATGCAAGAATATACTTTAAATATTATAAAATAAATAGTTTAAAGGGCAAAGGGAGAATAAGGACAAGAAATTCGAGTTTTTTATAATAAGTACATAAATAGTAAATGGGGTTACTAAAGATCTTCCATGAGGAACACTTAACAGTGGAATACAAAAGAAACATATAAATAGTGATGCAAATTATTTCAAAAATTATAACAAATATCAGTAAATAAATAAATTATAAATAGAAAGTGAGTGCACACACAGCAGGTGAACAACTAGATTAATTGCTGAGCAAAGATTTTAAGTCTATTCCCAGATTGGTAATAAATACAATGTAGTCAGCTGTGGCACAAATGATAATTCCTATAAAGATGATCTTGTCAGATGGTCAGAAGAAGATGATTCTGAGGATTAGGAAAATTATAAGGGTAATTAGTTAGCTCAATTTCAGTAATCAGAAAAATATTCATGAGAATATTAAGACAGTGGATAGCTCTAGCTTACCCTCATGCTTACTGAAGTTCCATATGCATATTATTTTTTTGATCTGTTTTGGAAATCATCATGAGAAAATATGTTTTGATTTGAAAGCTGCTGCACATTTCAAGGTAATTTTGGAGTGCCCTGGTAGAAACTACATAATCCTTGTATTGATTGGCCACCAGGATTGTTCAATTAAACTCAGACTATTGCCAGGCATGCAACTTCTTTGTAGTTAAATCAATGCACTGACAGAATATCTTTGACGGTAGCTAGATGGAAAATCGGCTAATGTGTTTGTTGGAACTTCACAGTTTCATGCATATATTTTGTTCCCAAATAAGACATAAATGGAGCCCATGCTTATACCACTAAGCCACTAATATAATTAAAATTAAATCATTGACCTCTGCCATTAAAATCTGTTCTCGATCTAATCTGAATTGCTAACATTTTCATAAAGTTATGTCTTCAAGGAACTTCCTATCTAGTCAGGGTCCGAGAGGGTGATGAATGTAAAAGGGCTTTCCATTTTAAGTCTGTACATGATGAATGTAAAATGGCATTCCATTTCAAGTCTGTATATTGTGAATACCAGGCCAAGCCCTTTGGGCTCTGCAGTGATCCTGCAGCATTTCAGAATTTTACTGATAAGGTACTGAGAGGATTTAGGATGGGGTCTCTATTCTCTGTCTAGATAATATTTTGATCTAATCTGACACTTGGGAAACTCATATATCATATTTTAAGATAATATTGTAATGGTGATCACTATCTATTTGTTTAAATAGATAAAGGCCTTTTCATGTGGCTACCGTGGAGTTCATGGGGTACGTTAATATACCTGAGAGTATTAGGATGGAAGAATTAAAAGTGGCAGCAATTATTCAATGGGTTACACCAATTACAGTTAAGGCAACTCAGAGTTTTTTGGGCTTCGACATTTTTATACCAAACTACCTGTAAGGGTCAGTGACTTCTTTGTGGTCAAAAGAAGCACAATGGGCCTTTCGGTTTTTGAAAGAAAGATTTCTAATACCTCAATTTTACACCACACTAATGTAGAAGTAGAATAACCTTTCTTTATTGAGACTAATTCTTCTGAGCTTGTAGTGGGAGGTATGTTTTTTTCTCAGAGACTTGAAAACACTGCTCACGCTCACCCAGTAGCTAATGTGTCTAAGAATTTCTCACCAGAATAAATTATACAATTACTGACAAGTAACTTTTTGCCCATTGAAAGATCTCTTGGGAGTGTGGCCTAGCACGTCATAAAGTGAGTCATTCCTCTCTTTGGCTCTTTTGCCATCTATGCTTCATTTCAGTTCTGGGACCAAGTGAATACGACACTGTTGGGTGCCGCAAACCTGGGGCATCCTCTCGAGCGGATGACTAGGGCCTAATTGTGGTTAGCACACCCAGTGATGGAGCAGCTGAACCCAGGAAGGAGCATCACTGGACCCCGCCCAACATACTGAGGCCCGGCAGTAGGGTTGATATCGACATGGGCTGACCCATGTGGGCCTTGATGCAGGAATTGAGGAGCCTGTCCACAATCTGGGGGTTTGCTTTGGGCCCCCCTACGATGGCCTTCATCTGCAACCTAAGCACTCCTTGCCTGTGGTACTGCTTTTGGCAAGGCCATCATATTGCTTTTGCCTAAGACTGCCCTCCTCTCTTGGTCGAGGCCTGCAGCAGGTGCCACACAGTGGAACAGCAGCAACCCTGAGGGGCCCACCGGGGCTTTGGCAGGGATTTGGACACTGCCGGCGGGCCCTGGAATGGCCCTGTTTTCCCGGGCCAGTCCTTAAAATGACCTGGCTGCCATTATTAGATGCTGGCGACCTCGTACCACAGGAGTACGAGGAACATTTGGTGGCGGCACAGTGACCCCCACAAGCACTGGCTGCATTTTAACGACTGCCATTTCAGGTGAAAGGTGTCCCTGAGAATGCCATCTGCTTATATCTGGCATTCCCCATAAGGATGTACCCAGCAGGCCTGACCTGGCCACTGGAGTGGTCTTGGGCCTAGCTGGATCTGTCATCCTGGCTTAGTCAATGCTGCAGCCTGGGGGAGCCACAACAGAGACGTTGGAACCCTTCCCATGAACACAGGGACTGAACAGTGACCCATGCCCCCCCTGGAAAGTCAATTTCCCACGGCTGCTGCCTTGCACCACATCGAGTGCCTCCCTTTGGCCCCACCACCTTCCTCCTGAGATACTCAAGCCAGTGCTTGCACTACATGCTCGCTACAGCCTACAAGCCTCCCTGATTCCAGTGCCCACACTCTGACACTGATGGGGATTCCACAGCGCGCACCTGCTCAAAGCCTGGTGTGTCCCTCTCACTTGCCTAGAAGCCCGATGCTACGCTCACTGAGGGGGCGATGGTAGATTGGTGGGGAGAGCGGAGGGGGACACCCTATACCAGGCCCTTTAGACCTCCCAGAGTACCCAGCTGGACTGTAAGACATTGTAGAAGGGCCCCTGCCTACTCTTTGCCATTCATCCTGTGGGTAGACTTGGAGTCGACTCCTGTCAATGCTACCTCTACTCACATTTGGAGGTCTCTTCCAGCAACTAAGCTACCACACTCTGGCGCATATTGGGGCACTACTCATCAAACTGCCATGACACTAGCCAGATCCACAAAAGATACTCTAAGCAGCCAAAGCAAAGACAATGGAGTCACCTAGCTGTGGCAGAAGGCAACCTCCACCAATATGGACTCCTCCGGTGCCCCACTCACGGACCAGCTCTGAAGACGCCCCTTCAATGACCTTCAGACAGGCTTACATGGACAAGTTCTTGCAAGAAATCAGCTCTGAAATAGACTTGCTCAAGTCAGATGTCAGGACCTGCATCCATGAACTCAAGTGTTAGTGAACTGAAATTGGAGGGTACATCTATGAATGAATGAATGAATGAATGAATGAATGAAAAGATTCTTATTGTGCGCAAACTTTGCCCAATGGGCGTCAAGGCGCCTACATCAAAATAACAGCTCGTCACCACATGTAGCATTCAATCATTGGTAGGCCCTCCTGAAGAACCAAGTTTTAAGTTCCTTTTTAAACAGATCAATTGAGGGTAGCGTTTTTATCTCAATTGGGATGGAGTTCCAAAGCTGCGGGGCAACAACTGAAAAGGCCCTGGCTCCCCATCTAGTCAGCCTAAAGCGGGGCACGACAAGTTGGAAAAGTCCAGCGGACCGAAGACCTCTAGTTGGAACGTTGCAAGTGAGTAAGGAACTAATCGCACTCGTTGATCCCTCCGCCAGTGCTCTATACACCAAGCAGAGAATTTTAAAAGAAATTCTGTGCTGCACAGGAAGCCAATGAAGGTCTTTCCTGGCCTTGGTGGCAGATGATGACTTAGGAAGAGCCAAAACAAAGCGTGCAGCAGCATTCTGCACAATTTGCGGTGTATAAGGCTCTTATTAGACTCCATATACAAAGAGTTGCAATAGTCTAACCTGGAGCCAACAAGAGCGACTGCAACCTGTTTGCGCGCCTGGGGGAGAGATAGCCACGGATTCTTTTAAGTATCCTAATCACATCCCAGCATGTGGCCACGGTCCTGTTAACTTGTAGGGACAGAGAGAGTGAGGTGTCGAATATCACACCAAGATTTTTGGCTGATTGGGATGGAGTGGGGCAGGTGCCAAGAGAAGAAGGCCACCACTCGCTCGACCAAACATCCTGGTCCTTTCCAAAGACCAGTACCTCTGTCTTGTCGCCGTTAAGCTTAAGGGAATTGATAGTCATCCAGTCTGCCACATACTGCATGCATACCCTAAAGCTGGAGGCGGATGTCATGACAGAGGAGTGAGCCAGAGACACCATGATCTGGGTGTCATCAGCGTAGGACACCACCTCCATCCCCTGCGATCTTACTAGTCTAGCAAGGGGGGCCACATAGATGTTAAACGCGGCCGTGAGATCCAGTAGGACCAGAACTGTAGTTTGGTCAGAGTCCACATTGCGCCGGATGTTGTCGACCACAAGGGTAAGAGCAGACTCTGTGCTGTGGTGTTTTCGGAATCCGTGTTGCGTGTTGTCTAAATATTCCGACTCATCGAGAAAAGAGGACAGGTGGAGGTTAAGATGCGCCTCCAATATTTTTGCTGGAGCAGGGAGAAGGGAGATAGGCCTGAAGTTTTTAAGAAGGCCGGGGTCGAGAGACGGTTTTTTGAGGAGAGGCTTCACAATAGCCTTCTTCCATACCGTTGGAAAAGAGCCCTGGGCAATAGCTTTATTCATGGCCATGAGCATGGGAGGAAGAAGACTGCTTCTACACTCTTTAAGTTTTTTAAGAGGTAGAGGATCCATGGGGGAAGCGGATTTAGTCCTGTCCAGTAGAAGGTTCAGTCCCTCAAGATCTCAAACATACCTTTAATGCCTGCTTAGAGGAACAGGAAACAGTATTGAGCTGATTCTCAGGTCTGTAGGAGCAGCAATTCAAACTGCAATTGAAACAGGAAGACCTGGAGAACAAAAGCAGGAGGAACAACATTTGGATTAGGGGCCTTCCACGGGGAGCAGAAGGAACAGACATAATGACCTTCACTGCTGACTTCCTACACGTGATGGGGCGATGATAATGCCCCCCTCCGGTGCTGGACAGAGCCCACCAGATAACTCCAGTTCCAAGCCACCCAGACGTTGCCCCTGACAAGGTACATTACTTCACTGAAAATGAAACTATCCTTCAAGCCTAGAAAAGGATGGTGGATATAGTCTTTCAAGGGCACACAGTTTATAACTATGCCAGGAAATCGCATTGATCACCTTCTGGAGGTGCAGAGATTTCAGGCCCATACTGGATAAAGTAGAGAGCTAAACATCCAATATTAATGGGGCCATCTCTTTATGATCATCTTCACCTGGGAGGGCAGGTGCAGAGACATTTGGTCTTTAAGAGAGGCCAAATATCTCCTGGGCTTGGCACCTGACTTTGAATGGGACAATTTGCACCCATCTTGCTCCTCCAGCCAGCCACCCCAGAAACTGTGTTGGGCTACAGTGCAGGCCACATGCTTCCACAAGCAGAAGAGGGACAAGGCCTCCCAAGAGGCCAAACAGGATATTATCGAGCACATCCGCAACTGGGAGAGAGGACCCTCACCCTGCTGCTCAACCTCTGGGTCTGGCCAGAATAAGCTCCCCTCCAAGCGTCACCTGGCTACAAGCAGCTGGGTATACTCCCCCGGACTTGCTCAACTACATGTCCACAAACATGCAGTAATTTGAGTTCTGACACTTGCCACTGTCAATCGGGGCAAGGCCTTCTGTGAAGCCTTTGGCAGTGATTACTCAGAAGAGAATAGACTAACCTGACACCCCAGAACTGCTGTTGCTCTCCCTGGGATGCTTACTACCCAGGCTATTGCAGGCATCAGGACTGGGAACCTGCAGGACTACATTCCTCTTCACAATCCCCTTAATTCAATCCTTAAAAGAGAGAGACTTCTTTTGAATGACCTCTCTGCGAGAGTAGAGGCCATTCAAGGACTTGAATGGATTAGTTTGGGCCGCATCTTGTGTTCTTGTCTAACTTCCTTTTACTCCTTCCTGGGTCATAGAGTGCTCTGGGAAGACTCACCTTACAATCCCTATTCCCGTATGCCACCCTCTATATTTATGCCACAGGTTGGTGGGCGAGAGTCTGCTTCCTGTTCGCCATTCTTTGGGCCACAACAGTCACGGGCCACTGTCTCCCTCCAAGACCTGGACTGACAATTTTCTGAGTCCATGGCCCCTGGGGTAGTCTGCACTTCTATATGTGACAGCTCCCACACCCTTACATGCACTCTAAAGGCATGCTTCACTTTTCTCTCCCATGGCTGGCAATCCATATATTAAACTCCTATCTCCCAACACATCAAGTATGGCGCTACATCCTCATGCAGAACCCAATGTTATATTCCTGAGGAAACTCACCTACTCCACCAAGACGCTCATTGCATGGCCCACCTTCTTCCAGGGGGTGGGAACGATGTCTACTGCCCTCAAATGCGACTTCATGGACCTGGGACTTGTGGATGCTGGGAGATATTGTCATCCAGGGGTTTGAGGCTACTCCTTATATTCACACTTCCACTCCTCATACTCATGTATTGATTATTTCTTTCTTACCCCAACATTGCTATGGAACCCGGGCTCTGCTTGCCTTTCTGATATTTCTATCTCCAACTGTGCCAACCTACAAATCACTCTAGCCAAGGCGGGATCCAACATGCCCACTTGCCCTCATTGCCGTATCCCACCCCATTTGCTTAGGGACCCTGTTGATGCCACTGAAATTCAAAAAGAAAATGTTAGGTACTTAGAAACCAATACCCTTCCCAAGATCGCGGGACAAACTCTGTGGGATGCTTTCAAATCCTCAATATGAGGGACCATCTCCTCCATTGCCATCACCCGTGCACAAGAAGACCGGTCTCCCAGTGGACATTAAAGTCATGGAATGCCTTGACCACTCTACCCCACAAAACAGCAACTGGCCAGGCTTAGGGGTCAACTAAGAGCACTTTTGGCGAACAAGTCTGAGTGATCATTACTGGCCATAAAGCAGAAGTACTATAAAGGGGGAGACAAAGGGGGCTTCTTACTCATGTGCAAACTGCACCAATAAACTGCACAATGAGATGTCTCTAAATTTAAACTGAGCGATGGAACGTGGGCCACTAAGAAAAAGGGAAAACAACAGGCGTTCCTTGACTTTTACTGAGCTCTTTATGCAGGGAGCAATGCATCCAAAGAAAGCATAGATGCATACCTTAATGATTGTCCATGGGAGTCTCTAGACCCTCTTCATTCGGAACTCCTAGATGCCCCCATCACTTAGCTGAAATACACGGAGTTCTCAAGGAGCTACCAGTAGGCAAAACTCGGGCCCTGATGGTCTTACTGTGACGTTCTAATGTGATTTCTCTCCCAACTCCAGGAACAATCACTGGTCCTAGTGAACTCATTTACTGCAGACACCGGCATAACACCTACTATGGTGAAGATCGTACCTATACCCAAACCTGGTAAAGATCCAATTTTGTGCAAATCTTATTGCTGATCGCTCTCCTGTACATTGGCACCAAGATATACACCAAGATTCTCACAAAAATACTGGAATTCTATCTCCTTGGCCTCATTGGCCCGGGCCAAGTGAGATTAATCTGGCACAGAGAGATAGCAGACAGCATACACCACCTTGTGCATTTTTTTAAAAAAGCCCACTGGCACAACATTCCCTCTTGCCTTTTTTTGATGGACAGGGCGAGGGACTTTGACTGGGTTGATTGGACCTTTATAGGTGCATCCCTTCATAAGATTAGATTGGGACCTGGCTTAATTTCCAAAATCATGTCAGCTTATTCTGCACCCACATCCACTTTCCCTATTAATGGGCTATCCTCACAACATCTGATGAGGGGCACTAAACGGGACCACCCACTATCACCCTTACTCTTCACCCTAGCTGTAGACCCCTTGCGATCCTTATTCAGCAGGCAAAGGATATTACGGGCATCCATTTTGGCAGATAAGAACATAAGATGGCCCTATTTGCAGATGAACTCTTGCTGTCCCTCATCCGACCTGAATTTTCCCTCTTCGCTTTAGTTACCATGCTAACAGCCTTTGCAAAATTCTCCGGTTTCAAAATAAATATGGTCAAATCATAGGCTCTTAATTTGACAATTCCAAAAATGGACCTCCCCGTCATGCAGTTCCTCACACTTTTCCAATGGGCTCCACAATCTATAAGGTATTTAGGGTTAAACCTCATCCCGACTTAGGCTCTTGTACGTGCACCAACTGGTCAAAATATGGGCGGGCACTCATAGATGAACTCCGCAGGTGGAAACCGCTGCAGGTATCCTGGCTTGGGTGCCTCAATGTTGCTAAAATGTCCATCTTTTCCAAAAGCCTTTACCTATTCCAGGCACCGCCCACCACAATACCACAGGGCACTATCTTCAATCTCCAATGGGACATGCACAACTTTATTTGAGGGAGAAACGCCTGAAGCTATAAAACTCTATATTGATGCTCCCCAGGGACCCAGAGGGATTGGCATGCCTCAACCTCCTCTAATAATATTGGGCTGCTTACCTACAATTCATCTCGGATTGGGTTGTCCAAAACAGCGAGAAGCACTGGTTCCACATGGACCCCTTTGGAGCTGGGAATGGCTTGCCAAACATGCTCGACCCCAGAGTGCCTACATAGCTGTCCCTATCAAAACGGTCTTTAAATCGGGGACAAAATTACTATTAAGAGAGGCCTCACCACCTTCCCCTCTCCAAGTACCCCAATATGTTGCAATCTGGAGTTTGTCACACTCCTTTGTGGCCTGGAGGGAAGGGGACGGTCGCACCCTCCATGATCTATTTGAGTGTGACCATATTAAGAGATTCGATTAGTTTAAGCAAGACTTACAGGTCAAAGTGGCCATATGCTCACACACTCACTTTGAAGTGCTGGTTGGGTCTTTCAACTGAACTAGAGGTTTGATCTCCCACACCTACAAAGTACTTCAGCACTTGTCCCCACCTAAGATTCACTACTACCAATCCCAAAGGGACTCTGACACTACTGAGGGAATCTCCCATAAACAATGGGACCAGATGTGGTGAGACATCCCCAAGTTGTACAGGAGCATATCCTGACTCGAGACGGCATATAACTTGATGTCTTGGTGGTATTATACCCCAGCCGCTTTTGCACTACATTCCCTTCGGCCTCTCCATTATGCTGGAGATGCAAGGTGATTTCTTTCACATCTGGTAGTCTTGCCCCCTCATAGCAACCTGTTGGAAAGAGATCCTGAGCCACATAAAGGGAGTTGTAGGCTTTCTGATCCCTGAATAATACAACATAGAGATGACATACGCTGACTAGTGATGCATAGCCCATATGCTAGGAGCAGCTAATAAGCTAATTACACTCCACTTGAAGAATACCTCTGCCCCGAATTGCCCAGTGGTTTCTATGCCTTTGACACATCATGGCCATAGAACTTCTATCTAGGGTGTCCCACTCTGACAAGAAATTCACATACATATGTCAGCCACTAATAATCTACTTTACCCTATTGGAATACTCCTGTTTTACACCACCCAGGATCAAAGCCATAAACTTAATAGACTAATCTCCCTCCTTGGTGTCACTCTCACTTGAACATGAGAAGGTTGGCCTTTCCCACCTGGTCCCCACACTTCCCTACCCACGACATTCCCTAAACATTGGTCTGTGATGCTTCTGCGAACAACCTTCTCTGAGTAGGCATTGCCATGCATGCGCTCAACTACGATCTTTCCTATACTCCGATTTGTTATACTCCTATCTTACTTTTGTTCTTTGGATTGAATACTCCTTCCCCTATTGTTACGCGATGTATGCGACTGCTCTGCTCTCTTGCAGGTCCACAGATATAACCTGATGAGGGAGCCCACTTTGTGAATTTGAATTAAGGCATATCTGTTTTACTGCCCCAATGACTTTCTATTACTGCATACTTTTTGACAATTGAAGTGGGCTGAAATGCCTACACCTGTAGCGGCCTTGTTGTTCAAGTACTTCTATGTTTAAAAAAAGTCATAACATTATTTGTTAGGAGCCAAATGCACTATAGCCATGCATGCTGATCATAGAAGTTTGCAGTTCCTGAAATATAACAATAAAAAATAGAGGGACCAGGAGTAATCAATGTCCAGCACACACACTCCCTAGCTATAACTATAATCAAAAACAGTGTACTGTTTCTGTCCAAACCTAGGGTGACACCACTTGTGCACCTTTGGAGTTATTCAGTCAGTGAGAGTCCTCACCCATCTGAAAGGGTGGCATGCTTCATCATCGTTGTAGCTCCTTGTTGGACCAGTCCTGCAAAGCCCAAGACAGGGGCTCTTTACCGGAGATCTTTTTCTCTCAGTTTGCCATAAGTAAGTTAAATAAACTAAGTTTAAGTTAGGAGCTATTTGCCAAGTAGATATTTAGACTGGTTAAGATGAGGTTAAAATTAACTAAGGTACTGAGAGTACTTCATTCTGGGGTCCCTGTTATTGCATAAATATAAATTGGGATATACCTGGAAATGAAAACCTTATGTCTGCTACCTCCCTCATCCATCTAATACCTAAAATCAGGGTTTTTGAAGGGGCATTCCTATTTTAATAATGCAATTAATGTTATTAAAAATAATGAAAAAAATAATGAAACTGTTTTTAATTAATTCTATACACAATCTTTACTCATTATTAATGCACAATAAAAATATATTTTTTTAGGTGGGAATGTATTTTTTAATTTAAACATCTGAAAAATAATTTTAATTTAGCAATTAATAATGATTAAAAGTGATGTATAGAATTGGTTACAATTTATTTATATATTTTTTAAAGTATGTTAATCTCCCCACATTGTGAGGAGGGATACTGGTCCTTCTGACTGTGACAGTTGCCACAACTGCACTGAACATGGATAGCGAAGGCACATTGGCTACCATATATGATAGATACTTTATTGCCTACGTGCTGTGTTCTCGTCACTGTTCCTTCTTGCAATGGCAATATGGCAATGGGTCTTGAGCCAAGTACACCTCCTTTGGGTCATGCAGATAGTTTCTGATCATCTTATCAACTGTCATTGGTGCTGTTGTTGCTGTGGTGAGCTTTCTTATGGTGCCAAAACCTGAAGAACTTCTTGAGTTGGAGTTGTGCTAGCCATTTTCTAGTGTGGGCTTTATATGGGATATGAGAGGTGGTTGCTGCAAGTTTTTAGGATCTTGAAATGATGGAATCAGGAAACATGACTAAGAGCTATGGGTGGCAGAACTTGTGTAATTAAATGAAAACTCAATGAGCTTTCATGGAGTTCCGCAAGCGGGCAGAATTAGGCACGTTTCGCAGATTTTTAGTGCTGGAAGCTTGTTGAGCGCTGAAAAATAACGCAAATGGCACCACATGGTGCTGCTTCTAGAGTTCATTTTGCTGTTGTTTGGGTAGATTTTCTACTTGAGTGGCAGCATTCTGACCATGAATGTTGTGACCACCCGCGACCGACTGTATTGGGGAGAGGCCCAAACTCCAACAACTCTGCCAGCGGAGTGGAATTTATCAAAGTCAAAGTCAAAGGTATGTTTATTTAGATCGTAATCTTTAAACAGGTGAAAAGGAATAGTTACTGCTTTAAAAAAATTCTACAAAAAAAACTGAAAAAAGTAGGTACAGATAAAAATATTCCACAATAAATTTAAAATCTTCCACACACTGGGTACATTTCTTAAAAGCAGATAAAAATATCGCTTTCTTAGGCTAATAATCCTTAATTATTAATACTTAAAAACAACCATTTCTCTTAGCCAAGCTATATAATTCATTATTTTAAAATTTCTAAAAGGTACTCCTCTCTTATTGGGATCTCTGTACTACCTTCATGTAACTCCCTAGAGCAATTGCAATTTCGATAGAGGGCATTTCGTGAGAAGTTGGAGCGCCTGTTCCCGTGTTCTTATAGCATATTTAAAAAATATTGGGCGCAGCCATAATTTACGCAGTTCTAGTATAGTTAGACAGTCCAACAGGATGTGCACTAGATCCCCTTTAGTGCCCAGGCTACACTTGCAACACCCTTTGTAGTCTAACATTTTCGATTTAGTTCCTTTGTTTATCAACCACGGATTAATTCCAATTCGCATCCTTAGAATCTCCTGTCTATACCAGCGATTTGGTAAGATATCCAGATAAGGAAACCAGTTTTCTTTTGACCAAGAGTACATCATAAAATCAACTGATTTTTTCTTAGCCAGGTATTCCATATTGGACCTTCTAGAAATTTCTTGCCCATGAAACTTCAGATCTCTCTTAGTGCAGACTAATTGTTGGGATTCTTGGCACATCTCCACCTTTAGGCCCTCACAGGCCTGCACCATTTTTTTCTTACGTACTTTTGCCCATTTTAGGTTACTAAATTGATCTCTTTCCTACACCATTGTGCGACTTTTTGGCCTTTTTCATTTTCCAAGCTTTTCCAGAATCTAATCACTGCCGTTTGTACTTGTACCCCCAGGACTATGTTCCTAATTCAGTTCTAATTGCTTGGACCATTGATGATGGTGGGAGGGATAAAAGGGTTTTCAGGCATTTCCCTTCCTCCAGGTCCCAGACTCCCTTACCGCTCAAAAAAAAAGGATTTCTGCGCCGAAGAGGACTTGCGGGGGTATCATTGCACTGAAAGCCTTTAGTAATGGACGGTGAGACATATCCCTGTAGTCCCGGTTGAACATTTTTAAACCAGCGATTTATGTGTGTGCTTTCGCTTTTTGGGCTTTCAGATGAGTGTGCCAGTTTAATGTCTTATCGAACCACATCCCTAGGTATCTGTACTCATTAACCGATTCCAATTTAAGGTCACCTAAAAAACAATTATATTTAATTGGCTTTTTCCCAAAGCACAAAATCTTTGTCTTGTCTAAGTTTACTGTTAGAAATTTCCTTGCACAGTAATCACTAAAAGATTTCAACTTTCTTTGGAGGCCTGATTCAGTCTTGTCTACTATTACCAGATCGTCCGCATATAGGAGACAAGGCACCTTTTTTCCATCCATTCTTGGGCTTGCACTGCCCTCAACCTCTAGACAGGCTGGAAGATCAGACAAAAATATAGAGAATAACTGTGGGGCCAGAACGTAGCCCTGTCTCAGGCCGTTTGCAATAGGTATTTTTGGCGTTAATGACCCCTCAGTATCCCTGATTACCTGTGCCTAATTACCTTGGTGTAATTCTTTTATTATAACCAGCAGGTCATTTGGTAAATTCGTCTTAATTAGAATTTCCCATAGGCAGTCCCGGTCCACTGAATCGAATGGCGCTCGGAAGTCAACGAAACAACAGCAAACCTTGCCATTTTGTTCCACTGACTTCCTCGCCATTGCCCATAGTGCAAAGTAGTGATCTATCGTGGAATGTCCCTCACTGAATCCTCCCTGTTCTATGGGTATGATTGAGAACTCGTCAGCCCAAGCATTTAGTCTATTTAACACCATTTTTGAGAACACCTTCTTTCCTATATCTAGGAGGTTAATCAGTCTGTAGTTTTGAGCTGCATCCATACTGCCTTTTTTATGGATTGGCCTGATTACAGCGCCCTTCCAATTCCATGGTATTGTGCCTTCTACTAGTATTATTTGGAACATCTGAGAAAGAAATTTTGCCCACCACTTTAACTGTGACTTTAATATTAATGCAGGGAAATTATCAGGCCCTGCAGCACGTTAGCTTCAATTTCGTTATTGTCTTTTCTACTTGCAGTTTGTTAAAATCTAATTTGAGTTCTTCTGATATTTCCTGCAAAAGATGGGACTATATCACTCCTTGGAGAACTCGAGTCTTGTACAAATCCCTCAAGTATTTCTCCCAAGCTGCCTCACTAACGACACATTTCATTACTCTGTCCGTTGGGTCGGAAGCTGCTTTTACCAGTTTTCAAAATTGTCTTAGGTTTTTATCTTCTATTGATTCTAACAAATTTGCCCAACATTTCTCTTTGTATGACCTTTTTGCATCAGTAACCATTTTTTTAAACTCAACTTTCAGCTTATTTAAATGTTTTTGTCTCTCGGTTGAAATTTTTCCTTTGGCTTCTTGATACTGTCCGTATCTCCCTTTTTGAGATTGGCAGTCGATGGAAAACCATTTCAGTCGGTTTACCGGGGTTCTTGTACCCTTTCTTTTATCATTTTTTAATTCTATCCTGAGGCACTGAACTACTTGGGCCATCTTCTCTACAAACCATTCCAAGTTTTTACTCCCGAGGTCTTCTAGTTTGACCTTAAGTTGAAAGGACTTTAATTTAACCTGGAACTCCTCTGTTAGTCTTGTCGTCACACGTTTGGGGTAGTCAACTTCTTGTGGGATCACTTTCTCTCTAGGTTCCCTTCTTCAACCGTATATCGTTAATTGCAGCTGATTGTGATCACTAGTTTTGCTTTGGTGTAGCTTGAATTCCCGTACTAGAGGGAAATTCCAAGCTAACATAAAAACGTAATCAATTGGGCAGTTTTGTAAACCTATTTTGAAGGTCTTCCCTGCCGGGCAGTCTGTTTTAACTCCCCCCTAAAAATGTATCACTTATTCCTGCTGAGCGTAGGGTGAATAGAGGTGAGCTGTTTTGCCTCTGTTTCACTCTCCTCACTAGTAATCACTGTCTCATCATCATCTTCATCACTTTTTGGGAATCTTTCTCTTTTTCTCGTCTCTCATGGTGGATCTTGGTTGTGGTCTAATGCATTTCCAGATCATTAGAAGGTGGGCTTTATAGAAGATGGGAGAGTATTCTTTATTTTCTTTACTGGTGCTCATGAAGCTGATGTGTCCAGCTTTGGAAAAACACTCACAACAGCATCCTCCTCCTTCCTGCTCTGCTCTTACTTCAGGCAGATCAGGTAATGCAGGCCATTGTTTTTTTGTTTTCGATCAATGGCTAGCAAAGAAGGAGGCATAGACAACAAACACAAAATGGCCACCACATATACATAGTATATACAAAATGGCCACTGCCCCATGGCCAGCAAAGATGTAGACTTGGAGAACAAAGAACATGGTTGCCCCATTCTGCCTAGAGCATGTTCTCCCCACCCCCAAACACAATGTACAGCTTTGAAGGGAAAGTGTTATTGAGCCTACACACAAGACTACCCTTTACTCATCACCAGTAAGTCAACAAAGTCAGACAATCAAACAAACTTTGAAAAGCCACAATCACGAACAGCCCAAAGGAACACCATTTACCCTCAAAACATAAATTTAAAGGTTGACAAAAAGTAAAACACAATATCAACCATGTCACACATACAAAGCTTACATATAATGGATAGCAAGCACAAGGGGAAGAAGGTTGCTGAGAACAAAGGAACCTTACTGACTGCAAGGGCCTGGACTCCACCCCACCCCAACTCTACACACACAGGCACATGCAGGTAAAATATAACCTACATTTTGTATGTAATACGAGGGCATCCACAAGCCTTAAAATTATTTTAAAATCTATAGCACAGCATCGATAAGAATGTGAAACATACATAAAAAAATACACCCACTCAGGCAGACTAGGCCCAAACAGTAAAACAACACAGTAAATTGATTAACAAAGCTCTACAAAATTCACACAAAAAATGAACAAGTGGAGAAAAGTACTTATAAACGCTGCCCACTACCTTCCTTAAAATGTGCAAACTTTAATCCTTCAAACAATTTATTACCACAAGAGAACCTAATCCTAACTCCAGGCCATCCAATAACAAACAAACAAAGTAAAAGAAAACAAAAATACAAACAAAGATAGGGGTGCCTGTCATTCATCAAACAACAAACTTTTTGAAAAGTGATCTATTGAACTTACTTGATATTTCCATGACAGTCACATGTCTCAGGGCTTATATGCAGCAGAAATGACAGATAAAAAGACAATAATTCTTCAAAATCGAAATCTAAAATGACCAACGGCTGTATAAAGAAAAGGGAGGGATCTTCAAGGCAGGAAGAAGAAGCTGCTACAGTATCTATAGTAGCTTCCCAGTCTCTATAGAACTTTCTTTCTATTTAAAAAATAAAAATATGAGAAAAAGTGTTTTGTGCTAAAACATTACCCGAACTGATGTTTGGGTACAAATTCTACTTGAGAATTTATTTTTGAGTTAATTTACTTGGTGCTCACACTTCAAGATTTCATGTTCAGAATTGTACTTTCCTGCTCAAAAATTACCTGAACAGTCCACTTGGATTAAAAATGCAACCTAAAAAGTTTGTTGACCACCAACCACCCTTAAAGAACTGCAGCTCATGTTGGAAAGATGATGCTCGCATTCATGGCAATCAAGTTGCTTCTGTGCATGTTGCTTACAATTGTTCACAAACCTGAATTTTCATTATGGGATATTGCATACTGGTGTAGTCTTGGAAATTACGCATACATTTTGTTATGGACAATTAGCAAAATTATGCCAATTGCTCTGGCGTCATTAGAATTTTACCCATCACCTAATTAAAATGTATGTACATACAGCTTCAATCTGGTTTTTTTTTGGTCCTCATCTCACCTTTTAAGCCTAGGGGGGTCTTAAGAAGCGCTGTTACGATCTGTGGACCTCCCGGCTTAAGGCACTCACTTAGGTCACCCGACCAATCCCTTTTGTGAGGGAACGTGGTGTAATCATAGGACTAGCTATATTAATCATAAACTATGACCCCAACTCATAAAAGGATGTCAGGTGTTTAATGGCTTATCCTCTACACCTTCATATTCTAGCCGGGCCATAGCAAACGAGGCTTTAAGCCAGTCCTTTTTTTTTTGGTGAGAAGGCATCTTTCCATTTCTAGCAAATCTCTCTCCGCTCTAATAAAACCAAATAGAATAGAAGACCTCTATGCGACTGTGGGGCTGTCTGACAAAATAAGCCATCATCCTGGAAAAAGACTATTGGTTTTTAAAATGTCCCGGAGTGAGTCGCCCACCTCTTTCAAAAACATTTTCAGTTCCGAACACTCAAAAAAGGCATGAAGGTCATTGGCTAGAGGTGTGAGGCATTTTGGGCATTTGGGAGGAGGTACTGGAGCGTATTTGGCTATCTTTACGGGGGTGTAGTAGAGTCTATTAATAACAAAAAAATTATTCTTTTTCAGACAGGCGGGTTTTATGTACTTATGTAATATCTTTAACGAGGGCTCAAAAAGGGACTTTATTGAGGGTCCAAGGGGGCTTTGGTTCCATACCACCTCTAAGGGAGGAATCTCAAGATCTTCAGCTTCTAGAAGATGGTGATACCACACTGAGATATCTTTCCTTATTGGGAGAGTGGGTTTACACAACCTTTCAATCTCCCCATTCCCTCTTACTTCCTCTTTTTCTGACACTAACTGTAGATATTTAAATCTAGATAGCCCTGCGCCAATCTTAGCTCTCAAATATTCCCAGGGGTGAAACCCCTCGGAATCCACCAGCTCGGTCCAGGTGGTAATACCTGCCCTCTTTAGAGGCAATGCCAAACTGTCTCTCAAGCAGTCCGGTGTTCCGGGTGCGTCCCAAACAGGTGCGAGGTCCGAATAGTAGCCTATCCCCCAGCTAAGTCTCACCGTGTGCCACAACTCCAGAGCTGCCCTTAGAACCTTCAGGCGTACCCTCTTAAAGAATTCTGGAGACCCAAACTTATACAGAAAGGCCTTCGTGCCTCCACCTCCTTCGGCTCTCACCATCTCTCCCAGCAACCTACCCCAAGCTGACTCCTCTGGTTTCACAAGTAGCATCCGAATGCTTTTAAACTGGAATGCTACTGCATACAGACTAATATCAGAAAGGGCCATCCACCTATCATCAGTCTGCGTCTAAGTTTCTTCCAGGCCAATCGGATCCCCTTGTCCCCCAAAACGAAACGTCCGATCTTACTCTGCACCTTACTAATGCTCTTTTTCGAAAAAGTTAGAGGTATAGTGGTGAATAGGTAGGAAAGCTTAGAGAGAATGCCCATCTTTACCAAATTGATTTTCCCGTAAATTGTTAAAGGGGAGATTCCCCCATCTACTAAAAAGACAATCTATTTCTTTAGTCACTCTGTTAAGATTAATCGGGGGATTTTTTTCTAGATCTTTAACAATATAGATCCCCAAATATCTAAGCTCTGTACTAACTGTTCCCATCCACTGATCCAAATTCCAACACATTACCTCTGTCTTTCATTTATTGACTGAGTAACCTGACATGGACCAAAACCCAACCAATAGCTCCTCAAACCAGGGGATCACCACCTCAGGGTCACTCGTATATAATATCAAGTCGTCTGCGTAAAGGGCTATTTTAGAGCTATAATGTTCAGACCTAAAGGGGTAGATTGATTCATCTAACCTCATGGCTTTCACCAGAGGTTCTATGTAGATATTGAATAAAAGGGGCAAAATCGGGCAACCCTGACTGGTCCCTCTTTGAATGTTAAAACTCGAGGTTAATAAACCATTTAAAAGAATTCGTGCAACGGCTCCCTGGTAACAGTTTTGCAGGGTTTGGATAAAAATGGGACCGAATCCCATTACCAGGTTCAAGTTCAAGTTCGAGAATTTATATAGCGCACTACTCACCCAAAGGGTCTCAAGGCGCTGTGAGAGGGGTTCATAATTTATCGAACAGTCAGGTTTTAAGTTCTTTTCTGAAGGTGATGTGGTTCTGTGTAAGGCGGAGGTGAGTGGAAAGTGAGTTCCAGGTCTTGGCCGCCAAGTAGGAGAAGGATCTACCTCCCATGGTGGTTCTTTAGATACGTGGAACTGCGGCGAGGCCTTGATTGGAGGATCTTAGTTGTCGGGTGGGAGTGTAGAAGGATAGTCGAGTGCTGAGGCATTCGGGTCCTAGTTTGTAGAGGGCCTTGTGTGCGTGAGTGAGGAGACGGAATGTTATTCTCTTGTTGACGGGAAGCCAGTGAAGGTCTTTTAGCTAGCTGGAAATGTGATCTTGGTGAGGAATGTCCAAAATGAGTCTCGCCGATGCGTTTTGGATGCGTTGGAGTTTTTTCTGTAATTTGGCTGTAATTCCGGCATAGAGGGTGTTTCCGTAGTCTAGTCGACTTGTAACCAGTGCGTGGGTGACAGTATTTCTTGTCTCGTGGGGATCCAATGGAAGATTTTTTTGAGCATACGAAGTACGTTGCTCAAACGTACTTCCCAAAGGTACACCCAGCAGACTCCATCGAATGCCTTGGCCGCGTCCAAGGCAACTACGGCCAAGGGATCGGATCTCTGGATGGCTACATCGATGTTGCCTATTAACAGTTGTGTCTGCTCCTGGATGTACCTTCCCACCACAAAACCCTTCTGATCTGTATGTACCAACTTGGGGACCAGTTTTGCCAATCTTCCCGCCAATATGCCCATAAAGATCGTATAACCGGCATTTAGCAGGGAGATTGGACGATATGAGTCCGCCCTTAGGGGGTCCTTGCCTGGCTTCAAAATCAGAACAATTGTTGCCTCCTTCCATGATTTGGGGACTCTACCAGCAGGACAATAAACTGAGTTAAAGAAAGTACCCAATACAGGGATCAACTCCTCTGCAAGATGTTTATATACTTCACTCAGAAGTGAATCCGAGCCTGCAGCTTTTTTGCTCTTAGATTTTTTAATTTGCTCAGTTATTTCCTCCAAAGTGAAGGGGGCATCTAAGTTGTTCCTACTCTCCTCTGACAGGAAGGGCAGCAATTTATTGCTCAACCAAGACCGGATGGAACTCGGTAAGGAGCCAAATCATCTCTATAGAGGTCCGAAAAAAGCAAAAGAAGACAAGTTTGCATGTCCTCATTACTGCTTGATGTCTCCCCATTGCTATTTACTGTCAGTTCTTTGATGTTTTTCCTAGTGCGATTGGCTCTGGCTTTCCCGGCCAGTAAAGCTCCTGCTTTCTCCCCGTATTCAAAGTTTTGCATATTTCTAGCATTCCATTGCGCTCTACACCTTGCATATAATTTCCCTCTATACTCCTGTCTTGTCCCAACCCAGGTCCTTCTGGACTTGCGAGAGACGCTCAGAGTCCACATTACTGAATCCAATCCTCTCCTTCTCCAACAGACTTATTCTCTCCTCAATGCTTTTTAGTGCCCCAGCCTCCAATCTATTCTTAGAGCAAATCATTCCATGGATCTCCCCCTTAGACTGGCCTTGTATGCATCCCAAATAAAATCCATAGTTGTGGATCCAATATTTAAAGAAAATAATTCTAATGAGGAAGACTTTACAGCCTCAATAACTTTCGAGTCGAGAAGCTTGGTCCTATTCAACGTCCATCTTGACTGCAACTGCAACCCTTTGTTCTGATATGAAAATTGCAATGATGCATGATCTGAGAAGTGGCTTGGCATAACAGAAATCCCCTCTGGGTCATTCAAGATCGATGTATCTGTAAATATATAATCAATCCTAGAGGAGTGATTATATTTTTTGCAATATAGAACGTAAAATCCTGTTGATCTCCCTTCTGGGCCCTCCATACATCGACCAGATCTAAATCTTGTATCATATTCAATAATTCACGACATATCTTTGGGGCTCCTATATAATGACTCAAATTAGACTTATCTTTTGAAGGATCCAACAGGACATTAAAATCCCCACCCAATACATAAGGAGGGGACTCCAAAGTCAGTACTGATTGCAGTTTACATATGTAGGTCGGATCGTCTACATTTGAGCCATTGAACGAAGTACAACACTAAGTCTACGTTCTCTAATGCCATTCGAGCCACTAACCACCTCCCAGAAGAATCTGATTGTGATTCTTTAATGGAACAAAGGATGCCATGTTTAACCAGGATTGCCACACCTCTGCTGTGGGATGTCTGTTGCAACACACTAAAACATTTTATCCAAGGAACCTTGGAAAAGATTGAACAACTTTCTGTGAAGCTCAGATGTGTCTCTTGTAATAAACAAACTTGGGCAGTGAAGCGTTCCAGATATTTAAAAATTAACCTTTGCCTCCGGGGACACCTCAACCCATTCACAGTCCAAGAAATAAAGATGGTCCTTCTATCCGTTAGGCCTTGGTTTCCTGCTGATTTACCTGTATGGCTATCACCCCTGCTTGGCGAGATACTCTTATGACTAAGGTGAGATGAGGTTGTTTTTTTTCTTTCCCTTTGCTCCCCACCGGGTGTCCCTCCACCCCCTCCCCATACCCCCTGTGCCCCCTCTTCCCATGAGGAAACCTCCCTTTCAATAGCTAAGCCTATTCAGCTCCCCTCTCCCCCAGGATACAAAAACTAAATTGACTGAATTCTTGCCAGGAACATGTTTTTCAGTGAAATCAAAAACGTCTCCCTTTACTCACCACCCCACCTACTCCCCCCCCCACTCATCCTTAATCTCTTTACAATAAGGGCGTCAGCTTCCTCAGCTGATTTTATCTGATACATATGATTGTTCCACATCAAGCGAAGTAGTGCTGGGAACTTCAACTGTGCCTTGGCCCCAATACCATTGAACTCATCCAACCTTTTCCCCAACTCCCACTGTCTAGTTGTGGTCGTGTGTGAAATATCCGATCGGATTTGAAAAGAAAAGGGGTGAGAGCTGTTGAAAAAAATGGAGCCTTCTTTTAAGGCGGAGGACAAAATCTGTTCCTTAACTGAATATGTTAAGAAATTGACCAAAATCTTTCTTGGTTTTTGTTTAGCGAGGTTCCTCCTGAAGGGATCGCGATGCACCCTTTGAATTTCATGCACTAGATCAACTTCTGGCGCTCCTTTTAAAACCTGTCCCATTAACAGAGATATTACAAACCTCTTGATGTCAGACCCATCCAGGGCTTCAGGGACATTTAAAAGCCTTAAATTGTTCAGCCGAGAATGATTTTCTAAGCGTTCTAGGTCTTCTTTCAGTTCTTTATTCTGAGCAGATAGTTTGGCTACCTCGGCTTCGGTGGAACGCATGGAGTGCTTAATCTTAGGGATTTCCATCTCGATAGCCTCCGTTCTTAGTGTAATCTCATCCAATCTTTTAGTTTATACGTCACAAGAGGCTTGAATTGCTGCCTGGTTAGACTCAGAGATTAAGAATCTATTAGTCATCTCTGCTTGATTGGTTTCAGACACCGTGAATCTACAGGCTATTTAATCCTTCATTTATAGAAGTATATCCACCAAATATTGTGATGTTGTGTCAGGTGTATCTGCTAAATCGGCTGTACCTACATTTTTAGTGGCAACATTGTCTTCTGTTATGCCAGGTTGTGCTGAGTTACAAGCATCAGATGACTCCATAGAGGGAGGTTCAGGATCATTCCTTGCCAATACTGAGTAACTATTTGACAAGCTTACTGCTGTATGCATCATGATCGGGGCTGCGTCTACTTGAGTATCTAGAGCCCTTTCCTTTACAGGACTTGAGATGCTAGGAACCCCTGAAGAGTCACCCTGGCTCGTACTTTCTACAATATTGCCTACAGGGGCTGGCAGGAAGGAAGATGTTAAAGTTGTGGTAGTAGACCTAACTATATAAAAACTTTTAAGCGAGGGGGTAACTTTTATTTTAGGAGGAGACCCCTTCTTGCCCCTCCTTTTTCTTTTACCAGCAATATCTCCCTTTTTGACTTTAGACTCAAAGCCCTTGTCAGAGTTACTCCCTTTGGTTTTACCTCGTCTAGTGCGAGCCCTTACTTCAGAAACTGTAGGAGAAACACGCGGAAGGTAGACCGTTTTTTTGTTAATAGGGTCAAAAACTGACCTAGCACGAAGGGTGTATCTGTTTACTTTAGGAGCCTGGGTCTCTTTTGACACTGCTACTGCTGTGCCACTAAGTCTGCCAAGACTGCCGATACTGAGCGCTCCTTCTGTATCCATACATTTACCTAATGCCTTAGTGACCCCAATTCCTTTAATTGAGGTAGACTCTCCTGGGTGGATTTGCTCTTCCTTATTGTTCTTCCTGGAAAAGGTGCCCGCAAAAGGAAAAAAAATAAAGGGATGGCGACTCCCTACCTCAATTCTGGCTTCCACTGCACGGGCCCCACAACAACTCACACTCTCCCTCGCTGTCACTATCCCAGTCGCAGGCAACCCAACACTGCCACTGGCTCTGCCCCCAGCAACCCAGACCAGGAACAGATCTGAGTCACGTCTCCTTTACGATTGAGCTGCTTCCTTCCACCGCCAGCCGCCGCTCGTGTTGCAGCTCCATCTGCTCCACCCAGTCTGCTCTCCAAGCTGCCCACAATTAGAAACCCAGGAGATCCTGGGCTAAAAAGAACTCGGTCCAGGAGCATATTAAGGTGAGGAGGGGGGGGAGTCTAAGAAATACCGTCAGTGTCTTTTTTAACTAAAAGTCTAGCGGAGCTCATAATTTTAAGTGAAAAAGAAATCCCATGGGGGGAGCTTTGCTTCAGCTGTTCAGCTAGTGGCCGCCATGTTCCTCCTCACAGGTTCAATCTGTAACCAGATTTAGTGTTCACATAGTAGACCAATAGGTTTAGTGAAACCTTTGCTTCTTAAATGTAGACCATCCCAAACAACGTCAATAGACTTTATTGGAGAGTTGCCCAAGAGTCGAGTTTGCACAGTTACTCTAGTGTTTGGTGAATGTTAGACCTGGCACCATTGGCATGGGTCTCCCTGCATTTTTTGCCTTTGCCTCCTGTGTTTTTGGTGTGTGTTGGACTCGGTTTTGCTGGTCTAGATGCTTTGGGGACTTTCCCACTGCTGTTCAGTGCCAATGTGCAAGTGCTCCCTTAGTAAATTGTTGTTATGGATTGGTGTTTTCATAATTGGCTATTTGATGTATTAGTCAGTCCCTAGTACAGTGCACTGTGTGTGCCCAGGGGCTATAAATCAAATGCTGCTAGTGGGCTGCATATGCAAACACAACAGGTGATGGACCGAATGTGGATCAATGTCACACACTCACCCCAGTCCAAAGATCTGGGCCCAAATCCATCGTTTTTTTGCACTCCACACCACCCTGGGTTAGACAATGGCGATATGCAAATCAGCTCTGACCCTGTGCCCCATGGGAACGGTCCAGTCCGAACTACAAAAGCCATGTCCTTCCCAGAACGGAATCAAGCATCCGAGGACCGGACCGGTTTCGAGGTAACACCTCTCATCAGCCCGGCTAGCTTGACTCCAGTGGTGTGGAGTGCCTGGGACCCACGTCTGGGCATCCCCAGCGCACTTAGGGCGGAATATGCAAACACAACAGGTGATGGACCGAATGTGGATCAATGTCACACACTCACTCCAGTCCAAAGATCTGGGCCCAAATCCATCGTTTTTTTGCACTCCACCCAGCTAGTGGGCTGCAGCACTGATTGTGCCACCCACAAAAGCAACCTGTAAATGTAACTCTGGACGGTCATTGCAGAGCCTATGTGCAGTCTAGTACTGCCATGTCGATTTGGCAAGTGCACCCACTTGCCAGGCCCAACCCTTCCCTTTTCCTACATGTTAGTTGCCCCTAAGGTAGGCCCAAGGTACCCATGTGGGCAGGGTGCAGTATATGTTAAAGGTAGGACATGTAGTGTAGTTCCTATTTTCCCAATGGGCTCTGCGCATTGGAATAACATAAACAGCAGTGTAGACGTAGGACTGAGTTCATCTAGGTCTCTACTGACTATGTTAAACTTAATTTAGGTTTGCGCCAGCTAGCTCAGAGGTCACTGGAAACTTTCTTGAATGAATAGAGAGGGATTAGCTTCCCTGGCTCAGACAAGAAGGGATTCAGTTTCCGACAACCGCATAAACATGACAACTTTGCTCCCTCAGAATAAGAGTGTATCTCTAGAGTCGTGTAAAAACAATAGACAGCTATTTCACTCAGTCAGCAGTGCACACTTAGTTTCACCAGAGTGCAGAGAAATAGAGAGACAGCGTTTTCAATAAAAGGTGTTATTTATTGAGCAGTCTTCTTCATCATGCAAGAGAAATGATTTGCCACAATTGCAATACTTAAAGTAAAGTAAAGTGCATACAGTAAAAGTAGTATGTTGAAATAATACTGTAAAAGCATTGATATGGTTTCTAAGCCATATGATACTTTAAAATGGATAAAATATATACATAAATACATTGACTAACGTACTCAACTGGTGCTTCTAACTAAGCCTACCCCGGTGTACCTGACCTAAGCCTAACACGTGGGAGGGGGTGAGTAAGTAGCAGTTTAAGTGAAGTTGGTTAAGATAGTTTTGCCAAGAATCTGCATCAAGAATTCTCTCAAGGGTTTAGTCAGCTCCGTACCTTGGTAATAGAATGTGGGAGGTCTGATATCTCTTTCCTCGGGACTCGATATTCCAGCAACCCGCGAGGGTAGGCTGGAAACACCGGAGCTGGATTTTCTCGGCTGGAGAAAAAGACAGCGTCTCTCTCAGTGCGTCAAACGGGAGGTGCGGCTTCCGTGGGCTTCTCGAATCAGCTGGGCTCTCCAAACCACCGTGTGTTTGCTTAAGGCAACTGTTGGTATTTTATACCTGGAAGGTGTCGGGTTTGATGTAAGGTTGGACATAAGACGTCACTAAGAACTAACAGTTCTTTCTGGACTTCAGGAGTTCTTGTTCAAATCAAAACAAAAGCAGGGGGGATTTCCCGGGTTGCTGGAGGCTTGGTTTGTTTAAAGAACGCGTTGTGCTTTCTAGGAGTCGATGGGTTTAGCCATGCTGTGCTTTGGACTGCATGGGCTATTACTGAATATGGATCTGATTCTTATGCCTTTATCAGGATATTATTGATTATAACCTCACAAGGGCATAAATCGGGAATATTGAATTAGGGTCCTAGATATAAACACGACAAGTTGCCCCTAAGGTAGGCTCAAGGTACCCATGTGGGCAGGGTGCAGTATATGTGAAAGGTGGGACATGCCCTGGTGTGTGTGTGGCATGTTGGAATAGCGAAATACTGCCAATTTCATTTTTCACTATGGCAAGGCTACTTGTTCCCATAAGATAGAATGGGGAGTTTGCTTATAACATCTTATGAACATGACTAACCCTGGGAACAAGGTAGGAAAATAAACTTTAGTATGCCTGAACTCAGAATGTTAAAATGCATCTTTTAATGAGGGTGAATTTTACATTCTGTGTTTGAAAATACCACTTTTAGAAAGTAGGTATTTTCTTGCTTAGCCATCTAGTGTGCCTCTGCTAGGTTTGTGTATTGCATGTCTGGATTTGGAGGACAGGGGCTGGGGAGGAGCAGTGGCTCCAGAGAGTTTGTTGAGTCCGGGCTGGGTTGAATAGTCATGACCTGCATTTAGAGTAGGGGGATGAGATTTTCTTTCACCTGAATGGGCCTGATCTGCCTTCCACAATGCTGTCTCCACCTCCTGCCAGGAAGCTGCACCAGAGAGGACAGAACTGGTTTTGACCAAGCACAGGGCTTCTCTGCAACAAGAGAACAAATGATTTTGTAGTATAAATATTGGTGCCCAGACCCCAGAATGTTAGATCATTTCTGGAAATCAAGAGGAACCTTTGCCAAGGAGAAGAGCCAGAGAGAAGCTGAGAAGGAATACTGCCCCTATGCTGGATATTGTCTGGGGTTGGCCTGCAGTGGCTACTTGTTGCCAAGGAAAGGAGAAAGGAATTTGATGTTTGCTGTGTCCCCTGATTGAGGAATATCTCGAAGGGCTTGCATTGAGCTTGCCTCCTGATCTGAAGTCTCGTGGCCACAAAGACTTCACCACCAGCTCCCCCCAACTTCTTTGCTGGGAGTTCTGACCTGCTAAGAGGTACCTGCTGTTGTTCTGAACCTCTGGAGACTGTTTGCCACTGGGAGCTGGGAAAAGTAAAACAACTTCAAGAAGAGAGACTCATCCGCACCTGTTTACAATGCATCGCCAAAGAAATCGTCGAAGCACCTACCCGCGGCTTGAGAAATCGCTGCACGCTGCATCAAGTGCACTGATCTCCGAAGACCGAGATCACTGCACCGATTTTGATGCAAGGCCTGCTGTGTGGCTGCGAGAATCCACACATTGTCATGGATTGTCACATCGCATCAAGGCGTCAAGTCTGTGGCATCGTTGGGGGACGCAGTAAGAAACCGACGCATCACCTCCCCGCGCAGTAAGAAACCGGCGCATCACCTTCTCTCCGGTAAGGAACCGACACATCACCTCCCCTGCACAGCAGTAAGAAAATGATGCATCACCTCTCCCTGAGAAAGGAACCGACGCATCACCTTTGATGAGTGTAAGGAACTGACACATCACCTTGCCTACGAGCCTTTTTGTTTATGTGCGCGATGCATCCAAGGTAGTTTGTGTGAAAAGAGTTGCATCTGCAAATTGCTTTGAACTGAACTATTTCTACCATTTGAAAGTCATATTTTTATTACACTATTGTGGATTTTTGTATTTTGCTCTTGTTTTGATTTAGATAAAAGATTGCTTATTTTTCTAAACTAGTGTGGTATCCATTTGTAGTGTTTTCACTGTATTACTGTATGTGTTCAGAAATTCTTTACAACCTGCCTCTGAGATAAGCCTGTCTGCTTGTGCCAATCTACCAACGGGGTGAGTAGGGGTTATTTTAGGAGTGTATACCCTATACCCTGACTAGAACAAGGGTCCCTATTTGGAAAAAAAGGTACCTACCTCTGCCAACTAGAGATCCCCATTTCTAACATTAAATCATTTAACTAAGATGGGTTATTTTATGTCCCTGCCCACCTCTAAAGAACTAACACTGACTTTTTCAAAATTTGCTATTAGATTCGACGCCACCGCACATGTGTAGAGTGGGTCAATTTATTTCAAAATTGTGTTATTCTTAATGTAAATGTTGGACTAGGCCCTTTTTGTAGGGTCATCCCCAAACCTTTAGCCTTCCTCCAGTATTTTGTCTGACCTGCTTCTGCTGGTTTTGAACTCCAGGCACTTTGCCACCGCTAATCAGTGCCAAAGTGCATGTGCTCTCTCTTGTAAACTTGGTAAGAGTGATCTACCCCTATTTGGCATATTTAATTTACCAGTAAGTCCCTTGTACAGTGGTATCCTATATACCCAGGGCCTGTAAATGGAATGCTACTTGTAGACCTGTAGCTCTTCTTGCGCTACGCATCAAACTGTCTTTTCAAACCTGTCTCAGGCCTCGGCCACTGCAGAGCCTGCACGTGCAGTTTACTGCTGCTGTGACGTGGCATTTAAAGTGTTTGCACGTCTGCAACTCCCCTTTTACTACATATAAGTCTCCCATAATGTAGGTGCTAGCTAGCCCTATGGGCAGGGTGCTGTGTAGGTAAAAGGTAGGACATCTGCCCAACTGTGTGGCATGTCCTGGTGATGACAAACAGCCTGTTTGGGTTTCTACTGCTGTGAGGCTACCCTTTCATAGGCTTGCATTGGGGATTCCTTGGTATATGTTTCAGTGGTAATTTCAAATATCGGAGAGTTAGCATGGCCATGTTTGGTATATTCAGAATAGTAGTAATTAATCCTGCTTATTGGTTAAAGTGGATTTGTCATTATTATTTTAGAAATGCCACTTTTATAAGTGGTAATTTCTGGGTGCTTATTATTCTTTGTGCCCTGCCTGGGTGTGTATTCACCGTCTGGTTTAGACGTACAGGAGAGAGGGGATGTGCATTCCTTCTAGACAGTCACTGGAGGGTTGAGGTGTGCCCAGCCTTTCCTGAGTGACTCAGTGCTACACTCAACAGACCTTGGCTGCATTTATAGTGGCTGGAGCAGTTCCCCTTGTACCTGAATAGGCCTGGTCTGCATTTAGAGTGGTGGGAGGAGTTGCACCTGCACCTAAATAGGGCAGTGCCTGCCTTTTAGCATGCTGTCTCCGACAGCCTGTAGTGTGTCTGGGGACATGGCTTGGGATTTGAAAAGGGGTGTTGTGCATTTCTGAAAAGTGTTTGAACTGCCCCCCAGAACAAAGACTTTTGGACTATAAGTACAGGGGCTGTGACTCCATGAATAGAGACACTGTGTGGACTTGTAACCCGATGCTGCTGGTTCTGTCAGTTGCCCCAGAGGATTGCTGTGCTGCCAGAGAACTGCCATATGGACTTTGCCTTGTTGTGCTGGCCTGCTGAAAGGACTGCCTCTTTTCCTTCAAGGACCCTGTGTGCTGACCTGAGCCTACTTCCTGCTCTGGACCCCCAGTGATCTCCCAGGGCTGTGTGGCTTGCCCTGTGTGTTGTGAAACAGCGCCTGGCGAGTGCTGTGCTTTTCACCCTGTAATTTTAACAGCGCATGTGGAGCACTGTTCAGGGTATGGAGAGCACTTTCCTCTCCCGCTAACTTTGGCTGGGGCCCGGCGAGGGATACCGTGACCACCCCTCTCAACACTTTCCGGGGAAGGCCCATGCAATGGACGTTTGTCGCGGCCACCTCAGCACTGATTGGCCTCCCATTGAAGCAGCGTGTGCTGAGGGTTGTATCCAGAAGCTGGAGAGGGAGCCAAAGGGATGAGGAAGCGAAGGGATTTCCTGTGTCTCATATCCCAAGGGGAGGAGGTGAGCACCACCAAAAGAGGCGGGCCGCCTCTCCTGCATCTTTGGGACATTTCTCCAGTTACCTGACATCAAATACCGGCAGCAACTGCCTCACACAATCACTGGCAGCTATCCTGAATCAAATACACCTGCAGGAGACAGAGTGAAGTCTACCACCCTCCTGGGCAGTGATGGTACACACTTGGTGGGAGCCCCTGCTGCCCCGGTAATAGCGGCGCCGGATCTCAGCATAGGGACACAGTGATACCTCGATGGGGGCCCCTGATTCCCGAGTTGGGAGGATTACCCAGATAGGACTGCATTCCCTATGTAGGCGGGCAGGTGGCCCAGAAGCCTACCAAGAAGAGAACTGAGTTACGGCAATTACAGATAATAAGAGCACAGAGGCTGCTCTGGGTGGTATTTCTTGTTATGCTGGTAATCCCTGTGCATTATGCCCTCACAATATTGGCCTTGTGTCCGGCCTGATGTGATGCTGTTGCTTATATCTTGCAATAGTCAGGAAGTGGCATCTATGTGTTTAGTGAGGGTGTTTTGGTAATATGTGCACCGTGAGGATGCTTTTGTGATGTGTGCAATCTCCAAGGAGTTACTGGAGTGCACTACCTGGTTTTGTATGAGCTTTACCCGATTTGCAAAGTGATATTATGGTCTATGTGACTTCATGAGAGGTGCCTAGTGGCACAGTGATTTTTGTGATTATGGTATAAAGTGTTTTATTTACAATACAAAGGATATTTTTATATAACCTAGTGTGAAGTATCTTTTTTTGGTGTGCCTGGTGTGTCACTGGTGTGTGTCTGTTGAGCAAATGCTTTACACATTGCCTCTTGGATAAGCTGACTGCTCTGTCAAGCTACCAAGAGGCTGAGCAGGGGTTATCTTGGGTGTGTCACTCCCTTGCCCTGACTAGAGTGGTGGTTTCTGCCTGGATTAGCAAAGCCAAGCAGAAACCCCATGTCTAACAGTAAAGTACTAGATGTAGAGGTTTGTCCATCAACTAGTTACTCTCCTTAGAAGTATGGACATACTTAAAGATTGACTCAATGACTTAAACAGTTTTTGAGATATCAAGGCTTATCACAAGATGAAAATTGTAGCAAGCAAAACTTTGTGGTTGGCGGAGCTAACATACAATAATACAGAACAATCATTTGTTGGAATGTCACTTTTCCTTTGTATAAATGTCCCTCATTCCCAGAAAATTCCCTGTACCGATCTCAGTCAGCATTAGTTGCTTTGGTTAAAGAAGGACACTTGATTGGGTTAAATGATAATGAAAAATCAGTACAATAAGCTTTGGGAAAAGCTAAAGATCATTATAAATGTTATGCTGATCACAGAAGAGGCCATACACCTCAATATGTTGTTCATGAAAAGGTGTGGGTGTCACAAAACATTTGCATTAAAAGAAATATTCTAAATTGAAAACTAAACATGTGTGTCCATTTGTGATTGAATAGATTGTGAATCCAGTTCATGTATGAGTGAAATGACTTCAGTCTACGAGAATCCACTTAGGTTTTCATGCATGTTTGTTAAACCTTGGATTAATCGTGTGCTGCAAAAACATGTTGATTTACAACATTGACCAGTCCAGTGGAATATGAAAAATTAATTGTAGGTACATATGAGTTTGAATACATGAACTGTATCCAAAACATCTACTTGCACAGTTACTGACTGTGCACACTGACCAAATACTTTATATTAGATTTGTCCATTCAGATGATTTTGGATTTTAACAAAATGTGTCTTTTGCCAACTTGGACTTTAGCAGACAAGCTGTGAAGTGTTTTGACTATGCTTAAGTGCAGAGCTCATGTTGGAGGATTAAAAGTTTTTTAGCCGCAAAGAAGTTCCAAATGGAGGAACGACTTAACTTGGCTGGTGTTAGATTTCTCTGTATACATGACTATACATGAAGAGTTAATAAAGAACAGTTTGAAAGAAAACTATATGAGTCTGAAATAAATTGAATGCAATTTTGATTACTTTACCAAGGTAATGCTTATAAGAAATTTTGGTACAAATATTGAGAATTTGTGATATCTCGTTGTGTATCTACCACCGTTTGTTAGTTGAATATTTGTCGGTATTTGTGACCGTTGGCCCAGCCAGGTGGGGATTAACTTTGAATAAAAATCTAGTGTAGGGGATGGGATATACCCCCAGATGCATCAAAGTTATGTTTTGCGAGTCCTTAATAGCGAATTTTAAGGAATCGTTATTAAAGACTCGCAAAACGGGATGCATGTAGGAATCGCAATGTTATTTGCGATTCCTACTGATTCCTTATTTGAGATTCGCTAATTGCTAATCGCAATTAGCGAATCGCAAATGTGCCGCAATTTCAAGGGTGCCAGGGTGTCCAAAGGACACCCTGTTCCACCCCTAAAATGGTAATGCTCACTGGTGTTGCGCACACACACGTCCCAAGGACATGTGTGTGTGTAATATACAACTTAGAAAAATGCACTAAAGTGCATATTTCTAAGTTTTTGCTTTTTACCACGTAGTTTGGTTTCGTGGTAAACAGCGACCCCAGATTGCGAATTCGCAATCTTGGAATGGTTCATGCATTGCATTTAAGGAATCGCAAATTCCGATTCCATAAATGCAATCGCAATTTGAGAACTCGCAATTATTTGTGAATTCTTAAATTGCGAGTGCATGAACCCTTGATGCATCTCAAATGCCATTTTTGCGGGCGCAAACGACCGAATTCTGCGATTTGCACCGTTTGCGCTCGCAATAATGCTTGATGCATCTACCTGATAGATCCTTAGAGGTCCTCTGTAAATTGTTCAAGAATATTAATGCTGATGGCTGTTGCTTCCATTGGATTCCGTGCAAATTATCAATCCATTTCATATGAAGATTTTGCTGCATTTTTTCGAGTATCAAAGTTTGTAAAATAATTCTTCATTCCAGCTTAAAGTGCTCCAGCACTCTGTTTTCGGGAACATCATCAGTTGATGTGCTTTATCTTACATCCTCCTTGCCGCTAGTTTAAAAGTTCCCCAGTCACCTGGCAGGTATCTTAATTTTAACCAGTATGTAAACTTAAGACATTTTTCAAAGGTTGAAGAACTAGAAGAGAAACAAAAAAAATCACAATGCTCATTAAAGCAGGTTTGTGACACCTGTAGGCGGGAGTAGGCAGTGTGATAAGCGGCAAATGCTGGTGTCCAATAGAGGTCACATTTAAAGAAAGATGAAAAGTGTGTTGCCTTATCCTATTGTTATGTCGGGCATTTATAAATTATAGAAAATATTTCTGTTTTCAGATCAGAAAAATGGAGCCAGACTTACATGCCGCCACAAGATGTTCCCTGAAGCACCCCGCACCACCCGGCATTGAGAAGATGATGCTGGAAGTTGACGGCATCTGTTTTAATCTTTGAACCTAAAGAGCAGATATTCTGGTTGGGGCCGATCAGTTTCTGATCCATGAATGGCAGCTTTCGAGTGCTATAATCCGTACCACCATGAACCTACCAGTCTTTTGTCCAACCTTTAGACTTGGAATGGCTGAAACCTGTAAACTTCCAAAATAAGTAGTTGCCAATCGATAAGTTTGGAGATCAAGATATGAGCATACGTAAAATATTTTCCCAAAAAATAATACTCAATTTAATATGTTGGTGGAGGTAACGGTTTTCCAAACTGTAAAATCAGAAATCTAACTCAGGCATTTGAAAGCAAAATCTAAAATAAAAACATACATCATGAAGAACAACATATTTAGGATGCAAACCATACATTCTCAAATTAATTGTGGGTATTTTCTTATATTGCATGTGCAGCGGTAATGCTCAGCTTCTATAAAGGCCTTCCTCACTTTTTAAATAAAAATACCTTTATCAATGGTGCTGGTAACTTTATGCAGCAACTGAAAAACGGACCTTTCTTTTATTTCTTATTGCTTCTGTTTTAGTTTGAAAATACTTTGCTCTGAGAAGCATGCTTATTAGTTCATGTCTTTTGCACGTTTTGCAGAACTATACGCTTTACAATCTTTCTGCTAGAACATTTGAACTAGATATGTCTCTGGTGAGATAAACTGTTCAATATTACCATATTTTTGACAGCAGAACCTTCCATAGTCAGCAGAAGTGCTCAGTGATCATTGAGGTTTATGTTGCAGCTTGGGAGCTACATTATATATTGCCTTTGCCTTTTTTCTGGTTCAGCATTTATTTTTAATGAGCGGAAGCAGCTGGAAACATACAAGACTGAACAAAGTGACCAACAATCAAAACGTGCACCTTTCAGATTAAATCCTGAATTTCAATAGATAACTAACCTCATTTTCAGCGACAGAAACAAAGGAAAGTCCCTTCGCTATACACACTGAAACTGCATAGGTGAACGCAATGTTCAGATCATTTCAGACCTTGCCACAGGGTGTTGAATTATTAAAACAGTGCTTTAAACGAAGAAACATTTCTAACGGGAGGATACTGGTATTATGTCGGTCTATTAAAAAAACTGCGTTAAATGGCCGAGTTTGCCAAGAACGAGGGGCGTCATTTATGGAATTTTGGCGTAAGGTTGCTGCTGCGATGCAATACGCCAAAAAGAAAGTGCAGGAATGCACTGTATGTAAGCCCTTCGCCAAAAAGAAAGTGCAGGAATGCACTGTATTTAAACAATAGGGTGCATCCCTTTCCTTTCCCCCTGTGCTCGAGCCGTTTCGGCAGCCTAGAGCCAACATTGGCACCCTGGCACCTTCACCAAGGGTGCCTCAGTTGCAGGCATGATTGTTTTTGTGCAGGAAGGGGCACCTTCCTGCACAAAAGCAATCCTACAAGGGGCTTTCCTCTATCACTGTGCAGCACACATGGAAAGAGTAGGAAAATGTTGAGAAATAAAGTTATTTCTCCTCGTTACGTCTCACCTCGGGAGGCGTATGGCATTGGCTCTTCCCCAGGTTTACATGTTTTTGTAAATCTGGGGCAATATCAAATTCCATGGGTGCTGCGTGGGAAACCCCACTGCAACGGCCGTGGAACGCTGCCCAGGCAGAGAGTAAGGCGACGCAGTGATTTGCACACCGTCGCTAACTCATGATTTATGAGGCTACTCAAAGCCACTCAGAGTGGCTTTGCGTGGCTTCATAAAACTTTATGAGAGCCCTGCATCATACATGTACCACTGTACGTGGTGCAACAGGGATGCAGGGTTCTCATAAATAAGACACTCAGTGACCCATTGGTCGTCCCTAGCTAGCAACATATCCCATACTGATGGTGTTTTGTCATCTAGTTTGTTGATTTTTATTTCATTGTTCTTTGATTGATAAATCCACCAGTATTCTGCAATCAAATAATCTCCACTTTAGAAGTACTTTCAATGAATCTTCATAGATCAGTTATGGCCCTTATTATGAGTCAGGCAGAGTTGAATTACCATACAAGATAATACCTCTCACCACTAGTTATGAGTAATCTGATGTTCCTGCACCTGGTTTTTGCATGCATTAGAACACTGGACCAGATTTTAGCAGGCGGGAATTCCACCTAGTAAAATTGCATAAATGTAATGTGAATGTACATGTTTTAATATAGCGCAAATCACCGACCCGGTATCTAAGCACTTGCTTAGGGAGCCCGTCCTGGTATTCCCCTGTGAGATACCCCGGCAGGGTATCCACAAGGTGAAAGCCAGGCATCCCACCACGAGGGGGCATTGTGGAGATTAAGCAAGCTATTGCCCAGAGTCGCAGGGTGTGAATCCAAGAAACGATTAGGCACCGGAGCGAGAATTGGATTAGGCACCGGAGCGAGAATTGGATTAGGCACCGGAGCGAGAATTGTCGAGTCCGAGGACATTTTCGGACTCAACACCCAGCGAGCCGGGAATTGAACCCTGGTCCCGGCTGACTTCTGCTTCCAGGTCTGCCTCCTCTAACCAGTGAGCCACACTTCTCCACATAAGGATCTAGCTGCAGCAGCCAGTCTTTGTCCCCAATCTTTTTTTTTCTGGCAGGGGCAGCGCTTACTTTCCTCTGCCAGACCTTATCTGCCCCTTCCCTCCCCTTTCTCAACACTCTCCCCCCTGCACCCTAGCCCAAACAAAGCCCCCATAGACATTTACCACCAGCTCAGAATACGTGGTAAAATGATGCTTCAAACTTCATGGAATTGGGAGTTTCATGGCATTTTAAAACAGGTAAAACGGGTTAAACAAGTGAATTCAATGGTCCATGGAGTTAAACTCATCATTGCAAATAATGGTGTAGAACTCTGCGTGGTAATGTTAATTTTGCATCCTGAATGTACCACTCATCAATACTCTGAAACTCGTAGTCAGGCCCTAAGTGTCATCCCTAAGAACCACTACACATGAGAAAGTGTTCTTATTAAATACAAGATCGGCACTTAATTAAAAGTATTTCATCCATGCCGATCTGTGTGACATACTCCCACAAAATGTTACTGTTGCCCATCACAATCACACCAGCAAATCCGTAAGTGAAGCAGAAATTATATATATTTGTATTTTGTGATATATATTTAGTAGTTGTGTAAAGCTCTCTGCCACCCTTAAAAGAATCTTGGTGCTGAGTAGAAATCACACCAAAATGAAACTGCCATGAAATAGTTGCTATGTGGCAACGTCTTTAATGCTTTCCTAAAGGCAAAATTGTCCTTGCTGAGGCACAGAAATTGAGAAGATTGTGTTCCAGCACCTGGCTGCTTCATAAGAGAATGCACGACCTCCATATTCTAAGTTTTTCAATTTTCGTGATAGACAGTAGCCCTTTTAAAGAAGATCATAAATTACATAGAGGATTTTAAGAAGTAATTATCCTGTGTATATACTGTGTTCTTTCACCGTACAAAGCCTTGTGACAGGTGCAGAGGCATTTGAATTTGAATATCTTTTCAAAAGGAATCAGATGCAACAGTAACAAAAGGTACAAAATAGGAGTCCACATAAGGAAATCCATGATAATTTGTGTAGTAAACTTTTGGATTATCTGGAGTTTCTGTATATTGTATTTACATAAGGATAAATACAGTGCATTAGAGAAATGGAGGCACAATCCAACTGTGGCACATATAACCAAGGAGCTGAAGTGTGAAGGTAAAAAGGAGGGGATGTGATTAAGACTTTCAGATGAAAGAAGTGAACAGGAGATAATGTATCTATTTGTGCAGATCCATCCACCTGTTATCAAAGATAAACCCTAGGTTACAAAGACTCTCAACCAGGGTGGGAATGTGTCTAACTGTGATGGCTAGTAAGCATTGGAAAAACAAATCTGCTGTGAGACAGAGACTACAATAATCAGGACTTCCATCTTGCCTGAAATAGCTACAGGACATTTCCCGGCATCCAGGTTACAACTGCAGTCGAGCATGCTTTCAAATTGGCCTGCCTCAAGCGGAATCCTCCATCCAGTCTAATGGTGAACTGGGTATCATCGGCATACGACACAGTCACTATAGTGAAGATCAGTATTAGCGTAAGAGAGCCAACATAGATATTAAAAAAAATGGAACTGAGAGACGAGCCCTAAGTAACTCTTGGAGTTATCTCCAGTAGTATGATCTGCCCTTAATGCTTGCATCTACTAAATGGAGCAACATCACAGTATAAGATAACATGTCAAAAGAGGCCGACAGGTCCAACAGGATGAGGATGTAGACTCCACCCTCATCCTATATCATCCACAGGTGAATATTCAGGTAAACGTAGGCAATCTTGTACCGTGGAAGGCTCTGTGTGCTACTTGCTCTATTCCAAGATATTATATGCTTCAGTGAAAATAGTTAGTTGTATATTCACAATGTTTATATGTTAGCTAGCCCACAAGCTGTAGAAGAGAAATACACCTGTACGTTCATATGCAGAGAAACCTTTATCAATAAAGGAATGATTAATGTGTTCTTCTAGCAGGAGGGTACCAGTAATGGGGAAAGGCTCCATTTATTAGTGAACCCAGCATGGAAGCAATTGTTTTTATATTCATATAGAATATTTTATTGGCTCATGGATCTAGACAATCCAGTTTGGATCCCTTTAGTCAGTATCACTATGCAGCTCTCAGACACTGGAGAATTCTGAGAAAACAGACTTCATGTGTTTCCAGGGATCTGAAAGGCTGCTACCCATCCTATCTGGTGTATGAGTACCGGAGGATACATTAAACACAGCAGATATTGTACCAGTTTTGGATAAGAAAAAGAAGGACAGCTCTTTGCAGAAATTCTATGATGGAGAAGGGTGAGTATTGCAAAATGTCGGGTCAGATAGGTTTTTTGTGTGTTTTTTAAAAAGATTTATATAGCGCTTCTAATACCTGAAGTTCCTTCATGCTCTTTAAAAGTTTGTGAGAATTATTTTTTGCTTTCAGAAATCCTAGTTGCACGGTACACTGATCGCGCAGTTTTGTGTGCTTGCTTGCATTCCTTTACAGATCTGTGACTGGGGGTGAGTGTTTGACAAGATTCAGTATTCTGTCCATCATCTCCTTGTGTTTGCTTTGTTTGCCCTAAGTTGGCAGGGTATGCCCGGACGTGGGCCCTTTGCTCACTTTGCCACTGGAATCAAGCTGGCCTGGCTGATGAGGGGTGTTATCCCAAAACCGGTCCCAGGATGCTTGTTTCCAGTCCAGGGAAGACATGGCATGGCAGTTTGAGTTGGACTGTTCCTATGAGGCACAGGGTCAAGACTAATTTTCATCTAGCTGTGTCTGAACTGGGGTGGCGAAGTGAGCTAAGGAACAATGATGGGTTTGACCCAGATCTGTGGCTGGGGGTGAGTGTTTGAAAAGTTTCAGCACTTTGTCCATCATCTCTTTGTGTTTGCTTTGTTTGCCCTAAGTAGGCAGGGTAGGCCCAGACGTGGGTTCCTTGCTCACTTTGCCACTGGAATCAAGCTAGCCTAGCTGATGAGGGGTGTTACCCCAAACCCGGTCCCAGGTTGCTTTTTTCTGTTCCAGGGAAGTCATGGCTTGGCAGTTCGGGCAGGACTGTTCTCATGAGGCACAGGGTCAAGAATGATTTGCATATAGCTGTGTATGTACTTGGGTGGTGAAGTGAGCTAAGGAACGATGATGGATTCAACCCAGATCTGTGATTGGGGGTGAGTGTTTGAAAAGTTTCAGCACTCTGTCCATCATCTCCTTGTGTTTGCTTTGCATTGCTTTACCACCTGCCCATAATTAACACAAATACTTTCACTACAGTCCTTAAGCCATGTTCGTTCTTTAACTTTATGAGCACGGTTAGCTGTTTTGAGTGGCTGACCAAGGCCGGGAGGATGTCTTCCTTGCTTTGATTACCTTTCTGAGAAGAGCAATTTACTGAAGAACATTAAAGAACCATCTATATTATCTGCAATTATATTAAGGTCAACATTCATCATCAAAGGTGGGGTTTTATTCAGTAAGGAACAGATCAAATTAAGAGTGAACTTTGATCAATTACATAAAACTCATTTTTAGGCACAAGGTCCCTGCTATCAGAGCCAGAATATAAAGTCACCCTAAAGAGGATCAGCGAATCATCCGATCAGCGTAGTGTGCCTAATCAGAAGCACAACATTGTTATTTCCAGATTCAAGGCCATCTCCTTTAAGTGAGGTCAGTTGCATTAAATGAATCGTATCGCATAAGTCAATAACATTTTCAATGACTGCAGTGAACTTTTCATCATTGTTGTGACTTAAATTATCTACTATTAACCTCTTCAATGCTCATGACGAGCTGAGCTCGTCATGAGCCTCGGCGCTCCGGTGCTCATGACGAGCTCAGCTCGTCATGGCCCGTGGAACGCTCACACGCGGGGATAATTCCCCCGCTGTGCTGAACGTTCCAAGGAGCCAATGCACCTGTGACGAGCTGAGCTCGCATGAGCACAGGAGCACTGTAGCTCATGACGACTTCAGCTCATCATGAGCATGCGGGCGTGTGCGCGCCCCCCTCCCCCCCAGCACAGCGGGGGATTAACCCCCGCAGCGAAGGGGCTAATAAGTTAGATATTTTAAGTACCAATCAGGATACCTGCTGCACAAATTCAAATCAAAATATACTCAGGTGGCAATATATCAAAACACCTGCGACTGATTCAGAAAAGGGTGGGGCTGATATTAAAATCCAATAACACGCCTGATTACTGTGGACGAATGATAGCAGCAATAACTTCAGAGTCTGTGTAAAAATACCTCCTCTCCATTCCTCCTACAGATTTTAGGCTTACTTTGGTCCCACCAAATATGCTGCTGTACTAGCTGCAGAAGTTAAGACAGTATTTAAAACATTAGGTAAACCAATGTTGCTATTAATCATTTTCCTAGTGTGTGGGTCTCTGCACAACGCCCTCTCCATCCCTTAGTCACAGATACATCTTCTTTCTTTTCTACCTTTAAACCCAAAACAATACTTTTTCTTGGAAGATTTCAGTCTTTTGTTAGACCATACCCCATTGTGCTTTCAGGAAATATGTTTTGAAATGACCTTGCAGCAATCATCCTAGACCTACAATGTCCTGGATTCTGTCTTTTCTCCATCAGTTGGGACTGAGGCAGGTGCACCTTTGAACCAAAATGGACAAACTATTTTACTGAGATTGACGAAGCAGACATTTATATGATACCAAATACATATGATTTCAGGCCTATAGTCTTCTTTGAACTACTAAAGAAAGACACCAGCAGAAATCCACAGAATGGTCGCACGCTCCATTTTGTGTGTCAAGTCAGTCTCAGTCTCAGTCAGCTGCAACGTGCAAAGCAACGCAAGGCTTCCGAAAACAAACACGCCAGCTTCCAGCTTTTAGCTTGCTATTGCTAAACCTCATATCTCCAGTAAATGATGTCGACATCACCTGCCCTAGCTGGTCAAGTACGTGCCAAATCCACGTACACTAGAGACGCAGATTTCACCTTTAGGGAAAAACCCAAATCTGCTCTTGTAGATAACACGTGGGTAACAATATTAGGGTGTAGGCACACTTCAAACCTTAAAAGGGTATCACACCATATGTGCACTTCACTGATTGGTCCAGCAGGTCATAGCCTGATCCAGATTACGTATGCTATGATGCCCATCCTGTGAGGGCTTATACCTATAAAATGTCTCTGCACTGTCATACCAATTGGGCACTTAGTGAGCTTTGCTGAGGTCTCCGTGTGCACGTATATTGCATTCTGATTGCATACTGATTGGGTTCCCAATAAATCTTGCAAACAAATGTGCTGAGAGCGAATTGTTTATTTTACTGTTGTCATTGATCTTTTTATTTTTGCAGTTAAATACTGAGCTTCTACATTTGGTGGAGAGAATGCGGACTCATTACAACTGACTGGCTACAGCGACGGAGCACTGGTGATCGGACCCTTCGGCACCCATCTGAGGGCAGGGATTTGAGGTGATAACGTTCTGTTTGTTTATCTCTCCCCGGCCTGGTTGGTTGCTGGAGGGGGTCGGATCCGGTGGATGGTCTGTTTGTGGCCTCTCTGTTGTCTTTGGTGTTGTCCTACTCTTTTCGCTCTCGGCACGCTTGTGTTGTGTTTCTGCTTCTCCTGACTCTTCTTATTCTTGACTCTCAATGTCTGACGAGGTGTGCCTGTGTCCTGGGGAAATTTACAAGGCTTGTTCAGACTCCATGTCTTTCGTGGTTCCTTTTCTGATCACTTTCTTCATTCTGCTGTTCCTGGCTCTGATGCTTTACGTTTGTTTTTGTCACCACACGGCCTAGGAGGTAACTCCCGTCTAGCTATCTCTCTCTCTCTCTCTTTCTCCCATCTCTCGGTGCTGTTGACCTTTCTTACATTCTGTGCCATGGGCGTGTGTTCGTCTCTGTCATTGCTACCTGAAGTCCGCTGCCTTTTCTCATATAATTTTTTTTTATCCTATATGGTCTGGCCTTGGTCCCCTGCGTTCCCTGGCTGGCTGGTGACGACAAGCTTCTGCAGGATTCCTGGCCGGCAGTAACTCTTTGGTGATTTCTCATCAGTGGGCCCTTGGCCAGCCATTGAGGGCGAAGGTCTGCAACCCCCCGCCGCCACAGAGAGTCACCGGCCGCTGGGATGCGGGATACCCTCGCCAGACCATTCCCATTGGGTGCAGTGGACGTCGGTATGCTCTAACAGACTGGACGAAGCCCGGTGAGTACACTTGGGAGGGGACTTTTACCCTCCGGTATTGGGTTGTAGCAGTTGGCCCCTCATTGTGAGCTGTGGCAGTTTTTGCTCCCCTGTGGGTGGTAGCAGGTAGCTCGCCGTTTTAGGGCGTGGCAGTTTCGCTCCCCAGATTGGCAAATAGTGTTTGTGCCTGTTAGGAATCGCGATACGAGTGGCCAGGTTGGCTACTGAATTTTGTTTCTATTGTGTATTTGTTGACCGTGATTTTATTTGTTCCCATGAGCTCCGGCCTTGGTCCAGCACCATCACCCACGCGCAGCTGGCCTAATATTTTTGCATTTATGAGGAACTCACCTGGCGCTCCTGGCTGTTTGGCTGATGCTCCTCGCCCTGCCTGGGTTCCGCCTCCACACTCCGCCTGGAGACGTCCACCTAGGGGCCAGAGTGGTTCTAGGTTCGTGCCTAGGGGATATCCTCGGCACGAAGAGGGGGTGTGACGCCTGGTACACAAGTGTTTCTTTTCTCAATCATTATAGGTTTCATTGGATTTTTTTATTGTGTACTTGTGATGTGCTCGGCCTATGTAGTGGCCAAATATTGCTAGGAAGGTGGAGTATTTTTGCCTAGGGCTAGGTTCTAGATTACCTTTGCCGGCTTATTCATTCAATCTGGATACTAGAACGTTACTTAAGGAGAACTGGTAGAAAACCTCCATCTCACACACCCAGTTACCAACGTTGCCAAATAAGTACTCCCGCCCACAATACCCCCTGGCCTCTGGAAGGGACTGGCTGGAAAGACCGATTAAAGTGCACCTCTCTAAAATTGAAAATTTGATAGAATTTCTAATATTCCCCTCACTTCTTTGGGACTAAGTACAGCAGACCCACACACATTCTCTGCACAGACGTTTTTTTCTACAGCGCTGCCGCGTAGGATCCCCGTATTTGTCCTAGATGTTTTATGTGATTGACTGAACTGAACGAAACAATTCACCACTATCGCTCTATTGTTGAATGCCAGCACCCTTTGGCACAGCCGCAGACAGGGTCTGTTTCCCTACCTTACCTGTTTCACAGGCCGTCAAGGCCCAAACAAACAAACTAGGATCTGGCTTCTTTCTCCCTTGTGAAAATGCTTTGGTGAATTGGCACTACATCACCTATTGGGGTGATTGATGTATGGCTTTCTTGTTGCCCTCTTGCAAATACTGTGCGGCTGAAATATAAGTGAAGTATTTCTGTCAACCTATTGTGTCACATGTTACTCTATTGAAGTCTACCCTGCATTCCATCTGTCTGGTATACTTGAACAGTTATCTGTAAAACGTTTAGGACTAGCTGCTACACACGACTCAACCATGGGAAACATCAATAGTAAAAAGAATTTAAATACGGCTCAGCCAGCCCCACCCAAGAACTCACCTGCATATAATGTAGCTATAAAGAGAGGCTTGAGCTCAATTATGTACACACATAAGTGGCATGATCTGACATCTAAAAACAAGGATCTCCAGTTCCCATGTAATGGCACATATGACTTGGCCAAACTATCATACTTGCGCCAGATGTTAAATATAAAGGGAAAGAATATTAGAAGTTTGGAATGGGAGGCGTACCATAATTTGGACTCTGTGTTAAGTGACATGCGTTCAACAAGCGCAGTCAAATCTAAGGTCCACAGCGAACTTAGGGAAATTCAAAAGACAATACTACAGGCAAAACTGGAGGGCAGATGGAGAAAAGACCAATTAGACACAGTAGGCGCATTCCCATGCGTACAAGTTAGAGAAGAAGAGGAGGTAAAAGGTGGGGCAGAGGAAGAAGACCAAGTCTTAGAGGATAATCTCTTGGGATGCCTGGGTGGTGATTCACCGCTGCATGCACCTGAGTCAGAACACACTGAGCTAGCTCCCGGGGAACGAAAGGCAGCCAAAAACAATGAAAATGCAACATCTTAAAGTGTCACCTAATTGATTAAAATAATGCAACAGTGGGACAGCTTTGTCTACAAATCCCAAAATTATATTTCACAATATTTCTCCCATTAGCTAAAGACGAGTGTTGTAATTGCTCGATGTGTTATCGTTCCTCGGACTGAGGTCTTGTGGTAATGTTATATTTGGGCAGCTTCAGTGGTGTATGTTAAATCAATTTCTTTTACTGAATTCACCTATATTCCAATTCTTGCAATTTCCGGCCATTTCTTGCTGGTTTAAAAGCTTTAGCTATTGGCTTACTTATAATCATACATTTTGATAAAGGAATGAGATGAAGAAAATTCTTGAATAGATTACAATTCTATTAATTTGTGTCAATTTCCTTGCCAATTCTTCAGCCTGCCCACACTCCCTTTCAGTTTGGATTTGTTGCTTTGCACAGAGTTTTGGGGGTATACAAAGGAAGTGGTGCAGCTGATGCAGTCCATTGTATCCAGCCTTTCTTTGGTAGTGAGGAGATCAAAGCTTGGGTGTACAGAACTTTTGTTTTAAGTATTTTTACGGAGGTTCACACCTCACTCTATGATTGTACCAGGCAGATGGCTGCTGCCTCATGCTCACTTGTACTTCACTGCTCCACACAGAGGACACAGACAGCATGCAAAGGCCTGGTGAGCACCCCTTCACAGAGGGCTACCAGCTCAGTCCCATAGACCATCTCAGATTGCTCTCACTTCCGCTTCTAATAGGGGGATTCTTTTAAAGTAAATAGTGCAATGGCAGCCTGGGGCTTTTGGTGCCCTGTGGATCAAACTGCTTAGGAACTCTCTGTGGGTGAAATTAACTGTCCTGTGGTGCTTCCTATCTCCACGCCAGATCCTCCATATATCTTCTTCGCCCAAGGCGTCCAGACAGCTGTGGTCAAGTGGGTGTTTTTACGTAAGGGACCCCCAAAAAGTTTGGGCCGATTTACACAGGGTTTGTTGTTTTTTGCTCCTGGTGGCATGTTCCAGCAACAAGGCATGCACTTTTGAGGCCCCACAATCCCACATTTTAGTTGTAAATTTCCTGAAAATGTTCTACTGCCTGTGGCGCTTTTGCCTACGTCTTCTGGAAAAAAGGTTTAGCTACATGGGACTGAACATGCTCTCCAGTCCAGCAGGAGGGCCACACAGTCCTCAAGGATGACCTCTTTCCCTGCTTGCACTCCCGAAGTACCCAAGGCCTTCAGCCACTTTATGGAACGCATGTGTGATCAGCTGGAGCTTGTGGTATACCTACTTCTAGGTTGCCCACAACCAGGACCAATCCACAGAAGTCCAAGGAGACACCCTTCCTTCAGGGTCACCAGTGTCAGACTTAGTTCACCACTAACCTGCAAAACCAAGTATTGCTGTGGGGTCAGTGTGGAACCCACCAGTCTCCTTCTCTATGGACAGTGCTGAACCGACCAAGACAGTGCAGGGCACTCCTGGGAAAGAGGGGTAATGTAGAAAGGGATATGAGAGAATGCATGCAAGGGACGTTGTTGGTTTGTAGTCACACAGTTCATCTTTTCAAATGGAGGTTCTCTTAGATTGTGTTGTAGTCTCTCATGAATGACAGCTGTTTATACAACACAGAACAGAAGTTCAGAGTTACCTTTGTACTTACATCAATGTAAAATTCACCACGTTTTTTCATTACATGTATTACATGGATTTGACATGAATGGTAACACACTGAGGAACTGAGACATACACAAGATGTACTCTACACATTGATGTTCTATTGTAAACATTAAACATATCCATGGCATTGTAATTTTATCTTGCTAGCTGAAATAAGAGTTATGAGACTAGTCTTGGGCTGATGCCCCATAGCAGTTGCTAATGATCTGCAACTTGAGACACCAATCAGAAACACAGATTTACACAGGATCTGCATATAACACTGCAGATACCTGAAAGACATTTGTTACAGCACAACTTTGAGGGTGTAACAGAATCCCAGTATACAAGGTGCAGGGGCCAGTCAGAGGCCCAACGGGAGTGCCACGAGCCAACCTAGTCATATCTAACTCTCTAGCTATCACTAAACTGAGGCCTCTAAAGATAGCACTGGGGTATGTTCAATAATTCCATGGATGCAAGGAAAATCTTTAAGGTGACACTGCAGAAGAAATTTCAAGGAGCTACGTAAAAAGAATACTTCTGGGAAGGTGTACTCGAGGTTTGGTTTAAAGATAGTCTTGAATGGAGATCCAGGAACACAGGTGAATACCTTATCCCAAACAAACAGAGGAACTCAGAGATCAAGAATAGGCTTCCACTCTTCCACAGGGAGGAAAGCCAATCACCTGACCATACCCTAAGACTGCAGCAACCTTGAATCCTGTAGTTAATCCTCAAATCTTCAGTAGGTTCTCAAATCCTTGTGTAGCCTGCCACTCCCAAAAGGCATACCATCATGGCTTTTGGGGTGCCTGCCTGGGGGCAGGATTGACAGTGATGGTGATTAGAGTAACAACTGGGCAGTTCACAAAGGCAAGAGATAATCCTATGCAACAAGACTCCTGTCACATCAGCATGGATGACATCCTGAGTGGCAATGTCTCCAGCAAAGGGTTCAAGGAGTGGCCAATAATGTCCAGGCCCAAAGGTGAATTGGAGTAGGGATAAGCACCTGTGACAAGTCATGACAGTTGCCCCCCGAGACCAACCAACAGGCTGAGGTTTGTCTGGTTGACAAGAGTGGAATAGGCAAATCAAGCATGGAGAATGAACATGCCTAGCTGGCTTCCATGACTAGTCCTTGGGGATGTCTACTTTCCAGTCTTCTACATAAAACAATCATCCGCGGATGTGTGTGGAGTCCAAAATTTCTCTCACCTCATATTCCATCCTAGTCTACTGGAGGAGAAGATGCACAAGGTCTTATGTGTAGGTTATAGGGCTTAGACAAGAAAACATCAAGAAACAGGGTGCACGAGGAGATCAGCAGGACTGAACTAACTTAGCTGCCACTGGCTTAATCAAACATTCTATGGGAAAATGACCTTAAAAGCATGTCCAGAGCTTGATGACTAAACAAATACGAATTCCAGGTAAGAGTTGAGGTGCTAGTTGTCAGTACTTATTTTTTTAATTTAATTATACAGTAGGTACAGCTTCCTTTGCAAATTTCAAATCATACAGCAATGCATAACAAAAAAAGACAAAGAACAGAACATTTGTATCTTCAACAGTGAGGGAAAAATAAGGAAAGTCATGTGTGCTGTCTTTACCCCTTAAAAGAAGACGCTGAGCCAGGAGCTATGTCAGGCACGTCTTTATTTCTTGGCGCCTGCATTCAACTGCCCTCTTCCCAGCTCCCTTCCTGTCTTCCCCCGCCTCTTCCCGTTCCGCCTGCCCAGTCGCAACATAGGGTCAGGCAAATACGACATGACACCTCCCCCCTTTGTATGAACAGTCTTACTGTTTTTAGAGTTCTTTGATGAGACGTGCTGGTCGTTTGATGCGTCTTCGTGGACGGCCGGGCTGATCCAATTCTGGTGCCCGGTGATCTCCAGCATCTTCATGTCTTACCGGACTGAAGCGATCTCGGTCACTGTTCTCGCTCTGACTCAGGGAGTCAGCGCTGGAGTCATGGAATCAGCGGGTGTGCACCTTTTAAAATGTGATATGTTCCGAGTTATTCGTTTATGGTCAGCCTCTGCTGTGATCATGGTCCCTTTCCAACTAGAGACTCGTAAAGGGTGAGCAAGGTATCGACTGTCTGCCTTCGTCGTGCGATCGCGTCTGACCATCACCCAGTCTCCCTCTTGGATGTCCGCATGTTTCGCATGCCTCCGTTTGTCAGCGTAGATTTTCATCTGCAGCTTTTTGTCGTGGTCCAGTTTCACTAATGTGGCATGGTCAGTGATCACTTTTTGAGATTGGGCGGCATTGTTTGGAGTGGGTAGCCGGGTGCGAGGAACTCGTCCTAACATTAGGGTGGCCGGGCATTGGTTTGTGGTACTGTAAGGTGTGGTGCGGTACGCACGCAGTACTTCATTTAGAACCTGTTGTATGTCACGGCGAGCGAGTTCGGCCTGTTGGACCACCTTCTTAAGTGTCCCCATAAATCGCTCTACCATGTCATTGGCTTGGGGCCATAGTGGTGTTATCTTCCTGTGCTTGAAATTGAGATGTTTTGCAAATTCCGCAAAATCGTGACTATTGAACGGTGGTCCATTGTCTGATTTTACGCCTACGGGGATGCCCCAAGCTGCAAATGTCTCATCAAGGATAGGAATTACTGCCGTCGCTTTGGTGGAGGGCACTGAATGTGCGATGGGGAATCGAGAAAATTCGTCCATGATAACGACGATGTACTTGCCCTACTTTAGAGGTCCGAAGAAGTCGATGGCTACTTATTGCCATACCCCATCTGGAAGTTCTGACATCTGCAGAGGGGCCGGCGGTTGGTCGCGACTCACTAGCTGGCACGAGGTGCAGTTCTTGAGTGTGTTCTCCACCATCTGATCGAGTAACAGGGACCAGACATGTTCCCTGAGTGCTTTCTTGGTGGCGACTATCACTCTGTGACCTTCGTGAGCCAGGTTGATGATTCCTTGTCGTAATCTGTTTGGGATTACTATCCTCTCTCCTCTCAGCAGTAACCCATCTGCGCTGATTGACAGCTCGTCTTGAATATGCTTGAATGCCACAAGTTCATGAGTGGTATGAGCAGTGTTTTGAGAGATATCCTGCATGTGTCTCCAAGAGTTAGTACGTATGCGATCCATGACGTCTTGAAATGTGGGGTCTTGGGTGTGTGCCTCGCTGATAGCCTCTAGTGGTACGGTAGGAGGACACGCATTATCAATGACGAAGTGGATGTGTTTCTCTGCCAAGGAGCTCTTTCCTTGGTATGTGGCCGGGGGTGTCAGGACATGTAGTCTGCTGGATTCTCCGATTTTCTAGGCTTATGAATTATGGTGTAGACATAGTCTTGGAGACGCAGTCCCCATCCCTCAATGCGCGGGGCATTTTGGCTCTAGGGTTTCCAAATATTGTGATGAGGGCCTGGTGGTCTGTGATAAGGGTGAAGTGCTTTCCGTATACAGAAAGGTGGCAATGTTCGCAGGCCCATACAACAGCAAGACTCTCCTTCTCAGGCTGCGAGTATGCCTTTTCAGTGTCAGTGAGACTGCGACTGGCATAAGCGACTATGTGTCGTTGATCAGAGTCCTCATTGTATTGTGCGAGGATAGCGCCTAGTCCCACTGGGCTGACGTCTACAGTTACTTCAGTCTTTTGCTTGGTATCGAAGTATGCGAGATTGATGGCAGAGCTCACAGCCTTCTTGATTTTTTTAAATGCTTGGTCACAGGCCGGTGTCCATAGGAATTGTGTGGGTAGCTGATGGTTGCATAGTCTTTGATGTAACGTGCGCAATAGCTTGCCATCCCTAAAAATGATCGGATGTCACTCACGTCTTGTGGCTGTGGAGTATCTGCAAGGGCCGATACCTTCTCTGGGTCAGGTTTCATGCCGTCCTTGGAGAAAATGTGACCATAAAATTTTAAGGTTGATTTGTGAAATTCACATTTGTCAGGGTTCAGAGTAAGATTGGCATTTAGCAGTGCGAGACAAACTCTGTCTAGGGCAGTGTCGTGTTCAGTTTGATTGTTCTCAAATACTAAGATATCATCGCTGTAGTTGAAAGCATTTGGGATGCCTTGAATCACTTGCCGAATGGCTTCTTGGAATATCTCGGCGGCCGAGGATATCCCGAAATTGAGACATTTGTAGCGGAAAAGCCCTTGATGCGTCGTGAATGTTGTGATGTACTGTGACTTCTCGTGTAGTTCTAATTGGTGGTATCCCTTGTTGAGGTCCAATTTCGAGAAAACCGTCGCACCATTGAGGCGAGCGATCATGTCACTAATATGGGGTCCCGGATGTCGCTCCCTTTCGATGGCCGTGTTGGGCGCGCGCATGTCCACGCACAAGCGCACCTTGTTGTCTTGCCCCTTTTTAGGTACTACCACCACCGGCGACACCCAGGGTGTGAGTGCTGAGGAGCGCTCGATGATATCTGTCCGTAGTAAGGCCTATAGTTTATCATCTACTGCTTGTTGTAGATGAAATGGTACTTTTCTGTGGTGTTGCGCCACGGGCGATACTTGTTCATCAATGTGTAACTTGACCTTGAATTGGTTGAGTTTTTCTAGGCCCTTGAAAAGGTTTGGAAATTTGCTGACGATGTCTTCTACCATGTAGAGGAGGTCTACAAGTTTCAATTGTTCTGCGGTTGGTAGACTGAGAAGGCAATCTGCTGCATCGGGACCTTCGACTACGTGAACATAGGCTTGGATTTGTCGGTCTTTGTAGGTTAATGTCGCGCTAAACCGGCCTAGACATGGCAGCGGTTTCCTGGACATCCATGTGTAAACGCGGACTGCTGCTGGTTCTAGTTTTGGTCTGGGTTTCATGCTTTGATATTCATGGGTGCAGATATAGTTCAAAGATGCTCCCGAGTCTAGCACGAATTGCGCAGGGTGGCTTCCTATTCTGATGTCCAGTTTGGGGTACTTCTTTAGTCGGTCCGTGTCTGACACCATGCATATATATTTGTCACTGTCTTGTGACACGGGTGTGTGTGGCGATGATTCCCTGGACGTTGATCTTCTGGACTTGTACGAGTTGGCTGAGCGATCACTTGATCTGGACAAGCTAGAAGAACGTCTTTCTCTCCCTTTTATCGCTCGAGCGTGGTGGCGCGTGGTCGGCCGTGACATGGTTGTCTTCCGTTCTGACTGTCGCGTTTGACAGGCTACTTCAAATGATTATCTCTCCCACAGCGGTGGCATTGCTGACCAATGGCAGGGCACTGCCCCGAGTGAGGGTATTCTTGCCCGCACCTGTAACACTTTGACGCAGGTCTGCCGCTTCTATCATGTCGTGGCTCATGACGTGATGACGTCCCATGACACGACGACGTCCCTCTGGAGGTCGGATTGAATTTCCTCGGCCTGTGGTGGTACGAGCGACATTTGGTGTCTGTGCGGACTTGCATTCTGAAGGCCTGTTCTTTCTTTTCAGGCTTGGTAGCTTCCATTTTTGTTGCGTGATCTTCCGCTTGATCGTTTATCCTCGTCATCTCCTCTATTTCTTCCAGTGTATAGTGTTTCTTTAACAACCGCCGACGGAGAGACACAGATTGGCAACCTTCAATTATGCATAAGTGCAGTGCATCTTCTGTGGTGAAAGTGTCGAACTCACAATGTCGAGCTAGGCGCCTGATACGTACGATGAAGTCACCCATTGATTCATCTTTTTCTTGTGACGCTAGGTTGAACGTATAGCGCTCATAATCCAAGTTGCGTTTATGTAGGAATTTCTGGTCAAGGGCCCCTTTTACGTCGTCATAGGAGGTGGCGCTGGCAGCGGGCAGTACTTTGATGATCTGCGCAATGTCTTTCCCAACCAGATTTCGTAATGCTATTAATTTTTGCTTGGACTCCTGCACCTGGGATCCAGTCATAAAATCTTCAAAATCCACCGCCCAGCTCTTCTATTTGGGCCCCATGCTGTTTCCAGAGGTCAGTTCCAGTGGATCTTGCAGGCGCAAATAGGATACGAATGATATGAACACTTGAGGCGATGGTGGGAGTTGAATCGCTGCCCCAGCGCTTGAGGGGTGTGAGGTATCTGGCTGGGTGGTCATCTTGAGCCCACTCGTTAACCGCTTGACCAGCTGTCACTTGAATGCTGTGTTTTCACACTTATTTGGTCTTGCCTGACCTCAAAATGGCCACTACCAAAAATCCAATGGGAGTTTATGGCCAATGTCTGACTTCAAGATGGCCGCCGTTCGGGACACTTCCTCATTCACACTGACTTTCCAGTCGGTTCTCTCTACTCACTACGGTAAAGTTCTTTAAGGCTTTAATGCTCTCAGCTTTATGTAGCATTCAGGCACCTCTCTCGCTGGCGCTGTGTCACTTACAGGGGGCTCCCAATCTCTTCTTGTTGCTTTCGCGCCTTCCGTGCGTGGTTCCGAGACTCACTCGATTTTCTGGGTCATGAAAAGGATTTCTGAGGCTTGGGCTGCGTGTGTTGAGCAGCGCTCCTGCTGGGCAGCATCCAGGCCACGCGTGGGATTTCTCCGCAATTTTCACGCTCTTCGCCGTGATGCTGCCGGCTCAGTGGTCTTCGGCCGTGTGCTTACGGCGGGGTGCTATGGGTTATGCTATCCCACCCTTGTCGCCATTGTGCTGTTTTTACCCCTTAAAAGAAGACTCTAAGCCAGGAGCTATGTCAATCACGTCTTTATTTCTTGGTGCCTGCTTTCCACTGCCCTCTTCCCAGCTCCCTTCCTGTCTTCCCCCGCCTCTTCCCGTTCCGCCTGCCCTGTCACAACATAGGGTCAGGCAAATACGACATGACATCATGATCTGAGTCTATACAATTCTTTCTAACCAGTTAGTGATCGGGGACCAGATTTTTAGCCCCCAGATTCGTTTCCTTAAGCCAGGTCTTTTGTAAACAGAAAGTTCTACGTTATGTAACCCAAGTAACCTAGATCTCCAATTTATAAACGTAGGGGCATCAGTACTAATCCACTGGGAAGTAAAACATAGTCTCACAGTTGACATAGCAATAAAAGGAAAATTTATTTCTGCAATCACAAGACGTGCCTATTGTAGCATTCTCAACTCCGAAGATTACCAACTCTGGAGTAAGTGTAACCGGAGTTACTAAAATTAGGTTTAAAAAGTGACTTTTTATCCTGAAAAAAAGTTCCTAACCCAGGACAAGTGAAAAACATATGTAGAGAATCAGCTCCAAATAGTCTGCATCTATTACATGAGATCCCCATAGAATAAGCCCACTTATAGGTTTTAGCAGGGGAATAATATAAATCAAAAACCAACATAAAATGTTACGATTTCAAGCTACCAGACAAAATTGCAGAGTTAACCAGTTCGAGCGATTTGACCAAATTTATATCTACTCCCCCTAATTTCCTTTCCCAACGGGCACATTGGGATATTAACTCATCATGAAACTGGGCCAACAATGACTGATAAATAACCCCGATGCGTGGTTGTCTTTGCAGCAGTTCAATTATACTAATTAAATCTAAGTTCCCCTGATCTTTTTGTAATCTAGGGCCTAGGAAACTCCGGACCTGTAGGAATTTTAAAAAATCACTTCTGGGGAGACCAAATATCTCTTGTAAAGAGGTGAATTACATCAGACTTCCTCCCTGGCTTATGTCCTCAAGAACTGTGATCCCTGTATCGGCCTATCTAAACGTAATCCAGTCCTGAAATATTGTCGGTAAAAGACCATGAGCAGAGAAGGGAGTATATGCATTAATTTTTGGTATTTTGAATCTTTTCCGAATTTTCTTCCATACAGAATAGGCAGATTGTACTGTTTTGAATCAAGTTTTTTAAAGTAGCTTGATTCGAGAGTCTTAACTAGCCTTTGTCGGGCATAATCCCCTAAAATCATCTCATAGATGGAAGGATTGGTGGCAGCTGATCTAACTTTTTTGCGGTTACAAGAATTTCCATATGTTGTAAAAGAGCTGCCCAATGATAGAGTAAGAAATTTGGCATGCCCCAGGCCCCCCTTAATCTAGGGAGAGTCATCCATTTGATTGCTCTTCTAGGCCTCCAATAGCCCCATAAAAATCTAAAACAGACCTGTTCGATTTTAGAATAGAAAGAGGTGGGAAATTTTGATGACATTGCATCGATCATGTAATGATAAATGCTGATGGTTTAACCTCTACAAGGAGTTACTGACCGATTGGATAATAGGTAGTACATTGAGTGCTGGAATGCGTTCTACATCAGATGTAATTCTAACCCAAATAGGTACCCTCTGGAACAGTTATAATTTCGGATGGCCGGAGTTTATCTGAATGTAGACACTGCGTTTTATCTATGTTCAGTTAGTAACCGAATATTACACCAAACTGTTTTGCACAGATACTCACTAGGCTAACCTTAAAGTACTGGAAAGAATGGCGATGTCATCAGCATAAGCCAATGTTTTGTAGGTAGTATTATTCAATATTACGGGCTCAATGTTGATTTCACTTTCAAGTTTTTCTAAAAAAGGGTCAATATATAGTGAAAATAGTAATGGAGAGCAGGGGCAACCCTGTCTTGTACCCCTAGTAATATTGAGTGATTGCGAGTTTGCTCCAGCTATTCAAATAGTTGCTTCTGGGGATGTGTATAAAGCTTGGATAGCTTGAATAAATTCAGAGGTGAATCCCTTCCAATGTAAAACAGACCAGAGGAACCGCCAGGAGACCCGGTCAAACGCTTTTTCTGCGTCTAACAGGATCATCCCGAGCGGGGATCCAGTGGCCTGCGCTCAGTCGAAGAGGGCAATTGCTCTCTTAACATGGTCTGTTGTGTCTCTTCCCGGGATAAACCAATGCTGTCTAGGAAATACTAAGAGAGTGATGACAGTACTGAGCCTTGATGCGGTTATTTTTGCGTAAACCTTGCTATCAACGGTGATAAGTGTGATCGGTCTGTAAATCCTGGATTTAGTTCCGATTTACCCTTTTTCTTAAACACAACGATTGTGGTCTGTTGCCAGGATTTAGGGGTCTGTCCCTGCTGGGTCAGATGGAATAAAGATATTAGAGTAGGCTTCAGCATTTGCCAAAAAGTTCTAAAAAACTCAGGGGGAATTATATCAGGCCCAACCACTTTGCCTGAGGCTAGGGATACAATTGCTGTCTCAATTTCATCCCAGGTAATGGGGATTTAAGAAACTCATTCTGCTCAGGGGTAACTTTTGACGTTTCTACTTCATTTAAATATTCCGTTGATACTACTGGTAGTAGCCTCTGCTTCTGCCATGTACAGTGGACCATAAAAATTATGAAACACATTAAGTATTCCTTGCGGGGTGTCCAATATTTGACCCTATGAGTCTTTAACAACAAATACTGTTTGTCACAGTTCTTTGTTTAATACGTTTGGCCAAACATTTCCAGTATTTTCCCCAAGTTCGTAAATATCAGACCTGTGCTGTATATATTTTGCAGCGATCTCTTCAGCATAATATGAATGTATTTTTATTTTTATAACAGATATTAAATTGAGGCATGCAGCATTGTTTTGAGTAAGACCAACTTGCCTAGTAAGCTCAATCTTGGCAGAAGTCAGTTCATCAATCCAATTTCTATTCGTATCCTTAAGCTACTTCTGGCGATGTACAGAAAAGCTGAGCGTCCCGCCGCGTAAACCTGCTTTAAATGCGTCCCAAACAATATTTTCAGGGACAGTGCCCCTATTAATATTAAAGAATTTAGAAATCCATTTGGCCATATGTTGGCAATAAGCTACATCTAATAACAGTTTTTTTGTCAAATGTCCATGACTTTAAGGTCCTAGAAAGACCAGATAATGGAATCCCTATAATTAGCGGATTATGTTCGGAGAAAATTTTTGGATATAGATTAATATCAATTTTTTCTCCTAGCTGTTGAGAGCAAAAGAAAAGAATCTAACCGTACCAATTTCTTGTGTGGTACAGAAACAAAGGTGTATCCTGGCTCCCCGGATCTGTGTCTATACCATATATCCACTAAACTGTATTCCATGACTAGCCCCTGTAGTGCCTTAAATGTTTTATTCTTACGGCCTCGATATGGCATAACGCCCGATAGAATAAAATTATGCTCTAGGTGGATATTAAAATCGCCACACATAACCAAAGGGGATGGCCAGGGTGCTAATTCGACATTAATAGAATTCAAAATTGCTGGGTCGTCTAGGTTTGAACCGTATATGGAACAGATAGTAAAGATAGAGACTTTGATATCTACCTCTAGAATCACCCACTGTCCCAATTGATCTTCCTTCTTACATCTACAGACAATTGCTGCATGTTTTGCTAGAATTGCTACACCACGAGTGTTGGTCCCTTGATGAGTACAGGCTAATAGATCAAGACCGATGTCGCGGAGCCAATTACGATTGCACCAAGAGATGTGTGTTTCTTGCACACACAGCACCTCTATTTGCATATGCTTTATTACTTTGGCAAATACATTTCTTTTATTGTGATCATTAAGCCCGCAGGTATTAATGGAACACACATGTAGTTTATCCCTAGCCATATTCCATATTGAATTGAGATATACCAACTTGACTTATAGTATAGTTTCCAGAAAAGGTTTTAAGCATTGCTGAATTTGTCATTGTGATTGTATCTTTATTCAAAAAAAGGTGTACATACTGATTAAACAATTTGATGATGTCATGTGCTCCCCGCCCCTCACCCCCGCCCGTGTGGCCTCTCCTTCCAAAAGAGCCCCTCCCCTAACCCCCCCATCCATGAGGCATAGGCAACTCAGTCCCTGGTGATGTAGAGCGAAAAACTCCACCCCCTACACTACAACGAACCTCCTCCCCTCCTCAATATCAGACTGTTTTGGGAAAGGTATCAGAACAACTTATCATTAATAACAAATTACATATAAAAAAAATAGAAAAGAAGAGGAAAAAAAAAGTATTTTTCTAAGAGGTTGTATCCTACAAATGTTTCTTAACTGATCCAATAGGGTACCTCACTTGTTAAGTATTACAAACCGCAAGTGAGTAAACCCCCCTAACAGAGCTAAATAGAGAACAAAAATTCCTGGGCTTCAATCTCAGACAAAAAAAATGTGTTTGCTCATGGAAGACAACCTTCAATTTTGCGGGGTTAAGATGGAAAACCTGTTGCACCTTAGCTTGTAATGCCGGTATCAATTGGCGCAGGAGCCATCTTTTTTCCGCTGTAACCTGACAAAAATCAGGTTGCACAAAAAAATCACATTCCTTGCCCCTTCGCTTTCTAGCAGTCTAGCCAAATCATAAAGAGCTTCTCTGGCTATAAAATTATTGAGCGATATAAGGATGACCCGTGCTCTAGGATCAGTCTGCCCACCAGTTTTCTTGCAAACATTAAAGGGGAAACGGTGAGCCTTCTGAATTTGTGTTTTCCAGTCCCAATGTTTTAATTTAGGGAATGCTTCATCAAAGAGCTTCACAACGAACTGTCGAGCGTCTCCACCTTGTTTTCCCTCTGGAACACTTAGAATGCGGAGATTGTTTCTCCGGAACCAATTTTCCATATCCGTGAGTGTCCACACCGTATCATCTCTGATAGATTTGATAGATTCTGTAAGATTTTTTTGCATGGTTAGCTCATCCTCTGAGAAATTCTAGTTTCAGCTTCCCCCATTCTTGACACAAAGTTGGCGCATGATTTGGCAACTCTTCGGATAGAATTTTGAAGTTTGCGGTAGGCGCCTTACATTCTTGTGCTCTCAGTTCTGGTTTCCTCTCCTAGGCCATATTGGTTTGGTATATTATAGGAAGTGTGATTCCTTCTGGATTTGAATCAATGTTCTGGGTATTGCCACCAAGTTGGATCTCTGCCGGAGTTTCATTGCCGCTCAAGCAGGGTGAGAAAGAATAATCCCAGGTCATTAAGCCCGCCACACCCTTAGATTGAGCTGCTAAGGTAGCCGGGTCATATGGACTTACTGTCGCGCCTTGGCACAGTAATGTTTTATCGTTCTCCTCCTCCCAATGTAGGCTACTACTGTCGCTCTCGTCAGACACCCAATTGTTAACTGGATGTTCATCCCCTGAGGAGTTTGAATAATCCGACAATGAATAAAACTTGTCGACAAGCTCCTCATCTTTAGAGGTTATTGACTTATTCCCTCCAGAGTTTACTGAGAGTGGCAGGCCCGTTGATGGTTTGATATGGCTGCACTCAGAAGTGACTACAGGTCCCATAATGCAGCAGTTTTGGCTTGCTGCTGGATCAGTTCCATCATTGTCCACAGGGGGATTACCACCGGAGGGGAGGCTATCAGTGAGCTCGGGCTCTCCAGTACCCTGAACTGCGGTCGGTCCGCCATTAACGTGCTTCTTAGCTTCCAAAATCACACCAGAAGTAAGTAGTTCATCATGCGGTGTCTCTGTGTTTTGAGAGGTTGTCTCCCATAGAGTCGAAGGAGCAGCATTGGATACCAGCAGAAGAGTATCAGATTTTGTTTTCACATTACATTTAGAACTGGCAGGGGGCTCCAGTGGTGTTTTATTCTTCTCACCTTGTACTTTGAACAGGGCAGGAACAGTTTTGTTAAAGAGGTATTTTTTTGTTCTCCGAGGCCGACCGGACCTCCCGCTGGTGTACCAGTTGAGCAGAGTTTCTTGGGATCGGAATTCACCATCGCCGCGGTATCCAGAGCAGTCTGCTGCTGTACGCTCGGGCTCACCGGGAGACCGCAGTTCTTCACACTTCTTGCCCCGGTCTTTGGCGGCATCACTACAGCTAGATAGGCACAGCGTGCAAGCGGGGAGAGAGCACCAGGAGTTCTCCACGACACCAGCAGGCACGGCAGTGGCACTCTTCAAAGCCAGGACCAGGATCGCCAAATCATGCGAAAGAGGGCAACAGATACGGTAAGGATTTTCAAAATACTGTGCAGGGGTCAAAGTTAGGAGAGGGAAGGTTCGGCAGGATGGGATGTTAAAGTCAGCTCACTCAGCCACTGCAGCGGCCGCCATCTTGCCCCATGTCAGTACTTATTTGACTGCTTTCATAAGCAATGTTGGCTTCTTTAAGATTTTCCTTAGATTGTTCTAAAATGTTCCAAAGATGCTGATGGTATTCTTACATACATGACATCTTACTCTTCCCATATACTTGCAAAGGAATGGATTTCAGTTGGGAACCAAACAAATAGTAAAAGGAGGAAAACCATGCAGCCAAATTGAGTTGAGTCATTGAAAACAAAGTCAACTACATGGATTAATTCTTCCCATTTAGTATTGTAAGTGGTCAGCGACCAAGAATCATAGGAGTTGTTTCATCATTTGGTTTCCACATTTCATGTACCCATTGCACCGTGGATGATAGGCTGAGGACAATTAGAAGTCATTGTCTAAAGATGTACATGACAAATGCCAGATGTTTGAAATGAACAGAGGCCAACTTTCAGATATAATGGTAGCAGAACCCCATGAAGTCGTACAATGTGTTGAATGAAAATATCTGCCAATTCCTTGGCACTGATCTCTTATGGAGGGGAACTAAATGTGTGACTTTGATTAATAGGCCATGAACTGGAGACAAACCAGTCACAAAGTTCATACTAATTGCATGCCAAGGTGAAGGCAGTAGAGGTAAAGATGCACATGTGCACTTTTATCATGCTTATTATGCAATGTGAGCAAACGCCTATGCATATTTAGTCTGTGTTTCCCACCAACTGGATAAAAACTTACTACACTCTCCCCAACTTCCTGCAAGGTGTGCAGAATGGCACCAAAGAAGTGCTTGTTCTCACAAGTCTGGGTAGGTACACACAAGACCCCCATTTTGGAGTACAGACCATTTAGTGTTTTCGGATTATTGCAGTCACTCAAAAGAATCTATGTAAATAGGCGCAAAATGGACCACATTAAAATAAGTGTCCAAGGCTATTTCCCCTACTATGGCTCCTTCCCAGCGAATGGTCAAAGCATTGGTATTCTGTTTCATCATCTGAGGCCCCAAGCCCAGAAAAAAACATTTCCATTTCTTGTTCCTGGTCGATATGTTACGAGTCAAAGTAATTAAAAAACAAAAAACAATACCCAGCACAATTATCTATGAGACAGTGTTTGTATTGAGCCTAACATGTCAGTTTATGTGTTGTCTGAATCAATGGCTATGGTACACTGGGCACCACCTCAATTCTTGGAAGGCAGCGTCAACAGTTAATAGTTCCTTCTCTATGAAAGCATTGTTGCATTCATAGGGGAGCTGCCTTTTTGGAGAAAATGACACATGATGTAGCTGTCCAGTTTTCTCATTGGAATAATACTCAGGGTTTCCAATTTTCAGTGACAACCCATTATAACTAATAAAACGCCATCAAGGGGGAGGTATTTGCTTTTCAGTAAAAACTGGAAAACACTGGATTTTGCTGAACGTTTACTGCTTTGACATCCTTGAGTCAAACAGTATAAGACCAGTCCCTACCTCAAAGAGCATTTTAGTAACATGACCATGTGGCCATCTGCGAGGTCCCCCCAAGACCAACTTTAATTCTTATTTTGGGAGAATGGCTCACCTCATTTGGGTTCAGATCATTGTTCTCTGTAAATTGTTATGTAGTCAATAATATGTTCACAGCTTACTTCTGAGCAATGGCTCAGTCGAAGGCAAACTGCACCTCCATGGTGTCAACCTCCTTCACAGAGGGGGATAAAGCTTTTTTTCTGAAAGCATAAGTATCGGGATTGTGGTAGCAAAGATTACTGTGCATACATAGATCTATGGGATCAATGTCCACCCACAAAACACTGCCTCCAACACTATTGTTGGTAGGTTTACATCATGATGGCCTACAAGGACCCATCCCTTGAAATAGAAACATAAGAGGCCATATTATCTACGTTCTTCAGTTCTATCGCAGGTTCAGAGAGGTCTAACACTAAGTTTGGTGAAGCTGTGCTACTTTGGGTGCATGTATTAACTCAGAGAATCTATGAGTTTCTCCATGAGCTGTAGACAGTACTTCTTCGAAAAATGAACAGGCAAACATTGCTCTTTGTTTACTAGTATGTGCTGCAGACAGTGCAATTTCAGTAGAAACAGGTGCATGGACTCATTTTTAAAAAACAATATCTTTATCGGTCTTTTCTTATTTTTTTCCTTTTACACTTTCCGTGACAATACAAAAATATCAGGAGCACCATGCAAATCTGCATATACCAACATTATTAGATCATTATGCAAATTAACACTATATGTTACAAGAGCATTATCATAATGTGCCATAGCGCACACGTGCCGCACCAACAAGCAGTAACCTATGTACCATTGTGATTGCCTGCCCACACTGCTCCACCACTGTTGCTAGTTCTCGATTTAATTCACTAACTCTGTATACTAGCAGGATTCATCGTAAGCAATGCAGTAGTACCTAGCGTACACGCCGTCAGTAGACGTAGTGGAAATCAATGCACAGTCATTTCAGTATCCCAATAGAGGGATTTCGCAAAACAAAATGAAGAGGATAAATGGAAATGCGCCAATAAGACATATGCTATCTAATTAACATCTACTAACAACCTCCTAACAGGGCTGCATTTAATAAACAAATAAAATAATCATTGCTTTACTGTGTGTGGGACAGTGTATCCTAAGCTTTACAGGTGGGTGGTTCACCAGGGTGGGACTTGGGCTCATGGGAATGCTGAGGGTCAATGTTGTGGCGGTGAATATTTTGGTCAGCAAGGAGTAAGGGGCCCTCTACGTCGGTCTGCATCTATGTAGTGGCTCCTAATAGTTAGTAATTTCTATCAACTAATACCATATCCCGGTGACCAGGGACCACCAGCATGCGTGTAATGTATCAGCCGGGCGGGCATGGTCGTATTCCCCATTTCCCTCGTTATTGAAGGCTGAGAGTATAGTGTCCCAGTGTTGCGTAAAGGGAAATTTGCGTAGCCCAGTCGTTTCCTCCCTGTGCAGTGTTGTACTTTCAGCCTGTGCCCAGATCGTGAGTGATCTTTTCCCACTAATCCTTTCAGTGGGGTCTGCATGTTTCCACCATTTTGTAATGAAGAGCTTTGCAACTATCAATCAAAAGTCTCTAAACCGAGATGTGACTTTGTTTTTCTTGGTCCTTACATAAACCCCCAGTATACAAACCTCCCATGTGAACGGCAGGGATGTGTCAGTGCAGAGCGTCAGGGCTGCGGTGACGTCTCACCAATAACTTCGGAGAGAAACACAGAACCATAGCATATGTAGCAGGTCTGCATCAAGCCGCCAACAGCGTGGGCAATCAGAAGTGGTAAAAATTGAAGTATCTATTGATTTTGTCGGGGGAGAGGTACGCCCTTTATAAAATGTATGTTTGTGTTAATTTGAATTTAGAACGTTTTGGTATATAAGTGGAACCGCCCAGGATGGTGTCCCATTCCTTGTCAGTCCAGGGTTGACCACGGTCAGCTTACCAGCGGGCACGGAGGGTCATCATTGGTTTCATTGTGTGTGTGTAAATAAGGCAGTCACCAGCCAATGTACTATATGTGATCCCTCCCCCATGACATGTAAATACTGTATTAATAGATGCATTGGTGGATCAGTTGTTAGATCTCCCCAAAAAGCAGATAAAGCTCTTGTTAGGGAGGTGTACAGTAGGAATTGCCCTACAGGCAAGCCAATGTCATCTACCAAAGCCTCAAACGTTAATAGTGTACCGTCCCTATAGAGGTCGGCCAACGTGTCCATGGCTGCAGTGTGCCAATGTGTGAGAGTTTCTTCAGAAGTGCCCACCTTCCCCCTTGGTGTCCCCAAAAGTGGTAATATAGGGGCATACGGAAGAGCAGCGCGGGTGAGATACAAGCTCCTCTTCTAGCATTTATACGCTAATCCCAAATGTAATTGGGATGGACGTGGGGACTTGGCCACTGGATGAAATAAGGGATAGATTTGAGTATGAGTCCACGGCCGCTGCAAGGTTGCCGTGTCGTCCAGGCTGTTGCCGCTGAGCCACTCCATTACCCATTGCAGCTGGGCAGCTATATAGTACAGTTCCATGTTGGGAACGGCCAACCCTCCCCGACTGGTAGGAGCGTGTAATTTCCATAATGCGACTCAGGCCTACCCTTGTTCCATATGAAGTCACGGGACAATCTCTCCAGGTCGCAGAAGACTTTGGCTGGGACTTAGACCAGGAGATTCGAGAAGTAATACAGTAGCTTGGGAAGGACTAACATCTTCAGCAGGGTAATACGGCTCATAACATTCAATGGGAGCGATTTCCAAAATTGCACTTGGGCCCCTACCCCTGAAATCACCCTCATTAAGTTGCCTTCCAGTAAATCATCAGGTGTTTGATAAATAAATATCCCAAGATAGCGAAAAGTGGTGGGGTACCACGAGAGTAGTGAGCCAATAATGAGCATGTATGTTTCCGCCATGTGTGCATAGAAGGGGTAAACTCCTGACTTGACCCAGTGAATCCGGAGGCCCGACATCTCCTCAAAGGCCATCAGCACTCCCGCTATAGACATGGGGATGTCAGCGATATCACGTACATACAACAATAAATCATCAGCATACAGGGACACAGTATGCGTCCCATCCTCCAGCTGTATATTCCACTCCTCACCACTGCCTCACTCTAATAGTATCTGATAGGAGCCTGCCGGTGCGGACCCGGATGGTAGGGCTTTGATACAGCAACTGGACCATACTCAAGTATTGATCACCGAGCTCATATTTGTTGAGCACTGCCGCCAAATAGGGCCATTCCAGAGAATCAAAGGCCTTCTCCAGATCTAGCACTAGGCAGCCAGAACGAGGCCATCTATTCATCGGATACTGCTGTATCCGAAAAAACCTGCGGAGGTTTAGTGAGGTATTCCTAGTGAGAACGAAACCATTCTGATCTGGGTGTGCCAATGTTTTCACTAAAGGTAAAAGACGTCTAGCGAGTAATGATGCAAAAACTTTGTAATCAGTGTTAAGTGCCAGTGGTTGATAGGAATCCAGGGATTCAGGATTTTTGTCAGGCTTAAGGAGAGATACTAACAGGATCTAATTTTGCGTATCAATGGGTGTGGACATATCCAAGGCAGCCTCATACACCTTCAGCAGCTGCGGTACTAATATATATGCATATTCTTTATAAAATTCAGTCGGTAAACTGTCCGGCCCTGGCAACTTTCTGTTGGATAATGAGAATATGCCGTCCCGTATTTCTTCCGTAGAGAGAGGAGCGTTCAAATCCTCTCTTTGTATGCATGTAGGTTGTGATAGTTCTATCCTTTCTAAGTAGAGCTTTAACTCCAGGTGTGTAGCCTGTGCACAAGATTGGTATAGGCCCTGAAAATGAGTCACGAACGCGTCATGTTTGTCACGCTATGTGTATACTGCATTTCCTGATGCTGTTCGCACTGACGTTATAGGGACGATGACTCATCTTGACAGATGAGCCATGTTAATAGCTTTCCAGCTTTGTCCCCCATGTGGTGCGTACGCGCTGAGTGTGCAGCATAATTTAGACAGCGCAGATGCTCTAGCAATCGTGTATGCTCCTCTCCACAGCTATCTGTCTCTGGGAACCCTCAATCTTTTCTCTCTCCCCATCTGCCACTTGCCTCTCTAAAGCAGTAAGGTTCTTTTCCAGCTGTACTCTGATGCCTGCCTGTGTCCTCAAGCAATGATCCCTTACTACCACCTTCAGGGTGTCCCACTCTACCAGCGGCGACAAAGCTGTGCCCATATTTTCATCAAAGGACTGAGCCACACTGGTAACCAGTAAGTCCCGAAAGGGTGCATCAAGTAGGACATACGGCTGAAGTCACCACATAGGAATTGGCAGTATTACGTCCTCCCACAGCAACTCTGCTATATGCAGATTATGATCCGAGTGTGTCCACCCCATGTAGTAGGACCCTGACATGCTCGGAAAAAGATCATTTGATACCATGAAGTAGTCTAGGCGCACATGGAGTCTGTGTGCTCCAGAGTAATAAGAATATACCCTGTCTTGTGGGTTATGGTGGCGCCAAGCACCAGACAAGTGCCAATGTGTGGCCCATTGGTTTAACGCTTTTGCAGCAGTGTGTGTAGTTGTGCCAGGGAGGGGAGGAAAAGATTGGTCCAGTGATACGTCCAATACACTGTTATAGTCACCACCCAATATCATGGGAACATCGTGCCACTCAGCTAGCTTAAAGGAGATCAGTTCTAGAAAGGCTTTCTGCTCTGTGTTAGGCACATACAGCGAGTCCAGTAGAATCTGCCTCCCGTCCAAAACACCCTTAAGTATGAAGTATCTACCATCTGCGTCTATTTAGGAGTCTATGACCCGAAAGGGGGTCCCTAGCTTTACCCACACCAACACCCCACCTGCATATGCCGAATAGCCCGTTGCGTACAGCTGACCCTCCCAACGCCTATGCAGCTGTGTTACTTCTGACTTATGTAACTGTGTCTCCTGTAATAGTGCTATTTGGACATTATGATGTTTCAGATATGAATAGATAAGGTATAGGCGCGATGTACTATGGATGCCCCTCACATTCCAGGTCCTAATCTTGATAGGTGCCATATCATTTGTAAGCTAGCCGCGCGTGTGATCTGGCCAGGCCAGTGGGTGGGAGGAGTCAGTGCTGCGTGCATGGGGGTAACTCTAGAGTTCGTCCCTCCATGTATAATAGTGTCACAACAGTCCTGTCTCAATACATGTAGTATGGCATGTTGAACAAAAAAATAATTAGCAGTAATAATACTTAAAATAAACGTTTCACACGGGCTGGTGTGCAATAGGCAATTGCCCAAACTAAAAAGAATACCAAAAGGGTGAATGCGCAGCAGGCAGTCATCCAAACCATATGGAGAAGTATCAAACAATCTAAGTCAGGGGGGGTGTGCTGCGCACTACAATCTAAGTGTGTCTAGGGGAGAAGAGAGTCTCCCCAGGCCCCCGGTTATTGGCCAATCATGGATTTTTCAACGCTGTGCCCACCAGAAACAACTTTTGGCCAATAAAATAGCAAAACAAATTAAAATAGAATATAAAAAGATCCCATGAGCGCTGTATGTTATATGAAAAATACTGCTACACTGAATAGTGAGGAAACTGCAGTCATAATTGGCAACAGTAGAGTAAAGCACACAATAATATGTTTCCTGCACATCTAACATTGCACAACAATGCACAATATATGTAAATTGATACTTGTATAGCGCACTACTCGCCCGCAAGGGTCTCAAGGCGCTTGTATGAATACCGCTGTGGAACCCATCCTGGCTTTCCCTGTGAGGCGTCCACTCCTGGGCACCCCCAAGGTGGAGGCCAGGCAACATACATCCATATACCTGCATGTACAAGCAGAGATATAAATAGGTTCAAACAGAATGAGACAGCAGCGATCGTCAAACACTGTTATCAGCTGTCTGCGGAGTGACATCTGGCAGATCATAAGAGTCTTGCGTGGTAAGAGGGTCATCCGACAGGTCATCAGCATCACTGGCCTAATCTTGCTGGTTGGAGAAGGATGCCCTCTCCTCTATCTGTGTCCCGCTTATACATGCCACCGCCGGAAGAGCCCTTTGTTGGCCTTGTAGTTCCTGGTCTTGATATGGGCTTGTCTTTTCAGAGAGTGGTAGTTGCCTCTGCTTTTTCCCCCTGGGGCGGCGTCAACGTGGAGCCTCGCCAGCTGGTTTATTGTTTGTGTGACCAGGCAATGGCATAGCTCCCGATGGAGAGTACATGTTGAGACAGTCCTCAGCCTTTTCGGATGTGTTGAAAAAATGCATTTTACCATTTGCCACTACTCTCAGACGTGCTGGAAGCAAAGTGTATTTTAAATCGTTCTGTCTGAGGCACCTCTTCACGCCATGTACGAGTATCTCTGCTTTTGCACTTGGATGGTGTAGTCAGGAAAGAACATCACCATATGATTGTCCACTTGGATGTCGTGCAATTTCCTGTATCCTGCAATATCGTGTCTCTGTCCCTAGAATTCAACCGCCGGATCAGTAGCGGTTTGGGATTGAATACTGATGGCAGGGGTCTGGCTGGCACTCGGTGCACCGTTTCCACTACAAAATGCGGGGAGAGGGTTTCCTCTGCCAGGAGGGCGCATAGCCAAGATTCTGCATAGGCGACAGGATTTCTCCCTTCTGCTCCCTCCAGCAGACCCACCACTCCCACGTTATTGCGCCGGGCCCGATTTTCCGCATCCTCCTCCCTGTCCTCAAGAAAGTTCACCCTGTTGAGGAGTTGCTGTATATGTTTGTCGGCTTCTTCCACCCGAGGTGACTTCTGCACCGCCGCCTCAAGCACTCCGGTGCAGTCTGCTAATTTGCGATGGTCCGCATGAAGAAGCATTAGGTCAATGACTGCGTTGTCAATTTTACTTTCCAAGGCTGTGCGGGTGGGATTCAAGGTTTCCCACAATTTTTCCACAGCAGCAGGACCGCATCCAGCTTTCTCGACATGTTGGCTTGAGAGGTACTTACGGTGAATAAATGCACCCGTCTCCGCACGATTGTCCGGTTTGAAAAAATGTTCACTATCTCCCAGAAACCATGCCCTTAATATACATTAAAATAATTGGTAAATTACTCAATTAGTAAAAATAATTAAACAGACGTTAAGGCGCACTAGAAGTGACATTTATAGAAGATCGAAAGCAAGCGTGAGAGCCATCTTGGAGTGGACTACCGGTCCATGTAGATTCGCATTCGGATTGTCCAACGAGTGCATTAGGCCATCCATATTTTCCTCATACATAATCGTATCTCCTGTGTTGTTCATGGGATATTCATATATTTAGTTTTCTAAGCAGTAAGATTTATATTGCCTCAGAAACCCGTAGTGCAAAAGGTTGCAAAAAACGGAATCTATAAGTTATACTTTTAAAATCACATAATACAAACTTTATGTCATACTCATTTGTTGTATATTTCTAAAATGTCCAAAATATTATTCTTCAATAGTCAGTATGTCCTAACTAATGACGTATGGCCAGAGTGCTTATTGGGGGTCACATGATGACGCTACCAACATACTCTATTGGGCGCCATTTTGGATTGGTCTACCATGCGTCACAAAATCATTTTGTCCAAGCAAAATGTGTGGCATATATACCAACTCGGTTTTCACAAATTTTGAGCACTTGAAAAAATGGTTATCTACCATAGCAATTATAATAGAAATTGACACCATGTACTATCAATTGCTCAAAAGAAAAAGGTCCTGTCCTTAGATTTCACGAACGATGAACTGGACCAATTGTACATAGTGCCCAATGTACCAAACCTCTCTTCTATGGCATAGGTCCAATCACATGACCCTACCGAAGGTTATTAATAACATAACCTAACGTTGTCAAACATACGCAAAGTATATTGAGTACTATAATCACAGATAACGTTTTTATTCCAACATGCGTAAAGTGTGTTACATACTATACTATGATTATAGTCCTGTCCTAAGGTTTCACTAATGCTGTACTGGACGAATTGCACATAGTGCCCAATGTACCAAACCTCTCTTCTATGGCATGGGTCTCATCACGTGACCCTACCAAAGGTTATTATTTAACATAACCTAACGTTGTTGTTCAAGCATACCCAAAGTTAATTGAGTACTATAAGCACAGATAATGATGTTGTTCTAACATATTTACATACAAAGTATTTAAACTCAATATTTTATTCCTGGTATTTTTGTCACAATCTTTGTATATCAAGGTTTTTCTATTCCAGATATTTTGTCATACAAGCTGTATGGGATCTGAAGAAGTAACAGCTACAGAGTACAGGGTGATTGGGCACTAGGCCTTTCTGGCATGTATTTACATTGTGTTCTCCTGAGGGTCTCAGGCCAACGAGCATTGTGCATGCCCAATAGACAAGTTACATCTTGCAAATGTCATCACTCTTAAGACAATTGCGGGCTCTATGGGTTCAGGATGACATATATATTCAATGTGAACAAAGAGGGACCTCCCTGAAAATGATAATGGGTCCAAGGGCTAGGTAAGCAAGCAATAGATGTGAATAAATGCCTCTTGGCAACCAGAAAAATAGAATTAAATAAATAATAATAAACAAACCTGAAGAACATGTGAAAACAATAAATGTATATTTAAATTGAGTTGATGCAAAGATGTAATAATAGGTTAACTCCTTCTGTGCGTATGACAACCGACTGACGTCATGCGTCATGGTGGGTGTGTGCGGGGGACGGCCAGGGGCTGTCCAAATACCACCCACTATGTAAATCGCCCGCACAGGGTGAAAATGTGTGCAGCGCCGAAGGGGTTAATGGAGTTTGGAAACCTCCTACCAATTGCAAATAATCATACGCAAATCAATAAAAACACCATATTCAAAAAGAAAAACAACATACAAAGACAAATTACAAGACAAAAATGAGTTAAAAATGTGCAAATATAGTGCACAATAGAAAAATGTGGACTCGCTACAGGATCTATTAGTACACTTTGTATTATTGTTGCGCCTAATGATACATGATGGAGAAGGCCAAATAATCTGTAGGCGTGACAACAAATGAATCATGCTGTACGCGTGTTATGACAAACTGGGGCGCCTTCTTCAGGAAAAGTGCAAAAACAACAATTGATGGAAAGAATGCAGAACAATGTCATAAATTCACCCCAGTACAGAGATCTGGGCCTAAATCCATCGTTGTTTTGCCCTCCACACCACCCCAGTTCAGACATGGCCATATGCAAATCAGCCTTGACCCTGTGCCTCATGTGAACAGTCCAGCTTGAACTGCCAAGCCATGTCTTCCCTGGACCGGAATCAAGCATCCTAGGACCGGTTCCTGGCTATCAGCCGTCGACAGCCAGGATAGCTTGACTCTCGTGGTGTGGAGAGCACAGGACTCACGTCTGAGCAAACCCATCCCACTCGGGGTGACAAATGCAAAAACAACAATTGAAGGACAGAATGCAAAACAATGTCATACATTCACCCCAGTACAGAGATCTGGGCCTAAATCCATCGTTTTTTTGCACTCCACACCACCCCAGTTTAGACATGGCCATATGAAAATCAGCCTTGACCCTGTGCCTCATGGGAACAGTCAAGCCCGAACTGCCAAGCCATGTCTTCCCTGGACCGGAATCAAGCATCCTAGAACCGGTTTCTGGCTATCTGCCATCTTCAGCCAGGATAGCTTGTCTCCATTGGTGTGGAAAGCACGGGACTCACGTCTGAGAATACCCGTCCCACTCGGGGTGACAAACGCAAAAACAACAATTGAAGGACAGAATGCAGAACAATGTCATACATTCACCCCAGTACAGAGATCTGGGCCTAAATCCATCGTTTTTTTGCACTCCACACCACCCCAGTTCAGACATGGCCAAATGCAAATCAACCTTGACCCTGTGCCTCATGGGAACAGTCCAGCCCGAACTGCCAAGCCATGTCTTTCCTGGACTGCAATCAAACATCCTAGGACCGGTTTCTGGCTATCAGCCATCTTCACCCAGGATAGCTTGACTCCAGTGGTGTGGAGAGCATGGGACACACGTCTGAGCATGGCTATATGCAAATCAGTCTGACCCTGTGCCTCATGGGAACAGTCCAGCCCGAACTGCCAAGCCATGTCTTCCCTGGACCGGAAACAAGCTTCCGAGGACCGGTTTCTGGCATTCCAGCCGTCTTCAGCCCGGCTTGCTTGAATCCAGTGGCAAAGTGAGCAAGGGACTCACGTCTGAGCATACCCTGCCACACTTATGGTGGCCAAAAGCGGTACAAAAGGGGGTGGTGATGGACGGAGCATCTGAATCAAACACTCACACCCAGTCAAAAGATCTGGGTTTAATCCATCACCGTTCTTCAGCCCACTCTGCCACCACAGTTCAGACATGGCTATATGCAAACCAGTCTGACCCTGTACCTCATGGGAATAGTCCAGCCCGAACTGCCAAGCCATGTCTTCCCTGGACCGGAAACAAGCTTCCGAGGACCGGTTTCTGGCATTCCAGCCGTCTTCATCCCGGCTTGCTTGAATCCAGTGGCAAAGTGAGCAAGGGACTCACGTCTGAGCATACCCTGCCACACTTATGGCGGCCAAAAGTGGTACAAAAGGGGGTGGTGATGGACGGAGCATCTGAGTCGCAGGAACCACAAGCAGCGAGCGGAGGAGTACCGTGAGAGGAGGTGAGCAGCTGAGGGAGCCGCAAGTGAAGAGTGGCCTGTGAGCTTTTCTCCCCCCTTTCGATGTGTGGCAGCGGTGGATGCCGCGAGGAGCATTTCTCTCCCTTTCGGTGTGCGGCAACGGCCGGAGCCGCGAGGAGCACTTCTCTCCCCTTCAGTGCTCGGTGAGCACCACCATTTCCTGCCATTCCTGCAGAGATCGAGGCAGCAGGAGAGAATTAGTGCTGACTGACAACTCTTTGAGGTGCGGCCGGAGCCATGAGCATCGCATTAGCCCCGAAAAAGCAACAACATGGTCTCGCTGTATTAATAAACCGTCTTGGTGCACAGCAGGAGCCGCAAGCACCATAAACACTGTAGATGTGTTCTTTTGCTGTTTTATATGGGATTTACCTGTGGGTAGCGCGTGGGAGATTCTGCGGGCATTATTTTAAAACATGACAGCCTGCAGCAGCCGGGCCTAATAAATGTCTTTCTTGTTGGTGCGTGGCAGGAGCCAGGAGCACCACAAGCACTGCAAAGATTGTTCTCACTGGATGGGCAGCTCATTGTCTGGTTCACTGTTCAGCATAGTGCGTGGTGGGAGCTGGGAGCACCTTAAAGTCTTGCTCACCGCAGGAGCAGTTTTTTGTTTGCAGCTCTTAGCCCTGCTTCATCTTTCTGGAATAAGAAGACACCTGAAATACACCTTGTGCCAGAAGAAGTCCTATAGAGTCGACAAATTTGTGCAGCCAATCTCGGACTTGCTCTAGCCATACCCAGAGCATGCAGCAAGAATCTCTGGTCTCCCTTGCCATATCCTGTAAGCCCGATAAGATCATTAAGCCTCCCCGCACGGTCTTAGGGCACACACACCAGCTTCACTTAAACACTAAACCCCAAGGAGCAAGTTCAAGGTCAATACATCAGCGAAACCCCAGATCTACTGACAAACCAAGCATCTCCACTGAAGAATGACAAAAAAAAAGAAAAAATCACTCAGCATCAAGAAAACGCTCCGCAAAGTCACACCCCCTGACCAAAGTATCACCTAGACTCCTAAGGAGTGCACAGAACGTAGTCCATAAAAAAAAGTAGTTTTGGTAGGGTCACGCAGATCTTATACCCCAATTTCTATACAAACGCCCTCCCAAAGACGAGAGCGCCCCTGCCCCGACAGACCAACTAGGAAGAGCCAAGAGCAGTAATGGAATGAACCATATTTCAGCGAGGCTTTCCAACCACAATCTCCCTGCAACACAAGTACAAATCACAAACATTGGAAGCACAAACATCAAAGACGTCACTCTCAATCTTGTTCGGGGCTGTGCCACCCCTCAGAAAAGAAACATAAGACATGCAAGTGACCCATTGGGTGACAGCACTGTATCAACTCGAAGAAACCAAGAGCAGGTAGTGACAGCCCAAATACACTGTCAACAGCAACTTATCCTACACTCCCCTGTGCAGTCACTGCTCCTTGTACACACAGGATCTGGCCCAACTAAAACAGGAAAGTCAGAGCAGCTGCAAAGCCTGGGATATCTGTCACCGATATTCCTCCAAAAACTGGAATCAAAGATACAAAGTACACTGGAGATTAGCCCAAATCTCTTAGAATTGCTAATGGTACCCAGTTGTTCTCCCTCCCCTACACAAAGTGCTTATGATAGTAGTGTTATTAACGACCCAGGAGCAACCCCACTGGTGAAAAAGTTCACACCATGTCCAGGGCATTGCTCCAGCAATCAAATAAATGGAGTTACAAATCGATCTTTTATCCACCATTGCAAAAAGACTAGTGGAACTGAGCAACAAGGTGAACTTCATAGAGAACAAGCTCAGTGAGACCCAGAATAACCGCATTTGCACCAGTTCATGTGCAGCTCTCATGGATACATGGGCAACATCTCCAACCAGAAAAGGAAGGAGGAACCGTCTTCAAGGGGGGCTAAAAAAATAATTAAAACAGAAGAAAAAAAAACTAAGGCATCAAAAAAAGTGCCCTCCTACTACCAACTCATATTCAAAATTCACAAATTAACAAAGACAAAATACGTCTCTTTATTATTTTTAACAAAAATCACGTCCCAACCAATTCTATACTCAGAGCATCAACTCATTTGGGTGCTACAAAAGAGTCTGACAGCCATGCACAGTCAATTCCCCTAGCGGGGGTCTTGCATAGTCCATCAGGCCTGGCAACAATAGCGCAACATTCACCAAACATCAAGAAGGTAGAGCAAAGAAGACCAGTAGGTTCAATCAAGGAACAAGGACCTGACAACGGGGACAATACACCTCAGGGACGCATACTCCCGGGCTTGCAGAGATCCGGTGATAAAGCAGTTCAGCCATTCCAAAGCCCGATCCAGAGATCAGAACCCCGCCAACAGAACCCTGGCCCAAGCCGCAATATAAGTATTCTGGAGACGGATCTAAGCACCCAGCCTAAGGCAAACTAAGTTAGTAAAACTACGCACGAGGTGATTCTTACCCCTAGATACTTCATCAAATGTTTACATGATATTTTAAATAGGGGCAATGTACTCAGACTATTCAATCACATTCCAACACTTACTGTAACACATTCAAACAACCTATTCTAGGTTAAGTTCTTGAGCCTCTCCAGCAACTCTCACGGGGAATCAACTTCAATAGGGCTGAGTCGCCATGCCCAGGTGGGACTTACACCAGAAGAAATAGCACAAATGTCTGATTGGGGCATTGACATAGCTTTCCCCATACCAGAGAAATACCCACAGGTATTAGTTGCATCATTGCCAACAAAGGTGGTTTACTCGGTGTTAAGGGGCACAGCGTGCAATCAACCAGGGAATAGCTCAGCTGTGGAGACAAGATCTTACAATTCCTACAGTATAACAAGCTCACTCGTTCAAAGGTCAGTCCACTACAGTGGTCCAAAGCACAGCACCATGCAAGGCACTCTGACCCGTCCTGCAGGCCAGCCCCCACGATGGCACCTCTAACAGAATAAAGGCGTTTGTCATCGGAACAAGAATAGAACATCGAGTAACAACACATATCTGTCTATCATATCGTGGAACATCGCAGGGCTAAAAAGATTGCTTAGCTGCAACGATGCATGTATGTATCTCCGAGCAAATGAAATACTGTGCTTACAAGAGCCATGGGCCACTGAACCCCTAATTCTCCAAGGATTTTATGAGCTTCCAACTGTAGCTATAAAACGCAACATCTTTGGGAGAGCAGCTGGTGGGCTCTCAATTTTTATCAATCATGCTCGTAAAATAGAGGTTATAACAAGAAACAATGTCCCACTAGGTATCAATAACAAAGACAATTCAAATTTTTTGCATACAGTACGTATTGCAAGAAAGGAACACCAGGGAGTCTCAATACATTTTGTGAGAAAGTTGTTAATCACCAATTGCATTAAACACGGGAAGCACAGTTAAAGGCAGCACTGTACATGAAAAACATCATGAAGCAACCCAAATAGCACTCTGCGCGGGACGCTACCGCCGAGATTGAACCGGCAGCCACTGCCTGACTAACCCAGGCACTCCACTTAAACGGAGGAATTATTATTCGCCCAGCGTGATCCCCTCACTCTCATCTTCCAGCGATTCAGGCGCCCCACAGTTACCTGAAACTACACTCGTTAAATACGTACGAGGCTCCGGAACCCTTACCTTGTGAAGGACCGACCCTTGGATCCAGTTAATGTACCGAATTTCCAGCACCCCAATTCAACGCCAACCCTGTCCTGAAGAGGATCCCGAATCATAGAGGATCGAAACGCCGTCGACAACAACAGCGCGATTTCACGGCGCACTACCAATAGGCTTATCACCATCTCAAATTGAACTTGTCCACTTGTATATATTTAATGTGAAAGCCTTTAATTGATTGTTTTTATCACTTTGCGCCGACCACGCTGTTTTTCACTTTCACTTGCGTCGTCACTATCACTGCGTCATCACATTTTCACCACGTGCTATTTGGGTTGCTTCATGATGTTTTTCATGTACAGTGCTGCCTTTAACTGTGCTTCCCGTGTTTAATGCAATTGGTGATTAACAACTTTCTCACAAAATGTATTGAGACTCCCTGGTGTTCCTTTCTTGCAATACGTACTGTATGCAAAAAATGTGAATTGTCTTTGTTATTGATACCTAGTGGGACATTGTTTCTTGTTATAATTTACGCACCCAGTCCCATTTTGGTCTATGGGTTATACTCCTGTCTCCTTCACTCGTAAAATAGAGGTAACATCATTAACAACATACACTCCCAACTTGCGAGCAGTACTGATCAGCGGATATAAAATCAACAATAACTCAACCTGTCTTTTGATTATTAATTGTTATGTCAACCCCGTCACACAGCAAAAAAAGCAAGTACTAAAAACATTAACAACAAACATGGACCACCTTATAAATAAATATGCCTCACACCTTCCAATCATCATCGGGGACATGAACACCAGGGAGTTGGGGTACGTAAAAAGGGAGCTTCCAAAAAAAATAGAATCAGCTCCTCTGCAACGGCTCCTTTGCTTGCAAAATATGATTTCCGCCCACTCCATCAAAAAAGCAGTGGACCCTCTCTGGCATCCTCTTCCCACCTTCAGGGATAAGTCAACAATCGATTACATCTTTATCTCTGAGAACCTGCTAACATATTTGAACAACTTTGAAGTGGGAAACAGGGATGAGAGTGACCACAGACCACTGAGGGTATCTCTTGATCTAAATGGGAAATCCGCAAAACAACCGGGAACATTGGGTGCCTCAACTGGAGAAGAGCACCATGAAGTATTGAGCAGAATAAAAAGGACCACAAATCTAGGTCCAAAACTCTTGGAATGGTTCACAAACAAAGAGTTGAGCCAAACAGTTAGAAGTTCGGCATCCCCCTTGGAGCTCTGGAAAGCACTACTTGATGAACTAAAAACTGTTCTCGGGTGTGTCACTGGTAGCCCTAAAGCACAGGACTCGTATCCACAAAGGCTATCATTACAACTAAAACTATGGGCCCTAGCGGAAACCAAGCTGAGTCTTTCAAAGGCCTTGAAGGCAAGAAGAACAGGAGCTACAAATCCCCATACATTGGAAATAAAAGTGCTTCGCAGGGAACACAGGAAAAAAATATGGGAAATACAATTAAAGAATATTGAGGCAGAGTGGTTGAAAATATTTAACCTTTTCAAAGAAAAGGGTCACATCCAACTTTGGAGATATATCAGACAACTGAGCCACACAGGTCAGAGCGAGGAAAATGGGGTGGCAGCCTCCGAGTGGGTCAAATATGCAAAGCTACTGTATACAACCCAGCAGAACACGACTGATACCCAAATACAACAAACCCTCCAGTACCCACAAAGATGGCAAAACTTCTGCAATCACCAAGGATGAGATAACTAACCTGATTAATAAAATGGGGTCAGACGGCACGCCGGGTCCCAATGGAGTCCCAGCGGCAGTGTTTAAAGTAACTCATGGATTCTGGGTGGATCAGTTAACACCACTTTTTAAGTATGCATTTGAAACTTCTTGCCATCCATCATCGTGGAAAGGCCGAATACTCTTCCTGATACACAAAAAAGGGGACCGCAGGAAACCCAAAAATTATCGGCTTGTCTCTCTATTAGATATAGAAGCAAAAGCATATGCCAGAGTATTGCTGAAGAAACTTGAAACCTGGGTAAAAGATCATAATATTCTTCCATTCTTCCTTTCTGGTTTCAGGCCCCAAAGCTCCACTATAGACAACTTTCCAGTACTGGGATACTTGTCACTACGTGCGACCCAGCTATCACAATTACCTTTGTTTTGCTGTTTCGTGGATTACAGTGCAGCTTTTGACCGAGTCGACCGCGGAAAGCTATGGGAAAAACTTATCAACTGGGGCATTCCTCAAAGACTGTTTAAGTCCCAAATTGCTCTCTATGAAGGGACTTGGGTGGGTATCAAAACCAGCCAAATGTCAGTACCAACTAAGGTTCCAACCAACAATGGCCACAAACAAGGGTGCGTTCTTGCCCCTTTACTTTTTAATATCTATGCAACTGATTTGGGAAATTCCCTGGAGGGGGCAAACCTACTCACACCAATGCTGGGGAACGTGCAGCTCAAATTCTCCAATATGCCGATGACATGGTTATTATGGACCACACTAGTACAGGCCTACAGAAAGCCTTTGAAGTGCTGCACAGATTTAATCAAAAGAACAACCTGCTGGTGTATCAGGAGAAGACCAAGATAATAATCTTTGGGAAGTACCATCGAAAGAAGACAGCTCAATAGCGCCTATGTGATTTGCAAATCAGAACCAGCAAAAGCTATCATTATTTGGGTCACAGGCTTTCGGAAGGGGCCAAAGCATCAGCCCATTTGAAACATTTAAGAAGTAAGGGGGCTGGTATCATCAGTAGCCTCAGAAGTCTTAATTGAAGACTACACAGCCAGACGTCTGAACCTATCTTGAAAGTCTTAAAAGCAAAAGTAGTGCTCTCCATTAACTACAGCCACCTGACCTTTCCTGGTGCTCTCACTAATTTCCTTATGAGCCACCAAATCTCAGTATACAAGAAAGTATTAGGCATCCCACGACAGGCCAGGAGAGCAAGAGTAAGGCTGGAGCTGGGACTTACCCGTCCGGAGTTTACCTGCTTTGGGTGAAATTTTAAAAGTTTACATTAGTATCTTGCGAGCTCTAGCAACATATTTGAAAGCGCAAGTTAAAACAATCTTCGAAGAAGGTGGATCCCCACGGCAGGTGCAATTGACAGCAGCCACAAAATTGTTAGAAATAGATGTGCAAAATTTGCACAACTCAAACATTCCAGTTGCCGAGTGGAAATGAACAATGAATAGACAGGCTAAGAAAATATCACATGAAAGAGATCTGGAAAACTTACACTATCAATCCAATCTCTCATCACTGGACGCCTCCTACATAGTGGGAAATCCACAGCCTTATTTCAAGCAAGCACTGACAGTCCCGGCCCGGAAACAATTACATATATGAGACTTATTGCATTGCTCATTGTGGACTTTTACCAAGGTTGGGCCCGGCAGGACAATTTAGCCACATGTTGACTCTATATTTACCATCAGGAATCCTGGCTCCATCCGCTGTGCTGTTGTCCCAAGTTAGCCAGCGAGAGGCACCAACTAGTTCTTCCTATCTGCAGAGCTCAGGGTCTTGTACGATGCAGAGAAGTCTCAGACTTGTGTTTCTCCAATAAAACAGCTCAAACATTCCAGCGGCCGGGGAAATTTACAGAATCAATTTGAGTCGCAGTGACGCTGAAAATGGAGTTACAAAAAGAAACCCGTCAGCTATCTAACAAGAGAGACTCTGACAAACCACCCTTTTAAGTCTAATGCATTTGCACTTGTACTTTATTACCAGATTTTGATATTAGTTTTAAAGGTTTTATACCATACCAGTTTGTAGTATCAGGTGTGGGATTTTAATAACGATAGTATATTGTAATGATTTTAAATAATTGAACAATAAAGCTTAATACACTGGCTCAGCCCAAGTAGGTTAATGGCAAAAGTAGACGGTGACTGCAAAGATTGATACCATGCTGTGTGAAAAATGTGAATATACACAGGAAGAGATCATATAAAGACTATCCCAAAAATGATGTCACCTGTTGTGATTCGAGGCTAACAGGGTGTGCAAAAAAGAATAAATACTCAAGAAGAAACCAGGAATATGGGGCGGAAGACTAAATACTTATCCAAAAGAGAATGGGGATATCAAAGTCTTAGGATAGGAATGAAATCCAAATGCACACTCAGAAGTGTGAGTAAAAGTGTCGTCATCCGAGGCTGGAGAAAAAGCTCACTGGAAAAAATCCAGGGCAAAATATGTGCCGGAAACATCAACGCATGGACAGTGGATCAATTGGGTAAAGTCACATAATCTGCATATAGATGAAAAAGAAATATGTAATTGTAGTCACAAATACATCACACTAAATGGAGAAAACTGTTCTTATAGGTCCCCATGATCAATGTTGTTCAGGGAACAAGATATAAAAGCAGGTTTGAAGCAGTATCCCGTGAACCCAATAAAGGGTGTGCATGCTGAATAGTAAAGAGAGTACTACGAGGGAGAAGCATAGAGTTATGCGCATGTGATGCCTGACTCTCAAGCACAGACAAATAGAAGGTAGAATCAACTCGTGCAGAGTAGACCCGTATTCAGGGCATCAAATCTGGAATAAAAAAAGATATACATTGGAACGTCCATCCGGGTGGAAGCCAATACCTTCATGATAGGGGTGCCAAATATGCCAAATGGTAGGGTATTGAAGGCACCACATTAAATGCACTAACTGGATACCTCAGGTTCAGCACCCACCAAAATGCAGATGTCTCCGGAGGGCATGAATGCTCTGAAATGAAAAAAATAACAGGGAAACAGTCAGACAGTAATAAACCCCCACAGAAACTAGAATCTATAGTGGGAAAAAAACCCTGGGTAAATGTCTACAAGTAGAAAAACACTAACCTGATGCTATGTAGAATTGAAATGGGAAATTCTGCTGTTAGGTGCTGATTGGGGCTCCGTATGCGGCCCAACAGAATTGGCGTCTGCCTAATATGGGGTGGGGCGGTGGATGTGTAACATGTGTAACATGCCAAGCTAAGCAGAAAATAGTGAACAGACTTAACGCAAACCTGCATGTTCCTGATCATGGATATCGAGAGAGAACTGCAGGAACAGGTAGCAGCCTCAGTAAAAGATGAAAAACGTCAAATAATCTGCAAGTCCTAAGCAAAGTATAAAATAACGATTCTGCGAAAAGGAACACAAATGAAAATTCAGAAAATAACTCATATACATAAAAAATTTGGTAACTGACAAGCCAAAAGGTATATGTTAATGTAGATTATTCGATCGAATTGCATTTTCCCAAGGTAATTTGTTATTTAAACCCTTTTTTAAAGTATTTAAAGAAAAAAAATCCAAAATACTTCTCTGCGTTTTCTGACTTCACTACTGAAAAGGTCCTGTGAGTGATTGATTTTTTTCAAAGATGAACCATTTAAAGTCATCTGGCTGATGTTTGAGCTCCAAGCAATGTTTAACCAATGAAGCTGACAGTTTAGAAGTTCTAATTTCTGAGCGATGTTCAGATAATCTAGTGGCCATGGATCTGGAAGTTTCACCAACCTAGCCTAAACTGCATGGACAAGATAAAAAATAGATTCAATTTTTGGTCTTGCAATTTGATAATCTAGTAGATGTCACTGTGAACCCGCTGTGGGTAATGGTAGAAGATTGTATGGTTGTGTCACAAGCTGTGCATTGAGTGCATCTGTATGTGCCAGCCACCGGATGGGAACCATCAATTGTTTTTTGAATCAAAGAAGAATTAGTTTTGAATTGTGATCTCACTACAATATCTTTGATGTTTTCATTGCGATGATGCGCAAACATCGGCTTAAGACGTGTGGAGTGTCATCTGTGTCAGTATTTAAAATGTGTCAGTTGGAATTCACAATTTGTCAGATTTTTCATTCAAAGTAGAATGACACGTGACACAAACCAGACGCGAGACCTTACAAATAGGTTTTGCTCTTAGTAAGTGATCCCTGTTGTAGAAACATGCTCTTTTATGTGATTCACGAACTATCCATCTCGGATAGCCCCTGGTTATGAACTTCTCTTTCATCATGACAGATTGGGAATCGTAATCAGGCATTGTTTGACCTGGGGGTCTCTAGTTGGCTGATGTAGGTACCTTAGTAAAAAATAGGGACCTTTGCTTCCACATCAGGAAAAGGAAGGACAGCTTTTCAGATAGCCCATGCTCACCCCCTCGGTAGCTTGGCACGAGCAGCCAGGCTTATCTTCAAGGCAAGTGTGTAAAGTATGTGCAACCACGCTCTCAGTAACCCAATGATGACACCACAAATGGACTCCACACAAGTTTCATAAAAACAAGTATACATTTATATGAAAAGATATACAATGACACCACACGATATAAATCCCAAATATGCGTATTTGTAATATTCCTCCTGGCCGGTTATTAGGCCAGCCAGCCCTTGAAAGTTCTGGTGATATTATTGAGCAATTCTAAATGATCCACTGCAGTCCTAATGCAATGCTATGCAGTTCGTAATGCAAGAATCGGGCACTTTGTAAGGTAAAAATAATGCTGTTTGTTGTGCAACAATCAAGCAGTTTGTAATGCCAAAATAATGCAAAGTGTAACGCAACAATCAGGCAGTTCGTTATGCAAACTAATGCAATGGATAAAGCAACAATCAGGTAGTTTGTTATGCAAAAATAGTGCAATGCGTAATGCAACAATCAGGCAGTTTGTAATGCAGAAATAATGCAATGCGTAATGCAACATTGAGGCAGTTCGTAATGCAGAAATAATGCAATGCGTAATGCAACAATCAGGCAGTTCGTAATGCAGAACTAATGCAATGCGTAATGCAACAATCAGGTAGTTCATAATGCAGAAATAATGCAATGCGTAATACAACAATCAGGTAGTTCGTAATGCAGAACTAATGAAATGCGTAATACACTCCAGCACCGATCAAGGTGCCTCAGATGGTCTCTACGCCACTCCTACTGACTTGCGGTCAGCTTCTGCCAACAGATGCCCCTAACACAGGTATTCCTTGGCAAGTTCGGGCCGCAATACGAGCCGAAGCAGAGGCTCACGCTGCAAGAATGGGAGAGGCCTAGAGCGTCTCTCTCCGAGGCCGCAATCCGCCCCAGGCGGGGACACACGTTACCTGCGGGGTGCGAACTCGCTCTCCTCATCCCCCAACTTGGGCCTTCGATGCAACTTTGTGGATTCCGAGCAGTGGGGTTCGGGCCCTCCCCTGATGGGGTTGGCTCTGGCAACGGCGGGCTCGGGCCGACGGCTCAGCTCCTCTGGGCTGCTGGTCCAGGCCGCTGGCGATACGAAGATCTCAGGCTGCAATAGGGAACACCCACACAGCGTCTCTGAGACTCACTTGAGCTTCAGGTGTGCACAATACCAGGGCAACCATCACCAAGGTCTTAGGCTGCAAGAAGCACATGCACGCAGCGTTACTGAGACTCACTTGGACTCTGGGTATGCTCGATAACAGGGCAATCCTCATGAAGGTCTCAGGCTGCACAAAGCACACGCACACAACGTTGGTGAGACTCGCTTGGTCTCTAGATGCCCACGATCTCAGGGCAATTCTTACGAGGGTCTCAGGCTGCAAAAAGCGCATGAACACAGCGTCGCTGAGACTCTCCTGGAAACTTTTGTGTTCCTGAGTTTCCACAACAGGGAGCCAGCTCTCCTCGGGCCCTTGGGGATAAGTTACTTCAGGACACAGCACACAGCAAAGTCCTTTCAAGCAGGGGGGACACAGCACACAGTAAAGTCCCTTTAGCCTTTCATTGTATAAAGCAGCAAACTGCAGGCCAGCCTCAGAACACACAGCAAGGGTCAGTCCTTTCCTTCAGTCTCTTCAGCTGTTTCTTCCTTGGCAGAGGTTCCTCTTCACCACGAAGCAGTTTCAATCCATTTCAGTCTTGATCAATCCAATTCCCATTACACTTTACACAGGGATCACTTGCACTTTGACACTGATCCACAGTGGCAAAGTGCCCAAAGCATCTAAGTTGCCAACACCTTGTCAGAAAAAAAGTCTAGGGGGAAAGCAAAAAGTTTAGGGAACTTTAACCAAAAAGGGCCAAGTCTAACACACATGTTAGTACAATTCCTGCTGAAACCCAGGAATTGTCAAGACGGGATGCTTTGTTTTTGCGCCCTGAGGTGGTAATTCTCAAAATGTAATAAGGTGTTTCTAGCTGAAGGTGTAACATAGAGATCTACTTCTAGTTGCCTGCTGTTGTGTCTAATCAAGATATCTAAAAACTCAATTTGATTTTTGCTATAGTTACTAGTAAACCGAATGTTGGGGTCACAGGAGTTCAACCATGAAACAAATTCCATGAGTATCTCCTCAGAGTCAGTCTATATAAAAAAGATGTCATCTATATAGCGAGACCAATATCTGATTGACTCAAAAAATTTAGCTATCTTGTTATATATATTTTTGTGCACAAATCTGGCCACGTAGATATTAGTCACGGTTGGAGCCACTGAGTCTCCCACACTGACTCCTTTGGTTTATTTAAAATGTTGATCTCCATATTGAAAGGTGTTTTCGGATAAAACAAATTTTAAACACTGGAATATAAAAGAGATAGTGCAATTAGTAAGTTGTTCGTCAATGAACCGATTCGACTGCTCCGTCTTGGGGAATATTACTGTAAAGGGACTCAATGTCCAGAGTCACTAACAACTGGGTGTTAGAACTGAAAGGCACATTTTCAACTTCTGAATCGTGTCTCAAGTATCTCAGATATAAGATTTTATGGCTGGGATCTAGGGTCTTAAAATACAATCAATGTATTTAGATATTGATTCAGTAGTCGTGCCTATGGTGGAATCTGTGGGCCGAAAAAGAGAATCTGTTTATTTTTTATGAATTTTATGTATTCAATACAGCTCCCTCTGCTTTGTATTACATTCAACATCACATCCTTTTATCTGCTCCCAGGAATCCTCAGCATTTCTCAAAATACAGCTGGTTGCAACCTGGAATGCGGGCCCCAAATTCTTTTTATGATTGTATTCTTCCTCATCTAAATGATCCGACAGCCAGTGGCAAGGTTCTGCTCAATGTCACTGCACTTAGATGAGGATAAGGGCATTATTACATGTTTGGCGATCTTCTACCAGGCCCTCCACTGCTGCACCTGCAGGAGGACTGCCAAGCTCGTGGTGCGTCTGCCCCTTGGATTCTGAGCTGATTCCAGGGCGGGCGGGCAGTGCGGGGTAGTCTCACAGTGGCAGTCGTGCTAGGCTCATAGGAGAGCTGTGACAGTGCCTGCAATATGTTCCTGCACAGTGTGACATGCACCATGTTGTGCATGCCACACCATGCAGAAATGTAGTGCAATTCCAGAAGGGAACAACATGTGCCTCCCCTGCATACACCACCAGGCCCATAAGTGGTTATTTGCATCTCCGCCACCCTTTTCATGGCAGGTTCAACGCCCTGAAATGGGCAATGGAAAGGCAACTCAGAATATGCTTGGCTATTGCACAGCGGCACCACCGGCATATTCCTGCGCCTTTCTGCTGTGCCACAGCTGCAGGATCCCGTCAGAGGAGGCGGTCCTGTGTTGGGATAACCACCACACTCAAAATACAGCTGGTGGACCTGCAGTGGTGGCAGTGGTCATACCACCATCACAAGTACAGGACCACTGTACTCAATATTAGGCCCTATTGCTGTTGGAAAGAAGCAAGTCACGTGGCAAGCAAATGATGAGAGTATTTTCTTAAGAGAGGAGGTAGGGGAAGTGGAGCCTCAGCTTTGGAGCTCTCCACCACTTCGCTCCAACCAAACTCACTTAGGATTACTCCTGGTAGCATGATCCCAGCAGCCTGGACATGGTTTGAGGGTAAAGGCAAATCCAAGAGTATTCTCTCGGTAACTTCTAAATCAGGCCATATATTATGTGCCCATAAAGGAAAAACACAAAGTAATGCACAAGAAAAGAAAGCATCAAGTGCAGTATCACAGGCCTGAGCTCTCACTAGCTCAGTTCATTTGATTCAGCTACTTTGAAGATGGAGCATGCCACCTACTAAGCTGCACTGTATTTTTGTATTTGCCTGCAATCTAATTGGCCTTTGTGTTCGTAACTTGTTTTACAATCATATTCCATATCCTTAACAAGTTTTCATATTACTGAGAATTCCGTATTCTCCCCTCCCTGTTCTTAAGCAGTAATCCAGTTCTGAATGACTGCTTGTCCTCTTCTTAGTAGGCGATTTGTCGTTTCCTAATATACACCTGCTATGTTGGAGGGCATGTTTTAGATGTATTTCTCCCATGCATGCCTATTTAGGATGAATCAAATTCCTGGGGCCTCATTTATGAGGCCCCTTGGGCCATCGGAACTTCACTTTTCATGAAGTTCCGTGGCGCAGAAGCCTGCGTGGTATTTATCAGGCAGCAGTACGCCAGTTTTTGTGGCGTACTGCTGCCTGATAAATATCAGTCCCTTTAACGCAGTGTTCTGCGTTAAAGGGGCGTGCAATGGGTGTTGCTGGGGGCGTTCCCAGCAACATCCATGGCCTTTTGAGACTGCCCCAGATTTACGAGAAATCGTAACTCTGAAGCAGTGCCAAAAGCTTACGCCTCCCCAGGGGAGGTGTAAGGGAGGCGCAACAGGAAGAAATGTCTTTATTTCTCCTCGTATTTCCTTTTTCTATGTGTGCTGCATTCTACAGCACACATAGAAAGAGGAAAAGCCTCTTGTGATTATTTTTGTACAGAAAGGTTTCCCTTCCTGCACAAAAATAATCTTCCCCGCAACGCAGGCACCCTTGCACCATTGTGCAAGGGTGCCTGCGCTGGCGCAGGCAGCCCATTGTGCGCCGGCGCAGGGAAAAAGGACAGGAATGCGCCGTATCTTATAGATACGGCGCATTTCTGCCCTTTTCTTTTGCCGTAGGGAAGCGCAGCAGGAAGACCTGCTGCGCTTCCCTACGGCAAAAAGTCATAAATGAGGCCCCTGGTACGAACTCCGAAGCGGTGTAAGAAAATGGGAAAGGAAGGCCTTGAGTCTTGCACAAACATTCCATCTGACTTCGACCCACATCTAGTAGCGCACACTCTGGTTAAGGCATTGCCTGTTGCATAACGAGCAAGATTATCTAAATTAATGTTAAATGTGTTTGACGAGGTAATAGAGGCACTGGGCTCTTGAGGTGTTTGCCCAGACACGAATGGCGCACATGTTACAACGGGGCTGCCCAGCAATGAACCATATGCTGCAGAGGAGCAGGAAGAGTCTCGGCCAAGAAGGCAGCTGTCGACAAATTAGAATCCGTGGGAAACCAGGAAAACACACAAGCAATGCTGGCTACATCACTGAGGGGGGTGCCCCTCCGTGCCAGGTTGTCAATAGCACCACGAGGCCACCACGGTCGCTAGATCTGAATTTCAAGACCCAAACATGGTTTTCAGCAAAAACCCAAGACTTAAAGATATATTTGATAGCGCGTTGATGCATTATTGACTGTAAATAAAATACAGTTCTAGAGTTTAGGTTTCAATTTGTTTGTGTACGGTGTCGTCCTCATAGCCCCGAGACCACAGGATTACCATGAAGTCACGAAATGTTAATATCTTAAAACACCTGTTTCAACACCTGCTGTTTAGAAAGAAGAACCCACTTGGCAACAATGTATCCACGCACATAAACCTTCCCAAACTGTTGTTGCCTTCCGTTTAATTCCAGTTTTAGTTTCAATTACCATATTTGGAAGGTGAGCTGGGACATTCACAATATAATACTTGTTCATCCGAGAAACCGTTTTCAAAGATGTCCTGATCACAAATTAAGCATTAAGGTCTGAGCCAATGCATGCACTAATGGCTCTCTAGGGGAAAAGTGACATCAATGTTCTCTTTGCCACTAAACTCAGTACTTTGCAAGCTTAGCTCACTTCTTTGCTTTCCATGCAATAGGCATGTTTGATTTTCTTTGATATTCATCGGAAACAAATACACACACACACACACACACACCACAGCCATGCATGCATAAGCACAAACACATACATACACGCTCTTACAAACACACAAACACGCACAAAAGCACATCAGTATGCACCCACACATAAAGACAGGCATGCATGCTTGTGCAAATGAACATACACACTTTCCGCTCCCCCAACTCCCACCCCCAACAATATACTGTACTCATCAAGGAGACGAAGTGAGGCCAGCCTTATGCAGCAGACGAGGTACCCGCAACACCTGTAGCCTGGGCCCCCAACTTTCTCACTTTCAGGTTGCTTAGTGGCCCCTGTATCTACGTATCCCAAATATGGAGACTGACACTTCCCTTTCAGTCCTAGTTAAGCAGGGCAAAGGATACTTATGTCATAAACATTTTGGTGTAAAGTAAAATGAATATGTAAGTTCACTGAGCATACAAATCTTACATATGCATAGGAATCCTAAGAAACAATTGATTTGCCAGGTGCATAATCTTGGTATAAGAAAGATATTCCCTATAAGCACACGTTTTTCTTCTGCACTCATTTATTCAATTGTGCTTTTCAAATGATAAGTTATGGCGGTATAATTGTTTTCTGTTTTCCACAGGAAAGGTTGTTGAGAGTTATATTAGTTACTATTTGTCTCTTAGGCAAGTATGATTCAACACGGCTTTGCTGTTTCAGGCACTCCCTTGCTGCTGTTTGGTGGGAGGACAGATTGTTCCAAAACTGTAGCATTATCTTTATTTATAGAATGAAAATGTCAGAGTGCAGTTTGACACAGGGCTTGGCGACAGCGGAAAAAATATGGCTTTTTACCATTTTAGCAATTCCCTTCCTAACATACAATTTTCCGATCTTTTTTGAAGGGGTTATGCGAAGGTGGGAGGGCATTACAATGAAGCAGAACAAAGCAATGTATTTTCATGGATAATGTTTGACCTGTAGCAATGAAAATATATGCCTGATTATCAGTTTTTAAGCTATTAAAAAACGTAAAAATAAGACGGAATTCTTTATTTATGTGATTTTGTCAACACAGAAGTGAAAAAGTGGTGCAAAACGCAAAGCCCTTAATTTTAAAGTAATATAGAATTCACACCCAGTACCCACATATCCCTGTTCCCCCTTTACATTGGCCATTTCTCTCAGGTAGCAGGGCAAATCAAAGGACCTGATTTAAAATTTGGAGGACAAAATTTACCCTGATAGACATCCTGTCCTTCATATTAAATGAAGTCTGCCACCCCACAGACAACACTTAAAATTAGCAGGAAGGATCACAACAGAATATCGAAACCAAAAATAACACAAATATCGAGTAAAAATATAGGGCCAGAAATATGTCGGAGCCATTTTGCGATTACCTAATTGTGAATCCTTGCGCTTCGCAATTAGGAAATTGCAATACAGCATGTATGAAAGTGTGTTGAACACTTTCTGTGATTCCTAGAGTTCGCAAATGACCTACATCATGAATATTAATGAGGTAGGTCGCAATTTGAGACTCCCGAGAGATTGCAAAAATCACAGGGATGATGGACTGCTGGGGTCTGCAGACCACCATGTCCGTGATTGCTTTCAAATAAAGCAAACATTTTTTAATAAATGCTGCCCACTTTCCTTGAAGGAAAATGGGCTTTCAACGTTTTCATTGCCATTTCTAAAGGGGAAGGGGTCGCCTGGGGACCTCTTCCCATTTACAAATGGGATACTACCTACTCGAAGATGGTGCTAAAATGCAAATGTTGTGCGACCGCATTCATTGTCACAAAACATTCATACCTACCATTAGGATTTTCTATTTGGAAGGAACGCCCCAAACACGCCTCTCCCAAATAGCGAATCGCAAACCCATTTTGCGATTCAGTGACAGGACATTTTCTGAGTACCTCCAAAGTCAATTCGAAGGTGTGTCAAGTATAAAATTGTGTATGGAATCTCAGCTTTTTGTCTTTTTAAAGGTAAGTGTTCACTGTGGGTGGCCTGAACTGCCATTGTGAAATCTGGATAGAAAATTGATAGTTGAGGTCTTTTTTTAATCACATCAACTTCGACACTGTGTCATTATCATGATAGATCAACAGTTTCCTGAATATTGAGCTCAGTGGTGTCCCAGGTGGTGACCTCGCCATAAGTGATGATCGCGCACGCTCTACCACTAGTAAGTGCAACAAATTTCCTAACCCAAAAAGCGTGGTAAGAATTGTCTCAACATAAGCCTCCATTTTGCCCATGCTGGTTGTCTCCAGTATGCCCATTATACGTGAGTTGTTGTGGCTTCTAAGTCTTCATTTAGGGCATTTTGTGCTCACCATTTGTAGTTCATCTTCTGCTGTGGATAGTTATTGTTCTGCTGCTGTGATCCGTGTTAATTGTTTATCCAGTTTTGCTGTCATATGGTCCATGTGTATGTTCATGAAGTCAATTTTTTCATCAATGACCTGCAGGCTCTGATGCATGGTTATCAACCTAGCTTCCAGACCCAATGCAACCGGCGGCTCCAAGTCCTGTGTCAGATCGATCTGGGTGGCCTGTGGGGTTTGGTGGTACTTTGAGTTTCGAAGGAGAGCCGTATTTGGCTGCGATCAGCTTTTCCCATTGTTTGTATTATAGCTGAGTGTGATTACTTCAGGAACACCGTTTGCAAACTCTCCTTATTAACTCCTAGAAACCTGCCCCTTGTCTGACTATACTCTGAAGGCTCAGTGGCTCCTCATGCAATTGCTGAATTTTCCTTTCCACCGTATATCTTCACATCTGCACATTGGGTGCAGTGACTTACAATGGTTTGTCTAGGACTTCAACACAGCCGGTATCTACTGGTCAGAGGGATATTTGTGACTTCACACTTTACCACCAGGTAGCTTGTGTAGGGTGGGCTCTCCACTGTAGTACTCTGTCTCCCAATGTGGCATTGTTTGTGTTTTTATTTTTAGGCACTGTACTACACTGTGGGTCATGGTGAGGACGTCGCCAGTTCCAGAGCTCTATCTCTGTCATAAAGTACTTGATGGTGGGGAAATCTACATCCAGGGGCGTGCGTATCTGTTGAAAGAGTGTTGTGGGCCTTCTTTGTGCCCTCCAAGGATGTATTAGCCCTAACCAGAAAGTAGAGTCTCTGATGGTGTTTTCAGTTATTGCATACAGGTCTGTTCACTTTAACCGCTGATCCTCCTCAAACCTGGGCTGAACTCTTCCAGCAGTTACATGCAACTTTTACCAGAAATAGTGACCACTGGGTAAAATGAAGTAGGTGGTCAGTACTTTTCTAGGTTCTCTATTAGTGCTGGTATCAGTGACCTTCTTTGTTTTTGGGTCCATCCACCCCTTGTTCTCCCCTGCACCAGTTTAGGCCTCAGTGTGTCCCTCAGCAAGCGCAGTTATCTATGATGTTTCAGAGGGCCCCCTATTTTTTTACAGCTTGACGCAGCTCCTGCAGGTGATTTAAGCACCCGGGTGGGTTCACTGTATAGGCTTTTCTTGTTGCTGGTCCGCTCACACCACCTTTACTCCCACTGTCCCACATTGCATGCCTTATGCTCCTCCAGTAGTTACAGACCGCTACCTCCATAAAGCATGACCCCCTGGCAAGACGGGGCGGGCTGCAGGCATCAAGCTTGATTTACTACCTTGTTCTCTGGCTGGACCACAATTTGAGTCTCTTCTTCCCTGGCACCAGTTAGGTCTCAGAGTGTCCCCCCACAGACGTGGCCATCCGTGATGTCTCTGTGGCCTCGATTTTTTTACAGCGTGGCACACCTTTTGGCTTCAGTGCATAAGCCCAGGCCATGCCACCTTCACTCATTCCGACCCGTTCTGCGGGTTCCAGTGGCCTCACCACGTACTCAGTCAGGGTCTGTTGTCAGGCTGCAGATCCAAGCTGTTGCACTTGACAGATAGCTTCCTTGCATCCCTGGGGACCCATGACCTCTATCCTTGCCACCTCTTGGGAATTGATATGCCCAGCTCCTGCACTCCAAAGGGTGGTACCTTCTTTCAAGCCAGCAATGAAGCATCGGCTTGAGTGGTCACCTTCAGTAGGAGGAAGGTTCTAAGCTTAGTCATCCGGACTGCTCCCAGCGGACAGCATGCATTGGGAACCACAGCGTTTTTTGTGTCAGTCCACCTCCTCCTGTTCTTCGTGCCCTGCACAGCCCGCACTCTCTTGGGTGCTCACTTTTATCTCCTCCACAATCCACCCTGCTCGCACTATCTGGGTGATGTATCATCAACGTTAAAGTTTTCTGTAGTGTAGGCTTGTGGCCTCTCAGCATTCTCTGTTTCATTCTTCAACACATTTACTGTGTTAACGCCGGAAGCCTATTCACATGTTCTGTGGTGTCAGTTACTCAGCTAAATTGCAGGACTCTGGTCGGATAATTTGTCCTGGCTGGAAGAACTGCACTAAACTGTGGTCAACTTGCCATGGGCTCTCTGGCACCCCCCAATTCTTTAATTTTGCTACTATAAAAAGCACATTATATATATGTATATATTTATATGTATACATATATATATTTTTTTATGAAACATAAACATTTTATGCAACTAAGTTCCAAAACATTAAATATAAAATCAAACAAAGGAAATTAAAAACATTTAAAAACAAGACATTTAGAAAAATATGCAATAAAAAAAAGTAAAAACATGCTATAAAATTAAAATAATTAAATAATAATAACCAGTATTAAGAAATATTTTAGAGTTTGGGAATAATAGATATACTATTCCCACTCCAGTATATGCAACAGTAGAGAAAGTGTAGACTTCAGAGGGGTTAAATATATTATTACCACTCCAAACAGAGAAACAGTAGGGAAAGCACTTGACTTTGGAGGAGTTAAATTTACTATTCCACTCTAGTCTGTGGACAGTAGGGAAAGCATTGGACTTCTGAGGTGTTAAATCTACTATTCCCACTCCAATCTTAGTAACAGTAGGGAAACCGCTGAACTTCAGAGGGGAAGATTTGCTATTCCCCCTCCAGTCTGTGCAGCAGTAAGGAAAGGGTTGGACTCGGGGGGGCTAAATGTACTATTCACACTCGATTCTGTACAAAAGTAGATAAAGCATTGAACTTCGGAGGCGTAAGACTTACTATTCTCACTCCGGTCTGTGCAACAGTGGGTAAACAAATACACTTCAACTACATTACATATTTGAATAACCCTATTAATTTAGAAAAAATATAAAACTCTTAATATAAACATTATTACTTAAAAAAAAAAAAAATATATATATATATATATAGATTACAATAGTTAGGACCTAGTTTCCATAGGAAATCCGCAACATTCTATTTGGAATAACTTTGGTGCTGGTGGACGAATGTTTGGGAATTTCTCCAAGAAAATGGCCTGCTCTGCTCCGCTCCTTCCCTGAAAGTTTGGGGGTGATTCGTCAAGCAGGGGCCGAGAAAAAGGGGGTCCCAAAATGTGTTTTCCCCATGCAATTTTCCATAGGACATTTAGTCAGGTCTACAGCCCGAACGGCTGAACGGAATTACACCAAATTTGGCAAAAAGGTAGAGTTTGGTTTGCAGATCACGCTTTTTGTTAAATAGTGTAAATCCATTCAGTAGTTCCTGAGAAAATCATAAGTAAAATCATAAGTATATCTATAGGCGCTTACCGTATGCGTACGGTAAGCGTACGGTGAAGAGTACCATTACGAGCACCAGCTGCATGCTCACTGGCTGTCAACTGTCTCTCAACACTCCAAACCAGGAATTGTTGGCAGCCATCGGTAGAACGGAGGCACAAGAAAGCAGTGAATCAAAGGTGGAAAACACGCAAAGGTGGCAGGGTAGAAACACCCTGACCCCCTAGGCCTGCTCAGGGGGTCCCACAGGGACCCCAAATGCCCCCCAAAAATATATTTTTGAAAATCGCAGGGTACGTGTAGGTACGCGTTCGTGTGAATAAAAAAAAAAATCTGGTCTGTTTTTTTTTTAAATTAGCCCCCAGGGGGACCAAATCCCAGGGGCATTATGGAAAAAGTGAACGGGATTCCAATCCCCCCCCACACTGCCCCGGGGACTGCCACCCCCGGGGCAAAGTAATTATGCTTGTGGGGGGCACACGGCCCCCCGCAGCCCTTGGGACAGCCACCCCTGGGGCTTTGTTATTAATGATGCGGGGGGCCATGGGGACCGCCACCCCCTGGGGCTTCGTTAAAAAAAAAAACCTGTGTGGGGGGGCTCTTTGCCCCCCCACTCACCCCGGGTACCGCCACCTCCCCGGGGCTGTAGTATTGAATATAGGGGGGCCTGTGATGGGGACCACTCCCCCCGGGGCTTTTCAATGTTGGGAGGGGGACCGCAAGGCGCCCCTCCTGGAGCCTTGTGGTGGCCCTGGGGACCGCCACCTCCCCAGGGCCAGCTCCTGCGGTGTCCCGGGTTGCCTACTTTGGGACACTGCTGTTTGCTATGGTAGGGCGGGAGCCTCACGGCTCGAAGTCTGTAAGTCGTCCCTTAAGCGTACCTAAGCTAGAAAAAGCAAAATATTTTTAGATATTTATGAAGTGTATGTGTTTACATGTTGGGTGGCTCTAAAAAGAGCCCTTGTGTTTATTAGGAGATTTTAGTACCTAGTCAAGTAAGTACCGATGCAGTGTCTAAAGGTCATGAGGAAGACTTTGTTCCCTTCATCTGTAAAATGTACACCGTCTCTCCTATACATGCCTTGCATATTGAAACGCAAATTGTTGATGTAAATGGACCCCATTCTATAGTCTCGGAGAAACGCAGAAACAGATTTACTCACATGTTTCCTATCTTTCTCAATTTGTGGACAGAATAGATTGGACCAGTTCCATTTTTGCCTTTGACATATATTAGATTAGTGACATCAGTTCTGTAAAGGTGTCCTTCATAAACATTTCCAGTCCTGCCCCAGTCAAAGTGCCTAGGCCATTGCCACCACAGTGCACAATTATGAGGTTAGGGTGTTGAAGATGCATAAAGGATTTCACCAATGGCATCAATTGGTGCCACTTTAACCCTCTCTGTCCAATCCATTTAATGTCTACATTTGGTAAACCTAGGTCTTTGTGAATTTCTTTCTGTTGTGCGTACCTTTCACTCCAGAAAATATAGCTGTGTCTCACAATCCACACTGTAAGCATCTTGAAGAGAGGTCTTGATGCACTCAGATGGTCTCTGTAAATGAAAGGGCAGTTTGAAGATTTTTTTTTCTAAAATGGTGGATAAGTGGAGTTTTGAAAAAAAGCAAAAAAGTGATTCGTTGTTTGAAATGTTACTATATACAAAAGTAGAGTGCAACTTTCTGTTTTTTAAAAGCCTGTCATTTATTGGTTAAGAAAAAGTGATATAAAAGAACATTACTTAAGATAAGCTGGTATAGTGACAAGTCAAGCACACTTGCTGTTTTGATTTGCAACAATGTATGATGAACTTTCACCTGTGTTGTCAGTTAGGTGTTCCCTGAAGTGTTTCTATGGTAACTGGCAGAATGTGGTTGGGGGAAGGGTTGAAAGTTTTGGCAGTTGGAAAGGGTTCAAAAGTTCAAGCAATAGAAAAGTGTGTTTCATTTTGATTTAATGTGGGAATAAATGTGATTTGTTATTTATTTGTATATGTGTGTCGATTGAATGTGTAGATTGACAGGAAATGTTTGCTGTTTGCTATAGGACTATCTGACTCCCTTGGGTTAGTTAGGGGGTTTTACAATGATCCCCAATGTCCATTTTTTTTCTTTCTTGGTTTTGTATGCTTACGGGACGACTTACGGACTCTGCACCGTACGTCGTAATTACGAGCATGGTACGTGTACGGTAAATCTATCGTAAAAAAATAGTCTCTATTACTAATTTTTTATAATCCCCGGGGACCCCATCCCCCGGGGCTTAAGGTATATGTTTGCTGGGGGCTCTTTGCCCCCCCCCAGCCCCGGGAACCGCCACCCCCCGGGGCTTCCTTTACAAAAAAAATTATCCTGTGTAGGGAGTTCTTTGCCTTTGCCCCCCACTCGCTCTGGGGACCGCTACGTCCTGGGGCTGTAATATTGAATATAAGGGGGTCTGTGATGGGCACCCCAGCCCCGGGGACCACCACACCCTGGGGCTTTTCAATTTTGTGAGGAAGGCCACGCTGCCCCCCTGCCGGAACCTTGTGGTGGCCCTGGAGACTGCCACCTCCCCAGGGCCGGCTCCTGCAGCGTCCCGGGGTGCCTACCCCCGGGACACTGCTGTTTGCTATGGAAGTACAAAAGGGGGTGGTGATGGACGGAGCATCTGAATGAATCAAACACTCACACCCAATGAAAAGATCTGGGTTTAATCCATCACCGTTCTTTAGCCCACTCTGCCACCCCAGTTCAGACATGGCTATATGCAAATCAGTTTGACCCTGTGCCTCATGGGAACAGTCCAGCCTGAACTGCCAAGCCATGTCTTCCCTAGACCGGAAACAAGCTTCCGAGGACCGGATTCTGGCATTCCAGCCGTCTTCAGCCCGGCTTGCTTGAATCCAGTGGCAAAGTGAGCAAGGGACTCACGTCTGAGCATACCCTGCCACACTTATGGTGGCCAAAAGCGGTACAAAAGGGGTGGTGATGGACGGAGCATCTGAATCTATCAAACACTCACACCCAGTCAAAAGATCTGTGTTTAATCCATCACCGTTCTTTAGCCCACTCTGCCACCCCAGTTCAGACATGGCTATATGCAAATCAGTCTGACCCTGTGCCTCATGGGAACAGTCCAGCCTGAACTGCCAAGCCATGTCTTCCCTGGACTGGAAACAAGCTTCCGAGGACCGGTTTCTGGCATTCCAGCCGCCTTCAGTCCGGCTTGCTTGAATCCAGTGGCAAAGTGAGCAAGGGACTCACGTCTGAGCATACCCTGCCACACTTATGGCGGCCAAAAGCGGTAAAAAAGTGGGTGGTGATGGACGGAGCATCTGAATCAATCAAACACTCACACACAGTCAAAAGATCTGGGTTTAATCCATCACCGTTCTTTAGCCCACTCTGCCACCCCAGTTCAGACATGGCTATATGTAAATCAGTCTGACCCTGTGCCTCATAGGAACAGTCCAGCTCGAACTGCCAAGCCATTTCTTCCCTGGACCGGAAACAAGCTTCCGAGGACCGGATTCTGGCATTCCAGCCGTCTTCAGCCCGGATTGCTTGAATCTAGTGGCAAAGTGAGCAAGGGACTCACGTCTGAGCATACCCTGCCACACTTATGGAGGAAAAAAATGGTACAAAAGGGGGTGGTGATGGACGGAGCATCTGAATCAATCAAACATTCACAATCAGTCAAAAGATCTGGGTTTAATCCATCACCGTTCTTTAGCCCACTCTGCCACCCCAGTTCAGTCATGACTATATGCAAATCAGTCTGGCCCTGTGCCTCATGGGAACAGTCCAGCCTGAACTGCCAAGCCATGTCTTCCCTGGACTGGAAACAAGCTTCCGAGGACCGGTTTCTGGCATTCCAGCCGTCTTCAGTCCGGCTTGCGTGAATCCAGTGGCAAAGTGAGCAAGGGACTCACGTCTGAGCATACCCTGCCACACTTATGGAGGAAAAAAATGGTACAAAAGGGGGTGGTGATGGACGGAGCATCTGAATCAATCAAACATTCACAATCAGTCAAAAGATCTGGGTTTAATCCATCACCGTTCTTTAGCCCACTCTGCCACCCCAGTTCAGTCATGACTATTTGCAAATCAGTCTGGCCCTGTGCCTCATGGGAACAGTCCAGCCCGAACTGCCAAGCCATGTCTTCCCTTGACCGGAAACAAGCTTCTGAGGACCGGTTTCTGGCATCCCAGCCGTCTTCAGCCCTGCTTGCTTGAATCCAGTGGCAAAGTGAGCAAGGGACTCACGTCTGAGCATACCCTGCCACACTTATGGTGGCCAAAAGCGGTACAAAAGGGGGTGGTGATGGACGGAGCATCTGAATCAATCAAACACTCACAGCCAGTCAAAAGATCTGGGTTTAATCCATCACCGTTCTTTAGCCCAGTCTGCCACCCCAGTTCAGACATGGCTATATGCAAATCAGTCTGACCCTGTGCCTCATGGGAACAGTCCAGCCCGAACTGCCAAGCCATGTCTTCCCTGGACCAGAAACAGGCTTCCAGTAGGGCAGGAGCCTCGTGGCTTCCGCCCTACCATAGCAAACTGCTTTTCGTCAGAGAGAGCAGCATGTTAGCTGCTCTCTCTGACGAAAAGCAATGCCAGTTCCCTAAGGACGTGGGGAGCCAGTTGGGACCGTGGGGGCATTGGGGCACCCCCCAGGGTACCCAACGTTTTATTTTAGCCCCGGGGATTTAAAAAAATTAGTAATAGACGCTATTTTTTTTAATGATAGATTTATCATACGCGTACCATACTCGTAGGTACAACGTACGGTGCAAAGTCTGTAAGTCGTCCCGTGAGCGTACCTCAGCAAGAAAAATTAAATAAAAAAATATATATTTTACAAATATCTATCAAGTTTATGTGTTTATGTGTTGGTTGGTTCTAATTATACCTTTTCTATTTATTGGTACTTATATGTAGGTACTTATGCATAGTCTAAACTTGTTGAGCAGCAGTGTTTTATAGAGTGCTAAACTTTTGAACTCTGTTGACAGTTAACTTTTGCATGATCTGCTGGGGGTAGGGTGGAAAGTTATGTCAGTTCGAAAGGTTTGAAATGTTGAACCAATGGAAATGTGTCTTTGGTTTTGAATTGTTGTGTGAAGGAATTTGATTTGTTATTAAAGTGTATATATGTGTAAATTTAGAGGGAAAATGTGCCATTTGTTTGGTTCTGCTGCACGCACTGAAGCAGAGAGATTCTGTGTAAGGCTATCTGCTGTGTGAGTGGCATTCTTCTTTATCTTCCAATCAGTTTGAAAGGTGAGTTGATTACTTGTAAGGGATTGCATGTGTTGCATTTTATTTTTAGTAAGAGAAATGTGTTTATACCTGTAAAGATTGTAGAACCATATTCTGACTTTCTCTGCATTTGGATAACTAGTGTGATAAAAGCATTTGGTAAGTTAATGTGTTTAGTTAGTCACCTTTGTGCAATAAATTGCAGTACTAAAAAATGTAGAATGTGTGCATTCCCTTTTTTAGTTGTAGAATATTTAATAGTGCTGCTTCTGTAGAATTAGGCTTGTGTCCTAAATCTACAATTTTGTAGTCAGTATACATAGACTGCTGCATACACTCTTGGGCAGATTTGCAAGCCACTTGGGCCACTTTCTTTTTCTATTGTGTCTCATTTTTTGATGTAATGTTGGCAAAAAAAATAATGGGGAAAATTGGAAATGTATTTGCAAAATGAGTTAGGATTGTCTATTGAAATGTAGTTGTCATATACATGGAATGTGTTTAGTCACTAAAATGTTTTAGTGTGGTAAATGTGTTTTGGTGAAATGTATGGTTTAACATTTTTTGTCTAGAATCACACTGAGCGTCTGTGTAAATTAAAGAATTACACTTGCACCTTTTTCCATAAGCTCTGCTGTCTCTCTCACAGTCTACCTCTCTCTGCTTATAGTGTCCCCTCTCTTCTGATATTTCCCTTCTTTCCTTATTTTAGTTTTTATTTGTTTATAGCGGCACTTTTTCCCTTACTCCCCCCTGTCCTTTTAGTCTCCCTTTTTCCTTATTGTCTCCTTCAGTCTCCTAATAGTGCCCCTTCTTTTTATAGTCTCTCCTCTGACCTATAATTCCTCTCTCTCTCGTCATATGTCTCTCTTAATAATTCTCCAGTCAGTATACATAGACTGCTGCATGCATTCTTGGGCAGATTTACAAGCTTCTTGGGCTTCTTTCTTGTTCTATTGTGTTTCATTTTTGGATGGAATGTTGGCAAAAAAATAATGGTGCAAATTGGAAATGTATTTGCAAAATGAGTCAGGTTTGTCCACTGAAATGTAGTGGTCATATACATGGAATATGTTTAGTCACTAAAATGTTTTAGTGTGGTAAATGTGTTTTGGTGAAATGTATGGTTTAAACATTTTTGTCTAGAATCACACTGAGCACCTGTGTAAATTAAACAAATACATTTGCACCTTTTTCCATAATCTCTGCTGTCTCTCTCACAGTCTAACTCTTTCTGCTTATAGTGTCCCCTCTCTTCTGATATTTCCCTTCTTTCCTTCTTTTAATTTGTCTTTGATGACAGTGCATTTTTTTCTCATACTTCCTCCTGTCCTTTTAGTCCCCCTCTGTCCTTATTGTCTCCTTCTGTCTCCTAATATAACGCCCCTTCTTTTTATAGTCTCTCCTCTGACCTCTTATTCCTCTCTCTCTCATTCTATGTCTCTCTTAATAATTCTCCAGTCAGTATACATAGACTGCTGCATACACTCTTGGACAGATTTACAAGCCTCTTGGGCTTCTTTCTTGTTCTATTGTGTTTGATTTTTTGATGTAATGTTGGCAAAAAAATAATGGTGCAAATTTGAAATGTATTTGCAAAATGAGTCAGGATTATCCACTGAAATGTAGTTGTCATATACATGGAATGTGTTTAGTTACTAAAATGGTTTAGTGTGGTAAATGTGTTTTGGTGAAATGTATGGTTTAAACATTTTTGTCTAGAATCACACTGAGCGTCTTTGTAAATTAAAGAATTACACTTGCACCTTTTTCCATAATCTCTGCTGTCTCTCTCACAGTCTACCTCTCTCTGCTTATAGTGTTCCCTCTGTTCTGATATTTTCCTTTATTTTCTTATTTTAATTTGTCTTTCTTCACAGTGCCACTTCTTCTCATACTCCCTCCTGTCCTTTTAGTCCCAATCTGTCCTTATTGTCTCCTTCTGTCTCCTAATAGTCCCCCTTCTTTTTATGGTGTATCCTCTGACCTCTTATTCCTCTCTCTCTCATCATATGTCTCTCGTAATAATTCTCTAGTCAGTATACATAGACTGCTGCATACATTCTTGGGCAGATTTACCAGCCCCTTGGGCCTCTTTCTTGTTCTATTGTGTTTCATCTTTGGATGTAATGTTGGCAAAAAAATAATGGTGCAAATTGGAAATGTATTTGCAAAATGAGTCAGGATTGTCCACTGAAATGTAGTGGTCATATACATGGAATGTGTTAAGTCACTACAATGTTTAAGTGTGGTAAATGTGTTTTGGTGAAATGCATGGTTTACATTTTTTTGTCTAGAATCACACGGAGCGTCTGTGTAAATTAAAGTATTACACTTGCACCTTTTTCCATAATCTCTGCTGCCTCCCTCACAGTCTACCTCTCTCTGTTTATAGTGTTCCCTCTGTTCTGATATTTTCCTTTATTTCCTTATTTTAATTTGTCTTTTTTCACAGTGCCACTTCTTCTCATACTCCCTCCTGTCCTTTTAGTCCCCTTCTGTCCTTATTGTCTCCTTCTGTCTCCTAACAGGCCCCCTTCTTTTTATAGTTTATCCTCTGACCTCTTATTCCTCTCTCTCTCATCATATGTCTCTCTTAATAATTCTCCAGTCAGTATATATAGAATGCTGCATACATTCTTGGGCAGATTTACAAGCCCCTTGGGCCTCTTTCTTGTTCTCTTGTGTTTCATTTTTGGATGTAATGTTGGCAAAAAAGTAATGGCGCAAATTGGAAATGTATTTGCAAAATGAGTCAGGATTGTCCACTGAAATGTAGTGGTCATATACATGAAATGTGTTTAGTCATTAAAATGTTTTAGTGTGGTAAATGTGTTTTGGTGAAATGTATGGTTTAAAATTGTTTGTCTAGAATCACACTGAGCGTCTGTGTAAATTAAAGAATTTCACTTGCACCTTTTTCCAGAATCTTCGCTGTCTCTCTCACAGTCTATCTCTCTCTGCTTATAGTGTTCCCTCTGTTCTGATATTTTCCTTTTTTTCCTTATTTTATGTTGTCTTTCTTCATAGTGCCACTTCTTCTCATACTCCCTCCTGTCCTTTTAGTCCTCCTCTGTCCTTATTGTCTCCTTCTGTCTCCTAATAGCCCCCCTTATTTTATAGTCTCTCCTCTGACCTCTTATTCCTCTCTCTCTCATTATATGTCTCTTTTAATAATTCTCTATCAGTATACATAGACTGCTGCATACTTTCTTGGGCAGATTTACAAGCCCCTTGGGCCTCTTTCTTGTTCTAATGTGTCTCATTTTTGGATGTAATGTTGGCAAATATGTAATGCAGCACATTGGAAATGTATTTGCAAAATGAGTCAGGATTGTCTACTGAAATTTAGTGGTTATATATATAGAATGTTTTCAGTCACTTAAAAGTTTTAGTGTGGTAAATGTGTTTTGTAAAATGTATGGTTTTAAATAATTTGTCTAGAATCACATTGAGCATCTGTGTAAATTAAGGAAATATACTTGTACCATTTTCCTTAATCTCCGCAGTCTTTCCTCATAGTCTACCTCTCTCTGCTTATACTGTCTCCTCTCTTGTGATATTTTCTCTCTTTCTTTATTTTCACTTGTATTTTCTTATAGTGCTGCTTGATGTCATAGTCCCTTCTGTACTCTTAAGGGGTCATTAGGATAGTGGGCGGACTTAGTCCGCCCGCCATCCTCATGGTCATTGGGACTGCCCACCATAAGGGCGGGGGTCCCGTGGGGGGCATTAGGATGCTTCCACCACAGTGGCGGGTGCATCCTGCATTTTTAACATTGTGGCGGGCAGTGCTTTCAGGATCGCCCGCCACAATGCTAAAAATGCATGTATGCATTTGCATACACAAAGCGGCAGGCACTGTGCGGTGCCTGCCGCTTTGTGTATGCAAATACTGGCGGATACCACAGGTACCCCCCGTGTGCACCCTCAATCACACCTTCATGGGCCCCCGCAGTAAAGACCGCTTGTCTTTCTGTGGCGGCAACAAAAAGGCATCTGCAGAGGCCCATCATGATATGGCTGGCGGTGTGTATTAGACACCGCCACCATGGTAAACCCTTTCTATCCCGGATGAAAGGCGACCGGGGAGGAAAGGCGGTGGACGGTCTTTCCGACCGCTGCGGACCCCCCAGTCATGCTAATATGGTGGGGGTCATTCTGGTTGGGTTGGCGGTGGATTGCCCCCGCCAGGCTGGTGGTGGGTATCCCCAGCCTGGCGGGGGCAATCTGCCCACCATCCTAATGGGCCCCTTAGTGTCTCTCTATCCTCATTGTCTCGTCTGTCTCCTAATAGTCCCACTTCTTTTTATACTCCCTTGCCTAACCTCTTTTTATACTGCCCTGTGTCTCCTCATACTCTGTGTCTTTCTTCTTATACTCATACTGCCACCTTTCTCCTCATACTGCTCATTATCTATTCATATTTTCCAGTCTTTTCATACTCTATTTATCCCCTTATACTGCAGTGTCTGCTTAGATCCTCTTTTCTATTTATATTTCCTATTGTCTCATAGTCCTCTTTCTCTTGTTGTAAGTCCTACTATTTTCATACTCTTATGTTTGTTGTCATAATATCTCTTCTCTTCTTATAAGTAATATAATAGTGTTTTTGATATATTTATATTTCTAAAGTGATATATATTTTTTATAATAGATTCTTTTGAACATCACTGAAAAAAAATCATCATGCCTTATAAAATAGAAAAGAAGAAAGGACAAAAGAAAGCAGTTTATTTAAAGAGAACTCATCTACAACATTTACCTGAAGAACAATGTGTTAACAAAAAGAAAAAAAGTCCTGGTAAGAAAACTAAGACTTTTCTGCAAAGAATGTCAACCAGTAACAGTAGTATGCGCAAAGTAAAATAAACTGTGACTGTTTCTGAAACTAAGAGAAAAGACAAGAACCATTGAAAAACTTGTGAAAAAAATGTATATAGTAAAAGGAGGAAAAACCAATATCAGGAAAAAGGGAAGAAGATGTTTTATAATAGAATTTTGTTGAATTTGACTAAGTTAATAAAGAATTGTAAGAAGAAAACCGCATTTTATAAGAAGAGGAAATGTATTGAAAACGTAGTTGAGAAAGCTTTTGAATTAAAAAAAAAACTTTTTGTTTTTAGTAATCAATCGAATTTGATCACTAGATAAGCCAATCCATTAAATGAAGAGCAAAAGTAAGTGGAGAAGAGTAATTAATAGAAGTAGTTTTTCTGACGTTTTTTTGAGTGAATGGAAACATAGTTCAAGTTCTGAGCCTTTTTTTTAATGAGGAGAGTTATTTTCAAAGAAATGAGTTTTTGCATGCAGTTGACACTACAGGTAGTGCTTATGAGGTTAAAAATGGTTGTCCTATTGAGAGAGAGAAAATTGTTCCTAGAAATGTAGAAGAGGTGTTAGCTGATTAAGTATTAGAGAGAAGGCCTAAAGCTCCAGTGTACACTTTGAATTGCAGTAGTATTTGTAGTGTACGGAAGGAATCTATTGAATTTTTACATAATTTCTTACGGAATTATACTAAGAAAAGTGTTAAACAAAAGATTAGGATGTTGCAAGGATTAGACCCTTGCAGAGTGAGAGAACATACTGGTTTACAAGGACATTCTTTGGCTTGTCTTTCTAAAAAAGTACGTAAACGTGTTTTTCACCATTTCAGGATGTTGGCAGTACATCATACTGAAATGAGGAAATTAGTCAGAACGTTGTATTATGCAAAAAGTCCAGCTCTAATGTTAAAGAAGTTAAACAGTGCTCTTTTGCATGGATCTGTGTCAGATGTAAAGATTGTTTGTGATGAAATTCAGGTTAGTTACTTTGGTGCAGAAGAAGATAGTGTAGAAATTGATAAATTAGTAGAAGGAAATGTAGAAGAGAATGTACAACATTGCAGTACAGAAAAATGTGAGCAAGAAATTACAAAGTTCAAGGTGATTTCAGGTGAAACACCAAATTATTCTTGTATTTGTTGTCGACGTACTCATTATTAAAATCAGACCAGGACTGTTGATCTGTTTTTAAAATGTGAAAAGGAAAATGATAAGGAGTGGATGGAATTTGTAACTTATTTGTTGGTAGAGAATATTTTTGATTTGGGTTGTGATCAGCGTATTTGTAAATATTTTTATAACACATTAGACGAGAATAAAATTCCTGCTAGAGCTGTGCATAATAATTTTGATTTGGTAAAAATTCCTTCTGAACTGGTGGATTTAAATACTTATGAGTCGGAGGGGCGCTAGAGGGCGCACTGCGGGATGGTTGGCATGTAAGTCCGCTCCGCCGGACGGGTGCACGAAAAGCGGTTTGTGCCCACTAAAATCACTGCTAGACTACAGAAAATGACACCATCGTGAATCGGAACGAGTTGCTCATGATCCGACGGCGCTGAATTTTGAAAAACGGCGGTGGTGGTGAAAATACAGAGGATGAGCCGACCTGACGAGCGCTGCGACCCAAGATGGTGGTTCCCGATGTTCGGCTCCACTGGCTCCGGTGAACGATAGGGATTCAGGCTGGCGCCGTGACCTGGACCGATGGTAGCCTTAAGACGCCATGACCAGCCCCTGCCCTCCCACAACAGCGACGAAGAGCCAAAACCTCAGAAAACGCCGATCCCGGGTATGCGTTCCAGGCGTTGCAAGATGGCGGCAGCAGTGGAACGCACAAGCTAAGGAGAGTTCGAGAGTTACCGTCAGAGACTGACCGAAGCCGGACTTTACAGTATTTTCCACATCCGGGTGCATGTGGCAGATGCAGCTGCATGCAGATGATCATTCTGACTGCCGCGGCACAAGGTACGTCTTTAAATGAGCTCTGCCGCCGGCCTGCTGTGCTGCTACGGAGGCGGGAAGGCGCTGGGAAGTGGAGGGAGTCGGCCCATGGGAGAGGAGATCGATAGGTGTACAGGCACCAGACAACTACATTAATGGGAAACTAAAATATATGCTGCAACTAGCGGCGTGAACTTAAACACAAGGCGCTATGTAATCAGGAAGACGGACCTGCCGGTCATCTACGCATCGGCCTGCGGCCTTATCCTGGCACCTGTGCTCATGCACATTTCGCGCCCATGGGCTGGAAGCTACACCCTAAGCACTGCATGTGAGAAAGAAAGCCTAATTAAGTGCGCTGCGAAACAATAGACAGAGCATCACACAACTCATCCGGCGAAGAACTGCGGTGGGCCCTAAATCCGGTTGAGTGCCTAATGCATAAAGCTGGAGCTCAGTGGACAACCAGGGCGTCTCAACAAAGCGAGCTGACCTCCACTAACGGTCCAAGACCTCACAGCACAAGGACCTCAGTGCGCAATTCCCTATCACGCTCTTGCAACATGGGGAAACCCGAAAAGCAACAGACCAAATTGCACTTTGAAACGAGGAAACCAGCAAAGACCACTGCAGCGACGTCGGATGCGGAGGGGGACAACGAGGCAACTGACGGTAACAGCATGGAGGCAGTTCTATGGGCGATACAACAGAGTCTACAAGAAATTAATAATAAACTGGACAATGTGGTGCAGCGTGTAGACAACATGGCCGCAAAACTTGATAAACATGGCGAGCGTCTAGTGGAGGCGGAACAACGGATTTCCAAGGTGGAAGATGAATCTAAATCCACAACAAGAATGTGCGGAGGTATGGAAAAGACGCTAGAAACGCTGCGTGCCAAGGTGGAGGACCAGGAAGCCAGGTCTAGATGCAACAACGTCCGAATAGCGGGCCTGCCGGAATCCACCAACACGGGTAAATTGGAGGACTACATCGAGGCGTTGCTGAAAAACATATTCGGTGCTGACCAACTATCCCCAGTCTTTCTTGTTGAGCGCGCACATCGCTCCTTGGCGCCTAGGCCGAAACCGGGGGCTACACTGCGTATCATAATTGCTCGCATGCTCAACTACAGGGACAGGGACACAGTTCTCCGGCTGGCCAGGGAAAAGGGTGAAATCACGTATCAAGGTAACACTCTACAGTTCTACCCGGACCACACCATGGCGGTTCGTTCAGCTGGCCCGAAAGGAATTCGCGCCTGTGAAAAAGAAACTGCGAGAAGTGGGGATGCTCTACCCAGCAAAGCTCAAAATCACAAATGCGGGCAAACCCGTAGTCCTCCTCACAGTGCAAGCAGCGCAGGAGTATATCAAAACACTGGGACGATGACGCAAGGCACATGAGCGAGAAGACCAGGGCAGCGACAATGAATGAGTCGACGGGAGGCTTACACTAGCACATATGTGTGGGTCTTCACTCCGCTGGGCACGACTCAATACTGGACCTAGCCAGAACAGTGTCAAATCGATCCCCTCGCTGCCCATGGCCAGTAGCTAGCGAGTCGGGACTGGCAAAAATGCAGACTGATGGACCTTGATGCCTTGTGAATGAACCCAGATTACACTAAACCAATACGGCTACAAAGTCGATGGTGAATGACTTTATGATCCACCGGAGACGAAAAACGTCGGAGGGGGAGTGAGAATGGAACATTTGTTCATCGTGGCCTATCTGCCCTGCGAAGAGGATCCACCACACTTACTAATGGAAAACTGCTTCCTGGTGCCGGCGTAGTGTTGTGCGGGTTTAATCCAGACCTGGATGCAGAGATAAAATGACTGTGCTGAAGGTAGAGTGGGACCAGACTACTTCTTGAGACACTCCAAGGTGAAAGTGGGCATTCTTCTACTTATTTTTCTGTTTATTGAAATTTGTTCAATGGCTACCGACTATGGCGGGTGGGAAATGTGCGGTACAGAGACACTTAGGTACATACTTGCGCATGCACCCGTCCACATCCACTAAGTGGATGGAGATGTGTGCACCTGGCGATACCCCCAAGCGGGTGCGCCCCTCTTACAGTTCTAATGAAAGTTCAGTTACTTTATGGGGATGGCTTTGGCAAAGTTTGGGCGCTGAAGTGGGTGGGGGGAGGAGCAGGGAACTGGGGGATGTTCGAATTGAATCACTGTGTCTGAGAAGCATTGCGACCTCTGTTATCGCCACAAACATCATGAAGCACTGTACACTGATCAGTAGGCCTGGGCAATGCCAGAGGTCGAGGCTGCGGTGGTCTATCGCAACAACTATTAGAATAATATCACGCCTCACTGTCCTGATGCAGTCTAATACACTGAAATTTGTCACGTGGAATGTTAGAGGGCTAGGTAATCCGAAGAAGATACGTCAGATATTTGTCTATTTTGATAGACTGCATATAGACATTGCTTTTTTGCAGGAAACGCACCTGGCTGCTGGTGCCACCACCACCCTGGGTGCTAGATGGGCAGAGTCCGTCACAAGCTCACATTACTCCTCTTATTCCCGTGGGGTTAGCATTTTAATACGAAAGGGGGTCCACTTTGGGATCTCAGCCATACACAGGGACGCCGAAGGGTGGAGCGTTATCGTGGTTGGCATGGTAAGACACCGCCAAGTTGCAATGGTGAACACTTATGGCCCTAACACGGATGACCCAGGTTTCTTTGTAAAGCCATGGCAAACCATATCTAATCTCCAGGTAGAACACGTAATATGGGGAGGAGATTTCAACATAGCACTGCGGGACGGGTTAGATAGGTCACCAAACACACTAGAACCACATACACGTGCGAGAACGGCACTGCTTGATGCACTGACAGAGCTGCAAATTACTGATATATGGCGGGCCCATCATCCAGGGAGCTAGTGGCGACACACGTCACCCCAGCACACAATAGTTGGTCTAGGCTGGATTACTGGCTGGGTACCAGGGAGGTGGTGGTATGGACGGACTATGTGAAACACTTGCCAAGAACACTATCAGATCACAGCTCTGTGCTTCTAGCAGTACAAATACCACATTATGAACCCCCACCCTTCACATGGCGCTTCAATGCTGGAGCTTTGCTAGATCCACTGTGCACGGACACTATCCACAAGGCAATAGTGGACTACTTTGACCTTAATTGCCCCACGACGGAAGCCACTTTGCGAGGAGTGTGCATTAGCACTACAACGGGTATATTAAAGGAAATACGGAGGCAGTTAAGTGCACGGGAAAAAGCAATACAAACACTGGAACAGCGATACACACAAACTAGGGACGTCACGCTTCTGGGGGAAATCCAACTGCTCCTGCAAGAACACCAGCAATTTGCTATAGATGAACTCAAATACATCACCAAGCGCAAAACAGCCAGAGTATATGGAGAGGGAGGTAGACCGGGCAGGGCACTGGCTGAGAAAATATGCTCGGGTTGAGCGCCTCAACATATCACCACACTTAAAACTAAGGAGGGGACAATTACAAGTGACGTTAAGGTCATCATGGGGGAGTTCATGGCCGCTTATGGTCAACTGTATGAAGCGCGTCCATCGATACCACAGGAGGAAATGTTGACATATATGGCAGATGTAGAAATTGCGCGGCTATCGAACAATCATAGGGACTATCTGGCCCGCCCCATAACAGTAGAAGAAGTGGTTGACACTATTAAACATTTGCCAAATGGCAAGGCACCGGGGCCCGATGCTTTCTCGATCGAGTTTTACAAAGCTTTTGTGGACATATTGGCCCCACACCTAGTGCAGCTTTATGGCACGGCACATGAGGCACAAACTCTCCCGGCATCCATGAGGGAAACCATGCTGATAACGTTGCTAAAACCAGGGAAGGATGAGGAGCAGTGCAACTCCTACCGCCCACTATCCCTTATAAACGTGGACACGAAAATAATAGCGAGCCTCCTAGCGGCAAGGCTCAAACCGCTAATGACATTACTGGTGAGGCCTGACCAGTCTGGCTTCATCCCTGATAGATCGACAACGCATAACACATGCACACTTTTTGCACTGGCGCATTACTTAGCTCCAGAGATCAAAGCTGGGGCAGTACTCCTAGACACTGCCAAAGCGTTCGACACAATAGACTGGAAGTTTTTACACACAGTATTGATAAGAATGGGTTTTCCAACTATATTTACACAGTGGATATCCATGCTTTGCACGAACCTATCAGCACGTATCAGGGTTAACAAACATGTCTCGGAGCCGATTGCAATCTGTCGTGGGACGAGGCAGGGGTGCCCGCTCTCCCCGATGCTTTTTGCATTAGTGCTGGAGACGTTGGCTTGCAAAATCAGGCAACATCACCACTATTCGGCCATACAACTTCCAACACACCCTATAAACATCTCCCTTTATGCGGATGACATGGTCCTTTATGTAAAGAATCCAGAGCAGCACCTAAACCCTTTATTACGCGAATACAATAAATTCGGACAACACTCGGGACTACAGATAAACTGGTCAAAATCTCTAATCTTGGCATTAACTGGCGGCACTGTCCCATCCAACTTGGACTACCCACTAGAGTAGCAGGACGAACCGACTAAGTACTTAGGAGTGTGGTTTCACAAGGACCCAGAACTAGTTATCAGGACCAACTATGGTAGAGCGATATTGTCCCTAGAGGATAAAATCAAACGGTGGAATAAACTACCACTATCACTAGCAGACAGAGCCGCTATTGTGAAGATGGTACTGCTGCCTAAGTTTCTATATTTGTTTGCTAACATCCCCATTAAACCCCCGGAAGAAGTGTTCCGTAACATTAACAAATTGATTCTTAATCTACTGTGGGCAGGCAAACATGCTAGGATAGAGTTACAAACAATGACGTTGCCATATGCCAGGGGAGGCTTCAAGGTCCCGGACATGTACCTCTACTATCTCTGTGCCCAGGCGCAATTTGCACACTATTGGTTCCATGAGATCCCCTTTTTACGCATGTAGCAGTGGAAGCAGGTGATGCTGACCCAATCCCATTGGTCAACGTGCTGCCGCATAAGCGACAAAGACGACATGAACGTGACATAAATCCGGTGAACACCACCATTGAAGCGTTGAGACTAATGGGTAAAAAAGCCGAAAGACTGCCGCTCTATGCAACGGCGCTCCCATTAGCTAATCACCCAGCAATATCGGTCACTCAAGAACAGGTAGGGATGGACTTGTTGCGACATGCAGGCATCTACACTTTGGGGGATTTGTATAATAACGGGGTTTTCCAATCACTAGACAAGTTGAGCTATATTAGCCATCCAACATTCTTATTTAGCTTTAACTACTACAGGCTGCAGAGAGCGGTGAGGGAACACTTTCCTACATTCCCGGAGGAGCCGCAGACACTGGCCCCACTGCAATTGATCCTGGCAGCTCCTACCGCCAAGCATTTAGTTTCCAGATTATACGCGAGCCTTCAGGGGGACATTGGAGGGAACACTGAAAGGATGAGGGACAAATGGTGCACACTATTGGGAGATGAGCTGTCTGAGGGAGAATGGGAAACAACATATTGACTAACTAGTATGCTGACGCCCAATGGAAACCTCAGGATAATTCTTTACAAATACATACACCAAATGTACTACAACCTGAGAGGCTACATAGGTATGGTTTGCGCGAAGACTCACGCTGTGTAAGATGTAAGAGAGAAAATGCAGATTTTATTCATCTTGCCTGGCACTGTCCCGTTGTGGCAAGGTTCTGGTTAAAAGTGGTGCCGGCTGTCGGTGAAATGCTAGCTGAGAGACTCGACTGTACGATCAAACTTTGTTTGTTGGGCCTGGTCCCGCAGCTCAGGGCGAAGAAGCGTAAGTTTTGTGTGATTGCACTGTTATTGGCCAAGAGGAGGGTATCAATGCATTGGAACGGGAAAATGGGTCCAAAGTTGCAAACTTGGCTGGAAGATTTAACCTATTGCCGGAATACACTGGGAACATACGAGGAGGAATTACCGGCCAGATCACGCCCTAAGGACTACTGGATATACTTGAAGGACTATCTGCAGGCGCTTGCCCAAGGCGAGTAATACAGATAGGCTGAATTGTTGTATGGATGCTTCAGAGATGCAACGTTTGTCATCTTTCAGGTGTGGGGGGAGAATGCTGTGAGACAGTGTTTAAGAGTTGTACTAGTTCTTACCTTATGTTGCTCCTGTGGTTTCGGGAGCGGATAAAATATAAAATGTAGGAGTATAGATTTGCTATAATGTTTGTGATGCACTGCACTATCACGCAAATGCCATTTATTGAAACGCCGCCGGTCCCATGGATGTCGGCTGATGGGCTGTGTACAACTACTAACATAATGTATTTTCTATACATGACTGTAGCCGGCCGGATGCGGTTGTAGGCGAGAATTTGCAACTTCATATGTGTTTCTGGAATTAACATCTTACACCAAAAAAAAAATAATAATACTTATGAGTCTATTCTTATTCAATGTGTGCATCCTTTTCAGGCTATTGTTCGTTTGGAGCCTAAGACAGGGAAATTTCTTCCTTCAGAATTACAGAGAGTATTAAAGGGAAGAGTTGTGTATTTGCCATTAGATTTAAAGCAAAATATTGAAACAGTTGGTGTGGAAAATGTAGAAGATGAACCTTTAGTTATTCTTGTTAATGGTGTTCCTACTAAGAGTAAGAAAATCTGGCAGGAATTAGTGGATGTTAGGAAAGTGAAAAAGGCAATGTTATATCTGATAAAAAATAATCAATATTATAAAGACGTGTTTATGAGTGAAGAAGAAATAACTGTAGAAGAAGATAGTGACTTGCCATCTGGACAAATTGAAAAAGTGGATGTGTCCAGAACTGAAGAAATATACGAACATTACAGTGTTCATCCACTGCATCCCAAAGAAGTGATGGGGAATACTATAGAGTTGTTCCAAATTAAAGAAGCAAAGGGAAGTTCCATTAGTGTATCCCATTTCTGAAGAGGTATGGACCTCCTTTATCTCGAAGCTATATGCTGGGAATGGCACATTGGTTGAGGATAGTGGGTTTGTTCAAGCAGCTGAGGGTCCTATTGACTTCCCTTCGGAGAAAACTATAGAAATGGCCATTAAGAACATGCGCTCCTCGGGAGCAATGGGACCTGATGAGTTACCCATATCGGTTTTGAAGCAGGATCCGTCTCTATGGAGTAAGATACTCTTTCCATTGTTCAGATCCTGTTTCGTCTCTAAAATGGTGCCTGCTTCTTGGAGGGGAAGCATATTGGTCCCACTATTTAAGAAGGGAGTTAGGGACAAGCCTATGAATTACCGTTTGATAGCTCTCCTTGACTCAATCGGAAAAGTTTTTGCAAAGTGTCTCTTAATATTACTTAATGAATGGGTCGAAGAAAATAATATCTTACCACTGGAACAGACTGGTTTCCGCAAGGGGCGCGGTACATTAGATAATCTCACCGCCCTCCAGGTGATTTCGGACAAATACATACATGTTCGAGGGGGGGTGGTGTTTGCTGCTTTTATTGATTTCTCCACAGCGTTCGACAAAGTAGATCGTCGTACGCTGTGGAGAAAATTAGCAGCACTGGGTATGCCATCTCATTTATTGGATCTTGTACGTGCTCTTCATACGGATACCTGGTGTCGTGTGCTTCAAGGTGGAGAAAGGGGTCTCTCTCAATTAATTCCATCCTTGAATGGACTTAAACAGGGTTGCCTTTTGGCCCCATTATTGTTCTCCCTGTATATTGCTGATCTCCCTGCTTCCCTGTCTGCTTGTGCGGGCATTGCCCCGGTTGTGGGGGGGTTTCCTATTTCCTGTTTGCTGTATGCAGACGATATCCTCATCTTAAACTTAACGCCTAAGGGTTTGGCTAATCGTCTGCAGGCTCTACATTTATTTGCTGAGTCCCATTTTATGAGGATAAATACTACCAAAAGTAAAATTATGTGCATTTCAGGAAAAAAGAAATCCAGATCAGAAAATTTTGGATGGTCTATAGGTGGCCAGAAATTAGAGGTAGTTAGATCCTATACTTTTTTAGGTAAAATAATTTCGGCCAATTTGAGTGAGAAGCCCCATATTGATCATAGCTCGCGTAAAGCCCTTGCACATGGCAAAGGTTTGTGTTCCCTTTACCTTGCCACAGGGAAAATACATTTTGCTTGTTTGCTTGAGGTGTTCAGGGCAAAAATTCCTGCTACGCTTTTATATGGAATAGAACTTGTAGAGCTGAAGCATTGGGGTTTCTGCCACACAGTTGAAGGAAAACTATTAAGATCCTTATCTACCCTTAACACAGCTTGCTCGCTGGCCGCATGTAGGCTCGAATTTGGCCTTAGGAGTAGCTGGGTTCAGGGATTATGCGCTTTGGTAAGATGGGTGGCATGTTTGGCCAGAGGAGAACTGGGATCGTTGAGAGCTCTTCTTAAAGGAGAGTTGTTGGGCAGATTTAAAGAGTTCTCTCAAATAGTTAGGAATTTCAGAAAAGCTGTGACACTTTTAGAGTTGGATGAAAGTACTCTCTTTATACATTCTCCGACTCAGCTAAAAACCTTGCTGAAACAGGCTTCGTGGGAACTCTGCTTTAAATTGGATAAGAATGTACTACAAGAAAAGAGGGGATGTGATCTCCTTTTTAATTCTTATTCAATGAAGTTTGCCCAACCGTATGTTACATGGAATATTCCACATGGAGTTCGAAGACTATGGTTTCTCCTAAGATATGATTTATTACCTTTAAATCTCCTTTTATCTAAATGGTATGGATCTTCTCCGGTATGTAACCTATGTAATATGAGTGTTCAGGATCGAACTCATGTGTTGTTTTTATGTCCTGCACTGCGCTCTTTGCGGCTGAAATTGTTAAAGCCAATATGTTTTCAACTCGGCATTTTTAATGTAAATATCTTTTTTCAGGCTTTGTATTTCCCCCCAAATGAAATGTTTTGCTTCTATATTTTTAATTTTTTAAAGGTTTTTTAGCTATTTATTAATGAGATATGGAGGTGTCTGCTGCTGAATATTCTTGTCTGATTTTAATTGTTGTAAACTGTCTTTTGGTATTTTATTGTATCTTATCCTATATGTGTATTTGTATTATGTATTTTATGTGGCCCTCTTTGAGAGCCAAAACATAATAAATAAATTGAATTGAAAATATTGGAAAGATGCTTGGAAGCTCATGTTTCCCTCATTTATTTCCTACAGGAAAAGGAGGACGATATGATGACCGACCTGTCCAGATTCCTGCATCTGAATACCGGACATTAAGATTGTATGCAGAAGATCCAAGATTTCGACAATGTATTCCGTCTTTGTTTCATCTTTTGTTTGAGAGTGATTTGTCTAGACTTTCCTATGCAGTAAACCATATATTGAAAACAAGCAAGAGAAAAATGAGAGCAGGTCACACAGCACTTCACCTACTATTAAGTTAGCATATGTATTCTAGGAAATCCTAGATATTTATTAGGATTCTGTCAAAACCAATAAATCACTCATATATTAGTCCACAATCATAGGTATATAGTGTCCATATATTTTCCAAATACCTCCAAGTTCATAGGTCTGTAATGTCCATTAAGTTTTGAAACTACTCCAAATTCAAAGATCCAAGCCACATCCTATTCTTCTAAATCTCTTTATTATCAATCCATATTCATGTAACAACTTCACAGCTCACACCGCCGACACGTGTTTCGTCTCACATAGACTTTTTCAAGGCAAGGAATATAAATATGCACAAAGAGGCGCTATCCCCGGTCCGGTTGTCGCAATCCAAGAAGTGTGCACCTATGTAGGATCCTCAATATTGAAATGGACAAGTAATGATCGTCCTTTCTTCTGTGCTGAATATCCGCTTGGTTACTATGTTTGCCCTGCCTGTCTCTCTGCTCTTGTCTACTGGTGTGCTCTGGTATGCGAGGCTCACTCCCAGCGCCTATGTGACTGCAGCCTCAGGACAGACCTTTGCCCGCGGATTCAGCAGAAGTTCCAATCAATTGCAGTGTCTGCTCAGCTTCCTTGATGTGCAAATGTAAATCCATCTGGGCGGGTCTTCATTCTTTGGTTGAAGTTGGGTTTGAGATACCAATAATCTCCTGGCTTGCTTCCAAAAAGTTGCATAAACATGAAATTCCTGCGATCAGTCTTGACTTGGCAAACGTCCAGTATGTCTTTGTCTTGTCTAGAAATTCAAGTCAATAGATTTTCTCTCTGGTGAATAGTTCTTGTAGTTCTAGATGTGTGGATTGCTCGTTGTACTGTATTTCGGATTTCATCGGGGTAACCAGGGACTCTTCAATACACTGAATGTTTTGCTAGATCATCAATCAGTCACAAGAGCACCCGGTCTGTGCTATATCATTTTTGCTACTTTTCTGTACTACACGTTTAATACCATTTCTGTGGAAGATATTAGTTTATGTGCGGACGTTTTCCGTTTTGTTAGGGTAACACTACCACCATTCCTCTCAAGAGTATATATTGAAAACAGGTGTGCATCTGCAAAAGGTTTCGGCAAAGAAATTTATGGATAAAGTGCACCAGAAAGATAATGTTTTGGAATCTCAGCTTAATCTCATGGCATGTCAGCGTGGTACTAATGAGTACTGGTACCGTCATCATGGAGAACTTAAATGTATGCTAAGGAACTTAGGAACTCCTACATGGTTCCTTACTCTAAGCTATGCTGAATATGCTTTGGATGATTTACTTCAATTTCTTCGAGAGGAAAATCCAAATATAATAAATATTGAATACAAGACACCTGGAAAATTGTGCTCTTTGGATCCAGTTAATGTATGCAGGTATTTCAATCATAGATTTGAAGCTATGATGTATTTTATCACCAATAAAAAAATACTCCTCTTGGAGAGGTTGTGGACTTTTGGAGAAAGGAGTATCAAGCAAGAGGTGCTCCTCACATGCAAATGCTAATATGGATCAAAGATGCTCCCAAATTTGGAACAGACTCAGATGATATTGTGTTGTCTTTTAATGAAGAATACGCAACATGTGAAATACCCAAAAGCACACAGGATAAGGACATAAGACAACAAGTCTTACGATTCCAAAGCCATCGTTGTGGGAAATACTGTCGTCAAAAGTACAAATCTAAGGACAAATTCTACACCAAATGCCGTTTTGGATTTCCACGTCCAGTAATATCGAAAGGAAGAGTGAACAGTTTTATGTCATCTTTGCGACATACCATCACAAGAAGGTCTCCTAAAAATACCTACAATTTAAGAAGAAATGAAGACTCAATACATAAATGACTACAACCCAGTCATTTTGTTCATGTGGAATGCTAACATGGATATTCAATATGTTGCAGACAATTCCATTGCTGTTGCTCGATATGTTTCATCGTACATAACGAAATCCGAAAAGACGGAATTGAAGGAAATCTGGGAAGAGATTTCCCACGAGAAGAGTCTAAGAAAGAAATTATATACTTACAGTTTGAAGATGTTATCTCATCAAGAAATTGGAGCGTATGAATGCTCGGATTGCTTATCATCTGCAAGTCTAGATCTAGAATCTAGAAGAATCATTTCGGTGAGTCTAGGTCTTGCTGCAACACGAAGCCGAGTACTTAAATCTGTACAAGAAATTGAATATTTGGCTGAAAAGGAGCCAGCAAGTATAGATATTGTGAAAACAAATATTGAGATACATATTATCCAAACAGAAGTCATCATCTTGAGAACATTTGTCTCTATGAAGTGCTGCAAAACTATATTTTAAACGGAATATTACAGAAAACCTCAATAATGGTATATATGCCGTGATTGGTTCTGAAGGATGTCTGGTGAAACAAAGAAAAGGACATTTGATTAATCACCATAAACTGAGTGGCGAAACACCTGACAAAAGGGAATTTTACTATTTAGCTCTGTTGCAACCTTTCAAGCCATGGCGTTCAGAATTAGAATTACTTGGAGATTTTGAGAGCTATGAAGATTCTTTCAATGCAACTAAAGACAGTATAGAAAGTCCTGTTTTTGCTAATTATGTGAAAATGTTGAACGATGAAATTGAACAAGAAGCTACAATTGCAGCTAAGATTGCTAGAGACAGTTCTCAAGACAGTCAAACTTCTGCTCCGTTAAGTCAGGATCCATTAGGAGAACCAATTATTCAAAATGAAGCAGCAACTGCTATGGTAGAGGTGGAAACAGCAATGTATCAAGCTCAAGAAGATGTAAGAAACTTAGGAAATTTAGAAGAACAACTAAATGTTGAGCAGAAACAAATATATGAGCAAGTGAGAGAACAGATTAACCATGGATTACTTCCTGAAAAGAAAGAGTGCTCTTGCTCATCATTTCAACCTATCCGATTGTATGTGAGTTGACAAGCTGGAACAGGAAAAAGTTTTTTAATTAAAGTAATTTCAACTTATTTACACAAAACATCTGACTTGTATTTGTCTTGTGTTGTCACTGCTCCAACTGGGTTAGCAGCACACAATATTAAAGGAATTACTTTAGATCGTTTATTAATGCTACCAGTAGAGCATGAAAACAAATTAGAATACTACAAGCTATCTGGAGAAGCTCTTTTTGAAGTTGCAAGAGTCTTGAAGAAAATGAAAGTTCTCATTATTGATGAGGTAAGCATGGTATCAAACTTAATGCTTACCTTTGTGCATTTAAGAATGCAGCAAATTCTAAAACAGACTATGACGTATTATTTGGAGGAAAACACGTCATAGTTGTTGGAGATCTACTACAACTTACTTCTGTAAAAGGACAACCAGTGTTTAAAACATGGGCACATGAAGATACCAGAAAGTCTTTGGGGAGCATTGGAAATTTTTATATTTGATCATATTTTGAGTATAGGGAACTTATTACAAATATGCGTCAGGCAAATGATGCAGATTATGGAAAAATTCTTCAAGATGTAAGAATTGGAAAAGTGACAGAACATGGCAAACTGAGACGATTACTTTCCAATTTGTTTCCAAATGACAATATTGTTCCAGAGAAAATATATATGAAAATTGCAAAAAACAAGTCAGTAATCTGCTTAATGCCAACACTGCGTGAATGTTCTGTATTCAATGAAGAAATGTTAAAGTTGGAAAATGAAGAAATTATAACATTGGAAGCTATTGATAAAATAGAGCATGAAGGAATCACTATTATTTTGACTGAAAAGTTGAAGAGGAAATTGGATTTTTTATAGAACTCGATAAGTAAAACTGCTGGTTTAGAAATGAATTTGTATGCATGTGTAAACTGTAGGGTAATTTTACGCCGTAATTTGAATGTAGAAAAAGGTTTAGTAAATGGAGCAATGGGTAAAATTGTTGATTTTGTTAATTATGTAAATAGAGATGGGATTGAATTTTTGAACATCAAATTTGATGAAATTGCTGAAATACAACAATGTATTCGTTGTTCATCTCGGTTCTTGATTGTAAAAGATTTGTATGTACACAGAAAACAGTTTCCTATTTGTTTGGCATATGCGGTGACCATTCATAAATCTCATGGTTTAAGTGTAGATAGTGCTTTAGTGAATATTGGAAGTACCTTGTTTAAAGAGGGCATGGCATTTGTTGCTTTGTCCTGAGTCAGAACTTTATCTGGATTGTACTTGATTGATTTTGATGGGACAAAGGTTAGTGCAGATGCAAAATGTGTGAAAGAGTATAATAGGTTAAGAAGAGAATATGATCCCAATTTAGGTCAATATCCAGTATTTGAAAAGCGTGTGGTAGGTAGAAAAAGAAGATTTGAGAATATCTGTAGTGAAACTGTAGAGAAAGAAAAAAAACAAGATGAAGTTGCGCCTGCAAGCAAAAAGAAAAAGGACAGTGTTGAAGAGAATGTTGGTTATCGTTTTGAAAATAGTTGTGGTGTCAACTGCTATGCTAATTTAGTAGTTTATGTTGTTTTATTTCTTGAAAGTTTCCAACAGCAAATTGTTGAAAATCGGGACGAAAGATTCTGTTCATTGTTGTATTCTGTTTATGATAAATGTAGTAGTGATAAAAGTAAAATACAAAGTGTTTCTGATATTCGAAATGTTTTGGACATATGTTCTGGTTCTACTCAATTTACAGAGAATATTCAGCAAGATTGTTAGGAATTTTTAATGTGTATGCTTAGTGTACTGGAAGATGAAGGTAGAGATATTGAAGATATTTTTGGCCTTTCTTACAAATGGCAAAATGACTTTCAAAATTGTTCGTTTACATGTAGCACTAACATAGACACTGAAAGATTCATATATTTGACTTTACCAGACTGTAAATCAGTTTCTTTTAACAATCTAGTTAGAGGAGCTAGTCAAAACATGGGGCCCGATTCACAGAATGAACTTAAGACTCAATCCTAAACTTACTACTGTTTTGGTATTCACAGATTGCACTTACTACTTTTGGTATTCACAGAATGAACTTACTACTTTTGGCATTGACAGAATGCACTTACTACTTTTGGTATTCACAGAATGAACTTACTCATTTCGGTATTCACAGAAGTTAGGACTTCTAATTTTAGGACTCCTAAATGCCTTCTGTGAATACCGAAAATCTTAAAATTAGGATTTTTCTCAATTTAGTAGTAGTAAAGTTAGGACTACTAACTTTAGGACTCCTACATACCTTCTGTGAATACCGAAAGTCTTAAAATTAGGATTTTTCTAAATTTAGTAGTAGTAAAGTTAGGACTACTAACCTTAGGACTCCAAAATACTTTCTGTGAATACCGAAAGTCTTAAAATTAGGATTTTTCTCAATTTAGCAGTAGTAGTGAAGTTAGGACTCCTAACTTTACTACTACTAAATTGCTGGAGATATAAGCTGCGATTTCTTTGGTAAAACAATGGATCAGGATTTTATTGAAGCTTTAGAGGACATCGAGTTACATGAAAAGACTTTTGAAAGTTATAATGAAGAAAATGACATTTCAGACAAAATGATGTTAGAAGCTCTATTAAATTATGAAATGTTACAGGAATAAATTTATGATTTAAAATAGAAAATGGGTTGAGAGACTCTCCTTGTAGAATTATAATTATTCAGGTAGTATCCAAGTACTCATGGTGCAAAGTGGGCCTTAGGACATGGACCGCTTCAAAGCTCTATAGATTATGAATGCACTCTTCTATGCACTAGCAAAGTTGTGTTTTATAGCTTTTATTTCCAGGTCTATATTCCTTTGTCTCCCTCTCTCTGTCCCCCTCACTCTCCCTTTCTGTTTGTCTCCCACGGTTTCCCTCTTTCTCTGTATCCCTCTCTCTGTCTGTTACCCTTCTTTTGTTGGTCACTATCTATCTTCGTCTCTGTCTGTCCCTGTCTTCCTCCCTCCGTCTCCCTCTCTGTCTCTGTCTGTCTTTGCCTCGATCTCTCTGCCCCTGTCCCTGTCTGTCTCTATCTGCCTGTCTCTGTCTTTATCTCTCTCTCACTCCCTCTCTCTCTGTCTCTTTCTGTCTCCCTTCGTCTCTTTCTCTGTTTGCCTTCTTCTCGCTTGCTCTCTACCTCTCTCTTAGTCTCTCTCGTCTGTGTCACTCACTCTCTCTGTCTCCCTCTCTCTCTGTTACTACAAGGTCGCGAAGGGGGAAGCCAGCATGTTTTGCAAATTTCTTCAAGCAAGGAACCCTCCCTTAAACCCAAGTGAAGTTGAGTTCTATACTAGTTTCTACCCTGAAAGGGGTTTACTAGAGCCCTTTGCAAGAGCAGATCTCTGCCGTGTGGAGACCACTAACACAAGAAAAGCCAAGCCTTGATCCATACGCAGAGCACTTCTTCAATAGGGTTTACTCTTGCTAAATTGTGCACAGTTTTAACTTACAGCACATCATGAATATTCTACCATCAATAAATGAGAGAGCAAGAGAGAACGTGCCTTGCATTTTCAGAGAGCAGCCATGGAACGTCTCTGTAATGGCTTTATGCAGAATAGCTCTGGCGTGCACCAAAAGTGAAGATAAACTATGAACGCATGGACACACATTTTTAACCTGGCATGCATACTGTACATCCAACTTCTCTGCAAGGGGCTTCCCTGGCTTCGCTGTGCGCAGGCCGCAGAGGCCAAGGTTAAGGCTTTGTTCTGCAACTTCAAGACACCGAAAACATTTCCATAAAAGGAATTGCAGAGCCCCGATTAACACTGAAAGCCTTTAGTGTGCTTATTTTGTAGCTGATAGACAGGCGGCTTTTCCATTCCTCTAGCCTGGACATGAGAGCTGTTAGCACTGCTGCACTTCACAGGTGTTTCAAAGATCATAGAGCAGAGTGTCAAGGAATGCCTCTTAATTAGCAGCCGTTATGAGCTAAGTTGTTGTGACACACCCACTATTTGTAGGCGACACAGTACTGTGTCGGGACACACAGTTTGGAAAGCTCTGTCTTAGGCCATGGACTGCTTTAAACCTGTAAAGACTATAGGGTCAAATAGGATGGCGAACGGACGAAGCCACCCTGTGGCGGACGGTCCCGTGCCTCGAATTAGGATGCAGCCACCACAGTGGCGGGTGTATCCTGCATTTTTAACATTGCGGCGGGTGGTGTTGATAGCACCGCCCGCCACAACGCTAAAAATGCATGTTGGGCGTTTCAAAGCACAACATGGCAGGCACCGCGCGGTGCCTGCCATGTTGTATTTTGAAACGCAGGTGGTACCATTGGTACCCCCCATGTGCACCCCCACCCGCCCTTCACCCTGGGGGCCCGCAACGGGCCCTCATAGCAAAGACCGTATGCCTTTTTGTGGCGGCATTGCTGCCACGGAAAGGCATAGCCCACACCACATCATAATATGGCTGGTGGTGTCTGATAGACACCGCCACCATATTAGACCTTTTCTGCCGCGGTCGCAAGGCGACCGCAGCGGAAAAGCGGTGGATGGTCTTCTTGTCCGCCGCGATCCGCCCTGCCATTGTAATATGGCAGGGGAAATAGGTGGCAGACGGGCACAGATGGCGGACGGATCGCCACCGCCTGCATGGCGGTGCGATCCATCCGCCATCATAATCGGCCCCTATGTATGCTGTCTTCTATGTACCTACCAACTAGTCCTTTATACTTTGAATTCCCCAGTCTGTATCATTAGACTTTCAGCAATCACTCTCATTCTACTGTTTCATGAGGCTATTTGTGCCATCGGAGCGTCACTTTTTGTGATGTTCCGTGGCACAGCTTTCTAGTGATATTTATCAGGCACAACTAACTCAATTTTTTGGGCATACTGCTAATGATAAATATCAGCCCCTTTAACATAGTGTTCTGCGTTAAAGGGGCATGCAATGGGAGTTGCTGGGAGCATTCACAGCAACACCCATAGCTTTTTTACACTGCCCCAGATTTACGAGAAATTGAAAATTTGAGGCAGTGACAAAAGCTTATGCCTCCCATGTGTGAGGAAGGCACGACAATGAAAAATAATTTTATTTCTGAATGTTTCCTATTTTTCTATGTTTGCTGCATTCTGCAGCACATATAGAAAAAAGAAAAGTCTCTTGTGATTAACCCCTTCAGTGCTGATGACGAGCCCAGGCTCGTCATGCAGCACGGTGCTCGTGTACTCATGACGAGCCTGGGCTCGTCATGAGCCGTGGAACGCTCACACGCTGGGCTAATTCCCCGCTGTGCTGAGCGTTCCATTGCGCGGGCGGGTTCATGAAGAGCCCAGGCTCGTCATGAGCACACGAGCACCGTGCTGCATGACGAGCCTGGGCTCGTCATGAGCACAGCGGCGCCATGCGCGGCCCCACTCCCCCCCGCACCGCGGGGAAATTAGCCCCGCAGTGAAGGGGTTAATATTGTACAGCAAGGTTTGCCTTGCTGAACAAAAAATAATCATCCCTGCAACACAGGCACCCTTGCACTATTGTGCAAAGGTGCCTGGGTTGGCACAGGCACACCATTGAGTTATGGTGCAGGAGAAAAGGAGAGGCATGTGCCGTATCTTATAGATACGGCGCATTCTACTCTTTTTCATTTGACGTAGGGAAGTGCAGCAGGAACACCTGGTGTACTTCCCTATGGCAAAATCTCATAAATGAGGTGCTACGTCAGTAGCCAAGTATTGATAGTGCAAAGTGGGCCAAAGGGCAAGGAGTTCTTCAAACCTCTATAGACTATGCGCACACTGTTCTATGCACCTGCAAATTTGCCTTTTATATGTTGAATTCCACAGTCTCTCTCCTTACACTTCTACCAAACAATCTTTGTATACTTTTATAGTGACTCATTGATCATTGTGTAGTTAGGTATTCACTACATTAAAACACTAATCAGTAGATGTACAATAAGTGGTAGATCCCTATAGATATGTCAGTTATTGTGCAGTGTAACATCACCACCATGCATGCCCCGTATTCATGGTGTGTTGCACTATGGGGCAAAAATGGTACAGATATGTGATGTATCTGTGCTGTGATGATGGCACATTGCTTGACTTGTGTTGCAAGTGCAATGCAGCTCCAGCAATGCTGTTGGGGCCCTATGCTCATAATGCTGTGCCAATCCTTACACCTGCTTCAAGCAGGTGCAGGGTTTTGACGCAGCATAAGCCCAAAAGTGTCTATAAAAGTGTTTATGAGGTAAAGTAGGCTTAGGGTATGGACTGTTTCAAACCCCTCTTGACTATGCATGCACTGTTCTTTGTACCGGCAAATTTGTGTTTTATACCTTCAATTCCCTAGTCTCTCTCCTTACACTTACAGCAAACTTATTACTTACTTATTAAATCTTTATTTCGATCACAGATCCTAAAAGATGTACATTCAATTCAATATAAAAAAAAATTAAAAACATATTAAACAACATAGTGATCACATTAAGACTAAAATTTAAAAGAGTCACTCAGTTTTTGGGGCTATCTTGCAGATTTTTAGCACATCATTTTTATACGTCGACATCGGGCATACAACATAGAGGTTAAAAATTTGGATAGCGCAAAGACCAGGGAGGGGGATAAGTCTGTCTTAAGGATTCTGTACGCGGGTAGGAAAGTTCTAAATCCCAAGTTCCTAAGCAATGGAACTAGCCAATATTTTCTGCTCTTTTCATATACCCTGCAAAAGAAGACAGCATGAATGTCATTCTCCTTTGAGTGGCCACAAGATGGACAAGTTTTTAATGAGGAGCAAGAGGACCAAGATGCTGTAAATGATGCTAGAGGAAGCGTTCCATATCTCCATTGGAGAAATAATTTCCTCGTTAATTGCGAAGACATGGCATCTAGGACGCTTTCAAGTTGGTAAGAGTCTTTAGTTTGTATAAACTTATTAGACAGCGAACCCTCACGTGTTCCATCCATGGTTCTATGGAGCATCTGCTCATAATAAGCTCTCGACAGTGCCTTTTTTGGGATCCTGGGGCACATGTTGAGTGGGTCAGTCCACAATTCGTGTAGTCCAATTGCCTCCAGCGTTTTCCTAATGTAGATCAACCATGGCATTGTTTTGGCACCGGGAAGTTCCAGAAATTCCTGCAGCTCAGCTCTGTAGATTTGAAGATCCGGGCTACTCCATATTCGTCAGAGGCTTTAAGCCCAGTACCTCTGTTATAGGTCGAATGTCCAAGTCCAGTCTGAGCGGGAGTAATGGTGTACTCTGTGGGAGGGCAACAATCTGTCTCAAAAATTTGTTTTCTGTTATTAATAATTTAGATGATAGAGTGTGCCCCCACAACTCACCCCCATATGTGACAGCACCCCGGGCTTGAGCTTTATAAATGTGAATTATAGGACTTAGTGGACGGAAGGGGGATTTTTTAGCCAGTCTCATAATGCCTCCCGCCAACTGTGCCAGTTTGATATTTGCTTTCGCCTGGTGGGATGACCACGTTAGATGTTCATTAAGAGTAATCCCAAGGTATTCGATTGAATACACCCGCTCCAGTTGGACTTCTCCTAGCCTTGGGGAGGAACGATTATGTGGCTTAGGGTTGAGGATCATGTATTTAGTCTTCTGGGCATTAATTTCAAGTCCTCGATCTAAGCAGAACTGCAGGAACCCGTCCAGTACATGCTGAATGCCCATAGGGGATTTAGACAGCAGCAGGGTGTCGTCTGCAAACATAATTGCAGGCACCCTGCTGCCAGTCAACTTTGGTGCATCGATATTGGGGATCCTGGTTAGATGGTCAACTATCCCGTTCACAAAGAGGCAAAACAGGGTCGGTGCAAGAACACAACCCTGTCTCACCCCTCTGCAAATGGGAAACCTTTCGGTTAGTTTGCCTCCTTTTCCGCACCTTACGCGGGCATAGTTGTTACTATGTAATCTCCTCAGGATACCCAGAATATCTCCAGGGACATTCAACTCCTCCAGGAGTTTCCATAGTTTCTGTCTTGGTACCAAATCGAAGGCGGCACGAAGATCTACAAAAACTGTATACAGGGTGCCGCCCTCGATTATAGCTGTCCTCCAGTAAATCAGGTTCAACCTAAATATTTGGTCGGTTGTTGACACTCCCTGTCTGAATCCAGCCTGATAGGGGGTCAAGACACCCCTCTCTTCTACCCAGTTTTGCAAACGATTCAAGATCAATCTCCCAAAGAGCTTCTGGGATATGTCAATAAGACTTATGGGTCGGTAGTTGGCTGGGAGCAGAGGGGACCCCTTTTTATAAATTGGGACCACCTCTGCGCCCAGCCAAGTATCCGGGACCTCCATACCCCCCAGGATAGCGTTAAACAACAATGTAAGATAGGGGGCCCATATCCCTGGTTCCTGCTTAAACAAGTCCCCAGGAACCCGATCAAAACCGGGGGCCTTTCCAGCAGGAAGCCCAGCTATTGCCGCCCTCACCTCTTTTTCTGTAAAATGATCGGCACGCGTGCCTTGTCCTGACATGCAATCTGGACTGCTAGGAGACCCTTCTTGTGCTGAATACAGGGCCTTGAAATGGCTCTGCCATAGACTTGGGGAAATGTTGGGCTCAATAGCTGAGGGTAAATCCTCTGACCCGTTTGCGACCATGCGCCAAAATTTACGCGAGTCTCGAGTAGTTAATGAACTTAAAAGGTTTTCCCAATATCCCTGGTCCCATTCGGCCTTTGCATCTACCAGAAGTTTCCTGTAGGATCTTCTCCTGGCTTGGATTTCCTCTCTATTGGTTCCACTCTTAATGGCCAAAAGCAGTTCGGTCTTAGCTGCCTGGCAAGTGGCATTATACCAAGTCGTTTTGCCTAGGGGTCCTGATCTTTTTCCCTGCGTTGAGAATAGATCTATCTCTAAAGTGTTAATTAACTTAGCATGTACCTGAGCGAGCTTTTCCCTATTAGCGGGCCCTTCTGCCTTTTTTCCCTATTTGGAAAGCATCCTCCAAATACGGAAGGATCCTTGCATAGAGTTTGGGTAATCCATCACTCCTAGTGACTAATTTCTCCCATTTAACTTTCCTCCGGTTGTTTTCTAAAAGGAGCCCAGACTTATTATTGTCCATAATGGGGGTAGGGAGTTCATTCCCTGGTGAGATGTAAAAAAGTTCCAGGGCATTATGGTCACTATCTCGTCTCTCAATTACTTTTAGATCAACTACCTTTGACCACATGAATAACTTGACGAGAATGTAATCTATTCTGGATTCCCTGCCGATTTTATTGTAAGTACAGGCACTAGGTGTATCGGAGATACAGCGGCCGTTGCAGGCCCTTAGTCCCTGATTTAGGGTAAGGGCAGTAATCTGCAAGGCCAAGGGGGTCCAGGCTCTTGGGGGAGGTGCCACAGTCTTGGGTACGCGCCAGCGTGTGTCTTCCTCAAAAGAGGGACCTTCGCGTAAACCTACTAGTGGTTCATACTGTGAATTTAAATCACCTCCCACCAGGCATGCAAGTTCCCAAGGGATACTGTCAAGGAACACAGAAAGTTGTTCTATGGTGGTAGATTCCTTGCCTATTTGTGTTGGCCTTGAGTATATATTCACAACCACCAGTTTTGATGAATTTGGCCACTCCAATAAGACGGCCAAAATGTCATCTGAGTTTGTTTCCAGGTGGTTAGCCTGGCAGCCTAGATCTGTAGCTATCCAGGTCGCGAGACCCCTCCCGATGGCCTTCCTCTTCCCCCCCACTTAGCTGGTTTGGAGAAGGCTGCAAAACCTTGAAGCGAGATTTCATCGCGTGACCAGGTCTCCTGGAAGAGTACAATGTTTTTAGAATTAATAAAGGAGATCCAGTCAGGCGAGTCAATCTTACTGACCAATCCCGCTACATTCCACAAGACCAGTGTTAGGGGGCATAGTTTGATAGGAGATGAACCCATAGTAATAACGTTGTTAGATTCCCTAATCTCCAGAGTAACCGGCTGTGTTGGGGATGATTGTGCCTGGTCGGAACTTAAATTAGTATGGTTCGCTTTTGGAGCCACTGGAAAGGACACTATGGGTAGGTTTGATTCCATAGGGTTTTTTAACCATAGGCGCGAAGTGGGTAGTAAGACTGAGCTGTTCACCGTTTCTTCTGAGGCTGTCCTTTCACACCCCCCATTGTTTTCGCGTCAGTCTACCATCTCCAGACTACTATATCTGTTATAAACTGGGAGATGGGCTGGATAGTGCACTCTATGTGGCCCTTGGATACCTCTTATGAATCCTCCCCTGGGGCCCCTTCTCCTTGTAATGTTTTCCCAGCCCTCATCCTCCTCAAACTGTCTGAAGTGATCAGTGGGTCTTCCCCTGTAGTTTGGAGGGCCGCTTCTCTCCCTACGGCCACTACGCCAATCGTGCAAGAGATCTTAGTGGTGCCCCCATCTTTGATCCTCCAAGTTATAAAGACTTGAAGGATAAAAGAATGAGAGGGGGAGAGGTTGAATACTAGTAGCTAGATCCTCTGGGTCCCAGGAACAAATATATGCAGCTGTGCCTGGTTCCCCGAAGGTAACCAAGATGCAATCTCCCCCTACTGATTATTTGGAGTACCCCACCCAAGTAACCCGCCTGACCATAGAAATATCGCTGGTAATCCCTCTTGGGAGCGGTCGATATGTGGATAACCAGCTGGTGACTTTATTTCTGAGTGATGCTATTGATTCTGTAGTTGTGTGTTTTAATTCCGGAACCCCTGCCAAAACTAGCGTGCAGTCTCTGGTGGGAGATTAACAAGTTTGGTTTTGCGATTGTGAGTAAGTTTCTCTCCCGTAGTTGTTTGGTCACCCTTGGCTTTGGACTGAGTTGATGGAATATCCTTGGGTGTAGGAGTAGTGGTCAGTAGGGTTGTTGTAGTTTGTGGATTTGGTGCTGGTGCTTTCTTAGGGTTTGTGTTGGGCAGGGGAAGAGGAGTTTGAGCCGCAGTGGGTACTGGATTTTGTGCAACAGTTACAGCAAACACTCTTTCACCTAGACACTGTCTTTGCAAAATTGTAATCATTCGCGGCCTCATTTATGAGACTTCTTGCGCCATTGGAACGTCACTTTTTGTGATGTTCCGTGGCACAGCTGTCAGCGTGATATTTATCAGGAAGCACTAAGACACTTTTTTTGGTGTACTGTTGCCTGATAAATATCAGCCCCTTTATGCAGTGTTCTGCGTTAAAGGGGTGTGCAGTGGGTGTTGCTGGGGGTGTTCCTAGCAACACCCATGGCCTTTTGGCGCTGCCCCACATTTATGAGAAATCGTAAATCTAAGATAATGCCAAAAACGTATGCCTCCCCAGGGAAGGCGTAAGGAAGGTGCAATGGGGAAATTTTTTTTATTGCTCTTCATTTTTTCTTTTTCTATGTGTGCTGCTTTCTGCAGCACACGTAGAAAAAGGAAAAGTTTCTTGTGATTATTTTTCTACAGAAAGGTTTCCCTACCTTTACAAAAATAATCATCCTTACAACGCCAGCAGCCTTGCACCATTGGGCAAAGGTTCTTGCGTTGGTGCAGGCAGACCATTGTGCGCTGGAGCAAGGGAAAAGGATAGGAATGCACTGTATCTTATAGATATGGCGCATTCCTGACTTTTTCTTTTGCCATAGGGAAGTATAGTAGGAAGGCCTGCTGCACATTTCTACTGCAAAATCTCATAAATTAGGCCTATGTCAGTAGTCAAGTATTCATGATACAAAGTTTGACTTAGGGCATAGAGTGTTTCAAACCCCTACAGACTGTGCATACACTGTTCTATGTACCTGCATATTTGCCTTACTTATGTTGAATTTCGCAGTTTCTATCTTTTCACTTCCACCAAACACTCTGTTACTCTTGGTATAGTTTTCTAGTGACTCATTGATCAGTGTGTAGTAAGGCATTCACTACATTAAAACAGTAATTAGTAGATCGCCCCCGACATAGGTGGCCGGCTCCCGGGGTCCGGCGGAACTTTTTGCCTTTTGATGACTCTTCCATTCTGGACCTTATCCCACAATCCGTTTGACCTGAAGACACGCTGTAGTGGGGCGCCCCTTTACCGTTTCAGTTGCCATTCCGCCCGCTTTTGCTACACTGTGCCTCTTCCGCCATTCAGCTGTTTACCGCCCGCTCTTGCGACTACAGCGTCTCGCTCACCATGTAGTTGAGTTGCTCCCGCTCTTGTGATGCAGCTATAGGCGGCTGCCACAGGACTCTCAAAATGGCGGCCGCCTCTTCAGATTTGGGCGTGGTCCACTAAAATGGCCATGGGACACCTTGGAACTCGGACGCTTGTCTGCTAGGGCTTGGGCCCCATTCTCGAAAGCGTCCACTGAGCCTTGAAGATTCTACAAAAGTCTTGGGGGCCCCCGACTCCCGCAGGCTTCTGGTGGGGAGCGGCTGCCATGATTGCTCGTGGAATGGCCACGACTGAGATACGAGATGGTGGTGCTCTTATGCTAACGCCAGCTTCAGTCTGAAACATCCAGAAACACTGTAGACTACCAATTCGATCAGTTCCGGTAGCGCCCCAACGTGACCCGGTAGGGAAGAACTTGCCCTCCCCTCTTTGACTGATGGTTCTTGTTGCCTGTCCCTTCTGTTGTCATTTAACAGAACCTTTTAGACTGCTGAAAGGGGTTGTGTTCCGACCGCTGGTTGGTGGAGACATTTTGACTATATTCTGGACCTACGTTGTCGCGTAATGCGTTATATGACACGCCGCGTTAGCGCACCCGGAAGTACTCCAGTGCGTGAAGCGCAGCTTCCCGGAAGGGATCCGGGGCGCGGCGCGCAGCGCGTAACGTAAGCATAACAGGTCATGTGACTTGTTAATAAAACTTTTCATTGGTTCATTTTACTTTTGTTATTCTAATGATGAAAGGCTTGGTCATATGACCTAAAAATTACGCTTTTTATTGCTTTCGAACATTATTTTTTCTTAAACATATATGTTATAATGTTCCAGGCTAATGTATTTTCCCGGAAAATTTACAACTGTCCTGCAAGTAAAATATATTCCTTTTTCTAGAAAAAGGGCGTTTCTTCGTCCCATGACGGAGCCGTTGAGCAAAAGATGCTCGGCCTGCTGTCTTAGTCGCCGATACGCCTGAATATCAGATTCCTATCGATCACTTTATGTTGCAGGAGTAAAAAACACAACAGCCCTTGACCATTTATCTTTACTGCGTTCCTGCGTATTATACCTTTTATCCGTCATGTAATTGGACTGCTTTATTTCACTTGCCTTTTACTGATTCGAAAACAGTGACTAAAATTAAAAACTTTACCAATGTAAATACTACTACCATGTTTTGTTTTAAAAACCTTTATTGTGAAAATGTCAGTATACAAATACGGGCCTATAACCACGTGGGCCGGCCACGGAGCAAACTGGAATCGTATATGATGAGGAGACATTTACACTGTAGAGGAACGCAACGAGCGGGCCATTAGGTTGCAAGAACTAAGGTGTCTAACAGTTGCGGAATCGGTGGACGTACATTTTGTAATTAAAATACGACAGGGCCACTTACAATAAAATTATCTAGATATACATTTGCGGGCAAGTACCATGGGTGGCGTTAATTCGCTCTTTCAATAGTACAGTAATCAATAACACATCAGAACTTAATATCAATAGGGATGTCGAAATATTCAATCAATTCTCGTTCCCGCCCGCCATGTGCTTCAAAACTGCATACGTATCTCGTGATATCAAGGTTGTGCAACCAGTACACAACAAGGAGTTACGAGTCCCATTTATACCGGCGCCATTTTGGGCGAGGCCGGGCAGGTCCAGGATATAGTCAAAATGTCTCCACCAACCAGAGCGGTCGGACCAGAACCCCTTTCGGCAGTCAAAAAAGGTTCAGTTAAATGACAACAGAAGAGATAGGCAACAAGAACCAACAGTCAAAAGAGGGGAGGGCAAGATCTAAAGCCATTGTTCTACAAACTCTCAAGCAGACTTGGATGGACAAATCCTGAAGAATGTACAAACTGAAAACCATTTTTTGTCTGTATAGCATCACCAGCAACGCTTGAGTCAGCTTTGTGTGAAGCTGCCATTTTGATTCAATCAATAGCGTCCCCCTGCACACATTCAGGGACCTGGTCGTGTCTAAAGGTCAAACGGATTGTGGGACAAGATGCAGAAAGGAAAAGGAAAAAAGTTCCGCCGGACCATGGGAGCCGGCCGCCTATGTCATGGGCAATCTTTGGCCACACCAGGGCAATAGTGAAGCTGCAGCAGGTGCAAATAAGCTTCAGACAGTGTTACAAGCGCTGCTCAGAACTCTCAACTATGACACCACCTCCGTGCCATCCGGATCTTGGCGCCTTGTGCTGGTTCCGACCTATTCACACATCGGTCCGCTACTGACACCACCTCATAGGCCAACGGGACACCCCACGCCGACTTTCGGCGCAGCATTGTAGGATGGCCACACCAGTGCGGCAACTTGCTAGATACCACCTCGGTGCCATCCAGATCTCGGCGCGTTGTGCTTCCTTCGGCCTACTGTAGCCGCAAGTGCGGACGCAACTCAGCTGGATAGCGAGTGAAACACCAAGGGGCGCCCCACTGCAGCCGAGGAGCCTCCATCTTGGGGGCGACGCACAGCATCACATTGCTTTCTCAAACAGCCCCCACTGACTGACGCGACCTCACAGGCCAACGGGGCGCCCCACGCCGACTTTCGGCGCAGCATTGTAGGATGGCCACACCAGTGCGGCAACTTGCTGGACACCACCTCGGTGCCATCCAGATCTTGGCGCGTTGTGCTGCCTTCGGCCTACTGTAGCAGCAAGTGCGGGCGCAACTCTGCTGGACGGCGAGTGAAACGGTAAGGGGCGCCGCACTGCACATCAGGTGCCTCCACCTGGGGAGGCGAGAGAGGCCAGTTTGCGCCACCTCCCCCCCCAGGCACCCCACGCCGACTTTCGGCGCAGCATTGCAGGTTGGCCACACCAGTGCAACTTGCTGGACACCACCTCGGTGCCATCCGGATCTCGGCGCGTTGTGCTGCCTTCGGCCTATTCGCACATCGGTCCGCTACTGACGCCGCCTCACGTGCCAACAGATTTTCTACGCTTTTTATAGCAGCGCGTAACGTAAGCATAACAGGTCATGTGACTTCTTTATAAAAGTTTTCATTGGTTCATTTTACTTTTGGTTTCCTAATGATGGAAGGCTTGATCATATGACCTAAAAATAACACTTTTCATTGGATTAAAACATTTTTTTTCCCAAACGATGAAAGCCCCACCTTGTTTCTAGATGTTTCAGACTGAAGCTGGCGTCAGCCTGAGAGCACCACCATCTCGTGGCTCCGTCGTGGTCATTCCGCGAGCAATCATGGCAGCCGCTCCCCACCGGAAGCCTGCAGGAGTCGGGAGCCCCCAAGACTTTTGTAAAATCTTCAAGGCTCAGGGGACGTCTGAGTTCCAAGGTGTCCCAGGGCCATTTTAGTGGACCAGGCCCAAATCCGAAGAGCCGTCCGCCATTTTAAGAGTCCTGTGGCAGCCGCCTATCGCTGCACCGCAAGAGTGGGCGCAACTCAACTACATGGTGAGCGAGACGCTGTAGCCGCAAGAGCGGGCGATAAACAGCTGAATGGAGGATGAGGCACAGTGTAGCAAAAGCGGGCGGAATGGCAACTGAAACGGTAAAGGGGCGCCCCAGTACAGCAGACGAGCCTCCACCTGGGGAGACCCGTTCACGCCACCTCCCCCCCACCCCCGGGGCGCCCCATGCCGTTTTTCGGAGCAGCATTGTAGGATGCCAAAACCAGTGCGACAACTTACTGGACATCACCTGGGTGCCATCCACATCTCAGCGCGTTCTGCTGCCTTGGGACTATTCGCACAACAGACCGCTACTGACGAGGACTCCCCGCGCACCCCCCGGGACGCCCCACGCCGTTTTTCGGAGCTGCATTGTAGGATACCAAAAACCAGTGCGGCACCCAGGTAACATCACCTGGGTGCCGTCCAGAACTCAGCACGTTGTGCTGCCTTGGGACTATTCGCACAAAACACAGCTACTGACCATTGTTGCTTCTTTTTTCAAAAAAATGTTTAAATGTATTTACTGTTTTTGTTGCGTTCTATATATTTATAAGTTATTAAAGTGTTATAATCCTACTACTTTGTTGGAGTGCTATATATTTTTAATGTGACACATAATTGTAAAAACTTTGATGTACAAAGAGGCATCCCTGGAATCTTCCCCTTCAGGCTCCGTCCCACACACCCTCACAGTGAGAATCCCCTCCCCAAGCACAATACAGGATGGTTATCAGATAGTAGGAATGCGTGTGGTGTGACGGATCTCATTGGGTGGGGGCCTTGATCTACTGTAACTCCTTTGAAGAGGGGTGATTCTCTACAGCTGGGGCCATAAACTACATCTGCAGGGCTAGGTGATAGCCTGGGACCGGCCTGGACAATCGGACACAGAGGAAGAGGAGTGTCAGAGGGTGCGGTAGTGAATAGGGTGAAAGGGTGGTGTCGGGCGGGCACAGGGTGTGATTCTCAGGGAAGAGCAGCGCACATGGGAGGAGGTTTCTGGCCCATGCATGAGAGAGAGAGCGGGGGTGACCAGTGCGTGGGGGAGATGCTTGCGAGGGTGGGGAGCCATGCTGAGGATCGGCGGCGTGCAGAGAGTGGGTCTGGTCAAGGCATCTAAAATGGCTGCCGTGCTCAACAAAAGTGTGGCATTGCAAAAAAGACAAGATGGCGCAGACAATGTTTATCAATAAGGATTAATTTATAACAATTATTTAAAACAAAATATTTACTCGCAGTGACAAAATGGCGGTCAACAGTTCCTGATTTCCATCGAATCGAACGTTAACAGACGTCACGCAGCAAAAAAAAAAAACGCTCACGCACAGCCGCTGGAAGACATGTATCAACATATATGAGCCTCCTCAGCCACCCTCAGAAAACAAAAGGGGTCAGGATACATCTCCCGTACCCCCTTATACCTAGTAATTTAATGAAATCGAAACACAAAATGGCGAATTCACGTTTTGCTACCAGTTTGCGACCCGGTTCGCGAACCGAGAAGCGCTTCTACTGCGAAAAATCAAATTTTTATTATTTGCCCCACGGGACCCTTTAATAACCCCAACATCATTCCTAGGGGGTCAAGAGGGGTCTACCTAGCCCCCTTTCATTAAATTCCCCCTTCGTTTTTCTCCTCCTCTTGTCTCTCGATCCTACCGACAGACAAGATGGCGGTCGCACCGGACTGTTTAGAATGTTGACAGACACCGGAGAGCCAATCAGCTTCGCTACGCAAAGCTCCGTTACGCGAAAAGTACGCGATCTGGAGCGCTATCTGGGACGCTGTCACAGATATATCTGTTTTTTAAACGTTAATTTCTCAAAATCCACTGGAGCACATATATTGAGACCCAGCAAAGGCACATCGGGCTAACAGTCCCTATAATTTTGCCAAGTTTCGTGCAAATCCATTCAGCCGTTAGTTTGCGACCCGGTTCGCGAACGGAGAAGCGCTTCTACCGTGAAAAATCAAATTTTTTTTATTTTCCCCACGGGACCCTTTAATAACCCCAACATCATTCCTAGGGGGTCAAGAGGGGTCTACCTTGCCCCCTTTCATTAAATTCCCCCTTCGTTTTTCACCTCTTCTTGTCTCTCGATCCTACCGAGAGACAAGATGGCGGCCGCACCGGACTGTTTAGAATGTTGACAGACACCGGAGAGCCAATCAGCATCGCTTCGCAAAGCTCCGTGACGCGAAAAGTACGCGATCTGGAGCGCTATCTGGGACGCTGTCACAGATATATAAATTTTTTAAAACATTAATTTCTCAAAATCCACTGGAGCACATATATTGAGACCCAGCAAAGGTACATCGGGCTAACAGTCCCTACAATTTTGCCAAGTTTCGTGCAAATCCATTCAGCCGTTCGAGCTAAAAGTGAGGCCAAACGCCCTATGGAAATTAACATGGGAAAAACGCGTTTTGGGACCCCCCTTTTTTCTCGGCCCCCCCTTGACGAACCCCCCCCCCCAAATTTTCAGGGGCTGATCAGAAACAAAATGTGCCATTTTCCTGAAACTTTCAGCCGATTCCGTCCACAAACGCCAAAGTTATTAGACATAGAATTTTCAAAAGTTCCATAGAGAAATAATCCTAACTATATATACCTAGGTAATATATATATATATATATACCTAGGTAATATATATATATATAATATATATATATATATATTACCTACTGGCGATAGCCAGTACGTATATATAGTTAGGACCTAGTTACCATAGGAAATGCCGAACATTCTATTGGGAATAACTTTGGCGCCGATTGAGGGATCTGCCTGTAATTTTCCTTAAATTTGCCTTGCTGCGCTCCGCTGCGCTCCGCTCCTTCCTTTAAAGTTTCGGGGGGATTTGTCAAGCGGGGGCCGAGAAAAAAGGGGGGTTCCAAAACGTGTTTTCCCCATGTTACTTTCCATAGGGACATTCTGTCAAGGCTACAGCTCGAACGGCTGAACGGAATTACACCAGAGTTGGCAAAATGGTAGGGACTGGTATGGAGCAGTGCCTTTTGTATGTTTGCTGTAAATCCCTCCAGTAGTTTATGAGAAAATTGAATGTAAAATTGAGTCCAATGCAATTTTCCAGAGGACTTTAGACACAGCTACAGCCCGAACGGCTGAATGGAATTACCGCAAACTTGGCAAAATGGTAGAGCCTGGTATGCAGAAGTGCCTTTTGTATATTTGGTGAAAATCCCTTCAGTAATTGTTGAGAAAATCGACTTTTTTCAAATGATATATCTATAGGCAGGACACGGCGCGCGCACAGGCGTGCACCGTCCTTGCACTGTCCTTGCACGTGCGCGGACCTTAGCGTGCGCGAGCTGCATGCTGATTGGCTGCCAATGTCTGTCAACACTCCAAAACAGAAAATATTTGCAGTCATCTTGTGCCTCGGTAGACTGAGGCACAGGAAAGCAGAAAAACAAACGTGTAGAACTCAAAAAGGGGGCAGGGTAGAACTACCCTGACCCCCTAGGACTGCTCAGGGGGTCCCACAAGGACCCCCCAGGCCCCCCAAATTATTATTTTTTTTTTTTAAATCGCGCATTCAAATATGATACTCTGTATTTTAGAAAGAGTGATGAAAGATTTTACTAGTGTATGAAAAGGTGCATGTGATTGTCACGTGGATGATGTCATCAGTGATGTCATCATGATGTCATTTGAGATGTCATCAGTGATATCATGAATGATGTAATATGTGACATAATCAGCAGTGGATTGCAGGTGCGCGAAATATAGTTAGTACAACTAACTATATAGGAGCAATTTTAATGGTTTTTTAAATGCTAATTCCTAAATATATAAGGCCTGAAACCTATGTTTTTTTCAGTGAATATATATATATATATATATATATATATATATATATATATATATATACTATTATAAAGAGAGAACTGTGTCATTTGAGCCAGGTAAACTCAAAAAGTACACCACCAATCGCAACACCCAATACAGCGTTGGAAAGGGGAGGTCCAAGAGATGGACATAGGCTATATAAAAATAAAAATAAAACGTAATAAAAAAATTTACCATAAAAAAAAGTAGTCCCTTGAAAGTAGCGCCGGCCGCGAGGTGCGTCATGACATCAGGAGCGAGGGGAGGAGCGGCGTACGCTGACGTCCGAGCATTGATTGCAAAGAGCGGAGACTGGAGGACTGGTGAGACATGATTGGAGCAACCGACGCTGACGTCGGAGCATTGATTGCGAAGAGCGGAGACTGGAGGACTGGTGAGACATGATTGGAGCAACCGAGAGGCGAAGAAAGGGGGACCCGATAAACGAGAGACGTGTGGCGAGTAGCAGAGAGGGTCAGGAAAGGGGTCACTCACTTCTGTGATAGTCACAAGGCAACAGCGCTAGGAAGGGGGGCGGAGTGACGTGATGCTGAGGCTGCCAGGGAGCAGGTATTGAGGTACAAAGACCGAGCGCACGGGAAGGGGTACTGTGACAAAGTGTAGTAGATGCCGCGTGGGAAGGGGTACTGTGACAAGGTGTAGTAGATGCCGCGTGGGAAGGGAAGAGGTATGATGTATACAGCCAGCTGGAGTGCAAGGGATATGGCAGAAGGCTTGAGACGGCTGGTATGCATAGAGAGAACCAAATAGAGGCTTTTGCAGAACGATCATCCTTCAGCACAGTCAGAAAGAGAGGGAGCAAACTAACAAGAGTGGATATGATGCAGATGTGTCCACAAAAGTCGAAAGACTGCTGCCTAGCATCTAAAAAGGTGACCAGGAGGTGGAAAAGTGGGCTCTTATGCAAACCCAAAACATGGTCTGAAAGAAAAGGTTTAAATACACCCAGAGCCTAACTGATCCCTTTTTCTACGTGCAGGCGGGGGCTCTGAAGCCTAATTGCTCCGGGACAACATCGGGACGGGCTGCTAGTATATATATATATATGTATGTATGTATATATATATATTTATATATATATATATATATATATATATATATATATATATATATATATATATATATATATATATCCACCACTCTGCTTTTCCAGTAAAGAAAGGACTGTCCAGGCCACTCGTTGTTCCAAAGAGCATGTTTAGAACAGCATCGCTCGACGCATTTCGAAGACCAAGTCTTCTTTATCACGGAAGGTCTTGATCACACAATGTAGTGAAGGTTCATAGTGCCTTACATACATATCCTGGTAAACATAGTGAGAGGACTCAAAAATGTTAATACACTTAGTGCTGCAAAGTATTACAAAATCCGGATGCCATCTAAGAATGGTAAAAGTAAAGGTACATTGCTTTCAGTTATGTCTGTACAATGCAATCCCTGCCTCTAGCATAGAGGAAAAGGATACCCATATTATTGTGCTAGATGGCAGCGCTGTTGCTCATATTAGCTGCTCCAATCTGTTATTTGGAAATTCAAAAACGTTCGCGGGCATCAACATAATCACAGTTGGGAATATAGAATACCAGGACACTGGTCTGACGCAAAGGGCCACATGGGCAGATATTCACTAGTGTGATTGAAGACATGGACATGTGACCTTGCCAGGGACTACACGTATTATGGCCAGCAGAGTGGTCTATCACTTTGGTTGACAAACGCAGACATTGTGCATTGAGGGCGACAGTCCCGGGACACTGGTCGGACTGGGAGGGACACAGTGGCAGACATACCACAAGTATGATTGCAGACATGGACAGGTGACCTTTCTAGGGACAAAGGAGTGTGTCACTATTATCGCCATAGCCGTTTATCACCTATGGTGAGAACTCTGGGAACTTCAAAATGGGTGGGGGGGGGGGGGCTCTCAGGACCCCATCCTCGAGGACCTTAAAAGATTAGCTGTGGGGCTCTGAGGCCCCCCCAGCCCGGGAACCTCTACCCACTGGGGCTCTAATTTAATGTATGTGGGGGGCTCACGGGGCTCTCCCGCAGCCCCGGGCACCGCCACCCCCCTGGGCTTCCCTGAAATGGGTGGGGGCTCTCAGGCCCCCAGACCCAGGGACCGCCACCTGCCGGGGCTCTAATTTAATGTATGCGGGGGCTCACGGGGCCCCCCGCAGCACTGGGGACCGTCACGCCTGGGGCTTCTTAGAAATGGGTGGGGGGGGCTCTCAGGCCCCCTGCTGCCCCGGGGACCCCCACCCCCGGGGCTTAAAAACATTTGAACAGCCCCGGGGACCTCCACCTTCTGAAAAATGTGGGAGGGGGGCCGCGGCCCCCCTCCTGGATGTTTCTATGGCCCTGGGGAACACCACCCCCCAGGGCTGGCTCCTGCAGTATCCCGGGGTTTCCACCCCGAGACACTTCTGTTTACAATGGCAGGGCGGGAGCCTCGCGGCTCCCACCCTGCCATTGCAAACTGCTTTTCTTCATTGAAGCGAGAGCAGGGAAACCTGCTCTCGCTTCAATGAAGCAAAGCAAATTGCTTTTCCATATGGGGAGCAGCATGTTAGCTGCTCCCCATATGGAAAAGCAATGCCAGCTCCCGTTGGAGGCGGGGAGCCGGTGGGACCATGGGGGATTGGGGACCCCCTACGGTCCCCAACGGTGAGGGCCAGCCCCGGGGATAGGGTCTACCAGTGGCCCAGGAGGGGGGCCACGTGGCCCCCCCTCCCCATCAAGAAATAAATATTTTTTTTAAAAGAAAGGCCGGCCCTGGATATGGGGTCCCCAGGGCCTTGAAGTGGCCTGAGGAGGGAGGCTATGCAGCCCCTCCATAAATAAATAAAATTAATTGGCCATGCCCCGGGGTATGGGGTCCCCGGGGCCCCCGGGGCCCGAAATTGGCCACGGGAGGGAGGCCACACGGCCCCCTTCCCATAAAAATTATAAAAATATACATATTTGGGTGCCAGGACCTGGGGGATGGGGTCACCAGGGCCCAAAAAGAGTAAATTGAAGGGGGGCCACACAGCCCCCCATTCAATTTTTTTTTTTTTTAAAAGACGCAATCGTCCCTAGGCCCCGTCCTCTCACAAAAACACACTGTGCAAACGCGCCCTGTGGCGCGTTTTAAATTGGGGAATTAATTCACCTTCAATACTGGGGGTCCCTGGGGGCCAACTAGCCCACCAGGTACCTCCAGTAAGCGCCACAGGGCTGCGTTGCAGAGAGGTACTCCAGGCCACGCCCTTTTTTACATCTCTCTGCAACGCAGCCTTGTGGCGCGTACTGGAGGTACCTGGTGGGCTAGCTGGACCCCAGGGACCCCCAGGATTCAAAGGGACTTAATTCCCCAACTTAAAACGCTCCACGGGGCGCTTTTGCACAGTGGTGAAGGGAGGGGGCGGGGCCTGAGTTCACATGTGTGCAAACACGCACTGTGGCGCTGTTCAAGTTGGGGAATTAATTCCTTATCAATACTGAGGGTCCCTGGGGGCCAACTAGCCCACCAGGTACCTCTAGTAGGCGCCACGGAGCCGTGTTGCAGAGTGTTGTAAAAAGGGGCGTGGCCTCTGAACACCTTTCTGCAAAGCAGCCCCCTAGCGCATACTAGAGGTACCTGGTGGGCTAGTTGGCCCCCAGGGGACCTCAGGATTCAAGGGGACTAAATCCTGCAACTTAAAATGCGCCACAGGTCATAGTGATGTCATTTGAGATGCCATCAGTGATGTCATCAGTGATGTCACTGACTAAGTCATGAATGATGTAATATGTGACATCATCAGCAGTGGATTGCGGGCGCACGAGTTATAGTTAGTACAACTAACTATAGCGGGGGAATTTCAGTGGTTTTATACGATTGAAATGTCCAGCTAACTATAACACCCCTAAAACTTATGTTTTTTTCAGTGAATATATATATATATATATATATAGAGAGAGAGAGATACATAAAAAATTAAAATAATTAACCAATATACAAAATTAATAAACAATGTAATTATTAATTTTCAATGTAAAAAATGGTTATTTAAATATTACTTAATTAACTTACCACCCTATACCCCTGCAAGCCTAGCAACCCACCCCTAATATAAATAAGTATATCACAATTTACATAATTGTAAATAAGTTGCATAATTACTTAATAATTAATGATTAATTGTGAATGAATTGTGAATTAATGACTAGTTACTTTACGTCCCAGCCAACAAACCCAGCAACCCTCACCTAAAATTTTGCTAAAATGTGTAATTATTACACAATGTACTTAATTATTAATCAATTAAATATTTAAATATACATCAGTAATATTTATCTTTTTATTATTACCTAATTAACTTCCCACCCTTTAGCACTCCAAACTTAGCAACCCTTAACTAAAACATGACTGAAATAAATCAGTATTACATAATGTACATTATAATATTCAATTCAATAATAATAACTAAATCAATTGTTGATTAATTATTACTTAATTAACTTACCACCATATACTCCTACAAAACAAGCAGCTCGCATCTAAAATATAACTAAAATATATGATTACTACACAATTTACATTGTTAATAATGAATTACATAATTAACAATAAATTAAAAATCAATTGTTAATTATTACCTAACTTCCCACCTTATACTCCTGCAAAAATAGCAACCCACAACAAACATTTCAGTAAAATGAATCAGTATTACATAATACACATAATTAATATCAGTCACATACTTACTTAAAAATTATTAATGAACTAATAACTCATTATTACTGAATTAAGTTCCCACCCTATCTTTCTACAAACACAACAACGCACTAGGACACCATACATTATTACGAGTAATTAAATAAGAAATTCTAAATCCCCTAAATTAAAAACTCCGTATGTCATCAATGGAACCATTTAGAGTCCATTGTAAACTGTCGGCCTGCCCACCTTTAGATCGGGAGTGCAGACTGTGAGTTGGGCAGAGAGTGTACTCCCTCTTTGCCAAACTCTAAGTCAACCCCAAAGTCTGTAAGATCCCCACTTGAACCAAGTGAATGACTAAGTGAAAGCCATTATGAGTTTTACCTAACACCTTAGCCTAAGACCAGTCTGAGATAATAAACGCCTCGCTCCAACACAGCTCTGTCCAAAGATACCTCAAATGTACAATAGGAAACACAACCAACATACCTCAATGGTCTAACCGGGTGTTATCCCATCTCCAAATTTCTCCTCCTGAAAAGATTATAGAGGGTGAGATTCAAGACTTCATGGAAATTAGTTTAGTACTCCATAAATGCCAGTCTGGCTTTAGGCCTAAGAGGGGTGCAGAATACACATTAGGCACCATCTTAGAGGCTCTGCTATAGTCACCCTACATAAAAAAATGTAGATAATAGATGTGCTGTGCCTACCTGACCTGTGAACTGTAAACATAATATTGTCAATGACTCCTTAACTACATGAAAATCTAGGTTGAGACTATAGGCACATTTTTACATATGCTTCAACTGTTCCTTGACGGTTTTTGGCAACAGATCAGGACTATGACCACACCCCTGGTGCTAATTTCCAGAAATGTTGGTGGCATCTTTGACTGCCTTGTGCTGCCAGGTATACCCCAGTTTCTCTGAACATCTTCAACATATGGGTAAATGACTACCTGAAATGTTAATATCGGACCAACCATTGTAACATATTGATTGGAATATTCTGAATCAAGGAATATAAGATGTTCTGGACCAAAGAATATGCTTTACCCTCATCTAACATATTCATTTCCTGTGGTGGCCCCCTCCCACAAAGGTATGATTGACACATGTCTTCACCACATAAATGTTTCCTTGATGGAGGTAACCTCAATGCAGCAACTGCAGGTCCAAACGGATTTAGCGAAAACTTTATGTGTCTCAGTGGGGTAAAACCGAGATATTCATTACTGAAGGTTCAAAAGACAAGCGCAATCCTGCCCCTGTGGCCTCACCAACTTGCAGCAATACTGATCAGAACATGAACACCCATGGTTCTGGTATAGCCAAAAATTGCCCTGCCCTCTTTCTTGTATTAAATACATGTGTACATCATTGTTGATCCATATACATATTGAAATCAATTTACAAAGTGCAAATGTTTTCCCAGGAAAAAATCAAACAGATCTTGCGTCGTTTGTCGTTTATTCTTTATTCATATTCGTAAAAAAATCTGAAATAGCCAACTCGTTTCGTTCTCAAGTGTACAAATCGCTTGATTCATGTATTGTTGCCTGCCTATCCTTTCAATTTGTTTAAAACATATGTCAGTTCTCATACACAGGTACTGTAAATCCTAAAAGCTCATTATTAAAATTTGTATCTTGTACACTGTGTATGTCCACACCTATGGATGGTGTTTTTTCAAAGGATCAATCAAGTAGATTGGTGAATGTTACACCAGTCATCATGCGGTCATCTGGTTCGTGAAAAAGATCTTTTTCACTAACCGATATACTTGATTGATCCTTTGAAGCCCAACGCGTTTCACCTTATCAAAAGGCTTGATCCCGTGATCAAGCATTTTAATCAGGTGAAACGCGTTGGGCTTTGGCTAACATTTGGAAAATAAAGCCGCTGTAATTCTTTAAAAAAGAACACAAGTGTTTTGTTCTGAAAAAAAAAGAACACGAGTGAGTAAGTTTTTATTACCAATCGCGATATTGGACCCTGCTGAATATGAATATATATATATATATATATATATATCAAGAGCAAAGAGCGCAAGCGCTTCAGGAGGGCTCAACCGTTGCAAACCGACCCTCCGGTCCTTGTGTGGCTCCCATGCGATGTATGGAGATTGCCTCTTGGTTAAAAGTCAGTCCGACGTGTTTCGGGGCCAGAAAACGCCCCTTCTTCATGGACTACGTTGAGAAAACACCAGGCTCACTTTGTGATGAACAAACACATTTTATTTGAACTAAGGGCGTTGTCCGCCCTGAGTGGGTGGAGTTGCAACACCGGGACTTGTGGGATTTGAAGTCCGTACAAGGTGAGTGGTTGTGATGCCCTTAAGTAGGGTGGCGTTTTTCAGCATGATTATTGTCCATTAAATCCTTAAGTAGGAAAGGAGGGAATCCGTAGACGTCTCTGCATCAACATGGGGTTGTCACGCTGTTTGGGCGAGCGTCTTCCCACTCGTCCCAGCCTTCAAAGATAGAGGTGTTTGTTCTGCCTCTGAAGTGGAGCCTCTCCTTCGGCCATGGCTGGCCGTCAATATATCAATATATCTTAGATCAACTTGAATATCATGGGGTGATTGAAACATGCACCTCACAAATGAACAATCCTTTGTTTCCTGTCTCCAAGCCAGACGATTCATATCGTCTAGTTTTGAACTACAGACATCTAAACTCCGGCTGTAAAACTTTTGCAGTCCAAAACTCACACAGTGCAGCACTATCGAATAACATTGTGCGAAAAAATATAAAACGACATTAGATATCTCTAATGGATTCTTCTGTCAAAACATTGCACCTGAAAGCAGGTATTTGGCCGCTTTCTCAACAATGGGGTCGCACACACAATTTTGTCGACTCCCACAGGGATTCAAGAATAGCCCAAGATTATTCTCAGCAAGGGTAACAGAATTACTACAAATGTATGATGATGAGGCATTATCTTATGTTGATGACATCTATCTTACAGACGATGACCTGGAGACTCACTTGAAAAGAGTGAACACCATAATACTTGGGTTCGCATCTGAAGGTTACAAATTCAACTTTAAAAAGTCAAGAATAGCCCATCTAACTGTCCTATTTTTAGGATATGAATTATCAAGTGAAGGCAAAAGCCTAGCAGACAATTTCTTAGAGAAATGTGCAGTACTCCAAGCACCTAAAACGCTGAAGAATTTACAATCAATACCAGGTTTCCTGAATTTCCGAAGAACATACATTCCAAATTATGCAGAGAGGGTTAAACCTCTCAACGAATTAATAAAACCTGATTTCAAACCAATTAATTGGACTCAAAAACACACAGAAATTTTGAGATCATTACAGACAGACATGTTGACTAAAACAAAACTGCAAACATGCGCAAACGAACGCAATCTTGTAATCCGAGTCATCCCAGGAAGATGCAGGTTCACATACCTGACCTCTAATGAGGAAGAAACGGTGAACAACCTTCACAACAAAACTTTTACAACGCACTACCATTACAACGCAGGCATTACAACGCAAACTATTACAACGCATTGCGCTGGGGGTCGCTCTAGGATAGGGAATAAGTTTAATTTTCTATCCAACACCTTCCCTAGTGTCCACGGGGACTGGAGTTGGAATAGAAAATTTAACTTTTCACTATCCAGCACCTCTAAGCGCTATGCGTTGGAAAGGTTTGCGATGTAAAAACCGCGTTGTAAAGGCATGTGTGGTAAAAGCATGCGTTGTAACGTCATACATCCGGAAGAAACTGTACCAATAGCTTACAAATCACATTTGTACACACAAGCTGAAATGAAATTCAGTTCTACAGAAAAAATTCTGACAGCAGTTCAAACTGCTGTAGCAAAAGAAAGAGCCCTCGCACAAGGTAAACGTATAATAATAGTTACACCTGTACCTGCTTTAGAAGCAGTAACAAGAGCAAGCATTCCAAATGCTAAGGCACTACATCCAAGATGGATACAGTGGGTTAATTCTCTTGCTGCACCAGACGTAGTATACAAATGTGATCCTAATTTAAAAACACAAGAATTTCTCCAATATGAATATGAATGTCCTCTGCCGACCGAAATCCTGCCTCTGGAAGATTACGGCTGTATAATATATACAGACGGATCAGCACAACCCGCAGTTGGGGGTAAACAAGCATATAGTGCTGCGTGCGCGATTGTTAAAGGTCATTGGCACAAACGAAAATTTAGACCACTGGTCACTAAAACTCAATCTCTAGGAGATTTTACAGCTCAGCGAGCTGAACTACTGGCTTTTAAGATGGCGCTTGAAAATATTGATCGCGAATTCCCCACACTAATAGTGTGTGATTCATATTACTGCGTTCAGTCTTACAATGAATACTTGCAGAACTGGGTTCAAAATGGTTTCAAAGATGCAAAAGGTGGCACAATCAAGCATAAAACGCTTTGGGAACAAGTAGTTCTTTTACAGAAAGAACTACAAAAGACTCACGTGATACATACACTGAGTCATCAACGTGATGGCATTCACGTTGCAGGGAATTCATTGGCTGATGAAGCAGCGAAGGCAGCTGTGCAAACGGCTTCCGTAGCTGCTATCACACGGTCAAAAACAAAAATAGACAGCGATATAATGCAAGCTGTCAGTGCTTCAGTAAAAGATGATAGAAAAACACTCCCGAAAGGCTTTCCAGTAAAGTACTCATACATAACTGATGCGAATAATGATCCTTTTGCTTGAATCCCTGGAGTGGGGGATAGGGCAAATCCAAACATGGAACACAGGTTAGGACTAATTTTAGCAGCACACGAAGGGCTCGCTTCTGCACACGCTGGTGTTTCCGCCACAGTATCATTATTAAACAGAGATATTGGTGGCCACGCATGAGAAAACAAACTAGGAATTACGTTCTAGAATGTGAAATATGCCAAAGAATGAAAGTATCAACAGTAAAACGACCAGCACAGACGTCCCTTCTAATCCCAGATAAACCATTAGCATGTGTTTACCTGGACCACTGTGGTCCGTTACAAAGGGATGGCAACTATAAATATATTGTGGTTGCAGTGGATTCCTGCACGAGATTCATTTGGATGTGGCCCCCAGCGCTCGGCTGACGCCAGAACTGTTATAAAAGATTTGCAAGTCTTTATCGGCACATAGGCAATTGGCATGCTACATTCAGACCAGGGTCCTGCGTTTAGCTCTAGAGCTTACAAAGAGGCCATGACCAGCATGGGCATTGCATTGCGGTACTCTTCTCCCTTCCATCCTGAGGGAAATGCGGTTGTGGAAAGAAAAAACCGTGACATAAAGCAATCTATAACAGCGAGGGTATTAGGTTCGGGTGATGGGTGGGTCAAACATCTAACAAGTGTCCAACGTATTCTTAACAATCTGCCAAGAAATTCTCTAAAGGGTTTCACTCCATACAAACTATTGTTCTGCACTAAATTGAAAATCCAGGATTTAGATTATCAAACTTCAGTGGTAGAAGAAAAAACCTTTGATATCAAAGATCGTTTGGCTGTTTTACAGGACTTGAAAGAAACAAGAAAAAGTCTAAGTAACATAAAGTTTAAGCCAACAACCACTGAAGAACCACCTGTCCTAACAAGACCTGTCTGGATTCCAAAGATTGGGGATCTGGTCAGAGAAAAGATTGCGGTGAAGAAGGAATTTGGGCCTTCTTACAGAAAAGCAGTACCTGTCTTAGCTGTCAGCGGAACAAGATCAGTAGTACTACCACCCCTTGCTGGTAAAAAGGAGAAAAGAGTTGTATCCATCGACCTGGTGAAACCACAATCATGTGGCCAATAATAAGCAGTAGGTCCAGTGGACTCCCAAGAAGTAGCAGAAGGCCAAATCTTGCTACAATCCAAGAGGTTCAAACTGAGAGAATAATCACTTTTGATAAACCTTCAGTGAATAAAAAAGGACTATGCAACAAAGCCATGGAACTTGTGCCTCTTGAAAACCAAATTGCAACAGTTCATGAAGAAAAATCAGTCTACAACGTTGTAGCCTTGGACTATACAAATGTAACAAAAGAAAATGCAAAGATCAATGGAAATCCGGAAGCAATCCCACCAATTGACAGAACTGCATCTGGCTACTTTATCAACTTTGATGACTTTTCCGATGATCCAAGTGAACATGGGGACAAGCCAGCAACAAAAACTTTCAAAAAGAAAATAACAGAGCTCTTTCATCAACTCAAAGAAACATATCTGATTTCCCCTTGGATTGAACTATGGATTGTGTTAGGTGTACTTTTCCTACTACTTTGGCTCATCATGGTTCTATGTTTGGGAAAATGTATTGATGGAAAATACAGCACAATGGACACAGCAAGTCAGAACATCAACTTGGTCCTGAAACCACACAGATCCTCTCACATAGAGAAAACAGAACAATCATCAGTGAACATCACAGCAAAGCCTATACCTGGTGGTATAGCATGGGACAGAACTGACTATGAAATCTATGGCCCGGTAGAGCTCTTGAAATATCCAGACCAATTCAAGATTTCATTAAGTGACTTTGTGACACAAAGATCTTTCTCTGATGATTGGGTTTTTGAAAATATTAATAATATGATGTCAGATTAAGAAATGTCAGCAAAACTTACAGAACATGATTATTTACAGGGTTCATCGAATTATGAAGAATTATATTGTTACAACCATTATGGTCATCATTATCTGCATAAAACTGCTCAACCTAGAAATGTTTTTACTTATAATCAGTGGGAACATTGTCCAACTCTGCCAATAGGCAGTTCAAAAGCATTTTATAAAAAATTCCCATACTTTTCAGGGTTTAATTTATCTGATCCAGAAACGTTTTATTTCGAAATGTTAAATAAGACAGGAATGAAAAACATGTTGACAAATACTAAATTGATTTATTCAGAAAAATGTTATGATAAAATGTCTACATTTGGTTTTGAATTTTGGAAAAACAACATTGAAACAAAAACCATCTGGGGTACAAAAGAATGGCAGGTACAAGGTCTAGAAGCATTATTCAGAGTCTGCATGATCCCAGAACAAATAATGTTCCTGAATGACACCATTCAACAAACAACATGTCTTGGTTTAGCCAAGATAAAATATTTAAACAACCCGTCTATACCAAAGCCTATGCCTGATAGAAACACCACTAAAGATGAGGGGTTAGACGTGTCCTATATTTTAAAACAAAACAGAACAATTACTGATTGGAAAAAATGGTTGATCTGGCCTACAGACACAAATAACTGTCAAGATAGATTCCTGAACAAAATACAGGGGTTCAAACAGAATAGGCCAGACCCTAGATATTCCCAGAGACAACATCCAGGGATAATTACAACATATAGTGTAGGAAAACTATGCCTTGACTGGCTAAAGGAATCCACACTTCCCTAAATTAAGCAACACTTAACTTTACTTAAAGACGGTGCTGACTTGCGAGATTTCATAATGGGACCTCGCAAACAGCGTCAAAAACGTTTCATATACGCCAGTATATACGCAGCTTACAATGAAGCTTGGAAATTGAAACAAATTTAAACTGCAGAAAAAATACAAGAAATTGATTGTATTCATTTGGAGAAATCACTTTCTGTAGTGGACAATGGGTTAACGGCTCTGTCCTCCAGAATCTATTCACTGGACAGCATTGTATCATCTGCTATTGATATAATAGAGCAGGACTTGCTAATGCTACAACATGGCCAGCCCCAATAACGTTCTATTGTACAGCTAGGCTGGACGTTGCAAAACCTGCGTTCAGGCTATGTGCCATGGCATTTAATCAACACAACGTCATTATTTTCTATCTTTAACCTTACTGATAAACAAATCAGTTTGGCACAAAAAGGAGCAGACTATACGATGCTGAGCATTGAAAAACTTGAGAGATTACCATTGACAATGTCAGAAAGACCAGTCATTGAATGGATAATACATGGCACCATTACAATCCTGATAACAACTTTTTAGTTTCAATACTGCCAAAAATATATACCAGCAGGCCTGTATGAAAGGTTGGGTAAAGGATACATCAAATCGACCTGTAATTTACCTTATACACACAAATGTTACAGTGAAGGGAAAAAAGTGGTATTTCTTAGTGGTAACAATTGTGAAAAATCACTAAGTGGTACACTCCTGTGTCAAGGTATTAACTTGCATGGGGCCTGCGAAGGTTGATCAAACAACCTTTCATGTCATCTGCAGGGCACCCCTACTACACAGATAGAGCCATTTTTCAGACAACTATCCAAAGGTAGCTACGTTCTAATAAGTGACCACAGCTGCTGTGGCATGGTGCCAGGAAAAGCCTATCTCGTAACTGTAACGTCCAAGGTCATTTGCTGTATGCAAGTATTGTATCCAAACAGCAATCCAGATATGGAGGCGGCAATATGGCCTCATGTGAATATCTCTTTAATTCGAATTGATACTTTAAGCAGAATGAAGTCTATTCTTTTACAGGCAACTGTGCCTTTAATCTCGTCCAAAGAGACGTATGACCTGCAAGTTGCAAGGACAGCGGCAGAGATACATACCCTATTATCGACAAATTGCCCGGTGCATTTTGTAGAAGTGTTAAGTCAAATCTTAAACATGTCAGATACCAGTGGCATCGCACATGTATTTAAGACAATTTGTTCGGGACTGCTAACACCCTTCGAAGCAGTTCTTGGCATCTTCCCGAACTTTGTGCATTTGCTCTTCGGTGGCCAGCCTCTTATTTTGGGACTCGTAGCAGGAATTTTATTTTTGTTCCTTCTGCTCCGATATGGCAAGCCAAGTCACAGACAAAACTCTGGCTACGATGGAAGAAACAATCCTAGCAACACGATACCGAGAACGCATCACTAAAGTCCTCGGATTGGCCCGGCTAAGAGATCTGAATACTACCTGGTTTCTTTCATTTAGACCAATTTGGCAAAATTGCATCTTACCTGTGCTTTGATGTCTACTATGCGGAGAAAAATCCGTGTTGGACGATTGTCTTACACTACCATCAGCAGTACCAATGGATATCGATGCTTTGCTTTGTCCCGTAACGACTCATGCAACGTGTTGTCCCCAGCGGCTACCTATTCTGATGGCGGCATTCATTGAGACTTCACCATTATGATTAGGTGGCGGTGAGGTACGAGATGAAAGCGGCACCACACAGGTACAACCTTCTGTGAACATTGCTGATCCTGACATCAATGATGGCAATACATCGCACATATGCACTATTTCCACCTTTTCGGAGTTGGCCCAACTTTCACCTACTGTTGTAGACGGATTTTTTTCCCGTTCTATCAGAAGTAATGTTCTCCCCTAACAACGAGAATAATATTTGAAAAAGCGAACTCTGAATTAGGCCTTCAGTTTTGATAAACAGAACTTTAAAAAACAGCGGAACTGTTTTTTTTCCTCCCTTCCCGAGAGCGAAATTATTTTTCCCAAATTTCGAAAATATTTACAATTTTTTGGGCACATGGTACTCTGCTTAAAGTAGAGCTATTCTTAGAGAACAGAACTTCTATTTTTATAGACTCTAGAGACAATATTTTGAGTCAGCCTCCAGCACATGTACAATCTTGTATGAATATGTGATGAAATGGTCTCGACTTTTTTTTCTGTATTCAGAGCCTTTTCATAAATGTAATTTTCGCAATTCATTCAGCCAATATTTATATTTGCTTTTCCTGAATGATAACTCTGCTTGAAAGCATACAGTATAATACTCATTTTCGTGTATCTATACCATTTCAAATGCATCCATTGTGTTTTGGGGTGGGTTGGAAAACACATGCATACCTATATGTTTATATATTGCTTAGTATTTAGTAATGATGGACATTATACGTGGAGTGGGTGTTGTGAATGTATCTAGGACCCTAATTAAATATTCCAGATTTATGCCCTTATATGGTTATAATAAATCATGTCCTTATAAAGGCATAAGAATCATACCCATATTTAGTCATAGCCCATGCAGCCCAAATACGGCAAGGTTACTTCCTTAGATTCCTAGAGAGCACAACGAGTTCTTTCGACACACCAAACCTCCAGCAACCTGGGAATTCCCCATGTCTTTGTCATAGAACTCCTGTGAGCACTAAAAGAACGGCCAGTTCCTAGTGGCATCTTCTATTGACGTCTTATGTCCAACCTTATGTCAAACGCGGCACCTTCCGGGTATAAATATACCAGCGTTTGCCTTAAGCAACACACGGTGGTGTGGAGCAGAGAGGCTATCTACTTATCAGAAGCCCAGCTGATGCGAGAGCCGAAGGAAGCAGGGCCGGACTGAGAACAAAAACCAGCCCTGGCAAACTGCTCAGCTGGCCCCCCTGGGGTCAGGGGGAGTGCAGGTGAGCAGTTTGCGACAGCCGGTTTCGGCCGATTTTGTTATCGAGGGCTGACATTGCCGACCCCCGGTAACAAAAACGGCCTCCCAGGGGCCCAAAACCGGCCCCCACCCTAGCGGCCTACCGGGGAAACGCCCGGTGCCCGCTATGGCCAGTCCGGCCCTGGAAGGAAGCCGTCCCTCCCTTTGACACACCGGGAAAGAAGCTGCCTTTTCTCACGCTGAGAAATCCAGCTCCGGTGTTTCCAGTCACCCTTTCGGGTTACTGGGAGATCGAGTCCTGAGAATGAGATACAAGACCTCCTTCATTCTATAACCAAGGTATGGAGCTGATTAAAACCTTAAAGAGAGATCTTGATTCAGATTCTTGGCAAAAACCCAACTTAACTTAAAACTGCAACTTACTTACTCCTTCCCTCATATTAGGCTTAGGTCAGGTATACCGGGGCAGGCGTATCTTAGAAGCACCAGTTGAGTTCGTTAGTCAATGTTTTTATGTATGTAAATATTTAACCGTTTTAAAGTATCATATGGCTAAGAAACCATATAAATGCTTTTACAGTATTATTTCATAATACTCCTTTTACTGTACGCACTTTACTTCATGATAAGTATTGCAATTGTGGCAATTCATTTCTCTTTCATGAGAAAGAAGACTGCTCAATAAAATAACACCTTTTATTGAAAACGCCCGTCTCTCTATTTCTCTGCACTCTGGTGAAACTAAGCATGCACGGTTGACTGAGTGAAAAAGTTGTCTATTGTTTTCACATGACTCTGGAGATATACTCCTTATTCTGGGGGAGCAAAGTTGTCATGCTATGTGGTTGTCAGAAGCTAATCCCTTCTTGTCTTAATCAGGGAAGTTAACCCCTCCCTATTCATTCGAGAAAGTTTCTAGTGACCTCTGAGCTAGCTGGCAAAATTAATTAAGTCTAACATAGTCAGTAGAGACCTATATGACCTCAGTCCTACGTCTACACTGCTGTTTATGTTATTCCAATGCGCAGAGCCTATTGGGAATATAGGAACTACACTACAAAAGCATATCTACGTACAATTTGCACCAAATACCATAGGAACCAAAAATACTTACGATTCATATCCGGGTCACGCTGTATGCGCCGTCCGTACGTAAACAGGCAGCAGTTTCCGGACCGGCAAGTACGATTCGTCTCGATGACCCGCCGTACAACCCTATTGCTACGGGAGCAGGAAAACTACCGTAAAAGCATAGAACGGCCCGAACCGCATCCAGGGACGCGTCAGACACGCCATGAACCCCATCGACTGTGTCATCCCAGTCCTGTACGCCTACAACCTGGTGCACAGAAACAGATGACGGCGCAGGCGGTGAGTACAACATACTGCAACAACGGAATTGTACATGTACGGTGCGCCACACGCTCGCGTATGTCACCATTGCAATAGTGATACGAGTCGCACACACACCATTAAAGTTGGGGTACGTTGCTCACTTCTGAGGGATGTGTACATTGACTCCCAGCAGTGCCCAGACAACAGAGGGGTGGCTGAATAGGACACCCAGCAGTGCCCAGACATAGGAGGGGGTGTAGATAGGACTCCCAGCAGTGCCCAGACATAGGAAGAGGGTGTAGATAGGACTCCCAGCAGTGCCCAGACCTAGGAGGGGGGTGTAGATAGGACTCTCAGCAGTGCCCAGACATAGGAGGAGGGTGTGCGTATGACTAACAGCAGTGCCCAGACATAGGAGGAGGGTGTGCGTATGACTCCCAGCAGGGTCCAGACATAGGAGGAGGGTGTGCGTATGACTCCCAACAGTGCCCAGACATAGGAGGGGTGGCTGGATAGGACTCCCAGCAGTGCCCAGACATAGGAGGGGTGGCTGGATAGGACACCCAGCAGTGCCCACACATAGGAGGAGGGTGTGCGTATGACTCCCAGCAGTGCCCAGACATAGGAGGGGTGGCTGGATATAACTCCCAGCAGTGCCCAGACATAGGAGGGGGTTGTAGATAGGACTCCCAGCAGTGCCCAGACATAGGAGGAGGGTGTGCGTATGACTCCCAGTAGTGCCCAGACATAGGAGGGGGGTGCACGTATGACTCGCAGGAGTGCCCAGACATAGGAGGAGGGTATGCGTATGACTCCCAGCAGTGCCCAGACATAGGAGGGGTGGCTGGATAGGACTCCCAGCAGTGCTAAGACATAGGAGGAGGGTGTGTGTATGACTCCCAGCGGTGCCCAGACATAGGAGGAGGGTGTGCGTATGACTCCCAGCATTGCCCAGACATAGGAGGAGGGTGTGCATATGACTCCCAGCAGTGCCCAGACATAGGAGGGGTGGCTGGATAGGACTCCCAGCAGCGCCCAGACATAGGAGGAGGTGTGTGTATGACTCCCAGCAGTGCCCAGATATAGGAGGGGTGGCTGGATAGGACTCCCAGCAGTGCCCAGACATAAGAGAGGTGGCTGGATAGGACTCCCAGCAGTGCCCAGACATAGGAGGGGGGTGTAGATAGGACTCCCAGTAGTGCCCAGACATAGGAGGAGGGTGTGCGTATGACTCCCAGCAGTGCCCACACCTAGGAGGAGGGTGTGTGTGTGACTCCCAGCAGTGCCCAGACATAGGAGGGGTGGCTGGATCGGACTCCCAGCAGTGCCCAGACATAGGAGGGCGGTGTGCGTATGACTCCCAGAAGTGCCCAGACATAGGAGAGGTAGCTGGATAGGACTCCCAGCAGTGCCCAGACATAGGAGGGGGGTGTAGATAGGACTCCCAGCAGTGTGCAGACATAGGAGGAGGGTGTGCGTCTGACTCCCAGCAGTGTCAAGGCTTAGGAGGAGGGTGTGCGTATTACTCCCAGCAGTGCCCAGACATAGGAGGGGGTGTAGATAGGACTCCCAGCAGTGCCCAGACATAGGAGGAGGGTGTGCGTATGACTCCCAGCAGTGCCCAGACATAGGAGGGGGTGTAGATAGGACTCCCAGCAGTGCCTAGATATAGGATGGGTGGCTGGATAGGACTCCCAGCAGTGCCCAGATATAGGAGGGGTGGCTTGATAGGACTCCCAGCAGTGCCCAGACATAGGGGAGGTGGCTGGATAGGACTCCCAGCAGTGCCCAGACATAGGAGGGGGGTGTAGATAGGATTCCCATCAGTGCCTAACAGTATGGGGGTGGGTGGCTATGACTCCCAGCAGTGCCCAGACATAGGAGGGGGTGTAGATAGGACTCCCAGCAGTGCCTAGATATAGGATGGGTGGCTGGATAGGACTCCCAGCAGTGCCCAGATATAGGAGGGGTGGCTTGATAGGACTCCCAGCAGTGCCCAGACATAGGGGAGGTGGCTGGATAGGACTCCCAGCAGTGCCCAGACATAGGAGGGGGGTGTAGATAGGACTCCCAGCAGTGTGCAGACATAGGAGGAGGGTGTGCGTCTGACTCCGAGCAGTGTCAAGGCTTAGGAGGAGGGTGTGCGTATTACTCCCAGCAGTGCCCAGACATAGGAGGGGGGTGTAGATAGGACTCCCAGCAGTGCCCAGACATAGGAGGAGGGTGTGCGTATGACTCCCAGCAGTGCCCAGACATAGGAGGGGGTGTAGATAGGACTCCCAGCAGTGCCTAGATATAGGATGGGTGGCTGGATAGGACTCCCAGCAGTGCCCAGATATAGGAGGGGTGGCTTGATAGGACTCCCAGCAGTGCCCAGACATAGGGGAGGTGGCTGGATAGGACTCCCAGCAGTGCCCAGACATAGGAGGGGGGTGTAGATAGGATTCCCAGCAGTGCCTAACAGTATGGGGGTGGGTGGCTATGACTCCCAGCAGTGCTCAGTCATAGGGGTGTGCATTTCCACCATCATACAACAAATACATGCCTGTATGTGTACATCCCTAACCTCCAACAGTCATGATAATTGCATATCAACACATCACTCACAGCAGTGACCTACTCCACGGAGGATGGTATCCTGTCACACACTGCGTGACACACCGCGTGTGTGTTTTGTCTGATCGCACATGCATATCCACCCATGGAGTTGGCAGGCACCCACACACCCCTCCATCATGACTCAATAGTGTGTAGTGCAAGCACTGGAATAGCCTTCCCCTTAACCTTCGAATGGAGCCCTCCGAAACGAGATTCAGACAATATTTAAAAACTTATCTCTTCCCCAAATAATTGGTTCCCCAATACTTTCTGTCTCATCTGGGAGTAGTAGCATTTCAGCGCGGGGACACACCGTCTTAGGTGTAACCAGGCGCTTTATAAATGGTTTTATTATTATTATTATTTTAGTCATGTAACAGACCGACAAACAAATGGACTAATAAAGTGTCATCTACATCCCAGCCATGATGTGAATGTCCAGGTGGTGAAACATGTACTCCCTCATGGCAGGAACCCCTAGATGCAAAGCACCAAAATGTGAGTCGCGTGCACAATTTAGCTGCATTACAAATTGAATCATAAGGTCAAGCCTGATAACATTGTCATGCATACTGTTAAATAGTATGATGGTCTCCCTGAAGGCATTACTACATACTACAAACCCAAGCACAGTGAGTAGCATGGATAGCACATACCAATGTTCAGAATCCATTTGTGAGCAGGCATGGCCATTGCTGAAGGGACTGTACAAAGAAATAGGAAATCAACACAAAAGTCAGCACAACAATTGTGCAACTGGCTATAGTGAAGAACACATGTGTCACTGAGGAAGTGACACTTTTTGGGACTATGTCTGTATGCAAACTGAACACACACAAACAAAGAGCTATTGCTGCAACATTGTGAAGGCACATAGATACCATGGTCCAAATCATCAACATCATTAAATAGACATCTTACACAATCCCTAAACATTACCATGACAACAACTCCTAGGCACCCAGCACCTAAAGCAAGTACCAGAAATCCAAATGTTTGGAAATAAAAATAAAATGCTTTATTCAGCAGCAAAGGAAAAAGATGTTACTAATCAGTCCCGGATATTACTAGGCCAATGGCCAGTCCAAAATCACATATGTTGTTGTGGGAGATAATGGAGTCTCACAACCCCAAACTTGCCTGCACACGAATGAATCAAAGGGTCGCTGACCCTTGGGGGGCATCATCAGGGACAGGGTCCGGCACCGCAGGGACAGTAGAGGGAAGGGTAGGTGTTGTGGGTACAGGGGTGGTGGAATCCTCCTCAGTGGTGAGTGGTTCCGAAAAGTTGCTCACAAACACACTGCTTCACACAGCAGCCAGCTCTGCCAGAGTACCAACTGCACCCGGGGAATTCATGGGAGTTTAAGTTTAAGTTTAAGTTTAAAATATTTGTTGAGCGCAACATACACCTGAACGGTTTCTTGGCGCTAAAGTAGAAGACAGCCCACTGAGCGGGGACAGTCACTGGGACAGGGCTGGAAAATAAACGATAGACTAGGGAAGAGCCTGAGGGAATAAAAAGGTCTTCAAAGCTTTGCGGAAGGCGGAATAATCAGTGAGGGACCTAAGATAAAAAGGGAGAGAATTCCAAAACATGGGGGCAAGAATGAAAAATTTTGAGCCACCCTGTTTTTTTTTCCGGTAACGGGGCACATCTAGGAGGAGTTGGGCCGAGGAACGGAGGTCTCTGCCAGGGACATAAGCCTTGATGGCCGATGATATAAATAGGGGGGCCAGGCCAGTCCTGGCCTGGAACACCATGCAGCCTAGTTTAAACAGGGCACGCTCCCGCACCGGGAGCCAGTGAAGAGTTTTCAGGAGGGGGGAGGAGTGGTGGAATTTAGGGAGACCAAAGGCAAGACGAGCAGCCTGGTTTTGCACTAATTGCAATTTACGGAGGCTGTACTGAGGGATGCCATTATACAGAATGTTCCCGTAGTCCAGGCGGGACAGGACCAGTGCGGACATAATTAGCTTGAGTGCAGGGAAGGAAAAGAAACGGGAGATAGAGCGAATAGTGCGAAGAGTAAGAAAGCAAGAAGAAACCACAGAGCCAATCTGGGAGTGCATAGTGAGTTGATTGTTGAGCTTAATACCAAGAGTCTTAACAGAGGAGACCGGAGTAGGAGGAGAACCAAAAGAGGGGGGCCAGAAAAGAGAATTCCAGGGACTGGAACAACCACCCGTCACCACAAGTTCCGTTTTATCGGGATTGAGTTTCAGGTGGTTGAGGTTCATCCAGTCCCTGATGAAAGATAAAGTAGATTGGAAATTAGAGATAGAGTCAGGAGTAGAAGAAAGATTAAAGATGAGCTGGAGGTCATCGGCATAGTTAAATACCGAGACCTCCAGGTGCTGTAGAGAAAAGATGAGCGGAGCGATGTAAAGATTAAAGAGTAAAGGAGAGAGAGAAGAACCCTGAGGAACACCGCACTGGACCTGGCAGGGGGTAGCTGAAAACTCCCCAAGATGAACCGCCTGGGTCCGGTCCCTCAGAAAGGACGAGAGCCAAATGAGGGCTGATCCTCCTATGCCCGCCGCCTTGACACGGGAAAGCAAGATGGAATGATCCACCGTGTCAAAGGCGGCGGACAAGTCGAGAAGGACCAGCGCCTGAGATCTACCGGCGTCCATACCCTCTCTGAGGGTGTCTGATACTGACACCACCACTGACTCAGTTGAGTGCCTTGGCCGAAATCCCGCCTGACAAGGGGCCAACCTCCCGTTCTCCTCGGCGAAGGCGCTTAGTGCAGATGTCACATGCCGCTCCAGCACCTTCGCCAAAAAAGGGAGAAGGGAGATGGGGCGATAGTTAGCCATCACAGAAGGGTCGGCTCCCGGCTTCTTCAAAATGGGAACGATGGAAGCGGCTTTTAGCGATGGGGTAACAACCCCTCGGGCTAGTGAATCGTTAAGGAAGCCCAGAGGGGGCGACGAGCAGACAGTGTAAATCTGCCGTAGAATATGAGCCGGGCATATATCAGATGGGGAACCGGACTTGATTTTAGGGAGAAGGGACAAAAAAAGTTCTTCCGAAAGTGGAGGAAAGGAATTAAAAGTAGCTGGGGACAGGTGAAGGACGGGGTCAACAAAAGAGGGAGAAGGGGGAGGGATGTTGGATTTAATTGTCGTGATTTTATCGACAAAATAAAAGTTCAATGAATCGCAAAGTTTCTGGGAGGGGGGGGGCTTAAGTGTGGTCCGGTCTGAGAACGCCAGATCATGGGTGATGGCAAAGATCTCCTTTGGTTGATTCTCGGCCGATAGGATTTTCGCCGAGAAATATGCTTTCTTGGCCTCAATGATTTTCTGCTTATAGGTCCCCAGGAGGTGAACGTAGCGGGTCCTGGTACTCGAGGAGTAATCCAGTCTCCACTTGCGTTCAGCCCTTCGAACGGTGAGCTTCAATTCCTTCAGCTCGGTGTTAAACCACCGATTGGCGTCTTTAGGGCGCCTAATCGAGGTACGTCGGAGAGGAGCTAAACGGTCGCTTCCCTCCGTGAGCCATGAGTCAATGGCTGTGGCTTGGGCTGCGGAATCTAGTCCCGATAGGGGGGGAAGGGAGGCCAGGAGTGCGGTCGAGAGATCAGGCAGGTTAACCTTACCCCAGTTGCGGGCCCAGGAGTTTTTGATGTACATAGGGGTCTTAGCCACTAAGAGACTAAGGGAAAACGAAATAATAAAATGATCGGACCAAGTGCAGGGGGCAACAACCAGCGTGGAGAGGGTACAGTTAAGAGACCAGACCTGGTCAAGGATGTGCCCGTGAATATGAGTAGGGGAGTGGACAAAAGAAACAAAATTGAGGGAAAGAAGGGTTTCTGAAAATTCCTTAGATGACACACACTCCTTAGGGTCCGAAGGCCAATAATTAAAGTCCCCGAGGACTAAAGCCGAGGCATAATTGACCGACAGGGTGCCAAGTAGGTCTTGAAAGGCCGGGAGAAAAGAAGGAGTTAGTTGAGGAGGGCGATAAACGAGCACTATGGCTAGATGAGGGGAAAGGGAGGAAGAGCGGACCACCAAATAGTCGATTCCGACCAGGGAGGGAGAAGGGAGGACTTGAAACTGGAGATCAGAGCGGGCGATGAGAGCTACGCCTCCGCCCGTTTTCCCGCCAGGGCGGTCGGCGCGGATGGCATAATAAGTCGAGGGAAGGGTAGCCAGGAGGGAAGGGAGGGAGGCTTCAGTAAACCAAGTTTCTGTAAGCAGTAGAAGGTCGGGTTTGTCAGTATCTAGGAGAGTAAAAAGTTCATGGTGATGTTTAACAGCAGATCTAGTGTTGAGTAATATGATAGATAATGGGGGGGGATGTGAGTCACCGGTGATAAGTGGGGCGGGGGACGGAGATGGTGTGTGAGAGGGCGGGCAACCAGATGGACAGGAGTGACAGGGGGAGTTACAGCCCAGCAGTGCAATCCGATGGATAAAACAAGGATCCAGGGACCAATGGCCCCGCAATCGGAGCAAAGCCGCGGGTGAATATTGAATGCGAGAGCCAGGGGTGATGGCCCCTAGCCCCGGTCTGCCGCGGACGGGCTCAGACGGGCTTAACTCTGGCGCAACTCCGGCGCGCCTACGTCGCGCCCGCTGCGCTCGTCCGCTGCGCTGACGCATAAGGGGCGTCAATATAGGCAATGACGCGATGGGGGAGGAGTCAGGGGTCGGGGTGGGGTGAAGTTAAAAAAAGATTAAACACAAGATCGCCGTTCGCCGCTCCTAATCAGCGGGACGGTGAGGGGATAGCCAGGCAAGCTGCTAGCAATCAGCAGAGTGAAAGTCTTAAAAGAAAAGCCCAAGTGTAAATCCTGCGCTCGGCGCGATGCCTCCACCCTCTGCCACAGGGCTTAGACAACGCGCGGGGGGAGTGGGCGGAGCCTAAATAGGCAATGACGCGATGGGGGAGGAGTCAGGGGTCGGGGTGGGGTGAAGTTAAAAAAAGATTAAACACAAGATCGCCGTTCGCCGCTCCTAATCAGCGGGACGGTGAGGGGATAGCCAGGCAAGCTGCTAGCAATCAGCAGAGTGAAAGTCTTAAAAGAAAAGCCCAAGTGTAAATCCTGCACTCGGCGCGATGCCTCCACCCTCTGCCACAGGGCTTAGACAACGCGCGGGGGAGTGGGCGGAGCCTAAATAGGCAATGACGCGATGGGGGAGGAGTCAGGGGTCGGGGTGGGGTGAAGTTAAAAAAAGATTAAACACAAGATCGCCGTTCGCCGCTCCTAATCAGCGGGACGGTGAAGGGATAGCCAGGCAAGCTGCTAGCAATCAGCAGAGTGAAAGTCTTAAAAGAAAAGCCCAAGTGTAAATCCTGCGCTCGGCGCGATGCCTCCACCCTCTGCCACAGGGCTTAGACAACGCGCGGGGGGAGTGGGCGGAGCCTAAATAGTCAATGACGCGATGGGGGAGGAGTCAGGGGTCGGGGTGGGGTGAAGTTAAAAAAAGATTAAACACAAGATCGCCGTTCGCCGCTCCTAATCAGCGGGACGGTGAGGGGATAGCCAGGCAAGCTGCTAGCAATCAGCAGAGTGAAAGTCTTAAAAGAAAAGCCCAAGTGTAAATCCTGCGCTCGGCGCGATGCCTCCACCCTCTGCCACAGGGCTTAGACAACGCGCGGGGGGAGTGGGCGGAGCCTAAATAGGCAATGACGCGATGGGGGAGGAGTCAGGGGTCGGGGTGGGGTGAAGTTAAAAAAAGATTAAACACAAGATCGCCGTTCGCCGCTCCTAATCAGCGGGACGGTGAGGGGATAGCCAGGCAAGCTGCTAGCAATCAGCAGAGTGAAAGTCTTAAAAGAAAAGCCCAAGTGTAAATCCTGCGCTCGGCGCGATGCCTCCACCCTCTGCCACAGGGCTTAGACAATGCGCGGGGGGAGTGGGCGGAGCCTAAATAGGCAATGACGCGATGGGGGAGGAGTCAGGGGTCGGGGTGGGGTGAAGTTAAAAAAAGATTAAACACAAGATCGCCGTTCGCCGCTCCTAATCAGCGGGACGGTGAGGGGATAGCCAGGCAAGCTGCTAGCAATCAGCAGAGTGAAAGTCTTAAAAGAAAAGCCCAAGTGTAAATCCTGCGCTCGGCGCGATTCCTCCACCCTCTGCCACAGGGCTTAGACAACGCGCGGGGGGAGTGGGCGGAGCCTAAATAGGCAATGACGCGATGGGGGAGGAGTCAGGGGTCGGGGTGGGGTGAAGTTAAAAAAAGATTAAACACAAGATCGCCGTTCGCCGCTCCTAATCAGCGGGACGGTGAGGGGATAGCCAGGCAAGCTGCTAGCAATCAGCAGAGTGAAAGTCTTAAAAGAAAAGCCCAAGTGTAAATCCTGCGCTCGGCGCGATGCCTCCACCCTCTGCCACAGGGCTTAGACGAGTGGAGGTAGAGGGTTCGGCGTCTTGCGGAAAATGAATGTGGCTGCGTGTGTGATGTCTGCACCTCTCTCTGTGCGTGTGCCTACATCCCTCTGAGATTGGGTGCCTGGAGATCTGCACTTTGACTTCTGTGTGGATGTGCTGGGTGTATCTGTTGGGGTGTGTGATCTGGTGCATCTGCGTGTATGGTGGACAGGTATGGGAGAGGGGGATGTGGATGGGTCTGAAGGAGTGGGGGGTGACGCTGCAGGAGGGCAAGTGCTGCCGTCAGTGTTGACTATATGGACGTCAAACTCTGACGTTGATCAGACATGTTAGATGAGATGCCCTCCATGAATGACAACAACTGTTCAAGATTCGTGTTTGACCATGGAGGACAGTCAGCATAGACGTCTGACCAACTTAAATCTGCAGGAGTAGGTCCACAGACTCAGCACTGAGGGCAGCCGGGGAGACAGGGGCAGGGGCTGCGGTGCCGGGGACGAAGGAGACACGGGGGGCAGCATGGACCAAAGGGACCATAGCAACTAGGAGGGTGGAGATGGGTCTGGAGGAGGAGGGGACAGACAGAGTGGGCGCAGATGCTGTAGCTGCGTATTCCCCCTCCTCCTAGGAGTCTGAAGCCGGGCCGTCCACATGGTATGATGTGTCTTGCTCATGGGGTCCGGCCGTCTGACTCCCCTCACCCTCTGTGCCACTGCCTCCCTCCGACTCCTCAAAGCTGGTGGCACTGCGGCTGGGTCCCTCTGCCTGGTCCGTGCTTGTGTCTTCTCCAGTTTCGGTTGATGATGCTGTTGGCAAGGAGAAAGTAAAAAAAGTATCAGTCACCTGTACACATCAGACACATGAGCACAAAATCTTTTGGGCACATTTCAAATCATGGCATGCATCATAAATAACATGCCACATAACTCAGCACATATTTAAGACTGCTACTGTGCAGTTGTAATAGACACAACGCTCCTTGGATACAAAGATACAAGTACCAGACCAGGCCACAACGTGAATGAGAGTCACAATGATGATCCACTGTATGTCAGGAGATCAGGTTGATCCATCACCGTTTTGTTGCCCACTCTGCCACCCCAGTACAGACATGGTCATGTGCCAATCTGTAGGACCCTGTGCCACAGGGGAATAGTCCTGCCCGAACTGCCAAGTAATGCCATCCCTGGACCAGAAACAAGCTTCCTAGGACCGGCCACTAGCGTCACAGCCGTCTTCAGCCAGGCTTGCATGAAATCCTGATCTGGATTCAAGCAAGCATAGCTGAAGCCGGCTGTAATACCAGAAACCGGTCCCAGGAAGCTTGTTGCCAGTCCAGGGAAGGCATGGCTTTGCAGTTCGGGATGTACTGTTCCCATGAGGCACATGATCAGACTGATTTGCACATGACCATGTCTGAACTGGGGTGGCCAACAGAACGGTGATGGATCAAACGCTGATCTGTTGACTGTGTGTGAGTATTTGATTGGTACAGATGATACCTCCATCACCGCCCCCTTTTTTGACACTCCTCACAGGGGCATCTATCACCAGATCATACAGTTGCTAGCACATAACACACACAGGCTGTCAAGTGAATTGGCCCACATGTCCAAAATCAGGACAATGCCTAAGCTAATGTGCCTGCAATTGTGAATATCAAAATCATTGCTGCATTGTAGACACACCCTCAACCACATGGGAAATGTGAACACAGTAGTGTGCACACCAAGACAAGACTGCCTTGCAACACCAATACATACATATTGCTCAAATCTATGCGGAAAAATCATCTCTGTGAGCAAACGACATAACATGTAAAGCCAACAATGACAGTATTGTCCAGCATCACTGGGTAAGTGCATAGAGATGACTTCACATCAGAAATTACATGCACAGCTCACCACTGACAAGGCTGAACAGGCAGGCCCATCACACCTCTCCTGCCCAACACATCCATCACTCCGTCAATGTGAGTGATACAGCTCAAGAAGTGAAAACTCAGAATCAGGGTATCAATAACTGTGCTGCAATTTAAAAAACCCAAGGTCACCTCGTGTGCCTGCCCAATCATATTAGTCACAAACAACCAGCAACATATTCTTGTGAATAGACACACAGGCACTGCCCAGAGAGAGTATGCCCAAGCCAAATTGTGTATACATGGACAGTGTGAACATGTACCTAACACATGAGAATTACAAAGTATACCAGGGACAAATGCCACTGAGGCATACCCGTGCTGAACTCCATGTTGAGACTCATGATCATTCACAAAATATCATGAAGGGCAAACACAGTGCACAGGTTGCGGAATAGGTAGGGTACCAATACGTGTCACAGACCTCCCACGAACATGATGATGTGCTAAGCAATATGCATACTAATACATTGCACCCTAGGAGTACATGTGCTAAAACAAAATGCACAAGGCAGGGGACACATGTGGAGGAGGGGAACGGATGTAAAATAGCATCAGCCTAATATGTGGATTTGAAAATACAATGCATACATTGCCTGTCTGACCAGACCACCCCACCTGTGGGAGTGTTACCAGGATTCAGAGCACCGCAGGTAGCATGTGACACACATGACAACAAACAGACATGTACCTACCTCCTCCTTGCTGCTTTCCATCCTGCAACTGCCTATGGAGGTCAAGAAAAACCACTTCCAGGACCCGGGGCATGTGGGGGGTGAGGTGACGGGTGCCGCCATGCCGGCGTGGAGCTTCAAGCTTCAGCTGGACCCGGGCAATACGGCGGCTCCAGCACCGGATATCCTGCCACCTCTTCCTGATGTTACAGATTCTTCGGCGAGGGCCCCCCACAGACCTGACAGCCCTGGCAATGTCCAACCAGATCTCCCCCTTCTCATAGGCAGTTACCTGTCAGGAAGACAAAGTGAAACAACATAAGTACACCTGCTCCATGTCCCAAAGACACACACTTGCACCACATTTACGATGACCACAGGGCATAGGATGCTTGCAACATTGTCCATGTGAATGTGGCCTGTGAGCAAACACGAATGCACTACATGCCTTTTAAAGGCAACAGATGCCATAACCACTCACTGAGCAATACATGCAACAGCAGGGTGGTGGACAGCACGTGACATGCTGTAACATATCCCCCTACACCCAAGAACCCTCAGCAGACCACACATACACACCCTGGCACACATCATTCGCTTGTCAGTGTCAACAGTGCATACTTTACACATCTCATACTTGACAAAGATGTGACATAGGCGTCATGATAACTGTCCAAGTCATGCACACGACACTGCATACTTGTCACATCAGATGGCTACAGCTGTGGCATATGCTATGCAGCTGTGTTGCAAAACATCACATACACACTTTGCCAGGTGACAACAAACATTCACACTCTTCAATGTCCATGAGTTTAAACCATGCATTTGGCCAACATCCACACAGGTCACAAAAAACAAGTAACACCAGTGAGTACATTCATCTGTCACTCTGGGGGGAACACTGTTATACCTCAGTAAATCATGGCAATAACACATTCAAGGTGTGGCACAGCAGAATGTGAGAATCACAATGCATTGAAGGTCACAGTTAGCACAACACAGCTAAGTAGTGAACACCATTGAACTACATCATTCACTGTATGGGAGATACCACAATGTCCACACCCGGCACTCACTCAAGACCAGATTGCATGTCTGTTCCACAAATACACAATGGCTGTCGTGACACTCACACATTCATCACTCACCTGCTCCCCTGGTTCCCCATACAGCTTGCTGTAGTTTGGTAGGAGGGTATCCAGTAGGGCCTGGTTGTCCTCCTCACTGAATGCAGGTGCCCTCTCCATGGTCAGCAAAATCAGGGTCCAGGAAAAGCAGAGACAGCAGCAGTGTAGTCCACTCCAATGTTGTGCAGGCAAGTGGCCCTCACAGCCACATGCAGCCTTAAATCAGTGCTGCTGAGGGGCTGTCAGTCTCAAGAGTAGAGTGTGATAGGCCAGATTACTTAGCATCCTATGCTTCATCCAACCCCATTCCACATAAGGCCCTGACACACATTTGCATGGTTTGAAAATTGAGCTTTAGCTCCACAACAAATTTTGCAACATTGTATAGTTTTGCCCAACTGAATTTTGCAGGACACCTGTAGCACACACTCAAATCTCAGTTTCCACGACAACCAGCCTGCATTTTGGGCATTCTACTCATCCCCTAGGTGTTCCCTATGTATTTTATGGGATCCCCACACAAGTCCGGTGCGTTTTTCATCACAAATGCCACATATTCAATAGTGAAATGATGCGCACACACGCCCGCACTCTGGGGGTACGCCTCTCTAGCGTATGTCACCATTACAATGGTGAAACGATGCTCACACATGCCCGCACTCTGGGGGTACGCCTCGCTTGCGTATGTCACCATTACAATGGTGAAACGTCCCGCACCCCCGCCCTCACTCTGGGGGTACGCCACGCTCACGTATGGCACCATTACAATGGTGAAACATCCCGCACACATGCCCGCACTCTGGGGGTACGCCTCGCTCGCGTATGTCACCATTACAATGGTGAAACGTCCCGCACACACGCCCGCACTCTGGGGGTATGCCTCACTCGCGTATGGCACCATTACAATGGTGAAACATCCCGCACACAAGCACGCACTCTGGGGGCACGATGCGTTATACACAGTGAGTTTCACACGCCCATGTGAATGCAGGTGTACGGTGAGTTTTACACAGTGCGTTTCACACGCAGGAGTCAAAGCAGGGGGATGGTATGTTGCACACGGGCACGTATGGCCAGTGATAAAAGGTGCACACATGGCAGGGATGTAGCATAACGGTTATCACAAGGATGTCTATCAAGTTCTTGTCATTGCATACTGACATGAGCTAGGCCCTAAGTGTGGCAGGCACTGATATAGTACAGCATATAATTTCATGTTGCATAATTGTTGTGTGATGACCTGTTGACACATGTGATGTGTGATGGGGCACTATGTGGTACACATCAACTTTCCACTTGTCCCCTGTGTATCATCATGCGCATGTTGTCATGCACATACGCACTGGGATTGCACAGTCATCACTTCCGGAACCTGTCACATGATGGCAGGGACCGTGGCAATTTCTCACTTGTCCTTTTGACTCAAATCACGTCCCTATGTAACAATGTACTGTGTGTGTAATTCTTAATGCAGATTTATAAGTTTGTGGTCCGTGTAATTCATCTCCTGCGGGTGCATCGGTAATGGGTCTGTGTTGTGACTTAAATGGTTTTGCATGTACGCACACCATGGCACATGTGCCTTTTCAAGGTCTGTTTGTGTGTGATGGCATCATACATCAATGATCCACATCCATACATGTCTGCATCTTGATAATTGCTGTGTTCTTGCATGGTCACATACACACCTCATTAGCAAGTTGTATGATATGTCCAAAAGACATTCCATGTGACCTGGGTCTGTGCCTTGCAGTCAGCTGTCTGTATGGTATGACAACCTTCTAATGCAGGTCTGGTGATGTGTGTCACTCCGGTGATATCTTGCTCTGCTCACTCAGAGAAGCCCTGCAGTTATTTTTTGTGTGCATGTAAAGTGTATAACTATTGCTAGAGATGTATCTTTGTAATTTTTAAAGTGCCATGAAACTGCCACATGTGTCCAGGATGTTTAGCTTACACCAGGACCCATAGTACCTTGATGTGCAGTAGCAAGTTTGCATGTGCTATGTACATTGGAATAGTATTTGGATGACAGTTGTTATGCACAGTTGTTATGCATTCTTCAAAATATGTCCTGCAGGGCACCGCCTCTACCAAGGCCTTTTCCTGACTTGGAGAGCATGAGGGAACGTGATTGCATCCGACGATACAGATTCACTCGAGATTTGATTCAGGACTTGACGGACAGGCTGGAACCACATCCCCAACCGCGACACAGGTATCCAACTGCGCTGACACCAAAGCTAAAGGTGATGGCAGTCCTACAATTGTTTGCCACAGGTACATTTCAATTTACGATTGCAGATGTGGGGGGTATGTCCCAGACCATGTTCAGCCGTGTCCTATGTGATGTCTTAGCTGCCATGTTAGAGCACATTGATGATTTCATCAAATTTCCAAACCCTGAAGAGTTGAGAGATGTCAAAGGTAAATTCTATGCCCTGGGAGGGATGCCACATGTCATTGGGTCCATTGATGGTACACATGTGGCTTTTGTGCCACCACAGGCTCAGGAGCAGGCTTACCACAATAGGAAGCATTACTACTCAATTAATGCCCTTGTGGTGTGTCTTGCTAACATGCTGATTTCCCATTTTTGTGCACGTTTTCCAGGATGGTGCCATGATGCATTTATCATGAGGCGTAGCAGGGTACCACAGATGATGCTGCAGCTGCGCAACGATCGGGCATGTCTTGGTGTGTATACTCTGTTTATCCAGTATGTTTAACTTTTTAAATTGCTCTGACAAAATTGTTTTACCCTACATTTCAACACGCTGTATATTTTTAGGAGATGCAGGATATCCCAACATGCCGTGGCTCATGACACCGCTCCGCAACCCAAGGACAGCTGCAGAACATCGGTACAACAATGCACATGGGGAGACCAGGCGTGTGATTGAGCGGACGTTTGGACTCCTGAAGAGCAGATTCCGGTGCCTTGATAAGACCGGCGGATTCCTCCCATACGCCCCAGTCAAGGTGTCTAACATCTTCATTGTGTGCTGCATGCTGCACAACATGGCAGTTGAGAAGGCCGTGCCACTCATCCTGGATCCTGATGAGCTTGAACATCCACCCATTGAGGATGAAGGGCTTGGGCACGATGCAAGTGATGAGGAGGAGGAAGGGGATATCCGGAGTCAGCTCATACGCAACTTCTTTTAGTGGTGAGTCACTGGGTAGTCGTGTGCAAGCTTGTGACATGGAGTGGCATGTGTTGCATACTGTGTGTCCAGCTGACTGTATGTCAATGAACTTTGATGTTTGATGTGGTGTGTCACCCAAGTGATGATGTAATGACACACGCATATATGCGATGAGTGATTTAGTAATGTACATATGTACTACATTGTGATGTATTTTCACATGACCATGTCTGTATGCATATATTATTCATGCTTCCCCTTGTGTGCCTGTCTTTCCCAGGTCGCTCTGCCTGTTGTCTGTTCGTGTCATCTTGGTACTCCTGCTATTGATCATGATGATTGCAACATGTGTCGAATCACCGTTCCATGCACAGACCTATGGAAATGTCAGTTTTGGTAAGATATCTTAATATATTTTGATTGGGTTGGTATGCTATGGGAATGTGTGATAGCTGTTACTGTGCTTGTTGTTGAAGCATCCATACATGTGTCATTAACATGGATCAAGATGCCTGTTGCAACACTCCTATTACTGGACACTCACCCTTCTTCTCAGTCATCTGTTGTTGATTGATGACTCTGGGGAATGCATCAATGTGTGTAAACCATGGTCCTGAGGCATTGCGGATGTGACCGGTTTACATTGTGTGTGACATCACAATCAAAGGCTCTGTGTGGATTTGCAAATTCACTGTGTGGAGCAGGATGTGTTTGGCTCATCACATTGATGTTGTTGGCCAGTACAGTTAGGTTTACCTATTGACATGTTGTGAAGGTGTGGACCATTGTAGGTCCCACATGTTCTGACAATTGTCCAGTGAGTGTGTTAGTATCGATGCATTGCCCCCTGTGCCAGTATGTAATGTCACTGTCAGGTCGCAACATCGGTGCCGGTGTAGACCACTGCTTTGCAAGCCTTCTTGGTAACTTTATTCCAACTTTCTATTCCCATTACTCCAGGAATGTTGCACTGATGACGTAGGAACGTAGAGGTGTTGGTAATGTAAACACATCCATTACACCAGTCGGTTGGCATTAATTGCAGACAAGTCTTGTGCCGTGCTGCATATCATTGTCACGGTAAGGGTGGTTTACTGGGTTTTTCCTCATTACTCTCTGTAGAGTTTGCTCACACCTGCATGTCATGTTTGGCATTGTAAGGCACAGTATGATGAGCCAATGCTTGTCTCTTGCTAGGCTTCCTTGTGTTTAGATAATCCCCTTCCTGGTTGAGTCAGCTAAGTATGGCTCTAGCAGGTGATGTGTATATTACAATCATGAGCCTCACTGATTTCCATGGCTGACTACAGTAATTAGATTTTGATGAGTAGCACTGCTGCACATTCAATTCACTGTATTATTTTGAGCCACATTCATACACTGTGAGTAAGTTTGGGAGCACCTGGTTCAAATTGGATAGAAGCAGCCTGGTGAGCGTTAGACCCCCTTCATTTTGGAGACAAACTCTGCTACCTTTAATGTGCCCGTGTTAAACACTGTGATGTACTATCAGTTCTATACATGTGCAGACAAATTGGATACAGTGGCTGTGGTTGATGTACACAGGTGTAACAGTTACAGAATAGGTCATTAGTAACATGTGAATCAGTGCCAAGATAGTAGCATTGTAATGCTTGTTTACCTTTGTTTCAGATCTCCCTCCCTGCTGTTCCCATCCTCTCCTTCCCTCGCCTGATCTCCCTTTTGAGTCTGCCATTCATACTCAGACCAAGGGGCTATCTGGAGATGGACCCCTTTGAGCATCAAACAGATCAGAGGATCAAAGGTACCGACAGTCCATTGCAGTCGTGTGGAGATTGTTTCACCAGCATTACAGATACCCTCATTGCATGACAGTTATTTTCCTCTGAGCAATGCTGCGGGCCATGTACATTGCCTGAGGCAGCATGGCCTCACAACAAAATTGCACCATTTATGTGTGTAATGTTTTCCAAAGTGTACATTGTGCCCCATTACTGTCACCGCAGATCTCTTGCTAGTCTGCATGGGTCATCTATGGTATACTTTACAATGAATCTACATATGTGGTTATGTGTACAGGTTCAACATGTATGGTGTTTGTAATAGGTCTTGGTCCATATTGTGATTGGCATACATGGTTGTGTATGTATTCTTTCAGCTTAATACCTACAACGGACATGCCACAGTTGCAGATGCTGCTTGTCCTGTGCCCCGCTTGGCCTTTTGGTGCCTGGTCCGGTGGCCGTCATATTTGGTGATTGTTTTCACAATTTCTAGCAGTGACTCATGAGTAACCAGACACTCCTTCCTTTCCATACACATGTAACATGCTGCTATTCAAATATCCTTGTCTATGTGTCCACTTTAACATGGTGTCTCACACCTTCAGCCATCATGTGTTCAAAGATTCCTGACGCTGCATCCCCAGTGACACCGCAAAAGGCAGTGGGCAGATTCTGCGACACACACAGCTCCAATATGCTCCAACATCCAGAAATCCATTCTTAAGGCAGACAGCAGATTGTCGGTGCCACAGTTGCACCACATGCATGACAAAGGGAGGACCGTCAGCGCCTGCAAAGTGCACAGTGCAAGGCCCAGTCGTCATTGATTGACACAGGTTACACTACCGACTCATGCTCCAGCCACCCTCTACACAGTGAACACCAGACAATCATGCACCTGGTATCAGGCAACCCCTAAGAGCACACATTACAGCTTCGCAGGCTGTGTGTGCAACTCATACTGCCAACCCGGCACTGCCACACATGACAGTGCATGTCCGTACAAGCAGCTCATGTGCGTTGTTCTGCACACATGCTACTTACAGCAGCACAACATTGGACTCTGTTACCGCATCAACACAACAGCACAACACAAAACCATCATTACTGTGACCTGGCTGTAAGCAAGATCAAAACACTACTTCTACATTGCCATCACAAATGGATAGTAGACCACCCACAAGGATGATACCAACTTTCCAGGAGTATGATTGATAAAAGTTAGTGAGGTACACCCCCAGAGTGACATACTACACCAAGTACCAATTGTGGTGATGCTCAAAAATGTGCAGCTCTGACTGAATTTTACTTGATTGGAATCAGTAGATCCTCAGCATATGATATCATTTAGACTCTAGACATGGCAATCGATTCTGCCTGCGTGGAAATGGAAATATTGCCAAAGTATGCATACTCTGAGCAGAGCCCTGCAGCATACCCCACTTGTGTGTTTTGGCTGATGAGTCGATGTTGTAGGTGCAGACCTGATGTGTGCAGTCAGATAGTTATAACAATATCCAGTTCAGCAGTGAGGATCACACACCTATGGTCTTCATGTGGGTCTGAAGATTGTGATGGTCCACGGTGTCAAATGGCGTAGACATGTCGGACAGCACCAACGCCGCCTTGGAAGCTCCATCTACCTCCCAGTGTATAGAGTCTGCCATTTGTATGAGGGCCATCTGTGTAGTATGGGTGGGATGGAGGCTGGATAGTGATACCCCCTCATCCACCACCAAGCCCACCACCCCTGCCAGCCCCACATGCACATGTTGCCTGACTGCCTGGTCCAACGTCAGTTACAAACACACCATGAAGCCCATGGACTCCATTCACTCTGGATCCCTATCTGACCCATGCCCTCACCATGTTTTAGACAAAGCAAGCACAGCCATCGCACACCATCTCCAAAAAGCTATCTACATCTCCTTCAAGACTGCAACCTTTACGGAGAGCTGTCAGCACACCGAGATCAACACCCTATCGAAGTAACACAAGGCATGCACAAATGACTTAAGTAACTTTCAGACCATCTCCTTGCTCACTTTGCCCACAAAAGTCATGGTGAAGATTGTCAACAGACAGCTGACCTGTTACCTAGTAGACAACGACATCCTGGACCCATCAAAGTCCAGCTTTTGCAGCAACCACAGCACTGAGACGGCCCTCATCACCACCACCAACGACATCTGGATACTGATGGACAAAGGAGGACCAGCCGCACTCATCCTTCTGGATCTATCAGCAGCCTTCAACACGGTCTGCCACTGCACCCTAACAGCACGCCTCCATGACGCTAGAATACAAGAGATTGCCCCGGCCTGGACCACATCCTTCCTCTCCAGCAGTACCCTGAATGTACGCCTCACACACTTCTGCTCCAAGACCACCAAGATCTTCTGCGGCATCCCACAGGATCATCCCTCAGCCCAGTACAGCTCTATATCTACATGGCACCACTCAGCCACATTGCTCAACAACACAACCTCAACATCATGTCCGCCAATAACACCAAAATGGTCATATTACTCACCTGAGACATCCACACCACCAAAGCCGACGTCCACAGGGGAATGAAGGCCTTAGCAGAATCGATTATGGACAGCAGGCTGGAGCAGAATTCCAACAAGACAGAGGTCCTCATCCTCAGCAACACCCCTATCAGCCTGGGAATGACTCATGTTGGGCAACATCGCTAGGAACAGGCCCAGCACCCACCAACCACGCACACAACCTGGGGTTTATCCTCAAATCCGCACTCTCCATGACCAAGCAATACAACGCTGTCTCCACATCATGCTTATACACCCTGTGATAGCTCCGCCAGATCTTCAAAAGTATCCGCTCCAACACAAGTTATAACATCACCCAGGCACTCGTCACCAGCAGACTGGAGTGTGTGAACACCCTCCATGCAGGAACATCAAAGCTCCGTAGACAGCTGCAACACATCCTGAATGCCTAGGCACGACTGATCCTCAACGCCCCAACACAGTGACCTCACACACCAACTGAGAGGCATGCATTGGCTCCCTGTCAACATGAGGATCACCTTCAAACTCCACATCTACACCCAAAAAGCCCTACACAACGCCGTACCAACATACCTCAATGACCGACTCAGCTTCTACACCCCTTCCCGCAGCCTCTGGTCTGCTAACTTTGCCCTCGCCACTGTTGAACACATCCTGAAATCCACCACCGGAGGCTGATCCTTCTCCCACCTCGCCACCAAGACCTGGAACACTCTCCCGAACAACCTACATCAGACCTAGGAGCTGTTGCCTTTCACAAGACTCCTCAATACCTGGCTCTTCAATCAGTAGCAGCCCCCTCCCCTCCACCCAGCGCCTTCAAACCATCACGGGTATGTAGCACACTTTAGAAATATCCTGTTTGATTGATTGTTTGTGAGTACCACTGTCAACTACGGGCAGACCTTCATACTCCTTAGCCACACTCAGTAGGCACTCCACAACCACAACCACCACCAAAAATGTACTAATATGGACGTCTCCCATCCAACACCACGTTGACTGTAGTGCGTCCAGCCACCCTTGCCCTGGACAACATTCATCACTTCCACAGTACAACTGCATGAGGCTGATAGATTTCCCACATCAAAAAAAATACCTGGTAGTCCCTCGCAGGACACAAACACATTACTCATGACCTGTACACCTTCATGAGACTCTTATGTAACTGTCTGTCAGAGCAGTATGGCAACCCCCCCTCAGCAGTTAGTAACCATCAGGTGTGAGTACTTACCAAAATGGATGTAGTTAATCATACATTGTGACCTATGTGTGTCCCCAACCAGACTCAGATCCCAGTGCATTGTATGGCTTGTGTTTGTTCGACACTCTGGCATACTTTGACATATCCCAACACCGATGTTGTTGACTCTGGGGGGAAAATACTGCAACATCAATACCTATCGTGTTATAATTATTTTATTCTACATCTTGTGAGTGAAAGGTGAGTAGGTGTTAGGTGCTGTACAAAACAGTGGGGAATCCAAAGTTCACAGAAGGAGATGTGATGCCTTGCAATTTCAGTCAACAGAGTCCAGAACACAGTGTATGGCATCATCGGTGAGACTGCGACCAGCAAGTCCATGTGGGACAGTGTGACAGTCAATAGGGTGTTGCTGTTGCACACAAAGGCAAAATTCCAGACCAGGTGACCCGGGAGATGTGCATGGCCCTCTGCCTCTCAACGTCTGTTCCGTGGACGACCTGCCTTCTTTGGGGGACCCTCATATGCAGGCCGTGACGATGCGTGGGACTCTCCGTCAGATGTATCCACCTCCTCCTCCCTACCTGTGCGTGTTGCCAGTGTTTGCCTGGATGTTTATGGCCTAGTGACACAGGGAGGGTGCTTTATGTTGTCAGCAATCCGACGGAGTGAAAGGCTGATGTCCCTCTGCACCGCCAAGAGCTCATCCAGTCTTGCCTCCATCCGTCCTTGGTGTAGTAGTTGACTGGCGTGTTGCTCGGCCTGCTGGTTTTTCAAAGCAATGAGGGCCCCCACTCCCTGGCTGAACTCCCTGGTATCCCGCCTGGTATCCCTGCATGATGTTCCTGAGTTCAGACATACCAGGCCCGTCAGCTTGCTGGTCAGGTTCTCGCCTCTGCCTTGAGCCACTCCCACCACCCCTGCCCACACGAGCCTGGCCTGCTGTTGTGGGCACATCGGGTCGACGGGACCCCTGAGGGTTGACAGTGGTTGTGTTGTCTGCCTCCTCCTGGGTGTCCGCCGAACCTTGTCCCTCATTGTCAGACTGGCCCAGTTGTGGATTGTGTGCAGGGCTCCGAGCTGTCTGCTGGGATGTGGCAGGAGTGGGTGTGGTGGTTGGCGCAGATTCCCCTGATCCAGCTGCTGCAAGGGTTTGGTATTCAGAGGTGCCAGGTTGATCTGTGTCATCCGTGGAGTGATGAGAGGCATCGCTGTTGGTGGGATCCGGGTCCTGTGGAGCCTGGGACTGTAATCCTTCTCCCCCCTGGTTGGGGGTAGGTTGTGCACGTTGCCCTGTGTGTGGGAGACAGAAGATGTTAATGGCATTCAATGCCAAAATAATAAGTTTCATATACATTTTCGTTGTCACTGTTACACCTTTTTGTAGATTTTTCACACTGTTCAGTGGTGGTGTCTGATTGATCTGTGTTCAGGACACTTTTTAATGTGAGGGTCTACTTACATTGAATGGCACTGGCAGGCATTTCAGCAGTGATTTGAGAGTCATAGTGCACCACACCTATGCCAACATGGATGCAACACTTTCACACTGTGGATTCCCATAGTGTGATAACAGTACAGGTGTATCCTGCATCTGTGCCATGGAAGTGGCACATTGCTTGAGTTGTGCCGCTGGTGCAACGATGATCCAGCAATGCTCTGCGCAGCCCTATCTGCACAACGCTGTGTCAATCCTTACGTCTGCTTCAGGCATGCACGTTTTTGAGGCAGCATGCGCATGAAAGTGGCTGAGTGAAATTGTTAATATTTCATTCAGCCACTTTTGTGAGGTGTTGCTGTGCTTTGACAGACAGCCAATGCACACCACACCACACCACAACCACACCATGACCAGTCCACATACTTCTTCCGTAGGGCTTTAGAATGTGACACATCTCCCATGTGCATCACCTTGTCAATACCCAACACCATTGCAGTAATATTTGTGCGTCCGTTGCGTGAGTAACGTGTAGATATGGCATTGTGGTATAAGTGCAATTGACATGGGAATTAGGCCTGTGCATGTTTTGGCTTAGATGCTTCATCAAATCTGTATTTGTGATGTTACATGAGGGTGGTGACAGTGGAACACTACATTGCCTGTCCCAGCTGGCTATGTTTCTGTAAGGGGTGTGTGTGACAGGCTGTGCTGGTGGTTTGAGTGTGCATTGGACTGTGCCTCAATCATGGTGTGGCTGTCCACCCATGGACCATGGTGCCATGATCAAGTTTATGAGTTCCGGTTTAAGATATCTGCCCTTGTTGTCCTGATGTTACTGTTTGCACTGGTCACAGGATGACCTTTTGCAACATACACCATGGCCATGTGTCAGCTATGTTGTCAGTACTTTCTCACTCCGTGTACATTGATTATGGTCCATGGGTGTGTATGAGGTCCATATGGGATGCTTGAAATTGGGTTTGTGCGTACACAGTAGTGGTGATAGGGTTGTCCTTAGTTTCAACTTCTGCGCCATCCCCCTTTGCAGCCTTCTGGCCCAGAGCCTTGCACCCACCCCCATGCTGTTGACCAGTGGTAGGAGTCATACGCACACCCTCCTCCTATGTCTGGGCACTGCTGGTAGTCATACGCACACCCTCCTCCTATGTCTGGGCACTGCTGGGAGTACTCTACAGAAGGGAGGTGGTCCACAAAGGAATCCAAGTCCACATTAGTTTTCACAGGATTTTGATAATGATAACACACTCAAAAAAACTCTGGACCTCTTGAGTTTTCAGACAGTAAGGTATTTGAAAGGGATGATGAGTGTGTTAGACGTTACATCTTGGTGTCCTTAGGCTCAATCCTTTTTTGTATGAATAGAATCAAAAGAGTCCGTGCTTTATAGAAAATTGCTCTTTACTTGTGTGGATAAAAACGTAGACAGCCGACACGTGTTTCGCCCCTGTGGCGAATTGCGCCAGGGCTTTTTCAAGGCTGTAATAGATCACAATTAAAATTGTAAGTGTTCATAATTGAGAAGAGAGCGCCTGTGACCCCAAGGACCGTGTAAGAGTGCGAAAAAGGAGTAGTATAAAGTGCAAATTCATTGGTGTAAATTGTGGTGTGTGATCACCGGATAGGAGAGGTCCCTTATGTGAGTTTTAAGAACGGGTGTGTGCATGCAGCCGAAAAGCGTCAGACACTGAGAGTTGCGCCACCACGGTTTTGTGCAAATTAGATACAGAACTCTTGAGAATTACAGTTTTGATTGATTAAAGGTGAGGTAGGATCTAAGTGATCATAAGTAAGCAAATGCCACCACAAGTCTAGTTATAGAGAGGGTTAGGGTATTTTACCAAAGCAGAGAGATTAGAGGGCGTGAGGAGAAGAAAAAGTTTAACATTATCTGTTTCATACCTATTTACAATGTTATGTGTTCTGTAAACTTCCTCATTATATACACAGTATTTTTCAACATTTGATCCGGTTTGTAAATCTGTTGACACAACATTTTCAATTTTTAGAAAAGAGTTGTTATATTATAAAAAAACATTTTTACTGCAGTCATTAAGAACATACTTTTGCCTGTTTCTAAGTCTAATGACAGTCTGATTCAACAGTTTAAATTTTTAGAAAAGAATTGTTATATTATAAAAAGCCATTTTTACTGTAGTCATTAAGAACATACTTATGCCTGTTTCTAAGTCTAATAACAGTCTGATTCGAAGGATGCGATGTAGTATACCGCTATCTATTCTCGTAAATATCACTGTTTCCATATTATGGTTCACAACATTTGAGCCCAGATATTCCTACCTATATCTCAAAATTATCACATGATAGAGTTCGATGAATCGTAATTAACCAGGTGAGATCCGGGTCATCGATTTGGGTCTATTGAAAGTGAAAGGATATTGGTTTGGGAGAAAAAGTCCCTTAGTTTCTAGGGCGTGGTCGTAAGGGAGTTAGGGCAGATGTCTAAGCAGTGGGTAGTTTGATAGGTTTATTGCATATAAGGTCTAGTTTATAGCATAATGGAGCCCAAGGGAAAACCAATTTAAATTGCATCAGCAAAAAATTGTTCAAACCTAAGGGGTTTGAGCCCTTCGGTATGTGGACATGAGCTAGGCAGGTTTTCTTAAAACACGCAGAATTGGCGCAGTTTCTTGGGAGCACACCCAATGGATGTGTGCGCGGGGGTGGTAGTCCGACAGAAGGTGATACGGTGCAGCATACTCCGATATGGGGAAATCAGCTTGGCGTTTTTTTTTTAAAGAAATGCATTAGTAGCATGGCTTCATTAACAAGACACCATGCGGGTGTATGCGTGGGGAGATGACAGTCCGACAGTTAGTATTTCATGCAGCGTACTGGTATTTTAACAAACGGGGGCTAAAATGCGGAAATTGAGTCACTTACTTATTGGGGGTTGAATCCCTAGCGTATTCCTCAGAGTCTCTCGTTTCTTCTACCGTTTCCACGAACTGCGCGTTTACGGGACTCTTCCCATTTTAAACCGGAAGAGAAGTCTTGACCCGAAAGTGCTGATCTGAGCTGTAAATCTGCACGGGTTGTTTTGTGTTTCAACCTATAGTTCTGGAAAGTGATGTAAAAGATCGGGGGGTAATCTACATTGTGCAAAGTCATTTATATTAAATATACGCATTGTTTTGTTGTTTTTACGTCACATAACCCTGAGGTGACAAAAACGTGGACGTGAGTGGGTAAAAAAGTCAAAAACTGACTATTTTTGGAACCTGATGATGTATGGGTAAAAGTCAAGAACGGACTTTTTTAGAGAATGAGCATGTGTGGGGGTTGCGCCATATATAAGTAGTATGTATGGCGGTTGTTGACTAAGTCTTTAATCACAGTGGACAAGAAACAGTTAATTATGCGGTCTTAAAAGATCTGCGGAGGATGATAGGTAGTTTTGATAGTCTCCTAATGATGCATTGTGTGCTATTAATTAGTCTGTCCGTTTGTTTGAGGGTGGAGGGATAGAGTGTAATGACCCTCGCTCTGAGTCTTATATGTGAAAGAAGGGCAAAGCAAATGTCCTTGTGCTTTATATTTCTACTTTTTAGGGAAGGGATGCATTTATATCTAATTTAGAACCTGCAGTGTTCTAACGAGGGATATATGTGGGTACAGCCGTTCACGGTCTCCTAGAGTTTGCTCTTGGTTCAGTCTATCTATTGGTTATAACAGTTAGGCATCATCTTATTCAATACTATTGATAAACAGTTGTGGTCTATACTGGGCTTAATCAAGACAGTTCCTTACTTAGATAAGCTAATAATTGTCTCTTTGTCCCTGTGTGTTGTTCTCAGATGTCGTTTATTCCAGCCAGTGGTGCCATTCATATTCTTGGTTCAGGCCCTTCTCCACTGTGTCCATTTTTATAATGAGCGCACTTTCTTCTCTTTGTAGGAGGCGGTCCACATCACCTCCACGTTTTGGTGTCTTAAGTCTTTTTATACCTACGAAAGAGCATGTTCGATTGTGCTCATGGTATTGCAGAAAGTGTTCTACAAGGGATTGTCTGGTGTCAGTTTTGTGAATGTTCCGGTAATGTTCCTGAATGCGAATTTGGAGAGGTCTTCTTGAGCTACCAATATAGTTTTTACCACAGGGGCAGGTGATAAGGTAGATCGTATTGGTGCTTTCGCAATTAATGAAGTCCCTGATTGTGTATTTTTGTCCATTAATACTGACTTCTTTGGTCTTAGACTGGCCAAGTTTGCAGATTGAGCAGTTCGTGCAGGTGTAAAAACCTGTGGTTTGTGGTGGAAATTTCATAGGTTTATTTTTCGCCTCAAAGAAAGATGGGCAGAGTATGTCGCGTAGGTTCCTACATCTGGAAAAGCCTAGTTGTGGCTTAGTTGTCAGGGAGTCTTTTAAGGTTGGATTGTCTCTCAATAGGTGCCAATGTCTGTTTAGAATTTTTCGGATTGTATGTTCACCACTGTGGTATTCAGTATTAAAGCGAATGGTTGTTTTGTTCTTTTTGAACGAGTTGTTGTGAAGTAGGGATTGTCTGTCGGTTTTGAGGAATTTTTCTTGTTCTTTGTAGAGTTTTTGTTCATTATAGCCTCTTTGTTTTAATCGTTGGGTTACAGCCTCTGAATGATTTTGATATTCTTTTTCTGCACTGCAGTTTAGACGGGCCCGTCTATATTCTCCTCCTGGGATGTTATCAATTGTATGTGATGGGTGGCTGCTCGAGGCATGGAGGATCGAGTTTGCAGATGTTGGTTTCCTATGTATTTTTGTTTGTAGTTGCTGGTCCGAAACATATATAGTTAGATCTAGGAAATCGACTTCTGTTCTTGAGATGTTGTATGTGATTTCGATGCCCCATTTGTTTTTTTACTAATGATTTGATGAAAGTTCTCAGTTTTTGTTCGCTGCCCTGCCATATTAGGAGAATATCATCTATGTAGCGACCCCACATAATTATATTGTCGATGATTTCTTCAGATCTTTCTTGCCACAGCCAGTGTTCTTCGACTGTACCCATCAGCAGACAGGCGTACTGCGGGGCAAATTTGCCCCCCATTGCGGTCCCTTGTAGTTATTTAAAAAAATCTTATATAGCGCGCAGCTACCCTTGGGCATCCCGGCGCTTCCAGACAACATCAGATGGTAAAGGGGACAGCATCGAGGTGTTATGCCGGAAACAGGAAGGTTTTAAGACCTTTGCGGAAACGCAGTGTGCAGGGCTCAGCTCGAAGTTTTAGGGGAAGCGAGTTCCAAAGCTTTGCCGTGTTAAATGAGAATCTTCTCCCACCAGTGCGGGCCTTTTTGACTCTAGGCACCTTCAAGAGATGTTTCGTGTCTGACCGCAGCGTTCTGCCAGCTTTGTAGGGAGTCACTAGATTTTTTTAAATAAGGGGACCTTTGCCTGCAAGAATTTTATGAACGGTACAAAGTGCTTTAAAGGTCACTCTCTCCCGCACGGGGAGCCAATGCAGTGCCTTCAATGCCGGTTTCGCAGATTGCGTCCTCGGAATGTCCATGAGCAGCCTTGCCACTGCATTTTGGACCTGTTGAAGTGTCTTAAAGGTTGATTCAGGGGCGCCCAAAAAGATGGCGTTACAATAATCGAGTCTAGATGTTATGAGACCCTGAATCAGCAGCTTCCTTGATGTTACCGGTAGTAGAGGGAAGATTTTCCGAGCCGACCTGAGCAGGGCATAACATACTCCTGCTGTTTTCTTGGCTTGGGTGCGGAAAGACAAGTCTGGTTCTAGCCAGACTCCAAGGCTTTTGATCGCATCTTTGGGGGCCGGGGGATCGCCCATACATCCCGGCCAGCTAAGCGGCGGGAGAAGGGTAGTTTTACTCCCCAGCAGCAGTATTTCCGTCTTTGAGCCGTTTAACTTAAGGGAGGAATCTCCCATCCAAGTGTGAACATCTGCCAGGCAGGAGTTCAAGATGTCAGGATTGTCGGCCAGATGTGTTAAGGAAACCACTAGCTGCGTATCGTCAGCGTAGCTGACGATTTTGATGTCATATGGGGATACTACGTCCTCCAGGGGGGCCATATATACATTAAATAATGTGGGGCTCAATGACGAGCCCTGTGGCACTCCACACTGGAGGGGAATGGATTTGGATCTCTCAGGGCCATCCCACACCTGGTAGGAACGATTCGAGAGAAAAGATCTCAGCCACTGCAGGGCCGCCCCGGAGACCCCTACCTCAGCCAGCCGTCGGATCAACACCTGATGGTTCACAGTGCCAAACGCCGCGCTGAGGTCCAGGAGGATCACCGCCACTGACCCTCCTGAGTCCAGGATGCATCTTGCCTCCTCGACAACTTCCAAGAGGGCCGTGTCTGTGCCCTGACCTGGGCGGAATCCAGTTTGTGATGGTCGAAGGAGTCCATTCGACTCCAAAAAGGCTGACAGCTGCCTGTTGACCAATCGTTCCGCAACTTTGCAGAGGCCCGGCAAGAGCGAGATAGGTCTAAAGTTCGCCAGATCATTGGGGTCCAAATTGGTCTTTTTTAAAAGAGCCTTAACAACAGCCATTTTCCAAGTGGGTGGCACCACACCCTGAACAAAAGAGGCGTTCATAAGGTCTGTTACGGGAGCTGCAATGGATGCTATTACCTGCTTGAGAAACTTCATGGGGACCGGGTCCATGGGAGAACCACTTTTAATCGACGATAGAGTTTTGGCAACGTCGCTCACTGATACTGAGCCAAAGGTGTCAATGTGGAAAACGATCTTTCTGGCCCGAAGTCCCACGTCCTGCTTGCCAATGTCCTGAGATAGGTTTGGCTGGGGCAGAGAGATTAAGATCTTCTCAATTTTTGTGTGGAAGAACTCAGCCAGTTGTGTGCTTTTTTGTTTGTCATGCACCACATCCGGCTCCGGAACTTTGAGCAGTTCTTTGACCACTTTGAAACTCTCCCTAGAAGAGCTCGAAGCAGATTTAATGCGATCATCAAAGAATAGGGCTTTCGCGCGTCGCAGGGCGGACTTATAGCCCCTAATTGCAGCCCGATATTCTTCTCTCCTAGAGACTTCCCAGTTCTTCCTCCATAACCTCTCCAACCTTTTACATCCCTTCCTGAGGGTGCGAAGTTCTCCGGAGTACCACGGAGCCGAGCCAACTCATTTGTCCCTCTTAGGAACTCTCTTTTTAGGGATCATAGCGTCCAAAGCGGCGGAAAACCAGCTGTTGATGTTGGCATCGGCCTTAACGGGATCCGACTCAGGAGGGGGAGGCGAATTTTCCAGTATAGAGGTCCAGTTATCGACTGATAGTCTGGCCCAGGCTCTGTCCACTAGGAAGGCCTGTTTGGTCCTTGTGGGTGGTAGGTCGATTTGCCACAAAGCTGATACCAGAAAATGGTCTGACCATGGGAGGGGAAGCCGTGAAGCGGGGAATGTTAGAGAACATCGGGTCGAGTAGGTGTCCCTTTTCGTGGGTGGGGCCGGCGTTAATTAAGACCAGCTCGCGCTCCTGTAAGTCGCTCTGGAGGTCCTGCGCCGTTTGGTCAGTGGGCTCGTTGAAGTGAAGATTGAGATCACCCAACACCATGAAGTTGGCCGTCGCTGCGGCCAGGGCCGTCACTGATTCTACCAGGGAGCTCACAAAATTACCCAGTGCGCCCGGAGGCCGGTAAATCAGCAGACCCGATATTGATGCTGTCGGGGATATCCTGAGGGCGAAGTGACAGCTCTCACAATCCGAGAGTTGGCCACTATACGTCCTGCAAACAAACAGGCTCCTATATACAATAGCGAGGCCGCCCCCTCGTCCCTCTGGTCTGTCCACCTGACAGATAAGGTAGCCCGGTGGGAGAGCTTCCACGATATCCGCATCGGAACTGGGAGTTAGCCATGTTTCCGTTAGAAACAAGATATCTAATGCCAGATCCTGGATGAGTAGGTTGACTTCTATAGCATGACGTGGGAGGGATCTGCAATTCAGTAGCCCTACAACCAGGTCATTCTTCCCTTTAATAGCGGAGTGAATCCTCTCAGCTCCCTCAGCTAGGAGGGGGGAATGGCATTGTATAGGCGGATCAGCTCTCTGAGGCAATGCATGCCGAAGGGCCAAGAGTTCATCGCGCTCATAAGCGCGCCTCATGGTAGTGGATTTCGGCAGAGTATCAAGCCCTGGGCCCGTCTGGGCCCGGACGGGCACAGACGGGCTTGTCTTTGGCGGGTCTTCGGCGCGGGATCGGCGCGTTCGCTGCGCGTCCTCGCTGCGCGTGTTATGCATCTGAGAGTTTTGTAGGGGCCGCGCTAGCATTCAGTACCGCCTCCCTCCCCTCTAACCAATCCCTGTCCTGCGCCGGCAAAGGAACCCGGAAGTAGGAAGCGCCCTGCACCCTCCACGTCAATCAAGCCGAGTGCTTGCGGTGGACCGGGGTAGCAGGAGCGACAACTAACACCACAGACAGGTAGGTAAAAGTGCAAACGTGCTTTTGGAGCAATTTAAAAACACAGTGCCAATGTCAACATTCAATTTTTAAAATTAGATCGAGCTAAGTGTAATTTCAAATCAATACACAGCGTGCAGTTTCCTCATCCAGGTCGCACTAGGAGCTGTAGCATGCGCGTGTCTTTAGGAGGAGTGTCTGGCTTTTCTGGGGCTTTGTAGGGGCCGCGCTAGCATTCAGCACCGCCTCCCTCCCCTCTAACCAATCCCTGTCCTGCGCCGGCAAAGGAACCCGGAAGTAGGAAGCGCCCTGCACCCTCCACGTCAATCAAGCCGAGTGCTTGCGGTGGACCGGGGTAGCAGGAGCGACAACTAACACCACAGACAGGTAGGTAAAAGTGCAAACGTGCTTTTGGAGCAATTTAAAAACACAGTGCCAATGTCAACATTCAATTTTTAAAATTAGATCGAGCTAAGTGTAATTTCAAATCAATACACAGCGTGCAGTTTCCTCATCCAGGTCGCGCTAGGAGCTGTAGCATGCGCGTGTCTTGAATGTAGTATTTGCCATTGAAGAGGAAGTAGTTATTGAAGAGGCAGAATTCCAGTAGATCTAGGATCATTTTGTTCCGTGCAGTTAAGTGGACTGATCTTGTTTGTAAGTATTTTCTTGCTGCAGCTAGGCCATCAGTATGTTTTATTGAGGTGTACAGACTGCAAATGTCAATTGTAATAAGGAGGTAGTCATCTTGCCACGATACATTTTCTAATTTTTGTAGGACATCCTTGGTGTCTTTGAGGAAGGATGGTAGTGCCTTCATCAGAGGTTGTAATTCTGCATCGATGAAGGCCCCTACGTTTGAGCAGATGGAATCGATTCCAGCAATAATTGGTCGTCCTTTCGGTATTCTTCCCGGCTTGTGCACCTTGGGCAGCAAGTATAATGTTGGTGTGATGGGGTTTTTTATGAAAAGTACATTTTTTTCTTCTGCGCTCAACAGGCCTTTTTCATACCAGAGGTCCAGTAAAGTAGTTAGCTTCTCCTGGATATGTTTGGTGGGGTTATGGTCCAACAGTTGGTAACATGTTTTATCCTCCAGTTGTCTTTGGGCTTCTTGTAAATAGTCAGAGGTGTTTAGGAGGACAACATTTCCTCCTTTGTCCGCTTCTTTGATCGTAAGATTGTCATTACATCTCAAATCCTTTAGTGCCGTTCTTTCTTTTGCAGAGATGTTCTTGGAGATGTATTTTTGTTTTGTTTTATATTTCTGGAATTCCTTATCAAGATCTTCTGATACTCTTTTAGAGAACATATCAATGGAGTTTCCTGCTGGCAGTGAGGGAGTGAATTTTGATTTTTTCTTTAGGGTGTTTGTTTTGGAGTGGAAGATGTCAATACCCAGGTCTTCTGCCGTTGTAGTCAGGAGCTCCAGATGGTCTGGATCTGTGTCTGTCGCGAGGTGTAATAGCAAGTTGCTGTTTTCAAGATGTTGTGATGACATGTCACTTGTTTGTTGGTTGTTGTAGGTTGTACTTTGTCGTCTTGGGTTCTCATTGAAAAACGATTGGAGCTTAAGTTTCCTTGTAAATTTGAAGAGGTCAACCTTAGTTTTGACCAAGTCCCATTGTGCCGTAGGGCAAAATGAGAGACCTTTGTTAAGAATGTTGTAATGTGTTTCAGATAGGACCTCTGTCGATAGGTTTAGGACCAAGTTGTTTCTTAGGTTTTCAGTAAGTGCTGTTCCTTCATCCTTGCTCTTGTTTGTACACCCGCTGTATTTGGTTTTGGTGTCCCTAGATTTGGTGGTCGTTGTCGATTCTCCTGTACGTTCCCCAGTCGATGTCGTTGTACTTCCTCCCGAAAATTTACCTGTGGACGAGGATTGTTTGGTGTGGTTAGGTCTTCCACTGATCCGGCCTCAGATGAGCTTGGAGTTTAGATCGGTGTGTTTGTATTGCTGTTGGTTGTCGAAGTACTGATGTTATCATACTTTTGGGCAAATGTATAAACCCTTCCTTGTTGGTAATCATTTAGATCGCGTCTGAATTTACGATTTTTCCTCTGTATGATGTCTTCTTCGTATTCATCCAACAATGTATTCAAGATGTCATAATTCTTTACGGTGATATCTCCCCAGTTAGCTCCCTCAATTTTCTTGGATAGGTTGTCCACTTCTTTTTTGTTTGTTTCGTATTCCTCCTGTGCAATATCAATTAATTGCCTTATCATGTTGTTAGATGCTGTGCGGAGATTTTCCTCCCAAAGTTGTAATCTTTCTGGCGATGTGGAGTCTATTGGGGGGAAAATGAGAATGCGTAGACCTCGGGGGATGAGATTGTGTTCCAGATATTTTTTGAGTGATGCTCCTTCCCACCATTTGGAGGTCTCTTTCTTGGCAGCTCTTTCTAATGCTTGAAAGGTACTTTTTGCTGATGTTAAGTTGGTTGCGCTAGATGTTTTACTGATTGCTGCTCCGGAGGGGTCAAAGGCTTCTGCTAGTCTGTTGTTTCGTCTGTCCCGGCGATTGCCGTATGATGACATTCTGGTTGTGATTGTGATCTTCCTTTTTGGACTCTGAGGAATACGCTAGGAATTCAACCCCCAATAAGTAAGTGACTCAATTTCCGCACTTTAGCCCCCGTTTGTTAAAATAACAGTACGCTGCATGAAATACTAACTGTCGGACTGTCATCTCCCCACGCATACACCCGCATGGTGTCTTGTTAATGAAGCCGTGCTACTAATGCATTTCTTTAAAAAAAAACGCCAAGCTGATTTCCCCATATCGGAGTATGCTGCACCGTATCACCTTCTGTCGGACTACCACCCCCGCGCACACATCCATTGGGTGTGCTCCCAAGAAACTGCGCGAATTCCGCATGTTTTAAGAAAACCTGCCTAGCTCGTGTCCACATACCGAAGGGCTCAAACCCCTTAGGTTTGAACAATTTTTTGCTGATGCAATTTAAATTGGTTTTCCCTTGGGCTCCATTATGCTATAAACTAGACCTTATATGCAATAAACCTACCAAACTACCCACTGCTTAGACATCTGCCCTAACTCCCTTACGACCATGCCCTAGAAACTAAGGGACCTTTTCTCCCAAACCAATATCCTTTCACATGACTTACTAGACCCAAATCGATGACCCGGATCTCACCTGGTTAATTACGATTCATCGAACTCTATCATGTGATAATTTTGAGATATAGGTCGGAATATCTGAGCTCAAATGTTGTGAACCATAATATGAAAACAGTGATATTTACGTGAATAGATAGCGGTATACTACATCGCATCCTTCGAATCAGACTGTTATTAGACTTAGAAACAGGCATAAGTATGTTCTTAATGACTACAGTAAAAATGGCTTTTTATAATATAACAATTCTTTTCTAAAAATTGAAAATGTTGAATCAGACTGTCATTAGACTTAGAAACAGGCAAAAGTATGTTCTTAATGACTGCAGTAAAAATGGCTTTTTATAATATAACAACTCTTTTCTAAAAATTGAAAATGTTGTGTCAACAGATTTACAAACCGGATCAAATGTTGAAAAATACTGTGTATATAATGAGGAAGTTTACAGAACACATAACATTGTAAATAAGTATGAAACAGATAATGTTAAACTTTTTCTTCTCCTCACGCCCTCTAATCTCTCTGCTCTGGTAAAATACCCTAACCCTCTCTATAACTAGACTTGTGATGGCATTTGCTTACTTATGATCACTTAGATCCTACCTCACCTTTAATCAATCAAAACTGTAATTCTCAAGAGTTCTGTATCTAATTTGCACAAAACTGTCGTGGCGCAACTCTCAGTGTCTGACGCTTTTCGGCTGCATGCACACACCCGTTCTTAAAACTCACATAAGGGACCTCTCCTATCCGGTGATCACACACCACAATTTACACCAATGAATTTGCACTTTATACTACTCCTTTTTCGCACTCTTACACTGTCCTTGGAGTCACAGGCGCTCTCTTCTCAATTATGAACACTTACAATTTTAATTGTGATCTATTACAGCCTTGAAAAAGCCCTGGCGCAATTCGCCACAGGGGCGAAACACGTGTCGGCTGTCTACGTTTTTATCCACACAAATAAAGAGCAATTTTCTATAAAGCACGGACTCTTTTGATTCTATTCATACAAAAAAGGAATGAACCTAAGGACACCAAGATGTAACGTCTAACACACTCATCATCCCTTTCAAATACTGCTGGGAGTACTATCTACACCCCCCTCCGATGTCTGGGCACTGCTGGGAGTTCTATCCAGCCACCTCTCCTATGTCTGGGCACTGCTGGGAGTCATACGCACACCCTCCTCCTATGTCTGGGCACTGCTGGGAGTCCTATCTACACCCCCCTCCTATGTCTGGGCACTGCTTGGAGTCCTATCCAGCCAGCTCTCCTATGTCTGGGCACTGCTGGGAGTCATACGCACAACCTCCTCCTATGTCTGGGCACTGCTGTGAGTCATACGCACACCCTCCTCCTATGTCTGGGCACTGCTGGTAGTCATACGCACACCCTCCTCCTATGTCTGGGCACTGCTGGGAGTACTATCTACACCCCCCTCCGATGTCTGGGCACTGCTGGGAGTTCTATCCAGCCACCTCTCCTATGTCTGGGCACTGCTGGGAGTCATACGCACACCCTCCTCCTATGTCTGGGCACTGCTGGGAGTCCTATCTACACCCCCCTCCTATGTCTGGGCACTGCTTGGAGTCCTATCCAGCCAGCTCTCCTATGTCTGGGCACTGCTGGGAGTCATACGCACACCCTCCTCCTATGTCTGGGCACTGCTGGGAGTCCTATCCAGCCACCTTTCCTATGTCTGGGCCCTGCTGGGAGTCACACACACACCCTCCTCCTAGGTGTGGGCACTGCTGGGAGTCATACGCACACCCTCCTCCTATGTCTGGGCACTGCTGGGAGTCCTATCCAGCCACCCATCCTATGTCTGGGCACTGCTGGGAGTCATATGCACACCCTCCTCCTATGTCTGGGCACTGCTGGGAGTCATACGCACACCCTCCTAATATGTCTGGGCACTGCTTGGAGTCATACGCACACCCTCCTCCTATGTCTGGGCACTGCTGGGAGTCCTATCTACACCCCCCTCCTATGTCTGGGCACTGCTGGGAGTCCTATCCAGCCACCCCTCCTATGTATGGGCACTGCTGGGAGTCCTATCCAGCCACCCCTCCTATGTCTGGGCACTGCTGGGAGTCCTATCTACACCGCCCTCCTATGTCTGGGCACTGCTGGGAGTCCTATCCAGCCACCCCTCCTATGTCTGGGCACTACTGGGAGTCCTATCCAGCCACCCCTCCTATGTCTGGGCACTGGTGGGAGTCATACACACACCCTCTTCCTATGTCTGGGCACTGCTGGGAGTCATACACACACCCTCCTCCTATGTCTGGGCACTGATGGGAGTCATACGCACACCCTCCTCCTATGTCTGGGCACTGCTGTGAGTCCTATCTACACCCCCCTCCTATGTCTGGGCACTGCTGGGAGTCCTATCCAGCCACCTTTCCTAAGTCTGGGCCCTGCTGGGAGTCATACACACATCCTACTCCTATGTCTGGGCACTGCTGGGAGTCTTACGCACACCCTCCTCCTATGTCTGGGCACTGCTGGGAGTCATACGCACACCCTCCTCCTATGTCTGGGCACTGCTGGGAGTCCTATCCAGCCACCCATCCTATGTCTGGGCACTGCTGGGAGTCATATGCACACCCTCCTCCTATGTCTGGGCACTGCTGGGAGTCATACGCACACCCTCCTAATATGTCTGGGCACTGCTTGGAGTCATACGCACACCCTCCTCCTATGTCTGGGCACTGCTGGGAGTCCTATCTACACCACCCTCCTAATTCTGGGCACTGCTTGGAGGCCTATCCAGCCACCCCTCCTATGTCTGGGCACTGCTGGGAGTCCTATCCAGCCACCCCTCCTATGTCTGGGCACTGCTGGGAGTCCTATCTACACCGCCCTCCTATGTCTGGGCACTACTGGGAGTCCTATCCAGCCACCCCTCCTATGTCTGGGCACTGGTGGGAGTCATACGCACACCCTCTTCCTATGTCTGGGCACTGCTGGGAGTCATACACACACCCTCCTCCTATGTCTGGGCACTGATGGGAGTCATACGCACACCCTCCTCCTATGTCTGGGCACTGCTGTAAGTCCTATCTACACCCCCCTCCTATGTCTGGGCACTGCTGGGAGTCCTATCCAGCCACCTTTCCTAAGTCTGGGCCCTGCTGGGAGTCATACACACTTCCTACTCCTATGTCTGGGCACTCCTGGGAGTCTTACGCACACCCTCCTCCTATGTCTGGGCACTGCTGGGAGTCATACGCACACCCTCCTCTTATGTCTGGGCACTGCTGGGAGTCCTATCCAGCCACCCATCCTATGTCTGGGCACTGCTGGGAGTCATATGCACACCCTCCTCCTATGTCTGGGCACTGCTGGGAGTCATACGCACACCCTCCTAATATGTCTGGGCACTGCTTGGAGTCATACGCACACCCTCCTAATATGTCTGGGCACTGCTTGGAGTCATACGCACACCCTCCTCCTATGTCTGGGCACTGCTGGGAGTCCTATCTACACCACCCTCCTAATTCTGGGCACTGCTTGGAGGCCTATCCAGCCACCCCTCCTATGTCTGGGCACTGCTGGGAGTCCTATCCAGCCACCCCTCCTATGTCTGGGCACTGCTGGGAGTCCTATCTACACCGCCCTCCTATGTCTGGGCACTACTGGGAGTCCTATCCAGCCACCCCTCCTATGTCTGGGCACTGGTGGGAGTCATACGCACACCCTCTTCCTATGTCTGGGCACTGCTGGGAGTCATACACACACCCTCCTCCTATGTCTGGGCACTGATGGGAGTCATACGCACACCCTCCTCCTATGTCTGGGCACTGCTGTAAGTCCTATCTACACCCCCCTCCTATGTCTGGGCACTGCTGGGAGTCCTATCCAGCCACCTTTCCTAAGTCTGGGCCCTGCTGGGAGTCATACACACATCCTACTCCTATGTCTGGGCACTCCTGGGAGTCTTACGCACACCCTCCTCCTATGTCTGGGCACTGCTGGGAGTCATACGCACACCCTCCTCTTATGTCTGGGCACTGCTGGGAGTCCTATCCAGCCACCCATCCTATGTCTGGGCACTGCTGGGAGTCATATGCACACCCTCCTCCTATGTCTGGGCACTGCTGGGAGTCATACGCACACCCTCCTAATATGTCTGGGCACTGCTTGGAGTCATACGCACACCCTCCTCCTATGTCTGGGCACTGCTGGGAGTCCTATCTACACCCCCCTCCTAATTCTGGGCACTGCTGGGAGTCCTAACCAGCCACCTTCCTTCTATGTCTAGGCACTGCAGCCCGCAGCGGGCCCCCAATGCCATACACTGCATGCCTTTCCATGGCGGCAACGCCACCATGGAAAGGCTGATCTCTGCCTGAATCCTAATATGGATGGCGGTGTCTTGCAGACACCGCCACCATATTGGAGATGTTTTCCGCCCGGTCGACGAGTTGACCGGCGGAAAAGCGGCAGACGGTCTTTCCGCATGCCGCGGTCGTCCGCCATCGTAATATGGCAGGGGGGAAGTGGGATGCGGGCGGAGGGAAATGTTGGGCGGATCACTACCGCATTGCGGGTGGTGGTGATCTGCCCGACATGGAAAAAAGTGTTAGATTGAGCCTGCTTGTCAACAGAAAAAAGACAAAGAAAGAAAAAAGAAGGAGATTCAATTAAGTACCACAGGATATCCCCACGATTGTAAAGGTACCCATCAGTTTTCGATCGGTTCCGCCCTATATAGTAGGGAAAACAAATATCTACTATGAATGACCTCATAAGATCATTCATAGTAGATATTTGTTTTCCCTACTATATCTGAGCACACTTTGTAACGTTGGAAACATGGGAGATACTCAATAAAGTTTTTTCTCTCCCTGCTCTCCAATTTTATATTCCTTCACCTTTATCACACCATTATAATTATTATTTAAATGCACTGCTTTCATTCAGTTCTCACGGTTAACAGCCTTACACCAAATGACACACTAAGGCAACCACTATTCTTGACATCAGGTGGTTGTAAGTCCACTCTCCTCGGTGTGAGGAGTCCCAAATGATGAATAGGGCGGAACCGATCATAAACTTATGGGTACCTTTACAATGGTGGGGATATCCTGTGGTACTTAATTGAATCTCCTTCTTTTTTTCTTCTTTTTTCCTTCTTTGTCTTTTTTCTGTTGACAGGCAGGCTCAACCTGACACTTTTTTTCCTAGACCCACAATCACCTTTTTGTGTATTAACTGTATGATTGGGGTATGTGATTGTATGTGGTCTATAAACCTACCATCGGACCCTCTTTCTAAAATGGTTGTGTTATGATCCACCCGACATACCAATAGACCCCTAAGCAACATTACAAAAAAGTTAAAATATGTTCAACTGAATATAAAGTAAATAACAATGACAATATCAGTAACTTATTACACTGTAAAGTCAGACAAATAACAAAATAACATTTAAAATTGGAATCTATCAAGTAATATAAATATTAATATAAATAAGAAAGCAATACCTTCTGTATAAATTAATATGAACACAATAAGTATTTGCTCAAAAGTTTAATTTACATATTTTTCAAAACAAAACCTAGGGGGCCTACAACGATGTTGGTCGGAGTTTCCTGTGACCGACACTGTGGCAGAAACGTGACAGGCTAACCTCTGGTCGACGGTCTCGACCGCCTAATTATGATGCTGCTACATATGTGGTGGTCGCATTCTTCCATTTCTCTACGGGAGCTTGTGTTACGGCTGTAAACAAGCCGTATCACAAGCTCCCATAGAGAAATGGAAGACTGTGTTAATCCCTCAAGGTGTCTGCTACAAGGTACAGGAAATAACAGGGGGGCACCATAGGTGCTGCCCCGGCCCCCAATTGAGGCCGCAAGGGAAAGGGGACCATGCAAGGGGCCCCCAAACACACTCTCTGACAGGGTTTCCATATCAGGAAGGCCAGCATGGAAACCCTTCTGAAAACAGTGCATCGTAATCCAGACGGCGTAAACTGCCTCCATATGGTTTACGGGCTGGTTCTCACTGGCCAAAGGGCTCCTTGAACCCGTCAGAAGCCAGCTAGAATGAACTGCAAATTTCAAGTCCGACCAGCTATATTGTAATCAGTCACTCGGAACTGGAACATTATAGTAGGTCCCTTAGAATTTAAACACATTTGAAATAAATCTGACAATTATTACTTAAAAATATTTGTTAAGCAAATGATATTAATAAGAATAAAACATTAGAAACATTTATAAAATAATATATTAAAATAATCACAAACAAATATTTTAAATAAACATTTCAGGTAAATAGATTTTAAAATATTACCCACCCGAAACACCCTTAACATCCAATAACCAAAAAAGATGCACAGCATAACATAATCAAATAAACAAATTAATTGTACCTTTTATTAAACTATGGAAAAATAATATTAAAAATATAACTAACTCCAAAAAACAAAAACAAACATAATTTCAAAACGCTATCACCCAAACCTACCATAACATCAAACAAACAGAAAGATAAATAACATTAAAATAGAAAAATATATAATTTAAAAAAGGTCGGTGAAAAAATATAAAATAATCAAAATATGAAAAAATCTAATATTGATTTAAACATTAGCCACAGAAAGCTCATATGAAACCAACCAACATATAATAATCAAATATAATGAATATTATTAACATGAAAACACCTCCAACCTGCTATTAACACAACAATATCGAAGTGATAGCTATTTTGATCTTTGCTATTATTGTTATGGAATCAAAATAAATATACTAATCATTGATATTCCAAAACTCAATTTGCTGGTATCCACAATATTATTATTTTGATATTTATGATCCACACCATCCTAAATCACATTTTCAGGAGTTTTTGTGAAACATATATCCTTCAAACCATCTAGCAATATCTGCAATATTCACACTGACAACTACTATACCAAAATTACAATTATGGCAATTTGGAAATAAAAATGATCACTCCTTTAAACTGAGATTCTGTAGCTGGTATTTTCAGTAATCCACACACTGCAGCAGTTAAAACACCAGTGTCCTCATTTAGAAGCCCATTGTGCCACCGGTAATGAACTGGTTACGCAGTGTGCCTGACCATATTTACAAGGCAACGTAAAGTCACCCTGCGTGTCTTTTCATGGCCTTGTAAATATGGGCCCCTTTTACGTATTACTCTGCATTAAAGGGGTGTTCCATGGGTGTTGCTGTGGGTGTTCCCACGCAACATCCATGGAACCTGACACATTCCCAGATTTACAAAGTGTTGTAAACCTGGCAATGCGTAGGAGTGGCTCGACGAGGAGAATTACTTTTTTGCTATTCCTATGTGTGCTGTATTGTGCAATACACATAGAAGGAATAAGACACCATTAATGAGTTTTTTGTGCAGGAAGGTGTCCCTTTCTGCACAACAACAATCATCCCTGCTACGCAGGCACCTTTGCACCATGGGGCAAGGGTGTCTACTTTGGCGCATGACTGCTGTATCTGCACCAGCTCAGGGGAGCAGATACAGGGCATTCCTGCCCTTTTATTTTGACGCACAACAAGGCAGCAGGAAGGCTTGCTGCTCTGCTGTGCATCAAAATATATTAAATGAGACCCCAGATGTTTGGAACAAAAAAAGGAACAACAGAGCAAAGTGAAATGCTTTTTTATCGAGAGGTATACATTGTTGACTGATTTAATGCTAGTGTTAAAATCCCCTACAATTGAGTATGTTGTGGTTGATCCTGGGGTATTGGGCGATGAATCAAATGTATTTGTGCTCGGAGGTTTTTCCAGCAGATCATATTGTAGAGATATGTTCCATTTTGCGTCTGCTAAAGTTCCGATTGAAGTTTACATGTAATGCATCTTTGCTAGACATGAATACTATGTTATTTGTTGGAAATTATGTCTGGGTTAATGAGAAAACATACTTTTGACTTCCATCTCGGATGGGACAGAGCTGTAGATATTTTTTACAAAGTGCCATTCCTAACCTGTATGTACTAACCATGAGTGTTCTACTGTTAAATAAGATTCTTTGCATTTTAGAGTGTTTTCTATGATATTCATAGTGAAGATTCAAATTATCTTTCAATTTGCATGAAAGAGTTCTCTTCTACTGGAATTAACTTGTGATTTGAAATGAGTTGTCCTTTCATACCAGCATTTGTAATAGTAAAAAATTGCTTTATTGTAAATTAGAGTATTATTGTGTCATCCATCTGAAAGTGTGTCCTTGGAGGTTTTACATGTTATCTCTAGGCTTTTAAACACAGCTGTTTCAGTTGTCCCCTCCCTTCACATGGCTATGCTAATGTCTAAGACATCAAAGTAGCTTTATAGCCAGCTGCCAAGAGCTATATTGGTTGTTGAAAGCAGCGGTGGTCATTGCATGTAAACGCTGTTGGGCGGGCTGGGAGGATGGCGATAGACAATGGAATTGGATGTATTTATTTATTTGTTTTATTTTCCCCATTCTGTTGTTTGTCGACTCCCCCCCCCCCTTCCGTTCAACCCCGCCGAACCACGTTTACCTACACCGACAGCCGCTGGTTAAAGGCCCTGACCCAGAGTTATAGGCTTGAGCCGCAGACGAGAGCTTATAACAAGGGAGGGGACCTTTAACAACCAATATAGCCCTCAGCAGCCAGATTTAAGGCTATATTGAAGTGTATTCTAAGAAAATAATTTAAACATATCTGTGAACTCTTTTAAAACTTAAACCAAAACTGTTTAAAAGGGTGATGTCCCTCTGCTCAAATCAGAGATACACCACATATCCAAGAGATGTTTTGTACTTGCTGGTTGAGGAAGTTAAATCCCATGTTAGTTATGAAAAGACAAGCATATTGTGGTAAGATTCATTTACTCACTATTGGTTCTATCTTCTGTAGGAAATGTTCATGATGAAAGAGGTGTTATTAACTCTGTGTAAAAGTCTGCTGTCATGAAACTGTCTGATGGCAATATCTGGATTATTAGTCCTATATATAATTTTAGCAAAACATCATCCTATCTACACTGGAAATATTAGAGAAAATGACATCAATATCTATGGTGGACATGGGAAAGTTAGAGCATCCTTTAACTAAAACATCTTGTTTCTTGAGAAAGTCATTGCTATTTTGGAGTTACAGTAGAATGGATATTCCCAAAAAATAGTATCATTGTCATCATGAAATATATAGTCACATGCTCATCTAGCTTTGATGAGAGAGATTTGTTATAAGTTTGGAAGGTGGCAGGTAAACTCAGTCAGTGAACTGAGTTAAGTTACAGGGACTATGAAAAACGAAGTTAAAACTGGCTATGTTTGAATTGTTTCCATATACAATGCAATGCTCTGTCCTATTACTTACCGGTAATCTTCATTACTCCTGGTCCCGTTGACCTCGTCCCATTCCTTACAAATTGGAGATGACCATCTGAACGACAGAAAAAAAGAAAAGGAGCATGCTGGGATAGCCCTACCTGCTCCCTCCCACTGGGAGTACTTAAACGGTACCAGCCAAGCATGCAGCCTGAAAACACCAAGCCAACAACAGGAAGGCTGGCCGCAAGGGAGGGAGGGAGGGGAGTAAGGAATGGGACGAGGTCAACGGGACCAGGAGTAATGAAGATTACCGGTAAGTAATAGGACATTACCCCCTGGTCCCTCCTGACCTCGTCACATTCCTTACAAATTGGAGAATACCAAAGCAGAGAACCCGGCCTTCTGGAACCCCACCAACAACAAGGGCACCAGACCAAAAACAGCACCCCACAGCCCCGAACCAAGACCCCAAAAGCCAGAAGAGGACTGCCACGGAAACAAGAACCACCAACCAGGCAAGCCAGAAGGGAGTCACAGAAGCTGAGCCAAGCCCCCAAGGGAGCAAGCAGAGGGGCCAAAACCAAGGCCCCCCCCACGACCAAAATAAGCCCAGGAGAAGCGCGCGCGCCACAACAGAGAACGGAGCCAGGAAAGGGCAACCAACCAGTGAGAAACCCCCAAGGGCAAAACCCCCGGACCCAGGCACCACCAGGCAGCCAATCAACCAGGGACCAACAGGCCAACCCAGCCCAAAGGACAAGGGCAGAAAAGAACAACCCGCACAGGGCAGAAGGGCCTGGAAGGAACAATGCAGAGGGACGACCCCAACACACCAGGGGAAGCCCCCAGCAGAGCCGAAAAGAGAAGAGCAACAGGGGAACCCGGACCCCGGAAAACCACAGAGGAACCAGGCCACAGGGCAGGACCAACCAAAGGCCAACCCCTGCAGAGACTCTGAAGAGCTGCATCACCCAAAAGGCCAACCAACTGGGAGAAGAACCCGGCGCCCAAGAAACGACCAAGACCGGGGCAAACCCCCAAAGCAGGAGGCACCCTGACAAAAAACCAGCAACCTGCACAACAGAGGACAGGGAGAGCAAAAAGGCCAACCCAAAACAGACCCGGCAAAAACCAGGGCACAACCAAGAAAGACAACAAAGGCCCCACACGGAACCAGGGAAACAGAAAACCCCAGAACCGGAAAGGAGGAAACCACACCAATTAAGAGCCGGACCAACCCCCAGGAGGAGAAAGGAAGACACCACGGAACTACCGAAGGCAAAACCCCAAAGGAAGAAGGCCAACCACGAGGCCCACAGCCCGACCCCAAGAAGCCAGCAGCAGAACATGCAGGCCAGCAAGCCAGGAGTCACACAACACTGCACCACCAGGACCAAGAAGGAAAGGCAAAAAGGAACCCCCAACAAGGAAGGGGCACAGGAAAAGGCACAGCAGCCAACCATAGCCAGACCTCCCCGAGAAAGGAGAACCAGAGGGAGGAAGCCCAGAGCCCACACAACGGACCCAGCGCCACAGCCAACCGAAGGGAGCGGCCCCGGAAAGGATAGAAGACCAGCCCAGGACCGCGACAAAGCCCAAGAGAATGAGCAGCTAGGAAAGGACCCCAGCAGAGACCAAAAAAGGACCCCAAGCAAATAAGGGCCCTACAGCACAAAGCCCAACACAACCAAGCCAAGAGGCGCACCAGCAACCCAAACGCAAAGCGAACGGGAGGCCAAAACAGGGACCGGAAAGGCAAAACCAACAGAGGCAGAGCCCAAGCCCCATAGCACACGGGAAAAACCCAGGCACCGAAAGCAAAGGAGAGGAGCCCGAAGAAGTCAAAGGCGCACCACTCAACAAGGGAGCGAGAAGGAACACCCCAGCACCTACAAGAGAGCAAAGGGCACAGGCCGAAAAAAGCCCCAGACCCGAAGCAAAGCCAACCGCAACCCAAGGCAGAGCGAGAGGGGCGGGAAGCAGAAAACAGACCACACACCAGGGGAGGCAGACACCCAAACCCCACAAGTAGGGAAAGGCACGGCCAACAGGGCAGGGCACAAGAGCCGAACAACCCAAGAACAAGAGGCCACCCAAAGCAAAAGCTAAGGAAGACCAACAAATCCTAGCCACCACCGGAGGGAAACAGGGCGGCAGGCGAGAAGATACCGGAGTCAACACCACCAAAAAGGCCAGGCCCACCAGCATAGAGGAAGGGCACAACAAACCCCCCCCACCCCGGAAACCCAGGGGGGAGACACCACCAGAAGGTAGACACCCCAAGCACTGGGCATGCAAAAGCACCCGACAGCGAAAACCGCAGGCAAGCAGGCAGGCCGGCAACCAGACAGGCACACACCCCGCATCCAACAGAAGACCGAGAAGCACCTGGCACCAGAGACAAGCAGCCAGAGGCGACCAGAACAGGCAACAGCAACCGGAAAAACCAGGAGCACACCAACCCAGGCATCCACCAGGGACAACCAGGGACAGCCGAAGCCTGGAGAACAGGTCGGCTGGAGGCCAAGAGGACAGAGCAAAAAGGCCCAAGAAGAAGCCAACAAACCTCCGGAGAGACTGCCCAAAGCAAGCCAGGAGGAACCAAAGCCAACCCAGCCAAACCACAGGCCGGGCAGCAGGCGCCACAGAAACCAAGGCAGCAGGCCAGCACAGGCAGAAACCCGCCAGCACCAAGGGGACAGGCCACAGCAGACCCACTGGGATCCATCCCCCAGCTCAGACACCCACCAGCAAGGAGCGCCCGAGCAAGGCAGAAGCCACAAGACCAAGGAACACACAACACCCGGAGAAAGACCCGAAGGAACCCCCCCGGCAGAACCACCCCAAACAAAGGGCAGCAGGGGAAACAAGGCCCAAGACAGGACACCGAAGGCAGGAGAGCCAATGACACATCCAGAGCAGGGGGCAGCGGAGGCAGAGAACCAGGCCGGAACACCAAGAACCCCGGGTCCAGGCAGCAAAGCAACCAGCCAAGAACAGATGGCAAGCACTCAGGAATTGCAAGGGAGGGAACAGCCGAACCCAGCGCCAGAGCAGAGCGCAAGCCGCGCAAAGAGGAGGCCCCAGGACCAAAACCAGACCACCCCCAAGAGCCAGGAGCACAGGGAGGGAGCAACCCCAGCAACGGGGAAGAGCAGCCAGGGCCCCAAGCAAACACCGAACCAGAGGGAGGCGAGAACAATGCCGCCCCCCCCCACACCAAGCCCATCCAAAGTGCAACAGCAGACAAAAAGCAGCACAGACAGACCCGCAGCAGCCTGCACGAGGGGAAACAAGGCAAAACTGCCCCTGCAGACAGCCAACAGAGGTAGTGAAACACAAAAGAGTGCAACACAGACAACAAACTATCGGAGCGCTCTACACACACAACAGCCACATCACACAAGGCGGAGTGCGTGAGGAGATTCAGCGATTTGCCCAGAATCGCAGAATGTTGAGCTGACACTCAGACTCGAACTTGGCACTCCAGGCCCAAAGTCGGCAGTTCCGGGTGTAACGCCACATCCTCTTCCAGAAAAAAAGAGCACATGACCACAACCACCAGGTCACAGGGACTCAGCAAGGCAGCAACCCGGAAACACCACCAGGCAGGAATAGGCCAAGAAACAAGCACAACTGGGAAAGGCACACACAGAGACCCCCAGGTGCCAAACAAACGGAACAACAAAGCTCAAGGACACTCCACCAAACAGCGCAAGAATGCGAACCCCCAAATAAGGACAAAGGGCGAGCAAGCCAGACACCCCGTGCACAGCACAGGACAGCGTCAACAGGCGCATAAACAATGGCGCCCAAAAAACAGATGTACATTGCAACCCAACCAAAAGGCACACAGCACATCAACCACAAACGGAGAAAGGCGGAGAGGACCCGCTGGGATCAGAACCAGAGACCACGAGGACGAACACAGGCCACAGCAGGGAATGCAAAGGAGGCCACCGAGCCACCAGACCCAGCGTACCTCCACACACCTCACGGCCATTCCACGCAGCAGGCAACAGAAAGCGCGTCCACTAACACCCCTTTACATGGCCTGCGCTCAACACAAGGGAACCCATGCGAACACCACGATGTCAAACACAGGCCCACGTGTACGCATAAAAAGGGACCGCTATGCGGTACTCACCAAGGAGGCAGGAAGGGCGCACCACAAGCCCAATGCCCCCAAGAACCAGCCCAGGCACGCACCAGGACACCAGCGCTGGAAGGAGAAACAGCAAGGAGCAGGAATCCAAACCACCAGACCCGGCCCCCTAGGGAGAAAAGAAAGACCAAGCTCCCAGCACATATGTATGTAAAGTGCGCAGTCCCCCGTTTGGTTCTGAAAAACACGTTGAACAAAAACCAACGCAATGACATTGAACATGACAGAATGAGTTACTTTGGTACCACCAGGATACAAACCTGTGACCCAGAGCACAAACACAGAGTTCTGGACGGAAGCAACAGTCCACTGTACCACCAGACCCCTCATATTGAGAAGAGGGAAAAAAAAACGCTATGCTGTACTCACCACAGGGGCAGTCAACACCACCACACAAAGGCTGACCCCAAAACCACCAGCCCAGACGCCATCAAGAACCAGCACCGAGTCAGCATAGGAAAAACCGGGAGCAGCAGACACCCCCAAGCATCCAAGCAGCGTCCAGGGAGGAGATCCAAAGATAAATAGCTCCAACTGGCAACCCGGAACACCAGGAGCCACACCAACACCGGCCCGAGGTGCTACAACCACCAGCAGATGCGCGTCTCCCCGACCGGCCCAGCCACAGGAAGACGCGACCTTTAACCCAGAACAGCCTCGTGATGAGCAGCGCCTCAGCCACAAAAGACCGGCCGCTCTCAACGCGTCTCCCGGCAAGCCTGGCAGGCCAGGAGAATGCGGAACAGGATGTCGAGAAGCCCAGCAGCACGACGTGTCAAAGAGGAGGACTTCAGGGACGGAGAGGACAGCCCAGCAGCCCGACGAGACGACCCTGAAGCCACAGCAGGCAAGAGAAGCAAACTCCACATCCATTCTGTTGGGGGACAGAAAAAAGAACAGGCTGCATGCTGGGCTGGTACCGTTTATGTACTCCCAGTGGGAGGGAGCAGGAAGGGTGTCCCAGCATGCTCCTTTTCTTTTTTTCTGTCGTGGAGATGGTCATCTCCACTTTGTAAGGAATGGGACGAGGTCAGGAGGGACCTGGGGGTAATGCACTGTCTTCTGCTCTGGTAATTTTTTTAAAGCCTTACTTTATTAGTTTTTACCTGAACATACAAACATATTAACAGTTAAGGGCACCACATAACCAACTTCTTTGGTAAAAAATGCAGTTATAAAGTAACCATGCTCTATCTTCGGCAGTATGGTCAACTACCGGTAGACAGAGAACTTGGCAACATGATTTATCTGTCACCATGGCATGTGTAGCATATTCAAGGTAGACTGACCCTGTCCTTGATGAGAAACAGCATTTATAACGCATGCGCTACAACACATGCGATTACAACGCGGTCGTTTGTTACAACGCAAGCCATTACATCGGAAGTCGTTTCTACGACTTGCTGTGGGGGGGGGGGGGGGGTGCTAAACTAAGGAATAGTATCATTTACTTATCCAACACCTTCCCTACTGTTGCACACTCTGGAGTTGGAATAGTAAATCACACTATTTCTAAGTCCAGCGTGCTCCGTACAGCAAGTCGTAGAAATGACATGCGTTGTAACGGTTTGCTTTGTAACAACCCGGTCGTTGTAACGACTGCGTTGTAATCGCATGCGTTGCAGCACATGCGATGTAACATTGCATATTCATACTTGATTCAATTCCAGGACAGCCTCTATGACCCATACCAACATTGCAACAATCCAGCCTAGCATTTCTAATCATGACTCTTTCCCACAGCAATGCTTGTTGGCACTGCACTCCATAATAAGACTATTTATCATTTAGCCAATATGAAAGCAACGTTATAAACGGCAACGACTTGCATAACGTGCTCAGCTTCACTTTTGTGATTTTAAAACCATTCTTTTTCAGCATTTTAAGATGGGAAATTACATTTGCAATAACATTGCGATTCAATGCGTCCATAGTGTCATACAATAATGTCTTTTCCAAATTACAATAACTAGTCGACATTCCAAAAATGTATAACGCATGAAACGCACTAAAATCATTCTCAAGAAATATTATATGTACAAGATGAAGTAAAGAGTGAGATGATTCCCTGTCTATAGCATCATCATTTGAACGAGTTCTTTATTTTTTTTAAAACGTCATTGCTCTAACTTCTAATGTCATGATTATGGTACAAACTTTCATGTACTATCATTTCTATATTTTATTCTTAAGCTCCTGCTTGTCTTTTTTGCTTTCTGTTATTTTATGGCTTTCATTTCACGGCTTTATGTGCAGAACATTTGGTTTAAGAGAGCTATATAAATGGATACTCAGGCGGTGGTAGAGTTGTGTGTGATCTATGGCACTCCAAAACCACACAGTAAATACTTAAGCAGAATTGAAGCCGAAATATGACTTTAATCAGGCACATTGCGCATTTTGGGCCATGGCACTGTACTTTTCGAAGAATGATTGACTTATATATTTCGAAGTTTCTGGTTCAGTGTGAGGTGGTAAACCTGAAAAAGGGTACACAGTAAAATATAAATCCTTTGTACACTTTGTCTCTAGCTTCATAGTGTGTGTATGAATACATATTACTTTCATTTCTGTAATCATAAATTGATTCATATCCTCTCATCAGTGTTATGAGATCCGAATTGATGTGTTTGTTTTCTGCGTTGCTAAACAGCCATCGTGGAGTCAGTGCAGTTCAGTCAAATTGGTAATGGGACTAAACAAGCCTTAGCAAAGCCAATAGGTATTGCAGTAAAGCGTGCAAACAATGGCATGCTAAAATGCTGTTGTGGTGGTAATGGTGCTGACAATAGTAGCAGGAGCAATGGTGTTTACAATGGTGGTGCTGGAAATGGAGGCGGTAGAAACAGCGACTGTAGTGATGGTGGTAGTAAGGCAGATTATGATAATGGGCCGTACTCAAGTCCGGAATTTTTTTTTTAAAAAACATATTACGGCAAAAAAAAAAAATCCTTTCTGTTTAAATTTTTTTTTAAGAGATAAAGAACTGAGTATGCGATGAATGCATTTTTTAAATGTAATACAGGTCTTTGCACATTGCAATGTAAGCAGCCCACAGCAGATGAAACGATACGCTAGAAAGCCAATAGCATGATGTGACAGAACGAGCCTCCTCTGAGTGGATCCAATGTATATTTTAAAGAATTCACAACAATATATCTCGCAGAGAGGGTGTCAAACCAGACCTATAAATATTAAGGAGAGGCCACTAGTTCTCAACTAGTATCGGAAACAAAGAACAAAGCACAGCAAATAAACCCAACTTGGCCATCGTAGATAGAATGCAATCGAAACTTAAAAGTCTGTGTATTATGTTATATTGAAATCCTTGAGTTTCTTCATTAGGAAAATAACAAAGTACAGAATAAGAATGCTGAGTCCGAACATCCAGCAAGTAGATGTAGAACGTACATAAGCCGTTTAATGGTGCCATCAGCAGGGAACAGCAAAGAGTGCCGCACGGGCCTTTTGATGGGGTAAAAATGGTGCACCACTGGAAAAATGGATTATTGATGCCACAGACTATAATACCTGCACTGTTCCGAGAGTTAGGGCCAGATGTACGAAATCTTGTGTTTGCGATTCGCTATTAGGAAATCACAAACTGCGATGGTCAACAGTGTGTTTGACACGGTTAGCGATTCACAGTGGGTTGCAAATGGACCTGCCTCATTATTATTCATGAGGCAGACTGCAATTTGCAACCCATTTTGATTGGCTACAGTCACAGGGATGGTGGCCTGATGGGGCCAGCAGACCACCTTGTCTGGGATTGCTTTTTAAATAAAGCAATATTTTCTTTGTAATGCATCCCATTTTCTGTAAAGAAAACCGGAATGCATTTTCAAAATAAAAATGAAAAGCTATCTTTTCATTTGTTAAGAACAGGCAGTAGTCCGTGGGACCACTGCCTGCTCTTAAAAAATGTTGGGGCCCGCATTCTCAAAGGGGAAGGGGTCCTTTGGTGAGCCCTTCCTATTTGCAAAGGGGGTTCCACTAACTTGTCATTGTTGGTAACTACAAAAGTTTTTTTTTTAATCCTTATTCACCTCAGACCATTAGTGACCATACAAGCCACCTGTACCATTACTCAATAATGAAGAGACGCAGACAATGGATGGGGACCAGGAGGAAGCACCCCGCCTACCAGAACCTCAGCAGACTAGGATGACACTAGCCCCAAAGTAACGGGTATGGTAACTCTCCCAATCGGTCCAGATGCTACGGCGACTGTTAATGTTGGCGAAGAGTGGATGAGAAACTGGGAATGCCCAACACAGTCAGAATAGTTTAAAGGAGGCATAATCATAGGACCAAAGTTTTCATCAGAATTGATACATCAATAAATAGATAAAGAAGGGGGAGGGCTATCAAGTCTTCCAAGCCTAAGCATTGGACCAATTTAATAAGAAATCCCATAATGCTTTTTTTTTCTTGCTTTGAGTTCTACACAGATGTCTTAAACAATGAGGACAACCACTCAGAATAAAGAGGGGGTAAAGTTTCTACCCATCTTTTGCAAATCTCCCTCCTAGCCAGCAGTATAGCATAGAAAAGGAAAGAACTAGCATGACCCGTAATTTCACTGGATATTCCAAAGATTATCAGAAAAAGATGTATTTGTATTGGGAGGTCTAGAATATCCGCAATGGTGTTTCCTACTCTTTCCCAAAGCTCTGCTATGGCCGGGCACTCTACAAACATATGTACATCCGAGGCACTCTCCAAATACATTTTTTTACAACTAACTGGAGGCCCCTTTGACATTTTGGTCAACCTTGATGGAGATGAGTAGGCCCTATATAGGGTGAATAAATGGTTCCTTCTGAACAAAGCTGGTTTAACAGTGGCAAACAAGATGTTAAAGTTTGTTTGCCACAGATGTTCCCACTGTTCATTTGGTATAGCAACCCGCAATAAGTCTTCGGCCAATTTAAAATCCCCATCCAGTGCCTCCTCAATAGCCCAGTACAAGAAGGAGACCTCCTACCTCCCAGACGGTCTTGTAACTAGCTGCTCCTCAAGAATGTTACCCATGCCTATTAGTTTTTTCAGGTTTTGGGACCAACTCTGCAACTGAACGTATTTGAATTTTGACAAATGCTCTTCCACCCTGCTGTGTAGTGATGGCCAAGATAGAAGCATGCCCTTATGAGCAAGGTCTCTCCACACCTTCAACCCAGCTACTCTAAGCGGAAAAACTAGTCTGTTCTTTAGGCAATCTGGTACGCCTGGAGTATCCAACATGGGGCCCGGTTCGAAAAGTAGTTAAGACCCATCAGCCTTTTAATGCTTGCCCTTGTTCTAGCCATTCTCTGCAGGACTTTTAGTTTGATCTTTTTGAAGAATTTCGGTTCTCCAAATTTGAACAGGAAACCCTCCTTAGACCAGCCCCTTTTATCATTGCATAGAACATGGCCCCCACCCCTGTATTATCCAGAGTTTTAAAAGCATCCTAGAATGCGAAAGTTAATAGGCCCATGCGTAATATTGCAAATCCGGCAGTGCAAGTCCTCCCTTTTCCCTCCTGCATCTCAGCTTCTTCCAGTAAATCCTGGTACCTCTATATGCCCAGACAAATGAGTTGATAGCCTGTTGGAGCTTAACTATAGCCGGTTTGTCGAAGTGTAATAGAATGATATTAAAGAGGAAGGTGATTTTTGGGAGCACCACCATCTTTACCAAATTAATCCTCCCAAGAATGGTTAAAAGGAGATGAACCCAGGACTTCTTACGTTTTTGGCACTTTCTTGAAATGCTTTCCAAGTTGGTCACTGAGATCTTATCAATATCGTGAACTATTCTGACCCCCAGATACCTCATGTCCCACTTGGTCTGCTGCTGAAACTCCACCAAAATCCAGGTCATGACCTCAGTTTCTCAGCATTCACCTCGTAATCAGATACCTGCCAAAATCTTTTCCCAGCCTCATAACAGCAGGGAAGGTCCTAGTGCGGTCCGTGGAGAAGACCAAAATATCATCGGCGTACAGGGCCACCTTTCTTTTTCAAATCCCATGCTCAAATGGTAAAATGCTAGCCTCCTCTCTTAACCGCTGAGCAAAAGGCTCAATATGTAGGTCAAAGAGGAGGGGAGATAAAGGGCAGCCATGCCTAATACCCCTGGTGATCTTAAAAGGTCTTGTCAAGTTACCGTTAACCAGAAGTCTAGTTGACGGATCTTGATAAATCAACTGAATAGCACGGCAATACTTGTTCCCAGATTAAAATTCTCCATGACTGCAGAGAGGTACACCCAATTGACCCTGTTGAACGCCTTGGTGAAATCTAATGTTATTGCAGCAAGGGAAAGCGAGTAAGTTGTGGCCAGGTCTATTGCACCAATAAGATCATAAGTAAGGACAGATATGTTCCAACCTTTAACAAAACCCTTTTGTTCGGTGTGAAGCATATCGCCCATGACTGAGCCCAACCTGCCCGCCAGAATCCTGGCAAAGATTTTATAATCTGCATTCAGCAGCGAGATGGGCCTATAAGAACTACAATAGGATGGGTTTTCCATGGTTTCAGGATCAAGGTGATGGTAGCCTCTCCCCATGAGTCTATAAGCCTCACACCTTCGGATGATCTCACTAAAGAGCTGTGCCAAGATGGAAATTACCACCTCTCCCAAGGATCTATAAACTTCTATTGGCAGCCCATCTGGGCCAGCAGCTTTTCCCACTTTTCAAGACAAGAATGGCCTTTCCCACCTCTTCCTGAGAGATTTCCAGCTCTGGATCTTCTTGATAAGTCAAATTCAGGGGGGTAAGCGTGCGCTCATGCAGCCACTCCATGGCCAGGATTACCTCCACCGCACTATCTTCTGGTACAGATCCTGAAAGAAATCAAAAAAAGCACCTCCTATCTCCTCGTCTGTGGACAGAGCAGTAGCCCCACCCATGTTGTTGATTTGTTTGATCAGATTGTGCAACCTGTCAGAATTAGCCTTCCATGCCAGGAGCTTGCCTGCACCTTCTCCATATTCAAAATGGGCAAGCTTACTGGTCTCTCATCTACGTGCAACCCTAAACTGAAGGATGGTATCTAACTGAACTTTTAAACTAATCTTAATTTAACCAAATTCTCCTGCAGTTTCTCAGAGTCAGTCTCCTTATTTAGGGCCAACTCTACTACCTTCAACTCTGCCTCCCTGTGAGGGACCTCTTCTCTATATTTTCTGTTCCTGAAATAAAACCTACTCATGATCATGCCTTAAAAAGGCCTTTAGGGAATCCCAAACCACAGAAGTTTCAGCTGAGCCTACGTTGATATGCAAAAAACCCTCAGTCTCCTGCGATAAATATTTAATCTCCTCATCATCGAGAAGCGGAGTTTGATCGAACGTCCAGACACTAGGATGCTGATTATCTGCCGGGACAAGATCCAACTAGACTCCTGAATGATCGGACAGATGGGGAGTTAAATAACCATTGTCCTTAATCTTATCTCTCAAGCTGTGACTAACCAAGATGTAGTCGATTCTCGACTTGTTGCCATATTTATTATTGTAGTACGAGACTCCCAGCTGAGAACCAGATCTGTCTCTCCAAATGTCACAGAGTCCAGTCTGTGCCATCAATGATTGGAGGTACATCCGGGATCTAGTGGGCTCCTTAGCTCTACTTCCTGTCGACTTATCCGATTTTGGGTTCAGGACTATGTTAAAATCATCAGCCATGATCACCGGGTCTGGTTAATGCTGGAGATTCGAAAAAATAGTTTTAAGAGAGGAGGGGTCGTCTTGGTTTGGGCCGTAATAGCCCACCAAGGTAAGTGGATAACCCGAGATAATAACCTTCACAAAGACCCACCTGCCACATGGGTCAACCAGAGAATCTAAAATGTGGGCTTTTGCTTGCTTCTTAATCAATTTAGCAATGCCCTTTAGATTGGCACTCTGATTGGAACAGATCAAATAATCTACCCATTTTTGATTTTTAAATACCTCAGAGATCTCTTCCTTCAAAAGATGAGTTTCCTGAAGGATAATGACCTGCGCAGGAGAATCTTTTAAATATTGCAGAATTTTTACCGTTCTGGTTTTCACGCGCAGGCCATTAACATTCCAAGACAAAAGCTGAATCATTTTCATGAGGGTTTAGAGGTATACGTGAGAATCATAAGTCCTCCAGGTCACAAAAAGAGCCAACACAGACCAATCGCAACACAACTAGGGCAATCCGAACAAACATTAAGGTGAATGAGGACATTTTTTTGCTTTTTACCCCTACGCTTACCCACCCCGTGCACCCAACTCCCCCTCCTGACGGACCCCTCCCAGGAGAAACCCCACCCATTTACCTGGACAGATAGAGTCCAGTTACTGCACCCAATGGCCACCCGACACGTCTCTTGTAATCAAGAAAAGAAAACAAAAAAAGAAGTAGAGAAGAAGCTAGTGCCCGAACCTAAACTTCCATTAACTTAGTGTCCCAAAGTAGACCCCTGTGCGATGACTTTGTAATTACCTCTCTGGTGCTATTTTAGAAACCACAAAACAGAAAGGAAGATAGGAATATATATTTAGAAGTCCTACTAGTAAAGTCTGCCATTTTGTTCTTTATAAGTGGATACCATGGATGGGTGCCACACCCCCAGGGATAGGCTTGCCTGCTATATTTTGCCCTTCCCCAGACTTTTTAGTAAGTCGTCTGCTTCTTATACCTATCTTACATTATGCATTTTATTATTATGCATAACTTTCAAAGTGGATGAGAATTTAAGTTGAGCCACAGCACCGAACTTTTTGAAATCGTCCAACTTGCCCAACTCCTACTGCCTGTCAAGGGTAACTCGGGCCAGATCTGAGCATATTTCAAATAAAAAGTCTCTGGCCTTCAATGATTTCGCCTTTAAGGCCATATTGAGGATCTTTTCTTTCAAGGAGTAGGTATGAAGTTAATAATAATTTTCCTGGGATTTGTTCTGTTGGGGTTCCTTCTAAAAGGGTCTCTATGAAACCTCTGGATGTCCTTCCTCAAATCTTCGTCTGACTCCTCAATCTGCAAAGATTCTTTTAAAAGTGAAATCCTATAAGATTTGAGATGCTCCTCCACGCTTCCCTCCAGGACATTCAAAATACACAAATTGCTTCTTCGGGAGTTGTTCTCCAACATCTCAAGCCTATCTTGAAGGCCCATGTCTTCCTTCTTGAGAATCAGTACATCTGCTTTGGCTGCTCCAAGGCCATCCTTCAATTCTCCCACTGTGTTCTCCATGGTGTCTGTTCTAGTGTTTAGGATGTCAATTTTCTTCTCCACTGTCTCGCAAAAGTTCCTAATCTCACCTTGATTGGCTTCAGATACCCCCTTTTGATGTTCTCCAAGAGGGTGGAAAGGAGAGCCTCCAGAGAAGCTACTTAAGGCCCCCTTATTTTGTGATCCTTGGAGCCTTTATCCACCTCAGCGTCACGCCTGACTTCCACCCCTAGAGATGCCAAGACCTTCGGCCCTTCTGTATTCTATCCTTTATTCTGGGCATTTTTTAAGCTACTTTCAGAAGTTAGAGCTGGAGTTGATACTATAGGCAGGGGACCTCTGGAGGCCTCCATCCCCTCTCGCAGCCATCGCACGCCAACACAACCTCAACATCGTCTCCTACGCCGACGACACCCAGCTGATCCTCTCCCTCACCAACGACCCCGCCACCGCCAGGACCAGCCTACACGAAGGGATGAAAGACGTCGCCGAGTGGATGAAGAACAACCGCCTGAAACTGAACTCAGACAAGACGGAAGTCCTCATCCTGGGGTCATCACCCTCCGCCTGGGATGACTCCTGGTGGCCCCCTGCCCTGGGCACCACCCCCAAGCCAACAGACCACGCATGCAACCTGGGCTTCATCCTGGACTCCTCCCTCTCGATGACCAGACAAGTCAACGCCGTCTCATCATCGTGCTTCAACACCCTTCGCATGCTCCGAAAGATCTTCCAATGGATCCCCACCGAAACCAGGAAGACAGTCACCCAGGCACTCGTCACCTGCCGACTGGACTACGGAAACACCCTCTACGCCGGAACCACAGCCAAACTTCAGAAAAGACTCCAACGCATCCAGAACACCTCCGCACGACTAGTCCTGGACATCCCCCGACACAGCCACATATCCGGCCACCTGAGAGACCTGCACTGGCTCCCCGTCAACAAGAGGATCACGTTCAGACTCCTCACCCACGCACACAAGGCCCTCCACGATCTGGGCCCCAAGTACCTCAAGAACTGCCTGACCTTCTACACGCCCACCCGCCAGCTACGATCAACCAGCCTCGCCCTCGCCACCGTTCCACGCATCCGCAGAGCCACCGCCGGAGGAAGATCCTATTCCTACCTAGCAGCCAAGACATGGAACTCCCTCCCCATCCACCTTCGACTAACCCGGGACCATCTCTCCTTCAGGAAGCAACTCAAGACCTGGCTCTTCGAGCAGTAACGGACCCCTCTCCCCCAGCGCCTTGAGACCCTTCCGGGTGAGTAGCGCGCTATACAAGTGACATGATTGATTGATTGAGTGATGATGGAATTTGCTACAGGCAGACCTACTGACCCCCTTCTAAGGGCCTCACCCTGCTTCACAATGTCTAGTACAGGTGGTTGTACTTTGAAATATGACCTCAATGAGGGGGTAATCCTAACTTTGAGATCCAGAGGATTACTTTTTGCCCTCCGTGCCTTAATGCTCCTACCTTTGACCTCACAGCGCTGGAAGGAAGAGCAGCTACCGCCTGTGTCTACACTGGTGGCACTACCTTTTCCCTGATTCTTCAGGCTGCCAGATTTCTCCTCGGGGCTGTTTAGTACTTATACACAGACCGGAACGCTTTGGAAATCATCTCTACACAGATGAGGGCTGGCCACGAGAAAATAATTGACTAAAGTTCTACAAAAGAACAGGAGGTACTTTCCCTGTACTGTACTGAGTGGTTAGAGGGGGACACGCCGACCATATCATTTTGAGAATATCTGATTGTGAAAACATAGAAACTATATGGTGGCTGTCGTAATTCTTTTTCAGAAAATTACTAATTAAGCCCTGAAGAAGTCACGGATGTGACGAAACGCATTGGCAACAAGCAATTCTGTTATTTTAATTGAAACATTGAATAAAGAAAGTTTGAAAATCTTCAATCAACTTCTTTTGGGATTCTTATTTGTGGGAAGTTTTCTTCTGAACATCGACAACACTTGTGAAATATAGAACTCTGATAATTCAGTACTTGTATACAAACCTTGGTGTGGGTCAATTTTTTGTGATATCTGTTTAGTACTTTTACCATTTAATTTTGATTTACTGGCACCTAAGTGCCACTTTGACTTGAATCACTGTGCTTGATGTCGCCTGAGGCAATAAACTCACCCACTTCGCCTGGACCCCCTGTACCTGCTCCTGTTGCAGTAAATGCAAGGGAGACCGCAAAGGAAAGCCACCACCTGGATTCGGCTACTCGTAAAGCTCCCCTTCAGTGTCCGCCTGCTCAAGGGTGGCGAAAACTTGACTGGTGCTGCCACTGCCTGTGCTGACATGAAGGAGCCCGCGAGCCGCTGCTCTGCGGCCGCTCCTCAGCTCCAGGACGGCTGCCACCCACCAAGACGAATGGGGAGAAACCGTGGGCGACGAGGCTCCACAACATATGCCCCGCGAAAAGGAAAAGAAACGCAGCAGCGCCAATCTGTGAAGAAGGCAAACCTCTCAAAACGGCTCCAATGGAGGTAAGAAGGGTCTCGGCTTCACCTCGATAAGCACGAGACACGGGTGCCTCTGGGGAGCAAGCAGCTGCTCAGCTAGCTGCCACTATGTTCTCCTCTCAACCTGGAAACAGCATGATAAGATGTTGTTTTCGTTACTGCGAAAGTTTTGTGACTGCATTGCCAGTTAGAAAACATTCATGCATACCAGTGCTATTTGGTATTAGGAAAGGATGCCCTAAACATGCCTCTTCTTAATACCGAATCGCAAAAGCAATATGCAAATTGGTAACAAGTTACTGAGTCGCATTTTGCCTTCTGTACATGGCACCAGAAAAATCCTTTATACATCTGGCTCTTGGTAACTGAATGGCCCATGCAAACACCGAAATGTATCACACCAAACACGTTTCCTTTACACAACCTGGCATGGTGAAACCTACTCATAGAGAGTTGTAGAATTCCCTCCACACATGGGGTGGCAGGCATTTCTAGATGCCCTGGCAGCGGTCTTCGAGAGATGGCATGGATATTACCTGGGCCCTCCCACACTGACGCATTGCACTTCTGGAGCTGAGTTGGCAGGCAGCAGTTGCTTCCACTAAGTGGATGTTAAGGGAGCATGAAGGGTGTGGTAGGTAGGCTCCACCAGTGGAAAATGCTCAGCAGCCAAAACACTGCAGGGGCAGCTGCCATGTGAGAAAGAGCTGCAACTGCCACACCAAGCATGCAAACCAAGCAGTTCTGAATGTTGGTGAGAGAAAGAGGGTAATTTATTTTCATCTTTTACTCTACAACCGACTTAAGGAAGATGCATTCCTTTTTACCAACCTAATTCACAAATTCTCTTTGAAACATAGTAAGCAAAGGGCTTCCACGTCTTTCCTTCCACAAGAAGCAATCTAACATGATAGAAAAGAGATCCCATGATGTGAGACAAGGGAAATTCAAGTGAATCACACAGTAAATGTGGCATTCCTACAGCAAAATAAATATTTCGACATGTAAATATTTAGTAAAGCATTTCTTTGGCATATTTCTTATTAGCAGCATAAAATAGATAGCGCGGCAAAATGGCGGACGCATCGGTGTCCGAGTGAGCAGCATCGCGGTCTTGCTGCCTGAAGCCTCTATATGCCTCCTGACGGCTTAACGGGCTCTCGGCAAATGCTGATACAAGGCGCAGCGTCTCATTGAAAATGCAAATTTCTTAAAAAAACGATAACATTTCTAAAAACTCTTACTTGCTTAATGTTCCGGGATGCGGCTTGATCTATGGTGCTGGGTTCGACAGACGCTACAACCAGCGTGGAGGCACTCGTCACTCCCGCTTCTGAAGGTGAAAGGGGAATCCAGGACTGGAGCGGGAGCTAGCGTCACGGACAGCGCTAGCTTGCAGCAATCCCCTATCTCTCACACGCATTCTCGAGTACATAGAAGGCGCAGAGGCAACATTAACGGCGCTATTAACGGGGCTGCTACCGGAGCAATGGTCACCGAAGAATCCTGCAACGGTTCTCAAAACACAAAACAAGCCTAAAACGAGGGCTACCACGGCAGTAAAGGATGGAGTTCAGACGGTGGATAATGCCCAGAATGCACAAAACAGCACTAATGCTGGTAACCCTGGTAATCTCATGATACAGGATGCTCCTCTGAACCCTCCTCTCCAGTACACACAACAGGTAATTCATAATTGTGATTCTGTGCCCTGTTCTATAACAGTTTCACTATATCAAACACCCTCTGCTGAAACTACCACTAACAATAATACCCGCGTAGTAATGGGGGATTCTGGGACTTGTAGGCAGGGAGCTATTCCCAAAATTCCGGACATGTTTGGTCAGAAGAAAAATAACAGTAAAACACAAGAACCGGGAATCATTGGCTCAAACAACATTACGGAGGAAACCGCCCTAACCGCAAATGAGAGGTCAAAGACATTTTCTGATACGGGGAAAACAAAGTAATTGGCACTGGAAGTGGTAAAGGGGGTTCAAAAACTACTGGATTAAAGGAAAGTCAAAATGTAATTCCTCCATCCCTTCAGATATCTGAGGATTTAACTGATAACGTGCAACCAGTGCAGGAGGCATCAGAATCTCTACCGATAGGAGAAGATGTTGAATCATTGGATTCTGCAGGTAATTTCTACTCTATGACTGACTTGCCAGTGGCACTAGAGTCCGATATCCAGGCGGCAGATGGTGGATGGAGAGACGATTTGAGTACCAAGAGTTTGGGTTCACAGCATGACTCAGTTGGTTCACTGGGACGGGAGGAGGGCGAAGAGGAAGAAGATATAGAGCAATCTGAGGATCTGGATGAGGATCTCCCTCAACAAAGACCGGAGGGCGCTGTCAATTATTTTATGTCTATTACAGCTCACATAGGTTCTGTTTCCACTGACTCAAATTTGACCGTATTACAGAACCCCCAGCCTCAAGATACCATGCAACCACAAGCGACTGGTACTACACTAGATACGCTCTGCCAGCTCATGATTCAGCATCGGGAAGAGACAAGGGCTGAAAACCTTCGCACGCAGGGTGCTATTCGACGACTTCAAAATAATCTTAGAAAAGTTGCTAAATCTTGCAATGAAACATCTGCAAGAGTAACTGAGGCTGAGGGAAGAATCTCGGCGATAGAAGATTCAATGACAAATCAACAAACCCAAATTTCATCATTGGTAGGGTTGAGAGACGAGATAAACTGGAAATTGGTGGATTTGGAGAACAGATCACGCAGAAATAACCTTCGAATATTGGGTATTCCGGAGGGAAATGAAGGTGGCAATATAAGAAAATATGTAATTGATTTATTTTCAGAAGCCTTCCCAGAACTTATACAATGGAAATGGGATTTAGAAATTCAACGCGCACATCGATTCACATTTCAAAAAAACACCAGAAATGGTACTAATCTGAAGCCAAGGGCGATCTTGATATGCCTGAACAACTTTTTGGCAAGAGAGGTTCTTTATGACTTGGCCAGGCCAGATAGGAAAAGAAGGGGGAGAGGAGTGAGTTTTATGTTCGGCCTGACTACTGTCATGCCACAGTAGAACAACGATGGCAGTTTCGACAACTAATACCTGCCTTCCAAGCTAAAGGTGCTCAGGCCTTCCTTCTGAATCCTTCTAAACTCAAAATAATCTTTAAAGAAAAATCGTACTTTTTGACCTCGGAGGGGGCTGCTAAAGAACTCCTGGCTTTATTTTGACTTTAAATATCTGCAAAATACATCTGACTTTATTCTCTTTGTGTTAGGACTCATATAGTCTTATTGATGGAATGGCAGCTAACTAATTAACTCATTACTTACTGACTAAAATTAAGACATTTTCTTCTCTCATCTTCTCTTTTGAAAAGGATTCATAGCAAGAGTCTAAGATTGGAGGGAAGTAGGGGAGGGGCGGCAAGACAATACATGCTTCTCACATCATCAACACTAGGGACTACTAGTCCTTATGCCCAAATTGGGGTGGGGTCAAGGGGAAGGGGAAAAGGGGTGGGGGGAGGGGGGACACCAGGGTGGGTGATAAGTGCAAGCAAAAACAGTGAAAAAAAATTGCTAGGCTATTGGATTGTTGCTCCATCACTGCTTTCTATTATCTGTTTTTTTGAAGGGGATGAATATAAAAATTTGAATCTGTATATGAATGCACATTGTTTTAGGAAGCTTGGATGTATACAGGTGGACCAAAAAGAAAACTGCATAAATGATGATGATGGGTAAACTTAGAATTTGTTCTTGGAATGTGTGTGGAATGAATAACAGGATAAAAGGGGGATTTGCAAACAGATTATACAGAGCATGAATATAGACATACTGTGTCTGCAAGAAATGCATATCAGATGGAACGATAGAAGCATGTTTAAGGATCTTGGTTTGCAACTGTTAGCGTGTACCAAACAAGGTACCACCACAAAAGGTGTGGCAATCCTTATGCGATATGGACGAGGGCTCTTAAAACGCTCAAAAGTAGACCAGTATGGAAGATGGGCAATAGTTGAGCTTGAGATGAATGCTAAATCATGGACAATTTGTTCAGTGTATGCCCCAAATTCTGATGATCCTGGGATTTTAGATTATCTCAGTTTAGAATTAGCAGATTGGTCAGCTTTGCTTATTTTTTGTGGAGACTTGAACCAGCATCTTGCAGGAGGGTTTGACATATCTACTGACTGTATATACCCAGGCATAAAAAAAGGACGTATAATGCTCTCAAAGGGCTGATAACAGAATATGGTTTAAAAGACGTGGGATATAGAAAAAAACCTTCCTCACCTTGATCCACTTTTTTTTCTAATCCCCACCAGAAATTTGTACGAATAGATTATTTTTTCCTGAATAGTAGGCTAATAAATAATACACTATTTAAAATATTTCCACGAATAATTTCCGATCACAACCCAATACTAATAGAAGTACCGACAGTAACTGGCTCATCCTCAACTCTAAGATCCTGGTCATTTGATCAGAAATTACTTGCAGATCCATTATATATAGAAACAATGAATAGTTGGATAAAATACTTTTTTCGTTTTAATAGAAGCAGTACTTCTACTCAGATAGTTTGGGATGCTTTTAAAGCAGGGGTCCGGGGGGAAACACTTTCCTATTCAATTAAAAAACAAAACATTATCAAAGAGAAAGTAGAACAGAATTTTAGTCTAGTACGAGAATGGGAGGGAAAACTTGCTATAGCTATCTCTAAACATCAAGATACTGAACAAATTAAAACTACACTAGACATACACAAGGTTGGGGTATATGAAATATTTTCAGCTAAATTAGCGGAACAAATTGCTACCTTTCGTTCTCAGATCTATGAAATGGGTGAAAATTCTGGAAAGATACTTGCAAAAAGAACCAGGGAGAAAGAAATCTCAAACTCTATTAATGCAATACAAGATGAGGCAGGTCAGGTCCATGATGATCCAGATCAAATTCTTGAGGTATTCCAACATTCTATTCACAACTATACAGAACTGATAATATGGTATACTCTCATGATATATTGCTAAACTTTATAGGACAAAAAAATATCATAAAACTAAATGATATACAATCAAATTCCCTCGAAAAGGACATTACATGGGATGAAATTGAATCAGTGTTACTTTCTTTGGCTATGGGAAAAGCCATGGGCCCTGATGGTATCCCTCTGGAATTTTTTAGATTATTTAGAAACGCTATGAAGGAAGATTTACTACTTACATTTCATGAAGCTCAGAGAGGATCTCCACCTCCCTCATGGAGTCAATCCACATTGATGGCTTTCCTTAAAAAGGATAAGCCTACCCTGAACCCAGCGTACTTCAGACCGATCTCCTTAATAAATGCTGATAGCAAGGTTTTTTCCAAAATATTAGCCACCCCTATGTCAACAGTGATATCCTCTATTGTTTCACGATGGCAACATGGGTTTATCCCTAATAGAGACACTGCAGATCATGTTCGAAGAATAATTGCTCTGATGGACTGGGCCCAAACTGCTAAAGTACCTATTGGAATCACCCTGTTGGATGCCGAGAAGGCATTCAACAGGGTGGCTTGGCCTTACTTATGGGATATATTGGCTTTGAAAGGCTTTGGTCCAGAAATGATTAAGGGTCTGAAAACTTTATATTTAACACCATCTTCACATATCAAAATTGGGTCCTATAAGTCTAGTCCATTTTCCATTTTTCGTGGTACCCATCAAGGGTGCCCATCATCTCCACTGTTGTTTTCTATCTATATTGATATATATCTTAATAAACTTAATCAAGAGGAAGATATAAAACCTGTGGAGGTGGCAGGGATTTCTTACAGAGCTTTAGCATATGCTGATGATGTGGTAGTGACCACCACTGATATCGTAAAGGCAATTCCAAAAATTGAAGAGATAGCGGAAGAGTTCGGTACCTTCTCAGGCTATAAATTAAACTCTTCAAAAACCCAAATTCTATTCATAGGTCAAAACCCACCGACACACTTTAACATAGTACCCACTGCAACCTATCTAGGAATTAAAATTACAACTTTAATTTCTGATATACCCAAGCTTAATTTTATCCCTATCATTAAAAAGGCAAATACTACTCTGGAACGGATAAATCACTTACACCTATCATTATATGGCAGAAACAATGTACTAAGAATGTTAATAGTTCCCCGATTTTTATATCTCTTTGGAACCATACCCCTTGAGTTTCCAATAAAATTCTTTAAACAGTTGGAGAGAATGGCGGGATGATTCCTATGGGGATACAAACGTCATTGTAGAGCTTTTAAAAAGCTTACTCTTCCTAAGGACAGAAGAGGATGGAGTACACCACATTTTTTATTTTATTATTTAGCTTCAATATTGCAGTTCATCAATCCCTTAATTATTGGCATCAAAGCTCCAATTCATGAAGCACATTTCCCCTCCATTTATGAATTTTCTTTAGGGTCAGAAGCTCGTGGTTGCTTTTTGAAAAATATTGAACCTAGTTACTTCAAGAAAATTAAATTTAAGACTGTAATAGCAGCATATCGGGCATGGAAGATTCTCAAGTGACATCTAGGGATCCCGAAAATTTTGAGATATACCCCCCTGCCATCTAAACATCTACTGCCTGATATATTTAGAGATCAAATTATGCTAAAATGGAGTAAACAAGGAATTAACTCTATTAGCGATTTATGGCATGATGATGAAATGATCTCTTTCTCGACGCTTCAGGCCAAGTTTAATATTTTGCCCCTAGACTACTTCAAATACTTTCAACTACACAGCTATTTAAATTTTTTATCTCCAGAGCTATGATCAGGGCTTCAGAAAATACCTTTGATTGAATCCCTATACATTAAAAGAAAGATAGGATTTCTTTATAACTTATTGATTTCATCATATTCAGAGGACTTAACTGTAGTTCAAGACCGCTGGGCAGAAAAACTGGGGGTGACAAATGTATTGATAGAAGAATCCATTATGTTGGCTAACTCTATTTTACTTACGGGCAGATACCGTACTCAGCATTATATGGTTCTCAATGATTTATATTATACCCCTGAAAAAAATTTCAAATGGGGAGCATCCTCAGGTACTGCATGTAAGAGATGCTCGTTAGAAGCTGCGGATGCAACACATATGTTTTTTCTTTGCCCGAGGCTCACATCAGTACTAAACCAGATACAGATCTTTATGTCTTTAATTTTTAAATGTAACATTAGTCTTACAGCTGAGATTGTTATGCTAGGTACCTCCTCTATCAACATTCCTGATGATCAAAAAAAACTCTTATTTATATGCATGTCAGTATCTGGTGCCTGTATTACTCAGGAATGGATCAGTCCAGATCTGCTACAATTTCACATTTGGAGGGCTCGGCTTCTAGTGAAGTATAACATAGAACAGGCAATCTATGCTGTGAAAGGTCGTATTAAAAGACTAATGGGGGGGAAAATTTGGGATCCAATTTATCAATGGATACAGGAAGAGCTGCGAAATTACCAACCTCTTTATTATGCTAACAAAACAGACCTTTTCTTTTTGGTTTTCTTAGATGTGAGCATATGATGAACTGTAACTTATCTTGTTTCTTCTGCTTTTTCTGTTTGCCATGTTTATCTATTCCTTTGCAATGTGAATTTTGTATGCGTTTTTGCTTGCAATAAAATGTTAAAAATGTTAACAAAAAAAAAACAGCATAAAATAGACTACTGGGCAAGACAGAGGTCACCTCTACAATTCACAAGTTTCACCAACATGTTACACATCTACATGTGACAGGACTAACTGCATGAAACCCCGTTGCTCTGTTGGATGTAGTAAAGAGGATATAGATAACAATGGGTTCACGTTAAAAAACCCAGGATCTTAAGAGGCAGGTATTCTAGGACTCATCGCCATGAACTAACTTCAGTGGTATATCACATGACATCCTTCCACACAACACCCTTAACATGAAACCTCTGAAAGTTCAACATGCAAAAAGCACCTCTCTTGCAGACACTAAAGGCCAGATGTTCAAAGCCCTTTTGTATTTCTTAACGGGTCGAATCGCAATTTCGACCAGTTAAGAAATGCAAAACAGCCTGTCGTAAAAGGCCTTTAGGGGATTGCAAGATGCGATTTCTACCCAGTACAAATCGCATTATGCGATACCCTAAATAGGAAATCGTAAATAGGGATTTCCTATTTGTGCATGTCTTAGCAAGCACAAAGCATTTGCTAAATGCAAAATTAACATTTAGGAAATGCAATTACAATTGACTCAAAGTCAATGGTAGTCATGTGCATTATAAAAAAGCACCTCAAGATGCTTTTTTTAAAGTGGAATAGAGCCATCACATGCCCCTGGTACATATGTGTGCTCTACCTGTGCAGCTCTACTTTTGGGGTGCGTTACGGGGCATCTTATGACCATAGCGATCCTTGGATTAGTATTTCCGATATAGCAATTTCCTAATTGGAAATCACTATGTAGGACATGCAAAAGAGGCCCATTGGTACGAATGGCATGGGATTCCCTAATTGCGACTCCTTATAGCGATTCCTACTCTGTAGGAATCGCTTTTAGGAAATCGGCAATTTCATACATATAATTTTGTATTTCCTAAATAGCGATTCCTATAGAGCCGTTATTTAGGAAATGCAAAATTTTATTTTTGTACATCGGGCCCTAAGTCATCAATAAGAGTTTCTTTTTTTGTTACCCTACTCTGATGGATATTCTTCACAATTAGCATATGCCCCTTGGCATTACGAGATAACTTGATTTTTGGTCAGCAAATAAAGAGGGCAATGAATGTATAAGAAAATAGCTTGCAGTTCTAAGTGATCGGCTACCACAGAGAAGACGCTGCCAGTGTTGGCACCACAACTCATCTCAAAGAGCTCCAATGGCTCTAAATTCACAAACAAGCACTCTTCAAACTCCTCATGCACACATACAAAACCTTAGACAACATTGGCCTCACTTCCTCAAAAACTGCATAAACTTCCAGAAACCTACTCAACACCTCCGCTCAACCAAACTCCTACTCACATGACCCCACAGAAGCAGAGCCAGATCCGGCGGTCATGTCTTCCCCTACCCTGCTCATGAATCCTGGAACGACCTGACCCTGCACATCAGAGCCGACACCTCAGTTCTTGAATTCTGCAAGAAACTCAAGACCTGACCTAGCCCCAACTGTTGCTTGGCCCAAAAAGCTCCTGCTTTGGCCCCAGAATACCCGCCCAGGCAAGTTGTGCGCTGTACAAATACTCATAACATGACACAACACACATAACAGGAAATGGTGGGGTGAAGTTAGGGGAAGCAAGGCAAGGCCTGGAAATCAGAGGGAAGCAGAGAAGGTGGGCCATAGAGCTCTACAGGTTGAGTACGGAGGCAGGTCCAAATGAGTAATAGTTATATGTAAAAGTGTTTCATAGGAACATTGGAAGTAGCATCAAATTACATTATTGACCAAATCCTTCTAGCAATCATCTGCATTGAAATAAGCTAGCATTGGCATTAGACCAGTATATTACTTCAGTTCTAAAATGTTGGAAGTTATATTGCATGGATTTAGAAATCGAATTTAGGTTAAAATGTTAGTTAAAATGTATTCATATATGGTTGAGATTTTGGGCAGGCTATAGTTTGGCGTCTTTGTTTTTTGCCAAACATATTCTTTTAGTCTGTGTTTTTTCATTGAAAAGACAGATCTCTAAAAAAGAGAGGACACATTTGTGTTCTAGTATTATAGAGCAGCTTACCACACCAATGGCAGAGATTACAAAGCAGCCCCACTCAGAGTAAGTAAGGTCTGCTTCCGGACCCAGTTTGAAAGGATGGTGGTTTTTCAAAATTTCTCTTTCTGACCTACCAATAAATACTTTCTTCCCCTTCAGTTATCTCTCAAGGGCCACCATCCCAGTAGTCTTGCCACAATCTCAATAACCTTTTAAGGACAAAACTGCTCAACTCCAAAGTAGAATGAATGCAGCCTCTAGCCCTGCAAAATGGAGTGCCTCTCCACTTCCAAGGTTCCATTTTCTCTAGTGTTGGAAAATGGTCCTCTCTGGAGGGTCACCCTAAACTTTTTGCCTTCCTCCTCCTCTTTTGCAGCATTTCTATTTTGGGGCTAAGAACTCTGAGCACTTTACGGCTGCTGACCAGTGCTAAAGTGCCGGTGCCTCTCCCATAAACATGGTAACAATGGTGTATACACAATGACCATATTTTGTCTACTTGTAAGTCCCTTGTAACGTAGTATACCATACACGCAGGGCCTATAAATTAAATGACACTAGTGGGCCTACAGCACTGATTGTGCCACCAACACAAGTAGCCTTTCAAACCTGTTTCAGGCCTGCCACTGCAAGACCTGTGCGTGTGCGGTTTACTGACACCTCAAATTGCAATTGAAACCAACTGGCCAAGACATTATCTCCTCTTTTATTACACATATGTCACCCCTAAGGTAGTCCCTAGGTATCCCTAAGAGCAGGGTGCTGTGTAAGTAAAAGGTAGGACATGTATTGATAAGCTTTCATGTCCAGGTAGTGAAAAACACCCAAATGTTTTTTCCACTTCTGTGATGCCTATTCCTTGCCTAAGTTAAGTTGTAATTCCTGCATCATGTTTCATATGTTTGGAATGGTAATGATAAATCCTTTTTACTGGTAAAGTTGGATATGACATTACTGTTTTACAAATGCCACTTTTAGAAAGTGGACTGTTCTCTGATCTTACTACTTTGTGTGCCTTGCAGCTTGTCTCCAATACACATCTGTGGTGGGTGATAGCTACACTGTGTGCATTCCTCTAGACAGCCACAAACGCAAGGCATTGTTGGTGTGACCGAGAACTCATCTGCATGCATCTGCAGTCTGACAGCTGTTCTTGGCAGGAAGAGAGGAGGGAGCTGACACTTCCACCAGAATAGGCAATGTCCTGTTTCCCACACAAAGGGATGATTACCTCCTACTGATAGTCTGGAGCCAGGGTTGGGAACCTGCTTTGAAGTCATCTACCCAATTCAAAGGAACAACTGGATATAAGTACTTGGGCTCTGACCCTACCAAAACAGTACACCACAGGACCTGTGAAGAATTCTGCCAGGAGTAAAGACTGCTTTGCTCCAAGGATTTCCACTCTGCTTAAATGCTACTACGGAAGAACTGTTCTTCGGATTTGCTGTCCTGCTTCCTGCTGATTTCTGCTCTGCTGGGGACAAGGACTGGACCCATCTCACTTGAACCCAGACGACTCTAAGGGCTTGCTGGCTTGCCCCCTGTTCTGAAGTCTCAGGGCCATCAAAGACTTCAACTCTACAACAGCATCTGGACACTGCCATCTGTGAGTCCTTCCTGCCAAGTGGGGTTAATCCAGTCTTGGCCCTTGAAGGTGGTTTCTGCTGTCCAGAACAAACAAAATTGACAATGAGGACTTTGCACCAATCGGAACCAACACATTGCCTTTCGATGTCGACGCAGGAGCCAATAAACAACATAACTTCAATGGACTCCGCGGCTTAATGATGACGGACAGTGCCGTTCGATGACAACACAGTGCCTACATCGTAAAGGGTTTGTCATTGAAGCCTCCTTCATTGCCTGCACGTTACGGAACAGATGCTTCTAGTCTTCGATGTCGACGCTTGCTGCATTCAAGGTTCTTTTTCAGCAGGATCTTAGTGCATCCTGTAGCCGGCCTGCCCTCTATCGTAGTTAGCCTGAACTTTGGATTCACCCTGATCCAGCATGCCCTCAAGTAGCTCCTAAGTGTTATTTGTTTCTAAGGACTCATTTTTTATTTATTCTTTATAAATTCATAACTCGGTTTCTACTTGTTTTACTCATACAAATATAATCTATGTTGTGGTGCATTCATTATGTTACTGTATGTGTGTGTTGCACAAATACTTTACACATTACTTCTTTAGATACGTCTGTGCCAAACTATCAGTGGGTGAGCACAAGTTACCTATTAGTGTGTATCTAGCTTATCCTGACTAGAGTGGTGGTTCCTGCTTGTACGAGGTGCATACTCTGACAACCAGAAACCCCAGTTCTAACATCTGGTGTCTAAGGAAACTATAAACAAAGTTCAGAGAACTTAAACTGCACCCATCACATCAGACCACTGTAATGCCACAACCATTATGCTCACTTAATCTGCTTTAGTGTAGATCATCACAACGTTTTTCAAATCTTCTGTATTGGTTGAAGACATTGCCCTTAAACGTAAGTGTGGTATCATCAAACCACTTCTTAAGAATGGCCATGTTATAAAAGCAATACTAGTGTATACAAATAAATAATGTGAATATAACCCGTAGGCCCCTAGACGTTAAAGGGTCAGCAACTTTTACTATTATGACACCACAGCAGTTTACAGTATAGAATAGTCTTAGTGCAATAACCAACTGATGAATACATCATCATTTGAAAATCCGAGAGAAGTTATGCGTTAGGTTCGTGTTAGAACTGGGAGTTTCTAGTTGGCTGAGGTAGGTACCTTAGTCCAAAGAGAGACCCTAACTTTTAAGTCAGTGGTAGGAAGGACAACTTCTCAGATAGCCCCTGCTCACCCCCTCGGTAGCTTGGCACGAGCAGCCAGGCTTAGCTCCAAGGCAAATGTGTATATTATTAGCAACCATGCTTTCAGCAACCCTATGATGATACCACAAATGGACTCTACACGAGTTTCATAAAAAAATAAGTATATGTTTATATAAAAAGATATACGTTAAGACCACACGATAAAAATCCGACATATGCTTTTTTGTATTATTTCACCTGGCCGGTTATAAGGCTAGCCAGCCCTTGTAGGTTCTTGCAGTATTAAGGAGCAATTCTCTATGATCCAATGCAGGTCTAATGCAATGCTATGCAGTTCATAATGCAAGAATCAGGCACTTCTTTATATCAAAATAATGCAGTTCTCTGTGTAACAATCAAGCAGTTCGTAATGCCAAAATAATGCAATTCGGAATGCAACAATCAGGCAGTTCGTTATGAAAAAATATTGCAGTGCGTAATGCAACAATCAGGCAGTTCGTTATGCAGAAATAATGCAAAGCGTAATGCAACAATCAGGCAGTTTGTAATACCAAAATGATGTAATGCGTAATGCAACAATCAGGTAGTTCGTTATGCAGAAATAATGCAATGCGTAATGCAGCAATCGGGCAGTTTGTAATACCAAAATGATGTAAAGCGTAATGCAACAATCAGGTAGTTTGTGATACCAAAATAATGTACTCCGGCACCGATCACGGGGCGGGGACTGTCTCTATGCCACTCCTGCTGACTCACGGTCACCTACTGCCAAAGTAAGTCCTTAACACGGGTATGGTGTAAAAAAAATGTAGCTCCACACTCTGGCCCCAGTACTGCCACTCCTCAGCAGGTACAGGCCACGATTTGAGCTTGAGCGGAGGCTCGCACTGCGACAATGGGAAAGGCCGAGAGCGTTTCTCTCCGAGACCGGACCCCGCCCCAGGCGGCGACACACGCAAGATCGCTGAGCGTTATCTGGCAGGGGTGCAAACTTGCTCTCCTCGTGACTTGGGCCTCCGATGCAACTTTGTTTATTTGGGCTGTGGAACTCGGGCCCCCCCGACGACAGAGATTGGTTCGAGTTCCCTCCTTGGCAAAGGCATGCTCGGACTGGTGGCACAGCTCCTCTAGGGATGCCGGTCTGGGCCGATGGCAATGTCAAAGATCTCTGGCTGCAACAGGGCACATGCACACAGCGTTGCTGGGATTTACTTGAGCTCCGGGTATGCACAGTCACAAGGCAATCCTCATGAAAGTCTCAGGCTGCACGACGCACACGACCCCAGTGTCGCTTAGACTCACTTGGATTCCGGGTGCGCACGATCACAGTAAGATCCTCACGAAAGTCTCAGGATGCACAAAGCACACATACACAGCATCGCTGAGACTCACTTGGATTCCGGGTGTGCACGATCACAGGGCAATCCTCATGAAAGTCTCAGGCTGCACAAAGCACACACACCCAGTGTCGCTTAGACTCCCTTGAGTTCTGGGTGCACACGATCACAGGGCAATCCTCACGAAGGTCTCTGGTTGCAAAAAGCACAGGCTCACTGTGTCGCTGAGACACACTTGAGTTCTGGGTGCACACGATCACAGGGCAATCCTCACAAAGGTCTCAGGCTGCACCAAGGACATGCAAACAGCGTTGCTGAGACTCACTTGGACTCCTGGTGCTCATGATCACTGGGCAATTCTTATGAGGGTCTCAGGCTGCAAAAAGCACATGCACAAAGCGTGGCTGAAACACACCTGGAAACGTTTGTGTTCCTGAGTTTCCACAACAGGGAGCCAGCTCTCCTCGGGCCCTTGGGTATAAGTTACTTCAGGACACAGCACACAGCAAAGTCCTTTCAAGCAGGGAGACACAGCACACAGCAAAGTCCTTTTGGCCTCTTCTTGGTTAAATCAGCAAACTGCAGGCCAGCCCCAGAACACACAGTAAGGCAGAGACACACAGAAATATTAAAACACAAAAACCCAGCTACTTCTAAAAGAGTGGTTTCTAAACACACAATGCAAAACCACCTTCACAAAAAGATGTGTTATTAAATTGTGAGTTCAGGCACACTAAACGTCACCTCTCCCTCTTAATCCTATGGGAAGATAGGCTGGAAACATATTACACAGCCTCCCTCATTCTGTCCTATGAGCAAGATGGCCTTTCAACAGTGAAAAATGAAATGGAGAGTATTTCACTGTCAGGACATGATACATACCTTAGTACATGTCCTACCTTTCACATACACTGCACCCTGCCCAGGGGGATACCTTGGACCTACCATAGGGGTGTCTAATGTGAATAAAAAAGGGATGGGTACGGCCTGGCAAGTGGGTGTACTTGTCAGGACAACAAGACAGTGTAACAACCTGTGCACAGGCCCTGCAGTGGCAGGCCTGAGTTCTCTCTTTAAGGCTACTGGTGTGGGTGGCACAATTAGTGCTGCAGGCCCACTAGTAGCATTTGTGTTACCAGCCCTGGCACACATAGTGCACTTTACTAGGGACTTTACTAGTAAAACAAATATACCAATTATGAACAACTAATTACCATAACACTTTATACAGGGAGCACTTACACTTTGACACTTATCAGCAGTGGCAAAGTGCCCAAAGCATCTAAGTTGGCCACACGTTATCAGAAAAAAGGTCTAGGGGGAAGGCAAAAAGTTAAGGGAACGTTAGCCAAAAAGGGCCGAGTCCAACAGTTCGGGATAGCCAAAAGATGCAGAACCAGTCCTGGATTTTCTTGTTTATGCCTGGAAGTCACTGAATGGTTGAGTGCAGGTCAGCAAAATTGAAGATTTTACTTGATTGTTTAATCTAATATTATATTAAGAGAGCACATGCTCAGTACATGATTTGTGGAGCTGTGCCAGCACCTGATTGATACCAAACTCATTGACCCCAGAGAGTAGGCAGACCTCTGGATCAGTACCAAACTGTCCAAGAAGGTACCTGGGAGGGATCCCAAGAAGAGTGGTTCTGGTCACCCCCCATTGGAATGAGTGGTAGGTTAAAGATGGTCCAAACAAGTTATAGAATAAGGTGGAGAGCAAGGGTCCCCCAACCCAGGAGGTTCTTGTGGCCCAAGGATCTCACATTTCCAGCCTGGTTGCATTGATTGTTTTGAGTTAGGACACAAGAGGGGGGACCCTGTCTGTCCAAAGAAACAACCTGCTGGTGGGATCTCTACAGGAGTGGCCAATAAGGCCTAGGGAGTAAGTAGTCACCAGGGTCAGGTCATAGACTATGCCATGATCTGCCTTAGCTGCGAGATGGACTCAAAGTGTTAACTGGAGATCCATGAGGTTGGGAATCGTCACTCTCTTTAGTTTGAAGTGAATTGGATCACCATCACTGCTCTGAGGGACAAACGGAGACCTGCCAGACCATGGAGGTGGAAAGGCTGGTTTGCCAAGGAGTACACTGAACCTGTGTGCAGGGTAACTCAGGCCAAGGGGCATGACTTTTTCCACCTCATGGCCTTGGTATCCCTGAAGTGGGGTTGGGAGGTTACCCAGAGGAGGGTCATAGTTAGTCCCCGGATGCCCATGGACTGCATTCTGAGGAATAAATTGCCCCTGGTGTTAGGAGAGCTTGGAGGAGCAGCCACCCAGGATGCCCTGACAATTTAATTTTCTGGGAGTTTCACTCCCAAGCAGAGGGCACAAAGCCCAGGTGGACAAGCTGACTGAAGGCAGATTCACCTGTGTCCGCTTTTCAGCCTCGGGATAGAGACCCTGGGCATAAATACCGGTCTCAGGATACCATAACATGACAGACGGGAGGCAGAGTGGAAATAGGGTGCCTAACACCTGAGACTGTTGCCCCACACTCAAGAAACCTCAGTGGTCACTGAGCCCTCAGGGGCCTATAGAGAACTCTTTGCCAGCCCCAATGCTGGAAAAGAGGCCTAACCAATGTTCCTGCTTGAGCTTCCACCAGCAGTAGATGGTCCAGGGCCTGGCTCTTGACACTGACATTGGTAAGTGTCCTCTGCTGACTGCTATCTTTATTGGCAGACATTTCCATGGGTTGGGGACAGAAGTCTGATCAAAGGAGTGGAATTGTCATATCACTTTGTTGGACAAGGTGGTACTGTCTTCCTCTCGGGTTGCATCTGTGAGCAAGTTAAAGATAGTGGCTGCTGAGATGGGGTCCATGGGTGAGGAGAAGGGTTCCCCATGGGTCAGTTCAGTGGCTCAGAAGAGTGTAGACAGAGGAATTCAACTTAGTTCAAAGAGGCGTAGAACTGACAAATGCCTATTCACAACAGGGCCCGTGTCCATATTCTTTCGCCTAAGCAGAGAAACCCATTAGGGTATTGATTAGTCTACCCTGGCTTTAGGCATTTGGGAGTGGGACGTTTTGGCTTGGTCTTTCTGCAAGGTCATCCCCAAAACATTTGCCTTCACCCCCCTGTTTTCCGAACGCATTTTGTTGTCTTTTAGGTCTGTGTGCACATTACCCTTGCTAACTAGTCCTAAAGTGCTTGGGCTACCAATTGGCACATTTACTTTACCTGTAAGTACCTAGTAAAGTGGTGCTATATGTACCCAGGTCCTGTAAATTACATTCTACTCGTGTGCCTGCAGCACTTATTGCGTCACCTACTTAAGTAGCCTTTTAAACATATCTCAGGCCTGCCATTGCAGCCTGTGTATTCCATTTACCCTGTCATTTCGATCTGGCGAGAAAAACCTAATTCCTGGCCTATACCTTCCTTTGTAACACATATGTCATCCCAAGGGTATGTGCTAAACAGACCATATGGTAGGGTGGAGTGTATTTAAACAGTTCTGCTTCTAACTTTTGTATGACCTGGTAGTGGACATCTCTTACATTATTGTTTTTACTTCTGCATGGCCTGCCTCTCTTAGAATATAAAATTGGATTTACGTATTACATTTAATAAGTGATAACTTTCAATTGGGAGCAGGCAGGATGTCAAGTTTGGTGTCAAACAAATTTAAATTGTAACCCCTCTTTAATGGTAGAGCCGGATTTTAGGTCACATATCTGAAAGTGGCACTTTTAGAATGTTGGAATTTTCTTGTCCCAACCATTTGGTGCCTGCAGCCTATTTGCTGGGTCACATGACTAGGTGTATATAGTTCCTAGACAGTGAGACAATGGAGCATAGATTTTGGGAAGATGGGCTGTCTCTGAGTTGATGGGGGCGGAGCTGTCACCTACCACACTTGCACATCAGAAAGGCCCAGCCTGAGCACATTTACAAAGGGTTTGACACTGATTTACTTTGACCCGAGACAAGCTCGGGCCAGGGCAGGAAGGAAGTAAATTTCAAATACCTCTGGTGGTGGAAACCTCTAGAACCTTCTCCTACTTTAAATTGGGCACCAGGTATAAATAAAGGCCCCTTAGACCCAACTCTAGCAAACCTATGGACCTGTTGAAGACCCAGAAGGACTGGTGTGCTGCCTCACAAGAAGGAAGGCTACTCTGCTGCCCTGCTGCTTGGCCGAAAGGACTGGAACTGCATCTGAACCCAGGATCTCCAGTGCCACAGGGACAGAGGGATCCAACCACCTTGAACCCAACACCTGGACTCTGCCTGCTACAAGCTCTGTCACCCAAGTAGTGCCACCCCAGTACCAGACCCCTGGCAGTGGGCCTGAAGAGGCTCTACCAGTTGTGTGGTCTTGTGAGCAGAAGCGGTGAAGCACAATGCATCTCTTTACAACCGCTTCAGAACAGCCTCAGTGCAATGCATTCCCATTGCAGCCTGCCGTCTCTTTGGAACCACCGCTGCGTGATGCATTGCATCGCAAGCCTATCATCGACTGCATCTTCAATGACGACATACAACTCCGCATTGCAGCTCTGCAGTTTCTTCAGAACCAGCCGGTATGCATCACATTCTCAATGCAGGAGTTTGCATCACAAGCCCTTCGTAGATGGTATCCTCGACAATGAAGTTTAACTTAGTGTTGCAGCTCCTCAGAACTGCCTTTGTGTGGAACATCCTTGATATGTGATCCTGCAATGCTCCGCATCCAGGATTGAGGGTACTCTTGTTCAGCGGTCCTAAGTAGGTCCGTTATCTAGCCCTTGTTCCATCATGATCAACCTGAACTTGTGACTTTGTTCCGGTCCGCGCGACAAGATATTCACAGTTTGCCCTTTGTGCTTCTAGGCACTATTTTAATTTAAAACTTTGAAACTGCATATCTCTGGTCCTACTAATTAGATTGTTGCCATTGTGGTGTCAAATATTTCATTACATGTTACTCTATTTTTCTAAATTGGTGTGGGATTTTTTGTGTGCTTTGTTTTCACATTGTTACTGTTTGAAGCACTGCATAAATACTTTACACTTTAACTCTATTTAAGCTTGACTGATTTTGTGGCAAGCTACCCGAGGGGATGAGCACAGGTTAATTTGGGGATAGGTTTGTATTTCACCCTGACAGGGATTGTGGTTCCTGCTAGATTAGGATTTCAACCCCCACAACAAGTAACCCAATTGCCAACAGTCCCATACAATGATTTTGGCCTTGCTTAATTTAGTCTTTTTGGAAGTGTGCCCATTCCAACTATGAATGGCTAATAGACCATCCATGCACTCATTTGGGCCAGGAATTAATTGGGTGTAAGTTTGGAAAAGGGTTTGGTGTTGTCCATATAGCTAATGAAACTGCCTCCAAGAGGAGTGGCTCCCTCTCATCAGAGGTTCTAGATAGACATTAACAAATAACAGCAGCAGCAAAAAATCCAGTGAAACTCAGTGGGTTTAAAGATAGACATGTGATCAGGATGGGACATAGAAAATATAGTAATGAGATTAGTGAAACAGTACCCAAATGGGGCCTTTTGTGGAAGTGTTCTGTACACTGCTCGTAAGTGGTATGTGGTACGTAATAAAGGCTTACATCAGAATATTAGCATGTTTATTTACTCACTGGTTCACAAATGAGCGCTTTGATATGACTGTGGTCATTTGTGTTAAAGTGTTGCTCCTCAATTCTAATTGATGTGATGTTTCAGAACGCGCTATTAGCTTTCTTGACTGGTATAGATTTGGGTAGGTGTGAAACCAGGTTTCTCTAAAAGCCAACACATCTAGGCAATGTTCTGCAATAAGGCTGTGTAAATGAAGTCTGTTCTTTGTCGCAGACTTGTTATTAAGGAGCATTCCTGTAAAATGGGGTCCTCCTACTTGTATCTATTGTAATTGTCTGGCGCCTTTAGCAAATGAATAGAAGTGCATCTTAATCGCTGTGTATAGAAGGGAGTGTGAGGCGTGTGTTAAATCGATAAAGGTCTCCTAAGGACGGTGTGCTGAATAGGTAGATCATTGAGATAGATATCAATAGTGCTCCAGGTGCAGTACACCGGTCCATAGGTGTGAGGGCCCCACTGCAAACAAAGAGCCTCATCTACAAGAAAATGACGCAGCACCACAACCCATTTAGCGGAGCCTAGCTGCACCATTTTTAAAGTAAAGGGATGCGTCATGTTAACAACAATACAAGGCATCCCTGTGCTTTCCTCTGCACTGGCGCACAATTATCTGCCATGTGCCAGTGGAGTCGCCCCTGCGTCATTTTGCAAGGATGTTTGCGCTGCAGGGATGATTGTTTTTGTGCAGGAAGGGGAATCTTCCTACTCAAAAACAATCAATAATGGCATTTTTCTCGTTCTATGCCTGCTGCAGAATGAATTCCCAGTTTTACAAAATGTTGTAAATCTGGGAATGCCTCAAGTTCCATGAATGTTTTGTGGGAACGCCCACAGCAACACCCATGGCATGCCCCTTTCACAAAGAGTAATGCCTGAAAGGAGCCCATATTTACAAGGCCATAAAAAGTAATGCACGGTGACTTTATGTTGCTGTGTAAATATGGGCAAGCCCATGAAATTGCTGGTGCATCAAAAACAGTGACGCACTGGCGGCGCAATGGGCTTGTAAATAGGCCCAATGTATAGATATTTCTTACCACCAAATCAGGGCACAGGGAAAATTTACCTTGAGGTAGGGGTATCTCTAGAGGTTTCCTCTAGGCCACTGAGGTGTGGGTTTTGACAGAGTTGGTTTTATTTATCACCTAGATCTTGTATTGCATCTTTAATACTAAAAATACTCTATTTTAGTGTGGAGATTCGCCTGGCCAGAGCCTCAGACTCAGCACCAACATTTCCACAGCTCCTTCGAGATTACCCACTGATGGTAAATAGATGGAGTCTGCAAAAATGCTCTTTGAATAAATAGCATATTAGATACAAATATTTATCGCAGACATAAGAAACATGTTGCATAATTTCTGTAAATGTTTATCTAAATGTAACATTTGAAAAAGAATTGAAGGAAGCATTTCAGATAACGTAAGTGATAACATTAGTAATATATAGCGAGTAGAACATAAGATCCATTTGATCATACTATAAATAAATATTCGTAATGCATTCTGGGTAGATACTTCAAATGGAAGAGTGGTACCGTGAAAGTCCTGTTGTGGTTTTCTATGGTTGTCCTCCTCTGGCAGGCATACTGTGACACCGGGGGAAATGGTGGAGCCTGCAGTGTGTCTGACTTGGAAAAGCAGTTGTCTTGTCTCTAAAGAGAGTAAAAAAGTTATGAAGCAACACGAGGATATGTTATAAGAATCTGCATGTGTCTGTCTGCTTTCCCCTTCCATTTGTGAATGCATTTAAATGGACTTCACCTTTTCATTTCTATTTTTAATTCACATTTGTCATTTAAAAAATCGAATTTTGTGAAAGAATGGTACAAATATCCACATTTCATAAACGTGCATTTCATATTTCTTCAGAAACATTCTTCACATATTTTTAGCTCTTGAAACAAATGTTTGCAGTGCTTAAATTGTAAAACAATGAGTTCCAGCGCCCAAGGGTCTGCTCAGAAACTTGCAGGGTGCTACTGAGTTTTGGGGTGCCGAATACTAAGGCTGTAAGGTCCGGATCCTTTCACCTAATGTTGCCTTAATCCACTACTAGACAAACCGTGCCTGTTGAAATGTGGTTTATTAATAGGTGTACGTAGGTACCTACCACGAGAAATAAGGCCAAAATCACAATATAAGGCCCGGTCATGGTGTCAATAAATTATTCCCTTGCTCAGCCCTTTGTAGCTGGCTGCGAGCAGGCAGGCTTAACTTAGGAGACAGGTGTGTAAAGCATTTAAAAATACCAATACATTAAATAAGTATGACACAACACACAATAAAAATCCATTGCCAAGTTATACAAATAGGAAATATTTTTATGATTAAAATGACACCAAAACAACAAATATCCAATGTAGGGAACTGGAGATATGAATTCTTTAAAATAAATACTTTGTAGTGCCTAAAATGCAAAATAGCTAACTTGCGACATCTGGTCACACTCGACTAGGACAAAGCCAAAGTTTCAGATTGACAGCGATGTGGGTCGGATACAGTGAGCGGTAGGGCTCGGTCAAGTTTTACCTTCAAGTTTTTACCTTCTGACTCAGTCACTTTTTTTAGCTTTCTCCCTCGACGTTGAGCAGGCCTCCTTGACAGGCTGGGATTGGGTTAGATGTTGGCAACTTGCTTTAGCTGGATGCCTCTGTCAATTCCTGGAAGTCTTGTTGATGATGAAGAGCTCCAGAGCTTCAGTGGGGCAAGCCTAATTTCAGGCTGGTTCGATGTCGCTGGCTTGACTCTCGAAGACAAGTTGGCCAAATTATGCAACCTTTTGGTCAAAATGCTCCAAATGATTTCATTCATCTGGAAAGGCCTCCAGAAGGTCCTTGTGGAGTTTCAAGGTGTCCACAACACCAATACAAGGTTCTAGTATCTCAGAGTTTCTCCTTGGGATTTTGGAACTACAATTTCAACAATGCACCTGGCCAAATCCTTAAGGTCAAGCTGAAGGTGGTCGACTGATTTCCTCTCACTGGAGATGATGCAGGTGGAGCTCTTTTAACTGGTTGCTTTCATGGATTCCACTACTTCACCTTTCAGTGAAAGGCAAAGTCCTTCTTTTGCTGTAGTTTCATAGTGTGCAGTTGGTGCAGTCATTCAAAGCACAGTCCTTTTGGTGCAGATCACGGTTCAAGCAAGGCAGTCCTTCTTCTTGTTTTGTCCGGAAGGGATCTGTTTTGCTGGGCAGGTCTCTCATATCTATCCTTCTGAGCTGACAAGCAGTGGAGCACCCCTCATCAATAGGGTGCAGGATGCCACCCTCTATTATAACACTTCTCTTGAAGTGTGGCAAATTCTTGTCCCAGAAAGCACTGTTCTTTAACAACCAAAATGGAGTAAAGCTCTCCTACAGCTTAAGGTCTGGCTAACCCAGCCTACAGCTATTGCTAGCTTTCCTTAAACTCTCCTTCTAGCCCCTCTGCTAATTTAATTACAGGGGCTCCCACCTGGTTTAGAGGTGAAGGAAGTCAGGGTGGGCCTGGGTCCTGTCCAAAGTGTTATTCCTTCTTTGATGACCAGCTGGGTCAAACCTCCTCCCACAAGTTTCCTGTTTCATTTCAGACCACTTCACACCTCATCAGAGCAGCGTGGCTCAGCCTGTCAAAGGCTGGCCAAACAGAAGAGGCTACTCTAGAGTTGCATTTAGACACATCAGAAAATCAAGTTCTATAACTTTCCTACTGTCGTAGTCATAATAAATCTAACTGTGACAAGTTCTTGGATTTTTTCTAATATTTAGACCCTTTGAAAGTATCATTTTACTTCTGTCAATAGTTAGACTTTATTAGCGTTTACAGAAGCCTTCCCATGTTAGCCTATGGAGCTAAGGTACTACAATGGGGAAAAACTAAATTGGTAGTTTTCCAATAACCAGGGTATATAAACATCTTTTACAATGTCCCTGCTGAAAGTTAGAAGGCACCCTACCCCTGGGGCACCTAGTGGAGACATTAAGGGTTACTTATATGTAAAAATAAGGTTGTTTAAGACTTTGGAAGTACCTTTAATTCCAGAGTCTAATTTGTATATAATTGTAACCCCCTGCAAGGGAGGGCTGACTTTAAAAATGACAGCAGGCCACATAGGAGTGCACACTTAAGTTCTTTAAATCTGCTGGGCTTCTAAACCTACATGCCCTACCATATACTAGGGGTTTACGGGTAAGTTGTCATACCAAATTTAATTGCACCTAATTACCATAGACCTTTTAAACAGAGCACAGGCCCTGGATCTGGTTAGCAGAGCTTAGGACACAGTCAGAGTCAGTAACCACCAGTATCAGTCACAAAATGAGGGTGATCAGGGCAAAAAGGATGACTTTTTCACAGTGCCCTTTTATCTTACTCTTGTCGTTTCATACTGTTTCCCTTTATGATGGGTTTCCCGTCTTTCATTTCCTTCCTCTTCTCCTTTGTGTGTTTCCCTCTCTCTTGCTACTGATCAATGTCTGATGAGCGAAAATAATTGATTGGCACCAAAAATGAGTGCTGGTTTGACATACCGTCAGCAACCACCTCAAATTAAGCATTGCACCTTTGCATGACAAATGGGCACCACAGTCACACCACACACAAACATAAAAGTGTGTAAACCTTCAATGTTTAATATAATTTTTATTCTGATGGTCTGTACTCGTGTATGTATGTACAAATTTCACAGAGCAAGGTTAACCAATACAACAGAGAAAATAACGTTCAAGGGTTGTTAGAATCCATCTGCATGCAATATTTAATCCTTTATCAGCCATTTCCCATTCACTGCTATGTCTGTTGTAACTCCTCAGTCAAAGACCTACATGAACAGCTCTGAACAAAGTCTTTTGAAGCATAGGTGGTGAAAGCGCTTACATTTCAAAAACACTTCACATTACACTTTTATTGATTTTGGGTCAGATGTATGAAGCTGAAATGGGTTTGCAATTTCGGCGTTTGCGAACGCCTTTGAGCAAAATGGTATGTATGTAGCAAATTTCAGTGCAAATTTTGCGATTCCTTATTTTGCGATTGCATTTAAGGAATCTCAAAATTTAAGATTCCTTAAATGCAATGTATGAAGCAAAAAAAATCTGCTAATTGTCCTTAAAGAATCGCAAATTACCACCAACTTCAAGTTGGTGGTAATTTGTGAATTTCTTCAAAAATGCCCATTTTTGCATTAGCCTAACTATAAAACAAGAAAGGTTTTGGATCCTACGTCTACCCAGCCCGGATCTCAACTACAAAGTAAACAGAGCAAAGTGGCTGGATAGGGAAACTTTGTATCATAAATTTAGGTCACGCAGTCAATTTGTACTACGTAGCCAAGGTCTTCTGTACCAAAACAAATTTATTTAATTTTTATCTGGTTTTTCAGTTTTTTCAAAAACGCATGGGCAAACCAAAAACTGTCACGACAGTGAGTACATGAATACAATATTTACATATATACACACGTACCAATATACATTATTAACAGAGTGAAAGAAACACAATTGAATAAAGACAATTTATAAATGACACACCAAAAAAGCAATAACGTGATTCAATATTCAGACATTAGTTGCATTTATGTGCAGTTAGAAAATTCATACAGAACACAAGGGTACAACCAGTCCATGGAGATGTAAAACCAAGGGACAGGCGGGGACGGATGGATTAGTACACCTGCCTGCCTGACAACACTGTGGTTTACTGTTTATATTGGGTTGCACCGTTAGGGTCCCAGGTGGTATGTTATTTCTTTTCCTAGGTGCACCCTTTTGAATAACCACAGGGTGGAAGTGTCGACGCGTTTCGAACCGGATTAGTGACGGTTCTCTTCAGGACGGGGACTGGGATCAGTAAGTCTGTAACAATATACAGAATGGGTGTCAGAGTTAAAGACCATAGAATTCTTAGAAAAAACTTTTTCAGTGACTCCACACCATGGAATAGACTTTTACCTGCACGTGGCAAAGAGTGTGCCGTGGTGTCGGTAAATCGCCAAGGAAGGAGAGATTTCTGTGAAAACATACAAAGGTGAAGCTTAGCACTCTAGTCCGTGGTGGAACGTTCGAGATCTATCCTAGTAGTAACACCTAATACCATCAAAGGTAAGGGCTCATACCTGTGGTTAGCCGGTTCAGGTTCTTTTACAATATGTTGTCCGCCACACGGTACCAACACGAGGGAGAGGGGCCGCTTACATGTTGGTTATTTTTTCTTTGCGCAAGCTGCAAATGACACACAAACATTGGTGCTCAAAATTAGAAAACTGCTTCTGTGTGGAACAGAGCATGAAAAAATGCGGAGCCTGGTAGCGGTTCCTACCTGAGTTACTAGATTGCAACACGTGTAGCGTCGGCTGTCAAAGAATCAGTTCGGAGCTGGTATCCGAATAAGTCGGGACCTACGTTGAAACAAGGCGAGTGTGTTAAAACCAAGCATTCCCATGAGGCGGGAGGTTAAGGCGATGTGGCGCTAAGCGCGGTTAGCAGGGGACCTGCAATGCACTTACTTTTTCTTTTTCGGCAGGATTCAATCACTCGGAGACTCTAGACGCACGGTCTGTCAGTGTGTCTCAGCGTTTTCCCAGAGTATTTGAAAACTCCCTACTCTGTTGGCTTGTGGGTGTGACAGAGAGGCCGAGTGAAGGATCATGGTCCATGTAGTTCGGGCCATTTTTACAATGAATATTGACAGGCTTTTAGAGTAAAAATCAATGTTAAATTATTATCGACTTGTGCACAGTCGATGAGGCAGCCTCGAGCAGCTGGGGTTTCAACGCGTGATAATACCGGGGCGTTGGTATTTACAATCATATTTTCAGCGCATTGGGCGCTATGTCAACCAGGCTGGTCGATTTGGGGATACTCAGAACTTCCCAAAATGGAACACCCCTAAGAGGCCTTTTTTAGGCCAAGGCCAACAGCCAAAGAGGACACGATTCAAGCCCCAATGGGAAATGACCACACGCAAGAAGCATTACAACTCATAAAACCGTCGGCAATCATTAACATCTCTGAGAAGACTCTATCTAAAGCCGAACAAGAGGTCCTAGAAATGGGTCTTTCCTTTGTTCCTGGTGTTGCCATGGATTTTACCAAGATAAAACTGGAAGTGATGGAATTTTTTCGGAAGATCCGACTGCGGTGGTTTTTTAAGGATGCAAATGAACAAGTCACCACGGAAGCCTCTGGCTTGAGGAACAAATCTTCCTTCTGTCCAGCCAATCACAACGTTTCTAAAAACATTTTAGCGTTTGAACGCTCAGTCATGTCATCACTCAACGCATTAGAAAAACAACGCCCTTTTGTTCCCAGAAACATTACCAAAAAACATAGAGAAGCCATCATTGAACTCAAGACTCAAAAGGAAGCGGTTATCAGACAGGCGGACAAAGGGGGAGCGGTTGTCCTGTGGTCCAAAGAACTTTACAGGACAGAGGGACGCAACCACGTATACAACCAGGAGTGGTACCGCAAGATCAATCACGACCCAACTGCCCAAATTCAGGACCAGATAAGAGGACTTGTAAATGAAGCCAAGGAAATGGGAATTCTGGGGCCAAAGGAATCGCAATATCTGATCAAACAACACCCACGGACACCACACTTGTACTTCCTCCCCAAGGTACATAAAGATCCCAAAGTACCGCCTGGGCGCCCAATAGTGTCTGGGTGCGACTCTGTTCTTGAGCCCATTTCCAAATTTGTGGACGTATTCCTGAAACCGCTGGTCGTTCAAGTGCCATCCTACCTGAGGGACACAATGGACTTTATCAACAAGGTCGAAGGCGTACCATTTGATCCCTCCTGTCAACTATTGGCTACCATGGATGTGTCTTCGTTATACACCCAAATACCCCAGCAAGATGGGCTGGATGTCATGGAACTCTATCTGGAGGGTCGACCGCGCCCCCATAGGGTGCCCACAGAACTTATAATCTCTCTGGCTACAGTAGCCCTCAAAAAAAACTTTTTCACTTTTGAGAACGAAATGTTCTTACAAATTAAAGGCTCGGCGATGGGCTGTCCTTTCGCCCCCGAAATGGCCATCCTGTTTATGGGCCAGTTTGAAGAGAAATTTGTCTTGAACAACAACCCCCATAGAGAGTCCATTGGACAATGGCTCCGATTTATAGATGATGTCTGGTGTGTGTGGAATGGCACATCTACACAACTAGAAGAATTCCATCTGTGGCTGAATAATAGGAGCCCGGACATCAAATTCAGCTTGAACTACCATGAAAAAACCCTCCCGTTTCTGGATGTTGAAGTCTCAGTGAAAGAAAATGCATTGTCATGCTCTTTGTACCAGAAGAAGACGGACAAAAACAATGCACTTCATTACAGGAGCTACCATCCGCGCAGCCTAAGGGATAATCTCCCTTATGGCCAATACCTTCGCGTGCGCCGTAACTGTACTACCATTGAACAATTTGAACTACATGGTCAAGCCTTGACCTCCAAGTTACAGGAACGTGGCTATCCCCAGAAGCTCCTGAAACACTCTATGAAGAGAGCGAGATGGACACCCAGAGAACACCTCCTTGAAAAAAGATCTAAACCCGCGACGGACCGGATGGTATGTGTCTCCACCTTTGGCCCCCACACCAACCAGTTGCAAAAAATCATCAGGCACAGTTGGCACCTGGTCAAGGAAATTCTTCCGGACATTGGCGCCCCCCTTTTTGCTCTGAAAAAAAACAGGAGCATTGGGCAAATGATTACATCGACCAGACCGCAACCTAAAAGGGATAACCAGAATACCATCTTTGGAGCGAATCCCGTCACCGGGCATCGCAAGTGTGGGACCTGTTCCGTCTGCGAACTTACCATGGAGGGGTCATTATTCACAGATGGGAAGAAGTTCTGGCGCCACAAAGAACACACAAACTGCAAAACCAAGTACGCTGTGTACGCCATCCAATGCCCATGCAACATGCTGTACATTGGCAAAACCACCCAGGAGGTCCGGCAGCGCATCATTCAGCACCGCTCTAGAATTAACAATAAAATCATGACAGCTCCTCTTGTTTCACACTACTTACAAAAAAAACATTCCAGTCAAGACATCAAATGGACAGTCCTGGCAGTCATCAGGGGGGGCAGTGGAGACCCTGATCTGCGTTTGTCTCAGAAAGAAGCATACCTCATCCTAAAATTTGACACGTCTAACACTGGCCTGAACGAAATGTCTGAAATTTCCAGTCTGTGATTCCTATTTAACCTCTCGGCTGAGCTTGGTTGTGCTGCTGTTTTTTTAACGTTGTTTTTCTAACACTGTTTTTTAACACTGTTCTTCATTTTCTACATGGTGTACATATTATGTATGCTGTTTCATTGCCTTAGCACCGTGTCACCATTTTGGGAAGTTCTGAGTATCCCCAAATCGACCAGCCTGGTTGACATAGCGCCCAATGCGCTGAAAATATGATTGTAAATACCAACGCCCCGGTATTATCACGCGTTGAAACCCCAGCTGCTCGAGGCTGCCTCATCGGCTGTGCACAAGTCGATAATAATTTAACATTGATTTTTACTCTAAAAGCCTGTCAATATTCATTGTAAAAATGGCCCGAACTACATGGACCATGATCCTTCACTCGGCCTCTCTGTCACACCCACAAGCCAACAGAGTAGGGAGTTTTCAAATACTCTGGGAAAACGCTGAGACACACTGACAGACCGTGCGTCTAGAGTCTCCGAGTGATTGAATCCTGCCGAAAAAGAAAAAGTAAGTGCATTGCAGGTCCCCTGCTAACCGAGCTTAGCGCCACATCGCCTTAACCTCCCGCCTCATGGGAATGCTTGGTTTTAACACACTCGCCTTGTTTCAACGTAGGTCCCGACTTATTCGGATACCAGCTCCGAACTGATTCTTTGACAGCCGACGCTACACGTGTTGCAATCTAGTAACTCAGGTAGGAACCGCTACCAGGCTCCGCATTTTTTCATGCTCTGTTCCACACGGAAGCAGTTTTCTAATTTTGCGCAACAATGTTTGTGTGTCATTTGCAGCTTGCGCAAAGAAAAAATAACCAACATGTAAGCGGCCCCTCTCCCTCGTGTTGGTACCGTGTGGCGGACAACATATTGTAAAAGAACCTGAACCGGCTAACCACAGGTATGAGCCCTTACCTTTGATGGTATTAGGTGTTACTACTAGGATAGATCTCGAACGTTCCACCACGGACTAGAGTGCTAAGCTTCACCTTTGTATGTTTTCACAGAAATCTCTCCTTCCTTGGCGATTTACCGACACCACGGCACACTCTTTGCCACGTGCAGGTAAAAGTCTATTCCATGGTGTGGAGTCACTGAAAAAGTTTTTTCTAAGAATTCTATGGTCTTTAACTCTGACACCCATTCTGTATATTGTTACAGACTTACTGATCCCATTCCCAGTCCTGAAGAGAACCGTCACTAATCCGGTTCGAAACGCGTCGACACTTCCACCCTGTGGTTATTCAAAAGGGTGCACCTAGGAAAAGAAATAACATACCACCTGGGACCCTAACGGTGCAACCCAATATAAACAGTAAACCACAGTGTTGTCAGGCAGGCAGGTGTACTAATCCATCCGTCCCCGCCTGTCCCTTGGTTTTACATCTCCATGGACTGGTTGTACCCTTGTGTTCTGTATGAATTTTCTAACTGCACATAAATGCAACTAATGTCTGAATATTGAATCACGTTATTGCTTTTTTGGTGTGTCATTTATAAATTGTCTTTATTCAATTGTGTTTCTTTCACTCTGTTAATAATGTATATTGGTACGTGTGTATATATGTAAATATTGTATTCATGTACTCACTGTCGTGACAGTTTTTGGTTTGCTCATGCGTTTTTGAAAAAACTGAAAAACCAGATAAAAATTAAATAAATTTGTTTTGGTACAGAAGACCTTGGCTACGTAGTACAAATTGACTGCGTGACCTAAATTTATGATACAAAGTTTCCCTATCCAGCCACTTTGCTCTGTTTACTTTGTAGTTGAGATCCGGGCTGGGTAGACGTAGGATTCAAAACCTTTCTTGTTTTATAGTTTGGTTGAGCGGGCGCCAGCTCGCAAGGTTTTTCCATTTTCGACATAAAAGTGTAGTCGATTTTTTCATTAAGTGCAGCAGGGGAGGCTTCTGCTTCCGTTAAAAAACTTAGCATGGCCGAACAGGACACGTTATCGTTCAGTGAGGATCATATAAAAAAGCTTATGTCAGACTCCACACTTTTTTCATCTGTTAAACTCAGCAGCACGGCCAAACAGCTCAATTATGCCGAAAAGTTAACTAGACTTCGGAAAAAACATGTCCGTACGGAATTACATGGCCATTTCCTACTTGCGAACTTGAGAGCTGGTACTATCCCATGGGGCCTCCAGATTAAAAACGTCCCTGTCATCTTCACCGATGACCCGGTCTATCGTAAAGGGTTCAGCTTTATCAGCACTAAATGCAGTAGGGACTTAATGGTACACACAGTCGAGACTGCCCAGCGAATCCTCAAAAAGGAAGAAGAGGAAATTGAGGAACAACTCAAAGCCATTAGAGACAACCATACGGAAACAGAGGCTAAAGCTCTTCTTGAAAAAATTGAAAAGGAACTGGTCACGTTTCGAGACAACACCATCAATTTTAAAACAACAAAGTTTGAAAAAGATCAGAAGAACTTTAATATTGATAATGTGTATCCCTACCTAAAAGACGAATTCTACACTAGATCGGACTCAATCAGGTACTTGAACTCCAACCAGGGGAGATCTAAGAGAAGATTCACTACCTTTTCGGAAACATCTTCCTCTGAATCGATGGAGGACTCTGATGCAGGAGAGGGCCCTTCAAATAGAAACCAGCAAAACAGGAACACCCCTAAGAGGCCTTTTTCAGGCCAAGGCCAACAGCCAAAGAGGACACGATTCAAGCCCCAATGGGAAATGACCACACGCAAGAAGCATTACAACTCATAAAACCGTCGGCAATCATTAACATCTCTGAGAAGACTCTATCTAAAGCCGAACAAGAGGTCCTAGAAATGGGTCTTTCCTTTGTTCCTGGTGTTGCCATGGATTTTACCAAGATAAAACTGGAAGTGATGGAATTTTTTCGGAAGATCCGACTGCGGTGGTTTTTTAAGGATGCAAATGAACAAGTCACCACGGAAGCCTCTGGCTTGAGGAACAAATCTTCCTTCTGTCCAGCCAATCACAACGTTTCTAAAAACATTTTAGCGTTTGAACGCTCAGTCATGTCATCACTCAACGCATTAGAAAAACAACGCCCTTTTGTTCCCAGAAACATTACCAAAAAACATAGAGAAGCCATCATTGAACTCAAGACTCAAAAGGAAGCGGTTATCAGACAGGCGGACAAAGGGGGAGCGGTTGTCCTGTGGTCCAAAGAACTTTACAGGACAGAGGGACGCAACCACGTATACAACCAGGAGTGGTACCGCAAGATCAATCACGACCCAACTGCCCAAATTCAGGACCAGATGAGGGGACTTGTAAATGAAGCCAAGGAAATGGGAATTCTGGGGCCAAAGGAATCGCAATATCTGATCAAACAACACCCACGGACACCACACTTGTACTTCCTCCCCAAGGTACATAAAGATCCCAAAGTACCGCCTGGGCGCCCAATAGTGTCTGGGTGCGACTCTGTTCTTGAGCCCATTTCCAAATTTGTGGACGTATTCCTGAAACCGCTGGTCGTTCAAGTGCCATCCTACCTGAGGGACACAATGGACTTTATCAACAAGGTCGAAGGCGTACCATTTGATCCCTCCTGTCAACTATTGGCTACCATGGATGTGTCTTCGTTATACACCCAAATACCCCAGCAAGATGGGCTGGATGTCATGGAACTCTATCTGGAGGGTCGACCGCGCCCCCATAGGGTGCCCACAGAACTTATAATCTCTCTGGCTACAGTAGCCCTCAAAAAAAACTTTTTCACTTTTGAGGACGAAATGTTCTTACAAATTAAAGGCTCGGCGATGGGCTGTCCTTTCGCCCCCGAAATGGCCATCCTGTTTATGGGCCAGTTTGAAGAGAAATTTGTCTTGAACAACAACCCCCATAGAGAGTCCATTGGACAATGGCTCCGATTTATAGATGATGTCTGGTGTGTGTGGAATGGCACATCTACACAACTAGAAGAATTCCATCTGTGGCTGAATAATAGGAGCCCGGACATCAAATTCAGCTTGAACTACCATGAAAAAACCCTCCCGTTTCTGGATGTTGAAGTCTCAGTGAAAGAAAATGCATTGTCATGCTCTTTGTACCAGAAGAAGACGGACAAAAACAATGCACTTCATTACAGGAGCTACCATCCGCGCAGCCTAAGGGATAATCTCCCTTATGGCCAATACCTTCGCGTGCGCCGTAACTGTACTACCATTGAACAATTTGAACTACATGGTCAAGCCTTGACCTCCAAGTTACAGGAACGTGGCTATCCCCAGAAGCTCCTGAAACACTCTATGAAGAGAGCGAGATGGACACCCAGAGAACACCTCCTTGAAAAAAGATCTAAACCCGCGACGGACCGGATGGTATGTGTCTCCACCTTTGGCCCCCACACCAACCAGTTGCAAAAAATCATCAGGCACAGTTGGCACCTGGTCAAGGAAATTCTTCCGGACATTGGCGCCCCCCTTTTTGCTCTGAAAAAAAACAGGAGCATTGGGCAAATGATTACATCGACCAGACCGCAACCTAAAAGGGATAACCAGAATACCATCTTTGGAGCGAATCCCGTCACCGGGCATCGCAAGTGTGGGACCTGTTCCGTCTGCGAACTTACCATGGAGGGGTCATTATTCACAGATGGGAAGAAGTTCTGGCGCCACAAAGAACACACAAACTGCAAAACCAAGTACGCTGTGTACGCCATCCAATGCCCATGCAACATGCTGTACATTGGCAAAACCACCCAGGAGGTCCGGCAGCGCATCATTCAGCACCGCTCTAGAATTAACAATAAAATCATGACAGCTCCTCTTGTTTCACACTACTTACAAAAAAAACATTCCAGTCAAGACATCAAATGGACAGTCCTGGCAGTCATCAGGGGGGGCAGTGGACACCCTGATCTGCGTTTGTCTCAGAAAGAAGCATACCTCATCCTAAAATTTGACACGTCTAACACTGGCCTGAACGAAATGTCTGAAATTTCCAGTCTGTGATTCCTATTTAACCTCTCGGCTGAGCTTGGTTGTGCTGCTGTTTTTTTAACGTTGTTTTTCTAACACTGTTTTTTAACACTGTTCTTCATTTTCTACATGGTGTACATATTATGTATGCTGTTTCATTGCCTTAGCACCGTGTCACCATTTTGGGAAGTTCTGAGTATCCCCAAATCGACCAGCCTGGTTGACATAGCGCCCAATGCGCTGAAAATATGATTGTAAATACCAACGCCCCGGTATTATCACGCGTTGAAACCCCAGCTGCTCGAGGCTGCCTCATCGGCTGTGCACAAGTCGATAATAATTTAACATTGATTTTTACTCTAAAAGCCTGTCAATATTCATTGTAAAAATGGCCCGAACTACATGGACCATGATCCTTCACTCGGCCTCTCTGTCACACCCACAAGCCAACAGAGTAGGGAGTTTTCAAATACTCTGGGAAAACGCTGAGACACACTGACAGACCGTGCGTCTAGAGTATCCGAGTGATTGAATCCTGCCGAAAAAGAAAAAGTAAGTGCATTGCAGGTCCCCTGCTAACCGCGCTTAGCGCCACATCGCCTTAACCTCCCGCCTCATGGGAATGCTTGGTTTTAACACACTCGCCTTGTTTCAACGTAGGTCCCGACTTATTCGGATACCAGCTCCGAACTGATTCTTTGACAGCCGACGCTACACGTGTTGCAATCTAGTAACTCAGGTAGGAACCGCTACCAGGCTCCGCATTTTTTCATGCTCTGTTCCACACAGAAGCAGTTTTCTAATTTTGCGCACCAATGTTTGTGTGTCATTTGCAGCTTGCGCAAAGAAAAAATAACCAACATGTAAGCGGCCCCTCTCCCTCGTGTTGGTACCGTGTGGCGGACAACATATTGTAAAAGAACCTGAACCGGCTAACCACAGGTATGAGCCCTTACCTTTGATGGTATTAGGTGTTACTACTAGGATAGATCTCGAACGTTCCACCACGGACTAGAGTGCTAAGCTTCACCTTTGTATGTTTTCACAGAAATCTCTCCTTCCTTGGCGATTTACCGACACCACGGCACACTCTTTGCCACGTGCAGGTAAAAGTCTATTCCATGGTGTGGAGTCACTGAAAAAGTTTTTTCTAAGAATTCTATGGTCTTTAACTCTGACACCCATTCTGTATATTGTTACAGACTTACTGATCCCAGTCCCCGTCCTGAAGAGAACCGTCACTAATCCGGTTCGAAACGCGTCGACACTTCCACCCTGTGGTTATTCAAAAGGGTGCACCTAGGAAAAGAAATAACATACCACCTGGGACCCTAACGGTGCAACCCAATATAAACAGTAAACCACAGTGTTGTCAGGCAGGCAGGTGTACTAATCCATCCGTCCCCGCCTGTCCCTTGGTTTTACATCTCCATGGACTGGTTGTACCCTTGTGTTCTGTATGAATTTTCTAACTGCACATAAATGCAACTAATGTCTGAATATTGAATCACGTTATTGCTTTTTTGGTGTGTCATTTATAAATTGTCTTTATTCAATTGTGTTTCTTTCACTCTGTTAATAATGTATATTGGTACGTGTGTATATATGTAAATATTGTATTCATGTACTCACTGTCGTGACAGTTTTTGGTTTGCCCATGCGTTTTTGAAAAAACTGAAAAACCAGATAAAAATTAAATAAATTTGTTTTGGTACAGAAGACCTTGGCTACGTAGTACAAATTGACTGCGTGACCTAAATTTATGATACAAAGTTTCCCTATCCAGCCACTTTGCTCTGTTTACTTCATTTTTGCATTAGGGCATGTAAGTGCACCACATGTGCACCCATGCTTATTTCAGGGGTGCAACAGGGTGTCCTTTGGACACCCCTGCACCCTTGAAATTATTCTCAATTTGCGATTAGCAAATTGCGAATCGCAAATTGAGAATAATTTCCCATTCATTCCTATGGGCCTCCTGGCCCATAGAAATTAATGGGAAATTATTCCTTAATTGCGATTAGCAATTTGCTAATCACAATTAAGGAATTTTAGGAAATCGCTTAAAAAATAGCGAATTTCTACATACATACCATTTTGCAGTTCTCAAATAGAGATTCCTTATAAATCGCTATTTGAGAATCGCAAAAGTGTATCTTGATACATCTGGCCCTTAGTCACAAAAACCTGAAAATGCATATTGCATATAATGAACAAACTGATACAGCAATGGAGACAAGTGAAGTAATAGCACCATAAAAGCGTGTGTGAAAGGGTTAGAAAAGGAGAAAATACATTGCTAAATAGTTATAATGCTTATTAATAGATTTTGAAAAGAAGACTGCTCTTGATATGTTGTTTTACTATTCACATACTGATGAAAACTAATGAACAAAATGATGAGGCATAACAATTCTATTGCCTGGCATTGCAAATGCATTATGAATAGATTGCAGTGCAATTGTGCAATACAATTAGTTAGGAAGTAGAAACTTACAGATGTGATAGTAGAGACCACAGTGATTATAAAAATTAGGAAGTGATTTTAGTAAAATGGTTTTTAATAATAATTTACATGTATGGATGTTAAAAATTGCTAGCACTAATCAATTTTGAGTAGTAATACATTGATGAAACATTTATTATTATTTTCTTATTATGAAATGATGATTCGATACACTGTATTCGATTCAAATTATGTTTAATTCATTTGGAGCTGATGTTTTTCATTTTAAGCTTTAAACGTGTTCTTTATTGAGCTGCAAATTTTCCCTTAGCAGGCACAATTATTAATTGGCTTTTCTGCAAATGTTGAAATATTTGTTCTGTGCATATTTCATCTTACATGCTAAGGACATTCTTTCGAAGTTCACTGTAAGATGCCTCGATGGGAAAATTAACTCTAACCCGATGCCATAGTCTGTTATATTGTATATGTCTTACCATTGACACAGCTGTGAGGCCTGGAAAACCAAGTAATTAACATGAAGTGCTTGGGAAAGAATGCACGAGTAACTAAAATATATTTGGTGAGTGCATACGCAAACTAATCATACAATGGGCAAACTAGTGGAGTGACACCATGTGGAGAAGTGTGGCTCACTGGTTAGAGCAGGCAGACCCTGAAGCAGAGGTCAGACCCGGGACCAAGGTTCAATTCCTGACGCGGCAGGGTCTTGAGCTCAAAATGTCCATGGACTCCATAATTCTCGCTTTGGTGCCTGACCTAATCTTGGGTTCACACTCTGCAACTCTGGGCATTAAGCTTGCTTAATCTCCACAACGGCCCCCCTGCGGCGGGATGCCTGGCTTTCACCTTGGGGATGCCCTGTAGGGGCTATCTCACAGGGAAAAGCCAAGGCAAGCGTGGAAATACCCCTTCGGGGGTTGATTCTAGCGCTATATAAGAAACATAATAATAATAATAATGTCATTAAGGTGTCATAAGGACTATAAAAGAAGAAACCCCAAAGAAGGGATGACGCATTACCTTTTTTCAACTTTGAAAATGTAATACTATTTTTCTTTTTATACATACACATACATTTTTCCTATCTTTGAGTGCCTTTTTGCTGATGCTGCTGCCGTTATGCAGTAGACTTGGAATCTCTCTCAGAGGACTTTAACTTGATTCTTTTTACCCCTTTGCCTTAAATCTTTTGCTGCTTTAAAAAGAATCAGCTTATTCTTCTGCCTTTAATGGTGGTAGGAATCTGTTACCTCGTATCCGATGTTTGTTTTAAACCATCCTCTTTGGATTTGAACCTTTGACTAATTGGTAGTATTGGACTACATGCTTTAATATTCTTGACTGAGATTCTTAAGAAATTGCTTATCTGGATCGATTTAGGAACATTAATACAATAGCTAAACTACCTAAATTTCCCTTAGCCTATTATTGTGTCCTGATGTTCTTTTTTTTTAACTGAGCTACATTACTCTTTTGATCTAAATGCGGAGAAGTGAGAATCAGCTAATCTTTTCAGAGTGTCAATTTCTGCTTCTCATATTCTGGATTGCAATAGCAGACCTTCTAGTGTGTATCATTTTAGTGAAACTAACGGCCACATACATCAAAGTCCGTTTTTGCGATTCCTTATTTGCGATTTTTAGGGAATCGCAAATAAGGAATCGCAAAACGGGATGCATGATTGAAATTACATAAAATTTGCGATTCGGTAAAAATCGCAATTTTTACCGAATCGCAAATATTATGCGAATTCCAATTTGCGATTTCGCAATTCCCATTGATTCCTATGGGCCAAAAGGCCCATAGGAATCAATGGTAATTGCGAATTCGCAAATTGGAATTCGCAAAATGTTAATGCATTTCATGGGTGCATGGGGGGTCCAAAGGACCCCCCCTGCACCCCTGAAATGTATTTTAAAATGGATGTTTCACACACACACATGTCCTAAGGACATGTGTGTCTGTAACATGACAGTGTTTCAAATGCTAATTTGAGCATTTTAAACCTTTTTCGCAAATTACCACGAGGTTCACCCTCGTGGTAATTTGCCCCCCCTAATTGCGAATTCGCAATTTTAAAAACAATCATGCATTGCTTTTAAGGAATCGCAAATTTGCGATTCCTTAGAAGCAATCGCATTTTTGGAAATCGCTAAAAATAGCGATTTTTCCAAAAATGATTGATGCATACTAAAAAGGTCTTTAGGAATCGCAAACGGCCGATTTTACCGAATCGCACCGTTTGCGATTCCTAAATACCTTGATGCATGTGGCCGTAAATTTCTTTAGAAGATTGGGACTTCGCATTGTTATACTTTATTTTTCAGTATGCTCCTGAGAGTAGTGTATTTGAACCTCATTACAAACATATGAGTTAGTCGCCAATTAATGGTCCTCATTAATGGCCCAGTATAGCTAGAGAGACAAATGATTTGGTAGTGAATTGAAAGTTAAGCCTAAAATTATTTATACTGGTTCAGCTGGATGAGTGGTTTAAGCATATTTGGGCTACAGCATTTTGAAAGTCTGGTTGAAATGTAGTCCTTTGCTCACCTTTTAATTGGGCAGGAGAACAACAAGTTTGATCGAAGGGGCATCTGCTGCTCTTTGGTAGATGCTCTTTGGTCCATGCATCAACTAGACTCAAAATGATCCCCTAATGTTGAGCCATTTAATTTAGTTTGGTGACATTTATGCCAATCGCTTTGTGACAAGATGGAGCTTTATTACAGGAGCCTGGCCTCCCCCTGGCTAAATAAGGTAATGAATAATGTGCAGATGGTCTACTTTACTGAAATATACAGATGTGCAAGTATGCCACATGCGCCAATGGCATGTATGAAGCTTAAAATTAAAAAGCTGAGGTAAAGGTTGAAAAATAAATTCAAGTTCAAGAATGGTGAGGTGCAAATCCAAAACTGGCTCACGATGCTATTCATTATCAACTTTGCACAGAAAAGCCTGTTCTGTCACTGGCTGCTAAAGGAGTTAATGGATCTTGGAGGAAATGTTGTGATGCAGAGTTTTGTGTGAAAATCTTGATTATTTGTAAAGATGTTGGTTCGTTCCTGGAATTAGCATGTTTCACCATCCTTTGCTATCTCTCCTAAAGGTAAACAGGAGATTATGTTGGGCCATAGCTATCCCACGGCCGGTGGACCAGATTGCTGGTAGTCATCTATGATTCTTTTGCAGGTAGATTCTGGGTGCTGATTTCAGAGGCCGTACCTTATCCTGTAATTAAGATCAATACGATACTGACAATGCAGAACTGTGCACTTTTGGTATCTTCAGAAAAGAAGGGCAATGTGAATCTGCACTATAATTTCCAATGGCGTTCAGTTATATGCCCATTAGTTACAATGGGCAATTAAGTTTTCAGTCACTATTTGTTGGAGTGGGTGGACTGCTGTAAAATTGTCCTTAGGGTTCACAAATTGTTTGGTGTTAGTATGTTCACAGTGCTCAATGAGTAGGATCTTAACTTGATGGCTGTTTTAGTCATTCATAGTGAACAGTGAAAATGTGTTGTAAAGGTATGCGTTGTAAAAGTATGCGGTGTAACGTCAAACATCCGTGTTCATCAGCCTGCACCCTGTACATTGCTAATTTTAATCAAGATTGATCAAATTATATTGAGTGACCTTGTCGAGATTTATAAATCTCAGGAGCTTGGATTTATATTTGTAACTTTCGGTTAAAATTATATATTTTATAGCCACAAACTGCTGAACAGACAATGTAATGTTTCAGTATCTGCTAATATTGATAAGTCTGCAGATATTACATATACAATTATATCTTTTCATGGGTTTGAAGCTCAATGTCAGGCACATTTATTAGTTGTTCAGTCTGGGAGGCCTTCCATTCGTGGGGGCTTCAGGTACCTGGGCTGGCACTTCCATGATGATGCCCACTTTGCGGAACTAAGCCGGAGAAATGTGATCATATTGCTGTCAACCGGCCTCCCCTGCAGGAAGTGTGGCCTGGTCGTATCTTGTCGTGACTCGATTGTGTGAGTTAAGTAAAACATTGATAATGTAATTCTTGTAATACAAATTGGTGAACTTGTCTTTAAAGACTGGATGGATTTTGTCTTTAATTGATGACATATTTCATCAAGTAAAAAATTGTTCCGCAGACTTTGAACACTGCGTTCGATAAAACTAAAGAAGAGACGAGCCTGGAACACTGAACTGCCAAAGTCCTCTACTTATTTTGACACTTGAAAGCTCAGCGTGCGCTCTTGTGTAGTGCGATGCCAAATTGTGCTTGGAAACATCTTTGACTCTGCGCTCCTTATGCTGGTTTTAGAGTGTTTGATGTCACTGTACAATTCACCGGCACACAAGAGAAACGCTGCCATGGTTTCAAATCTTCTGAAGTGCATGAAATTAGCAGTTTTGCAGAAGGCACTGGCTCAAAACAGATGCAGTTTAGAAAGATGTATCTAAAATACGGGCTCACTTTCATTTCTATTTTTGATCATGATTGCAGCGATTTTAGTTAAGGGCACACTACAGCCAAGAGCGCACTCTTGACTGCTGTATAATGTTTCAGCAGATTATATGTGGCTGCTATTCTTAACTCAGTGGCCTAGCCAGCGTGTCATGGGCCCTGTGGCAAGGAAGGAAATGGCGTCAGTGGTCGCTGTTTGAACTGCGAAATACAGCAATACTCAGAGCTTGTTTGACCCCTCGGTCCTCTGGGGCCCAGTGCCACTGCACCTGCTGCACCAGTGGAAGCTACACCTCAGTCTTAAGTAGGATGCGACATTTATGGTATCATAAAATAGTTTCAATGGCTAAAACTCTATCAATAGTATGTGTTGAATATGTCCCTCATTGATTATAGACAGCTCTTTACAATGATTCATTTAGGTAGTTAAGGAGCTGGAAGGTTTTCCCATGCCTACTATGTTATTCCATCGCTTCACCTGATACGTTTGGTATTTCATCATTCATTCATAGGCTGAAACAAGACAGGTGAAATACAGCCTGATTCATCATACTCCCGTTTTGCGAGCCCCTAATAGCGATTCATAGCGGATCGCTATTAAGGACTCGCAAAACGGGATTCATGTAGGAATATGCAAAAAAAATGCGATTCCTACTAATTCCTTATTTGCGATTAGCAAATTGCTAATCGCAAATAAGGAATAACTCCCATTCATTCCTATGGGCCAAAAGGCCCATAGGAATGAATGGGGAGTATTCCTTATTTGCGATTAGCAATTAGCTAATCGCAAATAAGATAGCGATTGAAAGGGTGCCAGGGGTGTCCAAAGGACAGCCTGTAGCACCCCTTAAATGCTAATATGAACAGGGGTTGCGCACACACATGTCCAAAGGACATGTGTGTGTACAACATGCAACTCAAAAAAATGCTTTTAAAAGCATTTTTCTGAGTTATCGCTATTTACCACGAGGTTTGACCTCGCGGTAAATAGCGGCCCGAAATTGCGATTTCGCAATTTTTAAATGGATGATGAATTGCATTTAAGGAATCTCAAATAGAGATTCCTTAAATGTAATCCATCGCAAATTTGCGAAAACGCAATTACCGATTTTTGCATTTGGGATGATGAATCCCAAATGCAAAAATCTCACTCGCAAAGGGCCAGATTCTCAGAATCTGGCCCTTTGCGAGTCGAATTCAGCTTCATGAATTAGGTTGTATGTCTTGTGTGACACTGTTAGATCTTGATGCTGTCAGCTCATCTTTTGAATGTTGATATTGGCTGAGTCAATGGCTTGATGGACAGGGGTCACAGGGCTGACACTGAGCAGGTGTATAAGGTACATGGGTTATTATAGAGGTATTCACAGAAGAGAAGAGAAAGATACCAACAATATGTTGATTCCTCTATTTAGGTATTCAATATGTGTGGGACTCATACTTATAGTATAAGTGGTAACTACTGTAACGATACATACAGCAATTGTGCTATTCCTGCAGTTTTCCACTTTTAAACATTTCGGAATTTATTGTGGCAAAAAAGCCTGCAAATTCCCAGGGCATCCAGATTTTTCACCATTACCGGAGACTAACTTAAAATTGGGTGCTATGTATTGCATACAATGAATTCCAACCCAGTGGAGTTGGATTTCATCAGGGCACAGATGTACGACCCTACCAATATGAGAGTCGTAAATTGCGTCATTTTGTGAATCGCAATTTATGACTCGCAAATAGAAATGTACAACAGTGTCTCAGATACTGTTTGCAGTTCCTAATGGGGTCGCAAATTTCCTGCCTCGTTCATATTAATGAGTCAGGTGTAATTTATGACCCCATTAGGAATGGCTAGCACTCCCAGGGATGGTGGCCTGCTGGGGTCAGCAGACCAACATGTCTGTGACTGCTTTTTAAATTTAGCAGTTTTAAAAAAAAAATGCAGTCCGTTTTCCCTACTGTTTTATTTTTTGAGAGTAGGCAGTGGTCCGTGGGACCACTGCCTGCTCTAATATTTTGAATGCCAGTCACAAAGGTTAAGGGGTCCTGAACATTATCATAAATCATGTTTTTATCTCAAAGAGGAGTGCATCCTACATCACCCACTTGGCTAAAAGTTGAACTTCATTGTTATAAGTAGACTCTTGTGTTGACATTTCAACTGTGTGTTGAGTGCATGTGTACATTGTGAATGTGTGGTCCATACATGACAGCAAGACTTTATGTGCAATGTGAGTATGGTTACTAGCACCAGTTGGACCATTATGGATGTCACAAAATGGAGCGTGGATGTAGCATCTCCAAACAGTGGAAGAGAATTGCATGCATTCATATGGCTGTAGGCTACAGACTCAGACAATGAAATGAGGAAGGATGGATACCGGACTACCATTCAAAATTCTATGAGAAACTTTTAATAAGGAGTTAAAAGTGCTGATTTTTCTAGGCGGAGGGCTTACCTTTTTTTTTTTTTCCAAAGACCTTTATTGCACAGTCTTACCATGACACAGCATTCAGCCTACAATCCCTAAGGCCGGCTGCGTTATTCATAATTACCTTTCAACACTTTCAATGTAACACAGCCCTTAAGCCGACATCCCTGGGGTCCGGCGGCGCGGTAGAACAAGGTGTACATAGATCCATCAATTCTTGGTTCGGATACTCTCTAGGTCTGGTGTTTTTGTTTTTAATGTATTTTTGAAAACTTACAACAAACTTACACGTTGGCAATCAATGTGGCAATAATCCTAGAAAAAAGTTAGTAAAACCACGACATAGAGAGGGCTTACCTTTTTGACTTTCTCTGATTGTGTCTACAAAAAGGCTCATGCCAGCCAAATATAGAGCCCTTATAACTCATTGTGCCCTTGTTTTGGATACTCCTGCTTGGTGCCATCATCGTCACTTCCTGCTGTGAGAGCCATCACCTTGCACAAAGTCTGTGTGTATGCACTAAAACTAGACAATCACATTTCAAATGGAACCACTACAAACAGGTTCCAAACCATTAGTCAGTGAATCTCCACCCCGTCTGGAAAATGTTTACAAAAGTTGGAGGCAATCACCCTACTTTGTTCTGGTTCCAAGTCCAAGGAAGGGAGTGCTCCGCAGAGTACTCTAAGAGTTGCTGTGAAACCAGAACTGGTCTCTGCATGACAGCCAATCTCCTAGAGTTGAGAGGATATCAGAATATCCCGTGTTGCAGGAGGAGATTCTGCCCTAAAGAACAATCTCAGCCCTGTTCCTCACCTGTGGATCAAGCAGAGGAAGCAGATTGCCAAGTAGAAGTATCAACCAGAATGACCTTAGTTGTGAGCAGCCATCTGGTTTCCCGGAATATGGTTCAATTATTTGGAGTGCCTAAAGTAACTTTAATCCAAACACAGGCAAACCATTCAGTGCCCCTGCAAAATGTTCAAAGGATTAATACGGGGTACATTTTCCAAAGGAGTCATCATAGCTGTACATTGATCCAACCTGTGGACTGATGCCATTAGTTGATTGAGTAAGAGGCCATCATGGCCGACCAACACTGAAGCAGGTGTTGATGGTGAAAACCCAAAAGGGGCACAAACGACGACTAGCCGAATCACTTCTTCAATGAGGAGATAATGCAATGCCTGACCACAGAAGACTGAAAGACTGTGTTGCAAACACTTTAAACCTGTTGTATGAAGCTAGCTGTGCCAGTGAGACCTCTTTGGGCTCAGACCTACTCAAAGGGATTTACAAGTGGCTGATGTGGCAAAATCTTATTTAACTTGAACATGTGCCTCATCTTGTCTAAGACCGAATTGCTAGAGATATCACCAGAGACATTGGGAGGCACTGTAATGTTGGGAGAAGGATATCATTCTGTAGGGCTTAATTAGCAGTCCATGGGAGGGATTATTAACCCTGCAGTTGTACCCTCTAAGTAAATATATAGCATTTAGTTTTGCTATGACATTGCATTACTTTTTTCACTAAAAGATCCACACTGAGTTGTATAGTGATTTAATGTGTCTTAATTTGATTGTGAGAATTCTAAATCTCTGCCCCACATGCTACCTCCCTGAGAATGCTCTGACTGCTCGCTCTCGCTACCCTGAGAGTCAATTGTTGTAGGGATGGACTCAGCCCAGTTTGTAGAACCAAATTTGTATGGACCCCATGACATCAGTGGCAAACAACCTATGGTTGTAGTCTGGTAGTCTCTGTCTAATTTGTACCCCCCCCCCCAACAGGGCATGATTTTCTTTTGGTGGAATTTATTTTCATTTTCCAATTGAACAATTAGCACAATACGGTTCTTACATAGTGCAGCAGCAAAAGTCGATCGCATACAGTTACAAACATGGTCGTCATCAACAAAGCCACCTTCCCCCCCTTGATTTGTGTGAACTTGGAGTGGGGTATCCTGATAGCGCAGGCCAGAGACTCAAGGATTAGCCCATAAGAGGTGTGGTGAAAGGGGATAACCCTGCCGAGTCCCCCACTTAATGGGAAAGGACGCCCAGTACCTACCGTTGACGGGCACCATGGGCATCAGTTGGCTACATAGGAGTGCCATCCAACTGCAGAATTTTCAGCCCAAACCCAAATTTAGCCAGAGTGGTGTCAAGAAATAGACAGTTTACGGCGTCAAACGCCTTTTCGGCATCTAGTTATCAGAACACCTGTGGGCTTGTCCAGTTCCTCACCTTCATGAGCCAGTTATGAGTTCACCTAAGATTTAGATGGGCAAATCTGCCTGGCAAAAATCCCGACTGGTCTTCATGGACAAGGGCAGTGACCACTCCCAGGAGGCGGGTCACCAAAATGGTGGCCAAGATTTTAACTTCGGGATACAGCAGCCAGATTGGCTGTAAGAGCCACATTGTTCTCTGGGCTTGCCCTTTATGTGTATGACCATGATAGTAGCCATCCTCAGGTCCGGCGGGAGAACACCCTCTTTATGGGAGTCTGTAAAAAGTCAGAGTAGATGGGGACTCAAGATATCAGTGTAGCGCCTATAAAATTCTGCTGGTAACCCATTCGTGCCAGGGGTCTTGCCGGGGTGGAGTTTTGCCTCTACCTCCTGGACTTCTGTCAAGAACAGATCTTCTAGGCCCTGAGCTTCCTCTTCTCCTAACACTGGGGTGGGAAATTGCTACCAAGTAGTCCCGTATCTCGGTGTATGATTTAGTTGTTCGAGCCCGACACAGGTCACTATAGTACTCTGCAAAGTCATTTGCCACCCCTTCATCCGTGGACTGGTTGATACCCTGGGGGTCCACCACCACTCTCGTCCATTGGCCTTGGACTTCCCGTCTGCTAATCCAGGCTAGAAGCTTTCCGGCCTTGTTCTCCACCTCATAAAGGTTGTTCAATGTCACTAAGTGCTATTCTTTGCGTAGTTGCAGGGTGGTCAGCCTATTAGTCATTTCAGGGTCTCAGCTATGGGTGGCTTGTGCATCTAGCTTGCTTATTTTGTGTTCCAACGTGACCAGACATTTGTCCTTCTCTTTCTTCTCCCAGGCTATACAGTTTTGGGCTCCATCGCGCAGCACGGTCTTGTATGCTTCCCAGACCATCACCCCGGAGGGGACCGAGTCTTTTTTTTCCAGGAAGAAAACTTCCATATCTGCCCTAATCCCGCTTGCTATTTTGGCATTGCTCAGGTCCCATGGGCTCAATCTCCAATTACGTTCCAAGTCATAACCTTTAACCCCTCCCATGCCCATGACGAGCTCAGCTCATCATGAGCCACTGTGCTCCGGTGCTCATGACGAGCTGAGCTCGTCATGGCCCATGGAACGCTTGCATGCTGGGCTAATTCCCCTGCTGTGCTGAGCGTTCCATTAAACGAGTGTGGGCGTGACGAGCTCAGCTCGTCATAAGCACCAGAGCACCATGGCTGTGCGCGTCCCCCGCCCCCAGCACAGCAGGGGAATAGCCCCAGCAGTCAAGGGGTTAAGTTGGGTTGCCGGGTCATGTTACATCTGGTTGCCATGTGCTCATAGCACCGGAGTCTAGGGCTAGGTGAGAGTGAAACTCCCCGGTGTCCCTCAGTCTGTAGGAGTGTCTCGTTGTGGTAGCCCTTGTGATCAATAAACCAATGTGCAAACATTTAAACCCAAACTGTGCAAAACCCCATCCTTCTCCCCACCCACCTCCCTCCACCCCCCTCAGCCTTCTGCCCCCATGTCAGGAAGTGGCCCTTGCAGGAGAGAGTAGGTTGGCCTGTCGTACCCCCCAACTGATTATGAAACCCAAAACTCCAACTCTTACAGTTTGTTGTTCGGCTGTCCAAGATATTCACAGTTTGAAGCTCAGGGCGCTTCAGAAGGGGGTCAATACTGGTTCACAATACCTTCCCGCCAGCGTTCAAGTTGCAGTACCCAGTTGATTCGGGTCGATTTCCGCAGGAGGAGGTCCATCTGTGGGCCTCTCGATTTCCTCACTTTGCTCGAGTGTCTGGATTGCCTCCTCCAATGGATGTCTACATTCTGGGCCGAAAGACATGTCGTTGTCTTCGGAATCTGTCTGCTGGTTGGGGGATCCGGTCCTTTGAGCCGTGTCAGTTTCAGATTAGAAGCGCTCGCCTTTGTGATGATCCCAACATCTCTTGTTTTGCGTGAGTTTTGGCAGGGCATATAGAGATTGTTTACCTAGTCTTCGGGGCCGGCCCTCAGTTATGCGCTGTCACTGTTGGGGAGACCCCAGCCTGTTGGTTCTGCTCTGCATCATGCGGTTGTCTATTTGGGGTCCTCCTGGGGGTCGTAGCACTGGTCTTTTACTCCACCCATGCCCATGCCTCCTCTGGGGTCTGGAAGAAGAAGGCCTTCCCTTGGAAAAGAAACTTCAATATAGCCAGAAATAGGAGAATATATTGAATTTGGAGAGCCTGCAGCTTGACCTTGGCAAAGTCAAACGTTCGGCGTTGCTTCCGGACCTCTCAACTGTAGTCTGGGAATGTCATGTCTTTAGATTTTCGTAACGGACTTCCCCCTTGCGATACATTTCGTTGAGTATCATGTCTCTGTCCATAAAATTCAGAAGGTTTGTGATGATGGGCCTAGGTGGGGACCAAAGAGGGGGTCTGTCACTCATTGTGCGATGGCCACTTTCTATGATGAAGCATTCAGGGAACTGCTTCGCCCGTATGAAATCCGTCAGCCAGTTGTTATGAATGCCACTATGTTGGTACCCTTCGTTCCTTCCGGAAATCCCATGAAGCGGAGGTTGTTCCTTCGGGCTCGATTTTCTGCATCATCAATTCTCCATGGCATTTCTGCTGCGGTATTATGCATGTCTCTCATCCCCTTTTGGAGATCCTTGATGGGGTCCTCCACCTCCGACACTTGGGTCTCAGCCTCAATTTCTCTCTCGGATACCTTACGGAAGTCTTGTCGGAGCAATGACACCTCTAAGCAGACCTTTCCAATCTTTCCTTCCAAGGCTTCTCTGGAGCTTTGTATGGCTTGGAGGAGCAGTGCTGTGTCTGATGGTGGCTGCGCTGCCTCGGCCGCCTCGGCTTGCGTGGGGAGCACCTTAGTGTATTTATCCATTTTTCTCTGTCTCGGAAGCTTCAGATCTTTATCTTTGGCCATGGCACTGACTTATGTCCTACTTGCTCAGAGATAGTGGCTTTGGTCCGTGTGGTCCCACGTGTCAGGTCCGGGGGGCTACTCTCCCTGTCTCCTTTCGGCTGTGCAGAGTCGTATGGAGATAGTGGGGCCATCTGCCATTTCCAGACTCAAAGTTGGGGGTAAGATGCCCTGCCAGGAATGATCTGCAGTGCTTCCCACAATTCTCTGGCCTGAGGAATTGAGAAGGTTCCGGTTTTTGCCCCCAGCCACTGGCTCCCCAGTTGCAGGATACACTATACCCCACTTTGTTATGGTTTTGCCTGGCTTTGTGTGGCCGGGTGCCCTTGAGTCAGGGTATGTGTGGTAACTGGCACTTCTGTCGGACACGTTATTGGGCCTCTTTAGTCTCGCCCAAGGATCTGAAGGGGGGCTCCTGGGCATGGAGCCTCCACCGTGCCCTGTCCCTCACAGGAGATAGAACTCACACGCCCCACCTGGTGTGTCACCCACCTGGGTCCGGGCGTAATTGGCCCACCTCAGGACTTTCTCAGGCCTCACGGCTACTTCTCAGGGGGCCCAGGGTTCTACCGTCGCAGCGCTTGCGGGCTCTCGCGACACACACAGGCTGCAATCCGTGGTTCCTTAAGCTCCTCTGCTTCGGGTGGGGGGTCCCTCTCACCTCCCCACCTGTCCTGATGTCTCATGGGCCTTTAGATTCTGTGGGTGCAGCCGGGAGCACCATCCAGGCCATGGCCGCAATCATACAGCACAGCCTCTCCGGCACTGGCACTTCTTCTTGCTGCTCGTAGGAAGGAGGGACACCTCACCTTCTTCCCTCCGGCCTTCCTCCAGGGGCTGAATATGGCCAGGCTGCCTCAGATCGTGCACTGCCCTTGCGGTGTCTATAGGTGGGGGCCCGGATCCCTCATTTGCAGCACACGCAGGCGCTCTCAACGCACTTAGGCCGCAGTCCGCAAGTACTTGCCCTCCTCCGCTTAGGGTGGGCACAGGGTTAGACAGGTCCCTCGCACCCTCCGCCACTCTCGATTGCACGTGGACCTCTGAACTCTACCAATGTGGCTAGAAACAACGTCCAAGCCACGGGCTGTTGCCACTCAGCTCAGGCCTCTCTTCTGATTCTGGCACCACTTGGTCGTGCCGCTAGGGGGAGGGGGCCACCTCACCTCAGCTGTCCGGTCCTCCCCCAGAGGCCAGTCATGGATAGGTCCCCCCGGGTCGCTCACTGATATTCTACAGCGCCACTGAGGGGGTTCCGGAGCGTCTCCAGCACAACGAGCCGCCAGGTTGGTTCTTTCTTTTTTTTAAATGTTATTATGGAAGAGCGATGTGACATACACAACAGAACGCCTATAACCCTGAGGCCGGCTGCACTAGCACTTAAGGCACGTCTCAAAACAGCATTTCCCACCTCCCTGAGGCTGGTCAACGCTGACATACAATTGCAGTGCCAGTCAATTTAGTAAGCAGGATCGTTGCATGTCAATGATATCATATGTATCTCAATAACACTTTTTTTTATAAAAACAAACAAAACAGTGAGGTTGCAAATCAGACATGTGCCATCAGGACTCCAACAGGTATGCATTATCACGACTTTGTGACTCTAACTCTGACATCTACCGCTTCCAGGTCCCCCCTGCCATCCTTGTCTTGCTCCTCCTTTGTAGACTCTACATTCCAGCTTCACTGCTGAACTGAACACTGCAAGTATTATACGATAGGTTCCTCCTTACACGATTTAGGTTAAACATTTTTTTTAGGTTAACTACTTTTCCACAGTAAACGATTGGTCCCGGTCTCTCCCCAAATGTCCCTGTGATGGTTCCTCTTCCCAATCAACTATCCACATGACCTTTTTTTGTAAATTCTATACTGAACCCAGAAAACTGTATCTTAAACCAGTTTTAAAAAGCTTAGGCCTGCGTCAATGTCGCCCCGCTTTAATGATACTCCAACTCTTAGAAACATAATTTTTTGCTTTACACATTGGTAAGTATTTTAAATTCTGCCTATAAGATCTCCCCATAATGGAAAAATTCCTCGCTGCATTTTTTATATTGTATTTAAAAATTATTTTCTTATCATATAAATTATTTGCTTCTTCCTACGGACGATTACTGAAAAAGAATGTGTACATAGTGAATCTGTACTTTTATGGTTTTATGAACTTTTGAGACCGAATAAAGTTTTATTCATTCATTTATTCATTCACTACATCTATGATATGTGTGTCCAGCTACTGACAATCACTAACACCACCAGAATAGAGATGCCTTTGTGTCCACAAAACCATGAACAGTAGAATACTATACCATGGGGAACAGCGTTTACAACGCAACTTTTACAACGCAATACCTTTATGACGCAACCCTTACAACGCAAGTCATTACAATGACTTGCGCTGGGGGGCGCTCTAGGATAGGGAATAGTTTTAATTTACTATCCAACACCTTCCCTACTATCCACGGGGACTGGAGTTGGAATAGTAAATTAAACTATTCACTATCCAGCGCCCCCAACGCAAGTCGTTGTAACGACTTGCGTTGTAAAAGTTGCGTCGTAAAGGCATGCGTTGTAAAAGCATGCGTAGTAACGACGTACATCCCTATACCACATGTTGTCAGATGCATAAGCTAGAGCAATAGACACTATGACTGATGTCTGCTCCAGTGCTAACAGACCAACAAGCAGGGCTACCTCACAAATGCAAAATATTGAAGTAGATACTACTTGCCACACTTTTGGCCACTAATTAGCACTTCTGATTAATGTGTAATCTGCTGTTTGACTTTTTTGCTGGACATAGTGTTTGACATGCACGATAATCCACCACAAATGTGGTGGATGTCCTGTCCATTAGGCACTTGTGATACTGCAAATGGGACAGCGCCCATTTTTGTGGAAGAGTCCACGAAACCAAGTACCAGGTGTATAGCCTAAGCACTAAATTGTTCTGCATCTTTATTTTGAGAGCCTACAGTGTTCAGTTTGGGTTGAATAGTAGGGTGAACCCCAATTTTGACAACTGGAGTCCAATTACCCCTGAATGCTGTGGCCTGCCAAAACCAGAACCCACATGTAAAAAGTTAGAAAATTATTTTATATGCTTATAAATACAACCACACATCAGAATATCAACTTCTGAGAAAACGCATCAGAGGGGCAGACTTAATCAAACCTTCGAGGATTTGTTTAACACGAAAGCCATACCAAACTATGAAGCAGAAAACAGAGGGCCTCATAACGATGGCAGATGGACCTCAGTCCATGTGCCATCATATCAGATTTGGGACCGCTGCTTGCGAGGTGGCCTACACAAAATCCAAATAATGATGCGACTGTGACCACGAAGGTCGCATTACCTATATTTTTTATGTTATATTGTGGCGGGGATGCTGTCAGCAGCCCCAGCAGCAATGCAAAATATATGGGGGCAGATTTATGTTAACTGGCGTATCCCCAGGGATGCGCCAGTTAATGTGCGCCACAGTGCGCCACAGCTACGCCACCCATGGTGCGCGCATTTACAATGCGGCGCACCATGGTGCAAAAACGGCACAGATGCGTGATGCATCTGTGCCGGAAAGGTGGCGCATTGCTGGAGTTGCGTCGCAAGCACGACGCAGCTCCAGCAAGGCTCGGGGGTGCCCCATCTTCACAATGCTGCGTCAAGACCTACGCCTGCTTCAAGCAGGCCCAGGGTTTTGACGCAGCATTTGCCTGAAAGTGACTGAGTGAAATCTCATAGATTTCACTCAGCCACTTTCAGGAGGCGTTCCTGCGCAGGAATGCGCCCCCCTGGAACGCCTTCTTATGGCGCAGGGCTTTACAACGTGACGCATCTCCTAGATGCGTCACGTTGTAAATAGGGTGCATTGTTTGCGCCGCCGTTGCGTCAAATAAAGTGACGCAATTGCGGGGCATCATAAATCTACCCCATGGAGTGTACATAACTCTGCATTACATGGCAGGCACCATGCGGTGCCTGCCACATGGTGCAGGGTTATGTAAGGCGCATGTCCCTGCCCCAGGGATTAAGGGGGGCCTGCTACAGGCCCCCAAATCTGTTTCCGCCAGTCATTTCACTGCAGGTTGACCACCGCGGAACGACCAGAGGAAAGGGATATTATATTCCCTACAGCGGTGCAATTCAGGGACACGCGGTGAGTCTGCCGGGTGGTCGGATTGAATCCATCTGGAATGTGGCGGTCGGTCTTTCCTACAGCCACGCTTCCCCCACCATCATTATACGGAGGAGGAAAACCGCTTTATGATGGCGGAAGGACAGCCACTGACAGCCTGTCGGTGGTGGTCCCTCAGCCATCATGATGAGGCCCTGAGCGTTAACTGTCACTTTTATAGAAACAAGAGAAAAATAATTGTGATCAGTTTATACACTTTATATTTAGGCAAAATAAATAATATAGCATGGAGTCAGGGGTATATGCATCATCTCAGATGTTAACTTATTGCTGGATTTTCAAATAACAATAAATAAATACATAAGATGACAGCACACTGTACTGTTGTATCTGCAACCCCTCTATGAACTGGCAGACATATGTTCAATACATTTCATAAGGACAGTAATGAAGGGGTGGTTAGAGGGCTTGAAGAAGAGAGATAGCCTAAGGAAAATATGACAGCTTAATTTGCTGCATTTTGGCCAACAGCTGTTACAACTGCAACGGATGTGCTCTCTGATCGCCCAGACAGGTCATTCCTGCATTCAAGAATAAAAAGTCCAGCTAAAATTAACTCAATAAAATCGGAAATATTTTGAAAAGATGTGTTCATCATTAGTGGCAGCAAAGTTGAAACTGCTGGTCAGACCGGGCCGTTGAAACTGCCGGTCAGACCGGGCCAGACAAGTACATTTAGAATAATGTATGAAGAAGAATAGAGAGGTCAGCTTTTAGGAAGAAAGTGATCTACATGGGATTTAAAGGAAAGGAACATCCTCTGACACAATCAATGCACAGTTAACTGTCTGCAGCAGCAAAACACCATAAACCTCTTACCATGTGTTTCTTATTGCATTTTCATAGCACCTCTGCCTGAAAATAAACTCACATGATCCAGAATACTGTGGCCAAGACCTTGCATGGGAATATAACACAGAACTCACTAGCAAAATGACATCGAACAGAACATACAGGTCGTTGGAATTTTATATTTTTTATTAATGCAAGAGGCTTTCTTTTGCCCACTCATAACTCCCTCTGAATCAATTGAGACCACATTATTGGGTAAACTGAATTGTTATCTGTAAATTAATAGGAGGGCACATTGAGCTATTTTGAAATTATCTACTGGTTTCATTGTTTTGGCTATTTCTACGAATTACCACAGCTCAGCATTGTATCCATCACTGTTCCCAAATTAGAAGCCATTTAATGATAAATGTTTGGAATAATTGTTTTCTGTCTCTGCTTTATTACTGATTGTTTGGTCGTTTATTACTGACTCTAAAACATTTGGATATCATGCCACAAAAGAAAACATGTCAGTGGAGATGTAGCTGCTTTGAGTTCTCCCAATTACCATACATTAACTCCATGGCTGCTATGCGTTTTCCCCCTCTGTGCTGAAAATTCTTTTATTACATTGTTTTATGACGAGCTGGGCTCGTCATCAGTGTTTGAGGAGGCTACACCATGACGAGCCCAGCTCGTCATGAGTGTGGAAGGGGTTAAGGCAAGTCAATATGTGTCTTTATTTCCTAAAACGTTTTCATAAAAGTGTTATTTTCAGAACTTTGTTTACTTTTCCATCACCGCCATTCATACTTCACTGATGCTCATTCCACTGACTCGTGGTCTGCGCTGCGGAGACCTGTGTGAGGTAGGGGAGTATCAGTCAGAGTCAGGCCAAATGTCCCTGTACCCTTAATGAGTCCATTAGAACTTGCAGTGATCCAAAATATTGACCCTTAACCCCTTTGGTGCTCAGGACAGATGAGCTGTCCTGAGCCACAGTGCCCAGGACGGCTCCCGGAAAATGGGTGATGGGAAATTTGTGTCAGCCCGGTGATACCACAACTTTCCCACACAGAAAACTGATAAAAATGTGAATTTGTTCAGCTAAATTTGAGGTTTGCAGCGGATTCTGGGTAGGAAATTGTTGGGGGGTACACACAAGCCATACCTCCCTGGACACCCCCGGATCTCTAGTTTTCAGAAATGTCTGGGTGTGGTAGGTTTCCCTAGGTGGACACTGAGCCCAAGACCAAAAACGTAGGTGACCCCCCTGAAAAACCACGTTGTGAGGCAGGCTCACAAGGAGAGAGAAATCCCTTAAAGTAGCCTCTTTTTATTAAGAATGAGGAGGTTTTTGGTACAAAATACAGCGTCAATGCCCCCTAGTGGTTCCTTTTTGTCAGATAATGTTGTTTTAGAGCATGCTTTTCCATTGAATGAAGGCAATGAAAAACAATATATTCCAATTTTTGGTCGAAAAGTTGCAAATGGCACAAAGTATACAAAATATCCCAAGTGAGAGGTCTTTATCTCCTATGATTTCTGGTGAGAAGGGTGTTATAATGTTACCACACAGCAAAATACAAAATGGTGAGGCTTCCCTAGAAATAAGAAATAGGCAACCAAGTTTGCAATCAGTTAATGGCACGCAGTCTATTATTATTAATTTGAATAAAGAGAGTGTGTTGTCGAAGCCTGAGGTTGTTAAGGAGATGGATATATCAACTAAAGCTGGGCCAGTTCAGGAAGGTCCAGGACAATGGGTGTGGGTTCAAGATGGAAAGAAAGGGAGTGACCTGTCATCATCAGGGGTTAGAGATGTTCCAGTGTCAGCACATTTTGTTGACTTGCAGGCCAACACTGGGATGATACTGCAAAAGGATGGAAAGTGCAGTAAAAAAACAACTAAAGCGTCTTGTGTGATATTGGAGGATGAAAGGGAAGATTTCAAAGCGGTTTTCCCGGCATCGTTGGAAGAACATCAAATTTCGCATTTTAAAAAGGTTGTTAATTGGAGGGTTATGATGGTGGAGTGAGGGACGGGGTACAGCCGGGCTGCAGTGGGAGATCTAAGAACGTTTAATTTGAAGATGGGTTAGGTGATGGCGACTCAATTGGATTAGAAGAGGGGAAATTGGGAATGATAACGAAGTGGTATCCCTCCGAGACTTTCAAATTACACAGGGGGGGTCTCTAAAAAGCTATCCAGGGCTCATATTTTTCATGATAAAGACAATGGATGGACTGTGCAGGGCACAACGGATGCCAAGAAGGGAACAAAAGGAGGAAGACGTCAGTTTGGGCAAATGTAAGAACAGGTGAGAAGCCATTTAGTGATAGTTATAGTAAATCAATTTTTAAAAAAACAGAAAACGTCTGACGTGATTCCTGAAGATAAGGGTGTGGGGATTGATGTTTGTTCTCTTTGTGAAAGAACAGTAGTTTTGTCTAAGAAAAAATTGTCATCCGACAAAACTAAAAATAAGGGTGAGTTATCAGCATCAGCTAAAGCTAAAAACAAGAAAGAAGAGTGTGGTCAAAAAAAGGAAGAGAAATTGAAATCAGAAGGCTTGACAAGGCTTCTTTATATGGGTTTATCTATGCCTCTAGGTTCCCATCTGAGCAAAAATACAAAGGAGAAAATCTAGAAAGGGGAATTCATAGACGTATATAAGCTTCTTTACTGAGAAATTCAATCAAAAGAGGGTTCTAGAGAAAAAGCTTGAGAGCTAGCTAAGAGACCAAGGGTTCCCATAACTAAAGATTCATGGACGTCAGCTCTTCTAATTTTTGCAAGTGTCTATTGCCAAAAACTTCCAGATAGATCGATGTATATTTTCAAATATCTATACAGTATTCGAAAGGTTCATACCGAATTTGGGGGTTTTGCCTGGCTTCACTACAATGAAGAATTCAGAGCTAGGCTGGTCCTTATTCCCGAAAAGCCCTGGGGAGAAGTGGATAATGAGTTATGGGTCCAGTGATTGTATCTCCAGAGGCTCCCTCCCACTATGCATTCAGCAAGCGGGCTCACTGTTTCACACAGACCTTTTCTTGGCAGACCTGCCTTAGAAGGGGTGGGTAATTGGGACAAACCACAATCAGCATATTCAGGAGAGTGCTGGATTTTAACAAGGGGTATTGCCAGAAGAATCCCTGCAGATACATGCATGAATGTTCTAAATGTGCGGGCAAGCATGCCATTTTGCAATGTTTTGGGGAGAAGCCAAACTAGAGTAATTTTGAGCAAGGCAGAGGAAGGCAAAATTAATTCCAGCCTAATTACAAGGGCCCCTACCACAATTAATATACAGAAGTTATGATACTGGCTGCAATTCTATCATTTAAGGGGCATAGCAGCCAAGTTAGAATGGGAGTTTAAAGAATGCATTCAGCTGGAATATCAAGGACTGCGTTGCCGTAGATTTGCAAAAAATTAAAATCTGCTAGACAAATCCCACAGGTTATTAAACAAAAGCTGTGGTTAGAAATTGCAGAAGGAAGGATGGCAGGGCCATTCTCTACATGGCCATTACCAGATCTTATAGTATCACCTTTAGGAGTTGTACCTAAGAAAACACCAGGTGAATTTCGCATGAATCTGCATTTGTCATGGCCTCAACGTTTATCGGTTAAGGATTTCATAGCTAAGGAAGATACCATTGTTCAATTTGCATCAACTGGTAAGGAAGGCAGGATCTAAGGCTGAATTGGTGAAATGTGACATTAAGTCTGCTTTTAGATTGTTACCCTTGCAGCCGCTGGATTTCTCTTTGTTAGGTATTCATTTTGAGGATCAGTTGTTTGTAGACAAAGTTTTACCGATGAGATGTTCATTCTCTTGCAATCTTTTTGAAGATTTTAGCTCTTTTATTCAATGGTGTTTCATCTCAGGTTTGGTCATGTTCAAATAACACATTATCTAGATGATTTCCTTTTAATTGTTACACCTGGCACTCAACAATGTAGCAGAGCTCTTCAGTTTTTTAAGTCATTGGCAAAAGATTTAGGTGTTCCTCTGGCAGAGGAAAAGACTGAAGGCCCTTCAAGTAGTTTGATCTTCCTAGGTATCGAAATAGACACAGTCAAGATGGAGGTAAGACTACCTGTTAAGAAGGTGGAGATACTAGAACACGCCAGGTTATCACATAGGTTAACTCTTTACGAAATGCAATGTCTTCTAGGGCATTTAAACTTTGCTTGTAGAGTTGTAAAGCTGATATATCTTTCTGTAGAAGGTTAGATTTTGCAATGTCAGGGGTTTAACTTTGCCTAATCACAGAATTAGATTTTCGGCTGCCATGAGAGTTGATTTCAAAGTCTGGATAATTTTTTTGAGAGCTTTCAACTGAGTTACAATTTGGTCTCTTGGTGAGGTCAATTCAAATTTTTTATGGCGCGTCAGGAGCCAACGGTTTTGGGCTCTTTTGAGACGGTAAATGGTATGCTGAAAGTTGGCCATCAAAATTGATTTCTGAGAGAAGAAGCATAGCCTTTTTTGAAGTTTTCCCTCTGCTCGTGGCATTAGCGGTTTGGGGGAAGAAATTATCAAATAAATCTGTTATTTTTCATGGTGACAATAAAACTGTGGTTGACCTGGTAAAAGGTCAAAAGGCTAAAGACAAACTTCTTCTTAAACTATTGCAAAGATTCATGCTAGGTTGCCTGATGTACAATATAGTTTTTAAGGTTAAACACGTACCAGGAACAGATAATAATATAGCAGATGTGTTATCTCGTTCCCAGTGGGTGAGATTTTCTGGTTTGGCACACGGAGCAGACCCAGTGAAAACCCAGATTCCACAGGAGGTATGGGATTTAGCAGACTAAAAATATGACATCTTGTAGAAAACTCCCTAGCTCATAGTACAAGATTAGCTTATAAAAGAGCATGGTCGAATTTTTAGAACTAGGCGCTTCTTTTACAGTCAGCAATGAATTTGGTTGGGAAAATCGTAGGGATGACGTTCTTGGGTTTATAATGGCCAATATCGAACGGAATAGGCAAAAATGAAACGAGCTGTCAGTTTGTGAGAAAAGCCATATCTTTTAGACTACTGTGCAACATCATTCAAGTTTTACCACAAATTTGCTATTCACAATTTGAATTATTATTGTTCAAGTTATGTATGGTTTGGTTATTTTTTGGAGCCTTCAGGATCTCAGAGTTAGTGGGAAGAGCAGAGTTTGAAGGGCTAACAGTTTCGAACGTGTTAATAACCAGACTGTCTTTATGAATTCTGTTGGAAAAATTAAAGACAGATCAACAGAGGAGAGGAGCTACAGTGGTATTGCGGAAGCTGAGCGGCTTCTTTTGCCCAGTGAAAGCTTGGTTTGAATTTAGATCAGTAAGTTGTTCTTTGCCCATCTTTATTTTCAAACATCAGAATGGCTCTTCTTTGGAAGCATCCCAAATTTTATCAGTTTTAAGAAAAGCATTAAGCCTTTTAGGTTATAATCCTAATGATTTTGGTACACATTCCTTCAGAATAGGTGCAGCTTCAGAGACAGTAAGAAAGGGATTCTCTTTGAATCAATTGAAAAGTTTGGGCCGCTTGTCTTCCAATTGTTGTCTGAAATATGTTAGAGGATTTATAAATTTGTATTGCTTTTTTCTAAAATTGTTCTCTTTTTAGGTAGTTAGTTGAGCCCATCTGCGTCCATGGCAAACATCTGGATTGTTGGACATTCATTTGTAAAATGGGTAGCAAAGCAAGCTGAAAGAAATCATTATGAACAGAACCTTGGCTTTAGCTTTGAAGATATAAAGATCAATTGGTGGGGCAAAGGTGGTATGAAATGGGGTCAACTGATGCCATTCTTAAGCGAGCTGCGTTAGTCTAAAAAAATGTGGGTTTTGGATTTTTGCATCTTATTAACCCATTGAGTGCTTGGGACAAGCTCAGCTCATCATGAGGCACGGTTGAGCTGCACTCATGACGAGCTGAGCTCGTCACGGCCGTTAGAACGTTAGCACGCGGGAATAATTACCCCGCTGTGCTGAACGTTCCAAAACGGGTGTGCTGTGATGAGCTCAGCTCGTCATGAGTGCAGCTCCACTGTGCCTCATGATTAGCTAAGCTCGTCACAAGCACAGCGGCGCCGCACGCGGCCCCCCTCCCCCCGCACAGCGGGGGGGAAACACCCCGCAGTGAAGGGGTTAAAGAGAACATTATCTCAAGAAAGGAGGTAGGCAGGTGGCAAAACAAAGGGGTTGGGGCAGAGGTTCAATATGGGGAAAAGTTTGTGGGGAATCAGTTAGGGGCGGCGGAGGGTGTTAGACTTGATTTGTATTAGTTAGGCCTTATCAAATTTATTGTAAATTGATGTAAGCTGCATGCCTGTTCAAATAAAGCGACCTTTTACCCCAAACGGACTTTGATGTTCTCATTGCCTGAAGCCAGGAAGAGGATTAGTGGCCGGGAGGTAAGTGATTTTTCTTTTTAACCCATCTCTCCCTCTTCCTTCCCTCCACCCCGCCCCACTGCTGTTTTCAGGTAGCAGCCGTTACTGTGAACGGGTTTACATCCTAAGGGAGGCCTGAGTAAATTGCCTAGGGCCCACAAATACGTATGACTAATGCAGTGAATGCCTTCGTAGTGTGTGCTGTAGTACATTGACATACAGTGCACACAGGTATGTAGTGTCGCAATTGTCTCATTTCAGCAACCCAGCGGAGAATCTCTGTAAATGCATTTGGTTTTACATTAGATCACTCTGTAACTGTGCTACTATCATAAGCAATGAGACAAATCAGCCTTTCTCTAATTACAGCTCTCACAGAATTTTCTGATTACACTCTTTGGTTTTCAGAACCTTCGACCGTTTCCTACCAGTTAGTAAATGTGCTGTATCCTTCCTCTAATAACTAATAACTGAAAACAAGTGTCCGTAGTTTTTGAGGAGGACTTCTACCTTTTGTGGGCATCCGAGGTTGTTGCAGCGATCCAGCGAGTTTTTATTACCAGATATTAATACTTGGACACAACAAATGCACTCAAATCAAATCAAATAAAAAGATCTTTGTTTCACAGTGTTTCCACAACATATAAAGTGCACAGGATAAAAACAATGAAACAAACAATATAAGATCAATTTCATTAATAAGACAAGTTAAAATCTAGAAAACCACTTTTAACTATTAAAACAGTAGCTTAAACCAGAAATCGACGTTTCTTAAAGTGCATCATACCCTTCAGTTCTGACCAAGCCTGGTTTATTATGCACGTATTAAATACCCGGGAACCCTTTGCAGTGTGGAGGAAGGCAGGAGCTGGTAGGGCAAGGACTGTAGACCTGAAATGGCTTCATGTATTCCCTACTGTTTACCCAAAAGCATTACAATGTACTTGAAAAAATGGAAAAATATTGGGCTGTTTGAAAAAAATTGAAGGAGTGTATGAAATCGAAATTAAAAGACAAAGTATTTCCATTTAAACGTCATTTCATTTAAATATCAACAAGCCTATCGTATAACATTTTTAAAAATGTTCCTTTATTATACTGCAGTCTCTCTTTGATTCAAATTTATGATGATCTAAATATTCATAATAAAATATTTATCAAACATGAATGCAGCTTAGCTTGGAGTATAGATGTAGCTTTATCTTAACCTAATAAGGTAAAGTGCCAGAAAATAACTCAAGCTAATTTGATCCGTGCTCCTAAATCTCATTTATCTGTATCAAATATGTATTCCATGATGAAAGGAAATATTTTGCATACAGTGCAGGTTTTCAGAAGCAAACTAAATGTTATTGACTGATTGCCATGGCGTTAGACGTTAAAATGGAATTCTGTTTAATTAACATAGTATTGATATAGTTTCCTGAACCCCTTTACCAAAGTCACACATAAAAAATGCAAATGCGAATTCGCAGATTTGTAATGAAGACTGAAAGCTAGCTTTTAGCTATTTTAGCTATGGCTAACATTCTCTTGAACCCTGATGTGTTCAGCAGCACATGTATAAATGTAATATTAATAAATGTCTTATTTCTTTAAAAAAAAGTTCTCTAAAGCGTACAACTATCATTTCCCAAATTTATAAAAATCGTGCTTAAAAAGTGATTTCATGGCCATATTGTTTAACATTCAAACTAGAAACGTTCATGTTAACATGTAGCATAAAATCAGGATTGTTTGTCATAAAGTGCTGCAACTAACGTCCTCCGAATAATATTTAGCTTTCCAAAAGTTCATTTCAGGATATAGCGCCCCAGCAAATCCCCAACCTATGCATTGTATGCACTACAAGATAATTAGAAAGAAAAAAAGCTGATTGTTTTCGAAAGTGTTCAGAAAGTCATATGAAGTCCCAAAATTGGAAAATCTGGTGAAGATTTAATTGCAGTGGGCAACGTCCGAAAAATATTAGAAAGGTGACTACATTTCGGTTTCGAGGCGAGTTCATTTTGGTGTTCTCCCACAACCCATCATGCAGGTAGAACACTACTTTATCCTCTAGGCTGGAAACCAATGATTAAAGATCCACATTCTACCAAATGCAGCATAAAGTACAGCAGAACACTGGTATGTTTCTAGGATGGAATATAACGACATTAAGTGAAAATTGAGAATCTAGAACAAAGACTGTGTTGTTAGCAGGTTGTACATAGCAAAAATATGATCAGTGGTCTTGGAGCAATGATGATGGATGACAACAGAACAAAAACTAGCAGATATTAAAAGAAACCCATGGTTTTCAGACGTTTGCCCAACAGTAAATTATTATTGCTATCTCTTAACACCATAACCATAATGGTCCTACATGTAAAATTCATGCTGCTCCCCATACTTTTTGCTCTCTGGGGACCATCAATTGATGGTCAGTGGCATAGAATGAAATTCATAACAATCTTGAGAAGGCTTTGCATTGAAATAGTTCACACATAAATTGTGGTCTTCTTGCACAGTAGGACAATAGCACCACTTTGCTTGCTATAAATTTGATGCGCAAGTGAATGGAAGATAATGTAGCGCACTAAGAGCTGGAGCAGTATCATTACAGCCGTCCGTCAGGGCTGACTGGAGTCCAGCAGAAGGGTTCTGCATCTCTTCATCTGATAGACCAAGAACGTGAACGTAGTCAAAAAGGCGCAGGACCAAAAATCACCACATGGATTTTTCGCAAAGGACAATAACAAATGCATCCATTTCAGAGATCACTGCTGACGCAGGGTGTTCTTCACCACTTTTGTTTTTTTTTTAAACTCTTTTTATTGGTATTGTCTGTCTACACTGCCAACAATAGAAATGATATGCAAGTCTGATTTATGCACCTATACACATATTGCTCTCCCACGTAATCATGCTCTGCAACCTGCTTAATAATTTCTCCATCACTTTGGTCATCAGAAATTAATAGGTTGAGGAGGCTGTTTGTGTGTTGCCACGGGTTAGTGTAGTCACCTGAAGCTAGCGAGTGAAGACAATGCTTTTGAAAGAATCTGAACCTGAGTCTTCTCTTTCATAACTAAATAAGGTAAGGCTGATGACAAGAAATGTGTTGTATTACTAAAAAAATATAGAATACATTAAATAGGTTCTTCATATGTTACCAGGTAAAACCCCAACAATATTTGTATTGATTTATTGGATGTTGCCTTTGGTAGGGGTGTTTCCTAGGCTTCTAAAGTCCCAAGAGTGCAGGTAGGCCCCATTCTTATTTACATTCATCAAGTTGTACAGACCATAGCATTGCTGAGATTTTCCAAATGAGCAGACTAAGGATGTGGGACCTTGACAGAAGCTCTGTGAAAAAGTTCCTTCCTCAGAGCTCTCTCTGGGATGCTCTCTCACCTCTAGTCGCCATAGCAAATGGCTCCCTTCCTCAAATCATGTTTCCAGAAACTCTCAAAACAATCCAGATCCTTCCATTCTTAGAGAAACATACTCTAAACACTGATGACCTTGCCAACTACAAGCCCATCATTTGTCTATCATTCATCTGCAAGATCATTGAAAAAGCTGTCAATTTTAAACTCAAAGGTCACATTATTTCATTTTCTTTATTTCGGCGTTATTTTGCCATAAAAGATTGTAACAATAACATTTCATTTAAAACCGTCGAGAGTCCATTTAACACACTATAATATAGGTGATATTTAACATTTTTAAAATACATATATTTAAAAATCATAAAATATTACTACAAAGCTGTCTGACTAAATCAGTTCATAACAACATACAACGTCCGTAGCTTTACAACTTTAGGCCTTTTTTCTTACGAATAAAAGAAATACAGTGGGAGTATCTACTGACACTGAATACAACAGTCTGTGCTGTGTCAGTTTTAATTATTCTAAATGCCGTCATACATGACCTGGTTCCTAAAAGTTTACACAGGGGTTGAATCCACTTTCTTCTGGCCAGAGTATATGCAGGGCAGAAGAAGAGGATATGTAAGTCATCCTCCCTCTGATTACCCTCACACAAGGTACATGTATTTCCTACAGTTGCAACATCGTTAACATTTTTCCTAGACCAACGTGCAAGAGTTGTATTGGTCATAAGGTTGCCATACCTGAATTTCAAGAAAAGGGTTTTTGCAAGTGGGGGCTCAATTCCATCGAGAAAGCTCTCAAATAGGGGTACATCCTTAAAGGTTAGAAAGGTACTAACCAGTGACCCACTGTTATTACAGTTAAATACTTGATTATTTATAAAGCCCCAAAAAGCCTTTTTTACCACATTTTTACAATTCGGTGGCAACCCTTCAGGACTTTTCCAAAAATGGGGAAGGCCTATTTTAGTAAACCATATTCTCATGTGTTTTAGCCAAACGTTGGAATTAGATACATCTCGGCACAATAACTCTATTAACCCATTCCTATAATCCAGTAATTCTGGAGTCTGCCATAATCTGACCCAGAACATCAGCGGCCGTACAATAGTATAGTGGTCGGTCCTCCTAAAATCCAGATCTAGTTGGAGGGGAACCAACGACGTACCTTTCGGGGCTCTTACAATACTACGCATACATTTATTGTCCAAAATGTCAAAGGCATCCTTTGACATTGGCCCCCAGATTTTGGCGCCATAGAGGGCTGCTGGTTGTACTTTGTGTTTGAAAAGCTCGAATGCTGGTAGTACTGCTTTACTAGTACTTAAGTTGTGCTTATGTAGGATGGGTTTAGTGTTCTGTGCAAATAATACCTTGCTTTTTTCAATCTGTGGGTTCCACGTAAATTTGGAATCAAGCAAAACCCCCAGGTAAGAAAACGATTCGACCAATTCCAGCCTTTGGCTATTCAAAAATAAAGGTCCTTCGTCGGTTTTAATGGGATTCAGAGTCATGCATTTTGTTTTTGTTACATTAATTTCTAACCCCTTTTTCTTACAATAGTCGCCAAATGAATTGAGTAGTGCCTGTAGACCTTTCTTGGTTTGTGAAATAAGGATGGTATCGTCCGCAAAAAGTAACGCAGGCACCCATTCCGCTTCGGAGCATCATTCAAACAGAGATCTAGGTATTCGGGAATATCGTTCACAAACAACGAGAATAGGGTCGGGCCAAAACACAGCCCTGGCGCACACCGCGTTCAATTGGTATATCCTTGGTGAGTTCACCATTCGGGCCCCACCTAACTTTAGCAAAGTCCCCAGCATGTAACTCAACTATCTGGGATAACAAACAGTTAGGTAGTCCAACATTATGTAGGGACCTCCAGAGGAGTCCTCGCGGGACTAGGTCGAATGCCGCCTTAAGGTCTACAAAGGCGACATACAAATGGCCCTTTTTTATGTGAACGTATTTCCAACAAAGCCTAAAGACCTGATCAATAGTACTCACTTTGCTCCTGAACCAGGCCTGGAACTTTGTGAGGACCATTTTGTCATCAAACCACTCATTTACACGGGTTAAAATGTGCCTAGAGTAAATTTTCTGGAGAATGTCCATTAGGCTGATAGGTCGATAATTCGAAGGATTTGACCTGTCGCCTTTTTTAAAAATTAGGACAATCTCGGCTCCACTACAGCTATACAGAAGTCTTTGCTGAGTGACAGCATATTGCATAAAAGATTTATGTAGGGTGCCCATATCTTTATATCATGTTTATAGAGATCCCCCGGAACTTTATCTAGCCCTGGCGCCTTGCCACTCTTCACAGAGTTTATTGCTGCCTCTGTTTCTTCAAGTGTAAAATCAAGTGGGTCGGTGGGGGCAGTGTCCCAAGGTTCTTCAGCGTTAGTCTCGCAGGGATTCCCTTCATATTTTTAATATAAGGTTGTGAAGAGGTTGACCCACGTCATCTCGTCGAGATAGACGTCCTTAACAACTCTTCCAACATGATTCCCATTCGTGACTAACCACCAAAACCCTATTGTATCCTTTGATTTTGCAGCATCCAACATGTCGTCCCAACTGCCCTCTTCCCACAGCTTTTTTGATGCAGCCTGTACTCTCTTGTAATCTTCCCTTGCAATTCTAACATCTGCAGGTGTTTTGGTTTTGATCGCCAACAAAAGTTTCCCCTTGGATACCCTACAAGCCTTATCATACCAGGGTTTGCTATGTGACATGTTGCTCAGGTTTTGGTGGCTCTTTTTTGGCATTTTTGTCACCAATACTTTTAATGCCTTAAAGAATTCATTGTGAAGAGCGACAAACTGTTCAGGTGTAATTAACTCAGGGGGTAAGTCTATAAGGGCTTCAAAATACCCAGCTAAGCGTGAGTATATCGCCGCAAGAATGTCTCCATGCTCTAATATGCAAGACCACTTCACTATGCGCCTGTTGTTACTGGCCAGGACCTCATCACTAGATCTATCGGACTCTTGTGGTTTTAATGTGCCCTCCTCTAAGACCAAACATTTTTCAAACAATAGTTCCAAAGGGTAATGATTACTCTCTACCCTATCCTTCCCCTCAAGATCTACCATGTGATGCCAAATGGACAACGAGATAATTATAAAGTCTAAATTACTTTTACTGTTGTTCCTACAGCAGGTCGTTTTTTTTTAGGCGTCCGACGGGAGGCGACCATTGCAAGCCCTTAGACCATGTTCCGCAGTCAATTTTATTAGTTGTACTGCCAGAGTTGTACAGTTTACAGATACAATGTTTTCCAGCGGAGGGATGTTATTTGCTTGGTCCTCCTCCTCAAAGATCCCACTCAGTCCTTTAACTGGTTTGAAGTTACAATTTAGGTCACCAGCTATAATAATTGCTTCCTTTCCTAATAATCTTCCCAAAAAGCAATCTAGCTTTGTTAGGATAAGCGATTCCTTAGATGTGGGTGCGGGTCTATTATAAACATTAATTAAATAGAATACATTCCCCGCGTCACTAGTCATTTTTAGGGCTAATAGATCTAAAGAGCCGGTGTCCATAACTTCAACCTTGATCCTCAGTGTTACTTTAACTCAAGTGATAAGGCCACCTGATGGCCTACCCCTTGTCGATGGCACTGCTCCGATCCCATAGGTTTTGAAGCCCACCCTGTGGGGTACATCAACTGCCCATGATTCTTGTAATAGGCAGAAGTCACAGGAATCTATATACTCTGCCCAGTCTGGGTCCCTCAAGTTTTTGGCAACACCCGCTATGTTCCACTAAATTAATCTCAGTGTTGCCTCGCTGTGTCCTTTTACTGGGGCTATTTTTAAGTTTACCTGCCTAGGGTTGGGGACGATCACACCCATTGAGTACACCGTCTGTAGATCATCTACGATAGGCAATGTGTCATGCTCACCATGTGTATTATCTATATGTGTGCCATTAGTCGCATTTTTACCAACTGTATTGGGAATGTCAAAGATACTACCCCTCCCTGCTTATTCCCTTCGACCATCACCTTTTTCCGCACATCTAGGGGACATTCACTGGGCATATTCACAAAATTAGGACTATATATGCGTGGTGAGTCAATAGTGCTAGTTTCGCGACCCGTCACAGGACTCAGTCAGTCCACTGCTTCCAAACAGCTAAATCTATTATATGTTGGGACACCTGTCCAAAAACGTTGGTTTCCCTGTCTCAGTCCACTAGGCCCTCCCTGAGCATAATCGTTAACCAAACACCACCCTCCCCCCCCTGTCAATACGCCTTTTCGGAGGATAGAAGAAGGAGAGTGGTTTGGTGTCAATTTCAAGGGGTCCAGTAAAGGAGTTCCACGCACAGATGTGATTTACAGTGCGTGGATCTTCAAATGTTACAATAACACAATCACCCACAATGGATTTATTTGTGGGGCCTATCCATGGGGTTCTACGCACCATTAGGATTTTACTCTTAGCGTGGTTAGGTATCGGTCTTTTTTCATTTAGCCAGTAAGAAACTTTGTTTTTAAGTGACCAGAAGGTTTCCTCACGATTATTATTGTTTACTTCGGGAACCCCCGTCAGCACTACAACAAAGGGACTAGCATCCGGTGGTAAATTGGTATATCCTCCCCTCACTTTTTCCCCTTTATGTATCCCCTTTTGATCCTGTTGTACGGGATTGGCAGCGTTTTTACCCTGGTCTGGGATTCTTTGGTCTATTTGAACAGTATCTGCTTGATTCAAAGTCCCTTGGTCTGTTGGGGCAGTAGCTACATGATTCGAGGTTGATGGGTTTTGGTTGCTATTAGCGCTCTTGCCCTTTATCTGGGGATTAATTTTGGTCACATGGGAGGCCGTATTAGTCAATGAAGTCTGTCCAGAACCCACATTGGGATTGGTCCAGCTAAATTAAGGCTTGTTAAGGCTAAAATACTTTTCTCCACCTCGAGTAACTGATTTTCTATCGATGTCAATCTCGTTTCAAGAGGGGTGAAAAGTTTTTTTATATTATCACCTATTTCCTTTAGTAGGATGTTATTCTCACCCTGCACTTCCCTAGTTCCCAAACCTCCCGGATTACACAAGTTTACCATGCTTTGCGGACTCTCTGATATATCCAAATTTACAACATTTTGGGCCTCTTTCTCCCCACTTGATAAATTCGAAGATGGCAATACAGACCTGTTTTCCTCATTGATCACCCTACACCTCGATACCTGTTCTTTTGCTATTTTAGATTTTTTCCTAGCATAAGAAGAACCATTAGGGTGTTTTCTTTTTGGTATTGCGCCTTCCCGTCTACCAGGGGTCTGACTCAAACTAACGTCGTCACCCTGGACGTCTGTCTCAGTTTGTATTACTAGTGTAACTCCCCTGGTAGCTTGCCCATCGGGACTTATATTATCTGTAATAGTTTGCGTGGTTACTTCTGGCGGAGTTGGTATTGTGGGGTGGGGAGCCTGAATATTGTGTATGTCAACGTGTGTAACAAGTGAAACAGGGCCTGATATACGTTTGGGAGTTCTTGCTGATGCTATATGGCCCAATGAAGACTTTTTTGCCATTACAATGTCCTGGGACAATCTCCTAGCAGCTGCTAACTCCATCAAAACTTTGTGTTCCATGAGATGACTACCCATGTCTATTACAGTGTTACATCTGGTGATAAAGTAATCAAGAGTACCTGTGAGCAATTTCCCACCTTTGGCAGCCTTGCTTCTACTTTCCCTAGTGGCTATCCTTCGTTGGCTTTGTATAGTTTAAGGAAATCACTAAATACACTGTTTACGTAAGGGATAACACAAGATATAAGGCACAAAGAAAAGTAATATAGAGCCAAGGGGGGTGGCCCGGTCCGGTCTGGATCGGTCAGGAATGGGCTAGAACGGGCCCACCCTTGGCCCGGGCTTCGCCCGGCGCACACCCGCGTGCGTCCTGCGTCGCGCTGGAGGGGCCAGAAGAAATAGGGCAGGAGGCAGGGCTGAATAGGGGAAGAGGACTAGCTGGTGACTTCAGCTAAGAATGCTGGTCCTCGCAGTCCCCCACAGGCACGGCCACCCCACAGTCCCGGTCCGAGAGTCACACGGCGGCTCCAGCAGCAGAATAGGGATCCGTGGTTACCGCAGGGAACAAAGTCAGGCACTCCAGTAGCAGGGCAAAGAAGGCTCCAAGCAGCGAACGGCTCCCACGGAGCGGGGGCCGTGATATGTTTTGTGCTGCGAGTAGGAGGCGGGCTGAATAGGGGAAGAGGACCAGCTGGTGACTTCAGCTAAGAATGCTGGTCCTCGCAGTCCCCCACAGGCACGGCCGCCCCACAGTCCTGGTCCGAGAGTCACACGGCGGCTCCAGCAGCAGAATAGGGATCCGTGGGTACCACAGGGAACAAAGTCAGGCACTCCAGTAGCAGGGCAAAGACGGCTCCAAGCAGCGAACGGCACATTAATGCTCACCATCTCCTGCTTGACTATGGGGAACCTCTTCTTTGGTTTCTGGTGTTTCTTCACTGTCAAGGTCTTCGCCCATGACAAAGTCATCATAATCTATGACAGGTACAGCCCTGGCCTCTATTATAAGGTCAGAACATCGAGGTATATTCTACGTCTCACCTTTTCCAGAGCCACAATCCTCTACTGAAGAGGCCTCCAGATTCTGATCCATAATCTTCAGGGAGATTTTGCCTCCTGATTTTCTAGGTATGTTTGCAGCTAACACATTCTAAATCTGCTCTTGGTCTACCTTTTCTACTCCTCAGGAAAAGGTAAGCATATGGATGGATGCTGTGGGTAAGAAAGTCTGCATGACATTAGCTTTTGCCTTAAGAGTGGCAAGTTCCCCTTCCGTATTGCACTACTACCACAGATAGTTATGGGATTCTCTTGATTTTTGTTTTTGGAACAAGCTTCCTATGCAAGCTTCTAAAGGAGATGGTTGTGCCTACTCAAACCATCAGTGCATCAATGCATTCCGCCAGTTTTGACACCTGAGACATCTGCCATTTCCTTACCCTGAGATATACATCATAATCGCATGCAAATCGAATTAGTGATGACCCCAGTTTCAAATTAGTTGTTCTCCTTACCAATATTAAATCCTCCTACTGGGTCTGAAGTGAGCACCAAGTGTATTTTTTAAGTGCATGGTAGTAGTAGTAGCAGCAGCAGCCGAAAAAAGGGGATATACATCTACCTATACCTGGTCAATTAAGCTCTAGCAAAACAAGAAGACTATTCTTTCATCACTCTCTGGGTTGGATATGTAGTTCAACTTAACAAAATCATTGCTAAACCCAGTCCAAACATCCATTGGTAAAGCCAATCAGTGTTGCTTGTCAATGGTTAGCAAGCAACATCAGGGCCAGCTTTAGCGCTAGTGGCGCCTGGTGCGACAATTTCTTTTAGTGCTCTCCTCTCCCCCATGACCACCTCAGATTCCCTCAGTACCACCCTACAAATGGGCCCCTCATATTCTCCATAATCCCTCTTGCACATACATTTCATTTGTTTTAAAGCACTGGTAAAGGCTGGCTTTACTAATCCATTCAGCTATCCACTTTAAATACAGATCAGCTATTTGCAGCAGACATATTAGCTACTAAATGGACAGGCAAAACTGTCATTGGATGAAACTCTGTTCTCTCTCTCTAGCAGGAACATTTATCACAAGAGTTCTCATGACATTTTTAATGCTGCCTGAAATCTGGATGCACAAGGAACTCTGCATCAGCTGCTTTTAAATGGTAAGTTATTGCTAATCACAGTGCCCCCTCCTCCAAGTCAGCGCCCAGTGCAGCAGCACCAGTCTCACTGCCCTAAAGCCAGCCCTGAGTGATGTTATTGGTTTTACAGTGCTCTAAAAGCTATGATAAAAGTAGCTATACTTTTTAGATGGCCTCTGCGTTTTGTGACATAATGTGTGTTGCTGCTATGTAATGGAAGCCAGCAACCATTTTGAAAGTATAGAAAACATTTTTTCCTGTTTATTTTAGCAGCCATGATGCATCGCAGTGGTAGCAGTTTTTACTTCACCAGTATTGGGAACTTTTAGTTCGTTGACAGTTGACAATGCTTCATTGTTTTCAGGAATCGGTGGCCTTTGCGGTGCTTTAAGATGCATGACTAACAATTGTATACTGAGAGTAAGTGAATCTCACAATCAAATATACTGTGGTGTTTCACGGGGGTGTTGCACACCTAGGTGTTTAGGAAAGACACTAAGGCTGCTCATTTGGATTGCTCATATAAACATGACACCTTAGAGCATTGGTGAACTAGCCAGCATGCTGCTCTGTATGAAATATTTATTATCATGTTGTGAACACTGATCCACTGAAACGCATTGTGTGTTATTTGTTTTTATCAACAGGAATTCCCTTGATGAAGGGACAGCCAGTCCCGAAATGCATTGTGTCGCAATCGAGACATTACAAGGACTGATCAAAACGCTGCCAATTAAAGTAAGGCGACCCAGTCATATGTTTTAGCAGGAATCGGTGGCCTTTGAGGTGTTTCAAGATGCATGATTGACAATTGTCTACTGAGTGAATGCCCCTGATGAAGAGACAGCCAGTCCTGAAACGCATTGGGCATTATCTCTTCTTTCGTTATGATATTCTTTCGTACAATAATTGTAACTCATTCACAGACATTGTATAATTTTGGTTCTATTTTGTATAGAAACATGTTTTGCTTTGAATTGCATATATCTTACTTGATGAAAGTATAAAAGAGAAATTTATGAAAATAAACATAGTTGAATTCCTAATTATTTGGGTTAAAAATATATTAAAATTGTTGTAATAACCCATCATGCTGTGCACGTTTGAGTCCAAGTTGCCACTAGGAACTTGGCCATTTTACACATATTGTAGATGGCTGCCATGTTGCATTATGCGACGGATGATACAGCTCACACTATGCAGTTCACGCCACATCACACAATACAGAAGCCAATTTGAAAGTAAGTATGGGTGAATTTTGCGGATCTGCGGTGCGCGAATTCACGCAAAATCGCAAAAAAATCCACGAATTCACTGATTTTCCAGCGAAATCGCTGATTGTTTTGCGATTTGCACTGGAGTACTTTCTACTGGCTAATGCCTTAAGTGCTACCTCGTTGGGTAAATGTATAGTGCTTTTCCTATGCTGCGGAACAAAAGGGGGTGGTGAAAAAGGGGGTGGTGTTGGACGGAGCATCTGAACCAATCAAACACTCACACCCAGTCAACAGATCTGGGTTTAATCCATCACCGTTCTTTAGCCCACTCTGCCACCCTAGTTCAGACATGGCCATATGCAAATCAGTCTGACCCTGTGCCTCATGGGAACAGTCCAGCCCAAACTGCCAAGCCATGCCTTCCCTGGACCAGAAACAAGCTTCCTAGGAGCGGTTTCTGGCATTACAGCTGTATTCAGCCAGGCTTGCTTGAATCCAGTGGCAAAGTGAGCAAGGGATTCACGTCTGAGCATACCCTGCCAAACCTATGGCGAACAAAGTGGTTCAAAAGAGGGTGGTGATGGACGGAGCATCTGAACCAATCAAACACTCACACCCAGTCAACAGATCTGGGTTTAATCCATCACCGTTCTTTAGCCCACTCTGCCACCCCAGTTCAGACATGGCCATATGCAAATCAGTCTGACCCTGTGCTTCATGGGAACAGTCCAGCTCGAACTGCCAAGCCATGCCTTCCCTGGACCGGAAACAAGCTTCCTAGGACCGGTTTCTGGCATTACAGCCATCTTCAGCCAGGCTTGCTTGAATCCAGTGGCAAAGTGAGCAAGGGACTCACGTCTGAGCATACCCTGACAAACTTATGGCGAACAAAGCGGTACAAAAAGCGGTGGTGATGGACGGAGTATCTGAACCAATCAAACACTCACTCCCAGTCAATAGATCTGGGTTTAATCCATCACCGTTCTTTAGCCCACTCTGACACCCCAGTTCAGACATGGCCATATGCAAATCAGTCTGACCCTGTGCCTCATGGGAACAGTCCAGCCCAAACTGCCAAGCCATGCCTTCCCTGGACCGGAAACAAGCTTCCTAGGACCGGTTCTGGCATTACAGCCGTCTTCAGCCAGACATGCTTGAATCCTGTGGCAAAGTGAGCAAGGGACTCACGTCTGAGCATACCCTGTCAAACATTTTGGCGAACAAAGCGGTACAAAAGGGGGTGGTGATGGACGGAGCATCTGAACCAATCAAACAGTCTCACCCAGTCAACAGATCTGGGTTTAATCCATCACCGTTCTTTAGCCCACTCTGCCACCCCAGTTCAGACATGGCCATATGCAAATCAGTCTGACCCTGTGCCTCATGGGAACAGTCCAGCCTAAACTGCCAAGCCATGCTTTCCCTGGACCGGAAACAAGCTTCCTAGTACCGGTTTCTGGCATTACAGCCGTCTTCAGCCAGGCTTGCTTGAATCCAGTGGCAAAGTGAGCAAGGGACTCACGTCTGAGCATACCCTGCCAAACTTATGGCGAACAAAGTAGTACAAAAGGGGGTTGTGATGTACGGAGCATCTGAACCAATCAAACACTCACACCCAGTCAATTTCCTATGCTGCAGCTGCGAAAGAGCCAGATGATTTGTCTCCACTGACCAGGTGTGCCTGTAACTTTGACATCGCGCAAAAAGGCACCAAGGTCCCTTGAGTGAGATGTCCATCATAGTTGGGAAAGGGCGGGAAGACGCTTGATACCACTAGTGTGTGGTGCGGGGCTTCTATCCGTGTCTACATGCCTCTTGTGTATAAAGGGTCAAAGAGCGAGCAGGGCAGCAGGTGAGGAGAAAGCAGCCTCCTGGTCGCAGGAACTACACGGGGATTGCGCTCGAGAAACTCATGGATTCAAAGGCCTCCCTCGAGTATTACAGCTAATGTTCGACGGCAGATATGGCCTTAAAGCACACTTGTCCAGCCTCGACCGTGCTCACTAATGTTTTGGGCTGATTAAAACATTACTGAATTTGAGCTTCAACTCGGGCACCTGCTATATCTGTTAGTGCTTCCTGTTGAGGTTTAATTTTTGTGACAGGAGCCTTGTGCCAGAATGAATCCTGCCCTGCATAGTTATCCACGAAGATGCCATGTTTTGTGCAATACCTCTACTCAACTGGAGTACTTTCTCCTGGCTAATCAGTAATTGCTACCTCATTGGGTAAATGTATAGTGCTTTTCCTACACTGCAGCTGCGTAAAGGGCCAGAAGATTTGTCCCCACTGACCATGTGTGCCTGTAACTTTGCCACCGCGCCAAAAGGCGCCGAGGTTCCTTGAGGGCGGGAAGACGTTTGATACCGCTAGTGTGTGGTGCGGGGCTTCTATGTGTGTCAACATGCCTCTTGTGTATGAAGGGTCAGAGAACGAGCAGGGCAGCAGGTGAGGAGAAAGCAGCGTCCTGGTCACTGGAACTAAACGGGGGTTGCGCTCGAGAAACTCATTGATGCAAAGACCTGGGGCTTCTATGCGTGTTCACATGCCTCTTGTGTAAAGGGTCAGAGAGCGAGCAGGGCAGCAGGTGAGGAAAAAGCAGCCTCCTGGTCACAGGAACTACACTGGGGTTGAGCTAGAGAAACTCAGGGATTCAAAGACCTCCCTTGAGTATTACAGCTAATTTTCGACGGCAGATATGGGGTTAAAGCACACTTGCCCAGCCTCGACCGTGCTCACTAATGTTTTGGATTGATTAAAAAACTTGAGCTTCAACTCAGGCCCCTGCTTTATTTATATCTGTAAGTGCTTCTTGTTGAGGTTTAATTTTTGGCCCAAAGGAAGCACTTACAGAGTTAAGGCAGGTGCCCGAGTTGAAGCTAACTTTGCAACCATTTTAGAATGGCGCCGGCAAGCTGCCAGAGTTGAAGTTGCAACTTGCAACTTGCAACTTCAACTCTGGCAGCTTGCAGGCGCCATTCTAAAATGGTTACAAAGTTAGCTTCAACTCGAGCACCTACCTTAACTGTAAGTGCTTCCTGTGGGCTACAAAAAAAATCCACCCGCGAGCGAATTTGTGGATTTTTCGGCAATTTCGTGAGATTCGCACCTCGAAAATCCGAAAATTCCACGAGCAGAACAAATTTTTGGCCCACAGTTATTTGAAAGTATAGAAAACATTGTGTTTTATACATTCTAGATGATCGCTATGCTGTGCTGTGTAATAACACAACCCATGTTGTCTCACACAATGTGGAGTCCATCTTGAAAGTATAGAAAACAATGTTTTGGTTTCTTTACTATGAATGTGATTGGTAACCACAATTGGCTTTGCCAATACCAGAAGATTTTATAAGTCTCCTGTATTGGTGGAACCAATAGTGACTGCCACCATGTTGCAAGAGAGGGGTGGCAGAGTGGGAGACAAAACTTAAAAAAAGAGGAAAAGCTGTCAGCTACAGATTTAACAATGTTCTATCAAAGGTCACAGCAGCTCCCATTCAGTAAGACAAGTCTCATTATTGCTAAGCAGCATGGCACAGTGGTATCGAGGTGCCAATGCCAGGCTTCATGTGTGTCCTTTACAGGAATGCCTGGAAGATCAGTGGTTTCAGAAGATAGGTGACTGGAAGAAATTATTACTGTCCAACTCTGCAACTCTGTCTCTAGCTTGATGGTCCATGAGAAAGAATCACCACTTTCGAACACTGACACTAATGTCTCAATTGTAAAAGGTAGTATACAAAAGAGTTATGGATGGATTGTTCCTCAAGCCTTGAGTCCAATGATTGACTAAATCTTATAGGCCTGTCAGGGGCTTTAATAAACGGTTCTACTGTATCTTTCAGTCAGGGACCTGAGGAGAGGCTATCTTCTACCACTATCCATAATGTGGCCCTGCCAATAGATGACGATGGGGGATCTGCGTTTAGCAATTACTCCAATGTTGAACAACCTACGCCCCAGACCATAGTTCTTAGTTACCTTGAAAGTCCTGTAAATCTACCCATAGTATGCAACTTCCTGAGCTGGAATATTGCAGGTCTCAGTTTAAAGTTATGCTCGCCCGAATGGAACACCTTTGTAAAGTTATATGACATCTGTGTTTTCCAAGAGACCTGGATAGAAACATCCTTGTTTTGTGATGGGTACCTGAATTTTTCCATAGCAGCTGAAAGGGAAGGGAAGGGTAGGCCCTTGGGGGGTTAACAATCTGGATTTGGCAAGAGCTTAAAGTTAACATCCAGGTTCTTTCAATCCAGAATAAGGTCATTCAGGTGATTAAAATAATCACCAATGATGATCATTTATCAATTGTGATATTTAATATCTATGTCAGGGGCACAAGGGGAAAAAGATCAAGAGTTTTAGCGGCTCTGGAAGAGCTCCTTGATATGCTACACAACTCTTCTAAGGTAATAATAACAGGTGATTTTAATACAACGTTTGAACCCCTTACCGTAGAAGATGCCGACTGGATTGAGGTAGTTGACAGGAACTGGAGTGTTCCATCGCTTGAGTTGCAGCCTATTAGTAAGTGGACCGATGTGGCTATCCAATTAAACAGCATTTGTATGGAACAAGGCCTAAGGGCTATGAATGGGCCCACTAAATCAGAAAGGGTAGGAGCGAATACGTTCAACAATGGGCATTTTGTGAGTAGAATTGATTATGTTTTGGTAAGCCTGAGTCTGTGGCATTTGGTGGAGGATATGAAGATCACTGATAGGCTGGAAAGTGACCTTAACACGCTTTGTTGTTCCCTGTTTCTGATTTGCTATACTTCAGACGTACATATAAAGGACATGAATCACATTGGCGAGGTTGTCCCCACGAATGGTCTAAGAAGACTCAAGTGGGTACAGGTAAAAGAAGCTCCAACTTTGCTAGAAAATATAGCGCAGAGCCTGGAACTCGCTTCTAAAAATCTTGAGGCTTGTGTATCTCAGATAGGAGATCATGATAGAACAGTGAGCACTCATACTACCTTTTTTAATCTTTTGCGCTCATTCTTTGAAAAGAAGGGAAAGAAGCCCAAGGCACCTGCCCAGAAACAGGGTCGCTGGTACAATGATGATTGTGGGGCGGCACGTTTGGCCCTTGGGAAAGCCATTAAAGGGGCTGTCCCATCAAAGGTCCGGGAAATGAGAACATTTTATAAGGCTATGCAAGTAAAGGCCAAGAAAGCTTGGGATGTTAAAAGGTGGCAGGATTTGAGGGACACATGCGCCTTGAAAGATCCAAAGTAGTTTTGGAATATATATAAATGGTCTACCGGGGGTCAAGCCGAGTGCCCCAAAATCATGTCTCAGTAACAGCCTGGGTTAATCATTTTAAGCCCCAATATGCCTCTACCCCTTTAGTTGGGGAAGTCGCATTTACAAATTTGATGTATTCGGGTGAAACCTTTACTATGAGGGAAGTTGAGGCAGCATTGAGCTCAATCTTACCAGGGAAAGCACTTGGGCCTGATGTTATCCCTGGCGATATCTTTTTACACGACAAACTATTCTCCTGCTATCTATTGCGATTGCACAAGGGGCCCAGATTCCTACATCTTGGAAAAGTGCAGAAATCATCCCTGTCTATAAAAAAGGCGATAAAGCGTGCCCGGGGAGCTATAGGCCTATTAACCTAATCGACTGCTTTCAGAAAATAATTGGTAGGATGGTGTTAAATAGATTACAGTGGTGGATTGAGGAGTTCGGAGTTCTATCTCCATTGCAAGCTGGATTCCGAGCAGCCACAAGCACCATCGACCAGGTTTTCAGATTTACTTTAATTTACTGGAAGTTAGTAACTTTAGGCAAAGGTAGTCTTTATGCCGCCTTTGTAGGTATCAGGGCGGCATTTGATTTAGTCCCCCATTGGAAATTGTGGCTAGTTTTGAAACAGCTTGTGCTTCCCCTGGACCTTTTAACTTTGATCCTAAGGCTCCATGAAGACAATAATGCCCAAATTAGATGGGGGGCATGGGTAAGTCACTGAATCGTTCCCGGTGGAACGTGGCTTGAGACAGGGATGTGTGATGGCCCCTACGCTAGTCTCACTATATATTAACGTGATATGCTAATTGTATGATTGCAACACCAACTGACGCCCCTACACTACCTTGAAAAAAAGTACCTATTTTGATGTTTGCAGATGACACGTTGATTCCCTCCAAGACCCTGAGTGGGCTGCAAAAGGCACTAAAAATCTTTGAGGATTTTTGTTTCCAGAGGGGCTTGGAGGTCAACGTGTCCAAGACAAAGCTAATGGCGTTCAACGCCCGGAAGGCAAATATGAGGGGTTTTATTATGAAGGATGGACCTTTAGAATTAGTAAAGGAGTTCACCTATTTAGGAGTGAACTTTCAAGGAAGTATGAAGTGGGATCACCAAATTGATTCAGCCTCACTTAAACACAGACATATCTTGGGGGCTCTGTGTCTGGAGCATAATCTTTCTTACTTCAAGCCTATTAGCCCAGCCCTTGAAATGTATAATCTGAAAGCTGTTAGCTCAGCATTATCTGGTTCAGAAGTTTGGGGTTGTGAGAACCTTTTAGCTCTTACTATTTCTGAAAACAGGTTTCTAAGAAACATTACTGGACTTCCACAGAGTACCCCCATGTGTCCATTGTTAATGGATCTGGGTAAGAAACCTATTGCAGCAGTAGTTAAATTGCGTCCCCTTCTGTTTTGGAGGACACTTTGGTCCACACCTGAACTTGCTGGCTATGCGAAGGGCTTTTTAGACATAATTAGGGCTGATACATTACATCACATCAAATGGTTATGGGTAGTCCGAAACCTTTTAGGAGAGCTAGGTTTGATTGCATTGTGGACTGATCCAGTAAACTCCATTTTTCCATCAAAAGCAGTGCTTAATACTAAATACTGGGATTTGTTTCAAGAAAAAAATGCAAGGCAACAAGTGTCTACATCCCTTACCAGCCGGTTTTTGGATCATAAAGTCGCCTGAGGTTGGAATCGTACTGGGATGCTATTACCAAACCCATGGATCGCAAGTTGTACTTTCAGTACAGGGTAGGTACGCTCCCAGTGAGATTTTTTTACGATGAAATGGTCAATCCAAGCTTCAACTAGGTGCCCGGGGTGTAGAGCTAATAACGAGTCCACGGCTCATATTCTTTTTGTTTGCGATGCCTATGCTGCCCCGCGCCGGGCCTGGCTGACACCAATCTGTAGGCTCCTGGGCACAAGGGTGACTGAGGAAGCTAAACGCATTTTGCGTACTGATACTTCACTACCCATTGCATTGGCTATGTTGAAATATCTAGGCTGGGTATGGATTTTGAGGGCTCGCTTAATTGCTTAGAGTCTTTGATATTAAATATATAACAACTTTCGTATAATGCTGTATGTGCACATATTCTAATGCTCTATCTTTTTAAACCTGCTGTTTTAATGATTTTATTGCCTGCATTTTTACCCAAGGGGATGTGCATAATTTTTATATTGTGATACATTATTTTTAAACTGTGACTTTTGCTGTATTCACTGATTTGCACATTGCTTTTATGATTGTAAAAGTCGAATAAAGCTTTATGAATTGATTAAATTAATCCCAGCCACTGGTAATTACTTGGGGTGCATGTTATGTTATGGTATGTTATATCAATTTATAAAGCACACAGATACTCAACAGAGTGTCCCGGCGTGAACTTGGGAAAAGGAACCACAAACCGAAGCACTATTGAAAGAGAAGGGTTTTTAGCTTCTTTTTAAAAGATCACAGAATCTTGAGTACTGTGCAATGCCAAGGATATAGCATTCCGTGCCAGGGCAGCTTTACGCACAAAGGAACTCCTACCCAGCCTTTGGCGTTTGAACCTAGGGGTCTGCATCAAAAGTTGGGAGAATGAACTAAACTGGCTCACTGGGTTATAGAAAGTGAATCTCTTCTGAAGGTAGTTAGGACCCAAGCCATATAGGGCCCTATGAACAATAGCCAGGGTATTAATTTTATTCGGGACTCCACTGGGAGACAGTGCAAAGAGCGCAAGTGAGCACGCACACTACACCTGCGAGATATCCCCGGCAGGAGTCTGGCAGCCGAGTTTTGAACAACCTGCAATTTGTTCATGAGGTAGCCGGAGATGCCCACATAAAGTGCATTAGCATAGTTCAAACAAGACAAAATCAAAGCCCTGACAACCGTTTCTTTGGCAGGTCTTGGAAGAAGAGGTAGAAACTTCCTCAAGGCTTTCAATGTACCAAAGCAGCTCCCAACCAGCTTTTTAAACTGGATAGAGAAGGACAGATTCTCATTCTACCAGATGCCCAGGTTTTTTGCAGCAATACCCATTGCATTAGGCAGGGGGAAGCGGGGGGCCCTAAACCTCTCTCCAAAATTAGCTGGAAAGACGCCATACAAGAGGACCTCTGATTTCTCTTCGTTACATTTTAGCTGTGCCTGGGCAAGCCAGCAGAAAACCGAGGACAGACAGTGTTAAGCTGCAAGAACTGAGTCATCATCCCTTCCCCAAGAAAACAGAAGCTTAGCCCCTAATGACTCTCCTAGGTAGATCAGAGAAGTAATAGATGTTGAAAAGAAGGGGACTAAGGGATGACCCTTGGGGGACACCAGTGGCTGCCTGCTGAGATACAGAGATACAAGGTGGAAGCCAGAGTTGCGGTGAGCGGCCTTCCAGAAAAGATTTGATCCAGCGCCGGACAGAGCCAGATATCCCGATCTCCGAAAGGCGATCAAGAAGCAAAGAGTGCGGCAAAGTGTCAAATGCTGCCGAAAGGTCAAGCATAACCAATGCAGCTCTCCCGCCGACATCCAAACCCTCTTGAATTTCCTCTGTCACCTCCAGAAGTGCAGACTCTGTGCTAAACAAGGCAAGAAATGCTGATTGAGCTGGATGCAGCAGACCCGATGCCTTAACAAAATTAGTCAGTTGATTGGACACGACCTTCCCACAGACCTTGGCCAGGCTTCGCAGCAGTGAGATGGGGCGGTAGTTTCCCGGTATCATTGGGAGAAGAGACAGCTTCTTAAGGAGATGGAGAATTTGTGCCTGCTTCCAGGATGCCGGAACAAGACCTTCCTGCAGGAACATATTAACAATTTTGTTAGCTTTGGGATTGATGGTATCCACAACAGCGGCCAGAAGTCTAGCGACACAGGGATCAGTCGGAGAACCCGACTTCTAAGACTTAAGAATTTTGAGAGAGCAGGCCAGCTCAATAGGCTCAAAAGTTGACAAAGTATTGATTAGACTGGCGGCCGGAAGGCCATACAAAGAGACCGTGGATGCCATAGTACAAGAGGTAAAACTGGCTTGTATAGTGCAGATCTTGTCCAGGAAAAACTTCGCAAGAGTATTACACCAAGTGTCCGAGACTGGTACAGCTCGAGCTTGGGCACTAGGAGATATAAAACTCTGCACAATAGCGAATATTTCTTTGGAGTTATTGTTGGCCTGATCAATACGTAGAGAAAAATAGTAACTTTTTGAGGCTGCTATAGCGATGTAGTAGCTTTTTTGTTTAGCTCTGAGTGTGTGTTTTGCTAGAAGGCAGTAGCCGCTAGAGCGCCATGCCCTTGCCAGTATTTTGCATTCATGTTTTAAGGCTTTCAGCTCTGAGGAAAACCATGATTTGGAGGGAGAATCTCTAGCCAGCTTAGGCCGACAAGGTGTAGAAAGAGCAGACACTGAAGCAGAAATGCAGTCAGTAAACCTGGACAGATTTCCCTTCGAGATCTTGCTGGAGAGTAGGCCGAGATGCAGCCAAAGTGCTGGAAAACTGGGTAGAGTCAATTTTGCTAAAAATTGGTGGGTGATGGCAGCCAGCCAGCCTCGCAGGATGGGTAACTTCCCAAGAAAAACATATGAGAAAGTGATCTGACCAGGAAACCGGTGAGGGATTGGCCACCTGAATCGGGAAGTTAGAGCAAACGGGATCTAAGATATACTCCCCCCTGATGGGTAGGATGGGTAACCCATTGTGAGAGATGGTCCAGTTGAAGGGAGCTGAGGAAGTCAGCCGAATCTCCTGCATCAGATTGATCCAGATGAAGATCAACCACCGCATCCCCACAGGATTTAAGAAAAAATCTGTTGGACCGGGGGGGCGGTAGATAAGAGAACGCCCTAGTGTGAAATGGGACGAGAACTGAATACTGAAGTCCAATGCCTCACACTCACCCCACACACCGGAGGTTTCACTATGAAGCACCCAGCCATCCCTGTGGCCGCCCCCTCTTCCAGCTAGGTGGTCCACGCAATGAAGCTTATAGCCTGCAGGTGTTGCCAATGCCACAATGGGATTGGAGGAAGAATCCAGTCAAGTCTCAGTGACGAATAGCAAGTCCAGAGAGTTATCAGAGATGAAGTGCGAAGTGGAACACATCCATATAATGCTTCCTTAAAGATCTAGCATTAATAAGGGCAGCGCTGATACGCAGGGCCTTTGCAGCTTCATTAGGCAGATTGCTAGGGGACATGGCAGGCATCAATGTAAACCCACAATCTGAGCAAACAAAGTCCGACTGAGAAAACATAGAAAAACCTCTGTGTGAAGGACAAGGGGGAGGCCGGAGGGTCTTTAGTAACTCACCCGGTAGTTGCAATAAATTATCAGCAGAGGGCCCAACTCGGGCAGCATAACTGGCCCTGGCCGCTGACTTGGCGCTGACGGGCGCAGACGGGCTTGCCTCAGGGGCGCCAGCAGCATCCCCGCTGCACGCGTCCCCTGCGTATTCGAGAAGAGGCTATTAAGTAGCATTAACTGAGGGCGGCGTGTGGCGTGCAGTGTGCAGTGACTAGGTCGCTGGCCGCGGATGGCAGAAGGCACAACAAGATGGCCGCTAAGACCGAAACTGGCCTCAGAAAAGTGCTAAGTGCAAAAGAAACGAAGTATAACACACTCCGAGCGTGGGAGAACTAGCAACAATCACAACATCACAGTGCACAATTTAAAAAGCCTCCCAATAAATTCCCGATTCACAAATCAACTAAAATAGGAAAGGTAAAAATATATGTTTTTTTTTAAAGAAAGCAGAGCAGTAAAAGTAGACCTTTTCAAAGCGCTGCACGCCCAAGCACAGCCTGTTAAGTAGCGTTAACTGAGAGTGCCATGCAGCGTGCAGCGACTAGAGCGCTGGCCGCGGATGGCAGAAGGCACAGGAAGATGGCCGCTGAGACCTAAACTGGCCTCAGAAAAGAACTAAGTGCAAAAGAAACAGAGTATAACACAATCCGAGTGTAGGAGAACTAGCAACAATCACAACATCACAGTGCACAAGTTAAAAAGCCCCCCAATAAATTCCCAATTCACAACTCAACTAAAATAGGAAAGGTAAACATATTTACATTTTTTTTTTTAAAGCAGAGCGGTAAAAGTAGACCTTTTCAAAAGTCTACCGTTAGTTTGCACACCATGTCACCTCAGTTTGGACCCAGACATATGCAAATCAGTCTTGACTTTGCATCAAAAGGAACAGTCCAGACAGAACTGCCCGGCAGGTCCCCCTGAACTGTAACTCAAGCCACCCAGGACCAGTTTTGTGATTATTAGGGCTCATCAGTCATATATAGCTGGGTTCCAGTGGCACAGTGCGCACAGGACTCACTACTGGGCATAGCTGTCGCACCAAACTACACAAAAAAGTGATGGATGGCGTGCTTGAATTAATTTCAGCCACTGGTAATTACACAGGGATGCATCTCAAGCAATTGTTATTTTGCACACCATGCTACCTCAGTTTGGAGCTAGCCTTATGCAAATCAGTTTTGACCCTGCTCTAATAGGAACAATCCAACCATAAGTGCCTGGCCAGGTCCTGCCTTAACCAGAACACAAGAAACCTAAGAACGGTTTTGCCCTTATAAGGGCTTATCAGTCAGGTATAACATGCTTCCAGTGGCACAGTATGTACAGAGCCCATGTCTGAACCTACCATCCCATTTGGTGCGTCACACTGAAGTATACAAAAAAGTGATGAATGCAATGCTTTAATTAATCTCAGCCACTTGGAATTATTTGGGCTGCATCCCAGTCCATTGCATACTGCACACCATACCCCTCAGTTTGGACCCAGCCACATGCAAATCAGTCTTAACCTTCACACAAGCCAAATTCATCCTCCGGGATGTCAGGCAGGATTTTCCATCCCAGCCAGCCCTCTAAAACTAGAATGTCTGGATCATGCTTATATTTAACACAGGCACCTGAGTCTTTCAGATGATTGCAAGAAAGGACTGAAGGAAGCAGGAAGACAATCCACTCACTTCACAAATGGTTTCAAGTGGAAGAGATTCTGTGAACGGTGCCTTAATAAATGTAGATCAGAGAACTTGACAAGATGAGACGGTTTTACCTTATGTTTTTTATTTGGCAAAATTTGGCCTACAATTCTCTCTATTAAAGTTGCATTTGACTGCCATCACTGCATGTAGTCCTTCTTAGGCACCTTTTTTCACCGTACCTGTGTTTAAGAATTTTCTTGAAGATCTAAGGAGGGTTTCCTGTCTGTCTAGAGACTGTATTCTCCATAGGAACTAAACACTGTCCTCTCCAAAATAATGGGCCTTCCGTTTTAACCCATGCAGACCCACAACAGACTTCCTGGAAATAGACGTTTCTAATCACTATAACTTAGACCAGAAGTCAGCATGGAGAAATGTATCTTCCTTTCGACTGTAACAACTTTTCCTTAGAAACACATCCTTCTATTCTGCTCAAGTGATCTCCGATTTTCAAGTAAACCAGACAATATCACGGGGGCGGAGCTAGCCGGCGTCAATGGTGGACGCGTAAGAGCAGAGCTCCGCGGCGGCGCCATTGAATATTCGCCAACTATCCTCACCCGGCAGCGACACTCAGCCGAAAACGGCAGCAATTGCCGACCCAGCCCCTGCTGCGCCTCCGCCCGGAGTTTGGGAGCGATCCGCGCTCGGAAACACCACTTTTCCTCGCCTGCGAGGTGACGCGGGACCAGGCCTGGATCCCCGACCTCTCCTGTGCATCGAGACCGGGCTGCGTGCCCCGACGCGCGGCAACGCGGACCTGCCGACCCGGCCCCTTCCGGGTCCCAACGTAGTTGGACCCTTTGATTCAACACAGGTACACGGCCACGTGGAGGTGCCCAGTCAGACACCTAGTGGGGGCTCCTGGAGGCACGAGGATTGAAGGAACGCCGGCACAGCTGAGGGGGGGGTGACGCGCCTCATGGCGCCAGTTTAATCCCGACGGCACACGAACACCCAAGGCCCTCTAACGATCGAGCCCCCCCCCCAGCATTGGGGCCTGCAGTGCGGCCTGGAGCGAGACGAGAGCCCCCCCCTCCGCTTGTCCTGAACTGTCCAGGGGACTCGAGCAGTGCCACTGAGCCCAGAGAGCGAACGCCCAGCGGAAGCCTGGCCACACCGGCGACACTGGCGGAGCCTGGCACGTCCACCTGGCCACGGTAACAGACCCTTGCACCCACCCCAGCGGCTGGCGCACGGCGGGGACGGGCCTCGGACTGATCGTGACTGGCACGCATTGCGCCCACGAGACCCCCGGATCGCCGAAGGGCAGCAAAGATGGTGAAAGGGGACAGGACCCAGACGAAATTGTCGTTCGACCAACGCAGGCAGAAGGCACCGGACCCCCCGTCCCCCCAGGCTTCGGGGGCTACCAATGATCCGGGCTCCTCACTCTGCGCGGAAATAAAAGGTATGCTCACGACTATGGAGAAGGGCCTACAGGAAGGCATGTCGGCCATAGGCAACAAGATAGACGCGCTGGCGTACCGAATGGACCGCATGACGGAGAGAGTGGATAAGCACGCAGAGAGACTTGATATGGCCGAGCGCAGACTGACGGAGGCTGAAGAGGTGCAGACGGAGTGGGACACTGATCGAAAGCAATTTGGCCGCCTGCTCCAAGTGATCCAGGAGAAGTCGGAGGACTTGGAGGCGCGCTCCAGGCGCTCCAACATACGCATAACGAGAGTGGCCGAATCGACCCCAACGGGTAAGATGGAGCTCTTTGTTGAAAAGCTGCTGAAGACACTTCTGGGAGACGACACGTTTTCCCCGATGTTCATCGTGGAGCGCGCCCATCGCACCCTCGGACCAAGACCTCCACCGGGCGCAAACCCTAGACCACTGATAGCGAAATTGTTGAACTACAGGGACAGGGACGCAGCGCTACGAGCGGCCCGTGAGAAGGGCTCACTCCAGTACGAGGGAATGAACATATCCTTATACCCTGATTTCACCACTAAAGTGCAGGAGGAACGGCGGCGCTTTCTCCCGTACAACAGTTGCGGGACCTTGGGTTGGACTATGCTATGCTGTACCCGGCGCGGCTGCGCATCAACAGACAAGGCCACTCGCACTTTTTCACGGACCCCAAGGAACTGCAAAAATCCCTGAAGGTGTGGATAAGGGAGAACAGAGGAAAATCGGAGACGCACGCACCGGACCAATCTGGCGCCGAGGACCTGGAGGAACAGGACTGAGAAGGAGAGCACGCACGGGGGCACAACGCTGAACTGCTCCCGCGGGGGGCATCCAGGACGCCCTTCCGCCCAGACACGAGACAGACTCCCGCTTGGCCCTTATTACGGGTCTGTTTGATCTACTGGACACCATCGAGTGGGTGAGATCCGAATGTTTTGGACTGGAGCTCCTGGGCCCACAACGCTGCGGTACGATGCTGCCCTGGGCGGGATCCCCCGCCTTGGGGCTGGACATGAGACAGGTCAGATGCGGTTTGGGGGGCGGGGGGCGGGGGGCGGGGGCCCGGGCAATGGGCCGGATCCTAATGTTTGATCCTTTTTCTTGCTGGACCACTTCAACGGGGCGCTGCCGCGGAAGCAGCTTACATTCATAGTGTGGTGGACCGGAAGGGACGGTACACGACAGAAGGAGAGAGTAGGCTACCTCTGCCCCAGCGCTTTTAGCTGTTACGGCTCGGACAGAGCTTGTTTGGGGAGTTCTTGAATGGGGTTGCTGAAGGGTGGGGGGGAGGGACGTGAGGATTTCGGTCGCACCAGGTTGGGGTTGGTGGGCTGTGGGAGGAGGGTTGGGGTATTTTTTCTGAGTTTGGGGGTGTTTGGGGGGGGGTCCACAACGTGTTCCACACAGTTATGTATTTTGGAGAGGCCTGGAGGTGGTGGCACACGCCGGAGGGCGCGACAGGTACTGCTGGTAATCATCAGATGTTGTTACTCTCTCTATGGCTGACACACTACCCGGCGGGTCACTGAATGACACTGGAACCCTTACGGCACTGACTTGGAACGTTCGGGGGTTAAATGACTATCGGAAACTCCGTAAGGTACTGCACTATCTCCAAAGACATCACGTAGACCTGGCCTTGCTGCAGGAGACACACCTACCCAATACCAGTAGAATGCACACACATAGAGGCCTCCAGGGTCACTCCACATATGCTGGCTTCACGTCACACGCCAGGGGTGTCCTTACGTGGGTAAACCCTAAATCCAAGCTATCCCTCACACTGCTGAAGGCGGACCCGGAGGGTCGATTCGTGCTGAGCAAATGTACGGGTAAGGGACATAATCTCCTGGTCATGAATGTGTACGGCCCGAACCATGACACCCCTGATTTTTATACAGCAGTAGCGGGACACTGTGTCGACTGGCCTACAGGTAGCATGATCTGGGGGGGGGATTTCAACTTCACTTTTAACCCAGAACTGGACAGGTCGGGGGGACCCCTCAGGCGCCCGGCTGCGGCTGCGCAGAGAATGCAGGCGGAAATGGTGAGACTGGGGCTGGTAGACGTCTGGAGGGAGAGGCACAGCGCGCGGGGGGGTTTCACACACTACTCTGCGTATCACAACATCCATACCAGGATCGATTACTGGCTGACGGCACTACCCCTGCTGCATAAGGTGAGAGACTGCAGGGTGCTCCCGCGGACACTATCAGACCACTCCCCCATACTGTTAGTCCTGAACACTCCACAACCGAGAATACCCCCTTTCACCTGGCGCTTTCCACCATACTCCCTGCTGGATGAGTCATTTCGGGCAGAGCTAGGGGAGGACATTGACACGTTCTTCTCTAATAATGTCGGCACAGTGGATAGCTTCGGGACGGTGTGGGAGACATTCAAGGTCTACGTTAGAGGAGTGGTCATGGCCAAGCACTCCAGTGTCCTGAAAGCCATCAGGAACAGACTCTCACATCTTGAGGGTCGGATTGCGGAATGTGAACGCCTACAGCTGGCAGACCCGTCTCCGGATGGGGACGAGATGCTACGGGAGCTCCTGACAGAGTTCCACGAGGAGGCAGACAGGGAGGTTAGGCATCTGGGAAAATACGTGACGGCCCGTACATACGGTGAGGGCGACCGGCCGGGTGCACTGCTAGCCAGAATTATGCAGGGAGCCAGGCGGCGACAGGCAATCTCAGAATTACAATCAGCGGACGGGGCGACGTTAACGGCCGAGGAGGATATCCTGGCGGAATTCAAGGGATTCTATCAGGAGCTGTACTCTAGCAAAATCTCGGGAGTAGAGGGGCAAATTGACAATTACCTAGATTACATCAAAATGCCGTTCTTAGAGAACTGGCAGAGGGAGTTCCTGGCGACTCCCATACTTCAGGAGGAGATAACGGACGCCCTAGACAGCATGAGGTCGGAAAGCGCGCCGGGAATCGACGGCCTAACTGTGACCTTTTATAAGGCGTACAAAGACAAACTGCTGCCCTATCTTTCCACCCTCTTCGATGAAATCTGCGAATATGGCGCCATGCCCCCGTCTATGAGGGAAGCACTAATTGTGACGATCTTGAAACCAGGAAAGCCGCACGATCTTCCGGGATCGTACCGCCCCTTGTCTCTTATCAACGTAGACGCGAAGATCTACGCTAAGGTTCTGGCTACCAGACTGGCACTTGTCGCCCCGGAACTGGTGGCCCCAGAGCAGGCTGGCTTTATCCCTGCCCGGAACCTTACCTACAACATCAGGACGGTCCTGGGAGCCATGCAGCACACCAAACATGATACCAAGGCCATTGCAGTCTTCTTGGATATGGAGAAGGCGTTTGACTCCGTGGAATGGCCTTTCATGCGTAAAGTCCTCAGAAAGCTGGGGCTGGGAGACCTGTTCCTCCAGCTGCTGGGCGCCCTCTACCACCGCCCGACCGCGAGAGTTCGACTGGGCGATGTGGTCTCTGAGGCCTTTACTGTGAGTAGGGGCACGAGACAGGGCTGCCCCCTCTCGCCCCTACTGTACGCACTGGTAGCGGAGCCGCTGGCTTGCGCGATGCGGGAATACCACTCCTATGAGGCAATCAGCTATCCGACCTACAAAATCGGCATTTCTACATACGCGGACGACACGCTGTTGTACGTTAGAGATCCAGTGAATAACCTCTCATCGGTCTTGAGGGAGGTGGTGCGGTTCGGGGCCCTCTCGGGGCTGAAAGTCAACTGGCCAAAGTCCGTGGCATTCCCCCTGACCCCTGTAACTGAACCTTTCGAGATGGAATATCCACTACAGTGGTCCGTAGACCCGATCAGATATCTGGGCATACGGATACACACGGACCCTGAAGTCGTATTGAGGGAGAACTACGGGGTGGCCTATAGCAAACTAGCGGATGATGTCGAGCTCTGGATCAAGCTCCCGCTTTCATTGATGGGCCGCATAGCCCTGATGAAGATGGTAGCCCTCCCGAGATTTTTGTTCCTCTTCAATAATCTCCCGATCGTCCTCTCTAAAGCTTTCTTTACGACCTTAAACAAACTACTTGTCAGACTCGCCTGGGCCGGCAAACAGCCTAGAATTCGCTGGACGGTGCTTTAACTCCCATACGAGCAGGGGGGGTTGGCAGCCCCGGACTTTGAACGTTACTATAGGATCGCGCAGGCCTCCCATCTCCATACCTGGATACATGGCAACCCGGACATACCGCATGTGATCCTGGAACGCCTATTCGCTGCCCCTACTCCACTCCCGGCGACTATCTGTAGCCCTGGCGACCGTAGAGTAGGAGTACTGGACTCCATCCGCTCTACTAACCACGCTTGGCATACCATAGTGCAAAGGCAAGATAAGGTATTGTTGTACGCCCCTAGCATGCCGACACAATGGGCGCTCTGGCTTCCTACACTGACAGAACCGGGTGTCCACAGAGCTCTCGGTGAGCTGGGTGTACGCACACTGGGCGATCTATTTGAAAACGGTACGGTGAAGACGTGGGAACAGCTTGTGCGGGGACGCGATCCCCCCTCCATGCTACACCGCTTTCAATATCACAGGGTACGCAGCGCTCTCCTGGACCACTTAGGCCCTGACATGGAGGAACCCCCTGAAATCCCAGAACTAGAACACGTCATACACGCTGAATCTCCGAGGAAGCTTATTTCTAAACTCTATAGCATGGGACACGCACACACGGCACAGCGATACACAAGGGCGCGACTGGCCTGGCAGACCGATTTAGATATGCACATAGACGACGGAATGTGGACGTATTGCTGCGCAGCCTCCAGGCGAATTTCGCTAAATGGGAGGCACCGCCTGGTTCACTTTAAATTTCTACAACGAGTGTACTACACGCCGGAAAGGCTTCACCGATATCGCCTCCGCGACTCGCCCCGCTGCGAGAGATGTCGTGCTCCGGTGGCGGACTTTATACACGTTGCCTGGCTGTGCCCGGGTGTTCAGAGATACTGGACTGAAATATTTGCAGAACTGAGCAGAATAGCTGACCTGGATTTGGACTTAGATCCCGCCCTCGCCCTCCTGGGCTACGCGAGGAATGTCCCGGCGCCGGTGCGCAAAATGGTCAGCATGGGCATGCTACTAGCCAAACGGGTAGTCGCGTCTTGCTGGATGCGAGGCCCGCTCCCGACTCTGAAGCGGTGGGCCAGCGACATGCTGTATTGCAACACGCAGGCGGAGGCGTATAGCGAACTCCTCCCTCCCCGAAGTCGCCCCAAGAACTTCTGGGAACTCTATCGGACCTATCTCACTTGCAGGGTGGTTGAGGATAACACAGCATCGGGGGAGGGGGAGGAACAGGGGGGCGCAGCGACCTATGACCCGCCTTGACTCCAGCAGCGGCGCCCTTCCATAGCCAGCATCACCAAACCCTGTAGGCTTTCTACCTCTCCCAGCATAGCAGCCCCGCGCGAGCGCCCGCGCACTCGGTAGGCCGTGCTAACACCACACGCCATGTCGCTCCATTAGACCACGCGTAATTTTCAGGGAACACGCAGACTGGGGACCGGTTGTAGGGGGTTGGAAGTTGGGGTTGGGGGGACGAGTTGGGGGGGAGAAAAAGTAAAAAAATTTTTGGATATGTTAAACTTTGCACAGTGCACGTTACGTTACTGATGGCATCATCATCCTGGAGCCGAGGCCGACTGGCTAGTACACAGGACTGTTCCTCTGTTAGTGCTCATTTTTTGTGATTCTCAACTGACACTCTCCTACCTCATTGACATGACGAATGGGCCTACCGCTGGCCCGTGATGGGATGTAGGCGAACGGCTCTGTATGCATTGTGATGTGCTGTTTTCTGATAAATAAATAAATAAAAAAAAAAAAAACAGACAATATCACTCCCAATTGCCTTTCTTGAGCATCCATCTCTGGCATGAAGATTGTTCTACATTCTAGGTGTGAAAAGGACTTGAAGAAAAACCAAACCGCTATTTCTAAATCATGGAGCTGTCCATACTGGGATAGCTTCATCTAAGCACATCATATCTAGATTGATATTGGGCCATATGCATGAACACATTTTCCCATAGACACAGCATGGGCAAAAACCTTTGATGGATCTGGCCCATTGTCTTTTATAATTATGCGTTACCAAAACCTAAGATAAGGCACATTATAGACATGACAAAGCAGCTACTGCTGCCATACTGTAAAATGTTTAGATTCCAGAAATGTGTAAAGTAGCAACCTGGAGTTCTGTGCACATATGAAAAACATTCCTCAACTGACTCTGACTCCGGCAGTGGCGTCACTAGGGGGGTGCGGACCGCACCGGGTGACACCCTCACATGGGGTGAAACCATCTGGTTACGCTGTGTAAGACAGCTCTGCTCGAAGGTGAGGGCGTGTGTGTCTTCTGTGTCTATTTAAACTTATCCTCTCAGTGTCGCACGCACGAATGCAAAGCACATTTCATGAGTTTATTTCAGTCACTTTGTGAAGAGCCAAGAACTGTGAGGGGGACACCATGGGGGGGTGGAGAAGGCGACGAGGAAAGGGTTAAAAGAGCAGCAGGCAGGGGAGGGGGGTGCAGGCGGGGGAAGGGTGATGCATGTGGAGGGGGAGGGATTTTATTTATTTATTTATTTATTTTTAGTATTTTCTATAGCGCGAACATGACCCTGCACAGGGTATCAGAGCGCTTTACAATAGCATATAAACAACATTCTTACCTTTACATATTACTAGCCATTGGTGATTGCGGTATTAGCAATTCCCTTAGGGCTAACACAACCAAAAAGTTCACAGATAGATTTCCATAAAGTCTTTAGAACTTACATGAGATAAAAACTAGTATAACATTCCAACCTAGTACAGTGAGCTGCTTGTGTGAAAATTCTACCAGCCAGGCAGAATGAAATACATGAAGTACAGTTTTAAGGATTTAAGGGAGAAACTTCCTCTTATAACACGATGCGATGGTTGGAATTCTTCTCAAGTCCGACAGCAGGGCGTTCCAAATTCTCGGTGCAGCCCCTGAGAATGCTCGGTCATAAGTTCTTTTCTTACGGAAGCGCAACGGTTTCAGTAGTAGATCAGCATTGCTCCTGGAGGAACGTGACCCTCCCGACAACGTGAGTTTCTTGGCGAGGTCGACTGGAGATTTGTTGTGTATTGTTTTGTGGGTGATGCATGCCAGCTTAAACTGGATTCGTGCTTCGAACGGAAGCCAGTTTAGAGCTTTCAAGTGGGGGAGATATGGACAACTTTTTTGGACCCCGCAATGAGTCTTGTGGCTGCATTAAGACATGCTTTCAATGGGGCTGTTGAGATCTTAGGGAGCCCGGCTAAGGTTGTGCAACCGTATTTAGTCCTTGAGATGACCAATGCCTGAACTGCTGTTTTGAGGTCTGCTTTGTTTAAGAAAGGTTTTAGTTTTCGTAAGTAGCTTAATTGCAACCTGGTGTTTTTTGCCATTGTGTTGATATGTACAGACATATTAAGGATTTTGTCCAGAGTGATACCCAGAGATTTAGTTGACTCCACAATCTTTGGAGTGCACTTTAGTGCTGTGATGAGGTTGGACCATTCAGCAATCAATGTTTTGCTTTTTTTAGGAGTAATCAGGAGGAATTCAGTTTTTTGAGGATTTAGTTTTAGGTGGTTCTTGGTTAGCCATAGAAGTGTTCTTGTTAGAGCAAGGTTCATTGTCTTTATATCATGATTCGACACAACCTTGATGTACAGCTGAGTGTCATCAGCATACATATGGTAAGCAATGTTAGCTTTATGAAGTATTTCTGTAAGATGTTCTACGTATAGATTGAAAAGTGATGGAGATAGTGTTGAGCCTTGAGGAACTTTAATAGTATTGTTGGTTGTGCTTGAAAGGGTTTGATTGACCATTATTTTTTGTGATCTATTCTCCAGAAAGGAGCTGAACCAGGATAGCACTGTACCCTCAAAACCCATCCTGTTTTTCATTCAATCGAGTATATAGGCATGGTTCACCGTGTCGAAAGCTGACGACAGGTCCAGTAAGTTTAGGAGGCATGTTTCATTCTGGTCCAGAGCCAGTAAAGCGTCATCTACTATGTGCAGAATCGCAGTTTCTGTACTGTGATTTGGGCGGAAACCGGATTGGCAGTCGTTTATAAGCTTGAATCCAGAGATTTGTAGGCTCAATTGATGTTGGACACATTTTTCCAGAATTTTGTCCAACATGGGAATATTGGTTACCGGTCTAAAGTTGTTCACTTCTAAGGGGTTCTCAGTCGGTTTTTTTAGGAGTAGGATGACTTGTCCTGTTTTTAAGCAGGCCCGTATTTGACCTTGAGACAACGAGGCATTAATGATCTTAGACCAGGCCCGGATTAGCAGGTGATTTATGGAGGACCAGCATTTTGCCAGAAGGGGATCGTTGTAATGATTGTTAGGTTTCGAGGTCGCCATGATCTTTGAAATGTCTAATTCGCTGACCTGTGTAAAATCTGGCCATCTTGCATTGTTTTTGGGTTTGGCTGATTCTAGTTCATCCAGCACCTTATCTCCCCGGTCCGTCTCCAATTCAATGTCATCCACAGCTTGTTTGAGTTTCTTCTCCAATGAGTTGGCTTTGTTTGTAAAGAAGATCGAGAAGTCTTCGCTGTTTAAGTTAGTTTTGGCAATGACTGGAGCCATTTTGGCCGCCTTGTTTGATTGATCTTTAAGTAGATTGAAGAGTTTCCTTGGTCTATTTACTGCGTTGTCCAGTTCTTTCCTGAAGAATTATTTTTTAGATTTAATGATGCTTTTATTATACGCTTTCCTGGATTGTCTCAGTAAGGTTAGCTGGGGTGAGGAGGGGTGTTGTCACCATTTACGTTCCGCTAATCTCAGTGACCTTCTTTCTTCATTTAGGGCACCATTGAACCATGGGTTTTTGTCTTTGTCTGATAACCTTTTTAGTTTTAGCGGGACTATGTCCTCAATGATGCTGGACATTGTTTCGTTGTAATGCAGCGTGAGGTCGTTGAAGTCATCCATGCTCATGGGTGGCTGCAGATCAATATTGCATTGTGTGGCTAAGTTTTCCATATTAATTCCTCTGTTGTCTCTAGACCAGTTTTTGGGTTTAATAGCTTGTGTAGATGATTTAGATGTTCTGAGGGGAATTTCGAAGGTAATTATGTGGTGGTCTGACCAGTCACAGGGTGTGATTGCAATGTTCTCAATAGATTTCTCTTTAGCTAAGATCCAATCAAGAATAGATCCTTAATTGTGGGTGGGTAGATGACATCCATGGACTAAGGATTGGCTATCCAGGAAGGATTTTAACAGGGTGATTTGATTGTCATCATGATCTTCCCAATGCATGTTGAAGTCTCCTAAGAATATATCGCTCGTCAGCAGATTAGAGTTAGTAGTAATGATTTCTATCAACTGGTCTATGAATTTGGTCTTAGTACCGGGGGGTGGTATAAGGCATGTAGTTTACAGTTCTGGTTATTTGCTGCTCTTAAGGACATGCCTAGATATTCATAAGACTCTACAGACTCAGCCTGTATTTTTGTGATGGAAATGTCAGATTTATGTATACAAGCGATGCCACCACCCTTTCTGATGCTTCTGTCCTGCCTCAAAATCTGGAAGTTAGGGGGGACAAGTAGGTCTAGGCAGGGCGACGAAGAGTCAGAAAGCCATGTTTCCGTTAGAATGAATACGTCAATGTTATAGTTAAGAATGAGATCAGCTATGTCTGCCGCTTGTTTATTTGCCGATCAACAGTTGAGTAGAGCGCAGCGAAAATGCTTCTGCTCAATGCTCAAGGGTGGCAGAGATTCTTCTGGCATTAATGCCACTTTCCTAAGATTGTTGGCATTAATCCATCTAGTATTAGCCTGAGATTTACTACAGGCTTTCGTTACAATAGTTTGAATATTATGGTTTTCTTCTAGCTTAGTTTGAATGGTAGGCATGGGTTCATATGTGGACACAATAGATAATAACTTACTATCAGTTGAGTTGCGTGCGAGGACGGTAAATTCTATTCGATAACGCCAATGGGGTGGAGCTTTGTTTAACCTGCGTTTCAGGGGGAGAAGATTGAAAAATCTCCATTTTTGCCAGCCATTCTTCAGACAGGCACAGTAAGTTTTTCATACCTTTAATGGCGTCAAGCATAGCTTTGTACGTTTTACGAGATTGCGCACTGAGGTTTAAGAGACCACTATTAGTTTGATGGATTCCGATCCTAACAGAGTCTGAACTATCAGGGGTGTTAGTGGGTTGTGCTGAGGGTGTTTCTCTAGGAAGTTTTACTTTAGTTATCCCCGTAGGATCTAAGTATATTCTGTTATGCTTCTCCTTGAGGTTCCCCAGCGCTCCATTTTCGCTGACTTGAACTTGCTCCGTCTGAGCGGTTTCCATCATGCTAACAGTTCCCGCTAGTGGGTCGATATCAGTGTTTGAGGTAGACTGTGAGCTCAAGTCCAGATTCGGGGGCATTGTTGCTAGTTGAGTGTTATTGTCCCTGTCTACTTCTCAATTGGAGTCATGACAAAGATGTTGTACTACGTTGGGTGGGATGGTTTTAGACGTCAAGGCGAAATCAGACTGTTGTGTTTCTATCGCCATGTCTGCATCAGAGTCCTTAACGCTCAAGTGGTTGTCATCCTGACGTACTAACTTAGGTTCAGTATTGGTGTTTCTGCTTATGGACGTAAGTGCACTACCATTAGCATTAGTCTCTGGGTTCCTGATTGCCTGCAGTAACAATTGATTTTCAACCATATTGATGTTTCTGCTGCCAGGCGCAGGGGCGCTATCATTGGCATTAACCTGTGAATTACTGATTTCCTGATGTAGAGTTTGAGTTTCATCACTAGAGTTGCTGCAGACTGTCGCTGTAGTTTGGTGGGGTGATTGGATTCCATCTCCCTGTCGACTTCAATTGTAGCTCTAACCGGAAAGTTCCCCAGTGGCACAGTGCTAGTTTGGGACTTAGTGTTAGGCTGGATCCTTTTTAGAGTGGGGCTGCTGAGGACGTAGGGGCATATTATCAAGGGGGTTTATCTCCGCTTTTTTGGCTTTAAAAGCCAAGAAAGCGGAGATAAAATTATCTCCCTATTACCTAGCTGTCGCTAACACCAGTTAGCGACAGCTAGTAGGAGATAGCGACCATCTTGGGCCCCGCTTTCCATATCAGTAATATTTATCACTAATGACATGTAAAGTGGGCGTGCCAAGATGTTAGCGACTGGAAACAGTCGCTAACATCGCTATCTCCTATTACCAACTTTTGGAGATATTCGCGCTAAGCGCGAATATCTCCAAAAGCTAACACCTGCCCCTGAGCAGTTCTTAGCCATGTTATCCAATGGTAGGTGGATAACATGGCTAAGAGCATTTGCTCGGTAATGCATGAATATCGCGGACTTTACAGCGATATTCATGCATTTCGGCTGATTTTTATCGCTTAGGAGATAAACCTTGATAATAGCAAGGCTTCTAAGCGATAAAAGTCGCCGCAGTTCGGCGATAAAAATATCGCCGCTAAACCAAAATAGCGATAATTATCGCTAGTTGTTGGTGATATGCCCCGTAGTTTTTTAGTGTTAAGAACATTTCGTCAAAGCGTTCCAGATTAGCCGTTTGAATGAGAAACGTGCCATTTTTATAACACGTAATATTTAATGAAGCCCTACATTTCCTAGACGGGGTAATGACAAACTTCGTTCCAGAGGGAATGTTTTTTTGTTTCCTGAATTTTCAGAAAGTTATTTATAGCATTCCTCCATCTGGCCATTTTCGTAGTAAAGAATATAAAGTCGTTTATAAACGCGCCATTTATTTGTTAAAGGAGGGGTCAAGTATCAGTGTTTCTGGGTTAGATCTGAGAAGTATGTGTTTAAAGACTTTGGAGGCATTTTTTGAGATAGTGGGAGGGTAAATTATAGAGTATGAATTTGTTCCCTTCGGTTTTAGGTGTTGACCTGGCATTGTGGAGTACTACCGGGTTCGGATCTATATAACGTATATCGTATATGTTGCTGTTAAAAGTGACATTAGCTCATGAATAAGCAACTGATATAAATTGTAAATCAGAAATGTGCCCCCTTTTAACTTCCCTAGTATGATAAAAACATAGATTGTGCTATTTGCTGAGATTATGCCCCTTCCAAGATGACTACCATGTAGTATTAAACTGGTGTGCAGTTCTATGTCTCTGTTCATGAAGCCAGTTCTCAGAGCTTCTTAGTCCTTTGTTTATTTCTAGAACACCATCTCCCTGGTGTAGTCCTCTGTTCACTATTATACCTACAGCCAACAAAGCCTCTGAATAGCCTCACAAAATGGCGGCCATATTTCCCTGACCATCACCAACAAGGTGTGGCTATAAAAAAAAATGGCAAACTATTCCCCTACAACTCTTTTCCCTGCGACCAGGGCAAAACTAGCAACCTGTAGCTCAAACAAAAACACTCATTCCTTCTGGGTGCAGGCAGGGGGTGAGATGGTGCAGGCAGAGGAGAGATGGTGCCGACAGTGGGAGAGATGGTGCAGGTGGAGGGGAGATGGTGCAGGCAGAGGGACAGATGGTGCAGGCAGAGGGGAAATGGTGCAGGCAGAGGGAGAGATTGTGCAGGCAGAGGGGGAGATGGTGCAGGCATAGAGGAGATGGTGCAGGCAGAGGGGAGATGGTGCAGGCGGAGGGGAGTTGGTGCAGGTAGAGGGAGAGATGGTGTAGGCAGAGGGGGAGATGGTGCAGGCAGAGGGGAGATGGTGTAGGCAGGGGGAGATGGTGCAGGTAGAGGGAGAGATGGCACAGGCGGAGGGAGAGATGGTGGAGGTAGAGAGAGAGATGGTGCAGGCAGAGGGAGATATGGTACAGGCTGAGGGGAGACGGTGCAGGCAGGGGGGGGAGGTGGTGCAGGTGGAGGAGAGATGGTACCGACAGTGGAAGAGATGGTGCAGGCGGAGGGGAGATGGTGCAGGCAGAGGGAGAGATGGTGCAGGCAGAGGAGAAATGGTGCAGGCAGAGGGAGAAATGGTGCAGGCAGAGGGAGAGATGGTGCAGGCAGGGGGTGAGATGGTGCAGGCCGAGGAGAGATGGTGCCGACAGTGGGAGAGATGGTGCAGGCAGAGGGGAGATGGTGCAGGCAGAGGGGAGATGGTGCAGGCAGAGGGAGAGATGGTGCAGGCAGAGAGGAAATGGTGCAGGCAGAGGGAGAGATGGTGCAGGCAGAGGAGGAGATGGTGCAGGCATAGGGGAGATGGTGCAGGCGGAGGGGAGATGGTGCAGGCGGAGGGGAGATGGTGCAGGCAGAGGGGAGATGGTGCAGGCAGAGTGGGAGATGGTGCAGGCAGAGGGGAGATGGTGCAGGCAGGGGGGAAATGATGCAGGCAGAGGAAGAGATGGCGCAGGCGAAGGGAGAGATGGTGGAGGCAGAGGGAGAGATGGTGCAGGCAGAGGGAGAGATGGTACAGACGGAGGGGAGATGGTGCAGGCAGAGGGAGAGATGGCGCAGGCGAAGGGAGAGATGGTGGAGGCAGAGGGAGAGATGGTGCAGGCAGAGGGGAGATGGTGCAGGCGAAGGGAGAGATGGTGGTGGCAGAGGGGAGATGGTGCAGGCAGAGGGGAGATGGTGCAGGCAGAGGGTGAGATGGTGCAGGATAAGGGAGTGATGGTGCAGGGAGGGGGTGAGAAGGTGCAGGCGGAGGGGAGATGGTGCAGGCAGAGGGGACATGGTGCAGGCAGAGGGTGAGATGGTCCATCTGGTAAGTTGTGAGAGGGTGACACCATGAGTTACCCGCACCGGGTGACACCAACCCTAGTGACGCCACTGGACTCCGGAACGGATACTCTGGTAGGTCAGACTTCCTGGGGCAATCTTGTCTCTTTAACTTTGCCTTTGGAAAAGCTAGAGAAGGAAAAGTTACGTACCTGTAATCCTAGTTCTCTGTCATGGCTATTCTATCCAAATCCATAAACAACTCGTCTGCCTTCCCTTCTTTTATAAAAGCATTAGTAAAGAGGCTGTAAAGGTGAAGATCCTTACACAGTATTTCTTTCAGAATAAAGTGCCCCAACGGCCCTGCACTACATGATAGGAAGGTCGACAGCCTTAGAATTCCTAAAACGTACAGTGTCAGTTAGCACAGTAGGTGCACAATCTAATAGGGCAACATTTTTCCTTTGGGGTCTTTTAAAAATCTAATTCAACTGTGCTTTCAGCCAAATAAGCTATCCGGTAAATTTGACTTATTGGATTTGGTTTTTCTTTTAAAGCACAGTTACAATAATGTAAAACATATTTCCTCTTATCGTCATTTTTTTTGTATGCAAAAATATTTTGATAAAAATGTTGTTCAGGGGATGGGGATCTCTGCATTCTATAAAACGGCCTTGGGATTCCAAAGGAAGCTGTAAATAGTGTTTACGTTTCCTAATGGTGCTTATCACATTGATAATAGTATGGTGGCATCCTAACTCTACTCATAGATTTTGAGTGAACATTTTTTTAAACATATTTTTACTCACAGTAAGTTGATGTTTCCTTTCTATTTCAACAGGTTCTCCAGCTCCCATGCATTCTGTAAACCATGAGATGTCGAGGATTGTAAAACTTGAAATGATTCTGGATGTTTCTGTTTGGAGCCATTCCAAAACCTCAGCACCGGAATTGTTCTCGGCGATGATATGAGTCACGTAGTCACTATAAAACATTACAATTGAATTATCGATAAGCATTTTTTATAAATAATTATGAAGCAATTTACAATTTTTTCTTTCTTTCTATTATTATGGTTCTTGCTGCAGCCTTTCGAGATTCAGCGCAGAGGGTGAAAGAGTGTTTTATAATGTATAATGAGCACGTGAATACAATGCAATAAAACACACTGAGTTCCAAGTTGCCATCTCTTAAGGACATTCTGCAGCACAACACATCAATGGCCTGGAAAAATATGGCCACATCAACCCTACACCTATGAAGCTCAACTGACTTCTTTTCTGGCCCACACCATATTCAAAACCAGCTACATCAACTTCAAAACCATCTCACCTGCCACCCCTGCCTACATGGCTGGCAAGTTCACCACCTCCTGTGGCTCCCAGCACAACTCAGTGAAAACCCAATCAGACAGTAGAAGACAAATTGCGAATAAGGTGATAGGCCTTCTCAACCAATGCCCTGGGGATCTGGAATGACTTACTCTTATCCAACACCACCATCTCAAGTCTGCTCTAATTTAGGAACTATCTGAAGACACACCTCTTTGAAGAGTGCAAGAGCGCAACAACACAACACAGTTACCATCAATGTCTTACTTTTAGCACCCAGCTAACCCTCTTATTATTAAATGTCAGTATTTTTGGCGTTGATCCTGTTCCACTGCAGACTAGGACTGTGCTAATTGTATAATTGTACAAATATTGCATATATATATAGAGCATCTTACATTTTTCAGAGAGATTTTACAGTACTGAAACATAGGTGGGCGAGGCATTCAAAGTGATCCAGAAAGTCAAAGGCCAGGTCATGGGTAAAAATTGCTTAAGGTATTTTAGACCTTGCTATTTGAGGCCTAGATTGACTTGGGCTGTTATATATTGGTAGACCCGGGATCCCTTGTTGGCTGAGGTAGGTACCTTAGGCCAAATAGGGACCTGCGTTTCAACGTCAGGGAAAGGAAGGTCACCTTCTGAGATAGCCCCGCTCACCCCCTTGGTAGCTTGGCATGAACATCCAGGCTTATCTTCAAGGCAAATGTGTAAAGTATTTGCAACCACGCTCACAGCAACCCAATGATAACAGCACAAATAGACTCCACACGAGTTTTATAAAAACGAGTATGAACTTTATATAAAAAAGATATACAATAAGACCACACAATATAAATCCAACATATGCGTATTTGTAATATTTCACCTGGCCAGTTGTTAGGCCAGCCAGCCCTTGTAAGTTCTGGCGATATTAATGAGCACTTCTAAACATTCTACCGTAATCCTAACACCATGTTATGCAGATCATAATGCTAGAATCAGGCACTTGTGCAATGTAAAAAGAATGCAATGCGTACACAACAATCAGGCACTTTGCGATGCAAAAATAATGCAATGCGTAGCACGACAATCAGGTACTTTGCAATATAAAAATAATGCAATGCATAATACAACCACCAGGTATAGACCTTGCTATTTGAGGCCTAGATTGACTTGGGCTGTTATATATTGGTAGACCCGGGATCCCTTGTTGGCTGAGGTAGGTACCTTAGGCCAAATAGGGACCTGCGTTTCAACGTCAGGGAAAGGAAGGTCACCTTCTGAGATAGCCCCGCTCACCCCCTTGGTAGCTTGGCATGAACATCCAGGCTTATCTTCAAGGCAAATGTGTAAAGTATTTGCAACCACGCTCACAGCAACCCAATGATAACAGCACAAATAGACTCCACACGAGTTTTATAAAAACGAGTATGAACTTTATATAAAAAAGATATACAATAAGACCACACAATATAAATCCAACATATGCGTATTTGTAATATTTCACCTGGCCAGTTGTTAGGCCAGCCAGCCCTTGTAAGTTCTGGCGATATTAATGAGCACTTCTAAACATTCTACCGTAATCCTAACACCATGTTATGCAGATCATAATGCTAGAATCAGGCACTTGTGCAATGTAAAAAGAATGCAATGCGTACACAACAATCAGGCACTTTGCGATGCAAAAATAATGCAATGCGTAGCACGACAATCAGGTACTTTGCAATATAAAAATAATGCAATGCATAATACAACCACCAGGTACGTCATCATACAGATGTAAGGCAATGCGAAATACATTAATCTGGTAGTTCATTTTTAAAGACTAATGCACTGCGTAATACGCTAATCAGGTGGTTCGTTATGCAGAAACAATGCAATGTGTCATACGACAATCAGGTAGTTTGTTATGCAGAAACAAGGCCATGTTTCATACACTAATCAGGTAGTTGGTTATGCAGGAAAGATTCAATGCGTAATACACTAATCAGGTACTTCGTCATGCAGAAATGATGCAATGTGTAATACAAAAATCAAGTACTCTGTTATGCAGAAATTGAGTAATCCGTACTAAACTCCGGCACCAATCACAATGCCTCAGGCAGTCTCTCTGCCATTCGTGCTTTCTCGCAGGTAGCCTCTGACAACAGTTGCCCCCAACACGGGTATGGTATAACACAAAAAGTGCATCTCCACGCTCCGGCCCCCGTACTGCCACTCCCTTGGCAATAGGGGCAGCGATACGAGCCGAAGCAGAGGCTCGCGCTGCTGAAGTGAGAGAGAGGCTGAGAGCATCTCCCTATGAGCCCGCACAAGGCCCAGGTGTCGACACACGGAACCTGCGAGGCGCGAACTCACTCTCCTCTCCATGTCCACCGACTTGGGCCTCAGATGCAATCTTTGTGAATTGGCAACGGCCGGCTCGGGCTGGTAGCTCAGCTCTTCCGAGGCAGCCGGTCCATGCTGGTACTGCTACGAAGATCTCAGGCTGCCACAGGGCACAAGCACACAGCCTCGCTGAGACTCCCTTGAGCTTCGGGTGCAGGATCACCGGGCACTCCACATGAAGTTCTCAGGCTGCATGAAGAACATGAGCACAGCGTCGCTGAGACTCACTTTATTTCTGGGTCCACGTTAACAAGGCAATCCTCACGAATGTCTCCCGCTGCACAATGCACACGCACATTGCGTCGTTGAGACTCACTTGGACTCCAGATGTGCACAATAACAAGGCAATCCTCATGAAGGGCTCACGGTACACAAAGCACATGCACATAGCGTTGATGAGACTCACTTGGATTCCGGGTGTGCACGATAACCAGGCAATCCTTACGAAGGTCTCATGCTTTAGAAAGCACATGCACAAGGCGTCGATGAGGCTCACTTGGATTTCGGTGTACACGATAACTGGACAATCCTCACAAAGGGTTCAGTCTGCAAAAAGCACACCCACACAGCATTGCTGATCCTTGCTTGGACTTCAGGTGCCCACAATCACAAGGCACTGATTACAAGGGTCTCAGGCTGCAACAAGCACACTCACACCGCGCTGCTGAGACTCTCCTGGCAACTTTTGTGTTCCTGAGTTTCCACAACAGGGAGCCAGCTCACCTCGGGCTCTTGGGGCTAAGTTACTTCAGGACACAGCACAAAGCAAAGTCCTTTCAAGCAGGGGGACACAGCACACAGCAAAGTCCCTTTAGTCTTTCCTTGGTTACAACAGCAAACTGCAGGCAAGCCCCAGAACGCACAGCAAGGGTCAGTTTTCTCCTTCAGTCTATTCAGTTGTTTCTTCCTTGGTAAAGGTCCTCTTGACCACGAAATAGCTCCAGTCTTTTTCACACTTGATCAATCCATCCTCCAAAGTTCAGGGGCTTCAGCTCTCATAGTTATACCCCTCAATTGCTTTGAAGTCTTTGAATTCAAGGAACACTGACCCCTGTTCAAACCGGTACTGAGTGCCTCCCTGCCAGTGACACCTTCTTCCTTTGATTAGTGGGGGTCTGGATTCTCAATCACTCAGCAGGAGATGGGACAAACGTTTTATAGCAGCAACCCAGGCCTCTTCACCTCAAAGGGCTTCTCCTCCCCCTACACTCCAGATACAGGTCAGCCTGTTGCTGTCCCGCCTCCTCCCCTGGGTCAAGACATTCCCCAGATCCTATTGCTTTCAAATCCAGACAGTCAATCCACAGCCAGGCAGAGACACACAGAAATGTTAGAGCACAACAACTCAACCACTTCTAAAACACACAATGCAGAAACCACCTTCATAAAAAGATGTGTTATTACATTATACTCCACCTTTCCATCTTAAGTAATTGGGAAAATAAGCTGGAAAACATATTACACAGCCTTACCATTCTATCCTATGGGCAAGATGGCCTTTCCATAGTGAAAAACGAAATGGAGATTATTTCACGGTCAGGACATGACACACCCCTTAGTACATGTCCTACCTTTCACATGCACTGCACCCTGCCTCGGGGGTACCCTGGACCTACGATAAGGTTGTCTGATGTGCATAGAAAGGGAAGGGTAAGGTCTGGCAAGTGAGTGCACTTGACAGAACAACATGGCAGTTTAACAAACTGTGCACAGGTACTGCAATGGCAGGCGTGTTCCCTTTTTAAGGCTACTTGTGTGGGTGGCACAAATAGCGCTACAGGTCCACTAGTAGCATTTGCATTACCAGCCCTGGCACACATAGTGCACTTTACTAGTAAGGCAAACATACCAATCATGGACAACCAATTACCATTACACTTTATGCAGGGAGCACTTACACTTTGACACTGTTTAGCAGCGGCAAACTGTCCAAAGCCTCTAAGTTGGCAAAACAAAATCAATCACAGCACCAAAAATAGAGGAGGTAGAGACAAAAGGACGGGGGTAATCACACCAAGAAATGTCAGGTCTTACATATATTTACTAAGAGGTCATTCTAAGTATTTGATACATTAGCAAACACAAGATTATCTGGGGGCGGAACACTTTCTGAATCTAGGAGTATCAAGATGGGTAGATTTTGGTGTCCTAGTAATACATTTTTTCCAGAGAGCTGAATCATTGTGATAACTATTTAGGATTTTTCCGGGAAATTACCTTGTAGGTAATGCATGCGGTCTTACATATCAAGCGACAAATGATAGTAAACAAACCTAAATATCTATGGACAGGCATGATGCACTGAAATCTTTTTTGCATTTGACTTCAAAAGAGCTTCTCGATAGAGGACTGCTTCGATAGGAGATACAAAAGATTTTTCTGGGGGCAGGAAAGATAAATTCAGTCTTTTGAGGGCTTAACTTAGTTTCATATTTAACATCCAGTTTTGAGTTCTGTAAGGGAGATGGTAAGATTCTTAAGACTGTTGGAGCATTCAATCTTAATATACACCCAAGTATCAACTGCATATTGTAGAAAGGAGATGCTCTTTTTTGTTAAGACATTGCCTAGTGGCTATATATAAAAGCTGAAAAGTAGATGGGAGAGGCTGTAGCCCTGATTTCGTAGGGAACATTGATAGTATTAGGGTAAACATTTCCTACTTTAATGCGCTGTTCCTTCAAAACTCATTCCTTTGCTAAGGATTTCAAGTAGGGTTTCATGATTTAAAAATAAAAGGCCACTGTTAGGCTCATAAGTACCAGAAATGTAATTAATCTAAGAGGCAATGTTGTCCACAGTTTTGCGGATGGAAGTTTTCAATACTTACCACCAGTGTGGAAATAAGACTGCAAATCAGAGGTGGTTGCTAGTATAGTCTTCTAGCTGGCTGGATACACATTTCTCCAGGATCTTTGAAAATAACAGCAGTCCTGTAATGGGCCTGTAGCTGTCGAGCACATTCAGGTCTATTTTAGATTTATTGAGAATGGTCAACCATGGACATCGAGAAGAGGCAAAAGTTGACCCATATTTAGGGAATATAGGAAAAAGTCCTGGTATGGGAGCAGTTGATGATTTGCAGCTAGAGGAAGACATTTGAGTGATCCTCAGCTAAAGGGAGGGTAATGGCACCTGAATAAAAATTAGATTATTCTGTGTTTACAATGGCATTCTGCAACATATTAGGGTAATCATGGAGATACTCCAGGTAGACATAGATTTTTTCTTGGCAAAGCAATTGTTCTCAATGCCAGATGGGGATGAATGTTCTGCTATTTTCTCTATAATTACTATGATTCCCTTGAAGAAGTTGAAACCTAGGTTATTACATTTAGATGTATTGAAGGGAGATGGGGCAGATTCAATAAATTGATTCTGTATGATATGAAATGTTCACTGGAGTGATTGTGTTACTGTGCAAGGTTTGATTTCAGGAGTGTTTAGCATGATAGACAGAACTTTTCCTGTCCCTTTTCACTTTTTGGGGGTCGGTAGATCCACCAAATGTTGATAGGGCTTTCTTGATCGTGTGTACATTGTCATTTGACCAGTTTGAAGTTTTCTTGGAGTTTTTCAGTTTCATTCTGACAGGAGCTAGTTTGTTTATGGTGGGGCAATCTCATCCTCATATCTCCGTTCAATCCATTAGCTTGGCTATTCCAGGACTAAACTCTACTGGCAGTTTAACTCAATGGATCAGGGAGTGTAGTATGTTTTTGTCAATGTGTTTGAAGTGTCTTGAGTATACAATTCTGGAATTTGGTTTGGCATGATTAGGTATTTATTTTTTAAATAATGGTATCAAGGATGGGCCAAACTCTCCTTGAGTGCTTAGGTCTTGCAGTCAAAGATGAGAGCAGATAGGGGTGTTGCATGAGAAACTGAGGACCAATATTTTAGGAGGGCAGAAATGATGTCATGTGTGTGTAAAAATGTGATATGTCCGATGATAATTGTGCAGATAGATCACGGTGCAGTTTGAGTCAACTAGATCTCAAGATGGAAAGACTGTGATGAGGTATTGCAATGTGGGCTGTACAGTAGTAATGGATTTTACATGGGCGGTAGCATGTTTGAGGTATTTGGGCTTTGATGTGTGTAAGCAGGCACAGAGAATAGTATTTCAGGTGAGCTATGGAGCGTGGTCAGTAGAGTAGTATTTGAGGTAGGGTGCATGCGGAAGAAACCGATGTCAATCCAATTTCAGTTTGATGTTGTGAAGTTCACTAAGGGGGAGCAGGAAAGAAATCTGTACTTTGGATCAGTAGTAAACAGATAGGAAGCACAAGGGTATCATGGATTGGAGTGATGAGGTCCTTCTGAGGAAAGTCCATATACGTGCTCTGTTTTTCGGTAACATGACTTGAACGGAGGTGAGAAAATAGAAGTAGGTTGTATTATAGAGACAAGCAGGCTATGAGAAGGCTTGGGGAATTAGGCATTGGGGCCACTTATAGCACTCCTGTCTTACATTTTGAGTCTTGATGACAGTAGGGATTTGGTTAGCTTTTACAGTCAGGTCTGTGTCATGATGAGGTTGATGGTGTAGGTTTGGGGCCGTTATAGTGGTGTGTTGTATTCCATTGTTTAGTTACAGACCCTGGGCGTGGAATACGCGGTGGTTAAGAGTTACAGGGGACTGGAGAAGGTGGGCTGGTGACGTGATTGTATTTCACAGAATTTAGCATGCTTCAGTGCTGTTAGTGTTGTTCTCTCTAGTTAGGATTGAGGTTTTAAGGACTTTAAGGGGATAAATAAAATTAGTGTAAATGGGTAGGTTAATGTTGTAGGATTGCATCATGAGTTTCCTATTATCATATAGTTATATCTGTAGGTCATAATTCTGGCTGAAGTAGATGAATATGGTAAGTTTTGTTAGATAAGGGGGTTTAGTGTTCTTCAATGATAAGAAGAAAACGCAGAAAGTCTATTTCCAGAATGGTATGTTGTATGTGGAAAAAAACAGTTTTATTGGTGCCTAGTTTCAGACTGCTGTATTTACCACAGAAAATAGTTGTTGCCTTTGCAGTTAGGGCTTTGTGTCTGTGATACTTAAAATGATTTTTAGAAAAGGCCATGCGGAAAGAGGATTTTTGAGGTGTTGTTGTCTACATCCTGGGATCTGGATGGTCAGGAATACATTGCCATCAGAGTTTGCGAACAATAATACTTTGATTTTCCATAGCAGAGTATTTCCAGACACACGTTTAGGAGCAAGACTACATCATGGAGCATAAGACATATGTGTGCAAGATCATAACAAGCAAAATGTCATCAAACGGCAATAATTATATCACTAGGTAAAATGACAGCAAGAAGTATATATCAGAAGTGAAGGCAGGGTAGGATTCAAATCCACTATGCCTTTCAAGTATGTGAATTTCTGTCTCATAATTGACAATCTGAGGCAAAAACACACAGAGCTGTAGAATAAACTCACTGGAGAATAAACACACCAGTAATATAGCAGTGTAGTTCATGGTGTTAATCCAACAGTTTGGAACCACGTCATCCATACCAAAACAGACATTTTTAGGTTGAGCGTAGCGATAGCGTAGTGATGGACCTTTTGTTGGCGTGTTAGGGGGAATGTGAGACAGCGTACAGGCACGAGCATCTCCGATTTGCCCTTGAGGGCGCGCACGGCGCCGTGCAGATGTCATGCCTCAGATTCAGAGCCTCACTCACGCATGCGCACACAGACACACACTGCATATATATATATATATATATATATATACACACACACACACACACGCACACACACATGCACGCAGCCACCCTCCACTCACCTGGCTCTTTTGTCATGACTCCCCGTATCTCCGCCACATCGCCTGGCCCGCATAATTGAAACGGCACCCAACAGCCATGCGCCGAAACCGAGTGAAAGTGGACGCCACGTCCCCAGCGCACCCCTTGCCTGTAGCAGCCGCCTCTGCTGACCCGGAAACGCTCCAGCCGCCTCCCCGCCTCCGGTACCCGGCTGTATTACATTCTGCTCCTTGTTGCTTTAGTTCGCTAAGGGAGAAAAACCATGTGCACACCCGCCGCCGGACAGGCGATGTGCACGCACATGGCGTCTCCCACCGCGCGCTGGATTTATTACGGCTCGCTCCCTCTTATTTCTTCTATTAGCACAATGGCAAATCCACAGAGGAGTCCTCCGTTGTGCGCTCTGCTTTCGCAAGAGCACTCACGTTTTACGGGCTCCATGTACATAACTTAATTTGAGGGTTAGGTTTCTGTTTGCTTCTGAAGGTAAATACTAGCATGGCTCTTTTATTCAATAGTTTTTGCTTTTACGGTGCTTTCGAAAAGCACTGCAGTAGATTATCGGAAGTGATCGGCCACTGTCCGGAGACTGTAGCTGCGGCGGTTCTGCACTGTGTCCTCAGCCCAGGCCACCCACTAGAGGGCACAGAGGAATCCCACAGTAGGGCGGGCCTACAGCGAGCCGAAGTGTGTGGGGGCCGGGAGCGAGTGCTGCTCCGCTGCCAGACTCAGCGCTGGTACCTGCTGCAACCCTCAGAGGCAGCCCCGAGCCGGGGCATAAAGGGTCAGTCTGCCACTAGACGGCACGGTGTGCACCGGGCCCCCACCATCCCCCCCACAGTCTGAGCGATGTGGTGCCAGCCCAACCACCCTTGATAATGGAGATTGAAAACATTGTGGCCAACACAGTGCTGCTGAAAGCCCAAAAAGGTGAGCGGGCAGCAGGCTCCACCTCAGGTCCGCGTAGGGCTCTCCAGATTTGCACTTTGAGGGCGGAAGTGGGGTCCCTAGGAGGGACAAGGGGGGGGGGGTCCTTCTTTCCTCTCGCAGCCAGAGTCCAGTCTCCCAGCTGCAATATGCGAACTGGTGTCACTGGAGTACTGTAATCGGGCGGACAGTACTAGCTCAGCAGCTGGGACCCCACTTCTCGTGGGGGGTTTGTAGCTCTCCGGAAGGTCTGCAGGCTGCAGCAGTGCATATCCGAGCAGGGAACCGGTGGTGTTGCCCTGTGTGATGCGCATACATAATGTACACAGTCCGAGATGACCCCACTGCCATAATGTTTGACTCCTCAGCTGAGTTTCTTGGAGGGCTGGCTAAGATTGTGCTTGCTCGGGATTGGTTCTACGTTAGTGTCTGTGTCATTTAATCAACACTGCGTACTTTGGAGGCACACTTTTACACTCACTGTAGCCCCAGCACTTGCTAGCTCAGCTGATCCTTGGTTGTTTGAGCGTGAGCATAAGAATTCAGTATGCTCTCATCTGAAGTCTTATTCCACTGTGCAGAGAACACTGCAAACAAGCATTTAATTTAGCAAAGTAAATGGGTACTAGGGCCGGCTGGAGTGACCTTCTAATAATTTGCAATGCAATAGATCTCGCATTTACGCGAGTTAAAGCTATTGGCATTGTAAATGACAATGCCTTTTATTTCTATTTTAAAAACTAAAACACAAATAAAAGGCTTTGTTATTTGCAATGTCAATAGCTCAAACTCGTGTAAATGCGAGACCTATTGCATTGTAAATGCTTGTTATAATATATTGCTGGCTGGTACTGCTAAGGCCATGTTTCTGCACCCTGGAAATGCAGACTGTCCCGATGCATACATTGAGGCCAAAGAGGGAGCAAAGAGTTAACATTTTTGTTCAGGATGGCTGGCCCACTGGTTCTACTGTCCTGAAGAGGAACTGGCTCTACTGCCCCAAGTAGGTCCACACAGGCACATCACCCTTCGTAGACTCCCTCTAAATGCACTCTAAAGGACGTTCGTGCGAGAACACCGTGAAACTAGGGTTTAAATAACAGGACCATCGCTTGATGGCAGAAAAGAACATGTGAGTTAACACCATCCAGTGTCAGCTTAATTATGTTGGAGGGTCGCCGCAAAAAATATTTTGGGCCCCTGTTTGGAACACCTTTTACTTGTATTACCTATTTTGGCTAATTTACACCCTGTGTTGTCTAACAATTTAGAACTATGCATTAAAGGTTAAGAAACAATACAAAGAAGTGAGCTAGAGCGAAAGTTCACTTTTCCAGTGGCACATTGGAAGATGGGGGCCATGGTCAATTTCCCACTTTTCCCATGCCTTAAAACTTCTCTGACGCCAACCCTGTGCACGCCACAGAACAGACACACATTCATTAATGTATGCAGAAAGCCTGAGTGAAGAATCTATTCAAAAGTCACCTTTCAATTTGTTCAAAATACTGCTTCATTGCGCCACCCACAGTATCAGTGGGATGGTGGCAATTGTAATTGTCAGTGTTAAGTAGTATTTACATATTATACAAACAGCCATTAGTAGGCACTTCAGCACCATTTGAGGGATGCTTTTCAATGGAAACTCTTTTTTTCAACATCCACTATACCGAAACCTTTGTTAAGTGAAAGAATAACACTATAAATGATATATTGAATACACAATAGCATATGCTAGTGAACAGATCTGAAAACTGAAATGGTGCACCCTGCTTAGAATTAACATCTAGGCAAACATGGCAGCTATTGAAAACTGATGCCCTCGTTACTGTGACCAGACTCTCCAGGACCTCAACAAGTACCTTGTCTTTTCTATCATTCTGAGGTAATGGTGCTCTGCAAAGTCTGAACAAAGGGATCTCCAAACGGTATATCTGGTTCCTGATTTAAAGTCGGTCAGAGAGTGTTCATTTGCGCACCTGATAAAATCCGAATCCCCAGAGTTCAAAATGTATCGGGTGCAGAAAATAGAAGCTATTCCAAGTTCTTTGGGACTAGCATGTTTACTGCACCACAATCCACATGTCACAGTAAATACTACATTGTATTTCCCTTTTTTCCGACGTGTTTGACTTGCCAAAATGTAAAAAAGGGGTGAGGCATGTATTGGATGTAAATCCACCCATCTCGTAATTGGTATGAAAACGCCAACAAACTAGGAATCAGGGACTTAGCACATATGTGTTGTATTTGTATATGTGTTGTATTTGTATAGCGCGAACAGTAACCCGTAAGCATCCCGGCGCTTGTACTCCTACTACAAGGGAACCCCTCCTGGCTTTTCCTTGTGAGGTGTCCACTCCTGGGCATCCCATGGTGAAACCAGGCATCCCTTGTGTATCGGGGGCCGTTGTGGAGACTAAGCAAGCTATTGCCCAGAGTTGCAGCGTGGGGCCCATGCTTAGATTCAGCACTGAGGCGAGAATATCCGGTCAGAGGAATTTAAGCCCGATCCCGCCGAGGCGGGAATCGAACCCTGGTCAGCGCTCTGCATCAAGGTCTGCCGCTCTAACCATTGAGCCACACTTCTCCACTTGCAGATGTTCATAGTATATTATGATGTTCATTGTGGAGTATGGGAAGGGCCTTGATGTAATTCTAAATTGTTAGACAACACAGGGTGTAAATTAACCAAAATAGGTAATACAAGTAAAAGGTGTTCCAAACAGGGGCCAAAAATATTTTTTGCGGGGACCCTCCAACATAATTAAGCTGACACTGGATAGTGTTAACTCACATGCTCTCTTCTGCCATCAAGCGATGGTCCTGTTATTTAAACCCTAGTTTCACGGTGTTCTCGCACGAACGTCCTTTAGAGTGCATTTAGAGGGCGTCTGCGAAGGGTGGTGTGCCTGTGTGGGCCTGCCTGGGGCAGTAGAGCCAGTTCCTCTTTGGGATAGTAGAACCAGTGGGCCAGCCATCCTGAACAAAAATGTTAACTCTTAGCTCCCTCTTTGCCCTCAATGTATGCATCAGGACAGTCTGCATTTCCAGGGTGCAGAAACATGGCCTAAGCAGTAGCAGCCAGCAATATATTATAACAATGTCTGTTTTGGTATGGATGACGTGGATGCAAACTGTTGGATTAACACAGGACACCAGCTTAGGGATGGTAACTCTGGCCACGAGCACATGCGCTCGGGTTCTTTTATTAGCAGCGTCACCTGACCCAGTGACGTCTGTGGTGGGTGGGTGCACAGTGTATGGTTACACTGAAAACAACTAGACTGTGTCCTGGCAGGACACTACATCCCTCCCAAAATTTAATGAAAGGAAAACAAGATGTCCAACCTGCAAGAAAACAGAACAACAAATTACAGCCCCAACAGATTTTCTTCAGGCGATCCGCTGGGAGATGTTGAAGTTCTGGACCACAAAGTCAGTCAGATGAGCTTCACTTTAGCGGTGTACTTCAGATCATCCTTGTCTTGCTGTGTTGATGCTTATCTACAGTGTTCATCACTTGGAGCATCTGGAGCAGAATGGGTGTGACCCTTGATGGGTCTCGCAGGTGTTCCTAGTCCAGTGGATGACAAACGCTTGTTGGTTGTTGGAGACGACTATGGCACGAGAGGTCTTTCCTTGGATTCGCTGATCTTGATGCTTCCACACCTCCTGCCGGTCGAGTGCCTTCCGACTTGCCTTTCTTGCCTGACTCCTCTCTCACTGGAGCCTCGAAGATTGGCCTCTCCTGCTTGGACTCTTCTCTCACTAGAGTCGCTGGGAGGACCCTCTCGCTGGACACGATGGGACCGGGTGGACCACGCGGGGCTTCGCATGAGCCGCGCAAAGGCGTCACTGAGGAACTGCCAACGGACTCACCGCCAAGTCTCTCATGATGTCCTCGGGGGTGTTGATGTCATCCGCCAGGATGGTCATGCCATTAGGACACGGGTTCAGTGCCTTCCTCAGAACGTTTCTCGGTGCCAGGTGTTTACCTGGGGCCTTCGTGCTTCCTGTTGCCTGTCGTGGAGCTGCCTCTGCTGCACCTCTCCCATACGGATTCCTCTCTCATAGGACATGCGGCCGAGGCCCTCGTCCCCTGGACTGCCACGTGACCATATGGGCTGTGCAGGTCGCTGCGGAACTTCGGACATGGCCACAGTCGAGTCTTGTGTAGTCCACAAGGGTGGATTATCTAGTGCTCGGGTATGCTCTGCTTCGGCAAGCTTCAGGTTCACGGGGCACCCTCACGGTTCTTCAGTGGTTGGTCTCCTCGAATGCAGGTTGTAGGGATTACTGGGATCCACACGGGTGTTGCTACGGTCCTTGGACAGCACCGATGTTCCTGTGTGCTGACTGTTGCGATGCTCCTTGGACAGCACCGATGTTCCTGTGTGCTGACTGTGGTTCTCTCTCTTCCTCTGTGGAGTGATGTTGTGTTACTCCATTCTTCCTCTTCGTTCTCTTCCTCGACGCGGTCCGGTCTTCTTTCTTGCTTACTCATGCTAACCAGGCTTCTCAATGTAGCGGGCCCTCTACATGTCGTCCCCTTGGTTCTGTCCATGTGGTAGGACACTGTCTTCCCCTGGATTGTTGACTAGACCTGTCATTGTATCTTCCTGTTACTTGATCACTTCTGTTGCCTTCAATCAGAATACCCTTCCTTGGTCAATTCCATTGTGACTCTCCTGTCTCGTCGGGTTCCTTTGGCTCTACTGTTCCTCCTTCCTTTTCTTTATGGCGTCATGGACTTCCTTTCCATATTCCTTCGTGCGACGTGGTCTGGTCCTCTTGCTGTCGTTGGCCTTCCCGACCAGTCTTCCCCAGGCAGCGTGCACTCCACCTGTTTCTTTCTGGTCTGGGCATATCTCTCCTGCATGGTGTTCTTCTCTTGTTTGACTGGACCGTTTGTCGCGATCTTCTCTGTTGCTTCTTTTCTTTCCTTGGCGACCAGACTGGGTGGTCGGCTTTCATCTTCGGCATGAGTGGTCATGCTGTGCTATCTTCTTCGTAGTCGCTATTCACCGTCACGGTGTTTTGGCGTTGGCGCGCTTTGTCTGCGCAGAGGAGGGTTGCGTCACCGCTCCTTGTGCATGCATCTCTAGTGCATGCCGCCATGCGTGCTGACGATGGTGCTCTGGTTGCTGCGAGACGTCGCTGTCTCTCTTGGGGACCTTTGGGCGCTGTCCCGTGGCGTTGGCGTGTCGCTGTGCAGCGTCACTCTGGCGCTCTTGATTCCTGGCGCTCTTGGCACGTTCCGGTGCAGTGCTGCATGGTCCTGTCGTGCGGGTGTGGAGTTCTGGCACTCCTGTTGCTTACCTCACGGCGCGGTTCTGTGCTTCTGGCACGTTCCTGAAGATTCTGGCGCGTTCCTGCAGTTCATCTGGCATTACAGTGTGTGCCCTGTGGTGCTGGCACTGCACCCCTGGCACGTCTGGTAGCACTGGCTTGAACTTCGCTTGGTTCCTTGATTCCTGGTGTCTGCCTGGTCGCAATCTACCTTTGTAGTGTTCTTTTTTTGAGTTGCTGCAATCCTGGCGCGTTCCTGCACCGTCTTGCGTTCCTTGCACGTTGCTGCCTTGTATTGTGCTGTACTAGTGTGAGCGTTGAAAACAGGGTGACACTCTTCTGGGGCTGTCTCACCTTGACCTTTTCTCTGGCTGGTCATGTAGTGGTGCCTCCCCTTGCTGGTGGTGGGTTGTTGCAGAGGTGTCATCCGGCAGGTAAGACTGTGTTATGGGTATCGCGGGCCTCCCCAGTCCTTGCCTTTTATTTCCGTTTCCAGTGCTGGTTTTGTGGTGGCCACTAGGTGGCAGTGTTGCCTCTACTCCATTTCAGATCCCTGTCTTGAGCAGTTTTCTCACTCGAGGGGCCCGTGTACTTTCACTTACTGGCCGGGCCGGGCTCTGGCTCATTTAGGCTTGCCCCTGGATTCCTCGCGTCCTCACATTCGTCACCCCGGGAGCGGGCACCTCCTGAGATGGCACCCTGTCGGACTCTCTCTCCTTTGCGCTGAGTCTCGTATTATTTTCTTTATCTGGGCCGTGTGGGGGTGCCATGCGCTCTCAGTGCCTTTAGTGTTGGGGGCTCTCAGTTCATACCGGCTGGACGGCCTTCTACTGCCACTCTTGTCTCCTTCCTCCCTGCAGCAGCCTCGCATTCCACACAAGGCCCGGCGGGGGAGGAGCGTCGGCCTTGCAGTGCTGCGGTGTCCCTGCTGCTCCTGCCGCTCTCCTTTGAGCGCTGTCCCTGGGGTCACTGCCCCTCCAAGTTGCCCCACCTTACTCGCGCTGCAGGGTGAGCTCCGATGGTCCTGCTGGTTAGGCTGCGCAGAGGGGGGCTTGCGCTGCTCGTACCTGCTGCGGGCCGGGCGCTGTTCTTTTCGCTTCTCCACCCCGCCGCCTTCACATCACACGCGGCGCTGGGTGGGGAGAAGCTAGCGCTTTGCGGGTGGGCTCCGTTTCTTGCTCAGTGTCTGCCCGGCAGCACTTTGCCGGGCCCCGGGGGAAGCAGAGTCGCAGACTAGTCTTCCCCCGGGGTCATTCGCGCATGGGATAGGCCAGGTAGGGGAAGGGGAGGAGTTAGGGGGTGGGTATTTAGGCGCTGGGGAGGAAGTGAACTTCCTCTTCCTGCGCCTGGCACCATCGGGAGGGTTCAAGAAAGGGAGGTTAGTTAGCGTGCAGTTTCTGGAAGTATAGTGTAGTGGGGTTAATTTTGGGCGAGGGTCATAAGCGGCGGGGGCTGTTTCACGGCAGCCGTTTTTTCCTCACGCCGGTAGCGTGCAATTTGGCGGGATGTCGGGCGTCTCCTCGGAGGAGGTGCGGCAGGCCTTGTTGCTGCTTGCGCGGGCCGGGAGGGAGGACCTCATACAGCCGGGTGTCTTAGAGCAGGCTTGGGTGGGGGCCACCAGGGGCACGCGTGCTGCCTCGGCCGGTGTGAAGGCCGCAGTTGTGGCCTGCCAAGAGGACGATCTTGACGCGCGGGGGCCTGTAGGCGAGTGGAGGGGGGGCGGAGCGCCCAGGGACACGGCGAGGGGGGGAAAACGGAAGAGCCTGCCCCCGCGGGCTTTCCCTTCACTGGAGTTTCTGCCTGGGGCCTCAGGGGCTGCTGTTGGGGCCGCGCCCCAGCTTTTAGGGCCTGAGCACGTGCCGGCTGGCGCTGTGCAGGACGAGGGTCAGGCAGGCAGCCTCACTGGGCAGGTTGTAGCGCCTGGTGGGGTACCAGGGGCCCAGGAGGCCCGGGATTCCGGCGGGGAGGCTGGCCCCCCCACACGGGGGGTTGATTTGTCTGGGGGCGCGGGGGGGGAGGGCTTGGGGCAGGATGTGTTGGCCCCCATCGACCTGTCCACCAACTCCAGGGCAGGCACCCCTGCCCCGGCGAGGCAGGTGCCGGCTGGGGACCTGGGAATGAGGAGTGGGCCCTCCAATTTTGTCACTCTGGGAGGGGGGCCCGGTTGGGCCCCCGGTTTCCCGCAGATGGGGTTTTACCCCCGGGGCCTGAATTTTTTGGCTACGGCCCGCCCCTTCCCCCCCCCCCAGATCTGGGGCGCCACTTCCTGGGAAGACAGGGCCCGGGGTGAGAGGATTTTGGAGCAGATTCAGGAGGTCAGGTGGGCCGAAGAGTCCAGAGCCAGGGTGGGCGCGGTGTGGCACCGGGAGGTGGATGAGTGCCCCTCCCCGACCTCTGAGGAGGAGCGGGAGGCGGACAGGGAAGAGGAACTTAGGAGAGTCAGGGCAAGGAAGTCGGTGGAGGACCCCCCTCCCCCGAGCAGCATGGCAGGTGTAGGGACGGCCAGGACGGCTACGAGGCCCGATGGTGCTGGGGCCCACTCAGGTTCGAGCGACCTGAGGGGCGGGAGGGGATCCAAGCCGGCGGCTGCTGGCAGAGCCGGGGGGTGCCTGGCGGAGCGCAAGACGGCTTCGAGACGCAGGACAGAAGCAGCAGGGCAGTCTGCGGCGGCTGTCCCTCCACCGAGGGCTCGGGCTCCTGCGGCGCGTGGGGAGACTGGCGTGCGTGTGCTGAGGAGTGTGCAGAAAGGTGTGAAGAGGGCAGTGAAGGAGGTGGAGAATGTGGGTGTGGATCTGGACCCGGTGCTTGAGTTGGATTATGGTGCGGAGAGTGATGAGCTGGAGGATGGGGAGGTGCGGGATGACCTGGAAGGCGTAGGGCGCGCGGCGGACAACGGCGACCTTGATGTTTTACAGGCCCCGGCGCAGATGAAGCCTAAGGCGAGGACGGCGGAGGTCCAGACGACTGTGCCCAGAGGCCGACCGAGGGTCCGGACGGAGACACTCACAGGTGAGGGTGCCTGGTGGGCAGCCTGGGATGACGGCCCGCGGGGGTGGAGGGGCGTAAGAGGACTTGCAGGTCGGTGGGGGTAGGCGAGGGTTCGGTGCGGGAGGCGGGGATGCCATCGGGCGGTCCACCGGAGGATGGTAAGAAGGTGGACGGTAAGTTGGTGACCTTGGGGGTGCAGACGGACAAACCGGAGGGGAAGGAGGAGAAAGGGCTGAAATTGCCAAAAAAGCTGCCATATATGGGTCTGGCTATGCCGTTGGGGTCCCATCTGACTGAAAAACTTAAGGAACGGATTTGGAAACATGAATTTGTGGATGTCTTTAAGTTGCTACACAGGGAGGTGCAGGCTAAAGAGGGGTCCAAGGAGGAGGAGTGGGAACTGACGAGGCGCCCTCGGGTACCGGTGACTATGGAGAACTGGACGTCCGCTTTCCTCATTTTTGCGAGTGTGTACTGCCAGAAGTATTTAGACAGGGCGATTGCGCTTTTTAAATACATGGACATTATTCGTAAGGCCCAGATGCAGTTCGGGGGTTTTGCCTGGCTGAGCTATGATGAGGAGTTTAGGGCCAGGGTCAGCGCTAATCCAGAAAAGTGTTGGGGTGAAGTGGATCAGGAGCTGTGGGTTCAGTGGATGGCGTCTACGCACTCCACTGCGTCCACGCACACGGCCAGTGGGCTGCCGGTGCTGTATCGGTCCTTTCCGCCGCGTCCCGCCCAAGGCGGGGCGGGGGGTGGAACTGTGCCCAATTCTATCGTCTCAGGGCAGCAGTCTAAACCAGGGGGATATAGCACAGGGGCCTGTTGGAGCTACAACAGGGGGTATTGTTCCCGTTATCCCTGTAAGTTCAAGCACGAGTGCTCGAAATGCGGCGGGAAGCATGCCCTTACACAGTGCCTCACACTCACCACGCCCTCGGAGCAGTGGAGGAATGCTAGAGGACGGGGCCATCCTGGACAGAAGGGCTCCTACACCGGTTAGGGTGGAGGTGATGGCTCCTTGGCTCTTGTGTTATCCGGACCAGGAGGCGGCGGCGCGCATCTTTTGGGGTTTCACGGAGGGTTTTCGGGTGGGCTATCAAGGTCCCAGGGAGCGACGTTGGGCTGACAACCTGAGATCTGCCAAGGAATTGCCGAGTGTAGTGTCTGCTAAGTTGAGGAGGGAGGTTGAGGAAGGAAGGGTGGCAGGCCCGTTTACTGACTGGCCTTTGGAGGATTTGATCGTCTCTCCGTTGGGGGTGGTCCCGAAGAAGGAGGAAGGGGAGTTCAGGATGATACACCATCTCTCATGGCCTGAGGGCCAGTCAGTGAACAACTTTATTGCAGAGGAGGATTCTAGAGTGCTCTATGCGTCGGTGGACGATGCGATCCGTCTGGTGAGGGTGTGTGGGTCAGGGGCTGAATTGGCGAAGTGTGACATCAAGTCAGCCTTTCGCTTACTGCCTATTCACCCGGCGGATTTCTCGCTCCTGGGTATGCAGTTTGGGGGGCCATCTACGTGGACAAAGCTTTGCCCATGGGGTGCGCCATCTCCTGCGCTCTGTTCGAGCTTTTCAGCACTTTCCTGCAGTGGGTTGTGGTGCGAGTCAGTGGGTGTCAGGAGGTTACGCACTACTTGGATGATTTCCTCTTCCTGGGAAGGGCAGGTTCCGGGGACTGCGGCAGGGCCCTGTCGCGGTTCCAGGAGATGGCCTTTCAGTTTGGGGTGCCTCTGGCGCCGGAGAAGACGGCTGGTCCCAGCTGTTGCCTCACTTTCCTGGGGATCGAACTGGACTCGGTGCAGTGGATGGCACGCCTCCCTGCTGCCAAGGTGAAGGAGATACTGGCTTGTCTGGACTGGGCAGTGGGGGAGAAACGGATTCCTTTGAGGGTAGTTCAGAAACTTCTAGGTTTCCTTAACTTTGCATGTAGGGTAGTGCGCGCAGGGCGGACGTTCTGCAGGCGGCTCGGCATGGCCATGTCGGGGGCAGTGCTTCCACATCACAGGGTCAGGATTTCCATGGGAGTGAGGGCTGACTTGAGGACATGGATAACATTCTTGCAGGACTTCAATGGTGTGTCCCTGGAGTTTGATGAGGAGAGGGCGGTCTGGCAATGCCAAATTTACTCCGATGCAGCTGGAGCGGCGGGGTTTGGTGTTTTCTGGGACGGGAGGTGGTGTGCGGAGTGCTGGCCGGCTCAGTGGACTAAACAAGGGAGGAGCATTGCTTTCCTGGAATTCTTCCCTTTATTGGTGGCTCTGGAGGTGTGGGGGGAGGAATTTCGGAACAGGACTGTGCTCTTCCATGTTGACAACATGACGGTGGTGGACCTGGTGAATCATCAGAGGGCGAGGGACCTGAGAGTGCTGCGGCTGTTGCGTAGGTTCATGCTGGCTTGTTTGCGGTTGAATGTGGTGTTTCGGGCGAAGCATGTCCCTGGAGCGAATAATGACATTGCGGATGCTTTGTCTCGTTCGCAGTGGCAGCGGTTCCGGCACCTGGCACCGGGAGCGGACACTTGCAAGACCGAGCTGCCGGCCGGCATCTGGGCCTTGGGGGCGTGAGGATGATTGGACTGGTGGCAGGTTCACTTGCTGAGACGACGAGGAGGACATATCGTTTGGCATGGTCTGACTTTAGCGCTTTCATGGGCTGGAACCCGGAGTGTGTGGTGGGTGATGAATCTGTGGTGAGACAGGGGCTCAGGCGCTTTGTATTGGTATGTATTGACAGGGGTTTGACTGCGGCCACGATTTCCGGTAAATTGGCGGGGATTTCGTTTTACTGTGTTTTGTTTCTGGGGTTTGATCCAACTAAGGATATATTGGTGAGCAGGATGTTGCGAGGTTGGGGCAGGGAGCGTGTGAGTGGGGGGGGCAGACTGCGGGAGGCAGTGACTTTTGAGCTTTTGGTCCGGCTGGTTGGGGTGTTGCCGGAATGTTGCTATGACCTGGTTGAGGCTGGTCTTTTCCGTTTGTGTATGGTGTGGATGTTTTTCGGGGCGTTCCGAGTGTCTGAGTTGTTGGGTACGAGGAGACTGGCTGGCAGGCTGTTTGAGCAGATCCGGATGGATGGGGGCCGACTGGGGATATGGTTGCGGTGCTCAAAGACTGATCAGTTGGGTAGAGGCAAGTGGGTGTGGCTGAATGAGACGGAGGGCGGGGTGGTATGCCCGGTGGCTGAATGGCGGTCTTTTCTGGGGACGGTGAGTGTGGAGCGGGGGGAGATTTTTTGCCATGCATCTGGCGCGAGACTGACGGCGGGTCAACTCTTGGCGGTGTTACGCAAGGCTTTGCGGAGATTGGGTATGGATGCTTCTGGTTTCGGGACTCACTCTTTTAGGATTGGGGCGGCGACGGCTGCGGCTAGGCTGGGGTGGTCATGGGACAGGATTAGACGGATTGGGCGTTGGAGGTCGCGCTGCTGCGAGAAGTATGTGAGGAGGTGAGGTGGTCCCAGGCAGGTGTTGGCTGTGTTTATTTGTTGTTGCCTTTTTCTAACATCCTTTTCTTCGTAGGTTGCGTGGGTGGACCGGGCGGTAAGACGGTGACTTGGATTGTTGGGCACTCCTTCGTGCATTGGGCCTCCAAATATGCTGAGCGACAGGTTTACGGCCGTAACCTGGGACTGAAAGGACACTTGCACGAGGTACAATGGTGGGGCAAAGGTGGCATGCGATGGGGGGCACTACTGCCCTGGCTCGCGAAAATGGTCCCACAGAGGGGATGCCCTGATTTGTTAATTATACATCTGGGGGAGAACGACCTGGTGCAGCTGTCCGGATTGGCGCTTTTGCAACTCATGCAACGGGACCTGGATGTTTTGAAAGGCAGGCTGGCTGGGACCTGCATTGCTTGGACTGAATTGGTCCCCAGAAAAGTGTGGAGAGGGGCTATGAAGCATGGGGCCATCGAGAAAGCACGGAGGAAGCTCAATAGGGCCATGAGACTTTACTGCTGTGACAGAGACATTAAGGTTATTGCACATGGTGGGATTCGACTGGAGGAGCCTTTAGTTTTCAGGGACGACGGGGTGCACTTGTCCCAGCTTGGCAATGCGTATTATATGATGGAGATGAGAGATGTGGTGAGCAAGTTGTGGAATGAGGCTATCTGGTGTAGGAGGGAGTGACTGCGGGACTGTGTGTGCTGACAGCGGACCTGGAGGGGGGTGGGGCAGTGAACCGCCCTACAAGGGGTTTCACTGGTTGGCAGGATTTGAGGGGACAGGGGGGTCAAGAGCGGGCACACCCATCCCTTGGGGGGGAGAGTTCCTAGGGCGGATAGAAGTTTGAATGGCAGGACGTAAGGAGTGGGCTGGATGACAAGTGATTGAGGGGCAAGAATAATGGCATGGTTGGAGCCTCTAGGGCTTGATGATGGAGCGGAACGACTGAAACGAATGAGGGGAGTGTGAGTGGGGGTTTGTTGTTATTATTATGTTGTTGTTACTGTTATGTACAGATTACGCAGTTCTGGTCTAATAAAATGGCCTTTTACGCTGACACTGCGTGGTCTGTTTTATTGCGCGATGCCGGGCCCCGGGGGAAGCAGAGTCGCAGACTAGTCTTCCCCCGGGGTCATTCGCGCATGGGATAGGCCAGGTAGGGGAAGGGGAGGAGTTAGGGGGTGGGTATTTAGGTGCAGGGGAGGAAGTGAACTTCCTCTTCCTGCGCCTGGCACCATCGGGAGGGTTCAAGAAAGGCCGCCCACCCACCCGGCAGTTAGAGGTGTGTTGGGTTGGTCCATAGCGTTGCCAGTTTAGGCCAGAGCTGCAGTAGGCAGGATTTGAGGGGACAGGGGGGTAAAGAGCGGGCACACCCATCCCTTGGGGGGGAGAGTTCCTAGGGCGGATAGAAGTTTGAATGGCAGGACGTAAGGAGTGGGCTGGATGACAAGTGATTGAGGGGCAAGAATAATGGCATGGTTGGAGCCTCTAGGGCTTGATGATGGAGCGGAATGACTGAAACGAATGAGGGGAGTGTGAGTGGGGGTTTGTTGTTATTATTATGTTGTTGTTACTGTTATGTACAGATTACGCAGTTCTGGTCTAATAAAATGGCCTTTTACGCTGACACTGCGTGGTCTGTTTTATTGCGCGACACACGCTGCGGGCGCTTCACTCCTTGACGGGGCAGAAGTCCTCCTTTTCGCGATTGGGCTCCGCTTGGCTTCCCTCTAATGTTAATTCACCCTTGCAGCGGCAGCCGCGCACCACACATGCTGCACTGCGGGGGACAGGAGGCACCACAGGCAGGCCGCGGGTGGGCTCCGCTGGCTCTGCTTCAATGTATGATGTTTATTGTTGGCCTCCACGCGCCCGGCACGGCGCCACGACTATGCGGGTGGGCACCTCTTAACAATACAGTCACAAGGGTAGGGGTCGCTTTAGGCTTGCGCGGCCCCCCAGGCAGTTTTACAACGCCCGGGCTGACCTCCGGCCTGCGGGCCTTTCACTTCTTCGCGGGTGGGCTCTGCTCAGTCCCTCGGTACCCGGCAGTTCTTCTCACGCTGTGGGGTCAGGAGGCGCTACAGGCAGGTCGCGGGTGGGCTCCGCAAGCCTTGCTTATTCACAGGCGATAGCTGGCGCCACTTTACACTGTTGGGCACAGTTCATATCCGTAGCGGGTGGGCTCCGCTTTATGTGCTTGACTGTAGGCTCACCTCCGGCCTGCTGGCTTCTTCTGCCACGCGGGTGGGCACCACATGGGCTTTCTGCTTCACCCCACGCAGGGGGCAGTTCACGCTGGGCACAGGAGGTGTAGGGCGGGCTGTCGATCACCTCCTTCTGGTTGCCTAGGCCCGGGGCACGGCACACGCCGCTCGGGCCTCTCGGCGGCCGGCGCCGCTTCCCCAGAGGGGTGTCCTGCACATGGGCACTTCCCTTCTTCTTTCTAGGGTTTTTCTTTTATCTGCGGCACTCGTGGCTAGCGTCCACCCTCCTCGTTGCCAATGTAAGGATGGGGCCCTAGGCCCGCATGATGGAAATAAGTGTAACACAGGACACCAGCTTAGGGATGGTAACTCTGGCCACGAGCACGTGCGCTCGGGTTCTTTTATTAGCATCATCACCTGACCCAGTGACGTCTGTGGTGGGTGGGTGCACAGTGTATGGTTACACTGAAAACAACTAGACTGTGTCCTGGTAGGACACTACAAACTACACTGCTATATTATTGGTGTGTTTATTCTCAAGTGAGTTTATTCTACAGCTCTGTGTGTTTTTGCCTCAGATTGTCAATTATGAGACAGAAATTCACATACTTGAAAGGCATAGTGGATTTGAATCCTGCCCTGCCTTCACTTCTGATATATAATTCTTGCTGTAATTTGACTTAGTGATATAATTATTGCTTTTTGATGAATTTTGCTTGGACGTGGGGGCGTAGCCCCCCCCCCCCCCCGCCCGCAGCTCCCTTGGCGTTTCTGAAGTTAAGTAAACTGAATCAGTTTACTTAAGTTCAAACGCCGAGGGAGAACTGACAATGATGTCAGTCAGCATGACGTCAGCGTCATGTTGACTGACATGATTGTCATCAGGGGAACACAGGCAGCAACACAAGTGCGCATGAGTGAGGACGGAGGGTGAATTTTTTACCCGTGCCCATTCATGTGCACTTGTGTTTGTGCTTTTTTGCGCATGCCCATTAGGAGCCCGAAGGGCTCCTAATGGGCGTGCTGAGGGCGAAGAGTAACCTGTGCCCCAAGTCAATCCTGGCGCTGATTGGCTGAGAGGGGCAGAGAGGGGCTGCTGGACTGCCATTCGTGAGGACGTGAAAGCAGCCAAGGGAAGCAGAGGTGAGTTTTGCTTTTGTTTTCATATTTAATTCCCCCCTGCGCGAACCCCCCCCCCCCCAGCTGCGACTGCTCCTGCCTCCCCCCATCACGTGCAACCCCCCACCCACCCGTCAGGCGATGCCGCCCGCAACTGCATATAAAGCATGCTTTAATCCTAAAGGGGAAATACTCCTAGGCCTTTAAAATGCGTTACCAACTTCGGAGTGGGACAGCATCAGTTTAAGAAAAGACATTCCTGGGGTCATCTTGTCATCACGAGTCTGCCTGTGCTGCCCTGTCCTCCAGAGGCTGTGACGTGACACCTTGAAGCTCCCTCAGCCCATGTCCTCCTGACTTGTGAAATTTTTGCTCGTGGGTGCAGCCGATGTTTTGCAATTGAGTGCAGTGTGACGCAGGTGTGCCTCGAGGCCAGGGTTATGTTGTTCGGCTAGGTAGGAGGTGGGCTTTCCGTGATGTTTTGTGGTATTTTTGCTGTTTCAGTTTATATTACGAAAACTCATTTGCCCCGTGGGACGCGAGCTGCTCTCTGGGGCGGGCCTGGTGCACTTATTCAGGGTTTGTGTGGAGACGCTTTGAGCTGCGAGTAACGGATTGTATATTAATGTTATGGTGGCAACCTGCGGAGTCACTGTTAGGTAAGTGATTGACAGTGTACAATAAAAACAAGCAGTGCGACAAGTTGGACAACGTCTATATATAGGTATTTATTTATTGATTGATAAAGTGTACGGTGACCAGGAGAACATCATTGCGATATGAGGCATTTCTTACTGTGGTCAACAACTCTGGCGTCGGGATGTGCCAACTTGTAAAGTTTTGTTCTATATGAGTGTCTGGCTGCTCCTGGCTCGAGGAATCCTTGTCCCCTGCAGGATAAGTAGTGATAATCATCAGCAGAAACATTAAGACTGACTGAACAAACACAGGAAAAGAGGCCCCACATCTGGAGGGGGCAGAAAGGTGACAGTCAGGTGTTCTTAAAAAGGATTCTTTCTCGGGGACCACTCAGGAACTTTGGATTTCATCTACGATATTTTTAATATGCAATTTCCATCTGCATAAAGTGTATGTCCGAGAAACCTTTTACCGCAGAAGATGCGCGTAATTAAAAAACATACATGCAAATGAAATATTGCACACCCGCCTCCTCCAAAACCTTTACGCCCCCCCCCACTTTCAAATGTCACCAGCCGCCCCTGTAACAGGACCATCGCTTGATGGCAGTAGAGAGCATGTGAGTTAACACCATCCAGTGTCAGCTTAATTATGTTGGAGGGTCCCCGCAAAAAATATTTTGGGCCCCTGTTTGGAACACCTTTTACTTGTATTACCTATTTTGGCTAATTTACACCCTGTGTTGTCTAAAAATTTATAATTATGCATTAAAGGTAAGGAAACAAGAATACAAAGAAGTGAGCTAGAGCGAAAGTTTACTTTTCCAGTGACACATTGGAAGATGGGGCCATGGTCAATTTCCCACTTTTCCGATGCCTTAAAACTTCTCTGACGCCAACCCTGTGCACGCCACCGAACAGACACACATTTATGCAGAAAGCCTGAGTGAAGAATCTATTCAAAAGTAACCTTTCAATTTGTTCAAAATACTGCTTCATTGCGCCACCCACAGTATCAGTGGGATGGTGGCAATTGTAATTGTCAGGGTTAAGTAGTATTTACATATTATACAAACTGCCATTAGTAGGGCACTTCAGCACCATTTGAGGAATGCTTTTCAATGGAAATTATTTTTTTTCAACATCCACTATACCGAAACCTTTGTTTAGTGAAAGAATAACGCTATAAATGATATATTGAATACTCAATAGTATATGCTAGTGAACAGATCTGAAAACTGAAATGGTGCACCCTGCTTAGAATTAACATCTAGGCAAACATGGCAGCTATTGAAAACTGATGCCCTCGTTACTGTGACCAGACTCTCCAGGACCTCAACAAGTACCTTGTCTTTTCTATCATTCTGAGGTAATGGTGCTCTGCAAAGTCTGAACAAAGGGATCGCCACACAGTATATCTGGTTCCTGAGTAAAAGTCAGTTAGAGAGTGTTCATTTTCGCACCTGATAAAATCCGAATCCGCAGGGTTCAAAATGTATCGGGTGCAGCAAATAGAACCTATTCCAAGTTTTTGAGGACTAACATGTTTACTGCACCACAATCCACATGTCACAGTAAATACTACATTGTATTTTACTGTTAAATTCCGACGTGTTTGACTTGCCAAATTTTAAAAAAGCGGTGAGGCCTGTATTGGATGGAAATCCACCCATCTCGTAATTGGTATGAAAACGCCAACAAACTAGGAATCAAGGACTTAGCACATGTTCACAGTATAATATGATGTTCATTGTGGAGTGTGGGGAGGGCCTTGATGTCGCTCAGCTCACTCAGCAATGGTAATAAATAACAAAGTAGACTCTGCTCATGCGCATAGATAGGTAACAGAACGTTTTCATGTGTATTTGTTTTAACAAAACATATTTAAACAAAACCAGGATTCAAGGGGTTAAATTCGAACAGTAAAATCATTCTGAAGAGCCCTCCAGACCATCAGGTGAGTTGTTTCCTTTTGTAAATTAGATACAGGATGAAATGTCAATTATGCAGCCATAATGCGCATAATGTTATGAATTTCACACTAGGCTTCTTATGCAAAAATCATCAAATTACATCTTTATGGCACATTGCACAATTACAGTATGGGAGAATGGGAACAAAGCAAACGGTCAGGACACGGTGGCTTTTTGTGCCAAAATGTAACATTTGCATTTCCTGCAATTTTGCCTAATTTTACAGAATGTTGGCATATTTATACAATACGAATTTCATACACCCCTAGGTTAAAGCAATAGTAACATGTAGGGCCCGCTTTAGCGTGGCGCGAGCAGTGCCACTTTACATTTGGGGAGTGCTGTGTTTTGAACATTTTCTATGGGTTTGAAAGCATCTTCTGCAGAGTTCCTTGTGGGTCCAGCAATTTTCAGGCAACAATAAAAACATCAAGATAACTCTGGTAATTATTGTACCTGCTTGAGCGAGATCAGACTTGGATCGCAGGGATGACAGAATTGTACTTTATGTAGCTGCCTCAGTGGGTTACTGCTTTTGTGAGATAGATCATTTTGTTACATCGCCACATAAGGTACAATCCAAATATAGCACAGTGAGCTATGAACTGTCATCAAAGAGCTGCATGAAAACTGCAAGGTATAGGTTAGAATGTTATATTCCCCCCCCCCAGTCTTTCATTATCTAATGTTTTCAAAAAAAGAGGTCGTTTAGGTAGAAATTAGTAAAGCAACCCCAACTGTCATGTTACATTTTAATCCTGTGAGTGTGTTTCTCTAGACCAAGTATTCTTAAAATATACTGCCAGCCAGTATGGATGGCATGTGACTCCTACACCTTGTAGTCCTCTTTATCTCAAAAAACATTTCCTATAGACTAACACACATATTATACGTTGTCTCTGTATAATACGTGAGTAATGTAAAGTGCTCTGACATCCTACACTGGTATGAGCAGCGCTATAAAACAAATGAAATGCCTATGAGAGAGGGGCTATGGAGAGATTGGGGGCACTGTGGAGGGTGGTTGTATTAAAGGAACTCATGGAGGAGGTCATTGGAGGTGAAAAGACTGTACATCGGGCTCATTAGTGCTAAAATCGGCCCCAGCAACATGCACTATTGGAGGAAGTAATTCGTGTTTTTCACGTCAGTTTAGCTGAACTGTGGGAAATATTTGAAGTTTATACTGTAGTAAGTAATACCTGAATGTGTGTATATTTTTATTTGATCTAAGTGACCATTGTATTGGTCTACATTCATATTCATATCCACTGCCATGGCATGAATATATTGAAACTATGGCATTAAAAATAAAAAAATATTTTTTTTTCTTCCCTTGTGGGTCCAGTATCCCCCTCCCCCTCACGCCACCAACCTTAAAGGGTACACTCCACCAGCAGTAGGTTTCACTCGACTTCGGCGACATGTGAGCACCACACATGATTAGTCCGACACTCTTTTCTTTTGCATTTATCAAGAATGTTGTTCCCCTCACGGACTGCCACATCTTTATGGTACCGGTCTAAACCTTGCACACTTGCTGATGCGCTCTGCACCTAGCATTACACTAATGCTCTCCCTATGTTAGAATTAGTGGGGTTCCCTCCTCCAAGTATCCCTCATTCCAATTCATCACGTGATTCCTTCCGGCCAGTAACTTCCATTTGAGGGGTGTCACCATTGAGGCCACTCTCCCCACCAGCTTACAGGGCTTTTTCTTCCTGAATCTTTATCCCACTTTAAACTGCTAGTCCAATTGCCAATCCTGACCTACCTTCCAATCCCAACAGCTTCCAGTAACCTAATAGCGCTGGCCTCACGGGAGTATGCTGCAAGGCCCTATCCAATTCCCCCTAGGGTAAGAACATTCTCGCTTTTTTCGATTATTGGGTGTTTTTATGATAGGTTTTGGCTTCACTCCTCAGCTCTGTTTTAGCGCACGATGGTCACCCTCTAGTGTGAGATCCACCTGCGTCAGTTTTAGAAGGGAGTTTGCGACCACATCTTGGTACAATTACTTTCCCTTCACACAGAAATACCCCCGTCACCCCTTACAAAGTGGAGATCTGTCACCATAGCCACGATATACCTTGGGTGCATAATAGTCACTGATGTGATATGTGACTTTACCTGTTCCTTCTTTGTTAATCCTTTTTTTCCCCTACCTCTAGGTCGCCTAAATAGAGCAGGACCCCTGGCCCTCTTTTTCTCCGACTGTGAGAGGTTGTATTTACCGTCTACATATTGAATGAGCATTTAGTTCATATGTGTTTTTCTGTGTAGCACTGTATTTAGGTCCTGACGAATCGCCTTCCGGCGAGAAACATGTTGACCACACCAGGGGGTTGAGTTAGAGTTCTGTACACTGTTACGGTCTCTAGCTCCCCTCTCACCCCTTTTAACCAGGGAACCAGCCACGTTAATAAAATTCAGTGTGGACTGTTTTACCATTTTTACTTTCACTCACGTTTACACTGACTACACTCCTCTATCTCCTCACTCACACCCACCATCGGCAAGGAACTAAAGAACCCCGCTAAAAGAGTACCTGTGGGTACTCCGGCAGACATTGCAGCGCCGGTCTGTCGAGGGGCAGTGAGCCGATGATGACACTGGATACCCTCCAGTAAGGGTGTGTTCCACACCTAATACTCTGGGTGTATGAGGCTCTCCAAGTTCCGACTAGGGAACCCTTCCAGTCACTGTATTAATTATAACCACTCTTATCTCCACGCATTCACACCATTTCTGGGGAACTTTGTACTCTGCTGCTAGCATTAAAAATAAAATACCTGTTGCGTGGAGCAACTGTGCAAATAAACACACATTTATTCGTCTATCACTACAGTGCAGAGATCAATTTCTTTTTAATTACCGCGGTACAGTGAAATTAACATGGAAAAATATTCTTAAATGCCTCACAAGTGCTACATGATACAATGACTTTGCACAGGGAAACAACCTCCTATAAGTAACAAGGCATCTTCATTGCGAATGAACCTTACTGCACAAACCTAATGTCATGATCCATGAACGGTGTTCACCTGTTTATGCTGGGTAGGCACAGAGACATGCTCTTCCAAACTTAGAGATACTTAAGTCTTTTTATGGCGGGAGGAGTATAGAGGGCTGAACAGAAAACCCATGTTGCTTGAATCATGGGATTCTCTCTTAGAAGGATTTAAAGTGCAAGATGCGGGACCAGAAGGTAAAGGCTAAATGCACATATTTTTGACTGGCTTCCTGGTGCACTGTTGCTCACTATACCCCTTAACCCATCTCATCTTTCTCTACCTAAAATAACACTGAGAACACATTTACGAACACATCAGGTGGGACACGGAGTCTTGTCCCCACCACAGCAAGAATGGTCACGCAATTTACCTCTGCACATACAGTTCTCGTGGAGGTTACACACACTCTTGTACACACTGCTCCCACACATGATCTATCGATAGGTGAGTTAGCCAGTTTAATAGGGGAGGAGGGGAATGGTCCTTTTCCAACTGTTTTGCTTTTTATATTACATTGTATGTCAAGACTTGTTTATATCCCATCAGTTACAATTTTAGATAATGCTCTTTCATCCAATGTATAATGTCTTGATCTCAGATTAAAATGTGATAGATGTATCACATATTGATAAAATGCAATAAAGTCTGTCTTAAAAAAAAAGATACTCAAGTCTTCCGCACCAGAGGAGGTCAGCGGTACATGCATAATATGGACATCGGTTGGCGTGAGGTTTTGTGCCTGTGACACTTGGACTACATGTAACACGCAAGTGGAATCAAGTCAAACTATCTCTCTGAGAGAGCCACAAGACTCTCTCGAGACCTGCAATGATAAAGCCATCTTAGGTCGATGAGTATAAGTTCCTTGTGTTTGAGAACACCCCTTTCAAGGCTATTGTGGCAGTAGCTGCAGCCTAAACTGTTTCAAGGACCTTGTTTAAGAGAAGTATTCTAGTTAAACATTTGAGAAGAGGATTTAAACTTTGATTTGCACTTTAGCAGTGGAGCAATTCCTACAAGGCTTCTGAACTCTATTGCTCCTTTCCAGAAGAAGAACTAGTAAATCCTTCATCTGTAAAGACTTTGTTAATATTGCTTGTATCATGTTTTTCATAAGGTATTGCCAATGCTGGGGAAGGGAATGCATACTATCAGGAGCGGAAGCACTATAATAGTGAGGATGTATTATGTTACAGTTGATTAACTATGTATTTTGAAAATCCTTCAGATCACAGACTTTATTTGACATCCACTTACGGTGGGTATACATATACAAGAGCGTATTACAGTTCAAGTTATTCTGTGCAATTTATTACAAAGGTTTATTCTATCTTTCAGCTCTAAGAAGTTATAGAACTTTACTCAACCAGAGAGAGGGGATAACATAGAGATTGTCACAAAGTATATCATATGTCTTCATAGAAATAGTGAATTGCAATATCATTGAACAAATACAAAAATTATTATTTCTGGTTGTAGAAGCCTCTACAGTGCAGGTCAAACCCTGCATTAACAAAAGACATAGTGAAGATGTCTAGTGCCTCTGTTACTCTTCCTCTTGTCCTATTACCCTTTCCAAGGGATACTACTGACTGGCATAGACATCTTTTGCACAGCCGCCAGTGGATTCAGGGAAGCATGTACACTACTATTCCTCCTGCTGGTTCTGATTGCCAGGTCAGTGCATCCTTGACACTCACCATCTTCTGTCTTTGGTATGGCTAAATTCCTTTGCATACAACAAATGTTTATGAAAAGCATCATGGCTTAAACCATATATGAGAATGCGCAAAGTGTAATATGTTATTTGTTACCATTGTTAATGAATGAGTCATCATGACCGACTTCAATCATAACCCTTTCCCGACACTCATCAACAGTAATAGCTAACAAATTACATAATCACAGCATATGGCTTCAGTAATGTCATGTTATATGACGTCAATAATGACAACAACAACAACATCTCAAATTACGTAATTGATGACATCACTGATGACATTAATGATTACATCATCTATGGTAATGCTGTTGACACGAAACTATGCCCTGTAAACAAATATGCATATATCTAAATAGGCAGTAAAGGAACCAAGAACTATATACATCAGAGTTTGATTTTCTGTGGAGGAATAGGTACAGAACCTGGTTGTGGCTAAAGGCTTTGACTAACGGTGGGGTGCCAACTGAGTTTGTGACCCCCAACCAGGATTTGCTGACCTCTGTGGTGGGAGGATGTCCTAGGGTCAATAAACTCAGCCCCAGGATCAATTAAACCTGTGGCAAAACCATCTTTGTGGTTTATTTTTATTGACTGAGATGTGCCTTTGGGCCACCCTAAATTGGCCTTAGGGTCAAGGTGTACCCATCCTGACTTCGTGTGTGCTCTTTTATGCTTTTTTACAGGACCCAGGTACCGAGCCCCTGTATCCTGCAACTGTGGCTGCAACATTTTCTTCATGCTGTGTCCAGCCAAGCAGATTGTGCCAGTGTTCTGGATCCAGGTGTGGATTTGCAGACCCAAAATGGACAATGGTAGAAAAAGGTCTCACCCAACCAGATTTGAATTTTTCTTCACATTGTCTCTCTGTGAAGGACTGCAAAACCTGGTTTACAGACCTCCAAAATTTAATGGTATAGACAGCTTTAAAATGTAACTATTCATGCCCAGACTTCAACAAACAATAACTCTTCCTTGAGTAAAGCTCTGTGTGCATTCCACATTTAGTATAATTCTGTTATTTTTTCTGTATCCAGGAGTGGGGAATACAACTGGAATTAGCATGGGAATGACACTGTGGGACCCCACTCCTTTTGGTTGTTTTTGGCCGGCGTCTGAAGGATCTGCATAAAAGTAATATGAAGTATCTACATTTTCTTGTAGATTTGTCAAATGGAGCCAAAGTTATCAGCAAAACAAAAAGTACCTTTTTAATGAAAAGTTTAACATAATCATAACTACACAGGTAATATTGTCATCTGTGTAAGGTGTATGTTTGTGTGGATGTGTATTATGATAAAGGGAAAGGCGTCTACTTCCTGACCATTTCCATTGTTGATAAACTGAATTTCAATTAGATTATCCAATAAAATAGAAACATTTCAGCACGGTTCTTCCAAAAGAAAAGAGAATACAGAAAGTATAGTTACTTCCAGAATTTACTTAATGTCATGGAGCTCACCAACAAGATATACCCTCCTCGAGTGTCATTCAAAATAAAAACAACAGCAACTTTAATTATAATAACAATCATATTCATAGTCATAATCATAATAAAGATTATGTGTGTTCAAAATATTAACTATTTGCATAGCTTACATGAAAAACCTCATTCTCTAAACTCAATTGAATAGTACATATTATTAACTAAACAAGTTATGCTCATTATATTAACAGTTGTAAGATGAACATCTGAATTTACCTGTTGAAATCTTAACAAAAAGTAAATAAAAAAGTTTCTGAGAAAGTGCTTCATCCATAAACAAGATGTCCAATGAAATTTAAGAGGTGATTTTTTGTTGTTGTTTACGCCTTACATTTTAAAAGACCAATACAGTAATTTGCATATGTTGTAACAATGGCACACTAAAATTAGAATATGGTATGAGGAGAATTTTTTTTTAACATTGCAGCCGGCAGTGCTGAAAGCACCACCCGCCGCAATGCTAAAAATACATGTTGTGCTTTCCAAAGCCTCGGGCAATAAGCCTACCGTGCACGTCCGATAGCCTTTGTTTTTATTGATTGCCTGGGGCCCACCATTAAAACAGTCTTTTGGACACCTAGGACAGTATTTTAAACCTCACTCAGAGCACACTCACAGCACCCTCACGAACCAAAAAAACCCTCTCTGCAGTAATCTGGCGTCAAAGCACACTTGAGGTACAAACGGTACCTCGGGTGGGGCCCGATGATGAAGCATGCCACCAACTAGGTTGGTGGGTGAGGGCCTTCATAAAACCTAATGGTTTTCCTCCACCCGCAGACATACAAACAATTTAAACCAGAGCTAGTTCTCATTGATTGCTTACATATAAACTGGGGAAATGGACAAGCCTCTCTAGTTCTCCTCTCTATTTTTGATTATAACACAGTAAGCATACATCCACATCCAATGTGAAAATGAGGAAGGAACAACTTCAGAACTAGTGGGGATGTGAAGGAAGTGGTTTCTCCATGGAGAGAAATATTTTACTGAGGAGGAAAGAAAAATGTGTACCTGCATTCATGCAAAGCAAAGCAGCGGCTGTCACAACTTTGAAAGGAGTACTCATGGAATGTTTTCAAGAATTGCTAACTAATCGCAAATGTAGTTCTAACTTAAGACTAAATGTACACTTTTTTTGTGGCCCATTGTGCTTAAGAGTGTGTAAATATCTCACTAAAAAATGCGTACATTATGAGAAAATGACTTATTACAGCTCCTTTGAAATCTAGGAAGACAGAAATGAACATCCACATGTTCTCTATTGTGAAAAGGCATTTTGGATTTCGATGAATTAATAGAGTGCACCAACCCATATATAACTCAGAAGAAAAATTACTATGGATGTTACTTTGAGGTTGGTGGACTGTACTCCATTCCACCAACGCAGCAGAGGCATGTATTCTGCCTTGGTGGACTACATCCCAACATATTTAGAGACTTTCATCTGCCTGGTGGGGAATTCTTTGCCTTCAGAGGATGTGCCTACAGGGCGGTACGTTAGATGACACTGAACATTTACTGTGCAGTCGCCATAGTTCATGAGGTCGCTCTGCAAACTTGCCTTTGGAAATCCAGCAGACCCAACACATACTCTCATAGCAGGAGGTCTTTTATTGAAATGCAAAAAAAATATTGGCCCTGAAAGACGAGGTGTTTCTGCCCAGTGTTTGAGAATGGTTTTTAGAACCACTCGGCTTTTCCTGGTAGTCCCACACAGGAAATAAAGAATGTTAGTACATCTGTTCTAAATAGGGTGGATGGTCTAAGGTTTCCAATGGTTGGGCCAGTAGGGGAACTACCTGCAAGACCATAACAGTCATTTGACTGTAAATAAAGTTTGGTGGGCAGGGTACTCTGCCACCTATTTGATGTACCGCCCTGTTTTTCAAACTGTAAATAGGCCACATTGTTTTTTGGTAATATGCTTTCCAAGACTATGCTACGACAGCAGTTACAACTACGACAGTGATTACACTCCTTTAAACATTCTAATAAACACATTCACAAAGGGGCCTGCTTCAAATAAAGCAATATAGACAGTGCATCACCTGACAATTTCTGCTTTCCACAAGACTAAAATATGTCCTGATCATGAACACCAAAATTGGCATGGTGATGGCTTTCTTTGCTTTGGATAGGCAGCTTATTGGCATACAAAAACTCTTGTCTCTGTGGAGGACCCCAGACCAATGGATCGTATGAATTCCTTGGTCTACCTAGAGACCTACATTACACCCCTACCTAAAGCAACATCCAAAGGAAATAACACAAGCACAAGTAAAGGTTTGTCATAAAAAGGTAGTACTACTATCTATGCCACCCCTTTCACAGAACTCATAGTGGCGAGTTGCAGATGACATCTGTAAATCCGTGAACCACAGCAGCGGAACACAGTTGAATTGTGAGTGGTCAGTTTATCCTGATTGCATCTGGGTATACATTAGCACCACAAATAACTTGATTGATTTGATCTGACAACTTATAAAGCACAAGCAAATGTGGTTAGTCTTCTGGTGGGGCGAGAGCAATCATTCCTACACTAAAAGGACATTACAAGGCAAAAAAGCCAGGTCTTCAAGGACTTACGGAAAGGAAAATGGACTTCCAGGCAGGAGATGGATTGAGGGAGAGTATTCCCAAAGCTTAGATGCCACCACAGCAAAAGCAATCCATGAACATCTTGACCTCCAAAATTTAGGAATAACCAGCAGATTCTTTCCATGCAGAACGCAACTATCTAGAAGGAACATACAGTTGAAAGAGATGCTTAAGTCCTTCAGGGCCTGAGTTGTGAAGTGCCTTATGAACAAAGCATAAGGCATTAATATCTATCAGAACGCAATCTTAACATAGATTAACAACTAAGATGTATTGTTTACCCCAAAATGTTATAAATCTTAGGGCGTCTTTGAACGTGTTCCAATTTAACAGGTTCATCAATCCATTATTCAATATGTTGGTTTCTGATTTTCTGGTGATGTTTAAGTTAACTTCACTGATGCTTAAGCCATTATCCATAGGTGGCCATAACTGTGGGTGATAAGTAGACTCATCTTTATATAACTAGATGAATATAAATTGAAGTACTTATGGTGGTGTATGCTGCCGAAATATCTCCTGCCCACTTTGTAGTCCACTGTTTTCCCCTCTAAATATGATTCTGACACTAGGTTTTGCATTTCCATTGGAATCAAATTGGAAGCTACTAATGGGTTCCCATGAGTCTGATGGGATGTTGGCCGTGTGGGTATACTATTTAGATGGCTACCTTGAATGGGTGCGGAACATATCCAAGTGTTTTTTAGCAATGGAGTAAGAGCTCTTCCCTGATGATGCACTGCAGCAAAGAACATGTGTGGCCTGACGCCACAACCAGTCGTGCTTCTCATGTTCGGTCTGCCATTCCAAATTAGCAGGGCATTCAATGTTCGTAAACAGAAACCTGCAAATTTAGAATTGTGGATGTACCCACTTCAAGGTTTAATGTAACATAAAACAATAAGAAAAAGGGAACTGGGAAAAGATGGATAAACTCAGCTCACCACCCCCCCCCCCTCCCCCTCCAAGATATTGAATTGCTGATTGATGAAGTGTTATGAACAGAACAGAGACAATTAAGATGAGAGGGGAAAAATGAAGATTAGAATTCAGACTATCTTGCAGAGTAGTCCTTCCCTCTCCTTCAGAACCCATGAAGTTGGTAGGGTCATATTAGATTTGGTTTAACAAAGTGAGAAAAATAAAACTGAGCATGAATCTTTGATTCTATTGCAGCGCTAAGAGCAAAGTGATAAGGGAACATCTAAAGTGCAGCGGTATCAAGGAGCTACCAATATTGTTTCCACCTCTCACTGTTGTAAGCAAGCACACTGGCTTAGGGGTAGCATTCAAGACTCAGGCCCTCCTATTGATCGTGGAGCAACGGGAGGCTTACCCCATCCAGATGTGAAAGAACTTGGGAGGCTTACCCCATCCAGATGTGAAAGAACTTGGGCCTGAATGGTGGCTCTGAAGTTAGGCGGAATGAAGAAGAGTTTGATTTTTTTATAAACAAGCAACGTTAGGGACAACATGAATTCAAATCCTATTAATGTGTGGCTTGAATGACAATGTTGAATTGAGATCAAAATCCAAAGACTTCACCTCAGAAACAAGGGTTAAGACACTACGCAGTAAAACAGTTAAATAAGCCAAAAAGTGTAGCAAGTTTCAGATCTAGGTTGCACAAATGTAGTTCCACAGTAACTCGCATCCTCCGCGCATGACTTCTTAGGATAGTATTAGGGGACATCAACAAACCAGTAAATAAAAATGGCGCTACGTCTCCTTGAAACTCAAGGTACATGTTTAATAACATTGGCACTTGGATCTAACCCTAAACCGCACTGCAGCACAAGGGTTAGAGGCTCTAAACAAAGTCATTCATATGGACAGACAGACTAGACAGGCCAAGAGAGAAGCTTTTAAACAAGTTTATACCCGAGTCAGAATCAGAATAAACTTTATTCGATTTCAAAGCATGTTAAAATCATAAAAGTCACAGTTTAAACATTCATTATTGTTAAAAATTCCTGAGTCACCATCACCAATACAGTTAGAATGAAAAGAATTCCCCATAGTGGTATGTACCAAGTTCGAGGGGAACACGGGGTGGGGGGGGGCAGGAATTACAAACAGGCATGCCATCAGCTAGCACGCAGATAACACTGTAAAAGTGATGTGCTTCATAAGTCAAAGTGCAGAACAACTGCCAATGCTCACCAAAAAACAAAAAGAACAGGAAACGTGTGATAAGTAGCCAGTACACAAGGGTCCAAGGCAGGTTTTACCTAAGACACTCGGAGGCAAAACATTACAGCTACATTTAGGCCTGTTGATGTAATTAGGTTGTCTGAAATTCAGATGTGTGTGCTGATACTGGGCAGATAAATATGTTCCAATTTACGGCAGATCTCGTATATTTCACTTAAGCACATTATGATTTATTTCATCACAGTCTCATTACAAGGATGCAAAATTAAACCATTTGCTGATAAGATAAAATAGCAGTTTCTGAGATAGCAGAGAACACTTGGGCATAATACATTAATTATGGTGCAAAACCATAAATGCTTTTTTGGAATTTTTAAGTGCGTTTTTATTATAATAACTCGTAAAATGATTTTTTAGGAGCATGATAAATAATGTATTACAGTGTAATGAAAACTCGAAACTCATGTAGAATATGTGGTAAATAATTAAATAGTTATACAAAAAAGTAGCATACTCCGATGCCCTATACGATCAACCATTTCATATATTTTTTAATATATGGCAATCCCATTGAAACCATTGCATGATGCTGCTTAACTAATTTGTTTTCTAAATTAGAATGTTATTCTTGTATAATAAAGGTGAGTATGTACAGTATGATAAATGTTGAGAGCAATTTTTCTGAACATGTGGTGATATTCAATGTTTTTATTTCCTGAATCGCAGCACAGCCTAGACTGGGCCCTGATTTGACAAGCAGTGCGGCTTGAATGGGGGGCATGGAAGCAACAGTCAATTGTTTTATCACATGGGCCCTACTTTCAGTCTGCTTGCAATCTAAGCCAAACAGTGTTGGTGTATATGATAGAGTCATCCTTTTTGCTCGGATCACCCTCATTTTATGCTTTGCACTGGATAGGCAAATTAGGTGGAATTATAATTGGTACTGGCAGCCTAGCTGTAAATCCCTAGTGACCATCTGCGCCGCCTGGATTTTTCGCTTTTTGAACATCTGGTTTTTGGATCTTTTACTGTGGGAGAGCCTCATAAGTTGGGGCTTACCCATGGTAAACTCATGATAAAATGGACTGCAGTGGGTTCCAACAGTGACCACCTTATGAGATAAGGTGGCTGCGCTGCAGCCAGGGTGAGGGGCACCGGACTGACTGCATGTGGACACAAGTGCAGATGTGTGTACACCCATGTAAGGGCTGTGTGGGGGAGATCCCTGTTGTGCGCAGCCCAGGACCTGGGTACAGACAGAATGGTGCGGAAGGGACTATGCCGAGTTGGGTGGTGACATGGAATAGTCCTTATAATGTGGGGAGACACAAGTAAGGGATAGTCAGTGTGGTTTACTGTATCACTGTAGGATCACTCCATTATTTTCTTATGGAGAAAGAGACCACATGGGGTAGTTCCAGTTCCCTAGGGCCTACAAACTCCAGACAGGCACCAAGGAAAGTTGCGTGAAAAGAACCATTCTGCTATATCCGAAGCCATATCTGTACTGCTTATGGGTTATCCAAAAACGTCATATTCCTCTGACTCAGCTCAGAACTAGAGCCTGGCGGGACCCTGTCTGGCTGTATTAATTACCTTCCTCCCCTAGCTGTAGCATCAGTGGCCTAGCCCTTCACTGTAAGCATTCCGAAGGGCGAAGGTCTTCTCTCCAAAAGGGAGCAATGGGGTGAAGCTGCAGGGCCTCAATTAGCAGCTGTCACCTGGTGCCAGGCACCAGGAACCAGGCCTGCTCCAGCCTGGGCCAATAAGTCAGCCAGTGGGGTAAGGGGGCTTTTCAGAGACCATGTGGCATGAGACACTTGGACAACTCCATCTTGAAGTATCTCAGAGGCCTGTGCAGGAAATAGGGATCAGGGGCAGAGAGGTTATATGTCACTGCAGTATAGGTCAGAGTTGCCTTCCTGCCAGCCCCCTCCAGTTTCTCTTAAAAGGTCTTGCACAAGAAGAGGAGCTCTCTCTGGGGTGTAGTCTTGCTGACGAAGACTGGTGCTGGAGAATGGCGCCATGAGCAGTTGAAAGGAAGAACCCCATGACTGCCACAGGACTCTAGGCTTTGCCTTTGAGGGAGTCCAGGGCCAGTGAGAGGAGGCTTGGGCCCCTGCACAAGGAGAAAAAAGACCCAGAAGGAGAGACAGGTAAAAGTCTGGAGCAGGGAGCCAGTGAAGACAGTTCTTTGCCGAGTGTGCCTTCTTGGAGGCCCGGAGGGTGGTGAAAAGGGCTCCAGGTGGCTAGGGCTGGCCACCAAGAGCGCAAACAGGTCAAGATTGTTGAAATCGTCTCCAAAGGGTAAGATATGCCCTCCAGAAAGTAGGCACATTTTTACCTCTAGTGTGACCATCGACAAAGCACATGGGGCTCCGCCGCCAGTCTCAGATGTGACCTTGGGGAGGGTCAGGTCCCCGGGGCTTCCCTCAGTAAAAGGTGATGTCAGTGAGCATCGTTGCAACCCTCGGGAAGGGTCCTATGGGGCCCAAGATCCCAACCCCCGGCCACAGTGAAGTAAATTCAACAATCGCTGTCGAGCCTCCATGAAATGGGGCCCAGGAGTCCACCCTGGGCCCAGATGAAAAATGAAGGTGGGCGCGCCGTTGCGCCCCCGGGAAGAGGTCTCAGGGGCCCAGGCCCCCCTCTCAGGCCCTGCTGAAGAAGCAGTTGTGGAGCGCCATCGGGCCCCGTGAAGAGGCCTCAGGGGCCCTGGACCCCATCTCTGGGCCCTGTCGAAGAAGTCGGGAGTGCCCTTGAGCTCCCTGTGAAGTGGGCTGACCAGAATGAAGAGCCGGCTCCCGTGGCAGCACGCAAGGGTGCTGGCCAAGCAGGGAGCCGGTGAGTGCAGGTAGGAGAGGGCCCCTAAAGAAGTGTGGAAGCAGCATGAGGCAACCATCGCAGGCAGCAGGCTCTCCCCAGAGCAGCAGGAGAGGCGCTACTCAGATATGCACAATCTGGGGAAAGCACCCCATAATGCCCTCAGGGCATGATTGGGCTGCTAAGAACACCGGCTTGTTTTCAGCATATGGTGTCCCCCAGAAGATGGGGTCACCACCATTTGAGTTCCAATGTGTCGGGTGAGCTGCAGGAGCAACGCAGACTCCCCCAGCACAAAGGTGGAACGTTCCCACCCTAAACCTCTGGTAACTTAAAGGAAATAACTCCTCAAGGGGTCATTCATGTTTTCAAGCCTTCCTAATGCTGGACCTTTTGTTCTTCAGCTGGGAGCTGATGCTGAGGACTAAAATGAGGTGCAAGAGGCTCTTCATGGAGCATCCCCTAGGGGTGGAAAGGTGTAATTGCACAGGTGGTGCATTTATGTAATGTTCTTTTAAGGGACTGCAGGTCATAAGTATGATCTGATGCTATAAGTGAACAAACTTGAAATATGTAGCTAGCCTAATCAGGGTGCCTGGTTTTAATTGCATAGATATGTGATTATAGATGTGATGCTTTTTAGGGGCTATGATTGATTTGCATTGTTCATGTTACCCAATATGATAAATTCACATCATTCCAAGTGATGCTTAGACCAAGTGATGCTGAGACATGTATTCTTGCTACTGCGTTAGTTGAACATCCAGACTGTCAGCCACTGTGATTTAAGTGTCCATAATGTATGTTCAGTCTGAGGTGCTCTCAGTCAGGGTTGTGTGTTCCTATGGCAGGTGTTCCCATTATAAATATGTGTTGAAATAATGGAGGGGTGCCACTGGGGTGGTACCAGTGGTAAGGGTCCTCACTCCGGGTTATGGTCAACCCGTTGCATTTGGGGGCAAGCTGAGGTTCATACATGTGAGTGGTGGTATTAGAACCCCTCCTGCGGGAGGGTGGGGATGTTTGCGCAATGTGAGAAGTATTTCCATCAGCTTACGTATATTTGTAAAGTGATGCTTAGTATTGAGAAGTGCATTTGTAATAAATGTACTCTTCCTTTTTATAAAGAAAAGTACAGACTGGACAATAAATTAGTGAGTGTTATTTCTGTATACCTGTAAATGGTGATTACTAGCCCACACCCCCTCCCTTGAGTAAGCCTTAGACTGTTCTGCAGCACCACCCTCTGAGAGTCAAGGGGTACAGTGGGGGTGTTTCATTCCCAGTGAAGGACTCATGTAGCCCCATTATCTAATCAGGCTTCACAACTAATGCCTCATTTTCCAACACCTAGGAGCAGATCTACAAGAAAGTGCTGCAGCGTGGCACTGCAAGCCTTTTGGCTGCGCCACGCTGCGGCACTTTCAGAGTATAGGAATGTGACATATTTACAAGAATATGTCGCATTGCTGTGCTTTCCCCTGCGCTGGTGCACAAACAGCTGCCAAGCGCCGGCGCAGGCACCCTTGCACCCTGGTGCAAGTATGCCTGCGTCATGGGGAGATTGTTTTTGTGCAAGAAGGGGAACTTACCTGCACAAAAACAATCACTAAAGGCCTTTTCCTCTTTCAAAGCATTCTGTAGAATGCTTGAAGGCATTGAAAGAGGAAAAAACAAGGCGAAATGAAAACATTTCTCCTCGTTGCACCTCCCTACGCCACTTCAAGGGTGGCGTAGCATTCAGACACATCTCCAGATTTACGATTTTTGTAAATCTGGAGATGTGTGATGTTTCATCGGTGTTGTGTGGGAACACCCACAGCAACACCCATGGAGAGCCTCTTCAACGCAAAGTGCTGCGTGTGAAGGGGCCGTATTTACAAGGAGAGGAAGTCACGCAGGGTGGCTTTTCCTGTCCTTGTAAATATGGAGGAGCCCTCTGCACCACCAGTACGTCACGGACATTGATGTACGGGTGGCGCAGGGGGCTTGTAAATCTGCCCCCAGTGTATAATAGAGCATGGAGGATTAGAGGCTCAGTAGACTTAATGCACTTATGTGTGCACTACTACTTGCTGTCATTTTAAAGGCAGCACTGCCTTTCACGCTGCCTTTAGTTTAAATTTATATGCAAATTCGACTTTGGATTTCAAGGTACTTTCAAAGTCTCAAATTACCTTTTTTAATAATAAATAACCCCTAAGGTCTCCCCTAAGTGCTCCAGGGATAGGGTGTCTTGTAACCAATCAGCAGGGACATTATATAAGATGTTTTATAAGCCCTGGTGATGGAAAAAATGTAAATTTTGTTTTTCCCCATTGTATTGAATGGGTTCATAGGCTAACATCACAATATTTTATTCAAGTATAAATGTTGACAGGAGCCACCTAAAAATATGCTTCCAAGTATCTAATTAATAGTTAAGATAATAACTTTATAATTTTATAATAACTATTACAGACAATTATGATTCTTGTGGTCTTGCGACCGCCAGATTCAAAGTCGTATCAGCAGTGGACCGCCTGCTGTGGCGCAGGAGCGCCACAATCCATTAAGCTGAGCAGGGCATATTTAAAGTTCTTGACTGGCAGTGCAAGAACAAAGGGTGCCCTAGAGGTCCCCCATGTCCCTTATGCCATGAAGATACATTCAGGGGGGTACAACATGTACCCCCTGTTTGTATTCCCCCAGTTCCAGCATGGCATGGATGTCACCGTCCATGCCGGGCTGGAACTTTTTGGCCATTCCGATTGCTGTGACTGTTTTCAAGGCACCGCCATGGGAACAGCCATGGGATCAGCCTAAGGACCACCAACCGTATTACGAGTTGCACATTTTCAACTCTTAATACAGTTGGCAGTCCTTGCACGGTTTTGACGCAGGGGAGGAAGCATTGCATTGGTGCCGCTGCACCAGAGTCGTAATCAGGCACTAAGTTATTAAACTTTCTTTCCTGTCAGGTAAAATCCACTCTTCCAGGTGTCCCCTGCAAATTGGCCAGTCTTTCCCAAGTTGAGACAGAGCTGCTTTATGAGGTGTGAAGTGTCCTGTCAGAGTAGACAATGGATTTCCTGTGGTTGGAGAACTTTTGCTGCAGAAGCCAAAAGACAGGAAGGTGGGGGAGCCAAACTGGTCTTCAAAGGGAGAGTGACAGTTTGGGACCAGCACAGGCTGACTCCCACACCCTGCACCCAGCCACTCAGGAGCCTCAATAATTATATCAGTCATGGTGTTACTTAGCCACATCAGTGGGTTGACTTTGTCAGATCTAACCCCAAAGGAGAGGCTTTCTCCATGTTGGAGTTTGAGAGAATAACGCTTTCTGGGACAAGAATATGCCACACTTTGGAGGAAGTTGTCATACACCTAGATGGCACCCTGCATTCCATTGTTCAGGAGTGCACTCCTACTTGACACCCAGAAACTGTGAATAAATTTGGGAGAGCTGCATAGTTCCTCGGATCTGCTGCCTGAAACTACAAGGAGTAGAAGGACTGCCCTGCTGGAATCTGGATCTGCACCCAAATGACTCCACTCTGAAGGACAGCACCCAAATGACTTCACTCTGAAGGACTGCACCTGCTGCACAATTTGGTACTAAAGTCCTAAGGACTTCACCTTGCTTCAAGAAGGGTTAAGGAAAGGACTCCCTGCAAGCTACAGGTTAACAGAGCCCACCTGCATCATCTTCACTGAGAGTCCCCATCCTGGAGGGCGTCGAGTGGGCTTTTAAGGATATGGGGCCATATGTATCAAGCAAATTCGCATTCACAAAAGCCGAAATTCGCAGAAGTTCGGCCTTTGCAAATGCGAATTTGCTAAATGGTATGTATAAAGCAAAATCTGGTGCAAAACAAGGAACCGCAAAATTTGCGATTCCTTAAATGCAATGTATGAAGCAAAAAAAAATGCAAAATGTCTTTAAGGAATCGCAAATTACCACCAACTTCTAGTTGGTGGTAAGTTGCGAATTCCTTGAAAAATGCACATTTTTGCATTTTTCAAAGTGCCATGTGATGCACATACATGCCCTTAGGGCATGTATGTGCGCCACCTGTTCACCCATGCATGTTTCAGGGGTGCAACAGGGTGTCCTTTGGACACCCCTGCACCCTTGAAATTATTCTCAATTTGTGATTAGCAAATTGTGAATCGCAAATTGAGAATAACTTCCCATTCATTCCTAGGGGCCTCCTGGCCCATAGAAATGAATTGGAAAGTATTCCTTAATTGCGATTCGCAATTTGCTAAACGCATTTAGTAGATCCGGAGTGCTGCGCTGTGCTGTGCTGCGGACGCGAGCGAGAGGAGCGAGCGGACGCGCTGGGAGGCTTTTGACCGGCTTTGATCACCTAGATTCTCCCCCTCTGCAGCTTGGGTGAAGCGGCCTCTTGGTGTCTTGCTGGTGTCTTGCCCCATCCCCTGCTCCCCTACAACCGTGAAGTGCGGAGGGTGAGCACAGGGTAGGGCAGGGCAGGGCAGGGAAGGATGGGCATCGGTGTCCCCACAACAGTGGCACGGTCTACAGCCGCTCCAAACATAAGCACTCTAGCCGCGGATAAATGCTGGAACGGCCCGGTAGCAGCGGGAGCGGCAGTGAGACACACTGCTGCAGCAGGTGCTGCAGGAGCATTTTTGGCGGCACTTTGGCAGCATTTTGACGGCTCAGCAGGGGCTACAGCACCAGGCAGGACCCAACAGAGCCCTCCAGAGTCACCCGGCAGCGGCAGTAGTCGCTGGAGCACTTTGGCGGCCCAGCAGTGGCAACAGCACCAGGCAGGACCCACCAGAATCCACTGAGTCCACCCAGTGGCGGCAGCAGCCGTGGGATTTGGGGAGCGGGGAGCTAGCGAGTAACAGAGGACAGCCCGCCCAAGCGCTAGTTAAGCCCCTGCTTGACTCCCAACTAGGTTTGGTTCAACAGGCTCAGCAGGCTCGGCAGGCAGCAGGCAACTGCAGAACAGAGCACAGCGCATACTGCGGGTAACCGCGGGTTAAACGGAAGGGAGCGGCCGCAGCAGCTGCCACCAGCAATCGCACCGGCAAACGCATCTGAAGCGCCTGCAGCAGTGACCACGGAAGCAGAAGCCGAGTTGCGGTCTGGTGAGCCACAAGAGCTGCAGGAGCTCCCCGCGTTTCCCGTGTGGGTGTAGCTGTGGTTTTTCATCGCTTTTCATCGTGACAGGAGCCGCAGGACACTGTGCAGTGCGGTGAGTGGTCATCTGTTGACATCTGTTGACAACCTGCGCAGCAGGAACTGTGAGCAGGTCTTTTGTGGGGCGGGACTGCTCTTAGCAAATTCAGCGACTTCAGTACCCAATCAAAGCATTGCCAGCACTCGCAGTAGAAGTAGGTCAAAAGGCGCAAGGCGCAAGCGGTTCAAGCAGCACAACCCGGCATAACCCACAGCATCCTACGAAAGACTCTGAAATGCCTTTAATAACGCCCAAAGAAAAAGCAAGAAAAAGCAAACATCTTAAACAGCACCACATAGCCCAAAAAGCTTAAAACAATTTAAATAGGCCGAAAAACCCACATAAAAATCCACACAAAACTCGAAGCATGAGATCAGGATGCGTTTGTGGGGGACCCAAAGCCGCTACGAGAACAGGTAATACTAGCAATATTACAAATCAAACTGCGAGGCAGAAAAGGAAGCTGAAAACTCCTGATGGCATAGAGGGAGAACCACAGGTCAAGACCAGACCAGCAACGCAGATGGATAACACCATAATTGAAATTTTACAAGATCCCTTGAGGTTAAGCAATCCAACACCAGGGACTAAAACAGCAATATGCCATCTTTAGCAGCATAAAATCGATACTAAATTCTTCTTTCTAAAAAACGCTGGTGACACCCTGCTTTCATGTCCTAAGGCACCTGCGGGTCTACCAACACCTCTCCTGCCCTCCCGACTAGAGGATCAACGTAAGGAGGAAGGGATTGAAGGATCTACCGCTCAAGGAGGAAAGAGGAAAAGGCAAGGGTCAGACAGCCTAACAACAACCCCACACGGCTCAGCAACCGCCGTAAATTGGAATTTAAAAACCCCGGAGTTAGTGCGCACTGGACTGCACTCTGAGGATCCACCAACTTCTGCGCAAGAAAGGGGAAACAAGACTGAGACCAATGGTGCAAGGGAAGAACAAGCAAACAACATTGACCGTGCAAACGCACACAACATCACAATGGCCTCAACACCCAGGCCCACCAACCAACACAAAAAAGTGGTGAAAATTGTGCATCAATAGAGCCATTAACCATCTGTGAGCTAGACAATTCAACTGCAATCTCACGGTTGGAAATAAGCCCGACCCTGCAGACGGAATCTTGGATGCAAACCCGGAAGACCTAAAGGCAGAAAGGGGACCACTTGAAAACTCTAGGGGCAAGCAAGGCTCAGAAGATAGAGCACATTATGTCTCAACGCACCTACAACGCGACCCGGTGATGCCCCAATCCAGCATGCTGGAGGACCCAGATGAACTGGATCAACACTCTTACCTTGATAAGGACGAATGGGAGGCACTCCTGGCAGCCTATCGGGGAGACACGCACAGGAGCCACTCTCTAGAAAATCCAAATAAGAAGGGGGGAAAGGGGACAGGGGAGGTGCATCATGAGTCACCCACTTGCATACCTGGGAATCCTGGAACAAACCAAGGAGAGATACTAACAACAGACATAAGCGGCAAAATCAGCAACGGGCCGGTGGCCCTAAAGTGGATATGCAAGGCATCGACCACGGCGATGCTTGGGCAAGCTTACTTAAAACTGTGAAACTCCTAGTGGAGACCCTGAAATATCAGACTGACAAAATGGATTTGCAACTAACCCTATTGAACACTCTGGCTGTCTATGTTGTATCAATTAACGGCAAGCTGGGGAATCTGAACAAAACGCTGGAGAGCACTCTTGATCACACGTCAGTTGAGCATCAAACCTGCGGGTGCAGTCCAATTGTGGACAAACTAGCAACTCTCCCGACCATGCTGACGGACTTATGCTTACAAATCAATAGGGCATCAAATAACGTCCACACTCGGTACTAAAGAGCAATCCCTGTCTGGTCACTGGGAAGACACAGTAAGCGACCAGCCTGGGGAGGTTGGCAAGGAGCAATCACCGACCTCAACCAACCAATTGGGAATTACCACCAAAAATAAAAACCACCCACAATTAACAGCACCTTCTCCTAGCCACAGCCACACGCTACCACAGGCAGAGGCACAAAACTTTGAACTGAAATTAAATGCAAAATAAAGACGCACACAACAACGAAAAGGTCGGAAACATAAGTGGGGAGAAGTGTGGCTCAATGATTAGAGCGGCAGACCCTGATGCAGAGGTCTAGACCGGGACCAGGGTTCAATTCCCCGCCTCGGCGGGTCTTGGGCTCAAAATTCCACGAACCTGATAATTCTCGCCTCGGTGCCTATTCCAATCATGGAGTCCCACTCTGCAACTCTGGGCAAGCAATAGCTTGCTTAATCTCCACAACGGCCCCCACAACGCTAAGGATGCCTGGCCTCCACCTTGGGGGTGCCCAGGAGTGGACACCTCACAGGGAAAGCCAGGATGGGTTCCACAGCGGTATTCGTACAAGCGCCTTGAGACCCTTGCGGGTGAGTAGTGCGCTATACAAGTATCAATTTACATAAGCAAAGTCCTACTAGGAACGGTTTCCAAAGACTCTTTGGGGCACCTTCATTGCAAGGGGGGACAAAGCAACATTCCAACGGGTCATTGTTAGCTCTTGAAGGGACAATGCAACAGAACACTCCCATATCAGAAACAATCGCCATTAAGAACACTGCAAGCACGTCTAGCGGCGCCCAAGTTTACTCCAGCGGAAAGAAAGAAAACTGCACACTTGAGGACGCACGAGGGGTGGCGGGAGCAAAACCTTCCTAGCCCCACCGAGTCGGAAACCCTATTGCAAACCAAATCATATCAGAATGGAAGAAGATATAGGGATGAGAATTCACATTAAAACGACAAACTAGGATACTGGACACACCGACAACTCCCGAGACCCACTTTCAAATAATAACAACGCCGCGGTGGGGAACACAAACCAGGGGAGTCTGAATATCCACCTCAGCAAACAAACAGCCAAAAGGGAAGATGAGAAAGCACACAACAGTCAGCTTCTGCCCACAGACGCAATAGCCACACAACCAATGGCCAAAAATCACTTGACACCTCAAAAACAAAACTTACTGGTAACACAAGATCAAATTCAAATCAGCCAGTGTCCAAACTGGCAAGGAAACATATACCACACAGAAGGAATCCAAATGGCTCTTGACAGTGCACCGAACGAGGCCAACAGGCCAATTCCGCAAAAACATCTCGGCGTCTCCAACTGGGCTGGGGCAAGGGACACGAATGCAATATGGTTCATACCTGAATACACCTCTAAAGCGGGGCATGACATCCTAAACCGAGGTAACATACTGTGGTTACTATCTCATATACCACCACTAGCAGATTTAAAAACAACAGACTTGGAGTCAATAGAATTCATTAAGTCCGGTGATGCAAAGGTAGGCGAAAAAACAAGAGCTACATGGACCACTGTAATAACAACACACAAAATACTCTCAGAACAGGACATCCTAAAATCTTGGGGGATAACCATCGCCCCGTACTACAAACCAGGCTGTTAAACCAAGCTCCACCGAGAGGTCCTGCAACAGTTGTTTCTAGACCAACTATATCAGTGCTGAGAGGAGCCTTAGGCACTGCAACATGGACATGAGGCATAAAGAAGAGCAATTAAGGAGCTGCAATCATCCCTTTACACTGCAAGCGCGGGAAGAAGACACACGATGGTTCGCAAGAACCATCAATAATACAAACGTTTGACGCGTTCCTCGCACGCTGGATATGGGAATTGAAAAAAAGGATATAGTACGGATCTGTTCTTGGAACATAAATGGCCTGGCCAACAAAATAGCTGATCTCGACTTTGTCACCTACGTCAGGGCTTTCGACATTGTGACATTACAAGAAACATGGGCCAAAGAACCCCGCCACCTCCAAGGTTTCTTGCGCTTCCATTCAAACACCATCAGGGGGGCAAAATATGTCCATCTGCAAGGAGGGCTAGTCATATATGTGGGGAACACAATTGCTCATTCTGTTCGCATTTTTGGCCCTCCATCGCAATCATCACTAGCAGTTATCGTAACCTTCCCCCAATCATCGAAAAACAAAAGGGACACCAGCATCATGATAATAAACGTATATATTTAACCGAAATTTAAAAACAAACTAACTAAGGAAATGTGCAAATTTGCGGAAACATGCCTAAGAGAGGGTCCCACAACCGACCTCATCTTAACTGGGGACTTAAATCATTACCTAATGGGCTCCTCGTTGGAAGAAGAAGTGCTGTTGCATAACGCAAACTGGAATATCCCGCTGCAGGGGAAACCAGAAGCATGTAAGCAAACCAAGATTGGACAAACGACCTTGGAGGTTTTAGAACATCTTAACCTAAGGGCTCTAAATGGCAGACTACCAGAAGATGATCCTCCTTAGCTTCATTTATCTTCACAAAAACCAGCTAATTTCTAGACTACACCTTTGTTTCTCTTGGCCTTTTCCAGCAAATCACACCTTTTCAGATGGGCAATAAAGGTGACAGTGATCATCGGCCCCAAGAAATAGCTCTGAAAACAGTGACCTCAATATTCGAAGGCTGCCGGGAGCCCCAAGGATCAACAACCACCATCGACTTAAGACTAATCAAATTCAAATTAGCAGCAAGCAGCGAGATGCTGGAAACTGCAAAACAACATTTTGATGCAAGGGTCGGAGACGGAGAAGTCGAGAAATGGAAAAACTACGTATCTGCGATGGAATCATACACAACCAAGGTCAAGCCTTCAAACCAGCAAAGATTTAGTGGCACAATGCCCATGTCATACAAGGCAAAACAAGGAATTAAGTATGCAAAAAAAGGATTAACCAACTCCTGAGATACCTTCGGGACAAACCCAGTGACAAAACTCAACTGAAAGTTTTACAGAATCAAAGGGCAGCCCTCAAAAAACTGAAAAGGGATGCGAATAGAGCTATGGAGGAAGACCTCAGGGCCAAATTACAAGCCGACGTTAAACACAACAACAGCTCCCGATTTTGGATGACCATAAATCAATTTATCAATAACAATCATGATGAAATCTGCTCCTACATCTCAGAGGAAGTATGGGCAAAATATCGCAGGTCCCATTTTCAGAGATCATTGTAAACTAGATCAAGACAAAGTATATTGCCAAACGACACCTAAGTCCTGTGCCGGAAACCATCCCGCTGACTCTGAGAACTCAGTAACAGACACACAAACCGAGGACTCCCAAACTAAGTACATAGGTGCCATCAGACGGCAGATAGGAAAAGGGAGAAGAGAAGGCGCACCTGGCCCAAATGGACTGCCACCAGCATTGTATAAACAGGAGGCAATCTTCTGGGCTAAAGCTCTGGAACCACTCTTCAGAGAAATTAGAACGTTGAACATTTTGCCTAGTTCATGGAGAGGCTCAATCATCTCCCCAATCTACAAATCCGGCGAGAAGTCGGATCCACAAAATTACAGATTAGTGGCACTACTGGACAATGAAGCTAAATATTTTGCTGGCTTGTTATTGGAGGATCTTCAGGCATGGGCAGAAGAAAAATCCGTAATTCCTCTACAACAGACTCGCTTCATAAAATCGGTCGGGACAACGACAAACATTCTAAGCATGGCTATGCTTATGGATAAGGCTGAGGCCACACGGTCGTCTTTATTTCTTTGCTTCATTGACTACAAAGCCGCCTTTGATCATGTCAACTGCACCAGAATTTGTCCAAACTACACAGCTGGGGGCTTCCACAGCCATTACTCAAACTAATAATGAATTTACACAGGAACACGTGGCTACAGGTGAAGCTGGGAAATGGAACGCATCTGTCAAGGCGCATACCCACGGAAAAAGGATTAAAACAGGGCTGTGTTTTAGGACCCACCCTTTTCAATCTGTACATTGCTGATTTAGTCCCGCTACTAACCAGCTGCAACTCACATGCCCCGAAATTAGGAGATATTTCATTACCTTGTCTCCTCTATGCAGATGACATAGTCCTGATCAGCAAGACAAAAGTAGGGCTACAACATCTCTTAAACACAACGCGGGTTTTCTCCCAAGCAAATGATCTGACGATCAAGCTTGGTAAAACAAGAACAATGATAGTCAGGAAAAAAAGACGTCAAACTGCTGCCTGGTTCTGGGGTGATACCAGAATAGAGAGCACAACCGAATACAAATATCTAGGCGTGAAGCTGGATTCAAGCGGCCAGTTTGTGGCTCAGAAGAACAGCATAAGGCACAAAGGTCTAGCACTAGCAATTTCCCTAAAAATACTAAACTCTAAATTAACATGCCCATCGATCTTACCACTCGTCGAGGTTGTTCGGACAAAACTCCTGTCAACAATCACCTATGGCAGTGAGGCACAAAAAGGGAAGGACGGGAAAACACTTGATGCCACAGTACGAACGGCATATAAGGTCATCTTTGGGCTGCCGAAATACACTTCACCCGCCCAAATCAGACTTGAGTTTGGCGTTCTGAAACAATCACTGGCTAGACAAGGGGCCTTCATCATCACTTGGGACAAAGTGTGAAGAGCAGAATGTGGTACGCTAAATGAACAGATGTGGAAGTAGCTACAATCATACCCCAAATTACCAGCCGCGTAATTTCTACATAGCAGTCTGCATAATTTGGGGCTAAACCAGCTTTAGGAAACACTGACAACCACTCCTTCTTTCAAAAAATGAGTGTGGAAGACTATGAAACTCCTTTCATGGCTAAAGGACAAGGATGCACTATCAAAGAGATCCCACGGCTGGATGACCCTGAATACATATACGAAGCCGTGCACACAAACCTACTTCAATTTGTATTATGACAAAAACATAAAAATTGCTTTTATGAAATATAGGCTAGGACTGCTCCCTTGCACCGAGCATCTCCCTCCCTGGCTTAGGATCCAAGCTGGCTCTGCGTGCCGTCTATGTGGATCGGCTCAGGAAGACATGCTGCACCTACTATGCTCCTGTAGAGAACTTACAATAGAACGAAAGAAATTTCTGAAACAACCTTCCAATCAACGAGGGATCTGCACCAGGAGGCAAGCTCTGCTAGCATGTTTTGAACCAAGCGACCCACAATTGAACTGGAGAACAATAAAATATCTGAGACTGTGCGGCAGCAAGATGCCAGAAATACCGACAATAGGAACCTAACCAGAAATAGCACTTGCATACGTGCAAGAGGTCTGCGAACACTCTGAGTATATGATTTGGGAACTCAGACTATACGACTTTTTAAATACAAGCGTTTTAATTATGTACATGACAGTTTTTAAATGAGTATATTTTTTGTATTGCAATGGTTTTAATTAACTATGCAAATAAATTAAACTTGTGTAAACTTGTGTAATCGCAATTAAGGAATTTTAAGAAATCGGAAAAAAAATTCGATTTTGTACATACATACCTATTTGTGATTCTCAAATAGCGATTTCTTAAAAATTGCTATTTGAGAATCGCAAATCAGGTTGATGATTCATATGGCCCTTGGTCACATGCCTTGAGAGAATTGCAGTCCAGACATCCCAATGACCATCTAGCAGATTCCAGACCCTTGGATTTGGGTTTTGGACACTTTAAACCCTCAAGAGGAACTTCAGGAAGAAGTTCCAGAAATTTGGTGAAGCTTGGGAGTTTTTAGTCAAAAGACTCCGTAGGGTGACCGACTCGACATAGAGGGTCAAGTTGGCTACCTTCAACCACGACCCAGGTTAGATTTCAGGTTCATCATGATGAAAGCTCCGGAGCTCTAGACTTCCAGGATTTGACCTTGGAGAGAAGCAATCCAATAACGTTGCATCAAAATCTGCCTGCGAGAGTGGTCTGCTTGACCTCAGGAGAAAAATCCCTCAGAATCATTTCTACACACGAAGGCATAATGTAGTCTGAGGCCTACCGCTTAGTGTATCTGACCAGCTCTCCATTGTGGTTGACCTCAAACTTTGACAAGCGGGACCAGGTGTCCCAAAGTTGCGATATTTGTTTTTAAGTACAAGAAAGTGTTTATTATTTGTAGATTTATATCTCTGGTTCCTTACATTGGATTTGTGTTGTTTTGTTGTAAGTGATTATTGGCGTTTGTTGTAACATTAATTCACGGAATACCTCTCGCCTCTTTGGTTTTATCTTAGAACAATTCGTCACATTGGATGTTTTTGCAACAGTCTTCCTACTTAACAGATTCAGCCAGATATTCCTAGTGATTGATCCATATTTTTGGCTGGTTTACAATATACTACCAGGTAGTTTTTTCATCCCCGGCCTTACTTAGATATTGCTAAAATTTTGGGTTGGGTTAGAGTCCATTGTCTTACAATATATTTTATATCTGTTTAGACATCTTTCGGAGCCTTCCTCACAACACTTGACGCTGTTGCATATCCTCGACTACGCATGTGTATGGCCCTCACTTGGTAACCACCCACCTTTAAGATTCAGTTGCTTTTTTAAGAGCCATAAGAATTCAGGTTTTTCTCAAATATTTGCCTTTGTCTCTGTTTTCCTACAATTACTTCAATTCCTTACAGAATGTCATCTAGCTCCTTGTAGCTATTTCATATTTAGATTTTTAGGTAAGATCAAATGTATCTTTAGAAACTGATTTATGGTATCCCTCTCAGTATGTCTCTCAATATGTCTGCTCTTCACTTATTCTTTATCCTTATCACAGGGTATATTGGTTTCCTATATGTTTCACAGTTCCCAACATTTCCTATGTCACAATCTCCAGGGGACCCTTTCGGTCTTTTTATCTTTTTTCTATCTCTTGCCAATTTTTCTATCCTCTATTGTGCGGTTTCTTCTCATTCTTTTCACTTATTGCGCCATGATTTTCAGGTCTATTTTCAATCTGAAGCTCCGCTCTGCAACACCAGTTAGCATAATCTTCTGTTTCATGCACCTTGTCTTATTGTGTTACAGACTCAGTGTACTACATCATTGCATATACTCATGTTGAGTTTTGTATATGTTTTTCTTATATATAGAAATTTCAAGTGGTTCTCCCGAAGAAGGCGTATGATACGCCGAAATGCGATCGTCATCCTACCCACTCTGTTTTTATAACCTTTGATTATATTTTATCATTGAATGTTGATATTCTTATGTTTTATGCTTTTCATGTTTTGATGTATCAATTTTTTCACATGAATTGTTATCTTTCGTATGTTGGATAATAAGAGTGTTTTATATTTTGTAACTTTTATGCAATAATAAAATGAAAGCGTTTTTTTAATTTTGTGGTTGTATGTTAGTACACTGAGGTTCTGTTCAGTATCCTGTTTGTTGTGTAACCTGATATCGTACAGGGATCCAGTTGCCTAGGAGTTGTTAATATTTGAAAATTTTTGTTGTCTATTTGTTCATAAAAATATAATCTATTTCCAGAAAGTGGAGTTGAATTTTCATTGTGTGTTGTAACTTACTTATCTAATGTATGGGTGTTTTTACATGCTTTACACACCTGTCTCCTAAGTTACGCCTGCCTGCTTATTGCCAGCTACCAAGGGTTGAGCAAGGGAATAATATTTTACAACCTTAAATGACCCTCTTATTGTGTTTGTGACCTTATTACCAGTGGTAAGTCTTTAATTATCACAACTAATAATCCACTTTCCTACAGTGTTGTAAACATACAAACAGTCCTCGGTTAAACTGCCTTTTGGATTATGTACGAGATGACCTTACATGCACTGCCGTTTTGCACATGTTTTTCCCTGGTGGAATTCACAAAGCTGTGTTTTTGCTTGGAGATAGGGCTCTGTGCTGTTCTCCACATGTGCCGAAAATGGTGGCTAAAATCAACAATCAATACATGACAATCTGTAAAATGTGAGCACTTTTTCCTGGGCTGATCTATAGCTGAAGCATATGTGCACTTGTTACAGTCATCGAGGCTTAGAAGCATAATGAAACTCAGCAACCTTCATTCGCTAAACAGCAGTATATGGTGAGGGCTGAGCAAGGAGTTAAAAGCAGCCCTAGTAAAGCATTTTAATACAAACTCCCATTGCAGTAAATTATTCCACATAGTGATCAGAGCTTTCTGTAAATGAATTTGATGGGTTGATCCCACCCCAATAATTTTTTTAATGGGCTCAAACCATCTATTTTACAAGTCATTTCCCAAAGATATTGTCTACAAAAGCATTAGCTGAAAAACAGCTTTAACTTTATCAAATTAAATCAGTTAAAAAGAATGTGTATGCATGCCTGTATTTGCATGCAGCAGTATGTTATGTTGGGGTTTTGAGCTCTATTGTAACATCATTCACCAGATTGCTATCTTAAAGTCAGACCTATTGGCTTCATACTCACCACATTGTATAAGGAGTCTGAATTTCAAAGGGTACTCTTCATGCTGCTGCCACCATTTGAGCCAGTGTGTAAGGCTGCAGCAGTGCCTCTGGTCCCACCATACTCACATCTCATACCCATGAAGGTTGAAGGGTGTCGCCAAAATCCATGTGGGAGTTGGGGTGTAGTGGGTCACCAAGTTTCATGGCGGTGGGGTTCTTATTGGGTCATCAAGCTTCATGAGTGGAGTGAGGAGAGACAACCCTCTGAGCTGCCAGTGTCTACAAAGACCCACCATTTTACAGTGCCATTTTAAGGATTTTGGCTACCCTTCGACCAATATATTTTATGGGCCCCTTTATAGAATTTGAATGTTATAACCAATTTCCTGTTAACCCAAGCCCACAAGATGCTAAACAATGCTAAATTACTTGTTAAACTTTAGCAGGGTCACACAAAACAGTTGAAATAGGTCTTACATGGGACCCAAACAACCTTCAAATGACATGGATTAGAGAAAGAGGCAGAGTTAGAAGTAGGCAGAGAGGGAGAGAGATTCATATAGGAAAATAGAATAGACAGGTCAAAGAGAGAGAGCTCACTTACCCAGAAGTCCCTTTGGGAGAGGGGGCCAGGGCAATTGCCCACTGTGCTCATGTATTATAATCCCTCTGCACCCTTCCGCACTTCACTTCTGTAGTATGAGCAGTGCCAGGCAGAGTTCTGATGATGTCATTCCATGGGCGTACCACACTAGTCCTAAGGCAATTGTGGAAACCTGCTGGCCCTCTCTCCATTCCAGTGACAGGCCTTCTATTTTTACATATGTTATGTGGCTAATGTTATGTTATGTTATGTTATTTTTATACTTCTATAGCGCACGGCCACTCCACGGAGTATCCCGGCGCTTTATCGAAGGAAACCCAACCGAAGAAGGGAGAACATAACACTGAGAGGACGTGCAGACACAGGAAGCAGCATCAAATTAAGGGAAAAGCCATGTCTTAATGGCCTTTCGGAAGGACAGAAGGCTAGAGGTCTGTCTCAGAGAGATTGGGAGGTCATTCCAAGCATGAGGAGCTAAGTAGCGAAAAGACCGTCCTCCTGCTCTAGCACGCTTGATAATGGGAATACTCATTTTTGATAGGGACGAAGATCTGAGAGATCTGGGGGGGTTATACCAGGACAATCGTTTGGAAATATATTTGGGGCCTATGCCATGTAAGGCCTTGAAAGTCGTGGTCAAAGTTTTAAACAGAATCCTTTTAGCAATTGGAAGCCAGTGTAGTGTTGAGAGAAGATCAGTGGCTCTGGCTTTTCTTGGAAGACCAAAGATGGCTCGGGCTGCAGAATTCTGGGCGATTTGCAGACGCCTGACCAGATATTTGGGAAGTCCCAGAAACAAAACATTAGCATAATCCAGCCTAGAGCCAATCAGAGCCTGGACAATGATTTTTCTGTGCTGGATAGAAACTAGAGGGAGGAATTTACGAAGCATCCGAAGGATGCCGAAACATTTCCCAGTAAGAGATGAAATATGCGGTCCAAAAGATAGCTCGTTGTCAATCATAACTCCCAAATTTTTGGCTTTCAAAGACGAACTAGTGGGAGGAAACATATCTTGCGGCCACCAGGGTTTCCAATCAGGCTCAGAGGTACAGCCAAAAAAGAGCAACTCCGACTTGTCGGAGTTGCACTTCAGCCCATGACGTCCAAACCACTCAAAAACAGCGCTCAAACAGCCCTTGACTTGGGCACCGTCAAACAAGCCATCTTTGTTGCTTACAAAGAGGAGCTGGGTGTCATCAGCATAGGTGACAATCCGGGCGCCGAAAGACTCCGCCGTCAACGCCAGGGGGGCCATAAAGATGTTAAAAAGGAGGGGGCTCAGGATGGAACCTTGAGGAACCCCCACTTCAAGCGGTGACATTTCGGCGGAGTAAGGAGGCGCCCAGATTGTCTGCCGGCGGTCGGCTAAGAAGGATTTAAGCCAATTCCACACCGTTCCCCGCAGACCAAAGTCCCAGAGTCTGGAAAGAAGAAGTGCGTGGGGAACGGTGTCGAAAGCCGCCGACAGGTCTAGCATAATCAGTACCACTTTTTTTCCAACATCCAACTCCTCCCTGATGGCATCTGTGACTTCAAGGAGCGCGGTCTCCGTGCTGAAATTTGCACGGAAGCCAGATTGAGTGCTATGCAACAGACCCTTTTCCTCGATGAAATTAGAAATAGATCTGTGAACAAACCTCTCAGTCACTTTCGCCAGAGCAGGGAGTAGGGAGATGGGTCTATAATTCGCATGGACTGAAGGGTCGAGCGCTGGTTTTTTAATGAGTGGCAGGATCATGGCGCTCTTCCAAGCTTTGGGAACTACCCCGGAAGAGAGCGACAGATTCAAGATGGGATTTACCAGGTCATCTAGAACAGGTGCCATATTTGCTAGACACTTGGCAGGGCAAGGATCCTGTGGAGATCCGGATTTAAGACTTGTCAAGATATCAAGAGAACTCTCGTGATCTAATGGGGGAAAATCACACAGGAAGGGACCATGGTCTGGCAAGGGACACCCCAGACTCATCGTATGCTGCTGAAAAGTGGCCTGGAGAGATTCTTGAATAGTGGTAATTTTCTGTACAAAATAGACAGCCAATTCCTTCAGCCAAGCTTCAGAGTGAGCATGGGTCGGAGTATAAGCAGAAGGAGAAGTGAAATCTTTTACCACCCTGAAAATTTCCTTGCAAGAATGCTCCGCTTCATTTATTCTAGATTCCAGATAGGATTTTTTACCTTCCCAAATGGATTTATGGTAGGCTCGAGTTAGCGTCTTGAAATTTAGCCTCTCAGTATGATCATAAGATCGCCTCCATGCTCTTTCTGCTTTCTTAAGATCTTGTCGTGCTTTTTTTAAATGAGGGGTAAACCAAGGGGCAGATGTTCTCTTATCGGCAGAATTTTGTTTCTTGGCCGGAACCAAGCTCTCTAGATGATCTGTGAGCCAGTTATGAAAGAGAGCAGTGTAATCCTCTACATTGTCAGAGGTGGGACAAGGGAAGTTAGTTAAAGCATTTGATAGCATCTCTCTAGTCAGAAGATGGAAAGATTTAGAGAGATGCTTTAACGACCCAACAGGTTTGGACCGTGATGAAGCCATGACAGGGATGGAAAAAGTGATGAGAAAATGATCTGACCACAAAACTGGCATGGGAGGGTCAACACAGATGGGAAGAGTAGAGAAGATCTGGTCCAACGTGTGGCCTTTATTATGAGACGGTCCGGCCACATAAGGAGATAGGCCAAGCACGGGAGTAATATCTAACAGTTTTTGAGTGTCCGGATCCGAGCTGTTGTCCATATGAGTATTTAAGTCACCCAATAGAAAGCAATGATTGGACCTAAGGCATGGGGTCGATAGGGCTGCCTGCAGTTCTTCTAAAAACGGCCCCACCGAGCCTGGTGGTCTGTAAACAAGGATACCAGTACAAGCCTGGGAAGATGAGAGCTGAAGAGTGAAGCCAAGGGCTTCACTGCCCTGTATATTATCTACAGGGAACGTGCGACATGCTATGTTCTTATTAACTATGATAGCCACTCCACCACCTCTACCAGATGGCCTGTCTTTCCTATAAATATTGTAGGCGGAGGGTACGGCATTTGCCAAATCGGGGGAAGAAGATTCAGACAACCAAGTTTCCGTTAGGAATAAACAAGATACCTTAGAATCCTGTAGCATATTCCAAATGTCTAGAGCGTGGCCAGGTAGAGATCTGGTATTCAGTAGTAAACATTGATGCTGGATGGGTGGGCTAACCTGCGTAAGTGATTTCCGATCAGGAAGGCGCCAACCACATGTGTTACACCCTTTCTTCAGAGCCCGCCCTCCTGGGAATACATGATGGCAACGACCACACGGAGGGCAGAGAGAACGAAGCTCGGGGCTGGTATACGTGAGCATACTAAGGCACATATTGCCACTAGCTCAGGTAGAGGATAAAGAAAATAGCCGTCCGGCCCCGTCCGCTTCCGTGCCGCTGACTGGCGCAGACTGGCTACTCTTTGGCGCCTCTTCGGCGCGTATACAGCGCTACCGCTGCGCGTCACCGCTGCGCTAGGTAGGGTGAGGTCTTATAGATTAGATGAGGGTGGAGACTAGCCCGTCAACCTCCCCAAGATGGCTGGCCAGGATGGAACAGCCAGGAACAAGGAAGTGGTGTCGCTTTCAACCTCCCTCCACAACAATCAGCACAGAAGCTGTGGTGGACCAGGGAGTAGCGAGCAAAATACAAGTAAGAGCTCAGCAATTGTTTTTAAAAACACATTATCACACTCAAAAGGTATTTAAAATGTCTGTAAAACAAAGTAGAATGCTTGCAGTAGTCCTAGTGAAAGTCAAGCGCTAGCGCTACGATCTTCGTTTGGTAAATGGTGGCCATTATAAAAAGCTTCTTTTTCACCTTCACTACAAATCCTAATTCTACCTTATTGCAGGTTATATTTTGTGGTTAACTCAGAGAAGGGAATAACTTGCAAATGCAAAATTGTAACTTTCCCATTGTAATACCTTATTTTCCAGTACTATCTCAGGGTTATTCCATATGGGGGAGGATTCTATTTAACTAAAGTTACTTGTCTTCTTACCATTAAGTGAGACTACTGTAAAATAAAGCTATCAAATTCATTTCTAAAGTTTGGCAATCTAAATCTCTCCTTTTTTACTGGACACTAAAAGCATACAAGTGAAATTAATGTTTTTTAACGTTCCCCACCCACAATAACAGGTCATCAGAAGAGCAACACAAGAATCAAGTAATGCTTTGCTAGAAATTCAGAACATATGTTATTACTGATGGAGATCATTTTTGGTTAAAGTAACACATTTACTAAATTTAGTTTGGCCTACAAACTAAGGTTCAATATTTCCCAATTACCTATTGCTTCCTTTCTGTCTTCATCTACAGCATCTGAGTTTTTGTCTTCTAATTTTTTCATTCCAGTGATTTTAATACCTAGATAGGTAAAATTCTCTTTCTCTGACGTATCAATCCAGTCGGTTTCTCCTATAGTTATAACATTGAAATCAGATAAAACTTTCTGATCATAAACACTCCCTTACTGATACGATTACCACATGTAACTAAAAGAGTACTTATCTCTGCAAGTAGCAGCAAAAAAGAAGGAAGATGACTTAGGGTTCTGTCCTTTAGTTGAGATTGGATTTCCGTTAAAGTTCAGTATTCTCTAAAGGGGCTGCTGTGAGTAGTGGCAATAAAGGAGATTGCATTAATATTAGCCTCAGTGTCTTTAATAAAAACCAGATGTTCTGGCCATCAAAGTTGGGGAAAATCTACATTCTCTTTCTTTGATGTAAGAATTGATTTATTTTCTCTCAGAATGCATTTTTTTAGATAATCATGATCTCTGTTTTCTCCAAGTCACAGTGCAACTAGCTGTCGGGCTCAAGCTAACCCATACTCTTCCTCCCTAGGGCTTTACTGCCAAATGTGAAATTTGCAACATGAATAAGGACTGGATAATGGAGAATGGGAGTAAAGAGGGTGAGAAAACACTGGAGCACCAGGACCTTCATCAAGATTGCGAGTCCCACAGGCATATCTGATGTGGATACTGACACTTTGTAAATAAAGCTTGCTTCATCTTCCCAGGGGATTGTAGACTGCACATAGAAGTAATGAATCCTGTGCCAAATTGAGGATCCAAGTGAACTTTCAAACAAAAGAGTATGAGTACGAGGAAAGGCAACTATAGGGCCACTAGAGAGAGGCCGACAGTACTAGGGAACTGATAATGAGAAAGAAACCAGGTGTGCAGAATGCCAAAACCAGGTTAGGTGAGGATGGGAAAAAAAGGAAGCCTACAGCCAATTTGCAGTGTTGAAAGATGGTGTGAATTGGCTGGCTGTCCTAGTTCTACGATGTTCTCTTTCATGTAACCTGGAAGTATAAGTGATTCAGCAGGTATCCCTTCAGTACCTCTCATCTGATCAGTAACATCGCTGTGCCAGCTGCCATGCAAACACATGACAGAGCTTCTCAGTGCCCCTCTCACCTTGTATTGACATTGGGGCCAACTAAATTAGATTAGATGTTAGTAATAGTTGTATGACAAAATATTAGGGACAAAAATATTATAACACAACAATATCATCAACAAAATAACAAAAATATTGAATTATAATTTATAATAGTGGAACAAAAATCATAGTATATATATACATACATATATTTATACACACACACATATATATATAAATATATATATATATATACATTTTTTAAAGCAAAGATAGGAGCACTCACAGGTCTTTCTTACTTGATTTATTGAAACCAACAGACAGACGTCTTTCAGCACACTCACTTTTGTCAATGTTGATTGCATCAATTGTAGACACATGACCAAGTTTTTAACTACATCCTGGTTGTTTGCAATTGGACAGCTGATTTTGTAAGCACAGATAGAAAGTTCACATTATTTTATCAGTATGCATATATCTCCTTGCTCGTAAAAGTCTCAGTCTTCTGGTAAGTATTTTCATTCTAGTAATTTACGAGCACAACACCTTTTGAGAAATCGTCATGTCTCTGTAAATCAAATTCCAATTACCCTTTTTTTTGCCAATACTTCCATTTTGCACGAAACAAACCTGATGGCATCGGTCCAAGTTACCTTTTGCTCCTCATTTAGTAATGAAAAACTCGGGGCATATTATCAAGAACGGCGATAAAATTATCGCTGCTTTAGAGGCAGGAAACTGCTGCTAAAACGCCGATAATGGGCTTGATAATACGCCCTTGTGAATTCCCATAGCAGCCCAGGTTAACACAAGAACCTGGGCTGCTATGGGAATTCACAAGGACATATTATCAAGCCCATTATCGTCGTTTTAGCAGCAGTTTCCTGCCGCTAAAGCGGCGATAATTTTATCGCTGTTCTTGATAATATACCCCTCGGTATTTAGCTGATTTGTTAGGCTTATAGGATAAGGCGGTCCTGGCAGCCAAAATTAAATATGTACTCCAATGGCCACTCACTGCTGCTGAACACTTCACAAAATGGGTGCCTCCTCTAGTGAAAGTGACTTTCACAATGTCATTTTTTAAAACAAAGATAGGAGCACTCACGGGTCTTTCTTACACGATTTATTGAAGCCAACAGACGCGTTTCAGCACACTCACTTTTTTCAATGTTGGTTGCATCAATTGAAGACACATGACCGCGTTTTTAACTACATCCTGGTTGTTTGCTATTGGACAGCTGCTTTTGTAAGCACAGATAGAAAGTTTGCATTATTTTATCAGCAGGCATAAATCTCCTTGCTCGTAAAACTCTCAGTCTTCTGGTAAGTATTTTCATTCTAGTAATTTACGAGCACAACACTTTTTGAGAAATCACCATGTTTGTGTAAATCAAATTCCAATTACCCTCGTTTTTGCCAATATTTCCATTTTGCATGTAACAAACCTGCTGGCATCAGTACAAGTTACCTTTTGCGTCTCATTTAGTAATTAAAACCTCTGGGCCTTATTTATGAGGGCCTTGCGCCACCGGTGCGTCACTTTTTCCCATGTTAAAAGTGACGCACCGGCGGCGCAAGGCCTTCATAAATAAGGCCCTCAGGGCCTTATTTATGAAAGTCTTGCGCCACTTTTACGTGACTTTTAAAATGGGAAAAAGACACGCACCGGTGGCGCAAGGCCTTCATAAATAAGGCCCCCAGTGTTTAGCTGGTCTGTTAGGCTTTCAGGATAAGGAGGTTCTGGCAGTCAAAATTAAACATGTACTCCCAATGGCCACTTACTGCTGCCGAACACTTCACAAAACGGCTGCCTCCTCTTGTAAAAGTGGCTTTCACAATGACATTTTTTAAAGCAAAGATAGGAGCACACACGGGTCTTTCTTAGTTGATGTATTGAAGCCAACAGACACTTTTCAGCACACACACTTTTTTCAATGTTGGTTGCATCAATTGAAGACCTATGGCCGAGTTTTTAACTACATCCTGGTTGTTTGCTATTGGACAGCTGCTTTTGTAAGCACAGATAGAAAGTTTGCATTATTTTATCAGCATGCAGAAATCTCCTTGCTCGTAAAAGTCTCAATCTTCTGGTAAGTATTTTCATTCTAGTAATTTACGAGCACAACACCTTTTGAGAAATCGTCATGTCTTTGTAAATCAAATTCCAATTACCCTCCTTTTTGCCAATATTTCGATTTTGCACATAACAAACCTGCTGGCATCGGTACAAGTTACCTTTTGCTCCTCATTTAGTAATGAAAACCTTGAGGCTGATTTACATGCCCCTTGCGACACTTTTACGCTGCTGTTGCGTCACTTTTGTGACGCAGCGGTGGCATAAACAATGCGCCACGTTGCAACTTATTTACAACGTGACACATCTAGGCAGATGTGTCACATTGTAAATCCCTGTGCAACGTGAAACCTGCGTCAGGTTTCATGTGGGCGTTCTGTCGCAGGGTGGGCGTTCCCTCGCAGGAAAGCCCCGTATAACTGACGCAGTGAAATCTACAAGATTTCACTGAGTCAGTTTTACGACGCTGCTGCGTCAAATCCTTAAGCCTGCTTGAAGAAGGCGTAAGGAGTGACGCACCATGTTGAGTATGGGTGGCCCCTGTGCATTACAGGAGTTGCATCGCACTTGCGTTGCGACTCCAGCAATGCGCCGCCCATACGCCACAAGATGCATCACACATCTTCCCTTCCTTGCCCCATGGTGCGCCACATTGTAAATGCGGCGCATCTGTGGTGGCTGAAGGAGGGGATTGCATGACGCATCTGTTCTGGCGCATCCCTGCAGCTTTACAGAGATGCGCCAGAACATGTAAATATGCCCCCATGTGTTTAGCTGGTTTGTTAGGCTTTAAGGATAAGGCGGTTCTGGCAGTCAAAATTAAACATGTACTCCAATGGTCCTTACTGCTGCCGAACACTTCCCAAAACGGGTGCTTCCTCTAGTGAAAGTGGCTTTCACAATGTTAAGTTTGCATTATTTTATCAGCATGCATAAATCTCCTTGCTCATAAAAGTCTCAGTCTTCTGGTAAGTATTTTTATTCTAGTAATTTACAAGCACAACACCTTTTGAGAAATCGTCATGTCTTTGTAAGTCAAATTCCAGTTATCCCCGTTTTTTCCAATTTTTCCATTTTGCACGTAAAAAACCTGCTGGCATCGGTATAAGTTACCTTTTGCTCCTCATTTGTAATGAAGTCATTGGTGTTTAGCTGGCTTGTTAGGCTTCCAGGATAAGGCAGTTCTGTCAGTCAAAATTAAACATGAACTCCAATGGCCACTTACTGCTGCCGAACACTTCACAAAACGGGTGCCTCCTCTAGTGAAAGTGGCTTTGTGTGGTATCTTGCCTTCTTCTCTACTCTGTCCTTTCTTTGCGTCATGTACTTTGCTGCTCAGCCAGTCTCTGTGATGTCATGAAATGTTTTCTCTGTGTATGTTTAAGTGTATCTATCAGTTTATGCTTGAGGCTGAGCAGTAGGGTTGCTGCTCCCGGTGGGGCTTACTATCCTGTACATACTTACTTGTATTATTATGCTGTTTATCCTACTTCAACTCCTGTAACTATTTCCTAAGAATAAACCTGGAACTTGGATACAGCCACAACAGAGTCATCTTGTTTTTAGGGAATTTCACACTGGCGACGAGGATGGAATACGACCCACGCGTGCAAAGACTTTTATTTATAGTGACTTGTGAGCATACTTTTTAAGCTCGTTGCGGGAGCACCTTCCATTCTCATCATTGCTTGCATTTTGAAGTGATGGATTTTATTGCTTTTACTTTTATGGAGCATCTTCCCTCCAAACGTCTTGTATTGGTTTGTGTAGGGCATAATTCTTAAGCTCACCTTACTAATTTTTTGGGGGGAGGCACCTTACGCTTCACCCTTTACTTTAGCTTTTGTCAGGTGGTGGACCCAAAACCACATTAAGGGAGGTTTTTCACTTTTTACTAGCATTTATTGTGGCACACCGTTCTTTTGGTTGTTCTGGGTGTTGGGACATTTTACTGAGCCTAAACTCATTTTTTAAATGTTTTTAAACACTTCTCCTTGCTGTGGAAAGGGAGTGTGTTTGTGTTTTGTGTCTCTTGGTTTCCTTTCTCTTCTGTTTTCTGTGCTCTCTTTCTCACCACTTGTTTCCTTAGTATTTATTGTCTCCGTTAGGGAGGGAGATGTGTGGTATCTTGCCTTCTTCTCTACTCTGTCCTTTCTTGTCTCCTGTACTTTGCTGCTCAGCCAATCTCTGTGGTGTCATGGAATGTTCTCTCTGTGTATGTTTAAGTGTATCAGTCAGTTTATGCTTGAGACTGAGCAGCAGGGTTGCTGCTACGGTGGGGCTTACTATTCTGTACATACTTACTTGGAATAATATGCTGTTTATCCCACTTCAACTCCTGTAACTATTTCCGAAGAATAAACCTGGAATTTGGATACAGCTACAACAGAGACATCTTGTTTTTATTGAATTTCACACTTTCACAATTTCAATTTTTTAAAGCAAAGATAGGAGCACTCACACGTCTTTCTTACTTGATTTATTGAAGCCAACAGATGCGTTTCAGCACCCTCACTTTTTTAAATGTTGGTTGCATCAATTGAAAACACATGACCAAGTTTATAAATACATCCTGGTTGTTTGCTATTGGACAGCTGCTTTTGTAAGCACAGATAGAAAATTCTCATTATTTTATCAGCATGCATAAGTGGCCATTGGAGTGTATGTATATATATATATATATATATATATATATATATATATATATATATATATATATATATATATATATATATATATATATATATATATATATATATATATATATATATATATATATATATATATATATATATATATATATACACTGCAGCAGGGACCTACACATTAGTGAAGGGGAGGTGCAATCATCAGACACTATTCAATCTCTATACACAGTCCACAATTTTTACTTACATAGTGGCATATGCATACTGACCTTTAGCCCTAAATCAAGTACATGGATGAAGAATCAGAAAGGAGAGTGGGAGCCCTAAGCCTCTTTGCCAGGGCACCTAATAAGGGTCAACAAAAATAGAAACAAAAGCAAAAGACACAACTGTACAAGACAAATTGAAAAGACTAGAGAAGATTAAAAAAATCAGAATCATTGAAATGGTAGGAAGCCATTTATTTACAAGACTACATCGACAAGGATATAGTGGAGAAGTGTGGCTCACTGGTTAGAGCAGGCAGACCCTGAAGCAGAGGTCAGACCCGGGACCAGGGTTCAATTCCCGGCAGGGTCTTGATCTCAAATGTCCATGGACTCGATAATTCTCGCTTCGGTGCCTGACCTAATCATGGGTTCACACTCTGCAACTCTGGGCATTAAGCTTGCTCAATCTCCACAACGGCCCCCCCGCGGCGGGATGCCTGGCTTTCACCTTGGGGATGCCCTGTAGGGGCTATCTCACAGGGAAAAAGCCAGGACGGGTTCCCAAGGCAAGCGCGGAGATACCCCTTCGGGGGTCGATTCTGGCGCTATATAAGAAACAAAATAATAATAATAATAATAATAGTGCCCAGAGGTTTGGGTATTTACACCACTTCTTCATACGACTCACCGAACCCCAGGATGCTGAAAGAATGGGTGGATAATTCGGCCAAAAGCTCCAAACAAATACTGACTATCCTCGTTAAATATACCTGGGAGGACATGGAGGCACTACTACAGCCACTTAAATCTTTAAAACGTAGAAGTCATAAAGAGCAAGACATAATACAAAAAATACGTGGGTGATCTTAAATTAAGACTTAAGACCAATGAATGGCCCGGAAGCAGCGCAAACTACATTGCGACTGCATAGACTATGAAAGTAGCAAAATTATGATGTATTCCTACAAATACGACCAACTGTTCGAGAAACTGTCCCTAGGAAAACCTCTAGAGAGTGAAACAGAGAATGCCATTGGCACAGATTCTGTAACTAGCAGTAATGCAGAAGTAGAACAACTTCATGCACAAGACAGATCATTGGGCAGAGAACTAGGTGCCAAAATACAGCCGACTTTTTTAGATGAATATCACCTCCTATGAACAAGAAGGGAGACACCACAGAATATACAACCAGTAAAAACTCAAGGAAGAGGTCGAGGAAGAGGAAAAAAACAGGAAGAAACTGGAGAAGGAGGAAGCAACAGTGACAGAGAAGGCAAGAGAGGTAGATGACGAGGAAAACTGCTTGTGGGAACCAGACAAATGGGCCAGAAGAAACAGAAATGATGGATGATAATATGGTAAACAAAACAATCATCAACTAATCATATAGACCACTATCCATGATTCAGAAAAGCACTCTATGCTTAGGTCTTTTCTTCTGTCCAACTAACTCTTTCAACTATCTTGAGACTAGAGTTGACATTCTTAAATTCTTCAGAAAAGTCAAATTGAAAAAATTGCATACTTTGAAAGGGGGATCCAAGCAAACTGGCTCCGAGGAAACAAGCATAACTAAACGGAATACTTTTCTAAGCATAAAGGACAGGGACACGTTATTGGCCATGGAAGACCTTTATCAAGGAGCAGGCCTAGACCCTAACAAAAGAACAAATTATCCTTAGAACTGACCTACCAACCAATACTAACTTTAGACCCAAATCTATCTTCCTTCCAGTCATGCCACACAACAATATCAATGCATTTCACGAGACAGTTACTAAAGATTTGCTTAAATGTTGTAAACAAAAACGCAATAAAACTAACACTCCTTCGAATTTCACCAAAGAACAATGGCAAATAGTCAAATCCCAGTTGGATGATGAAAACATTGTTATCCATCCGGCCGACAAGGGGGAAACATTGTGCTATGAGATAGATCTGCTTTCATGGTTGAAGCCCAATGACAACTGGAAGACACAAGATTCTATTTCAATACTAATGTACAGGAGTATAACGCGAGTATAGTGAATATCTGGAATATGCTCACCGAATGGAAAGACAAGGGTATCCTCCAATGAGAAAAGTATTGCTACCTAAATTGTGATTACCCTAGAACTCCTATTTTTTATCTTTTACCTAAGGTCCACACAAACCCCAACACACCACCTGGTAGACCGATCCTATCCTCAATAGGATGTGTCTCAGAACATATCTCAAAGAACATAGACCATTTCCTTTGAGACTATTGTAGAGATGCTACCCTCATACATAAGGGACGCAAAAGACTTCCTGAGCAAAATCAGTAACATCACCTGGGAAGAAGACTATCCATTGATCACAATGGATGTTATTTTCCTTTGCTCTATTATTGATCACTCGCTACGTATACAATAATGTCAACACTTTCTCAACAACCACAAAATCTGCTATTTGGAACACACAGGAATGTTTTTGAAACTTATGAAATGTTGTCTCCTTAACAACATGTTTTCATTTAATGGCACCATGTATAAGCAAGTCCTTGGCACTGCTACAGGCACGTGCTTTGACCCAGCTTTGCCAACCTGTTCCTTGGCATGTGGGAAGAGGAAGTTCTAAAAAAACACAACTTGGATCCCAACGATAACGGGGTGATCAGATGGTATAGGTACATTGAAGGCCTGTTTGTGGTGTGGAAGGGAAGTGAGGAGAGTGCTAAAAACATCTTTACTCAAATGAATGACAACACTTTCAACCTTAATCTTACATACACCATGAGCTAAAATCAGATTGAATTTCTTGATGTAGTAGTTGAAATAGAGAGCAATCAAATAAATACCAAACTCCACAGAAAAACCACAGCAGGGAACAGTCTTCTCCATACTTTCAGTAGCCACCCTGAAATACTCAAATGGTGTATTCCATTTGGTGAGCTGCTAAGAGCAAGGAGAAAGTGCAGCACACAGAAACATTTCCTATCAGAACAATGTTGGTAGACAAACCCATCTCTGAGGAAGACACTACAACCAGAGTGATTCTAACCTACAATTGAGAATCCAGAAAAATATCTAGAATCCTGAAACAAAACTGGAACACCTTTCGAGTGACCCAACCATAGGTTACACTATACAGGATCGACCACACATTACGTACAGGAAAGGAAGAAATCTTAGAGATTTTCTAGTGAAAGGGGACATCACCAGTACACATCTTAACACACGGTTCGGCATGCAGGGATTTTTTCCCTGCGACCACTTCAAAGCCTGTAGGAACAGCACTATGAGGAAAACATACCATACCCCGACAGGTGAAAGAATGATCAAACAATTCCTTACATGTGGAAACATATTCACCATCTACATCCTTGAATGTCTCTGTAAAAAGAGATACATAGCCAGCACTACACTAGCCACCCAAAAAAAAGTTTTAGAACACCTGAGGGCCATTAGTAACAAAATTCCTCAACCCGGTAGTTAGACACTACACAGACTACCATCTCTCTAACAACTCTCTACTCACTTTCTTTGCCATAGAACAGATTGAGCAGACTCATATGGGAGGGAATAGAGTAATACAGCTACGTAAGAAAGGATCCTGGTATATAGTTAATTTACAATCCAAGAGCCCGGATGGGCTTAACCAGGACGATGAAATGAGCATCCACTTACATGAATAATGTGTGCAATTTTCAAGTCTACTCTTTTGTTTTAAATTGTATACAGTAATTACTATATAAATTAACGATGTATGCTACACACTACAGTATATTATGTTCTTTAATTTTATAGGATCTTAACCCACACTTTGAGAGCACCTCATGGATGTATTTCTTTTTCTTTTTATCACAGGAGAAAAGGAAGGGGCCGACTTAGAGGACCTGCTTCTACGTATCCCCCTAACCTTTTCTTCAATCATCACGGTGGAGGGCCAGACAGGACAGATAAGAGATTTGTTTCCATAACTTAACTATCTCTTTAGATCCTGGGTCAAAATTAGACTGTAGATCACCTTACTTTTCAATTGTTTATTTAGTTTCTTTTTGTGGACTACTGGGTTTTGGTAGAGTTTTTGACTGTAATACTAAACAATATGGGCAATATTGGTCTAGTATTTGGACACTATGCCGAAAACAGAATATACCAACAGATACTCTAAATTTTCAATCAGATGCATTTATGTCTCCGCACACAATGAACAGTAGAGGTTAACACATCTACCTTGTTTCTTTACGAACTGACACCATGTCACAATTTGTATAAACTTAACAGGTTTTTACAGACTTCCTTGGGGTGAACCACTACAAACAAATGTTTGCTTGTGTGATCCTGCTGACGACTGGACATTATGTCATATACAGTTTAGCATCTGACCTAGAACACTAGGTAGGGTACTTTGGGATATTCCAGATAATTTATGAGATCTGTACAACAATACTACAGTTTGAGACAAACGAGGGGAGGAGGACATAAGCAGCAAACCTGGCTATTTGGCACCATGCCAGCACTACATTTGTAAATACACTAATACAATATGCTTATCTGCAACATTATTACCTCCTTTCATATGTTAGATTATTTAACTGCATTGAATGTTAAGTGCATGAATTACATATTTGCTCATCTGGGGATGCAAAAAACCCTACTGAGGGTACATCTGTGAGAGTTATAATACTGATTTATACCCCTGATTTAATGTTACAAAATGGATGCCATTTTGACGCAAGTGGCTTATGTATTCCTTTGTCTCTTTTTGGTTTTCATACTCCCTATGTATTGCAAGTCATTACCCACAATACAGTGTGTGACCAAGCTTGCTGTGCAAGCAAAACGTGTTACCTGAATTAAAACCAACTTCTGGTGAAAAGCAACACACTCTGAGTGATCACTTTATTGGACTTTTTTAAGGAGTTCTATGTCCGGCGTGCTCCCCCGGCTGTAAGTGATCCACTGCACACCGGGAGGGAAGGCGAAAGGAGCAGCAACTGAGGATATATATAAATATATATAAATATATAACTGTGATGAGTCGGGGGTGGCAGAGGCTATAAACGAACCAATCACTGACTGGTGTACTGTGACATCCTGCCCCGCCCCTCTTGTTTTCTTACAGCAGAACGAGTGGTACACATCCCCCTATCCCATGCAGAAAGATATAGTGTATTTTCAATGCAGTGCCTTTAAGTGGGGAAGCCCTCCAGAAGAAGGCCTACCCCTGATGACATCTACAGACCTGGCCCAATAAGCAGGAGGGAATCCCTGATGTCAGTGTGTGGAATCACCCAGGAGGAAGGAGGACGCGAGCCGGAGAACACCACGAACGACGGACGAAGGAATTCGCCTGAGAGGAAACCGAGCAGGGCTGAGGAGACCAGAGGAGCCGCGGGAAAGCCAGGAGGTCAACGGCACCACGCTTGGCCCAGCCACACTCCTGGAGGAGCGTGGCTAACCAAGGTACTGGAACGGTTTTCGGGTTGGGCCGGGAGGAGGGAGAACCCTGTGGAGTGAACCGGGTCCCTCTCTACGTCTCCTGCTTGCAACCTGTCCTGCGCACCAGCACACTTATTCCCCTAGACGTGCCTCACGGGTTGACGGTGTTCCTTCACTTCCCTCCCCTCATCTAAGCTTGTATATTAGACTTACCCTAGTTCCTTTGCTTCTTTCCTTCGGTTGGCGTCTCGAACCTCTGGGAGCATACCAGACCGGAGACAACTGTATCCAGTGGTGGAGAAAAGGCGTGACCAGGACCTTGGACTTGAGACTGCTCCTACCCCGATCCCATGTTGTTTTTTTCTTTATAATTAAAAGACTGGCTTCCCGTATGAAACGGGTCTTGGAATCAATAAAGTCCTCACTATCACGACACAGGTATTCATTTATTTCCGCACAGAAACAAGTGGTGGAGAATGTGGGCATAACAACGTCCGTCAGTACCCCTATGATGGATGCACTAATTCAACACCTCATGAAGGGCCAGGACAAATTGGGATGGGCAGTGGAACGACAGATGACATCGGCCCAGACTGACCGCAACATCTTTAAAGACACAATAACGGGCCAAATAGAGGTACTACAAAAACTAATAACCGAACCCGTGGCCCATGTTCAGCGGGAGACCCGAGGCACACCCCACGGACCTTTCAGGATCTCCCTCCAGAAGTACGTGGCTGGGGAGGACCCTGGCGCGTTTCTGCTGAATATTGAACGCGCCGCTCAAGCGTGTGGGAGGCCTGAAGAAAAGTCTCCCTTCTTTTTTGCCCCCCTGCTGACAGGAGAGGCCCATGTAGTGTATCAGGTGGCCAACGCCACCGGAGACACACCGTACTCGGAGATAAAGGATATAATTTTAGATCATTTGGGCCTCGATGCGGAGGCGTACCGGGTGCGGTTCAGGAGAGAGAAGGGCACACCAGAGGAAACCCCCAAAACGCTGTTTTCTCATCTCAAAATGGCCGCCGACAAGTGGTTGAGGCCCAACATAAGCACAAAGGAATAAATCATGAACAGAATATATCTGGAAATATTTCTTGAGGCGCTCCCCTTCAACACCCATAGGTGGCCAAAACAACATACCCACCTCACACTAGAGTTAGCCATCGAAATGGCTACTACCTTTTCGAGAGTGCAACCCAAAAACCCTTTTTGGGGGGTACAAAAAACCAGTCGAGCCTCCCCCATGAAGGTTGAGAAGAAACAGCGTCCCTTCACCGAAACAGCCAAAGCAAAACAACAAAAACTAGAGATGCCGACCTTAAGTGGCCCACAGTGTTTTGGCTGTGGCAACTGGGGCCATATTGCGCGCATATATCTCAGACACAAACCAACGGAGGAACCCATGAAAGTGAATTATATCCCGAAAACTATCCTGTATATGGCCGAGATGGGTAGTGCATTTTACGTAAGTGTGCAGGTGAATGGGAGGGCAGTAAAAGCACTGTTAGACTCAGGTTGCAGACAGTCAGTCATACAAGGAGCCCTCATACGACTGGCTCAAATTATTCCCCATACAATAGTGCACATATGGTGTGTCCATGGGGATGTGAAACCCTATCCCCTAGCTTCTGTGAAGCTTTGCCCCTTCCAAGGTTCTCCCTGTGAGGTCCGGGTGGAGGTTCTACGCCTGAAGAATTAATAATAGGGACAGACAACCCAGAGTTTTTAAATAAGTTCCTTAGAACCATACATTCAAGGGAGGAGGGAGATAGGTGAGAAGATAAATCCGAAACACCTTTACCCGCCCTCATAACCCCCAAACCTTGGTTGGTAGACCGTAGTTTCAGGTTTGCCCAACCCAATGATAGATCCAAATTTAATGCTTGGGAACATGCCCACTTAAACCAAGGTAACCCGTCTCTCAACTACCTCATTTCTTCATCAAGGACGGGTTACTGTACCGCAAGGGCAATGTAGAGGATCCTCCCCAATTACTCGTCCCATTGGCTTTCAGGGAGCATATACTTTTTTCCCACTCCCATCTCACAGCGGGACACACAGGGGCTGAAAAGACAACCCAAAATGTACTACACCACTTCTACTGGCCTGGGGTCTATAAGGACATCAACACACACTGTCAAACCTGTGAGGTATGCCAGAAGAAAAATACACAGCGAGCCCCAGCAGTTCCCCTACAACCTTTGCCTATAGTAGGTAAACCATTCGAGAGGGTGGAAATGGACTTAATAGGCCCCTTACCGAAAACACAAAGAGGGAACCTGTATGACCTTGCAATCGTAGACTTTGCGACCAGATACCCAGAAGCCTTTCCCTTAAAAGCCCCTAGTACTCGAAACCTCTCAGATAAGCTCAGAGAACTCTTTTCCAGGGTGGAGTTCCCGAAGGAGATTCTAACAGAACAGGGCACCCAATTTGTTTCTCTACTGATGAAGGAGATATGTCACACCTTAGATCTCCGTCATATAAAGACCTCAGTATATCATCCTCAAACGGATGGCCTCGTAGAAAGATACAATGGGACCCTGAAGACCACACTGAAGAAAAAGCTTGTGGTGGAGGGCAGAGAGTGGGATCGCCTCTTACCCCTTGCACTCTACGTAATACGTTCACAAGTCCAGAGTAGTATGGGCTGCTCATCCTTTAAAATGCTTCATGGGAGATAACCAAGGTAATTGCTCGAAATTACTAAAGAAGCATGGGAGGAAGAGTAACTAGAAAAAAAAAACGAGAACTTCTAGAATATACACAGCAACTTAAGACGAAGATAGGGAAGCTGAGAGATCTGGCCTAATCCCATTTGGACCGGAGTAGAGAGAAACAAAAATCCTTCTACTACCAGGGAAAGAGACGGAGGACGTTGTCCCTGAACGACTGGGTCCTAGTGGTTCTCCCTTCCTCCACGAAGAAGTTTTAATCAAAGTGGATGGGTTCATACAAGATTGTGGGGGTCCTAGGAAAAACCACATACCAGGTACAGATAATGCCCACCAGAAAACAGACATACCATATAAACCTTCCTAAGAAATGGCTGGGCCCATTACCTAAAACCGCTCATCTAACTTTACCCTCGACCACACCCACTTTTACCACGTTAGACCAACTCGTTGTCAATGATGACCTATCTGAAGGAGAAGTGTCCGCCCTTTTCAAAACCCTGGACCCCTTTTCTTCCCTGTTCTCCGATGCCCCCGGTAAGACGATGTTGGCAGAACATTGCATAGAGACACCTGCTGGAAAGATTATAAAACACAGACCGTACAGGATCCCGGCCGCATAAAGAGCAGCCCTCAGGAAGGAAGTACAAGACATGCTACGACTTGGGGTTATTAGGCCCTCAAAAAGATGAGTGGTCGTCTCCAATTGTAATGGTGCCCAAACCTGATGGCTCGACCCGATTCTGCATGGATTTCAGGGCCCTGAATTCTATCTCTGCTTTTGATGCCTACCCTATCCCCAGGCTGGATGAGCTAATCGAAAAATTGGGTGACGCCACATACATAACAACACTGGACCTGACCAAAGTTTATTGGCAGGTGCCACTGCTTGAAGAAGACCACAAGAAAACTGTTTTTTCCACCTCTGAGGGTCTCTATAAGTTCACGGTGCTCCCCTTCGGCCTACACGGAGCACTGGCCACCTTCCAACGGATGATGAATACCGTGCTCCAAGATCATCAAGATTTCTGTTCCCCATACCTTGATGACATTGTGATATTCAGCAGGTCATGTGGAGAACACCTAGAACAGCTGGGGACTATCCTACAAGCCTTGGAACAGGCGGGGTTACATATCAATTCAAAGAAGTCCAGGGTCGTATACCAAAAAGTCAAATACCTTGGTTACGCACTGGAACATAAAGTAATAGCCCCCCAGGCAGAGAAGGTACGGGCCATAGCAGAGACTCCCTTCCCCAGTAATAAAAGAGAAATTAGGGACTTTCTAGGATTTATAGGATATAGTCGCTTCATCCCTCAGTTTTCCGAGAGAGCAGCCCCTCTAACAAACACCCTGGGTAAAAATGTGAGACCTCAAAGCCTTCTACACCCATCTAAACAGATGGTGAACGCCCTCCAGACCCCTAAATAAACCATCACGACCAGTCCAGTGCTGTCATCTACAGATTTTAGTAAGCCCTTCGTACTACACACTAATGCCTTGGACAATGGGGTGGGGGCCGTGCTGTCACAAATAGTAGAGGATGGGGTAGAACACCCTATTCTATACATTAGTAGAAAGCTATTCACCAGGGAAATCAAGTACCCCACCATAGAGAAGGAGTGTTTAGCTATGAAATGGGCCATAGACAAGCTCAGAAACTACCTTGAGGGTCGTCCTTTCACACTGTATACCGACCTTCCTGCTCTGCAATGAATGTGTAGAAACATGGCTCATAACCCAAGAGTCCTTAGTTGGTTTCTGTCCCTGCAGCCGTTTGCATTCGAAGTGAAACACCAGAAGGGAAAAGACAACGGCAATGCTGACTATCTGTCCCGGGTCTTTCCTCTCCCAATATAGAGAATCCTGGTGGGGAGGAGTGTGATGAGTCAGGGGTGGCAGAGGCTAAAAACAAACCAATCACTGACTGGTGGACTGTGACATCCCGCCCTGCCCCTCTTGTTTCCTAACAGCAGGACAAGTGGAACACGTCCCCCTATCCCATGCAGGAAGATTCGGCGTATTTTCAACACAGTGCCTTTAACTGGGAAGCCCTCTGGAAGAAGGCCCACCCCCTGATGACGTCTACGCACCTGGCCCAATAAGCAGAAGGGAATCCCTAATATCAGTGTGTGGAATCACCCGGGAGGAAGAAGGACGCAAGCCGGAGAATGCCACGAACGAAGGACGAAGGAATTCGCCTGAGAGGAAACAGAGCCGGGCTGAGGAGACCCGAGGAGCCGCGGGAAAGCCAGGAGGCCAACGGGACCATGCTTCGCCCAGACACGCTCCCCGAGGAGCGTGGCTAACCAAGGTACGGGAACAGTTTTCGGGCTGGGCCAGGAGGAGGGAGAACCCTGTGGCGTGAACCGGGTCCCTCTCTACGTCTCCTGCTTGCACCCTACCCTAAGCACCAGCACACTTATTCCCCTAGACGTACTTCATGGGTTGGCGGTGTTCCTTCACTTCCCTCCCCTCATCTAAGCTTGTATATTAGTTTTACCGTAGTTCCTTTGCTTCTTTCGGTTGGCGTCTTGAACCCCTGGGAGCCTGCCAGACCGGCGACGATTGGATCCAGTGGTGGAGAAAAAGCGTGACCAGGATGTTGAAATTGAGACTGTCAACACCCCAATCCCATATAATTTTTTTCTTTATAATTAAAAGACTGGCTTCCCGTATGAAATGGGTCTTGAGATCAATAAAGCCCTCACTATCACGACACAGTTATTGTTCATTTATTTCCGCACTGCAACAATAACATTTTAAGTAATTCCTTAAAATATGAAACTACTAAATACTAGTATACTTAAAAAAAGAGTTTAAATATTAATGTAAATTGAAATATACACGTACTTTAAAAAATATTAAACTATATCAAAACAATTTCTTATGAATTTCTTATATATATTAGGAGTGGGTGTAACTCATGTAAATATCTGGGTAGCATAATCATACGGAATTACCCAAACCTGCAGTGAGATTATGCAGAATTATGTGTGAAGAGTAATTCTGCATTTAGCACTCTATTCTTAGCGCAGGAATTGCGTCTTTGAATCCAAAATGAATGTGAGGATGCATTTTGGGCTACGAAATAGCTCTAAATGCAACAGAACATGAATAGCAAGCGCAATCAGCCACTCACACATCCACAATGTGAACTTGGGGTAGGATTTCCCTCCAACATACTCACAGCATTTAGTGCTATTCTCTGAGGGCAAAATTATCCCTCTAGTCCAAAATATTACAAGGGTGCATTTTCTGTTACAAAATAGAGCCAAATGGAACAGAATACGAAGAATGAGCACGAGCAGCTGCTAGTGATCTCCAAATATATCTTTGTGCCGGTACCAGTCCTTACAGGAACACCACTCCCGAGTTCAATCCAATTGACAAAATAGGCGGTCCTCCAGGATGTGAATTGATAAATTGTTTTTCATTTAATTCAGAAACAATGAATCAATAATTATGCATTTCGACGGTAGCCCTGGTCACATTAACACTGATACCCAACACCGTACTACCTAAATAGTGTTTCTCGTAACTTTATGAAAAGACAGTATGGGAAGCAAATGAACCGCAAAATGAAGTAGAGATGGCAATCATAAATCTATCAGACATAATTATCAACAGATGAAGAGGATCTGAAAAAAGGTTTAAACATTTGTCCTGAGATACACATCAATAGAGTTAACACTAGAATTAATATGTATATAGATATATGTATAAAACATTCTTAAATTTAAACTTTTGAAATATTATGCCACCAAAGAAACATCTTGACGGAGGAAAGGCAATGATGAATATGAGCAACAAGAAATTAATCTGACCATAGGGGAGCTTGAAACACTAATTACATTGAGTAATCTGGCCCATGAAGCGGACATGAATGACATCCAATTAACAGACAAGGAAGTACACAAACAGCTTGACATTGTACAAATTGTAGAAGGGCTGAGCAATACACAATAGAGAAATCAAAATGCTGCCCTGTTTGCTACCAGATAATCAAGTTGACTTAATATATGAATGTGTCATGACAAATTTTTAAATATTGAAGAAAATAAATAATAACAAAACAGAGCATTTGTTTAAAAAAACTCATGGTTTTGAACTAATTGAGAAATGCCTGGAATATTATAATAAAAAGGCTGATAAAGGTGGAGGCACAGTTATACTGTCAAAGGGAAAATATATGCAAGAAGCATATCAACAGCTCAATGTCCAAAAATGTTACAGGAAGGTTGCAGAAAAAAAGATGTATATGGAAAAATTGGCTAACCATAAGGTTTCAGGCCTCCTAAGTGAGGATGCGGTTAAATTCCTCATGGTTGAGTTTCCAATTATGCAGACAATTTATTTCCTACCTGATATGCATAAAGATGCTAAAAATCCCTCAGGCAGACCTATAGTCTCTAGAACAGGCTCCCTTTTTAAAATAAAAAAAAACTAAATATGTGGATGTATTTCTGGCACTAACAGTGAAACAACTGAGATGATACTTATGAGACATATTTTTATGTTATATACGAACATTCGCTGACATTGAAATCTCACTTGGTAACAATGCATGTAACCTCACTTTATATCTGTATTGACCATGAATTAAGGTTGTAAGAGTGAAAATACTTACTAAAAAATTAGAACATCAATAAATTGGAGCATACTAATATGATAATTTAGATGATAGATTTGACGAGGTATTTAGTCAAACCTTAGCGGCTGCTATGGGAAATTCTTGTGCTCTCCTACTTCACAAATTAAATGAAAACCAATTAATTATTTACATCCTGGAGTGTGGTCTACTTTTGTCATTTGTATACAGTGGTAGTCACTGGAAAGTTATAGATAGGATCGAACTTCTATAACACATGTGTTTTTTGGTTTGCTTATATCTTTAGTGCCGTTTGACTATTCTTCACAGGAATTTCCAAAGTATTTTTTTTTAATTTCAACTCCTTCCTGGTAAAGTAGAGGGGGAGCTGTCAAGCAGGGGCCTAGAAAAACGGGGGTACCAAAACATTTTATCCCCATTAATTAATTAGACACAGCTACAGCTCATTCGGCTGAACAGATTCAAGCGAAATGTGTCAGAAAGCTATATCCAGAAAGAGTGCTTTAGTGAATTGGGCTAAGTCTGTTTAGTTAAAAAACGTGGTATATTTCACATATTGGAAGATCGGGGCCAACAGACCTCCTGCTGAGATCTGATTGGTTAACACTATATCAACATGGATGTGGCAGCAGCCATGGTATGACTTGGGACTCAGTCCTAAATCTAAAACAAAAGCAAAGAAAGAGACAAAGCGGGCCGGGTGGGGAAACCCTGACTCCCTAGGCCTGGTGGTGGAGCAATCCATCCTTGGACCAACTATAATTATTTTTAATTTTGTTGCAAATTCGAAATTTAGATACATGGACCAGGTTAAACCATTTTGGAGGATTTACCCTAAGGCTTAGTCTCAAAAATAAAACTAAAGTCTTCAGTGGGGCAAGGAAGCAAGCTGTAACCAAAGAGAGCTTTACAAGGTCAGATAGCTGCTATACGAAGCCCCGTTGTTGCTGTGATTTTTGGCAGGAGTGCTCTTAGTGGGAGAAATTCAACTTTTATGCCCAGGAAAGGTCCCTCACTTGCTGGATACTTTTAGCGCCTTCATCCGGTCAATATTTCTTCATTCGTACTTAGAGCCTTATTACTAGTAAAGCTGCCCACAGGACCGCCATACTCAGAGCGGCGGTCCAACCACCGCCACCATAGCAGGCCCGCCCACAGTATTCTGAGTGTGTCGGTTGGACGGCCATGAGATCACCGCCTCAGCTGGGATCCAGGATCCTGTGGCTGTGGTGCAGTGGTCAGGAGCTTTAATATGCTGGTGGTCCCCTGCGACTACTAGGCCTGAGGATGCATGCAGGGGGACAAATGTTTTGCTCCCCTGAAATTGCACCTCTCTTCCTGCACGGTGTGGCATGCACAATATGGTGAATGCCACACTGTGGAGGAACGGGCAGTCAGTGCTCCCATGGCAGTGGTCTGCAGGTTAGACTCTCCTATGAGGCTAACAGACCACCTCCATGAGACTGCCGCACCACCGCCCACCCCCCATGGATTACACTTGTAATCCGGTGGTCGGGCGCACTACGGACTTAGCAGTCATCCTGTGGGCGCAGCTGTGGTAACCAACAGGAGAACCGCCAAACTCATAATAAGGCCCTTAGTCATTTGTTTGGAGATTCGATTCAACAATGAGGAAAGGATGTCGGCTGTAGCCGAAGAGGGCTTCACAGGGCAGAATACTGTCTCCCAAAGGTCCTTCTGTAGAGGATTTCCTGTCGCAAAAAAGCCTGAGAAGGAGAAATTTGAATTTTCAGCCCAGTGGTGGCACACCTTGGTCAGGTTGGCCATGAAGGTTTCCCCCTGTCCTCTGGGATTCTTTGGAGCCAAACTGTTTCTAAAACCCAGTTTTTCAGGGGTGGTAGGAGAAGTCCAGTTAAGCACAGCCAAGGATTCCAGGGCCTCTGGAAAGGCACATCACTCACTCCAGGGTCTCTTATAGCTTGTTGTGTCCATGTAGCTTGAATAGAAGGTCAGCACACATCTTTGTTCTGGGTACAAGAAGGAGCAGATCAAGTTTTACAGGTCTCCTCTCAAGTCTCAAACAGGACATTTAGACCTCTTCAGAGCTTCCTCAGGTCAAGTAGCTTGCTGAGGAGGGTACTGGGGTGCCACATTTATGCCTGGCACCAGGGAGGAAAAACACCTGGCTCATCCCTAACTAATGCAGTAACAGTTCCAAGGGGTTACTATACCCACTTTTGTAGCATTTCATGTGTGCCCCTTACTGCAAACAGTCTAAGAGTGCCCTCTCTGCCTATAAACAAGATGTTGAAACTCTTCTCTCCTTGCACAGAGCCTGTGTGTGTCTCCTCCAGAGGTTTGGCTGGGAAAATAAACAACTATGTGCTTAAGTGGAGCCATTGTGTTGGTGCTTGTGGTGATCCAGCTTTCAGCCAGTTGCTGGTGTGCTCATGCAGATGCTTGAAGATGGCAGAAGTTCACTTCTCTTCTGAAATTATTTTCTAGCTCAAGCGGGTGGTTCCTGTGATGAGGGCGTAGTCTTTCCAGATCATAGTTGCTGGTTTGTTGACTGTGATATTGCTGATTGAGTAGAAAATCAGGTCCATTAGGGGTCCAATGGTGTGGTTTGGTTCAGTACCATGCTGAATGAGGCAAATGTTTGCAAGGTTTTCTCAAAGAGATGTAGAGTTTCAGTAGGTGCAGTTTACTAGGTGAAAGTTAAGGTTTCCAAGGAGGAAGAAGGTTCTGGCTTTGATGATGAGGGGTGTGACGAAGTCTGTGATATTACTGGTGAAACTGGTGTTGGGTCTAGGTGGTTTGCATATGAGGGTTCCACCAGGGAGAAGTTGGGTGTGACATGTATCTTGAACGTGAGGGGTTCCATGTAGCTGGTGTGGGTGTCCGTGTATGTGTTGCAGCTGATGGGATTTTAGAATATGATGGCAACTCCACCTCCAAGCTTGTGCTGATGGTCTTCCCTAACAATATTATAATTATAGGCAGCCAGGATGGAGGTAGTGATGTTTGGTGCTGAGATTGGGTTTAGCAATGTTTCAGTGATAAAGAGCAGGTCCAGAGGGTGTTTTGCAGTAGGTCCCATAGCTCCATAGCTTGTTTGGTGAGTGACTTGGTGTTGAGGAGCATTCATGTAATTGTGGTGTGTTTGGGTGGTGTTTTGTCTGTTGGAGCATGAGCGAGTGGAGTGCTGACTGCTTTTGGTGCATGATTGGTGAGTGTAGGGTATGGGAGAGTGCGTGAAAACATACAGTAGATGCCAGTGAACGCTTGTTTCATGTTCTGTGGTGTAGTGTGGCAGGAGTGCAGCTAGTGACAGCCAGGGTTAAGAGCATGGAGGAACGCATCAGGGTATCGGTGGATGGGTGGAGAAAAAGTGTTCTTGGGGCTGCTGGATGTTGTCCAGACAGATGCTGTTTCTGAAAGCAAAACGCCCTTTAACATTTAATTTGTGCATCTACCACATCTAGTTTTGGTTACACAGGTGACAGTTTCTGAGCATGGTTCATCATTTACTAGTGAGGAAAAGTATTCATTGAATTTCATACAGCCGTCGGACACTGGCTCTTTCGGAGTAAGGTTGGAAACATGCTCACCAACTATTTCTACAGACTTTAATTTACTAGAGGTTCCCTCTACCTTCACTTTTAGTAAAATGCCAGTGAGACATTGATATTGCCCACTCCAATCGGAATGTACAGCAATAGTGATGGATTCAGCTGCACTGTCACATTTTGTATCATGACTGGTGACATATTAACCCCTTCCTTGCTCATGATGGAGAGGTTCCGTCATGAGCATCGGTTGGGCTGTGCTCATGACGGAGCCGCTCCGTCATGGCACCCACCCATGGAGGAAACACTGGTGCTCCCCCCATGGGCAGCCCAAAAGGGGGGATGGCAGCGGAAGAGCTTCCACTGCCACCCCAGACCCCTCTCGGCGATCCTGTGACCTCAGCGCGCACAGCGCGCGCCGACGTCATCAGGAAGTGCTGGATTTGCTTCCAGGCATACAGGCAGGCACAGGTAAGTTTCTGTTCTCTGGTGGGCCGGGGGGCAGATCGTTACACATTGAGGTATCGGGGGAGAGGAAACAGTGTTTCCTCTCCCCTGATGTCTCAATGCAGGGCATTCCTGCTGCACGGTCGTGCACAGCGTCACGATCGCGCAGCAGGAATGCCCCACTAGACACCAGGGATGTCTTCTTTGGGAAAAAGGAAGCGACCTCTTGGGCAAGGGTCGCCTCCTATGGGGGCCATATAATTTTAAGACTTTTCTGGGGACAGATCGGCTGTTTTTTGGCCTTTTCTGGCCCCAGGGGGGCAGAAAATCCCACTAGAGCCAGGGATCATTATAAAATGTAAATGGAAGCAACATCTTGCGCAAGGGTCACTTCCAGGGGGCCAATTTCTCTAGTATGGGAATTCTGCCTTCCCTGGGGGCTGATCACCCCATTTTTTTGGCCTTTCTACCCCCAGGAGGGGCAAGAACCCCCACTAGACACCAGGGAATTATTTTAAATTGAAATGGAAGTGACCCCTTGGGCAAGGCTCACTTCCAGGGGGCCAAGTTTTTTATAATGGGAATCCTGCTCCCCCCCTGGGGGCAGATTGGCCCATTTTTTGGCCTTTCTGCCCCCACTAGAGACCATGGACTAATTTTAAAATTAAAATGGATGTGACCTCTTGGGCAAGGGTCGCTTTCAGGGGGCATATTGGTTTTGTATGAGTATTCTGCCCCCCTGGGGCAGATTGGCCTGTTTTTTTTGCCTTTTTGTCCGGGGGCAGAAAACTCCACTAGACACCAGGGACTTCTTTTAAATTAAAATTACTTTTGCAAGGGAGCACATTTATGTCTGCTGTTTTCTGCCCCACCTGGGGGACAGATTGGCCTGACAGACAACCTCACCCGATCCCTTGGGCAAGGTCACCCCCCCCCCCCATTTTTCTGAGCCCTATTTAAAGGCCCATCTGGCCGATTGACCATCTGGGTAGTGACATAGCATGTTATAATGTTAATTGTTTTATTTCTTGTGAATTGGAATTGTAATGCTTTATTTCTCCCTTTTTGTTCTAGTTCAAGGCTTTTGCTCTTTAGACTGTTCCAGGTTGCAGTTTCTTTATTCGTGGTTCTGCTGTTTGTGTAGCTGCATGTATTTGGTAAGAGCCTTTTTTTGTACAATGTAAATGAGTTTAATTTCTCTGCATGAATGTGTTTCTTGCAAATGGTGTAATAATAGCAGTATGTTTGGCTGCTGTTTTTTGAGTGTCAAAAACTTTTTGCATTTCTGCTCGATGTGTATTTTGTTGTCTTGTGAGTAATTGGTTTTGTTTTTTTCTTTCTAGTGGGATATCGTTGTTTTTTGCTATGTCTCTGCAGAGTAGGTGATGGTGAGCTGCATTTTGTCAATAATGGTTTAGCGTTGGCACAAGATCACTCTAATTGTGACCATCTTTTTCAGATTCGGTCTGTCATTGATCACTTTATTGATCAATTTTCTGAGCTCCATGCTCCAGGGAAAGAAAAAGCAGTGGATGAGCTTTTGGTGTTGTTCAAGGGCCACTTGGTTTTTAGGAAATACATTCCTAGTAAGAGAGCACGCTATGGAATTAAACTGTATATGCTGTGTAACAGTAGGACTGGATATGTCTCTAATTTCAGGGTGTACACCGGTAAGGAATCCAGGATTAACCCCCCTGGTTGTCCTCCACTTTTGGAGTGACTGAGAAAATTGTGTGGGAACTTGGTAGAGGACTTTTTAACAACAGCCACCATTTATATGTAGATAACTTCTACACTGGTGTGCGGTGCCCTTGTGCCTCCTCCCCTTTGTGCATGCACACAGGGGGCATAACATGGGGGGTCTCACCGCCTTCATAAGCATGTTTTCTGCCTGCTACATTAGGTTCGCAGGTGGAGGGTTGGTGGTCCGAGAGACCAACCACCATGGATTTGACAGGTTCAAGGAGCCCGTTGGACCATAGGAGGGCACTCTGATCTCTACAATGATGGCGGTGCCTACCAGGAACTACCGGAGGGATTATGGTGTCCCTCCCCTCAAGCCGTTTTATGGTGGGTTACCCGCCATGAAAAGACTGGCAGAAAGGGACATTGGGGGTGCATAGTGGGCCCCTCTTTTCCCCTAGCCCTCAGTGTTGGGTATTCATATCCCTGCACCATGTGGCAGGCACCGCATGGTGCCTGCCACATAGTGCAGTCATATGCACAATATGTGTTTTTGGAATGCGATGTCTGCTGCAGCCAGCAGCACACGTCACAATACAAAAAATACACTTTGAGACCACCGTGAAGGCAGTTGCATTGTAATTCGGGAGTGCGGGACTGTCGACAGCTTGTCGGGTGTTCCCATCTCTAATACCATGGAGGTCTGACATAAGTCCGACCGCCCTCGTAATCAGCCCCCTAGTGAGGCGCTCCCATTGCTGTGCCTTTTTCAAAGGCACCAGGGCGTTTAAAAGAGGTACTGCCATGGGAATGCCATGCTGCCGGCCTGCCAACGTCTCGGCAGGACTCGGCGGTGCAGGGGCGCAGTGGCAGAGTTCCACCCCCAACCACACCACCAAAACTAAGTAATTGGCCCCTAAGTGTAGAATATGCAACAAACAGCTAATCTGCCTATGTGCATGTCACAGAGGTAGCTAACCACTATAACTTACTTATCAAAGGTATTTTCTGCCAACAATACAAATTCAAACTAAGCCCCCTAATGGATTATTTTGAAGATACTTGGGCAGGCAGACTGCAGAGCTTTGGACAGAAATGCCAACTCAAATTTCAAATACTATGGTGGAATGTCTACGATATCTCCATAGCTCAAGAAGCCAAAAACAACAATGCAGTAGAAGGATGACACAATTCTTTTTAATCCACACTAGGCAGACCTCAACCTACACTCTTCAAATTCATAGAACTCCTATAAAAAGAACAATTAATACACTATGTAGTATCAACAGCGAAAACCCTATCATAAAAATACATATTGCCTGCAGAGTACCCAATAAACCAAATGAAAAAATCCAAACCAGCTAAACTAAAATCGTTTGTAACTGAATACTAGATAATGTATTTGTGTACATCAGTCAAAAATATACAACTAAAATTGCGAATAAGACTTACGGATAAAATTAATATGCATATTAATTAGTTAAAAAAAACACCAACCACAAAACTCAAAATTACAAGTAAAATCAAAAAGAAACAATTAAATACAACACAAGGAAAATTGAAATTACAAGTACCAAACACATCAAATTACACAAAAATAATGAAATATAGAATTTCCGACCCACAAAAAATAAGTTGAATATCACTTATTTTATGTTGCTGCAGATCTTCCTCAGTATCCATGTAGTCAAAAATAAAATTCCCCAAAAAGGGAAAAATAATTTCAGAAAAAGTTTCAAAAATGCAAAAAAAGAGGCCCATTTGAAATCCAACAAAAGCAATCCAAATTCTTAAACAACCCTAAAAAAAACAAAAAGGTTAAAACAACAAATAAACGCTCTTGGAAACCCAAACAATCAGAGGAAATCAAAATTTAAAATATTGGTTTGCTAGAAACCAAAATGACTTCATTTAAAAATAAAAAAGCAATGTCTCTACAATAGTTTTGGATCCATAAACCTGTAAAATTGCATATAATACCCACCCACTAAAAACACTATATAAATATTACATAAGCATCACAATTCATCTACACAAAACATATAACATGAAATCATATAAGATAACTATACTTTACTAGCAAACTCTTCCTACACCTAACAAAAAACACTAGTAAATGAAATAACAAAAGCTACAAATAAACATTCCAAAACAAAAAACAACTCTATAACTACCATTTACTATTACTCCCTACCTTCCTCCTACGCTACAAACCCTATAGAAACAACAAAAATGGTCTTACCAGCTCCGAAAAACAGCAGCACCTTCCCATGACTCACTTCCAGGAAAATGAACCAAAAACTACACAAATAGCCTACAAAAGTTTTGTTTGTACTAATAAATAAATGGCAGCTAAATAAAACTAAAAAGAAATACTATCTCCCTATAGAAAACAAAGGGGCCGATGACGATGGCGGTGAATCTGTGACCGCAGTGGACGGAAAGACCGTCCGCCGTGGTCCCGCAAGGCGGGCCTGTTCCGCCCGCCTTGCGGGACCAGGTACAGGGGGATAATGGAGGAGGTGCCTTGCAGGCACCGCCGTGGGTATTTGGATGCCTGTCGTTTGCGGCGGAGTGTCCGCAGCAAAAAGACAGGTGGAAAATGCCTTTGGGGGCCTGTTGCGGGTCCCCAGGGGGATGGGGGTGAGGTGCTGCACGTGGGGGGTGCCTCCTACATTTGCATGTACAAGGTGGCATGCTCCGCACGGTGCCTGCCACTTTGCACATTCAAATGTAAAGCATGTATTTTTACATTGTGGTGGGTCCTGCCACCCGCCACAATGTAAACATACAGGATGCGCCCGCCAGTGTGGTGTGCGCATCCTAATTTCTTTTACGGGACCACCGCACCTATGGCGGCGGGTCTCTTTTGCACCACAATGGCGGGCGGATCGTAATCGGCCCCAATGTTTGCAAAATGTTAAAAAAAGCAAAAATGTGTAAATAATGTCAAACATGTCAATAAGAGTGATATGAAAATATATAGAACTCAGATGAAATTTAAAATGAGTAATAGCATCATTTACAATATCATTTCAAAATATGTAAAAATTGTTTAATAAATGTACGTAAAACTTACAAAATGTATTTGCTAGTAAGTAAAAACTTTACTTATAACACAATCTTACCTAATAAATATTTCCAATGCCATTAGCAGTACAAATTATCATTTTAAATTATTATTTTGACTTTATAACATTACATTAATTATACATCATATTCAATTCTACAGTTACATAATTTACAAATATTACAATTAGTCCAGAAACTCATATTATAACAATAAAGAATCAAATCAATAATTGGGAATACAATATTTATTAATATATATTCAACATACCATGTATCAATAAAAAAAAAAATATATATATATATTATACAATAATTTATGAGTATGCGCATAAATATGTAAATTATCTTCACAATTAACTAGTATATAATACTTTACAATACGTTTTTACCTAAATAATATTAAAGGAAATGCATTAAATACAATATTACAATTTATTATAAAAATCAATATTATTTTTTAAGGATGCATTTATCTTAATACATATAATAATTTATGGAAATATTCAATTTTAAAATGTCAATATTTCATATATACAAAATATTTAACCAAAATGTGTATTTTTAATGATTTCTGAAATTAAACCAAAAAAATACCGCAACTAAATGTTAGCTAATTAAAAAATCTAATTTAAACATAAGTAAATATTTACAAATTAAATCCAAATTTCATGTAAACATTGAAAAGTTCATTTTAAACTGATTATTTTTTAAACTTTGTTACAAAAAGTAAATTTTATTCACAAGTTTAAAAATTATTAAATTGCATACACACAAATATACATAAAAAAATATTACATATAATTTACATAAATGAAACCATTTTATTTTTCATTGAAAAACAATGATTTTGAAATTACTTATAATTAAAAAAGCCATACATTTTAACAATTTTAAAAACCTATGGAGCTGATTACGATGGCGGGTGGACTAGGTCCACCCGCAATCATAGCGATGTTTGGGACCACTCCCCCAGACATGCGGCAGTCCCACCACTGGGATTAGGATGCGCCCGCCATATTGGTGGGCGCATCCTGGGCTTTTCACATTTCGGGCGGTGCTGCTGGCTGCAGCACAGCACGCAATGTGAAAAGTGCGTGCACAGCATTTCCCTGCACTACGTGGCAGGCACCACGCGGCACTTGGTGCATGGAAATGAGGGGGGACCATGGGTACCCCCCAGTGCAGCGACACCCCCCCACACACAAGGGGGGCACAAACCCCATCCCCACCAGCCTTTTCATGGAGGCATCGCTAGCTGCGGCCGGCAGTGGGAGTACCTGCAGGGCGGTGACGTGGGGAGGGGAGGGGCAGGGTGGGGGTAGTAATGTATGGATTATGGAGCTTCCTAGGTAAGTAAACATAAATAAAATGAATTTCGTTGAGTGAACTTCATCCCCCAAATACGATGCAGTGCGCGCAACAAAATTAGTTTTATTTATTTAAATGTTTAGTTACCTGTAAAACTCCATAATCCATACATTACTACCCCCCACCCTATCCCTCCCCCTCCCCACGTCACCGCCCTGCAGGTACTCCCACTGCCGGCCGTGGCTGGGCATCGCCGCCATGGAAAGGCCTTCCACAAACCCTCATCCTGATCGGGTAGGAGGTGCCTACCCTTTCAGCGGCCCTGCACCATCCACCAGGCAATCGGTGTGATTGCCTTTGGCGGAAAAGCGGCGGACGGACTTTGCATCTGCCGCAATACCCACCGCCATCCTAATTGGACAGTGGGTAATGATCTTGGGAATGGTGGAAGGACCGCCGCCCCGGCGGTGGTGGTCCTTCCGCCATCATAATGACCCCCTTAGTGTGTAAAATTTAACAAACAAGCAAATTAATATTCACATATTTTCATAATCTACCCAACCTTTTTCCCTAGAAAACCCAGCATCCCACTCCATTAACATAATTACTTATACATTCAATATTAACATTAATCACATTTATAATAAAATTAATCATATTTTAATTCGTTTTAAATACCTAAGAAAATTGCAAAACATACTAACACTTGCATATAACTAAATATACTTATAAATCAAACAATAAAACAATATTGTATAAAATGATATTTTCACAACCGATATTTTTTACAACAATATTAAAAACAACATTTAAAACGATATTCTTACCTTTGATATTCCTGTAAACTATATTTCTGAAATCACTGTATTCTTGACACAATATTTATGTATCACAATCAAAATATTTTTCATTAAGTATTTTGTCCAAAAACCCATGCTTCTATTCGGCTGCATTTATGGTGACCTTCACAACTTGGTCCTACTTCTATCCTTGTGCCTTCCACATGAAATCTCAGCTTTCTTTTTCACTGTAAGGTATTGTTCTCCTCTCAAATCAATTTAGTAGCTTCCACTTGCTTGTTGCTTCTTAGGATGCTCAGAGAGGTTATTCCCCTCCTCCCTATATTCTCAGTAAAACTGTACTACAATCTTCAACTACATTTCAGCTCCGTTATGTGAATTCTCGTTATTTAGGTCCCCTAGGATATCTTTTCATTGTCTCAGTGTTGTGCAAAATGCAATGGCCTGCTTTCTTGTGAATCTTCCTATATGCTGCTCAGTCTCTGCATTCATGAAAGGCCTGTACTGGTGTTCTGTCAGCTTGAGCCACATTTTAAAAGCTCTTTATCTAGTCTGCCAGGTGGTCAAGAATTTACCAAAATGGTGCAGTTCCTGCGTTTCAAACACAGCCATACTGGAGGTCACTTTTTCTCATATTCATCAACCAAACATCAGAACTTCCTTCCCCTGGATATTCCAGGCGAGTCCTGTGTTAGTTACCCTTTTTAGGAAAACTATTTTAAAAACTGTTTTTTTCTAAAGAACTGATCCTCCTTTCACAATGTCCTTATGCTCTGCTCCAATAACCTATTGAGTAATAGTTCCGCTATAATCAAATCAAACTCAAATGGATAGAGGTCGCAATCCTTGACAATTTTTTGACCTTTTCATACAGTGGTGTTCGCTCTTACATAAATATTGCCCTTCAGATTTATGAAATACTGTTGGCATTCTTGGCACAGTGTTACCTTCACCTGCGTGCATTGCGATAATGCTGGCATTTATGCGTATATTGTTGACAGTCTTGGCCTACGACGGTGCTAAGCTCATAAGTAATGCTTGCACTGGCATAATATTGGTGATTCTAAGTAATTTTAAAGCATTATCATTAATGAGGTCAGAGGCCTCCATCTGTAGAACTGATGTAACCTGCTTTCACTCATGCATGCATTCAGTTACACAGGAATATGTGACGTTATTCCGCGGGATAATATCCTGCATACCATTACTCTGCATTTTTTATAACGCAAGTGGGTTTACAACGAAATACCATGACCCCGAAAACATTTACGCCTCTTATGCCTTTAGCACGCTTCCTTTTACAACGCAAAGGCATGCATGGTGAAGGCATATACTTTGTAAAAGTAGTTTATTTTAAATATATATATATATATATATATATCAAAAAGACAGTCCTGCTCCAACGAAGAAGAGGCACGTACATCAGGTATGTAGGTATAAGGCTTATTTATTCAAATTCAGGTCTCCCTCGACCCCGCAATGACAGAGAGACGCGTTTCGCCTGCACAGCAGGCTTTATCAATCTCATATATAAAAATATATTTTATTTTATGTATATATATATATATATATATATTTTTTAAATTACCCTGTACACCCTAAAAAATAATGGTACAGGGGTATTTTTAGGGTTCAGGGCAAGGTATGGGTTTTGGGGTACAGGGGTATTTTTAGGGTTCAGCTAAGGTCCGAGAGACATGTAGTATTACCGCTAACAGCAATTATTTTCTTACTTTTGGTCCAGCCGCACCTCCGGCTCAGCTGGGAGACAGGGTGGTGTGCTTGGGTATAAAATTCCTGCATGAGACTCATGTACTTTGACATCAGGACATACGGAACTGTATTTAATGTAGACCAGCGACGGCTCGTGGAGGGAGTTACGGTGGGGCAGGAGGGCGGGGAGGGGGAGGGGCAGGGCGGAGGTTGCTAAAAACCGGCATATGGATAATTGCAGGCAAGTAAACAATTTAATTAATAAAACGAATTTCGTAGCTCGCACTGCATTGCATTTTGCGATGCAAGGCGCACTACGAAATTCGTTTTAATAATTAAATTGTTTACTTACCTGCAATTATCCATATGCCGGTTTTTAGCAACCTCCGCCCTGCCCCTCCCCCTCCCCGCCCTCCTGCCCCACCGTAACTCCCTCCACGAGCCGTCGCTGATGTAGACCACTCAGTGGGCTATTGCTTTTGCGACAGAGACCATTTTCTTACTTGTGGTTCAGCCGCACCTGTGGCTGAGCGGAAAGACAGGATGACGGACTTAGACATGGGTGTAAAAGCCCCTGCTCAATAGTTACTTGTCTAGTAGCAGTTTTGACTCCATAAAATTGTGCATACAGGGTTAAAATGCATGCTGCAAAGATCAGCTGCTATGCACCTTGTTTCTGGTATTTATAGGTTTCCTTCATCTTTATTGAGTGATTTTGTCCGTGAGAAAGTGTCACTCCTCATAGCTGCCAAGGTTTCAGATTGTTATGAGTGATATTTTCATAATTTCTGTGTAATTATGAGTGACATTCCAACGACTATGAGTGACACTTTCCCGCAAGAAAAATGAAGCAGTGAAGACGATGGAATCATACAAATGTCAGAAATTACTCTCATTTGAGCATAGCTGCTAATGTTTCAGATTGCTTATGTGTGAAATTTCATAGATTCAATGGATTTACGAAACGAAAGACATTTAACAACTAAATGTATGACAGTTAGAGCTACACTTTCTTGCAGCCAAAATCATGCAATGAAGTCCATGAAAACAGACACATTTCGGAAATCACACTGATTTGAGCAATAAGAAAGTCCAACTCAGTAGCATGTGCTTTAAAAGCAATTATTTAATTTTTAAATAATCAACACCCACCACCCCAACCTCAGCTTCAGGTGTGGCTGAACCACAAAAATCAAAGGGTTCTCTGTGACAAAAGAATGAACCCACTGAGCTATCTACATATAATACAGTTCATTACAATACAATATGCTGGTAACTTTATTTGCAGTATGCATATAAACTCTCTGCTCTACTTAATAGTGAGTGAAAACGGCCATGAGGTAAAAGTCTGACACAGACAGCTCTCCAGCATGGATATTAATCATCTGCCTTAACTCTGACTAAGCAAGTCTCATGCTGCTTGTAGTACCACTGCCAAGCAAAGATATTAAACCCTTTAAATAAACTAGCAGTTTTGATGATTTATTAGTGCAGACAAAACTCGGAGATGGCCTGCATTTACAGCACAGACAACTTTAGTGTACCCATTTACAAGGCGCAATGCTGTGCTGGAGTCCCCTTGCCATTTTCTTAATCAACATTTTGAATTTCAGGAGCGGATTATTAAATTAATATCTGACTTACCTGGTGTGGTCTCTTGATAGAATGATCCACTGAGAGGAGCTGCCTGCGTGTCACAGCAAGATCGTTAGCCTGTCTCTTAAGAGTCAGACAGCGAGCCGCCTGCACTGTATCCTCAATCTGTGCCACCTGCTTTCACTACGAGACTCACGCTTGCATGGTGAGTCCGGGGCACTAGTTGGACTCTGACTGCCTGGGCAGGGCACAGGAACAGGATAATGTTGAGGTCATGAGGTGAACAGGTGATGATCGATTCTGGAACACCGGCTGGCGGATGCAGAGGAACAGCAATTAATTCCTCGGTGCCTTGGGGCCCGGCTGGCGGGCAGAAAATTGAAACATCCTGTTATTTTATTTTATTTATTTATAAAATTTCTATAGCACACAAATACCTTCCGGTGTCTGGGCGCTGGAGTTCACAGATTGCAGGGGGTTCCTATTTAAAGTTTACTGATTAAAAAGCCAGGTTTTAAGGTGCTTTCGGAATGTTAGTAGAGATGGGTTAAATTTGATATGGGGAGGGAGCAGGTTCCACAATTTCGAAGCAGCAACCACAAAGCGTTTGTCTCCCCATGTTGCTTTCTTTGTGCGTGGAATTTGGAGCTGTTGGGCTGCAGATGAACGTAAAGATCGACTAGGTTTGTAAACACTAATGGATTTTTTAAAGAATTCTGGTCCAGTATTGTTCAATGCCTTATATATAATACACAAGGCCTTAAACTTTGTACGGCTTCTAACCGGCAACCAATGTAGTTGACGAATGATGGGAGAGATGGATGAATATTCAGGTGTGCCGGTTAGGATCCTTGCGGCAGCATTTTGAACAAGCTGTAATTTGTTCAAAACTTGCTCCTGCGCGTTCAACAATAAGCCGTTGCAATAGTCCACCTTAGATAATACCAAAGTGGACATTAGGGTTTTGCCTGCATTTGGGGGAAGAAATGGGAGCAGTTTCTTTACCATTCTTAGGGTAAAGAAGGACGCTGAGACCACTGCGTTAGCATGGCTGACAAAAGCTAGCTTGTTGTCGAATAGAACTCCCAGATTTCTAACTTTAGATACTGGTGATGGGGGGGTTCCTAGCTCCGAAGGCCACCAGACTGGGGACCAAGACGGGGTCAGCTCACCAAATACCATAACCTCCGTCTTGTCAGAATTTAGCTTTAAACAATTCTGATCCATCCAAGTACTGATGGCTCTCATGCCCTCCTGGAAGTTAGCGGCCACTGCTGCTCCATTTTTGTGGATCGCCAGGACCAGCATGTTACAGTGTGGGACAACGGAAGGAGGACCTGATAACACCCAGGAACTTTTACAAAAGTAGGTTTGGCGCTAGTTTATAGTAAATAGGTTTTTTGTCATTAGAAAGCCTTCGTACCAAAGACCAATTAATGCAGTAGCTGCGTATCCTTAATCCTTTGTCCGTGCACCGGCCCGACCCTCCTATAGGGAGAGAGAGAAGCTGTCACACCAGCCAGCCTTCTGTGAAAGTAAAGAAAATGTGTGAATGAGCCGCCCTTGCCCTGCCACCTTATACATTTATATTATAAAAAACAATGCGCTGCACTTTCCACTACCTGGAAGTGCTGCGCTTTAGAAATCACACGAGTGCACTTAGGCTTACCAGAGAGCAATTTTAACACTGTGCGCAGTGATAAGATCAGTCAGTGCCTGCTGCGCCGTGCTTTATTTTAACTCTAGCCGCCCGCCCGACTGTAACAAGTGGAGCGTATAGCTGCAGGCTCGCCCTCATGACTGCAGGTATCAGGGTGCAAAGTGCACTGCCACTCCCACACACAAACGCAGGCCTTTTGGCAATTTTGAAAGCACTGCAGGCGCTGGCGCACTAGCAGTTAAACAAACAACAAGAAACAGGTCATGTGTGCGCATTCCGCGCAGCTTTGCACCTTCAAACTGGGCCGCGGCATTGGAGGCCCGTCGCGGCTGCCGCGGCCTTTATAATTTATTTGGGTCTGGACTCTGTGTTCACAAATAAATTATAAAGTCAGCTGCGGCCGCAACGGGCCTCCAGTGCCGCGGCCGCCTCAAAAATAGTGCCGCCTGGGGCGGACCGCCCCGTCCTAGCTACGCCGGTGACCGCGATTCTCTCTCCGCCATATTACGATGGCGTGGGATTCAGACTGCGGCCACGGCGGAGGCAAAGCCCGTCTGTCACGGAACCGCCACAGGGCATCATTACGATTGCCCGGTGGAGTGGACTGCATTAAAAAAATGGTGGCAGTGCCTAGCAAGCACTGTCTGCCAAATTATTATGAGGTCTCCAGCCAGCCTTTCCGCAGTGGTGCAAATGCTGTTGAAAGGCAGGCAGAGTTTGTTTTTGGGGTCCATTGCGTGCCCCCCTTATGTTGGGGTGAGGTAAGGGTGCACTGGGGAGGGTACCCATGGTACCCCCCAATATTTCACTGCACCAAGAGGCAGGCAAAGTGTAGTACCTGTCACGTAGTGCAGTGAAATGCACAACATGCTCGATTTGACATCGCGGCGGTGCTGCTGTCAGCAGCCACCGCCGCAATGTTAGGGGTGAGGAACAAGAACCCTGCAGTGGCGGTCCCATCATAATTGGGCATGCGGGACCGCCGCATGCATGGTGGATGGTCCCGGTTTACACCACATAGCGGACGGAGCCAGTCCGTCCGCCCTTGTAAACGACCCCTAAATCCTGATTGCGAAGAGTCCAGAATTTGATTCACCTTTCGATGGGCTGTCAATTGCTTATAAATTAAACATTCTAAAAGTTTTTCTAAAAGGGGCAGTAAAGAGATTGGATGATAATCAGAATATTGGGATTAAGAATGGCTTTTTTAATGGGTGATTTTGCTCAGATTTCCACTCTAACGGAATAGTGCCCGACTCCTCTGTTAGATTGAACTGCGTCTGAATGGCGGGAGAAAGCTGATTGGGAAGTAAGGCCATAATCTTGGGAGGGCAAGGGTCTGGTGGGGATCCGGGTTCCGCCTTTTCTAAGGACTTTTGAACCCATCCTTCCATGGACTCAAGCATTCATTCGTTCTCACATTCACCCCATTACCCAGTTATATAAACTCGCCAATCTTTGAAGAAGCATTTGCACTGGTAAAATAGTCTGAATTGTTGGCATTGCAAGTGCTTATTTTCTATTACAATATGATATGTTTTTGCCATCCATTTTTCACTCTTAAAGGAGCTATCTACTGTTGAGAAAATAAGAAGTTCTTTCTAATCTAATCAGCCGTGCGCCTTTACCAATCACCAACAATAGAATTTGCTTTTTTTGTTGATGTCTGCTTGGGTTTTTGGAGGGCATTCTGAAATCATTTACCGAGTGGCCCCTTTAAGGATTCAACAGGTGAGATTAATTTCTTAGAAACATTACTGTTGTTCTTATTACGCCAATGCCAGTAAAGACATATCGTTCTTGTCTTTTTTCTTAAATATTATTTTTCGGCACTTGCAGCGGTCTTCCTTCCCTCAAACAGTTATGAATTACCCGTTGCCAATAAAAAGTCGGTTGGCGACATCAAGCTTCTGCTTCCTGTGGTTTATCGCATTTCTATAAAACATTCACATTAATGTGCACCCTCACCGCAGCCCCCGGGCACGGCGCCACCTTCACACTTGCAACAGCAGTTTCGTCGCCGCGCGCAGGTCTCCCTCGACGCCCGCAGCAGGGCAGCTGCCGCGAGCCACCAAAGTCAGATTCACTAGCGGAATTTCAACATTCACAAGAACGAAAATCTTTTCCTTTATGGTGTGAAAGTCAAATGTACTTTAAAATTGACCGATTGTATAAAGAACACAAATGTACAGCATCGGTTACAAAGAAACGTGCATCAGGTTGACAATGGCAATTAATTGTGTCTTCCAAAGAGCTGCCGACAGTGGTATTCGTGTCCTGCGCTGAGAGAAGCAGTTTTCATTATTTTGCAACTTTGATTTGGTTTACATTTAGCGTTTTGGGCCAAAGAGAGAATTATGATCCTCTTTGGAAGGTTACAATTATTGGATTGGATTTTGAGTGCAATTTTGCAGCTGTTTTTTGTCTGCCCAGATGTGCAGTTGAGTTGACAATACATTTTTTTATTCATATTGCATAAAATACTGGTAACGAAATCACGTATCTGTAAAACGTCATCTATAACAGTCAGAAGAGCGCACAAACGCACACACCCATAAACAAAAGCACGCCTACAAACAAACACAGGCACACAAAGAAACCCTGCGGCATACACGTAGACACCATTTCCCCAGAACAAACAAGCACGTCTTGATAATTGGACAAAAAATCATACTTAGTTATCAACCGATTGCAAAAAGTGTTTAGGCCAAAACCGTGCTTCTGAAATATAAGGAAAAGTTAAAAGAAACATTGACTGTACATGTCAACTGTACATCAGGAAACCTAATTTTAAAAATAGTGGGATATGAAATAATTTAAATGTATCAGTGCATAAAGGTAAAAATAAAAAGATTATTTTACCTTAGATAATCTTCGACTCTGAAGCCTTTTCTTCTTGCCAACTCTGTGAGGAAAGCCCTCCTTCTTGTCCCCATCTTTCTCTCCACTATGAAAAGGACAATGTCGTTGAACTTTGTTTTGTATTTGTTCTGAAAACTCGAAGGCTGCATCCTTTTTTGCTTTTTCTTGAGTGGGCCCATTCTTGAGTTCTGGAATCCATCCATGATGCACCTCATCAAAACCCCAGTGCACTTCGACATGTAAGTACCCGCAGTCTGAACTGGACGGCCCCGCCCCCTTCCATCACTTTCATTTATCACTGTGCGATATTTTCAAAAAGAAACTGCCGATGGAGAGACGTCACAGTTTCAGGAAAACTTCTAAAACTGCGAGCGAAACCACTTGTGGGTTCTTGGACAAGTCCTGGCAAATGTCCAACATTTCATTATTTAGGACTCTCTCGAGATGTGCACTGTATTGAATTATAATCTGAAAATTATGGGTTGCAATTGTTAATTGCATTGCCCCAAAAAATCACTACATAAAACTATGTGATGCACTAATTTTATTGTTAACTGTCTGGGTCTTTCAACACATAACTGCTTACTTTTAATTTCTTTTGTTGTAGTTAGCATTAACACTAGATTATCTCTTAAATTATTTAATAAACAACTAATAAAAATACAGTTTCTTTGAAAAGTTTACTAAAATGTGCTAATAAAGTCATGAAAAATATGTTGAGGTCAATACAGTGGGTATCTGTATCAGAAAGTATACAATAGAAGCACAGCAGTGATATTTAGAAAATAACCGCCTAGGGAAATTAATCCTTAATTAACTGATAATGAACCGTTATTGTCCACAGCCCAGCAGTGATACATAATGACTGAAATTCCCATTCATTCGAGATGAAGACAAGACATACAAAGCAGATTAGGGAAAACAAATCAGACTCTCTCCCTGACCATGGTCTAGTAGACATCCTGAAATAGGTAATTTATAAGCCAGGACAAGACTGGCCTTCTACAACAAAGGCACTGAGCAGGAGAAAATGAGAGAGGCAATAAAGTGATTGAGTGGGGTGAAGGAATAATGAAACTAAAAGAACAATAGAAATGTGAGAGTGGATAATCGAAGAGAAAGGGAAGAAAGAAAGAAAGAAAGAAAGAAAGAAAGAAAGAAAGAAAGAAAGAAAGAAAGAAAGAAAGAAAGAAAGATAGATGAGGGAATTAAATGAAAAGCATGAATATGAAGCCAATGAAAGACTCAGCAAATAAAAGAAAAGAAACCAATATGAAAAAAAAAACACAGAAAGAGTGAGAGGAATAGCAATAAAAATGCTAAATAAGAGGGAGGTATAAAAAACTGGAGAGACTGCAGAAAGATAACAAAAAGTAGATAAGGGTGAAAGAAAAAGGAAGGAGTATGGTTAAGAAAAAAAATGGATCTGTGCCAGAATGAACACGAAAGAACAACAGGAAAATTGCTAGGGACTGGGAAGAAAGAAAAGCGACGATAAGGAGAGGTAGATACATTACATAAACAAAGAGGCTGATATAACTATGAGAGAATGAGGGTAAGGGCTGTAGAATGTAACCAAAAGACACCAAGGGCAGGCAGGGAAGAAGGAAGTGAGGAAGAGCGCAATATATAGTAAAATGAACACGTTAGTGAGATGGAATAGTATTACTAGAGGGACTGGGTGAGAGAAGGAGATGACCAGAGAGATAGAAGGAAAAACAGGAAAATAAGGTAAGAGAGGAATTGTGAGAGAAAAGGTGAAGCATACACAGAGCGAGAGTGAAATAGATGTTTGTGACAGAGAAGTTGGTAGACAGCGGTGAAAAATGAAGGAGGAACTGAGGGTAGAGGTGACAGAATAAGTAAAATTTGGTGACTGGGAAGCGAACAGAGATGGAGATGGGAGAAAGGCAAAGGCTATGAGACAGTGAGCATAGATGAACTAACAGTAAAAAAAGAGGTAAAGATGAGGGCACAACTCAAAAAAAGAATGCAAAAAAAGAATATGTATGGGAGTGGAGAGAGATAGGGAAGAGTTCACTGCTGTAAAGATTCACAAAAAGAAGAGGTATATGCTAGGGAGAAATAAGAAAAGATAGAAGGTAAACAATATGAGAGGGAAATTGGGGAAATACTGAAGTGTAAGATTGTGTGGTAGTGAAGAATATGAGGGAAGGATGACCCCATCACTCCAGAACATTACAAACAAGGCCTTGAGTCCAGAACTTTTCACCTGTAAATCATCGAGTAATGATGGGTTTGTAAGTATTCCAATGGAAGTAAACCAAGACTTTAACACCAAGAACGCATTAAACTACCTCACAAAAGTAGAGGACTGGAAACAAAGTCTGTAATGACCTTGCTGGAGGTGGTAACCCTAGTTGAGAGGTAGAGTTTGAGTAGAGAGAGTCAGGAGAGTTTGGTTAGAATAACCAATGTTGTTAAAGTGATAGGGAAAGAACGAGACAGAGAAATTGGTATGAGACTGGTAGGGAGAGAAATTAGCTAACAAAAAGCAGAAATGAAAAGGAAACTTGCAGAAGAAAGAGCAAGTGGGAAAGGTTGAGAATTGTTTGAAAAGTGCCAAAGGTGCCTCCACTTCTAACACTACGACCTATAGGCTCAAATAGGTGTCCTAGACCATAAGCACACATCACAGATGGATCTCAGAGTAATAAAGTGGCATCTGGAGATTTGACGGATAACAGATGCTATACTTGACTGAGATGGAATATGTGGGTCCTTAACAATCCTAGAAAAAATGCTTGGTGCTGGTATACCTGCAGTGTAAGAATGCAAATGTGGCCCTATTGCAAGAAACACACTTCCTGTAAAAGTAATAAAATATTTGACAAATGGGTGTGCATAACAGTATCCTCCTCCACTTATGCAAGGCGGGTGAACATAATAATACATCTGTTCCAGCTCATAAAAACAGTAATTGACTGTTAGAGATTGGGTTACTGGTTGTCTGGGGTATGATCGCGGATCAAGCAGCCACCACAACCCTAGTTAGGGAAAGGGGCAGGCAAACTTTAAGTCAACCTGCGCCAACATGTGGTAGCTTGGCACAGAGAAGTCAGGCTTAACATGAAAATACCACATAAAAGATCCCACATCAAGTTTAGAAAAAAAGAGTAGATTTTAATAAATACAACATGACCAAAGCAACAAAAAACTAATCAGTATAACCGGAGGTATTGAATTGTAAACTTTTAGGGTAAGATAGCGGCAAAAAGCAAAAAGTGCCAACAAGGGATATCTGGTCACACCAGACCAGGACAAAGTCACAAGTTCAGAACGACCCTGATGGAGCACGGCCCAGGTACAGGGACCTAGTTAGGCCTGTGTCACCAGGATGTAAGGGGGGGTAATACCCCAGAAGGAGACAACGTGATACTTGACTCTATTTGAGAATCCTTTGTATTAGGTAGGGCTATAAAAGACTTTTGTCTACTCCTGTTCCTTTCTTCCTTGGGTTTTTGGCCTCGGTTTGTAACTCTTCTTCTCTCGAGGTCGGGGTTCCACTCAGTTCACTGGTAGAGATTATGCCCCTCGGAGGAAGAAAAGAAAAACATAAGGTGACCGGTTGGAAATCGGTAGAAGGCAGTAGGGTAGTAGGGTAGGGTATCGGTGAGGGAGGTATCACCCCACTGCAAAGGATGTTCCTGGCACCACCACCAAGTGAAGTCCGGTTAAGTCAACAGCCTTGTTTTCAGCTTTAGAGCTACGTCCTACCCTTACTTCTTTTGCTCCCTCCCAGCTACCCATGATTCCTTGCATTCAGAGTCCTACCTTGGTCAGACATGCTCCTCCGGGAGTGTGGTGCGGTGTATTGTGGGACCAGTGGCCTCCTGACAACTCTTCTCTCTCAGGGATGGCTTCTCGCTTTTCGCTGGAACGGGTATCCCAGCTGAACTTCACGTGCTGTTTTACCCCGCACGTCTCTCCACTGTGTTCAGGTCTTTCTATGCCTTCAAGGATGATTGCTGCTTCGTATTCCAGATTCATCAGCGCCATTTTGCATCCCCATTGGCCAGAGGATGTGTCTGTAAAGAGGGTTTGCGGACCACCTCCTTCTTGGTTGTTGGTCTCCGTAGATTTAAAGACACAGACAGGTGACGAAGTCTGTGCAGGAAGGAATAAGACTTCATTCGCCACAAACGTCGGGAGTAAGGTACTTCTTCCCCATGTCAACCTCGATCCTATGACACACCCCCTCCCCTGGTATTTTCACGATTGGGGGAAATTGGAAAGAGTGACAGGTAATCAGCATTACCCTGGTCTTTACCCTTCCTGTGCCATACTGAAACTGGAAGGGTTGTAGCTTCAAGCACCACCTGAGGACCCTATTGTTGTTCCCCTTAAGCCTTTGAAGCCAGGTAAGAGGTGCATTATCGGTGTACAGAATGAAGAGCCTTCCCTCCAAATAGTAGCAGAGCTTCGGAATACTCCATTTCAGGGCCAGACATTCTTTTTCTATGGTAGGATATACATGCTCCCTCGGAAAGAGTTTCCTGCTTATGTAGACGAGTGGATTCTCCTGCCCTTCCTGGTCCAACTGGGAAAAGAAGGCTCCAACCCCTACACCGGATGCGTCCGTTTGAAGAAAAGGACTTACAAACATCAGGTGAGATCAATACAGGGGCAGTGGTGAAAGCAGTTTTCAAACTCTGGAAAACCTTGACCTTGTGATCAGAAGGAAACTTAAAAAAAGAGGGAGAAACCGTTTTTTTGAGCAGGTCTGTGAGTGGGGTCGCAAGGTCTGAAAATTGAGGTATAAACAGTCTATCGTACCCTACGAGACCCAGAAAGACACTCAGCTCTCCTTTGGTTTGAGAAAAGGGGTATATTGTACTGCTTTGATCTTCTCTGTTTGTGGTTCGATCGTACCCTCCCCCAAAAGATAATCCATGGACTTGACTTTCTGATGGGGATTTCGATTTTTTGGCTTTAATGTGTGGGTGTGCATTTCCGAGTTCAGACAGGACAGCCTGGATATAGTTCATGTGTTCGGACAATGTCTTGCTATATATTATGATGTCATCTAGATAGGCGGATAAATACCCTTGGTGACGTACAAGGAGGGTTTCCTTGAACCTCTGGAAAGTGGGAGACGCGCCATGTAGTCCAAAGTGTAAGACGGTGAAGTCATACAACCCGTCTGGGATGGAAAAGGCTGTTTTTTCTTTGTCTGAAGGGTTTAAAGGGATTTGCTAATACCCTTTTGTAAGATCAATAGTGCTGATAAAACGGGTCTCGCCTAGTCGTTCTATGAGCTCGTCTACCCTTGGTAGGGGATACCTGACTTGCTTAGATACCTGATTAATGGCTCAAATGTCTATACAAATATGGATACTACCATCTGGTTTGGGAACAAGTACAATAGGCAAGCACCAGTAGCTCTTAGATGGAACTATGATAGCCATCTCTAACATCTGTGTGACATCCTTTTGTAAGGCGGCTCGACGGGCTTCAGGGACCTGATAAGGACTTTGTTTGATAATGACTCCCTCTTTTGTGGGAATAGAGTGTATGGCTAAGTGTGTTTTCCCTGGTTGATCAGAGAAGATGTCTGAGAAGGAATTGAGGAGGGTGAATATTTCTTGTCTCTCCTCTTCATGCAAATGTTGGCTGACATCAGCAGGCGCGGCTCGGCCCGGGCGTTATACTGGGGCGGTGACGTCAGGCAGGGGAGGGTCAGGGTGGGGGGTTGTAAAATGTGGGATATGGACCATTAGAGGTAAGTACCGGGAAAAAAAAACCGAATTTCGTTGCCCACACTGTATCGCCAATTCAAGTTCAAGTTCAAGTTTGGCATTTGTATAGCACACTACTCACCCAGAGGGTCTCAAGGCGCTTGGGGGAGGGGGGTACTTTACTTATAGAATATCCAAGTTTTTAGTTGTTTTCTGAAGAAGAGGTGGTTCTGTGTAAGGCGGAGGTGGGTGGGGAGAGAATTCCAGGTTTTGGCCGCTAAGTAGGAGAAGGATCTTCCCCCCAAGGTGGATCTATGGATGCGTGGAATTGCGGCGAGGGCTTGATTGGACGATCGTAGTTGGCGGGTGGGGGTGCAAAAAGGACAGGCGCGTGTTTAGGCATTCGGGTCCTAGGTCGTAGAGAGCTTTGTGTGCGTGGGTGAGGAGGCGGAACGTTATTCTCTTGTTAACGGGGAGCCAGTGGAGGTCTTTCAGGTGACCGGAAATGTGAGCTTGGTGGGGGATGTCTAGTATGAGTCTGGCTGATGCGTTTTGGATGCGTTGGAGTTTTTTCTGTAGTTTGGCTGTGGTTCCGGCGTAAAGGGTGTTTCCGTAGTCCAGTCGGCTTGTGACCAGTGCATGGGTGACCGTCTTTCTTGTTTCAGTGGGGATCCAATGGAAGATTTTTTTGAGCATACGTACGATGTTGAAGCATGATGATGAGACGGCGTTGACTTGTCTGGTCATCGAGAGGGAGGAGTCCAGGATGAAGCCCAGGTTATGTGCGTGGTCCGTAGGTATGGGTGCGTTTCCCAGGGCCGGTGGCCACCATGAGTCGTCCCAAGCGGAGGGGGATGAACCTAAGATGAGGACTTCCGTTTTGTCTGAGTTCAGTTTTAACCGGCTGCTCTTCATCCACTCGGCTACTTCTTTCATCCTTTCGTGTAGGTTGGTTTTGGCAGTGTTTGGGTCTTTGGTGAGGAAGAGGATCAGCTGGGTGTCATCTGCGTAGGAGATGATGTTAAGGTTGTGTTGGCGCGCAATGGATGCGAGGGGACTCATGTATACGTTGAAGAGGGTGGGACTGAGTGATGATCCTTGTGGTACGCCGCAGATGACTTCGGTGGCTTCTGATCTAAAAGGGGGAGGTGGACTCTCTGGGTTCTTCCGGCGAGGAACGAGATGATCCAGTCCAATGCTTTTCCTTGTATTCCGACGTTGCTGAGGCGTTGTATGAGGGTGCTGTGACAGACTGTGTCGAAGGCTGCTGAGAGGTCAAGTAGGATGAGGGCAGCTGTTTCTCCGTTGTCCAGTAGAGTTCGAATGTCGTCTGTTGCTGCGATGAGGGTGGTCTCGGTGCTATGTTTGGCTCGAAAGCCGGACTGTGAAGGGTCGAGGGATTTGTTGGATTCGAGGAAGGCGGCGAGCTGACTTTTGACGGCTTTCTCAATGACTTTGGCAGGGAATGGGAGGAGCGAGACGGGGCGGTAGTTGTTAAGTTCAGTGGGGTCAGCTGTGGGTTTCTTCAGAAGGGCGCTGAGTTCGGCATGTTTCCAGCATTCCGGGAAGGTAGCGGAGTTGAGGGAGCAGTTGATGACGTCTCGGAGATGGGGTGCGATGATGGAGTCAGCTTTGTTGAAAATGTGGTGGGGACATGGGTCAGTTGGCGATCCTGAGTGGATGGAGTTCATCAGGTGGATGGTGTCTTCAGTGGTGATTGGGTTCCAGGCGCAAAGGTTGTTGGAGGGGGGTTTTAGTTCGGATGTGGCTGGGGTGGACTAGTTTTCAAAGCTGTTATGTATGTCAACGATTTTGTTGTGGAAGAATGAGGCTAAGGAGTCGCAGAGGTCTTGGGAGGGAGTGATGTCGTTGGTGCCGGCGGTGGGGTGGGTAAATTCTTTGACGATGTTGAATAGTTCCTTGCTGTTGTGGGCGTTGTTGTCGAGTCGATCCTTGAATGCTGATTTCTTGGTGGATCGGATCAGTTGGTGGTGTTTGCGGATGGCGTTCTTGAAGGTGGTTAGGTTGTCAGTGGTTGGGTTTTTTCTCCAGGCTTTCTCGAGGGTGCGACAGAACTTCTTGGATTTCTTAAGGTCATCGTTGAACCAGGGGGCTTTTTTGATACCTTGCTTGATTTGATGTTTTTTCAAGGGTGCTAAATCGTCAGCGCTGTGGGTGATCCATTGTGTGAGGTTGGTGGCTGCTAGGTTTGGGTCCGAAGATTTTGCAGGAGGGTTTTGGAGAAGCGATGTGAAGAGTTGGTTGGTGGTAATTTTGTTCCAGTTTCTGCGGGGAATTGGTTGAGGGGGGTTGTGGGACGTAGTCTTTTTGTAGTTGAAGTGGACACAGCTCTGGTCTGTCCAATGGAGAGCTGTGGTGTGATTGAAGGAGATGTGCTTGCTGGAGGTGAAGATTGGGTCGAGCGTGTGCCTGGCATAATGGGTGGGGGTGTTAACAAGTTGTTTGAGTCCGAGATTGGCTAGGTTGTCCAGAAGGGTGGTGGTGTTGCTGTAGTTGTTCTTTTCCAGGTGGAAGTTAAGGTCTCCCAGTAGAATGTAGTCCTCGGAGGGGAGGGCGTGTGGGCTGATGAAGTCAGTGATGTCTTCGCTGAATTGTGTGCGGGGTCCTGGTGGCCTGTAGATGAGGGTGCCTCTGAGTGTGGTCTTGGGGTCGGTGTGGATCTGGAAGTGAAGGTGTTTGGCGGCAGCGACGTTATCATTGGAACTGGTCGTGATGCGGATGGTGTTCTTGTGGACGATGCGATGCCTCCTCCAGTCTGGTTGATGCGGTCCTTTCGGATGATCTTGTAGCCGTCCGGGATGGCTATGGCGATGTCGGGTGCTGATGAGGCGTTCATCCAGGTTTCTGTTAGAAAGGCGACGTCCGGCGTTGTGGTGTCGAGTAGGTTCCAAAGGTCAATGGCGTGTCTGTGGACCGAGCGGGTGTTGAGCAGGATGCACTTCAGGTGGTTATTGTCGGAGCTCTGTTTGGAGTTTGTGGATTTGGTGTGGGTCTTGATGCAGTCGAACTTGCAAGAGTGGCAGGTGAAGGGTCCATGGGTGTGTCCTGGGGCGGCTTGGTAGCAGTGTGGGAGTCGGCCGGAGTCAAGTGCTGAGAGGGTCGCGGCGTCGTACGTTATGCGGGTGGAGTGGGTTTTGCGAGGACCAGGGGGTCTGGCGCTGGGCACTGTCCAGTCGCGGACGGGCGTAGACGGGCTTATCTTTGGCGCACCTTCGGCACGCGTTCGCTGCGCGTGAAAGCTGCGCGCAAATGCGTCTTTCATATGTGGATAGTGGAGGGGCAGAGCGAGGGAGGAGCAGCTGGGAGGCGGGAGCGGGGTGGAGAGCCGGACAGAGAGGCACAACAACAAACAACAAAATGGCAGCAAGCCAAAAGCCTAACAGGACGAGATTGGGGCACAACTTTGATAATGGCTATGAAATGGCCAGTGGCACCGGCAGAATCAGGCACAAATGAACAACTCAGGCAAAGGCAGCAAAGCACAACCGAATGACCATGAATGCGAACCTCAGCAACACAGCGCTACGATACAAATGCAATCAGCAATGAGGCACATTATATGCAGGAGCAATGCGAGTAATGCGCTATGGCTTTAAATAGCAAAGAGCGGTCTGGCAGTATAGCGCTACGATACAACAATCAGAGCAGGGAGCAGCGTGAGGAGCGACCGCTTCTGATGAGCTCAGGACGGTCACAGCCTTTGCACAGGAGGGTCGAGTCTAATCTTTCAGTGGGAGGGAGGAGCAGCTGGGAGGCGGGAGCGGGGTGGAGAGCCGGGCAGGGAGGCACAACAACAAACAACAAAATGGCAGCAAGCCAAAAGCCTAACAGGACGAGATTGGGGCACAACTTTGATAATGGCTATGAAATGGCCAGTGGCACCGGCAGAATCAGGCACAAATGAACAACTCAGGCAAAGGCAGCAAAGCACAACCGAATGGCCATGATTGTGCACCTCAGCAAAACAGCGCTACAATACAAATGCAATCAGCAATCAGGCACAATTATATGCAGGAGCAATGCGAGCAATGCGAGTAATGCACTATGGCTTTAAATAGCAAAGAGCGGTCTGGCAGTATAGCGCTACGATACCACAATCAGAGCAGGGAGCAGAGTGAGGAGCGACCGCTTCTGATGAGCTCAGGACGGTCACAGCGTTTGCACAGGAGGGTCGAGCCTAATCTTTCAGTGGGAGGGAGGAGCAGCTGGGAGGCGGGAGCGGGGTGGAGAGCCGGGCAGGGAGGCACAACAACAAACAACAAAATGGCAGCAATTCAAAAGCCTAACAGGACGAGATTGGGGCACAACTTTGATAATGGCTATGAAATGGCCAGTGGCACCGGCAGAATCAGGCACAAATGAACAACTCAGGCAAAGGCAGCAAAGCACAACGAATGACCATGAATGCGCACCTCAGCAACACAGCGCTACGATACAAATGCAATCAGCAATCAGACACAATTATATGCAGGAGCAATGCGAGTAATGCGCTATGGCTTTAAATAGCAAAGAGCGGTCTTGCAGTATAGCGCTATGATACCACAATCAGAGCAGGGAGCAGCGTGAGGATCGACCGCTTCTGATGAGCTCAGGACGGTCAATTGTGATTCAGTGTGGGCAACTAATTTAGTTTTATATATTTTTATCGGTACTTACCTCTAATGGTCCGTATCCTGCATTTTACAACCCCCCACCCTGACCCTCCCCTGCCTGACGTTACCGCCCCAGTATAACGCCCGGCACGGGCCGTGCCTGGACATCAGTTTCATTAACAGTGTGAAGGGGTTTCCTATCTAGCAGAATGCTGTGGACAGCACTAGGAGGAGATCCTAGCCATATTTTTAGTAAGTTTATGTGATACAACTGGGTTTTTGTGGTGGAAAGGTGCAACAGATAGGTGACCCTGCCTATTTTTTCAGTATTTCACAGGGGCCTTGCCATTCCTTTTTTAGTTTGTGAACAGAGGTGGGTATCAGAATAAGGGTTAAATCACCTACGTCCAGTTCTCTCCAACACTTGCCCTTATCATAAAAGTACTTTTGTTTCTGTTGGCTTCTTTCCAGGTTATCATGGGCAATGGTTCTCAGTTTGCCAAGATGTACCTTTATCTGATTGGTGTAATCTAATAGGGCTATGGCTTCGGTGGCTCCCTCTTTCTCTCAGATTTCTTTTGTGATTTCGAGAAGAGTGCGAGGCCTTCACCCAAAAAGAAGCTCAAAGGGGGAGACACCCAAGCTACTTTGGATCTGGCTTTGTATTACGAAGAGGGCCAGTGGTAGGAGCTGGTCCCATTTATTTCCATCCCCAGACAGCAACTTCTTTAGAGTGAGCTTCAGATTACGTTATATCGTTCCACGAGGCAACAGGAGTGGGGATGATATACAGACGTTGTTATATTTTTAATGGCCAGCTGTTTACAGCCCTGATTCATGAGCTTTGAGACAAATGGAGTCCCCTGATCGGTATGATCTCTTGGGTGAACCCCATATGAGAGAAGACCTCTATTAGGTGCTGTGCAATGATGATAGTGGTGGATGCCCTCAAAGGGATCGCTTCTGGGTATCGGGTAGCATAGTCCATGATAACCAGAACAGATTGGTAACCGTTTGTGGACTTAGGCAAAGGACCTAAGATATCCATACTTATTGTATCAAAGGGTTACCCTATGATCGGTAAGTGTTGTAGCGGCACCTTAGGTGTGTAAATAAGGGGTTGTCTTTTGCCAGATGATACACTCCTGACAATATTGTTTGATCTGAGCGTATATACCTGGCCCACAAAAACTTTTCGGTATAGCTTGGCTGTTTTTTTTTACTCCACAGTGGCCGGCTAATAGGTGAGAATGAGCGGAGAACAGTATTTGTTCTCTGAAGTCAAAGGGAACTAGCAGTTGAGGGTCCTTGCCAATGTTCCCTCTAATTGTGTTACTCTGTGTGCGGTAAAGAAGGCTGTATGTGCACCACAGCTAAGGTTGTGTGCACCGATATGCAATAAAACCCTAGGCAAGCACATGCTGTGTATAAGCTACCAAATGCTTAATGTGTGCTTTTGATTTGATTCCAATTACTCTCTCACCATAGGGAGACAAGCAAATTCACATTAGTTTGTAGGCTGGTCTCTCATCTCTAGCAATTTCTGAACAATGGAATATTTAAGATCCATTAGTGTGGAATCCATTAAAGAAATTACATAACTCCATTACTTGTTCAATTTCAGAAAATCTGAAGCTCCGGTACACCCTCCTGGAAGCAATAAGGATAATCAACAATTGTAAAGATCACCAAAAAGCTAAAAAGAACTAACTTCTCCCTAGCAAACGGTCCATCAGGTGCAGGTGATAGGATGTAACAGAAGGTGTAAGCAGCCTGATGTACTATTTCTCACTCACATTTACTTCTTGCATTAAATGCTACTACGGAGTAACTGCATATCAATTGCAGCACACCTTCAACCTCACTTATGACACCATACATACTACATTTAGTTTAGTGCAAACAAGCACTCTGCCAGTTATACAGCACTACAGCAAAGTTATTCAAACATCCAGAAAACTCTTTGGGGCCTCCTGAAGGTTATCAATTACTATACAACAGCTACAGTACAATAATATATAATAAAATACTTATGTCTTCAATTCTATCAATTTAATGAAATCACTTGAAAATTAAGGTGCCGTTCTATGGAATAAATTGGGGCTAGGAGGTTAAACATCCATGAGTGCCTAGAATAATAAAAAGACACAGATTAAGGCTATAAATATGGGTGCAACCCTTAACTGAGAGACAGTATATGGCTTTACAGGCTGAGACATTGTCCAGCTTCATCAAGTCCTTGACCGATATTCTGTCCTGCACGAAATCATAGCTGTACAAAACAAAACATTGGTATTTCATAGGCAGTAGTGTATTAGGCCCTCAGAGATGAACAGTAAGCAACAATAGAAACCTCAGATTCCGCGAGTAACCAGTGACAGAATTGGTGTCCAAATCTCAATGTTCTGTCATTTTTTATTGATAGTTTTCATTTTTCATAAGAGAACTGATGCAGTACAGTAGACATGCTGGATGGTACAGTCATTATCATTACTACAATGAGTTCTACTACATGAAGGAAAGGTAGCCAGGTAATGCCATTTTGTACGTTTTGTTCGCACTGTAAATAATCCCTAAAGTCATAGATAAATGCAGCATACCGCTTTGCTAATAGTCTCAACCGCCAAACCAGGTATGTAACCTCATCCCATCACATCTCAGTCTGCAATAAAACAAGAGGTCCCCAACTTCACCCCTCCTCCCCCCTCCCTCCAATCCTTTTATTGTCGGAATGAAACTTCCGGACACACCTGTTGTCCAAAGCATGGCATACATCAACACTTTAAAAACAACTTATCTATATTTGAATTACATTGACAACAACACCTGATAAGTTGAGCTCAATCTTGCAGTTGTGATTGTTACGTTCGAGGTGGTTTTGGAATACTACTCTTTATTGCGAGTTGTTATGGGTGTCAACAAAGTCTAAGTCTTGCGCTTTAAGGGTTTCTAGCATGACATCCCACTCCAGTGCTATCGGGGTTTTTCGTAATACCTTGGCTTCCTCCCGCCATATGGCCGCACTTTCTGCACTACCCCAGTGAATCAGTTCACTTTGCCATGCATGTGCAGAGGGTGATTTTTTGGATTTCCACCACATGGTGATGGCCCTTATTGCTAGGATTAGTGACAGGTTTGCAAACCTATATTGCACTTTGTACTTAGAGGAGGATTTATGAAGGCACAGGATACATTCTTCCATGGTATTGGTTATGTCTCTTTGTGTGGCTGCATGCGTGTTTCGTCTGACAGAGTTCCAAACCCCCCTTAGATGTGGGTAGGACCATATCATGTGGGCTAGGTCGGCTCCCTCCCAGTGACATCTTGGGCAGTGGTGTTGCGTTTGCGGGAACATTTGGTCTACTCTATGGGGGAGGTGAGATAGGCCCTGTGAAGTATCATGGTTTGGATGTATTTAAATTTTGTGTTTCTTGTTGTTTTCCATGGGTATGCTATGATATTCTCCCATTCCTTGTCCTCTAAAGCCGCCCTATGTCATCTGACCATGTGTTGCGTAATGTAAGGAGTGAAATCTTCGCATGTGCTTGGAACCCTACAAATAACTATTTAATTAAGTGCCTACCCCAACCCATATAAAAAAGTTTTTTAACCAATTCATGCGTAGAAGGCTCCTGCGGTGTGGAGCCCAATGTGTTTTACATATTGTATTATCTCCGCACGCAGTATATACAGGTGGTCTGGCACCCCTATCTCTCTAACGAAATTACCATGAGTCAGTAGCTATCCATTGTGGAACAAGTCCAATACCGTGCTAACCCCTACTTCTAGCCAAGGAGTGATAGTACGCTTCAGTATTCTTCCAGCCGGCAGTAGTATTCCCAATAAGGGGATGTTACCTGCGTAGGCAGGGTGTGGGCATGTGTATTGTAATGCCGCTTTCCAGCACTGCAGCGCCGTGCGTAGTATGGGGGGAAGGTGCTGGGGGAGTTTGCAGCGCAGCATTAGCATGGTGTGCAAGGCTCCTCTTTCTTTATCACACTCAGAATACCCTATTTCCTGCAGATTACGCCCAGCCGTCCAAAAGGACAGCCACTGTAGCTAGCAGGCATAGTAATATGCTCTGCGGTCCGGCACTCCCAGACCTCCTCTATCCGTACCAAGCTGGAGCATTTTGAGGCTGATCCTCTGTCAGCCGGACCGCAAGATGAGGTCAATAAGCATGGTATTTAAGAGTTTAAAGGTGTTCTGGGGGAGTAGAATAGGTAGGTTTGTAAAATAGTAAATCAGTCATGGGAGGACCACCATTTTTTTTATAGCTACTCTCGTCATTACCGACAGTGGTTATGTGGTCCAGAAGGCAATGCTGGAGCGTAGGGCTCTGATTGCTCTATTGAGGTTGCCGTCCAACAGATCGGTGGGAGTCCAGTATACATGGATACCCAGGTATTTAAATGTGTGTGGAGCGACCAGTAGCACTGCGGGCCCTCATAGAATTCCTGTGGGCGAGGCTTGCTCACAAAAGAAAAAGGCGTGTGACTTCGTCGGGGTAATGGCTAGGCCCGATATGCGTTGAAATGTGTAAAAAATCTCATATAGAGGGGCCAAATTAGAACGAAGGTCTCTAAAGTAAAGAAAATTATCGTCCGCATAGGCAGAGAAGAGATGAGTCGTGGGCCCTATCAGAATGCCCATCTCCTGTGCGTCTGCACGTAGCTTGAGAGCTAGGGGTTCTAGTGCCAGTATGAACAGGAGTGGTGAGAGTGGGCATCCTTGCCTCGTCCCTTTAAATATCAGGTATTCAGCCGATATATGACCTCCTGTACGGACACAGGCAGTGGGGGCATCATACAACAGACAGAGTCATTTAAAATAATCATCAGGCAGCCCAAAGTTCGTCAGTGCCTTGAACATATACTCCCAATTTAGCCTGTCAAAGGGATTTGGAGCACCCTGCTGACACGTCACAGCTGAATTACCTCATGCATCATGGTCGATGTGGTTCAATGTTGCTCGCTTCACACACAGTTCTCACAGTTTGTTGGCCAGTGCCAGTACCAGTATTCTTTTCAAGTGTATACCCAGACACGTGTTTCTAGATTCCTCTTTCATCAGTGGGGAAAAATGTTCATAGGTCGCTGGACGTGCTGCCGCAGTTTCCTCAGGGTTAGTGCCACTCTCAACGCGCAGGTGCTCACAGAGCTCGTCAGCTCACGACCCACAGGAGCCATCTTAAACAGTCAAAGGGATTTGGAGCACCCTGCTGACACGTCACAGCTGAATTACCTCATTCATCATGGTCGATGTGGTTTAATGTTGCTCGCTTCACACACAGTTCTCACAGTTTGTTGGCCAGTGCCAGTACCAGTATTCTTTTCAAGTGTATCCCTAGACACGTGTTTCTAGATTCCTCTTTCATCAGTGGGGAAAAATGTTCGTAGGTCGCTGGACGTGCTGCCGCAGTTTCCTCAGGGTTAGTGCCACTCTCAGCGCGCAGGTGCTCACAGAGCTCGTCAGCTCACGGCCCACGGGAGCCATCTTAAACAGTCAAAGGGATTTGGAGCACCCTGCTGATACGTGACAGCTGAATTACCTCATGCATCATGGTCGATGTGGTTCAATGTTGCTCGCTTCACACACAGTTCTCACAGTTTGTTGGCCAGTGCCAGTACCAGTATTCTTTTCAAGTGTATCCCCAGACACGTGTTTCTAGATTCCTCTTTCATCAGTGGGGAAAAATGTTCGTAGGTCGCTGGACCTCAGGGTTAGTGCCACTCTCAGCGTGCAGGTGCTCAAAGATATACAGCCCGCGTGAGTGTAACATTCTGGGGAGGCCAACATGAGGTGGTGTAATCTCCTGGTGTTCAAAGATGTGCTCTGGGCCGGCAGAAAGCCAGTTTGATCTAATTGTATCAGCTTAGTCAGGATGGGCAAGCGCCTATTTGCCAATACTTTACTGAGTATTTTGTATTCTGTTGCCAGCAACGATAGTGGGTAGTAGCTTGCCATGTCAGTGGGGTCTCTTCCCGGCTTCGGGAGCATGAACACCAATGCCTGTGGTGAGGGGCAGTGCTCCCTCTGCCATTGCTGTGTTGTATAAGAGCTCTAGGCTGGGCAGGAGAGAGTCTATGAAAGTATCGTAAAATTCTGCAGGTAACCCGTCCAGCACAGGAGTTTTATTACGTGGGAGCCCTTTACTTGCAATCTTGATTTCAGCTTTGGTAAGGGGGTCTGACAGTTCTTTCAGGGCTGCTGCAGTCGGTTGTGGGTACAGCAGTGCATGTAAGAAATCGTCTTATCGCGTGCCGTCTTTGTCTATAGGTTTTCTGTATAATGTGGCATAGTATTGGCAAAAAGCTGCATTAATGTCATTTTTGGTATGTGCTTTTACACTCGCCAGGGTAGTGATCTCGTTAATTACAATGGCAGGGGGATCATCATGCAACAAGTTAGCTAGTAATGTCCAAGATTTTTTCGCCTCAGAATGACGCATCTGCGTGTAGCTTTCGTGATCTATGTTTCGGAGAGATTCTAACAATTCCTCATGCTTAATGTGTATTTCCTGGAGTGGTGCCTGCTTCTCCCTGTCGTGTGCGGCTTCCTGCTCCAACCTGTCCATCTTGCGTTCTGTTTCTGTAAGGGACTTATGGACGTCTGCCTGGCACCCACTGTTGCGCTGATAGCCCTACCCCGTATGACCGCCTTAAAGGCGTCCCATTCAATTAGACCATTGGAAGCCATATCGCTATTTTCCGGAAAATAATTAACAATGGTGTCGGCTAAGGTGGCACGGAACACTGTGTCTTGTAGCAGATGTGGCCACAGTCTCCAGGTAGGCACTGGAGTAGGAATCCTGCCCCACGTGATTCGTATCTCTAGTGAGTTATGGTCCGAGAAGGTTTTGCTAGATACGTAGCTTGCGTGACCTGCATCGCAATCGCGTTTGAGCAGTCTATTCTATCTATTCTTGTAGTAAGCAGATGGACCGGGGAGTAGAAAGAGTATTCCCTATGCGTTGGGTGCCGCATCCTCCATAATCGCATGATGCCCAACCCTCCGCCCAACTGCAGAGTGCCTTCGCCTGTTTAATCACACCTGCACCATTCAGAGGGGGATGGGACCCGCCTATAATCTAGGGATGCATCTCCCAGTCTGCTAATGCTAGGTTCAGGGTAATTAAAAAACTTTCATGCTCAACCTCTGGCGCATATGTGCTACCCAGTACTACGTGTTGACCATCAAGTGACCCTCGTATAAAAATATAGCGTCCCTGTTTATCAACTCTTTGTTCTAAGGGTTCAAAAGGCACTCCATGCCTTATACATATTGAGACACCATGTGCAAATCCAGAGTAGCTAGTAGAGAAAACCTGCCCCCTCCCATTTTTTATGAAGCTTCACTGCCTCCTGTTCTAGTATGTGGGATTCTTGCAAATATACTATTTGTGCTTTGCGTCTCAGCAATTGAGCGTGGATTCTGTGACGTTTCTGCACTGAAACAGATCCTCGAATGTTCCCCATTGTTATGTTGTATGTACTGAGTGTATGCAATGTATTACTAAGTTGGTCCCGATAACAGGCTGTGTTGTATATGTATTGTTGATAAGTCGCCCCAGATTAACCAAGTAAATAGGACTGTATCCCGCCCCCAAACTCCCAATACTCAGTCCGGTCGAGGAACTATACCAGACCATGCAACAAAACATGGCAAACAAAACTATGCCCTGTACAAAGACAGCATTTGCAGATTGGGGGACGTCACCAACCCCATCCATGGGGTGCACTCCCCCACTCCAGTATACTACAGAGCTCCGTCAGAACGGAATCCTGGGCTCGGGGAGTATGTGTACACACAACGCCGCAACACATTTTAACAAAAGGATATGATATCAGTGTCAGAGGTAGGTCCTTAAGCAGTAGTCAGCCAGCAGTCAGCCAAGCAAACCATCCGCTGTTTGTGGGGTCACGGTGGGAAACAGGGCCATGCTGCCCCCAGAGTCTGATCTGTTCACGCTTTCATCGGAGGAGGCCGAGTCTTTGATTCGTGTAGTCTGTCGAAATGTAGGAGCGGCTTTGAGTGCCTGTTTCTTGCTCTGCTGCATCTGCTGTGACGTCGGGTTGGTCCGTCGAGAGTTCCTGTGTATCCGTCTGCTCCGGCAGGTGCCAGTCGGTTCCATTCAGTTGGAGCCATGATGTGTTCTCTGGGAGGCGTTTTCCCCACTCGCTGTAGGTTCCGTCACCTCCAACCATTCCTCAGCATCTTCCGGGCTCTCAAAAAAATGTGTTTTACGTTCATGGATCATTTTCAGTCGGGCCGGAAAGAGTAGCGCATATTTTAGATTCAGGTCTCTCAGTTTCTTTTTAACTGCCATGAAGGAGGAACGCTGTCTCTGCACCAAGTGTGTAATCCGGGTAGAGCGATATTCTACTATTCTCAAAGTTAATCTGAGTCAGCTTCCCTCGCCTTTTGTAATAGCGTGTCTCGATCCCTGTAGTTTAACAGCCGGACAATAAGGGGCCGAGGGGGAGCACGTGTTTAGGCTGACCAGTGGATATCCTATGTGCTCGTTCTACGTAGTATTGAGTGGAGAGGCCCTCTGAGGTGACTTGCTCACGAAACCGCTGCTCCATATATCGGGTTGCATCAGTCCCTTCATATCGTTCAGGCAGCCCAATGACGCGTACATTATTCCTTCTCACTCTCCCTTCTGCGTTTTCAACTCAGTCCATCAGGGTACTGACTTGTTTCTGGAGCTGTTGTATGTGGGTCATGTTCTGGGTGTGTTGTGGAGACAGCTCTGCCAATGCCATAGTGTTATCCTTCACCTTATCAGCAAGCTTGGCATGGTCCGCCCTAAGCAGCGTGAGACCGGTTGTGAGGGCGCCAATTTGCTGTTCGATGGCTTTCCTGAAGTCTCTTACCTCCTGAATAATAAGATCTAGCTTATCCATGGGCTCTGCCTTGATTGTAGGTGGTATACAGTTGGGTGGCTGTGATGTTTCACCAAACTCTGCTTGCTCTATTGATGGGTCAGCACTGTGTCCGGCATCTTGCTGCTTCCCTTTGTTGCGGCCCATCACAGTAGCCATGGCCTTGTGGACTGTGCTATCAGCCACTTCTCCGGTTTATGAGGTGGTTGGCGGTCCGGTGTGTCTTAGCACCTGGTCGTCAGCGGCGGCCCTCGTGAAGTGCATCACAGCCGCGTAGAGAGGGGCCACGGCTCGTTTTTGTGCTCTTGCAGGGCCTACGCTTGGCACCGTTCCAGGTCTGTTCTATGTCACGCCGTAGGCGAGGGCGGATCACTGACATAATATCGAGGGACATAATATCGACTATCAAAAATATCGTTGAGAAAATATCGACAGACAGAATATCGAGTTTGTATCTACAAACAGGTAAGTACAAAAATATCGAGTAAAAAATATCGTTTACTAAAATATAGTTTATAAAAATATCGACTTTATTAAAAACAATGTTAAATTAAATTAATATCAAAAATTAAATACTAAAATATACTTAAAAATACTTAAATTAACTTACAATAATTAAATAATTAATGAAAGTTATAAAAAAAAAATGTAATCAAATTTGTTAAAACATATATATATAGTAACATAATATAATTAAATAATATCCAATATTATTACCGTACAATAGCGGAAGTGTAAAAATTACTATTCCCACTCCAAAGAATGCAACAGTAGGGAAAGCGTTGGATAGCGTAGGGATAAAAATTACTATTCCCACTCCAGTGGGTGCAACAGTAGGGAAAGCGTTGGATAGAGTAGGGGTAAAATTTACTATTTAAACTCCAAGGAGTGAAACAGTAGGGAAATCGTTGGATAGCGTAGGGGTAAAAATTACTATTCCCACTCCAAATAGTGCAACAGTAAGGAAAGCGTTGGATAGCGTGGGGGTTAAAATTACTATTCCCACTCCAAAGAGTGCAACAGTAGGGAAAGCGTTGGATAGCGTAGGGGTAAAAATTACTATTCCCACTCCAGTGGGTGTAACAGTAGGGAAAGCGTTGGATAGCGTAAGGGTAAAAATTACTATTCCCACTCCAAAGAGTGCAACAGTAGGGAAAGCGTTGGATAGCGTAGGGGTTAAAATTACTATTCCCACTCCAGTGGGTGCAACAGTAGGGAAAGCGTTGGATAGCGTAGAGGTAAAATTTACTATTCCCACTCCAGTGGGTGCAACAGTAGGGAAAGCATTGGATAGCGTAGAGGTAAAATTTACTATTCCCACTCCAGTGGGTGCAACAGTAGGGAAAGCGTTGGATAGCGTAGGGGTAAAAATTACTATTCCCACTCCAGTGAATGCAACAGTAGGGAAAGCGTTGGATAGCGTAGGGGTAAAAATTACTATTCCCACTCCAGTGGGTGCAACAGTAGGGAAAGTGTTGGATAGCGTAAGAGTAAAAATTACTATTCCCACTCCAAAGAGTGCAACAGTAGGGAAAGCTTTGGATAGCGTAGGGGTTAAAATTACTATTCCTACTCCAGTGGGTGCAACAGTAGGGAAAACGATGGATAGCGTAGAGATAAAAGTTACTATTCTCACTCCAGTGGGTGCAACAGTAGGGAAAGCGTTGGATAGCGTAGAGGTAAAATGTACTATTCCCACTCCAGTGGGTGCAACAGTAGGGAAAGCGTTGGATAGCGTAGGGGTCAAAATTACTATTCCCACTCCAAAGAGTGCAACAGTAGGGACAGCATTGGATAGCGTAAGGGTTAAAATTACTATTCCCACTCCAGAGAATGCAACATTAGGGAAAGTAAATACTTCATATAATATTTTAAAAAATATAAATTAATATCTATAAAAAATTATTTTAAAGTAATTACCAATTTAATATAATATAAGAAATAATCTATTAAAATTACTAATTAACATTAATTATTACAATTAGTTACCTATTAATACAAATTAATTACAAATTAACAATTAATTATTTAATAAATAACAATTAATTAACAATTAATTCGAATTAAATACAATTAAATACATTTAATTATTTAATTAATTATAATTAAATTACTTCCCACCCAATTCCCCTATAAACCCACAACCCGCTACAGAAAATAAATTAGTAAAATTAACATAATTAGCAATTAATCAATTAATTAAAATGAATTACCTATTAAAATTTAATTAATTACCAAATATAAATTAATTAACAATTAATTAAAAATTAATACCAATAAATAAATTTACATATTTAATTAATTATAATTAAATTACTTCCCACCCAATTCCCCTATAAACCCACAACCCGCTACAGAAAATAAATTAGTAAAATTAACATAATTAGCAATTAATCAATTAATTAAAATTAAGTACCTATTAAAATTTAATTAATTACCAAATATAAATTAATTAACAATTAATTAAAAATTAATACCAATAAATAAATTTACATATTTAATTAATTATGATTAAATTACTTCCCACCCTATTCCCCTATAAACCCACAACCAGCTACAGAATTAAATTACGCAAAAATTATAAAAACAAAATTCATTAATTAAAATCAATTATAACATAAATACACACTTTTCACACATATAATAACATAAAAAACACTATAAAAAATTCGATATTATTAAAAAATCGATAATTTTAATAACCTATATTATATACTTCGATATTTTAACTTTCTATATTTTTAACATTCGATATTACATTACTTACCCTAAAAACGATATTTTTGATGTCTATATTCTGTCCATTCGATATTTTGTCCATTCTATATTTAAAACTCGATATTATGTCCATTCGATATTTTGGACTCGATATTTTGACTGTTCACCGGTGAGGGCGTTGCAGAGCCTATTGTCTTCTGTGGCACCCTGAGCAGTAATACTTTTTCCCGGAGCACACTACAGGCCTCCTGGGTCTTCTGGAGCTGCCCTGCAAGCGTCTTTTCCAGGGCTTCCCAGCCCATAATGTCCACAGCGGCTCAGATACGATACCAGGATGGGCAGCCAGGCATACAACAGGCCCACACTCCAGGGTGCATATACCAATGCAGGGTCCTGTTCGCTGCACCCCTCCTACCAAGTTGCAGCAGGGCCTCCCGGCCAGCTGCGTGATCAGGTCACCTCCCTGCCTTAGTCAGGCCCGCTGCTGGGAATAATGGCGCACTTTCGGCGCCCGCCAGCGCCGCCCGTATTTATTTTGTTCCTCGAGCTCCACCCCTCATAGCAACAACAGTTCTTTGTGCCCCTCGTCTGGTCCGCTCTCATCCTCAATTATCCGAGCCTCCTTCCGGGACAACAGTCACAGGCCGCTCAGTGTCCACGGGTCTTCCGTGGTTCAATTCCCGGGGCCTACCCCTGGGACATGCTCATACTCACCGCCTTGGCCCGGTTTGCAACACAGGTTCCTCTGCCGCCGGGGCAGCACTCCTCACCCGGCTGGGAGCTCGCACGAAACCTCATCCGTATTAGGCCCACAGTCAGGATCTTCCGCCGGTCAACGCAGCAAGCTCACGGCCCCGGGCCCGTCCTCCCCTCTCTGCCAGCGTTCGGGCTCCAGACCGCATAGTTTGCTAAATGTTAATGGCAGTGGGCTGAAAAACAGGTCTGATCATCGACGCTGCCTTGCACCACCAGGACACGCTTCAGCGAACCCCGTTGTGCTGCGTGTGGCGATTAATTTTTAGGATTGTTGAGCCCGGGCCTGGAGCTCAACTAAAAGGCAGCCACCATGTTCGGCAGTCGGCCACGCCCCCCCCTCAATGTTCTGTCATTATTCCTTTGTCTCAAACAGAAAGAGCTCTTTGTCATTTGTTCAATTTGGGTACCAAATGCTGTAAAAAGTAACCTTCACAGGAGTCCTTTTACAATTTGGCAGCACAGAGGTGTGGGCATACAACACCACAAAATATAGGGTCCCCCATTTTGCTAAATGATATGCTCTTAGGTAATCAATATTTTCATGTTTTCTTCTGTTCTTATTTTACCAAATATGGTAGGATTTAGATCTAGGCTAAAGGTTGCTAGTAAGCATATAATAAAAACTACTATGTACCGCCATAGTTCTAATTTACTGAACTCTGTCCCTTAATCTGCAAATACGTGAGACCTTTGAATTAAGCTTAATAGAAAAATGGACACCATGAGATATTGCCAGGACATATTACCAGCACAGTTTTCATTCATGCATGTTTGTTTTTATAACATTTTCATGGCTTAATAGGTGCAGTTCACAGACAGTAACCACATTTTCCGTCACTGTAGCTGATCAAAAACTACTTGGCCTCAAGTCCTGCCTTTGGTCTAACATGGTCACAATAAAGATTGTTGGAAATAAAAACCTGCCAGCACATCTCAATTGATTCCAAAGATTCCTGAAATCACAAAATTGGGGTTTTCTTCTCAACATATATATAGTCTAACACGTTACGCTGTTTACCATTGGTGGGAGAAATGTTCCCAGGCTTTTGTTGTTTCCAGAATCTCACTGGCTGTTACCTCACACTGTTTGATCATGACAGTGCCAAAATGCCAGGAGTAGCAGAAGTAATATTAAGCACCCTTTCACCATAATTACATTATACAAAATGATATTACTCAAGTTACAAATTAACAAATAGGTTTTAGATCAATAAAACAAAAATGGCTGAGGTAAAAGGGGTGCAGGAGGTATGTTTCTAACATTACATTACACAGTGAAGCTTGATACTGTACTTTTAGCTTGAAAAAGTGTATACATTAACGTCTTGCTAAGATTAAAAATGAACACTTTCCAGATACACTGATGTGAAGCACAGTGTTTGTTTCTCAAGCATATGTGCTACTGTCTGAGCACACTGATTAACAATCTGATGCCTTCCATCTTATCCTTAGTATATTATTTATTGTTACACAGACACACAGCAACGGCCCCTCTCAGATCATGTGTAATGTGCAAACCAATGACCATCACATTGATATTTCTCTCTGTATAATACACAATCAACATTACAAACAGGGATGCAGCTGTTGCACATCTATTAATGACATTGCCAAATCACACATCCTGCTTAGAGGTTTGAACGTAATAATGTATGGCTTCACAAGCAAAGGGTGATCTTGAATTTTGCATTAAAATGGACATAGAACTACCTGAATTTACAAGAGCAACTAGGTTTGGACTGGCCTATGGGGCAATCAGGAAGTGCCCAATGGGCTGGCCTAAATGGTCAGTGTTTAAACAAGTTTGTTGGCTGATTTTAGGCCTGTTTTATGGTGTGATGGCCTGGCTTTTATTATTAATTATCCTTATGTTAAAAACCATTGCCTGCAGCAAGCTAAAATCTACTCAGTCTTCCATACCTTGCAAAACACTTATGCAGCATGCCCTTAACAGTTAAGAACTGCCTCAATTCGTAAACATGGGCCACAGTGTTATCTAATTAATTCAACCTATTTTCTGTCCTACTCTAACACTGAGAGAAGCCACCCTTGGTAACAGAAAAAAATGGCTTCACTTTGAACCTCAAACTAATGCTGCTTGAAGGACAAATAAAACGTTCATGCTTCCATACTTGGCACAAAAATCTACCAGAAAACTCAAACCCTTTGCTCCTGTGCTGTTCTCATGCTTTCTAATGTTTGGTGATAAAATACCTTTGGTTATCTTGCATGTAGTCCCTCATTCAGGAAACAAAATGATATTGTTGAAATAAATTACTGTTTGCTTTCTAAAAGTTAACAATATAAACACGTACAGTTAAAAAAAAAGAGGGAGTTTGATTTTATTGGCTACCAAGATAGTCTACATTCAGAGGAATGGTTGGGATGGGAGGCAGTGAGTAACACAAAACAAGGGAGTGCTGTCAGTGAATAATTTAGGTTGTCAACTGTTTCAGGTTAGCATCACACCAGATAATAAAAGGGCTCCCTGCCGTGCCTACTCTCTATATTGGGTGCTAGTCACTAACCTCTAAGTCAAGGGCAGGGCCACTGGAGTTATGTGATTGTGCTGTGGCAGCGTTTTTCACATAATTATGGCTTTGTCACAATCCATTATCTGCTCTATAATCTGCAAATTCTGACATAAAAAATGAATGTCTTGCTCAAACAGATCACAAGATACTAGGAACACAACAACACGTGTTACTTGCAGTGAAATGCCCTTTGCAAAGGTTGAATGTTCACCTTTCTGTTGAGCATTGCTAAATGTGAATGTTAAACCACTACAAATAAGGTGCAACCTATCTCCAAACAGTGTTAACAAGTGTAAACAGTCGCAGTCTGAATGACTCGCAGTTGGGGGGGGGTGGGAGGTCACGTGGGGAGGGGGTCGGTGGGGGGAGATTTTTGTAATGTAAAAAAACTTGCCTCCGGTCCGCGTCACATCTCTTTCTCTGAACTGCTCCTCTCAGGAACCAGAAAGCAGGCAGCCTCCCTCTCCTCCCCTAAGGCAATCACAACACTGCAATCACAGAATTGTCATTGGCGGGGACACCGACCCCACAGGCGTCTATGGGGAGGCCAATTTCTCTATGCAGGCTGCATGCAGGCTACATAGAGAAAATACAGAGTGTGCATGACTGGTTTGGTCGGCCCTGGGGTCGACCAAATAGTCAGTACCCACAACAGTGGGCAAGCCACTCCTCCCCTGCCTGGAGCAGGACCGCCCACCCGCCTGCCCCCAATCAAACCCTACCTTCTGCCTTCGCACAGTGCGAGAAGCAGAAAAATAAAATGGTATTCATAATACCATTTTATGTTTCTGCCTTTCGCACTGTGAGAAAGCAGTTGGGTGACGCTGCTCCGCCCACGTGGAGGAGCCACCCCTGAGTATAAAAGTGACAAAATAATGAAGTAATACAATCACAATATGTGTTGCAGTATGGCACATAATTTGTCTTTTCGTGCCACATAATTTAGCCAACCGTGCCACATAACTTGGCCCTCTACTGCAACACAATTCCAGTGACCCTCAGCAGGGGCTACATTAACACTTTGCACAGTATGTCCCATTTAGTGAAGTTCTTTATATTCCTTAGCCGCATCTAAGTGCTTCAGTGCAGCCACGGCCCGTGGAGGGAGTTTCGGTGGGGCGGAGAGGCGGGCGGGGGAGGGGCAGGGTGGTGGGTGCTAAAAACTGGAGTATGGATAATTGAAGGTAAGTAAACAATTGTTTACTTACCTTCAATTATCCATACTCCAGTTTTTAGCAACCCACACCCTGCCCTTCCCCGGCCCCCGCCACGCCTCTCCACCCCACCGAAACTCCCTCCACGGGCCGTGGCTGCTTCAGTGCCTTGTCGGGGTTTGGGTAGGTTTCATTAATACTGTACCATATAATTTCCAGGTGATGTACTTTTGTGCACGATGCATAATGGATTGCAGCAAGGGTAGCCACTTGATTGGTTTTATACCACTGCTATTTTAATGTCCAGGAACAAAAATAGGCACAATCACGTACTTTTAGCCCTTGCCTGTACAGCTTCAAACAGGAAATATAAATAGAAAATACTTTCAAATGTGTTCCAGAGCCGAGTTAACAATCCCTCCAAATAATTAAGGTTAACAAAGGAAGAAACAATATGTTACTAAGGAGTGCATTCGATTTTGTTAACAGTCCTGCTTAGTATCATGTACTTGCAGACTCAATTGTTTGATATTTTCTCTTGGAAAGATGGCGGCCCTAACTGCAGCTCCTTCTTGCCAACAGCCCTGTGAAAAAAACGCTGCCACTTCACAGCTTCGTCCCTTTTAATGTCTTCTAAAAACAGGACATGTTGAGCTCTAGGTCACGCAGATGTGGCAGGAGGCAGACCTTGCGAAAGGCCCTCTGTGCAGCTCCCACCTCCAGGATAATAGTAAAACAGGTGTAAGTTGATACGGCCTGCTCGGTTCCTAGGTAGCCCCCTTGCATGCTCTGTATGCCCAGGTATTGTGCAGCTTTCTCCCACCTCAGGGGTCCGACACCTGTGATCCCCTTCCACAGCAGGGTCACTTTATCTTTCTGGCAGAGCATCAAGATTGACACTGACTTTCTCACTAATCGTCATTCTAAAAGACAATCTTCTAGCAATAGGCAGGCTCTCTCCTAATGCGCCGAACGATCTGCGCGCTTTCAAATAGTTCTGAGTGCTTTGTGAAGGCTGTGTGAGTGTGCGCGCAGGCGTGCATCTTGGAGGGAACATAATAATAATAATAATACTGCATTTTATAGAGCGCAAACAGCTACCTCACTAGGAGGTGTCCCGGCGCTAAAGAACACAAATGACCTAGAGAACGGAAGAGTGAGAGTTAGCGAGGTTGGTTGAAAAGCCAAGTCTTTAGCAGCTTCCTGAAGCAAAGTTCGGAGGGGGATTGTTGGATTGCTGGTGGTAGTGCGTTCCATAGTGAGGCAACATTTGCCGAAAAGGATCGACCCCCTAGTCGAGCCCTTCTAGTTCGTGGGACCGCCAGTTGAACATGGCAATTGGAGCGCAGCGCTCAGGCTTGGGAGTATCTCGGGAGCCGGCTTTTCAGGTACTCTGGGCAGGAGCCATGCAGCGATCTGAAGGCCAGCGTAAGTGCCTTAAATTTGATTCTGCTGGCAACAGGAAGCCAGTGCAGTGATCGTAAATGCGGAGAGACTGACTGCTTAAAAGGGATTCGCAGCAGCAGTCTCGCAGCCGCGTTTTGGACTCCCTGAAGTTTTTGTGTCAGGTATTTCGGTTGCCCTAGATAGAGTCCGTTGGCGTAATCCAGCCTAGATGTAACAGTGGCATGGATTACAGTTTTTCGGCAACTCTCCGGGAGGAGTCTCAGTATCTTGTGGAGGTTCCTCAGTTTACTCAAGCAGCAGCCGGCAACCTGTTGGATGTGCGAGGTAAAGGACAAGCTATCGTCCCACCTCACTCCCAAGTTTTTTGCCGTACTGCTGGGTAAGGGGGCTTGGCCCATCTCAGTAGGCCACCAAAGTTCTGAGGGAGGAGTGGGGCCTTTGCCAAAAAAGATTACTTCAGTCTTATTGGCATTTAATTTTAATTTGTTCGTGTTCATCCAACAGGCTATATCTTGGAGACAGCCTTTAAAGTTAGAGAAGGACTCCTGCGACACCTCCGAATACGGGAATACCAACTGGGTGTCATCAGCATATGAAATTGCCTTGACACCCCAGTTGGCAATCAACGTAAAGAGAGGGGCCAGGTAGACGTTGAACAAAAGGGGGCTGAGTGCCGACCCTTGCGGGACTCCGCAACTGATGACTTTAGGCACTGAAGAGGCCGTCCCTAGTGCCACCTTCTGTGTTCTCTGGGACAGATAGGAATGTATCCATCCCAGTGCTTTGTCACGGATACCTATCTCGGCCAGACGTCTCAGTAGTCTGGCGTGGTCCACCGTGTCGAAGGCGGCCGACAGATCCAGGAGTACCAGCATAGCTGAGTTATCTGCATCCATCGACTACCTTACTGACTCGGCTACCTCAATAAGCGCTTTCTCCGTACTAAAGCCGGGACGAAATCCTGATTGTGTCTCATGAAGTATCTTGTTTACTTCTATGAATTTACTCAGCTGGCGCTGTATTACTTTCTCCAGCATTTTTCCAGGGGCAGTTAGCAACGAGATCGGGCAAAGATTACTAAGGTCATCTGGATCCCCACTAGGCTTTTTTTTCAGTGGGAGGAGAGTAGCGTGTTTCCAAATGCTCGGGAATACTCCCGAGACGGTAGATGAGTTCCAGATTTGTTGTATTATGGGGACAACAAACTCAGCTATGGGGCCCCATAGTTTGGCTGGACAAGGGTCATCCGGCGAGCCGGATTTGCATCGGGTGAGTTCTTGTCTCACCTCACTAAGGGATATATTCGTGAATTGGGTGAAAGTTACATCCAGCTCGTTTTTAATCACCCGGTCTGATTTCACCGTTTTAGTTTCTGGCCTAAAGGATTCGTACACTTTTTTGATTTTTTGGTCGAAGAACTCAGAGATGTTTTCGCATAGAGTAGGTGACGGAGGGACCTCCCTTTCGATGCACTTGGGTTTAAAAAAAGACCTTACCACCCTAAAGACCTGTTTGCTTGATTGTTCTGCCTGCTGAATAGATTCAGCGAAGAATTGTCTTTTAGATAATCTGATAGCTTTCCGAAGTTTTTTGGATGCTTCCTTGTATATAATTTTTTCTTCCATCCCGTAGTTTGCTCTCCAGAGTCTTTCTAGCTTTTTACAGGCTGCTTTCTCTTTCCTCAGATCTTGCGAGAACCAGGGGGCTGAGGGGGAGTCTCTCTTTGATAGCGCTCGTGAGGCCGGTGCAATGGAAGAAACCATCTTCCCGACCCACTCGTTAAGAAGCTGTGCGTCTATATTCGCGTTGGCAGTGAGAGACGGGGTGTTCTGTGCCAGGACAGGGCCCATGATGTCAGGAATCAATTTTTTCCATTGTCTCTTCAGGAAATAACATTTACTTGAAGCTGGAATGTCACATGCCATGTTCAGTTTGAATGGGACCAGTGCGTGGTCTGACCAAGTCAGAGGTAGTGGCGCCTCTGGTTGCACCTCCTTAATATTAGAAAAAAATGAGATCGAGCGTGTGGCCTGCTGTGTGCGTCGGGCCCTCATTAATCAGCCTAAGATTGGCTGTAATTAATGTTGATCTAAGTAGCTCTGCTACAGCACAATCTGTTTTGTCCATATGGATGTTGAAATCTCCTACCACAATAAATTGAGGGTGGAGGAGGGAGCTCTGGACAATCGTGTCTAGCAGAGCAAGGAGATTGGGGTCTTCCCCGCCAGGAGGGTGATAAATCACCAATCCTGCTAACGATAGCTGAGGTCCTCACCCTCTTTTGCAATCCTACAGAGCAGCCCATTCTGCTCAACAAAGCAGGGATAGGTTGGCTTAGGATTGTTTTGGGCGTCTTTTGCACTTTGCCATGCATTACGGAGGGGCCGTTCATTCAGTTGTGCCACTCTAGAATGATTATCCATATCCCAGGGCTCTGGTGTGATGAGAAGAGCATTGTGTGGGTGTTTTCTCATTTTTATTTCGGTATTCTGTTTATAGGCCATAATGTTCCAAAGCAATAGATGATAGAAATGAGGATTGTCTGTACCCAAAATAAGCTGCTCAGGAAGGGAAGGAAGGACTCCAACCTCAACTACACTTTCCTGTCCCTCCCTGTTAAGAAGCGTTAATCGGGCCACAGGATAGTCCTTTGTGTCTCCGTGTACACAGTTGATCCCTACTCTTCTATCGGGAACAACCTGACTGGGGATCAACTAATTTGCTTCTTATTACAGACTGTCTACATCCGGAATCTAGTAGGGTGGTCACCGTTTGATCATTTTGTTCCAAACTGATTCCATAGATGAGGCCCATTTCGTGGGCACATAGGATCGATTGGGGCAGGTAGCTAACATCCATAGGATCTTCTTCAGTCCTTTCTTTTTTTCTTCTACAGAATTTGGCAATGTCACCCTATTCTCCGCAGTCAAAACACTGGGTTCCAGAGGTAGAGGGTGACTCTGGTCTCCGGGATTTGATTTGTAGAGCCTCATAAGTGGGTTTGCTGGGTTTCCTTTCCTGTTTCTGAGAGTTAGATGGTGTAAACCCATGATGTCTCTCTGGTTCTACCACAAAATAATGGGTCTGAGCCTGAGAATAGGTCGTGGCCATCTCTACGGCATGGTCCAAGATTAACCCTGCATGCTGTTTGAGCCATTTCTGAGTTCCAAAGGGCAAAGCATCCAGATATTGTTCAAGATATATTTTGTCCATTATCTCCTCTTTGGTGGATTCCAAAGTCTTAAGCCATCGATCTGCCACATCTTTCAGCTTATAGAACAGGGTCTTTGGGGTGTCTCCTGGGGTTCCCCTTTTCTTTCTAAATTGTATTTGATGGGTTTCGTCATCCACTCCTAGACGATTCATAATATATTGTTTAACATGTGCATATGCAGCTGTACCATCTCTTTTTGAGATTTGATATGATGCTTGGGCTTCCCAGGTTAATAGGGGAGCTAGATAAAAAGGTCATTGTTCTGGTGGCCAAACACTCGACCTGGTGGCCCTTTCAAAGTTGAGGAAAAAAGCTTCAGGGTGCTCTCCTGAAACGTACTTTTGCAGAGGTACCATAGCACCAGGTGCAACAGACCCCCGACCTTGTCCCAGTTGAAAACCAATTGGGTTTGTCCTTCTGCTAGTTTTGTTACATTATTGCTTTGTGACCAGATAGCGGAGGAAAAGACCGATCGGTCTATCTCTGCTTGCTTTATGTGACTTTCTAGGGCCCATTCTAATTTTGTCTAGCCCTCTCTTAATTGATGTCCTACGTGCTCCATCTTTTAGCAGATGGGAGTTGCACGCAATCGGTAGAAGGCAGTAGGGTAGAGTATCGGTGAGGGAGGCATCACTCGACTGCAAAGAATGTTCCTGGCACCATCACCAAGTGAAGTCCGGTTGAATCACCTGCCTTGTTTTCAGCTTCATAGCTACATCCTCCCCTTACTTCTTTTGCTCCACGCCAGCTCCCTGTGATCCCTTGCATTTGGAGTCATACCTTGGTCAGCCACAATCCTCCAGACGTGTGGCGGGGCAAATCGCAGGACCGGTGGCCTCCTGTCATCTTGTCCTTCAGGGGCAGCTTCTCGGCTTTCCGCTGGAATGGGTATCCCGGCTGAACTCCACATGCTGTTTTTCCACGGCATCTCTGAGCTGTGTTTGGATTGCTCTCTGCTTTCATGGTTGCTTGCTGCTTCCTTTTTTGGTTTCGTCAGAACCATTTCACATCCCCATTGGCCAGGGGTTGTATCTGTTAAAAGGGGTTGCGGACAACCTCCTTCTTGGTTGTTGGACTTCGTAGATTTAAAGACATAGGCAGGTTCAAGAGATGCAGGTCGAGATGGTGGAGACGAGGAAGCCAGTGGCAGTGGCAGACTCGCTCCGCTTGTAAGCTGCATGCATCGCACTGTGGCGCTGATGTGAGAGCGTTTATATTTTTAATGCACTAGCGATTGTACGGCTATTTTAATAATACATGGTGTGAGCATCTGAGACTGGCAGGCGCAAACGTTATTTATTTGCACTCGAGCTGGGAATAATTATTTTAAAACTGTGTCAATCACTCTTCTGGGCTGAACAATAGTTCGGGGGGAGACACTCACCTACTACACTCCCGCACCGGTCCGCTGCGTCCATTCTGGGCGATTCTTGCGGAGGGTGAGGAGGAGCCCAACACTTCCGGGCCCAGAGCAGGCAGGTCAGCGCTCTAGTTGCGCTGTATTGAAAACCAAATAAAAGGTGGGGAAGAACGCGGCCACATTGTGGAGACGAGGAAGCCAGTGGCAGTGGCAGACTCGCTCCGCTTGTAAGCTGCATGCATCACACTGTGGCGCTGATGTGAGAGCGTTTATATTTTTAATGCACTAGCGATTGTACGGCTATTTTAAAAATACATGGTGTGAGCATCTGAGACTGGCAGGCGCAAACGTTATTTATTTGCACTCGAGCTGGGAATAATTATTTTAAAACTGTGTCAATCACTCTTCTGGGCTGAACAATAGTTCGGGGGGAGACACTCACCTACTACACTCCCACCCCGGTCCGCCGCGTCCATTCTGGGCGATTGTTGCGGAGGGTGAGGAGGAGCCCAACACTTCCGGGCCCAGAGCAGGCAGGTCAGCGCTCTAGTCGCCCCTCCCTGTCCCGACCTAGCTCCTATAAATGTGTGTGGGGCAGCGTCCCCGCAGCGGACGCATGCAGCGGGCGCAACGGATGCGCGCCGAAGTCGCGCCAAAGTTAAGGCCGTCTGCACCCGGACGGGGCCCGGGGCCAAGATCTCTGCACAGACTATGCAAACCCACATTCAGTATGATAAACAGGAACTGCTAAAATTACGACCCCCAAGGGAGGAGCCCTGTTGGCACTCTATGGAAGCTCTTACTCTTCGTGACTGTCCACTATGTTCCTTCAAAGGTAAGAGGAAATCGCAAAGCGGGACAGGTAATAAGACTGTCCAGGGAGGTCTGCTGAATTGTAGGTCACTAAGTAAGCATAGCAGTCAGATCTGGGATCTCCTTTTGGATGAAAAGCTTGACTTTCTCTTCCTAATGGAGACTTGGTTAGGGGAACACTCTGATCCAGAGATAATAGAAGCAATCCCACCGTCCTACTCCCTGGCCAGGTTAGATAGGAGTGAATGAAGAGGAGGGGGAATTGCCATTGTCATCAAATCTCCGATGGAATGTACCCTAGAACCCATAAAAATAGACAACTGTGAAGCAGGATGCTTCTCTCTAAAACTGGGGCCCCAATACTCTGTGTCGGGGATTCTTTTTTATAGACCCCCAGGTGGACTGAAGAACTTTAAATCTAGTTTGGTGGAGGGTATTGCTCATCTGGCAATTAGAAAGAGCAGACTTCTGATATTAGGAGACCTCAATCAATCAATCAATCAAAGCATTTATATAGCGCACTACTCACCCAGAGGGTCTCAAGGCGCTAGGGGAGGGGGGTCCGCTACTGCTCGAACAGCCAGGTCTTGAGTTGCTTCCTGAAGGCGAGGTGGTCCTGGGTCAGGCGGAGGTGGGTCGGGAGGGAGTTCCAGGTCTTGGCGGCGAGGTAGGAGAGGACCGTCCCCCTGTGGTGGCTCTTCGGATGCGGGGGACGGCGGCGAGGGCGTGGCCGATCGATCGAAGCTGGCGTTTGGGAGCGTAGAAGTTGAGGCGGCTGTTGAGGTATCCTGGGCCTTGGTTGTGTAGGGCTTTGTATGCGTGGGTGAGGAGACGGAAGGTGATTCTCTTGTTGACCGGGAGCCAGTGTAGGTCTCTCAGGTGTCCGGAGATGTGGCTGTGACGGGGGATGTCCAGGATGAGTCGTGCTGAGGTGTTCTGGATCCGCTGGAGTCTCTTCTGGAGTTTGGCGGTGGTTCCGGCGTAGAGGGAGTTGCCGTAGTCCAGACGGCTGGTGACGAGGGCCTGGGTGACCGTCTTCCTGGTCTCGTTGGGGATCCATTGGAAGATCTTACGTAGCATGCGCAGGATGTTGAAGCACGACGAGGAGACAGCGTTGACTTGTCTGGTGATGGAGAGGGAGGAGTCCAGGATGAAGCCCAGGTTGCGTGCGTGGTCTATTGGTTTGGGTGCGCTGCCTAGGGCGGGGGGCCACCAGGAGTCGTCCCAGGCGGAGGGTGAAGATCCCAGGATGAGGACTTCCGTCTTGTCCGAATTCAGTTTCAGGCGGCTGTTCTTCATCCATTCGGCTACCTCTTTCATCCCTTCGTGAAGGTTGGCTCTGGCGGTGGCGGGGTCGTTGGTGAGGGAGAGGATCAGCTGGGTGTCGTCGGCGTAGGAGATGATGTTGAGGTTGTGCTGGCGTGCGATGTCTGCGAGGGGGCTCATGTAGACGTTGAAGAGGGTTGGACTGAGTGAGGGGCCTTGAGGAACGCCGCAGATGACTTCGGTGGCTTCTGATCTGAACGGGGGGAGGCGGACTCTCTGTGTCCTTCCGGCGAGGAAGGAGATGATCCACACCAGTGCCTTCTCCTGGATTCCGACGTTGCTGAGGCGCTGCACTAGGGTGCGGTGACAGACAGTGTCGAAGGCCGCGGAGAGGTCTAGGAGGATGTGGGCTGCTGTTTCTCCGTTGTCAAGCAGGGCTCGGATGTCATCGGTGGCTGCGATCAGGGCGGTCTCTGTGCTGTGGTTGGCCCGGAAGCCAGACTGCGAGAGGTCGAGGGATCCGTTCGTCTCGAGGAAGTCGGCCAGCTGCTTGTTGACGGTCTTCTCGATGACTTTTGCAGGGAACGGGAGCAGCGAGATGGGGCGGTAGTTCTTGAGGTCGGTGGGGTCGGCTGATGACTTCTTTAGTGGAGCGCTGAGTTTGGCGTGCTTCCAGCTCTCCGGGAAGGTAGCAGTGTCGAAGGAGGTGTTGATGATGTCCCGTAGGTGGGGTGCGATGACCGCGTCGGCCTTGTTGAAGACGTGGTGAGGGCAGGGGTCGGTCGGCGATCCGGAGTGGATGGAGTTCATCGTGCAGATGGTGTCTTCGGTGCTGATCGGGGTCCAGGCGCGGAGGGTGGTGGTGGGGGGCGGTGGTTCGGTCGTGGCGTTCGTCGGTTGAGTGCTGAAGCTGTTGTGTATGTCCGCGATCTTGTTGTGGAAGTAGGAGGCGAGGGAGTTGCAGAGGTCTTGCGAAGGAGTGATGTCGTTGTTTCCGGCGTTGGGGTTGGAGAGCTCTTTAACGATGTTGAACATCCATCTTGAAGATGAGCAGGATAAGGAAGCCACAAATCTAAGATTAGACCTACAGGCACTACAAATCGATCTAAAAAATCATACCCCCACCCACAAACAGGGCCATCTACTAGACCCAATATTCTGTAGTTGGGACGGAGTAAGGGTTGATATGCCCCTTCCGGTCCCGTGGTCAGACCACTACTTGGTCCCATTTAAAATTTTTATTCTAACCACCGACTCTCACAGAGTGGAGAATAAAAGATACCCCCGCCGCAAATGGAAACAATTCTCACAATATGTGTTTAATGAACTGCTGCTAGAAGGGGGTGCACCGGGGGGTGACGACTGTGAAATCGCACTCAAAAGGCTAGAAGAGCGCATTCTCTGGGCCCTGGATAAAACAGCCCCGATGTATCTTGCTAAGACAGGGTACAGAGACAGGAAATCAGCTCCTTGGTTTACACCCGATCTACAAGCGGCTAAATCGGCCTGCAAAAAAATGGAACGGAGATGGCGAATAGACTTCTGCCCTCTGAGTAAGTTAAACTACAAAGAGGTGCAGAAAAAATATCAAATGATGGTACGTGGAGCTAAAGCCACCCATTATAAGAAACGTATTGGGGAGGCAGAAAACTCATCGAAAGAGCTTTTTAAAATCTTCAAAGAGATCTCGGTGGTACTTAACTCAACCACCCACAACACTGACTCGATAGCAGAGTCAAACAAAATAGCTGAGTACTTTGCAGGAAAGGTCAGGAACATATATGCTACCTTCTCCAATAAACCAGAAGATGGTACAAAATTTGAAGTAATCAGGGCAGCAGAGAACATAGAAGGGGGATTGAAATTCTTCTCGGTTCCTCCCCCAGAGATGCTCCGTAGCCTTTGTCAGGGAATTAAATCGGGTTCCCCTCGAGACCCGGTCGCTCCTAGGGTAATGGGAGACAGCCTCTCGGTACTGGAGCCATACATCAGGCATATACTCCAGATCTCTTTTTCCACGGAACATCTCCCGAAAGACTGGAAAAAAGCGATTGTGCTCCCCATAAAGAAAAAGCCCAATATAACATAGGACATACTGGAGAATTTGAGACCTATTTCTCTGCTCCCGTATTTAGCCAATGTGGCGGAGAAAGTGTCAAATTGTCAACTAATGAAATATCTAGATAAAACTAATACCCTGCACCCCTCTCAATCGGGCTTCCGGGCGGGCTTCTCCACGGAGACAGCCCTCCTGAGAGCGACTGAGTTCCTAAGACAGGGGGCGGATGCCGGCAACACCATGGCCTTGGTGATGCTCGACCTCAGTGCGGCATTCGACACTGTAGCCCACTCCATCTTACTACAGTGTCTAGCCAAAGCGGGTGTCACCAGCTCCGCACTGGGGTGGCTGAAGTCCTTCCTCACAGGCAGAAGCTTTCAGGTACAACGAGGCTCTTGCAGATCAGCAGAGATGGCCTTAGAACAGGGGGTACCTCAGGGCTCTGCCCTGAGTCCAACTCTTTTCAATCTTTATATGACCCCCCTGGCCGAAGTGGTGCGAGCGTACGGGGTAGAGTTGGTCTCCTACACAGACGACACCCAACTGCTGATCTTGTTGTCTCAAGCACCATCAACGGCAGCATCTAATTTTAAGGCTTGCATGCAAGCACTAGCAGAATGGATGGACGCACATTGCTTGAAACTAAATGGATCAAAAACGGAGGTAATGGTTGTGGGTGGGAACAACCTGAGTTGGTCTCCAGATTGGTGGCCAATGTGTCTGGGTCCTACGCCTGCTCCCTGTAAAGAAGCCAAAAACCTGGGAATATGGGTTGATCCCACTCTGTCCTACGAAGGCCACACTCGTCGCCTCATAGGAAAGTGTTTCGGTGTTTTGAAAACACTGAATCGCACCCTTGATCTACTCCCGCTGGGTGCCAGACGCACTATGACTCAGGCGCTGGTGACATCCCGTATGGACTACGGGAACGTCTTGTTCTTGGGTGCTACAGAACACAATCTAGAGCGCCTACAAGTCCTCCAAAACATAGCAGCTCGTCTTGTTCTACGACTCCCCAGAAGAGCAGCATCAAAACCAGCATTAGCGGCGCTACACTGGCTACCAGTCAAAAAAAGAGTGATGTTCAAAGCTCTCTTAATGTGCCATAGGATACTCCAACATAAAGCTTCTCCCTATCTGCCGGATCTAGTAATTAGGTAGGAGCAGACCAGAACCTTACGCTCAGAGGGGATGGGTCTGCTGACGATCCCCCGTGTAAAAAGAGCAAAGTTCGGTGGTCGCTCTTTTAGAGCTGTAGTGGCAAAAACTGGAACGCTCTCCCTACATCCCTAAGACTGGAAGAATCGGAAACTAAATTTAGAACTATGCTAAAAACATACTTATATAATCTATAAGCAGCTGAATAGGCGGTGGGAGTTGGGATGTCTGTTTCTGCTAACTTGTTCTCCACAGCGCGGGGACACGCCGGGAAGGCGTCACCAGGCGCTTTATAAACTACCAAAAAAAAAAAAAAGATCTTCTCACCCATGCAGGAGGGAAGCATGGAGCAGGTTAGCACAGCAAAGCAGGAGTTCAGAAGAGTAGCAATTCAGTAGAGCAGCTGTTCAGCAGAGTAGCAGCCCTTTCAACAACACAGCAGTCCTTCATCCTGGCAGAGTATCCACAGGTCCAGATGTGTACTGAAGTGGTGATGTCTGAGGTCCAGTCTTTATACGCAGTGGTTTCTTTGAAGTGAGGGAGACTTCAAAGACATGCCTTTTTTGTAATGCTCCTCTTGCTCCTCAGGGTTCGGATGATGCTATAAGGGTTCCACTTCCAGACCGATCCGAACTCAACATGATAATCACTGAGTTCAGGACCGATCAGGCAGGGGATAAAGGTCGGGAAGGGTCAGCAGGGATAAAGGATCTGAAAGACACAAGCAGACAATATTAGCACTCTCACTCCCCCCCAAATGCTACACTCATTAGGTCTCGCAGGAAAATATATACCTTCAATGCAGATCCTCTGCCAAACACAAAATGAATTTAACACTAGATCCACTATAAGTTCAACGGATCTGGTCCCGCACCTGGAGAATCCTGATTACTTCATCAGAAGAACTAGTCAAGCAAAATAACCCTTCCCTGTAGTCTCTTGTGAACATAAGTTTAGGTTGTGCTATTTGGAAGTCACTAATCAGTGTACCATAGGCTTCCACGGTGTAACAACCGCCGCCTTACACACCAATTTGTAGCGCTCCTCCTCTCTGGGGGATCAACATGCTTCCTCTGCAACAACCAACTGATGTCTTTTCCCCGACTGCACTCTGCTACGAGTGGGGAAACAAGCGAGTCCACTACCTCTCCGGTAGTCGTCTATGGCGATAGACAATTAAGCACAGCAGTCTTTATCCGCCCTCTATACTTCTAGAGACGGGGTCGAGAAAGGTCGCGGAGTCCGTTAACGTCACGGCTTCGCCCTTTAGAGTTTAAACAGTCCGTCTGTAATTGCTCGAGAGACAGAGTATTACTCCTCTCTCCCTACCTGACGGCGAGAGAACCTTGGGTCCAGAAAGAGCGGATCCTCGCTCCGGTTCTTTCCTTGAGTTCCAACAGTCAAACGGCTGTGGCAGCTTCCTTTGAATTACCAACGTATGTCTCGGGAATTGATACAAATTACGCACACGCTCTGGTGCGCGCTTCCGACCTTTAATGACTCCTCCTTGACCTGAGCCTTCTGGGACTCGTAGTTCCGCTAGTGCGCCCGTTTCTCACATCTTGGCAGGCGCCTTAGCTAGATCGTGACATTTTTAGTGTACAGATGTCCTTCCTTTCTGTCCAGGCTCCAGACTCACTTTGTGTATGGACAAGACACAGCCTATTCAGGTGTAAGTGAGGCTGTGCTCAGCTCCTCCTTCCCATCCTGGCCTATTGAGACACACCTATGCCTCCATTGTGTGAGGCTGTCTAGGAGGAATACACCTATCCCCACTGCCAACTACAACCACTCATGTGATCGGAGACAGGGTACAGACACCAAATGACTAAAGCGAGAAAATGTTAACTTTCTAAAAGTGCCATTTTCAGAATTGTAATTGAAAATAGGACTTCACCATAAGTTAGAATTTTAAATTAGGAGTCCAGAGACATGAAACATGAACCAGTTATATTTTCCGAGTTAGAAATTGCACCTATGAAATGTGATAATGTAAAACCAATGTTATCCTACAGGAGAGATAGTCCTAGCAATAGTGAAAAACTAATTTAAGAGTTTTTCACTATAAAACTTAAAAGTACATGTCCTACTTTTTGAATACATGCACCCTGCCTCTGTATTGTCCAGGGCCTATCTAGGTGTGACTTAAATGTTTTTAAAAGCAAGATTTGGGCCTGGCAAGAGGTTTAATTTGCCAGGTCGACATGGCAGTTTAAAATTGCACACACAGGCTCTGCAATGGCATTTTAAGTGGGTGGCACAATCAGTGCTGCAGGCCCATTAGTAGCATTTAATGTACAGGCCCTGGGCACCTGTAGTGCACTTTGCTAGGGACTTATAGGTAAATTAAATATACTAATTGGGTATAATGAAATCCTACCATGTTTTAAGGGAAAAGGACAAAACAAAATTCTATCCTGGTTGCACGGGGTGAGGCTGGGCTCCCGTGACATCTGTGTGGAAGAGGGGTTGCTGCACTTCAAAGTGTGCATGGCTGCTTGGCCAGCCGTCTTGGGCCGGTCAAGCATTCATGAGCACTTGGCATTTCCCCACCAGGCTGCATTACACATCCTGGTGGGGAACATGCCTAGCCTCCCAGTCCCCTTCTGAGCGCTGAGCCACAGCCCTCAGACCAATCACAATCTTTCATTGCAGCATTATGATCGGATTAGGGGAGGGAGCCTGTGTGCATCCTGGTTCTGGCGAGAGACTACGAGTGACCACGGCAGAGAGACGTCTTAGGACTCGAGACGGGCGAGGAGGTAAGTGTTTTTTTATATTTTGTAATTCCCCCATTAACCCCACCCGTCTCTCCACTCCCATTCACTGGCAGCTGCTACTGGAGATGTGTGCACTTGGACTGCAGGGACAGAAAATTTCACCTGCACCCTCTCAGATTAGTGATCCATAGTGTTTAGTAGGGGTGAAACTAGACTCCGAGTTCAGGGTTGGGGCCTAATACTTTAATTGATGACGGCATAACCATTTTCGGAACCTGGGACACAATGACTAGCTGAGGCTCCCTTTACTTTGGTGGTGTGCTATATAATCTGAAGAGCACTATAACACACTGATTGATGAAGCTGTATTTGGAAGTACTATGGGGTAAACCTGAATTTCAGCTTCCATCGTGTATTTATGCTTTTGATTTGCTTGGCAAGTATCACAACTCATATTTTGAAAGATGTTAGTTCTAACAAGACATGATGAAGCACAGAAACGGAGCATAAAGTATGATCTCCTGCACAAAAAAGGAGAATTATCCAGCGGTATCAGCTGCTACACCTGTCAGAATATTTGCTAACCCTGGTAGTGTCTTTAACATTGCTGCTTTTGGGGTTCATTAAGGCTGTTACTGGATCAGAAACTAAACATAGCTCTAAAGGGTATGCACTGATAAATCAAAAGGAGAGCTGAGAGGCTCCAGGTGGGTCAAATGATCAACCATGTATTGCCGTTCATGGTCTAAGGGTATGTAATTTCAGGAGCACTTTGGTATGTTAGTCATTTGAAGACCATGACAGCACGGAACCAACACCCAAAAATGCATCACCTATATAAACATTAGTAGCAAGAGAGTAACAAATAGTAATGATTTCTGAAAAAAATAGTAATAATGCAATAAGAGGAAATTATACAGCTTTTAGTCTGTGGAATTTCAACAGAATGTTTTTACACAAGTCTTGTTGTATATATTTATTTGAAATCCCTTAGTGGGAGCAAAAGGATTATGAAATACGATTTCTTGCAGTAAGGCACAGTAAAAGCATAACAATGGGCTCCTAGAAACAAGAGAAGTTTGGCTTCTTATAGCAGTGATAAGGTTAATCAGAACAACTATAAAAAAAAAGTTTTGGAGTAGTTTTCAAGGCACCTCATGGAAAACTAACCTGCTTCTTCCTACCTCTTAAACAATTATTACAGACCTAAAATCTCCAGCTAATGGCCTTTGTCCTCCCAGGTGAGATCTTCCGCCAACACTTCTTCAGCAGTGAGCCCACTGTGAAATGTAACTATTAGTAGAAATCTCATGAGAGGATGGACTTTAGTTATTGTGCAGCAGCTAGACAATTTATTGACTCAGTTGAACTTAATCTCAACTACCTTTCCTCTCTCTGTTAGATGTACAAAGCTCTATCCCCATCTTATTCTTCTCCCCGTCAACCCAACAATCTCATTAATTCTGCTTATCCCTCCTGCCACTCATTGTTTCTAGTTTTCTACCCTGCATAGCTGTTGGTCAGATGCTTAGGGCTGGCTACCCAAATGAACAACTGACTTTCTGGTACGAGGCCAGTGTCTAAGGCCCACATGCATCAAGCATTTTTGTAGTCGCAAACGGTGCGATTACTTAAAATCGGCCGTTTGCGAATGCAAAAGTGCTTTTTGGGATGCATGAAGCAATTTTAGAATTCGTAACATTGTTGCGAGTTCTAAAATTGCGGGTGCTTTTAAGAAGTCGCAGATGTGCGATTTCTTAAAAGCAATGCATCATTACTTTCACAAGTGCAAAGTCGCAATTAGGGTGCCAAATTTACCGAGTGGTTGAACCACTCGGTAAATTTGGAAAAAATGTTTAAAATGCTGCAAATGTTTTTTTTTCTACATTCATGTTTCATACACACATGTCCTTAGGACATGTGTGTGTGAAACATGATGCGAAAAATACATTTCAGGGGTGCATGGGGGGGGTCCTTTGGACCCCCCCCCTGCACCCATGAAATTTTCAAAGTGCCACTCGCAATTTGCTGATGCCTTCCCATTGACTCCTATGGGCCTTTTGGCCCATAGGAATCAATAGGAATTGCAAACATGCACTTAAGAATTCGGTATTCATTTGGGATTCTGTAAAAATTGCGATTTTTACCGAATCCCAAATGAATACCGAAAACAATGATGCATAGCATTTTGCACTTCTTAATTTGCGATTCCTTATTTTTCGCAAATTAGGAAGTGCAAAATGTAACAATGATGCATGTGGGCCAAAGAGAATACACACTTCATATACAAGGCTCATTCTCTCTGACTTATGTTTTTTCTTTCTCTCTCCTTGCCCATATTCTCTGTCTCTTTTTATTATTTATTTTTTTATTGAATGTTTCCCCTTTTTATAACATGTACAGGGCACATTCACGAAATAAGAACAAATAATATTATACAGAATACATATATAAAATCAATCATTACATAAATGCATTAATCTACATAATGTTGCATTCTTAAATCAAAACCTACTTACTGGAGAACATAAACAACTAGCTACAATTTAGTATTCAAAAACAGATAATAAAAGCAAAAAACCCAAAAGGAAAAAGAAACAGCTCAGCGCAATGTCTATCAACTAATATTTCCTTCTTTCCAACGAGTAATCGGTTCCCAAATTTGTATACCCAGTTTCCTTCCCTTTTTCCCCTTCCTAGCATATATAGCAGATTCTAGCTTATAAATTGAAAGTAGTTTGGCTAACCATTGATGGTACGTTGGGGGGAGGGGATCCAGCCATGCCGTGGCTATACATAATCTCAAGACTGCCATTGCTAAGAAAATAAAACTTCCGCTCTGTATCTGCCCCTCCGCCTCAACTCCTAGTAATATTATTGATGGAGTTAATACAATCTCGATCCCTAATGCATTAATTAGAAACTTCTCTATATCCTTCTTGGTTGTTTCCAGATGAGGGCATGATGCAAAAACGTGTAGTAAATCAGCCTCTAAGCTGCCACATCTAAAGAATCTGGTACCTGATACCTGATAGAGCTCCCCATTGGGCAATTTGCGCTGGTGTATAGTACAGGTGGTACAGAACTTATTAGTGCTGGGGTTGTAATGAGGCTTAGCACAGCAATTTCTGTCCCATATCTAATGATAGGAAAAAATGGACTCGGTCTATATCTAAACCAGTTGCCCATTTATCTGCCCACTTTTCCAAGTCATCTTTCTTTAAGTTAGATAATTCTAAATAGAACCTCTTAATCGTACAGTCTATACCTGTTTGTATAACCTCCAATATTGGATTCTTTACAAATCCCGCGGGGCCCCCCTTTTTTTAAATAATAAAGCTTCTTACATGGAGATATTTGAAAAAGTGTCTCGTATCTAAACCGTAGCGTGCCTGTAGCTCTGAGAATTGCATCATGCCTTGTGCACCTAGAATGTCACCAATCTTCCGAATTCCTTGCCTCCCCCACTCGTTAAAGACTGTATCAGAAAAAACCTCGCTAGGGAGAGTGGGGTTGCCTTCTAATCTTGTATAAGCATTATATTTCCCAATACCAAACCGCTTAGCAAATGACTTCCATATTTTATATGCTGCTAGAATAGTCTTAAATCTTGTCCTTTTGTAGTAGCATGCGTCTGTAAATTTCAACAGTAAGTTTTTTGCCTCCGCTCCCATATCTAATCCGTAAATAGCTAATGTGCCAAATTCGTCCTGGACTTCTACCTCTGCTCCTTCCAATAGACCCACCATATATTGTAGTGCTGCTGCCCAATAATATAACTTTATATCTGGTAGCGCCCATCCTCCCCTTTCACGTGTTAGTGCCATAAATCTGAGCACTCTCCTTGTTTTCCCCTTTGCCCAAATGAACCGGTTGATCATATGTTCACAAGTCTTAAAACACTTGTTCTCAAAAAATAAGCGGATCGCTCTGAATATGTATAAAAATGTTGGCATTACCATCATTTTTACTATGTTTGTTCGCCCAACAATTGAGAGGTGTAAGTTAACAAGTCTATCTAATTGCTTCCCTATTTTAGCAATTATTGGGACTATATTTTTTTCCACTAAGATATCAAGCTCAGCCGTAATATTTACTCCAAGATACACCCCTGTTTGAACCACACGTATGTCATTACATTGTGCATAAGAATTTTTAATTATCTGTGTCTTAGAAGTGTTTAAAGCGTATCCCGAAATACGGCCAAACCTCCGTGCCTCAATCTCTATCTGCCCAATAGCCTCCGTGGGATTTGTTGTGATCACTGCCACATCATCGGCATATGCAAGAATCTTGCATTGTCCCAAACGTGGGGGCAAGGGAGTGATTCTCTCGCAGATCTCTATCCTGCGGATTAATGGGTCCATATACATTGCGAATAAAAGCGGGGAGCATGGGCATCCCTGCCTCGTGCCCTGCTTAATCCTGAATTGTCGAGTAGAGCCTGCATTTACTCCTAGAGAAGCTACTGGATCAGTGTATAATGTCTGTAGTGCTCTAATATACCCCTTTTTCACCCCTGCCCTTATTAAAACATGCCACAGATAGTCCCAGGAGACCCGATCAAAAGCCTTTTCGGCATCCAGTAATATAACCGCCATCGGGTCTCCTGTGACCTCCGCGGCATCAAATAAGGTGATAACCTTACGCGTAGGGTGTGTGGTGCCCCTTCCAGGAATAAACCCATGTTGGTTATTACTTACAAGGTTTCCTATTGTTGTAGCAAATCGCGTTGCCAGTGCCTTAGAATAAATTTTGGTGTCAGTATTCATTAACGTAATCGGTCTATAAGACCCTGGCTCGGTGGCAGGTTTCCCCTTTTTTTAAATTAACACAATGTCCGCTCCCCCCCATGAACCTGGAATAGATTCCCCTGTTTGGGCTGTCTGTATTGTCGTAACTAGATCATTTCAAAGTATTTCCCAAAACGTTTTATAGAATTCAATAGGGAGCTGATCAGGGCCGGCAGCTTTCCCTGAAGGGAGATTTGCTATTGCTGTTTTAATCTCCTCTATTTCCAAAGGTTCTTCTAACCCTTCTGCCTCCACCTCTGTAAGTCTTTCAACTGGTATTTCCTTTAAATACTCAGCTATTTCCGTAGGGTCAGTAGGCTGCTGGTCGTCATATAGTGACTCATAGAAATTGCTAAATACTTCTCGTATTTCCTGCGGATCTGTGTGTAATCCGCCAGTTATATTCCTAATTTCCCTTATCATTCCTGACGCTGCTATTTGTCTAGTACGTATGGCTAGAACCCGACCCACTTTCTCGCTCAATTCATGACATCTCTCTCTTTTGAGCAAAAAATTCTTGGCTGCCTTATTCGCAATATCTTCTTCTGCCTCACTTTTTGCTTTCATTACCTTGATAAGCACTTGGTCCACTGATCTCCCTGTTGATACACATTGATGTAGCTCTTCCTCAGCGTCTACGGCTGCCTTGACTAATTCATTATTCCTGAGCTGCTCTTGTTTACGCTTAAATGTGCTAAAGCTAAGGGTCTCTCCACGGGCACCTGCCTTGAAGGCATCCCATACCATCCCGACAGCCGCACTTCCTCTATTGCTCTCAAAAAAATCTTTCATCCACTTTGACATATGGTGTATATACTTGTCATCCTGTAGGAGCCCTCTTTCGAAGGTCCAAGCCCTCTCAATTCTAGTTCCTGTTATCGTTTTTAATGTTAATATGAGGGGATTGTGGTCGCTGAGGATTCGAGGAAGTCTATCTATCTTTAAACTAGAAAGCATTGGATTTGGTACAAAGAAATAGTCTAAACTTACACAGATTCGGTGTGGAGCCGAGTAATAAGTATATCCTTTTTTATCTGATCTGATTTTCCCCCACACATCCGACAAGACATTATTAATTAGTAAATTAGATAGTGCTTGATGTACTCTTTTTTTTCTACCTTGATATCTACCAAAGGAGCCTACCCCTAGCCCATCCGCCCCATTAATATTGAAATCTCCAGCCATAATAATGCGGGGGCCCATACAGCAAGTTCCGTATCCAGGAATTCTAGGATCTCTGGGTCGTCCTCTGTTGATCCATATACAACTCCCAGGGTTGTCCACTCCCCCTCAATCAAACATTCAACCATTGCCCACCTCCCCCACTGATCTTCCAATTTCTTTCTAACTACGACATTCTTATTCTTTGACATTATCGCTACTCCTCTAGTTTTGGTACCTTGCCTAGAGTATACTAATATATGAAAGCCCATCTGCTCCAGCAGGTACACTTGTGAGGACATGATATGGGTTTCTTGTGAGAATATAAAATCTACCTTCATTTGTCTTAATGCGAGTGAGACCCTTTGTCTCTTCTGATACTCATTTAACCCGCAGACATTCCAGGTTACAAATCTAGTACCCATACTTTTTTAAAAATATTTTTCCTTGCTGATACATCCATAAAAAAACTTATAAACCATTTTGGTTCTGAGTTCTCCAGATCTATTTGTTTACCACAATCTTCTATACATCCCTTTTGTGATTGCATTATATTGTGCCCTGTACACCTCCCCTCCTCTCCCCTCCCCAGACACCCCGCCCCTGTATACCCACCCCCCATACTGGCAAATAGGTCCGACGGACCTATGTCTGACAGCCGAGACCCCCTGGGTTGTCTCGCCTCTCCCCTCTCCCATCTTGTATCATATCTCATCTCATCTGTTTTTTCCCCGCCCCTCCCCTGACCCCCCAAACTTAGTGTAAAACGTGATAAGAAAAAAGATAATGTACTCTAATGAACTCTACATGTTTTGCATATTTTTGCATATCTTGCATCCAGTACTCAATGTATTTTCATTACGTAATGCTAATGTAAAACCTTAATACTTCTTCCGAGGTCCCTCCCTCACCGCGACCACCCGCTTATTCTGCTCCCTATTCTGCTCCCTGTTCTCTCTAAGAGAAGTAAGGTATTCTTGAGCCATAATTTCGGAGTAAAAGACTCTGACATGCCCATTGAGAACTACTTTGAGGCGCGCTGGAAACATTAAATAAACCTCACAACTTGCATTCTGAAAAGGAGTTGTCAACTGCCTCATACGCCATCTGCTCTCAACAGTGGCGTGGCAGAAGTCAGAACGGGCGAAGAAAGATATGTCCTTGTACGTACGCTTGGATTGTGGTTTCGCCTTACTCATTATTTCCTCCCTTAACAAAAAATTGCCTACATATACCAAAATTGCATGTGATTTATTAGAAATATTGCCCCTTCTCTGTGTCATTGGGAACCTATGGGCTCGCTGTATCTCACTTTCCCAGTTCCATCGGTCCATTTCCGGAAATGCCCCTCTCAGTAATTCTACCACAAATGCCCGCACATCTTCCCCCTCCTTCCCTTCCTCCACCCCAAGAAGTCTTATATTATTACGTCTCTGTCTGTTTTCAAAATCTTCTAATTTCCAGAGCACGTCTGAGGATGTCTTATCTTGTTCCTGTTTAGTTTCCTGGAGCTTCACCACGTCATCTTCGCGCTTCCCTGTCCTTTCCTCCACTTCTAAGACTCTGTTAACCACCTCTGCATACAATTTAATCATCTTTTGTAATGTACCCTGTATTTTTTTGTTAGCATGTTTTGCTGTCCGGCTTTCAGCCCTGGCTTCACCCTGAATTTGTTTTAGGGTTGTGAATAGCAGATCAAAATTAGAATTACCACCTCTCCCCCCTGCCTCTGAGTTAGAGTGCTGTTGACCTGTAGCTCCATCTTGATATAGCTGTGAGGTGGCCGAGTAATCCCAATCAAGTTTCTTGGCAACTAATATTCGGGGAGAACTTCTGGGATTTTTAGCACTGCTACGTAATCTAGTCTTATTTTTGTTCTTATCTATCCTCCTTGCACGTCCTCTGCGTACAGTCTCTTGGTCTGTTTCAGAACTTCTTGAGCCGAATACTCATTATTGCTCTCAGGAGATGGTGAAGTGTTATCTGGATCTGTTACAGAACCTTCACTGGTAATCAAGTCTGTATCTGAGCCCTCCTCCCTTTCTTCCTCCTCATCATATTCATCATTGCCAGTATAGAAACATTCGTCGCTAGGTGAGGCCACAACTTGTATAGGAATATTCTCTTCTTGTAGATTGCTAATCAGGTTCGCGGTAGCGTTCTCGTTTTGTAGTTGCACATTGTCTATAGTGCTTATATTAATGTTAACCATTTCTGCATTTGCTTATGCTATCAGCCCTGCAGAGGCTGATACATTCACCTCCTCTGTTATTAATGTAGCCTCTCCTCCAGCTCGAAAGGTCTTTTCGGTAGGCCATATTCTCTCTCTCACTAACTTTGTGGTTCGAGGAGATTGTATGATGGCTGAAAAAGCTATACAGAAAAGCAAAATATAATCTTAAAATAATCAGAGATAAATAAACAAAATAACATCTGTAGGCAACTAAAGTCTTACACTTTCTTTAGATTTTTGCTGCCCTACTGGATCTCTCTTTCTAGGATCATTTTCATGTTTGCTCTCTCTCTCTCTCTTTCTCATTCTCTTCTTCTCTCTCTCACCTCTTCTTCCGTCTGAGTTCCTCCTCTGTTATTCAACCTGCAACCACTTTTCCAATCTCCACTTATCCATAGGCCTATTCTATCTTCAGTTAGATCCACCAAAGAGTCTTTCCATCTCTGCCTCTTCTCATTGCATCACTATCTACATCCTTACCAACTTCATCACTTTTCCTTCTTCCACCAAAGTCCCTTGTACACATCTCCCCTCTTACTTTTTTGCACCCTCTCTTTTCTGTTGCAAAATCATTTTGCTCTCTTCCTCAAATACTCCCTCAGACTGCCACCACATTGGTCTGGTGGGCCTACTACAAAACATCCTGGGAAAAGGCTTCTCTCAAGTGAGCTGCAATTGATTTTTGAATCGAACAGACATCCTACAAAGGTATAATTTTGAACAACCCATCTGGAGTGGATGCATGTGGCCGGATGGTCACCATGCCCCATGCCAGCAGGTGGGTCTAAAGTCAAAGGTAGTAGTTCAACCACAATATTTTGTGATACTCCACATTTCAAACATGAAATGTTACTTCAAAGGCAGCTACAGCATTGCACCTCCCAAACAACACACTAAACAGGCAGAGCATGAGTACCATTTATGCATGTTTTCTCCCACACAAAACATGCACAACAGCAATGCACACTTACCAGATATTATGAATAGGCGCTGCATGAACAGCAAAAAGAGGAGCCTATGGGCCTCTGGCACCAACAGTGTATGAAGGTTGGCATGAGGGACATGGTTATGTCTTAGAGATCCTCCCTGCCTTAAAGTCAGTGTTTGAAGATAAGGTTAGTGCAAAAGTCTGCTTTGCAGTCCCCATCAATGTCTGCAGAAGGGGCGAGTAGGGGTAGATGCCAACTCAGAGTGCTGGATCAGTGGACTCCTGCTGACACCTTTGTCATCTCCCGGAGCTCCTCTGTCTTCCCTCAGTGCTGATCTACAAACCATCGGCCCGTTATATTTTTTTACTCTGGCCCTAGGAGACCATCAGCCAACTGGGAGGTGCGGTGGTGAATACCAACACATGAACACTAAGGAAGATTGCCAGATGGTAGATAGTAATGGTGATAAAGACATTCAAGGTGTGAATGTTAATAGGCTCAGACAAAAAAAAGGTAGGTGCTAAAACACCCAGCCCATAGCAGATGGTAAAGTCTCTACAATCATCACACATTTCTCACTATGTGTTAGGAGTGGAACAGAGGTCAGAACATGTAAAAGGTCAGGATATCATGATAGTCCTGCATGCACCAGGAAGGCCAGGGTACAAACTTCAGCATAATCCATGGTACCCTTGTTTGTCATTTAACAAATATATAATGTTCTGTCTACATAGTAATTACTATAGCAGATTTGTCAAAAAGTAGAAAAGTATTGCGGAGAATGTTTGGATTAATCTCAACCAGTGATCATTATTCAGGACCACATTCCAGTGCATGATTGTTTTGCCCACTATACTACCCCAGACAGAAATGAGCAGATCAGCCTGGGCCCGGCTTCAAGAAGAATAGTCCAGCTGAGACTGAGAGCCAGAGCCCCTCTGAACAGGAGCACAAACAACCTAAAACCGGTTTTGGCCAATTTGGCCAGGTCAATCGGGTGTTTGAGTCCTATGGTGGAGTGAGCACAGGACCCTGGTCTGGGAAGAAAGCAAAAAAGCAATGAGTGGAAAGCTTGAATTAGTCTGTACCACTGGTAACTACTTGAGCTGCATTTCAACCCATCATTTGTTTGTCCACCATGCCACCTCTGACAGAAACCAGGCATATGCAAGTCAGCCTTGATCCTGCTCCAATGTTTGCATCACTGTAAGTAACGTGTTCTATCCTTAACTCACTGATACATTAACTCAGTGACATACATTTTATAAGCCTCTGAAAAATGGAAGGTTGGCCCTCTGCTTGAATTCAAATCACTTCAAGTTGAGCAAAGACGTCTCTAGATGCAACATAATGGCATATATAACTACCTAAATACATACAGCTGCATATAATGAGCAGTAAGCAGATTTATAGATGGAAAGTTATTGGATGTAAAAAATGTAATCTTTCTTTTGTGCATTTTACTTCTAATAATGCTGCGCAATATCAATGTCTTCACAGCACCAAGAAATAAACAAAAGTCTATTAAGATGTATGTTATAATTAAATCCATGTGGGCTAAATTTATGGACTTTTTCTTTTGAAGGCAAAATGTGATGGGTATTTATTGTGGCTCACTTGTTGAAGTGGAAGTGTTGCTGGATACCCCTGCTATCTACTTGTTCATGGGTAAAGGATGTGTGTTGCGATATATTTGTCCGGGACCGGGAGGAGGAGGAGACTGATGACCTTTTGCCCGCATTATGTCTCTCCTGTACTTTGTTTGCAGTCACCATGGGAACAATCATCGGAGCATGGTTACGGTCCCTTTAACTTCCCATACTTCCGGGAGTCCGGGCGACACATGTGACACCGTCACATGGTCCAATGGCAGACAAGGATGGCGAGAAGGAGGGCCTTATAGCCAGAAATGCAGGAGGCGAGAGGACTACGGCGATACATCTCCTGTGGAGGCTGGACGGAGCGCGACGCCGACAGTTCCAGGATAACAAAGCCAGGATACCAAGACGAGGGGGCCGGGCCCTATCCGGTAATCCCTGCACGGCAGCCACGCTCCAAGAGGAGCGTGGCTGCGCCAGGCATGAGCCTGCATTCGGGGGTGGTGCAGCAAAGGGACGCCAGCTGCAAGAGAGCCGATAGCCAGGGCCTAGGAAGGTTGAAACGCATAACAGGCATCTCTTCGCAGCATACTCACACAAGTGCTCGCTATAATCACCTGGTGACGGTATTGGTGTTCCTCCCTCTCTCTTCTCCCTATTACAACGTGCATGAGCAGGAGTGCATGCACTAAATTGTGTTTTCATTTTGTTTTGATTTCATGCCCCCTGACCACATCCTGCTGGGACAAAGACGAGGCTCTGTGCTGAACCCTTCCACTGACTCCAAGACGGGAGAGAAATCAATCCGAGTTAAACCTGTTTTCCCAAAGAGACTTTAAATAAACCCCTTTTTTGCACCGCATCTTCTCTCTGGGTGCCGTTGCCCATTCACAATGTGATAAATGCATTTTTGACCCCTGCCGATTTCCACCAATCCACATTAAATATGGTAGGTCATTGTTTTTTGTTATGGCATTGTAATAAGCACGTTATATAATATGAGACAGGAAGGCAGCAGTGATTTTGGTAAGTGATGAAAACACCCAGTGGCTTGTCAGGGCTCTAACTGTCATTGTAGGAAATACTTCAGATATAGATGCAAGCAGCCTCAGTCCAGCAAGCCCATGCTAGAGTCCCTGACGGGGGGCTAAATCCCTCTCAGACCAATGGTTGTTGCGTGCCTGGTGCTTAGCATTACAATACCAGCATCACAGAGACAGGATAATATATGGAGGTTCTCTCCACAAATACGTTTGGACCACAAGTTCAGGGAAGAACTTAGACCTGTGATGCAAAATTATTTTAATGAAAATCAAAGAGCAGTTTTTAAGATTGCCACTGTATGGGAGGCCGTTAAGGTGGTGCTCAGAGGGCAACCTAAAGTCAAACAGCATGATATATTAAAAACCTTGAGACACCATGCGGATGTGCTTGAGAAATATATCAAGCAATTGAAATCTCAGTCATTTCTTCAAGGAAAGCTGGTCACTAGTAATATCCTTAGAGAAAAAAATAAATGAATATTATGTGGTAGTGGACCCGGAAGCTAACTATATGGGGAAATTCACTAGAGCCATAACTTATGGAGAAGGGCAGAGGCCTGGGAAAACATTAGCTTAACTGATCAGGAAACCTTGGGCTGTGAAAAACATCACCTCAATTGCAGCTCAAGAAGGTACAATTAAATATGAATCAGCTGAACAATAGGGAGTATTTATCCATGTACTACATCGAATTGTGCTCATCGCATTGTCACACACTCCTCCATTAGGTCCAAACTCACCTGCAGGAAACAGTAATTTTGTGTCCCTGAGCCATGCACATAGACAATACCTAGCACATCCCCTCACGGTAGAGGAGGTGACTGACGTAATTCAAGAGCTGCCTGACGACATAGCTCCCAGGCCTGTCGGACTGTCGGCTGGATTTTACAAAATTAATTCTGATCTCCTAACCCCACAATTATTAGACATGTTTACTGAAGCTCTAGGTAAGGAACACCTCCCACCTTCGCTATTCAAGGCACAGCTAATAGTACTATTAACACTTTCCAAATGGGCAGGTAACTGTGTGAAGTAGGTGGCTGACAATGTTTAAATAAGTAAATGTCTTTATTGAGATAAAACACAAGTATTCCTGGCAGCTTCAGGCAAGCAGTGACAGCAAACTGCCACTCTCTGGAACACAAACAATGCAGTGTTCGAAGAGAGAATGATCAAAATTAAAGCAAAACAACTATAAACAATAAGTATTAAAGAAGGACAATATTACATTGAGTTTTCCCTTTTTGAAAAAACATTTGTCTAATACAACCCAAAAGGCAAAGTGTGAAGAAAGACATTGGAAAATTTGCTACATTGAGTTTTCCCTTTTTTTGATTAACCACAAGTCTTGAGATCTTCATTTTTCTTGACTGATAACCTGCGAGAGAAAAAAACACAAGAAAAGAAGAGAATAAAAACCAAGACTACTAAAAAAGATAACGAGAGGTGGGGGAGGCCCACAGGGGAACGGAGAGGGGTGGGGTACGAGAAAAAGAGGCACAGAGTCAGAGTGTAAAACAAACAGACTCACCACTAAATAAAAGTACTAACGGTACCTGCTAGGAATCTTAAAAGCCCTGAGCCTCCTCCCGTAGATGTTTAACAGGAGCCAAATCCCCTTCAACATTTCCAGAAGAAACCCCACGAGACACGTTAGGGAACGTATGCAATTGTGACAAGCCCAAATCAGGATTAACAGATTTATGAAGACCGCACTTAACAGACTGAGATATCGACTCAGCATGTACAGGAAACTTGATTAGGTATTCCACCAATTGCGACCTTGGACCCTAACAGCATTACCACACACGTTGTCAATGACCAAAGGGTCAGAAAGCTTTGGCTCACCTTTCTTCACAAACCCTAGTGTTTTGATGCGTACATACTCACCTACCCTTTCACTTTTTTCCTTGCATCATAGTATATTTTCTGTTTGTGGTGTGCACATTCAACACTGTGTTGAATCAACACATTACAACATTGATGTGACATCTCACTTTTTAAAAACGTACTCATCCAAGCCGGCCTAAACTGTGTTGCAAATATCCTTCCTTTAAGAGCCTCGATAGGGGAAAAACCAGTAGTGGAATGCGCAGTGATTCTATAAAACCACAACATGGTTTGGACTGCATTTTAAACATTACATTTATCAGCTATCACCCACCTCACACACTCACCAAGCACCCTGTTGAAATGTTCCACAAGACCATTGGTTTTTGGCTGGTAACGTGAACTCTTGAGATGCTGAATAGAACTAACATTCACAAATTCTTCACCTCACCAGAGACAAATTGCAGCCCATTGTCTGAGATTATCTCCTCAGGTAGATCCTCACTCAAGAAAGTATCCTTGAGGAAGAGAATCACAGCTTTGGAGTCTGGTTCACTGATAAATTTGACAAGAGACCATTTAGACTAGTAGTCCATAAGGACTAATGCAAAGCGAAAATTGTGTGACAAAACATTAAATGGTCCCACCAAATCAATGCCTAGTGTTTTATAAGGTCCAGAGGGACAATCAATAGGTTTCAATGGTGGAGTGGAGGTTTTAAAAGATTTATCTGAAGTGGAGCACACAACACAGCTCTGGACTAAGTAGTCAATTTTACCATCTATTTGTTGCCACCAAAATGACTCACGCACCCTGCGTTTAGTCAAGGTTCACCAGAAAGTGACCTTCATGCGCTTTGGATAAAATACTGCACCTCAGCTCGATTGGAGGAATAGGTTTGTCACCTCTCAAAAGTAAACCATCTTCAATGGTTAATTCTTCTGACACTTTAAAATAAGGTTGCGAATTCAAATCTAAAGACTTCTCTAGGCCAACCAGAAGTAGCATTTTTCATTACTTTTTTCATTATCCAATCATCCGCCAAACTTTTTCTCCACACTTCTTCAGTGAATAGACAGGAATTCTTGCCTTCCATGGTACAATGAAACAACGTTCATCTTCACATTCACTTGTCAACTCATCTTTCTCGACAATAGACAAATAATCCACCCTCACAGTTCTCCCTCTAGAAATATGTACAACTTATAATAATCTGGTGGCAAATCTTGCAATCCTGGGAGTGCTACTCTTGCAATTGGTGTCATTAGGAATAGAAACTAAGGGTTTGTGATCAGTTTGCGAGGTGAAAAGTCTCCCCCAGAGATAGCAGTTAAATTTGTCTATGGCCCACTAGTACGCCAAGAGTTCTTTTTCAATTACTGAATAGTAAACTTCAACATCTCTTAGAACTCTGGATGCAAACCCAATAGTATTCTGCATGTCAGCCTCCCTCTTTGTCAACACTGCACCAACACCAAACTTACTCATATCCACAGGCAAACAGCATTTGAGATTTTGATCAAAAGGTTTGAGTGCACTCACACTGACCAACTGCTTTTGGATGTCAGAAAATGCGTTAGAGCACTCATCATCTCATGCAAATTCACATCTGTCTTTCAGGAGCACACCAATGACCCTCACCCTGGATGCAAAATCCAGTATGAACCATGAATAAAATTCAGAGGTCCAAAAAAGATTTCACCCCAGTTTTATCCTCAGGGGGAGGGGCATCCAGAATGGCTTCAATTAATCCAGGTTTGGGACACACACTCTCCTCAGATACAGTGTGATCTAAATACTCTACAGAAGGTTTTATGAATTGGCATTTTCCCTCTTGAGCAAAGCCCCAGCTATGTCAAAAGCAATAAGCACTTGCTTCAAGATCTGGTCATGTTCCAAGTGAGAACTGGCATGGATCAATAAATCATCCTGAAAAACTGAGACATTTGAGATTCAAGAATCTCACTCCAGGAGGGTGTGGACATGACACAGTCTATTTAGGTGTCAGCGTAAGGCTTTGCCCAGACCCTCCCTCCAACCACCCAGGATGGCCCATCAAGACACACCTAAGCTTCCTTTGTGTGTGGCTGTCTGGATGAAATACACAAAGCCCAGCTGTCACCCAGCCCAGACTGAACAGAGACAGACAGCAGGCACCCAATGGCTAAAGTAGGTAAATGCCAACTTTCTAGGAGTGATATTTGCTAAACTGTAACTTAAAATCCAACTTCACCATCAATTGTACATTTAAATGGTGAGTCCTGTGACACTAAAGCTGAAAAGTCTATCTCTTCACGATTGTGAATTTCACTTAAAAGAGGTAATAAAGATATTCCAATGTTATCCTATGTGAGAAATCGGTCTTGCAGTAGTGAGAAACGAAATTGGGAGTTTTTCACTACCAAGGCATGTAAAACGTAAAAGTACATGGCCTGCTCTTTAAATGCATTGCCCCCTGCCTTGTGGGTCATACATATAGGGCCTACCTTGGGGGTGAGATATATGTATAAAAATGGATGGTTTAGGCCCGGCTAAAGGTTTATCTTGTCAGGTCAAAGTGGCAGTGTATAACTGCACATACAGTCTCTGCAATGGCAGGTCTGAGCAATGGTTAGAGAGCTACTTAAGTGGGTGCCACAATGAGTGCTGCAGGTTCACTGGTAGCATTTATTTTACAGGACCCAGGCACATGTAGTGCACTTTACTAGGGACCTATAAGTAAATTACATATGCCAAATGGGGTTAAGCCAATGTTACCATGTTTAGGGAGGGAGCAACAGCACTTTAGCACTGGTCAGCAATGGTAAAGTGCACAGAGTTCTAAAGTTAGCAAAAACGAGGTCAGAAAATAGAGGAAGGCAGGCAAAAAAGTTGTGGGAAGACCATCCCAAAGCTTTCAGGTCTAACAATATGTTAAAGTGTTGTGACTGTGCTGGTGTTTTATATAAGCAATATCACTTGCCAGGTATTTAATCTTTTTTGAGGTTTTAATAAAAAGGTTAAACGAATCTGGTCTCAACCTTTAAGGCAACTTCTAACTGTTCATCTAAGCTACTTCTGAGAGTGAAGGAGGCTTTGTAGTTAAAGTTTCAGCTTCAGGCCAAGAACCTTGCATTCTAGACAGCAAGAAAGACATGTCATTTCCCCAGTAGGTGGTCTCTACAACTTTTATGATCTGAGAAAAAGCCAATACCCTAATGAAGGTATTCGTACTTTGAGATGTCATTACAGTGCATATGTATGGCATATCATGGCAAAACTTTAACTTACCTTTCCCTAACAATCTAAAGAAAATTCACAAACTTCATTTGCATGTCTCATTCTGACCTAGATATGATAGATAAGAGGGCTTAGTCAAAAATACCTCAAATGTTTTGCTTGTTAATCAGTATAGGGACTTAGTGCCAGATGTATGTAGCACTCGTTACAATTTACGACCAGTATTTTTGTGAACAGTTTGATATTTTGTAATCTAACCTATGTACTAATAGGTCACTTCACAAAATTCAGATTTCAGATTTCTAGTCTGTCTCAATTTGATCTACCATATAAATGTTAATGAGCTAGCTTGCAGATCGCGACGTACTAGGAATTACAGAAGTCACAGGGATGGTGGGCTGCTGAGATCAGCAGACCACAATGGGATCACTTCTTTTGCTGACATTTTTTTTAACATTTACAAAGATACAAACGGCAAAATCTGCAGAATTGGGCTATTTGCAACTGCAAAAAATGCTTTTAATTATAACATTAATACTTTACCTAGTACTGAAAGGTAGTGGTAAGCAATTCACAAAGTGGAAGAGGTACAGAAGGACCCCTTCCCCTTAGTGAATGTCTTACCACTACCTTTCAGTAGTCTGTAAAGTATTAATGTTGTTATAAAAAGTCTTTTTTAAAGTTGCAAGCAGCCAGATTCGGCAAATTGCGCCATTTGCAAATGCAAAAAGGATTCCTAAATCTGGCCCTCAGGACCTAATATACTCAGGTGGAATGGAAATACAGTGTGTGTTTTTTGCACACCTACTGCTTTGCAACTCCATCTTACTGCACTGGATCCTAAGTACTTTTGCTGGTTTCAAGATTGGGACTGCATTATAAAATAAAAGCATACTGTGAATGACCCCTGGGGTGGCCTTTTCCCTAAAGGGACAGAGGTTGCTTGCAAAAATAAAAGTTGGAATTTAATGAATAACAGCAGGGAAGAATGCAGTAGTCCCACGAACTCCTGTCAGCTCCGCCAAAGTAAAATACACACATTCCCATATTGGAAGCTGTCCCACAGTCACCGCTTCCACTTTATACAAGAGTCACTATGCATATTGTAATCCTATCTATTGTTTGCAATCACAATTATGGTAGCAAACTATTGACACGTTCTATTGGAATTCAGTAGGAGGAAGAGGACGTCCTTCATGATCCCTCCTCCTTCCCAATAATCAAAAGTTGTGTTTACTCTGGCCCCTAGGAGACCATCAGCCAACTGGGAGGTGCGGTGGTGAATACCAACACATGAACACTAAGGAAGATTGCCAGATGGTATATAGTAATGGTGATAAAGACATTCAAGGTGTGAATGTTAAAAGGCTCAGACAAAAAAAAGGTAGGTGCTAAAACACCCAGCCCATAGCAGATGGTAAAGTCTCTACTATCATCACACATTTCTCACTATGTGTTAGGAGTGGGACAGAGGTCAGAACATGTAAAAGGTCAGGATATCATGATAGTCCTGCATGCACCAGGAAGGCCAGGGTACAAACTTCAGCATAATCCATGGTACCCTTGTTTGTCATTTAACAAATATATAATGTTCTGTCTACATAGTAATTACTAGAGCAGATTTGTCAAAAAGTAGAAAAGTATTGCGGAGAATGTTTTGATTATTCTCAACCAGTGATCATTATTCAGGACCACATTCCAGTGCATGATTGTTTTGCCCACTATACTACCCCAGACAGAAATGAGAAATCAGCCTGGGCCCGGCTTCAAGAGAATAGTCCAGCTGGGACTGAGAGCCAGAGCCCCTCTGAACAGGAGCACAAACAACCCAAAACCGGTTTTGGCCAATTTGGCAAGGTCAATTGGGTGTTTGAGTCCTATGGTGGAGTGAGCACAGGACCCTGGTCTGGGAAGAAAGCAAAAAAGCAATGGGTGGAAAGCTTGAATTAGTCTGTACCACTGGTAACTGCTTGAGCTGCATTTCAACCCATCATTTGTTTGTCCACCATGCCACCTCTGACAGAAACCAGGCATATTTATTTATTTATTTTGAAAGTTTTATATAGCGCGAACAAGATCTTCGCAGATATCAGAGCGCTTTACAGAGAAGGGGAGCATGTATACGCAGATACAACAATCATGTTAGAAGTACATTGAAGTTATATCATAAAACAGTGAAGTAAATCAAATTCAGAGTCAAAATAAAAATACAAAGGGTTCGAACAAATAGTACAGATGAGTAACGAGTCTTTGTAGTTTTATCTCCAGTAGTGGTTCAAGTGTATTTAGCCATGAGGATCGCTTTTACTTCTTTCTTGAAAAGTATGAAGGATGTGATCAGCCTGGTTTCAGGGGGAAGCGAATTCCAAATCCTGGGAGCCATTCCCGAGAAGGAGCGTTTATAGGTTTTTTCCTTGCGGAATCTTTTAGGCTTTAGCAAAAGATTGTTTGTACCTCTAGTGTTTCTGGTGCCTCCAGAAATCGTCAGCTTCTGTGCGAGGTATCTAGGTGAGCTCAGGTGGATAGCCTTGTGTGTCAAACAAGCGATTTTCAGGTGTATTCTGGCTTCAAACGGCAGCCAGTTCAGGGATTTGAAGTCAGGGGAAATGTGTGAGTGTTTTTTTGATCCAGTGATAAGTCTCGCTGCGGCGTTTAAAGAGGCTCTTAAGGGTGCCGTAGTAGCTCGGGGGAGACCACAGAGTGCGGTGCTGCCGTATTCTATTCGAGGTATGACTAGTGAATGTACCGCAGTTTGGAAGTCAGAATATGCAAGTCAGCCTTGATCCTGCTCCAATGTTTGCATCACTGTAAGTAAAGTGTTCTATCCTTAACTCACTGATACCTTAACTCAGTGACATACATTTTATAAGCCTCTGAAAAATGAAAGATTGGCCCTCTGCTTGAATTCAAATCACTTCAAGTTGAGCAAAGACGTCTCTAGATGGTACAAAATGGCATATATAACTACCTAAATACATATAGCTGCATATAATGAGCAGTAAGCAGATTTATAGATGGAAAGTTATTTGATTTAAAAAATGTAATCTTTCTTTTGTGCATTTTACTTCTAATAGCGCTGCGCAATATCAATGTCTTCACAGCTCCAAGAAATAAACAAAAGCCTATTAAGATGTATGTTATAATTAAATCCATGTGGGCTAAATTTATGGACTTTTTCTTTTGAAGGCAAAATGTGATGGGTATTTATTGCGGCTCACTTGTTGAAGTGGAAGTGTTGCTGGATACCCCTGCTATCTACTTGTTCATGGGTGAAGGATGTGTGTTGCAATATATTTGTCCGGGACCGGGAGGAGGAGGAGACTGATGACCTTTTCCCCGCATTATGTCTCTCCTGTACTTTGTTTGCAGTCACCATGGGAACAATCATCGGAGGATGGTTACGGTCCTTTTGACTTCCCATACTTCCGGGAGTCCGGGCGACACATGTGACACCGTCACATGGTCCAATGGCAGACAAGGATGGCGAGAAGGAGGGCCTTTTAGCCAGAAATGCGGGAGGTGAGAGGACTAAGGCGATACATCTCCTGTGGAGGCTGGACGGAGCGCGACGCCAACAGTTCCAGGATACCGAATCCTGCAAGGGTGCAGGGGGTGTCACTTTGACACCCTCTAGCACCCCAATTCAGGACTTGTGTGCCATGTGGCACACAGACATGCCCTAAGGGCATGTCTGTGTGTCACATTGCACAGGTGTGCATGCACAGATGTGCATGCACACCTGAATTCGGTATTTTACCACCCAATTGGATTGGGTGGTAAAATACCGATTCTTAAGGGCCTGTGACACTCTCAGGAGTGTCACCTACATGTGGATTTACCGAATCGGTAAAATTACTGATTCGGTATTTTACAGAATCTGTAAATTTACCAAATCGGTAAATTTACCGATTCTGTAAAATGATGGCCCCTACATGCCAAATCCAAAATACCGGTCGGTAACGTCCGAAATCGGCCGTTACCAACCGGTATTTACTCTGCTACATCTGGCCCTTTCTTATTTAAACATTTCAGCCACAAACTTCACACAGTTACCTGCCCATTTGGAAAGTGTTAATAGAACTATTAGCTGTGCCTTGCATAGCGAAGGTGGGAGGTGCTCCTTACCTAGAGCTTCAGTAAACATTTCTAATAATTGTGGGGTTAGGAGATCAGAATACATTTTGTATAATCCAGCCGGCAGTCTGACAGGCCTGGGAGCTATGTCGTCAGGCAGCTCTTGAATTACTTCCGTCACCTCCTCTACCGTGAGGGGATGTGCTAGGTATTGTTTATGTGCATGGTTCAGGGACACAAAATTACTGTTTCCTGCAGGTAAGTTTGGACCTAATGGGGGAGTGGGTGACAATGCGATGAGCACAATTCACTGTAGTACATGGATAAATACTCCCTATTGTTCAGCTGCTTCATATTTAATTGTACCTTCTTGAGCTGCAATTGAGGTGATGTAATTCACAGCCCAGGGTTTCCTGATCAGTTGAGCTAATGTTTTCCCAGGCCTCTTTCCTTCTCCATAAGTTATGGCTCTAGTGTATTTCCCCATATATTTAGCTTCCGGTTCCACAACCACAGAATATTCATTTTTTGTTCTCTAAGGATATTACTAGAGACCAGCTTTCCTTGAAGAAATGACTGAGATTTCAATTGCTTGATATCTTTCTCAAGCATCTCCACATGGTGTCTTAAGGTTTTTAATATATCATGCTGTTTGGCTGTAGGTTGCCCTCTGAGCACCACCTTAACGGCCTCCCAGACAGTGGCAATCTTAGAAACTGCTCTTTGATTTTCATTAAAATAATTTTGCATCACAGGTCTAAGTTCTTCCCTGAACTTGTGGTCCAAACGTATTTGTGGAGAGAACTTCCATATATTATCCTGTCTCTGTGATGTAATGCTAAGCACCAGGCACGCAACAACCATTGGTCTGAGAGGGATTTAGCCCCCGTCAGGGACTCTGGCATGGGCTTGCTGGGCTGAGGCTGCTTGCATGTATATCTGAAGTATTTCCTACAATGACGGTTAGAGCCCTGACAAGCCACTGGGTGTTTTCATCACTTACCAAAATTGCTGCTGTCTTCCTGTCTCATATTATATAACGTGCTTTTTACAATGCCATAACAAAAAACAATGACCTACCATATTTAATGTGGATTGGTGAAAATCGGCAGGGGTCAAAAATGCCATTATCACATTGTGAATGGACAATGGCACCCAGAGAGAAGATGCAGTGCAAAAAAGGGGTTTATTTAAAGTCTCTCTGGGAAAACAGGTCTAACTCGGCTTGATTTCCCTCCCATCTTGGAGTCAGTGGAAGGGTTCAAGCACAGGGCCTCGTCTTTGTCCCAGCAGGATGTGGTCAGGGGGCATGAAATCAAAACAAAATGAAAACACAATTTAGTGTGTGCACTCCTGCACGTTGTAATAGGGAGAAGAGTGAGGGAGGAACACCAATACCGTCACCAGGTGATTGTAGGGAGCGCTTGTGTGAGTACGCTGCGAAGAGATGCCTGTTATGCGTTTCAACCTTCCTAGGCCCTGGCTATCGGCTCTCTTGCAGCTGGCATCCCTTTGCTGCACCACCCCCGAATGCAGGTACATGCCTGGCGCAGCCACGCTCCTCTAGGAGCATGGCTGCAGTGCGGGGATTACCGGATAGGGCCCGGCCCCCTCCTCTTGGTATCCTGGCTTCGTTATCCTGGAACTGTTGTACTCAATGACACTCGTTAAAAAAAGAACTGCACAGGAAACCAAGGAAGGTTACAGAAGTGAAGAGAGCTAGACAGTCCTATAAACAAGTGCTCAAAGATAGGAAGAACATATTAAGGGACAAGGCTTGGGAGGCTCTTCACTTAGCCTCAGTAACCAACGACAGTGCAGGCTTCTGGAAGGCAGAACACCCTTTTTTCTAACGATACTGGCCCTACTATAGAGTTAGCTATCTTGGAGAACCAGTGGATAAAGCACTTCACCCAGGTGTACGGAGGAGTAGAAACATCAGTAGGGATTCAGTTATAAATGACTCTCCCCACTATATGGACTTAGTTTTTACTCTGGAGGAAGTTGAGAGGGCCTTAAAAGCCAGTCAGGGCGGAAAGGCTCCTGGACCCGACGGGGTCCCCATTGATTTGTTTAAATCAATTATACCTTTGCGGGGGCCTCTTCTTGTGCAGGTCCTTAATGCGAGTTGTAACGCCGGATTTCTATCGACCTGGGTTGAGTCTTTAATCGTTTCTATCTTCAAACAAGCATTTGCAATGCAATAGGTCTCGCATTAGGAAATTTTGAGCTATTGGTATTGTAAATGACACATTCTTTATTTATGTGTTGGTTTTGAAAATAGCGAAATTAATAGCTTTGTCATTTACAATGCCAATAGTTTTAAATTTTGCAAATGTGAAACCTATAGCATTTGTAATGCAATATGTGTTGTATTTACGTGACTTAGATGTATTGATATTACAAATAACAATGGTTTTTACATTTTTTAATAATTAATGCTTAAATAAATGTAATTGTAATTTATAATGGCAATAGCTTAAACTTTTGTAAATAATTTTTGTGAAGATTTTTTAATTGTATTTTATTGTGACGAAAATCCAAGCACGGAAGTGAAATAGCATCTTTTTGTGACATTTGTAATAAAGCTTGAAACATTGAGAGAACATATTTGAACCAGTTGTTGTTGATTGGTTGCACAGATTGATACTGTGGTGGTGCTGAGTGATATTGTGGCGGCAACGAGTGATGCTGTGGCGTTCAGTGATGCTGTGGTAGCGCCTAGTAATGTTGTATTTCCCCTGAGTGATGTTGTGGTGGTGCTGAGTGATGCTGTGGTGAAGCGATAGATAGAGTGAGTGCGATAGATAGACAGAGAGAGGGCGATAGATAGATAGAGTGAGGGCGATAGATAGATAGATAGATAGAGTGAGGGCGATAGATAGATAGAGTGAGGGCGATAGATAGATAGAGTGAGGGCGGTAGATAGATAGATAGAGTGAGTGAGGGCGATAGATAGATAGAGTGAGTGAGGGAGATAGATAGAGTGAGTATGGGCGATAGATAGATAGAGTGAGTATGGGCGATAGATAGATAGAGTGAGTATGGGCGATAGATAGAGGGAGGGCGATAGATAGAGGGAGGGCGATAGATAGAGGGAGGGCGATAGATAGAGGGAGGGCGATAGATAGATAAAGGGAGGACGATAAATAGATCGAGGGAGGTCGATAGATAGATTGAGGGAGAGTGATAGGTAGAGTGAGGGCCTATAGATCGATAGATAGAGTGAGTGAGGGCAAAAGGTAGATAGCTTGATAGAGTGAGAGCGATAGATAGATAGATAGATAGATAGATAGATAGATAGATAGATAGATAGATAGATAGATAGATAGATAGATAGATAGATAGAAAGATAGATAGATAGATAGATAGATAGATAGATAGATAGATAGATAGATAGATAGATAGATAGATAGATAGATAGATAGATAGATAGATAGATAGATAGATAGATAGATAGATAGATAGAGTGATGGCGATAGATAGACAGAGAGTAAGGGCAATAGATAGATAGACAGATCGATTGTATTTATGTTGCATTGAGCAGTGTAAGTATGAGGTGTGTAATTATATGGCACTGAGTGGTATTATGTGGAGTGTATTTACGTTGCATTGAGAAGCATGGAATTATATGACGTGTAATTATGTGGCACTGAGTGGTATTGTGTGGAGTGTATGTTGTATTCAGTAGAGTGTAATTGTGTGGCGTGTAATCATGTGGCACTGAGTGGTATTGTTTGGAGTGTATGTTGCATTGAGGGCAGTGTGATTATGTAGCATATAATTAAGTGGCACTGAGTGGTATTGTGTGGAGTGTGTTGCATTCAGTAGAGTGTATTTATGTGGTGTGTAATTATGTGGCACTGAACGGTATTTGGAGTGTATGTTGCATTAAGTGCAGTGTAATTATGTTGCATATAACTATGTGGCACTGAGTGGTATTTGGAGTGTATGTTGCATTGAGAGCTGTGTGATCATGTGAAGTGTAATTATGTGGCAGTGAGTGGTATTTGGAGTGTATGTTGCATTGAGTGCAGTGTAATTATGTTGCGTGTAATTAATTATGTGGCACTGAGTGGTATTTGGTGTGTATGTTGCATTGAGTGCAGTGTAATTATGTAGCATATAATTATGTGGCACTGAGTGGTATTGTGTGGAGTGTATGTTGTATTCAGTAGAGTAGAATTGTGTGGCGTGTAATTATGTGGCACAGTGTGGTATTGTTTGGAGTGTATGTTGCATTGAGTGCAGTGTAATTAAGTAGCATTTAATTATGTGGCGCTGAGTGGTATTTTGTGGAGTGTGTTGCATTCAGTAGAGTAATTATGTGGCGTGTAATTATGTGGCACTGACTGGCCTTTGGAGTGTATGTTGCATTGAGTGCAGTGTAATTATGTAGCATATAATTATGTGGTACTGAGTGGTATTGTGTGGAGTGTGTGTTGCATTCAGTACAGTAAAGTGTAATTATGTGGCGTGTAATTATGTGGCACTGAGTGGTATTTGGAGTGTATGTTGTATTGAGTGCTGTTTAATTATGTGGCGTGTAACTATGTGGCACTGAGTGGTATTTGGGGTGTATGTTGCATTGAGTGCAGTGTAATTATGTGGCATATAACTATGTGGCACTGAGTGGTATTAGGATTGTATGTTGCATTGAGTGCAGTGTAATTATGTGGCATGTAATTATGTGGCGTGTAATTATGTAGCACTGAGTGGTATTGTTTGGAGTGTATGTTGTATTGAGTGTAGTGTAATTATGTAACATAATTATGTGGCACTGAGTGGTATTGTGTTAAGTGTGTCTTGTATTCAGTAGAGTGTAATTATGTGGCACTGAGTGGTATTAGGAGTGTATGTTGGATTCAGTGCAGTGTAATTATGTAGCATATAATTATGTGGTACTGAGTGGTATTGTGTGGAGTGTGTGTTGCATTCAGTACAGAAAAGTGTAATTATGTGGCGTGTAATTATGTGGCACTGAGTGGTATTTGGAGTGTATGTTGCATTGAGTGCTGTTTAATTATGTGGCGTGTAACTATGTGGCACTGAGTGGTATTTGGGGTGTATGGTTCATTGAGTGCAGTGTAATTATGTGGCATATAACTATGTGGCACTGAGTGGTATTAGGATTGTATGTTGCATTGAGTGCAGTGTAATTATGTGGCATGTAATTATGTGGCGTGTAATTATGTAGCACTGAGTGGTATTGTTTGGAGTGTATGTTGTATTGAGTGTAGTGTAATTATGTAACATATTTATGTGGCACTGAGTGGTATTGTGTGGAGTGTGTCTTGTATTCAGTAGAGTGTAATTATGTGGCACTGAGTGGTATTAGGAGTGTATGTTGGATTCAGTGCAGTGTAATTATGTGGCATGTAATTATGTGGCACTGAGTGGTATTGTGTGGAGTGTGTTGCATTCAGTAGAGTGTAATTATGTGGTGTGTAATTATGTGGCACTGAGTGGTATTTGGAGTGTATGTTGCATTGAGTGCAGTGTAATTATGTAGCATATAATTATGTGGAACTGAGTGGTATTGTGTTTTGCTATGCTATGCTTTGTTATGCTATGCTATGTTTTGTTATGCTATGCAAAGTTTTGTTGTGCTTTATTATGCTATGCTTTGTTTCGCTATGCTATGTTTTGTTATGCTATGTTTTGTTATGCTATGCTATGTTATGCTATGTTTTGTTATGCTATGCTAAGCTTTGTTTTGTTATGCTATGCTGTTTTTTGTTAATCTATGCTATGTTTTGTTGTGTTTTGCTATGGTTTGTTATGCTATGTGTTGTTGTGCTTTGTTATGCTATGTTTTGTTATGTTATGTTATGTTATGCTATGGTTTGTTTTGCTATCCTATGCTTTTTTTGTAATGCTATGCTATGTTTAGTTTTGCTATCCTATGCTTTGTTTTGTTATGCTATGTTTTGTTGTGTTTTGCTATGCTATGCTTTGTTATGCTATGCTATGTTTTGTTATGCTATGCAATGTTTTGTTGTGTTTTATTATGCTATGCTTTGTTTTGCTATGTTTTGTTATGCTATGTTTTGTTATGCTATGCTAAGCTTTGTTTTGTTATGCTATGCTATGTTGTGTTTTGTTATGCTATGTTTTGTTGTGTTTTGTTATGCTAAGTTATGTTATGCTTTGATATGCTTTGTTATGCTGTTTTGTTATGTATGCTATGCTTTGTGTTTTGCTATGTTTTGTTATGCAATGCTTTGTTTTGTTATGCTATGTTTTATCTTATGATATGTTTTGTTGTGTATTGTTATGCTATGTTTTGTTTTGCTATGCTTTGTTATGTTTTGTTATGCTATGTTTTGTTGTGTTTTGTTATGCTATGCTATGCTTTGTTGTGTTTTGCTATGCTATTTCTTGTTTTGTTATGCTAGGTTTGGTTTTGCTATCCTATGCTTTGTTTTGTTATGCTGTGCTATGTTTTGCTATGCTATGCTAGGTTTTGTTATGCTATGCTGGTGAGGGTGAGTGAGGGTGTGTGAGGGTTAGGGTGTGTGAGGATGAGAGGGTCGTGAGGGTGAGTGAGGGTGGGTGAGGGTGTGAGGGTGAGGGTGTGAGGGTGAGGGGGTGTGAGGGTGAGGGGTGTGAGGGTGAGGGGTGTGACGGTGAGGGGGGTGAGGGTGAGGGTGAGGGTGGGTGAGTGGGTGTGTGAGGGGGTGTGAAGGTGTGTGAGGGTGGGTGAGGGTGAGTGAGGGGTGTGAGGGTGAGTGAGGGGATGTGAGGGTGAGTGAGGGTGTGTGAGGGTGAGTGAGGGTGTGTGAGGGGGTGAGGGGGTGAGGGTGAGGGGGTGTGAGGGTGACTGAGGGTGAGGGTGTGAGGTTAAGGGTGTGTGAGGGTGAGGGGGGTGAGGGGGTGTGAGGGTGAGGTGGTGTGAGGGTGAGGGTGGGTGAGGGTGAGAGGTTTGTGAGGGGGTGAGGGTGTGAGGGTGAGTGAGGGGGTGTGAGGATGAGGGGTGAGGGTGTGAGGGTGAGGGGGTGTGAGGGTGAGGGGGTGTGAGGGTGGGTGAGGGTGTGAGGGTGGATGAGGGTGAGTGAGGGTGTGTGAGGCTGAGAGGATGTGAGGGTATGTGATGGTGAGGAGGTGTGAGGGTGAGGGTGGGTGAGGGTGAGGGGGTGTGAGGGTGAGGGGTGTGAGGGGTGTGAGGGTGAGGGGGTGTGAGGGTGACGATGAGTGGGTGAGTGAGGGGGTGTGAGGGGGAGTGTGAGGGGGTGTGAGGGGGTTTGAGGGGGTGAGGGTGAGGGGGTGAGGGTTAGGGGTGTGAGGGTATGAGGGTGACTGAGGGTGTGTGAGGGTGAGGGGGTGAGGGTAAGGGTGTGTGAGGGTGAGTGGGTGTGTGAGGGGGTGTGAAGGTGTGTGAGGGTGGGTCAGGGGTGTGAGGGTGAGGGTGAGTGAGGGGGTGTGAGGGTGAGTGAGGGTGTGTGAGGGTGAGTGAGGGGGGGTGAAGGTGATGGTGTGAGGGTGACAGGGTGTGTCAGGGTGAGGGTAAGGGTGTGTGAGGGTGAGGGGGGTGGGGGGTGTGATGGTGAGTGAGGGTGAGAGGGTTGTGAGGGTGTGTGAGGATGAGGGGGTGAGGGGGTGAGGGTGAGTGATGGTGCGAGGGTGAGGGGGTGTGAGGGTGGGTGAGGGTGTGAGGGTGGGTGAGTGTGAGGGTGTGAGGGTGAGTGGATGTGAGGGTGCGTGATCGTGAGGAGGGGTGACCAGAGACAGACAGTGGCCACTGGAGACAGTCAGAGAGCAGCCTAGACAGGGGAGAGAGAGCGGAGAGAGGGAAGAGAGAGCGGAGAGTGAGAGGGAAGAGAGAGTGGAGAGTGAGAGTGGAGAGTGAGAGGGGAGAGAGAGTGGAGAGTGAGAGGGGAGAGAGAGCGGAGAATGAGAGGGGAGAGAGAGCGGAGAGTGAGAGGAGAGAGAGAGGGGAGGAGAGAGTGGAGAGTGAGAGGGGAGAGAGAGTGGAGAGTGAGAGGGGAGAGAGAGGGAGAGAGGGAAGAGAGAGCGGAGAGTGAGAGGGAAGAGTGAGTGGAGAGTGAGAGGGGAGAGAGCGGAGAGTGAGAGGGAAGAGAGAGCAGAGAGTGAGAGTGAGAGGGGAGCGAGGTCTGACACTGAGATGAGAGCGGAGAGTAAGGGGGAGGTCTGACACACACTGAGACGAGAGTGAGAGAGGTCTGACACTGAGACGAGAGTTAGAGAGGTCTGACACTGAGACGAGACGGTGACAGCAGAGTGCGCTCTGACTCAGAGGTGACAGGCGGGTGAGTGCGCCGGAGACAGAGGCTGGGACTCAGCAGTGCTGCGCTCTACCTGTTGCCATCTTCATATGAAAATGCCAATAAAGCGATTTAAACTGTACCATCAAATCCAAAGTATTACAAAGAAAGGCTGAGGATGATCACATTTTTTTCCCAAATAAAGGCAGCAAGAATCATTACCAGTCTTATCAGTCTGATTATATAGTTGTGGCAAGAAGACATTGGGCTCATGTAGTTATTATGATGCCATGATTAATTACAAAAACACTGACTTTCACTAGCGGTTGATGTGGGGGAGAGAGATCAAAGCAAGCCTCGATCTCGTTTTTTTTCTGGGAGGGAGCATGAGCAGTATGGCTGCTTCATATGAAATGGACTATACAGGAACGCGTGACAACTGCTATTATGACTGAGATGAATCTGTATGGCATCTTCTGTCAATGGCCACTTTCCTTAACAGTTTAATAGTCCTGAAGGCAAACCACTGAATCAAAGAACATAATTAGAAAAAACATCAAAGCAGCTCTTCTAACAGATGGTCCTAGAAAACTATGTGCTGATAAAAATCACATGGGAAATGTATTTCTAGTAAAACCTACATCACTAAGCAGGGGCAGAAGTGTCAAGTATTCTTCCTAAGTGAGTGGGGGGGGAAACACAAGCTGCTTCACTGCATGATGGGAGTGAGCAACGTGCGGAGTTCTTAAGTGGCAGGGTCGAAGTTCATTGTTTTAGCAAAAAGTACTGAAACACCACACCATGTTTCCTTCTTTTTTATACAATCCTGTTGTCAAAGTGGCGTTTTAAGTAACATGTTTCCCAGAACGACTCATCTGGTAGACTGGATTCTGCATAATAAAGGATGAAATGAAACCATGCATATTTAAAAATGTATTCTGTGAGAACACGCATGGCCGGAAACACTACCATTTATGAATTCAGATACAATTCCACTATGACAAACTAAACCTGATGGCTTTACAGCTCTCTGAGCAGGATTTGCTGGCCAACATGTATCTAAACAGACAGCTCGCAGGTGTGAACAAGCATTTACAATGCAACCTATTAAAAAATTGACATGGTTTCTCGTAACACGGATATGTGGTGGAATGCCTAATGTGGCAGGCACTGACGTGGCAGTCGTGGATTCTGCACTGGATGTAAGGAGAGAGAGGGACAGAGAGGAGGAAAGGTGGGAGGGAACACGGCCTGGGGGGAGCTGGCTGGGTAGGGGGAGGAGAAATCCGAGTACGGCTGTGTGCGGGTAGAGAGAGGGGAGGTGCTGGAGCTGGGGAACTGATGGCTGTGCAGAAATGCGAGTCACGGCCTGGCGGCCGTGAAGTGTGAAGCAGTGGGTGGAGAGGCAGGAGCAAATGTTAAGGGGAGCCTTTGAAGAGCAAGGCAGGGGGATAGAAGCGCGTTCACGAGCATGTGCACTTCTACAAATCCTCATCATGAAGTCAGCTTTGTGGTTTGACTGCATTAGGTCTCTCTACGATACCTAAAAAGGAGACAGGAAATACCGAATCGTTATTGCCCATTGATTCCTATGGGCTCCATGGCCCATAGGAATCAATGGGCAATACCGATTCGGTATTTACCGAATCGGTAAATACTGAATCCTACCGATTCGGTAATTCTCAATTCGGAATTACCTACATCTCCCCCCTTCATATTTACCGACTCTTAAATACCGAATCGATAAAATTCGGTATTTAAGAGTCGGTAAATATGGATTACCTACATCTGGGCCTAAATGTCTTTATTGAGATAAAACACAAGTATTCCCGGCAGCTTCGGGCAAACAGTGACAGCAAACTGCCACTCTCTGGAACACGAACAATGCAGTGTTCCAAGTGAGAATGATCAAAATTAAAGCAACACAACTATAAACAATAAATATTAAAGAAGGACAATACTACATTGAGTTTTCCCTTTTTGAATAAACATTTGTCTAATACACCCCAAAAAGCAAAGTGTGAAGAAAGACATTGAAACATTTGCTACATTGAGTTTTCCCTTTTTTTGATTACCCACAAGTCTTGAGATCTTCATTTTTCTTGACTGATAACCTGCGAGAGAAAAAAACACAAGAAAAGAAGAGAAAAAAAACAAGACAACTAAAAAAGATAACGAGAGGTGGGGGAGGCCCACAGGGGACCGGAGAGGGGTGGAGGTACGAGGAAAAGAGACACAGAGTCAGAGTGTAAAAAAAACAGCATCACCACTGAATAAAAGTACTAATGGTACCTGCTAGGAATCTTTCAAGCCCTAAGCCCCCTCCCGTAGATGTTTAACAGGAGCCAAATCCTCTTCAACATTTCCAGAAGAAACCCCACAAGACACGTTAGGGAACGTATGCAATTGTGACAAACCCAAATCAGGATTAACAGATTTATGAAGACAGCACTTAACAGACTGAGATATCGACTCAGCATGTACAGGAAACCTGATGAGGTATTCCACCAATTGCGACCTTGGACCCTAACAGCATTACCACACAAATTGTCAATGACCAAAGGGTCAGAAAGCTTTGGCTCACCTTTCTTCACAAACCCTGGTGTTTTGATGTGTACAGACTCACCTACCCTTTCACTTTTTTCCTTGCATCATAGTATATTTTCAGTTTGTTGTGTGCACATTCAACACTGTTGAATCAACACATTACAACATTGATGTGACATTTCACTTTTTAAAAACGTACTCATCCAAGCCGGCCTAAACTGTGTTGCAAATTTCCTTCCTTTAAGAGCCTCAATAGGGGAAAAACAGTAGTGGAATGCGCAGTGATTCTATAAAACCACATCATGGTTTGGACTGCATTTTAAACATCACATTTATTAGCTATCGCCCACCTCACACACTCACCAAGCACCCTGTTGAAATGTTCCACAAGACCATTGGTTTGTGGCTGGTAACGTGAACTCTTGAAATGCTGAATAGAACTAACATTCACAAATTCTTCACCTCACCAGAGACAAATTGCAGCCCATTGTCTGAGACGATCTCCTCAGGTAGACCCTCACTCAAGAAAGTATCCTTGAGGAAGAGAATCACAGCTTTGGAGTCGGGTTCACTGATAAGTTTGACAAAAGACTATTTAGAATAGTAGTCCATAAGGACTAATGCAAAAAGAAAATTGTGTGACAAAACATTAAATGGTCCCCCCAAATCAATGCCTAGTTTATTCTAAGGTCCAGATGGACAATCAATAGGTTTCAATGGTGGAGTGGAAGTTTTAAGAGATTTATCAGAAGTGGAGCGCACAACACAACTCTGGACTAAGTAGTCAATTTCACCATCTATTTGTTGCCACCAAAAGGACTCACGCACCCTGGGTTTAGTAAAGGTTGACCAGAAAGTGACCTTCATGCGCTTTGGATAAAATACTGCACCTCAGCTCGATTGGAGGAATAAGTTTATCACCTCTCAAAAGTAAACCATCTTCATTGGTTAATTCTTCCGACACTTTAAAATAAGGTTGCAAATTCAAATCTAAAGACTTTTCTCTAGGCCAACCAGAAGTAATATTTTTCATTACATTTTTCATTATCTAATCATCCGCCAAACTTTTTCTCCACACTTCTTCAGTGAATAGACAGGAATTCTTGCCTTCCATGGTAAAATGAAACAACGTTCAACTTTGCATTCACTTGTCAACTCATCTTTCTCGACAATAGACAAATAATCCGCCCTCACATTTCTCCCTCCAGAAATATGTACAACTTTGAATAATCTGGTGGCAAATCTTGCAATCCTGGGAGTGCTACTCTTGCAATTGGTGTCATTAAGAATAGAAACTAAGGGTTTGTGATCAGTTTGCAAGGTGACACGCTCCCCCAGAGATAGCACTTGAATTTGTCTATGGCCCACAATACGCCAAGAGTTCTTTTTCAATTACTGAATAGTAAACTTCAGCATCCCTTAGAACTCTAGATGCAAACCCAATAGTATTCTGCGTGTCAACCTCCCTCTTTGTCAACTCTGCACCAACACCAAACTTACTCACATCCACAGTCACACAACATTTGAGATTTTGATCAAAAGGTTTGAGTGCACTCACACTGACCAAATGCTGTTCGATGTCAGAAAATGCATTAGAGCACTCATCATCCCATGCAAATTCAGATCTGTCTTTCAGGAGCAGACCAATGACCCTCACCCTGGATGCAAAATCCAGTATGAACCGTGAATAAAATTCAGAGGCCCAAAAAAGATTTCACCCCAGTTTTATCATCATGGGGAGGGAATCCAGAATGGCTTCAATTAATCCAGGTTTGGGACACACACTCTCCTCAGATACAGTGTGACCTAAATACTCTATAGAAGGTTTTATGAATTGGTATTTTTCCCTCTTGAGCACAACCCCAGCTATGTCAAAAGCCATAAGCACTTGCTTCAAGATCTGGTCATGTTCCAAGTGAGAACTGGCATGGATCAATACATCATCCTGAAAAACTGAGACATTTGAGATTCAAGAGACTCACTCCAGAAGGGTGTGGACATAACACAGTCTACTCAGGTGTAAGCGTGAGGCTTTGCCCAGCCTCTTCCTACAGCCACCCAGGATGGCCCATCAAGACACACCTAAGCTTCCTTTGTGAGTAGCTGTCTGGACGAAATACACAAAGCCCAGCTGTCACCCAGCCCAGACTGAACAGAGACAGACAGCAGGCAGCCAATGGCTAAAGTAGGTAAATGCCAACTTTCTAGAAGTGATATTTGCTAAACTGTAACTTAAAATCCAACTTCAGCATAAGTTTTACATTTAAATGGTGAGTCCTGTGACACTAAAGCTGATAAGTCTATCTCTTCACGATTGTGAATTTCACTTAAATTAGGTAATTAAGGTATTCCAATGTTATCCTATCTGAGAAATCGACCTTACAATAGTGAAAAACAAAATTGGGAGTTTTTCACTACCAAGGCATGTAAAAAGTAAAAGTACATGCCCTGCCCTTTAAATACATTGGCCCCTGCCTCGTGGGTCATACAGGGCCTACCTTGGGGGTGATCTATATGTATAAAAAAATGGATGGTTTAGGCCCGGCCAGAGGTTTATCTTGCCACATACAGGCTCTGCAATGGCAGGCCTGAGCAATGGTTAGAGTGGCTAAGTGGGTGCCACAATGACTGCTGCAGGTTCACTGGTAGCATTTGTTTTACAGGACCCAGGCACATGTAGTGCACTTTACTAGGGACCTAATAAGTAAGTTACATATGCCAAATGGGGTAAGCCAATTTTACCATGTTTAGGGAGGGAGCAAAAGCACTTTAGCACTGGTCAGAAATGGTACAGTGCACAGAGTTCTAAAGCTAGCAAAAACGAGGTCAGAAAATAGAGGAAGGCAGGCAAAAAAGTTGTGGGAAGACCATCCCAAAGCTTTCAGGTCTAACAATATGTTAAAGTGTTGTGACTGTGCTGGTGTTTTATATAAGCAATACCCCTTGCCAGGTATTTAATCTTTTTTGAGGTTTTAATAAAAAGGTTAAACGAATCTGGTCTCAACCTTTAAGGCAACTTCTAACTGTTCATCTAAGCTACTTCTGAGAGTGAAGGAGGCTTTGTAGTTAAAGTTTCAGCTTCAGGCCAAGAACCTTGCATTCTAGACAGCAAGAAAGCCATGTTATTTCCCCAGTAGGTGGTCTCTACAACTTTTATGATCTGAGAAAAATCCAATACACTAATGAAGGTATTCATACTTTGAGATGTCATTACAGTGCATATGTATGGCATATCATGGCAAAACTTTAACTTTCCTTTCCCTAACAATATGAAGAAAATTCACAAACATCATTTGCATGTCTCATTCTGACCTAGATATGATAGATAAGAGGGCTTAGTCAAAAATACCTCAAAGGTTTTGCCTGTTAATCAGTATAGGGACTTAGTGCTAGATGTATGTAGCACTCGTTACAATTTACGACCAGTAGGTTTGTGAACAGTTTGATATTTTGTGATCTGACCGATGTACTAATAGGTCACTTCACAAAATTCAGATTTCTAGGCTGTCTCAATTTGATCTGCCATATAAATATTAATGAGCTAGCTTGCAGATCGCGACATACTAGAATTACAGATGTCACATGGATGGTGGGCTGCTGAGGTCAGCAGACCACAATGGGATCACTTCTTTTGCTGATTTTTTTTTTAACATTTACAAAGATACAAACCGCGCAATTCGCAGAATTGGGCTATTTGCAACTGCAAAAAATGCTTTTTATTATAACATTAATACTTTACCTAATACTGAAAGGTAGTGGTAAGCCATTCACAAAGTGGAAGAGGTAAAGAAGGACCCCTCCCCCTTAGTGAATGTCTTACCACTACCTTTCAGTAGTCCGTAAAGTATTAATGTTGTAATAAAAAGTCTTTTTTAAAGTTGCAAGCAGCCAGATTCGGCAAATTGCACCATTTGCAAATGCAAAAAGGATTCCTAAATCTGGCCCTCATGACCTAATATACTCAGGTGGAATGGAAATAGAGTGTGTGTGATTTTTGCACACCTACTGCTTTGCAACTCCATCTTACTGCACTGGATCCTAAGTACTTTTGCTGGTTTCAAGATTGGGACTGCATTAAAAAATAAAACCATACTGTGAATGACCCCTGGGGTGGCCTGTTCCCTAAAGGGACAGAGGTTGCTTGCAAAAATAAAAGTAGGAATTTAATAAATAACAGCAGGGAAGAATGCAGCAGTCCCCCGAAGTCCTTTCAGCTCCCCCAAAGTAAAATACACACATTCCCCTATTGGAAGTGTCCCACAGTTACCGCTTCCACTTCATACAAGAGTCACTATGCATATTGGTATCCTACCAATTATTTGCAATCGCAATTGTGCTTCCAAACTATTGACACATTCCATTGCAATTCAGTAGGAGGAAGAGGACGTCCTTCATGAGCCCTCCTCCTTCCCAATAATCAAAAGTTGTAAAGAGCATTGTGCAAGTCTGAAAGTCATTGATGGCCCACAACGTGTTGTTTATACTTTTGGACGAGGCTTTTTGTAGTCGCAAATCACGTGAATTCCATGAACCACAAGCTTCACACTGCAACAAGGCTCAGTATATAGCGCATAAAATGTTCCATCTTAACCCTACTTCTGACTTTGTTCTGCACTCCATCAGTTCCAGACTCTTCCCTTCCACTAGACGCTTTTAAATCCCACCTTGGTCAATGTATTTTTCTATGCAATTAATTTCACATGTATATTTATGCCCTCTGATAAATAATTTAGCTTGGACCAAACAAAGAAAATTATATAAATGTCCTTTTCCAGCCTCCCCTAACAGATGTTGTAAGCTTGCTTCAAAAATCATAAACCTTAGCAAACCCAAGGTTGTTCTTGGACGCCCCACATGACTTGTTCTCCTGCATACAGCATTTGATGGCCGGTCTTAGTGGTTTGATGAACACCCCTTCCCCAGTATTCTGATTTACACATAAATAAGCCTTATGCTTCGCTTGTTGACTTCTCTCTCCTTCTCCTTATTCAGAGCTTCTCGTCTGCCTGGTGACATACAAAGAGGTGAAAAAAGGAACGAACAAATTCTTTAACAACGAAATTGTTGGAATGTCACCTAATTCTATTGACTACCTGTTGTATTGTGACACTGGCTCCTTCTATCCCCTTCTTGATGATCACAAATAGTAATTATTTTAACAGAAAAGTTCAACATTTTTGTCATGCTTGTGTTGCGTATCTCGCACATGATTCCTGGTGTCATGTTTATTCATCCTGTAAACCACTATTATTAATTCCCCCATATAGCCCTTCCAAACCAGTGCCTCAATCTTACTCATATCAAGTCAAAACAGATAGACTACCCCAAATGCCTCTGTCTCAGACCTGTCTGAAAGCATTAATTAGTCTACTAACCAAAGAGTATCCTAGACCACCACCACCTTGCAGGTGTGGATGCTACAAAATGCTGAGATGCTTATTGCCTGCAACTTCAATATATATCTTTGCAGTGTCTAATGGACTCTGACAGAAGTGTCTTCCATTTCCCATGGAGCCATGGCAGCATAGGTGACACATGCAAATACAACAAACATGTGTGAGGGAGAACCTGACCTATGTAGGTAAACTATAGATACACTGAGGTAAATTTCTCTGCGAATGCTGTATAAGGAGTTAATATGAGATTCGGATGCCAAAATTCACCATTGGCGGTGATATCAATATTCACCTTGGACGATCTTCATGTCTCCATACCTCCCGGTCGCAGCCTCGAAAGGGTAGTCTTACCCTGTACCCCTGTCTTAGCTTCCCTAATGGTTTGGACTGCATTTTAAACATCACATTTATTAGCTATCGCCCACCTCACACACTCACCAAGCACCCTGTTGAAATGTTCCACAAGACCATTGGTTTGTGGCTGGTAACGTGAACTCTTGAGATGCTGAATAGAACTAACATTCACAAATTCTTCACCCCACCAGAGACAAATTGCAGCCCATTGTCTGAGACGATCTCCTCAGGTAGACCCTCACTCAAGAAAGTATCCTTGAGGAAGAGAATCACAGCTTTGGAGTCGGGTTCACTGATAAATTTGACAAAAGACTACTTAGAATAGTAGTCCATAAGGACTAATGCAAAGCGAAAATTGTGTGACAAAACATTAAATGGTCCCCCCAAATCAATGCCTCGTTTTTTCTAAGGTCCAGAGGGACAATCAATAGGTTTCAATGGTGGAGTGGAAGTTTTAAAAGATTTATCAGAAGTGGATCACACAACACAACTCTGGACTAAGTAGTCAATTTCACCATCTATGTGTTGCCACCAAAAGAACTCAGGCACCCTGCGTTTAGTCAAGGTTGACCAGAAAGTGACCCTCATGCGCTTTGGATAAAATACTGCACCTCAGCTTGATTGGAGGAATAAGTTTATCACCTCGCAAAAGTAAACCATCTTCAATGGTTAATTCTTCCGACACTTTAAAATAAGGTTGCAAATTCAAATCTAAAGACTTTTCTCTAGGCCAACCAGAAGTAGCATTTTTCATTACTTTTTTCATTATCCAATCATCCGCCAAACTTTTTCTCCACACTTCTTCAGTGAATAGACAGTGAATCATCTGAATATCTGCCTCACAACCAACACCTTATTGTCAGCTAAATCCAGACAGCAAGATACTGCTAGTCAGAGACAATATCCACAATACCCTGTTGTCACTTACATGCATACACTAAGGGAATGGTAATTAGCGACTGCATCCTCAACACACTTTTGTCACCTAAATCCAACAGCAAGTGAATGCTAGTCATCCACCATTCTTTGTTGTCAACTAAATCTATACACTAAGAGGATGCTAAGAAGACACTGCATCCACCTAACCCTACAGTCAGGTAAATCCAGACAGCAAGAGAATGCTGGTCAGGGGCTCCATTCACAATGCCCTTTTGTCTCTCAAATCCATACAGGAAAGGAATGCTATGCAGCGGGTCTATCCACAACATCCTGTTGTCACTTAAATCCAGACAACAAAGAAATGTTAGGCAGAGGTTCTATCCACAGCACCCTGTTGTCATCTACATCCAGACAGCAAAGGAATGCTAGTCAGAGGCTCTATCCAAAATATCCTGTTGGCAACAAAATCCAGACAGAAAGGGAATTCTAGTCAGAGGCTCCATCCACAATACCCTGTTATCACCTACATCCAGACAGCAAAGGGATGTTAGCCAGAGGCTCAAGGCACAATACCTTTTGTCAACCAAATCCAGAGTGCAAAGCAATGCTAGTCAGAGGCTGCATCCACTGGAGGAGCTGATGGACATGCTTTACATTGTTCTTCACCCTCTCCTACTCACATTCTGATAGAGGGAAGTGTGAGGCGTCTTAGGGTGAAGAATTAAGAGAAGAGCTGTTTGCTGCAGAAAGAATGAACAACAAAGAAAAACTCACTGTTGAAGAAGGACATGAAAGAAGCCCTCGGGGGATATTTTCAACCTGATGTAGGATTATCAATAAAAGGTCACAACTTAAAAAGTCTTTCTATGGCAGTGCAGGGCCCTGGCAAGTCAAGTCAAGAAAAGATGTATTCGATTGTTGAAGCAATCATAAAAGCACACAAGTAATTAATTCAAAAACAGTTTAATAAAAAAGCCTTAATAATAACATTATAAATAATAAGGTAAAAAAATTAAAATGTGACAATCCTAAAATTTTAACCACTGTTGCTGTGCAAAATGAGCATTCAAATGACCATAGATTTCCTTTGGTAAAGCACTTTATTCAAAAAGGATAACATTCTTAGAACACAGTTTTCATTGGCCAGTAACTGTAAAAGTAGCAATGCCGGACGACATTGTCGTAATCCAGATCTCTTTAAAATAGGAACTAGAAACATCTGCCTTTCACTAAAATAAAATTTACAGAATAAAATGACGTGGATTGTGGATTGGGTGGAAGTGGAATCACAAGGGCAGGGCCGAAGATCATGTGACCAATTGTTCATGACAGGGAAAGTAACTATACTATGGAAAGTCCCCAGCCTAAAACGGGTTAATAAAAATCTATTGTAGGCTCCTGGGACGAAGGACGAGTAGGGTTGACTATTAAAAGTTGTTAAAATTAGATGATGATGGAGGACAGAGGGCTTCAAAATTTCTAACGTCATTCCCTGGGTATCAAGCAGCATTAAACACTCTCTTCTCAAATCCATTCTGGATACTGCTTCAATAGAAGAGGGATTTGAGTAATAATGTAACTGGCCCATATCTTTGAAAAAGTTATCGACATATCTCAGTCAAGGACTCTTCATTGCTCCTTTCAATGTCAGTATATCTAAAAGGATATCTCTATTTAGTTTAGTTTCAACTTTCGTCCACAGTCTGTGCCATAATAGCACAGGCTCTATCCTAATTAAATCAGAGATGAACTGTATACCCAGTTCAGCATGGCAGACACATCCCGCGGTACTTTTCGGTACGGCTAAAATGTATTTTAAAAAGGAGTTTTCAACTATCTGTAAAGGGGAAAGATCAGCAAACCCCCATATTCCACTCCCATAAAGTGCAGCAGAAACACATTTAGCCTTATATACTTTCATTAATTTCTCTGGTGGTCGCTTGCCAAGTTTCCTGACAAAGATAATAAGTGCAGATGTGGAGCGTGAAAGGGCATTTTTTTTTGCAGCTACTGCTTGCACCCAGGAATCGTTCTGGTAAAAGAGAATACCCAGATAAGATAATTTTTTAGTGGCCTCAATCCTTTTTCCCTCAATAAAAATATCTTTATTAATCCTAAAGCCATTGCCACAGTGGATATTAAAAGTTTTGGTGGAATAAACCCTTAAGCCCACATCTTTCATAAAAAGGGTAAAGCTGTCCACGACTCGTTGCAATCCAATACATTAAGATAGCGTAGTCAGCATATAATAGGGCTGGTATTGGGCGGCCGTTTGTCTGAGGAAAATCCCGATTATACAAATTAAAAAGGAAAGGAGCCAGGACACAACCCTTCTTGACTCCAGTCCTAATTGGGAATGCGGCTGTACACTCGCCCTTCAGACCGTAGCGTACGCGTACCTTGGCGTCAAAATAAAAACATTTAAGAAAATAAATAATATTTACATCAACCCCCAGATCTCCCAACAATTCCCATAATTTCGAGTGGACAACACAGTTAAACGCGGCTGAAAGGTCCACAAAAGCTAAAAACAAATTCCCTTTCTTGGCCCTCGTATATTTGCCCACCAGTAAGGAGAGATTCAGACCCTGTTCTACTGTCCCTAGTCCAGCTCTGAACTCATATTGCAAATCAGATAGGATTGAGTTATCGTCAGCCCAATCAAGTAAACGCTCTAGTATAACTCGACCCACAACCTTCGTAATGGAATCCAGTAGGTAAATCGGTCTGTGACATCCCGGGTCGTTCCTGTCTCCTTTTTTGAAGATAGGAACGATTACAGACTCAACCCAGGTCGATAGAAATCCGGCGTTACAACTCGCATTAAGGACCTGCACAAGAAGAGGCCCCCGCAAAGGTATAATTGATTTAAACAAATCAATGGGGACCCCGTCGGGTCCAGGAGCCTTTCCGCCCTGACTGGCTTTTAAGGCCCTCTCAACTTCCTCCAGAGTAAAAACTAAGTCCATAGAGTGGGGAGAATCATTTATAACTTGAGTCCCTACTGATGTTTCTACTCCTCCATACACCTGGGTGAAGTATTTTATCCACTGGTTCTCCGGGATAGCTAACTCTATAGTAGGGCCAGTATCGTTAGAAAAAAAGGTGTTCTGATTGCCTTCCAGAAGCCTGCACTGTCGTTGGTTACTGAGGCTAAGTGAAGAGCCTCCCAAGCCTCGTCCCTTAATATGTTCTTCCTATCTTTGAGCACTTGTTTATAGGACTGTCTAGCTCTCTTAACTTCTGTAACCTTCCTTGGTTTCCTGTGCAGTTCTTTTTTTAACAACGAGTGTCATTGAGTACAACAGTTCCAGGATAACGAAGCCAGGATACCAAGAAGAGTGGGCCGGACCCTATCCGGTAATCCCCACACGGCAGCCACACACCAAGAGGAGCGTGGCTGCGCCAGGCACGAGCCTGCATTTGGGGGTGGTTCAGCAAAGGGAGGCCAGCTCCAAGAGAGCCGATAGCCAAGGCCTAGGAAGGTTGAAACGCATAACAGGCATCTCTTCGCAGCGTACTCACACAAGCGCTCGCTACAATCACCTGGTGACGGTATGGGTGTTCCTCCCTCTTCTCCCTATTACAAATGCATGAACAGGAGTGCACACACTAAATTGTATTTTCATTTTGTTTTGATTTCATGCCCCCTGTCCACATCCTGCTGGGACAAAGACGAGGTCCTGTGCTGAACCCTTCCACTGACTCCACGACGGGAGGGAAATCAAGCTGAGTTAGACCTGTTTTCTCAAAGAGACTTTAAATAAACCCCTTTTTTGAACTGCATCTTCTCTCTGGGTGCCATTGCCCATTCACAATGTGATAATGGCATTTTTGACCCCAGCCGATTTCCACCAATCCACATTAAATATGGTAGGTCATTGTTTTTTGTTATGGCATTGTAACAAGCACGTTATATAATATGAGACCGGAAGGCAGCAGTGATTTTGGAAAGCGATGAGAACACCCAGTGGCTTGTCAGGGCTCTAACCGTCATTGTAGGAAATACTTCAGATATAGATGCCAGCAGCCGCAGTCCAGCAAGCCCATGCCAGAGTCCCTGACGGGGGCGAAATCCCTCTCAGACCAATGGTTGTCGCGTGCCTGGTGCTTAGCATTACAATACCAGCATCACAGAGACAGGATAATATATGGAGGCTCTCTCCACAAATACTTTTGGACCACAAGTTCACGGAAGAAATTAGACCTGTGATGCAAAATTATTTTAATGAAAATCAAGGAGCAGTTTCTAAGATTGCCACTGTCTGGGAGGCTGTTAAGGTGGTTCTCAGAGGGCAACCTACAGCCAAACAGCATGATATATTAAAAACCTTAAGACACCATGTGGAGATGCTTGAGAAAGATATCAAGCAATTGAAATCTCAGTCATTTTTTCAAGGAAAGCTGGTCTCTAGTAATATCCTTAGAGAACAAAAAATGAATATTATGTAGTTGTGGAACCAGAAGCTAAACTTATGGGGAAATACACTAGAGCCATAACTTATGGAGAAGGAGAGAGGCCTGGGAAAACATTAGCTTAACTGATCAGGAAACCTTGGGCTGTGAATTACATCCCCTCAATTGCAGCTCAAGAAGGTACAATTAAATATGAAGCAGCTGAACTATAGGGAGTATTTATCCATGTACTACAGTGAATTGTGCTTATCGCATTGTCACGCACTACCCCATTAGGTCCAAACTCACCTGCAGGAAACAGTAATTTTGTGTCCCTGAGCCATGCACATAGACAATACCTAGCACATCCCCTCATGGTAGAGGAGTTGACAGAAGTAATTCAAGAGCTGCCTGACGACATAGCTCCCAGGCCTGTAAGACTGCGGCTGGATTATACAAAATTAATTCTGATCTCCTAACCCCACTATTATTAGAAATGTTTACTGAAGCTCTAGGTAAGGAACACCTCCCACCTTCGCTATGCAAGGCACAGCTAACAGTACTATTAAAACTTTCCAAATGGGCAGGTAACTGTGTGAAGTTGGTGGCTGACCATGTTTAAATAAGTAAGGGCCAGATGTAGGAGAGTAAATACCGGTCGGTAACGGACGATTTCGGCCGTTACCGACCGGTATTTAGGATTTGGCATGTAGGGGCCATCATTTTACAGAATCAGTAAATTTACCGATTCGGTAAATTTACCGATTCTGTAAAATACCGAATCTGTAATTTTACACATGCACATCTGTGCATGCACACCTGTGCAATGTGACACACAGACATGCCCTTAGGGCATGTCTGTGTGCCACATGGCACACAAGTTCTGAATTGGGGTGCTAGAGGTTGTCAAAGTGACACCCCCTTCTCCCTTGCAGGATTCGGTATTTACCGATTCGGTAAATACCGAATCGTTATTGCCCATTGATTGATATGGGCTTCATGGCCCATAGGAATCAATGGGCAATACCGATTCGGTATTTACCGAATCGGTAAATACCGAATCCTACCTATTCGGTAATTCTCAATTTGGAATTACCTACATCTCCCCCCTTCATTTTTACCGACTCTTAAGTACCGAATCGGTAAAATTCGGTATTTAAGAGTCGGTAAATATAAATTACCTACATATGGCCCTGAATGTCTTTATTGAGATAAAACACAAGTATTCCCGGCAGCTTCGGGCAAACAGTGACAGCAAACTGCCACTCTCTGGAACACGAACAATGCAGTGTTCCAAGAGAGAATGATCAAAATTAAAGCAACACAACTATAAACAATAAATATTAAAGGACAATACTACATTGAGTTTTCCCTTTTTGAATAAACATTTGTCTAATACACCCCAAAAAGCAAAGTGTGAAGAAAGACATTGGAACATTTGCTACATTGAGTTTTCCCTTTTTTTGATTAACCACAAGTCTTGAGATCTTCATTTTTCTTGACTGATAACCTGCAAGAGAAAAAAACACAAGAAAAGAAGAGAAAAAAACAAGACAACTAAAAAAATAACGAGAGGTGGGGGAGGCCCACAGGGGAACGGAGAGGGGTGGAGGTACGAGGAAAAGAGACACAGAGTCAGAGTGTAAAAAAACAGCATCACCACTGAATAAAAGTACTAACGGTACCTGCTAGGAATCTTTCAAGCCCTGAGCCTCCTCCCGTAGATGTTTAACAGGAGCCAAATCCTCTTCAACATTTCCAGAAGAAACCCCACGAGACACGTTAGGGAACGTATGCAATTGTGACAAACCCAAATCAGGATTAACAGATTTATGAAGACCGCACTTAACAGACTGAGATATCGACTCAGCATGTACAGGAAACTTGATGAGGTATTCCACCAATTGCGACCTTGGACCCTAACAGCATCACCACACACTTTTTTAATGATAAAAGGGTCAGAAAGCTTTGGCTCACCTTTCCTCACAAACCCTGGTGTTTTGATGCGTACAGACCTTTCACTTGCTACCCTTTCACTTTTTTCCTTGCATCATAGTATATTTTCAGTTTGTTGTGTGCACATTCAACACCGTGTTGAATCAATGCATTACAACATTGATGTGACATTGCACTTCATAAAAACGTACTCATCCAAGCGGGCCTAAACTGTGTTGCAAATTTCCTTCCTTTAAGAGCCTCAATAGGGGAAAAAACAGTAGTGGAATGCGCAGTGATTCTATAAAACCACAACATGGTTTGGACTGCATTTTAAACATCACATTTATTAGCTATCGCCCACCTCACACACTCACCAAGCACCCTGTTGAAATGTTCCACAAGACCATTGGTTTGTGGCTGGTAACATGAACTCTTGAGATGCTGAATAGAACTAACATTCATAAATTCTTCACCTCACCAGAGACAAATTGCAGCCCATTGTCTGAGACGATCTCCTCAGGTAGACCCTCACTCAAGTAAGTATCCTTGAGGAAGAGAATCACAGCTTTGGAGTCGGATTCACTAATAAATTTGACAAAAGACTATTTAGAACAGTAGTCCATAAGGACTAATGCAAAAAGAAAATTGTGTGACAAAACATTAAATGGTCCCCCCAAATCAATGCCTTGTGTTTTCTAAGGTCCAGATGGACAATCAATAGGTTTCACTGGTGGAGTGGAAGTTTTAAAAGATTTATCAGAAGTGGAGAGCACAACACAACTGTGGACTAAGTAGTCAATTTCACCATCTATTTGTTGCCACCAAAATGACTCACGCACCCTGCGTTTAGTCAAGGTTGACCAGAAAGTGAACTTCATGCGCTTTGGATAAAATACTGCACCTCAGCTTGATTGGAGGAATACGTTTTTCTCCTCTCAAAAGTAAACCATCTTCAATGGTTAATTCTTCCGACACTTTAAAATAAGGTTGCAAATTCAAATCTAAAGACTTTTCTCTAGGCCAACCAGAAGTAACATTTTTCATTACATTTTTCATTATCCAATCATCCGCCAAATTTTTTCTCCACACTTCTTTAGTGAATAGACAGGAATTCTTGCCTTCCATGGTAAAATGAAACAACGTTCATCTTCGCATTCACTTGTCAACTCATCTTTCACGACAATAGACAAATAATCCGCCCTCACATTTCTCCCTCCAGAAATATGTACAACTTTGAATAATCTGGTGGCAAATCTTGCAATCCTGCGAGTTATAATCTTGCAATTTTTGTCATTAAGAATAGAAACTAAGGGTTTGTGATCAGTTTGCAAGGTGAAACGCTCCCCCAGAGATAGCACTTAAATTTGTCTATGGCCCACTAATACGGCAAGAGTTATTTTTCAATTACTGAATAGTAAACTTCAGCATCCCTTAGAACTCTAGATGCAAACCCAATAGTATTCTGCGTGTCAACCTCCCTCTTTGTCAACACTGCACCAACACCAAACTTACTCACAGCCACAGTCACACAACATTTGAGATTTTGATCAAAAGGTTTGAGTGCACTCACACAGACCAAATGCTGTTTGATGTCAGAAAATGCGTTAGAGCACTAATCATCCCATGCAAATTCGGATCTGTCTGTCATGAGCAGACCAATGACCCTCGCCCTGGATGCAAAATCCAGTATGAACCGTGAATAAAATTCAGAGGCCCAAAAAAGATTTCACCCCAGTTTTATCATCAGGGGGAGGGAATCCAGAATGGCTTCAATTAATCCAGGTTTGGGACACACACCCTCAGATACAGTGTGACCTAAATCCTCTACAGAAGGTTTTATGGATTGGTATTTTTCCCTCTTGAGCACAACCCCAGCTATGTCAAAAGCCATAAGCACTTGCTTCAAGATCTGGTCATGTTCCATGTGAGAACTGGCATGGATCAATAGATCATCCTGAAAAACTGAGACATTTGAGATTCAAGAGACTCACTCCAGGAGGGTGTGGACATAACACAGTCTACTCAGGTGTAAGCGTGAGGCTTTGCCCAGCCTCTTCCTACAACCACCCAGGATGGCCCATCAAGACACACCTAAGCCTCCTTTGTGTGTAACTGTCTGGACGAAATACACAAAGCCCAGCTGTCACACAGCTTAGACTGAACAGAGACAGACAGCAGGCACCCAATGGCTAAAGTAGGTAAATGCCAACTTTCTAAAAGTGATATTTGCTAAACTGTAACTTAAAATCCAACTTCACCATAAGTTGGACATTTAAATGGTGAGTCCTGTGACACTAAAGCTGACAAGTCTATCTCTTCACGATTGTGAATTTCACTTAAATTAGGTCATTAAGGTATTCCAATGTTATCCTATGTGAGAAATCAACCTTACAATAGTGAAAAACAAAATTGGGAATTTTTCACTACCAAGGCATGTAAAAAGTAAAAGTACATGCCCTGCCCTTTAAATACATTTGCCCCTGCCTCGTGGGTCATACAGGGCCTACCTTGGGGGTGAACTATATGTATAAAAAATGGATGGTTAAGGCCCGGCCAGAGGTTTATCTTGCCAGGCCGAAGTGGCAGTGTATAACTGCACATACAGGCTCTGCAATGGCAGGCCTGAGCAATGGTTAAAGTGGCTAAGTGGGTGCCACAATGAGTGCTGCAGGTTCACTGGTAGCATTTATTTTACAGGACCCAGGCACATGTAGTGCACTTTACTAGGGACCTATAAGTAAGTTACATATGCCAAATGGGGTAAGCCAATTTTACCATGTTTAGGGAGGGAGCAAAAGCACTTTAGCACTGGTCAGAAATGGTAAAGTGCACAGAGTTCTAAAGCTAGCAAAAACGAGGTCAGAAAATGGAGGAAGGCAGGCAAAAAAGTTGTGGTAAGACCATCCCAAAGCTGTCAGGTCTAACAATATGTTAAAGTGTTGTGACTGTGCTGGTGTTTTATATAAGCAATATCCCTGGCCAGGTATTTAATCTTTTTTGAGGTTTCAATAAAAAGGTTAAACAAATCTGGTCTCAACCTTTAAGGCAACTTCTAACTGTTCATCTAAGCTACTTCTGAGAGTGAAGGAGGCTTTGTAGTTAAAGTTTCAGCTTCAGGCCAAGAACCTTGCATTCTAGACAGCAAGAAAGACATGTCATTTCCCCAGTAGGTGGTCTCTACAACTTTTATGATCTGAGAAAAAGCCAATACCCTAATGAAGGTATTCGTACTTTGAGATGTCATTACAGTGCATATGTATGGCATATCATGGCAAAACTTTAACTTTCCTTTCCCTAACAATATGAAGAAAATTCACAAACATGTGCATGTCTCATTCTGACCTAGATATGATAGATAAGAGGGCTTAGTCAAAAATACCTCAAAAGTTTTGCCTGTTAATCAGTATAGGGGCTTAGTGCCAGATGTATGTAGCACTCGTTACAATTTACGACCAGTATTTTTGTGAACAGTTTGATATTTTGTGATCTGACCTATGTACTAATAGGTCACTTCACAAAATTCAGATTTCTAGTCTGTCTCAATTTGATCTAGCATATAAATATTAATGAGCTAGCTTGCAGATTTTGACGTACTAGGAATTACAGAAGTCACAGGGATGGTGGGCTGCTGAGGTCAGCAGACCACAATGGGATCACTTCTTTTGCTTAAATTTAAAAAAAAAACATTTACAAAGATACAAACCGCGCAATTCGCAGAATTGGGCTATTTGCAACTGCAAAACATGCTTTTTATTATAACAATAATACTTTACCTAGTACTGAAAGGTAGTGGTAAGCCATTCACAAAGTGGAAGAGGCACAGAAGGAACCCTTCCCCTTAGTGAATGTTTTACCGCTACCTTTCAATAGTCCGTAAAGTATTACTGTTGTTATAAAAAGTCTTTTTTAAAGTTGCAAACAGCCAGATTCTGCAAATTGCGCCATTTGCAAATGCAAAAAGGATTCCTAAATCTGGCCCTCAGGACCTAATATACTCAGGTGGAATGGAAATACAGTGTGTGTTTTTTGCACACCTACTGCTTTGCAACTCCATCTTACTGCACTGGATCCTAAGTACTTTTGCTGGTTTCAAGATTGGGACTGCATTATAAAATAAAAGCATACTGTGAATGACCCCTGGGGTGGCCTTTTCCCTAAAGGGACAGAGGTTGCTTTCAAAAATAAAAGTTGGAATTTAATAAATAACAGCAGGGAAGAATGCACTTGTCCCCCGAACTCCTGTCAGCTCCCCCAAAGTAAAATACACACATTCCCATATTGGAAGCTGTCCCACAGTCACCGCTTCCAATTTATGCAAGAGTCACTATGCAAATTGGTATCCTATCTATCGTTTGCAGTCGCAATTGTGGTAGCAAACTATTGACACATGCCATTGGAATTCAGTAGGAGATAGAGGACGTCCTTCATGAGCCCTCCTCCTTCCGAATAATCATCAGTTGTAAAGAGCATTGGGCAAGTCGGAAAGTCATTTATGACTCTCTATGTGTCGTTCATACTTTAGGAGGTTACTTTTTGTTGTCACAAATCGTGAATTCCATGAACCACAAAACCTTCAAACGGCAGCAAGGGTTAGTATATAGCGCATAAAATGTTCCATCTCAACCCTACTTCTGACTTTGTTCTGCACTCCATCAGTTCCAGACTCTTCTCTTACACTAGACGCTTTTAAATCCCACATTGGCCAATGTATTTTTCTATGTAATTAATTTCGCATGTATATTTATGCCCTCTGATGCATTATTTTTCCTGGGCAAAACAAAGGAAATTATATAAATGTCCTTTTCCAGATTCCCCTAACAGATGCTCTAAGCCTGCTTCAAAGCCCTCAAACCTTGGCAACCCCAATGTTGTTCTTGGACGCCCCACATGACTTGTTCTACTGCATACAGCATTTGATGGCCGGTCTAAGTGGTTTGATGAAAACCCATTCCCCGGTATTCTGGTTTACACATACATAAGCCTTATGCTTCGCTTATTGACTTCTCTCTCCTTCTCCTTAATCAGAGCTTCTCGTCTGTCAGGTGACATGCAAAGAGGGAAAAACAAGGAACGAACAAACTCTTTAACAACTAAATTGTTGGAATGTCACCTAATTCTATTGACTACCTGCTGCATTGTGACCCTGGCTTCTTCTATCCCCTTCTTGATGATCACAAATAGTATTTCTTTTAACAGAAAAGTTCAACATTTTTGTCATGCTTGTGTTGCGTATCTCGCACATGATTCCTGATGTCATGGTTATTCATCCTGTGCACCACTATTATTTATTCCCCCATATAGCCCTTCCAAACCAGTGCCTCAATCTTACTCATGTCAAGTCAAAACAGATAGACTACCCCAAATGCCTCTGTCTCAGACCTGTCTGAAAGCATTAATTAGTCTACTAACCAAAGAGTATCCTGGACGACCACCACCTTGCAGGTGTAGATGCTACAAAATGCTGAGGTGCTCACTGCCTGCAACTACAATGTATATCTTTCCTGTGTCTCGTGGGCTCTGACAGAAGTGTCTTCCATTTCCCATGGTGCCATGTCAGCATAGGTGACACATGTAAATACAACAAACACCTGTGAGGGTGAACCTGACCTATGTAGGGAAACTATAGAGACACTGCTGTAATTTCTGGCCTTCCTCTGTCAAATGAATAACTGAGGAGGAGAAAATCATCCGAATATCTGCCTCTCAACCAACACCTTATTGTCCGCTAAATCCAGACAACAAGAGACTGTTAGTCAGAGACAATATCCACACTACCCTGTTGTCACTTACATGCATACACTAAGGGAATGCTAATCAGCGACTGCATCCTAAACACACTTTTGTCACCTAAATCCAGACAGCAAGTGAATGCTAGTCATCCACCATTCCCTGTTGTCAACTTAATCTATACACTAATGCCCACATGCATCAAACTCCCATTTTGCATTTCCAAATTTGCGATTTTTACCGAATTGCAAATAAGGAATCGCAAAACGGGATGCATTATTGAAAGTGCATAATATTTGCGATTCGGTAAAAATCGCAACTTTTACCGAATCGCAAATATTATGCGAATTCAAATTTGCGATTTCGCAATTCCCATTGATTCCTATGGGCCAAAAGGCCCATAGGAATCAATGGTAATTGCGAATTCGCAAATTGGAATTCGCAAAATATTGATGCATTCCATGCGTGCAGGGGGGGGTCCAAAGGACCCCCCCTGCACCCCTGAAATGTATTTTAAAATGGATGTTACACACACACATGTCCTAAGGACATGTGTGTCTGTAACATGACAGTGTTTAAAATGCAAATTAGAGCATTTTAAACATTTTTCGCAAATTACCACGAGGTTCAACCTCGTGATAATTTGCACTTGCAATCTTCAAGATCGCAATTTTTTAAAGAATGATGCATTGCATTTAAGGAATCGCAAAATTGCGATTCCTTAAATGCAATCGCGTTTTAGAAAATCGCAAACTTAGCGATTTTCTACTAAAACCAATGATGCATCTCAAAAAGCATTTTTGGAATCGCAAACGGCCGAATTTAAGGAATCGCACCGTTTGCGACTCCAAAAATGCTTGATGCATGTGGGCAAAAGAGTATGCTAAGCAGACACTGCATTCACCTAACCCTATTGTCAGGTAAATCCAGACAGCAAGAGAATGCTAGTCAGGGGCTCCATTCACAATGCCCTTTTGTCTCTCAAATCCATACAGGAAAGGAATAGTATGCAGCGGGTCTATCCACAACATCCTGTTGTCACTTAAATCCAGACAACAAAGAAATGTTAGGCAGAGGGTCTATCCACAGCACCCTGTTGTCATCTACATCCAGACAGCAAAGGACTGCTAGTCAGAGGCTCTATCCAAAATACCCTGTTGCCAACAAAATCCAGACAGAAAGGGAATTCTAGTCAGAGGCTCCATCCACAATACCCTGTTGTCACTTACATGCATACACTAAGGGAATGCTAATCAGCGACTGCATCCTCAACACACTTTTGTCACCTAAATCCAGACAGCAAGTGAAGGCTAGTCATCCACCATTCCTTGTTGCCAACTAAATCTATACACTAAGATGATGCTAAGCAGACACTGCATCCACCTAACCGTATTGTCAGGTAAATCCAGACAGCAAGGGAATGCTAGTCAGGGGCTCCATTCACAACGCCCTTTTTGTCTCTCAAATCCATACAGGAAAGGAATGCTATCCTCTTGTCACTTAAATCTAGACAACAAAGAAATGTTAGACAGAGGGTCTATCCACAGCACCCTGTTGTCATCTACATCCAGACAGCAAAGGAATGTTAGTCAGATGTTCTATCCAAAATACCCTGACCACAATGGAGCACAGTTCGGATACAGAAAGTGAATTGGGATCGGTCTCTGCTTACCTTGGGACTAAAATTAATGTTTCAAGAAAACTGTCTGTAGACAAAGTCAGCCAGCGGTGTCTGGGAACTTAGGCATTGCTGTCGGAGAGAGACATTGAAAAGTCATGGTGAAGAATTCTACATCTTTACTTAGTGTCTTTTATGGAAGTCGATTCAGAAAAAGGGGTGGTGATGAACAGAGTGTCTGAATTAAGCAGACCACTCTTACCCAGTCCAAAGATCAGGGCATGATCCATCACCGTTATTTATCTCACTGCACCATCCCAGTTCAGAACCTGGCTATATGCAAATCAGTCTGTCCCTGGCCCAGTGCATCATGGGAACAGGGCAGACTAAACTACCAAGCCAATTCTTCACCAGAAAGGAGACAAGCTACCGGGGACCGGTTTCTGGCATTTCAGCCGTCGTCGGCCCGGCTTGCTTGAATCCTGATAGTGCAGTGAGAAAGGGACTCCTGTCTGAGTATACCCTGCCACACCTATAGTGGCCAAAAACAATTCAGAAAAGGGGGTGGTGATGAACAGAGTGTCTGAATTAAGCAGACCACTCTTACCCAGTCCAAAGATCAGGGCTTGATCCATCACCGTTATTTATCTCACTGCACCATCACAGTTCAGAACCTGGCTATATGCAAATCAGTCTGTCCCTGGCCCAGTGCATCATGGGAACAGGGCAGACTAAACTACCAAGCCAATTCTTCACCAGAAAGGAGACAAGCTACCGGGGACCGGTTTCTGGCATTTCAGCAGTCGTCGGCCCGGCTTGCTTGAATCCTGATGGTGCAGTGAGAAAGGAACTCATGTCTGAGTATACCCTGCCACACCTATAGTGGCCAAAAATGATTCAGAAAAGGGGGTGGTGATGAACAGAGTGTCTGAATTAAGCAGACCACTCTTACCCAGTCCAAAGATCAGGGCTTGATCCATCACCGTTATTTATCTCACTGCACCATCCCAGTTCAGAACCTGGCTATATGCAAATCAGTCTGTCCCTGGCCCAGTGCATCATGGGAACAGGGCAGACTAAACTACCAAGCCAATTCTTCACCAGTGTGGCTCAGGGGTTAGAGGCGGCAGACCCGGAAGCTGAGATCGGCCCTGGACAAGGGTTCAATTCCCCGCCTCGGCGGGTCTTGGGCTCAAAAATTCCACGGACTCGATAATTCTCGCTCCGGTGCCTTCTCAACTCACGGGTTCACACTCTGCGACTCTGGGCAATAGCTTGCTTAATCTCCACAATGGCCCCTCGCGGCGGGATGCCTGGCTTTCACCTTGTGGATACCCTGCTGGGGTTATCTCACAGGGGAATACCAGGACGGGTTCCCTAAGCAAGCGCCGGGAAACCCTTTGTGGGTAGCTGTGCGCTATATAAGCTCAAATACATTTACATTTACAGAAAGGAGACAAGCTACCGGGGAATGGTTTCTGGCATTTCAGCCGTCGTCGGCCCGGCTTGCTTGAATCCTGATGGTGCAGTGAGAAAGGGACTCATGTCTGAATGGCCAAAAACGATTCAGAAAAGGGGATGGTGATGAACAGAGTGTCTGAATTAAGCAGACCACTCTTACCCAGTCCAAAGATCAGGGCTTGATCCATCACCTTGCTCATTGCACCATCAGGATTCAAGCAAGCCGGGCCGAAGACGGCTGAAATGCCAGAAACTGGTCCCCGGAAGCTTGTTTCCTTCCCAGTTTAAGAATTGGCTTGGTAGACTGGTCTGCCCTGTTCCCATAATGCACTGGGCCAGGGACAAACTAATTTGCATGTAGCCAGGTTCTGAGCTGGGATGGGGCAGTGAGCTAAAAAACGGTGATGGATCAAGCCCTGATCTTTGGACTGGGTAAGAGTGGTCTGTTTAATTCAGACACTCTGTTCATCACCACCCCCTTTTCTGAATCATTTTGTCCACCATAAGCGTGGAAGGGTATACTCAGATGTGAGTCCCTTGCTCATTGCACCATCAGAATTCAAGCAAGCCGGGCCGAAGACGGCTGAAATGCCAGAAACCGGTCCCCGGAAGTTTGTTTCCTTCCCAGTTTAAGAATTGGCTTGGTAGTCTGGTCTGCCCTGTTCCCATGATGCACTGGGCCAGGGACAGACTAATTTGCATGTAGCCAGGTTCTGAGCTGGGATGGTGCAGTGAGCTAAAAAACGGTGATGGATCAAGCCCTGATCGTGGGACTGGGTAAGAGTGGTCTGCTTAATTCAGACACTCTGTTCATCACCACCCCCTTTTCTGAATCATTTTGTCCACCATAAGCGTGGAAGGGTATACTCAGATGTGAGTCCCTTGCTCATTGCACCATCAGGATTCAAGCAAGCCGGGCCGAAGACGGCTGAAATGCCAGAAACCGGTCCCCAGAAGCTTGTTTCCTTCCCAGTTTAAGAATTGGCTTGGTAGTCTGGTCTGCCCTGTTCCCATGATGCACTGGGCCAGGGACAGACTAATTTGCATGTAGCCAGGTTCTGAGCTGGGATGGTGCAGTGAGCTAAAAAACGGTGATGGATCAAGCCCTGATCTTTGGACTGGGTAAGAGTGGTCTGCTTAATTCAGACACTCTGTCCATCACCACCCCCTTTTCTGAATCATTTTGTCCACCATAAGCGTGGAAGGGTATACTCAGATGTGAGTCCCTTGCTCATTGCACCATCAGGATTCAAACAAGCCGGGCCGAAGACGGCTGAAATGCCAGAAACTGGTCCCCGGAAGCTTGTTTCCTTCCCAGTTTAAGAATTGGCTTGGTAGTCTGGTCTGCCCTGTTCCCATGATGCACTGGGCCAGGGACAGACTAATTTGCATGTAGCCAGGTTCTGAGCTGGGATGGTGCAGTGAGCTAAAAAACGGTGATGGATCAAGCCCTGATCTTTGGACTGGGTAAGAGTGGTCTGCTTAATTCAGACACTCTGTCCATCACCACCCCCTTTTCTGAATCATTTTGTCCACCATAAGCGTGGAAGGGTATACTCAGATGTGAGTCCCTTGCTCATTGCACCATCAGGATTCAAACAAGCCGGGCCGAAGACGGCTGAAATGCCAAAAACTGGTCCCCGGAAGCTTGTTTCCTTCCCAGTTTAAGAATTGGCTTGGTAGTCTGGTCTGCCCTGTTCCCATGATGCACTGGGCCAGGGACAGACTAATTTGCATGTAGCCAGGTTCGGAGCTGGGATGGTGCAGTGAGCTAAAAAACGGTGATGGATCAAGCCCTGATCTTGGGACTGGGTAAGAGTGGTCTGCTTAATTCAGACACTCTGTTCATCACCACCCCCTTTTCTGAATCATTTTGTCCACCATAAGCGTGGAAGGGTAAACTCAGATGTGAGTCCCTTGCTCATTGCACCATCAGGATTCAAGCAAGCCGGGCCGAAGACGGCTGAAATGCCAGAAACCGGTCCCCGGAAGCTTGTTTCCTTCCCAGTTTAAGAATTGGCTTGGTAGTCTGGTCTGCCCTGTTCCCATGATGCACTGGGCCAGGGACAGACTAATTTGCATGTAGCCAGGTTCTGAGCTGGGATGGTGCAGTGAGCTAAAAAACGGTGAGGGATCAAGCCCTGATCTTTGGACTGGGTAAGAGTGGTCTGCTTAATTCAGACACTCTGTCCATCACCACCCCCTTTTCTGAATCATTTTGTCCACCATAAGCGTGGAAGGGTATACTCAGATGTGAGTCCCTTGCTCATTGCACCATCAGGATTCAAACAAGCCGGGCCGAAGACGGCTGAAATGCCAGAAACTCGTCCCCGGAAGCTTGTTTCCTTCCCAGTTTAAGAATTGGCTTGGTAGTCTGGTCTGCCCTGTTCCCATGATGCACTGGGCCAGGGACAGACTAATTTGCATGTAGCCAGGTTCTGAGCTGAGATGGTGCAGTGAGCTAAAAAACGGTGATGGATCAAGCCCTGATCTTTGGACTGGGTAAGAGTGGTCTGCTTAATTCAGACACTCTGTTCATCACCACCCCCTTTTCTGAATGATTTCGTCCACCATAAGCGTGGAAGGGTATACTCAGATGTGAGTCCCTTGCTCATTGCACCATCAGGATTCAAGCAAGCCGGGCCGAAGACGGCTGAAATGCCAGAAACCGGTCCCCGGAAGCTTGTTTCCTTCCCAGTTTAAAAATTGGCTTGGTAGTCTGGTCTGCCCTGTTCCCATGATGCACTGGGCCAGGGACAGACTAATTTGCATGTAGCCAGGTTCTGAGCTGGGATGGTGCAGTGAGCTAAAAAACGGTGATGGATCAAGCCCTGATCTTTGGACTGGGTAAGAGTGGTCTGCTTAATTCAGACACTCTGTTCATCACCACCCCCTTTTCTGAATCATTTTGTCCACCATAAGCGTGGAAGGGTATACTCAGATGTGAGTCCCTTGCTCATTGCACCATCAGGATTCAAGCAAGCCGATCCGAAGACGGCTGAAATGCCAGAAACCGGTCCCCGGAAGCTTGTTTCCTTCCCAGTTTAAGAATTGGCTTGGTAGTCTGGTCTGCCCTGTTACCATGATGCACTGGGCCAGGGACAAACTAATTTGCATGTAGCCAGGTTCTGAGCTGGGATGGTGCAGTGAGCTAAAAAACGGTGATGGATCAAGCCCTGATCTTTGGACTGGGTAAGAGTGGTCTGCTTAATTCAGACACTCTGTTCATCACCACCCCCTTTTCTGAATCATTTTATGGAAGTCAACAATCTCCAGTGGGATGAAACTGCAAGAGGTAGCTGGCGAGGTCTCCACGAGGCCGGATACCCCTTTTGCCAGGAGACACTAAACAGTATTTGCTGCTGCAGAGAAGAACGTAGTCGGAGCTTACCACAAAATCAGGCCTACCAGCGATGCACCTTGGGTGTAGCAGTGTACCAGTAGGTCTCGGTCGGTCTGCTCTCGCTTCTCATAGCACTTTATAGCTGAACATTTTTTAAATTCCAAGGTTTGGATTTGGGGTATTGAGGGCCATTTAGCACCACTTCCAAGAGTCCAGAACTGGGTGGGTATTACTAGGAGGGTAAAGATCCACACAGGCTGGGTCTAGGTGCGGGTTCAATATAGCTGGAGCTTTTCTATCCCAGAACCTCTGATCAGGAGATCAGCCAAAGTAGCCCTTGGAGTCACCTTGTAAGTCTTGGATTCAATGAGGAAATCAAGCCTCAAGGAGCATGACAGAACTCTGAGGGCACTGGACAGGGTTCAGGCAGCAGGGAAGTCCTCTTGGAACAGCAGGGCAGTCCTCTGAAGTACACAGCAGGCCGCGGTAGCAGGGCAGTTCTCTGAGAGTCCTTCTGCAGTTCCAGAGGTGAACTGAAGAGTGGGTCTCAGGGTCCTATTTTTATACTGAATGCCAGCTTTGAAGGTAAAGAAACATCTGGACTCCCCCCCCCCCCCGAACCCTACCAAAGTTTCTGGAATGTTCTGCTCCCTGTCCTGGCCCCAGTCTGCCTGAGAGCATGATAGGCTAGTTTGAAGATCTTTGCATGTGAGATAAGGCATGATATTTGAAGTGCAAGAGGGGCTGTGCACAGCTCCGCACCCCATCTTGCTTGGAAGGCCCATCCTGCCAACACCCAGCCCCTATACTACGTGGCTGCCTGGGAGGAATACACAAAGGCCAACTGCAAACAACACCTAGTAATGTGACCCAGGAAACAGGCTGCAAGCATCAAATTGTTAGGACAAGAAAATACTAACTTTGTAAAAGTACCATTTTCAAAATTGCGATCCCAAAAAAAAGTAATTACTTTTTAGTAATAGGGTAACTCAATGTTATCCTATGGGAGAAGAAGGCTTTACAGTAGAGAAAACAATATTTTTTACTTTTTCACTACCAGGACACGTTAAACTTGTTACCCTGAAACTAGTCCCAGGATGCTTGTTTCCGGTCCAGGGAAGACCTGGCTTGGTAGTTCCGGCTGGATTGTTCCCATGAGGCACAGGGTCAAGACAGATTTGCATATAGCTGTGTCTGAACTGGGGTGGCAGAGTGAGCTAAAGATAAATGATGGATTCACCCAAGATCGGTGACTGGGGGTGAGTGTCTGAAAAGTTTCAGTGCTCTGTCCATCATCCCCTTTGTGTTTGCCATAAGTTGGCAAAGTATGCCAAGGAGAGAGACCCTTGCCCACTTTACCACTGGATTCAAGCAAGCCTGGCTGATGAAGGACGTTACCCCGAAACCTGTCCCAGGATGCTTGTTTCCGGTCCAGGGAAGGCCTGGCTTGGCAGTTCAAGCTGGACTTTTCCAATGAGGAACAGGGTCAAGACTGATTTGCACATGGCTGGGTTTGAACTTGGGTGGTGAAGTAAGCTAAAGAACCATGATGGATTCAACCCAGATCTGTGACTGGGTTTGAGTGTCTGAAAAGTTTCAGGACACCTTCCATTATCTTTTTGTGTTTGCTGCGTTCCCCCTAAGTTGGCAGAGTATGCCCAGACGTGGGACCCTTGCTCACTTTGCCACTGGATTCAAGCTAACCTGGCTGATGAGGGGTGTTACCCCAGAACCTGTCCCAGGATGCTTGTTTCTGGTTCAGGAAAGACCTGGCTTGGCATTTTGGGCTGGAGTTTTTCCATGAGGAACAGGGTTAAGACTGATTTGCATATGGCTGGGTTTGACCTGGGGTGGTGAAGTATGCTAATGAACTATGATGGATTCAACCCAGATCTTTGACTAGATTTGAGTGTCTGAAATGTTTCAGTGCTCCTTCCGTCATCTTCTTGTGTTTGCTTTGTGTGCCCTAAGTTAGCCGGGTATGCCCAGACGTGGGTCACTTGCTCCCTTTACCACTGGATTCAAGCTAGCCTGGCTGATGATGGGTGTTACACCGAAATTGGTCCCAGGATTCTTGTTTCTGGTCCGGGGAAGACCTGACTTGGCAGTTCGGGCTGGACTGATGCCATGAAAAACAGGGTCAAGACTGATTTGAATATGGCTGGATCTGAACTGGGGTAGCGAAGTGAGCTAAAGAACGATGATGGTTTCAACAGATCTGTGACTGGGGGTGAGAGTTTGAAAATGTCAACGGTCCGTCCATCATCTCCTTATGTTTGCTTTGTTCGCCTTATTTTGGCAGGGTATGCCCAGACATGGATCCCTTGCTCACTTAGCCACTGGATTCAAGACAGCCTAGCTGATGAAGGCTGTTACCCTGAAACCGGTCCCAGGATGCTTGTTTGTGGTCCAGGGAACACCTGGCTTGGCATTTCGGGCTGTACTGTTCCCATGAGGAACATGGTCAAGACTGATTTGCATATATCTGGGTCTGAACTGGGGTGGAGAAGTGAGCTAAAGAATAATGGTGGATTCAACCCAGATGTGTGACTGGGGCTGAGTGTCTGAAACGTTTCAGCGCTCCATCCATTTTCTCCAGTGTCAAGGTCCTAAATGTACAGCATCCTGTCCTATGGACTGCTTTGGGCCTACCTTAGGGGTAACCTCTAAGAGTGTGTTTGGGACTGGCATAAGGTTTATCTTGCCAGGTCGAAATAGATGTTTAAAATCACACACAGACTGCAATGGCAGACCTGTGACATTTTTAAAAAGGCTATTTAAGTGGGTGCAACAATAAGTGTTGCAGACCCACTAGCAGCATTTAATTTAAGGTCCTGGGTACATGTAGTACTGCTTTACTAGGGACTGATAGGTACATTAAATGTGCCAACTGGGTGTAAACCAATGTTGCCTTGTGTTAAGGAGTGAGCACAATCACTTTAGAACATGCTAACAGTGTCAAAATGCACAGAGTCCATAAGCCAACAAAAACAAATTTGCAAAACTGGAAGGTTGAGGTCGAAATGTTTGAAGATTGCCTGCAGATACGTTCAAGTCCAACATATATCATACACAGTACTGCACAAAATAAACTATTATCTGGAAGTCTCTGACCATCCTACAGTGGGTAAATAGGAATATATACCATTACATCACATGCGTTTACAATACATGTGATTACAACGCTGTTGTTACAACAACCGCATTGTTACATTGCAGTAAATTACAACGCAAGTCGTTATAACGACTTGCTCTAGATGGCACGCTGGACTTAGTAATTGTATCTAGATGGCGAGCTGGACTTAGTCATTGTATAATTTACTATTCCAACTCCAGTGTGTGCAACAGAAGGGAAGGTGTTGGAATAGTAAATTGTACTATTCCTAAGTTTAGAGTGCCATCTAGAGCAAGTCGCTGTAACGACTTGCGTTGTAATGTACAGCGATGTAACAACGCGGTCGTTGTAACAACCGCATTGTATGGTAACGCGATGTAATGACCGTGTTGTTAAGGTTGTTTCTCGTTAAATAGAATTAACAATCTAGTTTTAAGCCAGATGTACACACTTTTTAATATTTCCCAGCAAGGTCACTTCACATTGATTAGTCATGTAATGCACATTGGAGGCTGGCCTGTGCTAAGTCTGTGTGGGAGTAGAACCCCATACCCCAAAATTCAGGTCACCCTAAACTTTAAATCACCCAAAATCTACCTACTGGGTTCTGCTCTGGGGTTGATCTGTCGCTAAAATCCACCCTCCCCAACATAAAACCCAACATTAGCTTAGCAGAGTAGCAAATAGGAAACTGGACTACTTAATAATTGAGTTCTCTATCAAGAGAAAAGTTAAAGGGTTTTATTACAAAAATCAGGCAGTACAGAATAAAGGTCAAGTACAAAGTGGTCAGAAATCAGAAATATTTTAAGTCCCAAATGAACAACAAAATCAATAAATTAATGGACATAATCCCTACCTGTAATATGTTCTGGAAAATCTCTGGCTCACTCCAAAACCAAAGAGTTGTTTTGCACAATTTGTGCATAGCAGAGGAGAGGAAAATGCAGGCTTCTAGTGGTATGCTTGAAAGTAACAAGTTCTAGAAAAATCAAAGGTTGGCTCGTCATTAGAGTGCTTAGAACCCTAACCCACTTTTAAGAAAGCCTTGAGCAGCTTGTTCACTGTTGCTATCAAGAGATGTCTTTAATAATATGAAACATTTTAGAACAATAAACCACACACAGCGCTAGATCCAGTAGCGGAACTGCAGCGGAAAGGGATTTGATAACAATTACATTGGGAAAACCAGGAAGTTCATTAATAATACATTATTAATACATGCACAGTATGAAAACTTTCTATTACATCACCTTGTCTTAACTTGTGCAGAGCCTGTGAGGATGAAGATGTTCAGAGGAACGAGAAGGGAGGGAGAAGGGAGGGGGGAAGAACAGGAGTGATATGAGCAGCATCAGAACAGCATCCATGTTGGCTAATATGGAGATTTTACGAAAATGTAGCACAACTAAATTACATTCAAAAACACACTTCTGTAAGTCATATTAATCTCGTTTCAATGTCAATATTATTATTCATAACTTGCATATTGGATCCAAGGTAAAAATCATTAATTTTCAATATTGATTGTCACTCAAGATTATGAATTTAAAAAAAATTCTAACCCCAGCATGGTGGTCACCCTCCCTGCTCTTATTCACCCCATGATATCACCATACGGAGTTGTCGTGTCGGCCTGCTACAAACGACACAGACACTATTGTATCATGCAGGAGCCTTTATTAACCACGTCTTATCCATTCTTCGTCCCTACTCTAACTGTCCCTTTCCTGTGTCCACTCCTACCCTTCCTCTGGCCCCCTAGCTCCGGCCACACCCAGCTACTAGAACGTATCCCAACATTACATCTCCCCCCTTGTTAACGAAATAAACTTAGCGTCCAACATATTTGGAGTTCCTAGATCATCCATACAAGTCCGCGGGCTGTTTGCTTGAGCTATGGAGACGCATCTCAGCTTGCGTTGTGTGGCCTTCTGTCTCCTCGACGAGAGCATCCTTTATCACAAGAGTGCACATTTGCTTGTGCTTGTGTATTTGTGTCGTCTCTTGTCTTAGCTTGTTTTGGTTCAGGTTTTGTATTGGTCACGGCTTGTTGTGTTTGCTGTTGCCTTCGTTTCTTGCATTTGCCAATGCTTGTTTATTTGTCTCATCTCTTACATTGCAGGTGCTTGTTTGTCTTTGCTGTTACCTCTGTCCGTCTCTTGTATTTGCTTGTGCTTTTGTTTGCTCCTTTATGTTTGTCAAACTTTGCTCCTTTACATCTGCCAATGCTTGTTGGCTTATATTTACCAATGCTTGTTTATTTGCCCTTGCCAAGGCTTGTTCCTTATGTTTGCCAATGCTTGTTGCCAAAACTCTGCTTGCCTGACCTCAGGATGGCCGCTCTGGATTTCTTGACAGGGGATTGGAGGATCCTGTCAAACTCTCATGCTTCACGAGATTTCGGCTTTCCTTCACTTTCACTTGTGATCGGGCACTCACCCGGTAATCGCGCACCACGCAGGACCTCGTAATCTCCTCCCGGGTTCCAGCTCTCAGCAGGAAAACTCTGCAGCACCGGTAGGACTGGGGTGGGCTCCCGACGTCTTCAGCTTTACTTGCTGCGTCTAATGTCACGCATCAGGGGTGAGCACTTTCTTTCAGCGCTCGGCAGCGCTTTGCATTCACGTCGGGGTGAGCACTTTCTTTCAGCGCTCGCCAGCGCTTTCCATTCACGCTCCACTCGGAGCAACAGCACATAGACAGCGAGACTGGCCGCTCTGGTTCCGGCGGCGGTCTTCCCCCTGGGTACACGTCGCGACGGCGACTTTGCACATGTGCCTCACGGGACGGTCACTTGGCTCTTAGGGATCCGCGCAACAGCAAGAGCGCGAGATCCCACCCTCGTCGCCAGCTGTCGTGTCGGCCTGCTACAAACGACACAGACACTATTGTATCATGCAGGAGCCTTTATTAACCACGTCTTATTCATTCTTCGTCCCTACTCAAACTGTCCCTTTCCTGTGTCCACTCCTCCCCTTCCTCTGGCCCCCTAGCTCCGCCCACACCCAGCTACTAGAACGTATCCCAACATTACAGGAGTGCATACATCGGGACTGGGGAACTCTTACTCAAAGCATGGCTTCCTGTTGTCATAGAGTTACAGGAAGTCACACAGGAAAGGCCAGTACACCGAAGGCAACTCTTACTAGAAATGGATCAGGTCATACTGCTGCAATAGAGACTGGACATTATTGCAGACCCACCTTATTTTGTGCATTTTATTATTAGAAATCGAATTAACTGAATAGTTGCTTTCTACATTATAGACATGTGCTGTTGCCTATTGCATTGTTTGGGATCCTGGATCTGGATGACTCTTCCAGAGTCTTGAGAGAATATGGTTCTTTTTGCAGAAAGATGCATTATTGAAATTGCACGCCTGATTTGGACTAACTACCTCTGTAACATGCCCCAAGACCACTTGTATAGACTACATTATTATTTGCCCTGCTTGCCTGCTGCTGTTGACTCCAGTCTTTTGAAGTCTATGTGATGCAGTATCAGTGGGACTCATGCCCAACTGGCTAGTGAAAGATCTCAATGGGCACTGTGGAAGCCTGTAGACCTGTGTGAGACCTCTGTTCAGTGCAAGTCTGTACAGGAAGAAGTAAGACATTTGGGCCATGAGATTCTTGCTTGTTTGCAGAATTATGAGCCTGGAAATGCCAAATGCAGTTGTACTTTTGCAATATTTAGTAACGCAGGTGAACAAAGGTAAAGAACTCAGAAGAATGCAGAATTCCATTGGAAGATCATCTCAACATGTCTGATTCACTTTGATTATTCTGTTCCAAGAGAACCCCCACAGGGAAGATTCTGTTCTAAGACAACCTCCCCCACATACACAAAGGTCTTTGAAGACTTGCAATCATCCTCACCATAAACGTTCTTACACAGTATTTGAGAATGTACAACTCTGCAATGCAAAGAATCTACTGACTCTGTCTGCTGAAGAAGAACATTACTTCTTCAACATGAGAACTGAATGAGGCAAAACTGTCCAGAGCATCCACCATCTTTCAATTGAGGTTTGTCCATTGGTCACCTTCTTTTTGAAGACACCAGTAGAGTTTCTGACCTTATAGCAATCTTGACAGTTGACAGTTTTACTCAAGAAAAATACAAAACCCAGATGTAACTTTATTCATCAGTGTTATCCTACCATACATATACAAATGAATACTCCCAGAGTCAGACTTTTTTTTATGAAGCATGGCAGAAAAGACCCAAACATGAAATTATACACCATTTTCATTTTTCCCTCAAGACTTATAGGGAATTTCTCTGGGACTAATGGTCATGATTAATCCATTTAAAGAGCTCATTTAATGAATGATGGCAAAGTAGATCTCAAACCCCAGCTGACCTCATCAAACAAACTAACATTCTAGAATGTCTATTGTTCAGTGGCGTCTCGCACCGCTGTGGGGCGGTGAGGCGGGGTGGGGTCGGGGGCAGTGGAGTTTGACATAAGATAGGAAAAGTGAAAGTGAAGAAATAAATGAATAAAACCACTTACCTTGAGCGAGCGCAAGGTAAGTGGGTTTATTTAATTATTTATTCACTTTCATCTTTATCGTCTTATGGCGAACTCCACTACTCCCCACCCGCCTCACCGCTTCACAGCGTTACCTCTGCAAGACGCCACTGCTATTGTTTGTTATAAATGCAGGATTTGGCAAAGAGAACCGTTGTTTTTGTCTATATTTAATAGGCTCTTTAATTTTGGTCGCAATAGTTAAACCTATTTTTCTCACTTTTGCCACAACACTTTGGGGCATATTCACAAGGAGCTATTGACGATGTAACAGTACTTTATCGCAGCCAAACTCATGATAAAAACATCGTCCCATTCACAAGCTGGTGCAAACAGCCCATAGCACCTGTTTACCTGCGATAGCAGCCGCAAGAAACATCACCACAGATGACCATGGCATCTATCACTAATGATGGAGCGAGTTTCAGAACTCATTTTATTGTGACGCTGGATCACTAATGAGATGCAGAGTAGCCGTTCCCGTGCCAAAAGCAGCGAAAACACCACTTTGCAACATTCATAACGACCAGCCAGATCGGCGGTAAGATCACAAAACATGCATTAAGGTGCGCTCGCAGCAGGAAACTAACATCTGCTCTGACCTGGTGTAAGGTCGGATCACAGCCTGCACCACAAAAGGGAGCCAAGCCCAGAGCCACACCTGAAGAACAACAGATGCCATGGAGCCTACGATCATGCAGTTCAGAGCCCCAAAAGGGCCACAACATCCACCCCACCACCCCCAGGACCCCTTCACGGGCACCCCCGAACACAGACATGCCACATCAACTACACTCAAACATGTACCAAATAATCTGCATGATGTCACACAATCACATCTTGTGCTATGCATGTGTGGTCACAAAATGAGCAGCACACATTCACTTTCGAAGCATCAAATGAAAATGTATTAAAATAAACACTGAACAGAAATGAAGATACATGGCAGCTCCAGAGAGAGAGAGAGAGAGAGAGAAGAAGAGAGGGGGAGAGAGAGTGCCGCCCCTGCGCACCCAGGCCACACTGCTCACCTGCTGCCAACGCTGTGTCTCCAAGTACACGCAAAGGTTAGTTTTTAAAAAAAGCAGTATGAGTAAAGCCCTCGATACAGTGTTCTAACAGTCTTAAAACGGCATAATAACTGCACACAATCCGGCAGTATGTAGGTTTCGCCATACTGCTTTTTTGAAACACTACGCGTTGCCTGAACAATATAACATATGCCATATACTTAAAGCCCTGAAGAAGTCTCTTAATGAGACGAAACGCGTTGACTATGATGAATCCGTCTGTGAAAGAAGATTCTGTTCTGTGAATAATAAAAAGAATTTTGGAACAAGAAATATATCTATCGAATTTGGATGCCTTTGTTCCTTATGTGCAATCACTTTCTCAATACTTATTTGAAGTGGACTGTGATAAGAAGTATGGTTAATCTGTCTATGGAGTGCTGAAACCTGTCAGACGAAGTCTTCCTCAGGATCTGATGTGATGCTATAAGGGCCCACCTCTCGATACCTCCAATTCTGATTGTAATAATTACACAGAATATTGAAGTGATCAAGCGGGGGGAAAAAGGGATTAGGAAGGGAACAGCTGGGAAGGAGATCTGAAAAGGAAAAGTTATTGTTGCGAGTTTTCTATTGCTTCACTCGACCCAAGAAATAATAATAATATTGTCTTTACACTCGAAAAGACCAAGCCAGCTTAAAGATGATATCTACTTAAGTTTTCAGCAGAAAAAAGACTGTTGTCACATTTAAGCATATTCACTAGCAAAGTACTTCCTTTCTTGTTATGTATTTCTTTTTAATAAGATTTCTTTTAACTGAGCTAGACTCCAAAAGGAAAGACACACTGAAGTTTTTGACTGAATAATATTTGTAAATAACCTCTTTACATTCTTTACAAACACAAAAAGTTGTATCTTTAATGTATCAGCAAATAACTTCTTTTCATTATTCTCAAAACCTTTACGAAACACTAGTTCTGTCTATTTTGCAACATAATCAGGACTAATCAAAAGCGCCACAATTTACTAAAAAACAATGAAGTTGTGAAAACATCACATGGATTCAAAGTATACTGAATTGTGCCAAAATGTACTTAGAAAATAACATAGAAGACTTTGTGAATCTTACTCCTTATTCAAGAAAATATGTCTTAACTCAAATTCTTGAATATGACTTTGAATCTCTTTATTTTGAGCTTAAGTTTCTCCTACCTGTAGAGTACGACCTACTCTACAATCTCGAAGGGCATGTCAGCTACTCAGGGCCCTTGAAGACGCTCTTCTCAGAACCAGGATCAGCTTCTCCACAGCAGAACTCGGAAGGGAAACACCCACTGGACCACTCACCGCTACTGATTCGCACCCTGAAAGAGACTCCAAAAACCCCAAACAAGATTGGAGCACCAGAGACTGCCTGCCACTCCTTCAAAGTATTCAGAATAGTGAGCACGGACAATTGGGCGCGGTCGCGTACATCGACGTGACTACGCCCTTGCTAAATCCCACGCATGCGACCAGTATGCTAAACCTCACGCATCCGGCGGACGAGACAAAGGTGCGAAACCTCACACATCCGGCGGACGCGACAAGGGTGCTAAACCTCACGCATCTGGCGGACTATACATAAATAGGTGTTTAAACACAAACAAGAACAAAAGGCTTTCGGACATCTTCACAACTAAAGCCCTTTTGTACATTTCTGCCACCAATGCCCTCCTAGACCAAACTGGTGCATCTTCCCACATAAAGGCACCAGACATGGCAGAAGATAGTAACTTCTGCTGAGTGGGGCGGGCCCTAGACCGCAAGCCACCCTAGTCCTGACAGTATTCCCCCCTCCCTGGAGCGGTCTAGGGCCTGGCTTCGAAGGGTGAAGGAGGTGGAATCGTCGCACCAAGCGAGAGGCATGAATGTTTTCAGCCGGTTCCCAAGAGTCATTCTCGGATCCATATCCTTTCCAAGACACAAGATACCACAGTTTTGCACCTCTACGTTTAGAATCCAATATGTTCCATACTTCGTATTCCCAATTGCCATGGACTAGGACCGGAGCCGGTCTGTGCGCTATGTCTTGTCTAGCTGGCTTCAACAAGGAAGTATGAAACACAGGATGAATTCGCAAGGTTTTGGGAAGCTGTAATTTATATGTCACTGGATTGACTTGACGAAGTACTGGATATGGGCCGATGAATTTGGGATGAAACATGCTTCTGTGTTTAAAATGCAAATTCTTCGTAGACAACCATACTTTATCTCCAGAAACATACATTGGTCCTGATCGATGACGTTTATCATATTGTTTCTTGTATTTTTCTTTGCTTTGCAATAAACGTTTGTGGATTTGTTGGTGAACAATTTGCATAAGTTGTACAGTGTCTTGCACAGCAGGTGCATCACTCTCAGTTTTGGGCAGAGTTAAAGGAATAGTATTAGGCAAGTAACCATAAAGAGCTTCAAAAGGAGAAGATCCTGTAGATGAATGAGGTGATGTATTATAAGCTATCTGAGCAATCCAAAGCAAATCTAACCAGGATCTTTTGGAATGTGCAACATAACATCTCAAGTACTGCTTCAATGTCTAGTTTAATCGTTCGGTTTGGCCATCCGTTTGTGGATGATAACTAGTAGACATATTTGAAGTAATTTGCAAGCTATGACACCATTGTTGCCAAAATTTGGATGAAAATTGAGAACCACGATCTGATAGTAACACTGAAGGCAATCCGTGTAGACGTACTATATTTTTCAGAAATATTTGTGCTAATTGTCCAGGTGTTGGCAACCTTTTACATGCAATGAAATGAGCATATTTTGTTAGACTATCTACAACAACTAAAATCACTGAATGTAGATTGATCTGTGGTAAGTTTGTAATGAAATCCAAAGAGATATGCTCCCAGGGTCTAGTTGGTGTAGGTAAAACTTGTAACAAACCTTTTGGTTTACTATGATCAGTTTTGAATCTTGCACAGGTTTCACAATTTTGAACCATAGTAAAAACATCTTTTTGCAGAGTTGGCCACCAAAAATGTTTGTGTACTTTTTCTACAGTTTTGTTTTCGGGCCAGGATGTCCTGCCATAGGATGAGAATGTAACCAATTGAACACAGTTTCTTGTAGTTTTTTGGTAGGAAGATAAACCTGTTTTCCATGAAAAGGTATTCCTTTTTTGAGAGATTGATTTTTCTCTTTGTTCAACCATTGTTTCCATTGAGATGGAGGAAAGTTTTCATGAATATTATCTAGAAATTGGTCTGCAGTCAATAAACTGATTACTTTGTCTGGATCGATTATGGCTTGTGGAGCCCCTTCAAATCTGTGCAACGAAGAGTCTTTTCTGGAAAGTGCATCAGCTTTTTTGTTATCTTGTCCCGGATGATAAGTTACTATGAAATCATATTCTGCAAAGAACATCATCCATCTTAACCGTCGAGGAGTTAACATTCTAGCGGAACTCATAAACTGTAAATTTCTATGATCCGTATATACAGTCACAGTAAACTTTGCTCCCATTATATAGTGTCTCCATTCTTTGAAGGCTCCAAGTATAGCAAGTAATTCTTTTTCAGCGATTATATAATTTTGTTCTGCTGAGTTCAATTTTCGAGACATATATGCAACTGGATGCATTTGACCTGTGTTGTGATGTCTTTGAGATAAGACGGCTGCTATAGCAACATCAGATGCATCAGCTTCAATTATGAAAGGTTCATTTACATCAGGATGCATTAAAATCGGAGCTGCTGTAAAAGCTTTCTTCAAACTCTGAAATGCGTCATTGGTTTCTGAAGTCCATTCAAATTTCACATTTTTTCTTAACAGACGAGTGATTGGAGCTACCACTGCTGAGAAATGGTCAATAAAGCGACGATAAAAGTTTGCAAAGCCTAAAAAACATTGTACATCTCTAACTGAATTTGGAATTGGCCATTCTGCTACTGCCTGAATCTTTCTATCAGTCATTTTCATGCCAGTTGGTGTGAGTAAGACTGCTAGAAATTCAACTTCAAAAACATGGAAATCACATTTAGATAGTTTGCAATACAAATTATGTGATTGTAGGGTGCTTAGAACTTGTTTAACATGTCCCTCATGTTTTGCTACGGAATCTGAATAGATCAAAATATCATCTATGTAGACGATAACAAAAAGATCCAAAAATTCTCTTAAAACGTTGTTTAAAAAAAACTGAAAAGCCGCTGGTGCGTTACATAGACCAAATGGCATTACTAAACACTCAAATAGTCCATATCGGGTTTTGAATGCAGTTTTCCATTCATCTCCTTGTCTAATGCGCACCAAATGATAAGCTCCTCTAAGATCAAGTTTTGTGTAGATTACTGCAGTTTTTACTTGATCCAAAAGAACTGGGATCAGCGGCAAAGGATATTTATTTTTGATTGTTATTTTATTCAACGCCCTGTAATCGATATATGTTCTTAATTCCCCATTTGCTTTTGGAATAAAAAATAAAGAGGAGGCGGCTGGCGACTTGGAAGGGCGGATAAAACCATTCTCTAAATACTGATCCAGATATTGTCTCAGATGTTGATTTTCTTTTTCGGACAAGGCATATATTCTGCAATTTGGTACGCACGAACCTGGTATGAGATCAATTTGGCAATCATAACTACGATGAGGAGGGAGAACTGCTGCTTTTATTTCACTGAACACCTCTTGGTACATTTTGTAAGATGTTGGTAAGACTGTTTCTTTTTCCTCTGCAGTTGCTATCTGACTCACTGTTGATGTGAAAGATTTCAAACAGGATGAATGGCAAAAATCAGAGAGAAAAACAAGTTCCCTTTTCTGCCAATCAATTGAAGGATTATGCAAGCAAAGCCATGGCATTCCTAGAATAAAACCATATTGGGGTGCTTGGATTACATCAAACTGAACTTCCTCCTTATGTCGTTGTTGTTTTGAATCTTCACAAAACATAGTCACTTTAGTAGTTTGCATGGTTACCGGGCCTCCAGATAATATTTTTCCATCTACAGCTTGTACTATTTCAGGAGTTTCTTTCTTTTCACATACTATACATAAACGTTGACCCGTGTCCAAATCTACAAAATTTCCTGTGGCTCCTGAATCAATTAAAACTTCCATTTGACAAAGTTTATGCGTTAGTTGTATTTGGACTGCTAGACGAAAGTGAGCTTTATAGTTGGTCACACAAGAGTTTATTGAAGGGAAGGCGATGGTTCCCAAGAGATCCCCCTCTAAACATCTTGGGCATATTACTTTTCCGACGTTTGATCTGTTTTTTCAATAACTGCTGCCTTGCTGACATTTGGAGATTTGCCTTTTGGTTTTATCATACAGTCTTTCACGAAATGTCCTTTCCGACCACAATAAAGGCATTGTCCATTTTTTCGTCTGTTATCTTTTTCTTCTTTAGACAATGGCTGTCTAAGGGTTCCAATTTCCATTGGTTCGGAACTTGATTCAGAGTTTGCAAATTGAGTTCTAGATCTATTTTCAATTTTCCAATTAGGTCTGTCACCTCTTTTCTTGTCCGTTCTTCTTTCTGAAAGTCTGTGATCTAAACGTAAAGTTAGATTGATTAATTCTGAACAAGCTGTTGGTTGTGGATCAATTTGAGCCAGGACATCTTTTAAATCATCTTTCAGTCCATGATAAAAAAGAGCTGCTCTCTTCTCTTTCGGCCAAGAGGTTTCTGCAATGAGTCTATTGAAATGTGATAGATAGGTGATAAGATCTCTATTCTCTTGTTTTAACTGTAACAGTTCTCGATCTGCCAATAAAGTCACTGTTCGTCTATCAAATACTTTTTCAAATTCCTCTACAAAGCGTCGCCAATTGTACAATAAGGTGCTATCTTGTCTGACTAATGGGACTGCCCAATTTGCAGCATCTCCAGACAGATAAGAAATTAAAAACGCTATTTTTGACTGAGGGGTAGGAAAAGCTGCTGGTCTACAAGAAAAATGCAACTCAATTTGAGTCAGAAAGATTTGCACCTTAGAAGGGTCTCTCGAAAAACGCTCAGGAGATGCCAAAAGAATCTGTGGTGGAACAGTGACAGCGTTATTTGTAGACGCCCTTGCGCCTAAGTCCTGAGCTTCTTCAGGAAGGGGAGTATTCAGAAGTTGAATATGATCTACCTTATCAGAAAGTAATGCCGTAGCATTCATAGTTTCATTTAAATCAGCCTGCATCTTAACAATTGCTGTCATTAGATCATTAATGGTGGCCATTATGGCAACACAATCAGATTGGGAGGAAAATGATTTGTGGGCTCACTATTCTGTCAGAGGAAGTCTTTCTCAGGATCTGATGTGATGCTATAAGGGCCCACCTCTCGATACCTCCAATTCTGATTGTAATAATTACACGGAATATTGAAGTGATCAAGCGGGGGGATAAGGGATTAGGAAGGGAACAGCTGGGAAGGAGATCTGAAAAGGAAAAGTTATTGTTGCGAGTTTTCTATTGCTTCACTCGACCCAAGAAATAATAATAATACTGTCTTTACACTCGAAAAGACCAAGCCAGCTTAAAGATGATATCTACTTAAGTTTTCAGCAGAAAAAAGACTGTTGTCACATTTAAGCATATTCACTAGCAAAGTACTTCCTTTCTTGTTATGTATTTCTTTTTAACAAGATTTCTTTTAACTGAGCTAGACTCCAAAAGGAAACACACACTGAAGTTTGTGACTGAATAATATTTGTAAATAACCTCTTTACATTCTTCACAAACACAAAAAGTTGTATCTTTATTGTATCAGCAAATAACTTCTTTTCATTATTCTCAAAACCTTTACGAAACACTAGTTCTGTCTATTTTGCAACATAATCAGGACTAATCAAAAGCGCCACAATTTACTAAAAAACAATGAAGTTGTGAAAACATCACATGGATTCAAAGGATACTGAATTGCGCCAAAATGTACTTAGAAAATAACATAGAAGACTTTGTGAATCTTACTCCTTATTCAAGAAAATATGTCTTAACTCAAATTCTTGAATATGACTTTGAATCTCTTTATTTTGAGCTTAAGTTTCTCCTACCTGTAGAGTGCGACCTACTCTATAATCTCGAAGGGCGTGTCAGCTACTCAGGACCCTTGAAGACGCTCTTCTCAGAACCAGGATCAGCTTCTCCACAGCAGAACTCGGAAGGGAAACGCCCACTGGACTGGACCACTCACCGCTACTGATTCGCACCCTGAAAAGACTCCAAAAACCCCAAACAAGATTGGAGCACCAGAGACTGCCTGCCACTCCTTCAAAGTATTCAGAATAGTGAGCACGGACAATTGGGCGTGGTCGCGTACATCGACGTGACTACGCCCTCGCTAAATCCCACGCATGCGACCAGTATGCTAAACCTCACGCATCCGGCGGACGCGACAAAGGTGTGAAACCTCACGCATCCGGCGGACGCGACAAGGGTGCTAAACCTCATGCATCTATATTTATACATAAATAGGTGTTTAAACACAAACAAGAACAAAAGGCTTTCGAACAACTACACAACTAAAGCCCTTTTGTACATTTCTGCCACCAACGCCCTCCCAGACCAAACTGGTGCTTCTTCCCACATAAAGGCACCAGACATGGCGGAAGATAGTAACTTCTGCTGAGTGGGGCGGGCCCTAGACCGCAAGCCACCCTAGTCCTGACAAAACCCTTTTGTTGTTGTGTTAAATTTGTAGGATTAGTTCCTACACTGTGGGGAGCATAGGGGGAAGTACTCCTTGGTTTCGTGCACCTTCAATTAAATAAGGGGACACTATTCACGTGTTGGGGGCAGATTCTATTAGCCTCTGCCCTCTGTTCTGTTGCTTGTAGTTGTAGATGGTGTTCCATCACCTCCGCGACTATGATCCTGTTCTCCTGCGGACTGAACTTCCTCTTCCTCGTCTTCTTGTCCTTGTCCTTCCCTGTCCCTGAGGTCCCAGGCTGGTCGTCCGGGGTGCTTGTGGGGTTGCGCTCGTTGAAGAACCGGGTTTTTCCAGTTTTTCACCCTTCATGAAATTTGAGAAGATTCCCATGTTTTTTTCCCTACACTCAAGTAAATGTTTATTTCAACATCGGTGTTTTGGTGGGTTAAAACTCCAGCAAATAAATAGCAGTTCAAACGTGTGACGAGAAATGCACAGGTGTGAAATTATCGTCACAATTTTTAAGAACCAATTTATCTTGCCAAATGCAGGGGTCACCAAGGGGCATATTATCAAGGACGGCGTTAAAAATTATCGCCGGTTTAGCGGCAGAAAACTGCTGCTAAAGCGGCCATAATCGGCTTGATAATATGCCCTGGAGAATTCCAATAGGAGCCCATGTTCACACCAGAACATGGACTTCTACTGGAATTCTACAGGGCATATTATCAAGCCCATTATTGCCGCTTTAGCGTCAGTTTTCTGCTGCTAAACTGGCGATAATTTTTAACGCCGTCCTTGATAATATGCCCCTAAATGCTTTTGTGCACTAAGTGCAATTTGTAAAGAATCATGTGACAAAAGAACAATCATGAACTTTATTTTTCAGAAGCCCTGGAGCCTTGTTCTACCCACAGTTCAACGGAATCATATAAAAAAAAAGCAGACACTGTACGTTACCGTTACAGTGTGCCCATCTCCACTTCCATTCGTGGCTCACCTGCAGCAAAGTTATTTCAGACACTTCAGGACTGAAACACATGTCAACATGACTTTTGTTTAGCAGTATTCCCGTCAATTCTTTTGCAATATGAGGAAAGAATATCTTAATTTTCAAAAAAGCGATTCTGACAAATTAGCTCATGGTTGTTGTAGCATTATGTGAAAAACAAATTTACTTTTTTCAATTTTTTTGATCTAATTACCATTCTTTTTGGTCACATGATGCATTTGGATGCAGGCCTATTTGAAAGAAGTAAGAAATTCTAAATATCCATCATTCATGGGCTGTGTGTTTATTTCAATGTCACCGGCTTTCAGAACTGTATTTTCTTAGTAAGAACAGTTTTCGGAGGATGAGAAGTCTTATGGGTGGCAAGGTGGGGGACGCCTAGTATGTTTCTCAATGTCATGTTCTGCTGTTCATGATATGAGTTGGAACTATTGGGAAACCTTGAGTTTCACTCTTGCGGGCAGGGCTGGGCTTGGCTGGGCCGACTCCAGGGCGGTGCGACATGGGAGCAAGACCACTGACTCATTGTCAGTGAAATTACTCTCCCTTCCTCGCAGCTTCACCACTGAGTGAGGCTTCCCCGAGCCCCTGCACTCTCAAGTATTGGTGTTCGAGGCCCTACTCCACCCGCAGGTTATACCTGCGCCTCATCCCTGGTGGTCCAGTGGACCTCTGTCTCCTTCTTATGATCCGCTTTTCCTCTCCTGCTCTGTTTTACTGTTTTTCACCCTCTTTCTTATCTTTCCCTTTTCACTCTTCTTTCTACCTCCTTCCTCCACTTTTCTTGCACTTTTCTATTTATTCCACTCTTTTTCGCCCATTTTTTCCCCGTCGCTGCTGCCCCGCGGCCCCTCTCCCCTGTTTTACTCATTTTTCACCCTCATTCTGATCTCTCCCTTTTACTCTCCTTTCCATCTCCTTCCTCCACTTTTCTTGCACTTTTCTGTTTTATTCACTCTTTTTCCCGTTTTCCCCATCGCTGTTGCCCCCGTGGCCTCTCCCCCCCAGCACGACCAGCGTGACTGGCCCAATCCAGCTCCCGTCTCCCAGCTGTCAAGCCCTCCTAAACCCCTACTTAATGGCGGCTGCTGCGGGGATAGGCGAGCACGACCACTGACTCATTGTCAGTCAAATTGCTCTCCCTCCCTCGCAGCTCCACCATTAAGTGAGGCCTCCCCCGAGCCCCTGCACTCTCGAGTGTTGGTGTTCGAGGCCCTCCACTCGCAGGTTATACCTGCGCCTCATCCCTGGTGGTCCAATGGACCTCTGTCTCCTTCTCTCACTCCGCTTTACCTCCCCTGCTCCGGTTTACTCATTTTTCACCCTCTTTCTTATCTCTCCCTTGTCACTCTCCTTTCTACCTCCTTCCTTCACTTTTCTTGCACTTTTCTGTTTATTATTATTATTATTATTATTATTAGGAAGCTTATAAAGCGCAATAGTTACTCTAATCAGAGTGTCCCAGCGATAGGACATAGCTGAACCCCAAACCCTCCCAAGCTGGACACCAAGAAAACATGGGCATCCATACAAGATGGCACCTTACCACCCTGGGGGGAGACGAAAGAGCCATGTTTTCAATTTCTTGCGAAACAAAGACTCCGACTCAGTTGTCCTAGAATCCACTGGGAGTGCATTCCAGGCCTTAGCTGCTAAGAAACCAGAGGATCTTCCACCTATCCGTGCCTTCCGCACACGGGGCACAGTCAATCTTGCACTGCCCAATGATCTCAGATTTAGAGCGGGCTGGTGGACTGTCAGGAGAGGCCGTAAGAAACGCGGTCACCTTTCCCGAATGATCCTGTGACTAAGGCATAGAGCCTTAAAGGTAACTATGCCCCGGATAGGGAGCAAATGCAGTTCCTTCAAAGCTTCTCCGACCGATGCCCTCCTAGGTGTGTTAAAGATAAGCTGGGCTGTAGCATTTTGGACCTTCTGCAAGATGTTATGATTTTTGGCAGCCACCCCTAGGTACAAGACATTACAGTAATCCAGGCGAGACGTGACCAACGCCTGTACAATAGTCCTTTTAGTATGCAGGGGGAAAAAGCACCAAGATCTCACGTACCAGCTTCAAGATGCCAAAAAAAGTCCCAGCCACAGCCGATATTTGCGAGGATAAGGAGAGATTATCGTCGAACCAAACTCCCAGATTTTTCACCTTGGCTTTCGGCACTGGACTGGTACCCAGTGCTTCTGGCTACCAATGCTGTGACCAGAGAGAGGGCTGTTTCCCAACCACCATCACCTCTGTCTTACCTGCATTTAACTGGAGACAGCTCAGTCTCATTCAGTCCACAAGTTCCCCCAGGCAGGTCCTAAGATCGGCCGTCCTTTCAGGTCCCTTCTGTTCCAAGGTCACAACAAGCTGAGTGTCATCAGCATACAACACCAGCTGAAAACCATGTTTCAGTGCAATATCTGCAAGTGGGCGCATATATATGTTAAAGAGGGTTGGGGTAAGAGCCAAACCCTGCAGCACCCCCTGGTTTAAAGGACAAGTTCTGGAGCTGAAAGGATGTTGCGAAACCTGGAAGGATCTATTTTCCAGAAAATTCTTGGGAAACTGTGTCGAACGCGGTGCTTAGGTCCAGCAGGATCAAGGCCGCAGTTCTACCTTCATCAGCCGCAGACCTCAACACTTTGGCCGCCAGCAAGAGAGCGGACTCTGTACCATGCATAGGCCTAAAGCCGGACTGGGTATCATGAAGAACTCGCCTCTCTTCCAGGAACTTAGAGAGGTGGCCATTCAGATGTTTCTCTGCAATTTTAACTACATAGGGAAGGAAGTAGGGATATAGGTCTTAAATTTTCTGGAAGAGTCAGGTCCAATGAGGGTTTCTTCAACAAAGGGACCACCATTACATGTTTCCAGTTGCTAGGGACCTGCCCAGTTCTAAATGACAGGTTCAATAGCGAAGTGAAAACAGGAGCAATCATTTTCCTTCCCAGTAACAAAACTTTCGGGGGGACCGGATCCAAAGGTGACTCAGATTTCACCACCGTCATCAGCCGGAGAACCTAATTTTCCACCAAAGGATGGAGGACAAACTTATCTTCAGACCAGGGAGTATCCAAGTCAGGCATGGGAGCATATCTCCTACTACTTTCTGGAAAAGTGGCATAGATCTTAACAATCTTATTGACAAAAAAGTCAGCGACCCTATTGCAATAATCCGTAGAGTCAGAGACCACAGCGGTCACTAGTTCCAGAGAGGACAGTTGTTTCACTACCTGAAAGATGGCCTGGTTGATTTTTTTGCTAGGTCAATTAGCCCAGTGTAGTATTCCCTCCTCACTCTCCTGATCTGGCGATGGTACAACTTCAAAGCCTCTAAATACTTCTGTCTATTCTCATCCCTGTAGCCCTTCCTCCGTTGGTGCTCAAGCTGCTTACAGCTAGATTTAATTTGCGCCAACTCTGCCGAAAAACACTTCGCAGAGGCAGAAGTAAACCCACTTTTACATTGTTTAACGGTATCAGTGAGTCAACCGCCTCCAACAACCAACTTGATATTAAATTATCAGCACTCAGGATGTTGTCCCCACCTCAGGGGGGCTGCCCGCCAATACTCCTTTAAAGTCATCCTGAGTTAGTGCTGCCCCTTTCCGGACCAATGTCAGTTTTGAGCACCTACCATGGAGGGCTTGACCTGACACCAATACACTAAAAGGCAGTAAATAGTGGTCAGACCAGGCTACAGGGACCGGCAGAGTAACAGCTGTCCCTGCACAGTTGGTAAAAATGTTACCTAATGTGTGACCTTTGTTATGTGTGGAAGTATTCACCAATTGATTTAGGCCCATAGCCTGAAGACCTGCTGAAAACTCAACCGATTCCTTGCAACCTTTATTTTCCAAATGCAAATTAAAATCCCCTAATAGGAGAAAGTTAGAGTAGCGGAGGACATAAGGAGGGATAACTTCCATAAGTTCATCAATAAAGGCTCTCCCTGGACCAGGGGGTCTATATATAAGTAATCCAGACACTGATCTAGAGCGTGTGATATTTACACTAAAAAAAGCTGCCAGCTCGACAGCACGAGTTTCTCCAGTTTAAGCTGGAGATCTCAAGCCAAGACTCAACAACAACTGGAAGCTAGCATCACCAGCTGACACCAATGAACCCTTCAGCTGTCAGAACTGCCGGCACACCTGCAGCACCGCCAGGAACACTGACTCAGCACAACCCACCTGCAAGAACATAACCGAACCAAAGGTCCTGCAAAGCATCCTCCTCAACGTCTAATCACTTAATAAACACGCCAATTAAATCTGGCACCACGTCGACAGCATCACCCCGAACATAGCAATCTTCACCGAAACCTGGACCAACACCACCTCGTGACCGGACATCGCCATCGCTATTCCCCAAGGATACAAGTATTCCTGAAGCACCACTCCACCCACCCGGGAGGGGGAATTGCCATTGTCCACAAATCCACCCTCCACCTGATCATGCTCCCCGACGAGACCACAGACCTGATGGAACACCTTCACTTCAAGATACTGGCCAGCCCTATCACCACCCTCCGGGGAACCCTCATCTACTGACTCCCTGGACCCTGCAGACCATTCGCCAACTCCATCACGGACATGATCTCCCCACATGCTATCGCATCCACCAACTACACCCTGCTTGGGGACCTCAACTTCCACCTTGACAACCAACTCAACCCCAACACCACATCGCTCCTGAACAACCTCCACAACATTGTACTCTGCCAGATCGTGACCGAACCCACTCACTCAGCAGGACACACCCTCGACCCCCTCTTCACAACAGGGATCTCCATCACTTTCAGCCACACCACCGAACTCCCATGAACAGACCAATGATTGTTCACTCCACCTTCAGAACACCCACCATTGACAGGCACCAGCACCTCCTTCCATGAAGAAACTGGACCAAAATCAGCGATGACCAGCTCACCTCCTCACTCTGCAACTCCACCCCAACCATTGTGGAATACGACGACCCCAACACCGCAGCGCGAACCCTACACAGACGGATCTCCAACAGTGTCAACACCACAGCCCCCCTCAAGAAAAACAACAACACTCATGCCAAGAAAGCCAGATGGTTTACCACCGAACTTCGAGAGTCCAGACGCACGTGCTGCTGCCTCAAAAAGCTCTGTAGGAACTCCAAATCCACAGAGGCCCACAACGACTTCAGAGCCGGCACCAACGCCCACCACCAACTCAACAGAAAAATGAGAAAAGAATCAACAGAATCTCCACATTCGCGCACAACAGCAAAGAAATCTTCAGTATCATCAAGGAGTTCACCCAACCCACCAGCAAGTCTACTGACATCCCTCCCTCACAAGACCTCTGCAACAAACCCAGCACCTTCTTCCACCACAAAATAAAGAACGTCTACGACAACTTCGACGAAGACAACCAACACACTGAACCCTCATCAACCACGCCGACACCCTGAAGCCAACGATTGACAACTGGACAGCCCTCATCACCGAAGACACACCAAAGACAATGAAGTCAATCCACTCCGGGGCCCCCACGGACCCCTGCCCCACAACATCTCCAACAGAGCCACCTACACCATCGCACCCATGCTCTGCCACACCAACAACCGCTCCCTGATGAACGCCTCTTGCCCTGATGAGTGGAAACACGCCGAGATCAACCTACTCCTGAAGAAGCCCTCAGCAGACCACACCGACCTCAAGAACTACAGATCCATCTCCCTGCTCCTGTTCCCAGCAAAAGTCATTGAGAAAGCCATCAACAGCCAACCCGCCACCTTCATCAAAGCGGTCCATCACCACCCCCTTTTGTACCGCTTTGTTCACCATAAGTTGGCAGGGTATGCTCAGACGTGAGTCCCTTGCTCACTTTGCCACTGGATTCAAGCAAGCCGGGCTGAAGACGGCTGAAATGCCAGAAACCGGTCCTCGGAAGCTTGTTTCCGATCCAGGGAAGGCATGGCTTGGCAGTTCGGGTTGGACTGTTCCCATGAGGCACAGGGTCAGACTGATTTGCATATGGCCATGTCTGAACTGGGGTGGCAGAGTGGGCCAAAGAATGGTGATGGATTAAACCCAGATCTGTTGACTGGGTTTGAGTATTTGATTGGTTCAGATGCTCCGTCCATCACCACCCCCTTTTGTACCGCTTTGTTCACCATAAGTTGGCAGGGTATGCTCAGACGTGAGTCCTTTGCTCACTTTGCCACTGGATTCAAGCAAGCCGGGCTGAAGACAGCTGAAATGCCAGAAACCGGTCCTCGGAAGCTTGTTTCCGTTCAAGGGAAGGCATGGCTTGGCAGTTCGGGCGGGACTGTTTCCATGAGGCACAGCGTCAGACTGATTTGCATATGGCCATGTCTGAACTGGGGTGGCAGAGTGGGCTAAAGAACGGTGATGGATTAAACCCAGATCTGTTGACTGGGTGTGAGTGTTTGATTGGTTCAGATGCTCCGTCTATCACCATCCCCTTTTGTACCGCTACCTTCATCGAAGAGCACAACATCCTCTACTCCTCCCAATCCCGCTTCAGAAGAAACCACAGCACAGAAACCAACCTCCTCGCCCCAACAGATGACATCTGCTCCCTACTGGACAGAGAAGAAACAGCAGCCCTCATCCTCCTAGACCTCTCAGCAATGTTCGACACAGTCTCTCACCGCACTCTAATACGCAGACTCCATGACGCAGGAATCCAGGAAAAGGCCCTCAACTGAATCCACTCCTACCTCTCCAGCAGAACGCAGTGGGTCAGACTTTCCCCTTTCCTCTCAGACCCTACATCAACCACCTGCGGAGTTCCCCAGGGGTCCTTCCTCAGCCCCACACTCTTCAACGTATACATGCCTCCACCCGCCCCATCATAAGGACCTACGGACTCAACATTGTGTCATACGCAGATGACACCCAACTTATCCTCTCCTTATCCAACTAACCCAACACCGCCAGACACAACTTTCAAGAAGGCATGGAAGCTGTCACCAAATGGATGAAAAGCAGCTTCCTACAACTCAACACCGACAAAACAGAAGTACTCACCATGGGCTCAAACCCCAACTCCTGGAACAACAGCTATTGGCCCCGCCCTCGGAAGCACAACCATCCCCATGGACCACGCACGCAGCCTTGGAAGCATCCTGGACTCAGAGCTCAAAATGGACCACCAGATCAACTCTGTTGCATCCTACTGCTTCCACACCCTCCAACTCCTACGTAAGACCTTCAAATGGATCCCCTTCGAGCACAGAAAGACCATCACTCATGCCCTCGTCACCAGCAGACTCGACTACGGCAACGCACTCTACGCGGAATAAACAAAACCTCACCCACAAGCTACAAAACATCCAGAAAACCACCGCAAGACTGGTCCTCAACCTGCCAGATTACTGCCACATCTCCCAGCACCTGTGCACACTCCACTGGCTCCCCATAAAGGCTAGAATAACCTTCAACATTCTCACCCACGCACAGAAGGCCGTCCACGACACCGGACCAGCATACCTGAACAGCCGACTCAAACTCCACACACCCCAAAGTACCCTATGATCAGCCCAGCTCTCCTACGCTATGGTCCCCTGCACCAGAAATACCAGATCGGGAGGCCGCTCCTTCTCCTTCCTCGCGGCCAGAGCCTGAAACACCCTTGCACTCCACCTCAGGCAGATAACATGCTCCCCATCTTCGTGTGAAGCCTCAAAACCTGGCTCTTCGACAGACCCCCTAAATGATGGAGTGGAACCTTCCCCCCCCCCCCACATCGCCTTGAGACCCTTACAGGTAAGTAGTCGCGCTTAACAAATACCCTGATTGATTGATTGAAAAAGCACCTGCTACAGATTTGCTTGGGTTTTCATGTAACCATAACATGTCAAAATACCTCTGGGGATTAATGTTCTTACTGGAGAGAGATTGGAGTTATGTCCAGTGGCAGTTTCAACTCATGGCATAGTAGTGCAGAGGGTTAATATGCCTCCTGCAAATAACGTGCCACGCAAATCACTGAACTATATGTTATATGAATTGCTCAGTAGGTTATGCCTTTTATCCCAGGGATCATTTTGTTACTTGCAATCCATAAGTTACAGCCCAAACATCACACAATGAGGTATAAATTGTCATCAAAGAGCTGCATGCAAACTGCATGGTATAGATTATGTTTTTCCTGGTCTTTCATTATCCTAATGCTTTTTTTGGGTAGAAATACATTCTTATTCGCAAAGCCAACAACTGTGATGCGTAAAGGCCATGTGCAGCAGGGGTTGATTGCCCCGCATCAAGTTTGCCTCTCCGCAGTGGGTTGGCTGCTCCGCAGTGGGTTGGCAGCTCCGCAGCGGGTTGGCCACTCTGCGGTGGGTTGGGTACAGGGCTGGCCAGCAGGCAAGGCCCAGCCCTCTGCTTTGCATAGCTTTCACCCATACGAGTGTGGGCTGATCACTCCATGGCATGATGGGTGTAGGGCATGGCTGCAGGCCACTGGCCAGCCCCCACGACCATCCCCTGCTGCACTTGACCGAAGACAGAAACAGGTGTTGGCCACTCTGGATGGGCCAGGCCATGCACTCAAACTATTGCTGAGCAACCATTCCACACAGTGCCTTGTCTTTGACTTTATACAGTGGGAGATGGCCTCTACTGGAAGGAAGGACATGCACAACAAAGATGGGCCACTCCCAGGGGGTTGGGTGAAGAATCTGTGCTCAACCCACCACAGAGCAGGCAAACTCTTCTACTATCAGCTATGCACAGCTGAGTTTCATCACAGGAGAGTTGGAGGCTTCTGAGGGGTTCGATGCAGGGCCTGGCTGCAGGCCTCTCACTGCGACCAACCCCAACTCTGCATAGTCAAAGGATGTCCGCAGCAAGGGTTGGGGTCAATACTTACCAGCTGCTTTGTGTGGTAAAATAAAACACTGCACTACAATGTCAACACATCGTATTACATGTTTTGAAAAGTATCACATGGTAAAGGCATGTGGGGTAATAACTTTAAAAAAAATTATTTTTAGAGATTTATATAGCGCGAACTAGACCCGAGGATATCAGGTATCATAGCATTTTACACGAGCACCAGTTTTGTTACAAATGGACACATTCATCTCTTGTTAGGCACGGGGAGATTACGTGATTGGCCCAGAATCACAGGATGTTCAACGTTGTCGGCGAGACTCGAACCTGGTTCCCCAGCTTCAAGGTCGACTGCTCTAGTCCCAGGCTACATCCTCCCCCCAAAATCACTGATATTCCCTTGCATCATGTACATATGAGAAATAAGCCAACAACTTGATTGATTACAGCTTTGGAAGGGTTTGTAGTACATAAAACAGTGCTTAGGTACAGTCTTCTTGGGAAGATGCAGCATGTGGAAGGGCAGACCTAGAGACAATATATTCATCACATTATTTATTCGAAAACAATGAGTATTGACAATTCATACACCCAGCAATCAAATCTTTTGTGGATATTTACACACCCTTTATTAAAAAAGAGTAGCCCCTGATCAGCAATTGACACTCAACTACCTAGTGAGGTTGAACATTCCATATCTAACTTTACAAAACATGCTCAAAACATACTCACTTACTTATGCCTACTACCCCTCCGGGGGTATAGTGCACCTACCAGGACTCTTCAGCTACCCCTGTTCTGGACTTTTCTATCTATCTGACTCCAGGTGTAACCCATCTCCTTGCAGTCAGATTCGAGGCCTCGAAGCCAGGTGTTTCTTGGCTTTCCTCTTTCAATTTTCCATTGAGAGTTCCAGGTCAGGTCAGGTCTTACCTGGTGGTATTTGATGCAGGCTTGCGTAAGGTGTGACCTATCCAGCCCCAGTGTCTTTTCATAAGTGTTATCATGAGTAGGGAGCTGGAAAGTCTACTGGCACAGGTTGTTGCTGTTGATGCCGTCTAGCCAGTGGATTTGGAGGAGTTTCCTCAAGCAGGTGTTGATGAAGGTCTTGACTTTGTTCATGGTGGTTACTGGTGTCCTCCAAGTTTCTGCTCCATACAGAAGGACTGATTTTAAATTGGTGTGAAAAAAGCCTGATCTTGGTTTGCAACGTTAGGTCCTTGGAGCTCCAGATTTTCTTAACTGAATGAAGGCAGCCCTTGCTTTGCCAATTCTTGCCTTGACATCAGTGTCTGTGCTGCCCTGCTTGTCTACAACACTGCCCAGGACCCGGTAGGTGAAGGCCTCAACCTCTTCCAGTGCATCACCTGCAGTTGTGCTGGCAGTGCTAGCTTTCAAGATTGTGATTTTTTTCCCTGTGAATGTTTGAGGCCAAGTTGTGCTGATCCGGCTGCCACCTTATCTGTCTTCTCTTGCATCTACAGATAGGTATGGGGAGTAGGGCCCAGTCATCTGCTAAGTCCAGGTCATCAAGTTTCATCCAAATTGTCCAATAGATCCCATTTCTTTTCCTTGCTGTGGATGTCTAACTTCTTTTTCTCTGTAAGCACATGGCACTGATCTACTGGTTACCACGTGGGCATTCTATTTGTGTATTACACATACGGAGTATCGGGGCAGCCTTTTCATGCTTCTCTCTCATTTGCTTATTCATATGTAGGCTTGATTCCTTGATTTGGATTTAGCCAGGTACCTTTTGTTCTTACATTTGTGGGCACTTGCAATACACGTACTACAGCCTCATTGTTGAGCACTATTGTAACCGATCTCTTTGCAGTAATTTTCAGGCTGATTTACTTCCTTGTACCGAGTCCTCGGAAAAGAGTGTGTGTATGTGTGTGTGTGTGTGTGGTAGTAAGTCGTGATGATTAAGTTTTTATTACACAATATTTTGTTTCTCAACACCTTTTCACTCATTATTTGCTTGGGCACTATTATTCTGTCGCTTCACATGGACATTATGGGTCTTTGAGAGCACTCTTTCAAGCTCTATATCAGTGGTGGTTGTAACCGGCGAAATTCTGTTTCACTGTTCAGAACCATTGGCTCATTCTATGAACAAAGTTGGGCTGGATTTGCTTATACTCGATTTGCAACAGCGTCATTTTTCATCCCGGTTGGGGGTGTCGCATAATTGGTAGCAACAGATTTATATTGCTAGATTTATTGGTGGTAACTCTAGGTTATTGTTCTGTTTGCTTAAAAGTGTGCACTCTTTACCCTCATTCTTGCAAAGTGGGGGCACTTGCCAGGTTGACATGGAAGTAAGAACTGTGTGCAGTCACTGCAGTGGCAGGTCTGAGACAAATTTGAAAGGCTACTTGTGTGGGTGGCACAATCAGTGCTGCAGGCCGACTAGCAGCATTTGATTTCCAGGCCCTGTGCACAGATAAAGTACTATTCAAGGGACTGAGTAGTAAATCAAATAAGCCGAACATAGAAACACCAATCCATAAACACAATTTACAGTAGGAGCACTTTCACTTTAATACTGAATAGCAGTGAGAAAGTCTGCGCAGAGGCACTATACAAGCAAATCGAAGTCCAAAGCACCATTAAAAGCAGGAAGCCAGAAAGCCAAAAAGATAGGGGAAACATGCCAAAAGATGCCCGGTCTAACATGTGTCTTTTGATTTCTCGCCCTAAGTGCAACAGGTATGCCCAGACGTGGGCCCTTGGCTCACTGTGCCACTGGATTCAAGCTAGCCTGGCCGAAGATGGGTGCTACCCCGAAACAAGTCCCAGAATGCTTGTTTCTGTTCAAGGGTGAACCTGCATGGACAGTTTGCGGTGGACAGTTCTCATGTGGAGCAGGGTCAAGCCTGATTTGCATATGGCAGGGTCTAAACTGGGGTGGCACGGTGAACAAAATAATGATGGGTTTAACCAAGATATCTTGACTGGGGTTGAATGTTTGAATATTTGATTTGTTCCGCATTCCGTCCATCATGTGTGTCTTTTCTTTTCTCGCCCTAAGTGCGACGGGTATGCCCAGGCGTTGGTTCCGGGCTCACTGTGCAGCTGGATTCAAGTAACCCTGGCTGATAAGAGGTGACACCCCAATACCTGTCCCAGGATGCTTGTTTCTGGTCAATGGAGGACCTGGCTTGGCAGTTCCGGCTGGACTGCTTCCAAGAGGAGCAGGGTCAAGACTCATTTGCATATAAGTAGATCTTAACTGAAGTGCCATGGTGAGCAAAAGAACAATGGATTTAACTCAGATATCTCGAATGAGAGTTAATGATTTGTCCCACATTTTGGTTATGTTTCTGGTCCAGGGAAGACCTGGCTTGGCCGTTCGGGCTAGACTGTTCCCACGAGGAACACGGTCAAGACTGATCTGCATATGTCTGGATCTCAACTGGTGTGGCATGGTGAGCAAAAGAATGATGAATTTAACACAGATCTCTTGACTGGGGGTGAATGTTTGATGTGTTCCCCATTCTGTCCATCATGTGTGTGTCTTTTGCCATGATGAGACAAAAGCACCTCTCTGTTGACTCATGCATGCATTGCACCAAAACTGTTAACAGTAAATACAGCATTCTGCCAACCATGCACTCCCCCAGTGTGGTAAGGGCTACTCGTCTGATGACACAACGCAGTTCAGGTAACTAGTACACTAAATGCTGCAATACAATACAACAGTGTTGCACACAACGATAGATAACTGAATAATACTTGTAGCTGATTCACCAACCAATCAAAGGTCTTTCAGAGGTTACACATCTCATAGAAGAGATTCGTATTAACCTATTAATTATTAAGGTCCCTGCTCTTTCTAATGAAACCGTAGCTTCCTGCTCTGTCCTATGACTCCAATCATAAAAACGTGCATCAATAATTGATGCTGCTGCAGAGAGTGAGTAATTCATATTGAGAAGCGCCCTTAGTACCTCTTGTAGTAATCTGGCTTTTTTCCGTTCAAAGATTTTCGTGGTAGTTTAATGTACTGCTTACTGGCAGGATCCATACAGCACAGGTGCTGAATTCTACAGTTACTGCAAAATGCATAAATGTGCTTGTTGAGTTTTTTAAGGAAAGGTATTTGAAGTAATGCGTTTGATACCTCCTTTGACTCGACAGTCATGACTAGGCATTAAAAAAATATATAATGTAAATTTTAGAACTGTCAGCCTTAGGGTGGTCTCCCCCCAAATGCTTTGTCTACTCACTCCTTTTATTCCAAGCCTGATTAATTTTAAGATGTAACATCCATAGCAGGGCCATACAAACACAGCGTTAAGCTTACAACCCCAAATCGGGGCCGGCCGCGAAAGAAAACGACATTCAGGTCGTAGCTTTTGTGCACAGAGTCAGAATCACACAGCGCCTTGCCTACAACCCCAACGGGGCCGGCCGCGTGGCATGTCATGAGCTATGGTATCGATGTGGCACCTGAGTAACTCAATTCACAGAACCATTGGGAATGGACTAGTAACGGGCAACTAGCCCAACACTGAAGGGTGGCCCAACGGGGCTCAGCGAACATGTAAAGAGTTTGAAGACAGAGAGGAGTAGAGAAGGAAGTGAGAGAGAAATAGGAGAGAAGAGAGATAAAGAAAGGGCAGCGAGGACGGGGCGTGGATGTGTCGTGGAGGGGGGCCAGCAGGGAGAAGCCCCATGTAGCTCCAGCGCCATGTAAAATGCCTAGGGGAGGAGCCTGTTGGGGTCTGAATGGACAACAGCATCGTCAAAGAGGTGCAAGGTTCTAAGCTTGGTAGGCATGTGGCGCGCATATTCAATTGAGCAGAGGTAGCCACTAGGGGCCGCCAGACCTCCCCAAAACGCGTGTCGCATGCATGCAGTCGCGCTGTGAGAAGTTCTATCGCTAGAACATGCCAAAGCTATGGGTGGAGCTTCAGGTCTTTTCCAGTATAGAGCTATATGCTGCTTGGCCGCCCCCAGCATCTGGAGCGTCAGAATCCAATCCCTACGGGTGAGCACCTTGAGGGTGGCAGGCCTAATACCAAGTAGTTTGCTTAGCGCTCTGTTTGGCCCGCTCTAACATCATTTCTGTGTTACGCTTTGAAGGCTGACTGCTTGGTGAATAGCGCTTTTAGTGGAGAATTAGTCTGCTGTACCTAGGAGCCTTAGACTGCTTGCTGGCGTGCATTGTGCTGTGCCCTCGCTGCTTTCACTTTCATTTCTGCCCTCCATTTTGCTGTTGTGATATCCCCTGACCCGCCTCCACGATCCCGCCTCCCAGCTGACCCTCCCACGCTCCGCCCCCTCCACTGTCCATTTATGTCAGATGGTCCCACGCGCAGCGTCCACGCGCTACGGCCGCGCCGAAGGTGCGCCAAAGGTAAGCCCGTCTACGCCCGTCCGCGCCTGGACCGCGCCCAGCGCCAGACCCCCTGGCCCTCGCATTGCCCAGCCCCCCCGCATTGCATACGACACCTCCACCCTCCTAACCCTTAACCCCGGCCGCTCCCCCAACTGCGTCCAAGCCGCTCCTGGACACACCCATGGACCCTTTTCCTGCAACTCCTGCAAGTTTGACGGCACCAAGACCAACTCCTCATCTACGAACACACAACAGATATCCGACCCCAACCACCTACAATGCATCCTGCTCAACACCCGCTCGGTCCACAGGCACGCCATTGACCTCTGGAATCTACTAGACACCATCTCTCCGGACGTCGTCTTCCTAACAGAAACATGGATGAACGCCTCATCAGCCCCAGACATCACCATTGCCATCCCGGAAGGCTATAAGATCATTCGCAAGGACCGTACCGGCCACACAGGAGGAGGCATCGCTATCGTCCATAAGAAATCCATCCGCATCTCAACCAACTCAGACGTCAATCTCGCCAACACTGAACACCTTCACTTCCAGATCCACATCGACCCCAAGACCACACTCAGAGGCACCCTCCTTTACAGGCCACCAGGACCCCGCGCACAATTTAGTGAAGACATCACGGAATTCATCACTCCACACGCGCTCCCCTCCGAGGATTACATCCTTTTGGGAGACCTCAACTTTCACCTTGAAAAGAACAACGACCGCAACACCACCACCCTTCTGGACAACCTCGCCAACCTCGGACTCAAACAACTTGTCACTACCCCCACCCACATCGCAGGTCACACACTCGACCCTATCTTCACCTCCAGCATACATGTCTCCTTCAGCCACACCACAGCTCTCCTTTGGACTGACCACAGCTGCGTTCACTTTACCTACAACAAGCTCACATCCAACAACCACCCCCAACCCACTCTGCAAAGAAACTGGAACAAAATCACCATCGACCAGATCTCCTCATCGCTTCTTCAAAACCCCCCAGCCCACTCCTCAATCCCCGACCAAGCAGCCACCAACCTCACCCAATGGTTATCCAACAGCGCCGACATCCTAGCACCACTGAAAAAACGACAAATCAAACTAGGCAGCAAGAAGGCCTCCTGGTTCAACGAGGATCTTAAGAAATCCAAGAAACTCTGTCGCTCCCTTGAGAAGGCCTGGAAAAAAGACCCTTCCACCAGCACCAAGGACGCCTTCAAAAACGCCACCCGCATACACCACCAACTGATTCGAAATGCCAAGAAAGCCGCTTTCAAGGACCGACTAGATAACAACGCCCACAACAGCAAGGAACTATTCAACATTGTCAAGGAATTTACCAACCCCTCAGCCAACTCCAACGACATCACCCCCTCTCAAGCCCTCTGCGACTCCCTAGCCTCATTCTTCCACAACAAAATTGCAGACATCCACAACAGCTTCGACAACCGACCCGAGGACCAACCCACCCAACCCCCTGCAGGACCCCCACCCCCCCTGAACATCCTCAATGACTGGAAGCCAATCTCCACTGAGGACACCATCCGTCTGATGAACTCTATCCACTCAGGATCCCCCACAGACCCATGCCCTCACCACATCTTTAACAAAGCAGACTTCATTATAGCACCGCACCTCCGAGACGTCATCAACTGCTCCCTCAACTCCGCAACCTTCCCGGAAAGCTGGAAACATGCCGAACTCACCGCCCTCCTGAAGAAACCTACAGCTGACCCCACCGAACTCAAAAACTACCGCCCTATCTCACTCCTTCCATTCCCGGCCAAAGTCATCGAGAAAGTGGTCAACAACCAACTCGCCGCATTCCTCGAAACCAACAAATCCCTCGACTCCTCACAATCCGGCTTCCGAGCCAAGCACAGCACTGAAACCGCCCTCATCGCAGCAACAGACGACATTCAAACTCTACTGGACAATGGAGACACAGTCGCCCTCATCCTCCTCGACCTCTCCGCAGCCTTCGACACGGTCTGTCATAGCACCCTTTTACAACGCCTCAGAAACGTCGGAATCCAAGGAAAAGCACTGGAATGGATCACCTCGTTCCTCACTGGAAGAACCCAGAGAGTCCGCCTTCCACCATTCAAGTCAGAGGCCACTGAAGTCATCTGCGGCGTACCACAAGGATCTTCACTCAGCCCCACCCTCTTCAACGTATACATGAGCCCCCTCGCGGTCATCGCACGCCAACACAACCTCAACATCATCTCCTACGCCGACGACACTCAACTGATCCTCTCACTCACCAAAGACCCAAACACTGCCAAAACCAACCTGCATGAAGGAATGAAAGAAGTAGCCGAATGGATGAAGCACAGCCGTCTGAAACTGAACTCAGACAAAACAGAAGTCCTCATCCTAGGCACTTCCCCCTCCGCCTGGGATGACTCTTGGTGGCCAGAGGCCCTTGGAAAAGCACCCATCCCGACGGACCACGCACGGAACTTGGGCGTCATCCTGGATTCCTCACTCTCGATGAACAGGCAAGTCAACGCCGTTTCTTCATCCTGCTTCAACATTCTTCGCATGCTCAAAAAAACATTTCGCTGGATCCCCACCGAAACTAGAAAAACGGTCACCCACGCTCTGGTCACGAGCCGACTGGACTACGGAAACACCCTTTACGCCGGCACCACCGCAAAACTCCAGAAAAAACTCCAACGCATCCAGAACGCTTCAGCCAGGATCGTATTAGACATCCCGCGTAAAGAACACATCTCTGGTCACCTGAAAAACCTCCACTGGCTCCCCGTCAATAAGAGGATTACTTTCCGGCTCCTAACCCACGCACACAAAGCACTCTACGAAATCGGACCCGAATGCCTCAACACACGACTGTCCTTCTACACCCCCTCCCGCCAGCTACGATCCTCCAACCAAGCCCTTGCCATTGTACCTCGCATCAACAAAACCACCATGGGAGGTAGATCCTTCTCCTACCTGGCAGCTAAAACCTGGAACTCACTTCCCACTCACCTTCGCCTTACTCAGAACCACCTAGCATTCAGAAAGCAACTTAAAACTTGGATTTTCGACAAGTAATTCCCCACCCTGCCTCAAGCGCCTTGAGACCCTATGGGTATGTAGCGCGCTATATAAATCTCTTGACTTGACTTGACACCCCCCTAATGTGGCTGAGGACCTCCTTCCAAAAGATGGTCAGGGTCGGGCACGCCCACCATATATGGATGAAATCCCCGGATGCAGACTGACATCTCCAGCACTTAGGAGAGACCGTGGGAAACATCTTGTGGAGACGTAGGGGTGTGTAGTACCATTGGGTCAGGAGTTTATAGGCATTTTCCCTTTGCAGGATGCTCCGGTATATCTTGGGGATATCTCTCCAGAGCCTGTCCCACTGCGAAGGTTTAATGTCCGCGTCCACCGCCAGCTGCCACTGGCGCTGGTACGGGTGAGAGGGCACAGTCCGCGGGTGTTGCAGGATGTGGTAGATCTGAGAGATCAGCCTCTTTAATCCCCCAAGGGAGCGTGCCAACTTTTCAAAAGGGGTGAAAGCTCGTGTGGCTGTCTGGCGCATTTCCCCTTCAGAGACCCAATGTCGCAACTGTGTATATTGCATTCTTGCCTCCGACGAGACGCGGAACTCTTCCTGACAGTGGTCAAAGGTTTTGAGTGTGCCCCCATCGTAGAGATCGCAGATCACCCTGCAGTCTCCTTGCGTCCAGTTATCAAATGCTCGAGAGTGATGGGCCGGCGGGAAGTGCGGGTTTCCCACTATGGGGGTATGCGGAGACGGAAACGTGGTAAGCCCCCTGGATACAGCTACGCTGTCCCAGATGTCTAGGACCGTCCTCGTAGGTATTACTATATAGGCGCGTTTGGAGCGGGCCATCCGGTGTAGCCTCGCCAGGTCCCGGAGAGTGCGCCCCGTCACTGCTCGGTCCATGTGGAACCACCCTTTCTCGCTCTCGTGCTGCCGACTCCACCACAAAGTGGAGGTGGGAGGCCCAGTAATAGTGCACTAGATTGGGGCAGGCCAGCCCCCCCTAAGCTGTGGGGCCATGAGGATCTTCTGTGAGAAACGGGGCCGTTTTCCGCCCCATATAAAGGACGTGAGCTCGTGTTGTAAACTCTGTATGCAGTGAAGCGGGATCGGGGTGGGAAGACATTGAAACACATACAGGATTTTGGGAAGGATCGACATCTTAACAGCATGAACTCTACCCAACCACGACAACATCAGGGGCCTCCACTTCCTGAGATCCTCTAGGACCGCTTTTCGGCATTCCCGCCAATTCACCGATGACCATGCGTCCAAACAGGGGGTCAGAAGTCCCAGATATTGGATATGGCGGTCGGCCCACTGGTAGGGCGCCGCATCTCTCAAAGAGGGTATCTGCTTCTTCGGGATGGTAAGATTAAGGGCCCAGGATTTGTCATGGTTGATATTGAGGCCAGAGGCCCTCTCATAAAGACAGAGCACCCTATGCAGGGACGGAAGAGACTACCGCGGACGCGTAAGAGTAAGTATCAGGTCGTCCGTAAACAGTGCCACCTTATTGTTTTGCGCGCTATGTACGACTCCATGGATGTCCGGCTCACGGCGTATCATCTCCGCGAGGGGGTCTACTGCGAGAGCGAACAGCAGGGGTGAGAGGGGACACCCCTTTCTGGTGCCCCTGTGGATAGGCAGCGATGGTGTTAGGCGGGCATTGACCCGGATCCTGGCTTGTGGCCCTACATACGGGGCCATGATCCTTGTAATCATCCTCGGGCCAAGACCAAATTTGTGGAGTACCGCCCTAAGGAAGGTCCAGTCCACCCGGTCAAATGCCTTCTCCGTGTCCAGCGATAGGAGGCAGGCCGGGATTTTCCAGTGATGCACCTTCCCCACGAGGTGTGCAAGTTTGCGCACATTATCCGCTCCCTGTCGGTCACGGATGAACCCGGCCTGATCCGGATCTACTTGCCCCGGCATGTAAGGGTCCAGGCGCTTGGCGAGGAGTTTGGTGTATATTTTAAGGTCAGAGTTCAATAGAGCTATAGGGCGATAAGAGGCACATAGCGCGGCGTCCCTCCCAGGGTTCGGTATCAGCGCAATGTAATGTAATGTAAATGGTCTTTTATATCGTGCAACTATCGCTCCAAGGAGCATCTAGGCGCCAGTTACTGATCCATAGATATAGGAAATAGGTTGGTTGCAGGTGATCGCTCATCCAACTATTACACTAGTGCTCTAGCGCAGGTGTCCTGTAACTTAAAGACCCAGGTTTTCAATCCCTTTCTGAAATCCTTTTCCTTTTCTAATGCACATAGAAAAGGGGGAAGAGTGTTCCAGGCTTTTGCTCCAAGAACTGGGAGTGATTTGCTGCCTCTTGTGCTAAGCCTGAAGGTAGGAACCGACAGTAAGTTTGCATTAGAAGATCAGAGGGTGCGTGTTGGTTGGTATCTGGCAAATATTCGCTGTAGGTATTTTGGGTGTGAAGCGTGGATGGCTCTGAAGGTAATGATCAATATTTTGAAAAGGACCCTTTTGGTTATTGGTAACCAATGCAGTGTGTTTAGTGCCGACGTTGCCCATGATTTCTTCGGCCATTTAAGGACTAGTCTAGCTGCTGAAGTTTATGGGTAATAGCTTTGTTGGTCCCTGCATACAGACTGTTACAATAGTCTATCCTTGATATCACCAAGGCAACTGTTACCGTTTTTCTGGCCTCCAGCGGAAGTAGGTCAAAAAACTTCCTGAGTCCTTTAATAATGGCAAAGCACATTCCTGCGACTTTCAGAGCCTGCTGCTTAAAAGACAGATTGCTGTCAAACGTGATCCCCAGATTCCGTGCCGACTCGGTTGTGTGGGGCGGGATTTCTGCCTTTTCCGGCCACCATGTTTTGGGAACAAAGTTGTTGTATGGGCAATCTCCGCCATACCCATGTCGGGGGACGGTCCCTCATTATCTGTAAAAGAGTTGAACAGTCTCAGAAGCCAAGGCCTAAGCTGGGACTGGAATGTGCAATAGAAAGACAAGGGTAAACCGTCTGGTCCTGGCGTTTTTCCCAAGGGGAGAACTCCAAATGCTGCCGCGACTTCCTCTTCCTGTTATGGAGTCCTCCAGTTCTGCCGCACACACAGGAGACCGCGGCGTCCCTTCGTAGTTGTCAAGGACAGCCGCGATTGCGTCTGCTGAGACAGTCTCCTTTCGGTACAGGGTGGTGTAGTAGTCCATGAAGGCTTCTCGTTTACTCTTCTCCGAGACAGCCCTGGACCCGTCCGGGAGCTGGACATTTGCTATGTGGGCCTTAGCCGCACGTGCTCTCAATCTCCCTGCCAGGAGGCGCCCCACCTTGTCTCCTCCATCGAAATATCTCTGCTTCAACGCCAGCAGAGAGTGTTCAGCCTTGTTGGTGCGTAGTAGCCTAAGCTGTCCCCTGAGGTTAGCCAACCTCCTTCTAGACACCAGTGTCGGACGTTCCCGATCCTGTATCTCAGCACTTTTAATGTCCTTCGCCAGGTCAGCTTCCAACTTGCAGGTGTCGTGCCTCCGTTCTATCGTTAGGGAAGTGATATGGCCCTGGATCGAGGCCTTGAAGGCATCCCATACCACAGGGAAGGGCGTTTCCGGGATGTCATTGCAAAGTAAGTAAGCATCTATGGCCTCCCTGATGCTTTCAACATCCGCGGCGTCTCGAAGGATGCTCGGTGGTGTTAGACCTGACACCCTTGGCGTGGTTTTCCCCTATCTTTTTGCCTCTGCCTCCTGTATTTTTGATGCTGTGCTGGATTTCGTTTTTGCTGGTTTAGATGCTTTAGACACTCTGCCACTGCTGATCAGTGCCAGAGTGTAAGTGCTCCCTATGGAAATTATCATATTGATTGGATGTACCTGATTGGCATATTTGTATCACCAAGAAGTCCCTAGTAAAGTGCACTGGGTGTGCCAGGGCTGGTGATGACAGATGCTACTAGTGGGCCTGCAGCGCTGATTGTGCCACCCACATGAGTAGCCCTAAAATGGTGTCTCAGGCCTGCCACTACAGTGCCTGTGTGCAGTCAGTGAACTGCCATGTCCTCCTGGTCGGTGTCCCCATTGGCTAGGCCTAACCCTTCCCCTTTTGTGCACATTGGCCACCCCTATGGAAGGCTCAAGGTACCCCCTTGGGCAGGGTGCAGTGTATATGAAAGGAAGAGCATGTACTAGTGCAGGTAACATACTCTGGTAGTGAACAGCACCCATTTTGTGTGATCACTGCTGCAAGGTTATCTTGCTCCATAGACTAACATGGGGGAGGCTGGTCCCAATGGTTACCAGCCTATCTTCCCATAGGAACAAGATAGGACATCAGTGATTGATATCCCTGAACTCAGAATTTAATAACACATCTTTTAGGAAAGGTTATTTTTAAATTCTGTGTTTGAGAACAGTACTTTTAGAAAGTGGCTGTTCTCTTGTCTGACCTTTTTGTGTGCCTTGGCCTGCTTGTGGATTGACTGTCTGGTTTGAGGGGGACAGGGGCTGGGGAGCCCCCAGGAGGTTGTCTGAGTCTGCCCTAGGTTGTATGACTGCATTTGCAACTAGAGTGGTGGGAGGGGATAGCACCTGGGATTGAATACGGCTGTGCCTGCCTGCCACAATGCTGGCTCCACCTCCTGCTGGGCGGCTGATGACTCTGCCCCTCACTCTGAAAAGAAGGAAGAAGCCAGGAAAACAAAGTGCTCAAGCAACACCCAAAACTGGTTAAGACCGGGCTCAGGACCCACTTGCACAAAGACTTCAAAGACTTTTAGGGGTATAAGAGAAGGACCCCTGGCAACAGATTTTTAGATTCTACAATCAAGAGGAACCTCTGCCAGAAGAAGAACCGCAGGAGAAACTAAGGAAGACTGCCCTTGCTGTGTGCTCTGTGGCTGACCTGTTTTGCTGTTCAACTGAAGGAGAGAAGAAGGGGACTTTCCTGTGTGCTGTGACTCCTGCCTGCTTGACCTCAAGACTTTGCGGTGTGCTGTGTCTGTAAAAGAATCTCCAAGGGCCTGAGAAAAGCTGGCCTCCTGTCCTGGAACCCAGGGTTAAAAGGTTCCCCAGAAACAACAAGACGCTGTGGAGATCGTGCTCCAGTTACTACTTGGCCGTGCCAGAGGATCGGTGTGCTCATCGGCACATCAGTGCAGAAGACCGGAGGATCGTTGTGCCTCCCCTTGTGACTTAATCCTTAAAAAGAGTTGGTGGCTTCACGAGCACTCTGCCCGCCTCTGGCCACTTGAAAACCGCCGTGCTGCTTTTCACCGCTGCTGCCCGGGGCCTGAAACATCCTGAGAATCTCGCTGTTCCTGGCCGGGGCCGCCGAAGGAGAAGCCGAAGGAGTGGAGCCCTGATTGGCTCAGAGCGACAAGCCCCCCTCAGTAAACGCCGCGCTGGGATTGGTTCCCAGGCCACAGCATCATCCTTAGGCTCGCGCTGGGATTGGCTGGCAGAAAGAAGGAGCCGTGATGTCACGATGGGCTCGCCTGTGAGCCGAGCCCGGATTGGTCAGCGCCGAAAACATCGTCGGAAGATGCGGGAGCCGCGTCTGAATGGAGAAACGCTGGTCTTCGCGTCTGAATTGAGAAACGCCGAGGCAGTTGTGTGAATCATCCCCGGCCTGCCGTCCTCGCACCAGAAAAGTAATTAAGCTCCCCGCTGCTCGTTGGATTGTCGAGAGCGGGCAGAGAGCTAGCGGGACCGGCAGAGGCTGAGTGGGGGTTTCTTTGTCAGATTCACTGGTGCAATCACGCTAGCAGCGCTTCCTCAGGGCAGCGCTAGACACGGCCTCGAGTTAGTCCCACAAGTGTAACCGGCTACAACTATTTTTCCTGCCATTTCTGATAAAGACTGAGACAAGACTGTGAATTACCTGAGTAACTTCCTAACTAAGTTCAAACATAAACAGAGTTAAGTGATATTTGTAACTACAACCGCCAGTTGTTTCTTTTGCCTGCGTAACCTAGATAAAGATATTTTTATATATTTACCTGTGTGGTGTCAGTTTGTGGTGTGCCATTGGATTATTGTGTGTGTTAAGTGCAACTACCCTACACATTGCCTTGGGGATAAGCCTGCCTGCTCGTGCCAAGCTACCTAGGGGGTGAGCAGGGGTTATCTACAGTGTTTAAGTCTATACACTGACTAGAAGCAAGGGTCCCTATTTTGTCAAAGGTACTTACCTCTGCCAACTAGAGACCCCCAGATCTAACAGGCGGCATATACCAACGTGTCTCTCGGGTGGGGCATGCAGTCGGGTCCTGTAAGAGCAGCTCGACATGAGCGTGATCGGACAGCGATATATCTGATATGGAAGCCCCCAAGGTATCCCGCACCAGATCAAGTGAGGTAAACAAGAAATCTATGCGGGAGTATGACCGTTGAGCGTGGGAGTAAAATGAATAGTCCCGCAGCCACGGGCAGTGGTAGCGCCACGCATAGATTAACCCTAATTCTTCAATCTGCGTGCGTAACGCAGAGGACATAGCTCCAGCGCCGTTGAATGAGGCATCACTACGGTCCATGTCTGGGTCCCAGACTAGGTTAAAGTCCCCTCCCAGTTTCAAGGAGGGGTCACCCCATGCAATCTGTTCCCGCAGAAGCGTCTGGAGGTACCTGTCCTGCATCTGATTGGGCGCATATATGTTACAGAGGGTGAACAGCTGCCTCCCCATGTGCACCTTGACTTTAAGAAAACGCCCATCTCCACCTCGAAAGGGCCTTGTGTCCCCCCGCCTGAAGCCAGACCTACACAATATGGCTACCCCGCTGTCTTAGTATCAGCAGCAACCCAAAACTGAAGAGGATACTTAGGGTGTGCCATCCGCCTAGTTTCTGCCTGCAGCAAATGGGTTTCCTGAAGGAATATGATATCGAGGCGTTGCTGGAGAAGGTAGCGCCTACCCATACCTGTCTACACTTGTTGGGGGAGTTTAAGCCTTTAACATTAAGTGTTAGGACTTTTAAAGGACTGGGGACGTTCACAGCCATATCACGCAGCAATCAGGGCTCACCCACGCTTCCCGCTCCCACCATTGCGCGGGAAAGGATACAGGAGCAGCAACCCCCTCTCCATCAGCCCAGGAGACTGCAGTCACTCGGTCCCCAACCAGTCGCACACAACAGGAAGAAGAGAAAGAAGAAAGAGAGCCAGAAAGTAGAGAAAAAGGGAGGAAGAGAGTAGAAGTGCCATAGGCGGACAAACAGGCCTTTCAACAAGAGAGGTCAACAGAGGCCAACAGGGCCGCAGCATACTATCCCAGTCACAGGGCATTCTCTACCCAAGAGTTTAGACGCACTCAGAGATGTCACTCCCTAGGGGACAGTTAGGGGTATCTACAAGAATCACAGGAGCCCAGAGCACCAGAGCCCCAGCACCCCCACTGCCCAGACAGGAGCTGGAGTGTATTACGCGTACGGTCAGCCGTGATTTGCATAACCACGTGCACAGGAGGGCTGCAAATATGCCACCATGGAGCGTTCCCGGCCCAGAGTCCCCGCGGTTCACAGAAAACGTTTGGTGGCCGTATGGGGAAGGACAGCGCAGCAGTCTCTGTAACGTGGTAGAGCCCCTGGCGTGGAGTTCTCATGAACAGCAGAGGACGTGTAGTGATTGCATGGGAAAGGGCTTGTCATTAGTCCCTATAGCATTGCTAAAGTCCATTGAATGAGTAAACCTAAAGTCTAGCACTCCATCCTATGTATGAAGTAGGAGCATGGCAGCTGTACAGAGTTCCGGTAGACATCCGGTCATTTCCAACAGACCCAGGACACCGGGGCCATCGTTCGCAGCGGCGCAGGCAACGAGGCACATTTCATCGTTAGGCACCAGGTCACGGGGTGAGCGGGTGCGGTGGTGATCCCTCGCGCTCGCCTTCAAGGGATCGGATGTGTGCTATGATGTCTTGTTTAGCCTATGAGGCAGACCTCCCAACCAGCGAGGGGGAGCGATGGCGGTGTTGCACCGTGGTCCAAGCCCGTCGAGCTGGGACTCTCTCCTGACGTTGTGGACAAGAGGGGCTATGCGCCGGCGACTCTGGTAACTTAAGCAGTTGTACCGCTTCTCGAAAGGACCTTACTACTCTGCGAATATATCCTCCCAACGGAAGATGAGGGCGAATGGATGACCCCACTGGTGAGGGATGTTGAGGGCCCGCAGCTTCTCCGCCACCAGCCTGAAAGCCCTCCGCCTGCGCAGGGTGTTGGGCGCCAAGTCTTGAAAAATTTGGATTTTGTGGCCGTCATAACTAAGATCTGGTTTTTCTCGTGCCGCCTTCAGGATAGCCTCCTTCTCAGTAAAGAAATGCACTTGTGTCAGAATGTCCGGGAGGAGGCCCATCCTCCCCGGGTGCCCGGGCACCCAATGGTCTCAATCCAAAGCCGGTGGAGAGGCGTCCTCATCTCCCCAGACCTCGTGGAGGAGCTGTGCCACATAGGTCATAATGTCCTGTCCCTCTGCTTCGAGAAGAACCCCCCGGATGCGGAGGTTGTTCTGGCGGCTTCTGTTTTCAAGGTCCTCCTGCTTGACTTGGAGCTCTATGTTTTGTTCTTCCAGCGTCGCCAGGCGTTGCCACAATTGCTCCTGATCTGCCTACGTGCATCCACTATTTTCTCAAGCCCGTCCACCAGGTCCCCCAGATCAGTGACCTCCTTTCGCAGTTCCTTGACGCAAAAATGTACCTTGGAGCGTAGGGAACCTATCTCCGTCTTGAGCTCAGACATGAAGGAGACCATGAAGGCCTGGGTCACCGGCGGCGAGTCCTCAGTAGCCTGCGAAGACCCCTCAGTAGGCGCCGTTGCTCCAGCCTTGCCCCATATAGCCACAACCGAGTTGTCTCTAGATGTTGCTGCCGAGTCAGCCCTTCTCCCCTTAGACCGCGTCATTGCCAGGTCTGCAGCTATGGTCAATCAGTGTACCCTGCGCCGATCAAGCTGAGCGTACCCCAGAAAGAGGAAGGGAGAGAGGAAAAAAGGGGAAGGGTAGGAAGGAAAGGGAGACACCAGTCTATATCTACACCGACAGCTCAACCCAGGGCACAGCCTCTCCACTCCCGGTCACCATGCCCCACCCCAGGGCGGTCACGCCACTCAAAAAGAGGACCTCCCCTCTCCGCTGCGTTATACTCCCGGTGGCAAGTTACAATCACGAAATGGCGACTCTGGCGCCCCAGGTTGGCCGCCCCAGTGCCCCCAACCCCCCAGAGGCACAGATGCAACAGCCGCTTCCCACTGCACACGTGCTGCACCGGGCCAACCCCCCTCTAAGGCAATGTCCTCAGGCCTTAGTCCCAGTGTGGTGATCAATGGCGACAATTAGATCCCTCAGACCCCCGGACCCTGCAGGACCCGCCAGGCCCTGCCAGTCCCAACAGCAGATACCGCAATCCCCGGACCCTCCTTAGGCCAGCGCTGGACAGCACGCAGGGACTGCACAGTGGGGAATCTGACCTCCAATGTGGGCCTCGGAGCCAAGGATGATGGTGCGCACCCGCAGGCCCCTCCAGTGGCCAGCAGGTGCTGCGGGTCAGCACCCCAACCAGCCACGTTCAACCTTCAGTTCCAGTCGCCAGCTGCTCCGCTTCCCCGAGGGCCGTCCGCCGCTCAACACAACAGGGAGGTGCAACAAATGCCCAAGCCGCCGCGCAGGGGGACCCGGGGGCAGGGCCTCCGGGGACAGCAACTCGCAAAGTCTAGGGTCTCCCAGCGCTGGTGGAAGCAGTGCGCCCATCTTTGGCCTCTTACCCCCACTACGCCGTGTCCTGAGTCCGTGCAATGTCCCGCCTCTGCCAGTATAAGCGGGAGCCCGCACTCCACCTCGACCCGTCTCACCTCCCCGGCCACTGCAGCTCCAGCCACTTTGACTCCGACACCCAGGGGAGCAGCCAATCGCCGTCTGCAGGTCCCACGCTGTCTCCGCCGATGCACCCCGAGGCCACCGTTGCCCCGTGCGGGGCACAACCAGGCACCGCCGCTCTCTGTGGGCCCATCACTCCATCTGCACCAGGGGAGCACACAGGAGAGTCTAGGCGGGGCCCGAGACAGCCCCAAGGGCATGAGTCTGCGTCGCCGCCGGAGACACAAGATGGCGGGCGTGGCTGCTCTCAAGAGCACAAGCAGCCACCACCAGCCCGCAGTGTTCGAATGGAGCAGCTCACCTTCGTCCGTGGGTGCCCCTGCTCCCAGGCAGGCCGTAAATGGTACAGCCAGGCACTGCTGCTCTCCCGGCCTGCCGCGGTGCAGGGCCTGTCCACACACCAGCTTCTCGCCTAAGCAATCCCCCCAGGCCGCAGCACGCTCCCCAGTGCACAATTACTCCTCTGCCGCACCGGATCCCACCTCCGCCTCCAGCGGCGAATGTCCCGCTCCAGAGCTCTCCGCCACTAATTCAGGCCCAGTCCACAGCCTGTAAGCAGCCTCCCGGAGAGAACAGGGTGCGGGTCAGCTTCTCGGGCAGGCGCCACAAAATGGCGGGCGCGGCTGGCCTCGGGGACGCTAGCAGTCGCCGCCGTTCCGCCGTGCAGTTCCCCCAGCGATTCTCCCCTCTCCGCGGGTGCCCCCATTCTCGGGCAGCCCCCACCGCTCACGAAGTCACAGCAGGCACCCCAACTCCCCTAAAGAAAGCTTATGCAGGCGGCAGGGCACCGGAGCTCGTGGGATGCACGTCTCACTGCATCGCTGTCGAAGCCACGCCCCCTACTCCCCTCCTTTTAGATGAAATTCGTTTTTGTTGGCTTAGAGCTAGCGCACTTTATCACTTCTGACCAGTGCTAAAGTGCATGAGCTCACTCCTTAAAACATGGTAAAACTGGCCTACACCTGATTGGCACATTTAATTTACTTATGAATCCTATTAAATTGGTTCAACGTATACCCAGAGCCTGTTAATGAAATGCTACTAGTGAGCCTGCAGCATTGATTAGGCTACCAACTTAAGTACTTTACAAAAAAGAGGGAGAAGGAGGATATGGCTGGGTTCAACCTCCTTAAGAAACAACGTAAAGATCTACGTATCATGGACCGTGAAAACCCTTCCAGGGAAGGTTTTTTTTAGGTATTCCCAGACTTCGGGTGCACCTCCTAAGAAAAGAAAATGTATTTTCTTGAGTCCCCTCCCTCACCCAAGATTGCCCCTAGGTGCACCTACTGCTTGAGGCGTGCTGCGACTTGCGAAAGAGACGTAGGAGCACTTTTTTGTTAAACTATGTGTGGTGCAGTGTATGGTGGAGTGGTGAGCAGTGATAGTAAAAATACCTAACTAGTGAGCTAAATCTTTATTCCTGCTCCTAGGTGGTACAATAAAAGGGGGAAGACTAACGTTCTAAAATACAGCCCTGGGCCCTCGAGGCCTCGACATACTAACATTCGGCCGAGCCGGGGAACAGTAGGTCATATTGACTGAGGCAAGCCAGAGTCAAGTAAGTGCTCGTAATTTTTCTTCTTACAGAACAAGATGTCTCTGGAAAGAGCGCAATACCGTCATTATTACTAATTTCCTGCAGGTTTGTTGACCATCATTAGTTAATTATTTCTCAGGCTTGTTTTTTGACAATCTATCACGAGAACAAAAAACAGTGATATACTCTTTCCTGCTCAAATTCTTTTTTACCAACAGTGTCACCAGGCCCCTCCACCTGAGTTGACCATGAGGCATAACATTGCTAACTAAAAAGTACGACTTTTTCAGAAGACAAATTAATAATCTAAGTTGCAGGTGACATTCATTTGCTGGTATGTCTAGTGAATTGAGTGTTTTATGTTAACATTTCCTTATAACAGGAACACCTATAACAGCCACAGATGAAACATATGAAACTGTTCAATGCTGTTTACTTTATTATTTTTAGGAGCACTAATGCACGCAACACTTCTGATTTTGTTTAGGCACCAAACCATAATTCACTGATCATGGCATGAAACAAGACCTGCCCACATGGGCAGGCAATGTATATATTAACCTACAAGTCTTGTTTTCCTCCAACAATACAGATACTGCGGCTACAGAGCTAACCGTATGTATATAGACACACACATTAGGTGTGCTTCTTCTTTTGCTAAAATATTGTTACTACCCTAAAATGTAGGCTTTTACATAGGAGTGGCACACATGAGGCGGGCCCTCATGCTATCCTGAAGAACATTTTTGGGGACACCTTGAAACATGTCAACAGGATATTAGGGATCATGACCACATAACAGTTCTTTTTCCGTCTATCTAACGCCTTTTTATTGTACCAGCTAGGAGCAGGAATAAAGCTTTAGCTCACTAGTTAGGTATTTTTACTATCACTACTCACCTCTCCACCACACACTGCACCACACATAGTTTCACAAAAAAGTGCTCCTACGTCTCTTTCGCAAGTCGCAACATGCTTCAAGCTGTAGATGCTTGGGATGGCCCCAATGATGAAGCATGTCACATAGGGGTAACCCTGGGTGAGTGAGGGGACTCAAGAAAATAAATTTTCTTTTCTTAGGAGGTACACCCAAAGTCTGGGAATATCTCATAAAAACCTTCACTGGCTGGGTTTTCACGGTCCATGATACGTGGATCTTTACGTTGTACCCATTTAAGTAGCCTGGTAAAAAAAGGCTCAGGCATTCCATTGCGACCTGTGTGCAGTTTTAAGCGTCCAATTCGACCTGGCAAAATAAACCATGAGTCAGAGACAAATATCTCTTTTCAATCTATGAAATTCACCCCTATATTAGGCCCTAAACAGCCCATAGGATAGGGAGCACTGTATTTAGAAAGTTGTACTTGTACTTTTAAGTTTTACGTGCGCTGCCAGTGAAGAATTCCTAAAGTCATTTTTCACCACTGTGAGGGCTACCTCTCCCATAGGATAACATTGGGTTACCTTTTTACATTTAATAAATGATAACTTTTATTTGGTAACAATGTGAAATTTAATTTTTAGTGTCTAAAGAGTTGCAACTTAGAATCCTCTTTTTTGTTCATATCTGTTTTTATTGATTTTAGTTTTGCATATTTATGATAGGCAACATACGTTTGGATGTACAGTTATACATGAGACCGTCTGCCAACAATTTGGTATACAGTGTACATTCCTCCAGTGACGTAGTACATAATGTGTGGAGGTGCTGCACTAGAGACTCGCGATAGGCTTTATAATATTCGGCTGGTAGTCCATCTGGCCCAGGCGTTTTCTCAGATGCCACGGACCTGATCGCCTCCCTAATCTCCTTCAAAGTGAGGGGGCCATCAAGCATCGCTTGATGCTCCTCTGAGGCCGTAGGTAGTTGGACAGAGTCTAAGAGTCTCTCCAGTACATGACTAGGGCAGCGTTCCTTAGATCGGTATGGTTGGGGGTAGTGGTCCATCATTGCTTTATGTATCTCGCGTTGTGTGTATACTAGGCACCCGTCTGGTATGCATATAGCTCCAATTGGGGCATGATTACTCTCCTGCTTTAGCAGCCAGGCAAGCAGCTGGCCCACTTTATCAGCCATAGCATGCTTGCAAGCTGTATGGGCTGTGTAATTGTGGCACCGCAGGTGCTCCAGGAGCTCTGCATGCTGGGTCCAAAGCCTCTCCAGGTGGCCCGAGTGCCTGCAGTTCCCTTCTCCTTCCTGCTCATATTGTAACAGCGGTGATTCTCATTGTGTAAGTGAGGCTTACGTATGCTCCATGTGGCCCCTAGACAGTGTCCCCTGATCGCTTTTTTGGGGGGCATCCCATTCCACTAGCGCATTGCTTGCCGTTCCCTCATTAATGTCAAAGTGTGTGAGGATTGCCGTCTCTAGTGATGAGCGAAACTCTGGGTCTTCTAGTACACTCGTTTGGAGGCGCCATGTGGGTACAGGGGGACGGTCCGCTTCCCAGCTAAGTTGTATCCACAGAGAATTATGATCGGAGTGTGTCCGCCCTAAGTATTCTGATTTCGCAACTAGTGGGAGCAGGGATTGGGAGCCCACCACCCTATCAGTCAGTACATGTAGATCATGCACTGCAGAGTAATAGCAGTAGAGACGCTCATGAGGGATGATGATACGCCACATATCTAGTAATGCCCAGTGTGAGAGCCAGTCCCTGAGTGCCTGCGTTTCGACACAGCAGTTGTCTTGTGGAGAGGGGGAAACGACCTATCTATTTGAACATCAAGTACTGGATTAAAATCTCCATCCAGCAGCCAGGGGAGCCCAGTGTAGAGGGTCAGGATTTGTGATAGCTGCAGATCTCGACCCCAGTAGCATAGTTTGACCATTAAGTTTCCCACGTACTAAGGTGTACCTGCCTTCGCGGTCTGCTACCACGTCTTCACAGATGAATGGGGTGCCCGCCCTTACCCAAACCAATGTGCTCCTCTCTTATGTTGAATATGTAGTACTGTGTACCTGCCCCCTTAAGCGCCTGCGCAGTCTGTCTAGCTCCACCTGTGTCATGTGTGTTTCTTGCAAGAGGGCGATACCCACCGAGTCTCTATGGAGGTAGGAGAATATAGAATAGCGCCCCGTGGGTGTATGCATGCCCCGTCTATTCCTTGTTCGTGTCATTTCTAGAATATTTAGTCACCTGAGGTGTCGGGTGTAGGAGTCGCACTGGTGAGTGTGTGCCATGGGCAGGCAGAGGTGTTTTGGTTTGCTGCAACAGAAACAATAATTCAACTTCAAACGTCATAACAGCTGGGGCGAACTCTGCAAGGATGTCCGTCCAAACGTCTGTAACAATTTATAATTATAAACTAGTCCAGCGTAGTGCCTGGTGGGGTCATGTGCACAAACGGTGTCTTGTTGTTACTACCTCCCCCTTTTCATGTTTAGGAGATGCGCCATCCTGTTAATCTTTTAGGTCAGTGTGTGGGACCAGTGTGAGTTGTGACTGAGTGTCGCCGCATATGCGCCCAGTTACTGCAGTGATATGCATGTTACTGCCTGACCTGAACTTAGTGGCCACCTAGCTGTCTCGTGATGCATCATGAGTGACTGTTAACTTATTAGTGTCTCCCCTTATCTACAGCGTGCCCTAAAAATATTTTTTTTAAACAACCAAACAGAGCTCTACTTGCACGAGCTGACAATGACAGAGTCCAGCGTGATAGTGTTGTATCATATGATGCCATCAGCAGTCTATGGGGTTACCACTGGTAGACTCATGTCTCCAGATTCTTCAGTTGACGGGTATGATGAGCCGCTAGTCACTGGTGAGTCAAGCATGCAGTCTTTAATGTGTTCTCTGCTGTGCGTAGTTCCGAGAGTTGCAAACGCCTCTAAGACATCATGTGGTTCCATTCTGATTATCTGCGGACTCGGCGCTGTTGTCCCTGGCTTTGTGCTACGTAGCACCCCGCGTCTTCCCCGTAGGTGAGTTCTTCTTCCTTCTGGGTTGTCAGCATCCGGGCCCGGGGCGTGTGCCTGTCCACAGCCCCGACTCTTCCAGCCAGTCCCACGCCTCCACGGGAGAATACCACTCTCAACCTGGCGGAGAATAGCAGGGACTAGTGCAGTTCCAGTTCTCTAAGTTGGTGTTTCAACATCATGTTATTGCTTCTGCGATGCTGCAAGAGTGTGTTGTAGTCTGGGAATAACATGACCTGGCTGCCGCCCACTTTAAGGCCTTCTAGTTTCCGGGTTTCACCCAGCACTGCATCTCTGTCTCTATAGTTGAGGAGTTTAAAGAGAACAGGTGGGCCAGGCTCCCGGCTGAGGCTTCTGCACTGGCACCCGGTGCGCCCTCTTCACTGCAAATGGTGGTGACAGTTTTCCATAGGGTAGCAGGTCTCGTAGCCAGTGCTCAACATATTGCTCAGGATTCCTTCCTTCCTCACCCTCCGGAAGGCCCACCACGTGGATGTTGTTAATGCGGGAGCGCCCCTCCGCGTCTTCTACTTTATCTTCGAATGCATGCATATGATTCATCATGTCTTGTAGCACAGCAGAGTGACTTTGGGTGACAGGCTGAAGTTCCTTGAGGGTCTGGCTATGGATAGTGACTTTCTCAGCCAGTTTGCAGTCGTCTGCATGCAGGAGTGTGAAGTCCGGGGTGACTTTATCGATATGTGTTTCCAGAGATGTTTTGGTTTGCTCTAGGGTGGCACCGATCTTCTCCACCGCTGCAAGCACTGAGTCGATTTTGTCTGCCAGGGTCGCTGTCTGTGATTCCATCTCCCCATTGTCTCTCATGCGCGAGGGTGTGTCTTGGCTCGCATACGGTTCAATAGCTGGCCCTTTGGCAGGTAGACCCTGCGGTCGTGAATCTCCAGCAGTGGGGAGAAACTGCGTCCCCCGCGGGGTGGTAGGTGAGAGTATCTCCAGTGGGCTACTTTGCCAAGTGCGCTCTGCTGCTTCGGTGCGGGTAGTCACCTCATACACTATGGCACCTCTGCATGTCCGCCTTGCACTTTGTACGCTCACCGCTTCTCCACCACAGCAGCAATCATAGCCTTCGAGATGGTGCCTGTTTGGTCTGTCCAGTGCCACCCTATCAATCCTCGGTCTTCGGCGGCAGTCCTGTACCACTTTTGTGAATTCCTGCGATGGTCCGGGCATGAAGGGTAGTGTGGCCAGTTGCTAGTGGTTACCCGCTTCTTCTTCTGGTTGCAGGGCCGGACCGAAGAACCATCCCCCCAGGAGTTCAGGCGACTCAGACGGTCTCCACCGTAGCAGGCAATCACAGCTGCCCCTCCCTGGGTTCAGCGTTCACTTCTTCTCCTCCGTGGTCATTTCGCAGCTTGCTGCTTGCTGCCCAATGGTTACCTGCCTCCACTCGTGTTCTCAGGTCCGCTCCGAACCTCCGCCTCCCGGGGGTTGCACAACTCGGGATGCCTGCACCTCAGCAGGCAGCTATGGAGAGTAATTCCCCGAGTGCAGCTCTCACACGCACCTCCATTAATGCACTTGCTTGGATGCAGTCCCGCTGGGAGCCCACCATTCCTCCACAACGGCGGGTGCCTCGTCACTTCCAGGTGTCTACTCCAGCACGGGCGGCCTCCACTGCAGCAGGCGGCCATGGAGAGCAACTCCCCGAACGCAGCCCTCACCCGCAACCTTACTGCCGCACTTGATTTAATGCAGTACCTCTGGCAGCTCGCCACACCTCCACGACGGTGGGGCACCTCGTCACTTTCAGGCGACTGCTCCGGTGGCTTCTTCCCACTCAGCACCGCACTCCTCACCTCGGTCCCAGCCGCGGTCGCAGTCAGCGAAATGGCACTTGTTGGGCTCGTCCAGCGCCTCCACCCGGTCTGCCACCACCAGCGACCTCAGGTGCCGTCAGCAGCCCGGAGTCGCCTTCAAGGGATCACAGCCTTCTGGGTATCGGCTGCCCACCTCCCCTGTCAGTGGGCCTCGGAGATCCGCTTCTTCGGGGGTTCGATGTTTTGGGTGGCCTCTACCACACCAGCAATTGTGCCCGGTAGGTATCGCATAGATTATAGCTGTCAGCGCCAACTTCAGCCTCCCTCCGCGTGCTGTCTCCACGCATTTTAACCTTGCGCAGGCCTCACTTTTCCTCACGGTGGCGGCTGCGACTGTGTCCGATGAAATATCGTTTTGCAGGGTTTCCTGGCTGCTATGACCCTTCTCCTTACCAGTCCCATATATTTCTAGCACAGATGGCTCATTGTCAGGATAGTTTTGGCGGATAATTAGGGGATACCTGCTGGAGCGCTAGAGACTCGCATCCGCCATGATGGCTGGCTAGCCACGCCCCCGTAATTTAGAATCCTCTTTAATGGTAAAGTTGGATTACTGTCAGCTTATCATCCCTTCATGACTGAAAATAACAAGTCCCTCTATCTCTCAGATGTCCCTTCCATTTCTATCTAGTGCTTGTCTTTGGTCAGAACCAGCCAGTCTGTTTAACGTGAGCAAGCCTCTAGGCTCTACAAATAACTATCTGATCTAAGTCTAGAAATAATGTGAGATATATTTCCAGGCTTTGTTATCCTCCTCATTTTCAAGCTCTCCCTGTACCATTGTGTAGTGTAGTTCCTATATTCCCAATAGGCTCTGCGCATTGGAATAATATATCCTATAGATGTGATGTACGACTTATGTCTACTAGGTCTCTATCGAATATGTTAAACTTAATTGTGAGTGCCAGCTAACTCAGAGGTCACTAGAAACTTTCTCGAGTTCACAAGAAGGGATTAGTTTCTGACAACCCCATAAACATGACAACTTTGTTTCCCCAAGATAAAACTGATCTTCAGAGTCGTGGAAACACTAGATGGATATTTTACTCAGTCAATCGTGCATGCTTTGTTTCACCAGAGGTGCAGAGAAATAGAGAGACAGGCGTTTTCAATAAAAGTATTAATTGAACAGTCTTCTTTCTCATGCAAAAGAAATGAACTTCTACAATCTTAATACTGGTAGCAAAGTATAATGTGTTCAGTAAGAAGAGTATTATGAAATAATACTGTAAAAGCATTGTATGGCTCCTAGACCATAGAAAAATACATACATAAATAACAAAGGTTAAAATGTACTCTACTGGTGCTTCTAAAATACGCCTACCCCGATGTACCTAACCTAAGTCTAGAACGAGGGAAGAAGTAAGTGTGGTGTAGCATAAGTTTAGTATTCTTTTTGCCAAGAATCTAACCAAGATTTCTCTTAGGGTCTAATCAGCTCCGTACCTTGGTTTAGAATGAATGTAGTCTGGTATCTCTCTGTCTCAGGACTCGATTTCCCAACACCCCACAAGAGGAGCTTGGAAAGACTGGAGCTGGATTTCTCGGCAGGAGAAAAGAAAACGTCTCTCTCAGTGAGTCTGCTGCAGGGTCAGCTTCCTTCGGCACTTGCTGTAGCAAGATGCGTCGGGCAAGTAGATAGTCGAACTGCTCCAAACCACCGTGTGTTTGCTTGGGTAAATGTGGGCAGAAGAACATCATCAAAGAGTCTCAGTTCTTTGAAAACTTCATGAGTTCTCGGACAAATCAATATTCAAGCAAGGGGAAGTCCCTAAATGCCGAGTTTTCCAAGAAATCGTTGTGGATTTTCGGAACTAGTGGAAGTAGCCATGCCGTATTTGGACTGCATGAGCTATGTCTAAATATGGTTATGATTTCTATGCCTATATAACTACATGGTGATTTATATCTATATAAGGGGATGAATCGGGAAAATTACACTAGGGTCCTAAAATGCTATACAACACCCACTCCACTTCATTATGTTCGACATTACTAAATTTTAAGCACTAAAACATATCTAAAGCATGTGTTTACAATCCAACCCAAAAATACATAAAATGCATTTGTAAATGGTTGTACACATAAAATGAGCATTTGCACAGATCGCATTTAAAAGAAAAGATTTCATTGTAAGCATATGATATGATATTAGCAATGCTAACTGAATGAATCACGAAAATTACATTTCTGAAATGTCTCTAAATACAGAAAAAAAACGGTTGAGACCATCCTATAGCAGAATATATAAGCTGTTTTGATATGTGGATAAGCTAAATATCGTTTCTAGGTAGTATTCAAAGAATTCTTGTTCTCTATGAATAGTTCTACTTTAAGCAGATTACTTTTGTGCCAAAGTTCATATTTTTGAAAAAGGTCAAATCAATCGTAGAAAAATAGAGTTTCAAAGCTAGAAGTGTTTGTTTTGAAAAAATGAAGGTCGAATTCAAAGCTGATAGAACGCTCTGTGCTAAGTTCAAAAGTTATTCTCGGTGTCAGGAGAAAACATTAAATCGTCTAGGCTGGCAAAGAAATTATCTACCACAGTAGGTGAAACTTGAACCACTTCATTAAGTAGATCAATCGTACACAGATGAGAAGCATCGCCGTCAGCGTCAGTCGCATTAGCAATGTTCGCAGTAGATGGTACCTGTGTGCCTGTTGGTCCATGTATCTCACCCTCAGCTGGAATTGCTGGTGAGACCTCAATGAATGCCGTCATGAGGATTGGTAGCCAGTGGGGACAACACAATGCATGAGCCGTTACCGAACCAAGCAAAGCGTCAACATCCGTAGGCAGTGCTGATGGAAGTGTTAGACAAATATCCAACACGCATTCCTCTCCACAAAGCAGGCATCATAGAACAGGTAAGATGCAATCTTGCCAGATTGGTCTGAACGATAGGAACCATGTGGTATTCAGATCTCTCAAACGAGCCAAGCCAAGAATCTGTGTTATGCGTTCACGATACTGCATTGCTTGTAGAGTGTTTTCCATGGTAAACTGGGTATCGCTGGTGACTTGACTTGCCATAACAGAGCAGAAGGAACAAAATTAATATCCCTGCTTCGAGTCCCAAAATGAGAGGCTGGCCGCCGAACACAGAGTGCACGAAGTTAGGGAAAATGCCTAGGACTGCTTCAATGGGTGCTAACAGTCCTGAAAAAATCGTCTTAAATACATGTACAACACCACTGGTATCAGACATGTTTAAGTTTCGACCTAACATTTCTGCTGAATGTATTGGGCAGTTTGTTGATAATAGAGCATGTATCTCCGCAGAGGACCTTGCAACTTGCAGATCATACGTCTCTCTGGACGGTGACAGTGGCACAGTTTTTTGTAAAAGAATGGCTTTCATTCTGATCAAAGTATCAATTCATATAGAAGAGATGTTCAGTGAAGGCCATTGCGGCTACTCCCCGTCCTGTCTTAGTTTTTGAAAATAATACTTGCATACAGCAAGTGACCCTGGCTGACACACTAACGAGAGAGGCTATTCCTGGCATCATTCCACAAAAGCTGCCTAAAAATCGTATCTATCACTGCTGCCTGGGAACCCTGCAGGTGGCATGATAAATTGTTTGAAGACCTATTGCAGGCTCTATGCAAATTAATGCCCTGACATAGAAGTGAACCGGTTGGTGTGGTTTTGCAAATTTTACCACTAAGGAATACCTCCTTTTCCCCACTCCAACATTTGTGTGTGTATGGTAAATCCCAGGTCGACTTTATGTACTCTTTACCCAACCTTTCATACAGGCCTGCTGGTATGTGTTTTAAGCAATACTGAAACTGGAAAATCGTCACTTGTATCGTGATGGTGCCATGTATTCTCAGAAACGGTTAATGGTAATCTTTCAGTTTTTCTATGCTCAGCACCGTATAGTTTGCTCCTCTCTGCGCCAAAGAGATTTGTTTATCTGTAAGGTTAAATCCAGTAAACAATGACGTGGTGTTGATTAGACGCCAAGGCACATAGCCTGAATGAAGATTTTGTAACGTCCAGCCTAGCAGCATTATAGAACGTAGTTGAGACTGGCCATGTTGTAACATGAGCAAGTCCTGTTCCATTGTGTCTATGGCAGAGGATACAATGCTGTCCAAAGAATAAATTCTGGATGACACCTCTGTCACCCGTTTTACCATTGCATCTCTTGATTGTTTTAAATTGAATTTCTCAGCGCTTTGCACCTTTTTAACAACTTATTAATTCCCCTCATCTTATTGTGCCTGACTTACTCCAGGTTACATCGCGGGTGATTAAATACCTGCTTCCTCTTCAGGGTGTGCCTCCCTGCCCCGGTCCACCGCGGCTGACGTGCCGATTGTTGTGGAGGGCAGGCGCCATCTTGGGTGAGGACCTGGATCCCGGCGGTGCCGCTTGCTGTGGTCTAGCTGGGGGTGGGGTTACCTGCTTCCTCTCCAGGGGTACCTGCTTCCTCTCCAGGGTGTGCCTCCCTGCACTGGTCCACCGCAGCTGACGTGCCGATTGTTGTGGAGGGCACGCGCCATCTTGGTTGAGGACCTGGATCCCGGCGGTGCCGCACGCTGCGGTCTAGCTGGGGGTGGGGTTAAGCCATAAATTGCAATGACCTACCAGACACACAGCGGGCGAGCGCAATGGGCGCGTCGACGGCGCACCGAAGGTGTGCCTAAGGTAAGCCCGTCTGCGCCCGTCCGCGGCCGGCCGGGGCGAGGGCCTTTGTTATTCTGCCCAACTTATTACCTATACAGCCTCTGACTTGACATGCCTGCACTCCCAGTGGCCCCTCCGCCCGACCATACTTTCCAGATTAGACTCACTGGGACTGTTCTGCCCCCGAAGGGCTTTCCCAGAGTTTGATCCCCTTTTGGCCATGGCTCCACCACCTGCTATGCAGATCCCCTTGTCCGCCCGTTCCCCTCCCGCCAAAATAGCTGTCAGTTCCAACTTCACAGTGAGCTTCTTAAACACCCACCTCGCTGGTCAAGCACCAGCTGGAGATTTTCCAGCTTCTGGACTCTGAAAAACCTGACATGCTTTTTGTCACCGAGACTTGGCTTAATGAGCAGTCTTCTCCGGACATCCTCGCGGCGGTCCCGCCGGGTTACTACATTCTCCAAGCCAATAGATCCTCGGGTAAACCGGGTGGCGGGGTGGCAGCCATCATTAAACATCCTATTAGATTTTCTTCATTAGCTATTGCACTATCCCTTTGGTTGACTGCCTTATTCTTAGATTGGAATCCCCAGTGGCCCCCCTTATCTGTGTCCTGGTTTATCAGCCCCCTCAGCCTATGCCCAACTTCCCGTCAATGTTCGGAGACATGCTCTCCCAGCTGGTCATTAATAACTCAAAAATCCTGATTCTAGCGGACTTCAACTACTGGCCCTCTGATGACAGAGAGAGTGTCTGTTCATCCATCTTTTCCGACTTTTTATTCGGCATGAACTGCTCTCAACATATTCACTTAGCAACTCATGTCAAGGGCCACATCCTCGACCAGGTCTGGATCTCTAACCTGGATATCTCCTCTCCCCTTGTTCTCCCCTGTCCTTGGTCGGACCATTCCATTATTACCTTCTCCTTTGCTGTTACCACCCATGCTAGTCGTACCCTTGAGGGCAATCTTCCAGCTAGGAATTGGAATAGGGCTGATTTGGGCAATTTTGTCACTTTACTTAGAGCCTCTCCTCAACCTAAGTGCGATTCTTTAGACACTCAAGCATTAGGCCTGCAGCGCTGGCTCGAATCAGCTAGTGATATCGTAGCCCCCTTCAAATATGTCGGGCTAAAGCGCCCCCATGACGCGCAAAGATGGTTCTCAGAGGAACTTAAAGTAAAGAAACTTAAAGTTAGACAGGCTGAGCGTTGTTGGCGACAAGACTATGCCCCTGACAAGAAGTTGGTATTCACGACCCTGCACAAAGACTATAAGCTAGCTATCCTGCAAGCTAAAACTTCTTATTTCTCCAAGAAAATTGTAGACCCAGCCTCTAAGGCAAAAGACATTTTCTCCATTGTGGAAGAACTCTCGCACCCAGATATGATTACTATTAAACCTCCCCCTCCCAGGCACTTTGTGACTCCCTTAATTTGTTTTTCATTGAAAAAATCGTTAAAATTAAGAACAGTATTTCTTGTCTTGCCCCCCCTGACTCATCCACTCCAGCCGCCACTCCTGCTGCTCATAATCTTCAGCAAATTACACAGATACCCCCTATTTCGGAGGACGAGTTTTTAGCCCTGCTAAATAAGGTGACCTCTGGCTCCCCCACTGACTGCTGCCCCCCCATGTCCTGCGTGAGGCCTTTACTGCCTGCCCCACCCCCCCTCTGACTCTTCTCAACAACTCACTCAAAGTGGGCTTGGTGCCCATTTTCAAGAAGCCCAATGCTGACCCGTCCCTTATGAACTACTTTCGCCCCATTTCCCTTCTCCCTTACCTCAGTAAAGTACTTGAGGCCCATGTCACCCACTTCCTGAGCTCATTTATTGAGCACTCGCAGTTCCTCGACCCTCAACAGGCCGGTTTTTGACCCACCCATTCACCTGAGTTGGTCATTCGCTCAGTGATGGAGGAGCTGCGGAGGGGCGCAGACTTTAACATCAGTCAGGCTTTGGTGCTTCTGGATTTGTCGGCTGCCTTTGACACGGTCGACCATGATATCCTGGTCGGCCGTGTCGAGGAGGCCGGCATCCGGGGATTAGCCCTTGACTGGGTTCGCTCGTTCGTGAGTAACCGTCACCAGGCTGTCCGTCTCTCCCAGTTCTCTGCTGACAAGGTTGGGTTGACATGCAGTGTCCCGCAGGGTTCCTCTCTTTCCCCCCTCCTTTTCAACTTGTATCTTACCCCCCCTTATCCGGTCTTTACGAGGCAGCAATTTCACTGCATTTAATTATGCAGATGGCATTCAATTGATCCTCGATATCGACCCCTCGGACCAATCCATCCACAACTTCCAGTCCACTCTGTGCCACATCAGCAATTGGATGGGGGCAAATCATCTGAAACTCAACACCGATAAGACCGAATTGGTTCTTATCGGGGGCGCCTCCAACCCGTGGAGCTCTAACTTTTGGCCTACTCGCTTGGGTCTCCCCCCCCCCCCCGCCCTGCTGACTCCGCTAAAAGCCTTGGGGTGGTCATCTGTAAAGATCTTTCGATGAAACCCCAGATTAATATGGTGGTCTCCTCTAGTTTTTTTCACTTACATAAAATCCGCAAGATATCCCGATTCCTCACTACAGAGGCTCTCACCCTGGCTTTATTGGCCCTGGTAATTTCCAGGTTAGATTATGCCAACTCACTCTATGTTGGCATTCCTGCCTAACAGTTGAATCGATTGCAGCTGGTTTAGAACCAGACTGCACGATTGATTTTCAAACAGCCCAGGCACCAGCATGTTTGTCCCCTGTTAAAAACCCTTCACTGGCTCCCTGTAGCCGAACGTTGTAACTTCAAACTAGGCTGCATCATCTTTAAAGCGCTGGCCGGCCTCGGCCCAGCCTTCAACTCCTCTCTCCTCTACCGCTATGCCCCTTCTCGTAACCTCCGATCCTCCTATCTTGCCTTTCTTAAGATATCCACCTTCAAACGCAAGAAACATGGAGGGCTCAGATTCTCGTTTCTTGCCCCTTCTTTTTGGAACGCACTCCCGTTAGAGTTTATGCTCACTACCTCTTACACCCACTTCAGGCCTCTCCTGAAAACCCACTTGTTCTGCAAAGCACATAACTAAGCCTTCCTCGAAGTCCCCCGTCCCTTTTTCTCCTCCCTGTCTCCCTCTTGCCCATAGTGCCAAGAAACCGTTTGGTATAAGTGCGCTCTATAAGAACTTTCACATAACATAACAGAGTTGTTAACCCATTGTCAACTACAAAGAGAGCTTTCTCTAAATTAATACGATCAATTTCTCGTATTTGTTTTACAGTTTCTATTTGCATGACTTTCCATGCTTCATTATAAGCAGCGTAAATACTGGCGTATATGAAACGTTTATGACGTTGATTGCGAGGTCCCAATAAGAATTCTCTCAAATTAATGCCATCTTTAAGTAAAGTTAAGTGTTGCTTTATATCTGGGAGTGTGGATTTTTGTAGCCACTCAAGGCACAGTTTTCCTACACTGTAAGTTGTTATTATCCCTGGATGTTGTCTCTGGATATAGCTTGGATCTGGCCTAGTTATTGTAAACCCTTGTGTCTTGCTCAGGAATCTATCTTGACAGTTATTCATTTCTGTGGGCCAGATTAACCATTTTTCCTATCAGGATTAGTTCTGTTTTGTTCTAAAATGTAGTTTACGTCTACCTCCTCATCTGAAGTTCTATTACTATCAGGTGTGGGTTTAGGTATGGACGGTTTATTTAAGTATTTTATCTTAGCCAGGCCAAGACAAGATGTCTGTTGAACAGTTTCATTTAAAAACATTATTTGTTCTGGGATGATGCAGGCTCTAAATAAGGCTTCTAAACCTTGCGCCTGCCAGTCTTTTGTGCTCCAGACAGTTTTTGTCTCAATGTTGTCTTTCCAAAAGTCAAAACATAATGTGGACAATTGAGCATTAAAGGCCGCAGAATACATTTGCTTAGTATTAGTCAATATTCTTTTCATTCCTGTCTTATTAAGATTTTTGAAGTAAAATGTTTCTGGATTTGTGACATTAAAGCCTGAGAAGTATGGACATTTTTCATAAAATGGTTTTGAGCTACCCTTTGGTGGCGTTTGACAATGTTCCCATTGATTATAAGTTAAAACATTTCTAGGGTTTGTAGATGTGTGCAAAAAATGATGACCATAATGGTTACAACAATACATTTGTTCATAATCAGATGAACCTACTAAGTATTCATGTTTCTCAAATTTTGCTGACATTTCTAAGTCTGCCATCATGTTATTAACAGTCTCAAAGTCCCAATCATCAGAAAATGTACTGGGTGAAACAAAATCACTCAAGGAAACCTTAAATTGGTGTAGAATCTTCAACAGCTCTGCAGAACCATAAATGTCATAATCAGGTCTGTCCCATGCTATACCACCAGGTAGGGGAATGGCTGTGATGTTCACTGATGACAGGTCTCTTTGTTCACAATAAGATGATTTGTGTGGCTTCAGGAGCAAGTTGATGTTTTTAGTTGCTGTGTCCATTTTACTATATTTTCCATCTATCAGCTTTCCCAAATTTAAAACAAGAATGAGCCATAGTAGGAGAAATAGTATACCTAACACAATCCACAATTCAACCCATGGTGAAACCAGATATGTATTTGCAAAAGTTCTGTTACTTGTTCCTTGAAAGTTGTATTTGCTGGCGTCGTTTCAGGCTCACTGGGATCCTCAGAAAAGGTATCAAAGTTGATGAAATAGCCAGAGGCAGTTCTGTCAATTGTTGGTATTGCATCCGGATTATTTGAAATCGCTGGAGATGATTGGTCCCTTGACATATTAGTATAGTCAGATGCAACATTATTGTAGACGGGAGTTTCTTGACGAACTGTTATTTGGGTTTCAAGAGGCACAAGTTCCATGGCTTTGTTGCATAGTCCTTCTTTTCTCACTGCAGATTCTTCAAAGGTGACGTTAAAAAACGTGTGGCCTTTAAGGCTCTTACGCAAGCTTTCAAGGCGCTCCATGGCACAGGAGCTAAATATATCAGAAACCGACTGGCTTTCTATCTGCCTTCGAGAACAGTAAGGTCAGCTTCTTTGGCCTTGGCAATTGTTCCTCCTGCCAGACGGGCCCGGCTGGGCAGGCGTTCTTTCTGCTATCTAGCCCCCAAGCTCTGGAACTCCTTGCCTGTTTCCCTGAGATTAAATACCAGCCTCTTGAATTTCAGGAAGGAGCTAAAGTCGTGGCTCTTTGTTCAATAATTTCTGCCTTGTCTGTCCACTCCTGGTCATCTGTTCCCAAATCTGCTAAAGCGCCGGGACACTCCTTTGGAGTAGCTGAGCGCTTATAAGACCAACTTAACTTAACTTAACTATGAGTCTTTCAGTTTGAACCTCTTGGATAATAGCAAGATTTGGTCGTCTGCGCCACCTTTGGAGTCCACTGAGCCTACTACTCGGCCACATGACGTGGATTTACCAGGTCAATTGATACTGACTGGTCCTCTTTTCTTCCAGCAAGGGGTGGTAATAACACTGTTCTTGACCCGTGGACTGCTAGTACAGGTACTGGTTTTCTGTAAGAAGGCCCAAATTCCTTCTTATCCGCTATTTTCTCTCTGACCAGATCCCAATCTTTGGAATCACCAGATCCCAATCTTTGGAATCCAGACAGGTCCTGCTGGGACAGGTGTTTTTTCTTCAGTGTTCGTTGGCTTCTGTATGGTGTTGCTTAGACTTCTTCTTGTTTCATATAAGTCCTGCAAAACAGCCAAAGGGTCTTTGATATGAAAGGGTTTTTGTTCTACCACTGAAGTATGATGATCGAGGTCTTGGACAATCATTCTTGTACCAAAAAGGATTTCATATGGAGTGATTCCACCCAGAGAACTTCTCGGCAGGTTGTTAAGACTACGTTGGACACTTATTAGATGTTTGACCCACTCGTCACCCGAGCCTAATGCCCTAGCTGTTATAGATTGCTTTATGTCATGTTTTTTTCTTTCCATAACCGAATTTCCCTCAGGATGGAATGGACTTGAGTACCGCAATGCAACGCCCAAGCTGACCAAGGCCTCCTTGTAAGCTCGAGAGCTAAACACAGGACCCTGGTCAGAATGTAGCGTGCCGATTGCGTATGTGCTGATAAAGACTCGCAAATCTTTTTTAACAGTTTGGACGTTAGCCGAGCGCTGAGGCCACATCCAAATGAATCATGAGCATGAATCCACTGCGACCATGATATATTTATAGTTGCCATCCCTTTGTAAGGGACCACAGTGGTCCAGGTAAACACATGCAAGTGGTTTATCTGAAATTAAAAGGGGCGTCTGCGCCGGTCGTTTCACTGTAGAAACGTTCCTTTTCTGGCATATTTCACATTCCAAAACATAGTTTCGGGTCTATTTCCTCATGCGCTGCCACCAGTATCTTTGCCTTAATAACGATACTGTGGCAGAAACACCTGCGTGTGCAGAGCAAAGCCCTTCATGTGCTGCTAAAATCAGTCCTAATCTGTGTTCCATGTTTGGAATTACCCTATCCCCCACTCCAGGGATTCGAGCAAAAGGAACATTATTTGCATCAGTTATATATGAGTACTTGAGTGGAAAGCCTTTTGGTAATGTTTTACCGCTGTCGTTGTTAGAAGCGGCGACAGCCTGCATTATTTCGCTGTCTATTTTTGTTTTTGAACGAGTGATTGCAGCTACGGAAGCTGTTTGCATAGATGCCTTTGCGGCTTCATCAGCCAATGAATTCCTTGCAATGTGAACGCCATCACGCTGATGACTCAGTGCATGGATCACGTGAGTCTTTTGTAGTTCTTTCTGTAATTGAACTACTAGTTCCCAAAGCAACTTATGCTTGATTGTGCCACCTTATGCATCTTTGAAACCGTTTTTGTATCCAGTTCTGCAAATATTCATTGTAAGACTGGACGCAGTAATACGAATCGCACACTATGAGTGTGGGGAATTCGCAATCGGTATTTTTAAGCGCCATCTTGAAAGCCTGTAGTTCAGCTCGCTGACCTGTACAGTCTCCTAGTGACTGAGTTTTTCTGACCATCGGTCTGAATTTACCATTGCACCAGCGACCTTTAACAATCGCGCACGCAGCACTATAAGCTTGTTTACCCCCAATTGTGGGTTGTGCTGATCCGTCTATATATATTATGCATCCGTAATGTTATGGAGGCAGAATCTCAGTGGGCAGAGGACATTCTTGTTCGTATTGGAGAAATTCTTGAGTCTTCAAGTGGGGGTCAAAAACGTATTCAGCCTCTGTTGCAGGAAGAGAATTAACCCATTGTATCCACCTCGGATGTAAAGCTTATGCATTTGGAATGCTCGTTGTTGTCACTGCCTCTAAGGCAGGTACAGGAGTAACGACTTTTATGCGTTTTCCCTGTGCAAGGGCTCTGTCTTTTGCTACTGCAGTTTGAACCGCTGTCAGAATTTTTTCTGTTGAAGTGAATTTCATTTCAGCTTGTAAGCTATTGGTGTGATTTGTAAGCTATTGGTACCTTTTCACCTTCATTAAAGGTTAGGTATGTGAATATGCATCTTCCTGGAATGATTCGGATTACAAGGTTGCGTTCGTTTACGCGTGTTTGTAAATGGGTTGTTGCTAACTTGTCTGTTTGCACTGAACACAACATTTTGGTGTGTTTTTGAGTCCAATTAGTTGATTTGAAATCAGGTTTGATTAGTTCGTTGAGAGGTTTAACCCTTTCTGCGTAGTTTAAAATATAAGTTCTTCCGAAATTCAGGAATCCTAGAATTGGCTGTAAGTTTTTCAGCGTTTTTGGAGGTTTGAGCAGCGCACACTTTTCTAAAAAGTTGTCTGCCAGGCTCTTGCCTTCATTTGGAAGTTCGTAGCCTAAGAATACGACATTTAGGTGGGCAATTCTTGATTTCCTAAAATTGAATTTGTACCCTTCAGAGGCAAAGTATTATGATGTTCACCCTGTTCAGTGCCTGTCCAAATCATCGTCTGTGAGATAGATGGCATTGACATAGGATAATGCCTCATCATCGTACGTTCATAGTAACTGCGTTACGCTGGCTGAAAATAACCCTGGGCTGTTCATGAATCCCTGTGGGAGACGACAGAAGTGACGCTGTGTCCCCATAAATGAGAAAGCGGTCAAGTACCTGCTTTCAGGTGCAATGTTTTGACAGAGGAAACCGTTTGAAATATCTAATGTTGTTTTATATTTTTTGCGCACAATGTTATTCATCAGTGCTGCACTGTGTGCATTTTGTACTGCAAAGGTTTTGCAACAAGAATGTAAATGTCTGTAGTCCAAAACTAGACAATATGTATTGTCTGGGTTGGAGACAGGAAACAAAGGATTGTTCATGGATGAGGTGCATGTTTCAATCACCCCTTGGTATTCAACTTGATCTAGTTTCTCCCTGACATGTTTTTTAGCTTCTTGCTTAACTGGATACTGCCTCTGAGGAGTAGGTTGATTTTTTAACTGGATCTTATGGTGAGGACAGTCCTCATCCCATCCCACATGATTTTTATATAATGCTGGAGCCTGGGCTACAGCCCATATTCTGGCATAGGTGTATTTTTTATGAATAGGAATATGATTGGAGAAGGCTGGCATAATAATGTCTTCGCCATGTGGGCACTCCCTGACAAATTCAGGTGGCCAGTCTTTTTCAGCTAGAAGAATGTCATAACCCTTTGATAGCTTCTCTCAAAAGAGTGTTTTTATTTTTCTAGTTATTTCCCCCTCTAGCCAAAGTTTTACTTCATATAACTTATGGGGTACACTAACCCTGGTATCGGCAGTTTCAACCTGAATGTATTCACTCAGGTCCACTGTCTCCAGATGATCCTTCAGGATCTTGCGAGCTATAGTAACTTCTGCTGCGCTGTCCAGCATTGTCTGGACCCACTCCCCGTTCTTGAGGGATGTATGACGGTACCACGCGTACTTGTACAACGCGTACCGTTACAGCGCTACTTTTACCACGCAAGTCGTTACAACGACTTGCGTGGAGGGGCGCTGGATAGTAAATTATTTAATTTACTATTCCAACTCCAGTCCCCGTGGACTCTAGGGAAAGGAGTTGGATAGTAAATTAAAGTATTTACTATCCTGGAGCGCCCCCAGCGCATTTCGTTGTAACGACCTGCGTGGTAAAAGTATCGTTGTAACGGTACCGCGTTGTAAAATGTGCGTGGTAACCGTTGCATACCGTTCTTGAGTTGTGTCCTCAAGATCCTCGGCATGTCTGATTTTTAGAATTGCAACCTTCTTTTTGGTGAATTGAGTCTTCTCATTTTTTAGAATGTGTTGATCTTCTTTCGAATTCACGCGTTCTTACATGTGTTCTGATCGTCCTCTTATTTTGGATTTCATGCAAGGAAATATGAAAGGTACGAGAGGAACGTGTATCAGTATCTTGATATCTATCATGCTTTTTCAAATGATCCCTATTTCTGAAGTTATACCTTCTTTCAGATGGTTCCTTTTGAGGAGACCTACCTCTGGATTGAGAACGCTTCTCCTTAGGAAGTGTCTGTCTAGTATTTTCCCACTTCTTTTTAGGAATAGTGAGTGTATTTAAAAAAAACTTTTTCAGGATTTTTTGTCAGTTTGAGCTTTACTGGTTTTCCACCAAAACTATCTCTACCTAGTTCTTCATAGGATTTTTCTATTATTCTAGCCAGTTCATATGGTTGCTCAGTTACATCAAGTTCTTTTAGTTTTTGGCGGATTGCCACAGATGCTGCTTCACCTTTAATATTAGCTAATATTATAGCTGAGACCTGTTTAAAATCCTTCAGTAACTTCATACCGAGGTTTAAAGCAGGCTCTGCCCCGTATTCATTTTGAATCTGTTTCAGGACGTCTGGTATCACCGCCATAGACGGTACACCATGAGTTTTTGTGTAAATTGCAGCAAAGATTGTACCCCAAGTGTCACAGTCCTCCAGGTGTGGTGTGATCCCCATTGGTAAACAGATTGCTAGAATCCTGTGTTTCTCATGAGGAGGACTTTTGAGAAATACTGCCACGTTCTGAGTAATTTTTTGAGCTAACCAGAATGGAATTTGTTCCCTTTTTGTGGGTAATTTACAGATGACTGACTGTATAGTCTGTGGTGTAATTTTATTTGTGTTCCCTTGATGAAGGGTTTGCTGTGGAATTCTTATAGTCAGTTGGACTGTTAGAGTCCGCATGACATATTGAACCAATTGTCTATGTATTTTAATTATTTGTTTTAGCTGAGCTAACAATTCTGGACCTGTCATTTGTTCAATGGCAAGGTGTGGTGTATAGCTGGCCAGTACCGGCCATGTTGCTCCTGGTCTACCTAGTGGACCGAGCCTGATAATGTGATTTTGATGTTGTTGGGTGCCTTTAAACCAGAGCTGATTCTCTTGGTAAGTTAGTGGAATTTCAATGTCCTCGAAAGGAACGTATTCCGCTGGAGGTTCCTCTATCTTGTATAAGTGGAACACAGGTGTTGTTAGATTTGCTGTGGAAAGATAATCCATGAATAGAATACCTCTGTCTGCCGATATTCGTGTGCCTCCATGACAAATATAACTCTACCACCACTTGGTGATAGGCCATTTTCTATAAGCTTTATAGCTATTGTTTTCCTTAAGTTTTAAGGGATGATTATAGCATCCAGGTCATCTTGTTGGAGACCTGTAACGTCTAAACCCGGTCGGGCATTATTGCCTGCGGATCTACCGTTCTCTTCGTCGGTATCCGACATTTTGTTGAAAGTATTGCAGAGCAAGTTTCAAGGAAACAAAGATAAGGTGCAACACTGTATCCTTCAACGTTGAATCATACCAAAAACTAATACATAGAATTTTCGTCCTACTCAGTTATGGCGGATATTTTCTCCTTTAACCCACTCCAGATGTCTATTGGAGTATTTTACGGGAAAAAGGGGTCTCTGTGAAAAGCACGACTGAGTTACTCTAGTATCTACCATTAAATTAGTGCCTTACCAAACGTTGGGCGCCATGTACTGTAGTTCCTATATTCCCAATAGGCTCTGCGCATTGGAATAATATATCATATAAATGTGACATAGGACTTATGTCTACTAGGTCTCTATCGAATATATTAAACTTAATTGTGAGTGCCAGCTAGCTCAGAGGTCACTAGAAACTTTCTCGAGTTCACAAGAAGGGACTAGTTTCTGACAACTGCATAAACATGACAACTTTGTTTCCCCAAGATAAAACTGATCTTCAGAGTTGTGGAAACAATAGATAGATATTTTACTCAGTCAATCATGCATGCTTCGTTTCACTAAAGGTGCAGAGAAATAGAGAGACGGGCGTTTTCAATAAAAGTATTTCTTGAACAGTCTTCTTTCTCATGCAAAAGAAATGAGATGCTACAATCGTAATACTGGTAGCAAAGTATAATGCGTACAGTAAGAAGAGTTTTATGAAATAATACTGTAAAAGCATTGTATGGCTCCTAGACCGTAGAAAAATACATACATAAATAACAAAGGTTAAAAAGTACTCTACTGGTGCTTCTAAAATACGCCAATGTACCTAACCTAAGTCTAGTACGAGGGAAGAAGTAAGTGTGGTGTAGCATATGTTTAGTATTCTTTTTGCCAAGAATCTAACCAAGATTTCTCTTAGGGTCTAATCAGCTCCGTACCTTGGTTAAGAATTAAGGAGGTCTGCTATCTCTCTGCCTCAGGACTCGATTTCCCAACACCCCGCAAGGGGAGCTTGGAAACACTGGAGCTGGATTTCTCGGCAGGAGAAAAGACAGCGTCTTTCTCAGTGCGTCTGCTGGAGGGTTGGCTTCGTTCGGCACTTGCTGTAGCGAGATGCGTCGGGCAAGTAGATAGTGGAACTGCTCCAATCCACTGTGTGTTTGCTTGGACAAGTGTGGGCATATTTATACCTTGACGGTGCTGAGTTTGACATAAATCTGGACATATTAACTTAATCAAAGAGCCTCAGTTCTTTGAAAACTCCATGAGTTCTTGGACAAATCAATATTTAAGGAAGGGGAAGTCCCTAACTGCTGAAGCCGAGTTTTCCAAGAAATCGTTGTGGACTTTCGGAACTAGTGGAAGTAGCCATGCCGTATTTAGACTGCATGAGCTATGTCTAAATATGGTTATGATTTCTATGCCTATATAAGGACATGGCGATTTATATCTATATAAGGGCATGAATCGGGAAAATTACACTAGTGTCTTAAAATGCTATACAACAATTGGTGATCCTTCAAAATATTTCTGTCTCTTCAGAGTTCTTTCTCTTAATAAAATTGACTTTTAAATGTAAAACCTTTAGCATTTGTATACTGCAGGTTTATAATTGCACAACAGGGTTGAGAGTGGACAAAATACAATTGTTAAAATTTTAAAGCAATTCTCAGAACCTCCTTTTCTGAATTGATCTTTGTTTTCTTTCTTACTTCTTATTTATTAATCCTAATCGCAGGTTAAGCATCTGCATTGCTAGCTACACAATTTCCCTACCAGCTGTTTGTCCTAATGAGAATTTTTTTGTCTCAGCTGTCTAGTTTCTGGATACATATACATCTGGTTTATTCCTCCCAACTGTTGGAGCTTATCTCCCCGATCTCTGTTTGCTATGTCCATTCCTTTTTTTGTGACTTTTTGTCAGAATCACTTTTGTCTTTCTTCCTTTTCCTTTTTCTCAAATAAACTTGGTCATAATTCTCCTATAAGCAAAAGTTGGCTGAAATCGTTCTTCACTTTTTTTCAAAATCTTTCAATTTCTTCAATCTCTCTGTAAGTTTAAATCCTGGTATCCCATCTAACTTCCGATTTGATATAACCGCAGTGGTTGATCTCTGCCATAAGGAAGGTTTTAGCAAAGTTGGTTCTTGTATAGTGTTTAATGTTTTATCTGGAGAGATACCTATAAATCCCATTTTACACCAACCTCTTTTTTTCTTGAGCCCGTTCAGCGAGTAACTACCATCACAATGCAGGCATTACAATGTAATGCCATTACAATGACTCCATTACAACGCAGGTAACATTACAACGCATGCCATTATAATGCATGCTATTACAACTAAGGTGCCATTATAACACATGCCATTACATCGCAATTATCATTATGGTAAGTGTTTAGGTGAGTTTAAAAGTATGTATTTGTTTTTTTGTATTTTTTAATAATTATTGTAACATTATAAGGTGGTATATAATTAGTGATTTTTAAAAATGTTTACATTTATGTTTTTGAGATTTTTCAAAAAATCTTTTAGGCATGGGATGTGATTGATTTAGGGGCTATATGTGGGGAGTGTATTAATAATCTGGTATTAATTTTACTACATGTGTATTCATTTATTTAGAGAATGCATACAATTTAATATTTAAAAAAAGATATATATAATCATAAAGGGGTTATAACTGAGTATTAATTTATTTGGAGAATTAAATGCAATTTAATATTTAAAAATATATATATAACAAGAAAGGGGTTTGTAACATAATCTTTAGGCACGGTTTGTGAGGTATTTGGGGGTTATGGGCAGGGAAGTGTATTAATACTCGGGTATTAATTTTAATACTATGTATTGATATATTTGGAGAATTAATACGCACAATTTAATATTTAAAAAATAACTTGTTATAAAAGAAAAGGGTTTGTAACATAAGCCTTTAGGCATGGGATGTGAGGGATAATGGGGATATGGGTGGGGAAGTGTATTAATACTCGGATATTAATTTTAATACCCGAGTATTCATTTATAAAGATTAATTGTTTGATTTGAAATATTATTCAAATAGAAAAAGAGGATAAAACATATTTATAACATGTAAAGATAATAAGTGAAGCATAACACAACACCTCATAGTTTTTAAAAGTATTGAATATATTTGAATAATAATTAAAAACAAACAATAGCTTTAATAAATAGTATTAAATATGAAATGCACTTTGAAAATGTTAGTAATCATTTTTAAAAAATAAAGATGGTTATGAAAGTGTAGCTCACTTCAGGGGGCTAGCCGAGTGCTGTTTGGCCAGTGGGGATCCCATCAGAATCCTGGTTGGACGCAGACAGTGGAAAGGGTCTGTTGCCACGCCTACATAAGGAGCAGCAAGGCGCACCCATTCCAGTAACGCTGACATTATTCTAACTGTTTTTAGTTTTTTTTTAGAAAGTGTCTGAACTGTTTTAGCTATTGTCATTGTGAAATTGAATTTGACTGCACCTTTAAATGGGGGCTTTCTGACTTCCCAGCTCGGGACCATGTAGCTTGTGTCAGGGGCTAGCCGAGCGCTGATTGGCCAGTGGGGGATCCATTCAGAATCCTGATTGGACGTAGGCAGTGGAAAGGGGCTGTTGCCACGCCTACATAGGGAGCAGCATGGTGGGTTTGCGCCGGTAACGCTGATCGCTTTTACTTAATTGTTGGAACGTGGGGTTAGGCAGGGTTGCGTCCTGGCCCCCACCCTATTCTCCCTTTATATCAACTGCATAGTAGATTTTCTAAAGCAATTTCCGACAGATGCCCCGATTCTAGATGGGGAGTGGGTCCCAGTATTAAGGTTTGCTGATGACACTTTACTGGTCTCGCGGACCCCTAGTGGTTTACAAAAGACAATCAACGCTTTTGGAGATTTCTGTCGGATTCGGGGCTTGGAACTAAATACGACAAAGACTAAGTTCATGAACCTGAGTCCTGCTAAGCAATTTAAGGGAAAAATGCATTTTAATGGGTCTATTTTGGAGGAAGTGAATGCTTTCACCTATCTAGGTATCTCTTTACAGGCCAACATGAACTGGAAATCTCATATGGACTCTGTGGTGCTAAAGTTCAATCAACTGGCCGGGGCTATAGCACAAAAACATAAATCTTCATTTACAAAACCAATTCAGCCAATAATGGAGATTTACAGTATGAAAGTGCTGGGCGCTTGCCTGTACGGATCAGAGCTATGGGGCTTCACCAACCTGAGTACTTTGGTTACTGCAGAAAACAAATTTCTCCGCCGAATGGTTGGTGTCCCGCAGAGCACTCCCTCGATCCCGCTTCAATACGATCTTGGAAGGAAAAAGATCGAGGACATGGCTAGATTGCGTCCTCTTTTATATTGGAGGCGCATAAAGACTACTCCAGAATTGGGCCATTATGCATCAGCTCTCATGGACATCATTAGCTCTGATCGGTTTCATAAAATACCCTGGCTTAAAGAAATTAAGAACTTGCTTCAAAAACTGCACCTAGATCACCTGTGGACTGCAGTAGACCCCCAGGTCTTCCCATCTAAGGAATCATTAAAAAAAATGTATTGGGACATGATATACAATGCTGTTTTGACTTCCAATCAACCTTCCATGTTGGCATCCCAGTTCTTGGATTCTAAAATAACCCCTAAATGCGAACAGTACTGGGACTTGATTACCAAACCCCTAGATAGAAAGCTGTATTTCCAGTTTAGAATTGGTTCCCTACCCCTTAATGCTTTTACTGTTAAATGGTCCCCAGGCAATGTAAACACATGTTGTCATTGTAAAGAACACGTTGAGGACATCCCACATTTCCTGTTTGCCTGCCCATTATATGCTGCCCCGAGAAGTAGATGGCTAAAACCGGTTTGTAGGAATCTGGGGATAAGGAAATATCTAGAGGCACTAAGAATATTAAGATCAAATTGTGCCCCCAATCTTGCTATCGCCTTAGCCAAATACCTGGGTTGGGCCTGGATAATACGCATGCGCACTTTAAACTGTAACTAATTATGTAAAATGGAATGTGTAATTTTAAGGACAATCTCAATAGTTAAGGATTCTGCACTGTGACTCGGATTTTATAACGTATGAATTTTACAAATTGAAGTATTCCCCAGCACATTGTAATTTGATGGTATTTAATATGTATTTTATGCTGATCTTAAAATTCTAGAGTAGTATTTATTCTGCTTAGCTTAGGGAATCATGCTTTTATGACAATGCTGTCGAATAAAGTATTTAAACTTGAAACTTGGAAATGCTTTTAGTTTTTTTTTTTAAAGTGTCTGAACTGCACATTTAAACCAGGACTTTCTGACCTCGCAGCTCGGGACCATGTAGCTCGCTTCAGGGGCTAGCTGAGTGCTGATTGGCCAGTGGGGGATCCAATCATAATCCTGGTTGGATGTTGGCAGTGTAAAGGGGCTGGTGCCACGCCAACATAAGGAGCAGCATGGCACGTCTGCGCCGGTAATGCTGATCGTTTTTACTTCATTATTGGGAATTGCTTTTATTTTTTTTTATTTTTAAAGAAGTGACAATGACAATACTCAAGGCTTGGTACTATTGAACCTGTCTGCGGCCTTTGACACAGTCGACCACATAATCCGGGTTACGGCCGCAGGTTTATTGGACTCAGCACTGAACTGGCTTATCTCCTTTTCTTAAAGATAGAACTCAATCAGTCAGGCTACCCCCTTTCTCTTCTACAGAGGTGCAACTGAATTGTGGGGTTCCTCAAGGTTCCTTGCTGTCCCCTCACCTTTTCAACATCTATAGACGCCCCTTGATTAATGCCCTCAAAAGTATGGAAATCAACATTTTTGGCAGACGACATGCAACTGCTATTCACGATTAACGATAGCCCCAAGTCTCAACAGAAATTACAGGACATTATGTTGTTCATCCGGTATTGGATCAACAGCAACCATCTGAAGCTGAATTCTGATAAAACTGGGATAATAACCACAAAAAGTAAGATGGATCATTGGACCCCCTGATTCTGGCCTAGCGAGATGGGTCCCCCCCCCACCCAAACAGGCAGTAAAATGCTTGGGCTTACTGATAAGGAACTATGCTTCAAGCAGCAGGTAGGAGCAGTGACCTCAGCTAGCTTCTGCCAGCTCCGAAGCACAAAAAAGATAAAAAAGTTCCTTACTACAGAGGCTTTGACACAAGTAATTATAGCTTTAGTCATGCCAAGAATTGAGTATGCCAACTTGCTCTACCTGGGTCTTCCCAAAGTCCTCTTTTCCAGCACCATCTCTGAGGCAAACACCTGTTAGAGTAGGAATAGTAATTTTGCCCCCCACCACCATCCAGCACCGTTCTGAGAGGCAAAACATGTTGGAGTAGGAATAGTAATTTTCCCCCCACCACCATCCAGCACCTTCTCTGAGGCAAACACCTGCCAGAGTAGGAATAGTTATTTTGCCCCCAACCACCATCCAACACCTTCCCTGAGGCAAACACCTGTTGGAGTAGGAATAATAAGTTTGCCCCCCACCACCATCCAGCACCTTCCCTGAGGCAAACACCTGCCAGAGTAGGAATAGTTATTTTGCCTTACCACCATCGAGCACCATCGGTGAGGCAAACAACTGTTGGAGTAGGAAAAGTAGTTTTGCCCCCAGCACCATCCAGCACCATACCTGAGGCAAACACCTGTCGAAGTGGGAATAGTAATTCTGCCCCTTTCCACCATCCGACATCTTTCCTGAGGCAAACACCTGTTGGGATAGGAATAGTAATTTTGCCCCCCACCACCATCCTCCACCTTCCATGAGGCAAACACCTTTCGGAGTAGCAATAGTAATTTTAACCCCCTATCACTATCCCGCAAAATCCATGAGGTAAACTGTTGTTGGAGTTGGATTTGTAATTTTGCTTGCCTTCACTTTCCAGCATCTGCCTTGAGGTACATTTTGAGCACTATATTTCTAAATGACATTCCTTGGCATGCTACTTTTAGCACTTTTCAAAACCATTGCAGTAATTTAGTTTATGTATTAAAAAAAATTGCAAAGGTTTTTTAATACCAATCAATTTCTATAACATACACTTACTTTTGTGAGTGTGCTGTTGAAAGTCAGGTAAAAGTCTGTGGATTCAAAAAATATATATTATTACCAAATGTTTAGAGGTTTTAGTGTATTATCTGTAGGTATGTTCGTTGTAACTATTTTACTTACTTGATCTGTAGCTGGCAGTGTTCAAAAGCAAACTGTCTTTTTTTTCTCCGTGCTCCGATTCGTGTGGACACCAGGGAAGTCAGTGATCAACTGAGCACAAAATGGTTGGACGGATCAATTTATAACTGCTCAATGTTTGCGTTTTTCTGTGGTGAATGGTAATGTAAAACAAAATATGATTTCGATTGCATTTTTAGGAGTTGATTTTGATCTCAGACAGACCTGAGTCCAGCCGAGATCGATCTGGAACAGGGACCGACCAACCTCCTGTCGGCAATCCCAAACCAGCAATTAGGATGCGACCGAACACTGTTCAGTCACAATCCTATTCTTGACAATGGGAGCAAGCATTCTGACCGGAATTCATGCTCTCAATGTAAAGCGCTGAGATGAAGTTCATCTCTGCACCCCGTGGCAGGCACTTCAAGGTGCCTGCCAAGAGGTGCAGAGATCAACAGGGGGACACCATAGGTGCCCCTTAGGCCGCCATCCGGAGGCCTTGCACCCATGGGGGCATTGCTGAGGGCCCCCATATTCAGATTCCTACAGCCTTTCTGTGTTGGAAAGGCCGGCATAGAAAGGCTGTAGGATTCTGCTATTGTAATCCCTTGGGCAGAAAGAGCCAGCCTTGGGATTACAGGCCCCTTTCCGAGCCTGTCGTAAGCCATTCAGAAATCGTGTTTGGATTAATTTCCAGCCGACTACATCAAAATGGGTCAGTTGGAAATTAATCCAAACAAGGGATTACGATGCTGTAAGAATGGGTCAGACCGAGGGTCCGAGCCGTCTCCTATGGCATCGTAATCAGCCCGATCATTGTGAACCTAGTTCTGACAGAAACTATATGTAATACGTAATGTTTATAAGTAAATTTTTTTGCGGAAGCCATTTTGATAGGTCACTGAATTCATACATTTAGTAAAAATAGAGTAAGGATACCTGTAAAATTATTTTTGTAATGCATCTGCTTCTTTTCCTATCAGTGTTATATTGATTAGGTTTTTTAGCCTTGTTGAGTACAGTTAATGTTCATTCTTGTATTTGTTTTGTTATTGCTATGTCAAATTGAAGTGTTATAGGTTTTTTTAATTGTCGAAACTAATAAACAGCATTTTATGTTTACTATACATTGCGTCGCAATGGTATGCGTTGTAATGGTATGCGATGCAATGATAGTTATAACATTACTCTATGGGGCTGCGTTGTAATGGTATTCATTGTAAAATCATGCTTTGTAGTGGCGTTTACGTAGTAATGCCCGCATTGTAAAAACATGCATTGAAATGGTATGCATTTAACATCATAATTTCCAGTACAGACTGATGTTCATTTCTTAGTACCTTATATCATGGTTTAATTTCACCCACAGATGTGTTGGTAGCATTTTCTATTGGTGTCTGGATTTCTTTACTGTTTCCAGTACGAATTGGCACAAAGACTTCCTCTTTTCGTTCTTCAAGATGCTGTGTACTTTGGGAGCCTTTTTACCTAGTATTTGTGAAATGCCTCTGTTATCTCTGGAGTAGGTTACAACATTTACAATAATATGTTTCCTCATGTACTAAGTTCTAATGTTCATTGTACGTGTACTTTTACTTGTCATTTCCTTTGTAAAAGGAATGTTATTCAGGATCAACATGCTATCTTTCACCAAACTACAGTATCATATCCAAATTAGGTGAAAGCGAACACCAGGGCTGCAAATTGCTGGAAATGAAAAGGTGATAAAGGGTAAGTTTCTCTTTTGATGTAGCTAAATCAGTATCACTTTTTTTGTACTTATTTTTAGCATATATTGTCCTTTGTTCACCCTTCACCTACCTCCTTTCCTCACAAAAGATTGTGACTTTGGAATGGAGTTGCCCTTAAGAATAATATCAATATAGATGACTTGATAAAGCCTCCTCTCCAGATTCAACTTTTTCAGCTCAAGACGAGGTGCATATCACGGTTACAGTGAAAGGTATTATTTTATATATTTATTGAAGCCAGAATAGGGCAGGTTAATGGCCAAAAAATTGTCCTATGGCCACAGGATTATGGGACTATTTCTTGGAGGTCACATAAAATCTTGTAGAAAGTGATTGACCCCCGCCTCCCACTGCTGACAGTAATCTTATTCCCTAGAAGACGCTCCCAACTTCCTGGGAGGTGATATAATGGGTCAGAAACCAGGTATCAAGCATCTGAAGAAATAGTGAACCTAGACTGTTAGAAGACGCATAAGTAGAGATGTGTGTTTTTCTCTTGGAGTGGTGGCTGGCATCCTCCTGAAGAGTATCTTGAAGATTGGAAGCATTTCTGAGTAAGAGCATGGAAGAACTCCTGGGCAGTGTGGAGTAGAACAGTTTGCTGGTAACTGGTGTTAAAGGAATTTTAGTGCGAGTGGCCTGCTGTGGCAGCTTTTGATAAAGCTCTGGAGGGCCAGATGTACAAAATCGCATGTGTGCGATTTCCTAGAACCGAATTTTAGTGATTAGCTATAAGAAATCGCAAATTGAGATGTGGTTGACACTGTTAGCGACTCGCAGTGGGTCACAAATGGACCTGCCTCCTCAATATTTATGAGGCAGGTGGCAATTTGCAAACCATTGTTAATGGCTACAATCACAAGGATGGTGGACTGCTGGGGTCAGCAGACCATGTCTGTGATTGCTTTTTAAATAAAGCCATTTTTTTTTGTAATGCAGCAAGTTACTGAGTCGTATTTGCCTTCTGTACATGACAAAACGTATTTTACCAGTAGCAAACTAAAATTAACTTCTAATCCCCATTTCCATCTGGGAATCTGATGATCCCCTTATCCAGTTTTCACTATTTTGCTCTTGTTATAATCACCAAATGTTCACCCTTTAGCTAAGTTATTTGTTTTGGCTCTCCTTAAATACTATGGGTTACACCTCTGTTTTCTCAGAGCAAACTGTTTTACCTAACAAGGTACAGGTTTACTAACTTTGCCTGGGTCTATGACTTGCTCTCTGTTACATTCCGAAAGAAGTCCAGGTAGACCACCAGAAGCAGCATCCTTGCTGCTCAGCCTGCACACTCCAACTGTCTCTCTGTCCACCAAACCAGGCCCTCAAGCATTCCAATACATCACCAAGCACTCCAGCATTCCATTACCTCACCAAGCGCTCCAGCATTCCACCACTCATGTTCATATTGGCTGAGCAGCAGGGAAAAGGTAACTAAGGGAAAGGATGCAAAGTAACAATTAAAGACACTACACACTCCCATCAGTTAACACACCAGACTCTCACATTGATCTTTTCATGTTCAGGGTTGGAATGTGATGTTTGTCCAGCAGCTACCTTAAAAGCTCAACAGTCAGAACCTAATACGTTTGTCATTTATGACTTGATCATTTGACGGTTTTTGAAGAAGTCATTTATATTATATTTTTGCACATTTATTTTTTGTGGGAGTATGGAAGAAAATGGGTTTGCTTTGTCAGGCCTGCCAGTCACAATAATGAAGATGTGACAAACTGGGAAGCCCTGTGTTCATTCCAGGTTTGAGGCTGCCAGGATTTCAGGGAGTTACCCTTCACACAAAATAAAATATTTCTATTTTTGACATTACCTATCTGTCACGCACTTGTGTGTATTGCAAAAGAAAACAGAGTTCCTGCAGTACTTTACTGTCACTGTCATTGTCATTGTTTGTTAAGATAATTTCGATTATTTCCATTTGGTTAAAATACTTTAAAATAATTATACATCGCTGCATTTCATATAGGTACAGGTTTGTGAACACTTTCAAGAAATATTCTTACTTATTTGCCTTCAGGTGACTTTTTGTCACGTTTATTAAGTTGTAGTCCTTATCTGAAAAGTAAATATTATGTGTCTTGGAGAAGCAAATTTTGTTTTTGGCAGTTCATGGGGATTCGACCTTAACTTTGAAAACAATCTCAGTGTGATAGATATGTAATCCATATGCATACCACAATGCACCTCTGGATTAATACCTTTTCCGTGGTTCTTCTTTTGATCTAAGCAGCATTCAATAAGTATGCAGAATTTATCTTACACGAAGCAGACTGCAAGCTGCATTGTTAATGTATTCTCCAACACTCCAGGCATCTGCTTTGATTGTCACTGGGGATCTGTGAATGCAGCTTCAAACATCTGCTCTTAATGCAGATCTATCTGGGTACATTGTTAATTAGATGTAGCCGGTGCCATTGTTAAGCGGGCAGCCTGCGGCTGCACAGTAATGTCGCCACCGCATTGTACCCAGAGGGATAAGCAGCTGTACAGTGACTGGAGAGAATTCGGATCATAGTTTAGTATTTGAAAACAACAGTAACATAGAAGTGGTAGAATGATGTGAAAGTGACAGCGAAGTCCTAGTGGTAACTAAGGGGTAGATTTACAAACGTTTTGCGCTCGGTTGGCGTCGCAAAAGAGATGTTAACCTGCACAAGATGTTTTTTTCCTAATTTACTTTCCAATCCAAGACTTGTTTTGTGCTGTAAAGTACCCTGAAATGAACCCAGAGCAGCACAAACCACTGTTTTGCTTTACTTAGTGCCAAGGGGGCATTATATGAGTGGTACATGGGCGTTCCCATGCCTCCCATGCCTTTTGATGCAAAATGTTACATTCAAAGAATTGCAGACAGGGTTTAGCGACAAAAGTTAATGCCACTTCAAATGAGACGTTAACAGGAGAAATGTTTTGATTTCTCCTTTCTTTTCCTACTGTGCATGTGTGCCTCACTGAGCAGCACACATACAAAGTGGAAAAAGTGTTTAAACATGTCTAGGCATAGTATGTAGTACAGGACGGGTACCCGTCCTCTACAAAACCCATGTTAGACTCATGCATGTACCCTAGCGCTATGGCGCTATGCTGTGTGTCTTGCGCAATGCAGCTGAAATCGGCGCCGGCACTAGGGAAAGGGGAGGAGAGAGACATTTTCTCTGTAGATATGGTGTTCTCCTGCTCCCTCCCTGTCATGCAATGCAGCGCAGCGCAGGCTCTTTGGTGGTTGCGCTGCTGCGTGCTTTTATGAAAATCTCAATAGTCTATATTAGCTATTATATAACTTTCCATACTCAGTCGCGGATAATGCCAATATGCAGTGAAGGGGCGGCAGGGCGGTGGCAGGGCAGCAGCAGCGGCGGAGGTGGTGGAGGTTGAATAAAAAAAAATATTAAATTACCTGATCCTGTCGGCTGCCTCGTGCTTCAGCGCTCCTAGGGTCTGCTGCTCCCTGCAGTCCCCGAAACAGACTCCCCATCCAATCCACACGCTGCTACCAGGATTGGCCTGAGCGGGCTGGTTCGAGGCTCCGCCGAGGCACAGGAAGTCTGTGACATTTCCTAACCCAGGCTGCAGAATACAGCTGGGTAGAGAAACCTAAATGCGCGTGTCTGTTTGGCCGGCCATC